>NW_028274813.1:136390340-138890340 GCF_037043125.1 Eumetopias jubatus | reverse complement strand
CTGGGAGCAAGCAGGGTTCAGGAAATGATTGGTTCATTGCCCCAGACACACATACAGGAGAACTTTTCCCAGGCTCCCACAGAAAACACTTACTAGAATTTATCTCGCTATTTTCCAGAAACTGTGCCTTCAATTGCTACCCATGTCAGGGGGAAGAATGCATTTCCAGGGCTAGAGATGGCTTTAAGAAAACAAGCTAATGTCAGTTCGCAGCACTCCCCTCCCTGGCTGTCAGCACCTTCTTGTTGCCGTGTGTCTCCCCACCTTCCCCCACTGCTTCTGGCTCTCACCCCACCTGGTCTGCTCTCCGCATGAATGTGGCATGGAGACAGCATGTCCTGCGTCGTCCGTTCCTTAAAGGTTGGTCATGCTTGATGTGCCCCAATGTAAAATTAATGCTGAAATGGCAGGTGGCCTCTGTCCACGGGCCACAGGCCCTCCCTGGAGATAGGGCATCAGGGAGGGCAAATTTGTCAGGCATGGTGAGGTGGAAAGCATGCTGGCCAGGCATCATGGCAACAGCATCCTTTTCCTGTTAATCATTGGAGAGGTTATATACAAATATGTTAAGTTGTATAACCATGCAGAAGAGCCAAGGGGAGGCCCTGCTTTACACACTTCTCCTAATCCCACCCCCACACTGCTGAACAGGCTTGGCGGCTTGATGTCTATCGTTCCAAACGAGGGCACCCAGTCATGCCTGAGCCACAGACATAATTTTAAATTGTAGAGTAGCCACGTTAAAAAAGTAAAGCCATGTTAAAATAAGTGAAATTAATTTTAGTACTTACTTAACTCAGTATATCCCAATTATTATTTCAACATGTAGTTATAACAAAAAACTTATTAGGGACATATTTTATGTCCTTTTTTTTTTCTGTACTTCAAAATCTAGCCAAATACTAGCCTCCACCCTTTTTCTAAGCTCTAATGTCAGACAGAAAAAATGGCAGTTTTCTGTGTTGTGCTTGAACTCATAGCATATCTCAGTTAAGACTGGCCAAATTTCAGGTGCTTAGTAGCCACATATAGCCAGTGGTTACCATGTTGTACAACATAGCTCTACCTTCGCCTATCAAGGTTTGTTCTTTTTTTAAAGATTTTTTTATTTATTCATTTTAAAGAGAGACAGAGAGAATGAACAAGAGCATGAGAAGGGGGGAGGGTCAGAGGGAGAAGCAGACTCCCCGCTGAGCAGGGAGCCTGATGCAAGACTCGATCCCAGGACTCCAGGATTATGACCTGAGCTGAAGGCAGTTGCCCAACCAACTGAGCCACCCAGGCGCTTCTCAAAGTTTGTTCTTGTACAGCTGGGTCATTCCAGAAAGATCTTACTATGACTTTTTTTTTTCGATTCATAATAGAGATATTTACCCTCAACAACTTAAAGTTCTACTTTAGAGTGTCCAATACTTGCACAGCCCATGATTCGGTATATTGTCATTGGTTTAACCAGTCCCTGATGGAGAGGAAAAAACAAATTGGAGGTTTCTAACCTTTCAGTTGGTTCAAAATTTACTGCAACAAACATCCATGTATTACCTGTGTACATGTAAAAAGTATTTCCAGATAATAGGTCCCTAGAAGTGGATGTGCCAGGTCAAAGGGTATACACGCTTAACCCTGTGGCAGATGCTGCCCACCTCCCCTCCAGAAACATGCTGCCAGGAGTCTGTGAGGGGGAATCAGATCTGTAGCCAAGCAGGCCACCAGCTAGCCTTGGGGTTTGGATCTCGGTTCCCTTGGAAGTAAAGCCAAAGAGTTGGGCTAACCCTTCTTAAATGCCTGATTCTATGGCTCAAAGGTTGGTGGTTCTAGCCCATCCCTTTGGGGGGCAGGGGGTGCCTGGGTGAGAGCTACCTGCTCCACCTTCAGCAGGGCAGGCTCAGAGAGGCAGATAAGCAAAGAGAGCTCCACACGCACCTTGTCCGAGGTCAGCAGAAAACTCTCAAAGAAGACCCAAACTCTTTTTTTTTGTACAATTACTATTACACTATTTTCCATTAATACGGTATTGTCTATTAAATGTCATCACAGCAAAGGAGTAGAGGAGCAAGGACCAGCCCCAGCAGCTGGCTCCTGAGCTGACTGCCTCAGGCATCACGTTGAGCTGCACCCACCTCATTCCACTGGCATGCCACCCAGTGTCCTTCCCCACCCTGGTGGCCCCAGCGGTCATCACAGTCCCTGAGGGACACAGTCCTTGTTTGCACACACCCCCAGTGGTGTGGGGCAGCTTCCCAGGTCCTAGGAGTCCTGATGGAGGAAGCCCTGGGGACAGGTACCTAGAGAGTGGCAAAAGAGCACTGAAAAGGAGAGGGTGCCCCCCATGGGAGCCAGGCGGGCACCGGGAGGTCAGCCTTGGTCTTCCAATCCTCTCTCCCATGGGCACCAGGCACCAGCCTCCCAGCCAGGGAAGACCAGACTGGGCTTTCGAGTCAGGTCAGGGAGGCTCTATACACAGTGGCTTCCCAACTTGCTTGCCCTCCTCAGCAAGCCAGCCAGGTGACACTGACTGAACCAGGAAGGGGAGCTGTAGTGGGGGCCCCCTGAGACCCTGGTGGCAATCCACAAGTTCCCAGTCAGGGAGGAGCTGGTGATGTGGGGAAGGAAGATTGGGGCACTTGTCCATCCCCAACTGTGTGCAACTGAGGCTTCCAACCACGGTCATAGGTGTCTGCATTTGATCTGGTCTTCTCACCTTCTTCCAGCAATGCCTTACGGTTTTCAGCATGCAGGTCTTTCGCCTCCTTGTTTAAACTTATTCCCAGATAGTTTCTTCTTTTTGATGTTATTATAAATGAGATTATTTTCTTAATTTCCTCTTTGGGTTCTTCACTGCTGGTGTGTGGAAACACAACCGGTTTTTGTGTAATGATCTTGTACCCTGCACCTTTGCTAAATTTATTAGCCATAGCAGGGGTTTTTTTGCGGGCTCTTCCAGAGTTTTGCTATTGTTTCATTTTGGACTGCATCTGTATCCCTAAGCAATACATTGTTTAGCTTTGTCTGCTTTTGAACTTCATATAAATAGACTTGTACTGTGTGTGTCCCTGGAGACTTGTTTCTTTTGCTCTGTGTTATGTTTTGAGAGCCATTCAGATGGTGTGGCTTGTCTGTTTCTGTGGCCATATCATGTTCCTCTGGGTGACCGTGTGGTGATCGACTGGAGTTCGTACAGCAGCTGGGCATCTTGGCTGCTGCCTGTTGGGGTTCTCATGAATGATGCCACGTGAGCATGTAAGGGGAGGGTCTCCTGGTGCACATGGGCATGGGCATGTTTGGGGTAGGACTGCTGGATTCAAGCATGTGGCTGTTCTGCTTCCCCAGACAATGCTAAAAGGTTTTCTCTCCTCTTTAAAGGGAAGAGGTCAGAAGCATCTGCCTGTTTTGGAGAAACCATTTGGAAAGAGCCAGAGGAGACACACGTATGATGAGGGACAGGGCTGTGCATAAGAGTCAGGTCCTGCCACCTGGCATGAGGACAGCCCAGACTAGTGGCTTCACCATGATGCGGTCTCCCCTCTTGATGCCCTTTCACCTCCAGAGCCCCGACCAAAGCCCTGACTCCTCCACCCTGTTTCTTATCTTTAAAACCACAGGGAGGGAGAACGTGCTCTTTGTAGACCTCTGCCGCCCAACGACCGTGGGATCTCAGTTCTATGCGACAGTCACTGTGACCTCAGTGGGAAACGGGATCAGGTGCTCTGCCTTGCTCCTGCCGGTTCCTCTTCCAAGGGACCCTTTCCCCTTCGCCGCTGCACCCAGCCAAATTCTCCTCAGGCTTCGAGGATGAGCCAAATGCCGCCCCCCTCCCCCGCTTTCCCCATCTCACCATTTGCTCCCAGAGAGAAGTCCTTGTTCCTGCCCTGTCCCCCTACACCCTGCACACTTTTACAGTGCCGTGTGTCCACCCGGGAGCTCCCTGGAGCTGAGTGCACTCACTTCACCTGCAACCAGCAGAGCCCACCAGGTAAGGGAGCTTCACAAACCACGAGTGTGAAACACACGAATGTCTAGGGCGACAGAGGTCCCACCAAACTTTTGAAGATAGATTTCCTCTGCCATAACCGTCCCAAGTTGTAAATGCTGAGTTGTGTGTGGGAACACTTATCTATAAATCCATGAGCAGCCCAGACACTGGCCTGAGTCCCGGGTCACTACAGACCACATTGGTTAGCACAGCCCTAGAGGAACCCAGCAAAAGTGAACCCCATTTGGGATGCTCAGTCATGCCCCCTCCTCCACACCCAGCCCCCCACGCATCTCTTCATAGCCACTCTCACCCCAGGACCCCTCCCAAGACTGGTGGGTGCAGGAGTGGCCCTGTTGAAAGCAAAGAACTTTGTATTATTATTTTTTAAAGATTTTATTTCTTTATTTAATTGACAGAGAGTGAGAGACAGCGAGACAGGGAACACAAGCAGGGGGAGCGGGAGAGGGAGAAGCAGGCTTCCCACCAAGCAGGGAGCCCAATGCGGAGCTCGATCCCAGGACCCTGGAACCATGACCTGAGCTGAAGGCAGTTGCTTAACCAGCTGAGCCACCGAGGCGCCCCAGAACTTTGTATTATTTGTTACAAGTAAGAAGACAGGGAGATAGCTCTCAAAGCACTGTCTCCCGTGGGGTCAGTACAGTGTATTAGGGGGCAGGCGAGGGAGCTTACATACACATTAAGGAACTTAGACATATTCTATTACTTAGGCACTTGGGTTCCAATTGTGCATGCCCAGTGTGTCAACGTGCTAGTGCACACATTGCATATTTGAAAGGTGGTGGAAAACACCCATAGGAGGGGATCTTAGTATCATAATGAGCTAAAGGTAACTTCAGGACAACTCAGGGGGGGTTTCTGGGCAGGTCCTCAGCTCCAGTCTGGCTCAAACTGGCTCATGTAAGGGGCTATCAGGCGAGACCCATCTAGCAAGGGGCTCTCAGGTGAAACACCAGGTGGGGGAGTCTCCTTGGCTGGAACTGTTGGTTCTGCAAAACAAAACACATTCCTTCTCTGCTCTGTCCCTCCCCCACCTTCCTTCTGCTAATAACGCTTAGCCCTCTTCTTTGTGTAACTTCCCTTTGCATTCTAGCTGACCAAATCTGTCCCATCCTGGCTCTCAGTCTCTCAGAGCTAACTATTGCAAATCGGCCAATCTGCTGCACAAACAGTACTGAAATATGAGAGATGCTTGCTAATTAATGCATGCAAACTGGTCTCCAGGAGCCCGAGGAAACTGACTTAGCAGGGATGATAATATTATCAGTGCAGAGCTGCCATGAGGACAGAGAGGGAGAATACTGGTGAAAGAAAGCCCTGGAAAAACACAAACCAAGATTTATTCCTGACATGGTCAGGGCTGATGACTGAGTTGTGAGTTTGAGAGGAAAGAATCCCTGTCTCATCATGGTGTCCCAGATCTCGGGGACAGCTGGTCAGGCCTGAGCTTGACTCTCAGCCCCGCCATCCCACTGGCCTCCTGCTTCTTCTTCCATGGACCGGGGAATTAGGAACAATGTGTTTGTTCCAATGTCCACCGACCCTACCTGACAGATTCTGGGCTTTTAAAGGGAAGCTGAAATCTTTCCCTGGTTATACTTCATCCAGTTCATGCTCATTTAAAAAACTCAGAAACTGTTTACTGAATATCAATCCCTGCCAGACAATGGGCTTGAGGTTTTTCACGCTAAATTGTATTTAACCCACACAACAATCCCACCTAACGGGTGAGATAATCGAGGCTCAGGAAAGGTAAATAACTTGGCCAAGGTCATAAGTATAAGAAATGGTGACTCTGGGAGCTGACAGGTATGTCAGAATCCAGAGTCCTTTTCTTAACCCCACACCTTTGATTGCATTTTTACTTTAGGCACCACCTTCAAAGCCTTCACCCAAAGGAATGACTTCAATAGTAAAACTTTCAGGTGCAAGTGCAAACCCATGGGGAAGATTCTTTTCAGGGTGTGACCCCATGTGGAATATGCCCAGGAAGTCACAGAATGGGGCACCATGCCCACCGGTTAAAAGATGAAGAAGCTCTCTATGCAATGGATGCAGGCTGGCCGGGTCCAACGACCCAGGGGGGTTCTGCAGGACCAGCCAAGAGGGGCCGTGGCTTCATGCAGGAAAGAAATCAAATGCAAGCCAAGAAGAAGTGAGAACAGAGTTTATTGAAGACATAGAGCAGATACAGACAGAGAATCTGGGAGACTCAGAAAGGAAAGGAGAGTGAGTCTCATCTTTGTTTGGGGTCTGGGGATTTTTTATTGAGGATTGTGATCTGGTATATGTGTCCTCCCAGGCACTGGTCAAAACAAGGACAAGTGCTCAGGTGTCCTCCATAAGTCATGTATGCCCTGGAGCCAGGGGTCTTGGCGGCAAGGTGTCTGGAGTCAGTGGTTTTGGAAAATGTATATGCTGACCTTGCCCGGTGACTCCTTATGTGTTATCTATTGTGCTGGAAGACTCCAAAGAAATCATTAATTCCTTGACCTTTACAAGGAGGACATACATTAAGGCATGTGTGAGGTGGGGGTACAAGTCCTAGCAGGGATAGAAGCGGAAAAAAGGCAGTCCTTCAATGGTACCCGTTTAGTTTTCCTATTTCACGATGGCTCAAAAAGATGCCCACAAATATCACTAACCTGTCATTTTTAAAACGTTCTTTACAAGAGTGTGTGTGTTTGATTAAATAGGAGGAAATATCTGAAGGGCACGCTCCAAGTGTTAGCGGGCGTTACTGCTGGAGGCTAGGGTTTAGAGGCAGAAGGAGCGAGAATCACTTTTTACTTTAGACATTTCTCAATCTTTTAAATTTGTTCCATGGAGCACATATTAGTTTAGGGATACTGGTTTGTTTTTAATTCTAAGCAAAGGAAAAAAACCCCACACCATCTCCCCAGCCCCACCAGCCCATAGAAATGGCCGCCCCAACCCCACCCTGTGCCCCAGGCATGAAGCTTTGGGGGCCATCTCTTTAAGGAAAAGAATAGAAAACTGTGAGATCCAAACCGAGTTTCAGGTCTTGGAGAGGTGAGTGTGGGGCCCTGTAGCTGAAGCTTCTCTGTCCTTGTGGGGGATCATCGCCAAGACCAGTGGCCCCTGTGTCTCTTCCTGTTACAGCCTGACTCCCAGGCCTGCCCCACCCCCATCCACTGTGTCTTCTAGAATGTGTCTTCTCATTATGATCCCAGGTCACCTTGTAGCCGGGTGCAGGGGTGCTGGAGCACTTGGCTCTGGGGCTCCCAAACAGACCAGGTTTGGCCACTGACAAAATCTGAAGGCAGAGAGACCAGTGGTGACAAAACAAGAAAGGAATTTATTTCAATGGGGCCAACACAATGAGGGAAGACACTGGACCAGCATCTCAAGGACTGTCTCCCAAGTGCTGAAAGTACTTTTAGGTTCATACAAGGAGAACGTGGGACAAAGGTCGGTGGGTTTGTGCAATGGGATTGTAAAGGTCAGAGGCATCATTGTCTTGGGGTCAATCATGTGGAGTCTTGCTGGCGTTGGGCCACAGTCGCTCTTGTGGTTCCCATCATGGGATGCTTTGCCCACTGGATCTTTTGCCTGAGTTAAGAGATAAGCTGGAAAGAAGAACTTAATTTGCTAGAAACTACAGACTAAGGTCAAAATGGAGGTTAGTTGAAGTCCTCTGTCACACTCAACACGGGCCTCCCCACCGTCCTCCAGCAGCGGTGTGAGCCACGGAGGCCCAACCTGCCATGGTTACCAGTGACCTGTTGTGGGCACCATGCTGGGCCATATTGGAGAAGGAACAATAAGTACCCTACATACACTTACCAAAATATCCTCTCATGTTTTAACCTGTGTGGGAGAAGTGAATAAGAACTCTACAGTCAAAACACATGACTATATAAAAAGCCTCCCACTGCCCAACATGCTGGCCTGCCACTGTGAACCCTCGCACACCGCCCAGTGGACACAGGCTGGTTGCACAACCCAAGAACTGAGAGCCTATTGGAAACAACCTTTGCACCATGATGCAAGGTCATGAAACAAGCAACAACAGCCTGTCTTTAAAGTGGTGATATTGTGTTCACAGTGGACTCTTTGCACTGATTTTTTTTTTAATTTCGTATGAAATGTTATTTATCTTAGGGACTGAATTTTGGGCACCCTGAGGTGAGTGCCTGGCCCTGCCCATCACCCAAGAAAGGCACACCAGGCCCAACTGCATTATGCCTGCTCAGCAACTTCCAAGCACTGACTCCTTCCCCAGGTGTCCAGGTGCCCCCACTACCATCAGACACGTCCCCTCTGACTTGTTCCCTCTACACCATGAACTTGCAGCTCCTTGAGTGGTCTGGCTTGGAAGGACCCAAACAGAGTAGCAGGAAGCTGAGTGCAGCATGGGCAGTGGATCTTGAAATCTTGTTAAAATATAGATTCTCACACCCTGATTCTGATTCCAAGGCTTGGAGTGGAGCCTAGACATCTACATTCTTCAAAATTTATATTTAATTATAGTAACATACACACAACATAAAATTTACCAACCTCGCCATTTTTAAGGGTACCGATCACTGGCTTTGAGGACACTTACATTGCTGTCCTGGCCATCATCACCATCTTCTCTGGGACTTCTTCATCCCCCCAAATGGAAACTCTACCCAGTAAACATGAACTCCCCATCTCCCCTCCTCAACCCCTGGCAGCCCCCATTTCACCATCTGCCCTATGAAATTTGATTGTTTGAGGTTCCTCATATAAGTATTTGACCTTTGTGACTGGCTTGTTTCACTCAGCATAAGGGCCTCCAGATTCATCTGCATTGTAGCAGGTGTCAGGACTTACTTCCCTTTTAAGACTGATACAATTCCATTGTAGGGACACACCACATTTTGTTCACTCACTCATCTGCAGAGGGACATTTAGGTTGCTCCCACCTTTTGGCTATTTTGAATAATGCTGCCATGAACGTGTGTGTACGAATATCTCCTTGAGGTACTGTTTTAAATTCCTTGGGATATATGCTCAGAAGTGGAATTACTGGATCATATGACAATTCTAAGTTTCATTTTTGGGGAACTACCAGACTGTTTTCCATAGCATCTGCTCCATGTTAAAATCCCACATGTAGTGCACAAGGGTTCAGACCCCTCCCCCGTCCTCACCAACACTTGTTATTTCTTATAGTTTTTTAATAGTAGCCACCTGAATGGTGTGAGGTGGTATCTCACTGTGGTTTTGATTTGCATTTCCCTGATGATTAGTGATATTAAATCTTTTCCTGTGTTTGTTGGCCATCTGTAGGTCTTCTTTGGAAAATGGCTATTCCAGTCCTTTGCCCACCATTTTTTTTAATTTTTTAGTGTTATGTTAATCACCATACATTACATTAGTAGTTTTTTATGTACTGTTCCATGATTCATTGTTTGTGCATAACACCCAGTGCTCCACGCAGAACGTGCCCTCTTTAATACCCATCACCAGGCTAACCCATCCCCCCACCCGCCTCCCCTCTAGAACCCTCAGTTTGTTTTTCAGAGTCCATCGTCTCTCATGGTTCGTCTCCCCCTCCGATATACCCCCTTTCATTTTTCCCCTCCTGCTATCTTCTTCTTCTTTTTTTTTCCCTAACATATATTGCATTATTTGCTTCAGAGGTACAGATCTGTGATTCAACAGTCTTGCACAATTCACAGCGCTCACAATAGCACATATCCTCCCCAATGTCTATCACCCAGCCACCCCATCCCTCCCACCCCCCACCACTCCAGCAACCCTCAGTTTGTTTCCTGAGATTAAGAATTCCTCATATCAGTGAGGTCATGTGATCCATGTCTTTCTCTGATTGACTTATTTCACTCAGCACAACACCCTCCAGTTCCATCCACGTCGTTGCAAATGGCAAGATCTCATTCCTTTTGATGGCTGCATAATATTCCATTGTGTATATATACCACTTCTTCTTTATCCATTCATCTGTCGATGGACATCTTGGCTCTTTCCACAGTTTGGCTGTTGTGGACATTGCTGCTATAAACATCGGGGTGCACGTACCCCTTCGGATCCCTACATTTGTATCTTTGGGGTAAATACCCAGTAGTGCAATTGCTGGATCGTACGGTAGCTCTATTTTCAACTGTTTGAGGAACCTCCATACTGTTTTCCAGAGGGGTTGCACCAGCTTGCATTCCCACCAAGAGTGTAGGAGGGTTCCCCTTTCTCTGCATCCCCGCCAACATCTGTTGTTTCCTGACTTGTTAATTTTAGCCATTCTGACTAGTATGAGGTGGTATCTCAATGAGGTTTTGATTTGGATTTCCCTGATGCCGAGGGATGTTGAGCACTTTTTCATGTGTTGTCTGTTGGCCATTTGGATGTCTTCTTTGGAAAAATGTCTGTTCATGTCTTCTGCCCATTTCTTGATTGGATTATTTGTTCTTTGGGTGTTGAGTTTAAGAAGTTCTTTATAGATTTTGGATACTAGCCCTTTATCTGATATGTCATTTGCAAATATCTTCTCCCATTCTGTCGGTTGTCTTTTGGTTTTGTGGACTGTTTCTTTTGCTGTGCAAAAGCTTTTTATCTTGATGAAATCTCAATAGGTCATTTTTGCCCTTGCTTCCCTTGCCTTTGGCGATGTTTCTAGGAAGAAGTTGCTGCGGCTGAGGTCGAAGAGGTTGCTGCCAGTGTTCTCCTTTAGGATTTTGATGGACTCCTGTCTCACACTGAGGTCTTTCAACCATTTGGAGTCTCTTTTTGTGTGTGGTGTAAGGAAATGGTCCAGTTTCATTCTTCTGCATGTGGCTGTCCAATTTTGCCAACACCATTTTGTTGAAGAGACTGTCTTTTTTCCATTGGACATTCTTTCCTGCTTTGTCAAATATTAGTAGACCATAGAGTTGAGGGTCCATTTCTGGGCTCTCGATTCTGTTCCATTGATCTATGTGTCTGTTTTTGTGCCAGTACCATACTTTCTTGATGATGACAGCTTTGTAATAGAGCTGGAAGTCCGGAATTGTGATGCCGCCAGCTTTGCTTTTCTTTGTCAACATTCCTCTGGCTATTTGGGGTTTCTTCTGGTTCCATACAAATTTTAGGATTATTTGTTCCATTTCCTTGAAAAAAGTGGATGGTATTTTGATGGGGATTGCATTGAATGTGTAGATTGCTCTAGGTAGCATTGACGTCTTCACAATGTTTGTTCTCCCAATCCATGAGCATGGAACGTTTTTCCATTTCTTTGTATCTTCTTCAATTTCTTTCATGAGTATTTTATAGTTTTCTGAGTACAGATCTTTTGCCTCTTTGGTTAAATTTATTCCTAGGTATCTTATGGTTTTGGGTGCAGTTGTAAATGGGATCAACTCCTTGATTTGTCTCTCTTCTGTCTTGTTGTTGATGTATAGGAATGCCACTGATTTCTGTGCATTGATTTTATATCCTGCCACTTGACTGAATTCCTGTATGAGTTCTAGCAGTTTTGGGGTGGAGTCTTTTGCATTTTCCACATAAAGTATCATATCATCTGCAAAGAGTGAGAGCTTGACCTCCTCTTTGCCGATTTGGATGCCTTTGATTTCTTTTTGTTGTCTGATTGCTGGGGCTAGGACTTCTAATACTATGTTGAATAGCAGTGGTGATAGTGGACATCCCTGCCACGTTCCTGACCTTAGGGGAAAAGCTCTCAGCTTTTCCCCATTGAGAATGATATTCGCTGTAGGTTTTTCATAGATGGCTTTTATGATATTGAGGTATGTACCCTCTATCCCTATACTCAAAAGAGTTTTGATCAAGAAAGGATGCTGTACTTTGTCAAATGCTTTTTCTGCATCTATTGAGAGGATCATATGATGCTTATTCTTTCTTTTGTTAATGTATTGTATCACGTTGATTGATTTGCGGATGGTGAACCAACCTTGCAGCCTAGGGATAAATCCCACTTGGTCGTGGTGAATAATTCTTTTAATGTACTGTTGGATCCTATTGGCTAGTATTTTGGTGAGAATTTTTGCATCCATGTTCATCAAGGATATTGGTCTGTAGTTCTCCTTTTTGATGGGGTCTTTGTCTGGTTTTGGGATCAAGGTAATGCTGGCCTCATAAAATGAGTTTGGAAGTTTTCCTTTCATTTCTATCTTTTGGAACAGTTTCAGGAGAATAGGTATTAATTCTTCTTTAAATGTCTGATAGAATTCCCCTGGGAAGCCAGCTGGCCCTGGGCTTTTGTTTGTTGGGTGATTTTTGATGACTGCTTCAATTTCCTTAGTGGTTATAGGTCTGTTCAGGTTTTCTATTTCTTCCTGGTTCAATTTTGGTAGTTGATACATCTCTAGGAATGCACCCATTTCTTCCAGGTTATCTAATTTGCTGGCATGGAGTTGCTCATAATATGTTCTTAGAATTGTTTGTATGTCTTTGGTGTTGGTTGTGATCTTTCCTCTTTCATTCATGATTTTGTGGATTTGGGTCATTTCTCTTTTCTTTTTGATAAGTCTGGCCAGGGGTTTATCAATCTTGTTAATTCTTTCAAAGAACCAGCTCCTAGTTTCGTTGATCTGTTCTACTGTTCTTTTGGTTTCTATTTCATGGATTTCTGCTCTGATCTTTATGATTTCTCTTCTCCTGCTGGGTTTAGGCTTTATTTGCTGTTTTTTCTCTAGCTCCTTTAGGTGTAGGGTTAGGTTGTGTATTTAAGACCTTTCTTGTTTCTTGAGAATGGCTTGTATTGCTATATACATTCCTCTCAGGACTGCCTTTGCTGTATCCCAAAGATTTTGAACAGTTGTGTTTTCATTTTCATTGGTTTCCATGAATTTTTTTAATTCTTCTTTAATTTCCTGGTTGAGCCATTCATTCTTCAGTAGGATGCTCTTTAGCCTCCATGTATTTTAGTCTTTCCGACTTTCCTCTTGTGATTGAGTTCTAGTTTCAAAGAACTGTGGTCTGAAAATATGCAGGGAATAATCCCAATCTTTTGGTACCGGTTGAGACCTGATTTGTGACCTAGGATGTGATCCATTCTGGAGAATGTTCCATGGGCACTAGAGAAGAATGTGTATTCCGTTGCTTTGGGATGGAATGTTCTGAATGTTCTGTGCAGTCCATTTGGTCCAGTGTGTCATTTAAAGTCTTTATAACCTTGTTGATCTTTTGCTTAGATGATCTGTCTATTTCAGTCAGAGGGGTGTTAAAGTCCCCCACTATTACTGTATTGTTGTCAATGTGTTTCTTTGCTTTTGTTATTAATTGCCTTACATAATTGGCTGCTCCCATGTTAGGGGCATAGATATCTACAATTGTTAGATCTTCTTGTTGGATAGACCCTTTAAGTAGGATATAGTGTCCTTCCTCATCTCTTATTACAGTCCTTGGTTTATAATCTAATTTGTCTGATATAAGGATTGCCACCCCAGCTTTCTTTTGGTGTCCGTTAGCATGGTAAATGGTTTTCCACCCCCTCACTTTCAATCTGGGGGTGTCTTTGGGTCTAAAATGAGTCTCTTGCAGACAGCATATTGATGGGTCTTGTTTCTTAATCCAATCTGATAGCCTGTGTCTTGATTGGGGCATTTAGCCCATTTACATTCAGGGTAACTATTGAAAGGTATGAATTTAGTGCCATTGTATTGCCTGTAAGGTGACTGTTACTTATATTGTCTGTGTTCCTTTCTGGTCTATGCTGCTTTTAGGCTCTCTCTTTGCTTAGAGGACCCCTTTCAATATTTCTTGGAGGGCTGGTTTTGTGTTTGCAAATTCCTTTAGTTTTTGTTTGTCCTGGAAGCTTTTTATCTCTCCTTCAATTTTCAATGACAGCCTAGCTGGATATAGTATTCTTGGCTGCATATTTTTCTCGTTTAGTGCTCTGAAGATATCATGCCAGTCCTTTCTGGCCTGCCAGGTCTCTGTGGATAGGTCTGTTGCCAATCTAATGTTTCTACCATTATAGGTTACATATCTCTTCTCCCGAGCTGCTTTCAAGATATTCTCTTTGTCTCTGAGTCTCATAAGTTTTACTATTAGATGTCGGGGTGTTGACCTATTATTATTGATTTTGAGAGGGGTTCTCTGTGCCTCCTGGATTTTGATGCCTGTTTCCTTTCTCACATTAGGGAAGTTCTCTGCTATAATTTGCTCCAATATACCTTCTGCCCCTCTCTCTCTTTCTTCTTCTTCTGGGATCCCAATTATTCTAATGTTGTTTCGTCTTATCGTATTGCTTATCTCTCGAATTCTGCCCTTGTGATCCAGTAGTTGTTTATCTCTTTTTTTCTCAGCTTCTTTATTTTCCATCATTTGGTCTTCTATATTGGTGATTCTCTCTTCTGCCTCATTTATCCTAGCAGTTAGTGCCCCAATTTTTTATTGCACTTCATTAATAGCCTTTTTGATTTTGATTTGGTTAGATTTTAGTTCTTTTATTTCTCCAGGAAGAGTGTCTCTAATAACTTCCACGCTTTTTTCAAGCCCAGCTAGTATCTTTAAAATCATGATTCTGAACTCTGGGTCCGACATCATACTAATGTCCGTATTGAGTAGGTCCCTGGCAGACGGTACTACCTCTTGTTATTTTTGCTGAGGTGATTTTTTTCGTCTTGTCATTTTGTCCAGAGGATAATAGATGAATGAGAGAACAAAATGCTAACAGGTTAACAATGTCCCCAGCAAATATACTCTAAACAAATCAGAAAAGACCTGAAACCAGGGGAAAAGAAAGGGAAAGAAAGAAAAAAGAAAGAGAAAAAAGAAAAAGAAAAAGATAAAAAGAAACAAAAACAGAACAATACAAAGAAAAAACAGAATATGATCAAATATGATCAGGCTAGTGCATAGATCAGTGCCACACACTAGATTTTGGGCGTATTTTGGTCTGTTAGAAGAAAGTGCCTCCTAAAATTTTAAAGAAAGAAAGACTTATATATGTACCAATAAGGGTTGATACTATGAAGGGATGGAAGATGACTGTAAAGATGAAAATTATAAAAGATTTTATAAAAGGAATTGATAAGATAAGAAGTTGTTTGAAAAAAGAAAGAAGAAGATTTTAAAAAAAAGGCGGGGAGAGAATGTGATCAGGCAGGAGACTAGAACAAAGCCATACACTAGTGATTTACGGTATATTTTGATCTGTTAGAAGAAACTGTATCTCAAAATTTTAAAGAGAGAACAACTTATATATATATGCCAAAAATAAGGGTAACTACTACAAAGGGATAAAATATGACTCTAAAAATGAAAAATAAAAAATGATTTTTTTTAAAAAGGGATTGATAAGATGTTGGTTGAAAAAGGGAAAAAGAAAAAATCAAAAAAAAAACAGTTAAAAAAAATTTAACTTTGAAAAACTAATGAATCATGGTAAAAAAGCCATGAATTCTTTGTGCAGTATTCCCCTAGCGCTGGAGTTCTCCCATTCCCCTTGATGGGTAAACTTGGTCTTGGCTTGCTGGCTGTTCCTGCTGATCTTCTGGGGGAGGGCCCTGTTGCCGTGGTTCCCAAATGTCTTTGCCGGAGGCGGAATTACCCCGCCCTTGTCGGTCCGGGCTAAGCAAGCTGCTTGGGTTTACTCTCGGGAGCTTTTGTTCCCTGAGAGCTTTCCGTACAGCTTTGGAGGACCAGGGTGAAAATGGTGGCCTCCCAATCTCCGCCCGGAGGAGCTGAGAACTCGGGGCCCCGCTCCTCGGTGCGCCCCCAGAGAAAAGCAGTCAGTCACTCCCGTGTCCCTGGTCTCCGGCCGCACTCCATGCTCACCTGGCCTGTGACCGAGCGTTTCTATCTCTCCTTTGCCCATCTTTAAATCAGGATGTTTACTGTTGTTGTTTTGGTCATTGTTAGGTTGTAAGAGTTTTTTACGTATTCCAGATGTTGATTCTTTTTTTTTTAGATTTATTTATTTGAGAGAAAGAAAGAAAGAAAGAGCACAAGTGGGAGGGGCAAAGGGAGAAAGAGAGAGAATCTCAAGCAAACCCCCCACTGAGCACAGAACCAGATGCTGAGCTCAATCCCACGACCCTGAGGTCATGACCTGAGCCAAAACCCAGAATCAGATGCTCAACTGACTGAGCCACCCAGGTGCTCCAGATGTTGATTCTTTATCAGATATATGATTTGCAAATATTTCCTCCTGTCCTATAGCTGCCAGATATCTGCATTTTTAACCACCTTCCCTGCACCACACTTTGAGGAACACTGGCACAGACCCTGGGGACCCCTTTCCAGAAGCAGGTTTCTGGGCCAGGTTCTGTTGAGCAGCAGGGCTCAAGGGGAGGGGATAGGGAGAAGTGCTGGCTCCACTCGGCACCCACTGGTCCATTCTGGGAGAGGCGGCAACCTGGCGTGAACACCCACCAGGTGTAAGTCTTTGGCACCAGAAGGAGAAGAGGCAGGTAGGGTGGTACAGTTCCTGGCACCCAGAAACTGTGGCTTCCCCCAATCTACAGAGCAAGGCATCCTCCTTCAAAAGCATGATCCCAAAAAACATGGGCCACCCTGGCTCCCATGCTATAATGAGGAAGAGTTGCCACTTACATCTGTGAAGCACAGCTTGTGTCTAGAAGTGTTTGTCTGGCTTACTTTTATGTGATCCTGGAAGTGGGGAGCAGAGGCATCTGATGTCCAGATGGGCATGTGACTTGCAGGAGCTTTCTCTTCAGATGGCTGTGCAGGAGGCTGGTGCTAGAAGTTGACCTTGGCCACCTTCCCTTTTCTCCCTTCATTACCCCTGCCAACCCATCATCTTACTTGAGCTCCTGATAGTTCAGCCGTTGTCTTCAAGCTCAGTGGAGAGCCCTCAGCTGGAATACTAACTGCTCATGTTCCTTGTGCATCAGTCCTCATTCTTAACCGGGCCAGAAGCGCTGTCTGGGGCATGGGAGATTGGATATCCCAACACATGTCCCTTTTTTGTTTCCTCTCCTCCTTCAAATGGTCCAAGATAAGTGGATGCGTGAGTTGGTCCCACAAGACCTTCATTCCAGGATATCAAAATACCAGTCTGAGTCTGGGGTCTTTTGCTGTGTCTGTGGGACCTGGAGGTCTTTCCTGTCAACAGTAAAAATGAGGAGCAAGTATCAAAGACTCAGTAGCCTAAGCCCAGCTACTGCGTGTGTGGCTGGCCCAGCTGTATCATTAAGTATCTGGATTGCTCGGATGGGCTCTTTTTGTTTTGCTTTGGTTTTTCCTCCTAATTGGCAATTTGCACTTGCTCAGGGCTAATAACCACGCTGCACTCTACCCAAAGGTCAGCAACCCCCTTGCTTAAGGACAGGTCAGCCTGGCAGGCAGCACGTGTGAGTGTCTGACATCTGAGCAGCACCACTTTGAATTAAGACATTATCTTATGTGATTTGACTGCATCAAGAATGATCATTCCAAGAACAAATGGGTGTGTGCTCACATTTGAATAGGAAAACCCAATTTTGATGAAATCCACTCTTTGAATTCTGGCAAGACTTCTGTCTTAGTCCGGTCAGGCTACTGTAACAGAATACCATAGACTGAGTGACTCATAAATTTATTTCTCACAGGTCTGGAGTCTGGGAAGTCCAAGATCAAGGTACCTGCAGATGTGGTGTCTGGTGAGGGCTTCCTGGTTCACAGATGGCTGTCTTCCCACTGTGTCCTCATATGGTGGAGGGGGTGAGGGAGCTCTCTGGAATCTATTCTGTGAGGGCACTAATCTCACTCATGAGGGCTCCAGCCTCCCGACCTAGTCCCTTCCCAAAGGCCCCACCTCCTAACACCGTCACATTGGGGTTGGGAATTCAACATATGGATTTTGGGGGAGACACATTCAGTCCATTGCAACTTTTTCTACAAGTATAGAAAAAATACATAATCTTCTGTCATTGTGACTTAAACTACTAGTCACCATTCAAGACGTGTTCTATGACTCCATTATTTGCAATCACAGCTCAAAATATGCATAAACCTGAGAAGACAGAATGGCAATCAGCTGTGTTAATGGAAGATTACAAGATTAGTGACACTGCTAAAACCCCAAGGGTGTTAACATGGGGCTGCCCCCCTAGAGTGAGCCACAGTTGGGAGACCCTGGGCTCAGAGACTCTCAACACTGACCAGGTACCGTGGGCACATTCTCATTTTCTTTTTAAAGTCAGTTATAATTTTCCTTAGAAAATTAAAAACATTATATGGACAATGAAGAAATGAAAGGAAAATATTCTGCATCCCCTACCACAAACACAAGTTAACGAGCTAAAAAATTTGCTTCCATTTTTCCTGGCCTTCTTTGGTATTCCCTCTAAAACAACAAATGTCTTTAAAGCAGTGCTCTTTGCAATAGCCAGGGAGCGACGACAACCCAGGTGTCTATGAACGGCTGAACTCCTCCCTTGGAATATTACTGGAGCATAAAAAGGAATGAAGCCCAGACACCCGCTACATTCCTGCTACACAGGAAAACATGCCAAAGGAAAGAAGCCAGCCATAAAAAGCTACACTTTGTATGACTCCATTTCTGTAAAATATCCAGAATAGGCAAATCCACAGAGACAAAAGGCAGATTAGTAGTCATCAGGAACTGGGGGGGGGGGTGGGGGGTGGGGGGGAGTGATTGCCAATCAGCAAAGGACTTTTCTTTAGGGGTTACAAAAATGCTCTGGGATTAGACAGAAGTGTAGTTACACAGTCTTGGGGATATACTAAAAAATCTACTGATGGCACCCTTTAAAAAGTGAATTTTAGGGTAGGTGAATTATATCTCAATTTTTTTAAAAAAGAAAAAGAAAAAGGTCACTTCCTGTGGCCTAAAGATCCAGCTCTGTTCCCGGGACTCCAGTCTGGAGGTTGGTGTTACAGCGTCCCAGGGAGCGTCCCTGGATAGAAGAGGGCTGGAGATCTGGGGGAGAGGGAACCCTCGCCCAGGGTAGGGGCTCTGATGACCGCCAGCATTTCCTGCAGGCCAGCCCTGTCACTTCCTGGGGACTGTGCCAATAAAGCACAAGAAATCTGATCTCGAAGCTCTTCCAAGCGCTATCATGGAGTCCCGTGTTATCATCCTCATTTTACAGACGTGAAAGCCGAGGCCAGGTGCCTGAGGGGCAGCCACCCAGTGGGCTGTTACTTGGGGCTCCTACTGGTTCTCTTTGCTATAGGGGGCAGTGAGGCAGGATCTGCCTGGTCCAAGAGTCTCCCTGAGAGGCCAGAGCAGGAGTATCAGCCCAACCACCCAGAAATGACCTGTTGGATGGAGCCCAAGACCTCCTACATGGTGGGGTGAGTGCATGGCAGGTGGAGGAGGAAGGAACAATTGTGGAGTTCTAATCCTTGTGCACACAAAGATGGGTAGTTTGTGCCAGTGCTTTGGTGGGGAAGTTGTTTGATTCTCTGGGATGGAGAGTTTCCAGGCATGCAGGTGCTACCCCAGGTGAGGTCCACAGGTGTTTCCAGAAGCCAGGCAAGGGCAGGTCCGGGGCATGTGTGGGGACCCACAGCCACCTGCAATTGTGCAGGGATGTCCCCCCCGTGTTCCCACATGGCAAGAGCATTCCAGAGAACCCAGAAGTCAAGATTTCTGCATGTAATCTCCCTCTTGGTTAATAATGGCAGCTAATTCTTCTCTTTATACCAGCGTCAAACCAAGTCCACCAGTGGGCCACATGCAGCCCTAGGATGAGTGTTTGAGGCATCGGCTTTAAATACACACAGGAGACAAGCAGTTTCTTTTGGCTAAATTGGTCCACAAATCAGTCATTTCACTATGAGGTTTGCTGTTAATTTTGGCCCAAGAAACAGGGCCATTGAGTAAACAGAGACTCGCCTAACAGTAAACAGCTCTTATATTTAGAAGCCACACCCCAGGGTTGGTTGCATCTGCCCAGAGGCCAAAAGCCACTCCCTGTTCTCTTGGCCCTGCATCCTGCCTCCCCCTGTCACCCTGCCCCTCCCCTGCTTCCCCCAGGTTGTCCAGGTCCCGATCCCCCACCCCCCTCACCCCACCCCAGCCCCAGCCTTCTCAAGGGTATCCCCCTGCAGACTCCTCCTCCCTCCTGCTCCTCTCCTAAAGGGTCATCCCCATTGTGTGTACATGTTCCAGAAGGTCAGATTCTCCTGACTCCTCACGCCCCTCCAGCTCCCACCACTTCTGGGCTTCCTGGGAAACTTCTCATGGGGGTTGGTACCAGCTGTGTGCACATCCTCGGGCCCTGCCCTCTAAATCTACATAAAAGTCCAGAGCACAGTCTGATGATGAACATCTGGGTGACCACAAAACCCAGACTGTACAAAGGTTACCTTTGTCATATTTACAGCAAGTATTTCTTTTCTTCCTTTCTTTAAAAAGAAAAAAATAATAAAAACTGGGTAGACCCTGGACACCCTTGAGAAGGCTGGGGCTGGGATGGGGTGATCGGGGTGCGGGGGTGGGGGACCGGGGTCTGGACAACTTGGGGGAGGAGGGGGAGGTCCTGGGGCCCTGTGCTCTTGAGCCATCATCTGGCGCGGCCCGTCATGGGCACCCAGTCCCCGGCAGAGGGGCCGTCGTGGCTTCTACACCATTGCATCTGTCCTCCAACTCACCGGCCTTTCTTCCGCAGCCCCCTCCTCTGCTCCTCCCGACTCAGTGCTGGGCCGCCTTTCTCTCTTCAATGTGTTGTCTTTTCTCCACAATCTCAGTGATTCCCATTATCCTAGCACCTATATAGTAAATCCCACACTTGTGCAACCAGCAGCTATGAGACCCCTCTGCTGTACCTGGAAGTCTAAGGGGCTTCCTCCCCGAATCCATTCTGGAGCTATCCCACTTCCATAAATTGCATGACTAGCCACCCATTTCCACAAGCCAGAAAGCCGAGGGTCATTACTAGGTTCTGCTTCCTTCACCTTTTTCAGCACAAGGTCCATTCCCTGCCCCTCCACTCCCACCAACTATCTCCAATCTGCCCACCCCACTCCACGTTCCTTGCTCCCAGGCTACTGCAGGCCTCCAACATGTCTTACCTTGACCACACTCCAGTCTTCCTGCTGGTGCCCTGCTTCCCCTTTGCCATCCCCAGAAGTTCATGCTACTCCTCTGTGCACCCGTTCCTGTGGCCTAAAGCCCCCGCAGAACATGCCCCACCTGCCTCTTCAGTTCCAACGTCTGCCGCATGCCCAGTCCATGCTCCTCAGCCACCACCCCAGCTCTGTCTGCTGCAGGTCCCACCTCATGCTGTTCCAGCACCCTAGAACTCTCCTCTGGTCTTTCATGTCTCTATTTAAATGTGTTAGCAGTTCAGCCAAGACTTCCCAATCTATCCAACCCACCCCACGTGCACACTACATACTCTCTCACCCCCTCTTCTTTAGTGCCTTCATATTCTTACCACAATCTGCAGTGCTCGGCTTTATCTGACGCCTTGCTTGTCTGCTGTTCGTTGTACTTGACCACAGTGGAAGCCCCATGAGGGCAGGGCCATGACTACCTGTCTCACCTCCAACCCCAGCCCACAGCCCACGAACCCAGCCAGCCCCACGCCGGCCACGTGGTGGCGCTCACAAAGCACGTGGACCGTGAGTCTGTGGCAGCCTGGTTTCCGCCTGCTCTTCACTTCCCGAGAGAGAGAAGCCCCCACTAAAACACTCACCTCACGGTGGGCCTTCCCTTGCCCCTTCACAGCCCATCCCCAATCTCACGCAGGTGAGGGGTGGCACAAGAAACATACCCTCTCCCTTCCACGTCCTCGCCCCCCTGCTCCTCAGCACCACCTCTTCCCTTCAACCACTCTGCTCCCCTCTCTCCCCCCTCCACTGTCCACCAGTATCCTCACTCCCTCTGCTGTGCACGTGCTGTCCCTCCCACCCCACCGTTCCCTGGCCCCAAATGTCTTTGGCCCATCTTTTCACAACTTGCCTGTACTATGAGGTTTAGCTCAAGTCCCTTCTTCCCTGTATGTAACCCCTCCAGACCCCTGGCACCTGGTGGTTTTTAAACCACCAGCTGAAGCCTTGACAACATACAACCTCTATTTTCGTCATGCATCTTACTATCCTGTGATAAAAATAATGACCAGGATTTCTCTTTAAATCTAGTACCTCCCTGGGGCGCCTGGGTGGCTCAGTAGGTTGAGCATCTGCCTTCAGCTCAGGTCATGATTCCAGGGTCCTGGGATCAAGCCCCGCCCATCGGGCTCCCTGCTCAGTGGGGAGACTGCTTCTCCCTCTGCCTCTGCCCGTGCCCCCTTCATGCTCTCGAGCATGCACGCTCTCTCCTCTCTCTGTCTCTAATAAATAAAATCTTGAAACAAAACAAAACAAAACAAAACCTAGTACCTCCCAGATACTGTACAAGTGTTATGCCAGGTGAGGCTCAAACTAGGCAAACCAGTTTCCATCTCAGAGATGAAAACAGTCACAGCTCAGAGGACTTGGGGAGCATGATGGTGGCACCACCTCCGTGTCCCCTCACTCTGCCTCGCAGACAGACTGTCCAGTGAGAGATCACTCTCCAACGTCAGATTTTAATCCCCTGTGCCAGTGTTCCTATTATCTTGCCCTAAAGCATTTAAAATCACCATTCATGATGGGCAGGAATATTTTGGATGAGTGGGCAATATCTAACCTAACAGGGGGATCTAAAGGGTTTATAAATGAACCATAAGAAGCTCTGGTCTTCTTTCATTTCACAAGGACGTGCTTTGCAAGATTCCCTGGCTCTTTGTTGTTACCCTGGCAGTCCTCAGCCCTGGTAGCTGAGGCTGGAGGGGAGGAGGAATGTTTGACTAAGGGGTCCTCCGCCCTTTGCCTTTCACCTGCATCAGTGCTGTGCAGCTTCTCAGGAGGCCAAGCTCCTCCCCCAAGCAAGCAGAGACTCTCCGCAGGCAACCTGGGTTACCTCCCTTCTGCTCAGTGTGCTCCTGGCGGCTCGGGGAGCGTGGACCCAGGGGCCAAGGCTGCAGTAGGTGGTGTTGATAAGAGTTGAGCAGCCCTGGCAATGTTCCATCCGGGCGATTTATTGACTCATTTAGTCATTACAGGGTATTGAGCACCTCGTCTCTGCCAGGCACTCCTGGAGGCACTGGGGATAAAGCAGAGACCCAAACAGTGTTTCAATTCCCATGGCTTTTGTAGGAGGAGAGGGAGAAGGGAAGAGAGGCAGGAGGTCAGTGGGATGAAGAGTATGAAGGACCCGGAGCAGGGCTCGGGGTGAGATGGGGAATCACAGAGCCTCCCTGAAGAGGGGACATTTGAGCAGAGACTGAAACAGTGCGAGAGATTGTGTGCAAAGAATGGCTCTTGTACCTTTTGTTATCCTCAGAAGATTCTAGAACATTTCTGGAGACTCAGCAGTAACTTAGAATTTTGAACAAGGATGTTCTTCAGGACTAAACTTTTAAAAAAATCAGTAGTTAATACTTAAATCAAAGCACTTTTTTCCCCTAGGGAAAGTATGTTAGTCACATGCTAGCTTATTCATTAGGGGGAAAGAAAGGATTTTTGGTGAAGCAGAGGGAAATGGGTTGAGCCTGGAGGATACCAGCTGCTACTCTTGCCCAGGGCTACAAGCAAGGGCTGGGGCTTGGCACTCTGAAAAGGCCCCCTCCCAAGTTTGCAGGGTAATGTGCAAGCCAATGCTCCCTCAGGGTCAACAGATGCTCTGCACCTGCTTGTAAAGGAGATGGAGGGAGCACTCCGTGATGGAGGCATTTAAATGCCACCTGACACACAACAGACATTAATAAAAACAAGAATTCTCCTCTGGTCTTTCATGTCTGGTTGTACTTGACCACGATGGAAGCCCCAAGTCCTTCATCAACCTCAGCATATTAAATCCTGTTGGGCAGGTGGCATTTCCCCTTTTGATTATGTGGGACCTGAGCCTAGGCCTCCAGGAGCTGGACATTGGTTTTCTGATTGCCAACTGCATTGGCACAAGTTTCCTAGAAGTGCCCACTGGCTGGTTTGTTAGGCGAGGGGGGCTGAGAGGGAGGACTATGGGGCAGGCAGAGAGGGCGGGACCTAGCAGGGAGCGGGGGGCGGGGCCTAGAGAGGGAGCAGGGGAGGAGCTGAGAGGGGTGGGGCCGAAAGGGCAGGGCCAAGAGATGGAAGGGCACTCCATGGTCCTGTGTCTATAGCCTCTAGAACCATTCCCGGCCTTTCCTTGTCTTTCGTGGCCTTGACGTTTTTGCAGAGTATGGGTCAGTTATTTTGTAGGATGCCCCTCAGTTCGGGTTGTCTGAAGTTTCCTCCTGATTACATTCAGGTTATGTAATTTTGGTATTTTTTGCATTTTATCAGGAGGCTCAGGGTGAATATTTGTTCCATTACTGGGGATGCTCACTTGGTTTTAGGTGGTGTTTCCCATATTTCTCCACTGTTAAGCCATTAATTTCCTCTTTGTAATTAGTACATATCTGTGAGAGATTCTACGAGATTATGTAAGTCCCCGTTACCTTTTATGTAGGTGCCCTGTTACTCTTCAAACTTATACCCTCAACTTTTAGCATTCCTGAAACATTTGTGATATCCTGATATTCATGCCTTTGAAATTGTTGTGTTGGTCCCAGCCTATTGCTAGTGATGCTCCTGGTTCGGAATATCCGAGGCACTTGCCAGGGCCTGTGTTACTTACAGCAAGCCCGCACAGATGTTCCCCCGCATGGGACTAATGTTGTGGCTGGACCAGCCCTTGTCATTCTTATCATGACTGCACTATGCACTTCAGCAAAAACCAACATGAAACTTTGATGAATGAGATTTATTATTCACAAGCCTGGAGGATATATGGCACACCTAAGGACCACACAGCAAGGTCATGGATAGAGATTGAGTGCAAACCTAGAACTCTACCTTTATTAGGGTCCAAAGGTGGGGTGTCTAGGGTTTTGAGGGTTTACTCTCTATGTCTAATTTCAAGCATGCGAGCGAGAACTAGGGCACGGGAAGGGCAATGGTCAGGTATCTACGTCACCCAGGGCTTTCTGAAAGAGGGAGCTTGGTGAGTGGGGGAGCCTACTTCTCTATTTGGTTATTTTGCTAGTAGCTGTGTCACACACCTGGCAATATGTTTATTCGAGATGGATGTCTTTGACATGGAAGCCTCAGCACTCAAAGGCTTAATGTCAGGCACTCACATTGTAATAGAAAAAGTTTAATGTCCACTTATCCTACAGTAATCCTTTCCATCTGAGTGTGAGGGGCAAGACTGGGGAACTCTTTTCCAATGCAAGGAATATAGCAAAAGTGATGAGATATCACTTTTTAAAGAGACTGTGGCTTCTGTCTTGTGTGACTCTTATGCTCCCCCTCTGATGGAGGTCACCCACCATGTTGTGAGGCACCCTGTGGAGACGCTCACATGGCAAGAAACTGAGTGAGGTGCTGGGCCACAACCCTTGAGAGGAACTGAATCTTGCCAACAGCCATGTGAGGGAGCTAAGAAAGGGTCCTCCTCAGTGGATTTCCTTCGGATGAGACCACAGCCCCCACCCATGACTGAATCCCTGAGAGAGACACAGAGTCAGAAGTACCCAGCTAAGTCTCATCCAATTCCTGGTCTGCAGAAACTGTTGGATAATAAATTTTATTGTTTTAAGCCACCAAGTTTGGGGACAATTTGTTATATTAAGCAATAGGTAACCAATACAATATGTTGTATATACTCAGTGTGTGTGTGTAGAGAGAGGGACCACACACACCTATATCTATATAAATTTTTCTCTCTCTACATGTTACAAACCATGGATTCATACTGATCATTTCGATGTCAATCCCCTGCTACAGGGATTTGTTCTAACCTTCCCCACTTTCCATGTTTGTAATCCTTCTCCAGTAGTGAGAAACCCAGCTCCCATTATCCACAATATACTGATTTCTTTGTTCTATCCTAGAATACACAGAAAGTAATTTCAGAATTGCTATCTTATGTCTCTGTGAGAAACTAGCCTACTCATAGGAGTTCAATATTTGTTAGAGCTTATTGTCTTTAATTGAAGGCATATAGTCCAAATACTGTTAACTCTATATAAAAAGTGGGGGGCCCTCCAACCTTCTCTGGGAAGTGAGGAGGGACATACAAAAGGGAAAGCATATTTTCTCTCAGACAGCAGATTCTCTGCTTAGCTGTTTTGCAGGATTGTTACAACACTCCACATGAGGAGGGGTGGGGCCAGGGCTTGCCACTCTGAGCTTTCTCCTCTGGGCTGATGTGGCCACTTTCTCCTCATTAGCAATGTAGTTTTCAAGCAGTCATTAAATTATTTGGAGAGAAAAGCATACAGCGTTGCTTTTTTGAAGGCCCCTAGGGAAGATTGTGAATTATAATCCTTCCTATTACTCAAAAAGAAGCCAAGTGACCAGATGACTCTAGGATCTTCCCAGAAAGGCTTGGGGCCCCATAGGTCCCTCCAGAAGGATGAAAACCCTGATTAGACTGTCTCTGTATGCCTAGGACTGGGGCCAGGACTCTCTGTGGAGCAACCAATGTGGCATTGGGCCCTTGACATGACCTCATTGGTGAGAGCCTCTGTGACATGTGGGTGCTGCTGCTACCCTCTGAGGAGGTGACATCCATGGACATGAGGGAACCCCTAAATCAGCATTGCTGCCCAGGCGGGTGAGGGCCACTAGACCCTCAGGTCACAAGTCACACTGTGATGCTCCCTGGAGACTGTGAGACAGTGGCCAAGAACATGTTTCTCCAAGATCTGGCTCAGGATTCTCCAGCTTTCACATGCTAGGCTGTTCCATTTCCCCGTGCCTGCTAGCCCACCCTCAGAGAAACACTCATCTTACATACACACCACGTGATACATAGCACACATGCCACATGCATGACACACACCACACACATTGTGCACATCACACATGTACATGCCACACATATTACACCCACTCACATACACACCACCACACATGTGCACACATCACACCACACACACACATATACACCATACACTCTACACTCATACACCACACATACATCCTACACATGCACAAATATATCACAAAAGCACACACATCGCACATACACAAATATCACAATGCACATTGAGCCAGTCCTCAAGGAGATACAGAGAAGGAGGCTGGCTCCCCGGTAAAGTGGTCAGGTCTTCTTCCTGTCTCCCTCGGCTCCAGAAAGCCACCCCGGGCTGCCAACCTCCTTCAGCGCATGCGAGCGCTACACTGTCCAACACTCAGCACAGCACCTTGCACAAAAAACAGGTTCCACAAACGGACATAGAAGAATAAGAGGTCGGCAAATGAAAAATGACAGCAAGCCAACTGTTAGAGTGGCACAGGGGCTTTTCTCTTTTTAAAATCTTGTTTTATTTTACTTTTGCATTTCAGACAAACTTTTTCTATTTTTAAATAGTTAATTCAAAATTTTTAAGGGGAAAAAAACCCAAAATTTTAAAAGGGAAAACTTAAGTCCACCCAAAAATCTACACATAGGTGTTTATTGCATCTGTATTTGTGTTTGCCAAAACTCAAAAGCCACCAGCCTCAGTGGGTGAAGGGATAAATTGTGGTTCATCCAGACAATGAAATTTTACTCTACGTGAGAAAGAAATGAACTATCAAGCCACGGAAAGGCATAGAAGAACCTTAAATGCATATAAGTAAGTAAAAGAGGCCAATCTGAAAAAGTTACCTACATATGATTCCAACTATATCACATTCTGGAAAGGGCAAGACTACGGAGACAGTAAAAAGATGAGTGGTTGTCAGGGGTTGGGGTGGGGGAGGAAGGGATGAAAAGCAGAGCACAGAGGATGTTTAGGGCAGTGAAACTGCTCTGTATGATAGTGTGATGGTGGATATGTGTCATTATACGTTTGTCAAATCCATAGGATATATAACACCAAGAGTGAATCCTTCAGTAAACTATGGGTTTAGGGTGATTATGAAATGTCAGTGTATGTTCAACCTTGGTAAACAACCAACTTTGGTGGACAGTGGTGATAATGACAGAAGCTATGCATGTGTCGGAAGGAGGAGTATATGGGAACTCTTTGTACCTCTGTTTCAATTTTGTTATAAAGCTAAAACTGTGGTTAAAAAATAAAGTCTTTTTCAAGAATTTAAAAGAGCACCCAGTCTGTGAGTGTCTCCTCTTCACCCATGTCCCCCAGGCTTCCAGACCCCCCCAGCCCCTGGAGGAACCAGTGTTAGCTGCTCCTTGTGAACCCTTCCTAGGATACTGTGTCTATCTTCAAGCAAGTGTATTTTCATATACATATTTCTTCCCCATAACAGAGTGACAATACCCTAGAGATTATTCCATGTCTTCCTTTTTCACTTACTATAGCTTGGTGATCTTTCCCTATTAATACAGAGAAAAAGTCTTTTTTTTTTTTTTTTTGATAGCCAAGAGAATTCCATGGATGACTCTTCCATAACACAGGTAACAATCCCCTACTGGTAGACAGTAGGTGATGTCCAGTCTTTTGATATCATAAATAATGAATGCAATAAATGAACTTGAGTGTGTATCATTTTGCATGTGTTCAGGCATATCAGTAGAGTAAAATACAAAGTGTCCAAAGGTATATGCTTTGTAATTTTGATATTATTGCCAAATTGCCCTTGATAGAGACTATACCAACTTCCAGCTGCAGCAGCAGTGTTATATGAGTGCCCATTTCCTTACAACCTTCAATAGTTTTAATTATAAAAGTAACATTCAGTGAATCTGAGCGCGAGTTAGAGTGCACTTGTAAAATTACTACGGTGTGTGGGTGCCTAGAAGCCCACAGAAGATGAGGTTCTTGACAGCAAAATGAAGTCTTAATTAGAGACTTGCAGACTTTGTTGGCTTCACCAATAACTCACATTCATACCAGGGCTTGTCTGGGCACTGGCTTACTCCAGGACGGCATCATGCCCCCTTTGTGGACTCTGACTTGCATGCAAAGCCTAGGTTTTGTAGCCCTATGGAAACCATGAATACATACTTCCAAGCCATTTCTCTGAAAAGGAACCAGAGCTAAAATCCTTGAAGAGTTGCATCCACCATTACTGGAGGAGTCTATTCAGATGTTTTGGGCAGACTTCTGATTAGCGGCACAGTGGTTTTATAAAAGTAGAAGAAAGAGCTCTGACTATAGTTTGGGAACATATCAGTCTAATTTTCATTTCTTTCTCTTCCAGGGACAGAAAGCTTGGATAGAGAAAACGTTTTGCAAACGAGAATGTATCTTTGTAATTCCCAGCACTAAAGATCCTAACAGGTAAATTGGAAGTCACAACTAAGACATTATCCAAACCAGCACTTGTCTACCAGGCGCCAGCAACTATTCTTTGTGTGTTTGTGGGAGGAGAGAGAGGACACAAGAAAAATGGCCAGAATCCATTCCCCATGGGAGGCATTAACCGGGGAATACTTCAGCTAAGAAGCTTCTCTGTTAAGATGCAGAAAAGATTGCTGTCCAGCCCTCATCCTAATCTAGCATGAGCTCTCGTAACCAGATGGGCCCACAGTGTTCCTCCTAGTCTTAGGGAGATCGAGATGCTGGCAGCTTTAGACAGATTTCCAGGGTAACTTCCTGGCCTCCTGTTAGAGTTTCATGTTATTTAGATAAACAGGTACCTCCACCATGGGAAGGATCTGAGTGGTTAAGTGAACTAGATGTAACTCTATGAAAAGGCAGGCTTTGTACACAAAATGTCAATTTCATTCACCTACATGAAAATGAATTTGTTATAAAGTAAACAGTAGGTTTTCTAAAGCTGTGAAAGTGACAGGAGATGAATTTAGCTAAAGCTTCCCATCTCTGAGGACAATAGCTATGAGCGGAGTTTGGAGAGCCAGAAGAGGATGATTTATCCATATGTTCACCCAATATGAAATCCATACAGGTAGGATCACTGACACAGAGCTCACAGACTCTCAGAGATCACTTAGGTCAAATTTGACACATACATCCTCAGCCCTGCCATGTCCCCAAGCTCGCCCTTTCCACCACCACCCCATAGATTGATCTCCCTGCTTAAACCCCAATGATTACTCCACAGGGCAAGAAATATGCATTAGGGGAACAATGCCAAAGATCACAAAAGTCTTCCTTTTGTTGCACATAAATGTCTTTTCTTATTTCAGTGGCACCAAGACCCTCCTTGATGGAAACTACCTATGCCAGCCCTCTTTAGCACCTGCTGCACTGCAGTCCCCCACACAGCCAAGTGGCTAGGCAGGGGAAGAAGCAGAATGGGCCTCAGGGTCTCACACATGAGACTCCTCTGTGAGTTGCATGCATTCCCTAGCATGGGCTAAAAAAAAACCCTGGAGTGAATAAACAACCATTTAAAGTCTCTGGAAATGGTCCCAAGGGCCAATAGGATATAAAGAAATATCTATTCAAAACAACCGACAAAAATTCAGTAAGAAAGGCTAGAGTCTGTTTGTACCAAGAGAGCTCTGCTCCTTCCCCCTCTGGGCTCAGTAAGAGCAAATTAAATCTTAAGGAAGCAGAAGGAAATAATAAAGAATAAAATGGAAGTTAATAAAATAGAAAATTTTAAAACAATAGAGAAAAATAAATGAAATCAAAAGCTAGTTTGTGGAAAAGATCAACAAAGTTCACAAACCTTTAACTAACTTGAAGAAACAAAGAGAGAAAACTCAAATTACTAATTTCAGAAATGAAAGGACATTACTACCAATCTTACAGAAATAGAAATGTATATAGAGAAATGCTATGATTTATACACCAATGACAATAAATTAAATAACTTAGATGAAATGGACAAATTCCTAGAAAGACACAAACTACCAGACTAATTCAGGAAGAAATATACAATCTGAATAGATCTATAAGAAATGAAGACATAGGATTAGTATCAAAAATTAGCCACAAAGTAACGGCTTCACAGCTGAATTTTACCAAATATTTTTAAAGGAATTAATAGCAATTTTTCACAAAAAAATTTAAAAAATAGAAGATGAGAGAACACTCCCCAACTCAGTTTCCAGTTTCATGAGGCCAATACTACCTGGATATTAAAACCAGACAATCACAAGAAAGGAAAGTTATACAACAATATCTTGTGAGTATGGATGCAGAAATCCTGAACAAATATTATCAAACCAAATCTAGCAACATATAAAAAGAATTATACACCATAATCAACTGGGATTTATCCTAGGGATGCAAGGTTGGTTTCACATCAGAAAACGAACTAATGCAATACATCACATCAATAGAATAAAAAACAAAAATCACATGATCATCTCAATTGACAGCAAAAAAGCATTTGACAAAATGCAACACCTTTTATGATTTAAAAAAAAAAACCTAGGAAATAGTTATAGAACTTCTTCAATGTAATAAAGGACATCTATGAAAATCCATAGTTAACATCCTAATTAATGGTGAAAGATTGGATGTTTTGCCCCTAACATCAGAGAAAGACAAGGATGTCCACTCTCACCACTTCTATTCAAAATTGTATTAGAGATCCTAGCAAGGTAATTAGGAGAAAGGCATAAAAGGCATCCATAGTGGAAAGGAAGAAGTAAAGCAATCTTTATTGGCAGATGACATTATGTTATATATAGAAAATCCTAAGGAATCACTAAAAAAAATTGTAACTTACAAGCCAGTTCAGTAAGTTTGCAATGTAAAAAAAACCAATATACAAAAATCATATGTATTTCTATCCACTTGCAATGAACAATAGGAAAGTGAAACTAACAAAACAATTTCATTCACAATATCATCAAAAGGAATAAGATACTGGGGTGCCTGGGTGGCTCAGTTGGTTAGGCGTTGGACTCTTGATCTCAGCTCAGGTCTTGATCTCAGGGTTGTGAGTTCAAGCCCCACACTGGGCTCCACGCTGGGCATGGAGCCTACTTTAAATTTAAAAATAAATAAATAAATAAAAGAATAAGATACTTTGGAATCAACTTAAAAAAAGAAGTGCAAAACCTCTACTCTGAAAAGTATAAGACACTGTTGAAAGAAATTAACAAAGATCTAAATAATTGGAAAATATAGCCCATATTCGTGGGTCAGAACAAGCTAACATTGTTAAGATGACAATATTCACAAAATGATCTAAAGACTCAATGCAGTTCCTATCAGAATCCTAGCTCACTTCTTTGCAGAAATTGACAAACCAGCTGATATGGAACTGCAAGAGATGCAGAATAGCCAAAGCAATCTTATTTAAAAAAAGAGCAAAGTAGGAGGACTCACAGTACTTAATTTCCAAACTTACTCAAAGCTACAGTAATCAAAACAAACTGAGGGTTCTAGAGGGGAGGGGGGTAGGGGGATGGGTTAGCCTGGTGATGGGTATTGAGGAGGGCACGTTCTGCATGGAGCACTGGGTGTTATGAACAAACAATGAATCATGGAACACTGCACCAAAAACTAATGATGTAATATATGGTGATTAACATAACAATAAAAAATTAAAAAAAAAAGCTACAGTAATCAAAGTAGTGTGGTAGTGACATACGGATAGACATACAGATCAATGGAATAGAACTGAGAATCCAGAAATACCCATACAACTATGGACAATCAATGCTTCAACAAGGTTGCTGAAACAAATGGAGAAAGAATAGCCTATTCATGGGCGCCTGGGTGGCTCAGTCGGTTAAGTGACTGCCTTCGGCTCAGTGATCATGATCCTGGAGTCCCGGGATCGAGTCCCACATTGGGCTCCCTGCTCAGCGAGGAGCCTGCTTCTCCCTCTAACCCTCCCCCCTTTCATGTACTCTCTCTCTCTCTCTCATTCTCACTCTCTCAAAATAAATAAATAAATCTTTAAAAAAAAAAAGAATAGCCTATTCATCAAACGGTACGGAAACAACTGGATATCAAGATGCAAAAGAATGTATTTACACCCTTACCTGACATCATATATAAAAATTAGTTCAAAAGGTCTCAAAAACCTAAATGTAGAAGCTAAAATTATAAAACTCTTAGACAAAAATGTAGGAGCAAATCTTCATGACTTCGGATTTAGCAAAAGATTCTTAAATATGATAATAAAAGTATAAGCAGCAGAAGAAATATATTCTCAATGTGACTTATGTAGAGAAATGTTTTACAAAACAACAGAAAAATTCAACAATATTGAAAAATCCTGGGAGGTCATCTCTATATCTGGAGGGCATGATTATACTTTGTCACAGAATGTTCAACAATTGATGCCCATATTGATGTTTTCAAGACATCAAGAAGAGTTAAAATATGTTCAGTAAGGAAGGGCAACCATCCAATATATTTTAAGCGGACTGGTGTATAAGTAGATATATGTTGGTTATCTGGAAAAGGCCATCATAAGGGGCATTTCTAGCCCTACAAAGCCAGATAAGTAAGGTGTTAGTCTGCCTTTATTCGGGTGCTACCCTTCTGTTTAGATTAACTCATCTTAAGGAGGAAAATGTTATAGAAATACTCTGTTTTACCTTTGTTTTCAGGTGTTGCTGCGGCCAGTTCACCAACCAGCATATCCCCCCTCTGCTAAGTATAACATCCAGCAAAAATGAAGAGGAAAGTAAACAAGTGGAGACTCAGCCCGAAAAATGGTCTGTCAGCAAACACACCCAGAGCTACCCAACAGATTCCTACGGAACTCTTGAATTCCAGGGTGGTGGATACTCTAATAAAGCCATGGTAAGAGAGGCCTTCAGAAGGGATGCTGCTGAGCCCGCAGTCTCCATCAGAGGCCTAGCTTCCCAGACCCCCAGACTCGCAGATATCTAGGTCTTCTTTCAGGGATGTGGCTCAGTCTTCCTAGATATTTCATTGCAAAGGCAAGAAATATATCTGCACATTCAACTTTTTAGTCATGAGATTTGGAAACTGAGCACTATTATAAAAAAAAAAAACAAAATAAAACAAACAAACAAAAAAACATGTAGTGTCACTAAATTCATACCAGAATTGTGAATCCACAAATCATGCTCCGGCCCAAGTCTGCAACCATACTCATCACTCCATCTCCAGTGATGAGTGAGAAATTACGCTATTTGTTTTTTGGGGTTGTTTGGGGTTTGGTTTTCTTTTTTATGACTGGACCTTCAAGCCCCTACCCCCCTTAAATGGGTTAGGAGTGGCTGGAAATAGTTTCCTCTGAAGTCCATCCACAGCCTCCCTGGGCCTGCATTCAGCTGGCCCAAGAAGACTAAGGTCTTTCACATTTGCGTGTAAACAGGGAGTGCCCTCTGCCTTTCTGATGAGCCCTGCCAGAGAGGGGAGGCATTAACACTGTGATTCCTTTCAGCTAATTCTGAATAATACTCCCACATGCCCAGTCAGATCATTTTTGCAATTTCATTTTATTCCACTGGCCCAACATCATTGTGCAAATAAAATTCATTTGTATTCCAAATAGCACAACACAGGGACTTCTGGAATGGCACCTTACATATCAGCATGGACACAAAGAAGTAGTTCATAGGGGCCAAAGCAGATATCTGACCATTAGCCTCTTCTTCACCTTGGGGGGGAAGGTCAAGTCCAGAGGTTGGCCCAGGATCCCCTTTTTCAGCACCCACTCAGTGTGGCCAGTGGACCACTCCCTCAGCATTTCTCTGTCCAACCTCTGGAGCCATGGTTCTAGCTGAGCCAAATTTAGAACTGATTTTTTGAAGATTAAGGGTTGCCAGGTAAAACACAGCACACCCAGTTATATTTGAATTTCAGATGAACATAACTTTTTAGTATAAGTATGTCCCAAATAAGGCATTAAGTCATACTTAACAATAAAACAGTTTTCAATGTTCACATGAAATTCAAATTTAACTGAGTGTCCTATATTTTTATTTGCTAAATCTGGCAACTCTTCCAAAGTTCCCTTCCCTCACTTGGCCACAGACTCACACAGAGGAACAGAAAGCCAAGACAGCTTTTGTTTGGACAAGAGCAGTAGCCCCGTTTCCCTGTGATCTGAGAGGAAAATCAAGCATGTGGCTGAGTGTCACATACTCTTTTGCAGTATATCAGAGTATCCTATGACACTAAGCCAGATTCACTGCTGCATCTTATGGTGAAAGACTGGCAACTGGAACTTCCCAAGCTCTTAATATCTGTGCACGGAGGCCTCCAGAACTTTGAGATGCAACCCAAGCTGAAACAGGTCTTTGGGAAAGGTCTGATCAAGGCTGCCATGACCACTGGAGCCTGGATCTTCACTGGGGGCGTCAGTACTGGTAAGAGCAGCCTCATTCCCTTGCAATAAACATACAAACCCAGAAGTCATGGGGGTTCCCATAGAGCTCTTAAATAATTAAGATCAAAAAATAAAACGTATTGCAACCTAACAATATTTATGACAGAAGTGAAATCTTTATCCAGTAGCTCGTTTGTTATTTTGATATGATTGTGATAATGGACAACCTTTCTGGCACCCATGATGTGCCATTCCTTAAACTGAGCCCTGAGGCCCTTGACAATCCTTTCCATTGTCCTATGGAAGAGGAAACTGAGGCAGGGAGAGGTTAGGGACATGCCAGGCAGTCTGACTCCCAACTTTAGCTAAATGCAGCCAAGAATTGCCGAGGAACCCCACTTACTTCCATCTTTAGATCTCAGAAATTTGTAAAGGAATTCCATGCACCATTGCTTTGGTTTTTGGTTTCTGGTTTCCCTTTTCTAAGAGCTAATGCAGAATGACTAGTTATTATAAACTCAGACTTTCGATGTACTTTCTTTTAATAATGAAGATCATTATGCTTCATCCCTATTCCACAGGGAATGGAGTGGCTCAGAGAAGGGTCCCTAAAGTTCATAAATAAAGATATGATAGGAGGTAATGGGCCTAAAAATATGATTCATGGCTGCTTACAGGTGTTATCAGCCACGTAGGGGATGCCTTAAAAGACCACTCCTCCAAGTCCAGAGGCCGGGTTTGTGCTATAGGAATTGCTCCATGGGGCATCGTGGAAAATAAGGAAGACCTGGTTGGAAAGGATGTAAGTGTTTTCTCCCCAGATATTGACAATTTTTTAAAATCAAAGTCTTTATTTTCAGATAATTGTGGATTCCCCTGCAGTTGTAAGAAATAATAGAGGTCCCATATGCCCTTCCCCCACTTCCCTAATGGTAACATCTTGCAAAACTATGGTACAGTATCACAGGCAGGATATTGACATTGATAGAGTCAAGATGCAGAACATTTCCATCACCACTAGGATCACTCATGTTGCCCTTTAATATCCATACCTAATTCATTCCCACCCCTATTACCTCCTTAACCCCTGGCTGCCACCAATCTGCCCCTTATCTCTATAATTTTATTATTCCAAGAATGTTCTATAAATGGGATCATGTACTCGTAACCTTGAGGATTTTTTTTTTATTCCACATTCCTAGAGATCCAGCCAGGTTGTCATGTGTATCAGTAGTTCATTCCTTTTTATTGCTGAGTGGTATTCCATGGTATGGATGTACCACAGTTTGTTTAGCCACATAACTGTTCAAGTGCATCTGAGTTGTTTCCAGTTTGTCTATTACAAATGAAGCTACCACAGACATCCATGTACAGGATTTTGTGTTACTGTCAGTTTTCATTTCTCTGCAGTAAATGCCCAGGAATGCAAGTGCTGGGCCATCACTATCTAAAATGTTGTGTTGTCGTTATCTAAAATAACTTATTTTTTTCTAATGTAATATAGAAATTTACAAAAAGAAATTCTTCAATAGAGAGGGCAGGGAAGTGGAAGTCAGTTTAAGTGCATGATTAGACACATATGTATACATATGTGTTCTTCCTGCTTCCCTTGTGGGTCTTCACGTCTGAGTTCTGCAGCTCGGATTTCTGTTGTGCATTTTGTCAGGTAACGAGAGTGTACCAGACCATGTCCAATCCCCTGAGCAAACTCTCATTGCTCAACAACTCGCACACTCACTTCATCCTGGCTGACAACGGTACCCTGGGCAAATATGGTGCCGAGGTGAAGCTGCGGAGGCAGCTGGAAAAGCACATCTCTCTGCAGAAGATTAACACAAGTAAGTTCCAGCAAAGGCCATGGGCGCTGGCCTGCCACTGCTGCCATGAAACCCGGGCTAAAAGGAAATTTCCCAAGGGTGTTGAGAGCTTTCACCTTGATTCTTATCAGATCAACAGATCAACAGACTTGTCTAGCCCCTTCACCCTGGCCACCTGTCAAATCACAATCCCTGAGCTGTATGGTGATGCTCTGCCCCAGGTTCACAGGGAGGGACGGTGCAAGAAACAGCCCTGCAGCAGTTGCCATGGTGATGGCATTGCCCACCATGTTGCCCAGTATAATTACCGTAGTTATTTTTGTAATGTCTGAACAGGAAGAAAACTTCTCACTCAAAGACATAGTAGGATTCCTTCCATCAACTTAAGTGTTAGTGTGATTGTTACATTAGATAGTTCTGTAGACTAAGGTGGGCTGGGTGGGGAAACCTGTAGACAGGTTGCAGGAACCATCTGCTCCTCAGGGCTCCACCTGTGCTGGTCCAGATGGTACAGCCCTGCAGTGGAGCTGCTGCCCACGGCAGGATGGTAAGGTCAAGCTCAAGAGAAAGGAACAAACCGCAACCAGATGAAACAATACCAGTTAGAATGAAAATAACTGGTGTCATCTCTTGGAACACGTTCATACTCCAGCGGTTCTTATTGCCAAAATATTATGAAAAGATTTTAAAGAGTATTTTGTTTTTACCATTACTGATAAGATTTTTGTGAAAGCCAGTCTAAGCCCTGGAGATGGTCATTGTCAAGGTTAATGAGGGGCCTATAGCGGTTAGAACACTTGCCTGCTAAGGGGACCGTGGATTTCCAAGATTCAAATCTCGATTGATAAACTGTTTGATGACTGACTTTTTTGTTCTCACATTTTTCATTGTTTTGGACTTGTAAGTTTTCACATTACCCAACTTCATCTGGCCATGTGACTTGTGGGCTTCCCTTTGTCATCCTTTGCCTAGGGCTCTGAGTGGGGCAGGGACAGCAAAGGGGTGCTCAGTCGTCACCTCTCACAGCTTGGAGCTTCGGGGAGTCCAGCCTAAACCAAGAAGAACCAATTTTACCCTGTTTCTAGAAAATAAAGTGATTTGGCTACCCTATTCCTGAGGATCTAGAATGGCAAGCCTTGATTGGGTTGGGAATCTCAAAGGCAGGGTCCACATCATCTTGATCCATTTTTCCGGTATCTGTCGGCCAGGGCCTGGCACAAGGCAGACCCTCAGTGCATATTCGCTGAAATGAACTTAACTGAGATTATCCTGGTGGTAGAAGACAAAGGTGTTCAAAAAAAAATTTAAGACTTCCTGACTATAGAAATGTATCATGGAAGCAAACCAGGAACTCTGAATTCAGCCTCTTGAAATGTTTAGATTTCCTCTTCCTATGCTAGCAGATTTTATCTGAAGGCCTTCCGAACTATGAGACAAAAGACATTTCTCCTACTTGCTATTCATTAAAATGCTTGTCAGGTAACTCCCATCACAACCAAGGGACCCTGGGTGAAACATGCTCAGCATAGAACCTTGTCCTGCCCAGTCTGGAGTAAAATTGTTAAGTAGACAAATGTGTCTCGGTGGTTCCTCCACTCCCACTGTCTTCCCTCTCCAGAATCTCCGGTTCTTGGAGTCTTCCAGCTACCTCCTGCTTCTCAGAGTTCACCCTGTGGGTTCTGCCTCCCGAAGTTAGCCTGTTCCTCCCAGGTTCTTGAAGAGTCCTATTATCTGACGGAGACAGAGGGAGGACTCGGGGAACATGTTAGTCACTGACGGGCTGATGATGGTGGCCCGAGTTTGCCCTCCCAGGTGATGTGTGCTGTGACATTGGTCTCTACAATGAATGTGTTTTCTGTTGCAGGACTGGGGCAGGGTGTGCCCCTCGTGGGCCTGGTGGTGGAAGGAGGCCCTAACGTGGTTTCCATTGTCTTGGAATATCTCCGAGAAGACCCTCCGGTCCCCGTGGTGGTTTGTGATGGCAGTGGACGAGCCTCGGACATTCTGTCTTTTGCACACAAGTACTGTGAAGAAGGAGGGTAGGATTTCTGATGTGCTACAGAGGGTGGGTTTTTAACTGCCTTCTTGTCAGGCCAAGAAGAAAACTTTAAGTGATACATTTAGCCATTCCAAAAATGCTAAATAATGAAGATTTACTAGAGCTCTCCCATTTTCTGAGGTCAGCATGTGAGGGAGCTGTCAAGAGCATGATGTTTCTTACGGAATTCTTTCTCTAGGGGGAATACACTCTCCAACTGCATTTTCCCTTATAAGGTTTTCAACAAGCCTGGAATTTAGGACACGTGTGAATGCAGTTTTTGACTGCGGTCCCTTTTTGTCTACTACCTTGGGATTCCCTCCAATGGTAAAGTTTCAAGTCAAAGACACCAGATGGACATAGAGCTGTCTGATTTATTCCTGTGCAGATTTAACTCGTGCTTTTTTCTTCCCTTTCGCGTTTCCTTTGAACAGGGTAATAAATGAATCCCTCAAGGATCAGCTTCTAGTCACCATTCAGAAAACATTTAATTACAACAAGACCCAATCTCATCAGCTGTTTGCAATTATAATGGAGTGCATGAAAAAGAAAGAACTCGTAAGTGTCTTGAGTTTATTTCCAAACCAGCTCCACAGAGAGAATTATGTTTCCTTGCTAATTCTACCCATGTGTGCATGATGGACTTGTTCATATTTTAGTTCAGGCTTTGCCAAGGGGCAGTTTACAAACCCCTACCAAGCTGGCCGTTTTGCCCACGTGATGGAAGCAGAATACGCATGCGCAGAGGAGGGACACACCCACACCCACACCCACACCCACACCCACACCCACACACACACACACACACACACCCCCACCCTGGGTGCTTTCAGATCTTAGCAAACGTCAGGTGACACCATGCCACATCACACCAGTTCTGAGGTTTATGACATTAATCATATGTAAAGGCTTGAGGGGTGACAGGCACACACTTTTAGGTGTGCTTACAAAATTCTGTCCCTTCACTTTCCAAATACAATAGTTATTTCCCACTCCTTGCCCTCCCTAATTCTGCTGGTAGGAGAATAGACACATAAGGCAGCCCCTTCAAAATTCTACATCTACAAATTTCCTACGAATGTAGCATGTTTCTGAGTAGAAATGATTGTGTCATCTCTGAGAGCAGTTTAGATATTGGAGTACATACATCCTGAATGGGCTCTTTCCTCTCGAGGTTGCTGAAACAGATTGGGTAAAATAATAAAATAGGGATCCAGGCAAGGACTCAGAGCCTGGATGGGCAATGCTGTCCCTCGTGGAAATGAAAAGCACCTGGTTTAAGATTGTTGCATTCTCAGAATCATTGCATCACATGTCAGGCTCTATGGTCCTTTTTTTTTTTTTTTAAGATTTTATTTATTTATTTGACAGAGAGATACACAGTGAGAGAGGGAACACAAGCAAGGGGAGTAGGAGAGGGACAAGCAGACTTCCTGCCGAGCAGGGAGCCCGACGCGGGGCTTGATCCCAGGACTCTGGGATCATGACCTGAGCCAAAGGCAGATGCTCAACGACTGAGCCACCCAGGCACCCCTCTATGGTCCTTTTTTAAAAAAAACACCCCAGTTCTCCCTTTCATTTTCAACTTGGCTTTACCTAGTCTTTTCATGATTAACCCGTTTTCAGGTCACCGTGTTTAGGATGGGTGCCGAGGGTCAACAAGATATCGAGATGGCAATTTTAACAGCCCTGTTGAAAGGTGAGCTCTCAGGAAACAGCGACCGCTGGCCTCTTGGTGCTGGCCTAGCCTGAGGCTTGGCTCATGGCCAGGAAACCCCACTCCCTCTTCTGCCAGGAACTGTGTCTATTGGTGATAGAACCCCCAGCCTGCCAGGCTGCCTAGAGTTATCTCAGTATAATGCCATGGAGAATGACAAAGTTCATGATGGGTTTCCCGGGAAGGCGTGTTTTCTGTGGGTGCCAGTGGCCCCTGATGGCTGAAGGCAGACCAGTTTCTATTTGTCTATCATTAAGGGTTTCCTCATAGAGGTGACCATGAACCATTTTTCATTTGTTATCACTGCATCCCACAGGGTTGTGTTCAATTTCCCCGTCCCACTCCTAATGACAGGCTGCGACCTAGCCACTCATGGGGTCGCTCTAGGACACATTCCCTCCACGCCTCTTGGCTATTCTGGGACAGTAAGGGAGATGGGAGGAGAGAGGAGAATGTCACCATCAGGCCAGCGGCCTGGTAGTCCTGTGCTGGTCTCCCTGCCGCTGGGGGCTCTTGCTCTTGGCCTGCACTCACCTTTGGCTTGGAGGGGCAGCACCTCTTGCCCTGGCCTGGCAGATGCCAGGGCATTCCCAGGGCTCCTGTCCTCTTGCAGATGAGGGTCCTGGAGTCACCGGATACCTCCTCTGTCCCTTCCAGGGAGACCGGGCCAAGTAGGCGTGGAAAGAGGTTGCCCCCAACCTCATCCCAGGCAACTCTTTGAGAATATGGAGTTCTTAGCTTTGGGGCCTGAGTAGTCACTGAGGGGCAAGAGAAAAGACAGGAGTGCTTGGTTCCAGGCTGATGTGAGCCAACCCAGGGAAGCCCGTGCTCACCACCCAGCAGCTGCCAAACCAGGGCGGTCCAGGCCTGGAGTGAGAACAGCCTCATTTCTTGCCTTTTCAGGAACAAATGCATCGGCCCCAGACCAGCTGAGCTTGGCACTGGCTTGGAACCGCGTCGACATAGCACGAAGCCAGATCTTTGTCTTTGGGCCCCACTGGCCGGTGAAAATAAGTGTTTTTCATTTCATACCATTTACCATGACCTTGTACAGATGATATATTAGTATGTTCTCCCTCGTGACACAGATCTTAGGAAATTATCTGGGGTTTCTGATGATCCCATGTATAATCATTAGGATCATTAGGAGCTGTTGCTGTTTAACTTCAAAGAACCAGCAAGAAGAGCTACTAGCAGTAGTTACAGATTCAAATCAGTGCTCTTGAAGAAATAAACAGTAAATATTTTATCTTTGCTGGTGAAAAGTAGGGCTTACCCTTTTCAAGAAAAAGAAGAAAGAAAATAGCCCATTAAAATTAAATACAGTGATTGCATTGACAGCATTTTTTTTTTAATTCAGTTCCATGGTAACCTGGAGGCCTAGAGAATCCTCTGTGTGTGTTTGTGTGTGTGTGGTCTTTTGGGTGTGGGGTGTATGTGTCTGTGTGTAGCATGTATGTGGGTGTATGTTATGCAGGTGTGTGTTATGTGGGTGTGGTGTGGTGTGTAGGGTGATGTGCACGTATGGTTTAGTGTGTGTGTGGTATATATCTGTGGTATCTGTGTGTGTGATATGTGTAATGTGTGAGAGGATGTTCGTGTGTGTGATATGGTTGTATATGTGGGGGTGGTGGGGGGATGTGTGCAGAATAAGCATATGTGGTAAACAGCTCTAGGCTTTCTTACTTCCTGATGGTTCCATTCTCATGCCAGCCTATTTTCATCTCATGAATGCAATACCTGAGGATACAAATTGGATTTTTGTAAGTCCTCTTCTGTTTCCTAAATTATCTCTATTTTTCTCCCTGGTCAGCTGCTCCCATGAAGTTCATTTTGTCTTTTTCTGTTGCAGACCCTGGCCTGTCCATCCCCATTTCAGAGTGAGGGATGAGACTAATTAGTGTAGGAAGCCTACTTTGTCACTGAACAGCTTTACTTTGCCCTGTGCAGATTGGAACAGACTAGTGAAGCTCTGGGCCCCTCTAAGCAGGTCCTTCCAATTCTTTAGCAGCTATTCTTGAGTTTCTGCCCGGGGATGAAGCCCAGGAATGCAGTTATTCTGGACCTGCCCACTGGGCTGGTGGCCTGGCACACAAGAGGGGATGAGTGGTCTCCGGCTCTGTAGACAGTCCTTCCACTAATCACCATGCTTTCCACCCATCACTAACTCTCATTCTTTAAAAAATCTGGTCCCACCTCTACTGCTACCTCCACGTTACCATTCTGGGCTTCAGCCTCCTCTCCATGGTTTTAACTGCCCATCAGTATTTCCAGAAATTTGTTAATAGCTCTTGTCTGCCTCTTCTTGAAATATATTTTTCTCTCTCATTTTCTCTCTTCTGCAGTCATTTCCATGGGGAGAGAGTGCAAGCAGGAGACGTGATCAAGACTGCAACCTGGAACCAAAATCCTTCTGTCTCCCCACAATGCAGTGTATGGTCTCAAAAATCTTCCTTTAATGGTTGGAACACTCGATTAACTATGTGGCTGTAAATCTATAGTTTTTCTAGAATTCTTGATATAAGAGAACTCATGGTAGGGAGGACTTGATAATTACTACATGACAAAGCAATCTTAGGTCTGATTTGTTATATTTTACTAGTCAATATTCTTCTATCTAGATTTTTTGTTAAGTACAAAAGTCAAAACTGTCCCAACAAAACTCTTAGTTGAAGGGTTTTGTTAAAAACATAACAACAGCAGAGAGAGAGGGAGAATTTTGATATGTACCTATAACAAGGTAATTTATTTATATTGAGTCTCAAAAACTTGGACTAGCAATTTTTTAAAGAGAATAGGCCAAACTCAGTCTGAGCATCCAAGAGCAAGGTTTGGGGTGTGGGGTGTGGGGATCTCTAGACCACTGCCAATTTTAAAGACAAAAGTCTTGTAGAGCCTTAGCCAGCCTCACTGAGATTTTTGAAACAGAAAGAAATGTCTGCTTAATTTTCAAGATGAGAACTATTTAATTGGCTTCCATCTGTAGGCAAGGGCTTGCCCTTGGTAAAACACATGAACTAGAATCTTAAATTCAAAGTAGAAATTGATAATAATGCCTGATGTTTAGATCCTACACTGTTCTTTACCCCCTGTGTTCACATCCATAAGCATTACAGCCTTCACAACTCTGAAATAGATCTGATTGTCCTTATTTTATAGTTTGGAAAAAAATTGATGCTCCCAAGAGGTTAAACATATTTTCCCAAGGTTGCTCATCATACTTCTAAATAGCATATAGATCAGAGAAGAAGTCTCAGGAGAAATTTTAAAATATTTTCAGCTAAATGAAAATGAAAATACAACTTACCAAAATTTGTGGGAAGCAGCAAAAGCACTGCTTAGAGGGAAATTTCTAACATTGAATGCATATATTAGAATAAAAATTAAAGCACAAATCAATAACATTGAAAACATGAAATCAATAGAGAAAATCAACAAAACCAGATCTAGTTATTTGAAAAGATCAATAAAATTAATAAGCCTCTAGCCAGGCTAACTGAGAATACTAATATCAGAAATGAAAGAGGGAACATTAATACAGACCCCATGGACATTAAAAGGATAATAAAGGAATATTATGAACAACATCCCCAGCAAGTGATTGTTTAACCTGTATTTGAGGCTGCAAAGAGGAATTTCCTCTCTCCAGACATGGTCCATGCCATCCCATATCCTTTTAAAAGAGTAATGCCCACAAATTAACACCTTGTGCATCCCACAGTATGACTGCCACTTGCCTTGTGCTGGAGCTACACTTCTAGTAATCCAGCAATATATAATCATTCACTTGTACTAAGTTTCCACCTGCAGAAATTCCCAAGAGTTGTATCATGCTCACACCTGATAAACCACACCTTGCAGTTCTGAGGTTAGCTGTTCTTGGGCCCAGGTGGACCCAAGTGGAAGACATCATTCCTTGCTACATCTCAACTTGCTAGATTCAGTCCATCTTGTCAACCTATCAAAATATTTAAAATTGAAATTATGTCACTCAATATACTTACTATCTCACTTTCCTCCCAGCCTACTCAAATGTTACAAGACCTTATCTACCCTCTCTTCAGCCTGTCACACCTCTCTTATTATTTGTGATTCCTCCAGAATGGCTGTTTTCAAGGTATTTTAGTAAGAAGAGCCCTTTCTACAAGTGGCATATTGAGTAGAGCAGCAACATACATAGTAGATAAGAACCCACCCAGTTGGCCACCTCCCCCCAGGCAGCGCCTGAAGCCCCTCCTCCAAATAAAGAATTCTACTGGCCCAGGCTAAAAGCTATCCCTCTAAGATTACCAACGATGCTCTTAGAATCCTAAGGTATAACGCTTGAAGGAAGAATGGGTGAGCTTGTTTGAGCATCTAGGAATTCTCTCACGATGCCTGACCACATCTACTCCATCTTTAATTCTCTCCAATGGCAAAGATAGAAGTTAAAAGAGAAGAGGAGGGATTCTGCTCTTCTCATTCACCCAGCAGCAACAAATGGTAGAACTAATCTCTTCTTTGGCTTTCTTGAACCAAACCAAACTTTTTTAAAAAATCCACGTTTTTACTCATTCATTTACTTAACAAATTTTGGTCAACAACTTCTTGTGTGCCAGGCCACTGTGCTAGGTTCTGGGGACACAGGGATGAATAAAACAGACCTGCCACAGCCCTTACAGAACTCTCTGTGTGGTGTTGGTAAGGACATGGTGTGGGAGGGAGGGCAAGAAAAGGGAGGCAGACAAGAAACAGATAATCAAATGAAGAAATACTGGATTATAAATTATAGTAATTGCTAAGAAGGAAAAATGCACATTTCCATGAGACAGAATGTGGGGGATGGGAGGGCTACTTTTTTATTGAGACACCAGGCAGGACCTTGCTGGAAAAGTAGAACACTGAGACCTAACAGGTGCCTAGATGCTGGCTGGTGAAGACTGAGGGGTGAGCCCCTTCCATACAGAGCAAAGAGAATGTAAAGGGCCTGAGGCAAGAAAGAACTGGACATTTTCAAATAATTTATTGAAGAGAGAAAAAAGGCCAGTGTGGCTGAAATGCAGAGTGAGCAGGGGCTGACTCGGGAGGAGGCTGCAAGTCAACCAGGAGCAGTGCATTACAGAGTGCTGCAGACCAGGTATAGGACAGAGGCTGGGGCCAAGAGCCTGGGGAACAACTTAAGGACTTTTCTTTTTTGAGCAACAATAAATATTATCTCACACATTGTCCATGGGTCAGGAATTTGGGAATGGCTCAGCTGGATAGTTCAGGCTCAGGGGCTCTCACGGGATTGTAATTAAGCAATAGGCTTGGGCTGCCATCATTTGAAGGTTTGCCTGGGGCTGGAAGATCCTCTTCAGGATGGCTCACGAAATAGTTGTCAAGCTGATGCTGGTTGTTGACCTCAGTTTCTCCCCACATGAACTCTCATAGGGATGCTTGAAGCTCTTCACAATAGGATGGCTGGCAATTTTTGCTCTTCTTTCCAGTCTTTCACCCTTTGTTACCTCAACTGCTGTATCATCCTGTTTTTCCTTTTTTTTTCCACCCATCTGCTTATTGTGGTCAAATACACTTATTTATTTTTTTTAAAGATTTTATTTTGCAATTGCACTACTGGGTATTTCCCCCAAAGGCACAGATGTAGTGAAAAGAAGGGCCATATGCACCCCAGTGTCCATAGCAGCAATGTCCACAATAGCCAAACTGGAAGGAGCCAAGATGCCCTTCTACAGACGAATGGATAAAGAAGATGTGGTCCATATATATCCATATATTCCAATGGAATATCACTCAGCCATCAGAAAGGATGAATACCCAACTTTTACATCAACATGGATGGGACTGGAGGAGATGATGCTAAGTGAAATAAGTCAAGCAGAGAAAGTCAACTGTCATATGGTTTCACTTACTTGTGGAACATAAGGAATAGCATGGAGGACGTTGGAGAAGGAAGGGAAAAATGAAGGGAGGGAAATCAGAGGGAGAGACGAACCATGAGACACTATGGGCTCTGAGAAACAAACTGAGGGTTTTGGGGGGGGGGGATGGGTTAGCCCGGTGATGGGTATTAAGGAGGGCATGTACTGCATGGAGCACTGGGTGTTATACGAAAACAATGGATCATGGATCGCCACATCAAAAACTAATGATGTATTGTATGGTGACTAACATAATATAATAAAATTTTTTTAAAAAAGAACACATTAAAAATAAATAAATAAATAAATAAATAAATAAATAAAGATTTTATTTATTTATTTGAAAGAGAGCACAAGTAGGGGGAGCAGCAAGGGGAGGGAGAGGGAGAAGCAGGCTCACTGAGCAAGGAGCCCGATGCGGGGCTCGATCCCAGGACCCTGGGATCGTGACCTGAGCCAAAGGCAGACGCTTAACGACTGAGCCACCCAGGAGCCCCTATTGTGGTAAAAGACATTTAAATAAAGTTTAGCATCTTAAACATTTTGAAGAGTACAGTTCAGTGACATTAAATACATGCCCATTGTGGTACAAACATCACCATCCAGCCACAGATTCTTCATCTTGTAAAACTAAAATTCTATACTTGTGAAACAATAACTCCCCATTTCCTACTTCCCCCAGCCCCTGGCACCCCATTCTACTTTCTGTCACTATGAATTTGACCACTTTAAATACCTCATACAAGTGAAATTATACAGTATTTATCCTTTTGTGACTGACTTATTTCACTTAGCTTAGTATATTCAAGGTTCATTTCTGTTCTGGTATGTATTAGGATTTTGTTCCTTTCCAAGGTTTAATCATATTCTGTTGTATGTAGAGACCACATTTTCTTATCCATTCATCCATCAGTGGACACTTGGGTTACTTCCACATTTTGGCTATTTTTAATAACACTGCTATGAACATGGGTGCACAAATACCTCTTTGAGACCCTGTTTTCAATTATTTTGGATATATACCCAGAAATGGAATTGCTGGATCATATGGTTATTCTATTTTTAATTTTCTTGAGGAGCTGCCAAACTTTTTGATGGCAGCTGCATCATTTTACATTTCCTCCAACAGTGCACAAGGATTCCAATTTTGCCACATTCTTGCCAACACTTGTTTTTGATAGGGGTCCTCTCATTGTGGTTTTGATTTGCATTTCTTTAATGATTAATGATGTTGAGCATCTTTTCATGTACTTGGTCATTTGCAGATATTCTTTTAAGAAATGTCTATTCAAGTTCTTTTCTTGATTTTGAGTCAGTCTGGGTTTTGTTGTTGTTGAGTTTTAGGACTTTTCTATAAATTCTAGATATTAAACTCTTATCAGATACATGATTTGCAAATATGTTCTTCATTAGGTGTGTTGCCTTTACTTTGTTGATACTGTCTGTGAATGCACAAGTTGTTAATTTTGATGAAGTCTCATTTGCCTGTTTTTTCTTTCACTGCCTTTGGCACCATACCCAAGAAGTCATTGCCACATCCAATGTCATGAAGCTTTGCCTTAGTTTTTCTTCCAAAAGATTTGTAGTTTTAACTTTTACATTTAGATTTTTGACCCATTTTGGGTTAATTTTTATATAGGATGTTAGATAGGGTCCAGCTTCATTCTTTTATGTGTGAATGTCCAGTTTTCCCAGCACCATTTGTTGAATGCTGTGTCACAGTTTCCCTGAGGATCATAATAATCTTGTCTGCATGACGAATCAGCCAGGACGTTCATCCACATCTCTTTGTTGACCAGGAACCGCACAAACATGCATGGTGTCCTCAATACGATCTCTGCCCTGCCCTACTTAAGGTTTTTAAGCAGGAGAGTTACATGGTCTCATTTACGTTTTTAGGATCATTCTGGATTTAATGTGGAAATGCATGAGATGGGTACAATGGCAGATGGGAGGAGCCTTGTTCATAGGCTACTGAAGTAATTCAGGAGAGAGACATCACCTTGGGCTGGAGCAGAGGCAGGGAAGTCAAGAATGGGACAGAATAAAGCAATATTAGCATTAAACACAATTGCACTTCGAGATAGATTAATCATGGAGGAGGGCAGTGTGGGGAGCGAGATGTCAGCAATCACCCTCAATTCTCTGGCTTGCCACTTCACTGAGTTAAAGGACACTGGAAGACGAACAGATTGAAGGGAGTGGTTTTGAGTGTGGATTTGGACATTATGAGCTGAAAGATCAGCCTGGGAGACATCCAGGTGGAGGTGCTAAGTTGGCAGCAGGAACTCTAGGAAGAGACACGGACTGAGGCTAGAAAGGGCAGGTCATGTGCAAATACGTGGGGCCTGGCAGTATGGGCCTCGATAAGGTTGTTGAGGGAGAGTACGGAAGAAAGGAAGGGGGCTGAGAACAGAGCCCTAAAGAGCCTCAGCATTTACAGCCTTTGCTAAGAAGCAGTGGCCTGATAGGAAAGCCAGAGCATGCAGACAGCAAAGTCAGATGCACTAAGAGCCCAGCATGAGAAGGACTGGGAAACCCTCGTGGGGTGGCACCAGAACAGCCATCCATGGCCACGGCCAGAGCCATGGACAGATGGGAAGAAGCAGCATGGAGTACATGGAGTAGAGCATGGGAAGGGAGGGGATGGAGATTTGCATGCAGTTCATCAGAAGAGTTTGGCCAGAGGACACAGCAAGTCTGGCGAGATATGACAGCAGCTGGAGGAGTCAGCTTTGCTTCAATGTTGGTGTCACTGTGTCTGCACCAGGGCCAGATCCCCCATCACCACATGTATATTCTCCATGTGACCAGAAGACAGGCCCAGGGGCCAGCTCCCACTTCTGCACTCGCTCCTATTCTCTGAGTGGAGCACATTGTTAAAGCTTGATGCGTTCAGTCTATCACCACATTGCACACACCTCAGTAACACCCAGGAGGACTTCTTTACCCACCAGTAAGCTCAGCCACAGTTCTATCCAAACAGGCATCCTCAGGTATTACCAGATATACCCATTGTCGCAGATCCCTTCACAGTCATTTTCTCCTTTCTATTAGCAACTTCCCTTTGGTGCCTTTGAACATACCTCTCAGCAAAAACACACATGAATCAAAATGTCAACCACTCTAAGTACATAAATGTGCTTCATCAAGCCCATAAGTAACAGTGGTTCATGGTATCAGGGCCTCCTGCAGGCGGCAGGCCCCGCAATGGCTGAGTGTGTGCGTGCGCATGTATGTACGTGTGTGCACGTGTGTGCATATTTGTGCGTGGGTGCCTGTGTGCTTATATGTGCATGCATGTGTGTGTGCACGTGGGTGTGCACCCGGAGGTGAGGGGGGCCCGTGCGCCTGTCTTGGGACAAGGGGCAGCTTTAACATCTTTTCCCAACTCTGCTGTGGACTGCAGCCCCTGGGAAGCCTGGCACCCCCGACAGATAAAAAGGTCACGGAGAAGGAAAAGAAGCCACCAACAGCAACCACCAAGGGGGGAAGAGGGAAAGGAAAAGGCAAGAAGAAAGGGAAAGTGAAAGAGGAGGTGGAGGAAGAAACCGACCCCCGGAAGATCGAGCTGCTGAACTGGGTACGTGCAGCCTTTGCTCCCCTTTCCCGGGACCACAGCGATCACAAGTGGGTCACCCTCTTTCTCCAGGGAAAGGGGCAGTCCCTGTTGCCTTGGCTTCAGCCCTGCACAGGCCCTGAGTCCCAGGAGGCAGTAGCAGGGCACTCATGGGATAGTGTCAGTATTTCAAAAGGCAATGGTAGGTTTCACAAACGCCAGACATTCCTGCTCTGTGGGAGAATGAAGCCACTCAGGGAGGTGCCCAACATGGGCTCGCTCTGCCTGGCAGACACGTAGATGTTTGATGCCTGAAAATATGGGGAAAAAAAACAATTATTATAAAACAAACACAGTTCAGGGAACAGAAGAAGGAGCCCACGGCTGCGATGTGCAGGTAACACCACTCATCTAGGCCAGGAGGCTGAACCACACGCTGCGCGGTGTTCCTGGCTTGCTGCTCTGAGGACACAGTCAAGGAAGGTGCTGGGCCTCTGTGGTGACATGTGACTGGCATTGTCACGGCCACTAACCCTGGTGGCATGCTGCATGCCCCCAAGTTCCAGCCAGCTACCATGCAGTCATCCTCAGTCAGGAAGACAAACTCTCCCCAGCTGCTCTCTCCAGAAGGCTTCACATTACACTGAGCGCTGCAGGTTCCATCATTTTTAAAGGACAGAGGCACACACAATAGATAATAGCTTGTAAAATATTACAATCCACCGCCTCAAAATACATCGTTTATGGAGTCCAGAGCTTGGAGGTTCAAGTACTGATTGTCGTTGCATTTTGCAAAGAATGCTACAGCTTATGTCGTTTTTCTTTCCCACCTTTATTTCAAAAGAGAAGCAAATAAATTCAATTTTAATTAAAACAAATTGAAACTGGGGAGAGCAGCCATTTTGGCTGTAATTTTGAATCCTCTTCAATTTGTTTTAAAGAGGAGAGAAGGATTTACTTTTCTCCTTTTATCAAGCTTTGATACTTTGATAGGAAAGGTAGGGGCCAAATGGAGAAAAAAGAGGGGAGATGGGGTGTATTTACTCAAGAAAACAGCAAAGAGAACCAGGTTCAGCATGCTCTAGGGTCTGGGGGAGGGGGGTCAGACTGCGTTTTCCCAGATGCTTCCAGTCTGCCTCTTGCTGGAGTCCCTCTGAGAAGCCACTCAGCAGCTCCCTCTTGTTGCTTCATTCAGGTGAATGCTCTGGAACAAGCCATGCTGGATGCTTTAGTCTTAGATCGAGTAGACTTCGTGAAGCTCCTGATTGAAAACGGAGTGAACATGCAGCACTTTCTCACCATTCCAAGGCTGGAAGAGCTTTACAATACAGTGAGTGTTCTAGAAGGAGGGAGGGCAGAGGGGGAGCTAGCCATCTGATTATATTTATCACCAGTGCATATTTTGCATAAATGCCCTTAGATGAGCACAGAATCACTGGAACACTGGTTTCAGCTGGGAGGCCCATCATTTAATGGCAGGTGGCTGTTCTCACCCATGCTGGCCACTCCTTAGGTTCATGCCATGCCCCGCCAGAGAGCTGCAGTAAGAACTCAGGTGCAGTATATGAAGACTAGCTTATACAAAGAGGGAATCTAGCTTCCTAAATCATTAGCAGAGTGAAAAGTTACCAGAGTGAGCAGTTCCTTGGGACCCCCACCTTTTTAAGCAGCGTCAGTGAAAAATGTACAACTAAGCTTTCACAACAAAGAGCTCCACTATCTGAGAACGCAAGTATTCGGGCAAAATCCTCTTGGTGTATGTTATTACAATGTGATTTTGAGAATTTACATTCCCTGTCTCCATTCTAAAATTTCACATAGTGAAAATGGTCCTCAGCAGTTGCTTGGTCCTTGCTGAAGTTTTCACACAATATTGCACACCATAAGATGCTCTTTAAAATAATTCAATAGAAAGTAGTTAACATATTTTTGAACGTGTTGATACTTCTTAACCACAACCAGTCCTATCTTGTAAAAGAAACATACTGATAGTGGGTTACATTCCAGTTCTCACAAGTCATTAATTCTATAGAGTAGGGTAGGATTTAGCTCCAAGAGTTCAAGAGAAACACGTATTAAATATGGCTGAATGCTTCTCTTTCAGAGGCTGGGTCCACCAAACACACTTCATTTGCTGGTGAGGGATGTGAAAAAGGTCAGTCTGCCATTTTGTAATTCTTACCCAATGGCGTCTTTCAATAAGACATTTTATAAAGCCATTTTTACATTTCAAAAATGTGTTGTCACCTTATTGGCATCATTAGAAATAATGAACGCCTCTCTCCATAAAAGAGTTTACTTAAAACTAATATATATATATATATATATATATTTATCTTTTTAAAATTTCACGTTCATTCCACACATGCGAGGCTCGTGTTGAATGACTGTTTGGTTATGGCACCTTGGCACCATCTCCAACGCCTGGGGCAACAGCCCAGGGAGGTGTCATCTTACCGCTGACCTGAGCCTCCATCTGTCCGTGGAGCCTCATGTTCTGTATCTACTTTAAGATCTGCTGCTCACTCCTTCACTGAGCCAGTTTCCAGAAGGAACATGCATCCTGTCACTGTGTGTGTTCTGCGGAGTGAAGCAGTCATTCTTCCTGTTCTTTCATTAGTGAGTGATAGATGTTTTCCCCTCTTTCCACTGCTACTAACTACTTACAGTCTGAGTTCTTGTAGGATCTCGTTCACTCACTGTTCTGTCATGTCGCCACAGGCTAGAGGATTAGATTGAGTTAACGTGTGAGTGATTCACTTCTCTAGGATGCAGTCCCTGGCTTGCAAAGTGGGGGACGTGTATTCATATTCTGAGCAAGAGAAAATAATTCAAATGAGAGAATAGCGTTTCCAGAGTCCTAGATAGTCTGGCCATCCTTTACACAAATGTCTACTTCTAAGAATACAAGAATTCAGCTTCTACAGATACTCACTGGATCAGTGCATTATCAGTGGATCCCGGAACCAAGAGGGACCAGTGCCCTTACTTCCTCCATTAGGAATCTGATTTCCCAGATTTCTTAGATTAGGAAGAGCACACATTCAAAAGCCACAGCTACCCAAGTTCAGACCCAACCATTTCTCACCTAAATGGCTTTAAGAATCCTCTTTCTACCTCCAATCCCACACCCCATGACCATTCCAGTCACAGGACTCCCTGATTTAAAATCCTCCAAAATCTCATGAAATTCAAGATCTTCTAAGAAAATTGTACCCCACTGGGCCTAGGTCCATCAATATCCCCTACTCTTTCCCATCACATCCCCACCATGGGGTACACATGCCAGACTCTCTGGGGCTCATGGAGTGGGCCATGCCTTGCTCCCGTCTGCAGGGCCCTTCCTCTTTGTCCCCTGCAGTTTCTGCTCCTCCTTCTCCTAGCTACCTCAGATGTGCCTCCTACAGGAAGTCCCTGCTTACCCTCCACCCGCCCAGAGCTCAGGAGTTCAGGAGTTCAGGGCCAAACTTGCTGTTGGTGGCTTTGCCCCCCCTCTGGAACAGTGAGCTCCCTGAGGGCAGAACTGCATCTCCTTGTGTCTGCAAATGGAATCCCTGACATGGGGAAGGATCACTATAGGAGCTGAACAAACTCGTTAATGCCAGAGTGAAGTTTTTGGTAAATGTGGCCAGTTCTAAAGTAAAGGGAGGACATTTAGAATATGTAATCTCCATGCAATGGACCCTGGGTTCCCGCCATCATTTCACCCATGTGAAATTAAACAAGCGATAATACATAGCGACACACACACACACACACACACACACACACACACACACACACACATCCTTACAATTGACTGGTCCTGGGTAAGTCAGCTGTCCAGGGACATGAATGACTGGCCAACCTCATCTCAACATACTCTGTTGTATTTTGTTGCAACCCTCTGCCCCGTCACTGACTCCCAGTCACACCAGATATTTTGTGGGGCTTGTGCTCTTACTGAAATCTGAGGGGGTCCCCAGAAATTCACAGGGCACCATGTGAAGCTTTCTCTAAGAAATTCCCAGCCCCAGGGATACTCTGTCTTCCCACTGCCTCCCGTGTAGTCCTCCTTCCCGTCATGTGGGTCACTTCCTCTGTTAGCACGAAATCTGGACTCCAGGCTCCTGAAGCGGGCTTCTCCCCTGCAAGCAGCTATGAAAGCACCTTCTCAACACAACTCATCTGCTCTCACAAGGGAGGTCCCACGCCAGGGGCATCGTATCTCCTCTACATCTACACGTGCACACTGCAGGCCATTTTGAATCAGCCCACGGACAAGCCTAGGGCTCTACCCTGCAGTCTCATGGGTTTCTAACTCTTCTCACCGAGAAAGTTTAAAACATTTTCTCAAGTATTGCTTACCCCCTCTTCACCCTCAGTCATATGGTAATGGACTGAATAGTGTTTAATGCTCCATTCCATACATCAACACCCAAGTGGTGGCCAGGAATGGCCACTTATGGCCAAGGTGTGTGATGAAGACCACACTTGGAATGCATTCTTGCAGGGCCTGAGACACGGCTTCTTTTCTTCCAGGGCAACCTGCCACCTGATTACCATATCAGCCTCATCGACATAGGGCTTGTGCTGGAGTACCTCATGGGCGGGGCGTACCGCTGCAATTATACTCGGAAGAGCTTTCGGACCCTTTACAACAACTTGTTTGGACCTAAGAGGGTAGAACAAAATGAACTTGTGATGTTCTATGGTCCCTTGCCTTTCTTTCCAACATAACTCAGCCTGTTCAAAGCCAAGTTCATCACCCCATCCCCAAGTGCACCTGTCCTTCCTCCTCTAGCAATCCAGGTGTGAGACTGCACGGTCCCTAGAGTTGCCCATGTTTCACCCAGAGCCTTTACCCTCTTAGCAAGGCAGGCCCTCGGCCCATCAATTACTTCTGCCTCCTATCCTTTGTCTATAACAGGCTTCCTCCCGGGCTCCTTTGTCTTTGCCCTCTCCAATCCATCCTACTGCTGTAGTCACCTTCATCTTCCAAAGCAAGGGACCGTGCACTCCCTGCTTAAATACTTACAGTGCTCCCCACCACCTGAGGAATCACCACCAAGCTCATTATTACAGCATCCAAGGCTCTCTGACAGCCTGAGAACTGTCCCACACTATCATGGGAGACCACAAACCTCTGCCAAAATCAAATTGCACTACTGTACCAGCCATGTCTTTCCCCTGATCAAAATTCCACGCATACCGCAAGCCCAACTCAAATGTCAGACCTTCCATGAAGCCCTCCTCTCTCGCCCCCCACAGAGAGCCCCGTAAGCTCCTGGTCTGCATTTCTGTTGGCGAACCTCTGGTTCTACCTGGAATAAGGATTATGTGTCTGCACATCTTTCTCCTTAACTGACTTTGGCTGTCCAGAAGCAGTTTCCATATTAAAGCATTTCCTTTCCTTGGGTATTGCCCTTAATTGTTAATGATACAAAGTACTTTTTAACCCAGAATTCTGTCCCTTACTAACAACACTGCTAAAGTACTACTAACATTACTGCTACTACCATTAGTTATCTGATTTAATGAATGTTTTTCCTCTTTTATTATGCAGCCTAAAGCTCTTAAACTTCTAGGAATGGAAGTAAGTAAGATATGTTTTCACTGGCTTTCTATCGTCATCAAATATATTTAGTCCTCTTTGTGTTGTATTTGTTTAGTTTAAAATTGAGGTTGCTTTCCATTTAATGGATCAATCCACTACCCCACACACCAACATTTATTTAGTGTAGTCAAATTATACAAAAGGATAATAAACATTCCCAAAAAGGTAAAAACTACTTAATTCATTTTATAGAGTTAGCAAAACCATAGTTCCAAAAGCAGACAGAGATTAAACATACAAAAAAACCCCGCAAAATCATAAATAATAGCAAAAGGAATTCAGTGGCATATTTAAAAAGTTCCAAATAAGTAATTAAACTCTTCTAAGAATGCGAATATTATTTAATGTTAGTAAGTTTTTAGTATATTGCATCACATCAAGAAGTAAAAGAAGGAAAACAGTGTAACAGCATTTTTCAACAGATGCTAAAGAGGAATTGAAAAACAGATTCCTATTATGTTATGTTAGTCACCATACAATACCTCATTAGTTTTTGATGTAGTGATCCACGATTCATTGTTTTCGTATAACACCCAAAATTTAAAAAAAATAAAAAAATAAAAAAGTAAATAAACAAAAAGATTTTGGAAAGTTTGGAAGGAAGCTTGAGAGTAATGTGAATCAGTTATTTAATAATAAATAGTAAAGAATACTAATTATAAACTGTTAGAAACTGGTGAATCTTGCTCAATTAAAAAAAGGGTATAACATTTAAAAAAAAAGAAAAACAGATTCCTTAAACCTGTTTAAAAAGTTTACTAGAAAGAGAGTGAGAAAATAGAATGATAAAATAAAAATACCTTCTGATATGATTAAAATACATGTATACTTCATGGTAAGAGGATATCTACTACTGAATAGTGGTGCCCTTGGCATCATTTTTATTAAAATCAAGAACAGGGTAAGCGTGCCCATTATCATTGGCATTGAACCCCATTAGTTTTTTTAAAATCTTCTAGAAATTGTACCACATGAAAAATAAGTGTTACAGAAAGAATAAATAAAAAGTGGAGAAAATAATTACTTAAAAAGAATAGTTAAAAGGGAGAGAAAATGATTAGAGCTTCGGGCACCTGGGTGGCTCAGTCGGTTAAGCCTCTGCCTTTGGCTCAGGGCATGATCCCAGGGTCCTGGGATCAAGTCCCACATTGGGCTCCCTGCTCAGTGGGGAGTCTGCTTCTCCCTCTCCCTCTGCCCCTCCTCCCTGCTCGTGCACACTCTCTCTCTCACTCTCTCACTCACTCTCAAATAAATAAATAAAATCTTTAGACTTTCCTAGAAAGTCTAAATTTATTTCATCTAGACTTTCAAATTCATTGGTATAAACCTTTATATTATATTGTTTCAATCTCCTCAATATCTTAGTTGTGCACCCTTCTGATTTTTTTTAAATTATATCTTCCTTCTTTTTTTATTAACCAAACTGGTCTACATATTTGATTGGTATTTTTGTTGTATCAAGCAACTTTCTTTTTTTTGTTTTTGTTCTTATTAATGTCTGCTTCATCTTTATTCATTCCTTCCATGTACTTTCTATAGTTACTATATTGTTTTTATCAACTCCATTTGAAAGTGAGGTTCACTCATTTTCAATCTTCCCTTTATTGCAATAAACACATGAAAGGTATAAATTTTTCTCTGAGCATTGTTTTCATGATATCTCACATGTTTAGGTAAGTAGAACCTTCATTGCCATTCATTTCTCAATTGTTTATAATTTCCTCTTTAATCCAAGAGCATTTAAAGATTTTTTTTTATTTGAAAGAAAGAGAACACAGGGGGAGGGGTGGGAGGGAGGGGCAGAGGGAGTGGGAGAAGCAGAGTCCCCGCTGAGCAGGGAGCCCCACTAGGGACTCAATCCCAGAATCCTGAGATCATGACCTGAGCCAAAGAAGCTTAACCGACTGAGCCACCCAGGCACCCCCTAATTCAAGAGCATTTAAAATCCGTAAGTGTATTTAAATTTTTCCAGATGCAGGCTTTGTTTGTTGTTATCCTACTGCTGTTGATTTCTAGTTTTATTCCTTGATATGTAGACTACATGATTTCTAGTATCTGGAATCTGTTGAAATAGACAGTCTCAAAGGACTTGGGGTATAATGCCTGGTGGAGTTTTGTTAATGATCCACGTATGCTGGAAATATGCATGTATTCTTGGTTTGTTGGAAACATTTCCTACATTTAGCTGTCAGATCAAACTTGGTAATTATGTAATTTAATTTGCTTCTATATTTAGGAACTTTTCAAGTTCATTTCTAAGTGAGGTACCTTCAGGGACTGATACTGTGATGGTGGATATATCCATTTCTCTTTATGCTTCCAGTTCATATCTTTTGTTATTTTATTGAGTTGTTTCTCTTTTTCTTGTTGATTTGTAGCAGTTTAGGAAAATTAACTCCTTGTTTGTTATATCCTCTCTCTAGCAATCTTAAAACTATTTTAAGAGAGTTTACATGCAATTAGTATTTTGATAATATTATATATTATTGAAAGATAAGCTTAAAGGGCTTCTGTTCTTTAACATTTCATAGCCATTTGTGGATTTTGATTTAATTTGGTATATTATATATATATATATATATATATTTTAGAGGTGGGGAAGGGCAGAGGGAGAGAGAGTCTTAAGCAGGCTCCACTCCCAACACGGAGCCTGACACAGGGCTAATTTGGTATATTCTTGAAAATAAAGCTATGTTTTTTTTTAAATTTCTATATGGCAATTTTAAACCTATATAAAGCAACCTTCCCTAAATTGCTGTAACTATAGTTTTACTGGGACAAATTAGAAAATTAGAACAAAAATATTTTAATCCAGGGCAAGGTATGGCAGTTTCAATAGAAATGTTACAACTCATTAAGAGAATATAACAATTAGGTCAGTCATGAATAACGCATGATAGGACTTGGAGAGTCAGGCCCCCAGCCCAGCCATTCCAGTTGTGTGAATGTGGGCAAGTTATTCAGTCTTTGGGCCACAACTTCCTCATCTGAGGGAATGGAAGAAATTCACAACCTCTGAGTCATTGAAGAATAAGTGTAGGTAATTGACGGGAAAGCAGTTTGCAAAAGAATAAATACCCATGGCTATTATTCCACTGAGTACTGAAGTCTTAGCCTGCAATAAGCTGAGCCCCATATATTTTCAATTTACTCCCATGTTTCACCCCCAGTTCTCCCTGTCATGACCCACCTTTCTTTCGGATCCTGTTCTATTTTCAGAACTGCCCCTCATCATCCCTTTAGGAAATGGAAATTTTGGCCTTCCCTTTGCACCACACACATGAAAGGACAAACAAAGCTCATTTAAAAGGGAACGTTTGCTTCCTTTAAACATTGATAGGGAAACCTAATGACTTTTTTTCTATCCCCTTCCATATTTTCCTATTAATCTCTGCCTATGTCTGACATTGATATTGGGAGACTTCTCTGAGGAAATAAACTTTACCTCTCCCATGGTGCTGTGTGTATTTTAGTGTATTCTTTGTTTCTGTTTTGCAGCGTGTCCTCAGGCTTTTTTTTTTAATATTTATTATTGACATACAATGTGACGTTAATTTCAAGTGTACGACAGATTCAACAATTCTGTACATGACTCAGTGCTCGCCCTGATAAGTGTAGTCACCATCTGTCACCATACACTGTTATTGCAATATTATTGACTGTATTCCCTATGCTGTACTTTTCATCTCTATGACTTGTTTATTTTATAACTGGTAGTTTGTACCCCTGAGTCCCCTTCACTTATTTCACCCACCCCTCCACACCTTCCCCTCAGGCAACAACCAGATTTTTCTCTGTATCTAAGTCTGGGGTTTTTTTGTTTGTTTGTTTGTCTGCTTATTTATTTGTTTTGTTTTCTAGGTTCCACTTGTAAGTGAAATCATGTGGTATTAGTCTTTCTCTGTCTGACTTATTTCACTTAGCATGGTATCCTCTACATCCATCCATGTTGTTGCAAATGGCAATATCTCATTCTTTTTGATGGCTGAGTAATATTGCATTATGTGTAAATACCACATCTTTATTCATTCATCTATTGATGGACACTGTGTGGCTTTCACATCTTAGCTATTGTAAATAATACTGCAATAAACATAGGGGCTCATGTATCTTTTCAAATTAGTGCTTTTGTTTTCTTTGAGTAAATGCCCAGCAGTGGAATTACTAGATCATAGAGTAGTTCTATTTTTAATTTTTTGAGGAACCTCCATACTGTTTTCCATAGTGGCTGCACCAGCTTGCATTCCCACCAACAGTGTAAGAGGGTTTCTTTTCCTTCACATCCCCACCTATTTTATTTGTATCCCTTCAGTTTTTAAAGGCTTGTGGAAAACAAAACAAAAACCTGTCAACCCAGGAGTATAAATTCATCAAACTGTAGCATGCCTTTTCAGTCCATTTGGGTTTAGATGGTTTACTTATTATAATATACATGTGCTTCTTTTCACAAGAATTAATATACTGAGTGGGAACCACAGATGTATTTACAAAATCTCTTTATTACCGATGACAAAGGAGTTTTCCTTTTTTTGGTAGTCATGAAATCCTTTGTTGTGCACTTATGCCAGAACCGTGAAAAAAAATGTGCTTGTCTCCCCTCAGGATGATGAGCCTCCAGCCAAAGGGAAGAAGAAAAAAAAGAAGAAGGAGGAAGAGATTGACATTGATGTGGATGACCCTGCTGTGAGTCGGTTCCAGTACCCCTTCCACGAGCTGATGGTGTGGGCGGTGCTCATGAAGCGCCAGAAAATGGCGGTCTTCCTCTGGCAGCGAGGTGAAGAGAGCATGGCCAAGGCCCTGGTGGCCTGTAAGCTCTACAAGTCCATGGCCCACGAGTCCTCTGAGAGTGAGCTGGTGGACGATATCTCCCAGGATTTGGACAACAACTCCAAGTTAGTGTCTCGAGGGAATTTAAGAACCAGGAAAGACTGTTGTCCTGAGGACCTGTCCCTTTGGGGGAGGGTGGCAAATGTATTTCTCACTTAAGTCCAATTATGTGTAAAGCTTGGTCATAAACTCCTGCTGTCCATCATGTCGATATTTTTTCTTCTGTCTCTCTGAGATATTTCTAGACTGCCACTGTTTTGTTTTTTTACTGCCCTCTCATGGGAATTATTGAAACATAGTTTTAATGCAAAGACAGTGAAACAGATTTCCATACAGAAACACACAGAAGAGTATAACTGTGCCTATGAACTTGACTTTCCCAAGTGCTCCTCTCTTTTTCTCCCATTTAGGTGGGACAGGACAGCTAGAGGGTCCTGCCGTTGCATATCTCCCTTCTGCCAGGCGGGACAGGCTCCGATAATACCCCAATAATTGAGGCTACAGCTAACTCATTTCTCCTTTGGGCAGGCCTTGTTAAGAAGAACAGAGTATGCGGACATATTTCTCTGTCTGTCTCTGCAGTTTTGGGAGCAACAGTTTGCCCTGTGACCTCAACTCTCTGATAAATTTAGAAGAATTGTCAATTTTCAGTTTGTCCAGGTTTTCACTTATTGTTAAGACAGAGTGGTCACTTCCAAGCCCCTTACATGCAGAACTAAAAACCAGAAGTCCCAGTACAACTTGAGGCCTACATAAGCAACTCTGCCTACATCTAACATTTTTGTTTTCTGAGGCACACTGCTTTTATTTTCAAAGTAAAATTAGATTTAGTGATTTCCAAAGTCATTAGCTGATTTCTAAACATTGGGAATCCAAAGTCATCTAAAAAAATGGAGCGGTATTCCCCTGTCTCAGGGGGTTGGTAAACAACATCCCTCTGCTTCCTGGAGGATTCTCATGGTGATATGTCACCCCACAGCCTCTAGGACCTGAGGCCAGAGAGCATTCCTCTTCAGGGACAGAGAAGGCCATTCCCCCAGACATAATTCCTCCCTTCTACAACCTTCAGTTCATCATTGGAATGAAATCTTACAAAAAAAAAAAAAAATGGAGAAACAAAAACTTCATGAAGGGTGATCACTATGGAACTTTATCTTAACCACATTCCATGAAAAATGCTGAAGGAACAAGGAATGTTTATGACTGTCACTGAATATTTGAATGAGGGTCATGCAGAAAATGGAACAAATTTTATGTTTACAGAGGCGCCTGGGTGGCTCAGTCAGTTAAGCGTCTGCCTTCAGCTCAGGTCATGATCTCAGGGTCCTGGGATCGAGCCCCACACTGGGCTCTCAACTCAGTGAGGAGTCTGCTTCTTCCTCTACCTCTGTGCATGCTCTCTCTCTCTTTTTCTCTCTCACTTTCCCTCAAGTAAATAAATTTTTAAAAAAATCTTTAAAAAAATTTTATGTTTACAATTCAACTTATATCATCCTCTCCTCCCCTCCCCCCAACCGGGCTCCCATTACTTTCTTTTCCTCCACCTCCAACGACTAGGCCCTCGCTGCTCTAGGCCCCCATGACAACTAGAACCTGTCTCTTTCATAGCCCTGAGAGTGTTGAATTCTCTTGTGACCAGTGTGTTATTGAAGTATTGCTCACGTGCAGAGAAAGGCATCCATACAAATGTATGTGTTCACAAATAGAACACACTGGCATGACCAGAGCCTAGATCAAGGAACAGGACTTTACCCAGACCTGCCAGCCCTCCTGGTGTCCCCTTGCAATGTCCACCTGTACCCTCCAAAAAGGATAGTCATAATCTGACTTCCATTGCCACAGGGGCTTTGCTGTCCTCTGTCTTCTATGAACACTTGAGGGAAAGAACTTTGTCTTCTCATCTCTGTGTCCCTGGGGCCTGAGGCGGCAGATGTGGGGTCAATTTAAACTCCATTTGCAGCAGGAGGAGTCAGACCCCCAACATGACTGAGCACAGAGCCCTGGTCCCAGCCATTCCCAACTGGGACATACCCAGTGAGCCTCCTGACTGCAGAGGATTGGAAATCAAGGATTCTGTGTCCTGTAGCTCTGTGATGGCCCTGTGGACACGTCTCTCTGACAAAGAGTGTGTGGCCCCTGCAGCTTCAGCCCTGATTGCATTTCTTTCCCTCCAGAGACTTTGGCCAGCTTGCCTTGGAGTTGTTAGACCAGTCCTATAAGCACGACGAGCAGATCGCCATGAAACTGCTGACCTATGAGCTCAAGAACTGGAGCAACTCCACTTGCCTCAAACTGGCGGTGGCGGCCAAACACCGGGACTTCATCGCTCACACCTGCAGCCAGATGCTGCTGACTGACATGTGGATGGGAAGGCTGCGAATGAGGAAAAACCCCGGCCTAAAAGTATGTATGACTTGTTGTGAGCTCTTACTCTGCACCTTGCTGAGCTGGGCACTTCCTGTGGATTATTTCATTTATTCCTCTGAACAACCCCACCAGGGAGATGCTTTCTTACAGATGAAAACCTGATGCTTCAATATTAAGTAACTTACCTAGAGTCTGAGCCAGTAAGGCGTGGGTTCAGGACCTGAACCCAGGAGGTCTAATGCCCGACCTAACCAGCGTGCCTGGCTTACAGACCTTGGAGTCCACCCTAACTAACCGCATTCCCCTGACAGGCCATCTACCTGCCATTAAAGCAGGCACCTGAACTCTTTCTATAGATCCCCTTACAACTCTGAAGTTGTGTGATATTATTTCAATTGGCGATGTTTTCATTACATGGGGTTTATAAGAGAATATGAAGTTATGAATGGGTTTGAAAAGGATGTAGTGGGTAGAAAAGTATATTCCAATCAAATCCTAGCTTTGCTGTTTACTACTGTTAATGATAGGTTACCTTTCTCTCTTTTTTAAGTATGCTTCACACCCAGCATGGATCCCAATGCAGGGCTTGAACTCATGACCCTGAGATCAAGACCTGAGTTGAGATCAAGAGTTGGATACTTAACCAACTGAGCCACCCAGGCACCCCAACTATTAGGTTATCTTGAGAAGAGATTCTAATCTTCAGATAACCTAGTCCCTAGTGGCAGTATTATATCAATCTCATGGGATTGCCATGAGGGTAAAGAAAAGACACTATATGTTATGCTGTGTGGTTCTGGCAAATAGAAGGCACTCCATGTCTTGAAAATATGAAGGTGATTTTTTATCCCTGTATGAAAACTGAGCAGCAGGATTAAAAGTCAGTCAGATTAAATGAGTTTAAAGAGTCAGTGAGATCCAAGAAGAAAGTGCTGAAGAACAGAAATGAGTCCAATAAATAGATGGAGTTACTGAGGAACTATGAGTATCAGAGATATAGGTTAAGGAAACAAGAACAGTTTCTTAACAAGAAAATCCTTCATGAAAACATAGAAGGGGAATCAAATTTCAGGAAGAAAAAAAATACACACAAAAGTTAAGGTTCGGTTATGATACAAATTAAAATTCAGAATGATTCCAAGCAGCTGGTAGAATGTAAAAAAGACCATTTGACCTCTGATGCCAAGAACATGATCTTTTAGTGGAGCCAGATTTCTACATTAAAATTGCCATATGGCTGTGCAATAAACAATATTTATATAGTAATAAAAATGGAAATGCTTTCTCTTGGTTTTCAGCTTTTAGAATAGTCCCATAGGCAAAGCCCTGAAGACTCAAATATGATTCCTTAACAGGATACAAATGCCACCAAGTATGAAAAGACAAAAGCAAAGGCACAGCTGGGGAAAACTGGGTGGTAGAAGGCAGAAGGAAGGGTAGTAAGAAGGATAATGTCCCATATTATAAAGAGGGCAATTGAGACTCTCAAAAGTTGTTGAGACCAGAGATAAAGATTTCAGTTTATGATGTAAAGTTACAAAGGCAACTTTGTAGGAACTGAAAATATTCCTGTGCCTATTAAAAATGGAGCAGAGGAGGGCGCCTGGGTGGCTCGGTTGGTTGAGCGACTGCCTTCGGCTCAGGTCATGGTCCTGGAGTCCCGGGATCGAGTCCCGCATCGGGCTCCCTGCTCGGCGGGGAGTCTGCTTCTCCCTCTGCCCCTCCCCCCTCTCATGCATGCTCTCTCTCATTCTCACTCTCTCAAATAAATAAATAAATCTTTAAAAAAAATGGAGCAGAGGTAATCCATTAACAAAGTAGGTAATCCATTAACAAAGAAACAGCAGTATAAAATATCACCCGGGTTGCTCAAAATGTGAAATTATCGGTAAGGACTAAAACCAGAAATAGTTCAAAGTGATTATCTCAAAATATAATTCAAAGATTTCTCTTGAAGACAAATGATTTGAAATTATATATTGAAAAAACACATTCCAAACCTGAGTATATCAACCCAGAACAACCAACATCAACACACATTTTAAAATTACTGGGTATGGGCTCACAGTAATTTAAAATTACTGTGAGCGATTACTGGGTATGTGCTATGGTGAGGGCTGTGAATTGTGTAAGACTGATGAATCACAGACCTGTACCCCTGAAACAAATAGTACATTATATGTTAATAAAAAAATTAAATTACTGGATTTTAATGAAAAAGAAAAAACTCTCTGGGTATCCAGGCAAAACACAACAACAACAAAAGTGACTTACAAGGAAAAGAAAATTAGATTATTGTCAGACTTTCAACAGCAACCACTTGTGTCAGGGAGAAAAAAATGGAGTGTATTATATAAAGATACTCCCAGAAGAAAAATGACAGGCCAGGATTTTATATCCAAAAAAGTGACTATTATATACAAAGAGTACACACAAACTTTTACCAACAGGCAAGAACTCCAGGAAATATTGTGTCTAGGAGCCCTTTCTGAAGATTCTATTAGAGAATGAGCTTTCAAGAGCCAAAATACCCAGAGAGACATCAGTATAAGGACTAATGGTAAGCCTCAAATAGGTATTTATTTACAGTGCTGAGACTAGGGGAAGGCTAAGAGGGAGAGATGTATGTAGTAATGGCTATGTGTTCTGATAATGTAGATATAATATAACCATTTTCAAAGGGAGAGATAATCAGAGCACCTATGCAAAAGAAAAAAAAGTAACTTTTCAGTAATCATGATTGATTGTAGTAGTATTAACATTGTTATTCTGAAACTATAAAGTAAAAGCAACTGTGTAACAAGGGACATTTTAATTCTAACATAATGTCAGTCCTTGAGAAATAGGACTTAGTGTGGAACAAAAGGAAACACAGCTAGAATCTAGAAAGGAGTAAGCAGAAGGCCTATAGCACTTAACTGGAAGCATCAATATGAACTCAACTCTATTTCTGACCAACGAAAAGTCTAGAAACAATGACCTACCCAAAAGCCACGAACATCTCCAATGCCCTCACCATTTCCCACTAACTGGAGCCAGAATTTCTTAGAGAAATGGTTCATTCCAGATCTGGAGCAAGAAATGTACAAGATAAGCCTGGAACATCTTCACACATCAGATGGCAAAGAAGCTATCAAAGACCAATAGGGTAAGAACAGGGAGACCCAGGAGCCCGCTTGAAGAGATTTCCACTGGCCAAAGATGGGACAATTTGACTTTCAATAATATTACTAATAGCAATAGGTGGAAACATATCATACATGTTTAAATCCATGAGTTTATAACGATATTTTAATTCCTTCAGTGGATGATAAGAAACCAATTCACTATCTGGAAGATAGTTAAATAAGAATGAAGCATTTAACATGCATTTCCTACATGAACTCAACCATGGGTAACCACTGAGTAGATGAAGGGAAATGTGAACGTCTTCATAAATTTATTCCAACTAAGAAATGAAAAGTAAGGGGTGCCTGGGTTTCTCAGTTGGTTCAGGTCATGATCTTGGGTCCTAGATGGAGCTCCGCCTCAGGCTCCCTGCTCAGTGGGGAGTCTGCTTCTCCCTCTCCCTCTGCCCCTCCCCCTCCATTGCGCTCACACTCTCTCTTTCAAATAAATGAATAAAATCTTTAAAAAAAATAAATTAGATAGAGTTAGAATATCACCAATTCTCAACACCAAGCAAGTTAATGAATCTAACTGCTGCTAACATCACCAAGAGCTTCCTGATGAAAGAACACACTATCTACATTCTCAGCAATGGTCTTGAACCTGGGTGTGGTCAGGCCTCTGGATCCAGCTGCCAAGTGGACAAAGGAACACCTCGAATAGCACAGGAGTCATGTAATCCCCTAAATCCACTCTGTGATCACTCTACACGTCCAAATCCTCTAGCTCTTCAACAGATAAACAGCCAGAAGACATGCATATTTAAAAAAAAAACAATTTAAGCAGCGCCTGGGTGGCTCAGTCATTAAGCGTCTGCCTTCAGTTTAGGTCATGATCCCAGGGTCCTGGGATCGAGCCCCGCATCGGGCTCCCTGCTCAGCAGGAAGTCTGCTTCTCCCTCTCCCACTACCTCTGCTTGTGCTCCCTCTTGCGCTGTGTCTCTCTCTGTCAAATAAATAAATAAAATCTTAAAAAAAAATTTAAAAACACACCAGAATTTTATTTTTTAAAATTTTATTGTTATGTTAATCACTATATATTACATCATTACTTTTGATATAGTGTTCCATGATTCATTGTTTGTGCGTAACACCCAGTGCTCCATGCAGAATGTGCCCTCTTTAATACCCATCACCAGGCTAACCCATCCCCCTACGCTCCTCCCCTCTAGAACCCTCAGTTTGTTTTTCAGAGTCCATCGTCTCTCATGGTTCGTCTCCCCCTCCGACTTACTCCCCTTCGTTCTTCCTCTCCTGCTATCTTCTTCTTTTCCTTTTTCTTAACATATGTTGCATTATTTGTTTCAGAAGTACAGATCTGTGATTCAAGTCTTGCACAATTCACAGCGCTCACCATAGCACATACCCTCCCCAATGTCTATCACCCAGCCACCCCATCCCTCCCACCCCCCACCACTCCAGCAACCCTCACTTTGTTTCCTGAGATTAAGAATTCCTCATATCAGTGAGGTCATATGATACATGTCTTTCTCTGATTGACTTATTTCACTCAGCATAACACCCTCCAGTTCCATCCACGTCGTTGCAAATGGCAAGATCTCATTCCTTTTGATGGCTGCATGATATTCCATTGTGTATATATACCACTTCTTCTTTATCCATTCATCTGTCAGTGGACATCTTGGCTCGTTCCACAGTTTGGCTATTGTGGACATTGCTGCTATAAACATTGGGGTGCACGTACCCCTTCAGATCCCTACATTTGTATCTTTGGGGTAAATACCCAGTAGTGCAATTCCTGGATCGTACGGTAGCTCTATTTTCAACTGTTTGAGGAACATCCATACTGTTTTCCAGAGTGGCTGCACCAGCTTGCATTCCCACCAACAGTGTAGGAGGGTTCCCCTTTCTCCACATCCCCGCCACATCTGTCGTTTCCTGATTTGTTAATTTTAGCCATTCTCACGGGTGTGAGGTGGTATCTCATTGAGGTTTTGATTTGGATTTCCCTGATGCTGAGCGATGTTGAGCACTTTTTCATGTGTTTGTTGGCCATTTGGATGTCTTCTTTGGAAAAATGTCTATTCATGTCTTCTGCCCATTTCTTGATTGGATTACTTGTTCTTTGGGTGTTGAGTTTGATAAGTTCTTTATAGATTTTGGATACTAGCCCTTTATCTGATATGTCATTTGCAAATATCTTCTCCCATTCTGTGGGTTGTCTTTTGGTTTTGTGGACTGTTTCTTTTGCTGTGCAAAAGCTTTTTATCTTGATGAAATCCCAATAGTTCATTTTTGCCCTTGCTTCCCTTGCCTTTGGCGATGTTTCTAGGAAGAAGTTGCTGTGGCTGAGGTCGAAGAGGTTGCTACCTGTGTTCTCCTTTAGGATTTTGATGGACTCCTGTCTCACGTTTAGGTCTTTCAACCATTTGGAGTCTATTTTTGTGTGTGGTGTAAGGAAATGGTCCAGTTTCATTCTTCTGCATGTGGCTGTCCAATTTTCCCAACACCATTTGTTGAAGAGACTGTCTTTTTGCCATTGGACATTCTTTCCTGCTTTGTCAAAGATAAGTTGACCATAGAGTTGAGGGTCCATTTCTGGGCTCTCGATTCTGTTCCATTGATCTATGGGTCTGTTTTTGTGCCAGTACCATACTGTCTTGATGATGACAGCTTTGTAATAGAGCTGAAAGTCCGGAATTGTGATGCCGCCAGCTTTGATTTTCTTTTTCAGTATTCCTCTGGCTATTCGGGGTCTCTTCTGGTTCCATACAAATTTTAGGATTATTTGTTCCATTTCTTTGAAAAAAGTGGATGGTATTTTGATGGGGATTGCATTGAATGTGTAGATTGCTCTAGGTAGCATTGACATCTTCACAATGTTGATTCTCCCAATCCATGAGCATGGAACGTTTTTCCATTTCTTTGTGTCTTCTTCAATTTCTTTCATGAGTATTTTATAGTTTTCTGAGTACAGATCCTTTGCCTCTTTGGTTAGATTTATTCCTAGGTATCTAATGGTTTTGGGTGCAATTGTAAATGGGATCGACTCCTTGATTTGTCTCTCTTCTGTCTTGTTGTTGGTGTATAGGAATGCCACTGATTTCTGTGCATTGATTTTATAGCCTGCTACTTTACTGAATTCCTGTATGAGTTCTAGCAGTTTTGGGGTGGAGTCTTTTGGGTTTTCCACATACAGTATCATATCATCTGCAAAGAGTGAGAGTTTGACTTCCTCTTTGCCGATTTGGATGCCTTTGATTTCTTTTTGTTGTCTGATTGCTGTGGCTAGGACTTCTAATACTATGTTGAATAGCAGTGGTGAGAGTGGACATCCCTGCCGCGTTCCTGACCTTAGGGGAAAAGCTCTCAGCCTTTCCCCATTGAGAATGATATTCGCTGTAGGTTTTTCATAGATGGCTTTTATGATATTGAGGTATGTACCCTCTATACCTATACTCTGAAGAGTTTTGATCAAGAAAGGATGTTGTACTTTGTCAAATGCTTTTTCTGCATCTATTGAGAGGATCATATGATTCTTGCTCTTTCTTTTGTTAATGTATTGTATCACATTGATTGATTTGCGGATGTTGAACCAGCCTTGCAGCCCAGGAATAAATCCCACTTGGTCGTGGTGAATAATCCTTTTAATGTACTGTTTGATCCTATTGGCTAGTATTTTGGTGAGAATTTTTGCATCCATGTTCATCAAGGATATTGGTCTGTAGTTCTCCTTTTTGATGGGGTCTTTGTCTGGTTTTGGGATCAAGGTAATGCTGGCCTCATAAAATGAGTTTGGAAGTTACCCTTCCATTTCTATTTTTTGGAACAGTTTCAGGAGAATAGGTATTAATTCTTCTTGAAATGTCTGATAGAATTCCCCTGGGAAGCCAGCTGGCCCTGGGCTTTTGTTTGTTGGGAGATTTTTGATGACTGTTTCAATTTCTTTAGTGGTTATAGGTCTGTTCAGGTTTTCTATTTCTTCCTGGTTCAATTTTGGTAGTTGATACATCTCTAGGAATGCACCCATTTCTTCCGGGTTATCTAATTTGCTGGCATAGAGTTGCTCATAATATGTTCTCATAATTGTTTGTATTTCTTTGGTGTTGGTTGTGATCTCTCCTCTTTCATTCATGATTTTGTTGATTTGGGTCATTTCTCTTTTCTTTTTGATAAGTCTGGCCAGGGGTTTATCAATCTTGTTAATTCTTTCAAAGAACCAGCTCCTAGTTTCGTTGATCTGTTCTACTGTTCTTTTGGTTTCTAGTTCATTGATTTCTGCTCTGATCTTTATGATTTCTCTTCTCCTGCTGGGTTTAGGCGCTATTTGCTGTTCTTTCTCCAGCTCCTTTAGGTGTAGGGTTAGGTTGTGTATTTGAGACCTTTCTTGTTTCTTGAGAAAGGCTTGTATTGCTATATACTTTCCTCTCAGGACTGCCTTTGCTGTATCCCAAAGATTTTGAACAATTGTGTTTTCATTTTCATTGGTTTCCATGAATTTTTTTAATTCTTCTTTAATTTCTTGGTTGACCCATTCATTCTTTAGTAGGATGCTCTTTAGCCTCCATGTATTTGAGTTCTTTCCGACTTTCCTCTTGTGGTTGAGTTCTAGTTTCAAAGCATTGTGGTCTGAAAATATGCAGGGAATGATCCCAATCTTTTGGTACCGATTGAGACCTGATTTGTGACCTAGGATGTGATCAATTCTGGAGAATGTTCCATGGGCACTAGAGAAGAATGTGTATTCCGTTGCTTTGGGATGGAATGTTCTGAATATGTCTGTGAAGTCCATTTGGTCCAGTGTGTCATTTAAAGTCTTTATTTCCTTGCTGATCTTTTGCTTAGATGATCTGTCCATTTCAGTCAGGGGGGTGTTAAAGTCCCCCACTATTATTGTATTGTTGTCAATGTGTTTCTTTGCTTTTGTTATTAATTGCCTTATATAATTGGCTGCTCCCATGTTCGGGGCATAGATATTTACAATTGTTAGATCTTCTTGTTGGATAGACCCTTTAAGTAGGATATAGTGTCCTTCCTCATCTCTTATTACAGTCTTTGTTTTAAAATCTAGTTTGTCTGATATAAGGATTGCCACCCCAGCTTTCTTTTGCTGTCCATTAGCATGGTAAATGGTTTTCCACCCCCTCACTTTCAATGTGGGGGTGTCTTTGGGTCTAAAATGAGTCTCTTGCAGACAGCATATTGATGGGTCTTGTTTTTTAATCCAATCTGATAGCCTGCGTCTTTTGATTGGGGCATTTAGCCCATTTACATTCAGGGTAACTATTGAAAGGTATGAATTTAGTGCCATTGTATTACCTGTAAGGTGACTGTTAACTGTCTGTTGTCTGTATTCGTTTCTGCTCTTTGCTGCTTTTAGGTTCTCTCTTTGCTTAGAGGACCCCTCTCAATATTTCTTGGAGGGCTGGTTTCGTGTTTGCAAATTCCTTTAGTTTTTGTTTGTTCTGGAAGCTTTTTATCTCTCCTTCTATTTTCAATGATAGCCTAGCTGGATATAGTATTCTTGGCTGCATATTTTTCTCGTTTAGTGCTCTGAAGATATCTTGCCAGTCCTTTCTGGCCTGCCAGGTCTCTGTGGATAGATCTGTTGCCAATCTAATGTTTCTACCTTTGTAGGTTACATATCTCTTCTCCCGAGCTGCTTTCAGGATTTTCTCTTTGTCTCTGAGACTCGTAAGTTTTACTATTAGATGTCGGGGTGTTGACCTATTATTATTGATTTTGAGAGGGGTTCTCTGTGCCTCCTGGATTTTAATGCCTGTTTCCTTCCTCACATTAGGGAAGTTCTCTGCTATAATTTGCTCCAATATACCTTCTGCCCCTCTCTCTCTCTCTTCTTCTTCTGGGATCCCAATTATTCTAATGTTGTTTCGTCTTATCATATCACTTATCTCTCGAATTCTGCCCTCGTGATCCTGTAGTTGTTTCTCTCTCTTTTTCTCAGCCTCTTTATTTTCCATCATTTGGTCTTCTATATCGCTGATTCTCTCTTCTGCCTCATTTATCCTAGCAGTTAGTGCCCCCATTTTTTATTGCACCTCATCAATAGCCTTTTTGATTTCGATTTGGTTAGATTTTAGTTCTTTTATTTCTCCAGAAAGGGTTTCTCTAATAACTTCCACACTTTTTTCAAGCCCAGCTAGTATCTTTAAAGTCATGATTCTGAACTCTAGGTCCGACATCGTACTAATGTCGGTATTGAGTAGGTCCCTGGCTGACGGTACTACCTCTTGTTCTTTTTGCTGAGGTGATTTCTTTCGTCTTGTCATTTTGTCCAGAGGAGAATAGATGAATGAGAGAACAAAATGCTAACAGGTTTACAACGTCCCCAGCAAATATACTGTATACAAATCAGAAAAGACCTGAAACCAGGGGAAAAGAAAGGGAAAGAAAGAAAAAAGAAAGAGACAAAGAAAAAAAAAAGACAAAAACAGAAACAAAACAATACAAAAAAGGCAGAATATGATCAAATATGATCAGGCTAGTGCATAGATCAGTGCCACACACTAGATTTTGGGCGTATTTTGGTCTGTTAGAAAAAAGTGCCTCCTAAAATTTTAAAGGAAGAAACACATATATGTACAAAATAAGGGTTGATACAATGAAGGGATGGAAGATGACTGTAAAGATGAAAATTATAAAAGATCTTATAAAAGGACTTGGTAAGATAAGTTGTTTGAAAAAAGAAAGAAGATTTAAGAAAAAAAAAAGGGAAAAGGGAGAGAATGTGATCAGGCAGGAGACTAGAACAAAGCCATACACTAGTGATTTAGGGTATATTTTGATCTGTTAGAAGAAACTGTACCTCAAAATTTTAAAGAGAGAACAACTTATATATATATGCCAAAAATAAGGGTAACTACTATGAAGGGATAAAATATGACTCTAAAAATGAAAAATAAAAAATGTTTTTTTTTTTTAAAAAAAGGGATTGATAAGATGTTGGTTGAAAAAGGGAAAAAGAAAAATAAAAAAAAAAGTCAACAAAAATTAACTTTGATGAAATAATGAATCATGGTAAAAAAAAAAAAAAAAAAGCCATGAATCTATGTGCAGTATTCCCCTAGCGCTGGAGTTCTCCTATTCTCCTTGATCAATCAACTTGGTGTTGGCTTGCTGGCTGTTTGTGCTGATCTTCTGGGGGAGGGGCCTGTTGCTGTGGTTTCCAAATGTCTTTGCCGGAGGCAGAATTGCCCCGCCCTTGTCAGTCCGGGCTAAGGAAGCTGCTCCGGTTTGCTCTCAGGAGCTTTTGTTCCCTGCAAGCTCTCGGTACAGCTTTGGAGGACCAGGGCAGTAATGGTGGCCTCCCAATCTCCACCCGGAGGAGCTGAGAACTCGGGGCCCCGCTCCTCAGTGCGCCCCCAGAGAAAAGCAGTCACTTCCGTGTCCCCGGTCTCCGGCCGCACTCCGTGCTCACCCGGCCTGTGACCGAGCGTTGCTATCTCTGGCACCCGACCCCGCGCGGAGTCTCCAAACCCAGCAGATCCCTGCAGTGCGTTCCCGCACCGCTCCTCCCCGGGAAGGAAGGGGAGTCTCCCCGGATTTGCTGCTTGTTGGGTCCCTGCTGGGGGAGTCGTGCCCCGACTGGGCCACAGATCACAGTTTATGGCAACCCCGAGCTGAGAGCCCGCGACTCTGCTCCGTCTCTGCAGCCGGCTTCCCTGCTCTGATACCTGGGAGCTCTGGCGCACTCAGGCACCCCCGGTCTCTCTGTGACCCCAAGGGTCCTGAGACCACACTGTCCCAGGAGGATTCCACCCCCCGCTTAGCCACTGCAGCGACGACCCTCCGCCGAGCCAACTTCTAAAAGGTCCGATTTTGTGCTCCGCGGCTCTGTCACTTGCCAGAAGCGGCCGACGGAGGCCCCTCCCCCGCCGTCTATCCTCCCGAATATCGCCTCGGATTCACTTCTCCGCACGCCCTACCTTCCAGTAAGTGGTCGCTTCTCTGTTCAGAGAGTTGTTGCTACTCTCCTGTTCGATCTCCTGTTGAGTTCGTAGGTGTTCAGAATGGTTTGATCCCTATTCAGCTGGATTCCTGAGACCAGATGAAATCTAGGTCTCCTACTCCTCCGCCATCTTGCTCCTCTCCTTCAATTTTCAATGACAGCCTAGCTGGATATAGTATTCTTGGCTGTATATTTTTCTCATTTAATGCTCTGAAGATATCTTGCCAGTCCTTTCTGGCCTGCCAGGTCTCTGTGGATAGGTCTGTTGCCAATCTAAAATTTCTACCATTGTAGGTTACATATCTCTTCTCCTGAGCTGCTTTCAGGATTTTCTCTTTGTCTCTGAGACTCATAAGTTTTACTATTAGATGTCGGGGTGTTGACCTATTTTTATTGATTTTGAGAGGGGTTCTCTGTGCCTCCTGGATTTCGATGCCTGTTTCCTTCCTCACATTAGGGACGTTCTCTGCTATAATTTGCTCCAATATACCTTCTGCCCCTCTCTCTCTTTCTTCTTCTGGGTTCCCAATTATTCTAATGTTGTTTCCTCTTATCGTATTGCTTATCTCTCGAATTCTGCCCTCGTGATCCTGTAGTTGTTTATCTCTCTTTTTCTCAGCCTCTTTATTTTCCATCATTTGGTCTTCTATATCGCTGATTCTCTCTTCTGCCTCATTTATCCTAGCAGTTAGTGCCCCCATTTTTGATTGCACCTCATCAACAGCCTTTTTGATTTCGACTTGGTTAGATTTTAGTTCTTTTATTTCTCCAGAAAGGGTTTCTCTAATAACTTCCACGCTTTTTTCAAGCCCAGCTAGTATCTTTAAAGTCATGATTCTGAACTCTAGCTCTGACATCGTACTAATGTCGGTATTGAGTAGGTCCCTGGCTGATGGTACTACCTCTTGTTCTTTTTGCTGAGGTGATTTTTTTCGTCTTGTCATTTTGTCCAGAGGAGAATGGATGAATGAGAGAACAAAATGCTAACAGGTTAACAACATCCCCAGCAAATATACTGTATACAAATCAGAAAAGACCTGAAACCAGGGGAAAAGAAAGGGAAAGAAAGAAAAAAGAAAGAGAAAAAAAGATAAAAACAAAAACAGAACAATACAAAAAAAGCAGAATATGATCAAATATGATCAGGCTAGTGCATAGATCAGTGCCACACACTAGATTTTGGGCGTATTTTGGTCTGTTAGAAAAAAGTGCCTCCTAAAATTTTAAAGGAAGAAACACATATATGTACAAAATAAGGGTTGATACAATGAAGGGATGGAAGATGACTGTAAAGATGAAAATTATAAAAGATTTTATAAAAGGAATTGATAAGATAAGAAGTTGTTTGAAAAAGAAAGAAGAAGATTTAAAAAAAAAGAAAAAAGGGAGAGAATGTGATCAGGCAGGAGACTAGAACAAAGCCATACACTAGTGATTTAGGGTATATTTTGATCTGTTAGAAGAAACTGTATCTCAAAATTTTAAAGAGAGAACAACTTATATATATATGCCAAAAATAAGGGTAACTACTACGAAGGGATAAAATATGACTCTAAAAATGAAAAATAAAAAATGATTTTTTTTAAAAAGGGATTGATAAGATGTTGGTTGAAAAAGGGAAAAAGAAAAATTTAAAAAAAGTTAAAAAAATTAACTGTGACGAATTAATGAATCATGGTAAAAAAAAAAAAAAGCCATGAATTCTATGTGCAGTATTCCCCTAGTGCTGGAGTTCTCCCGTTCTCCTTGATCGGTAAACTTGGTCTTGGCTTGCTGGCTGTTCGGTCTGATCTTCTGGGGGAGGGGCCTGTTGCCATGGTTCCCAAATGTCTTTGCGGAGGCGGAATTGCCCCGCCCTTGTTGTCTGGGCTAAGCAAGCTGCTCGGGTTTGCTCTCAGGAGCTTTTGTTCCCTGCAAGCTCTCGGTACAGCTTTGGAGGACCAGGGCAGTAATGGTGGCCTCCCAATCTCCACCCGGAGGAGCTGAGAACTCGGGGCCCCGCTCCTCAGTGCGCCCCCAGAGAAAAGCAGTCACTCCGGTCTCCCCGGTCTCCGGCCACACTCCGTGCTCACCCGGCCTGTGACCGAGCGTTTCTATCTCTGGCACCCGACCCCATGTGGAGTCTCCAAACCCAGCAGATCCCTGCGGTGCGTTCCCGCGCCGCTCCTCCCCGGGGAGGAATGGGAGTCTCCCCAGCTCTGCCGCTTGTTGGGTCCCTGCTGGAGGAGCAGTGGCCCGACTGGGCCGCGGATCACAGTTTATGGCCACCCGGAGCTGAAAGCCCGCGCCTTGGCTCCGTCTCTGCAGCCGGCTTCCCCGCTCCGATACCTGGGAGCTCTGCCGCACTCAGGCGCCTCAGGTCTTTCTGTGACCCCAAGGGTCCTGAGACCACACTGTGCCGCGAGGGTTCCACCCCCTGCTTAGCCACTGGAGCGACGTCCCTCAGCGGAGCCGACTTCTAAAAGGTCCGATTTTGTGCTCCGCTGCTGTCACTTGCCAGAAGTGGCCGATGGAGGCCCCCTCCCCCACCATCTATCCTCCCAAATATCGCCTCGGATTCACTTCTCCGCACGTCTTACCTTCCAGTAAGTGGTCGTTTCTCTGTTCAGAGTTGTTGCTACTCTCCTCTTCGATCTCCTGCTGAGTTCATAGGTGTTCAGAATAGTTTGATCCCTATTCAGCTGAATTCCTGAGACCAGACGAAATCCAGGTCTCCTACTCCTCCGCCATCTTGCTCTGCCCCCCCCATACCAGAATTTTAAAAGGGCAAGATTAAACTACTGTCTACCACAGCACTGTCCAATAGAAATAACATGCAAGCCACATATGTCATCTAAAATTTTCTCGTTACAAAAAGTAAAACTTTTAATAGTTATAAAAAGCTTTTTAAAAATGCATTGTAATTAAAGAGTACACTTACCATGATGAGCACTGAGTAATGTATAGAAGTGTTAAATCACTATATTGTACACCTGAAACTAATATAGCAGTGTATGTTAGCCATACCAGAATTAAAATTAAAAATATAATAAATTAAAAAATAAAAGTATATTGTAAAAAGTAAAAAAGAAACAGTTGAAATTAATTTTAGTATTTATTTGAACCAGTATATACAAAATTTTATCCTTTCAACATATCAATAGGAAAAAAATCATTAATGAGATAGTTAATATTCTGTTTCTGTACTAAGTCTTTGAAATCTTATGGGTACTTTGTACTTCCAATTTAGACCAGCCACATTTCAAATGCTCCATAGCAACATGTGACTCGTAGACCCAAAACTGGACAACCCAGGTCTAGGGATGCACGCTCAGGAGACAAAGCTATAAAAGAATGGAAGGAAATTATTCCATTAGAGTCAGGATGGAGGTCCCTTTTGGAGATGGGCTCATGATGGAGATGGGGTACATGAAGGGGCTTCTGCAATGGCTGACACCAGCCAATTTTATACCTTGCATGGATTGCAAGGACGCTCACCTTATGATGATTCATTAATCTCTGCCTTTGTGTGTGTGTGTTTGTACCTGTGTTTTATGATTAAAAAAAATATTTACAAGAGTTTGCCTCTGGGGAACAGGATTTGAGAAGCAGAGAGATGTGGGGACCTTCTCTTTTCACTCTGAGTCCATCCAGGCCATTCAGATGTTCAACCACGTGCCCATGTTACTTTGATTTTTAAAATACGAATAAATAAAATTCAGAAGAGACCCAAGAAAGTTGATTAAGTTGCAATACCTTCCTTTTTTTCAACTAATGCTTCTCTTAAATATTATGTATGCCAAGAGGTATACATATCTTTAAGCACCCAATTTCCTTCAAAGCATTTCTACATTTGCAGCATGAAAATATACTTATTTTAAAGCAATAATTGTCTGGATCGTTCTTTTTTGTCTTTGTTCTTTTTAGCCTAACTTTTTAAAGTAGGTAATATGATATGCATAAGAATTAACATAAAACTATTTAAAAGGGTAAATGACAAGTCTCCCTCCCACACCTGTCCCCCATCTGCCCTGTTCCCAGCCAGCAGCAACCACTGATATGTTCCTTGGGTGTCCTTCCATATATAAAGCTACTAGGAGTGATCATTCTCTTTGCATCTTCTTTTTCATGTGAGCTGGCATACTCACTATTTAGTACCTTGCTTTTTCACCTAATCTGGGAGCCCTTTCCATATCATTATGTAGGAAGCTCTCATTCTTTCCCAGCTGGGTCCTATTCCATTATTTCAGATCAATATTTAGCCAGTCCCCACTGAGGCCATGGAGGTCACTCCCATCTTGTGGTATTACACCCACTGCCACAGCGAATCCTCTTGGACACAAATGATGTTTCACATATCTGTTAGATAAACGTCCAGAAGTGGAATTGGTGGCCCCGTGGGGATGTGTGCTTGCAATTTTGATAGGTTCGACCAGCCTCCCTCTGTGGGGATTATTCCAATTTACACTTTCACAACAATGTAGGAGATTGTCTGTTTTCCCACAGTCTCCCCAACAGGGGGGAGGAGGAAACTTTTGAATTTTTCCAATCTGATGATAAACAACAACATCTTTGTGTAGTTAATGTGTATTTACCTCATTATGAGTGAGGGTGAGAACAGTTTCCTCTCAGTACCAATGTCTCAGCTCACAGCTTTTGCTTATTTTTCTGTTGGATTGTTGGAATTTTTTTCTCAATTTCTAGGAACTCCTTTCTAATTAGAAAGATTAGCCCTTTGCCTGTCACATGAGCTGCAAATATGTTTTCCCATGAGTTGTTTTTTACTTTGGTTAAGGCGGGGTTTTTTTGTTGGTTTTTTTGTTTTGTTTTGTTTTGTTTTGTTTTGCTGTACAGAACTTTATGCTTTAAAAAAAACCTGAGGTTTTCTTTGATTGCTTCTTTTATTTTACTAATTTTTTTAATTAAGGTATAATTGCTTCTTGATTTGGGGGCATAATTAGAAAGGCCTTCCACAAACCATCCTCTCCTAAAAAATTCTCACGTGATTCATTTTAGTTGTTTTATGTTCTTCCCATACCACCCTTTTTTTCCTTTCATGAATTTTTAATCTTTAATTTATGCTGGTGAGAGGTAGAATCCAACTTAATTGTGTTCTGGATGATCACCCAGTTTCTCAATACCACTCATTAAATAGTCCATCTTTATTTTTCCAATATGAGGTGATACTTTTACCTCATACTAATTTTCAATGTGTATTTGAATCTATTTCTGGACTTTCTATTCTATTTCTTTTTTTGGTCTATTCATGCACCTATACCATACTGTCTTAACTATGGATTTTTTATTGTATGATACAATTTTTAATATATGGTAGAAATAACCCCTTTGTGGTGTTCTTAATAATGGATCACTGAGGGAAATTTTTGAAATTCAGCACTGAACATTGGGAACAGATATCCATGTTGGAGACACGGATAAAAATGACAACAAAGTTTTCCATCCAAGAGCCAGGCCATCCTTTTGTCTAGATCCAGCCCAAATTACATTTGTCTTTTAATTCTTGATCCATACATTCGCATTTACATTTAAGTTATTTTTATATAAAACACTTTCTATCTACTTCACTAAAGGCATTATTATATTTTATGTATTTATTCTCACTCATATTGTTATATTTTAATTTAAAGATTTACCTGCTCTGAAACTCAATGGAAGCTCTCTGCTTTTTCTTTTTTTAAATTTTTAATTGTTATGTTAATCACCATACATTACATCATTAGTTTTTGATGTAGTGTTCCATGATTCCTTGTTTGTGCATAACACCCAGTGCTCCACACAGAACGTGCCCTCTCTAATACCCATCACCAGGCTAACCCATCCCCCCACCCCCTTCCCTCTAGAACCCTCAGTTTGTTTTTCAGAGTCCATCGTCTCTCATGGTTCGTCTCCCCCTCCGACTTACTCCCCTTCGTTCTTCCCCTCCTGCTATCTTGTTCTTTTTCTTTTTTCTTAACATATGTTGCATTATTTGTTTCAGAGGCACAGGTCTGTGATTCATCAGTCTTACAACATTCGCAGCGCTCACCATAGCACATACCCTCCCCAATGTCTATCACCCAGCCACCCATCCCTCCCACCCCACCCCCACTCCACCAACCCTCACTTTGTTTCCTGAGATCCGGATTCCACACAATACTGCTTGCTGTCTATCTGAAATAATTTGGTGCAAGTTCTTAAATTTTTCACAGTTGCGACTCTACCAATGTATCAAACCAAATAAGCTACAGAACATCAGAGCAGTGATAAACTTGTTCTAGGACTGCTCAATGTATTGAGTAACACCAAAGGTCATAATTTTAAAATTTTACATATACTAGGAAATTTTTCTAGAATTGCCATAGCTTAAAAATCTAAAAATCTTAAAAATTTTTTTTTCTCATTCTATGTAGGTTATAATGGGGATTCTTCTTCCCCCTACCATTTTGTTTTTGGAGTTTCGTACATATGACGACTTCTCATATCAGACATCCAAGGAGAATGAAGATGGCAAAGAGAAAGAAGAGGAGAACATGGTCAGTGCTACCCTTGATCATAACAGTATCAGTTCACTCTCATTCTCAAAATTGTTGAGATTTCTCCTACCATGAGTTTAGAAACCACAATAATGGGGGAACTCTGTCTAATTCTTTATTTCTGAAGACACCTATCTGTTAAATGCTGTGCATTTCCCATTTGGCAGCCTGCTTGCCGTGTGCCATTCTGTTTTCCAGGACGCGAACGCAGACGCTGGTTCAAAAAAGGATGATGAGGAGAATGAGCACAAAAAACAAAGAAGCATCCCCATTGGAATGAAGATCTGTGAATTCTATAACGCTCCCATTGTCAAGTTCTGGTTTTACACGGTAAGGCTTCCTCCTTAGCATTTGCCACATAGCATGTTTTGAACACACAGAATTGTGAGACCCAAGAAACATGTCAAAGGCTTTTAAAAATGTTTTAAAATTCACAGAATTAACATGAATTGTGAAAACAAAACCAGGACTAATTCAGATCTTCAGCTAAAATTGTATCTGGGTATCTTGTCCTATATTTACATGCATGTAGGAATGTGGCCATCCTAGCCCCAAATACACCCCTTCATAAAGCAAAACAGTCCTGTTTGCTTAAGATGAAGGATTTTTTTAAATGCCTTCAGTAATACAAACTTAGAGAAATACAGTTTTATTTTTAAGTGAACAAAGATGTCTTGTGATTTAAAGAGCAAGCTCACAGATGCCATTTTTTTTTTCCATAAAACCAGTGGGCTTACAAAAGGAGTGTGGTTGAACCCAGATCATAAACTCCTAGAACAGGGGAGCAAATCAAGGCCTCTCTACTCTGAAATGCACACCAAACTGACCACTGCTTGGCTGCACACTCTCCTCCAGATGCCTTTGGTGGCCACTGTCTCCACATCCCCAAGAGAGAGGCACCATCTGTAACAAGAGTGGCCTCGACCTTACACATGCATGCTATGACTTCTGCAGATAGGCTCTGGCTGCAGGAGGTCCCAGCAAGCATGCAGAGGCTCCCACAACCATTGCAGTCTGGGAAAGGTGGGACCAGACTACTCATGAAGTCCAAGCACCAAGCTACAGCCTACACCAAGCAGGTCCTGGCATGGGGTTCCATTTGTAACTAGGCAGGAGCAGGAGATGGGAGATGAGGAGACGGGTCCAAGGCTGTGAATGGGGCATTAGGCAATGGGGTAGGCGGTAGGCAGAAGAAGGCTTCATGGGGACCTAGATCAACCATGGGCCTGGACACCCAACCTTTTGGTGGCCATGATTGGTAATATGGAGAAGCCACTGCTACCCACCTGCTCTGGTCAGAACGAGCTGAGCGCCGCTGATGCCTCGGGCCTGCAGGAGAGCTCAGCACAGGGCCGAGCCAGGAGGCAGAGGAGCCCCAGTGTCACCCCACACCTCTGAATACTACCTCTGGCCTGTGGGAGGACATCACATGTTTTACAGCTTCCCAGGGGATTCTGATGCAACCTAATTTTGAGAACTCTGGTTCTTCTAATCCTTCTGCAAGGAACAAATCATGGATGCAAGGGATTTTACCTATGTTACTGGTAAAGATTATACAACTGGGAGGGGGTGGAAGGTGAATCTTAAAAAAAGAACCTGCTGAATCACAAATACACAACTGCTAGAACACCCCATCCCCACTCCTCAACCCCACCCCCATAACTCCTGAAGAGGCCTGGACCAGCAAGAGGTTCTGGAGATGAAGATGATTCATCAGCTCCACAATGAATCAACCTTAGACAATCAACTTCAGACCACCTCCCTCCACCCCATACCTCACTTCCATATATCTCCAAACTTTGCATCTTTTCTTGCCACAAAGATAAGAGGCATGCTATGCCCACAGCAAACCATAGATATGTCGATCCTAATTGTGGGGACTCAGGACAGCTCTGTGCACCTGGGCAGACAGCTCTCACCCCCGCCCCCTACCCCCGCCTTCTAACCTCCCACATCCATCAGGAGTGAAAAGATTCAAGAGGAAAATTTGCAATGCAGGGAGAGTAAGTATCATTTTCCAGCTTCCAGGAATGTAGAGGACACGTTAGTGAAATATTAAAATTTTCCCTATTATTTATCATAATTTTATGCACCTCCATAATTCCCCCATGAGGGTGACAGTAGCCACAAATACATCTTCATTTATAAAATGAAATGCCAGTGTCCACATCATCCTAAAGTATAAAATGCCTCCAAACCTGCCCCAAAGTTTATCTGCACTGGTTATGTGAACAGGTTTCCTCTAGATGAGTCAGTCCAGTTGGAAATGCAAATTTGTTTTAGAAGACCTGTCAACCTGAAAATAGGATTTTCAAAAGTTTTTTTTTTTTTTCCAGTGTGTGTTATCTCCCCAAACACTGCTAATAGTTGTTCTGCCCTTCAGATATCATACTTGGGCTACCTACTGCTATTCAACTATGTCATCCTGGTGCGGATGGAGCGCTGGCCTTGTCTACAGGAGTGGATTGTCATCTCCTACATCGTGAGCCTGGCCTTAGAGAAAATACGAGAGGTGATTACTCCAAAGGCCTGTCCCAGCCCCACTGAACACTGACTTTAATTCAGATATAGCTTCTTATTGCAAAAACACTTCATGCAAATCATGAGTGCCATAGTACTTTTTTCTCTTTTGGGCTATCACAATCCCAAGTTTATTCCATTCCCTTGCTTAAGGTTTCTATGTCTTCTGCTTCCAACTGAAATTTGAATTTGCAAATCAAAACACAAAGCAAAATAAATGATGTTTAGTAATAAAAACAGTCTCAGTACCTGTAAAAGCAATAGTAAATGCTGCCAGGAGATAAACCAATTACTACAACTGGGTACAAATTTTGGCTCTGTTTACTGGGAACTGAAACTAAAAACAGAGAGAGACACAAGATGATGTTTTACCTACAATTTAGGACTCAGAATCATGGCTCCCTACCACCTGCAATGGGGATTCTTCCTTCTTATTAAGGAAGGAGTCTCAGGAGACTCTGAAAGTGGCTGAGGAAATAGGGCAAGGTACTTTTCTACAAGTTTTAATTCACTATATTAGCTTGTAGAGGGAAAGCTTATATCCAGGAAAAAAATGAATCTGAACTGAAAAAGCACACAGAAGGATTTCACGTGCTTCTTCCAACTGATGTAGACCCAGTACTATTATTTTGCAATTGTTATTAACCCTTTCACTGAACTGAAAAAAAAAATATTACTGGCAATTTCTTCCCAATAGAGTGAGTTTGATGCTGGCAGTCTAATGAGAGCCTGAGGAACCAAAAAAGTGCCAAATCCAACATTTTACAACCCATCTCCTTTGCTACTAGTCTTTCTTTTCTAGTTGGGCTTATCAGACTCTGCAAATGTTACAACTGGGATTCCCCAAGTGGCCTGCCATGCCATCCCTATGCCACCATGATCCCACTGAGCATCAGCCATGTGCTAAGATACTGTTCTTTATTCTAGGAGCTCAGCCTCTAGTTACAGCTCACCCTCCAGTGTACATAGGTGGTTAACTAGTGAATCCCTTCTGTGCTGGCCAAAAAATAGACACAGTGTACATAGGTGGTTAAACTAGTGAATCCCGTCATGTTGGCCAAAAAATAGACACCACCCCATCCCACTTGTGGGGTCTCCAGGACCCACCCAGTCTCCATAACTAAAGGGGTACCACAGCAAACCCCCACCTTACTGCACACCATAGCTGCATCCATGGGGTTCACTCTCTGTGTACCTGTGCATGCTGTTTGTTAAAATTTTTTAATTTTACCCTGAGGAAGTAGTGATTTTTAATCAGTGGGGTTTTTTTTAAAGATTTTTTATTTGAGAAAGAGTGTGCATTGGAGGAGAGGCAGAGGGAGAGGGAGAGAGAGTCTCAAGCAGACTTCCCGCAGAGCACAGAGCCTGATGTGGGGCTAGATCTCATGACCCTGAGATCATGACCTGAGCCAAAATCCAGAGTCAGATGCTTAACTGAATGAGCCACCCAGGCACCCCAAATCAATGGTCATTTTTAAAGGGTAATATCTCAAGTAGGAGAAAAACCATTTAAGTTTCCCCTGACTTCTCATATCTAAGTTGCAAAGGAATTGTGGCGAACAAACATCTCCTAGCCCAATTCTGCCATCTCCAACAGGTGGATTACCCTTTTGTGGGACCACATGGGTGTATCTCCGCTCTAGACTTTTCCTCCTGAATTAACTCTGGAATGTGGGCTGATGGGCACATATCCAGAGAATTAAAAAAGAAATCAAGAGGCAACTGCTTTAATTTCACCCAGAAGGACATAATTTAGAAGGCATTTCCTGAGAATTTGTGAAACACTGCATCTAGGAATATAGAGGATTCCATGGAATTTCCCTTTCGAGATATCTTTCTCTGTCTGAGAAGATTAGTGTTTAAAGGTCTTAGACAGGAAATGGGACCAGATGCCCTGGAATGTTCCACCAGTCCTATCTTTCCAAGATTCTAAGAGGCTTCCAACACAGCACACCCTGTTTATTGTTCTTTGGCATTTGTTTTCAGATCCTCATGTCAGAACCAGGCAAACTCAGCCAGAAAATAAAAGTTTGGCTTCAGGAGTACTGGAACATCACGGATCTTGTGGCCATTTCCATGTTCATGATTGGAGCAATCCTTCGCCTACAGAAGCAGCCATACATGGGCTATGGCCGAGTGATCTACTGTGTGGATATCATCTTCTGGTACATCCGTGTCCTGGACATCTTTGGTGTCAACAAGTATCTGGGGCCCTATGTCATGATGATTGGAAAGATGGTTAGTACCGACACCCTATTAGGACCTAGAGATGCTGAGGCTGTGGTTAAGACCTGAGACCAGCCCTTGGGTATGGCTTTGTTAGACTTCATTTGGTCTTTCCTTTGCAGTTGGTTTCTTGCAGGAAACATTTTTGCTTTAAGATACATAGTTCTCTTACATGTTAATACTGTGTGTATATGTATATACACAGTATATACTACTTTATATAGGGAAATATATATACTGTATATATGTACAATACTAATACTGTGTGTGTATGTGTGTGTGTGTATATATATATATAATAACCTGGTTCATAACATGGGATGAAAGCCAGAAACAAATAGGGCCCAGGGTCACTCCCCCACCCGTATTCCAAACAGTCTTCAGCCCATGTACTCTGGCCTGGAGTGGACACAGGCAATTCATGTTATTAAGGCCAAAACAAATCCATGGCAACATTTCTTTCAGAATAAATCATACAATATGAAACAAAAAAAAAATGAGTAAGCAGATCATCCTTACATCACTTAAAATAGTTTCAGTGTTAAGACTCATCCGGAAGAAAGGAAGTCTCTTAAGTTTAGGAATAACTCTTTATAGAGCAAGCCGCTTTGAGTGAAGGGATATATGGTTTAGCTTATCCTGGCAAGGGCTCTCATCTTCAGGGATATCCAAAATTAGGAATTATACCAGTTCAGTATCCACAGTAACCAGAGCATTTGCTCACTGTAACCACTCAGCATTTGTGTAATGAATGAACAAATACTCTGTACTCTCAATTCATTATCTTGTTCCTTTCTTAGATATCTCCTCCTCTGTTTCCCTTACAGATTCCCATGTTTACCCCATAAATCTTCCCTTTCTCCATTTGTTGTTGTAGTTATGAGAGGAATATTTGTTTATGGGCAACAATAGAGGAGAAGAAAGAGTAAGAGCAAATGAGGGAGTCAATGTTCTAGAATAAGATGTATGCATTGCATGGCATATAAAAACAAAGAGCCCATGGATGGGATAGAGAGAAGGGAAAGAGGCTCTCTTCGTCCTAATTAAACACTCATGAAGTTATCAGGGAGAGCAATAGCAAGAGAACCTGGCCCATGAGTCAAGACAATAAGAGACACATTTTCTCTCTACTCAGATGATTGACATGCTGTATTTTGTGGTCATCATGCTGGTTGTGCTGATGAGTTTTGGAGTAGCCCGTCAAGCCATTTTGCACCCAGATGAGGAGCCTTCTTGGAAACTGGCCCGAAACATCTTCTACATGCCCTACTGGATGATCTATGGAGAGGTGTTTGCAGACCAGATAGACCGTAAGAATAGAATTGATAGTAAGATTCTCTTCCCTGCTTCTGAGGCGGATGATCAGTTCCAAATGAATGGAAGAGCATGTGTTAATTTGGAAATAAATTATTTTTTATTCTGCCATGAGCATCAAATTATTTTATGAAGGAATAAGTGCAGAATAGGAAATGTAGATTTTTGAAACATCAGTCATTTCTTCTATTCTAAAAACCATTAATCAGAATTTTGAAAGAGTCTCCCATTCCTTTAGCTGGACCTGGTGAACATCTGATCACATGAATGTAGTCCCAGTGTCAATATCCCAATATTTCTTCAACCTAAAATTCCTTCTACCCCAAGACAGAGCGGGTAGTGTTATTCCAATAGAATGAGATAGTAAGCATGACAGGGTGACTGGTGCCCTGTGTCATCCTCATCTTCAAGTCTCTTCTCCAAAGCCCATTACCCACATGGCTATCAATTTCCTCTTCATTTATGGAGTTCAACTTTTTAAAATTATTATTATAAACAATAATCTGGTTGTAGCAGAGGAAATGAGCCATAATCCTGTGTGGATTTCTGAGGGGTGTAGGACCCAGTTGCTCTCCAGGCTAAGCTGGCAGGTCATGCTGTCTTTTGTGTCGTAGGAAGTGAAGCTCAAATGTTCTTATACCTATTTCACCTGGCCAGTTAATGTCCCACCAATGAATGAGGCTCTTCAGATCCATTTTTATGTCCATACCCATACCTTCGTTTGCATGTTGTGCTCTGTCACAAAGATACAGATGCAACAGCATGTCTGCTCTTTCCAGTATTCTGCTTCTTGGGGATAGATGGTCTTGAACATCCTCCTCTTGTATGAAATGCAGGGTTCTCAGTACATCTTCTGCTACTGGGTTAGACTGATAACTAGTTCACACAATGCCTTCTATCTAGCTTTTATAATATGATTCCAAACATGTCATTATCACCGGTACCTTAAAGTCAATTGTTGAATGTGTTTGTAGCTTGGTAAACTGGAACATAAAAATCTAACTTGCTTTCAAAAGAATATTTGCTTTGGTAAACATATGATCCAGACATAAATTGTAATATTTTTAATTTTTTTATTATTAAATTGGGTAATGAGAAGATAAAGAGGCAACCTTGAGGCTATTTTCAGTAACACCATTAAATGTTGGTTTTTGACTCTTGGTCTGACTATTGCATAATAATTTTTCATTTATTTGTGCCTATGAGATATTTGAATTGGGATATAGAGAACGCCTGATTGGCTAACCAATTGGTTAAAATGATCATCTGCCAGTAGCCTCATATCTTTTTCACAGTATTTTTAACTAGTGAGCTTTTTATTGCTTATGATATGGTAAAACCAATATTCATGAAATATATATGTACTTCTTAGAATTAATAATGTATACAGTTTCTTCTAAATAGACCACTGTTTCTAAGCATGAATCTGTAATTCCCAAACTTGAATACTTTGCATTTCTTGACACCCAAAACTGTTCTTGTGTTGCTAATCATTTGTTTTACTTTTTTCTCAACTGTCATGTTATTTTCTTTCCTCCCTTTCTGTCACAACTAAAAAAAATAAAATCCTGCTTTCCAACTGCTATATAGTCTACGCCATGGAAATTAATCGTAAGTTTACACAGAATTGATGACTCTACTCCATGAAATGTGTGTACTAATCAGTCTCTCCCTTAGCTAATTACTAACAGCCTTACACTTGTTTTAAATACTTCTTTTGTTTTCTGGTGTCAATACTTTTCTAAACTGTAAGTAAGTAAAAAGTAAGTAGACTATAAATTCATGGAAGTTACTTCACTGATCACTGTTGGGATCATTCTATTTTTCAGTTCAGGGCATAGGTCCCAAAGGATCAGAGTGGCATTTTGAATGAGCAGAGAAAGAAAAGATGATTTTCCAAACATGACACCAGAACCAGTGATTGATGGATTTGAGGGTAGAGGGCACCCTTACCTCCTTCCTCATAACAAAATTATTTCCAAAGTTCATGTACAAGTAAAACCAAGGAGACAACATAAGGTGATGTTAAATTATTAGAAGACACAATAGCTTTCTAATGGATAACAGTACACAAAAAAAATATAAAGTTAGATTTAGCTGCTTAGAAATTAAGGACTTCTGTACATGAAAAACACAAATACAGAGATGGGAAAATGTTTATAAATATGACAGGTCAAGTTTCTTATTTTCGTTGTATGAGTTGATATTTTTCATATGGAAAATTATTGCTTATGAAATCAGGAAAAAAATCATCTTAAAAAAGAAATAGATCATGTAATGGCATATGTAAGTTATTTATTCTATTCATTTTATGTAAAAATACAAAAAGAAAAACTTCTGTTTCAGCTCCTTGTGGCGACAACCAGTATGATGAGGAAGGCAAGCGGCTCCCTCCATGTATCCCGGGTGCCTGGCTCACACCCGCCATCATGGCATGCTACCTACTGGTGGCCAACATCCTGCTGGTGAACTTGCTTATTGCAGTTTTCAAGTATGTATCAAGGCTGATGACCGGGTGCCTATTATTTATTACATTACACATTTCCAGTTTAATCTTGGAACACTCATGCGGCCATGGATTTACACAGAATTTCAGTAGGGCTTTTAAATGTGTAGAATTTTTGCATTCTCTTTCAAACTTAATCAGCCTTCACGTATTCATGAATCAAAAGTTGACACTTAAATACATTTAAAAATTTTTTTGATGGTTCAATATTTTATTTTTTTATTGAAGTATAATTAACATACAGTGTTGTATCAGTTTCGGGTATAGAGTACAATGATTCAATAATTCTATACATTATTCAGGGCTCAGCAGGGTGCATTAGTGTACTCTGGATCCCCTTTATCTATTTCACCCATCCCCCCACCCACCTCCCCTCTGACAACCACCAGTTTGTTCTCTGTGTTTAAGAGTCTGGTTTGTTATTTTGGGTTTTTTTTTTCTTTCCTCTGTTTTTTCTTTGTTTGTTTTGTTTCTTATATTCCACATATGAATGAAATCATATGGTATTTGTCTTTGTCTTAAATACATTTAAACTTAATTTTGGTTAGTATTTTAACAGTTTAACATATATTTTAATCTAATGAAAATATTTCCTTAGATGAAAGTCTCCTGGGGTAAGGAAGATTTGATTAAGACATGCCTTCAATTCATTATCAGAGGCACAGAAAGCAATGTTAATTCCATAAGCTGTGACAATCACTGTAATGTTACATAAAATATTTTCCTAATTATTTACAGAATAGAAGATAAAATGGCCATGGCCTAGGAAAGACATGGCTTAAATTATAAAAGCAAGTTTCTGGTAAAACTTGCCCATTTTGGCATGATGTGTTGAGCATGTGACTGTGCTTAATAAATGTTCAAAAAAATTCTAGCTTCTAAGATGAAAAATATGAGGGAAAAATCCTTCACAGAAATATAGAATCTTAGAGTTGACCAGGGCTTTGGAAAGAATCTGGTTCAAACCCTTGTTCAAGTATATTTCAGGTTTAAATACTTCAAAATGCTTAGCTGAATAGCTCCTACCTTTAAAAGTACGGAATAAAATTTTCCTGAGCATATGAATCAGTAGGCTGTAGTATGGTGTTTCAAGTGAGCAGTAGGCAGCAGTTTCAATATACTTAATTCTTAGTTATTTATATGCGTAAAATGTCCTTGGGTGTAGATAATCCACATTGATAGATAAACCGAAAGGGTAATCTAGGAGTCAGTACTAAGGGGCACTAAAAGGCCATTTCACTGTTTATTTTCGTTTCAATGTGACTGACCGATTGCCCTGGGTAATCAAAATGAAAAGTAAAATAACTAAACCTTTATTCTTTTTAAAGCAATACTTTCTTTGAAGTAAAGTCAATATCCAACCAGGTGTGGAAATTCCAGCGATATCAGCTGATAATGACATTTCATGACCGGCCAGTCCTACCTCCACCAATGATCATTTTAAGCCACATCTATGTAATCATTATGCGTCTCAGTGGCCGCTGTAGGAAGAAAAGAGAAGGGGACCAAGATGAACAGGATCGTGGACTGAGTATGTGCAGGACTCTTTCATTTCTATCTTGGGTGAATTTCAAGAGTGTTCCAACTGGACACCCTCATGGAAATCTCACTAAACTACTTAAATTGTGTGAAAACATAACACTCTAGTCCAACTGTTGTTCTTCGCAAATGCTTCTCATTTTATGTCGATTTTATTCCAGTTCTGTTAGTTTATGAGTAATTATGTTATGAAAAGCCTGCTCATGAAGAGATCAGAAATTGAGAGAGTTCTTGAAAATGACTCTTCTATATAAATTCAATGTTCCTTTAAGAATGTTTCCACTTGTTGCATCTCAAGAGGATAGGAAAATAATTCTGTCCACCCGACTCCATAAAATACATGCAAAATGTTCTCCAGATAATAGTACTTGGTTTCACTTTGCAAAAGCTATAATAGTGGTATTTTGTGTTAAAAAGTAAGCCATTTTGCTCTAACGGAAAGATGATTGCTGCATATTGCAACCTGTTTGAGTAGTAAACAATTGGAATAGTCAGAGAATTGCCCACAAGTGACGGGCAAGGGAGCGTAATTCCGGTTGGGGTGTGAAATTCGCAATGGCGCAACTAAATTGATTCTTCATGGACAGGGCTCACTTCTCACTTGGCAAACCGTTCTCCCTTCACGCAGAGCTGTTTCTCAGCGACGAGGAGCTGAAGAGACTGCACGAGTTCGAGGAACAGTGTGTTCAGGAGTACTTCCAGGGGAAGGAGGATGAGCAGCAGTCGTCCAGCGATGAGCGCATCCGTGTCACTTGTGAGAGGTGTGCCCAGGGCGGGGCCAGTGCCAAGGGTGTGCGGGCTCCTCCGCCCCATTCTAAGGCGGATGCCAACGTTCGTATAAATGTTCACTCCAAGTTCTCTTGTTTGTTCAAACTTTGAGTTCTTTACATGTTTTCCCCCCGAAATAGTGTGGAAATATCTAGCATGAAATGGTGATTGTAAATTGTATATAGAAGGGAATGATGACATGTATTGCAAATATTCTAGACCCAAACTAGACCAAACCAAACCAAAACCCCTGACAGTTCTTGCCCACCCCCAGAATGGGAGATTTTACTGCAATACCCTGCATCAGTGAAGAGAAAAATCAGCTGCAGGGCTGTGTAAACACTAGGGAAGCGGTCTTTTGACTTGTAGTTGACTTTGTCAAGGATGGTATTCCCCTAGGGACTGACCTGTTCATCCTACCTTAATGTTCTTGTTGCTCCGTTCCCAACTTGGCAGAGCAGAGGTAAAGGCTCCCTCCTCTTTGCTTCTATGAGACCAGGAACTACGGGAGAGGCAGAAGTGTCTGTCCCCCATGAGGGTGGAAACTTCTAAACTGGGGCAGGGTGTGTTTTTCACACCTTTGCATCCCCGGTCCCAACAAAATCAGCATCATCCATATGGTAGTGCTTAATAAATGCAGAATGAATGAATACATGTGTGCATGAATCTGTGAATGAGCAAATGAAGGCAGGTGAGGGAGAGCCATTAAAGGGTGACATTTTCCAAACTTTTCACTATTGCTCTTCCTGCAGCTGGGAACGAGTAACCAGCAAAGGGTAGACAAGAACAATAAAACTACACTATCTATATTTTTCTAATCATATAATTTTTAAGAACATTTATCACTTAATAAAAGCAATGTAAGCTTTTATTATTATTATTATTTAAAGATTGTCATAATCGATAAAACATCGTTCCAAAGAGTTTAACCAACACTGCAGGTAGAAGGATGATGCCTATGGGGATTCTAGCTTATCATTCTGTCCTTCAGTACTCAGAATTAAAGTTTCCTGGTACAGCTGCATGTATATATTGATAAACATAAAGACATTCACAAGAACACAGCAACTACAACAGAATTCATAATACACCTTGAAGTCTCCCTGCTGTGCACATTCAGGCCAGTGACTCTGCCACAGCGCACAGGAGAGACAATGCCCCTGGCAGCTCCAGGTCTCTTGTCCCTCTCCCCTCCTAGCCCTAGTCACCTTGTAATCCAGCCTACCAAATTCAAGGGTTATCTGCACCAACTTTTGGCCTTAATAAGGCGCATTTTCAAAAAAAAAAACCACAACAACTTTTAAATACATCTTTGCTGTTTTAATAGTAATTGCTAAGCTTTCAAGATTTAAAAAATTATTTCTTCCTGAGAAAGATAAGCTACTCCCATCTTATAATCTAAAATCTCAACTTTTTAGTTAGACATTAACTTGGATTTAATCACAGCCAGTAATTTACAATGGAAATTGTGTTTTGTTTCACTCTGCCTCTTCCCTTTCGCCCTTCCCCCAGCATTGTTTGGATTTTTACCATTCTTGGAGCAAGCCTCCAAGAATGTGGTTATCAGGTCACTACCAAACTGCATTTTCCTCTTGGGGCTCTGTGCACACGTAATAGGAATGAAAGTGTGCTGGGCAGTAAAAACATCTACTTCCCGTTTCCCTTGGCTGAGATCTCCAGGAGTGATGGCAGTACATTCCTGCCTCTCCGGTTCCCTTGTTGACCCTTTCTAGGCTGAATCACAGGTGAATATTGGAGACAAATGGAGGAGAAGTTTTGAGGAGAAGGTACTTTTCCTTCTCCCTTAACCAGGACAGCTGAGGAGCAGGAAAGAGGGTGGAAGAATAGAAATAAAATTAGTTATTCTTACCTAAATTTGACACCAGTGATTACTTTTAAAATCAAATTTTTGAGTACTCAGATATTTCTGCCATTTTTAAAAAATCTTCTTGGTATATTGGATTGTTTTTATTTTCCACGTCACCATTTGCCATTTGATGATTCTCCTGTCATCCTCAGCACCATTCGATCTGCAGGATCTGGGTAGGAGTGAGCATCCATGAAAGGTGCGCTTGGCATTAGTCCCTGCCTGGCCTCCCTGTTGTCTGGTACTTTTCAAAACCTGGGCCAGCAATTTGCATGACTCAGTCTCACAAACGTGTTCACACAGGAAGTTTACATACTTGTGCTCCTCCATGCAGGGTGTTTTGAGGGCTTACGTGCAGGAACCAAATTCATGCTTTTCCCTTAACATTTGGAAACTAATATATGAAATTCTAACAATTTCACCCAACTTCACCATTTTGTGAGATCCAACATTTAATCCCTCGATCAGAGATTTACAATATGATTCAGTTTTTAGTCAGCACAACCCTGCAGCAGGGTATTTAACCCAAAGCCCCACCCAGCATGCCCATTTAGCTAATTTAGGGCACTACACTTATGATTTTCCTCCCAAATTTGGACATCCTCTTCCGTGCTCTGAGCTCTGAGAGCATCTGAGCACTCCATAATCATTTCTGCTCTTCCAATTCATTTTGCACTTACTAGACTCTAATCTGGTTGCATCGCTCCCGGCTAGCTCTCTTTAAAAGTCTTCCAGTGGCTCCCATTGCTCCCAGGTCCAGCCTCACCCTGGACTGTCCTCCCTTCATGCTTGGTACTCCAGTCTTGTTGGCCTCCTTTCATCTCCTCAAAGCCACCACTCCCTTCCTGCCATAGGGGTTTTTGCACATGTTGTAACCTCTGTCTACTCATCCTTTGGATCTCTGCTCGAATGTCAATTCCTTATGGAAAACTTCCCTGACCACCTCACACCTTAGACTAGGTCGAGAAGCCTGCACATCTCCACGTAGCAGGAGCTTGAGTTTTTGAATGAATGGATGATTAAAAAGTTCATGTCCTGACTTGAATGCAAATTTCCATCCTATCCTTAATGAATATCAAATAGAATATCAACTATGTTCCCTCTGAGTTTGCAACTTTGATTTTGCTACGGGCAACTAGGAACAGTCTCAATATACAAATGATTCTGCTACCCATAACTGTCAGGAAGAATCTTTAATATCAGCAACACCAAAACAACTGGTGGTGTTGAAAGGTGTTGACAGGTGTTGTTTCTTTGCTTGAAAGGTTAATATCAGATAACCAAGAGGGCTTGTGGAAGAACATTTTATGAATAACTTCTGCCAGCACAACCAAGGTAGAATTCATCAACCTAGATATTCATCATACCAGGCTAATCCCTAGTAACATGTATCTTCATCAATCAGAACTTGAAGGCCATCTCTGTGTCTCTTGAAAATTCACTGTTGCGTACATCAGTCCTTTTGTGGTTTGGCATCCCTTGGTTCACAGGTTCAAGAGCAAGTGAGTTGGAAAGAATCTTTTCTAAAAAAACTTTGCCAGAGATTCAAGTTCTTTTTCTTGAACAATGAGAATTATGTAATCCAGTGTGTTTTCCTTTTTTCCATGGCATCAAGGAAGCTTCACACGAAACTTAATATTTAATTAATACAGGTACATTATTAGAGGTTTTTGGAATACATGGTATACATTTCCTCCTTATTATCTCTTCTTCATTCGTATCTTCCATTTACATAAATTTTTATTTTGCATATATGATATTTTCAAGTATGCAGGCTATAATTCATAAACCATATATTTTAAATGCTCTTGGTCTTGTACTTAAGCATCTATGGGTCTTAGACTAGCCAAACCTATAATAGAAGGTCTGGATTCCCCCAGACACTCTGGGTCAAGTGGTTTCTTGCCATATTTGTGGACCTGGGTTAAGGTGTTAAGTTTCCTCTAGGCTTGATTAGAAAAACAGCAGTTTGTGGTCCTGAGATCTTATTTGGTATCCTTTCCCTGAGTAATCAAGTAGAGATGCTGGTAACAGAGACCATAACAAGAAAGACGAGAAGGAGAGAAATGAGATAGTCAGTAGAAGGAGACTTGAAAGAGAGATGGGTCTCAGAAAGGAGGTGGGTAATTCCTCTGGTGTAGACAAAGTCATAGACAAACACACAGGGCACCTGGGTGGCTCAGTTGGTTAAGCGACTGCCTTCGGCTCAGGTCATGATCCTGGAGTCCCAGAATCGAGTCCCGCATCAGGCTCCCTGCTCAGCAGGGAGTCTGCTTCTCCCTCTGACCCTCTTCCCTCTTGTGCTCTCTGTCTCTCATTCTCTCTTTCTCAAATAAATAAATAAAATCTTAAAAAAAAAAAAAAAAGAAAGACAAACACACAGTGATGGGAGAGACGTTTGGTGAAGATTCCATCTGAATGCCTTAATCTTAGAAATGAATAGGAGTCAAAGTTGCTTGGATTATGGGGAAGGGGTGGGATTAAATGTGGGAGTTTCAATCTTTCTAGTAAATGACAATCTTGTTCCTTACCTAATTTTGAGAGCCAATTCAAGGACAGATGGAGATACCAGGCACATAGAGATAAAAATAGTATTGGCTTTATTAGTAATAAATGTTGTGCTAGAGGATGTGGTTCAGTTGTTGCCAAATTCACAGAATTAGCCATAGCTACTCAGTCACAGGCACCTGCAGGCCTCTGTTCTCACAGGCAGAATCAGCTTTCCCCACTAAGCTTACCATATGAACAAAACAAAGTGAGAACCCATGCTCTCTGCAGGCAGCTAGCTCCCAAAGAGAGAGAGAGAGAGAAAAGCAAACTGGTGTCCTGGTCCCCAAATTCCAACCAGAAAATCAGTCCTACTCAGGAATAAACAAAGGACTGGAGAGAGGCCAAGAATTTTACACTAAAAGAAAGTCCAGACACATAGGAAGAAATGATAAGAATGGGGAAAGAGTACCCCCAGCAATATTACAGACTTGAAGCCACTGAGGAGGATTTGAGTTCACCTTTAGGGGAAATATGATAGGAAAGGAGCTAGCCAAGAGATTGCTCAGCAGGAACATGGAGGACATATATGAAATTAGCTAACATGACTTTGTATTGAGCCAATTCAAGGTGACTCTGATGACCTTCATCAGTGACTCTCTACAGCCCAAGGGCAATGATGCAGTTAGTGAATGAAGCATGGGGCATAGCAAAAGGGAGGCTGAAAGGGACCTATGATCCCAAGAACCAATCAGTGGGGATACCACAACAATGTTAGTGTTTGTAAATGGTAGCATAAACATACTAAACTGCCTCAAGCCACCATTTTTCCCTGCCCAGCTGTGGAGTCCTAGTGGCAATAGAGGAAGGAGTAGAGTTGACACTATTATGTTGAAAGTAAGGGAGAGAGAACCTAGGATATTACTAAGAGCTTCAGTGAGTGGCTGACCAGAGTCTTGCCTGAACAGAAAGTGGAATACAGCCAGAAAAGTCTAATGATTTAGATGACTTGAATTCTAGAAACCAAGGAGGTCTGAAATATGGCCATGTTGGTATATATAAATGATGTGGCCTAGAGCTAAAATCCTAGAGAGCTTAATATTCTTTTGGTAAGTCTTCAGTATTTTGCTTATTAAAAACAATGAGAAAGCCAGAAGATTGAAGGCTTAAGTCTTGTTCTGTGTTTAGTCTTTCACATATAAAAACTCTGTAAGTAAGCACAACCAGGTTCCATCCTGAGTGTTCTCACGTAATTACTAAACTTAAAAGGCAGCCTCATATGAAGAAGTAGATGGAAATTAAAATAGCTGGATATAAAATTTGGGCTGGATTAGACAAGTTTATGATCTGTAGACCTGGAATAAAATTACAGGGTAAGAAGAGTCTTAGAACTCAATATGGAACACCACGGAACCTTGAAACATGGGTTTCTTCAAGTATAAATTGGATCTAGTTGTTCCACTAACATTATGTTTTTAGGTTAACATTGAGCTCTATCATTAAGGAAAAATGTTCCCATGTAATTTATAAGATGCCTTGCAGGTGAAGGGTAATGACTGCATATGAAAAGATAACTGCACCTAAAACAGGTTTTGGTAACTACCATACTACACAACTCCAAACATCTAAGTTCTGTCCTTAGAAAACACACACAGGGACTCTTACCATGAGATCATGAATCTGGACCTTATATTTAATAGATAAGAGCCTATGAAACTCAATAAAGTTATGCCGTATATAGGTATTCTCTTAAAAGTTACTACAAAAGTGCCACAAATTATATATTGTTGTATCTATTAGTTGAATGAAGTGCAAAACTTTATTTATAATGCCTTAACCAAAAAATGTGTTTTAATTAAGCTACTTTCAGGTTTAGTAGTATGATGTCCAAAACCAAATATCCTAAATAATAAATATATGAAGATACAGGTGAAAACATCTGGAGATTTGCAATCACACCTACTTCACATGGTCATGTTATTTTACACTTGCATAGCATTTACAGCTCACAGAGTGCTTTCATTTACACGATTTCACTTAATTCTCACAACACTATCATGCTACTTCTGTTGTTATTGCTGTTCTTGCTGATGTTGTTTATTGTCACTGGTGACAGATACATAATAAAGAAGGAGCTGGTGGAGCACTTCATCCCTAACATGAATATGGGCACATCTCAAACAGAATCCTGAAGTTGACAAAATGTTGATGCTAAACAGCCTTTCTTTTTTCTTGAAAACAAGCTAAAACAAAACGAGTCCTGATATGCAATGTCAGTTGTTAATCTGATACCATTGTCTGTAACTCTTTTAACTTACAAAACAAGTGGAATTATATATGTGCCAGATTTTGAGACTGATTAGGGCACTGGGATGTGGCCTTTTAATAGAAGACACTGTAGACCAATCTGTACTAATCTCTGAATCATCTTCAGATCGCATAAATCTTTTGCCTTTTACTAATCTCTGAATCAAACAGAGAGAAATGTGAGGGGGACAAATACAGCTATTGTTAACTAGAACTGATAAAGCAAGTTAGGTTCTGGGTTGCCAGTGGTTCTAGTAGGAGGCACACATTAAGTAGTAAAAGGCAGTGGAAATATTGTCATAAATCAAGTGCACCTTAAATTCTATTCAAAAACAGGAGAATGATTACTTTAGGCCCGGCCAGTTTATAGATTTCACTTGGTTCTAGTTTCCTCTGACATAAAAGTCTAGCCCTCACAAATTGTTCTTCTGGCCTGCCAGTTGAAACTCAGGTGTTTGATAGTCAGAAAAATGGCCTTCATGCCCTTTCCAAAGTATTCTAAATGGAAGAATTTTTGCTGTGAAGTAAATGCTACCACAGTGCATGAGATGAAAACCTAGGGAAGCACACATGATGTGATGAGCACTGGGTGTTATACACAACTAATGAATCATTGAACATCATATAAAAAACTAATGATGTACTATACATTGGCTAACTGAATTTAAATTAAAAAAATTAAAACTAGTGAAGCTACTTATGTGATCTATATGTAAATCCAAACACAGAAATAATTACGAGAAGCCATGAATTCAAATTGGCAAAAATAGATAGCGGTAGATCTGGTAAGAAATCAGTATTTCAGTCTAAGAAAGTTCATTTGTATAACAAAAGTACTTACCATCCAGAGGAATAGTCCCTTTAAGTCAAATACCAGTCATACTACAATAATAGTTATAAGTGATTTGACCAAATGATTTGAAATAGTCAAAAGCAAATATTGACCTCTTTTATAAAATGAATATTATTTTGAAAAATAATGAACAATGCAGTCATGGTAATCTAATTAAGTAATACTAGAAGCCAGGATAACAGCATAATTTTATATACAATGGCTGGGATCCCTGGCATCACCAAGGCAGTGTTCATTCCTCTGGTTCTACAAACATCAGAGGTAGGAAGTTCTAGAACAAATTTTCTCAAACTGAGGTCATCAAATGCCCTGGCATTTGGGGTTCTCAAGTTCTAGGAGAATTTTATTTTTCCATTTTGGTGATGATGGAATGTTTGTGAAGCAAATTTGAGGATGAAGAAGAAGATGAGACAGAAAGGGAGGATGGGGGCCAGATTCTGAAAAGTCTTGAATGTATATAAGAAACAGAAATCTTTTTTATAAGACTTTATTTATTTATTTGAGACAGAGAGAGAGAGAATGCTCACAAGCATGCGGGGGTGGGGAGGGGCAGAGGGAGAGGGAGAAGCAGGCTCCCCGCGGAGCAGGGAGCCCGGTGCGGGACTCGATCCCAGGACCCTGAGATCATGACCCGAGCCGAAGGCAGACACTTCACTGACTGAACCACCCAGGCGCCCCTAGGTTTTCCTTTTAACACACTCCTTGGTACCTAACATTGCAATAAATTTGGCTTTTAATCTTAAGTGTTATGAGAAGCTGCTGCTGTTGTTAAGCAAAGAATGATGTGATTAGGTACCTGTGTTATTGTTTTGGATTGGAACAAGAAGCCATTGGAGGCAAAGAGGTTATTCCTAACAAGTAATACTTTTTGCTTTATCACCCTGGGGTAAAATATGAGGTCATATCTCTTTTAATATTAAAGAAAATTATGCTGAGACCTCATCCTCCTTATTCCAGAAGTGTCCTCTTTCCCTTCCTACTGTTCCCCTAACTGAGTCAATTGTAGGAGATCCAGGGTTCTATTGAAGTCCCTACCTATTGCATCAAGAATCAAGAGGGTGGGACCAATTATTGCTTTTTGCTCTCTCTCTCTGTCCTCCTGCCACTTGGCCCTGGAAGATGTGGAAGTGCAGGGCAGAGTGGATTAATTAAAGCCCCAGATTTCTGATTGGAGGTTGGAAAGAAGGAGCTCCAGGGTACTGGAAACACAAAGCAGATTATAGAGAGGGATGAGCTGGGGAAAGTAACCCTATAAAGTTGCTTATGAACTTTAGAGCTCACCCCCAAACTGTATCTGTATGTGTATGTCTGTGCGTGTGTGCGCGCGTGTGTGTGTGCGCGCGTGTGTGTGTGCGCACGTGTGTGTGGGGGGGTTCTGCTCCTGATTAGTGTACCTAAAGCATTGAGAGCAACAAAGTGAACAAAAAAATGACAGAGTAAGGAACTCTTGGATCCCATCCCTCCATAAAACTGGCAAAACTTTCAGAATCAACCTTTTTATAAAGATGGAAATGAACCAACGGCTTGCAACAATTTGTGGAGTGCTTATTCAAGAAACATAGCTGAATCTTTTTTCTTTTTTTTTTTAAGGTTTTATTTATTTATTTGAGAGAGAGAGAGAGAGAGAGCACATGCAGGGGGAGTGACAGGCAGAGGGAGAGGGAGAAGCAGACTCCCTGCTGACCAGGGAGCCTGATGTGGGGCTCAATCCCAGGAACTTGGGATCATGACCTGAGCTGAAGGCAGGTGCTTAACCGACCCAGGCACCCCTGAATCTTTTTTTTTCTTAAGTGAGCTTTGTGGTGTTTCAATTTACCTAGTCCCATCCCCCACTCCTCAGTTCAGTGGCATCCATGAAAATAACATTCTGAATTCCTGGTACCAGTGGAAGCAGAAAGGACCTCATCCACAAGAACTGTAATTCTCTGTCTTGACCCATCTGGTGACTCCCCGAAAGATTGGCTCATAAGACTTGTCTTAATTTCCCCTGACTTGGAACTGGCCCAGTGCTAAATCTGCTAGCTAGAGGTGGGGATGGGGAGAGGGGATTTGTCAAAAACATTTACAGGCAAATATTTTAGTTCCTACTCCCCAGGTGACAAATAACAGAATTGCGGCAAACGAGACTAACCAAAAAGCTTCAGAGAAAAGGTCGGGAAATGAGATATCCATAGGACTTTGAAAAGCTCTGACATACTCCTGGGAATCTAGAAGGCAATGTGCATGCATAGGGCTGTGCACATGCTCATAAAATACCTGAGAAGGCAGAAAGCGTCCAATTCTAGCTGACCTAAAGGCTCTGTGCAAACAGGAAGTGAAGGCTAAGACAAAGATACAAACTCTAGCTGAGTGTTGAAGATGTGCTTGCACAGAGCTCTTCAGCAAAGACTGGGAAATTTTTTTATTCCAGAGATTTAAGGAAATCTCTGTTCAATCATCAGCTGACCACTGAGCTAAAAGAACAGGATTTCAGTGACCACACACAACAAAGAATACAGGCTGTATAGAATCATTTCAGAAAAATTACTAAATAAGCAAAAACTACTACAGTATGAAGCAATAACAACAAACCCTGGGGAGGAGAGAGAATCTGACTTCCAGAGTTGCCATGCTATATTACTCAAAATGCCCAGTTTTAAATAAAAAGACATGCAAAGAAACAAGACAGTAAGGTCCATACCTAGGGAAAAGGCAATCAAAAAAAAACTGGCCCTAATAAATCCCAGATATTGGACTTCCTGACAAAGTCAGAAAGTTTAAATCAGTTATTTTAAACACATTCAAAGAGCTAAAGAAAACCATCTGTAAAGATCTACAGGGAGGCATGAGAATGATGTCTTACCATATAGAGAATATGAATAAAGAGATAGAAATTATGTTTAAAAAGAGGAAGAAGTAGAAGAAGGAGGAGGGGGAGGAGAGGGAGAAGCATACAGGAATTCTGGAATTGGTAAAGTACAAGAACTGAGATGAAAATTTTACTATAGAGTCTCAAAATCAGATTTGAGCAGGTGGAAGAAAGAATCAGTGTACTTGAAGATAAATTGAGATTATCCAGTCTAAGGAAGAGAAATACAAAAGAATGAATGGAGTCTCAGAGATCTATGGAACACCATAAGCATAACAGCATACACATAATGGGAGTGCCAGAAGGAGACAAAAGAGAAAGTGACAGAAAATATCTGAAGAAATAAAGGCCAAAATTTTCCCAAATTTGATGAAAAATATGAATCTACACATACAAGAAATTTAATGAACTCCAAGTAAAATAAACTCAAAGACATCCACACTTATTCAAATCATATTCAAACTGTCATAAGCCAAAGGAAAAAAAATCTTGAAAGCAGCAAGAAAGAAGGAACTCATCACATACAAAACATCCTCAATAAAATAAAAGGCTGACCTCTCAATGGAAATCAGGGAGTCAGTAGGCAGTAAGATGAAATATTTAAAGTGCCAAGAGAAAAATACTATCAACCAAGAATACTATTCTAGCAAAACACTGTTTCAGAAAATGAGGGGAGAAATTAAGATTTTCCCAGATAGCAAAAACTGAAAGAATTTGTTGCTACTAGACCTGCCCTAGGAGGGATATTAAGAAGTCCTTTGGGCAGAAATGAAAGGTCACCAGACAGTAACTAAAATCTACATGAAAAAGTAAAGAGCACTAGTAAAGGTAAATACATACATAAGTATAAAAGACATTATGAATGTATTTTTTGTTTATAACTTCTTTTTATTCTGTATATAATTTAAAAGATAACCACAGAAAGCAATAATTACAAGTCTATATTGATGGGCACAAAACATATAAAGATGTAATCTGTGACAACAGCGTAAAGTAGAGGAAGAAGGAATAAACTTTAAAAAAGCAAATTTTTGTACACTATTGAAATTAAATTGATATTAATCTGAATTACACTGTCATAAATTAAGATGTTCATTGTAGTCTCTAGGGCAACCACCAAGAAAATAACTCAAAAATATATAATAAAAGAAACGGAAAGGGAATTAAAAAGGTACACTAGAAAATGTCCATTTAACACAGAAGGAGGTAGTAATGGAGGAATTGAGCAAAAAAAGACATAAGACATGTGGAAAACAAATAGTAAAATGATAGGTGTAAATTCTTCCACATCAGGCTCCACTCTTAGTGGGGAGTCTGTTTGAGATCCCTTCTCCCTGTCCCTTTGCCCCTCCTCCCTCTCACTCTCTCTGTCTCTCTCTCTCTCTCTCTCTAAAATAAATAAGTCTTTAAAAATATTAGTATAGCTGTGGTGGGTATACTAATATCAGAAAAAATAGATTTTAAGACAAAAATTGTTATTAGAGACAAAAAAAGGACATTAAATTATGATAAAATGGTCAATCTATCAAGGAGATAGAATAATTATAAACACATATGCACCTAATAGCAGAGCCTCATAATATATGAAGCGGAAACTGACAGAATTAAAGGGAGAAACAGACAGTTCTACAATAATAGTTGGAGACTCTAATATCTCACTTGCATTAATAATAGGACAACTAGAAAGAAGGTAATAAAAACATAAAAGACTTGAATAATACTATAGGCCAACTCAACCTAACAGAACACTACTCAACAACAGCAGAATATACATTCTTCTCAAGAGCATATGGAACATTATCCAGGATAGACCATATGTTAGACCATATAACAAATCTAAACAAATCTTTAAAAGATTGAAATTAATCAAAGTGTGTTCTCTGACCACACTGAAATAAGATGATAAATTAATAACAAAAGGAAATTTGGAAAATTCATGAATATATGAAAATTAAACTACACAGTCTTAAATAACCAATGAGTCAAAGAAGAAATCACAAGTGAAATTAGAAAGTACTTTGAGGTTTCACAACAGTGTGAATGTACTAAATGCCACTGAAATGTACACTTAAAAATAGTTGGGATGGTAAATTTTATATTATATGTATTTTACCACAATTTAACATTTTTTAAAGAGACAGAAAGAAAATACTTCATGAATAAAAATGAAAACACAACATAACCAAAACTTATACGATGCAGCAAAAGCGGTACTCAAAATAATTATAACAGTAAACGCCTGTATTAAAAAAAGAAGAAAGATCTCAAAGGCATTGAGTACTGAACTAATGAATAGACCACTTCCAAGGTCCCAAACTTGTTATAAAGAAGTTATAACAAAAATACATTACGAATCACTGGGCTGTACATACACAGGACAGATTCCAAAAGCACTGCCAAGTCTTTGAAAATTGAACTGAAATTTGATCACAACCCACAAAAATCATGGTGGAACTTGCAGCTTGAACCTAACTAGGTCAGTCAATTGCTAAAAGAAAAATATCAACATTTTTCATGGGATTTATACAAGACTCTGTCACATGACATAATATTCAAAATGTCCATGATATAATGTAAAATAATTTAGAATATGAAGAATTCAGAAAAATCCCAGTTTACCTGGTGAAAAAAAAATCAATAAATGTCAGACCAAGATAGTGAAGATGTTTGAATTATTTGACAGACTTTATTTTTTTTAAGATTTTATTTATTTATTTGACAGAGAGAGACACAGCAAGAGAGGGAACAAAGCAGGGGGAGTGGGAGAGGGAGAAGCAGACCTCCCACTGAGCAGGGAGCCCCATGTGGGGCTCGATCCCAGGACACTAGGATCATGACCTGAGCCTGAAGGCAGACGCTTAACAACTGAGCTACTCAGGTATCCCTATTTGACAGACTTTAAAGCAACTGTTATAAAACTGCTTGAACAAAATTGCAAAGAATGTTGAAACTAATGGAAAAATAGAAAGTCTTAGAAAAAATAGAAGATATAAAGAAGAATCAATGAAAAGTTTAGAACTGAAAAATACAATAAATGAAATTAAAATTTCACTGGCTAGTTTCAATTGCATAATAGAGATGACAGAGGAAAGAATCTGTAAATTTGAAGATATATATATATATATAAAGAGAGAGAGAGAGAGAGATTTATCTATGTATCTATATGGATATATATATATCCATATAGATATATATATGTAGAAATTACCTAATTTGAGCAAAAGAGAGTAAGTAAACTGGGGGAAAAAAGGAACCTCATGGAATTATGGGACAATAACAAAAGGTGTAACACTGTGCCATCAGAGTCTCAGTAGGAGAAGAGAAAAAATGTGATGCAGAAAATAATATTTTAAGAAATAATAACTGAAAAATTCCCAAATTGGGTGAAAAACATAAACCTACACATTAAAGAAATTTAGCAAACAGCAAACAGGAATAACTCAAAGAAATCCACACCCAGGTACATGTTAGAATCTTCTGAAAACAAAAGACAAAAAAAAAAAATTACAGCAGCCGGAGAAAAATGACACATTATTTATAGGGGAACAGCTATTGAAATAAGGGCAGATTTCTCATGAGGAACCAAGAAGGCCAGGAAAAAGCAGCATCATGGTTTTAAGGCTGAAAAAAGAACTGTCAACCCCAAAATTCTATATCCAACAAAAATTCTTCAGGAATGAATATGAAATAAAGACCTTCTTAGAGAATTCATTGTTAGCAGTTAGGCTCTAAAAGATTACCACAGGAGATTCTTCAGACAGAAGAACCTATACCAGAAGTAAACTTGGAACATCAGGAATGAAGGAATGTTGGGGTTTTCAATACGTGTCTATGTAATATCTAAGACAACCAAAGCATAAAGGGGTGGACAGAAAATGGACCTGCACGGTGGTAATGTTTTTACATCCAATTGAGGTGGTAAAATATTGATGCTAAGTAGACTGTGAAATGTTACTATCCACCTGGTAGTCCCTAGAACAACCACTATAAGATCTATATAGTAGATGATATTGTCATTGTCCAAATTATTTCTGAGACCAGCATGACCCTGACACAAAAACCAAAGACAGAACTAGAAAAGAAAACTATAGATCTTATGATCATAGATATAAAACTTCACAACAAATATTACCAAGTTGAGTCTAGCCACAACCAGGTAGAGTTTGTCTTAGAAATGAAAGGATGTTCAACATTTGAAACTCCATGTAATCCACTACATTAACAGTTTAAAGAAAACATATGATAATATCAACTGGTGAAGAAAAAAAATATTTCCACAAAATTCAACATCCATTCCTGATTTTTTTAAAAAAGAAAGAATAAAATTAAATTAAAAACCAAAAAAACAGCAAAATTCTCAGCAGGAACAGAGAGGAACTTCCTCAATCTGATAAATGGCATTTATAAAAAAGCCACAGCTAACATGGTAAAAGACTGAATGATTTCTCCCCTAAAATTGAGAGCAAGGCAAGGATATCCACTCTACCACTGCTATTGAACAACATACTACAAGTCTTAAACTTCTGGAACTTAAACTTCTATAACTCTTCTAAAATTCAAAACTCAATAATATGGGAGAAAATGACCCAATTTTAAAAATGGGCAAAAGATGAAAATAGACACACCAGAGAAGACTTAAATTTGGCAAATAAGCGCATAAAAAGATGCTCAACATTATTACCTATTAGTGAAATGCAAATTAAAATCATGATGAGATAACTCTACACACATATTACAATAGTTAAAATAAAAACATACTGATAATACCAAGTGCCAACAAAGACACTGAGCTTGTGGAACTCTCCTACACCGCTGGTGGGACTATAAAATGGTGCAGCCACTCTGAAAAATGGTTTGGCAGTTTCTCATAAAGTTAAACATACACTTACTGTATTCTCTAGGTATGAAATGAAAACTTACTGGTTCAGCCACTATGAAAAACAATATGGAGTTTCCTCAAAAATTTAAAAATAGAACTACCAGATGATCCAGTAATTCTACTCCTGGGTACATATCCAAAGGAAATGAAAACAGGACGTCCAAGAGATATATGTACTCCTATGTTTATTGCAGCATTATTTGGAATAGCCAAGATATGGAAACAACCCAAGTGTCCACAACAGATGAATGGATAAAGAAGACATGGTTTACATATACAATGGAATATTATTTAGCCACGAGAAAGAAGGAAACCCTGCCATTTGTGACAACATGGATGGATCTTGAGGACATTATGCTTATGTGAAATAAGTCATACAGAGAAAGAGAAATGCTGTATGATCTCATGTCTATGTGGGATCAGAAAAAGCTAAAGTTCATAAAAACAGAGAGTAGAATGGTAGCTACCCAGGGGCTACCATGGGAATTGAGGATATGTTGTTTAAGGGTACAAACTTGCAACCAGTAGATAAATAAGTCCTGGAGATCTAATGTACCTCATAGTGGCTATAGTAAAAAATACTGTATTATTAACTTAAGCATTGCTGAAAGACTAGATCTTGGGGCACCTGGGTGGCTCAGCTGTTGGGTGTCTGCCTTCAGCTCAGGTCATGGTCCCGGGGTCCTGGGATCGAGCCCCACATCGGGCTCCCTGCTCAGTGGGAAGCCTGCTTCTCCCTCTCCCACTCCCCCTGCTTGTGTTCCTGCTCTCACTATCTCTCTCTCTGTCAAATAAATAAATAAAATCTTTAAAAAAAAAAAAGACTAGATCTTAATTATTCCCACCACAAAAAATAAAGGATAATTATGTGACATTATAAAGGTGTAAGCTGACACTACAGTGGTAATCATGTTACCCATATATAAATGTATCAACACATTTGACATCTTAAAGTTACACAATGGGTGATTCATATAACTGAAAACCGAAAGAAAAAAAGTCAATTTACCGTATGAAAATTTCTAAAAGAAAAATTAAAAAAGGAAAATATGAAATTAGAAATATGGCATGTGAGAAATATGTCTTTAAGAGCAAATCACTTAGCCTTAGAATACCTATGTATTCTGTGGTATGCTGAAAAATATTTCACTCCATGCTGAAAGGAAAGCAGAATTAAGACTTATAAAGTAAGAAAGTTCATATTTTGCTATGAGCTCTATCAGAAATGACAGACTTCTCTTGTGTGTTTTCCTGCCACTCAGTATGTCAACAGATCTGGGACTCTTGTCAAAGTGTTTCCTAGCTAGCCTGTCCTTCTGCATCTGAAATCACTCCTTGTAGGGATGTCAAGATTTGTGAAATGTCTTAAGTAATTGAGGGAAGTCGCAAAATATGGCTAGCATAGGAGATGGTTTCTTATCCATCCTTTTTGTTCATCATTTCAGATATAAGTGAACTTAAACTCATGTATTTCTTTCTTCTTTCACACATACTATAAAAACTCAATACAGTGTCCCTTGATTTGGTATAACATTTAAACTTGGTTGTCTCCAACGCTGCAGCTGCTTACGGGCTTGAAATAAGCATCTGATCATTTTTCTTAATCTAAGCCACATCGTGAAACATCATCTCTTCCATAGTTTCAATTAAGGGAGTGGCAGTAGGAATGGGAGGAGATTTAGAGACACCCACAGAGGAGTCCTACCACGGGGCTTGGTAGTTTATTCAATGCAGGGGGTGGGGGGTTAGAGAAGTAGGGAGGCTGAGTGCAGTAAGGGAGACTTAAGGATCAGATGACTTTGCGATTTCCTTTTTATTTTATTTTTTTATTGAAGTGTGTTTGACACAGAGTGTTACATTAGTGTCAGGTGTAGAATGGTGTTTTGACAACTCCGTACCTTATGCTATGCTCATTACGAATGTAGCTACCATCTGTCATTTCACAACACTAGTATAATACTACTGACTATATTCCCAATGCTGTACCTTTCATCTTATAACCTATTCTATAACCAGAGGCCTGCACCTCCCATTCCCTCCCCTTCACCCATTTTGCCCATCCTCCCTCCCTGTCCCCTCTGGTAACACCAGTTTGTTGTCTGTATTTAGGGGTCTGTTTCTGTTTTACTGTTTGTTCGTTCACATGTTTTGTTTTTTAGATTCCACATATGAGTGAAATCATAGGGTATTTGTTTTTCTCTGTCTGGCTTATTTCATTGAGCATAACACCCTCTAGGTCCATCCATGTTGTCACAAATAGCAAATTTCCTTTTTATGTATGAGTGGCTGGCCATGCTGTTATCCGAATTAGGTAATACAGGAAAAACATAGGCAGAGAATTATAAAAGATTTGAGAGGAGAGATATTTATCTATATTTTAAGAGTGTATTTAATTTTCAGAGTTTGCATTATCTCTTAATGTAGTATTTATTAAAGGCTCTCAAGTCTGACGTGACAGAGGATAGTGTGGATTTTAACACAAGGAATCATTGAGGGTAACAGATTTGAAGTAAGCAAGGAGGCATGACATTTAACAGAGAAAATCAAGTCTTACTTGAAGTAACGTAAATTAATAGCGAAAGTTCTGTTGGTCCCCAAAATGCAAGAGGAGAAAGAACCCTTAGAACACGTAGTATCTGTGGTACAGAAGTCAGGACTTCTCATACACAGTGAACTTGGTCCTCCCGGTGGCAAATTTCCAGGAAGCCAGACCCTTCCTGCTAAAATGATGTGGTTTCCTAGGGGACATATAAATAGTCTTTTCCCCACAAAAAAAGTTAAGAATAGAAGCCAAGGACCCTCCCACTCATCAGAGCGTGGCTGTCAATGTGGCCAACAGAAGCGCAGCTTGGCAAAAGCAGGGAAGGGTAAGCACAGAGGTAGCAGGGGGTGAGAAAAGCTCGGGAGACGGGGTCAGAGAGCAGAAACTTAGTGTAGAAAAGAGCAGCGGGTGCTCAGGAAGTAGGTAAGAGGAAATCCGGGAGAACAGGTGAAAGGATTTATAAGGATATGTAAGAAGGTAGCAAAGACCTGCTAGAAACAGACTCAGTGCAAACTGGGTGACCCTGGAGACTGCCGGTATGTTTCTAAGAAAAGATTGGAAGGTGGGAGAAAACCAAAGCATGACAGAATCAGACCCAAGTATTGGTCTTCACCCAGCGATGAACTTGCTGGAATGGCCCACCATACCACTGGTTCAGCGGGCCCAGAAGCTTCCAACTGGGAGCCGTGATCCCCATTGCCCAACCCCACCACGTCCTGGGGGGCAAATTCAACTTTTATTTATTTTTTTTAAGGTTTTTTTTTTTTGTTGTTGTTGTTGTTGTTTTTGAGAGAGAGAGAGCACACGCACACGTGAGTGCAGAATGAGGGAGAGAGAGAATCCCAAGCAGACTCCCTGCTGACTGTGAGCCTGAGGAGGGGCTCGATCTCATGACCCTGAGATCATGACCTGAGCCAGAATCAAGAGTCAGACCCTCAACCAACTGAGCCACACCGGGTGCCCTAAATTCAACTTTTAGAAGGCAGTGCTAGGTCCTGGGCATACCTCACTGCCTCTTAGAGTTACATTTCACAAACCAGCTGAAAAAATTCATATTGTACATATTCTTGAAATATAAAACATAGTCTATACCAGCAGGTTTTAGTTCAGACATTATGGTTTCATAAGTTGTTGCCTGATCTTCTAGGAGTTAAAAATCTAACAGCAGATATTTATAATCTACCATGGTCTTTTTTTAAACACCCATTAAGGGAATATTAATTATTAAATATAATGAGCAATTTAAAGTTAGTGGTATTCTTCAGATAATTAAATGACCTTTTGTCCCTTAAGTAAACCGTCTGATAATCTGTACTTAATTACTAACAATTCGTCATTTGAATCCCCTGAACTTCAAATAAGGATTTTAATTAATTTTATCATCATAACAATTAATCGCTGACAGCGATAATCAAACCTCAAAAACCTAAGTGCTAGTATCTTCCTTTATTCTCAGAGGCAATGAGGTGTACCAGCTAAGAGAAAAAGCTGGAGCAAATGCTAGAATAGATTGTGTGCATTCAAATTGTACAGCCCCACTGCTTACCAGTCATGTGACTTTGGGCAAATTATTTACACGATGACTTGATTTCCTCATTAAAATGGGGATGATGATAATAGTGCTTATCTCATAAGGCTGTTGTGAGGATTAAATCAGCCTAGAATAGTACCTCAGTAAGTACTTATTAATGAATACATAAGACACTTGGAGTCATGAATGGTAAATAGTACACACTGTATGCATTAGTTAACTGTAATTCTATTACTTTCTAATACTCCTCACAGTCATTTTTAGTAGTTTGAAGTATGAAGTAGTACAAAGTTTGAAAACATGCCCAATGAGCTCCATGATTCTCAAAAGACCCGAAAATCACATAACAATAACATTATACTTTTGTTTTTAATATTTAGTTAATCTCAGCTTAATAAATCTATCCCTCTGTGTTCACCAGAGTTGAAAACATGTCAATGAGATTGGAAGAAATCAACGAAAGAGAAAATTTTATGAAAACTTCCCTGCAGACGGTTGACCTTCGACTTTCCCAGCTGGAGGAATTGTCTAACAGAATGGTGAATGCTCTTGAAAATCTCGCAGGAATTGACAAATCTGACCTGATACAGACACGGTCCCGAGCTTCTTCTGAATGTGATGCAACTTATCTTCTAAGACAAAGCAGTATCAATAGTGCCGATGGCTACAGCATGTATAGATACCATTTTAACGGAGAGGAGTTGCTCTATGAGGATGCTTCTCTCTCCATGCCACCAGGGACAGGATTCAGGAAAAAAGCCTGTTCCTTCCGAATGAAGGAAGAGAAGGAGTCAAAAATGCATCTGGTACCAGAGCGTCAGGGCAGTCTTCACCTTTTATCCAGCACTAGCCCACCAGCAACACCAGACTGCAGTGAACTTGCATTACACAGTGTCAAGAACTCTTCAGAGCTAACATTAGGTCCAGATATTGGGATTTCCGCCGAAGATGATGGAAGGCAGGCCGACTCTAAACGGGAAGAATCTGTTCCCCCAAGTGTAAATCAAACAGATACCATGCATGGACAGAACAAATCAGATTTTCAAAGCCCGCAGCTCACAGTGGAAACAACACAGATAGAAGGCACAATTTCCTATCCCCTGGAAGAAGCAAAGTTGACACGCTATCATCCTGATGAAACGTTCAGTGCTTTTAAAACAATGAAGTCCAGAAGTTTTGTATATTCCCGGGGACGAAAGCTGGTCAGTGGGGTTAACAATTGGAGCACAGAGTACAGTTCAATCATGGACCCAGCACGCCCCTCTACAGTTCAACAGTGGACGACAGAATGGAAATATCAAGTTCAAAAGATCACACGTTCTCGCAGTACCGACATTCCTTACATTGTGTCAGAAGCTGCAATGCAAGCCGAGCATAAAGAGCAATTCGCAGACACTGAAGATGAAAACTGTGTGTCTGAAAGAGTCCCTCAGATCTCTCGTTTATCTCTAGCTGTCACTGACAGAACTGAAAAGGAAAATTTACTGTCTGTGAAACCAGACCAAACTCTGGGATTCCCATCTTTAAGGTCAAAAAGTTTACACGGCCATCCTAGGAAAGCTAAAGCCAGTCAGGACAAACTAGACAGACCTGGACATGCCGGCAGCATAAGTAACTTAGCAGTTGTGTCTGGGATTACAACAGAAGAACAGAAGGCCAGGCAAGAGAAAACTTCCACAGAAACTCCAAGTTGACATGTTCTGTTTCTTTGACTTTTAAATCAAAACCATTGATGAATTCCATCTTGGTCATCTAAATATCATCAATTTCTGAAAACATTTCCATGAAAAATGTTTGGCAATTTGGACTTAAGATTTAAAATTGAATGCATTAAATGTAAAGTAATATTTTGCTAGCATATGTTAGGAAACTTAGGTTTTATTTAGTTGGAGTAGGATCAGATGAAAGTGACAGTACTCCAGTTGAAATAAATCGCTTAATCAGTAAATGATTCTACAATCTCTTTATTTCTCTTTATTTCTGCCAGGTAGTCTAAGAAATGCCTTTGGGTGCCACCAATAGGTTACTAAAGGAGTAAACAGCTATGTAAAAAGAGAAATTAAAGAGAAAGCAAACATGAAAAAAAGAAGGGGGAGAAGAAAAACAAAATTGTGAGGTGCAAGAAGTAAGGAGTGGAAAGGAACCATCAGCATCATATTTTTTATGGGTTTTTGTTTTCTGTTTCAGTGTTTTTTGTTTTATAATTACACAGAGGAAACAAAAATACATGATTATATCAAAGATAACCCTGTAATAGTTTAGGGGGACCAGGAGTTTTGTTAATGTGTAAAAATAATGTATCCAATGTGCATTTTCCTGTTGTCATTGAGTCCTTGACTGCAAACACAAATAAATTGTCCCTCTGCCTATTCAATGGTTTGTGCAAAGCTGTGCCTAGGCCTGAAAGATACATCATCAAGGTGGAATTGTTGAGAATAGAGGAGATCATTCATGGCTGAGAATACAAGGTGTTATGCTTCAACTTGTAAGTTCAAAAACCCATCAGATGGCTGAGCCCCCCATGCTCAGGTCAGGGGCCACTCTCTAGACCCCCTAATGTCACCCTACCATCACTACTCTTGACTATACAAACAGGGGCAGAGAGGGGCAGAAAGGGACCTTCTCTGGCTAGTGCAGAGGCCACCAACTCTCATAGAGGTTAAGAGTTGGATCCTGGGCCCTTAACCATCTCTCAACAACATCTCTTGGGAGGACACAAGGGTCTCTGGAGCACATAGAGAAGGCCAGCCTCATGCCTGGAGTTACATGCCGACTGCTACTCTACTGAAGTGCCTCATGGGGGGACGCGGGTCAGACAGAAATGGGAATAATCACAAAATAACCACTACACCCACTCTAATGTGAGACCCAGACTGTCACATTGTCATAAACTGGCAAGGGAAGAGAGAGAGAGAGAGATTCACTGTAGTTATGTTATAAAGATAGTGATCAGAGATAGTTAACAACTAAATGAGACTAAAGTTTTGGTTTTTTTTAAGATTTTATTTATTCATTTGAGACACAGAGATACAGAGAGAGAGAGAGAGAGAGAGAGAGCACGAGCAGGGGGAGAGGCAGAAGGTGAGGGAGAAGCAGACTTCCCGCTGAGCAGGGAGCCCTACAAGGGGCTCAATCCCAGGACCCCGGGGCCCGAGCCGAAGGCAGATGCTCAACCATCTGAGCCACCCAGGCACCCCAGACTGAAGTTTTTAATAATCAGGTCCGAATCCCTGAACTGGGTTGAATTTATCAAAGAGCGCTGAATAACTTTGCGTGGATGATGGGGCTTTGAAATATAAGAAATGATAATATTTATTTAATAAATAAAGCTACTACTACATTGAGACTGTTTACTCAATCCCGCTATGTGTGTTATTTTACCCAATGCTTAACCCATTACATTTTACCTCATTGCTAAATCTTTCCTTTTGGTGCCAAGAAACCTTTCAGCACTTTGCCACATTCTAGGAAAAAAGTTTTCTCAGAATAAGCTGGAGAACCTATGACTGCTCAACAGAGTGGGTGTGAAGGAGGCAAAGCTTATCTTTGGAACTCCCACCTCGGCATTCCACAGCTTCCCCGCTCCCTTTCTGAGGTCTCTCCCACCCTGCCATGGGGCCAAGTCCATTTCCGTGTCTCATGAGATTTGTGACATCTGCCTCCTGTAGAGGTGTTGGCTGAAAGGGATGTGATATTCAGACCCAAGGAAATACATTCTAATGGTGGAATTTCAGAACCTGTGGCAGGGACCTTTCCTGCACACCTGAAATCATACTATATGACTATGCACTCTACCATCTCAATACAGCTCAAATATTGAGGGCCTATTATGTAGGACTTGTGATATTATTATCACTGTCATTCTAAGTTTGCTAAATATGGGGCCCTACGTGTTAGGAACAAATATCCAATCTGATCAAATCTAGTGATATCTAACACAATTAAAACAGGAACACTGTGTATGTTCAAAGCATTTAATACAAAGTCGTCTTAGTAGGGGCGCCTGGGATAGCTCAGTCGGTTAAGCACCTGCCTTCAGCTCAGGTCATGATCCCGGGTCCTGGGTTTGAGCCCTGCATTGGGCACCTTGTTCAACAGGTAGTCTGCTTCTTTCCCTCCCTCTCCCTGCTCATGCTTTCTCTCTTGTTCTCTCTCTCTCTCAAATAAATAAAATTTTAATAAATTGTCTTAGTAAATAAATTATAAGCATATTTCCTGTTCTATGTAAAACACAGTAAGAAACATACTAAGAAGGCTTTATTCTTATATCCAGTAAATTCTGGCACACATAAATGTTATGATAGTTGTATAAGCTGAAAGTAAGCTCATTTTTTCACTTTGATCAAGAGGAATTAAGAACTGAACTCATTATTAAAGTGGCTTTCTCCTTTGAAACTATACGATTGTTTATTTTCTGAATATATATTGCATCACCTTGAGGTTCCTATAGGCTTACACAATTTAGGTTTCAAAATTTTAAAATTTAACTCTTAGCATTGTCCTAGAGTTATTTCATATCAAAAAATGCGTTTTGGGGGCACCTGGCTGGCTCAGTCGATAAAGCATGAAACTCTTGATCACAAGTTCATGAGTTCAAGCCCCACATTGGGCGTAGTTTACATTTAAAAAAAAGTTTAAAAAATGTATTTTAGGGACACTGGAGTGGCTCAGTCAGTTAAGCGTCTGCCTTTGGCTCGGGTCATGATTCCAGGGTCCTGGGATCGAGCTTTGCATTAGGCTCCCTGCTCAGTGGGGAGTCTGTTTCTCCCTCTGCCCCCCTCCCTCTCTCTCTCTATACTCTCTATATATACTCTCTTTATACTCTCTATACTCTCTCACTTTTTCTCTCTCTCTCAAATAAATTTTTAAAAAATAAAATCTTTTAAAAAATGCATTTTGCTGGATATATATTGGAAATAAAGACAGATGAAGTGATCACCCTATCTCCAACATAAAAAAGACTATTTTAGAGAAGTTTTTATTATAAAGGACAGAGAAAATCACACAAAACAAATATATGACTTAATTATTTTAAGATGAACATCTTTATAGCCACCACCCATATTAATAGAATTTCCAGCTACCCCAGAAGTTTTAGAAGTTCCAATCTCAATCACCTTCCTCCCCACAAAAGTGACCACTATCTATTTACAGTAGTCATTTCCTTGTTGTAAAAAAAATGACTCTGAACCTAGATGGTTTGAAACACTTATGTTATTATGCTCATGGATGTTGTGGGTCAGGAATTCAGACAAGGCACAGAGGAATGCCCCTGATTTGTAGTATTTGCTGATTTCTATGGGGTAAATACTCCTCCCAAGACCAACTGCAAAGTACACGTGACATCACTGAATGCGGAGTTGGGAGAAGATGTTGACAACTGGCTCCTGCAAGCCAGTACAAATGGGCTACAGCACACCACTGTCTTTATTTCATGGTGTTTGAGCTGAGAAGACTCAGTGTCTGGAGGTGATTCAACAGCTGGAGGCTGACGTCATCTAGAAGCATCTTCCCTCACATGTCTGGGAGTGGATCCTGTCTGTCAGCTGTGATCTGAACGTCAGATCACAGCTCAGATAATCCTCAGCTAGGACTATCCACCAGAGGACCCAGGCATGGTCTCTGCATGTGGCCTGCGCTTTCTCCCAGCACGGCAGCCTCCTAGAAATCAGATTTCTTACACAGTAAGTAGTTCAGGGCTCCAAAAGTGAGTGTCCCAGTGAGCAAGGAGGAAATGTCATTGCTTTTTATAACTTAGTCTCAGAAGTCATGCAGAGTCACTTCCATTGCATTCTCTTGGTTACAGGTGAGTCACTAAGGCTAGTCCAGATTCAAGGAGAGGGAGGAGTGTTTAGAATTTTGCAGACATGGAGCGTCTGCGTGGTGTAGTCAGTTAAGCATCTCTTGGTTTCGGTTCAGGTCATGATCTCAGGGTCACAGGATTGAGCCCTATGTCTGGCTCTGTGCTCAACGCGAAGTCTGCTTGAGATTCTCTCTGCCTCTCCCCCTCCCACCACACTTTCTCTCACAAATAAATAAATCTTTAAAATAAAATAAAATGAAATTCGGCAGACATGTTTTAAAATCACCACACTTGCATTTCATTATAGCTTCATCACCTGAATGTCCTTTAGCACTATAATTGAGCTTTGCTCTCTATTTCTTTCTTTCTTTTTTTTTTTTTTTTTACTTACTGACTCTCATTCCTTTCTCTTATATCTATCTGTTGAAGAACATGGGCCATTTGTCTTGCACAGTTTCCCACAATCTGATTTTTACTAGTTGAATATTCATGCAGTTTGACATGTTTCACTGTTTCTGCAAGTTGGCAGAATTTAGAGACTCAGGCTTGGATTCAATTTTTTTAGCAAGGCTATTTGGGTGGTGTTGCTTCCTTTCTCATGAGGCACATATGTCTATTTGCCTCTCTTTTTGGGATGTCTGTAGCTGTTGATACTGCTTGATAGTATGAACTAAAGTTTCTTAATTCATAGGAAGCTGAAAATCATAATAATCTACCCTATGATTTCTTTTTCCTTTATTAGAATACTTCATAAAGAAATGATTCCTTTCACCTGCTATTTGGTTTCATAGTAGTATAGTTCACACCATAAGCAAGGACAATGATTGACTTTTCCCATTTATTTGCCAGTTTTTAGGATATTGAATTGGTTCCCTATCATCCTCTAATGGTGACCAACAGATTGAAATATATGTATATATACATACTTATGCCCTCATTACCTCATGGATTTTTAACATATGGATATGTTTCAATTCCTTGCAATTACCATATTCTCACATTTTTTTCCCTTGAGTATATTAAATATGTTGCTCCATTTTCTTCTGGCATAAAGCATTGCTGCCAAAAAGTCTGAGGATAATCTAATTCTCCTTCATCTAAGTCACTTGCTCTTTTTGTCTAGATACCCAAAGAAATTTGCATTATTTTCTCTTTAAAGTCTAGTATTTTTACAAGAATGTGTCTTAATGTTGATAATTCTAGGTCAATTTTCTCAGGTGCAATGTGTTCTCTCAATACCTAGATGCAAACATATATATTTTTTTATTTCAAGAAGGCTTTCTTGAAGTCTAGTTTGTAGTATTTGTTTTCTTATCCCTGCCTCCTTTTTCCCCCCCCGCCGGGACTCCTATTACCGGAATGCTGGGTCTCCTTTGCCTAGCTTCAATATTTGCCATTTTCTCTCTGATTTTTTTTAAACCTCTCTTCATTGATTTTTAAAATCTTCCTCCTCTTCATCTTAAAGCATAATCAAATGCATTTACTAACCTTGGGTTTCTTTTAGTTTAGTCTTCATTTCCGAAGTAATTTTTTTCTTATTTCGATTTCTATTCTGAGTTTGTTCATTTCATTTTGATTGTTTCTAACTCTGATTTATATAGTTCGTTCATGTCTCATATCATTTTCTTAGTGTCTTTAAGTAGTGGGCACGTCTTTCTGCCGTGCTTTTATTGTCTGTAGAAGTGCTATTCGGTTCTTATTCTCTTTTTCACTACAGGAGTCTTCTATGGGATTTGACTTCCATACTTTCTTGTTGCTTGTGTATATGTGAAGTGGGTTTTCTTGAACTTTTTGAAGGAGGCAGTTTTCAGGATAGCTTTTCTCACTTCACAGAGAACATTTTTCTGTTTTTATAGTGCGGTATTAACATTTTTAAAAGTCAGCTTACTTTCAGAGACTTTCTGGTCCTATTTTTTTTTTTTTCTGGACCTTCTCTTTCCTTTGTCTCTATCTGGTTCAAATTTGTTTCCCTGCCCATAAGTCTGTCCTCAATGTGGGCCCCTTTCCTAAGGAAGCCTTGGTAGGTCAATTTCAAGAGTTCCTATGGTTCTATTGCTCCAATCTCCTCAGACCTTACCGTTGAGTCCCTCGCACTCTGATGACCTTGAAGATAACAAACACCCTTTCCTATTTCAGCGGCTCTTCTCAACTTGACTGTCCGGGCCTTCTGGTGAATACCTTCTGACTATTTTGGAATTTTCCAGATGCCTCACTGATTCCCTTTGCTGATACCATAAAGATCTTGTGACGGCTATTGCTTTGTCCTCACTTGCCTGTCCTGGCGATCATGGGGATACCATTTCACTTAGGCTTGTTGTCAACGTCATCCATGGGTTTTGGTTTTGCTTTAGAACTGCTTTGCCTGTTTTTATGTGGAGCAAACAATAATGCTGCTGCTGTCATTTTCCCAGAATCTCCTCTCAAGAAACAGATTTTTTGTTGTTGTTGTCGTTTTTGGTTTTGGTTTTAAACAAATTACTTAATAGTCATCTTAAAGGTCCACATACCCAGGCAATGGCATAGTTTTGTAGTGTGCTTAACCATGTCTTACCTTTCCCACTGCTTCCACCATTAGCTTCTTTTATCTGGACTATTCTAGTAGCTCCCAACTAGTCTCCCGGCTTCTACCGTGCAGTACCTCTACAGCAGTAGAAGTGATTTTAAAGTATCAGCCAGATCATGTCACTCTCAGCTCAAAATATTGCAAAAGCTTTTCTGAACTTTCAGGCCCTCTGAGATCTGGCCTGTTCTTTCTCTCCGACTTTCTCTCCCAGTGGCTCAGGTTGCTTCAGCCAGCTGCATTGGCCTCAAACACACCAGGCAGGCTTTCACCTCAGGGCATTTGCACTTCCATCCCCTCTGTTCCCAAGCTTTTCCTTCTGCTTTCCACCTGGCTTGCTCCCTCACTACTTTGGTCTCTGCTCAAATGTCATCTTATCAGAAAGGCCTTCCATGACCTCCCCTCCCATCACAAAATGGAACTCTCATCCTCTTCCCATGTTTTATTTTTCTTCATGGCTCTTTCTACCATCCGACCCGTTATATATTCATTTTTTATGTATCGTTCTACCCATAATGCCATGAAAGTAGGAACTTTTTCTTCTTGGCAACTTGAACAGGTTTTTTTTTTTAGCACAAAGGTAGCACTTGATACAAATTTGGTAACTGAATGAATAATATAAAATACCTACCACCTAACAGGTATTCAAGAAATGTTTGCACTTTTTTTTCTTCATAGGGGAAAGGAAGGGATCTGTAGGGAATACCACTATCTGCCATGATAGAACCAATAATGGAACAGAGTGAGAAAAATAAGAGAACAAAATAGTGGCATTAAAGCCCAAAGAAGGGGTAGTCAAAGTATCAAGGAGGTCAGAGCTGAATAGAGGCTATAAGACTGGTGCTATAGACTGCACTGTATCCTCCCAAAATTCATATTTTGAAGCCTGACCCCAATGTGACTACATTTGGAGATCCTTTAGGAGGTAATTAAGTTTAAGGGAGATAGATAATGATAAGGGTGGGATCCTGATCCAACAGGATCAGTGCCCTTAAAAGAAGAGATACCAGAGCACATGTGCTCACTGTCTCTCTCTCTCTCTCCCTCTCTCCTTCTCCCACCCTCAGGCCTACGAAAACACAGCCACCATTGGCAAGCAAGTCAAAGAGCTCTTAGGAGAAACCCATCTTGTCTCTACCTTGATCTTGGACTTCCCATCCTCTAGAACTCTGAGAAATAAATTTCTGTTGTTTAAGCATAGAGTCTGTAATATTTTGTTATGGCAGCCCAAGCCGACTAATACAATTAGGTATCTGAAAAGGTCATAAAATTTAGCATTAGCTTAATAAGAAATCTGGAAATCAAAGTTTTTCTACTTGTCAATTGTAGGGTCACATCTTAGAATTGTAGATCCTAAGAAAACCAATATGACAAAATTTAAATCACAAAGTCACTTAAGTATAAAGGAAAGCCCATATATTGCTTGAAGAATATTTGTGGGAAAAAAAATCCATTTTCCCCCAGTTTTGAGATATAATTGACATATACCTCTGTATAAGTTTAAGGTGTACAGCATAATGGTTTGAATTACATATACTGTGAAATGATTACTGCAATAGGTCTAGGTAGCATTCATCAACTTACACAGACACAATAAAGAGAAAGCAAAGAGAAAACTTTTTTCTGGTGATGAGAACTCATAGGATTTACTCTCTTAACAGCTTTCCTATCTATCATACGGCTGTATTAACCATACATTACACCACGCTATACATCTCTAACATTTATGTATCTTGTAACCAGAAGTTTGTACCTTTTGACCACCTTCCTCCAATTTCCACCTCTGGTAACCACAGATCTGATCTTTTTTGCATGACTTTTTTTTTTTTTTAATCCATTTAAGGAAGAAAAGTCACAGACTATTCATAAAAATTAAAAAAAATATATGTTCACAAGTGTTTTTAACACCTAAAACCACATGACCTTAGCATTTTAAAGTACAATTGTGGTTCCTGAGCAAATGAAATCATGTGTTACCCAAATTAACAACAAAGATCAGTAGGGTTCTGAATCCAGGATAAGTTATTTTCAGAGAAAAAGCAAACTTTTGAATCTTAAAATTTAATGTTTCAATTAGCAATACTTGTCAGTATGATTGTGATTCATGACCACACTGCAGCTTCCTTGTGACATTAGTTACAAAATGCTGGATTAGGGTTTTATTCTTCAAAGCGAAGAAGAATCAAGCCTCAACTAATAGACTCACCAAAATGATAGATACATCACTGGCCCCTTTCCACCAAAGGCTGCTCCAGTTTAGAGTTAAGAAATGCCCTGTGCTCGATATGCTGAAATTCATCTGTTCTTTACAATTAATGGGTGGATTATTTGCCCCATAGCCTATTGAAGGCCCCCACACTGTTAGTGCCTCACTCTCACTGGGCTTTTGATCATTTTTCTGCTCACTAGTATCTTTACATGCGAGGATGGGCAAGAAAAGAAAGGGAGGTAACTTGCTTAATGTCTTTTTCCACATTAAATTTTAATAAGGAGGGTAAAAGTTAGTAAACTAAATTGAGGAGTCTGGATTGCCTGCCGATATCATCTGCCGAGAGTCCCCAGGCCCGCGCATCCCACGGAAATCAGCAGTCGGCTCAGCTGGTAGGACATCCCAGCCTCAAAGCTTTGGGCAAAGGCAACAGACGGGATGATGGAAGAAAATCTTCCCCAGTTGTGGGGCCTTTGAGCTTTATCACATGCGGTACAGACCGCGCTGGACGTTTGATCCTGGTCACTGCTGGCATTACCAGTCCACTTTCCCGGTGCGGGTCCCTCACACGCTGGATGCACAGTGTGACTGAGTCCGGGGCCCCAGAGGCCCCTTCCCCAGTGTCCCGGGCTCCTCCAGACGACTTAAAAACCACAATGGTCACGCGAGCTGGGTGACAAACGAGCAGCTGCGCAGAGAGCTGTCCCGGGAAAGGAGAGCACGGAGCAGCCAAAAAAGAGAGGGATCAGAGTCAAGGTGGCCGGCCCCCTCCAGCCTCAGCCATGACCCCCGCGGGCCGCCGTAGGTCCCCGTGAGCCGCCGTGAGCCCTGCGGGCCGCCGTAGGACCGCCGTCCCTAGGCTGCGCTCTCAAGATGGCTGCCGAGCCCCACTCCCCCCGGCGCCCTCGCTGAGGTCCCGGCAGCAGGCGAGCGGGGCGAGCCTTGCCTTCCGGCACCAGCGCGGCCTAGAGGCCGGCCGCCGGCCCCGCACGCACCGTCTCTCGGGGCGGGGCGCCGGGCCCCTTCCGGGGATGGGCCCCGGCACCCGAGTCGACCCGACTTTGCCCCGGCTCCTCCCCGCTCGGGCGGGCGCTCCGCCGTGTCCCCGCCCGTCAGTCCGCCCGGCCCGGCTGGCCGCAGACGGGGCTTGGGCGGCCGCACGGGCAGCTCCGAACCCCCGGGCATCGGGGGGCATCGGCGCTACTGCTGACCGGCGGCCGGTCCCGGGTTGCGACCCGGCCAGAGCGAAAAGGCGGCGACACCATGTTCTCCCTCAAGCCTCCCAGACCCACCTTCAGGTCCTACCTCCTGCCGCCGCCCCAGGTAAACAACCCCCGCCCCGCGAGCGCCCCTCTCCTTGGCGCTTCCTGGGAGCCGCCGGGCCGACCCCCGGGAGGCTCCCCCGGTCTCCCTGTTCCCAGCCGCGCGATTGCCGGAGCCCCGACGCCGGGAAGAGCGCCTTCTCGGGAGCCCCCACTGGCTCGGTGGAAACTTGTAAAACTTCGCCGCAGCCATTCTCAGCCCGGAGACCTGTGAGCCGTAGTTGTGCCGTGTGATGAGACTCAAGGGAGTGTTTGGAGTTGGATTTATTTAGTCCTTCGCCTGGCAGTTGTCCGCACTGTGGCCGCCGGCACGATTGCATCGCTTGTGGGCATCTGGTGGAAGAGGTTACCTGTCATAAATGTGAACACCTGGAAGCGGCACAGGCCGTTTTAATATTTTTGTCAGACTCCCAATTGATAATGAAGAGGTCTTTAAAAGATCTGGTAAAACATGTGAAAGATTTTAAGGGGGCGGGGGAAATATGTGTCTGTTGCATGTGTCATCACTTAGAAAACAAAAGTTGCTTTCGTATATCTCACGGGGAGGAAAAGTTTTGATCTTGATTTATTTTGCTAATGTATTTCAGACTGACGATAAGATTAATTCGGAACCGAAGATTAAAAAACTGGAGCCAGTCCTTTTGCCAGGTAAACATCAGAGTTTCAACAGATACTTTAGGAATGTGTTTTGGTCCAAGATTATTCTACCAACTAGTACTATGTGGCTAACTTCTCCCTTGTATTTACGTTAAACTTTATCTGGTTAAAAGTCTAACGACTGAGATGACAGAAAAACTTGGTTAGAACTAAACAACAGCAACAAAAAGTAGTGATTAATTTAGTGTTTGTCCTTGAAAATGTAAGCACCCTAGAAAGCTCTCAAGAATATCACTACCTCATTTCTTTTTTTGTCTCCTGAAATGTTCATTTTTGAAGCAATCATTAATTGGTTAGGTAGTGAGAGTACCCTTTGCCCTTCTTGTCTGCAACTTCATGCATTAATGATTAATAGGTCATCATTTTAATAGTATGAAAAGCAACTTTTATTATGTTTGGGTCGCTATACCAATAACAAAGCTTAGTGAACATCGAATTACTTACTTGGCAATTGTTTTTTTGAAGGTGTCAGCTGTGTTTGCAAATTGTTTCAGTTTAGAATGGGGTTTCACGACAGAGGCTCTGCGAAACATATTGGGCCCAGTAATCCTTTGGTATAGGGACTATCCCGTGCATTATAGGATGTTTAGCAGTATCCCTGGCCTCTACTCACCAAATGCCAGTAGTACCCCCTTCTCCACCTCCTAGTGTGACCACCAAAATGTCTCCAGACGTTGCCAAAACTTATTTTTTGTCTTTTGCGTCCAGGAGCAAAATCTCCCAGTGGAGAAGCACTGGTTTAGAACAAAATTTACCTTGAAACACCTTAAGAGGTAGAGGTAGGAATTGGTGATAGGTAGGAGTTAAGTTTTAAAGCATATAAAATATGATTTAATTGGTATTTTGAATTGTATAACAATTATGTAATGATTAGGAAAATTTGGTTGTTTGATATGATTCTTGCGAGGAGTAGCCAGATAGGAAAGCCTGTTTTTTTCAACCTGAAATCTAATCAAATACCAATTTGTGCGGCTACTGTCAACATTTAAAAATCTTAGTCATTACTTAATGCTAAATCTAGTAAAGTGGTTAGAACTTTATAGGTAGTAATTGAATATGGAAACTTTATTTTGTGCTTCAAATTTTAAATGTTAGGTAGGAACAAACATTATTACAATCAAACTGTGGTTCAATATTGTAGATGCTCACTCTTAAAAATTGTTTTCAACTTTATTATGGGACTTAGTTATAAATATTTTGCCTTTATTTTGTTAATGCTTTTTATCCAACCAGTGTGTACTAAATAATCCTTTGTACTTTTCCTGAGAGTGAACAGTAGAAATAGTAAGTAACCTTTGCTCCCTGTGCATGCTCTTGTTTTAGCCTTAGTCACTCCAGGCATTTAGAAAAAGTCAGCTGTGGGAAACAGTACTCATCTTAATTGAGTGAGTGCCTATGAGCTATTGAACTTTGGCTTCCTTTACTTTGTCTGAATAGGCCCTGTTCATAGGCCTTGATTTCCCTCTTCTGATATTATGATTTGGCATTAATAAACCACAGGTCTTAGATATAAATGATAGTGCTTGATTTTTTAGGATTGACTTTTATATTTAAGATATGCTTATGAAAGAGTTATTAAATATCAGCAGGAAGAACTACAGAATTAACTAAAAACTTACCTTTCTACTAAAAAGTCACAGTTCTCTGGGGAAGATATGAACTCATTTCCTGCCTATAAGTGGTTTATGAGTCCTAGAAAGGGCAGCTAAATGTAGACTTTCTGATACGTGTTACTTTTTCTTACATTGGCTCTGGTATGCTGGGTTCTGTTTGCAGCTAACCTGGTTCTTACAAAACAGTTAGCCAGTCCTAGATGAGTGTGTCTTTTGCCTTCTTTCCTCAGTCCTTTCTTTCTCATCTTGGCCTTCCCATACACTCCCCAGTTTCTTTCTACCTGGCCACCCCGTTTTTGTCTCTGTTTCCTACTTCCCCTCTTGAGCCACCTGTCTGACTACCACTGGAACCTCCGTTGCTCCTCCTCTGGCCTGCGTCCTACTACTCGACCTGTGAAATCTGGAAGACAGCTGGAAAGTAATTGAGGCATTGGTGACCTAAAGACCTGGGCTAGGTTAGGGTTTTTACTAAGAGGGCTTAATAGTATAGTTCTTGCCTTAGTTGCAGTCAGAAACCAAGAGGAAGCTTGGTCAAGTCACCTGTGGCTTTACACAGGCACACGGAACAAGAAGTAATTGTTCAGAGATACAGTATTGCATGTTATACTTTGGCATAGTGCCTTAGGTTCAAGGATATCCTACTTCAGTTGCCCAAAGTTTGAACTTTTACAAGCAGATGAAAATTAGACACGAAATGAATCGTGTGCAGTTACTGTGTGTTCCTTTGGAACTTAACAAGGCTAAATTTAAAATGATCTTCATCTTTTATTAAGTGAAGAAAATTGAAGAAAATAGAAGAAACTGGTAATTTAATTTCGATTGTGCTTTGTGTTAGTAATTTTCAGTTTGCCTGGTTCATGAATCTCCTTGAGATAGAGGATTGTGTCTAATTCAGCTTTGTAGGCTTGATGTCTAGTGTAGTGCATTGAGCTGCTGCTTGAGTGTCTGACTAAATGAAAGAACTCCTAGAACACAATTGTTACCATAGCCATACACACAGGCAGACAGACCAGCTCTCAGATTCAGTAGTGGGAGACTGTTATTTTATGCCATGTGTCTCTGCTGTCTCCGAGAGCCACACGTCTTAAGAGAATTATTATCTGAGCCTGGAACTGAGATACAGTGCCCTGTCAAAGCAGTTAGCTTTGGGCTCTCTCTTCATCTTCCCATCATTACAGGAATCTTGTTCTTTTAATGATTGTGTTGTATATGTGTAAAATCACCCCAATCCTTTTGAAAATAGGGAGCGTTTGAATTTTTAAATACATGTGTGTGCGTGTATGTTCCAGCATATATTTGTTAAGGGCAAGTACTGCCAGGCTATGTTCATATATTTTGGAGGGGAGGGCAGAGAGGGAGAGAGAATCTTAGGCAGGCTCCACACCCAGGACAGAGCCTGATGTGGGGTTCTTCTGAGAACCCCGAGATCAGGATCTGAGCCAAAATCAGGAATTGGACACTTAACTGACTAAGCCACCCAGGCACCCCAGACTATGCTCATATCTTTTTCGGATAGCTGCTGGACTGCTGAAGCAGTTCACTGAGCACCTGAGCTGGGTACCTGGCTCTGTGCTAGATGGGGAAAGTGCTAGAGGAGTGGTGTGCCTGCATCACAGCAACCCCTGTGGACAAGGTAGAAGATAGTGACCTAGATTACTGTTTTCCAGGATCTGGCTGGCATCAGATCTGGATGAAGTTTTTACCAGCCCTTGGTCCTGCAGCTTTTTCCCACAGCACTAAGTTGATTTAAAGGATTGTCCTGTATTCTGAGATTTTGTTCTTCCAGGTTCCTCGGTATATGTTCTCTGTTAAATGATGGTGGTAGTAGCTATGGCTTTAAAGAAGTTTTTAAGTTAGCAATATAAAAGGTTAAGAACTCTGTGTTAGTTACCTGAATTGTTTTTATAGTATACCTGATTTGTGGCATCTGAACTAGAAACCACTTGATAAGGTTTTTATAATATCATAGATATAATTTCTTAAAAAGATTTATTTATTTTAGAGAGAGAGAGCGAGAGCACACGAGTGGGGGGGCAGAGGGAGAGGAAGAGAGAATCCCAAGCAGATTCCTCGCTGAGCAGGGAGCCCAGTGTGGGGCTAGATCCCAGGACCATGAAATCATGACTTGAGCTGAAACCAAGAGTCGATGCTTAACCGACTGCACCACCCAGGTGACCCCATAGGTACAGTTTAATGAGCACTTACACAGAGAACATCAGTAATTTTGTCTGCCTAGGAATCATTTCACTGTCTTCTGAAAAACGCACCCTCTCTCCTTTGACACATCGCTCTTCCCCATCCCCACACTGCCTTGGGTTCTAGTGTGGCCAGCAAGGATAATAACCCACCCCCAGACTGCAAGAATGGGCACAGTTCTGCCTCTGGATATTTTCAGATTCCTTTTTGGTAATTCTGCCAGTGGCCATAGTTCCAGAAACTATGTTTTAGGGAGAGGCAGAGGCATAACACTAAGGAGGACTTCTGAAGGTGTTCAAGCTCCTGGGCTCCATTTTCCTTGAAGTCCAGCTAACACAAAAGCCACAGATTTCTTTTTACTTACTCGGGGAGGCACCCATTTATCTTCATGTGCCCGATGAGATGACTATAGTTGCACATGGTAACTTGCCCAGTACACACAGCTAGCAAGGGCAGAGCCGGAATTGTGAGCCCAACTCCCAGGCTATGCCTTTAACCACTAAGTAACAGGGCCTACCTGGCCGCACTGGTGACATTAGGGTACAGATTTATGCTTTGGAATTGGAGAGGGGCTGGATTGGATGTCAGCCTAGAAGTTCTCTAGTGAGGTAAAAAGAGCTCTGTCCTTGGCTGTGCCCTTTCCACAGCAGTGACAGATTTTGACCCAACTTGAGGAGCAACTTTCAATTTCAGCTGCCAGAAAACAGACTGCTTTGGTGGCAGTGGACTTCCTGTCATGGCCGTGCCGAAGCAGAGGCTGGTGGAATGCCAGCGGCTTTGTCATGAGGTGGTGAGCTTTGCAGTAAATGGACTTGTTGGCCTTTTCTCTCTTCTAACTCTAGGGCAGGATCTTATTAAGGATCTGTGAGGTGGGAGGGAGGATAGCTCGAAACACTGGCTAACAGTAACGAGTTCACAGTTCCACAGGTATCGAATGCATGTTCCATGCTGTTCTGTTCGGCGGAGGCATAAAAAGCTGAAAAAGTTGGGGTCCTGCCCTTAGGTGGTTTCAGTTCATTGGGGGAAATGCTTCAGGAGAGTAGAGGTGGCGAGGGCTCTGAGGAAGGTCACCGAAGCGAGACTGGGGCTTGGGAAGGTGTCAGGAAATGACTTCTGTCCTGCATCTTGAGTGCCTGCTGATCCTCAGTCACCATGCTAAGGCTGTGTGTCAGCTCAGCTCTTTCCCGTTTCCCATCTGTAATGCCAACAGCGCTTTCAGCATCAAGATTAACTGTTAGATGGATAATGAATGCACTCATTGTCAGAGTCTTTTGTAATCGGATCAGGAAAGCATAGGACCCTGGGCCATCTGGAAAATGAAAATAGCCATTGTTGGGTAGATGTCTTGTTTATTTTTTTTTACATATTCACTGTTTAGATCATTTTTGTACTGTTCTTGTTTTCTGCCTCACTGTAATTCTTATTTCTTCACTTGAACGGTAAATCCCTTAAAGGTAGACATTCTCTTTTGGGTGTTTTATGTTTTGTGTTGTTCTTTTAATACCTTTTTGTAGATCGGCTTTAAAGATGATTGTAGGCTGATTTTTTGCAGCATTTTTAATTCATACATGTGTTGCTTTTGAAAGCACCAAAGGACTTGTAACTCCATTTTGGAACAGTGAGGCATATAACTATCATGTTTGTCCCTCACCTGTAGAGCCTTCAGAACAGTCCTTAGGCTGCTGCTGCAGGACCGTAGGCCAGCATTTCATTACTCGCTTCCTCACTTCTGACCATCAGTCTCTCTGTACCTTAGCTCCTGCTCAGAATCTCTCCGTGAACTTGCACAGGTAAAATCCTACTTACCCAAGATAAAAATCCAAATTCTGTAACCCCTGTAATTTGCCAGCACTCCACCTTGCTGACCTCTGCACTGTTTCCTAGCGTTGATACTTGCCTCAGTCAGGCTGGTTCCTTTCTTTCTCCCAGATGCCTGATTCCTTATTTAGGCCTTTGTCACTGTTGTCATCACATGTTCTCTCGATCTCAGTCCTCTTCTGCCTTCAAGATTTCCTTCTGGTGGGCGCCTGGGTGGCTCAGTTAAGCGTCTGCCTTTGGCTCAGGTCATGATCCCGGGGTCCTGGCATCAAGGCCCACATCGGGCTCCCTGCTCTGTGGGAAGCCTGCTTCTCCCTCTCCCACTCCCCCTGCTTGTGTTCCCTCTCTCGCTGTGTCTCTCTCTGTCAAATAAATAAATAACATATTAAAAAAAAAAAGATTTCTTTCTGGTTTCTTCCCAGGGTCTGCACTTCTAACCCTCCTTCAGCCCACGTTGTGGGTGGCACTTACTGGACGTGCTACTTGATTACATGCTTTTCTGTATTGTGTGACCTGCAAAATTGGACCCTTAGTACCCACGATGGCATTAGACGTTTTGTGTTTGTCTTCCGTATAGTTTCAACCTCCCTTCATAATTTTTAGGCCCCTTTAATTCCTACTTTATCTACAGCTAGGGTGACAACTGGTCCCACTTTGCCTGTGACCATCCTGGTATTAGTGCTGAAAGTCCTGCATGCCAAGAATCCCCTCGGTTCCAGACAGCCAGTCACCATATGTAAAGCCATACATTGAATTCTTTATTGGCCTAAACACATTCCGTAGGTTAATTAGCCACTGTATACAGTAAGGCTTTGTCTTAAACTATTTTCCAAGCTAAAATGTATTATGGGAAAATTTATTTTTATTCATCAAACATGTATTGACTTTCTAAATGTGGAAGGTATTAGGAAAGATGACATGATTTTTTGGTTCTCTGGAAGCTAAAAACTTCCTTAGCTATACCATTTTTGAAAATTTATTAATTTTATTTCCTTTACTTATTTTTATGGGTGGAAGGGTCTTATGAAAACAAATTTTGATGATTTCTTGATCCCTTCCCAGGTTGTAGTAGAAACTCTTGACCCATCATCTGATTTAGATAGCTTTTTCTGCGGTGCCTTTTGCTTACCCCACAGTGAAACAAATTTCCTACTTTATCTTCCATGAGGCCTCCCCGTGGCTTCCCTCCAGTGGTGTGCTGGAAAGTGCTTGGTGGTGAAAATCCTCCCACCAGGGCTGATTGCAGACTGTCAACTTGAGGGCCCAGAGCCCGGGCTAGGGGTGTGGGGCGGGGGGAACTGGAGATGGTCCTGAGCCAGTGCAAGCCGGCTAGCACCGCACTGCTCTGCACCTGACAGGCACAGGAATAGTCTCTGGGAAAACTTCATGGCCCTCTGGAGTTCTGAAGCTTTTGATAGGCAGCTTGCTTTCTTAGGGCTCAGTAATTCAAGACGAAGCAAGGACAGTCTCAGTACTCTTCTATTTATGTATCTCTCCTCTCTAGGAAGAGGCCGTATCGTATCGTATCTTCTTCTTTCCTGTCTCCAAGCTAGTGCTCTGGCCCCCAGTACTGTAGTACTTGCAGTAGCTTTAACAGTCCCTACCCAGTGTTACTGCTTTTTTATGGAGTATGAGCCGAAAATTATTAGGAGAGTGGACAGCTGTGCTACATGAGCCAAACATTTTACAGCCTGGTTCCATGTGAACATAATTTAATGTTATCAAATAAAACTCAAGCCAGGTTAACTTGACACTTAGTTATATGCTTATAAGACCCAAACAGAGCATCTCTCCAGCAGCGCCCTCCTTTTCACCCTCCCCACCATCCCGCCCGACTTCTCTTTCTCTCCCAAAGCCTTGTTCCCATTTTCCGCTCTCAGCACTGTTTGACGCTTCAGTTTCCTTAAAAGACCACAGCCCAGAGAGTCCCTATTCAACTTCTTTTGTTGTTACTTTTCTATTTCTTGTCCAGTTTTTTCTCAGTTTTATTTTTAAATACACTTGGATTTACAAGAGTTGCCTAAAAGAGTGCCCATAGTTAACATATACTGTTCACCCAGATTCCCCTAATGATAGTATCTCACATGACCTTTTTAAATTTAGCTAAATTAAGAAATTAGCAGTGCAAGTTTTATTCACATTTCCCTAGTTTTTCCACTAATGTCCCTTAGCTGTTCCAAGATGTCATCAGGGATACCATATTGCATTTAGTCATTATGTCTCCTTAGCGTCTTTAGTCTGACAGTTTCTCCATTTTTACTGATGGACTGATGAATTCTTTCATTTTGGAGCCTGTATCCTCTTGAAATGTTCCCCCCGCCCCCCAGTCTTTCTCCTTCCTTCCTTCCTGGTATTCTGGAACTACCAGAGACTCCCTACTTATGTTGTGTTTCCTCTGCCCCGGCCCTGGAATTAGCTGTTTTTGCAAGGATCTCAGGTTCCTGTCATTGGAGAATGGTCTTTAAATACCAAGATCCATGTGCTCAATGTGCTTTGTTGCTGGAGTGTCACACCTTAGGCCTATAGGGGCCAAAGTAGAAAATATGCACCTGTGTTACTAACCCACGTATATACACATCTCTCTCTGTGTCTGTATCCATCTGAATATATGTAAAAGTTCTTAAGAAACCATGTCTAGCAAACTTTCTGTAAAGTATCAGGCAGTAAATGTTTTGGACTTTGAAGGCCATAAAGTCTCTGTTGCAGGTATTCAGCTCTTTGTCCCGTGAAAGCAGTCATGGCCAGTACACAAACAAATAAGTATGGATATGTTTCGGTAAAATGTTACTTACAAAAACCAGGTCTGGACTTGGTCTGTGGGCTGTGCCCGGCCATCCCCTGGACTCATTAAATGATTAAATGCGTTCTCCTTTTATCTTTGTCTCATTCTCAGTGCATTCATGGGCTTGACATTTTACAGTTGTGCCATAAGAGGATCATATTGCTAGAGAAGAAGGGCTGTCCTTGAGCGTGTGCTTTATAAATACAGTTGGCTGATGGTACTATGAGGCTGCCATGTCCTGTCTAACAAGACCTCCATCTCTTTCCGTTATCACTTCTCCCCTTCTCAGGAACCTAAAATCCTGTGGTATGGCTTTTTTTTTTTTTAAGTAAACTTTTGAGTATAACATACATAAAAAATATATATGAATCTTTAGAGTTACGAATGAATGAATTTTTGTAGCATTGGTTTGAGAGTCCTTGGGTGGATGAGTTTGCTAGTTAAGAAAAGTGGCACAGCATGAAGTGATGTAGGTTATACTTTCTGAGCCAGTAGTTTTAGTATGAAGAAATCAGTGTTACAGGAGTACGACATCTAACTGTGTGAAATGTGAATAATTAATTTAGGGTTTTGTTTTGTTTTTATTTTCAAGTTAAGGGCCCTCTTATAATTGGTAGCTAAGATTTCTTGGTGGGAAGAAAGGGTTGAGTATTCACTAGCCCACATTCTGATATTGGGAGGCATTGGGTTCAAAGAGCTATTGAAGATTTAAATTTTATGTATTTGAATTATTTGATGAGTTTCAATGTATAGTTTTGTCATTTAAAATTTTTTTCTCATTAGAATCCAGTTAAGACTAGTACTTTGAATCTTTTTTTTTTTCTCAAAGATTTTATTTATTTGAGAGAGAGAATGAGAGATAGCACGAGAGGGAAGAGGGTCAGAGAGAGAAGCAGACTCCCCACTGAGCAGGGAGCCCGATGCGGGACTCAATCCTGGGACTCCAGGATCATGACCTGAGCCGAAGGCAGTGGCTTAACCAACTGAGCCACCCAGGCGCCCAGTACTTTGAATCTTTAATTCAGTTTTGGTGCTTCCTGTTTCTGGATACAGTACATTTAATTTTATGTAAGCGTAGAGAAACAAATACTGGATTTGATATCAGAACACTTGGTTATAAGTTGAAAACTTATTTTTTTTTTAAAGATTTTATTTTATTTATTTGAGAGAGAGAGTGAGAGAGAACACAAGAGGGGGTAGGGTCAGAGGGAGAAGCAAACTCCCTGCTGAGCAGGGAGCCCGATGCGGGGCTCCATCCTGGGACTCCAGGATCATGACCTGAGCCGAAGGCGGTCGCTTAACCAACTGAGCCATGCAGGCGCCCAACTTCTTATTATTTTTTAAATCTTAGGAAAGTGATTCTTTGGGTCCAAGTCCCTTATCTGCCATACCTTACGGGTTGTTGAAAGAATCAAATGGGAAAAATGTTGAGAAACTTGCATTACAGCTCCTTATGTATGCGGTAGGCGCGCACAGCAGTTCTATTCCTTTTTTCTAACTTCATGTGAGTTTATGCACGCAGCTTATCTCCTCACCCTCTTGGCTGCTTGGCCATATTAAATTCCTGGGTTTTGTTCTGTCTGGAGCACCCTCTCTTCTATTGGTGGTAGTTGCTGGATGTACCAGGGAGCAGTGAAGTGATTTAATTCATTTGCATGTTCAACACTCATTTAATAGACACCTAACCTTGTGCTAGGCATTTGTCTAGGAACTGAAATTTCAGCATTGAGGAAAAATCAGACCACCTTCTACCCTCATGAAGCATATGATCCTAAGGGTGGGATGGGCAGTAATTTAAAAATATATGTATAATTGTAGCTGTGTAAATGCTAGGAATTACAAGTATATGATGCTGGGATTGAGGGATTTAATCTAGGCAGGGAGATTTAAAAAAAAAAAAAAACATTTCTGAGAAAGTGATTAGGCTAAGAGAGAATATTCCAGGAAATGGGAACAACGTGCAAAGACCGCATCCAGTGGAAGCAGTATGATCCCTAGGAGGGATTAAAAGAGCACTGTGGTGTGAGGGTGAGGAGGACAGGGGCAGAGGGTGAGCAGTACAGGGCCTCACAGGCCATGTGAAGGAGATTTGTCTTCAATGGAAAATTACTGAGATGGTTTAAGCTGAGAATTTGACCTGAGTAAATTTGAATTAAATCCTCAAGTAAATGGTAGGTTGCTGTTCTTAAAATAATCTTGTGTATTTTTAAGAACTTTGAATAAAAGTTATTATTACAACTCAAATTTATCATAACAGTTTTGTCAAGCGAAAGGATCGTTTTGAGACTATAGTTGCATTCTTGAATTGGTAGGTATTTGGGGCTTGTCAGCAAACAGGTTCTATTCAGCACTGTTAAGGTTTTTACAGTGATAAATATGGATGAAGTAGATCAGTACCCTCACTCTTCTACCCTTGACCCTGGAGACAGAATGCTTAAAAATGTCCCTGGGTCTAGTTGAATTTTAGGTCTTGAAATTAAGGTTTATTTTAGTGAAGACCACGCTTTAAATAAATTATTCCTTTCAAAGCACATTATAAATTTTGTTTTGACCTCTTATGTTTCTTTCTTTAGTCTTCTAACTCTGAAACTATATTTTAAAGTTTTATTGCCAAGTACTCTGAAACTATATTTTAAAGTTTTATTGCTAAGTAAGTTATAATTTGGGTGCAGAGGGAAACTCACTTTGGCTTTATGGAATATACCTTATTTAAATTTTTTAAAAATTCAATTTATTTAAACTAAAAAAAAAACCACACCAGTTCACCCATTTCTCCATCCTCCACCTCTGGCAAACACTAAGTTGTTCTCCGTATCTAAGACCTTCGATTGTTTTTGTTCGTTTATTTTTTAGATTCCACATATAAGAGAGATTATACAGTATTTGTCTGACTAATTTCAGTTAGCATAATGCCCCCAGGGTGCATCCATGTTATTGCAAATGGCAAGATTTCATTTTCTTTAATGACTGAATAATATTCCTATGGGGGGCGGGGAATATGTGCCACATATTCCACAGATGGATACTTATGTTGTTTCCATATTTTGGCTTTTATAAATAATGCTGCAGTGACATGTGGGTGCATATATTTTTTCATGTTAATGTTCTCATTTTCTTTGGATAAATACCCAGAAGTGGAATTGCTGGATCATGTGGTAGTTCTGTTTTTAATCTTTAAGGAACTTTTACACTGTTTTCTAGTGTCTGCACCAATTTACATTCCCACCAACAGTGTAGAAGGATTGCCTTTTCTCCACATCCTTGCCAACACTTGTTATTTCTAATCTTTTTGATAATAGCCATTCCAGTAAGTGTGAGATGTTGTATCATTGTACACTTGATTTGAATTTCCTTGACATATAGAGCATCTTTTCATGTACCTGTTGGCCATCTGTATGTTTTCTTTGGAGAAATATTTATTCAGATCTTCTGCCCATTTTTAAAATCAGGTTTTGTGTTTGTTTTAGCTGTTGACTTTTATGAGTTTTTTATATATTTTGGATGTTAGCCTCTTACACAATTTCAGAGTATTTTCTTTCATTCAGTAGGTTGCCTTTTCATTCTGTTGATGGTTTCTTTTGCTGGGCAGAAGCTTTTTAGTTTGATGTAGTCCCGCTTGTTTTTGCTTTTGTTAAAAGCTTTTGCTTTTGGTGTCAGATTCAAAGAATTATCACCAAGACCTATGTTAAGGAGTTTACCACCTATGTTTTCTTCTAGGAGTTAGTTTTATGGTTTTAGGTCTAACATTCGAGTCTTTAATCCATTTTAAGTTAATTTTTGTGTATGATGTAAGATAGTGGTCCATTTTCATTCTCTTGCATATGACTATCTAATTTTCTAAATACCATTTATTAAAGAGACTGTCCTTTCCCCATTGTATACTCTTGGCTCCTTTGTTAGAAATTAATTGGCCATATATGTGTGGGTGGGTTTATTTCTGGGCTGTCTTTTCTGTTCCATTGATCTATGTGTCTGTTTACCAATGGCCATATTGTTTTAATTACCATAGCTTTATAATATAGTTTGAAATCAGGGAGCATGGTGCCTTCAGTTTTGTTCTTTTTCAAGATTGCTTTGGCTATTTGGGTTTTTTATGGTTCCATACAGATTTTAAGATTGTTCTATTTCTGTGATAAATGCCACTGGAATTTTGGTAGAGATTGCATTGAATTTATATATTGCTTTTGATAGAATGGACATTTTAACAATATTAATTCTTCTTCCAGTCGTGGGCATGGGATACCTTTCCATTTATTTGTGTCATCTTTAGTTTTTTTCATTAATATCTCGTGGTCTTCAATATACAGTTTTTTTTTTTCTTCCCATCTTGGTTAAATTAGTTCTGGGTATTTTATACTTTTTGATACAGTTGTAAATGGGTTTCCTTAATTTCATCATAAATGGATATTGAATTTTGTCAAATGCTTTTTCTGTTTCTATTGAAATGATCATAGGATTTTTACCCTTCAATGTGTTAATGGGATGTATCACATTGACTGATTTGCAGATGTTGAACCATCCTTGCATGCCTAGAATAAAGCCTACTCCATCATGGTATATGATGGTTTTAATGTATTATTGAGTTTTCCTGTTTGCAAGTATTTTGTTGAGGATTTTTGCGTCTATGTTCATCAGGGAAATTGGCCTGTAATTTTCTTGTGCTTTTGGTAATTTATTCAAACTGTTGACAATAATAGAGTCCCCAACCGTTATTATATTGCTGTCTTATTTCTCCCTGTAGGTCTGTTAATGTTTCCTTTTTATATTTAGGTACTCCAGTGTTGGGTGCATAAGTGTTTACAAATGTTACATCTTCTCGTTGGGTCAACCCTTTTACCATTATGTAGCACCCTTTTTTGTCGGTTATCACAGTCTTTGTTTTAAAGTCTATTTTGTCTGATGTAAGTATAGATACTCCAGCTTTGGTTTCCATTTGCATGGAAGATCTCTTGTTCCATCCTTCTTTTTCAGTCTGTGTGTCCATACATCTAAAGCGAGTCTCTTAGAGGTAGCATATAGATGGGTCTTGTTTTTTTATCCATTCACCCACTCTGTATCTTTTGATTGGAACATTTAGTCCATTTACATTTAAAGTAATTATTGAGAGGTTTGTGCTTACTGCCATTTTATTACTTGTTTTCTGGCAGTTTTTGTAGTTCCTCTCTGTTCCTTTCTTCCATTGCTCTCTTCCTTTGTGGTTTGATGGCTTTCTCTAGTGGTATGCTTATATTCTTTTCTCTTTATCTTTTCCGTATATACGATAGGTTTTTGCTTTGTTTTGCAACCATGAGGCTTGCATATAACAACTTCTACCTGTTACAGTCTATTTTAAGTTGATAACAATTTAAGTTTTATCCCATTGTAAGCTCAAGATTATTACTCTTCCCACCCACACTTTATAGTTTTTGATGTCACATTTTACATCTTTTTATCTTCTGTATCCTGTAACCAAATATTGTAGTTTTAGGTAATTTCTTTTGTCTTTTAACCTTCTTAATAGCTTTAAACGTAATTAATCCACTACCTTTACTATATGTTTATCTTTCCAGTGAGATGTAGTCTTCCATATGTGTTCTTGTATTAATTAGTGCCCTTTCTTTTCAGTGTAAAGAAGTCTTTTTAACATTTCTTGTAAAACCAATTTAGTGGTGATAAACTTCTTTAGCTTTTGCTTGTCTGGAAAATTTTTTATTTCCTCTTCACTTCTGAATGATAATTTTGCTGTGTAGAGGATCCTTGGTTGAAAGGTTTTTTCTTTCAGCACTTTGAATATATAGTGTCACCCTCTCCTGGCCTGTGCAGTTTCTGCTGAAAGGTCTAATGATAGCCTTGTGGGGCTTCCTTGTCTGTAATAAGTTGTTTTTCTCTTTCCACTTTTAATATTCTCTCCTTGTCTTTAACTTTTAACATTTTAATTACAGTGTGTCTTGGTGTGCGTCTCTTTGGGTTCCTCTTGTTGGGAACTTTCTGAGCTTCCTGGATCTGGATGTTTGTTTCCTTCCCCAGGTTAGGGAAGTTTTCAGCAATTATTTCTTCCAATAAGATTTCTCCCCCTTTCCCTACTTCTGGGAGCCCTATGATGCAAACGTTAGTTCATTTGATGTTGTCCAGTAAGTCCTTTCAACTATCCTCACATTTTCCATTCTTTTTTTCTTTTTGCTATTCTTATTTGGCTGGGTTCTATTGCCTTGTCTTGAAGTTGACTGATTCTTTTTTTTCATCTAGTCTGTTGTTGAACCCCCCTGGGGCATTTTTGGTTCAGTTATTGTATTCGACAACCCTGTGACTTCTGTTCAGTATCTTCTTACATCTTCCATCTTTTTGTTGAAGTTCTCATTGTGTTCATGCATTTTTTTCTTCCCAGTTCTGTGAGCATCTTTTTTTTTTTTTTAAATTTAAATGCAGTTTTTAAAATCTGTGAAGTCAGAAAAGCTATCCTGAAAACTGCCTCCTTCAAAAAGTTCAAGAAAACTCATTGGGCTTGACACACAGTGTTACATAGTTGCAGGTATACAACTTAGTGATTTGGCAGCTTTACACATTATGCTTTGCTCACAAGTGTAACTACCATCTGTCCTATTACAATATCAATGATGTATTCCTTATGTTCTGCTTTTTATTCCTGTAAGTTACTCATTCCATAACTGGAGCCCTGTATCTCCTGCTCCTTTGCCCAACCACCCACTTTCTTCCCCTCTGGCAGCCATCAGTTTGCTCTCTATATTTATGGTTCTGATTTTAACTTTTGTCTATCTATTTTTTTAGATGATACTTATGAGTGGAATCATATGGTATTTGTCTTTCTCAATCTGACTTATTTTAGTTAGCATGATACCTTCTAGGCCCATCCATGTTGTCTCAAATGGCATGATCTCATCCTTTTTATGGCTGTGTAATATTCCTGTGTGTGTGTGTGTGTGTGTGTGTGTGTGTGTGTGTGTGTGTGTGTGTGTATCACATTTTCCTTATCCATTTGTCTATTGATGGATACTTATGTTGCTTCCATGTCTTAACTATTGTAAATAATGCTGCAATAAACAAGGGCACTTTTATCTTTTTGAGTTAGTGTTTTCATTTTCGGTGAGCACCTTTACCACCATTACTTTGAACTCTTTATCAGGTAAATTACTTATTTCTATCTAAGTTTTTTCTCGGAGGTTTTATCTTGTTCTATCATTTGGAACATACTCCTCTGTTTATTCACTTTGCTTTACTCTCTGTGTTGGTTTCTATGTAGTAGATGAAACAACAACCTCTCCCAGTCTTGAAGGAGGGGCCTTGTGTAGGAGATGAACCTTATTGTTCAGCCCTCCCCCAGCTCTTTGTTCAAACCATTCTGCTTGTCCAGTCAGCCTATTATTTTTTTAATAGTTCCCAGTAGTTTGGGATGTGCCAAATCAGTCAGTGTTGCAGAGGGAGGATCTCAGCACCTAGATTCCAGCTGACTGCAAGCCAAACCCTCAGGCATCAACTTTTTAAGGTATTCAAGATATATATATCGTCTTGGGGGACCACAAGTGTAAGCCTTACTGGCCACGAGAGCCAGGAGAGCTGGAGGTGTCTCCTGGGTAGCAGTTAGAAAAATCGGTGCTCCAGACAAGTGTATGAGCTCTTTTCTAGGTGATACTAGTAAGCTGGTGGAAGGCAGAGGGAGAACATCAAGATGGCCTCCACAGCCCACTTTCTTTGACAGCAGTTCTCTAGACCACTAAATGTATGCCAAACCTGAAGCCTGTTCTAGCGCGAGCAGAGAGGCCTCCTTTGGAAAGACTGGGGAGAGGGCCGGGGGTGGTGGTGCCTGTCTCCTGTCTATGCAGCACCTTAGGGGTGGTTGCCTGACAAGAACCATCACTCTCATTGTCATAGGGTCATGGGATCCAGGATGCAAACCCCCCTGGGGGCCACTAGAGCCAGATGATCAAGGGGTGTCCCCTGGGCAGCAGTGCAAAAACTAGGACTCCAGACATAAAAGCCAGGACACGAGAGGCACGTAAGACAAAGAACATAAGCTCCCCCTGGCCAACTTATTACAGACAAGGAAGCCCCACAAGGCTATCAGCAGACCTTTCAGCAGAAACTACACAGGCCAGGAGAGGGTGACACTATATATTCAAAGTGCTGAAAGAAAAAGCTTTCAACCAAGAACCCTCTACACAGCAAAATTATCATTCAGAAGTGAAGAGGAAATAAAAAATTTTCCAGACAAGCAAAAGCTAAGGTAAGGACCCTGATGCCCTGGAGTGCTGCAGAGATGAGCACAAAGACAGCACACACCCTCCGAGGTTTCTAGAAAGGATTATAGTCAGACCCTAGATGTGTGTGTCATTAGAAACTTGCCCCTCAGGCCATGGTTGTGATGTTTCGCTAATGGTCCTCCTTCACAGAAAGACTGTGCTCCTGGGTCTGTTGCCTCTTGCTGTACCCTGGGGGTGGTGGCTGTTTAAGAACTCTTTCGTTGGTGGTTACAGTCCTGTGGGACTTATAAGTGAAAGTCTCCTCCCAGAGCCACATGATGGAGAGATGTCCCCTGTCAGCAGGCACAAAAATCAGATCTCCAGGCAGGGGTATGAACTCCTTTCTGGGTGACATGATTATTACAGTCCCATGGGACAAAGAACATAAGCTCCCCTCGCCTTCAGAGCCAGGTGATCAAGAGGTGCTCCCTAGTTGGCAGCCACAAAATCAGGGTAATAGATGTATGTAAAAGCTCCCTTCTGAGAGATCCTGGTGCTCTGGAGCACAGCAGAGGGAGTATGTGAATGTGGTATCCACTAGTCTCTGTCCCCAGAGAGTGTTCCAACAGGCTCCTAGATACATGTGTTAAATAACACACCTGCCCTTCAGGCCAATGATTTAATATACGCAGGTAAGCCTCTTTCACTTTTAAGTCTGGGCACCATCGCTGCCTCTGACCTGGGCCCCCGGGTGTGTGAGTCCAAGTGTCTGAGCCTTTTAAGAGCAGTTTCTCAGATCTGTAGGGTGTTGGGACACAAGCCTCACTGGTTTTCAAAGTTCCATGTTTTGAGGGCTTGTCTCTCAAGGTATGTGTTAAAACTTGGGATGCCTTATGTAGCATTTGAACCCTTCGCTCCTTTGGGTTTTGAGTTGCATCCTGGTTGTGGGTCACCATGCAGAGATGGGGTTTATAGTGAGATTATGTCCCAGCCTCTCCTACCTGCTTGCATATGGTTTAGTTCTCATTTGCCCAGTGTGTAGCCATCACTCAGCTAGCCTTAAGGGGTTTTTTTTTTAAGAGGAAATTGCCTGTATGTAGCTATAGACTCAGTATGTCCACGAGAGGAGATGCGTGCAGGGTCTTCCTAGCTCACCACCTGAACCCTATTTACCAATAGTAGATTGTATTATTCATTTTGAGGTTAAACCCAAACTCTGTTTCTCATCACTTAGTAATCAAAGACATTGGTTTGGGATGTCAAGTCACATGTTAATAAAACACAAATATCCCATCAAGCAGTACTCTGAAGAAGAGAGAGTAGTTTCTCTCTTCTCCAGAATGCCTTTCAGTAAAAGATAAGGAGAGGCAGTATCACAAAACAATACAGACTCGGTTTCAGCCTTTCTGGTTGAACCATTTCAGACCCCTTAGCGATTCGTGCCTCAGTTTCTGTGGGCAGCGCCTTGCCAGTGTTGTGAGGATGAAAGCACCCGTGGTGCCTGGCACCTGGTGGGCCTCCAGGGTTTATTCTTAACTCTTGTCATCATGAAGTAGTCCTCGTAGGCCACACGGTGACTGTAGACATTTTATGGTATAATTGTAGCTCACACAATATTTTTCTTTTTTAAAAAGGAGAAATTGTCGTAAATGAAGTCAATTTTGTGAGAAAATGCATTGCAACGGACACAAGTCAGTACGATCTGTGGGGAAAGCTGATCTGCAGTAACTTCAAAATTTCCTTTATTACGGATGACCCGATGCCATTACAGGTGTGTGTTATTTGTGTGCTGTTTAATTGTATCAAGGATCTGACTCTAAGCAGTACATGTAATTACATAAAGCACAGGTATGGAAAATTATAATAAAATCGTTACGTGATTAACAATGTTGGGAATGTATTAAACTTCAAAATAAAGTGTAAGGAGGATGTTGGGATTCAAGGAGTAGAATTTGTGAGATGTTTGAGTCACCTTGCTTTTGTATCTCCTGTGATTTTTGCTTATTCTTTCAATAATTGACTTAGTATTTTCTTCATATTTTAAACTGCTTTTAAAAATGAAGCTATCCTTTTTTTTTACTAGTCCTAAAGAGAAAAGCTTAAGTATAGCAAATAATTGTATAAACACAGCACATTTTATAGATTTCATAGTATCTTTAACTAATTCCTTTTCTGAAACATCAAATTCTTGTTTGAAATTTCAAATTTCCAGTACAATTAGAATGAAGAAAAATATTAATAAAATTTTTCTTTAATAACCCTCTTGCCATTTTATGGTCTCACTGGAAAACAGTAGTACTGTTTAATTTTGGTTTCTAAAAGTTCAGGTATTCATTTTGATTGACTTAAAAATTCTGGACTTTTCCTTGTCTCTTCTATTTTGGTTTGTAAAGTGTTATGTACTTTTATCCCCTAGATTTTTATTTAAATAGGAATTGTGCTCTAATCAAATATTTGGATAATTCATGTAAACTTTTGACTGAAGTGTCTGACTCCGGATACATATATTTCATATAGTCATTCATTAGTTTACCAAAATATTTACTTTACATTTGTGTGTTTATTGCAAACTATTGTAGGTATATTTAGACTAAAGGCATTTACAGATATCTAGTATGTAGACATACTGACTTATTTGGCTGTAGACTTGGGTTTCTCCCCTTTGTTTTTAGCTTCATTTTTATCTGTGGCTGCAGACTTCACTGTAAATGAGATGGATATACTTAAAAGAGCTCACGTCTCATACCACTGATGGGGGAAATAAACCAGTACTCTACTGACAGCAGGTTAATGTGTCAACTATGTTCTCAGTTTAAAAATGGGTATAAAGTGTTTGTTGACAGATTAAAAAAAAAAAAAGCTGTAGTTTGAAGATTTTTATTTCTAGTAGAATTTCTGCTCTAAAAATTAACTTTCTAAAGACTGATTTTCTAAAGTCTCCTTTGTAAAATCAAGCCATGATTTTACCCATTAAAATCTGATGACTTAAGAGTCTTTTTTTCTTTATTATTTTATTGACGGTTTAACCAGAACTAGACTGCAAATGGTTGCCTATGAAGTGATTGATAATATTACATATCTTGGATATTCTAATGGTATTATCGCATACAACTTAACCTCATTTCATATTTAAAAGTATGGAGAGAAAGGTGGAGAGAGTGTGAACACAGCATGTGTTTCTTTTTCCTTTTCATGACTGAAGTGTGTTCTAAGATACTCCCTCCTTAGAACTGTCATAGTTCTGCGACAAAAACTTTTTATTCTTTTTAGAGATAGTCATCATAGTTTCTTATCACATGTAAGAGTAAGTCTCTTACTTACCCTTTGAGGTTGTTGGGGAAAGACTTAACGTGAACATAATTTTTATTTCAGAAATTCCATTACAGAAACCTTCTTCTTGGTGAACATGATGTACCTTTAACATGTATTGAGCAAATTGTCACAGGTATGTAGTATTCTTACTCAGTCAATAAAAAGCTGATTCTCCTCAGGAAGTATTGCTTGAAGAATCACACCTCTCAAATATTTGGGTTGGAATTTTATTTCTGTAGGTTTATGTTCCCCCCCCTTTTTTTTGAGTCCCAAGAATATTAAAGAGAAGTCAATAAATTATTTGTTTAAACATTTATTTATTTTAGAGAGGGAGAGCAAGTGTGAGCAGGGGGAGGGGAAGAGGGAGAGGGAGAGAGAGAATCTTAAACAGACTCCCTATTGAGTGCCAAGCCCGATGCGGGGGGCTCAATCCCATGATCCTGAGATCATGACCTGAGCTGAAATCAAGAGTCAGGCATCAACCGACTGAGTCACTCAGGTGCCCCGAAGTCAGTAAGTTATTTTTAAATGGAAATATAGCATATTTAGCTTTTTATGTTTTCTAAGTATTTGTCTTCTTTTAATTAAAAAAGACATTAAATGTGTCTAGATGGTGGTGATTTTGTGCAAGGATCATTTAAAATATAGTCAAAAGCAAAGTTAAAACCGATCCCCCTTTCCAAGTTCTGTACATTGTAGAAAATATGAAAGATTCCAGAGAAGCAGTGGGTAACCTTCTAATTATTTACAGTAATAATTTGTTAAGGTATACTAAAGAGTGAGTAACAAAAAGAATTTTTACACATATTTTCTTTATTTTTTCATTTTTAGTAAATGACCACAAGAGGAAGCAGAAAGTCCTAGGTCCCAACCAGAAACTGAAATTTAATCCTACAGAGTTAATTATTTACTGTAAAGATTTCAGAATTGTCAGATTTCGCTTTGATGAATCAGGTCCTGAAAGTGCCAAAAAGGTAATACTATTAAGCTTTATCAAGTTTTGGGTTTCGTACTATATTTACCAATATCAGTTCTATATGGAAGTTCTCTTTTTTCAGTTGCTCAGATTTTTTGCCGGGGGGGGGGAGTCATCAGATATTTCCTTAGGTAAAGTAAAAGCTAAGAATGTTAATAGAACTATTTCCTTGGACTAACTTATGGCTGCTTTAAAGTATTCTATATAGGTTTTTAGGTTTTGTGTTTTTTTTATCAGCTCCTACAATATTAGAAACTATGATGTGGAAATTAGTATGTCTTTTGCATTTAGACCATTACCAGCTTGTTTCTTTCTCAGTTAGAACTTTAGAAAATACCTCAGAACGTCATCAATGAACTAAAAGTTAGACTTAAGTTACATAAGGATTAGGTAAAGGTATAGTTACGGGAACAGCCTAATAATAGTGCTTTAAAGAAATCTTAGTGAATTAATTTGAGTGCTATTCCACAGGAACAGCTAAAAGCTAGGGACTTTTTAATTGGCTTTGTTTTTCTCCTGCCTCCCAGGGAATGTTTATTGCCTGCTCGTGGAGTAAGATTCACGGGCAGAAATTCCCACTTCCTTGATCCCACATTTTGGCTTTGGCAGAGGAGTGAAGCTGGTGGACCTATTGCCCTACTGGTCCAGTCTCTCATGCAGCAAATGCAGAGAATCTAACACTTTCTAGAAGTCTGCTCCCACACATTGGAAATAAAGGAACAGTTTCTTAGTGAAGTGGAACCTTCTCTCAGAAATGAGTCAGCTTTTGCACCACCCCAGAATGCACTGGTGCATTTGGTTTCCATGGTTAGTAGACTTACTGCAGTGAATTTTCTTTGATATCCAAATGAGGCCTTCAAAAATTCTTAAGGCAGCTGTTTTCATACACTTTGGTGAGGACATTGTAGATTTATTTTTAGAACTTAGAATCAACAGTTTCCTCACAGGAAGGCAAGCATAAGATAAATATCAACATGCTGGACCTCGAGGACTAGATGATCTAGCAGAGTGATAGCGGGCTCTCTGGCTAAAAGTTTTCAGGTAGAGTTTGTAAAACCATCTTTCGGCATGCTGCGTTACCGAAAATTCAGCTAGGTAGCTGTAACTCGTTGGTTCACGTTTTGTGGGCCCCTTTCATCTGTTTAGTTCTGCCATTTGTGATTTTGGCATTTTACTAACTTGAGATGCCTACTTTTCTATAGAAAGACTTTAAGACTCGTTAGGTCGTAGGCTGTATATAAAACATTTTAGCTGAGTTACTTTCTTGAGCTTAAATATATACTTGTAATTTAATCAGTCAAAACATCAAGAATCTACTTATGAAAATCTTAGTTTCAGGATATATAGCATTTCAAGAATAGCGACACCATAGAACGTAAGAGATTTAGTTAGGACAGGATTTTTTTAAAGTAAGAAATTGATACAGTGGCCCAATATTCTTTCAGAAAGTTTCCCTCTCTCCCACTCTCAACTACATTTTTCAGATGACTCTATTTCAGTAATGGGAAATCATAATTATTTGGCTTCATTCTTGAGCCTTCTAATAAACACCTGCTGGTCATTTTTAATGTGTGAGGCAGTGTGCTTAGTGGAGAAGATAGAGCATAAACAAATGAAAATTGAACAGTGGTACAAAGTAAGGGCATAAAAGATGTTGCCACGTAAGTGATTAGTTGCCAAATGAATGAAACAGTTAAGTGCTCTGGAAATTCAGGATCTCCCTTGTCTGTTGTGCTGCTGGTAAGTGATGAAGGGGGCCGCACTGAACTGTCTGCATGAAACAGTGTAGTCCAACTGTTTATGCCCTTTCCCAAGACTGCATTTCTGGTACAAATCCTTTCCCCTCTTGTCTTAAAATATTAAAAGCATATAAGCTCAGGCCTGAAAGAAATGCTCTTTTTGTCTTTTGTACAGTCCTGTTGTGGGGAAGGGCAGGTGCAGGAAAGAAAATTAGAGGCAATAAGAATATAAATAGAGAAATTTTCCCCTGATTTACATTTCAAACACAGAGGTTAGGGCATGTGTGCTGCCAAAGCTTACTGGCTTCATGAGTTAAAAACAAGAATTCTAGCATATTTTTTTATTTCAAGTGAAAGTTTTCATCTAAAATTAGGTAACAGTTGGGAAGTTACAGCTTGATTTTACCTCCCGGAAATTTTGAAAGCTAAATTTTCTCTGGAAATGCTCTGATTTTATAAGTTGCTTTAAAATGACCAGATGCACATTCAGAGTTCTCTGGTGGGTAAACCACTGATTAGCTTTGAAATACCAAAAGCATTTATATTTCTGTTTGAAATATGAAATCTCAAAATGCTAAATTGGTTCACATTTTGTTAAATATTACTCTGTAACCTTCTGGTAGTCTAGTTGGTGTTGCCTAAATTGTGTTATGACAAAATTAGATGACACTGTGCTACTGCATCCGTTAGCATTCATCCTTATCCTTGGTCTGTCACAAATAAGGATGTTTGGGACAGATCTGTAAAAAGCAAGAAGGAATTTTATATTGCAGAATTGGATGTCTAGCCTCAAAGCAACTTGGAGCCACCCTTTCCTTTTGAAGAACCTCTGTTCAAAATGGAGGGGCAAAATCGTTTTTAATGATTTATCGCTTATAAAATATATATATGTGTGTGTGTACATATATATAAAGATGGTAAGTGAAACGTATGCCCTTTGTTTCTACTTTATTCTTAGATTAGTTGATTGTGAACCACTTGTCAGGCATACTTTCTCAAAGTGAAAATTCAACCCATCTATTTAAAGAATAAGTTGGCTCTTTGTGAACTGTCTTTTTTTCCCCCCTCCCCTTGAATCTGAGACTTACTCCTTGGTGACTTTCAGACCACAAAATACAGGAAACCAGTTTTGTTTGCCATTGTGCTAGAACTTGATTAGTTTGAGCTTCTCCAGTGCTGCGCCCCCAGCTGGTCTTAGAGGAGAAACCAACTGTGGGTACTTCTGGCTTCTGTCCACAAGATTGTTCTTGGTCCAGAAATCAATTCAGAAGTAGTTTACTTTTTTTCCTCCAATGAAATATTTACCATCATTTAATGTCTTTAATCCCAAGATAGTCTTTCTTCCCTATGACAGCCAGGGCAGAGGAACTATTTTCAGAAGCAGTTTTTAAAGATGTAGAGTTTTTCTAAAAATTTTTAATGCTTATGGAGTACATTGCAAAATTAGAATAATTTTACATGAAAATGAGACCTTTTTTAAGTCTTTCAAGCTCTTAGTGACAGAAGCTAAGAGTGTGGACATAAGCTTTTTAAGGAGTGTGTATGGAAAAGCTTGAGGGAAAGGATTCTTGGCTTTATTTCCCTTCTCAGAATGTCCTACATAACAGCATGAATGTAACCCAGATAGCACAAGTGGTGTGTGCCTTTATCTGGGTCCCCAAAGATGCCCCTTGCTTAGGTTACATAGAAATAAGTTATACACACTTGTAATTACACTACTCAGCACCAGCTTTAGTTCAGTTTGTGCCCCCCCCCCATCAGCCATTGTGCAGGTGATTGAACAGTTTCGGTTTCACAAGATTGTTACAGTCTCCTTGCAATGGAGATGCTATTAGACATACTCATTTGTTTCCTAACCTTTATAAATGTGATGTGCTATTCTAAAGGACATTTTAGAAATGGGCTACGTTGGGTTTGCCTAGCAGATAGGCTTTGTTTGTTTTTGCTTTGTGACCATAAACAACATACTCCATAATGATCTGTGAATTTCTTTTGTGTAAACAAGGCCTGTGGCTGCTTTCTAAATGTGTTAGACAAGGTGATATGCTCGTTTCATTGGCTTAGAGCATTTTCCTTACTATGTTAGTAAATAATTTTGTCAACTAGTATTTTTAGCACCGCTGCTGTTGTGCACAAAGCACCTTCAGAAAGCTACTGAGGAAAAGCAAAAATGCAGAAGTCTTCAGGTCTTCACTCAGCTCTGCACAGAGAGGTCTTTCCTGGTCTCCTTCTCTAAATTATTAACCCACTCCCTTCTCTGCCTCACCATAACACTTCATATCCCTCCCTTGCTGGACTTTTTTTTTTTTCCTTTAGCACTTACAATGATGTCACTTACTATCGTTTTCTTGTTTATTTTGTTTCATGTCTGTCTTCCCCCCCTCATGATGCCAGGGATCTGCGCCTGTGTTGTTCATGCTGCAGCCCCAGGGCTTTGGATTTGGTGAATGCGCAGGAGATACCTGTCGAATGAATGACAGAGGCAGCATCTCCCCTTGAGGGATTGAATTTAGTGGTGGAAGTAAAATGAAGAACCCCTGTGCCCTTTTCAGCTACACTCAAATCTGTGTCATGAATACTCCGAAACTCATTCAGCTACACAGGCACAGCTAACGGAAGGGACCCTTTAATTCAGAGCGGTTGTGATTCAGAGAGAGCAGAAGGGTTTCTGCAGTTCATTCTGTGAAATTGGCTCGGGCTAGGAGGGCCTGTGAAGAGATTCGAGCTGAACAGAGCAGGTAGTTTCCAGAAACAGGGTGGTTGGCTCCGCAGTGCAGAAGGATTTCCTGGGCAGAGTGTGGCGGAGGCGGCAGCTGGGAGTAAGGCAGGCAGAGTACGTGCAAATATGTTGTTCTCTGACAGAAGACCACTGAGGGAACGTTGGGAAAGGAAGAGATGTCTGGTAGAGGAGAGCCAGCTTGGTGAAGAATCAAGGATGAGAAGATTTCTTTTATTAGGCAGGTATCGGGAACCACAGCAGGTTATCTGGGGAGCAGAGTTGTTGGTCAGAATTTCATTTTTAGAAGAGACTTTTTAGGCATTGTGGATTTTTTTTTTTCCCCAAAATGTAGGGAAGCTCACAAGAGATGCCGAAAGGTGAGTATGGCTTAAGAATATGGCTGTGGTAGTGCAGAGAAATGGAACAAAAATGAATGATAATCTTGAGGAAAGTACAACAAAGCTTATAAACTACATATGGTGCCGAGAGGAATAAGAAGTGGTCGAGGACTTCTTCAAGTACAGATTTCAGTAGTTTTGCCACTAGAAGAAGCTCTCTAAGGAAGACTTGGACAGATTAATGATGGGAATGTAGATTACTGCCTCCTAATTACATAAATGGGACTGTTCTGGAAAGCTTTCCTTGTAGTCAATTAAATGGAGGTATTACATAAAAGTTTCAGGAATCTTTTGTTACTGTTTTAGTCAAAACTAAAGCTAGTGATAAACTCTGTCCTCTTATTTGTATATATATATTCTAATTTAGTAAGACAGGAAACATTTATTCCAATGAAGACTTTTAATATATATTTTAAACAAGAACTTGACGCATAGTTACCCGTTAGTAGAATTTGCACCAACCCTCTCAAACACCACTAATTGACATGGACTAACAATTAACTAAACTTTTCCTGCTTGCTCACTGTCAAAAGTATATTGTTCTGGCTTAATGCTTTTCCTTCTAAATGATATTTAATCTTTTTAAGTAAGATCTTCTCTTCTCTCCTTTCATATGTCTTAAATTTCTTCTTTCTGCTCCAGTCATTTATTTTCTTCTGCAGTCTAGTCCAGGGCGTTGTCAACATAGGGCACTGTCCATCCTTCTCTCCAACAGCAGTTGGGAATAATATCAACCGTATTTCCATGTATGGAGCTTCTGCAGAGGCCAGGCATGCATTAAGACAATCCTTACCATAGCCATAGGTATTATCTTCATTTTACAGTTGCACAAACCAAGGCTCAGAGAGATGAACTGATTTCATACCATTTACAGGGCAAGTGTTTGGTAGACCATAGGATTCAATTCCTGATCTGTTCGATTGAGCACTTTCTCCACCCTAGATGTAGTCTCAAACCATTTTCTTAAACACAGTTGTTTTTTTTTTTATTTATTTTTTATTTTTTTTAATGTACCTCTTTGAGCCACCCTGTACTTTTGGGTTTCTTGCTAATTTTATTTTTTGTGATTGTAGCTTTCCTATTAAGTCTAGATTTTTTTTAATCCATGAGGTATGAACATTAAAATTTCATACCTTACATTAAGCCTTCCAGATTGCTGGTATTAAATCATTTTAGTCCACCAAAAATGAAACTTTTTTTTTAATCCTTTCTTTAGGAATGCATATATATATATATATACATACACACATACACGTCACTGCCTTTTTGGAGAATGTTTCTTTAGGTTTCAAGTTTCTTTATTTGAATAAAATTACTTTCCTGTTAAAATTCAACTCAGCAAACACTTACTAAATACCATGTACTCCCTAAAGAGTATAAACAGTGTCCTGGGGGCACAACAATGAATGAGATACCTGGCCTTAAGGAGCTCCTTCACATTCTAGGTTTAACAGAAAAAAAAACATGTAAATAAGTATCTATAATCACTGGCCCACCCAGGATGATGCTCCCAGTAATCAAGGCCTTATTGTACATTTCATTTAAATAAGTGTGTTAAAATCAAATTCTAAATGTAGAATTTTTCCTAGGTATGCCTTGCAATAGCTCATTATTCCCAGCCAACAGACCTCCAGCTACTCTTTGCATTTGAATATGTTGGGAAAAAATACCACAATTCAGGTAAATATGAAAATATTAAATATTGTGACTAACTTTACATTGTTTAAGTTTTATTCTTATGTTTATCAGAGGCTTCCAAGTACATGAGCTTTAATGATTGTAGAATTATTAGCTTCATAACTGCTAGAGAAGAAAGCACTATATACTAGAAGAGACAATATTTGTTAGATTATTTCTTAGAAAGGAACCAGGAAGAACCTGTAAGCAGCTATAAACATAGGCTTATAAGAATCATGTGAGGTCTAGGGGGCGCCTGGGTGGCTCAGTCCTTAAGCGTCTGCCTTCAGCTCAGGTCATGATCCCAGGGTCTTGGGATCGAGTCCCACATCGGGCTCCCTGCTCTGCGGGAAGCCTGCTTCTCCCTCCCACTCCCCCTGCTTGTGTTCCCTCTCTCGCTCTGTCTCTCTCTGTCAAATAAACAAAATCTTAAAAAAAAAAAAAAAAAAAATCCTGTCAGATCTTTTACCTATGGTCCCTGGCTTATATTTTATGGTGAAGAAAAATCCCCGTCCTCCCACTTTTAATTGATAGCTTGAGTTGAAATAATCTCATCTTTTAAACAAAACTGACAGAAAATTAAAAGATACTTGAAATGCATGATCTTTTCTGACATGGTGTGATTTCATGCAAAAGCTAAAGTGGTTAAACGTTTTAGCGGAGAGATCACTGAGATCATCAAAATACTGACTTTATGTTTCTTAATAAGATTGATGGAAGAGGAGTGTCTATCCAAAGGACAAGTATATTCTAGGCAGTGTTTGTAAAAGTAAAGTAGTACTGTTCATATGTTTACTGAATATGTAATTACTCAGTGATGACATCACCAAGGAAAATTCCAGATGATCATGTGATTCTGTACATTTCTTATATCCAAATGTAATTTTAATCAGCCATTTAAAAAAAATCCCATAAAAGGATAGAGGAGAAAAACAAAGGGTTCATGTCTCATATCAGCCACTTGTGGATTAGGGACCACACATCGACTCAACCTACCAAGGCACGTGTTCTCCCACTATTAAGGCAGAAAAATAAATCAATTACGTATTTACGAGGAAAGATCAGTTCACTCCAACATGGTCTGAACAGGGATCTTACAAATTATTAATTGTACTGGGCTTTCGTTTTATTATCTCAAAACATACTGTAGTAATTTAGTCTATGAAATAAAAGCATATTTGAGTATCACTATATTGTAAATACATTAAGATGTAGGGAATAATACAGAGTATCTGCAGATGCATATGGTATAAGTGTATTTTCACTCCTTTAAAAGATACTTGTAAACACCATAGAGATGGTATGTGAAAGTCATGCTTTGCAGAAGGAGTAGCTTTTATCATACAGTGCTGTATTTATAGAAATTGGAAGACAAAGTATTTGTGACTTAATCTTATCAAAATGTAACCAATTGTAATTTAGGCTTGAGCAAAATAATTTTTGAAGTTTATTTCTACTATAAATTATAAAATTTACTTACTGTCTAAACATAAAAGTATTGTAGGTCCTGCACTACTCATTAGGTGAATATTTCTTTGGATCATCATCAAGCTACAGACCATGATCATCAAGGTTATTTCCAATAAGATCCTCACCCACACTTGCAAGAGAGTAGCTGAAATGAAAGTTTCAAGAGGTCCAAGAGTTGTAAGAGTCTTTGATTCCCCCTTAAATTTATACAGATCAATTCTTGATGCTATTTTTTTTTCTAATAGAAATGATTCCATCCAGGATATAGATCTATGATTTCCGCAGTAATGTAATGACCTGAGCTCAGCAAATGCAGTAAACTTCATTATGCATTTGGGAACCTGATGCCTCCTCTAGTTAACTTTTTAGTTTTCTTCATCCATTCCTTATGGGCATCTCTGGGTCAATAATACTGCAAATAGTTATTCTACCCATAGCTCTTCTACTACTGGGTTTTCTTACTTACATCAATCAGTTCTGTATGTCTTCTTATATGTAGCTTGTTGATAAAATTGGATAATTAATACTTAAAATATTCAGGAACACTTTTTTTTATTACATCTTTCAGTCACCTCTTGCTTTGATAGGTACTTCATAAACATAACACTTGGCCAGAGTTTTGTTAAGATTCCTCCTAGGGTAACACCCTTTAATATCCTTCCGTGCTGTTGCAGAAGCATAAACTGCATCCTTAAGATCAAAAGAAGCCTGAACTATCCACACACTGCAGTCAGAATTCATTTATTTGTGAGTGAAAGATGCCCAATAATCCACTCTTGAACTTCTGGATGCCACCTTGATTCATTGGCTGGATTAAAGAATAAAGAAGTCCTTTTTGCAGGCAGGTAGGTGACAAAGCTGTTTCCACGAATAAGATCTGAAGTTAGAGGATGTCCCCTGCAGTTATCTAGGGAAAGAATCTTTGAGATGGCCTTAGGCACTCTGAGGGTTTCTTCCATGTTCAGCATCCCTTGAGTGAGAACACCATCTCTGCAGAGCTCACCAGTCATCCAAGTACTTCTATGAGGATCCCGAAGTAAAGGGATGGTGCGTAGCACTGGGGCCCCAGGCGCGGAGCCCCTCAGGGGGTGCTGGCACAGACAAGCACGGTGGTTCTGGTTTTTTTCTTAAAACTTGAAAGAAACCACAAGGACTCTGCTTTCCTCAGTCAGGTTGTTATTGGGCAAATAATGTCACAAAAGTACAGACTGATCTTTGTGATAAAATTGATAAGATGTCAGATTATGCTTCCAGTCTGAAGTATTGAAAACCTCATGAAGTTGGGGCGCCTGGGGGGGCTCAGTCAGTTAAGTGTCTACTCTTGATTTTCCGCTCAGGTCATGATCTCAGCATGGTGAGATCGCGAGCCCCCCATCAGGCTCTGCCCTGAGCATGGAACCTGCGTAAGATTCTCTCTCTCCCTCTTCCACTGCCCCTCCCCCCCTCTAAAAAGAAAGAAAAGACAACCTCATGAAGTTATCTGCAGCCTCAGTGTTAGCAGCTCTACTCCATGACAGACATTGAGCTTGCAAATGCTGTGATGTAATCTCAAGTTGTCATGTAGTCTCATGACAGAAAATGGGCATTTTCAGTGGTTTATTTTGTAATTTTATCCTTTTTATTAACAAAGGCCTTGGTATTAGATTTTCCATTAAATGCTTATTTGAAAACCACTTACAGAGTACATAGTCCATTTGAAACTGTAGAAATTTTTAAGGTTTGTTGCCTGTCAGTTCTTTTAAGATTCTCAAGTATAGCGAGACATGGTTGTGATTGATCCTTGGGTCTCTTGAATACTGGTGGTTCCCAGCCAGCCTCCCGTATCAGAATCCCTGGAGGAACTTTTAGAAATGCAGCCATCCCAGCTCTTCCCCAGGGCCCAAAGTCTAAGTCTCCCGGTTAGAACCACTTCGTTGACTCACCCTGTTGAACTGAACATCACAGCTTTGTTTTTACCCTTGTCATCCGTTATGACTTGATTTCTGCAGTATCATCAAAGCGATAGGCTTTCTTCCCATTTGTTGACCACTTTTATTGTCTTTGCTGTTTGAGGCCATTCTAAATATAGATGGGGCTAGTTAAGTGGATAATTTCAGCACAGCATGGGATTAGACTTTTGAACTGTGTCACAGAAGATAGCCAGGGTGGGGCGCCTGGGTGGCTCAGTCGTTTGAGTGCATTCAAATACTCTTGATTTCAGTTTAGGTTGTGATCTCAGGGTCCAGGCAGGGATCAAGCTGTGTGTTGGGCTCTGTGCTCAGTGGGAAGTCTGTTTGAGGATTCTCTCTCCCTCTGCCCTCCCCCCTCCCCCGCTTATGCGCACGTGTGCACGTGCTCGCTCTCTCACTCTTGCTCTCTGTCAGACAAATAAATAAATCTAAAAAAAAAAAAAAAAGAAGAAGAAGATAGCCAAGGTCAGGAGTGCTTATGATCTAGTTTTCACGTTTAGTTGGCTGAGGAACTGTCCTAAAACCTCAGATAACTCTCAGGAAAGCTGGATCTTCCTAAGATGACTGATTTTGCCAGTCTGTTGCTGCACCTGTTAGTAATCCACTTGTAGAGCAGGCCACAGGCATCAGGCCTTTGGGACTTTCTGGAAAGCATTAGAATTTCCAGACTCTCTAATGCCGTATTAAGTATCTGTTACACATTCTCTAATAAGCTCTCACTGAAGACGATATAGAATATATAACCTAGTCCTGGTTGTTGAGAAACGGACAACCAAAACCTGTGAAATAGTAAAATAGTGCAATATCCTGTAGTTTTTCCTCACCTGATGTTCAGAAAATTTGTCTTTTTGTGGTTAGATCTTGAGACTAAATCTTGGCTAGAGAAACAGTCTCAAACTGTATGTTCTCAGCCTAGCTTACTAAAGTCTGTAACTTCAAAACACTCAAAAGTATTCAGTTCTAGCCTCCTAGCTGAGGGTATCCTGCCAAACTATTTACACAGCTCTTTAATAATGGTGAATGTGCTCTTTATACTTCTTTTTTGGTGGTGGTTGTCTCATTGCGTGGCAAGGACCTCTGGTACAATGTTGAATAGTAACCAGGATAGCAGGCATCATTTCTCTTCTGGATTTTGATGAGGATGATGTTTACTGTGTGTTTCTGGTAATTATCCTTTATCAAGTAAGGAATTTCCCTTTTATTCCCAGTTTACTGAAGTTTGTTTTTTTAAATTATGAGTAGGTGTTGAACTTGATCAAATATTTTTCTGCACTTTGAACTGATCATATGGGGTGTTTTTTCCCCTTTAATTTGATCATATGATGAATTATATTTTCTAATGTTGAATAGCTTTCTGTGGTTTTTGGTGTTCTGGATCACTGTGTGTAAAGTGACAGTTGCCTGGACATTCCAAGAAGGTTCTTCATCCTGGAGAGATTACAGCTCTCAAGCATAGCTACTCCGGAGAAGGCTTTGAGATGGAGTGGCACTCCAGGATATGTGCTTAGCTTTAGCCTTTTAATATTAAACAAGCTCTGCTGAAACTAGAATCAGAATCACTGGGTAATTCTGATGCCACGTAAAGTATAAAATTCAGAATTCCTAGCATGGTGCCTAAGACCCTTTCTAATCTAGAGTAGCACTGTCCAGGGAGGGAAATGTTCTCTCCTCTGCGTTGTCTGGTATAGGACCCACTAGCCACATGCGGCTGTGGAGCACTGGAAATGTGGCTGGTACAACTGAGGACCTGCCTTTTTTATTTTATTTTATTTTGTTTGGATTTAAATCACACGTGTGACTAGTGGCTACTGTTTGGGCAGCAGAGACCAAGGGTCTTGGCCCCACCTCATTTTCCAGCCTCTCTTCCACCATCCCTTGCATCCCTCATGCTCTAGCTGTATCTCATTACTTGTTATACAGTTATACCGTGTTTTTTATGTTCTGCTCTGCCCAGCATGCCTACCTCCTCATCTCACCAGCCACCTGGCAACATTTGGCTCATTCCTTAGGTCTCTTTTCAGGTGTGGTCAGGTCCTGAGGCATCTCCTGCCCCAGCCTCCATCTCCAATGAGCGCTCTCATGGCGCTTGTACATCCAGCTCACTGTGACTGGGGCTGAGCTTACCCTCCACTGTCTTGTTGGTGCTTTCAAGATACAGATAAAACCTTACTCATTTTTTAATTTTCAGGCCTTAGCGCATGGGAGGCTCTCCAAAAATACGTGTCTTGCACCAGGTGTTAATAAATGGTCCACAGAAGTGGGCATGGCATGTTCGTGGGACAATGAAGGGGTTTCCGTGGCTATGGGGGAGCATGGGGTTAAGGCAGTAATGAAAGGTCAGGTTGATTATCTAAGAGATTTATAAGCAAAATTGTTTTGCTCCAGGAAGTTGGAAAATGAGCATGAGGGAAAGTTTGGGACAAGGGTAAAACATCATGAAAGCATGATTTTGGGGCATTGTGTCCTGTAGCAGGCTGCAGCCTGGTTTGAGTGCTGTAGAACGTCGTGTCGGGGATGTCAGGCCGGAGACCTGCCACCACTGTTGCAGCCTGTAGCGATAAGACACGGGGCCAGGAAAGATTGTGCCATCTGTCACCCCAGTTTGCCAGGGTAGAGCAGGCTGACTGCTGAGACGCTCTCTTTCCCTCTGGTCACTCTGCTGGCCTTCCTGAGGCTGGGGGCATCTCCCAGAGGACAGCAGTTCTCAATGAGAGAGGGCTCCTTGCTAAGGAAATTCAAGTGTAGGCCCTCTGCTGAAATCCTCAGGTGGGAGTGGCCCTCTGAGTACAAGGAACGCTTGTGAGCTTATCAAAGGAAAATTGAGTAGATACAGGAGACCAAGAATTTTATAATGAGCTGTAGAAAAGAGTGGGGTTGTCAATATTAGAAGGATGAAAGATTTGGTCGAGAACAGACATGATTGGATGCATTCATTGTTCCAGGCAAAACGTGTGGAAAAGAACAGTGATTTGAATTTACCCCACAGTTTAGGGCAGGGGGAATGAGGGAGGCTCATGAGTGGCTTCCGTGGAATGGTAGGGATAGAAGGTCATGGAAAAGGAGAAAATCTGGGCAGCAGGCATTGTTCATCATTTTGGGAAGATGGGCAGTAACAGGGAGGAGGGAAAAATGTATATATATGTAGCACAGTAGCTGGCGTGGTGCAGCTTGGTCAGATGAAAGTCATTTCAAAATCAAGGTGACCTGTTTGTGTTTGAGGGTAGACAAGAGAGAGCCAGTAGAAGGAGAGAGAAGTTAACGGTGCTGGAGGAGCCAGGGAAGAGCTGGATGAGGACGAGACAAGATGAGTTCTGACAAGAGGAGGCCACCTCTTTCTCAGGACCGTTGGGAGCAGTCGGAACACCTGAGGGAGACTGGAAAGACACGCAGGGAGGAGATGTCCCGTCCGAGTGTATTCCTGACAGGAGGCGCCGAGACAGGAGAGGGCATGTGGGGCGAAATGTGACCTTGAAACAAAACTAATACTACTGCTTTTTCTCGTAGCCAGTAACATTAATGGAATACCCTCAGGAGGTGGCCGGGGGACTGGTGGTGGCAGCGTCCAGAACACTCCGCTCTTCGAAACGTACTCAGACTGGGACCGAGAAATGAAGAGGACAGGTTCTTCCGGTTGGAGAGTTTGTTCCATTAACGAGGGTTATATGATATCCACCTGGTAAGTCCAGTTTGAACAACCTTGTGAATAAGAATCAAACTCTGCTCTCTGATAACTTGCACGTTACCGTGAATGGAATATTTGTTTTTAATAGTGCTTTCACGAATATTTTAAAGATAAGGGAAAAAGAGAGAGAGGAAGATGTGTTACGGCACAGGGAGCCTGCCCACTAGGAATTGCTGTTCTGGCGGCGTCCTGGAGTCTGGGTGTCTTCTGGGGATGAGAACGGTTAGAAGAGGGAGCTAAGGAACTAAGGCTCCTGGGATTTGTGGGTCTGGTTTGGTTTTGTCTTGTGTGCCGTTTGTCCTTACCCGTAGAGAACAAAGGTGGATATGTTTTTCAGAAACTGCATACATCTTTGATTAAAAATCACTTTGGAGAATATTTCAGACATCTCCTTTGGATGTTTTCCTCTGCTATAATTATAAGTTTTGTGATAATTGACCAAAGGATACAGGTTTTAGACAGAGATGTCTAGGGTCAACCTTGTCTTCCATGGTAGATGCCATGTGGCCGCCAAGGAGGGTACACATTAAATGGGGATAAATTGTGTGTATATGGGATCTGCAAAGCACACTTACCTGCCTAAAGCACAGGAACGCTTTGCTTTTTCCTCTCCAGCCTTCCAGAATACTTTGTAGTGCCAAGTTCTTTAGCAGACCAAGACCTGAAGATCTTTTCCCATTCTTTTGTTGGAAGAAGGATGCCAGTAAGTGATGTCTGTTGGATTTCATTCACGTCGATGTTCTTTTCTTCTCCCAGTCAAGTAAAGGCTCTGCTTCCCTCCTAGCTCTGGTGCTGGAGCCACTCTAATGGCAGTGCTCTTGTGCGAATGGCCCTCATAAAAGACGTGCTGCAACAGAGGAAAATTGACCAGAGGTAACCAAGACGTGGCCGTTGTTCCTTTGGACATTTTTAGTTGTCATAAATGAGTAAACTCCTGACTGCTTGAAAATAGTTGGAAAACGACATAGTTTTATTAATTAGTTAGCATGTATTCTATATAAGAATTACCATTTTGAAAAAAATGTACATATATTAAAATTAACATTTAAGTTATACTAAATATAATTTAACTCTTTGGCCTATAAGACACTGGAAGATCAGGACACCTGGGTGGCTCAGTCGGTTAAGTGTCTGCCTTCGGCTCGGGACATGATCCCAGGGTCCTGGGATCGAGCCCCACATCGGGTTCTCTGCTCAGTGGGAAGCCTGCTTCTCCCTCTCCCTCTACCCGTCCCCCTGCTCTCCCTCTCTCTTTCTCTCAAATAAATAAAATCTTAAAAAAAAAAGAAAGACCCTGGAGGATCTTCACATTGCTGACATCTTGCCATAGCAGTGTCACCTTTAACATACTTCCAAAGTGCAGTGATTTCCAGTTGAGCTATTTCAGGATAAATCAGACTTTTCTATTAGTTCAGAGTGTCTTAAGTCTTAGAGTCACAGTAGCTTAGATGGTGGTTTTAATTAGCTACCACAAACAAGTTTGGCATCATCTGCTGAAGTCACCAGTAATCTCCATGTCGTTAAAGCAGTAGGCATTCGGCAGTTGGCGGGCATCACTGCTGGTCTGTCTGTCCCTAAAGCACTCTGAGTCCTAGGCGCCTGCTCCTTCCCACTCTCCTGCAGCCCCTCTTCCTCACCGGTGCTCTGTGCCCTCTGCAGCCCTGGCTCTTTGCAAACATCACCTAGAATCTGTCTGAGGCCACTGCTTCCCAGTCTGTATTTCCTTCCTAAAGAAGTTCATCTGTGGCTGTGGCTTTAGTGACCATCAAATTTTTATCTCTAATGGGACATCTTCTGTGGAAGTCTCAAAGGCCCTTTAAACTCATGATGTCCAAACCCAGACTCCAGCATACGGGCACCATGCCCTCTCCCAGCCTGCTCTCAGAAACCCAGGAGTCCTTACTTTCGCTTCCTTCCCCACGTTCAGTCCATCATCAGCTTCTGTCACTTCACTCTCTCAAAATCTTACAGACCCGTGTGTGTCCACCCCAGCTCCACCCCCCCCAGTGTGTTGTCAGGTGTCTTCATGTCTTCCTTCCGTGTCTCATCCAGTACCACACGTGTTGCTCTGGGCCCTGGCCCCGTGGACTGTGCCCGGGGCTTTCCCACCTCCTGACGTTCCCCGGTGCTGTTCCCTTCCGGGCTGCCTTTCTTTGAGTACTCTCTACCCCACCCACTTTTGGTGCTCACTCATCCTTTATATCTCCATTCCAAAATCACTCCTGAAGATAAGCTTTCCCTCACCTGCCAGATTAGATCAGGCCTCAAGTTACCCATTCTCCATGGCGCTCTCAGTTCTCTTCAGAACACTGATTTCGGTTTTTAATTATATATGTGTTTGAGTTTGATTACTGCCTGTCTTTGCTACTAGGCTGTGAGCTCGTGAGCTGAAGGGATTACATTTTGCACACCATTGTTCATTCAGCACTCAGGAAATACCTGCCATATCGGATACTTGTTCAGTACTCTATAAATGAGGGAACAAAGGAGCAGATCTTAGAAAACTGGCTCAGAGAGCCTCAAATTGTTTATCACACCCTGTTATGGGTGTAGCCAGGTCTTAGGGTGTTTTCCACACTGCCATACCTAAGAAAGCCATGTTTGCTGAAGCAAATAGCTGGCAAGTGACCCGCAAACGAGCCTTCAGGGTTCTGGAAAGGACAGTGACTGGCTTCATGTAATCTCTGATGGAGTTTTTACCTCGGTCACGTTGAAACTGACCTGTGTGTCGTGTCGCGCTCCGAGGCCAGTGTTGGCTGCCGTGTCAGGGGTGCTGCTGGGCCAGAGTTCATTCTGGACCCTCACAGCCAGTGGCACGTTTCATCTTTTAACTTTATTAAGCTGCGAATTGTTTTAATTCCTTTGTTTTTCCAGCTGTCCCACCCTTCATAAGTAAGACACGTTCTCTGCGTTGTCCAGGCTCTCTCCAGGCCTTTCTCCTTAGACACATCAGCTCAGCCCCACTGGCCTTCTCTAGGTTTCTCCACAGCCAAACTTGGGTCCACCACAGGACCTTTGCCCTTACTGTCCCTCTGCGTTTAGAACACTTACCCACAGATCTTGCATGGCTCCTAGGCATTTGGATTTTGGCTTCAGTGTTGTTTTTACAGAAAAGCCTTCCCAGCCACATGACTTGAACTAGCCTGCTTCCACTCCGGTGGTGCCACCATGGCATTCACGCCAGCCTGTGACTTTCTCATCTACCCTCCCACCACCAAGCTCGGAAGTCCCGTGAGAGCAGAGGCTCCACCGGTCTTGTTCATCTATCTCCAGCTCTTAGAGTAGTTCCTTAGCCCATAATAGATCTTCAAAAAATATGTGTGGCATGAATGAATGACTCAAGGATTTTATCTTTATTAGGATTTGTAATGCAATTACTAAAAGTCATCCACAGAGAAGTGATGTTTACAAATCAGATTTGGATAAGACCTTGCCCAATATCCAAGAAATACAGGCGGCTTTTGTGAAACTTAAGCAACTATGCGTTAATGGTAATTTCATTTTTATCTGTGTGTGTGTGTGTGTGTGTGTGTATGTATGTATCTAGTGAACTGGGGATACAGCATTGCATGAGGTATGTCAGAAAAAGTGACATTCCTTGAAAATATAGAAATAGATATATTTAGGTAGAGGCTCATTGAAATATCTGTACAAATTATTATATGTGACAATATCAGAAGCTCTCAGAAAATGAAGTTTAAAATGCTTTTTGTTTTGGAGGAAAGAAAGAAACCAGTGAAATCACTTTCAAAGCATGAACTGTTGTGGTAGGATCCTTTTGTAAAAGTGCCAAGAGAACGACGAGCTACCTTACGGACAAACGTATTAAGATTCTAATGCAGACAGTTGCGTTTTGAGATGCGGGACCTGACACGGATTTCAGACACAGCCGTGTTGTAATCTGTGCGGCCTTGGAGTTCTAATCGTGTGTTTGAGCAGGTGCTTCTCGGGTGCTTTCAGTGTGTCCCGGGGTGGGGGTGACTCACACAAAAGCATCTTTGGCGAGAAGTGAGTCCTCCCTGAAGGGCACCCAGAGCCTCCCATTACGCGGCAGCCAGGAGAGGCAGTCACTGGGGTGGGTCTGCAACAACGAAGGGGTGCTGGCCTGGAAGAAGAGCTGGGGCGGGGGGGTGTTAAAAAAGTACAGTGACATGAATGATTATCAGCCGTCTGGTAAGTGGAATGTGATTAGAGCCTGGAGTTCGTGAGGCAAGAGACACCTTGAGAAAGGCCAGGCAGGACTCGGGAGGGCATGCAGGCCCTGCCGGGAAGGTGCCCTCATTCCTGCCGTGGTCACGGAAACCATGTGCAGGAGGCAGTGCGGGCAGCAGGGGAGGGCAGGGCTTGCAGGCAGGACGCTGTGAGTGGGGGCTCCAGAATCCAGGCCTGGGCTCACCAGGAAAGCGGGAGCCACTGGGTCTTAGGAGGCAGAGGTGCTAAGACTCTGCGGGACTTCCCGAGAGCCAGAGTGAAGGAAACCAAGGCCCAGGGGAATCCTTGTTTTGTTTTTTATAGACTCATAACATGTCTCTTCATGTTTATATTGTTAAATGAAAATGCATAGTACTTTTTTAAAGCCAACTTTTAAATATGGAAAATCTGTGACGTGTATCACTTAAAATGTGATCACATCAAATTGTTTAAAAAGCCTAAACGTGTGTATACATACGTATTGTGTATGTGTGTATGTATATATAATTGGCATATTTATTGCAGAGCCTTTTGAAGAAACTGAAGAAAAATGGTTGTCTTCACTGGAAAATACTCGGTGGTTAGAATATGTAAGGTTTGTACAACTACTTGCCTGTTTTTTTTCCTTAACTTTTTTTTATTTTGAACTAATTACAGACTCATGGGAGGTACAAAACAGTACAGCGCTCCATGTACTCCCCACCAGCTTCTCCCAGTGGTAACGTCTTCCATAACTAGAATATGGCATCAAAACCAAGTGGTACAGGGGCGCCTGGGTGGCTCAGTCGGTTAAGTGTCTGCCTTTGGCTCAGGTCATGATCTTAGGCTTCTGGGATCGAGCTCCGCATTGGGCTTCCTGCTCAGTGGGGAGCCTGCTTCTCCCTCTCCCTCTGCTCCCCCTGCTTGTGCTCGTTCTCTCTGTCAAAAAACTAAATAAATCTTAAACAACAGGGTGCCTGGGTGGCTCAGTCATTAAGCGTCTGCCTTCGGCTCAGGTCATGATCCCAGGGTCCTGGGATCGAGTCCCACATCGGTCTCCCTGCTCGGCAGGAAGCCTGCTTCTCCCTCTCCCACTCCCCCTGCTTGTGTTCCTGCTCTCGCTGTGTCTCTCTGTCAAATAAATAAGATCTTTAAAAAAAAAAAAAATCTTAAGCAACAAAACAAAACCCCAAGTCGTACAATATATAGACCTTATTCAGATTTCACGCATTTGTACGTGTTTTCGTGTGTGTGTGTGTGTGTGTGTGTGTGTGTGTGGCGTTCTGTGCATTTTTATTGCGCATATAGATCGTGCAACCACCACCACAATCACGATGGAGAACTCCTCTGTCGCCACCGGGCCCTCCGTGCTGCCCCTTCAGAGTCGCATCTCCACCCCTGCCCCTTGGCAACCACTGATCTCTGCTCCATCTCTGTGTTTTGTGATTTATGATTTCACGAATGTCATGTAAATCACCCCCCTTTTGATAAAAGGGCTCATGAACTTCCCTGATATAAAAATCAAAATGTACTCTGTTGAAGAGTCACATAGATACTGATGAAATTCATAAAGGTTATTGAGAATACAATATAGTGAAAGATTAGGTGTGTTTGATTTCAAGTACTTCGAAAGGAATATTTATAGTGGAAATCTGATTTTTTTAACAGTATTTTTCCCTTTCTCTTTTCAGGGCATTCCTTAAACATTCAGCAGAGCTCGTGTACATTCTAGAAAGCCGGCATCTCTCCGTCATCCTACAAGGTAATTAGTTACTGAAAACACTGGTCACCACGCCAGGGAGCTTGGTGACTGTCGCATTCCAGTCAGTCACACGACTCCTGGCCGTCTCTTACGACGGTGCCACCAGACCCATTATAGCTTCCGCACCTCCGTCGAGGACAGCACTGCTAACGGCTGCAGGCAGGAGACTAGAACAGAGTCCGGTTTTCTGCCCTGTGTTAAACCTTCCTTCCCCAGACAGCCACTAATCTGCTTTCTGTCCCTGTAGATTCCCTCTTTCTGGATGTCTCATATAAACAGACTCATATAGAATGTGATCCGTTGCTTCTTGTTTCTTTCATTTAACATACATGATTTTGAGGTTCATTCATGTAGCATGTATCAGCAGCTTGTTTCTTTTTATTTCTGAGTAGTACTCCTTTGTCAATACCACATTTTATTTATACATTCAGTTACTGATGGACATGGGGTTGTTTCCATGTTGTGGCTATTATGAATTATGCTGCTGTGAACATTCATGTAAAAGTCTTCATGGGGACATATGTGTTTCTTTCTTGTGGGGAGGTGCTTAGAAGTGGCATGGCTCAGTTCTAGGAGTTACCATCTTTAAAGAATGACGTTGGTTGCGGGTTTTCATAGATTCCTCTTATCAGGTTGAAGGACCCTCCTATATTCCTGGTTTGCTGAGAGTTTTCATCCAGAATGAACTTGGAATATCACATAGATGATTTTTATGCATCTAATGAGATGATTGTGTTATTTCTATCATTTATTTTATTTATATGAAGTGTTACTTTGATTGTTAGATAGATGTTAAACCAACCTTGCATTCCGGGAATAAAGTCTTGTGTTCATGAGATAATTTGATTTGCTCATATTTTGTTGATGATTTTATAATCTAATTACAGGGATACTGGTGGACAGTTTTTTTTTTTTTTTATTACCTCGGCTGGCTTTGATACCAGGATATTTACTGGCATTATTGAAAAGGACATCAGCTATAAAAGATGGGAGGAAAATGTTTGCCACCTTTTCAGATGATGATGGGCAGTCCTATCCCCCTCATTCACTTCTGAGTCACCATGTGGAGTTGCCAGTAGAAAGATTACGTTATATTTCATACTCTTAGGAAACAGAAGTAGAATGGACTCAGGAAAGAGTTCTACCACAAACCACTGAAATGTAAAAAGTGTGAGGGCTCTGCTCTATTTTCTGGAAAATATTCATGTATAAAAGACTGTCTCCCATTAAACACTAATTGATCTGAAAGTCTGTAGTGTTTCAGAGTTGCTGGAATCCAGTGAACTTTCCTAACTTGGATTATTTTGAAGGAGCCTGAGCACAGAGTACTGTATTACCCACTTTACCCTTTCTCTCAGCATTTTTCTCTGTAGTAGTCATTTTCTTTCCATTTTCTTGACAGAGGAGGAGGGAAGAGACTTGAGCTGTATTGTAGCTTCTCTTGTTCAAGTGATGCTGGATCCCCATTTTAGGACAATTACAGGATTTCAGAGTCTGATCCAGAAGGAGTGGGTCATGGCCGGGTATCAGTTCCTAGACAGATGCAACCACTTAAAGAGATCCGAGAAAGAGGTAAGGGAATCGTAATGCTCATTGGGAGGGAGCCTTTAGGTGTGCACAAGATAAAACTCATGTCATTGTGTGAAGAGGTGTTCTGTCTGTAAAGAGACGAGGAGCCTTTTTAAATATTGCATTTGGTACCCCTTAGCTTCTTTAGTCTAAGACTAACGATGGATTAGCATCCAAATTGATGCACTTACGAAGATGATTATAACTTTATAGGTAAAATTCAAAAAAAAAAATTGTTGCATTTCTCCAAGTTGAAAACTAGTTGAAAAATGCTGTATTATCTCTTCTGCAAAGCAGATAACAAGCACATTAGGTATTTTGAAAAATCAGTTTTGGAATATCACATTTTCTTAAAATGGGGCATATGTGGAGAGTGCAAAGTTGGAGAGGGATGTCTTTGTAACCCCCCACTGTGGGTATAGTGGTCACCTTGGGTGCAGAGGTGAGAAAGCTGTGAACAAGCCTCTCCCGGACGTGCTTGTTTCAGAGGGCACAGTCTGACTCGTAGGGTCTCACGTTTAACAACAAGCCACACCATCTGAGGAAATCTCAGCAGTGACTACTTCACTTTTAAATTGCCAGGATTCCCAAGATACAGTCACTGTCATCAGCTGCTGTACTTGGGAATCCACCGTGTGACCTAGAGGCTAATGCCATCCGCTTCCTGAAACTCTGGGGAGTTTTCTGGATGCTGAGCCTGCACGGTCCACCAGAAGTGAATTACAGAAGTCGTTTTTTGCTTTGGGATTATTTTTTCTTTTTTTCCGTGTTCTAAAGAATTATTTCCAGGACAGACTTAATCACATCTTTAGTGTCCCCCGTTCATACAGTGACACCTGCCTGTTGACGTTGCCATTTCAACTTGATGGGCTTCTTCGGCAAGCAAGGGCTGTGATGTTCATGGCCGTTGAACGTACTTCTGAGCTTTGACATAAGCCGTGTTTAATCTGTCCGCATATCCTTGGCTCGGGTTAGGAGCCAAGTGTTTTAGCTACGATATTTTCTTAGTAGTCTCTTCTTTAACATGAGCCATGAATTTGGAAATAAATGGGAACAACTGAAGGATAACATTAAATGTTCCCATTTTCTGTCTGTGTCTGCCAGTCTCCCTTATTTTTGCTGTTCCTGGATGCCACGTGGCAGCTCCTGGAACAGTACCCGGCGGCCTTCGAGTTCTCGGAGACGTACTTAGCAGTGCTGTACGACAGCACCCGCATCTCCCTCTTTGGCACCTTCCTCTTCAACTCTCCTCACCAGCGGGTGAAACAAAGCACGGTAAGCGAGGTTGTGGCAATAGCGACTTCTCTATTTGTCTTACCCAGCTTTATTGAGGTAGAATTAAAGTACACTTAGCTGCATATTTAAAATATGTAAATTAAAACTGTCTTAGCTACCATTTTAAGCTGCAATTTCTGAATGAATTATTTAAAGACATAAAAAAAATCTAGGAACCTGTTTCATTTTTATGAGTGAGCACTTCAGGTATTTTTCTCTGATGTACATTGTTCATAATAAACCAGTTTATCTAAGATAAAACCTCTAAGGTCTTATCTTAGATGTAAAATGCCAGTCCATCAGCCTGGCGGTCCCAGTGACTGCAGTGCCTTGCATGGGTGCTGGGGCAGGGGGCGGTCTCTGTGGAGCCCAGGTTGGCCTCCTGGAGACACTCACTCCTCACCCCGCTTCTTGGCTGGATTCTGGATGTGCCAACGTATGTTTACAAATAGACTTCTCTACAGGGATAAAAGTTAACAAATATTTTTTTAAAGTGTATCATCTGTTTTTCCTGGTCTGTGTTTCCGTGCTGTATTTTTTTAACTTGGCTTTTTTCAAAAGCTTTTTCTGGCAAGCACTAACATTGGATCCCTCCCTCCCTTGGCACTTCATATTCATGATTTGATGTAACAGCCAGACTGGAGGCCGTTAGTGCCTCCCCTGCCCTCCCTGAGAGACTGTCCTGATTTTTAGCATGACCACTGTTCTCAGTCCCTTCCACAAAGACGTTTCCTTCTTTCCTCCATTCTGAGGCCACCTTAGATACTCATGGTCAGGTGCTGTTTGTGGAAAATCTGATCTTCCTCGGAGATATTTTTAGTTTTCACATTTAAAAACAAAACAAAAAGATAACTGATTTCTGCATATTTTCCTAAGGGCCATTAAAATAGATTGGGGTTTATGTTTTACTAGATTTCAGCTCTTAACAATACTATTTTTTTTAAAGCAAATGGGTTGTTTCTACATGCACATATATAATGAAATCTCAAATAACTAAAAAAAAGTTTTTTTTAATATATTTCGTGCTTATTGAGTTCAGTTTTACTCATTTGCAGTAGACAGTGTTGTAAACTGCCCTCTGCTGTTAGCTAGCCTCCCTGTTCCCTGCTCGTCCCGAGCCGTCCTGGTGGCGTGGGTCACACCTGGTCACAGCTGTGGTGGGGAGCCGGCCTGCTCACTGCAGCGCTGCTTTTCTGATGACAGTCTTTGCCTTTTTTTCTAATTTCCAAAGAAATTCGTGTGTTTTTGGAGAATACTGAAAGGTACAAAGCAGGAAATAACCCATCATCTCCCACCATCCAGAAAATCGGTATCTTGAGAGATATCCTCTGGAGAGCTGATAATCTTCATACACCTGCTTGTGTCACTCGCCGAGATGAGGGTCATGGTTTGAGATGCTCCTCACCTCCTCCCCACGGAAGCAGTGGGCTGCCACCTCGCAGCATTGTGCCGCTGGCTAACCGGGCCACCTGAGCCCAGAGCGGGCTGGAGGTGGGCTCCGGGGAGCAGGGGGCCCGGCCCCCGGGCATGGTCTTCGTGGGCTTGGCCAGATGCCGGGACTGTGCACGGTGGGGGGCGGATTCCCTCCTCCCTGCCCCTGGGCTGTGGTTCAGATATCGAAGGAAGTGAAGGGTGGCTGTCCACTTGGAAAAACGGGGTAAAATGGACGGCAGTGATTGCCATCCGAAGATTGTCCTGCATGTCCATTCGCCATGTTTTATACCCCGCGGGTAAATGCGTAAGTGTGCGATCGATCATGTGCTCAGAAAGTAAAATGCGCCAAGTACAGAAGTAACTGCGTTGTAACGATGTACTCATTGCTCGGAGGACCCAGTTTCCTTGGTGGCTTCCAGAAGAAAACGCCCTCTCCTTGCTCACACAGCGTGGGGGGTGTCCTTCTGATCGTGGTGCCGAGAACGTCTCTTCTCTCAAAGCAAAACATGCTGCTCTCGGGGGCTAGAGTTGCTGCAGTCCAGAAATTCAACTTAAATAGTGATAAATGGCTCGTCCCAAAAAAGGGAAGGTACTTAAACTCTTTCATTTGGCATCTTTTCACAGATGTTCAAATATTTTATTTTGCAGGAATTTGCTATCAGCAAGAATATCCAGTTGGGTGGTGAAAAGGGTTTAAAATTCCCCTCGGTTTGGGACTGGTCTCTTCAGTTTACAGCGAAGGACCGCACCCTTTTCCATAACCCCTTGTACATCGGAAAGAGCACGCCTTGCGTACAGAACGGTTCTGTGAAATCTTTCAAACGGACAAAGGTAAATTACAAAAATGCACCGGCGCTAAAAACCTGGTATCTGCTCACACCTCACACAAGGCGTATTTTCAGAACACTGAGTATTAAGAGCCAAGTCACTTCCCTTGACAGCACGGCTGGTGCAGATTTTGAGGGATCATTTGCTTTGTCACTGAAATGACCCTGCCCTGCCTTCTCTTCTTGGTGACCAAGGCCCACAGAGCTCGCTCAGCCTCTAGGATTTGGCCGATAGGAGCTCTGAGCCTGGAAGGCCCCATTCCTGAAACCCCATCCACTCGCCTCTTCTTTCTAGAAGGAGCCAGGTCTACATTTTTTCCTAACCCGAAAGCCTTAGAAATTTGCACAGAAGCAAATCACTGAACAGCAGGGATCCCCTCCGCACCCCGACGCAGGCGGAGGCTAATAGCCGGAGTCGGTTCCTAGAGACTGGAACTCCAGGGGAGGAGGAGGGGGAGGGGCATTACAAGGGAAGGAACAGAGTGTTCCGTTTTTCATAGCACTAGGCTTCCATTTGCCACTGCCCCTTTACCATCTTCCCAAAACGGGGCGCTCCGGAGAGATAATGCTAAACCCTCTGTTTCCCCCCAGAAAAGCTACAGCTCCACGCTGAGAGGCATGCCGGCTGCCTTCAAGAATGGAGTCCTTGGCGACCAAGACTTAGTTCCCAGGAGAAATTCCTTGATACTAAAAGCAAAGCCCGAGCCTCCTCAGCACCCCGACGGCCGGAAGAGCGGGATGGAGCGCTACTTGACAGAGTGGTTTTCCAAACCGGCCGACCTGCACGGCGTCATTCTGCCGCACCTCTCCGGGCCGCGCGTCAAACTCTGGAAACTCTGCTACTTCCGCTGGCTGCCTGAGGCCCAGATCAAGCTCGGCGGCTTCATCACCGCCTTTCACAAGCTCTCCCTGCTGGCCGACGAGGTGGACGTGCTCAGCAGGACGCTGCGGCAGCCCCGGGCCGGCCCCCTGGAAGCCTGCGATTCGGGGCTGGACAAGAGCAGGATGTACTTCCGGGCCAGCGGCCCGCACGACGCCTCGGGGACGCCGGAGTTCCTCTCTTCCTCCTTTCCCTTCTCGCCCGTAGGCAACCTCTGCAGGCGAAGCATTTCAGGAACACCGTTAAGCAAATTTTTAAGTGGGGCCAAGATATGGTTATCTACTGAGACACTAGTAAATGAAGACTGAAACGTACTATTTTCTGAACGTCTTGAGGGAAGCCACAGACTTCTCCGCTGAATTAAAATTGCTAACCTAGGCATTTGAGGCTCTAAGAATTTTCTGTGTCAGAATAACAGTTGAAATTTGCACTAATATTTGAAAACCTGTTGAATTATGCTTCCTTTGTAATTTTTTTTTTTTTGAAAAAAACAGGCAGAACTTTTCTTTTTGATGGCCTCTTTTTGCCATTGCAGGTCTGGCCCAGTTGTAGGTGATCTGGAGGCAGACCTTCCCCCTCTCTTAACTACTGTGAGCAAACCAGTTAACAGGAAAGTTAAGAAATTAATGTTTAGTAGATTTTCAAGATGCATCCGGTAAGCGCCCCCCACAGGCGTTAGGAGGTATTCATATATTTTTCCAGTCACTTTCCGGTCTCTCTAAATCACCTGAGGGTTCAGTATTTCCAAGGCCATAATTTATTGTAGATCACCTTGTTGGGGACCGTAGATCACTGTGTTTTAAAATCCTGAGTTTGCTTTTACCTTCATAGGACTAATATGCACGGTTGACTTTGAAAGCATTTGCTGTAGATAATACCAACTTAGAAGTGCCTTTGACATTAATATTAATTAAGGTACGCATTAACGCAAAGTAAAACACAATTTCAGTTTTTAAAATAAGGGTGTTAAAAGCCCGCATATTGGAAAACAGGCTTTTCACCTCGGAGCTTCCTACCAATGGCCAGGAGTCCCCAAAACCACATTGCCTTCCCTCTGAAAGTCAGCGAGGACACAGCGGGCGTGTGGGGAGGTCCGTGTTGGTTGGGACAGCAGCAGGGGGGAGAGTGCTGTCCGCGGAAACCCACCATCAGAAAGAGCGGTCTTGCTCCGAGGCGTTTGGGGCGTTTCCCGTTTATGTCCAGTGTGGTGAACCGTTGTGGACACTTGCCCTTGGGAATCACTAAGGAGGCCATGAGTCCGCTCACCTGTGCGGAAGGCCCTCCTCCCACCGACAAAGTGCCTGGTGGCCCGGTAGAGCCAACAGGAGAAATGAAAGTGTACCTCTCTCAAAAGACTGCCATTTTCATGTGGAGAGAAGCCCCCCCCCGCCCGGCCTCTGCCAGCCGTATGGAGAGGGAGAAGCACACAGAGGTGTGTGTGGGTCAGACCGTGGGACCGGAACCCAGCCAGCGCTGGGGGGGCCAAGCCGAAGCTCCTCCCTCCGGTGCGCACCCCAGGCCCTGTTGACAGGGTGGATGTTTTCAAATTGGGCTGTTGTTTCGAGTTTCTTAATTAAACTGCCATCTTAAGCTTTACAAGAGTTTTGCAGTGAAGTGGTTAATCTTTTCTAAAAGTTTTTTCAGAGCACTGTTTTACTGTTAGGTGTCATGAATAGCTGTTTCTGTTTGAATTATTCGCCTTTTTAAGATTGACGTCTCTGGCCTTCAAGGACAGAAGTTCTTATAAAATGTCTTAGGAAATTCATCTTGTGGATAAGCCCAATGTTTTTGCCAACTTTGCCTAGAAAATCAGGGCTTTTTTCAGTAGCACTGTTGGCATTAAACATTTTATAGTCCTTGATTGGAAACCAGTCCCAATCCCTTTAAAATCCCACAGCATATCCTGCCACGGAAAGTGTAATAATTCTCCCTTTTTGATTAAGCTGCCTTTTTATTATTACAAATTATTCTAAACTGGGGGGTTTTGGAGAGGGATTGTTGAGCATTTATCTCTCTATACTTCTCTTTCCTCACATTTATCTCAACTCCTTGAGCAATTTTTTTGTTAATTTACGAGTTTAAAGAAGATTAGGTACTATTAATACTGTTTTAAAATAGAAAATGTGCATATTTTTGTATGGTAATCAGATGTAGTAAAATACAGTTTTTCATTTTATTTTCGCTGGACAGCTGTTATATCATGATTATCGTGCCACAGTTTATCGTGCATATATGAAGAACAGCTGTAACGGCGTCGAGTCCCAGCCGTCGTAAAGCTTCCTGGCACCCCTGCTGGCAGGAAGGGTGAGGGCCAACCGAAGGCCTGCGTGCGGGAACGGACGCCACGCCAAAGAGCGCCTCACACCCCGGCCCCGCTGCCCCGCGAGCCAGGTTCACGCCGACGGCATGCCGCACGGGCCCCAGACAGCTTGGGACTTCCTAGTACTGGCAAAAATGTACAATGTCTTCCTGTTATTTTATGATGGAAACCGGTTCTAAAACCAAAAATGTCTTTTAACTTTATTTAAGAAAAGTGTATTAATTTGTGCTAACGGGGAAAATTAGTCAACGTACCTTCAACGAAACCTGCTTGCCGTAGCAGTAACCTCAAGTAGTTAGAACTTGATTTTGAGAGAAAACTAAAAACCTTTGTGCCTAAAATTGATTGACTTCGATTAAAGTAGGATGAGCAGGAAGGTGAGAGAGCCTGTTCAACGGTGATGAATGTGAAGGAAATTTTGACTGCTAAATAAAATTCCCACAGAAATTGGTGGTTGTAGTTATCAGTATGAAATCATCTACGAGAACGTAGTGATTCAAGAAGTGAAGGCGTGTTCTTCCAACTATACTTGTGTGGGTGTCATCCACTCAGGTTTTCTGCCTGCTCTGAAGCAAGATCGTGATCGGTAACATTTTTAACATCGATTCAGAACTGGCTGTAGTTAAGGCCATGTGGGTATTAGTGGATCATGCCCTAACCTGTCCTTCTGTTCAATAAATCACCAAGCTGGGGAGTAACATTCCCCTAAGAAGGTCTCCGAACTAGTCTGTGGGGAGACCGGGGTCCCCATCCCGGACTCCTGGTCCTACAGTTCTGGTTAGTTGCCTTCCTACTGTATACCTTCCTCAGCCTAGGGCTCTCATGAACAGCCCTGTTGCAGTTACGCCGTCTATACAGAAAATTGCCCCTCTGGTCATAAGGGAGGTTAGCTAAGGGTGAAAAGAGTTGCCTTTGATAAAGAAAGACTGTTCATTCCTTTGACGATCTAGGCCCAGTTAGTAAGGGCAAGTTAAAAGTTAAGGAATTTAATGAGAATTTATTTTTAATTCCCAGAGAAGGAATTTCATCTGTTTGTGTCCTTCTTAGATAATCCTAAAACAAGAATGTTTAACAGCTGAGTATATCAGAGCAGTCTAGAAAACCTTAAATACAGGTCTCTCCAGTATACTTACCAGAGACATTGGGTATGCTACTTTCATAAAAGACCGAAAGCTGTGAAACATCCCATTGGGATTTTTTCCAGCTGTTCTGCAAGTGTAGCTTAGTAACATAGATGCATCCATTTCCTAAAATGGCCACCAGGGTTCTAACCTTCTAGAAAGTTCATTACCTATGTGGAATCAATGAGTACATTCAAGCCAAGACCAAGTTTTATGACACACAGACACTGTACAATGATGAATCTTAAACTCTCAGGTTTATTACTGACATAACATAAGTTAAATAAAATGTAATGATGCTTTATGCTTTTGAAAATCAATCCATGTGTCACCAGACACCCCCAACTCAACAGCTTTTAGGTGAGGCTTTTGCTCTTAGCTCCAACAGCAACCACGTGGCAGACTTCTACGTCGGCCCCCAACTTCTGCAGTTCGTCCAACCAGAGCATTTGCTTATGTGAAAGACGATCATTGGGGCCTTTAACTTCGACCAGCTGGAATATAAGTTTTAAGAGAGTTAGTTATTAGTATCTTACTGAAACAGAATAGCCAAGTATGCTATAGTAGTTTTCACTTACACTGCTCTATTTACATATATAAAACAAAGATACATGTACGAAATTCACTTGAGAGTTATTCTGTAGAAAGTAGGCAGTTCTTCAGAGAATTAGTAAATTGTTTCTGAATATACAGTTGAAAAATAGTTTTAAAGCATGCACTAGATTGTTGCTCCCCTGCTTAAAACCCTCTGATTACTTTCTGTTATATTTGCAGTTAAATCCAAGCTTTTGCCATGACTTACAAAACTATGATCTGGACCCTGCCAACCACTCCAAAGTTCCTGAGAAAGACCAACCTCTTCCCAACCGAAGGGCCCTTCCATACGCTTGCTGTTCCCTCTGCCCAGGACATTTCTTCCTGTTCTTCACACATCTGACTTCTTACCCTTCAATGCTCAGCTTAAATTCACCTCCTAGAGGTCCAGCACATCTCTAAGCAGGGTCCTTCTATGCACTTCCTCCACGGCATTTATCAGAAGACAAAACTGTTGATTACGTATCAGCTCCATGAAGGCAGGAACTGTGTCAGTTTTATTCACTGCAGATTACTGAACTTCAAAACAGCCATAAAAACTATCCAGATTTTCCAAATTTGATAGAAACTATAAACCCAAAGATCAATGAACCCCAGGCAAAGAAATATAACACTACACAAAGAAACATAATTAAGTTGCATAACTGGTGATAAAGGGAATATTCTAAAAGCAGCTAGAATTTTTTAAAGCCTAAAGGGAGAGACTACACATTTATCATTAAAAAACAATGCACGCTAGAGGTCAATGGACCAGTATTTCAAATTACTGTAAGAAAAAAAACTCTCAACATAGAATTTTTTCCTCAGAGAAAATATCTTTCAAAAGCAAAGATGAAATGAAGACTTAGACATAGGAAACCTAAATTATTCATTACTAGCAGGCCTCCATTTCAAGAAGTGTTAAAGTTCTTTAAGCAGGAGGACTACGGTACGTGGAAATCTGGGTCTTTACAAAGGAATAACAAGCAGTAAAAATTTCTATCCAGGGGGACACCTGGATGGCTCAGTCAGTTGAGCATCCGACTCTTGATTTTGGCTCAGGCCATGATCTCAGGGTCCTGGGATCAAGCCCTGCGTCGGGCTCCAGGCTCAGCAGAGGCTTGAGGATTCTCTCCCTCCCTCTCCCTCTTCCTCTACCTCTCCCCCTGCCCGTGTTCTCTCTCTCTCAAATCAATCTTTGGAAAAAAAATTTGTATCTAGGGGAGGAAAAATAATTTGTATCTATGTGAGTAATTATAAAGATTCTTAAATCAACTGTAGAAAGCAAAAAAATGTAGAGTTTAGAACATGTAGAAAAATGATGTATGAACAGTACAAAGGCCAAGAGAGGAGATACAAAAACATGTTCTTTATACTATGCATGGAATAGCATAACATCACTTGAAAGACAGGAAGCTTAAGATCTACACTGGAGCAACCACTTACAAGAATCATAGCTAACAAGCCAACAAAGGACTAGAAATACAACCTTTAAAAAAACAAAAAGGTAGAAAAAGTTGAGGAAAGGAGAACAAGACAGCTAAGACAAACAGTAAACAAGTATCAAGATGGTAGGTTTAAAACCAGTCATCAATAATGACATCAAATGTAAATGGTCCAAATACCTAATTAAATGGCAAGAGGTTGTCAAACTGAATTAAAAAGTCAGACCCAGCTATAATGCTGCCTACGAGAAACCCATTAAAGATGAAATAAGTTAAAAGTAAGAGAAAAAGATATGTCCTGTTAGCACTAATCAAAAGAAAGTTGGAGTGGCTATTTATTAATATCAGTTGATTTCAGAGTGGAGAACACTACAAGAAATAAAGGATGAAGAGATCAACTAATCAAGAGGATGTGACAGGCCTTCAAGTTTATACATCTAATCACAGAGCTTCAAAATATATGAAGCAAACTGGATAGAACTGCAAGGAGAAATACACAAATCCACAGTTCCAGTCCGAGATGTCCCATGACCCCAAAAGTATGATCCATTAAAGAACAGAGAAGTTGGGACTTGGCCAAAATAAAAATTTCTGCTCTTCAAAAGACACTATTATGAGAATGAAAAGCCACAGCTGGGATGAAATATACTTGATACAGGGCTTGTATCCAGAATTTTTTAATCTCACAACTCAGTAACAAAAACCAACCTGGGATGGGCAGCAGGGGAAGACCAGGGTGAGGCAAGGTGGCCCTGACCCAAGAACACGTGACGAGGAGCTCACTCCTGGGGAGCTTAGAGAACGGCTCCCCGTCATCTCAGCCTCCTGGTGTTCACACCTGCAGAATCCCTTCCCTTGCGGGGGGGGGGGGGCATGCACACTGGAATCTGTGACTTGCTTCTAACAGAATAATATGGCCAAAGTGACGGAACATCCCTTCCGCAATCAAGTTATAGGAGACTGACTCCCGTCTTGCTCACACTCTGGCTCTTCTCAGCGGCCTGCTCTGATGAATGAGCCAAGTGGTGCGCTGCACGGCGGAGCGGAGAGGAGAGGCCCCCACGCCAGGGGCTGCGGGGGAGGGCCCCACCAATAGGCACCGGGGAACCGTGGCCCTCGGTCCCACAGCTTTCGAGGTATTCAATCTTGCCAACAATCATGCAAGAAATGCCTAGATCGGAGCCTTTGATTAAGTTGCCAATGAAACTCTCCATTCTGGCACAACTGACCTTACAGCGACGACTCCGGGAGTCCCACACCACCAGGTCAGGGAGGCCCCCTCGGCAGTGTCGGAAGTCCGCAGCCAGGCGCCGGCACACGCCGCTGAGGATGGGACCGCCCAAGCAGGAAACAAGATCCTGAACCCAAAACACGGGGCTGGTTAGCCATGCCTTACGACAGAGATCCTGCAATACTTTCACTGACCACGAGACACAGAAAAGTGTAATTCCACAGAAATGGGTTCCAAGGACGCCAGGGGTCATTCTAATGCTTGGGCCACAGGGCCACTGAGCCACCAGCCAAAATGCCCACCTGCAAGCTCTGGGAAATCAGGTTTCCTTCGCTCAGACTCCTATCTAGTCGGCAAAGCCCTGGGGAACAGCTGAGGAAGAGGAAATTTGGGGTAAATCCTCAGGAAAAGGACAGTGATGAAGACCAGTAGTTGCAGGGACAGGAACAGCATCCTTCCTGCTGAGGCTCACAGGTCAGGCAAAGGGAAGCTGTCAACTAAGGGGAAGAAGGCATCCCTGGGCTTATTTTGTGCCCTGACCTGGTCCCACCGGTAACAGTGGCATCCAGACTAGGGGACTATCATCTACATAAATGTATGCATAGCACCATCACATACAGAAATACATGTGCATATACACACACACACACACACACGTACACAGATCTTGCCAAAAACACACCCAGCATCAGAAGGTGTTGCTTTCTGACCAACTCCCGCCACAGGGTTTCACCTGAGCTTGCTGAAGAGAAGCAAAGCGATCCCAGCTCACGAGGGAAGCCACCCTGCCCTGCTGGGCCTGCCACGCGGCTGCCACCCAGGCCCGCAGGCTGTCCGCGGGCGCGCTGTGAATCCGCCGCAGCCTGGCCTCCACAGCCGGCTGCCGGCTGGTGCAGAAGCTGTCTGTGCACAAGTCCAGCGGGAAGGCCTACGTCACAGGAAACAAGCCTCGTTCGGTGCCTGGACAGAACCGGTTCACCAGAAGAACATCCCATACCTATAAAACTTGGAAACTGGCCAATCTGATTAAATCGACACATTCTTCTTCTCAGAAGGTAAGTAAAAATTAAGTAATCTAACATAAAAACAACTCATTGCCCTGGTTTGTCAGAGTCGTAACTGGTGGAAAGAGCTTCCAGGTTACAGCGGTGGTGCCCTCAGCGGGCGCGTGTGCATGCACCAGCACACACGGGCGCCGGCCCTGATAGGAGCCCGGTCAAGGTCAAAGCTGAAGAAATGTACGCTACAAGTTTCAAGTGGAATGAAGGTAAAGTAGGTTCAAGATGAAAATTTAACAGACTTACATTTTAAAATCTATGAATCCTAATGTAAAATTAAAGACTATTCTAACAGAGACTTAGCACCACCCCCAAGACTGTCACTGGCAGGCTTCTGATGGCCGCAGACCCACACGCACACGGGTGGGCATGAGTCTCAAAGTGCAGAAGCATCTGCTCGCCTAAAAAGCACACACCAGGGACGGCGTAACCTGAGCACCTGGTAGGCGTTTCTGAAGACGTCTGGTATCCCATCCATGAAGATGATATCCCACAGGAGGAGGCCATACAGCGTGCTGAAGGTGGACCCTTCCCCATGAATCCCTAAGACAAAGCCAACACACAGGAAAATCAGGTTTTTCTGTTTTTTAAAAACCACCACCATAACCCACTGCTTACTCAATTTGAAGGAAATAGATTTTAGTTTCAAATGCAAAAGCTGTTTTCTTGCCATTCCTAGCTCATTTGTTTACATTACATTGCTTATGTACAGAAGACTCGTTTAAAAGCAAAAATCTTAGTAAGTACAGGAAAACTTAAATACACATTTCAGAGCCATAAAGTAGCAGCTCTCTAACTTTAGTGAGAAATGTAAGGAACGTGTTTAAAGATAAATAAGTAAAAGCCCCCTCCTCAGGCTCCAGGGGTTCGATTTGGTGGGTGTGGGTGGGCCGAGACCCCCGCGGGGGACTCTGGTGTAGGGCCCCTTGGCCACACCTGCAGAAAGGCTTCCCAGAATAGATCGGAGAAAGACTAGTACCCGGGAGCCCACGCCCTCTGACCTGGCAGGTGCTGTCTCCATCCACCTCACTGGACCGTGCATTCCACTGCTTTGTCCTGGACAAGCGTGCCCAGTGTTTTTGAGATTTGGGCTCTTCTAGAAACCTTCCACCTCAGAGACCACCTAGCTCAGACCCCTGCCTCCCAACCCATACAAACTGTACTGACTGGGCCACGAGCTCAATCGACCATGCGTCCAGCCCACGCACGTGTCATAGAGTTGAGACCAGGGGCTCGATCTCGGCATAGCACGCAGACCTGTCTCCCAGGCAAGTGCTCTGCACTTCCACACACCTGACCAGGGATGGGGCCACGGGGGTGCTTCTCTCCCCGCATTATGGCTTTGGCCAAAGGAGGTGCTGACCCCCACGACCCTGTCCCAATAGGCAGGCAGAAGGGCTCTTCCGGCCGGTGGGCCCCGTTCCAGTCTGTGCAAGGGCATGGTGCCACACAGGCCCTGGAGGGCAGACACCAGGCTGAGCCTGCACGTGTGTCCCGGTCGGAAGTACACAGACCAGAGCCTCTGTCAGCAGTGGCACGGCCAGGCCCCCACCCTGAGGCCGTGCCTTTCATCCCCCTCTCAGTTCTAGCCCCTCGTCCTTGCAGCCTGTCTCAGAGATGCGAAAGGACAAAGCGGGAACAACCGGAACTCACTCAGGTCTCTGGGCTGGAGCCGAGCCCTTTTCACCAGCAAGCTTTACGCTGGGCTCCCGGGCTCCTACCCGGCCAGGGGGTACTGCCGGGTCTCAATTCCCAGCCTGCTTCCTGCCCAGGAGTGCACACTGTCCACTGTCCAGGCAGGAGCACTGGCGGTCAGAATTCCTGCGCTCCTAAGCAGTCTACACCGTGCGTTTGTATTGGAAGTGAAATCATTTTTGGTGAGCTCCTTCTGAGTGACTCTGAAATAAGCTTCTCCGAAGGGAGCTTGAGATTGCCCTTAGTTCCAAATCTCCTCTCAAGGAGACCGACAGCAAGGGTTCCACTCATTTTCACTGCATCAATTTTAATAAATGAAGAAAATATTTTATATAAAAGTATTTTATACTCTGGAAAAGGAATCGTCTGTCCGCTTTTCAGGCTCACGGCTAAGCCGAAAGCATTCCACCGCGTCCGCCTCACAGCACGCCCGCCGCCCCCGGCTGCCCCGTTTCCTGTCTCCGTGGCTCCCCAGGGGTAGCTGCTCCTTCTGCTCTTTTATTTCTAACCTTTCAGGTCTGTGCTATCTTTGTCTTCACTGGGGTTTGTACTTCTTCCCTTAGAGCATCTCCCTTCCCTGTGAGTAATAAAGATACCACACAGATCAATCTTAGCCGTTCTCAGACTCATCGTTTCGTGGTCCTCATTAATCTTCTGAACACTGACATAATGCTCAAGAGAAATAATGTCCTGATTTTCACGGATTTGAAGGTATCAGGATGTTTTTCATGCTCGTGACCCTTCGGCCTGGGTAGAGGGGCGTCCTGCCCGGATGGAGGATGGGCGTGGTGGGCCCTTCCAGAGTGAGCACGTGGGCCACTGTCCGCGGTCGGCTTCCGGGGTCTGAGGGCAGGGAGGGTGGAAGGAATGCCAAAGCAGGGCAGTACACCGGGCTCACTGCACCTCTGCGCTTGTGTACAAAGGCCTGTTCGATAGCTTCCATAATAAAAAGTTTTTAAAAAGAAAGAACGACTAGAGTGGGTCTCTCCAGAACTGCCTTGCCCTCCCTCTTCCTCTGCAATTCCCCTCCCCTCAATTCCAAATCAAAAGCGTTTGATTTTACTTTTTCTAGTCGGTGCTACATTTCGCTAAGGACAGACTGACAAGCTCTTCAGAAGGCAAATTCCCAACATCTCCCCTTTTCCTGGGCCTCAGATAAAGCACTCATTCTCTGCAATAAAAAACGCACAAAAAAGAAAACAAAAACAAAAAGCACTGCTCTTTCTAGCAATTTCTCCGGTTCCTCTGGTGCTATGCGATCCCAGGACTTGGTCCTTCAATCCCCTTAAAGCTGTTAGCTATGAGGCCCGCTCAGTCTTTCCAGAACAGCCTGGCCCACCTCCATGGCACCTACCTCCTCTAACGGGCTTTGCTACCAGGTAGCACTCCTGAGAGTCCTCTGCCCTCCCGAACTCCCAGGCCCAACATAAGCTCTCTGAGAGTAAAACCAGTCCCACTTGCTTCTAACATCCCACCAGAAAGCGCTGTTCCTCCCAGGCCTTGGGTGGCAGATGCTGGTTCAGTGGAAGAAGATGGCCTTTAGCAACTATCGTGAGTAAAACCCCTTCCCACACCCTCCCAGGTCAGCAGCATTGCCCACTGGGCAGGACGGAGAGACGGCAGCCACCCGCTGCGGCCAAACCATCACCGAGGGTCAGGCAGCCCGGGAGAAACGCCGTGCATTACCCTGGTCGAAGCCGCTGCGTCTGTAGTAGGCCAGCGCCACCTCCTCCACAGAGCACAGGACTGCAGCAGGGGCGGCAGGCCCCCCAGCCTCCAGCACAAACACGGACTTGCCTGTCCCACGCTGCGGGCACAGCCGGCCCGTGATGGTCACCTGACACAGCAGGACAACATCCATCAGCCTCCCTCGAGCTGCAGTCCCTGCAAACCTGACTTCCACATCACCTTCCGACGTCCCCACCCCAAGCCACCTATTCTCAGCAGAGTGCGAGGCCACGTGACCCATGCTCTGTGTCTGTGAGGGTGTGGACCAGCCACTGCCCCAGCCCCAGGTGCGTGTGTGGCTGGGGGGACACGGACCCCAAAGCTGCTCTCCAGGTGCCCTGACCAAGCAGGAGACACCGGCGAAGGCTGTGAGCTCCTGATCCAGGAGTTTTACAGAGTCACTCAACCCAGCGCACGGGCAGACCAACCCCCGGCCAGCCCAGCTTCTGATGTAGGAGGCGCTGGTGTGAAAACGGGGTCCTGTCCCACACGCGCACTAGAGTTTTTCTAAGTCTACAAGAAAATGCACACAAAAAACTGTTCTTAGGCTGTTTCCATTCAGGAAGAAAACCAGCATAGGTACTGAAGTCCAAAGTGCCCAAAGGATATTTACTTACATGTTTAACGTCATCCACAGTTATTTCTGGTAGCTGATGGAAGAGGTGCCTGTACTTCTGACAGCTCGGAGACTCTCTCAGGCGCAGAGCTCTCTGGTAAAGTGAGAGACGGTGTCCTGTTCGGACTTCTGGATCTGCCAGCCCTTCTGTGATGCACTTAATAGCCTAGCGAAGAACACAGCCCCACATCAGCATCCTGAAAGACCTCAGGGCAGCAGCTGCTCACTGAATGTGACAGGAAACCCCTCTGTTAGTTAATTTTTCAATTTCGCTAACTACCAATTGGCAAAGCAATACTTCCAGAGATAAAAGGATATTCCTTAGATCTCATGCTGCTACATTTCTCCCTTTCTCTCTCTCCTTCTTTCTTTTCTTTCTTTTTCTTTCTTTCTTTCGCTCTCTCTCTCTCTCTCTTTTTAAGTAGGCTCCATGCCCAACATGGGGCTTGAACTCCCAATGTGAGATCAAGAGTCACGTGCTCTACCGACGGAGCCCGTCAGGCTGCCCCATCATCCTGCTACTTTTAATGCTCAGGTGCACTCAGGAACCACAGAGCTGGCCCAGAGGCCTCATTTACAGGGAGAAGAATCTTGGGTTTGGAGAAGTTAAATGCATTTCCTAAGGCTATTCAGAGTTGGACAAAAAAAAAAAAACAAAAGTACTGAAAATACCATAGCATATCACTTCACGCCTAATAGGATGACTATAATCAGAAACAAGGAAAATATTAAGTGCTGACAAGGACGTGGGAGAAACTAGAACCCACATGCACTGTTGGCAGGAATGAAAGAATGATTCAACACTGTGAAAGTCAATGTGCGGTTCCTCAAAAAGCTCAACACAGAATTACCGCATGACCCAGCAATGCCACATCTGGGACATACCCAAAAGAACTGAAAGCAGTGTTTTGAACAGATATTTGTACACCCATGTTCATAAGCAGCATTATTCATAATAGCCAAAAGTGGAAGTGAGCCAGTGTCCATGTTGAGATGACTGGACAGACAAAACGTGGTCTGTCCATACAATGGAATGTTACTCAGCCTTGAAGAGGAAGGAAATTCTGAGACTTCCTACAACGTGGATGAACCTGGAGAACAAGCTGCTGAGTGAGAATAGCCAGAGACATGAAAGACCAAATACAGGAAATATCTAGAACAGGCAAATTCAGGCTGTAGGGGGAGGGACCAAGGAGCAATGACTGGCTACAGAGTTTCTGTTTGGAGTGATGACAAAATCTAGAAATAGACAGTGGTGATGTTGGCACAAACACTGTGATTATAACTAATGCCACCGAATTGTTATATATTAGTTACTACAATAAGAGAATAAAAAGTAAAAACAAACAAAGAAATAAACACCACCCTGAAAATCAGTGAAAGATGATCAAGAGTGGAATGGTCAAAGGAACCAGGAAGAGCAAAGGAGACCCGGCCCCGGCTGCTGAGCACCCTGCTGACAAATTCCTTCACCAGAGACTGATGTAAAGAAATGAACAGGACAGTAACAAAATGATAAAGACCATGAGTGTGGCCAGGAAGATCTTTGAGAAAAGGCTAAAAGGAATGAGGATTTTCTGTGAATCTCAAAAATATCTCAACGGCTCGTCTACCTCTGTGCGCCTGAGTCAATGCTCCTATTAGTGGAACTGTGAACAAGGGGGAAATCCAAACCCTTATGAACTTCTATTTCAATGAAAGAAAGAGGCAGCATAAACACAGGCTTTCTCCGAATTTGGCTGTGGGCTACCAAACGCTGTCCCCTTGCTATTTCAGCCTGAGTAAACACTGAGAGGTAAGGAAGCACCACACCCACCTCCAAGAAAGCAGACAGCTTTCACCAGCTTGAAGCACTTTAGGTAACAAGGCACTTTTTCAATTTAAGGCAATAAAAATAGTCTGTCATATTTCCACACCCATGGTCAACTTTTCCACCTCCAAATCACCCTGATTCATGTTGCCGCTGGAAAAAACAAAAAGCTTCCAGAGCCACAGTCCCCTGAGTTCAAGGCAAACGCAAGGCTGGCAGGGAGGAACCCCAGGCAGCCACACAAAGAGCCACTGTCACCTCTAGGCTCTCAGCACAAGCTGCCTTCGGAGGTCCCGCCCTGCTCAGCCCTGGCGGCAACCAGGATCCTAGACTCCCAAGATGCCCGCCATGGAGAACACCAGTGCCTGGAGGAGAAAGTGGCCTGCTCAGCGTTGGCCAGACAACACACTTCCCAGTGGAAGGAAACATCTTTCATCAGACTTTCTACCTGGAGGCATGCAACAAATGAGTAAAATCACCATTTCCAAAACAAAAAGCACCTTCCTTGAAAGCACCTGCCGAGGATGGGGACCTCTAACTCTCCTGCTCCCGTAATTCCTAAACCCCAACACAGAGCCCACTACCAACCCATCTCCCAAATCAGTCAGAAGTCTCCTGCCCTCACTGTAATGCTTCTGTTAGCATTTGGGGGGTTGGAAGAACACAGACAAAAGAAGAATGTTAAAAAAATATATATTCTCATTACACTTCGGTTCCTAAGGTATTAAGAGTTGGCTATGTATTTTCACTTAGGCGGAAGTTAAAGGCTCAGGTGTATCTAGTTACTGAATACCGGTTCAAGGCGTTTCAGGTGTTGGTGTAAGTTGAGTGCCAGTCTATCCCACCACCGGCCTCTGCTGTCAGGACAATACACTCTCTGGGACAAGAGGCTTTCAAGCTCCTTGACTGCTTCCTGTTCCAACAACAACAAAGAAAGTACGTTAGACTCGTACACTCCAAAATAAGGAACTACATTTAGTAACCAATAAGGTTGCCAAAGTACATTTAAAAAAGCCCATCTGCCATTCTATAAGGAGGCCAAGGACCCCTTTGGGGTCCAACCCTCTGGAGCAGGCCCGAACCCCTGAGGCATCCCTACTTTTCTCCTGCCAACCAGTAGAGTGAGCGTATGGAGCTCTGTGAACACTGCATGATCCTCTCTGCACAGCCAGTCAACGGATGCTGGGCTGCACACAATCGAGTTCTAGGCAGCCAAGCACTGGTCCGGGGCTGCAAGCCCACGTGCTTCTGGGAACACAGCAGGTCAGAGGGCCGACAGTGTGAGGAATGGGGTGGGCAGACAGTAATGAGCAGTGTCTTCATCCAAACACCCCACCTTAACAGGAAGACTTTCGGGCCTAGATTTATACACAAACTGTTCAGTTTTTGTGGTTCATGGATCTCTTTCAACATCTAGAGATTCCCCTCAGAAAGTGCAGCACAAACCCCCGTATACTTGCAACTGTGGGGTTCACAGACTCCCCAAAGCAATCCCATGGATCCTCTTGGGTTTCATGGACCCACGTCAAGAAGCCCAAGTTCCGTTATCCTCTTTGTAAAACGGCATTTTTCCATATAGAAATGTTAACATAATAAAAGTTAACTCTAGCAACCTCACAATGTTTTGTAGAGGGAGGGATGGGAACAAATCTCTGATTTGTGATTTTAAATTATTTCCAGGCAGACCATGCCAGTCGTCAGGCAAACACAAGCAGATGTGAGGTTTCCACCTCAGAGGTTTCTGGAGACCTCCCAAGTCACATGTGGAGTCCTGACAGAGACTCAGGCTCAGGCTGCAGAGACTCAGTCTGGGGCTCCCTGCATGGCTCCGTCCAGGACCCCCAGGCCCTTCTGGTGCATGCACAGCAACTCACAAGCAGATGAGATGGCTGGTCCTCTTCGGCCGTCTCCCCACTAACCCTGGAGAAAGCAGGCTGCCCACATCAAGCCTGCTTTCGTGACATTACTGTATGCTGACCAAATACGTGGAAAATGCTGCCAGGCAGGCTCTCCTGCACAGCTTACCGATGACCCATCGGTAAGCCAGGGGTCAGGGCTTGTGCTCTAACCTCATACATGTGAAGTCGCTGCAATATTTCAACAGTCCGAGACAAAATCCGTGTATAAATCCACCCAACAGTAAAACAGCGCAGAAAGAGTGGTAAATTCTCATGGTATCTAAAATGAAGACGGACACCAGCAGTTTAGCAATCTGATTTATTCATGGCAAGACAATTATAAAAAGTGACAAAGCAGATCGAATTCGTAGCTTTTAAAAAGATATATTCCAAATACTGTCAGTTGTACACAATTTCCTACACCACAAACCTGCATTCTTCTAGCCAGCCACCATTTCCTAGCGCACTCGCTAGGGTAAAGTAAGAACAACCGGAAATCTTCTAAGCTGGAGGTCAGCAAACCAAGGCCAAATCCTGGGCCCACCAGCTGATTTTGTATGTCCTGCAGACTAAGCATGGTTTTCGCATTTTGCAATGGTTAAAATAAATGAAAAGGAGAACAGTCTGTGGCATGTGAAAATTATATGAAACTCAAATTTCAGTCCATAAATAGTGTTGGCATACTGCCCCTCTGGTTCATTCACATTCCTCCTGGGGCTGCTTCTGCCCAGGGGCAGCTGAGGTCAGCAGCTGCCACAGAAGCCGGACGGACAGACCAGCTTGACCTTCTACGAAAGTCATCTACCAACCTCGGGTCTACAGTCATCTAACTTCCTGGCTATGACCTTTTTTTTTTCTTTCTTTGATGAAGAAAATCACCTATTAACTTGTTTTAACCATTTGTTTTGCTGTTTGGTGTGAGAAATGTTAATAAATTTACCTAATTTGTCATAAGAAAGCTTCCAATGTACATGGACATCACAGGAGTAGCGACTCTACGTTGGTTATCTCATTTCTAGAAGGGCTTTTAAGTGAATGGCTCAATTTTCTGAATTAATGAATACTTCTAAATGAAATATGGGCAAAATATGCAGTTATTTTTCTTTTCCCTAACTTTAAAGGCCATTTTCCCCAGCAGTGATTTTTAAGTCATTATCATTTCTGTATGAACTTTATATCCGAAAGGTTTTTTTGAAAGAGCTATTTAATAACACAAATTTTTCTCATCCCTATGTGAAAACAAAGGAATAAAATTTCTTAATACAGAGTATGTTTAACACTGATCAAACAAAAAATCATGTGCTGTGTACTTGAACTTTTAAAGAAAATGTTAGTTTTCTTTTTCAGATTAACACCTGCTTGAATTTCCACTGGAAGAACACATCCAGCACGGCTCTTACCACCTCTGTCCTGCTGCTTTCCCCCACATTTAAATTCAGCTGACCAATACTCAGAAAAGTCAACGTACCAAAAGACAGTGAGTTAAGGGGGTGAGGGGGTGCACAAAAAGGGTGAAGGGAATTAAAAGGTACACTTTCAGTTACAAAATAAGTAAGCCATGGGGATGTAATGTACAGCATGAGGACAATAATACTGGATTGTGTAAGTGAAATTTGCTACTGAGTAGAAAAAAATTTTGTAACTATGGTGATGGATGTTAACTCGACTTACTGTGATGATCATTTTGCAAGACAGAAATATCAAATCATCATGTTGTATACCTGAAACTAATATAATGTTATATGTCAATTACATCTCAATTTAAAAAAAAAACAAAAACAAAAAGGCAAGCGAAAAGCCATTTGTCTGCCCCCGTGCCTGTTGCACAGCGATCTGAGTTATAGAAAATTCACTTCAGACTTGCAGACATTTCCTTCTATGTCACACAACACTGACTATGCAAAGCAAGTGGGGAATTCAACTGCACAGCGGATTTGACCACAGCACAAAAGGACTAAGTTCCTCATGAAGAGATTTACCTCAAGTGGTCGAAACAACTTGGTAGGGAAGTAAATTTTGACAGGTACCTGGAAAAGATCTCACCTCAAGGAAGGGTGGCTTTTCAGTTTGTTCCAGTCACTTTTTGCGCATTGAGAGAGCTCGTGAGCTTCTTTCCAGTTCCCATTGGCCATCGCGGTAGAAATGTCACTCAGCATGTGTGCGGCAGCTGCGTATCTGGGGGCAAAACCCCACAGCATCCAAGTTTCAAATGTGAATGAACATTCACATAACAAATACCACATCCTCTCCTCGAGATCTACTTCTGAAGGGTAAAAGTGTGTTGTTTGAAAATATGAAGGGTATTTAAATCTGAGTCTAGTAAAAACACAGTACTACTGCCCTGAAGTAGCCTGAAACACTGAATATAGGCCAGCCAGCTAGAAAGATAAAAACCTTCGCACCGTATTATTACATAACATGTTCCATTATATAAATGTAGTATTGACCAGCTCATCGGTTTTGATTCTTAGTACTCATTCGTTCATTCAACAATCTGGCAACAACCCCAGAAACATGGAACTGACTGCGAAATCACATTAGGGCGTAGATCTGGTAACAACCATTTGGTCAGAGAGAGGCCGGCAAATGCTGCCCAAAGAGACACTCTTTGGGAGACAGCAATGCTGAAAGGTTATGAAACCACTTAGCTGAACAAAGACAACCTCTCATTGCATCTTTAGGTACCAAAAACAAAGACATTTGCCCAAGTGACACTTTGAGTGCCTGGTCATTGTATTTTGGGCTCACACATAAAAGAAAAGCACGAGGTATCATTATGGGCAAGTGTGCTCAAATAAGAATAAAAGAAATTGCCTCTAAATGTAAAAATTTGCTCATGAACTCCTCGATCTAATTCTCTTATAAAATGCTACCGGATAATTGTAAGGTTGATAAGAAAAGAAAATGCAACAGGGAGAGAACTGTCCAGAGGCTGGCCCAGGCCCGCAGGAGCTCCTCCATGGTCAGGAGCATCAGGAGCGGCCCCCACGCTCCCAGCCCGGTGGCCCCGACCAAGCCCCACCTTCGAGGGGCCATTGAGACCAACCCCATGGTGCTCATCTCCCGGTCCACCTCCAGCACCAATGGAAAGGGTTACCAGCTCTCGTCTCCTCCGGACCTCCCCGGTGCTGCTGGCAACTGCCCCTTCAGCACCCCCCCCCGCCCCCCCCAGTCTCCTGCCTCCTCTAAACCCCGGCTGAGAACACGGCTTCCCCCTTCCTGCCGCACCCCCAGCCCTCCCACGTCGGGGCTGGCTCTTCTCACAGCCCTCCTACCCAGGGATGGCGGAGACTCCCCTTCTTCCCAGCTGCTTCCAAATCTTACTCTCCCCTTCCTGAAAGCCCCCCATTCCTTGGAAGCCTGTGCTCCCTCCTTGCGGGCACCGCCCGCCTCCTGTCTTCGGTCTTGCCCTGCCTCGTGTCTCCAGCCACAGTGGCCCGAGACTTCAACGTCTGTGAGGATGAAGAGCACGCTCCGTTTCGAGACCTCCTGGCCCATAACCCTTTCCCCACCTCCCTTCTGCTACCCACATGCCCACGGCCGCTCAGAACCGCTGTCTCCGAGGCACTACATCACCCTCAAAATCTTCACTCTGGGCATTTCATTCACTGAGGGCCGCCGCCAATCCTCCCGGCTCACTTACTGACGGCAACAATTCTCCAACTCCACCGACAGCCCCCGGGGACCCCCTTCTCCAGCCATCGCGCCTCCTGTCCGGCAGGCCTCCGTGCCCTCCCCGGAGGTGAAATCGCACTGGACGTCGGGCCCGCGCTCGTCACGGCGTCCACGCCGACCACGCCGACCACCTCCTCTGAGCCCGCACCCAGCTCCCTGAACCGAGCTGAGGAAAACGCCAGGGCCAGGCTGGTGGGCTTCCACGCCTCAGGCCAGCCCTGCTCCCCCGGGGAGCCTGTCCGCCTGCCCACCCTGCGGGGGGGGGGGGGCCCGCCGCACCCTCCCCCTCCCCCGGGGCAAGCTTCCCCATCAGACCTCGCCCGCACGGACAGAGGCCATGCGAGGGGCCCTCTCGGCTTCCCATCACGGCAGCCTCCCGCCGGTGCTCCGGACCGCCGGCCCTCCGGTGTCCCCACGGCTCGCCCTCCTCTGGCTGTCCCCGCTTCCCTTCCGGTCAGGCCCTCCTCTCCCGCCGCCTGTCAGGGCGCGGCCGCCCGCTCACACAGCAGAACAAAACTGCCTGCCTCACGCTGCCCTGCGGCAGCAGCTCACTCAGGGCCGACCTCTGACTCCCCGTCCCCCCAGAACGCCTACTGTCCTCACCGGCACCCTCCACCAGTTTCCCTGGAGCGGCTCTTAGCGCAGGCCACCAACTGCGCACCTCTCACTAAATCCAACCGGTCTGCTTCCGGCCGCACATGTACTCAGCCTCCGAGTGACAGCGGACCGCGACCACCCCTCCCTGAGCCACTCTCCTATGGATGGCTTCCATGTTCCTGTTCTCTCCCTGACCTCTGAACGCTGGCTGCCACAGCTCAGTCCGCCTCCTCCCCCTCGGGTCTCTCCAGTTCCAGGGCTTCCAACACCGTCCACGTGCCGGTGGCGTCTCTCCAGGCTGGAGCTCCTCCCTGAGCTCCTGCCAGCAGGTCCGGTGCCAGACCTGAACGGCTAGGGGGCACCCCAGACGGCGATCCCCACCCAGCGCCCGCGCCCCTCCCGCCATCCCTCTCCTGATCCCCCGGCTCACGGATGGTACCACCAGCCCAGTCAGAACCCCAGAGCCACCTATGACTCACGCCTGTCCCTCTCCCGCTGTATCTAGTCAGAATCATAATCAAGGCTTGTCGCTCCTCCTTCCAAAATATCTCGTACATATTCACCTCGCCGCTGCCACCAGCCAGTCAAGACCTTCGCCTGGGCCACCAAAGTTAAGTCAGCCTTCTTGTGGCCTCCCTTGCTTCCTTTCACCCCCTATTCCACGGGATGCTTTTGGAAAATGTGAAACAGATCACTGGCCTGCCTAAACCTCTTCATTGGCTGCCCATTGCTCAGAGAACACCACTGAGTCCACTCACGGGCCTTCTGAGGCTGAGCATCCCTGGCCCTGCATTCCTGTCCAACTACTGCCTCTGAGGCTGTGGCCACACAGGTCTTCTGAGTTTCTCCACCTCAGCAAGCTCGCTCCTGCCTCAGGGCCCAGAGCACGTGCTCCCTACGTGGCCCAGAGGCACACACCCTGCATGGCTAGCTCCCCCTCAATCCTCAGAATCCAAACATCACCTCTCCGGGGACACTCTCTACAAAGTGGAACTTGCCCAGCCTGCCCCTCAATCATACACGCTACAATTCTTCTGTCTTATTTTCTATCTCCCCCAGAAAACATAAACCTATGGTGGCAAAGACCCTCTCTGTTCTTGCTGCAACCCCACCACCTAGGCACATAATAGGTTCCCAGCACTCAACTCATGTATATTGAATAAATGAGGAAAAAGAAAAAACAGGATAAATTATTTCAAGTACCATCGTGGCCAATAAGAGTTCTCAGACCAGGTATCGTATTACCAGGTATCATATAATTACCATTCCTGAAGTCAGTTAAATCCAATTTCATTTACACGTTAAGGCCCTTTGGGTAAAAGGAGTTTTACTTATTATTTACAGGATACCTACTTTCTCAAAGGAATCTGGCATGGTTTATTTTTTTCTCCTAGCTCCCCACTTTTGAACCTGTCAACCATGGTTTTGTCAATCACAGAACTAAAAAGTAATCTCCCCTAGATATGCCAGTAATCAGGACAATTATAATGCTAACTAAGACATACTAAGCCATCCCCAGGGGCCAGGCTCTAAGCACTTTACATGTATTAACACAGATCTGGAGGAATATACTATTATTCTCCCCCTTATGGATGAGGAAACTGAGGCCCAGGGGTGGTTTCACGGTTCATTAGTAGAGAGATTGGAACTTGGCTTCAGGGTACACAGTCTCACGAAGGAGAACAGCATAAAGTCACTAACAATGAAAAGGTAAAAAGATATGAGACAACTCAAAACAGAGTAAGGACATATTCTTATTATTAGAATTTATTCCAATCAGACACAAATAAGACCGTGAGCTTCCTGAGAGCTAAGCAAACTGGGCTGGAGTCCATTTATATCAACGCTGCTTTGATTCAATAATTTCAATGTTATTTTTTAAAGCACACATTAGACAAACATAAATGACTCTCCTAAAATCAAATATCAGAACCAATTTCAGTTACATTTGAGTCATAAACTTTAAGTCAAGAATCAAAAGTGCCATTTTAGGAATCTGAATTAATCTCTTATAAATGATGGGTTTTTAAAAGAAATCCAAGTATTTTTTTCCTCTAAGACCAAACCATTCTTTACCAAAACCTACTTTTGCCAGTCAAACCAAACATTAACTGAGTCCATATACCAAAACAGATTGGTGACAATCTCTAATCAAGCATGTGCATGATTCGAGTATACACACACAAATTAGTATTAGCTTTATCTGAAGTGCTATTGTTAGGAAAACATTCATCCTCAGTCTTGTTCGTGCCAACAACATAGTCACAAGGCAGGTTTGTTCAAATGTCTGTATTTACAAAATGTTTCCTGCTAAAGCTATTTGGGAATATGAGCCAGGGAAAATTTTTGTAGTTCTAACTCAAAACTCATTGGTTTTGGCAACCTTAATCTAAGCACATTTCTACATTCTCCTTATAGTCTCAAAAACGTATACAAGTAAGGCAGAAAGACAACAAAAAACAAAAAATTTCAAAAACTGCTTTGGCTATGGACTTAGGTTTCTACTGTAACTAGCAAGTAATAATAATGAAACCTTTTACGTACATGTAAAGTGACACAGTTATTACGAGCTAATATGATCTTACCTAATGAGATCGTCTCGGTCTTGGAAGATTTGGGTCTTCCGATTGATGGTGTATCTAGGAAACTCCATCCGGCCAAGACTGACCAACAGCACAGGAAAAAGCTGCCCCTGACCACCACAGGCGGCTTCCTCATCTTCCAGCGAGTCCGTCAATGTAAACAGCAGCAAGACCCGAGAGAAAACAGCTCGGGGACCTTTACAGACTCGCAGTGACTGTCCCGCCAAGACTTTAGCTCTGAAAAATATACAGTATAGAAATAACTTTCGGGTTTTTTTAAAGAAGCATTTGGATGTTAGATTTTACAAATTGTTTTCAGAAAAAAATAAAGATAAGTGGCATTCATTATTCTAAGCCTAAAGTAAATCTACCACTTCCAGTTGTTGTGACCCTGGAGCCTAGCTTAACCTCTCTGGGGCTCAGAGCCCACCTAGGGACATGGTGAAGATTAAATGAAATTCTATCTCCAAATGGTTTCACACATGGTTTAGCTCATAAAAGAGCAACACAGATTTACACTGGTCATGAATGTGTAAAATACCAGGAAAACTCCCAAAAGTATTACCTATTTGACATTAGCCATTCTCACCTCTTGACAAGTGACATCCAGATTAAATAATAGTTCTTTATTTTAAATGTCATTATTTGGGTGCCTGGCTGGCTCAGTCAACGGTGGAGCATGTAACTCTTGATCTTGGGGTTGTGAGTCTGAGTCCCATGTTGGACACAGAGATTATGTAATAAAAATTTTTTTGGAAAATATAAAATAAAACAAAATGTCATTATCAAAAGCTGTTGATTAGGTAGCATGATTTTGTGAACCAAGAAATGGTACCAAGATTTGGTGCTGTTCTGTGATGTGCAATGTGGTCCAGAAACATCTCCACTCCAGGGTAACCTCAGAGTAAATTCAGTTTGATTCTGGATGCCTTCAAGGTAGGCCTGGAGGTCTGAATTAAATTCAGGGCCACATGGGCCCTCTGGCTCTTACAGCTTGGATACCATCTAGAACAGGGTTTCTCAAACTTGGCACTATTGACATCTGGGCAGGATAATTCTTTGTGGGGGAGGGGGGTGCTGTCCTGTGCATTACAGGGTATTCAGCAGCATCACTGGCCTCTACTCGCTAAATGCCAGTAGTACCCACCTCCCTCTTCATCATGACAATCAAAGATGCCATGTTCCCTGGAGTGCAAAGTCCCCCCCAGTTGAGAACCACTGGCCTAGTGGAAGACCTCTCTTTCCTATCCATCCCAGAAGCTATTAACCCAAAAGCAGTGCTGCATCTCTAGACTGCTGTAGAAATTAGTGCCACTATCAGATACATGAGGGGACAGGGGTGAGATTCCTATCACACCACTAATGAATTGAGAACCACTCATGTACAAAGACTGATACAAAGTGTCTACTTCCTCTATCTCCATTCAGAGCCCCAGGGATGCCCCAGGTGGCGAAGTCTCTGAGTTCAGAAGGAACTATTAAACATGGTAAAATGAACAATGACCATCTACTGGGATTAAGAAAGTATAAATAATGTGCCTTTTTCTGTTTCTTCCTGATAACACAGAGCACGGTAACAATGCACTGCCCTCCTGTGGGGCTGTCAGAGACTTGGGTTCCATTGCTGGGATCTACAACAAAATGAAGAAATAAAGTACAATCTTGAAGGGAAGTGATTTTAGCACAACTAAAATAGCCTTGAGAATCTTATGTTCCTACAAGTCCAAAGTCAGGGATAAAAAAAAAAAGTTAACCTTATTTCTTTTATTTCTGTTCTATGCTTAGTGCTTATGCTGAGAGAGGGTTGCTAATTTTAATGTTCACTTACTTATAAAATGTTATATAAGGATAACATAAAATACTTAAATACAATTAAAGAAAGGACTTAGACGGGGCGCCTGGGTGGCTCAGTCGTTAAGCATCTGCCTTCAGCTCAGGTCATGATCCCAGCGTCCTAGCTGGATCAAGCCCCACATCGGGCTCCCTGCTCGGCAGGAACCCTGCTTCTCCCTCTCCCACTCCCCCTGCTTGTGTTCCCTCTCTCGTTGTCTCTCTGTGTCAAATAAATTAAAATCTTTAAAAAAAATAAATAAAATGAAATAAAGAAAGAAAGGACTTAGAATGCAGGATACAAAATCAAGGTACAGAAATCTGTTGCATTTCTATATACCAATAATGAAGCAACAGAAAGATAAATTAAGAAAACAATCTCATTTACAATTGCACCAAAAATAGTAAGATACCTAGAAATAAACCTAACCAAAGAGGTGAAAGACCTGTACTCTAAAAACTTAAAACGCTGATAAAAGGAAGATGACACAAAGAAATGGAAAGACATTCCATCCTCATGGAATGGAAGAACAAATATTGTTAAAATGTCTATACTACCCAAAGCAATCTGCACATTTAATGCAATCCCTGTCAAAATACTAATAGCATTTTTCACAGAACTAGAACAAACAAGCCCAAAATTTGTATGGAACCACAGAAGACCCAAAATAGCCAAGGCACAATTCCAGGCTTCAAGTTGTATTACAAAGCTGTAGTAATCAGTTATCTCTACACCCAACATGGGGCTCGAACTCACAACCCCAAGATCAAGAGTCCCATGCTCTACCAACTGAGCCAGCCAGGCTCCCACAGAGCTGCAGTCATCAAAATTGTATGGTGCTGGCACAAAAATAGACACACAGATCAATGGAACAGAACAGAAATTCCAGAAATGAACCCATAATTATATGGTCAATTGATCTTCAATAAAGCAGGAAAGAATATCCAACGGGAAAAAGTCTCTTCAACAAATGATGTTAGGAAAACTGGACAGCAACATGCAGAAGAATGAAACTGGACCACTTCCTTACACCACACACAAAAATAAATTCAAAATGGATTCAAGACCTAGGGGCGCCTGAGTGGCTCAGTCGTTAAGCGTCTGCCTTTGGCTCAGGTCATGATCCCAGGACCCTGGGATCGAGCCCCGCATCAGGCTCCCTGCTCAGCGGGAAGCCTGCTTCTTCCTCTCCCACTCCCCCTGCTTGTGTTCTCTCTCTCGTTTTGTCTCTCTCTGTCAAATAAATAAATAAATTCTTAAAAAAAAAAATGGATTCAAGACCTAAATGTGAGTCAGAAAACCATAAAAATCCTAGAGAAGCGCACAGGCAGTAACCTCTTTGACAGCAACTGTAGCAACTTCTTACTAGATATGTCTCCTAAGGCAAGGAAACAAAAGCAAAAATAAACTATTAGGACTACATCAAAATAAAAAGTTTCTGCACAGTGAAGGAAATAATCAACAAAACTAAAAGACAACCTATGGGATGGGAGAAGATATTTGCAAATAACATATCCAATAAGGGGTTAGTATCCAAAATATATAAAGAACTTACAAAACTCAATACCCAAAAAACAAATAATCCAATTTAAAAAATGGGCAGAAGACATGAACAGACATTTCTCCAAAGAAGACATCCAAATGGCCAACAGACTCATCAGGAAAAGATACTCATCATCAGGGAAATACAAATCAAAACTACAATGAGATACCACCTCACACCTGTCAGAATGACTAAAATCAAAAACACAAGAAGCAACAGGTGTTCACAAGGATGTGGAGAAAGGGGAACCCTCTCACACTGTTGGTGGGAATGCAAAGTGGTGCAGCCACTCTGGAAAACAGTATGGAGGTTCCTCAAAAAGTTAAAAATAGAGCTACCCTGTTAGCCAGCAATTGCACTACAAGGTATTTACCCAAAGAATACAAAAATACTAATTCGAAGGTATACATGTACCCTGATGTTTATAACAGCTTTATTTACAATATCATAAATTAATCTGCAATATCAACATTTTAAATGTTTTTACTGTAACAATATCCAACAAAACCTTTTTAAAATCACTGCACCAATTCCAGGCTGATTCTTGCCCCATGTGCAAACTGAAGGCTGTTTGGCCAATTTGAGAAAGGTGTCCACCAGCCGCTGTTTCTGTCCGTTGGGATTCGCCAAGTGGAAGGTCTTCGCCAGGGTTTTTAGTTCAGGAGCAGAAAGCAGTTCAAGCACTTCAGAGAGTTCTTGCAACTCAGACTCTGAAATGGATTTAAAAAAAAAAAAAAAAACAAAAAACGTTAAACGTTAAACATAGTTGCAAAGATTTTACTATTTTCTAGCTCTATTTAGGAAGAATGAAGCTTAGTTAGATGCAAATATAACGAAATTCTACTGCAAAATTGTAATTAGTAGAGGCACCTGGGTGGCTCCATTGGTTAAGCATCCTACTCTTGATTTCTGGCTCTGGTCATGATCTCAGGGTTGTGAGACTGAGCCCCACATCAGGCTCTGCATTGAGCATGGAGCCTGCTTAAGATTCTCTCTCCCCCTCTCCCACTGCCCCACCCCCCCTTAAAAAGAAATTGTGATTAGTTTGCCAAACCAATTATTACAGAATATGGAAAACAGGTATCTCATAAAAGTTAAAAAATAGAATTTCTCACTAAAAAGTAAAGGAAAGTCTGAATAAAATAGACACATACGGATAGCTACTATGTTTTGGACATCCTCCTAAAAAACTCACTGGTGTATTTGCTCTCTGATTACAAGGCCTCCAACCCGATCTCTCCCAAACAGGTCAGAGAGTAAACTTGACCATCAGCTCTCCTCCCTCCCCACAGGCTCCGGCTGGACACCCTTTCGTGGGTTCACTCACTCAGCATACATCGACATGTCTGCTGTTATGGGAGCCAGATACCATGCTAGACCCGGGATTCAACTGAGTCAGACCTGGCTGGTGTCTGCCTTCAAGACATTTACAACTTAGGGCAGTGTCTTTTTCCTCCATTTGGTAACTACTTACTGGGTGCACACTGCATGCCAAGTAATGTTCGATGGCCTTGGGCACACTACAACGAACAAACCAAGTCCTGACCCACAAGGAGCTCACCTCCCTGCATAATAAGCAAGTCTATGTGTCATGTGCTAGTAACTATTATAAAGAAAGACAAAACTGACGAAGGCAAAGCGAACGTGGCGGGAGGGCTGGGTATGTACCCACGGCAGTCAGACAAATCTCTGATGAGCTGACACAGAGCAGAGTGAGATGAAATGAGGGAGCACGTGCGGGGAGCCAGGGAGCGTGGGGCAGCAAGTACGAGGCTCCGAGAGGGGAGTGCACCGAGCACGCTGAGGAACACCAAGGGCTCTGCGGCCCTGGTGGAGCGAGCAGAAAGGGCAGAGAGCCCGGGCCCATGGGCTCGTGCAGATCAACGGCAGGACTTGGACTTGATTGAGTGCAACAATGAGCCACTGGGGTTCTGGTTTTGTTGCTTAAAGGTCATTTAAAAGTAAGTCAAGGCTCACCTGGGATACCCGTCAAACTTGTGAATTTATGAATCTGCATTAAATGCTCCAAGTCAGGTGAGGACAGAAGCTCCCAGGCGACCCTTAGGGCACTGACATGTGGGAAGCAGTGCTCCAAGCAGGGCCCTGTGTCCCGCTGCCTAGTCCCTCACATCCGAGCTTCTTCATGGCGCCTCTCTGCCTTTGCCCCCAACCCCACCACCTCACCTAACCTCACCTTACTAACTGCTCTCCTCGACAAACTTCCACACAGACACCACCTGGCTTTCGCCTGATTTGCTTATTTCAGTCTAAACTGTCAGCAATTAAAATAAATAAATAAATAATAAACTGTCAGCAATTACCCAAGACTCCCATTCTCCCTCCACTTACATTTCCAGTACAATACTGCATTCAGTATGGGTAGGTGCTTAAGGAATGCCACTGACAAGACCAGCAAGGCTACCTAAGTCTCCTCAGCTTAACTCAATGAACTTCAAAACTCTAAGAGCTCTATGTGTGTGCAGGAGGGGGTGGACGAAGCTTGAAGAGGCAATATTAGCTGCAAGCAAATGAGCTTTATTCTATCACAAAGATGAGGTGTCTGAACAAGTCAGATTCCTGCTGGAAGGTGAGAGCTGAGAAAGAGTTTTCTCTGGCAGCCCATGGCCACATAGCTATCCAGAGGGGACTTTATCGTCCTAAACATGAGTCAAGAAAACAATAGTAGTCTTCATCCAGGCTAAGAATGGCTTTAACATGAATAATGAGTTGTCCTAAGGTTAAAAACTCAACAAAAACAAAAACAAAAACAATTACTATTTACCAGGCACCAACTGGGAGATGACACCATACTAGTTATCACCACTGTTCTGCAGGATCTTAGTTCTTCATGTCCTATTTTCATTTTACATTTCCTTTGACTAATCATACCTGTCTGCAGAAAGCCTGTTTGCTGCAATTCTCCAATCACAGGTGTTAGGTCAGAGGCAATCTCTTCGTATTCCAATTTATTCATCTTAATCCAGCCGAATTTACGTTGAAAAAGTCTTACATACAACTTCTGACCACTAGCTGCAATAAAGTTAAGAAAAATAGTGAAAAATATCTCTTCTCAACACAACCAATATTCACGTTTTAAAAACTGAGTTTAAAAGTAAAATATATTCTATTAAAAATACACTTATGCTGAGGCACCTGGGTGGTTCAGTCGGTTAAGCATCTGACTCTTGGTTTTGGCTCAGGTCATGATTTCATGGGTCATGAGACCAAGACCCGCATGGGGCTCCACGGAGGGTGTGCTTGAGTCTCTCCCTCTGCCTCTCCCCTCCTCAACACGCACACTTGTGCTCTCTCTATATATACATAAAATACATCTTAAAAAAGTAAATAAATAGACTCAATGCTTACTCAAATGATCTTCCAAGAAAATCTTTCTCTTCCTTTGGAAAATATTATTTCAGATAGAGGTCCCCATGGAGACATCTCCTTGCCCTGTGTGCCTGTCACCACAGGACAGGAAGAGCATCCAGGGTGGGAAGCCCTGGGCCAGCTCTACCACTTCTGAACTCTACCAAGTCTATGAACCTCACTGAGACTCCATTTTCTCTTCTGTTAAAAAAAAGGGGGGGCTGGGGCAATAATACCATCTTCCCAAAGTTCGTGAAAAGATTAAACAAGATGAGGTATTCGATTATTGGTGGATTAACCACTAAAAAGTTCCAATACTGGTAGTGGTTATTGGCCATTTCAAAATTTCGAAGAACCAGGATTCCCATTTTCCAGCCACCACCGTTTTTCCTCCCTTAGAGAAGCCCTACCCAGAATTCTAGTTATTTTGTTCTCTGCTTTCAGTTTAATATGCATGATTCTATTGTTGGCTGAAAATAATCTGAAAAGATTTTTCAAAATATGTATAGCTTTGGTAAGGCAGCCATCCCTAACTCAGTGATCTTGGTAAAGTTATTTAATTAACCTAATCACAGTTTTCCTGTTATCTGGATTATCTTTAAATTTCTGCCAACTCTAAAATGCTGTAATTATACTTCTTAAATCTTCAACTTTTTTCCCCTTTTCTCTTTAAAGAGGCCAACTCGATTAGCACTTATTTTCACACAGAGACATTGCAAATGATATCTGTGGGGAGCCATACACAAGAATCTACAGAACTTGCACTAAGTGAACCATTCATACTTCTCAATTACACAGAAGCACAGAGCCATGACTACTCGAATGCTCACATGAACGCAAGCAGCACCCAACCAAAGATCTGTGACTTCTGTAGTAAGAGTCAATGTGGTATCATTTATGTCCATGTTCTGGTGAGGACAGCACAAGTGGAGATGGAGGCTGTGTGGATAATTTATGCAACACTGCCCAGAGAAGTATCACTCACATGTTAAAAAGTAATACAAAGACTGTAATTCCACTGTGTTTACTTAAAACAAAAACCCTCCTCTTGAACATTACTGGTAATATTTAAGATATTTTTTTAAACTCAAGAGTCAGACCTGACTGCAAACTATGAGAGATCAGCGTAGCCCCCAAGTAAGCTTTTCCTACCTCAGGGGGAACTTGGTTCCATAAAGCCATCACGGCCCGTTGGATTAGCAGTGCAACAAGGGCGGCTTCTGCTCCAAATCTACACTGTCAGCATAGAGCCACCACCGGCTCCCAAGGAACTGAGCATAGACCACTATTTTTAAATGCACCAATTTAGCCTGAAAGTTTCCAATTCCTCCACACCCTGACCTTAAAAGCAGGGCCCAGAAACCTAAAATATTATTGGAGGAAAAAAACATGCCTTAAGATACCTTGGTTTGTTCTTTCTTGTATTTTACCTCATTTTTGAGAAAATGGTGTGTGAAAACAATAGAACAACCTAAGTTAAGCTTGATTACATGCTCAGAATGCAAAGTACCCTTTTCTAAATCACTTTTTTTTCTTTTTTATCCTGGAAAAGGCTGTTTTACAACCATCAAATATACATATAAAGGAAAAACAGCTGCTTCCATTAAAACCAAAGTACGCCTTGTAAGGAGATGATGCCGCAGAAGCAGACGTTACCAGACACAAAATCCTGTCTCTTTTTCAAGCATATTCTTCTCAAACCTTGTAGCTGGCTGATTTCCTTGAGTATTCCTGGAGGACTCACAGAACCACACTGACTCCTTGTGGTCATTAGATTACCGGCCATATCAGGACAGCAAATGGAAAACAAAAACTTGGAAGCACATAAGGTTGATACCTGATAACTGATAAAATTTAGTTACAATTTCCTGTTCATGTTCATCGAAGAGCATCCGATCCTCTTCGTTCTCAAATACAGCTTTCAGCACCACCAGGAAACTCTGAAGGTAGTAAGGATGACTTGGTGGTACTGTAATTGTTTTATCAGGAACATCACAGCTTGACCCCTGCTCCGAAGGAATTCTGCAAGTGATTTCATTCTTTAAGTCACTGTCACCTTCCAGAAGGTCCTGGATGTTACAACCCTTAGAATCATCATGTGTAGAACTATGAGATTTTGCCTCCCAATCTGACAACTGTGTTTTAGCATCTGAAGCAACAGTCATTTTTACTTCTTCACAACTACCTGCCTCACATTTTTCAACATCTTTACCATCTATTCCTGTGATAGTCTCCCACTCAAGACTGTCCTCTGAAGCAGATCTCAATGGATCCCCCAGCGTTAAATTTGGTGAAAGTAACACAGAAGCGTTATCTGAGAAGGCAGGGGTGAGGGGTGATCTCCCACATTCCTGGGTAGCCTTTTGGCTTTCAGCTTCCAGTACTTTAGTGCCTTCTACAGTATGTTCAGAAGTTCTCTGTTCCTTCAGAGAGTCACAGGTAAACACATTTTCCTTTTGAGAACTGTTCTCCAAAATTTGATCCTTGTCCTCAGTCTCTGAACACTTATCAACTGGGCTCCTAACCACTGTGGTTGAGGGACTCTGTGGACTCTTACTGGCAAATTCTTCATTCTTCTTACCTATTGATCTTTTAGCCTCTATGTATCTTCTGGACAATTTAGATGATAGGCTTCCCAAAGTAATGACTTTCACATTATGATGTCTCAGCTTATCTGGACTTTTGCACGCCAAGTCATTATTATTTTTAAAGTAGGGGCTGGTCTGTTTTATGCCCACTTTTGCTGAATCACTTTGGTCAGGGGTTAAACTTGTCTGTGATGGTGACAACTTTTCTGGTGTTACATTTTCTAAGACAGTATTGGTTAAATTTACTGGAGACCCATTTGAATTCTCTAAGCCAACATGACTCAGATCAACTGGGGCGATGTCATTGTTAGCACACTTTTCATCAAGATGCCGGTTTAAGTCGTATCTCGGCACCATTTTACTACAAATGGGGCACGCAAGTTTAGCAGGTGGGACATTGTTAAAAAACGAAATAATAGAGTTACACTCGTTTTTTTTAGTTTTACTGATTGATAAACTTCTACGAGCTTTTTTCTTCACAGGAGATTTCCCACCGGACATAATGAGTATTAGAAAAATGGGGTGTTTCCAGTAATAAAACCCAGGATATCACTGGGGAAAGACAGCACTGGTATACTTTTACGTCCCTGACTTGAAATAATAGCAAGTGGGATTCTAATTCTATTTGACTTCATGTTTTTCATTTAGTCAATTTCTTCTTCCTACAAAATAAAACACACATGGATTAAAAACTTACGAATTCAACAACGGGGGGGTGGATAAAACATGCAATGGCAGTATCCCTTGAGATAAGGAGGAAAATCCTGGACTTGGGACAGAAGACCAGGGCTCTACTCCCAGGTCTACATGCAATCTCGGTGTGACTCTTAGCCATAAAACGAGCCCAACCCTGCTCCGCAGGGATAATTTCTGAGACTTCTTACGCTCTAAAATTATCCATTTTTTTTTAAAAAGGGAAAATCTGACTACTCCAGATCCCTTTTTTAAAACCACTGCATCAGTAATTTTTTCCGGGCGAGAGAATGCCCATCTATGTGCACGATCCCCAGAGCCCCTTCAGTCTCACAGGCCGGTACAGAGGAGCTCTCCAAGTCGCGGGCATTTGTCAACACGCTTGGGGCCCCCACTGCAGCTTCGGCCACCGAACTTCCGAGGCTCTGGGGAGCACGGCCAGCCCTTCCCCCTGGGGCCGCGTGCGCGCACCTGGGACACGCACCTGAGACTTGCACCCGGACTCCGCCACCACGCCCTCCCGTCCGCCCTTCCTCCCCCCTCCCCGCCCGGCCGCCTCTGGCCGCCCGCGGGAGCCCCTCGAGCTCGCAGCGCCCACCGGTATGCCAGCCCGCGACCCCAGCGGGCCGCCCCGCGCTTCCCACCGGGCTCCGCGTGCCCAGGCCTTCCCAGCCGATCCCCGCGTCTCGGCTCGGCACAGGCTCGGCAAATGGAGGCCCGAGTGATCGATCCTCCTCCCTTCCACAGTAAAGGCTTTCCCCCATCCAGAGTGGCCGAAGCTGGCCAAGCCGTCCAGGGGGGCCCCTGAGCACCCCCTCCTCCACACCTGGAGACCCCTGTACGTGCATTCGGAGGGAACCCCTGTCCCGAGCGGGTGGGATGGTGGCCTGTGGCGGGGCGCACTCAGTGTCGCGGCTAAGCGGCCTCCTGCGGGCAGATGCACACGGGGGCGCCGTAATCCTGCGCCCGCGAGTCCGCGCGGAGGGCTCAGCGCTGTGCTGGACTTTCCCGTGGATGTGCTGCCCGCCGCCTTGCTGCAGTAGATGGGACTAACCTCAGGAGCAAAGGAACAATAAAATGTAGTCAAGGAGTTAGGAAGTAGTGAGTGTGGAGTAGTCATTATTTCTGTTTTTCATATGGCTTCGTTGTGAAGTTATACAGTTTAGTGTATAATGCTCCTTAACAACGGAAAAATTTACCTGAAACAGTATCACTCAGCTCTTGAGCACTGATACCAGCTGGTTCCAGCATGCCCATGAGTGATCCGGAATGCCTGAGCGCAGGGGCCCCGTGTTGCCCTTTACCCGTGCTTACAACTGGGGCCAGCACGGTGTAATTACTCCGTAAATACGTGGAAGATGAATACATGAATAAATGAACAGGGAAAAAATAGGGAATTCACCAACAAATATGTATTGAGTGCCTACCTCCCGTCACGTAATGTTCTTGATGCTCGAAATATGGCAGTGAACAGAATGATGAATGGGAGAAAAATCCACGCCTTCCCGGAGAATGCATTCTGGTGGAGGAAGAGAAAAAACAGAAAAATCAACGATGTAGACAATTAAAAGATGAATACTTTGAAAAGAAAGCCAGGAACCTCAGGGGGATGGCAGGGAGGATTACAATATGAGAGTGGTAAGGAAAGGCTTCACTGAAGAAGGTAACCTTTGAGCAGACTTGAAGGAGGTAAAGCGGTGAATACTTGAGAGAAGGGAATTGTTAAGCAGATGAAACAGCAACAGGTAGTGTTCCCTGAGGTAGAAGCTTGCCTAACAAATCTAAAAACACCAAGAAGGCCGAGACAAGTCCCTGGAGCAGAAGGGAAGTGAGCAAGGTAGCAGAGGGCAGGTCATGTAGGGTACCAAACATTTTCTGTAAAGGGCCAGGTAATAAATGTTTTAGGCTTTGCTGGCCATAGGGCCTCTGGTCACACTGCTGTTGTGGTGTGAAAGCAGCCATAGAGGATATGTAACATGAGTGTGACTGTGTTACAATAAAACTTTATTTAAAATAGCTGACCACATTTGGCCTCTGGCTATAGTCTGCTGACATTTGATAAAAGGCCTGGATGGTCATACGGATTTTAGCATTTACTGTGAGTGATAAGGAGGAACCACTCTGCCTGTTAAGCATAGATGATGGGGCCTGGGGGGCGGGGGGGGCGGGGAGTGAAAACAGGAGGGGAGCAGGGAACACAGAAAGCTAAGGAAGTAATCCAAGGAGAGATGATAGCGGCTTGGGTCAGAGGGCTAATGTTGCAGTTGTAAGAAATAGCCAAGATTCTGGATACATTGAGTAGGTATAACCAACAGAGTTTGTTCCTGGTGGGGCGCCTGGGTGGCTCAGTTGGTTGAGCATCTGCCTTTGGCTCAGGTCATGATCCCAGGGTCCTGGGATCGAGCCCCGCATCGGGCTCCCTGCTCAGCAGGGATCCTGCTTCTCCCTCTCCCTCTGCTGTCCCCCTGCTTGTGCTATCTCTCTGTCAAATAAATAAATAAAATCTTAAAAAAAAAAAAGATTTGTTTATGGTAAAAGATGTAAGGTATAAGGGAAAGAAAAACTTTGGCCCATCAACTAGAAGGAGGGAGGGGAAAAAAAATCAAGAGTTCAGTTTCAGACACATGTCTTAGTCCACTCACAGACTGGATGGCTTACAAACAACAGAAATTTACTTCTCACATTTCTCTTGGCTAGAAGTCCAAGATCAGGGTGCCAGCATGGTCAGGTGCTTCTTCTGGATCCCAGGCTTCTCATTGTATCCTCACAGGGTGGAAGGGGCTAGGGAGCCCTGTACGGTCTGTTTTATAAGAGCACAGTTCCCATTCATGAGGGCTCCACTCTCATGACCTAATCACCTCTCAAAGGCCTCACCTCCTAATACCATTACATTGGGGCTTAGCATTTCAACATGAATTTGGGGCAGGAGGGGTGGGGCATACACAAACGTTCAAACCATGGCAACATGTAAGTTTGAAATGCCAATCAGACATTGTTGTGGATGAAGACACTTGAATTTATTAATTAAATCAGGTCAGGAAATAAAAATTTGGGAATCATCAGGCTTTATATGGTATCAATATATGATACCATGGAGTGACTACGAAAAGAGAATTAAAATGTCAGGAAGACTGGACAGCGCAATAAAAAGAAGGGGGATGAGAGTGAGCGCAAATGAGTCTGAGAAGTTACCGGTGAGAAAGAAGGAAAAGAGCTAGCTTCCGGAAAACCAGGTGAATGATGTGTGTTGAGGATTGGGACGGGGTCAGATGCAGCTGGAATGGAAGATGAGTATTGAGGGCAACCATCAGATCTAACAATGTGGAGGTATTTGGTACCTTTGACAAAAGATATTGTGGAACAGTGGGATGATTGAATAGGATTCAAGAAAGATGGGGAGACGGGAATTGGAGACAATACAGGGACCCATTCAAAACCCCAGTTGGTATGAAGATTATTTTAAGCTAAAGGCATTTGGGATTCAACAGATACAGAAAGAAGCCTTCTTGGAGCTTCGCTTATCTGACTAAAAGAAACTTCTAGGAAAGAAGGCTGCCATAAATTCCCTCTTGGCGGGGGGGGAGTGGATGGGGGTGGGCTTTTATTAGCAGGAAGGAGACCTAGAGAATATCTACCATAAATTCTCTCTCCAGGGAAATCTTATGGCCACAGAAATGGAAAAACCACCCCCACCTGCATGAACAACCATTATCACAAACTTTCTGATCTCCCATTTGTTCTTCTAGAAACCCATGTGCTCTTCCCCAAAGACCTTTTCTAACCCCTTCCTTTCCCTAACTTTAACCATTTATCAAGCTACTTCTTTTGTAAGCTCCCATAAGTATATGAATAATTTTTCCCGTTCATCTTCTTTTGTCAGTTTAATTCACAGGCCCCCAGGCTCTAAATCTAAGAGGGCAGAGGAAAAGTTTTTCCTCTCCAACAACAGGAGGTGTAGACTTCAAGAGGTTTTGTAGTGAAGGAAAGCAGAGAGGTATAGCAGAGCTAAAAGGGGAGGTGGGGCTAAGAGTTTTGTTTATTTAAGACAGAAAAAAACCAATATGTTTATATGCTGATAGGAACATTCAGGTAGAGTGAAATCTGAAGCAGGAGAGAGAAAGGAGACTTGCTGGAGTAATATTCTTAGGTAGGTGAGGGGATGGGATACAGTTCACAAGTGAAGGGGTTGGCCAAGTAATGAAATAAATAGCATAGCACAAGAAAATCCCAAACTATTTATGGCACTGCAATAAATCCAGTCCCCAACATAGTAAATGTTGTAGGGTACTGAGGGAAATCTGAATGTTCAATAAATGGCTTTTGAGAATATTTTACCTATGTGGAAAAATGAAATTGGATCCCTACCTCACACCAAATAAATACAAAGCTAAAAGGCTAACGAGATTAAAGTAACAATTGTGAAAAGGAAACTTCAAAACTTTTAGAATTCAGGCATTCCTCAGAGATATGGGTTTGGTTCCAGACCACAATAAAGTGTCACAATAAAGCAAATCAAATGAATTTTTTGGTTTCTCAGTGCATATAAAAATTATGTTTATACCACACTGCAGTCCATTAAGTGTACAACAGCATTATGTCTAAAAAAAACTGTATATGCCTTAATTTAAAAATACTTTATTGCTAAAAAATGCTAACCATCATCTGAGCTTTCAGCAAGTCATCTTGCTGAGCTTTCAGCAAATCATTGATCACAGATCACCATAACAAATACAATAATGAAAAAAGTTTGAAATATTGCAAAAATTACCAAAATGCGACCCAGAGACATGAAATGAGCAAATGCTGTTGGAAAAATTGTGCCTATAGACTTGCTCAACACAGGGTTGGCACAAACCTTCATTTTGTAAAAACACAGTATCCAAACAATGAATCATGGAACACTACATCCAAAACTAATGATGTAATGTATGGTGATTAACGTAACATAATAAAATTACATTAAAATAAGCAGTATCTGCAAGCACAATAAAGTAAAATACAATAACATGAGATATGCCTGCATAAGAGATAATTTTATTATCCTGAAGGAATTATAGGATTCCTTAAATAAGAGAAAAAATGCTACCATAAAATAAGAGATTGATAAACACGACTATAGTTAAAAACTTTCTAGTAATGGCTTTGTAGTTTATATTTTATTGGGCTAAAAATCTTGCATATAACAAGTATAAACAATGTAAAAATTATAAACAATATAAAAATTACAGAAACAAATGTTTCATTGCAATTTTAAATTATAAACAATTATAAAGTGTAAAAGAAAAAGTCTACTTGAAAACATTGGAGAATGACCAAAAGTAGGCAGAAACTGGAGAGCCAGCAGCAAAACTAGTAACAATGCATCATAGGATTTCAACATACCTAGATGAATTAGAGATGACAACAATAGCAAAAAGGATGAGATTATAAATGTAAATATATCACTATAAAGGTCTTACATCTTATATGCAGTGGTAAAATATTAACTCTAAGTAGACTGTTTTAAGGATGCATATTGTAATTCCTAAACAACTGAAAATCAATGCAATGTAGAGCTAATACATTAAGAGAGATATTCAAGTAGAATATTAACATATTTGATTTTAAAAACAGAAAAAGAGGAAGAGAAAACAATTAGAAAATAGCAAAATGGTAAAGCCAAGTACAACCAAACCAATAATTACATTAAATGTGCATGGATTAAAAGCTCCAATTAAAAGACAGAACCAGAGGAACCTGGGTGTCATTGGTTAGGCATCTGACTTCAGCTCAGGTAGTGATCTCAGGCTCTCTGCTGAGTCGGGAGTCGGCTTGTCCCTCTGTCCCTCCCCCTCCCCCTGCTCGTGTTCTCTCTCTCTCTCAAATAAATAAAAATCTTTAAAATAAATAAATAAGATAGAACGTGTCAGACTGGACTTAAAAAGCAATTCCTAACTATGTGATATATGTAAGAGACACAGGCAATTGGAAAGTAAGAATGGAAAATAACATATGATTCAAACAAACATCAAAAGAGCCATAGTATTATATTGAAAATAGACTTCAAGACAGGAAGTACTACCAGAGAAAAAGACGTCATTTTATAGTCAAAAGGGTCAATTCGTGAGAAAGACATAAAAAACCATAAATGGATATATACCTGATAATAGGTCTTCAAAATGCATTAAGCAAAAACTGACACAATTATAGGAAGAGAAAAATCCACAATCATAGAGATTTTAATAAAAAATAAATAAAAAATAAAAAAACAAAGATTTTATATGCTTCTCTAATTGACAACTAAACAAAAAAATCACTAAGGATACATAATAACTGAACAAAAATATCAAAGCTTTGGACTAAATGAAATATAGAACACTATATTCAACAACTGTAGAACACATATTTTTTCCTTTTCCTAGTGGTATAAGTTTACTAGTTCTAAAAACTACTTGTATATTCTAGGCTTGAGTAAATGAATAAATATACTAACGATAATGGGAGCAAGATTTCTCACTGTTGGAAAAAGCATCACAAATAAGGAAAGAGTGAATACTAGAATTTAATCTGCAGGGGTATTGGATTAGAATCAGAGGTTTTGGTATGAACTCATATATGGAATACATATAACACACACACGCCACACACCCACAATTTTCTAGCTCTGGTGAGTGGTGCTAGGGGCAACAGTAGCAATGAGCACATTTAGCACCTACATCTGTTTGAAAATACCATTCTCCAAGAGGAACCAGGGTTCTGTGGGAAAATGGCCAATTCCAGGGAAAAGACAGGATAAGCCTGGAACATTTATTAGCCCCAGAAAATAAGGAAGTGCTCAGAGAATAATGGGAACATATCAGAACTCAGAAATTAGTTTGAAGGGCCTTCCACTGTACTGGCCCAGGACAACTGGAAAATCAAAATTCATAATAAAATGATTAAAAAACACTGAATAATATAAAAATCAGTCAATACTGAAATAAATGAAAAGGGAAAACTTTCCTTACAGAATGCCAAGTAATAGATATAGAAGAAATTGTTAGAAAATCAATGGATGCCAAAACTGGTGAGTTTATTGAGGAATGGGATATCCAGAGTATCAAAGTATCTCCCTGATTATTAAGTAAAAAGGAAAAGCAGTAACTTTATAGTGGGGAAACCTGGTGGTCATCACTATAACAAACTCGAAATGTTTTCATCACCAGCTTCACAGAAACAAACGGATTATCCTGACCCTCTCTGTACCGGAGGTACTAAAGACACACCTCGGCTTTGGCTTTCCTGCCGAAAATGTATAACCTCAATCTAATCCTGAGAAAATAGACAAATCCAATTTTGTGAGACGGTCTATATAACTGGCCTGTATACCTCAAAAATGTTAGTCAAGACAAAGAAAGGCTCAGGAATTGGAAACTAAACAGACATAACACCTAAACACAATGAGGAATCTTAGAATTACTTGGTCCTGGACCAGGGGAAAAGAGCTAGAAAGGACATTATTGGGACTATTGACAAAATTTGAATATGGACTGCAGATTAATAGCATCATACTGATGCTAAATTTTCTGATTTTGATCATTATACTGCAGCTCTATGTTCGTGAATATTCGTATTCTTAGGAAATACATACTAAGTATTCAGGGGAAAGGGCCACAATGTCTCTAACTTCCTCTCAAATTGTTCAGAAGAAAACAAGGATAATAAAGCAAATGGAGCTAAATTTCCTGGAATTTTTCTGCAAAAATTATATATTTTTATATTTATATTTATATATATATTTTATATAAATTTTAAAATATTAAAAAACTAGCTAAAAATGAGACAGAGAACACACAACAAAATGCTCCATCTCATTAGCAGAGAAATATAAATTAATACCACACAGGTGCATCATTTTATATCCAGCAGAAAGGCACATTTTTTAAATCCTGCCAATGCCAAGTCTGACAAAGATATGATTAAGTGCAAGTTTGTACACCTACTTTGAAGAACAAGACAGCCTTAATCTTCTGCACTTTCTACCCAGCAATTCTATTCTAAAGGGCATTAGAGGCTACAGCATAAGAGTGACAGTGTCTGGGAACAGGATGTTCAAAACAGCATTATTCCTAATAGTATAAAATGAAACAAGTATCTTCACAAAACAGGGTAAATAAAATCATGATAGATGCATATGATATTATATGGCAGCAGAAACAAATAGCATTTTCGATGAATGAGGGAAATCAAGAGTGAAAAAGCAAGCAATAGGTGAGTATACATAGTGTTCTATTTTCCTAAAATTCAAGTACTAGTAAACAATGCATTGACTAGGGATACATGTGGTCAAATACATATGAATGTAAAAGAATGAACACACCGCTCAGAACCATGATTTCCTCTTTACCTCCTTACATAGTCAAGCGAAGCAGATGAAGAGCACCACTGAATATTGCTTTGTGTTTTTAAAGATTTTATTTTTTTGAAGTAATCTCTACACCCAATGTAGGGCTCGAATTTAAAAACGCTGAGATCTAGAGTCCCATGCTCCACCAACTAAGCCAACCAGGCGCCCTGTTGTGTGTTTTTAGACAAAGGATGGTTTCTCCAACATTTCGTGATGCTTCTAATTTATAAAGAAGTAGTATGTAAATATTCCACCAGAATGAACACTTCTTAAGTGTAAGAATTATTGTTTTGTTCAGTTATATCCCTGGTACCTACAATACTGCCTGGCACAGAGTAGGTATATGAAAAAATACCATCTTTAGAAGGTATGAAATATTACATTAAAAAAGTGAATGAACAGATATGCCCCACCTAGAGGTGGTGGGGAAAAATGAAGATAAAAGGGATTCAAACTATGCAGACATCAAACTGCCCTTGGACAGGTAAAGTGAATCATCACTTCAGGATCAAACATTCTGATCCTGATGACTCATTATGAAGAAAAGACTCAAGGGAAAGAGAACTAAGCTCGCAGTTGAATGGGGACTGGCAAACTGAATTTAAAAAGAAAGCAGGAACTCGAGCCATATAATACTCACATCACTAAGGAAATGACACTTTCACTAAGGCTAGATGGAGACCCAGGGTTGCTCAAACTGTTCAGAAGACAAAGGCAAATAGTGAAGAGAACTCTCCTGAATAAAACTTCCAACAAATGACAATTCAGTACTGACTGGTACTCCATCTAGCCCCAGCCAGCCTGGTTCTACCCTGACGTGGCCAGCTTCTGTTTATTAGGAAGCAGAAATGCAGAAAGCACACGCCCACGAGCTCTTCCTTCCTGCTGACAGACCCCTGTAGATGAAAAACCAGAAGGGCTTTCCCTGCTGCTTTGAGAGAAGCTGCTCTGAGCTGTCTTAGGGCAATTCCATCAAAGCATAATATGAGTTCCTATCAGACAAAAGGCAATTTTCTCTAGAGGCAGAGGTGAGCACCTGGTAGTCATGGAAAGTTCACCACACTGCCAGTCTACCTTCCTTGCTGTGTTCACCTTCTATCAAGTCTAGGTCCTGCCTGCCCTCTATGCATCTGACCGTGGGCGGTACCCTAGAGCCTGCACGAAGCCTTCGTTCAGGTGGGTGGGAGATCACCTCCCAAGGGGAAGGACGGAAATCATGTGCAGTGTTTTGTGAAAGGCTGACAGGGCAGTGGGAGAAGAAAGTCAGGACTCCAAAGAGTGAGGACCCCTGCTGTAGACAGCTGCCTGTGATGGGGATGGCTGGCTCCTGGGCCCTGGTCAGCCTGCAGGCCAAATCCTGCCCATTGGCCAGTGCCCAAGCTGGCCTTCACCTGCCCCAGCAAGGACACAGTGTGGAAAGGGCCTTGGGAGCGAGGTCCAGCTTCACAGAGGAAGCAATTCAGGGCTTTCCAAAGACAGTTTAGAGTTTGTCTTTTCAAAATGAGGAATTCTCAAATATCTGCCATCTATGCAAGGAAAAGTTCTCAAAAAATTTATTATAAAGGAGAAAAATGACAGAATATAAGCTTACACATTAATATTTACATTATACTCAAAATATATTACAGCTTTAATTTATGAACAGAAATATCCTGTCTTTTCTTCTTTTTCTTTCCTGTTTTCTTTGCATCGCTGATTTGCATTTTTACTTGATCTTGTAATTTGGAAAAGAATGCTTGAGATGACTTTAAGGCTTTGTCTTTACCTTCATCCTGCAATTAAAAATATAACACACTTATGCTATAAAATCTGCTTATAAGTAAAACAAGCCAAATGATTTCAACAGCGTACAAAGTATAAAAATCCAGAAACTGAGAAGAAATTATGAAAAATCACACCAGTTAGCACAGAGTTATTCTATGCCTTCTGTGCTGCTGTGATGTTCTTGTAACATTAAGGGAGGAGGGAGTGGAAGGCAAGGGCTGCCAGGCCCCAGGTGCTGTGAGGGCCCAGAGTTCGGGCCGTCACCCCCGCCAGGCGCCAGCAGTCTCGCACCGGCAGGCGGGCGGTGTCAGCAGGCTCAGGCCGTGGAGCCGGGTGTGACCCACTGCTTGCCACCGCCTTCCCCACGAGGGCCCCCTGCAGTTTTCTTTCCTGCATCCTTACCTTTAGTAGCGAAGCTTTGCCTGTCTTGGTCAGCTGTTTCAACTTCTCAGAAGCCACTGCCTTCGTGTATTTCTCCGCTTGGTCTGGGTGGTTCTTTTCAAGCAGTTTTCTCCGCTTTTCCTTCTCTTTTAGTTTCATATGCTTCTGATATTTCTTTTTCCTCCGTTCTCGTTTCTTGTCTGTAGCTGTTTTTTCAGCAGCTGTTTTTACATCTCCGGCTTTGTTTTTTTCCTATTAAAGGTAACCACCAGCATACCAGTTAATCCAACTTAACACATCTCGGAAATGGGAGGAGTAGCAACTCCACAGAGCATGGCCAATGGGCTGTACCTACCGCCAAGAGTTGAGTAAGCAGTACCCATCTGCACCCCACAGAGCTTTGGGAGCTCAGCTCTTTAAGACCTGGAATGCATTCTTTGACAAAGCAGACTCTTACAGCAGCAGTTCAGCTCCCAAACTACATCGCAAAGGCAGCCTGGAGAGCTGGGTTATCCCGCTGACAGTCCCAGAAGCAAGCACCCTACAGCACTTAAGACTCCAGATGGGCTTTAGGGACAACTTCGGGGCTAAGCTGCTGAGGACAGCCACTGGCTGGCAGGAGGGGCTCCCAGAAATGGAAGGGAAACATCCAGGAGGATCAATGTCCTCTCTCTTCCCCCCAGCTGCCAGCTTATCCTGCCAGGGCCGTCACCTGCAGAGGTGGCAGAGGTCCTGAAGGGGTGGGTGTGGGTGCAGCAAAGTGCAGAGGGACAAAGAGCTGTGCTGCCAGGCCTGCCGGGAAGACGAGACCTGGCAGAAACCATTGTTCCTGTGTAATGCATGAGCTCCAATGTTCATGAGCCAGGGACTGCCTACATTTGGTTACATCCAACTTCTTCTAATAACCCAAATGTTCTATTCTAGACACTGATTCCATTGTTGATAAGCATCAAACGGATACAATAATGGGGGGGAAATGCTGATATTAAAGGATTGCTAGTCTATGAGCAACATAAACCGTTTATTTTAACCCAACATCACTGCTAGTATTCAAACTGGATTATAACAAGATATAGACATCAGATATTTACAAGAAGCTTTTATAATAATTCTGATACCTGTACCTCATAATATCAGATTATAGAAGACTGATGTTTGAATACTATGTAATACAATTAGTTTGACTACACTTAGAAACTGCTGATACATTACAATAAAAGCTACAAACTCCAGGATAATGACACTGAATAGAGATCTAGCTATAAACATAATATCTAATGTCTAATCTAAAATCTTATATATATATTGCTAAATGTTTCAACACTGGTTTCTTACCTTGACTTCCTCCGGGGCCAGGAGAGCTGCGTCACTCACGCTCACTGGGGCTACCTCCTCCATGGTTATGGCTGGCAGGTTTGACACAACTTTAATCTCTGGAACAGGCTAGAAAAGAGACAGTACATTTAAGAGGAAGTCAGAAATAGTCCTAATATAAAATATTTATATTGTGAAACTATTTTTCTTACTATCCTTAAAATTGACTTTACTATTATTTTTATGTAGTGGTTCATCACTTACATACAACACCCAGTGCTCATCACAACAAGTACCCTCCTTAATAGCCATCATCTATTTAGCCTACCCCCCATCCACCTCTCCTCCAGCAACCCTCAGTTTGCTCTCTATTGTTAAGGTGTGACCCTATTAATTTAAAGCATAATACATAAAATACTTTATGGAGGGGCACCTGGGTGGTTCAGTCGGTTAAAAGTCTGACTTGGTTTTGGCTCAGGTCATGATCTCATAAGTCATGAGATTAAGTGCCGTATACGGGCCCATGCTCCGTAGGGAGTCTGCTTGAAGATTCTCTCTCTGCCCCTCCCCCCACTCACTCACTCACATATAAATAAATCTTTTAAAAAAAGCTCTCCTAGGTTTAAAAAAAATAAAAGTTTATGGAGATTATTTAAAATGTGAGATGGTTGACGGCAAAAATATTAAGCTAACTGAAATGATGGCAGTGTTGGTGGGCATTCCTGCTTGAGGAATCCTGATATCTGAGTACTTGAGGGTCTTCTCTGTCTCACTGCTGCACCAAGACCTATTTCTACATGTTTGCAGGACATTTCTGCCATATCCAAACACCAGTTCTTTCGCCTACTACACTAAACTATTCCCATCTGCCACGGATGTGGACATTTTCCAACAATCCTATCTAATGTTAAATAAATTGATTTTTGTGAATATTATCCTGCCTTTGGTCATAGAAAAAAGGCCAGCTATAAGAAATATATAGAAAAAGATGCAAGGAAAAATGCTTATCAGAACAAGAGTCAAAAATAGGCTACCTGATAAACAAATTTTCTCATCTTCCAGCTACTGAAAACATAGCTTTACAAACAAATGTGAGATGATACAGAACTGCTTTGGAAAACTAAAACAGTATTGAAGTAAATCAAACCTATTAATTGTAAAAAGGAGAAATGTTATGCAATATTAACTGAAGAGCCTTTTTTTTTTTTTGGAAAGAAATGCCCAGGAAAGACAGAAATTAAAACAAGCTTCATGCTGATCATGGTAATAACAGGACACCAGTGATTATTACCTAACACTTACACTAATGCTCTTTGCATCTAATTCTTGCACATTTCTGAGGAGCACCAGGGGACAGGGACAGGGACTCTGTTGCTTGAGTGGAGTAAAAGATGGAAGTGTGCCCTGGAAAGAACACAGGACTGAGGAGAGAGGGGCTCTACTGCAGAGAGTGTCACTGATTCCTTCACACACCCCTTTTCCTTACCGCAGTCCTGGCCATATGACAATCAACTAGCAGATGTGTGCCCCAGAAAATTTCAGAGACAACAACAATAAGTCATTCACACAACAGGATCCTGGATTCTAACAGAAAAAAATGTCAGAGTCTGAAAGAAATAATTTCTTCCATTGCACCACTGTTTACTTATTTATTAGGAACATTGTATTGCATTCTACAATTTAAAGAGAAATACAGAGAAAATGGGAGATAGCCCAGAAAATAACAAGAACAACAAAAATGATGAATGGTCAACAGGGCTTAAGGGGATCATGAAATATGAAACTGAATATGAAAAAAAAGTTCAAATTAAGGGGAATCTGTACCAAAAATTCTGTATTTCTGAAGAGAAATAAGAAAGGCTTTCAAACTGGGTCATGTAGGCCCAAATACATTCCCTCCTTCTTCAATTCCCAAGGTTCCAAGGAAAGTCTGAGTACTTCCCCATGTCAGGCTCCGTGTTAAGTGTGATGGACACAGCAGGGAAACACCGGTGAACAAAACACGTTTGTGCTGGCTTGGAAACGAGTACAGGACGATCGGCAATTGACCAATGGCGATCATAGTGCTATGAGGGAGGAGGGAGACGGCATTCAACCTGACACCACAGAGATAGGAAGGAGCCAGCCATGGAAAGAAGGAAGTACAGCCTAACAAGCAGAGGAGAGAGCCCAGCAGGAAGATGTGAGGAAGGGGGGCATTCTGCCCCATTGAAGGCACTGGAAGAAGACCAGTGTGGCTGGGGGCAGAAAGCTGTGGAGACGAGAGGGGTGAGAGGGAACCAGATCACATGGGGCCTTGTAAGGCACAGGAAGGGATCATGTTCCTCACATCCGTAACTTTTTCACAGTAAGACCTGCTGGCCAAGAGGGGTTGAAAATTCCTCTCTTTTCTTCATCTATTACATAGCCCACACTAGGCGCTTTGGTATCTAAAGATGGCTTCTGCCACCAAAAACTTACTGTCATAAATTACACCTGATTAGCCAAAAACAAACAAACAAAAAAGCAGGTGATAAATGCTGATTGTCTGAAAAGACAAGATACTCACACATGACAAAACACCTAACCATCAAAGAATCAGAAGGATTTTGGTGATTACCTCTTCTGTATAGATGAAAAGTGAAGCAATTTGCCTAATTCACAAAGCTAGTTAGGGGCAGAATCAAATTCAGGTTTCTGACTTCTAGACTAGTCCCTGAAATTCATGATACCTCATTTCTAGAAAACACAAGGGACACAAAGGGGCAATAGGTGAACAAGTACCAAAAGGATGGCACAGCATATTTTATGGGTTCACAGAGGATAGTGAGAAGGAAAGGAAGCTCTAAAAAGTAAAGAAGCACTGAGCCAAGCGTGGGGGAGTCAGACAGACAAGATACTGGAGATCTGGGCCTGGTGCAGGGAACATGATGCAACGGGGAGAACACAGACCCACAGTTAGATCCAACCCTCCCAATGTTCTAATAAGCCTTGGTTTCCTCATCTGCAAAACAGAAAGACTACTATCTGCCTTAGTGTTTTGTGGATAAAGAGTTAATGGGCAGGGCCACTACCATCATCAATCCCAACTTTAGTCCTCCTCACAAGACCAACTAACTAGCAACTATCCATAGACGAGATAGCACTGGGAAAATCCCAGAGCTGGAGGGTAAGGCTGAAGCAACCCTCCCCCACCACAGAGACTGAGAAGGACTACATTAGAAGGGTAGGAGAGGCTACACTCTCACCATATCATCCCTCTCCCAGGCTGGCACAGTGCCCCATTGAGAGAGACCTGGCCTATGGTTTCTCCAGTGGGAAGAGAGGCCAAGGTGGCATTCCAGCTCCCCACGACTACAGGACACTTCCGGGCAGGCCCAATCATGTCTGTGTCATGGGGACGTGGGGCTTGACCACTGAGGATCAGACCGGGATGAAGAACAAGGGCAGGGCTTCTAGCAACCAGTGCTTGGATCTTCGCAGACTGTTGCTCCTTGTAGGAGTGCTCAAGTCGAGATCCCAGCCAGCAGCCTTGCCCATCTCTAGAGCCAAGCTGGTGCTCCTGTCTGGCTCAAAGAGATGTCTCCACCCCCAAGATCACTGCAGCATTACTTACAACAGCCAAGTCATGGAAACAATAAAAGTGCCCATCAACAAGATGAATGAATAGATAATATGGTGCATATATAAATACATGAGCAGGCACACGCAGTGGAATACCATTTAGCCATAAAAAGAAGGAAATCCTGCCATCTGTGATAACACTGATGGACCCTGAGGGCATTATGCTAAGTGAGATAAGTCAAACGGAGAAAGACAAATACTGTGTGATCTGGTTAGGCAGGAAACTAGGCACGGGACAGGAGGATGGACCTTAGATGTCCTGCCCGAGAGCCCCGCCCAGGGACCGCCGCATTCTACCCATCTAGCAGTAGTTTTAGGGTTGCAACATCCCAGCAGAGAAAGAGTTAAGTTTGTTGTGCTTACTGCACTTAATGCAGAAAGCAACATTTGTCTTTATTTGACCGATATCTCTAGAATAGAAATAATGTTGTGGTTGCCCACTCTTGCAGGCACTTAGAATACATCTTGGAAAGGACATGAATACTTGGCTAATCATTAATAATCCAGGCCTGTCACTGAAATGTTGCCACCCTAGGACCCTCCCGAAAGAAAAAAATGATATAAGCCCACACCCCAGAGTTTCTGGGGCCTTTGTCTCTCTTGACTGGCCCGCTCCTCCCTTGGCGTGTATTTTAATAAAACTCTGCTCTGCTTTAAAACAGCAGGGTGACTACAGTTAACAGTATTGTATACTTCAAAGTTGTTAAGAAAGTAGATCTTAAAAGCTCTCATCATAAAAAGAAAACTACAACTATGTGGGGTGATGGATATTAACTAAACTTTTTTTTTTTAAGATTTTATTTATTTGACAGAGAGAGAGACAGAGGGAACACAAGCAGGGGGAGTGGGAGAGGGAGCAGCAGGCTTCCCGCTGAGCAGGGAGCCCAATATGGGGCTTGATCCCAGGACCCCGGAATTGTGACCTGAGCCGAAGGCAGACACCCAACGACTGAGCCACCCAGGCGCCCCTAACTAAACTTACCGTGGTAATCATTCCCCAATATACACACCCAGGTATGCCATGCCTTTCAAAAGTTCACACTAGGCCACGTTGCTTTCAAAAAAAGACCTACATTAGTACCTGTTTTTACTAACTGACAGAAATCTGAAAAGAATTTTCACTTTTACAAAAAAAGTGAAAGCAAAAATAGCATTCAGCATCTGTTCTACAGCAAGTGGCCCTGCCCAGCTCCTTCCTCAGGAACTACACTTGGTATCTCAGCATCAAGCCACCATAGCTTTAAACAGTGTCTTCGAGCATCTGTGCTTTATCTTGATTTATTTGTGCATCCATTACGAGATTGGTCCTAAAGTATCAGAAAAGCCTAGAACAGGTTATTTTTGGGGGTCTGAAAAGCTAAAAAAAAAAAAATTCCATTTAATTAATGGTAATCGCTTTTTTGCTTTACCCCATTTAGGTTTGTGAAAGGTTTTATAGTAACATTTTGCTTTCTGGTGGTGGGGGAACCTATATTATCAAGCCACTGTTGTATATCTTAAACTTACACAGTGTTACATGTCAATTATATCTTAATAAAATTGGGGAAAAGGGGTTAACATACATAAAGAACTTAATATGGCAAATAACAGGTATTCAGAAAATACCAGGTACAGACATTACAAGTCTCCAGACCAACCACAGGATGAAAATACAACTGAAGGCTGAACAATAAGAAAAGTGTGAGAAATGAAGAGACCCCGTGGCTAAGACTTTAGGTCTGGCAAGGGCCCATTTGGAGATCAGGGTGGATCAGCAGAGGAAGCCAGAACTGTCTAGGAGTAAAAATTCCTACAGGTTTATATCCTAAAACCAAACAAAGAGCTAGCCTCACAGAAGCTCAAAGAGGAATTAAGGTCGTATCTGCTCTGTCTACACACAAAACTGTTAACACACTTACTGGTTTAGGGATGAAGTGAAAGTTTGAGAGGGCATCCAATTTTAAGAAGAGGGAATCCATCATTTTCTGAATTTCTTTGTGCTCTGGATTTTCTTCTTCTGCCGTTTTTTGCTTAGGAAATAAGTTCAACAACATCAGACTGAGCAGCTTAATACACATCACAGACAAAACACAAGGGTCAATAAGGGTATGCCCCCATTTCTCATCATCAAGGCTTTGGCTTCAAGACACATCACAAGGCAGAATCAAAGTTATCAATACCATGACAGTGCCTGCACCAGCCAAAGAAGCAATGTGGTGTGTATTTTAGGAGTGGCAGCAGCCCCTCCCTCTACGATTCAGAACTTACAATTTAATCCCCTTGGTATTTACTTCTGTCAAGAACTAAGCCACTCCCACCCAGACAGCTACCATTAAAAGAAAGGGGAGCTGGGTAACAAGGGTTGGATGTTAAGGAATTGGGAACTGTTGTGCACTGTTGGTGACGATGTAAATGGTGCAGTCACAATGGAAATAAATGAGGTATAGCTCCTCAGAAAGTTAAACAGGGAACTGCCATATGACCTGGCAATTCCATCCTTAGGTAAACACCCAAGAGAATTTAAAAAGAGGTTCTCAAACACATGTAAACATCTGTTCAGAGCAACACTATTCCCAACAGCCAAAAGGTAGAAACAACCCAATGCTCACAATCCCCTTTTCCCTTTGCCCATAATGTTCATTCTAAAAGGCTAAGACTGTTATTTGCTTTTTTATTAAGGCATAACAAAAACAAAACAAAACACACCAGAATGGGGAAGCAACTGGCTCTTTGCCTCCATGACCCTGATGCCAGAGATGCATCGGGGTCTGTCTCCAATGTCTGTCATCAGAGCCCACCTTCAGCCACATCTAAGCACTTGCCAGTGCTTCTTTATTTTAACTTAACTCATTTTTTTATCCTGAACATGTTGTTTGCCTTATACCCAGCTAGTAATGGCTGTGAAATCATACACATACAACTAGAAGTTCATTCATGTGCTGTGTACCATCAGCTTGCTTACTACCTCCAGGATGGATACAAAACTTCAGAAAATACTCATCATCATCCCCAGAGGAACTCCTAATGGAATGGCTCTAGAATTAGCCTAAATTAAGTCCATACTCAAAAACTTGTGAATTCTGAGACATAAATAAAACTAATATTTACAGAGCTGGTACAGCTGTCGTGTTACATATTTAATTTTTAACTCTCATCGTTACAAAATGCTTTCTGTATTTACTGAACCCTCTCAAAGTAGCCAGGCAATGTTCAATGACATGTTCCTTCAACTACCACTTTGGGTTGCAAAGCAGCCAGGAAGAACTAATTCAAATCTTTCCAGATCTTCAACTTAACAGTGGCATCGAGGGCACTGATGGCTACTGCTGCTAAAGTGACATTAATTAATCAAATCTGGCAGGAATCTTAAATGGCTTTTGCAAATAAAAACGCCATCTCATCCCCAAGCACATACTGACCACATTCTCAATAAATCAAGTGTAAAGGAATAATTCAATTACTATACTGGTAATATAGTATGACTGGAAATACGACTTTGTCCTATTTTAACCAGGGTGAAAAGAAACAAGAATCAAAAACCAAATAACCCACCAGACCAAAAATCTGAATGAATTTCACAGGTAACTTCTAAAGTATTAATGAGAACTGATTTTAAAATTGTAGGACTACTATAATAATTGCTGGAAAGTTAGTAATTAGCTGTGGAACAATTAGGTGACCAATGAATAATTGCAAAATAAGCTCTCCTACCCCCTCAAATTCAGTGGCAATATTATAACCCCTCTATCCCTAACATACTCTGTCTCACATTTAAATGAGGTGAACCAAGGGCTCAAGATTTATTTCATGATTTTCAGCCATCAGGGTGGAATCAGTAGAACTGATTCTCTACTTCTCTTTTTTTAATAATGATGGCTTTGCCTTCTGGGCTTCCTTACCTGGTTGAGTTTGATGTACTCCTGCTCATAAATTTCAGCAAGGCTCAATTTGCTCTTCTCATGGTCTAACGTTAAACGTTTTTTATATTCATATGCATCCTCTTTCGGTCTTTCTTTACGTACTACATCATCCCAAGCCTGCAATGAAAACGTTGGAAGGCACATAAATTAACAGAATCTATCATTTCATTCTAGGCTCACATAAGACTCTTCCCCTGGAATATTTATGGTCAATCCAGAGTAAGCAAATTATAGCAAGAAGTAATTAATTTCAACCTGCAAAATGACTATTCAAGTCACAAAAAAATAAGTATTAATGAAAAGCAAAGAGGGCATTACTTAAGTTTCCTTTTTGTTTTTAAGTGCATCTTTCTCCTCGTTACCAACTTTAATTCCCCATTTCCCCATCATGGTTTGTTTAAAAGTCAATACTTTTTGTCTGTCTTGTTGCATTCAAATTTAAGGATAGTCCACATATAGTATCTACCCTTCAAACTCTTCCTATTTGGAGCAAACATTATACACGTTTTAAAGCCATCCCTTATTGTACATGTCACACACCCTGTTTTATTCTAAGTTCACAAAATAAGATCAATTCTTTCTTTTCCCATGTGATTGATATTTATTGAACACCTGTGTAGCAGAGTGTGTAGACGCCCTGCTTCATATCTCCGGCCCATCTCTGAGTTCACCTGTAGCTGCAGTGAAACCATGTCTGTACATGCTGACAGCTTCCCATAGCAAGCTGGGACTCTGCTTATCCTGTGGGTTTTCTGGAATGCCAGAGGATCTTGTCTGCCTGCGCTCAAGACAGCTCTGAGGTGTCTAGCACTTAACACCTCCAGAGGCAGCTCCTGACCAGTTAAGGACTGAGTTTAGTGGATAAATATTCCAGCAGATCCATTCCCAGTGGGGTAAATCTGAGACAAATTCTACATAGATCCTCAGGGGTCCCCAGCAGGTTTCATTCCCAGTTGCCCATTGTGATGGTTAATTTCATGTGTCAATTTGACTGGGTGAAGGGATGCCTAGATGGTAAAACGTTGTATCTGAGTATGTCTGTGTGGGTGTCTCTGGAAGAGATCAGTATCTGAACTAGTAGACTGAGTAAAGAAGATGCCTTCACTAATGCAGGTGGACATCATCCAATCTACCGAGGGCCCAAACAGAACAAAAAGTGGGAGGGAGGGTGAATCTGCTCTCTGCTTGAGCCGGGACATCCATCTTCTCCAGTCCCTGGACATCAGTGCTTCTAGTTTTCAGACCTTTGGACTCGGATTGGAACTTCAGCACCAGCTCCCCTGGTCCTCAGGTCTCGGGATGCAGCATTCCTAGTTTTCTGCTTGTGGATGGCAAACCATGGGATTTCTCAACCTCCATCATCACATGCGTCCTTTCCTTCCTCATTTGGGGTTATTGAAACACTTTTCAGTATTCGATTTTAATGTATCAATTGTGTTTTTGATTATCTTCCTATACTTTTTAAGTGGGTGCTCTAGGAATCTAAGATCAATTCTTAAACAAAAACTTTGCTAGGTTTGTTTTTTTTTTAAGATTTTATTTATTCATTTGACAGAGAGAGAGCACAAGCAGGGGGAGCAGCAGGCAGAGGGAGAAGCAGATTCCCCGCAGAGCAGGGAGCTCGATGCCGGGCTTAATCCCAGGACCCTGGGATCATGACCTGAGCCGAAGGCAGACGCTTAACCCACTGAGCCACCCAGGTGCCCTTTTGCTAGGTTTTTAACATTTGAAAAAAAAATAAACCCTTTATTTGTCCCAACAGATACTGTGCCTAGATGAAAGGCCCCAAGTATGACCACATCAGGTCAGAACCAGTCACCATACCTATCACCCTCCACCAGCTTCACCAGGCACCACCAGAAAGGTGAACAAGGGGCAAGGAAGACTGGCAGCGGCTCTGGCTGTCCCCATCTCCTCACGAACAACTGCCCATCTTTCCAGAGCACTAGTGAAAGGCAGTGTCTCACACAACAAAAGCAACAACAAAAGATGAGGATAGTGTATACTTAGTATAGACTTCAGGGTAGATTTAGGGCTTTAAATGAAGAATTGATAAACAAAATTTCTATGAAAACAAAGAAGAGTGATGGTCCCAAAATAGTCTCATCCTATTTCTAAAAATTTCAGTGAATTTTAAATTGTTAAGTTTCATTCTTACTGACCTGATCTCTTATCCTCTGCTTAATGATATCTTCCAGTTGAAGGGTGGTTTCCTCTGTGATCACAGGTGCTAAAGGAAATATAACATGTACTCATTAGGTAGACAGAAACTAGACCAGTGGTTCTCAAAGGGTGGTTCTTGAACCAACAGCATCAACACCTAGGAACTTGTTAGAAATGTGAATTCTTGGGCTCTATCCCACACCTACTGAATCAGAAAGTTGGGGGTGGGAGTGGAGAAGGGCCACCCTCTCTGTGTTTAAGTAGCTCTTCTGATGCTCCCTCCAGTTTGAGAACCACAAAACTAGAGAGTATCTGGTAATAAGCACTAATACTTTTAGTCCATGCACCTGGGGACTCTCCTCAACTTTTTTATTCTCTCTAGAACTGGATAAAATGGAAATTCATTTTGACTTCATAAGTACAAGAAAGAATTTGATGAGATGACCAGGGTTTCTGGTTAGAGTACACAATTTGATCGGCAGACAATGACAGTAGGCAATGCACACAGATCACTAGCAGAAATCATTATAAATTACATATTAGGTACCCTGTAGGCACTAACTAGCATATTAGCAATTCCTGGGTGAATTAATAGTACTGTGGCTATGTAAGAGAACGTCCTATTTCTTAGAAGATACATGTGAAAGTACTTCGGAGCGAAGAATCATGATATTGATAAGTTACTTTCAAGTGACTCGGGAAAAAAGTACACACTCTCGATCACTTACATACCCAAGGAAGGGAAAGCAAATATATAAAATGTTAACCGGTGAATTCCGGTGAACAGCATCTGTATGTCTGCTGTACTGTTTTTTCAACTTTTCTGTATGTTTACAAGTTTTTTTAATTTTTTTTAATTAATTTTATTATGTTAGTCACCATACAATACATCATTAGTTTTTGATGTAGTGATCCATGATTCATTGTTTTCGTATAACACCCAGTGCTCCATGCAGAATGTGCCCTCCTTAATACCCATCACCGGGCTAACCCATCCTCCCACCCCCCTCCCCTCTAGAACCCTCAGTTTGTTTCTCAGAGTCCATAGCCTCTCATGGTTCGTCTCCCCCTCCGATTCCCCTTCATTTTTTTCCTTCCTACTATCTTTGTTTTTTGGTTTTTTTTTTTTTAACATATAATGTATTATTTGTTTCAGACGTACAGGTCTGTGATTCATCAGTCTTACACAATTCACAGCGCTCACCACAGCACATACCTTCCCCAATGTCCATCACCCAGCCACCCCATCCCTCCCACCCCCCACCACTCCAGCAATGCTCAGTTTGTTTCCTGAGATTAAGAATTCCTCATAGCAGGGAGATCATATGATACTACAAGTTTTTAAAATGAAAAGTTGGAGGGAAATAAATAAAACTTCTTCTCTTTCTATGAAATAGAACCGTAAAAAAGCGCGGAAACACACGCTTGCAGGAGCCCAGTGGGCTCACGTACCCATGCGGACTGCGTGGTCAAAGTGCAGAGTCTCCTCTAGGAGGCTGTTCTCTGGGCGCTTTTGAGCTGTCACTTCCCCTTGAAGCTGCCAAGGTTTTTTTTCCAACAACTCTTTTTCTAAAAATGAAATTTTTTCATTCATCTAAGAGAAAAAGTTATTACACATTTAGGAAACAAAATCAGAATTATAGCTAAATAAAAGCAACAAACAATTTTTTTTTTTTTTTGACATAGGGAGAGACAGTGAGAGAGGGAACACAAGCAGGGGGAGTGGGAGAGGGAGAAGCAGGCTTCCCACCGAGCAGAGAGCCCGATGCAGGGCTTGATCCCAGGACCCTGGGATCATGACCTGAGCCAGAGACAGACACTTTTAGCGACGAGCCGCCCAAGCACCCCTCAACTAACATCTTTAAAAGCACAAAAACAAGAAACGCATTTTTCCTCAATACGCTTGTTTTGTTCTTGCCACCGTTTTACTACTAGCCAACAGTGACCTCCTATTCCTGATACCTGAGGTGGCGTGACGAGCTGCAGATGACCCTCCTCTTTCCCTCCCTGATTTGAAATGCCACGTTTATAATATACTGAATTCCCCCAGAAGAATTTGGGTAGATTTCTGGCCTCTATTCTAGTCTAATGGTCTATCTATTCACAAGCCACTATCAATTTTAATTTAATATTAGAGCATTACAAGATTAATTTATTAGAACATCAGTAACTGAAGAAGCCTCTTTTGACCCCACTCCCAAATCCAAATTATCTCTAACTACTAAAAGACATCTATAATGACTTTATAGTGTTCAGAATGCCAGTCTTCTCAGTCACTTTACTGAGTTCTCGTATTTTTCCTAATAGCTTTCATTCATCTGCTTAGGTTTTTCCAGTATCTTTTGCAAATATTAATGTTCACTTTAGTTTTTCTTACCTCTTATCTTTCTCTTTTGTAGTTGCACTAATACTTCTACAAGGATGTTAAAAAACAGTGGTAACGGTAATTGTGGACATTCTTATTCTTCCTTTTAAAGGGGTATTTCTAGAATTTCACCACTGAGCATGACAGCACTTTCTGGCTAGATGGGTTTGTATAAAAGTGAAAATTAGGAATGAATACTAAATTTCATCAAATGTCTTTTTGACATATAAGAACCATATGGTTTTCTCCTTATTCTGTTATTCTGTTAAAACCAAGAATTATATTAATAGATTTTCTAATCCTGAGTCAAGAAAATGAGGCCCATTTGTTTGTGGTGTTGTTAGTCTTTCACTGTGTTATTTTGGATATTTACATCACTATTCATAAATGAACCTGTGTGTGAGTGTTTTAATGTCAGGTTTGGGTATCATGTTGTAATAGCTTCACAAGAAAAAAAGTTTAGAAGCTTTACTCTTTATATGTGGGAACTGATCAAACAACATTCAATTATGTATTTCTTGAAAGTCTGATATAATTCTCCAGTAAAACTAAACCTGCTTTTCTTTTTTTTGAGAAGACACAGGGAGGTTAGGACACTAACTCAATGCAATTTCATATTTTCTTTCCCAATGCTGCCCGCCCCCTCCTTTAAATCTTCTCTCTCTTCTGGGAACAATCTGACAATCATGGACTTAACTCATTCTCTTTTTCTAATAATTCTTTTGATATCCTTGATATATTTGATTATTTGCCTAGTCTCATTTCGAATTGTGTGATATAATTTTAATGTGTTTAAATGGCAAAGACAAATAATTGGAGCCAGGCTATATCTATTTTTTGCAAATGGCACTTCATTTGTCTGAAATCATTTCATAAGGAAATAATTTTTATCAACTTTGGAATGTTTCAGATGGAATTAACATTCAGACTATGTGAAGCCATCTACAAATTATCTCAAAGAAGCAGTATCCTTATGAGCAGTTGAAACAGCTACAAAGAGAGGTTCACAGGATAGCTAATAAAAAAAAAAAAAAGCCATTAGTATAAAGAAACCAGGGACAGAGAGAAAAAACACATTTTTACACAAATCGAAAGCCACATGTTGGGAAATACAGCATTTTTGCAAATTAGCTACCATCCACATGGGGATTTTTATAGAGTGTCTGGTAGAGAGTAGCACCAAGATTTTTGTTTTTTATTTCTTTTTAAAGATGTTATTTATTTATTTGAGCGAGCGAGAAAGAGAGGGAGCACGTGGGGGGGGAGGGTCAGAGGGAGAAGCAGACTCCCCACTGAGCAGGGAGCCCGATGCAGGACTCAATCCCAGGACTCCAGGATCATGACCTGAGCTGAAGGCAGTCGCTTAACCAACTGAGCCACCCAGGCGCCCAGATTTTTGTTTTTAAGCATCTGCCTTCAGCTCAGGTCATGATCCCCCCATCCTGGGATCAAGCCCCGCCATCGGGCTCTGTGCTCAGCAGGAAGCCTGCTTCTCCCTCTCCCTCTGCCTGCCTGTCTGCCTACTTGTGATCTGTCAAATAAGTAAATAAATATTTTTAAAAATAAATAAATAAATAAAGGATAAGTAAGCATTCCACCAAGAACAAGAGTAGATTAGTTATCTGTGAGTTGCACAGTTCTGGTAAACATATAAAAAATTCCTTTAATTCCCAATTCTTACCTTTTCCTGTCTTTTTTCAAAAGAGGATTTAACTTCATCAGAATCTTTCTGTACATTTAAGATATTTGTATCCTCACTTTCCTCATCATCTGGCAAAGCAAAGGTCACTCTTTTCGAGGTTTCTTTATGTTGTTTACTGTCTTCACTCTCTTCAAGGTCATTATCTTCATCACTATAGTACCAAAACACTTATGAAAGGATAATACACTATTTTTCATTAGGAAAACAAAACCAATTCTCTAGAAAAGATATTCTGTATACCTCATGCAAATAGAATTCCAAAGTCATTCAGTTATTAAGGAACAGAAGGTATTATTATTCAGGTGAAACAGAACAAAAAGTGTGCAATATATAAAAAAGAAATTACCCCTCAATCTATAATACAAATGTATCTCACAATAATAATAGTAAAGGTATTTTTATTGGAACAAAAAGCAAACAAAAGCTCCTTGTAATAAAGGTTTGATTGCCACTGCCAGTGATATTTATCTTCATCGGATCATCTTTAAAGCCCCTTTAAACTCAAGAGACTTTCTTCTGGCTACCTTGTGACTATCTGATCTTAGAGAATATAACTTCTTAGGACAAACATATTTGACAATTATGAGTACACACATATAATTGGATGGTTCTAGCTTACAGGATTCAAAATACTCACGTTTCAGAAATGCTCCCTTCTCCTTCTTCGTCAGCAATTTCTTCCTCATCTTCATTTGAACCCAGTTCATCGTCATGAACACTTGCTAGTTCTTCATCACTTTCAACTGGATCAAAAAAGTCTTTGTATTTCAAGTTTCTGGAACTTTTACCTGACTAAAGTAAAAAGACTTTTCAAACTTTCAATTAAGAACAGAAGAACACATTAAATCATGCGTATATGTGTATGCGTATTACATAGGGGGAACTGGTAACTGACAACACTACCATAAAACTGTAAGAACTACTAGACTTTAACAAACTGGAAGGAAGCATAGATTCATTTATAACTGGTAAGACAGAGCACAATATTCCTAACTCTAAAGCTTCTAACTATAATTATTTCCAAAATATCCCTGCCTAAAGTATACAAATGCCTTCCTCTATTATTATTTTTAGCATTTGGTGAGAATATGTTTGAGGGAAATTCTGAATACCTCTAACATGTGTGATTATGGTTCTTATACTACAAAACAAATATTCTGTGATAAGGAAATGATGGCTTTGGTTTAATTTTTCTAGTCCATTGTTTTCAACTGATCTTATATTTCATTTACACCCTGGTGAGTTTTGAGGTATTTTAAACCTCTTCTCAAGAAATAGAAAAAAATCTAATTTAAGGAGGTAGAAAGTCCTCTCTCTCTTCTCCCAAAACTTTACCTTAGGTTTTTGACTTCTAAGCAGTTCTCCCTCATCTTCATCAGAATCAACGTCTTCAAAAAAATCAATGTCTTCCTCTTCCTCATCATCTTTTTGTTCTTCTTCCTTTTCCATGTTTTCTAAAAAGGTCTCCATTTCAGACAGTTTGAAAAATTTATCATCTACTATGGACTTCTCTCTTGGTTTCCTAGGCACTTTGTCTTGCACCTTGCTCTGTTGCTCCAATTTGCTGATATCAAAATCAAGATCAGAATCCTCATCACTGAAAACTGGACTTTTCCTCAGATCAACTTTGCTCAAGTTTTTAGCTCTCTCATCCACTTTAGCATCATCACCACTCAGGTCAGCCACTTCCTCCTCCTCATCTTGTTTGAGGGCCTCCTGGCCATCAGACTCCACCTCTGAGCCTTCCTCTTCACACTCCTGCTCTTCATTCTCTGGAAGAAGACTAATGTCTTTGTCTTTAATGGTTTTACTAACTGCATTCTGGAAGTACTGTAAAACTGGTTCATTTTGCAATTCTAGTTGTTGCCAAATCTGCTCATCATCAAAATTGTCTATCACCAGTTTTTTTAACGGACTTCCGTGGATCCTGTCATTCTCTAATATTTTATTAAAATCATAAAGTACTTTTGTTAACGAAGTGAAGTTTGATGCCAATTCATCTTGAATCCTATTAAGGGAGCACAGGGAGGAAGTTTAAAGAGATTTATAATTAAAGGCAATAATTTCACAGCACTGTGAATTAAAAGGAAAAAGAAGCCCAACTCTTGTGCAAAATCAAACTTGAATGAAATATCAATTTTAAGTACAGATTCTGGCCCCTAAGAGTGTGTTATCTTGCTAAGGAGCCACACTAATATATAACTAAGTCTATGATCTGCTATATGGATTTTAGGCAGGGAACTATTACACACCTCTTTGCTTAAAGATATATAGTGAATCTTAGCCTTAAATGCTCAACTCTGCTATATTATACGCCACTCCGTTCAGTCAGCCAATTGTTAACACTTGCTTTGGCAAGAGTGCTTAGAGAATACGTCTGAAGATGTGACATCTGAAATGAGACCTGTATATAAGGAGACAGTCTTACAAAGACCTGGAAACATATATTTCAAGCAGAAAAAACAGTGAGAACAAATTTCCTAAGATAGAAATGAACTTGGTGAGTTTGAGGAACAGAAATGCCAGCATGGCTGGAGTGTGGTGAAGGAGGCAGAAGGCCAGGGAGGTAGATGGGAGCTGTATCATGCAGGGCTCAGAGGTAAGAGTTCACTATTTTAAATGTAAAGAGAAGCCATCAGATGATTTTAAGCAAAGGAGGAAAATGATGTCATTTACACTTTGGAAAGATGGGCAACTGAGGGAAAGGAACGAAAGTACAGTAATTAGGTTGACACAGCCATCCAGGCAAAGGACAATAAACAACTGTGCAGGGGTTAGAGCAGCAGATACTGTGACAAGCAGTCAAATTTAGAATATAGTTTGAAGATATAACCGAAAAAATTTGCTGATGAATTAAGAGGTAGAAATGAGAAAAAGGAAGATATCAAGGAAGCAGCTTAGTTATATGTCTGAACGACTGAAAAAAACAGAGGTGCCAGTTACTGAGATAGGGAAGGCAGGTGCACGTGGAAAAGATTTTAGGGAGGGCAGAGTATAAAAGAGTAAAACAGAAACAACAGGTCATTTTGGACATAAGAAATTTGAGATGTTGAGAGCGTATATAGCTGTAGCTGCTGTGCGCCTGAAGCTCAAGGGAAAGGTCGGGTGTGAAACAAATCTGAGAGCCACCCTTTCATAGGTCATACTTTTAAGTCCTTCAACAAAATACAAAGAGCTTGTGTTGGGAAAAGAGATTAAAGTCCTAATTCTCAAGAAGCTCATCGTGGGGGCTGCAACAAACAACAAATTTAATACTTTCAATAAAGTATGATAAATAAGTAAGCACTGGGTGGTTTGGGAGCATGTTGGAGAAAAGAGCAACCAACCTAGTGCACGCGCACCTGTGTGTGAAGAGTAGTGGGGTGCGTAAGACTCAATGGAAGGCTCTGGGCCTTCCTAATTGAGCTTAGTTTGGTTACTACACGACTGGGAGATCGCACTGTACAGCATTTAACAATTTAAATTTTTTTGATAGGCTAGCGGAGCGTAACTATCTGAAATCTAGGGGAAACAGATGTACGCTTCCCTTTACCTTCCCCCTACTCCAGAATTTGCTGGGGACCAGCAGTCCGCACCCACGTGAGACCTGGGCCGCACCCCGAGCCCGGGTTCCGTTCACTTACGTGAGAAAGCACTCTGGATGGCCAGTGGCTTTATCAACCTCCTTCAGACACCGCTCCAAGGTCCGTCGACGCCAGACCCGCGGAGCCATTGCTGTCTACAACTCGGGACACAGCGCCGCATGCACAGGAAAGGGCCGCCCGGAAACCGCGCCACAAAGACGCGCCTCGCGCAAGCTGGACCCTGGAGACAAAGGTTCCGCGGCGTACAGGTTCCGGACCCACCCCCTGCTAGGGCCAATGGCAGCGCAAGAACTTTCACTGGGCCGTTGGTCAGTTCTAGCGCCTTTCTCTAAACTTTCTGTTTTGTATTCCTGAGGGGCCCACAGGGGTGACGCGTCTTTCGTTTAAGTTTGTGCTTTAGATGCACTGGGTGGTTTCAATACGTAAAATAAGAACAAGCCCACCCGCGGCACCATAGGAACGCAGCAACGCTCGCCACGCCCTCGAGCCCCGTAGGCCCCGCCCCCGGCCGGGTTGACCTGCCCCCCGACTGAGCTCCTTTCCCCGGGTGAAGCACCTCGGGGTTCACTGGGTCACTTCCCAAAGATGGCGTACATGTTGAAGGTGGCGGCTGCGGCGGCGGCGGCGGCGGTGGCGGCCGAGAGCGCAGTAGGTGAATACCCCTAGCGGTCGGGGCTCTTCGGGGGGCGGGGCGCGCGGGACGCGAGGCCTGGAGCTGGGGGAGGCGGCGGGTGGCCAGAGCACCTAACGTCCACTGCGCTCTGTCCCCCGATCAGCACCTTAGGCAGAAGGTATCTCCGAGGAACGCCTCAGGTTAGCGTGAGGGTTCTAGTATTCGATTCTCACAGCCACCTTAGGAGGTGTGTGCAGTTGACCTTGCCCCTCTTTGTAGGTGGCCCCGGAGAGGCGAGGGACTTGCCCAAGGGGACAGACAGCAAGCCTGGGACAGAAGTAGATGAAGTAAGTGGCAGAGAGACATTGAGTGTTAATTTCCAGTACACCATAGGAGACGCGAGAAACCAGAAAGAAGGGCAAGTCCTTTAAAAAAACGTAAGCTGAACTCCCAAGTACTTCCAGTATCCCTCTGGAAACACTTGGAGGTCAGTTGTGTGAAGAATACGAAGGGAGTGTTTTTTCCCTCCTGCCCTAATATGTTTATTATTCCGTATATAAACAGGAAAGACAAAGGCAGACGGATTTGGAAGGTTCCTTGAGTCCTCTACACCTCCATTTTTAAAAAAAAAAAAAAAAAGCTGGACAGACTCAGTAATGACAGAAACTCAAGTTTTCTGACTCTCAAGCCACCCACTTTCTCCTCTTTCTTTTTCCTCTTCTTCATCAGAGGGCCACTATTTCAATTAATTTGAAATTCCCTGTTAGGAAGAGTCCCAAGTGGTAATGTCTCAAGAGTTACTCCTGAACATTTGCCATAAAGCCTTCAGCTTAGAACCTTCAGAAAGTGTTCAGGGATGAACCTTTAATAATGTTAGATCGGTTTGCTAGATAGTGCTCTCTCTATTCCACCTATTCAAATTCACAGCTCTAGCCATCCGTTGAAGTCCCATCTCCAACTAACCAGTTCTTTATTGATCACTATAGTCTTCCTTACCGGTCACAACATTTCTTATACATTTATCATTGCAAGTCACCAGGGCTAAGCGATGAGCCACATAACAAAGAAGTGCACCATAGTAGTTTTAGCTGTCTCCACACTTTATCAGTTTGAAGGGGTGATATGTTACATGAAAAAATATTATAATAGGCTGAGTACAGCTTGTTGAAATGAATCTAATAGGTGATTCTCGAGTTTCCTCCTGGTCCCTCCTTCCTCTCCCCAGTAAGATATAAGCAGCATCTTAGCTCACACACAATTGCAAGTAACCCTTTGCAAAAAAACAAAGATAAGAAAAATAAGACAAAGAGTCATCTCTTATTATCTCTTAGAAAGCCATCTGTTAGAATGTGGATATTGTTCATAAAACATACACTGGAGATATTAAAAGTTGAAAATCAAAATAATGGTAAAAATTTCAGAGGAAAGAGAAGATTCAACATCATGGTTTAATAACATCAACTTTGATGTCAGACAGACCTGGGCTTGAGGCCCAGCTTAGTGTGACCTTGAGGAAATTACTTAATCAGGCCATTTTCCTTGCCTGCAAATGGGAAAAATAATATTGTCTGATGCACAGAGTTATGGTGAAGATTGAAGTGCTCACTGAACTATTACTGTTATGTCCATTTTATGGCCCTGAGAACTAATAAGCAGAGCTAGGCTGGCACATGATGTACTCCCACTTCAGAATTCATGATTTCACAGTTTGCTTAGGCAAGATTACAGACTTAGGCAAGCTTACAGGGCAGTATTGTTGCATAACTCTAACAATGAAATAAAGCCATGGGTCTCTACTGGTAATGAGGTCAAATCAACAAGATGGTCCATCATGGTATGCCATAGGATTCAATTCTCTACTATTGGTAAATCCCAGCAGTATGGAGAATGCCTAGAGACTAGGGAGTATCTGCATTGGGGATAATAACTAGCTTATACAGTTCTTGAAAGGCAGAATTGTTACATAGTTTCCACTTATATATGATATTAAAAGGAGTTCTCAAAGCAATAGTCATGAGCAGTGTGGGTGAGTAAGAGGGTTACTATAAACAACTAATTTTAACTTGAAAAAATTGTAAATCACTATTCTTGTATCAAAAAGCAAAAGGAGAACTGTGCCTATAATACCTTCCAGCATTATTATTCCACCAGGGTGTTAGTAGTCACTAAATACTGAAATACTACCAAAGATCTTCTAAAATCACAGCGCACACCATAAGTTTTCCAGAGTAAAAGGAGACTAGTCTCCTTGTCATAAAAAGTAGTTAAGTTGTGGATTGATGAAATGATTCAGGGAATACAGAAATACCATGTATGTCAAAACATTAATACAAGTAATACAAGTAATCTTTAGTGTTTGAGAAAGATTTTTAATATAAGTCTACTATCATATATAGGGTAGGTGCACGGTCAGTTTTTTCCTTTAAAAGCGTAAAATATGTTAGAAATCAGAGATGCTTACATTTATAAGCAAGTTATTGATGTAACCTTTCTGTAAGTGCTAATAATGATTGTTCTTGGAATTTGTTATGTACTTTGTGCCAGGTACTTTCCTAAACCCTTTATATGTATTATTCATTTTAGTCTCATGAAAATTCTATGAGGTAGGTATTATCTTCCTATATGAGAAAAGAAGGACACAGGGAGGGTACGTAACTAGCCCAAGTTACAGAACTCATGGTAGGGTCAAGATTTGAACCAGGGCAGCTTAACACTGGAGCCCACATTCTTAACCATAAGGCATGCTGCTTATATGACATTTAGACACAAAACCTGAAAGTGAACATATAAATAATAATTTGAATATTAGAGGAGATACATTTTTATATGTGTATTTTTAGAAATACTTTTATTCAGTAGTTGATGGGGGGAAACCAAGAGGAAGGGAATGTAACTTCCAAAAAGTCATACATTTATTGCAAGAATTGAATGCTAATAAAGATACATTTTTTTTTTTTTGGTAAATTATATAGACATCTTGTCATAAGGGAAAAGTAAAATGAAAAAAGTGTATTCTAAAGGCCAGCTCTGATTTATCCTCCTGTTTTAGATGCTTGAAGCTTAAATAACCCCACTTTTTCTTTTATTGTGGTTAAATATACATAACAAAATTTCCCATTTTAACCATATATAGTTGTACAGTTCAGTGGCATTAAATACAGTTGACCCTTGAACAACACAGGTTTGAACTGCATGGATCCAATTATACTCACAATTTTGCAGTAAAGTACTGTAGATATATTTTCTCTTATGATTTTCTTAACATTTTCTTTTCTCTAGCTTTATTGTAAGAATATAGCATATATATTACATATAACATGCAAAATATGTGTTAATCGACTGTATGTTATCAGTAAGACTTCTGGTCAACAGTTAAGATTTTAAGTAGTTATATGTGGATTTTTGACTCTGTTGGGGGATGGCACTCTTAACCCCCCATTTTGTTCAAGAGTCGACTGTATATTCATATTGCGCAGCCATCACCATCATCCATCTCCAGAACTTTTTCATCATCCCAACCTGAACCTCTATACTTATTCAACAATAGCCCCCGTTATCTTCTACCCCCAACCATGGTAACCATTATTCTACTTTCTATGAATTTGACTACTCCAGGTGCTGTACATATGTGGAATTATACAATATTTGTCCTTTTGTGAGTGGCTGTTTCTCTTAGCATGTTTTTAAAGTTCATCCATGTTGTACCATGTGTCAGAATTTCATTCCTTTTTAAGGTTGAATAATAGTCCATTGTATGTGTCCACGACATTTTATCTTTTCATCTGTCAATGGACACTTAAGTTATTTCCAGATTTTGGCTATTGTGAACAATACATCTATGAGCATGGATAAATAAATATCTCCTTGAAGCCCTATTTTCAGTTCTTTTGGATATATACCCAGAAGTGGGATCGCTGGATAATGTGGTAATCTTATGTTATGACCCCACCTTTAAGGAACATAATACTTTACAGAAAAACAGGAGAAGCTCAGAAAAATGAATTCTATTAAGCACACACAATAAATTCCATTTTGGCTTGCAAAGGATTACCTTCATGAAAAAAGGTAGTTTTGAAAATAGAAGATGATCCTAATAGGAGACAACAGTGGTCAAGTTATACAACTGTGAGGAGAGATTTACTTCTATAATGAAGTCATATGTAAATGGGGTAAAAAAAACCATGGTCTATTTGCTGACTGTGCTGAGTAAAAAGTTATTCCTACCAGAGTTTTAAACAGGTTGAAAATATGTATATGGTGCTGTGAATCCACTGGTTAAATGCTGAAAATATATGGGCTTCTTACCAAACAACTTGAAGGCACTTCTGATGAATGGCTTTCTAAGTATGTTATGTCTCCTCAAGTAAGATATACAAAAGTTCAGACTTGAAAACTTATTACATGCTCTAAAATTAGATTATGTAAAATTTGCACAACTTTGCAAATATATAAGAAAACATTGAATTGTGCACTTCAAATGAGGGAACCTTATAGTGTGTAAATTATAGGAAGACCTTATTAAAGGTGACTATTAGACCTGTTAGGAAGACCTTATTACAAGTGACTATTCACAGTTTTGTGGCACCTTATGTACAAATTTAACATAATTTCTTTTAAACAGTAAGTACCCTTAATGCATTTGAGTATAGACCCTTGCAGCTAAGCCTTTAGTTGTTTGGAGCCAGTGTTTGGAAAGACTGGTCTGAGATAAATGCAATCTAGATGGAAGGAAATGCAATGTTATTTTTAAGTCAAGGCACTGAAAGTATTTAGTAAGAGCCAATATTGAGGGAAAGATAGGAATCAGAGTTCAGACACACCAGATTTGGTAACATATCTCTTTCTTATATATCAGATTCCTGATTTGTGGAAGTCATTTGTTTCTTAAATCTGTAGACACTCATCTTTGCAATCCTGTTGTGTTTTACACTGCTGTTTGGTTGTTGTTGTTGTTTTTTTTAAGATGTATTTATTTATTTGAGAGAGAGAGAGCAGCACGTGTAAGCAGAGAGGAGGGGCAGAGGGAGAGGGAGGGAGAATAGCCCATGCCAAGTGCAGAGCCCAACATGGGGCTTGATCTCACCACCCTGAGATCTTGACCTGAGCCAAAATCGAGTCAGCCACTTAACTGACTGAGCCACCCAGGCGCCCCAACACTCCTGTTTTTAAATATCTGATACATTTATTCACATATTTATACATTGTAGTTTATTGTGAAGCTATGTGGAATAGTCACAAATTACACATTATGGAGTTCAAAGTAATGTAGTTGTACCTTTCTGAGATGGGAGGCAGAGAAACCTAAAACTAGAATTGTGAATTCCTGCCAATCAGAGGGCAACCTAATTAAAAATATCTTTTAAAAGTTGCCAAAGGCAAAGGAGAAAGTATAATTTTTTAAATGTTCACAGCAGACTTTTCAGAAATCTTTTTTATTAAGTAACGATAAGGATCTATATCACAGTACCCCTTTATTCCATGTTTCATGTTCCAGTTTGCTTGGTCTACAGGATTTCACTTTAGACTTTTTTAAAAAATATTTTATTTATTTATTTGACACAGAGAGAGCGAGCGAGAGCAGGAACACAAGCAGGGGGAGTGGGAGAGGGAGAAGCAGGCTTCCAGCGGAGCAGGGAGCCAGATGTGGGGCTCGATCCCAGGACCCTGGGATCATGACCTGAGCTGAAGGCAGACACTCAATGACTGAGCCACCCAGGTGCCCCCACTTTAGACTTTTAGCTAAAGTCATCCCATTATTGTTGTCCTTGTTGTTTTAAGGTAATTCACATAACGTACCATTTTAAAATGTACAATTTAGCAGCATTTGTTACATTCACCATGTTGTGCAAACATAATCTTTATTTAATTCCAAGACTTTTTTTTTTTAAGATTTTATTTATTTGACAGAGACACAGCGAGAGAGGGAACACAAGCAGGGGGAGTGCGAGAGGGAGAAGCAGGCCTCCTGCAGAGCAGGGAGCCTGATGCGGGGCTCAATCCCACGACCCTGAGATCATGACCTGAGCCGAAGGCAGACTCTTAACGACTGAACCACCCAGGTGCCCCTAATTCCAAGACATTTTCATCACCCCAAAGGGAAATCTCATGCCAGTTAAGCAGTCAATCCCCATTCCCACCTCCATCCAGCCCTTGGCAACCACTGTCCTGCTTCTTGTCTGTGGACTTACCCATTCTGGATATTTCCTATAAATGGAGTCATATAACATACGACCTTTTTTGTCTGGCTGCTGTCATTTAGCATAATGTTGTCACTTGGTATAGTGTTTTCAGGGTTCATCCATGTTGTATCATTGCTTCAAATCCACTGTATGGACTGTACGAATATGAATCATTTTCCATGGGTATTGGGAATAGTGCTGTCATGAAAATTTGTGTACAAGTTTTTGTTTAAGTACATGTTTTCAATTATTTTAGGTACCTAGGAGTGGAATTTCTGAGTCACATGCTAATTGTATGTTTAACTTTCTGAGTTTTCCAAACTCTTTCATGGCAGCTCTATCATTTTACATTCTTGCCAGCAATGTACAAGGATTCCAGTTTTTCCACATCCTCATCAAAGCTTTTAGTTGTGGGTGTGAAGTGGTATCCTGTTGTGTTTTTGATTTGCCTTTCCCTAATGGCTAATGATATTGAGTATCTTACATGCTTTTTGGCTAGTTTTATCCTCTTAACCCTTTATTTTTTAAGTTTATTTATTCAGGTAATCTCTACACCCAATGGGGACCTCATGACCCCAAGATCAAGAGCCTCATGCTCTACCAGCTGAGCCAGCCAGGTGCCCCTCTTAACCCTTCATTTTAAAGAATTATTGAATTCTCACCAGTATCACTGGGTTTATTTTTGTTCTATTCCTAGAGACCAAATAAGACCAATAAAGTGATATTTTTTTCTCAAGCTAGTTTACATTTCTAGAGGTAAGATAAACCTGTAACCACAAAGTCTTGACTTTTACATTATATAAAGATGTTAGGGGCGCCTGGGTGGCTCAGTCGTTAAGCGTCTGCCTTCGGCTCAGGTCATGATCCCAGAGTCCTGGGATTGAGCCCCACATTGGGCTCCCTGCTCAGCGGGGAGTCTTCTCCCTCTCCCACTCCACCTGCTTGTGTTCCCTCTCTTGCTGTGTCTCCCTCTGTTAAATAAATAAATAAAATCTTTTAAAAAAAAGATGTTATCTTTCTATTTTCCTAACATATAATGAAGATTTTGTGTTCCATTAAAAAGAAAAAGAACCAGTCATTCTAATAACTATTTCCTCATGATAAAATGGTTATGGAGAAAGGTAGACCACAGGGAGACTTCCGATAGCATGAGTTGCTTGGGCTTCCTTTTCAGTGTCAGAGGTTTTGGAATGTCCCCCAACAAACCGGAACAGTATATAAAACTTCACCTTCACTTGGACATCTTGTAATTTGTTCCTTTGATATTTCCATGTGTTCCATTGCTGATAATAGGATGCCTGCCAAAGAACCACCAGCTAGCTGCCCCAATTCTTATAGAGATAACACTGATAAGGATGGGGCGCCTGGGTGGCTCAGTCGTTAAGCGTTTGCCTTCGGCTCAGGTCATGATCTCAGGGTTCTGGGATCAAGCCCCTCATCAGGCTCCCTGCTCGGCAGGAGGCCTGCTTCTCCCTCTCCCACTCCCCCTGCTTGTGTTCTCTCTCTCGCTGTGTCTCTCTCTCTCTCAAATAAATAAATAAAATCTAAAAAAAAAAACACTGATAAAGAGAATTCAGAAATACCTAGACTCAATATTTGATACCCTTAAGATTTCACAGAGCAAACGACTTCTTTTGATGTGCATTTTACTCTAAAGATCATTGCCCTTACCTAGAATGTTTTTTTTTAATACAAATACGTTCTGTATTGAACTTTCATTGCAGATGCACAGATAGTAGAGATGCAAGGGAAGAGCAGTTTGACCAATGATTTTGTTGGTTAGCATTTTTAAAATTCACTGTTACCATGCTCTTGAGATAGTTTCTTGGTCTCCACAGATTACCCTGCGTACCACTCAGTTAGCAAATGATCATCATGAGAGTGGCTGAATTTATTGTGAACCTATTATGTATGTCTGGCACCGTATTATATTTTTACACCAAATATCTAATCTTTACAGCAAACTTAGCAACATAGATATTTAGTAGGTAGTACCAGAATTTTTTTAAAAACTGAAATAAAATACAACAGAGTAGAAAATATCAGAGCACATCATATCTATTGAGGATTAGGTATGCTTTTCATGAAACTTACTTTCAATTGTACATTTATGTATGTACGTACTAGTTTGGAATACACTTGAATTTCAAAATACAGTGAGTCCATAGAACTGAGCTGTGTCAACCTATTGATAATGACAACCTTTGGGTATTTCCATAATCAGTAATACAGGCTCGAGCATAGCAGAAGACTATCTTAGGCTGAATTTTGCCTTCTACTGACCTATAATGCATCACGTTTGTCAAGCAGTACCATACACTGGTTAACAATCCCACGGGAGGACTCTAAACACTTCTCCCCATTGCATCCTGGTGCCAGAGTCTTCAAAGAAAACACAAGCAGTAGATGGAACAGTGCTTTACTTACATAGAAAGGAAACAGAGCAAGATTACCTTTAATAGTGGGTGTTGGTCCACCATTGCCAGTGAGTTTCTCCCAGTGGCCATGCAGGACAGTTTACCTATGCACACTCCTCTTGTGCTGTCCCCTCTCCACAGAGGACTGATATAACAGTGAGGACTCATGTAACACATGACGCACACACTTTAAGCTGAGACCAAAAAGCATTCATTGAGCCTGAAAGAGGGAAAGATACTCCCAGGGCAAGATGATAAGCCCTGCACAGGCCGTATGGGCTCTTTATCTCTTGGTAAGGAAGTTTTCATCCTTATGCAGTTGAGTGGGGGTTGAAAGACTATACACATGAGACTGCCTTTCCCCACAAGGTTTGTGGTCTTAAATAGTGTCACTTTAATCTCATTATCAATAATTTCAGTAAATGAATTAATTATTTGTTAGCTGGAGCTCTCTGATACTAAGTACTGTTTAATGTATTTTCCATTAAGAGCTAAATCTAATTGTTTAGAATATGTGTTCTTCAATTTGCTATTTTGTACCTTTTTTATTAAGTGATGTAGTTTTACAAGATTATTTTTAGACCTCGTATATGTATATAGTTTTAGTTCTGGGGAGAATCTAGCTCTTAAAATCCAGTGCGTTGGGGACTGGGGAAACAGTAATCCACAGGGAGAACACATTACAAGTCTCTTCTGTTTCTAAATGAAAACAATTTCTTCACATTCAGAAGCAGTTCTGCTTCTAATTCTTCAAAATTACAAAAAGAAACAGTTTTTAAAAATCTGGTTTCAGGGGGAATTCTCACAAGTTTAAGGACAATCTTAATCTTTGCTTGTTTTTCTCCCAACGATATATTTTCCTTAGTAATCATTAAAAAAAAACACATTGAAAAGCACTGTAACAGTCACGACTTTAATACATATTACTATAAGACAAAAAAATTCGTTATAGGTAGGGAAGAAAATTACTTGTTCTCATCATTAAATGTGTGTTGTTTCACTGTCACATTCAAACTTAACCTCTTGTGAAATGCAGAGAATAGCAAGTAATTCTTAATGCTGTGCAGTTATCCTTTAAGTGTTATCAGTAAATAGAAATTATCATGAAAAATGCCATCTTTGTTTTAAATCTAAAAAGCTCAGAATTAATTTTTTGATTCCAGACAGTTGTTTCAGAGCAGAGTAATATTGACATAGTTTTTCCATTTATCTCTCTGATTTAATTTCAGTAATTAAAACCACAATATGTATATAAATGATTTTTAAATGTATTATGCATTTAGTTTTTTAAAAAATTAATTTTATAAATCCATTAATTCTCAAAAGAAGGATGTCAATGGCTGTCCCATTTTTCAGGGCTTTTTTCCAGACTTCAGACTCCAGTTCCGAAAGTAAGAACTTTTTCCACATCACTGTCCTCGCTTCAAGTGGCAGGTCCTGTGTGGAACCTGGGTCGACTCAATCATGTAGCAATTGCAGTGCCAGACTTGGAAAAAGCCAAGGCATTTTATATGGATATTCTGGGGGCCCACGTAAGTGAGACGGTCCCTATTCCTGAGCACGGAGTATCTGTTGTTTTTGTCAACCTGGGAAACACCAAGATGGAGCTGCTTCATCCGTTGGGAAATGACAGTCCAATTGCAGCTTTCCTGCAGAAAAACAAGGCTGGAGGAATGCATCATATCTGCATTGAGGTATTTTATTTCAATGTTTGGTGTTTCAAATTTCTCTTTTACAAAGTGTCTTTTTTTTGCACTTTTTTAAAGTTTATTATGTTATGTTAATCACCATACATTACATCATTAGTTTTTGATGTAGTGTTCCATGATTCATTGTTTGTGCATAACACCCAGTGCTCCACGCAGAATGTGCCCTCTTTAATACCCATCACCAGGCTAACCCATCCCCCCACCCCCCTCCCCTCTAGAACCCTCAGTTTGTTTCTCAGAGTCCATCGTCTCTCATGGTTCATCTCCCCCTCCAATTTCCCCCCTTCATTCTTCGCCTCCTGCTATCTTCTTCTTTTTTTTTTAACATATAATGTATTATTTGTTTCAGAGGTACAGGTCTGTGATTCAACAGTCTTACACAATTCACAGTGCTCACCATAGCACATACCCTCCCCAATGTCTATCACCCAGCCACCCCATGCCTCCCACCCCCCACCAAAGTGTCTTTTACTCTTTAAGACTAGATATTGTCACTGTCATCAGAAACTGGTATTAAGTTCTATAAAGGGAATGGTAATATTGGTCTTATTCAAAGATGGATCCATGGATATATTCTCTTTTCCTCTAGAAAACTAAATAATAATAATAATAAATTTTACTGAAGTCTGGATTTAACAGCCACAACAAAGGCTACCAAAGCTGGCCAAAATAGATTTGCATCTTTGCTATAGTATTTATTGATTATACATAACCTCCCATGTAAAAGGAATACAGCTGCTTTCACTACCACAAGGCAATTAGAAGAAGAAGGTGAAAACACTTTATAGAGTAAGAATTTCTATATACATGCTAAATTCTTATGATTATTTTCTATCCTTTAAATTCTAATAACTTGTTCCTTATTACAATAGCAATATATTTTCAATTACTGACCGTGATTTTAAGACCTTTCAATTGCATCTGCTTACAATTCCCGAGAAAAACTTGAAATGTTAGACAAGAACATTCTCATTAGAGAGCCCGTATCTGTAGATATTCATGTTCAGATAACTGCCTTTTGTAATATCAGCAATACTAATTATGCTTCACTTTAAATTATTTTGATAGGACAATTCTTTTGATAGAAAGAATGGCATAATTAATTGGTAGGCCTCATTCCTAATCTAGAAGAGAAGGGGGTTGATTCTAGAGTGAATTCAAGGATTTATTCAGTTCATTTTGCAAACATATTTGAGAACCTACAATATATACTCCACTGAGTAGAGGGATTCAGCAATGAAGAAGAAATGGACCATGCACACAGTGAGGAGGGGGCAGCTATTTAAACAGGCAAGTACACTATCCTCTGATAAAACAGAATTAATACACACGTCTTCTCAGTAACATCAATAAGGGAAAGGTTGCTCCCGGCCAGCAGAGGAGGTGAGAAGGTATCACAGGGCATGAGTTGTAATGAATGTGAAGGAATTCCCCAGATCAAGGAGGAGAAAGGTATTCCAGGCAGAGGAAATAGCATATGCGAAGGAACAGTTATACTAACAGCTCACATTGAATCCTCGGGCAGTATACCAAGTACTCAGTGTGTACTATTTTCTTTAATTTTTACAGCTACTCTATGAGCTATTCTACTCCCCTTTGACAGTTAACTTGCCTGTAGTCAAATTAGTAGTAAGTGGGAAGGCTGAGAGTCAAACCAGATTTGTTCTGATTCCAGGATCTGCACTATTAGCCATGGTACCACATTGCCTCCATTATATTGGCTAAGTTTAAAATTTGAGGTGAGGAAGCCATAACATGTTAGTAGATAAACAAGCCCAATATTTAACCTTTACACCTTTTTTAGGAGGTTAATTTTGGCTGCAAGTCTTTATTTCAGTGGACTTGTCTAAGGGTTTGTCTAAGACACCCCCCCAAGATGAGAAGCAGGATCATCAACCTTTGAATTGACTCTTCCCTTTCCCACACTAGTGTCTGTGTTCCACATCAGAGAGTCCAGGCCTTCAAAGGAAGCTGCCATGTGAGTTAGAGTTCAGTTAAGTAAAGAACAGTGGAAGTTCAGTACTGCAACAGCGAATTCAAAAGTACAGATTAAAAGGGGGAAATGAAAATGTATGTCAGTATAAAATGAAGCTGTGCAATAGGAAAAGGTGTGAAAAGTTAGTTGCTAAGTTAGTATGACACTCCCTGCCATTGTTCTCTACTCTCTGTAAAAAATAAAGTGGCTTAACTAGGTAGATGGATAGATGGATTTTATTTTTCTCTTCTCAGTCTAAAAGTGAGGTGTCCCAGAGGGGAGGGGAGGCAGAGAGAGCATACAAGGCAAAAGAGAGGATCTAGAAATTAGACATATCACTCCTGTTCGTGTCCCATTGGCCCGAGCTTCATCACCTGGTACTCTTGGCTGCAAGTGCGGTCTGTAGTCAGGCGGTTAGGTACCCTGCTAAAACTTGTGCTATTGCTATAATTAAAAGGAAAAGGGGAGGGCGTATTGGAGACCACCCATCTATGCTGCACTTGGTAATTTTGAAAAAATGATATTGCCAGAATAGCATGACACTTTTTCTGAATGAAGGTATGCTGTAGGATGGAAACATAGGAGAGTTAGGGTCGCCTGCTGCCGCAGTCTATGAAATGAAGTCGTCATCACATGCAGGGGTTTGATTCCCTGACTCACCAGATAGAGCAGAATTCCTCACCTATCCTTGAACAGGACACATTTCTGTTGAACGAAGCCAGTGAGATTTCAGGGTAAATTTTCTTTTTTAATGTAAAGACATATTTAATGATTCTTAATAATCACAGATACAGGATTAGGGAAACAGCAAGAAATGCATGGCATATTAAACTGGGTGATTCTAGGAGAGTTTAGTAAGGGAATTCCTTATAAGACATGGGCAAAGTTTAGGTAGTCAACAGTACATGGCGCAGTATCCTTAAGGCTAGCTCTGGGATGGGATGGGGACTGTTAGAACCTCTTAAGTCTGAAGGGACAAGTGAAGGACCATTACCAGGACCTACCGAGGGAAGTGTACTGAGCAGGTCTCTAAACAAGAGTGGTGGCCTTCGTTAGAGGGAGCAAGCCAGGGAAACTGGGCAGGGTGGGGGCAAGGGACTAAATATCCCCACTTCACCTGTTCCCCACCCTCCTATCTTCATGTTAGTGGACCCAGAGAAAAGCAAGTTTTTGAATGCAAATAAACTTCCTGACACACAGAGCGTGATGAAGCAGAGTGGAACACAGCGAAGAAGGAAACCAAAGGGGCGAGTGGAAGATATCTGGCATACCTTCCATCCCATTGACTCTTCAGGGTAAATTATTTGAGCACAGTATAACCTAGTCTGTTCAGTAAAAGGCAATTTCAGACCCAAGTGCACTGAAAGTGCAAAAAGTAATAGAATTGGTCAGAAAAATACTTTCTTGGTCATTACAGTTACTGTTGCCATTGATACACATTATCCTACAACTTTGGGGTGGCAAACAACAACTATTTGATTTTGTTTAGGATTTTGTGGGCTGGGAGTTTGGGGGAGGGCTCTGCCAGGCAGTTCTAACTTGGGATCTTTCATGTGCTTACAGTCAAATGCTGACTGGAGGTACAGTTGTGTGAAGGCTCGCCTCATTTGAGGTGGCTGTTGATTCCAGCCAGCAGCTGGGTGCTTGGCCAGGCCTTCCAGTAGGAGCACCTGCATGTAACCTGTTCAGCTTCAACTGCTGAGGGTAGTTTTAAGGATAGCTGGACTTCTTACTGGGCAGCTGGCTTCCCCCAGAGTGAGTGTCCCAAGAGAGCCAGGCGGAACCACATGGCCATTTCTGTCCCAGCCTCTGAAGTCCCACACCAGTCTCTTGGTCATACACAAGCTTTTCAGGCAGACCAACTGCAAGAGAAGAGGACATAGACCCTGCCTCTTGATGGGAGGAGCAGCAAAGAATCCATGGACAAGTGTATAGCCGTCAATATACTAATGTGTTCTAAGCAAAAGGAAAATGTGGGAAACTTTTAAATGGTATAGAATGATTTTATTTTCAAAGATCCAGAAGTGGGAACCAGCAGCATTCTCATATGCATGAGGAAGTAACCTATCTGGCCTTTGTAAATATAAGGAGATTCAAGATAGGTGCTTGATAAGGTAGAAAATGATAAATATCATCTACATAGTGATATTTAAAAACCAGTGACTTTGGCTTTTCCTGTTTGGGGGATAGGCAACATTCAGAATGTGTCTTCTGAAAATGCTCACAATCTTCTATAGCTTTATGGCTCCTAGCCACTTATTTCTTAATGCCCTTCCTTCTTTTGAAATGTTAAATACACCCCATCAGAGAAGTGAATTTCTTCTCTGTAATTATCACCAGGATACTTTATATTCTTTCCCACTTGGACTTCATATAAAACCCCTGGTTTAGCAGTGTGTCTGCTGTGGGCAGACATCATAGCTTTTTGTTGACTTGACAGATTTTAAACAAAAGGTACTTTTTTCTCGTACATGAATTAGTTTCTCACCAACTTATCAACAGCTTTCTGTCAAAGTTGGCTTTTGGTTTCATTTTCATGTACACGTGCACAACACACAATTCATTAACACTTTCAGCAGGGGTCTTCCAGAACTGATCCCCAACAAGTTCCCCTCTATTCTATTTGGTTCATGTCTTTGTCTACATTATATTGCTGATTGTCGAGTATTTTCAGTTTCACTCTGATCCTTGCTGCCTTAGGTGCTGGAGATATGTAGCTGAACAAAACACAGAGTCCCTTTCTTCCTGGAGTTGTGCGTGCCTCATTTATTCACACAAGCCCTGCGTTTTCCACAGAGGATTGGTGGGTGACTGACCAAAATATAGTTTATAAGATATAAAATAATGAACATAAGTAATAGTGCAAATTAGAACAAAAAAGAAATATAAGGCAAAATAAAACTAAAGGTAAGATTAGTATGTCTATTTGTTTTACCCAATATCACTTTGTAGTTTCCAAAACAAGAGGGAAAATAAAGAATATTCAGAATAATTATGGCTCTTTCCTCCTTCCTTCCTTTCTCTTCTTGAACAATTCGGTATTGAAGACTTTAGGTAGGACACAGCAAAATAGTTGTCCGTGTTTGTGGGGAGAGCTGGAGTAGCCCAGAGCAGGGTGTTGGGGCCAGAGTTGGATAAGAAGAGCATCTGCAAGTGGGAGCTGCCTGCCATGGGAAAGCCAGGGACTGAGTAAAATGCCCATGCATGAGGAGGTCCAGCTCAGGGTGTCAGTATCTGAACAGGATGGGGTTGGGGTGTACCTTTAGGGAGACAGCTCAGCTTCAGATATCAGCGTGAGAAGGGCATCAGCATGGAAGGCTAGCCCAGTGCAGGCCTGTTGAGGGTGGCATCCATGTGGGTGGGAGCAGGCAGCATGGAGTGTAAGAGCCTAAATAGTGTGAGGGAGGTATTAACACTGTGTGTGGGAGGGTGGTGGGGGAGGGTAGAGTCAGGACCTGAGTCCTGTGAGGAGTGTATCAGTGCAGGGGGAGATGGTGACTCGGAGTGGGGAATTGAAGCCAAGTGGGATGGTATGATAAATGTTCTCGCATGAGGTGGCCTGATATGGGGAGCCAGGGCCTGAGCAGGGTGAGGCAGATATCCACATGGAGTGGAAGCAGGTATAGGGAATCAGAGCCCAAACAGAGTGAGAAGCATGTGTACACCTTGGGACAATTCTGTGCACAAGGTTGGGGCCCAAGCAAGGTGAGGAGGACTATTACACAGGGAGTGCCTGAACCCAAGTGGGTTAGGAGGCCTCCACACAGGGGGCCTGGTGATGTGGGGTAGTGATTGGGAGCTCCGATGGAGGGGGAGGGGCAGCCAGGGGAGTGGGGAGGGGACACACGTGGTGAAGAGTACATTGCTGAGGGAAGGGCAGCAGCGGGGGTAAGGGCTAATTTCTTAGAGGGTTTAATCAAATAAGTATAGTGAGGATCATGGGAGTCAGGCTTGCCAGTCTGAGAAATGGCATTACAAGTACAGAAAGGATATTAGATTTCATCTAGAGGTAATCCTGCACCAGGCTGATGGGGAAACATGAATGATAAAAATGTTATGTAAAAAATAGGATTGGGGTGCCTGGGTGGCTCAGTGGGTTAAGTGTCTGCCTTTGGCTCGGGTCATGATCCCAGGGTCCTGGGATCGAGCTCCGCGTCCAGCTCCCTGCTCAGTGGGGAGTCTGCTTGTCCCTCTCCCTCAACCCCACCCCTGTTTGTGCTCTCTCTCAAATAAATAAAATCTTAAAAAAGATAAAATAAAAATAAAAAATAAGATTAAAAAAAGTGTAAAGAAATGCAGCAGTTTTATTTTCTGAGTAGTCCCATAGTAGAGGACCAATTTTTTTCTTTATGGTTTTGTATGTTTTATAGATCTGTTTCCATTGAGCATATATTCCTTATGAAAGAAAAATTGTAAGGCTAGTAAGACAACTTATTTTTTGCATACTGGGGAATGTCTATTCTTCAACCAAAAAGGCAGAAAATTCTGCTTTTTAAAAAGTTCCATTCTCTTTTTGGCTTTATGATAAACCCTAGGGGATAGCTAAGCTCCATGAGTGATCTGTATGTCACCAGTTCCCAGATGTGAGGGTTTCATAGAAAGATAACATTTCCAGAAAAAAGAACAAAACAAAAAAGTAGACAGTTTAATGAGGTTTTAAACTTTGTGTTAAGGAAAAAAAATCTAAACTTCCAACTACTGCTAACATCATTTTGTAAAAGAAAATGCAAATTTATTACCAAGAAAAAATAAGAAGGAAAAGGAGAGATCCTCTTAGAATAAAAGAATCCTGTCAATTAAACAAATGTGGAAGTTGAGGTGATCTATGCCCTTCTGTCATAATTCCGAAGAATACATAAGAACCCTCTGAACCCCATGCAAAATAACATTGTTAGGTTTGCATAATTTACTTAGTTTTTAGTTTGGAAGGCGGGGAAGACAGTTGAAACAAATATTTTATCCAGACTTTTCATTTTAACTTTAATGGGTTGATGTCAATTTGAGGATTAAATTTCATTCATTGTTGATATCATTTAGGATCATTCTAATATTAAATAAAAAGCCTATATTTTTGGAAGTAGTCAAAATATGCACCATTGAAAGCACATTATTCTGTACATTACTCAGTGTAGAATTATTGAATCCATATAATTGTATACCTGAAATTAATATGTTGTATGTTAATTATACCTCAATAAAAAAAGTTTTTTAAGTAGCACACTATTGTTCATAAAATTTGGTTACAGAGAATTATATACCTTAAGATTTTTAAAAAGATGTTACTTAGTCCAACTCCTTATCGTCTAACAAGTAAGACTGCATTGACATTTTTTAGATGAAGCAGTTCAGGATCAAAGAGAGCATAAGATTTACCTGAGGATTCTGAATTCCGACTGTGACAGTCCAAACATCTTTTATTTGGAGTATTGGCGCTCTTAATTTACAAATGACAGGAGAAAATCAAAATAAATTTCCTCAGACACAAGGTACAACCCACACAACCACTACCACCAAAAAAAAAAAAAAAAAAAAGCTGATAGGAAGATGAGATAAATAGCGCAGATTTTCACTTAATGGCATTCAAGGTCATACAGAGCTATAAGATGCATAACTGTAATTGTACAAAGGACTATAAAATAAAAAATTTGTAGATGGGTTATTATTGACTGTGTTATTTTTATTCCTTAAGGGGAAAGACTTAACTTCCCAAATCAAATTGCTTTGCATTTCTTATAAACTTAAAGTACATAATGCATCCACTTTCAATTCAGAAAATTAAGACAGTTTTATTTCATTGTTTTTATTACTGCCAAGCAAAATATTAGGAATACTTCCGAAGAATTGTAAATTTTATAGCAACACTCTAACAAAAGGATGAATATGGTACAAGATCTTTAAAATCAAAATCAGTAATATAGAAATAGTAACAGAAATAGAAATAGATGCTAGTGCAGTGTTAATGTAGGCATCAGAGACACAGGGGTCAACTCAAAGTGCCCTGTTAAGTGTCTGTGTTAGTGTAGGCATTTTTTCAAAATATAAATCTAATTTATTAAGTCTTAGAAGTATTTCTTGAATTAAAGGATATTGAAGAGGCAGTATACTAAAAATGGAGATGCAACATCAGAATTGTAGATGTTTGTACTTGGGTAGAATGTTCTATAATGAGAATATCCATGATTATATTTAGAGAGTAGAAGTTACCAAAAGGGCACTTGGAAAAAAGTCATGATTCTGTTACGAATTTTTTCAAACATATAAGACGTAGAAAAAAATAATGTAATGAACTCCCATCACACAGATTCAGCAATTTTCAAGATCTTGGCACATTTGCTTTATTTTTTTTTCTTAAACTATTTAAGAATCATTCACAACATGTCATTTCATCTTTATGTAGTTTTTGTCTCTAAAAAATTAACCATGATGTTATCATATTGATCAAAATTAAAAATAAATCTTTTGGCACCATCTTATACACAGTCCATGAAGCAAATTTATTAGATTGATTCACAAATGTCTCTAGATTGACTTATTCTAATCAGGACTCAAACAAGGTCCACTTATTACAAATGCTTGTTAATCTCTTTAGGTCCTTTTTAAAAAAAAAATTATTAACCTCTTGCTAGTATAGTACATTTGTCACGATTAATGAACCAGATTGATAAACATTATTATTACCTAAAATCTGTATTTAGATTTTCTTAGTTTTTACCCAGTGTCCTTTTTCTGTTCTAGGATCCCATCTAGGATACCACATTACATTTAGTTATCATGTCTCCTTAAGCTCCTCTTGCCTGTGACACTTTTTCAGAGTTTCCTTGTTTTTGATGACCTTGATATTTTTGAGGATTACCAGTTAGTTATTTTGTAGAAAGTCCCTCAATTGAAATTTTTCTCATGATTTAGACTAGGGTTATTTATTTTGGGGAGGAAGACCACAGAGGTAAATTGTCATTCTCATCATATCACATCAAGGATACATATTATCAACATGACATTACTGTTAATATTGACTTTTATCCCCTACCTGAGGAAATGTCATCATGTCTTTCCACTGTAAAGTTACACTTTTTTCCCCCTTCTCCATAATATAAACTTTGGGAAGGAAGTCACTGTATGAGGCCAACACTGAAGGGATGGAGAGTTAGGCTCCATCTCTTTGATAATTCCATAAATTATTTGGAATTTTCCTGAATGGAAGATTCATCTGTTCTTCCCTGTTTATTTATTTAATTATTTGTTATTCAATAAGTTACTTATCCATTAAGACATTTATATCAGTGAAGATTTATAGTTATTTATACTTTGGGCTATAACACAATACCACTTTATTTTGTTGCTCAAATTGTTCCAGCTTTGTCAAAAGGGCACTTTGGGTTGACTCCTGTGGCTCTGATGTACCCCATCTTTTTGTTTGTTTGTTTTCCTCCCACACATCCTTATTTTCTGGCACTGCAAGATGCTCCAGACTTATCATCTATATTCCCTGCCCTAGCCTAAAACCAGATATTTCTCCAAGGAGCCCTGGTGCATTTTATTGGAGAATGGTATTAGAAACCAAGATCTGGGCTCTGGTATGCTTGTTGCTACTGGGGTGTCTGTCACTGTTAATTGGCCTTTTGAGCTAACAGAGCAAGGGCATATATGTGTATATACTAGATAGATAGATAGATAGATAGATAGATAGATAGATAGATGATAGATATTTACATAACCAGACAGAAATTTTATGATGAACTCATGAGTTCATACTGGTGTCTCTAGCTATAACCCATTACCATGTGAACCACTGGGAGCCTTTTTTGCTATTCATAACTGCCCGTTCCAACAGTGAGAAACTCGACTCCCACCATCTGCATTTATTTAATTGTTCAATTTCAGTATGGATATATAGTGGTTGTATTTGTTTTCTAGGGATACCGTAATAAATTACCACAAACTTGGTGGCTTAAAAGAGCAGAAATTTATCTTCTTAAGTTCTAGAGCCTAGAGTCCAAAATCAAGAGGAAGAAATATGGAGGGGGGAAAAAAACCAGAATAGATCATAAGAGAGATGTAGAACATGGTCAAAGGTTTTATAGTTGTATAGTTGGAATCCCAGAAAAAGAGAAGAGAGAAAATAGAACAGAAACAATAATTGAAGAAAGAGTCTACAAGTACATTACCAACCTGAGGTAAGACATCAACCCACAGATTCAAGAAGCTCAGCAATCCCAAGTAGGGCAAATTCAAACAAAACCATACCTAAGCATACCATGGTCAAGCTGAAAGCCAAAGATGAAGAGAAAATCTTAAAAGCAATCAGAAAAAAAAAAAGACAACAGAAATTATGAAATAACATAATATGTAATGACTTTTTTTAGATACTGACAAAAAACCCTGCCAATGTGGAATTTAGCTGAGATAATATAACAGAGGCCAGATTTATCCATTTGCCTCAAACAAACAAGCAAAAAAATCTAAACAAAATATATGAAATGATTTTTGGCATTGGACATCAGACGGCACAACACATTCCTGAAAGAAGGGAAACAAGATGAGCCCTTCTATTTCTCAGCTTACTGGCTGGGGAGAGTTTCGAGACTGCAGTGCAGGAAGAGGAATCCAAGTGAGAGTTAGCAGTCTCCCTGAGTTGAGGAAATAGAAGTTGGGAGTCCGGGGAAGCCAGGGTGATTGAGTTTGCAGTATAAAGTATGGGAAAGAGATCTGCATAGAGAGTGTTTTCTAGAGATCTGCAGTACCTCCCAGGTCTTCATCTGAATATTGAGCAATGCATGCATATGAGGAAGCTACCTGAGGTTGGGAATAGAACACTTTGAAAGTATTAGAGGGGACAATCCTTACACCAGTTGGAGTAGTTTGTGTTCTTACCCACCATAGTGGAAGTCCTTGTGATTTATGGGACATGGAGTAGAGTATTCAGGACTGACTTATCAATGAGGAGAATCAGTTGTAGATTAAAGGCTGCTCTGATCCTTCAGTAAGTGAATGGGTAAATAAACTAGTACATCGAAACAGTGGATTATTTTCAACACTGAAAAGAAATAAGCTATCAAGCCGTGAAAAGACATGGATGAATCTTAAATATATATTACTAGTGAAAGAAGCCAATCTGAAAAGGCTATCTAATATGTGATTTAACTATATGACATTCTGGGGCGCCTGGGTGGCTCAGATGGTTAAGCATCTGCCTTCGCTTCAGGTCATGATCCCAGGGTCCTGGGATCAAGCCCTGCAGCGGGCTCTCTGCTCTGCAGGGGGCCTACTTCTCCCTCTCCCTCTGCTTCTCCCCCTGCTCATGTTCTCTCTCTCTGTATCTCTGTGTCTTAAATGAATAAATAAATCTTTAAAAAAAAAACTATATGACATTCTGGAAAAGGCAAAACTATGGAGACGGTAAAAAGATAAATGGTTACCAGGGGTTGGGGATGGGGGAAAGGATGAATAGGCAGAGCACAGAGGATTTTTAGGGTAGTGAAAACACCTTGTATGATACCATAATGATAAATACATTTGTCCAAACCCATAGAATGTACAACACCAAAATGACCCTAAGGTGAACTGCACTTTGGGTGATAATGCTGTCAGTATAGGTTCATCAGTTGTAACAAATAGCACACTTTGATGGGATGTGTTGATAATGACAGAAGCTATGCATTTGTGGGGGCAGGGGTTATATGTATGAAATCTTTGTACCTTTGGTCAATTTTGCTGTGAACTCAAAACTACTCTTACAGAAAGTTTAAAACAAAACAACCCGTCATCCTAGAATTTTGCAATTGGTGAAAATATCCTTCAAAAATGAAAGTGAAATGGAAACATCTTACATTGAACAAAAATGAGAGGATTCCTGTCCAGTAGACCTGCACTACAAGAAAAAACAAAGAAATATTCAGGATATCTTTCAGTATTCATCCTTTTAGGATAAAGGGAAATAATACCAAATGAAAATTCAGATCTGTACAAGGAATGAAGAGCACCAGAAATGGTAAATTTGTAGGTTAAAATAACTTTCTTCTTACCTTAAATTATGTGAGAGACAATTGACTTGAAATTTTTAAAATGTAGGGTTTATAACAGAAGAAAAACTTATGATAATAGTATAAAGGAGGGGAATTGGGCAAAGGGAAGTATACTGTTATAAGTTTCTTATATATGAAGTGGTAGACTAATAAGATTGAAATGTACATTGTAAGCTCTAGAACAATCAAGAAAATTAAGCAAGGGATAACTAAATATAATTAAGATAAAATTGAATAGTACAGAAATACATGTTTTTTCCCCCAAGTTTTTATTTAAATTCCAGTTAGTTAACACACAATGTAATATTAGTTTCAGGTGTAGAATTTAGTGATTCAACACTTCCATACAATACCCGCTGCTCATCCCAACAAGTTGCACTCCTCAGTCCACATCACCTATTCCACCCTTCCTCCCACCCACCTCCCCTCTGGTAACCATCAATTCTCTGTAGTTAAGAATCTGTTTCTTGGTTTTACTCACTCTCTTTTTTTTCCTCAAAAATACGTGTTTAACCAACAGAAGTCAAGAAAGGAAGAATGAAGTATTAATAAGACAAAAAAATAAAATGATTGACAAATTCAACTATATGAATGTTAATTAAATGTAAATGGATTAAACAATTAAAATGCAAAGATTATGTATCTGGATTTTTTTTTAAAAAAACCCACACATCTGAAAATTTAATTAAGAAAGCAATTCCATTTATAATAGCATCAAAAATGGTGAAATACTTAGGAATAAATTGAACAAGAGAACTGCAAAAATTGTACTACAAATCATTGTTGAAAGATTAAAAAGGCCTCAATAAATGGAAAGATATTCTATGTCATGCATCATATGACTGACTATTATTAAAAATGGCAATATTCCCTAAATTGATCTATGGAAAGAATGCAATCCCCATCAGATTCTAGCTGGCATCTTTGCAGAAATGGACAAATTAATCCTAAAATTCATATGGAAATGCAAGGGATCCCCAATAGCCAAAGCAATCTTGAAAGAGAATAGTAAAGTTGGAGGATTTACACTTCCTGATTTCAAAACTTTATACAATGCTACAGTAATCAAAATGGCATGGTACTAGCATAAGGATAGATATAGAAATCAGTAGAACAGAGCTAAGAGTCAGACATAAATCCTCATATTTACAGTAAGTTTTCAACAGACATACCAAGACCATCCAATGGGGAAAGACTAGTCTTTTCAACAGATGGCATTGGGACAGCTAGATAGCCACATGCAAAAGAATGTATTGGGACACTTGCCTTACACCTTATGTTTTATAAGATTTAAAGATTCTTTTGATGGTGGGACACAATACAGTGACACTTGGATAGATGAAAAGCAAAACTCTTTGTTCCTTAGAACTCCAGATGAGAGAAAGCTGCCCTGTAGGCCACATGGGATTGCACCTGGGGACAAAGTAACAGCAAACTGGAGCTGTAGGGGCAGCTTAGTGGGGCAAGTGGGGTGGGGTTAGGTTTCATAGGCTCCCTTTAGATTGGCTAATTTGAATAATTCTGTGGGTTCTGGGGCATAGGGATTGTACCTGGTTGTCTGGTATCTATCTCTGGGTCAATTAGAGTGGGCACATAATGGCTAGAGAGTGTAAGGCTGACAAGGGAAATGGTTGGGATGTGGACTTTATCAGTTGCTCAAGAAGAACTAACCAGCCTCTAGCCCAGGGCCTCAGAACTGGGTCAAGATGGCATTTTACTACAAAGCTGTAGTACACCATATATAAAAATTAACTCAGAATGGGTCAAAGACCTAAATGTAAGAGCTAAAGCTATAAAACTCTTGGAAAAAACAGGCACAAGTTTTCATGACCTTGAATCGAGCAATGATTTCTTAGATATAACACCAAAAGCACAAGTAATAACACTGGGCTTCATCAGAATTAAAAAGTTTTGCGTAAAGACAACTCACAGAATGGAAGAGAATATTTGCAAATCAAATATCTGATAAGGCACATATAACCAGAGTAGTCAAAGAACTACTACAGCGTGTCTTTATCCTTAATCTTTTGTCTGCTTGATGTATGAGAGACTGAGAACTATGCATGTTCGGTTTGCTTTCTATTTTTCAAGGTGGTACTATTAGGTACATGCAGAGTCAAGATTGTTTTGACATCTTGGTGGATTGTTCATTTTATTTTTGGATATATCTATTTTTATTTATTTAGCGTATTTCGCCTTAAATTTTGAACACATGGTTGAACTGTCTCCAGATCTACTGATATCATGTGACCCACAGCTCCTACCTTAAATCGCATGGTTTCTGGCATGGCCAGCCCCCACACTAAGACTTGGGTATGGCCAGCTCTACTTTAAGAATCAATCTGGTCAGTCTCTACCCTAAACAAAGACACTCCTCTCAGGTTACATAGATTATCTCCCAGACATTGAAGCAAGACCTCTCTTCAGACAAAGCCAATTCTTTACTAATACACATATATTTAAATTTATAAGTTTATTTCAGGATTTGGAGGAACATGTGCTGAACTGAGGATAATAGTTCCCTCTGGAGAGAAAAGTGATAGTGGTGGTAGTAAATGGGTACTTAACTTTATCTGGATGATTAAATTTTCATGTACTGCATAATTTTTTAATTATTTTAAAATGAAAAGACTAAGACTAACTTTGGGAAAATGGAAAGAGAAGTTAACATTCAATAGAATGAAATTCATTAATTATATACAGATATGGAAAGATAAGCCATCAGGAGGAATTCTATTGTTATGAGAGTAGACCAATTATTTCAAGATACATGAAGTAACCATGATCATAGTCTGGGCATGACTTTGATATAGCTATCAAGTTTAAAATGAAACATTGTCAGGAATGTACAAATAGGATGTATACTATTTGAAGAAATCATCATTTATATATAGTAACATCTAGTATCCTTATCAGTTGTTTGTCAAGTTTTAGAATTTAGTTTATAATCCTTGGCTCATTAAAAATCAGATTGTATAAATATGAACATTTGTTTTTGTTTTTTTCAAAGATTTTATTCATTTATTTGACAGAGACACAGTGAGAGAGGGAACACAAGCAGGGGGAGTGGGAGAGGGAGAAGCAGCTTCCCACTGAGCAGGGAGCCCAATGCAGGGCTCGATCCCAGGACCCTGGGATCACGACCCGAGTTGAAGGCAGACACTTAATGATTGAGCCACCCAGGTGCCCCAATATGAACAATTGTAAATCTATATGTTGGGTACATGGGTATTATATTCTCTGTGCTTTTTTTATGTTTAGAATGCCATTAGATTATTAAACTCCAGGGTGATTTATGACTGCCTAGGAATAGGGGATCTCATATAGCTTTCCATCCATTTACTGGGTTCTCAGTCTAAGAAGGATGACTTTTCAAGATAGAGGAGCATCATTCTTTCATCAAGTGTATAGATACAGCCACTCTGGAAAACAGTGTGGAGGTTCCTCAAAAAGTTAAAAATAGAGCTACCCTATGACCCAGCAATTGTGCTACTGGACATTTACCCCAAAGATACAGATGTAGCAAAAAGAAGGGCCATATGCACCCCAATGTTCATAGCAGCAATGTCCACAATAGCCAAACTATGGAAAGAGCTGAGATGCCCTTCAACAGACGAATGGATAAAGAAGATGTGGTCCATATATACAATGGAATATTACTCAGCCATCAGAAAGGATGAATACCCAACTTTTGCATTAACATGGATGAGACTAGAGGAGATTATGCTAAGTGAAATAAGTCAAGCAGAGAAAGTCAATTATCATATGGTTTCACTTATTTGTGGAAAATAAGGAATAGCATTAGGAGAAGGAAGAGAAAAATGAAGGGGGGGATTCAGAGGGGGAGACGAGCCATGAGAGACTGTGGACTCTGGGAAACAAACTGAGGGTTTTAGAGGGGAGGGGGGTGGGGGGATGGGTTACCCTGGTGATGGGTATTAAGGAGGGAACATATTGCTTGGAGCACTGGGTGTTATACACAATGAATCCTGTAACACTACATCAAAAACTAATGATGTAATGTATGGTGACTAACATAACCAAAAAAAATAGATACATATTACAAATACCCATCACCTTTTCACTCTTTTGGGGGGGAGTCTCTGAGGAACAGAAGTTATTAATTTTAATTAAATCAAATTTATCTATCTTTAAACAAAAGTATATAGAAACACATTTGCTCCTTTCCCAGACTGCCAATAAATATGAAGAAAATAGAAATGATTTAGAAGAGAATTATAAAATTATAAATGTTTGGATTTTTTAGAATGGGGAAAAACATTAGGTGGCAATTTCATAGTAATTTATATGAAAATATGAAGTTTTAATCTCAAAAGTAATAACTAGGTGGTTTGGCAGGTGGGAGGTTTGGGGATCCAGAGAAGCACTCCTATCTTTTGAATACATACTATTACCGTGTCATATACTGCAAAGAGCTTCTGTTGTCTCATTTTTATCTCTTGCCCATTTATATAGGCCTCATCTCTCTATTATAAATTAGGAACTCAGAGCTTTTAAGAAAAAACAATATATGTAGTATTGCCAATAGTACTGCTAAAAGAAAATATTATAAAGTGTAACAAATTTTTTAGGTTGTAAGGAGAAATGTTTACTAATGGTGAAAACTCTAAGCATTGTGGTTGCTCACCTATGAAAATTTACCAACTTCTTTTCCTTCTCTGGAAGCATTAAGCTTATTTTTGTGATGGTTTAAGAATGATTCTACCCAAAGGTGGAGGAGAAGGACCTCATGAGCTTGCAAAGTTTCTTCTAAGATCCTATACTTTGGTATGTTTGTGATCTCAAAAGTGTCCTTATTTATTTCCTTTTCTCAAGGTGGACGATATAAATGCAGCTGTGATGGATTTGAAAGAGAAGAAGATTCGTAGTCTAAGTGAAGAGGCCAAAATAGGAGCACATGGAAAGCCAGTGATTTTTCTGCATCCTAAAGACTGTGGTGGTGTTCTTGTGGAATTGGAGCAAGCTTGATTTATATTTGCAAGAAACTTTAAAAATCCCCACCAAAATATCTAAAAATCCCCATTGAATTATAGTCCAGCATTGAATCCTGCACTCCTTCCATCACTTAAGAGTTCACAATTAAAGGGGCACCTGACTGGCTCAGTCAGTGACTCTTTATCCCAGGGTTGTGAGTTCAAGCCTCACGTTGGGTGTGGAGATTACTTAAAAATAAAATCTTTTAAAAGAAATTCATAATTAAAAGCTAAATTACAGGGGTGCCTGGGTGGCTCTGTCGATTAAGTGTCTGCCTTCGGCTCAGGTCATGATCCCAGGGTCCTGGGATCAGGCCCCACGTCAGCCTCCCTGCTCAGCGGGGAGTCTGTTTCTCTCCCTCTGCCCCTCCACCCGCTTGTGCTCTCTCTCTTTCTCTCTCTCTCTCTCAAATAAATGGATAAAATCTTTTTTTAAAAAAAGCTAAATTACAGAAAGAGATTTTAAATTGTATATATGTATAATAAATATCAATATATATAATTGACATATTTGGTAATTACTTTGGGTTTTTTCTGATTTGGAGGAATCCTTGATTATTAAATACTTAGGGAATATTATTAAAATCATAAAAATAAATTATTCTTGTCCAAAATGGGGTCATTGACTACAGTATGTTACTGTGTGAAAAAGTGTATCTGCACATGTGCACATGTGTATGTGAGTTGGGGTGGAGTTAGGAAAGGGTGCTTGACAGCTGCATAGCTACATATTTGGGGCAGAGTGCTTTCTGAGGATGTCATGGAGAGTTTTTTACACCAACTTTGAGGTTAAGGAGTTTCGACCTCAATGTTTTTGCTCTTCTACAACAATTCTTGTTCACAGGTTCCATATGGGCAGGTATTTTGGGTGCTAGTGCTAGATATATGAATATGAAGTTTTGTGGAAAACTTCATTCATGATCTAGTGAGTGCATAGGTAGCTGAATTTTTTTATTCTTTACTTAAATTCAGTTTAGTTAATATATACTGTATTACTGGTTTCAGGGGTAGAATTTAGTGATTCATCAGTTGCATATAACACCCAGTACTCATGACATCAAGTGCCCTCCTTAATGCCCATCATCCAGTTACCCCATCCCCCTACCCACATTCCCTCCAGCAATGCTGTTTGTTTCCTAGAGTTCAGCATCTCTTATGGTTTGCTTCCCTCACTATTTTCATCTTATTTTGTTTTTCTTCACTTCGCATATTTTCATCTGTTTTGTTTCTTAAATTCTACATATGAGTGAAACCATATAATTGTCTTTCTATGATTGAATTCTTTCACTTAGCATAAAACCCTCCAGTTCCATCCACATCATTGCAAATGTTAAGATTTCTTCCTTTTTGATGGCTGAGTAATATTCCATTGCATATATCTATACCACATCTTCTTTATCCATTCATCTGTTGATGGACATCTGGGCTCTTTCCATGGTTTGGGTATTATGGACATTGCTGCTATAAACATTGGGGTTCAGGTGCCCCTCCAGATCACTATGTTTGTATCCTTTGGGTAAATACCTAGTAGTGCAATTGCTGGGTCATAGGGTAGCTCTATTTTTAACTTTTTGAGGAACCTCCACACTGTTTTCCAGAGTGGCTGTACCATCTGGCATTCCCACCAACAGTGTAAGAGGGTTCCTCTTTCTTCACATCCTTGCCAACATCTCTTGTTTCCCAAGTTGTCAATTTTAGCCATTCTGACCAGTGTGAGGTGGTATCTTACTGTGGTTTTGAGCTGTATTTCCCTGATGCTGAGTGATGTTGAACATTTTTTCATGTGTCTGTTGGCCATTTGTATGTCTTCTTTGGAGAAATGTCTGTTTGTTTCTTCTGCCTATTTCCTGACTGGATTATTTGGTTTTTGGCTATTGAGTTTGGTAAGTTTTTTTAATAGATTTTGGATACTAACCCCTTATCAGATAAGTTATTTACAAATATCTTCTCCTATTCTGTAGGTTGCCTCTTAGTTTTATTTTTTTATTTTTATTTTTTTGCCTCTTAGTTTTATTGATTGTTTCCTTTGCTGTGCAGAAGTATTTTTATCTTGATGAAGTCCCTATAGTTCATTTTTGCTTTTGTGTCCCTTGCCTCCAACGACATGTCTAGTAAGAAGTTGCTACAGCGGAGGTCAAAGAGGTTGCTGCCTGTGTTCACCTCTAGGGTTTTGATGGTTTCCTGTCTCACATTTAGGTCTTTCATCCATTTTTAATTTATTTTTGGTATGGTGTAAGAAAGTGGTCCAGTTTCATTCTTCTGCATGTGGCTGTCCAATTTTCCCAACACGATTTGTTGAAGAGACTGTCTTTTTTCCATTGAACATTCTTTCCTGCTTTGTTAAAGATTAGTTGACCATAAAATTGAGGGTCCATTTCTGAGTTCTCAATTCTGTTCCATTGATCTATGTGTCTGTTTTGTGCCAGTACCATACTGTCTTGATGATTATAGCTTTGTAACAGAGCTTGAAGTCCGGAATCGTGATGCTTCCAGTTTTGGTTTTCTTTTTCAACCTACCTATGGTTATTTGGGGTCTTTTCTGGTTTCATACAAATTTTAGGATTGTTTGTTCCAGTTCTGTGAAAAATGTTGATATTTTGATAGGGATTGCATTGAATGTGTAGATTGCTTTGGGTAGTATAGACATTTTAACATTTAACAATGTTTGTTCTTCCAATTCATGAGCATGGAATGTTTTCCCATTTCTTTTTGTCCTCTTCAATTTCTTTCATAAGTGTGCTATAATTCTCAGAGTACAGATCCTTTACCTCTTTGGTTAGGTTTGCTCCTAGGTATCTTATAGTTTCTGGTGCAATTGTAAATGGGATCGTTTCCTTGATTTCTCTTTCTTCTGCCTCATTGTTAGTGTATAGAAATGCAACAGATCTCATCTACAGCCATACCACCCTGAACACGCCCAATCTCGTCTGATCTCAGAAGCTAAGCAGGGTCGGGCCTGGTTAGTACTTGGATGGGAGAAATGCAACAGATCTCTGTACATTGATTTTATATTCTGCGACTTTACTAAATTTCTGTATGAGTTCTAGCAATTTTTGGGTGGAATCTTTTGGGTTTTCTACATAGAGGATCATGTCATCTGAAAATAGAGTTTGACTTCTTTGCTGATTTGGATGCCTTTTATTTCTTTTTGTTGTCTAATTGCTGAGGCTAGGACTTCTAGTACTATGTTGAACAACAGTGGTGAGAGGAAATCCCTGTCGTGTTCCTGACCTTAGGGGAAAACCTCTCAGTTTTTCCCATTGAGGAAGATATTCGCTCTGGGTTTTTCATATATGGCTTTTGTGATATTAAGGTATATTCCCTTTATCCCTACATGGCAGGGAGTTTTTATCAAGAAAGGATACTGTAGGGTTGCCTGGGTGTCTCAGTTGGTTAAGCATCTGCCTTCAGCTCAGGTGATGATCCGAGGGTCCTGGGATTGAGCCCTGCATCAGGTTCCCTGCTCAACGAGGCATCTGCCTCTCTTTCTCACTCTGCCCCTCTCTTCCACTTGTGCTCTCTCTCGTGCACTTTCTCTCTCTCTCAAATAAATAAATTCTTTTTAAAAAGGAAAGGATGCTGTTATTTTGTTCAATGCTATTTCTACATCTATTGAGAGGCTCATATGGTTCTTGTCCTTTCTTTTATTAATGTGGCATATCACATTGATTGATTTGTGGACATTGAACCACCCTTGCAGCCCAGGAATAAATCCCACTTGGTTATGGTGAATAATCGTTTAATGTACTGTTGAATCCTATTAGCTAATATCTTACTGAGAATTTTTACAACCATGTTCATTACAACCAGGGACATTGGGCTGCAATTCTTTTTAGTGGGATCTTTGTCTGGTTTGGGGAATCAAGATAATGCTGTCCTCTAGAATGAGTTTGGAGGTTTTCCTTCCATTTCTATTTTTTGGAGCCGTTTCACAAGAATAGGTATTAATTCTTCTTAACTGTTTGGTAGAGTTCCCCTGGGGAGCCATCCTGCCCTGGAATCTTGTTTGTTAGATTTTTTATTACTGCTTCAATTTCTTTGCTGGTTATGAGTCTGTTCAGGTTTTCTATTTCTTCCTGTTTTAGTTGGGTAGTTTATGCATGTCTAGGAAGGCATCCATTTCTTCCAGATTGCCTAATTTGTTGGCATATAATTGCTCATAATATTCTCTTATAATATTTTCTATTTCTTCAGTTTGGTTCTGATCTCTCCTCTTCATGGTTTTATTTATTTGGGTCCTTTCTCTTTTCTTTTTGATAAGTCTGGCTAGGGGTTTATAGGTCTTATTAATTCTTTCAAAGACCTAGCTCCTAGTTTCATTGATCCATTCTACTGGTTTTTAAAATTTCTGTATCATTGATTTCTGCTTTAATCTTTATTATTTCTCTTCAGCTGGATTAGGCTTTATAGCTCCTGTAGGTATAAAGTTTGGTTGTGTATTTGAGACTTTTCTTGTTTCTTAAGAAAGGCCTATATTTCAATATACTTCCCTCTTAGGACTGCCTTTGTTGCATCCCAAAGGTTCTGAACTGTCATGTTTCATTTTCATTTGCTTCCATGTATTTTTAAATTCTTCCTTAATTTCCTGGTTAACCCACTTATTCTTTAGTAGGATGCTCTTTAACCTCCATCTATTAGTGGTCCTTCCAAATTTTTTCTTGTAGTTGACTTCAAGTTTCAAAGCATTGTGGTCTGAAAATATGCAGGGAATAATCTCATTCTTTTGGTACCAGTTGAGACCTGATTTGTGACCCTGTATGTGATCTGTTCTGGAGACTGTTCCATGTGCACTCAAGAAGAATGTGTCTTCTGCTACTTTAGGATGCAATGCTCTGAATATATCTGTTAAGTCCATCTGGTCCAGTGTGTCATTCAAAGCCCTTGTTTTCCTTGTTGATCTTCTGCTTAGATGATGTGTCCATTGCTGTGAGTGGGGTGTTAAAGTCCCCTACTATTACTGTTATCAATGAGTTTTTTAATTTTGTTATTAATTGGCTTATATATTTGGCTGCTTCCAAGTTAGGGACATAAATATTTACAATTGTTTGATCTTCTTGTTGGAAGACTCTTTTATTATGATATAGTGTCCTTCATCTCTTATTACAGTATTTGGTTTCAAATCTAGTTCATCTGATACAAGGATTGACATTCCATCTTTCTTTTGATGTCCATTGGCATGATAATCGTTCTCCATCCCCTCACTTTCAATCTGGAGCTGTCTTTGTGTCTAAAATGAGTCTCTTGTAAAATTGATGGGTCTTGTTTTGCTATCCATTCTGATACCCTCTGTCTTTTGATTGGAGCTTTTACTTAATTTACATTCAGAGTAATTACTGAAAGATATGAATTTAGTGCCATTGTGTTACCTGTAACTTTGCTGTTCCTGTAGATTATCTCTGTTCCTTTCTGGTCTTTGTTACTTTTCATCTCTCTCTTCACTCAAAGGATCTCCTTTAATATTTCTTGCATGGCTCCTTTAGTGTTCACAAATTCCTTTAGTTTGTGTTTGTCCTGGAAACTCTTTATCTCTCCTTCTATTCTGAATTACAGCCTTGCTGGATAAAGTATTCTTGGCTGCATATTTTTCCCATTTAGCATGCTGAATACATCATGCCAGTCCTTTCTGACATGCCAAGTCTTTGTGGACAGGTCTGCTGACAGCCTTATGTGTCTACCCTTGTAGATTAAGGACCTCGTGTCCCGAGCTGCTTTCAGGATTTTCTCTTTATCTTTGAAATTTGCAAGCATCACTATTATATGTTGAAGTGTTGACCTATTTTTATTGATTTTGAGGGGGGTTCTCTGTGCCTCCTGGACTTGAATGCCTGTTTTCTTCCCCAGATGAGGGAAGTTATCAGCTATAATTTGCTCAAATAAACCTTCTGTCCCTGTCCCCCTCTTCAACTTCTGGGACCCCTATTATCTGGATATTATTTCACTTTATGGAATCACTGAGTTCTCTAAGACTCCCATTATGATCTGGTAGTTTCTCTCTTCCTTTGAGCTTCCTTATTTTCATCATTTTATCTTTATCACTGACTCTTCTGCCTCATTTATCCTCACTCTTAAAGCCTTCATTTGGGACTGCATCTCGGTAATAACATTTTTAATTTAGGCCTGACTAGATTTTAGTTCTTTTATTTCTACAGTAAGGAATTCTCTAGTGTCTTCTATGCTTTTTTCAACCCCAGCTAGTATCTTTATAATTGTTGTTTTAAATTCTAGTTCAGACATCTTACTTATAACCATATTAATTTTATCCGTGGCAGTGAGTTTCTTTTGGGGTGAATTTCTCTGTCTCTTCATTTTGTCCAGAAAAGAATAGAAGAGAGAAAGAGAAAATACACCAATAACCACAATGACAGCAGAAACAAAACAAACCAGAAAAAAAACAAAAACAAAACAAGAAACAAAACAGAACAAAACAAAAAACTAGATCCTGGGTGTGTTTTTGTCTGCTTGTTAAAAGAAACTAGATCCCAAAATAAGAAAGAAAAACTTATATATATATATGTATATATATATATATACAAAAATTTTAAAAATAAGATAAAATACAATGAAATGAAACAATAAAACAATATGTATATATAATGTATATAAAAATAAAAATTCAAAAGAATTGAAAAAAATAAGGAAATAACTGAAAAAATAATACTGAAAGACTTAAGAATAAAAAACCCATGGGTGCTATATACTGTTGTCCCCAAGACCTGAAGCTTTGCAGCTCTCTATGATCAGTAAACTTGGTGCGGGCCAGTTGTTCTTGCTGGTCTTCTCAGGGAGGGGCCTGTTGTGCTGATTCTTAGGTGCCCTTGCCCTAGTGGAATTGTGCCTCCCCTTGCTGGTTGGGGGGAGGGGGGGAGAGGGCAGGCTCAGTTTAAGCAGCTCCAGATTCTACTATGTGGTGCTCTTTTGCTCCCTGAAGTCTTTCAGCACTGATGGGTGGGATGAAAATGGTGGTGCCCTTGTCTCTAGCCCTGGAGCTGAAAGTTCATGGCCTCCACTCTTCAGGGAACCCTCACATAAAAGCAGTCAATCACTCTTGTCTCCCTGGTTTCCATCTGAACTCTGTGTTCACCCAGGCTGTGACCAAGCATTTTTATCTCGGGCACAAGACTGAGTTTCAAAAACCAAAGTTTACAGACTCCTTTGGCGTGAACCTGAGGTATTCCTCCTGTGGGAGGGAGGGGGGGATCTCATCGTGCTTCTGCCTTTTGCTGGACCCCGGCCAAGAGAACAGTCGTGCAACCATGCAGTGGTTCACCGTTTATGGCAACGCAAAGCAGAAAGCTGGGACCTAGACTTGCTGTTTTCAGCCAGCTTCCCTCTCCCATGCCTGGGAACTCTGCTGCACTCCAGCACCCCCATTCTTCTTGTGACCTTGGGAATCCTGAGACAATGCTGTCCCACCTGGGATTCCAACCCACTCCACCACCTGAGCACCTTTAAGCCAGGGACATACCCCACGGTAGCAGACTTCTAAAAATTCTGATTTTGCACTCCATTGCTTGTAATAATTTGTGGTAACCTTCTTAAGCAGGCTCCCTCCCCTCCACTGTATCCTCCAATATATTACCCTGGATTCAGGTCCCCGCACAACCTATCTTGCAAAAAGTGGTCACTTTTCTATTTGTAGAATTGTAGCATTTCTTTTCTCAGATTTCTGATTTATTTCACAGGTGTTCAGAATAATTTAATAACTATCTACCTGTATTTGAGGGACCAGAGAAATTTAGGGTCCCCTACTCCTCTGCCATCTTAACTCCTTCCCCTCTCACTTTTTTTTTTATCAGCAGACAGGGAGAGGGCAGTGAATTTGTAGGGTTATCTATCACTTCATGTGGTGGAACACCACAAATCCTAGAGGAAGATACAAAATAAATAGAAACTCATTGCCAAGAAGCTTATGGTCCAGTTGGGAAAACTACTTCATGAAATAAATGTAAATACTTAAAAAGCAACATGAATGATTTGAAAGGAAAAGAGAAGAGAAAGGAATATAGAGCTCAGATGATGGGCTTAGTGGTATATCAGGTTAAAATATAATAGAAGTAATCAGGAGGAGTTTCAAGAATCATGGATTGGTGAAATGCATAATGTATGGGAATGTGGCTAATGTCTTCAATTCAAGGATGATTGGATGTTGAGTAAATGAGTAGTTGTGTAAACACTGAGCTTGTTATGGAAGACAAGTACAACATCTGGTTATACTTGTCACTTAAAAGTTAAAAGCAAAAATCATAATATCTGATGTGGTTGTATGTATGCAGAGGTAATATTTAAGATATACCTATAACATAAGGGAGGTGAGAAGAATAATGGAACTTAAGTAGTGATTAAATACCTACATTCCCCTTGAAGAGGTAATTGTTGACACTAGTGGACTGTGATAAACTGCATATGTATATTGTAATCCCTAGTGCAACCACTGAAAATACTACACAAAGAATTACACTAAAATATGTAGATAAATCAAAATGGAATACTAAAGAATGCCCAAATAACCCAGTTGAAGACAGATAAAGAGAAACAGGAAAAAGAAAGAAAGGAAAGAAAGAAAGAAAGAAAGAAAGAAAGAAAGAAAGAAAGAAAGAAAGAAAGAAAGAAAGAAAGAAAGAAAGAAAACAATAAAATGATGAACCTACATCCTAATGTATCAATAATTACATTAAATGTAGATGGTCTAAGCATACCAATTAAAAGAGATTAAGTAAATGGATAAAATACAAGGCCCAGTCATATGCTATGTACAAGAAATTCACTTCAAATACAATGGTAGACAAAAAAATGAAAAATATATATACTCTGCAAATACTAATCTAAAGAAAGCAGGGTGGCTGTAGACTTCAGAACAAAAGAAAATTGCCAGGGAACAGATACATAGCATATGATAAAAGTGCCAGATCATAAGAAAACATAATAATATATGTATGTGCACCAAACAACAGAACTGAAAAATAATATGAAGCAAGAATTGAAAACAGGACTGGAAAAAAATAGATTAATTCACAGTTAAAATTGGGGACTTCATCACCTCTCTTGGTATTGAACAGAACCACCAAAAAAAAGTCAACAAGTACACAGAAGAACTGAACAGTACCATTAACTAATATACGATACATATTCTTTTCCAGCATGTATGGGACATTCACCAAGATAGACCATATCTTAGGTCATAAAAAGAACATTAACATATTTTTAAAAAAGTAAAACCATAAAAAAATATGCTTTGTGATCATAACTGAATTAAACTATATATCACAGATAATAAGAAAAAAAATCTCCAGAAATTTGTAAATTTTACAGAAAACTTTTTTTAAATTTAAATTTTAGTTAACATACAGTGCCATGTTGGCTTCAGTAGTAGAATTTAGTGATTCATCTTATCTACAATCCCCAGTGCTCATCGCAAGTGCCCTCTTTTTTTGTTTCTTTGTTTTGGTTTTCTTTTTTAATTTTTTATTGTTATGTTAATCACCATACATTACATCATTACTTTTTTGATGTAGTGTTCCATGATTCATTGTTTGTACATAACACCCAGTGCTCCACGCAGAATATGCCCTATTTAATACCCATCACCAGGCTAACACATCCCCCCACCCCCTCCCCTCTAGAACTCTCAGTTTGTTTTTCAGAGTCCATGGTCTCTCATGGTTCGTCTTCCCCTCCGACTTACTCCCCTTCATTCTTCCCCTTCTGCTATCTTCTTCTTTTTTTTTCTTAACATATATTGCATTATTTGTTTCAGAAGTACAGATCTGTGATTCAACAGTCTTGTATAATTCACAGCGCTCACCATAGCACATACCCTCCCCAATGTCTATCACCCAGCCACCTCATCCCTCCCACCCCCCACCACTCCAGCAACCCTCACTTTGTTTCCTGAGATTAAGAATTCCTCATATCAGTGAGGTCATATGATACATGTCTTTCTCTGATTGACTTATTTCACCCTACAGTTCCATCAACGTCGTTGCAAATGGCAAGATCTCATTCCTTTTGATGGCTGCATAATATTCCATTGGGTATATATACCACCTCTTCTTTATCCATTCTCTGTCGATGGACATCTTGGGTCTTTCCACAGTTTGGCTATTGTGGACATTGCTGCTATAAACATTGGGGTGCATGTACCCCTTCGGATCCCTACATTTGTATCTTTGGGGTAAATACCCAGTAGTGCAATTGCTGGATCGTATGGTAGCTCTATTTTCAACTGTTTGAGGAACCTCCATACTGTTTTCCAGAGTGGTTGCACCAGCTTGCATTCCCACCAAGAGTGTAGGAGGGTTCCCCTTTCTCCGCATCCCCGCCAACATCTGTCGTTTCCTGACTTGTTAATCTTAGCCATTCTGACGGGTGTGAGGTGGTATCACATTGAGGTTTTGATTTGGATTTCCCTGATGCCGAGCAATGTTGAGCACTTTTTCATGTGTTTGTTAGCCATTTGGATGTCTTCTTTGGAAAAATGTCTGTTCATGTCTTCTGCCCATTTCTTGATTGGATTATTTGTTCTTTGGGTGTTGAGTTTGATAAGTTCTTTATAGATTTTGGATACGAGCCCTTTATCTGATATGTCATTTGCAAATATCTTCTCCCATTCTGTCAGTTGTCTTTTGGTTTTGTGGACTGTTTCTTTTGCTGTGCAAAAGCTTTTTATCTTGATGAAATCCCAATAGTTCATTTTTGCCCTTGCTTCCCTTGCCTTTGGCGATGTTTCTAGGAAGAAGTTGCTGCGGCTGAGGTCGAAGAGGTTGCTACCTGTGTTCTCCATTAAGATTTTGATGGACTCCTGTCTCACGTTTAAGTCTTTCAACCATTTGGAGTCTATTTTTGTGTGTGGTGTAAGGAAATGGTCCAGTTTCATTCTTCTGCATGTGGCTGTCCAATGTTCCCAACACCATTTGTTGAAGAGACTGTCTTTTTTCCATTGGACATTCTTTCCTGCTTGGTCAAAGATGAGTTGACCATAGAGATGAGGGTCCATTTCTGGGCTCTCTATTCTGTTCCATTGATCTATGTGTCTGTTTTTGTGCCAGTACCATACTGTCTTGATGATAACAGCTTTGTAATAGAGCTGGAAGTCCGGAATTGTGATGCCGCCAGCTTTGCTTTTCATTTTCAATATTCCTCTGGCTATTCGGGGTCTCTTCTGGGTCCATACAAATTTTAGGGTATTTGTTCCATTTCTTTGAAAAAAGTGGATGGTATTTTGATGGGGATTGCATTGAATGTGTAGATTGCTCTAGGTAGAATTGACATCTTCACAATGTTGGTTCTTCCAATCCATGAGCATGGAACGTTTTTCCATTTCTTTGTGTCTTCTTCAATTTCTTTCATGAGTATTTTATAGTTTTCTGAGTACAGATCCTTTGCCTCTTTGGTTAAATTCATTCCTAGGTACCTTATGGTTTTGGGTGCAATTGTAAATGGGATCGACTCCTTGATTTGATTCTCTTCTGTCTTGTTCTTGGTGTATAGGAATGCCACTGATTTCTGTGCATTGATTTTATAGCCTGCTACTTGACTGAATTCCTGTATGAGTTCTAGCAGTTTTGGGGTGGAGTCTTTTGGGTTTTCCACATAAAGTATCATATCATCTGCAAAGAGTGAGAGTTTGACTTCCTCTTTGCCGATTTGGATGCCTTTGATTTCTTTTTGTTGTCTGATTGCTGTGGCTAGGACTTCTAATACTATGTTAAATAGCACTGGTGATAGTGGATATCCCTGCCGTGTTCCTGACCTTAGGGGAAAAGCTCTCAGCTTTTCCCCATTGAGAATGATATTCGCTGTAGGTTTTATATAGATGGCTTTTATGATATTGAGGTATGTACACTCTATCCCTATACTCTGAAGAGTTTTGATCAAGAAAGGATGCTGTACTTTGTCAAATGCTTTTTCTGCATCTATTGAGAGGATCATATGATTCTTGTTCTTTCTTTTGTTAATGTATTGTATCACGTTGATTGATTTGCGGATGTTGAACCAACCTTGCAGTCCAGGGATAAATTCCACTTGGTCATGGTGAATAATCCTTTTAATGTACCGTTGGATCCTATTGGCTAGTATTTTGGTGAGAATTTTTGCATCCATGTTCATCAAGGATATTGGTCTGTAGTTCTCCCTTTTGATGGGGTCTTTGTCTGGTTTTGGGATCAAGGTAATGGTGGCCTCATAAAATGAATTTGGAAGTTTTCCTTCCATTTCTATTTTTTGGAACAGTTTCAGGAGAATAGGTATTAATTCTTCTTTAACTGTTTGGTAGAATTCCCCTGGGAAGCCATCTGGCCCTGGGCTTTTGTTTGTTGGGAGATTTTTGATGACTGCTTCAATTTCCTTAGTGGTTATAGGTCTGTTCAGGTTTTCTATTTCTTCCTGGTTCAATTTTGGTAGTTGATACATCTCTAGGAATGCACCCATTTCTTCCAGGTTATCTAATTTGCTGGCATAGCGTTGCTCATAATATGTTCTTAGAATTGTTTGTATGTCTTTGGTGTTGGTTGTGATCTCTCCTCTTTCATTCATGATTTTGTGGATTTGGGTCATTTCTCTTTTCTTTTGGATAAGTCTGGCCAGGGGTTTATCAATCTTGTTAATTCTTTCAAAGAACCAGCTCCTAGTTTCATTGATCTGTTCTACTGCTCTTTTGGTTTCTAGTTCATTGATTTCTGCTCTGATCTTTATTATTTCTCTTCTCCTGCTGGGTTTAGGCTTTATTTGCTGTTCTTTCCCCAGCTCCTTTAGGTATAGGGTTAGGTTGTGTATTTGAGACCTTTCTTGTTTCTTGAGAAAGGCTTGTATTGCTATATACTTTCCTCTCAGAACTGCCTTTGCTGTATCCCAAAGATTTTGGACAGTTGTGTTTTCATTTTCATTGGTTTTCATGAATTTTTTAAATTCTTCTTTAATTTCCTGGTTGACCCATTCATTCTTTAGTAAGATGCTCTTTGGCCTCCATGTATTTGAGTTCTTTCCGACTTTCCTCTTGTGATTGAGTTCTACTTTCAAAGCACTGTGGTCTGAAAATATGCAGGGAATGATCCCAATCTTTTCTTACCGGTTGAGACCTGATTTGTGACCTAGGATGTGATCAATTCTGGAGAATGTTCCATGGGCACTAGAGAAGAATGTGTATTCCGTTGCTTTGGGATGGAATGTTCTGAATATGTCTGTGAAGTCCATTTGGTCCAGTGTTTCATTTAAGTCTTTGTTTCCTTGTTGATCTTTTGCTTAGATGATCTGTCCATTTCAGTCAGAGGGGTGTTAAAGTCCCCCACTATTATTGTATTGTTGTCAATGTGTTTCTTTGCTTTTGTTATTAATTGCCTTATATAATTGGCTGCTCCCATGTTTGGGGCATTGATATTTACAATTGTTAGATCTTCTTCTTGGATAGACCCTTTAAGTAGGATATAGTGTCCTTCTTCATCTCTTATTACAGTCTTTGGTTTAAAATCTAATTTGTCTGATATAAGGATTGCCACCCCAGCTTTCTTTTGGTGTCCATTAACATGGTAATTGGTTTTCCACCTCCTCACTTTCAATCTGGGGGCGTCTTTGGGACTAAAATGAGTCTCTTGCAGACAGCATATTGATGGGTCTTGTTTTTTAATCCAATCTGATAGCCTGTGTCTTTTGATTGGGGCATTTAGCCCATTAACATTCAGGGTAACTACTGAAAGATATCAATTTAGTGCCATTGTATTGCCTGTAAGGTGACTGTTACTGTATATTGTCTATATTCCTTTCTGCTCTTTGCTGCTTTTAGGCTCTCTTTTTGCTTAGAGGAACCCTTTCAATATTTCTTGGAGGGCTGGTTTCGTGTTTGCAAATTCCTTTAGTTTTTGTTCATCCTGGAAGCTTTTTATCTCTCCTTCTATTTTCAATGACACCCTAGCTGGATATAGTATTCTTGGCTGCATATTTTTCTCGTTTAGTGCTCTGAAGATATCATGCCAGTCCTTTCTGGCCTACCAGGTCTCTGTGGATAGGTCTGTTGCCAATCTGATGTTTCTACCATTGTAGGTTACATATCTCTTCTCCCGAGCTGCTTTCAGGATCTTCTCTTTGTCTCTGAGTCTCATAAGCTTTACTATTAGATGTCGGGGTTTTGACCTATTTTTATTGATTTTGAGAGGGGTTCTCTGTGCCTCCTGGATTTTGATGCCTGTTTCCTTCCTCACATTAGGGACGTTCTCTGCTATAATTTGCTCCAATATACCTTCTGCCCCTCTCTCTCTTTCTTCTTCTTCTGGGATCCCAATTATTCTAATGCTGTTTTGTCTTATCGTATCGCTTATCTCTCGAATTCTGCCCTCGTGATCCTGTAGTTGTTTATCTCTCTTTTTCTCAGCCTCTTTATTTTCCATCATTTGGTCTTCTATAATGCTGATTCTCTCTTCTGCCTCATTTATCCTAGCAGTTAGTGCCCCCAGTTTTGATTGCACCTCATTAATAGCCTTTTTGATTTCCACTTGGTTAGATTTTAGTTCTTTTATTTCTCCAGAAAGGGTTTCTCTAATAACTTCCACGCTTTTTTCAAGCCCAGCTAGTATCTTTAAAGTCATGATTCTGAGTTCTAGGTCCGACATTGTACTAATGGCAGCATTGAGTAGGTCCCTGGCAGACGGTACTACCTCTTGTTCTTTTTGCTGAGGCGAATTTTTTCGTCTTGTCATTTTGTCCAGAGGAGAATAGAGGAATGAGAGAACAAAATGCTAACAGGTTAACAACGTCCCCGGCAAATATACTGTATACAAATCAGAAAAGACCTGAAACCAGGGGAAAAGAAACAGAAAGAAAGAAAAAAGAAAGAGGAGGAAAAAAAAAGAGAAAAAGATAAAAACAAACAAAAACAGAACAAAACAAAAAAAACATAATATGATCAAATATGATCAGGCTAGTGCATAGATCAGTGCCACACACTAGATTTTGGGCGCATTTTGGTCTGTTAGAAGAAAGTGCCTGCTAAAATTTTAAAGGAAGAAAGACTTATATATGTACAAAATAAGGGTTGATACAATGAAGGGATGGAAGATGACTGTAAAGATGAAAATTATAAAAGATTTTATAAAAGGAATTGATAAGAAGTTGTTTGAAAAAAGAAAGAAGATATTAAAAAAAAGAAAAAATAGGGAGAGAATGTGATCAGGCAGGAGACTAGAACAAAGCCATACACTAGTGATTTAGGGTATATTTTGATCTGTTAGAAGAAACTGTATCCCAAAATTTTAAAGAGAGAACAACTTATACATATATGCCAAAAATAAGGGTAACTACTATGATGGGATAAAATATGACTCTAAAAATGAAAAATAAAAGATATGTTTTTAAAAAAGGGATTGATAAGATGTTGGTTGAAAAAGGGAAAAAGAAAAATTAAAAAAAACAGTTAAAAAATTAACTTTGATGGGCGCCTGGGTGGCTCAGTTGGTTAAGCGACTGCCTTCGGCTCAGGTCATGATCCTGGAGTCCCGGGATCGAGTCCCACATCGGGCTCCCTGCTCGGCGGGGAGTCTGCTTCTCCCTCTGACCCCCTTCCCCCTCGTGCTTTCTGTCTCTCATTCTCTCTCTCTCTGAAATAAATAAATAAAATCTTTAAAAAAAAATTAACTTTGAAAAACTAATGAATCATGGTAAAAAAGCCATGAATTCTATGTGCATTATTCCCCTAGCGCTGGAGTTCTCCCGTTCTCCTTGATCGGTAAACTTGGTCTTGGCTTGCTGGCTGTTCGTGCTGATCTTCTGGGGGAGGGGCCTGTTGCCTTGGTTCCCAAATGTCTTTGCCGGAGGCGGAATTGCCCCGCCCTTGTCGGTCCGGGCTAAGTAACCTGCTCGGGTTTGCTCTTGGGAGCTTTTGCTCCCTGCAAGCTCTGGGTACGGCTTTGGAGGACGAGAGTGAAAATGGTGGCCTCCCAATCTCCGCCCAGAGGAACAGAGAACTCGGGGCCCCGCTTCTCAGTGCGCCCCCAGAGAAAAGCAGTCACTCCTGTCTCCCCGGTCTCCAGCCGCACTCCGTGCTCACTCGGCCTGTGACCGAGCGTTTCTATCTCTGGCACCCGACCCCGTGTGGAGTCTCCAAACTCAGCAGATCCCTGCGGTGCATTCCCACGCCGCTCCTCCCAGGGGAGGAAGGGGAGTCTCCCCAAATCTGCCGCTTGTTGGGCCCCTGCTGGAGGAGCAGTGGCCCGACTGTCACCAATCATTGTTTATGGCAACTCCGAGCTGAGAGCCCGCGCCTCGGCTCCGTCTCTGCAGCCGGCTTCCCCGCTCCAATACCCGGGAGCTCTGGCGCACTCAGGCTCTCCCGGTCTTTCTGTGACCCCAAGGGTCCTGAGACCACACTGTCCCGTGAGGGTTCCACCCCCCGCTTAGCCACTGGAGCGACGTCCCTCAGCGGAGCCGACTTCTAAAAGTTCCGATTTTGTGCTCCGCGGCTCTAGCACTTGCCAGAAGTGGCGGACGGAGGCCCCCTCCCCCGCCGTCTATCCTCCCGAATATCACCTCAGATTCACTTCTCCGCACGTCCTACCTTCCAGAAAGTGGTCGCTTCTCTGTTCAGAGAGTTTTTGCTACTCTCTTCTTCGATCTCCTCTTGAGTTCGTAGGTTTTCAGAATGGTTTGATCCCTATCCAGCTGAATTCCTGAGACCAGATGAAATCCAGGTCTCCTACTCCTCCGCCATCTTGTTCCACCCCCCACAAGTGCCCTCTTTAATACCCATCACCTATCTAGCCCATCCCCCACCCACCTCCATCCATCAACCCTCAGTTTGTTCTCTATTGTTAAGAGTTTCTTATTTTTTTCCCCTCTCTCCTTTTCTTCTTTTTCCCCTTCCCATATGTTCATCTGTTTTCTTCTTAAATTCCACAGATGAGTGAGATCATATGGTATTTGTCTTTCTCTAACTTATTTCACTTAACATAATGCATTCTAGTTCCATCCAGGTCTTTGCAAATTGCTAGATTTCATTCTATACCACATCTTCTTTATCCATTCATCAGTAATGAACATTTTGACTCTCCATAGTTTGGCTGTTGTTGATAATGGTCCTATAAACATCAGGATTAATGTATCCCTTCAAATATGTATTTTTGTATCCTTTGGGTAAATACCTTAGTAGTGCAATTGCTGGATCATAGGATAGTTCTATTTTTTAACTTTTTGAGGAACCTCCATACCGTTTTTCAGAATGAACACAGCAAATTTCTAAATAATTAATGTGTCAAAGATGAAATCTCAGGGAAGTAAAAAACATTGAGCTAAATGCAAATACATAATCTTTTTAATAAAATTCACCTTGTGAATTTAATTCATCAATTGATAATTTAATACAATTCTGTTTTCATAAGCAGAATAAAATGTGGTAGCAATTTATACAAAATAGTATGTGGCAATAGTTTGATAGCTTCATAGCATCCATTCATCATTTTCTCCCTAATAGAATTCTGACTCTGCTAGGTATCAGTGTTTATTTGTACACCCCTCCCTTCCCACACACACACAGATAAGCCTCAGGTTGTCTCGTAGTTGGACCTAAATTACATTACCCTTGCCAATGATGGGTTCCATTCCCCTTGCCAATGATGGGTTCTCTAATCTGTAACGCCTCATTACATTTTTCTAAAAATTTTATAGTTTTAAATTTTTTAAATATGGTAATATTTTATTTTTGGTAATATTTTATTTTAAAATACAAATTGTTTAAATTTTCATCAAAATTATAATTGAGACTTTATATATTAGAAATTATTGATATATCTAATTCTTCTGTGTGGGATATATATGTTTTTTTCCTTTTAAGGGGCTTTCTTTTTTATTGTTATGTTAATCACCATGTACTACATCATTTGTTTTGGTGTAGTGTTCCATGATTCATTGTTTGTGCATAACACCCAGTGCTCCATGCAGAATGTGCCCTCTTTAATACCCATCACCAGGCTAACCCATCCCCCCACCCCCTCCCCTCTAGAACCCTCAGTTTGTTTTTCAGAGTCCATCGTCTCTCATGGTTCATCTCCCCCTCTGACTTACTCCCCTTCATTCTTCCCCTCCTGCTATCTTCTTCTTTTTCTTTTTTCTTAACATATGTTGCATTATTTGTTCAGAAGTACAGATCTATGATTCAACAGTCTTGCACAATTCACAGCGCTCATCATAGCACATACCCTGCCCAGCCACCCCATCACTCCCACCCCCCCACCACTCCAGCAACACTCAGTTTGTTTCCTAGATTAAGAATTCCTCATATCAGTCAGGTCATATGATACATGTCTTTCTCTGATTGACTTATTTCACTCAGCATAACACCCTCCAGTTCCATCCATGTCGTTGCAAATGGCAAGATCTCATTCCTTTTGATGGCTGCATAATATTCCATTGTGTATATATACCACTTCTTCTTTATCCATTCATCTGTCGATGGACATCTTGGCTCTTTCCACAGTTTGGCTATTGTGGACATTGCTGCTATAAACATCGGGGTGCACGTACCCCTTCGGATCCCTACATTTGTATCTTTGGGGTAAATACCCAGTAGTGCAATTGCTGGATCATAGGGTAGCTCTATTTTCAACTGTTTGAGGAACCTCCATACTGTTTTCCAGAGTGGTTGCACCAGCTTGCATTTCCACCAACAGTGTAGGAGAGTTCCCCTTTCTCCGCATCCCTGCCAACATCTGTCATTTTTAAGGGGCTTTCTTTTTAGAGCAGTTTTAGGTTCACAGTAATATTGAGCAGAAAGCACAGAGTACTCATATAACCCCTTCCTCATAAATGCATAGCCTCCTCCCACTTTCAACATCTGCATAAGAATGGTACATTTGTTAAAAGTAATGAACCTACCTTAACACACCATCATCACACAAATTTATGAAATTTGTTTCATGATTGAGTTTACCTAAGGGTTTACTCTTGGTGTTAGATCTTATATGGGTTTTGACAAATACATAATGACATATATCCATCATTATGGTATTGTACAGAATACTTTCACTGTCCTGAAAGACCTCTGTGCTGTCTACTCATCCTTCCCTCCCCCCTTTTCCCTGGCAACCACTGATATTTTTACCATCTCCATAGTTTTGCCTTTTTCAGAATGTCATATAATTGGAATCATTGAGTATTTAGGTTTTTTTGATTGCCTTTTTCATTTGACAGCTCATTTCTTTTCAGTGCTGAATAGTATTCCATCATCTGGATGTAATAGAGTGTATATATCCGTTCACCTAGTGAAGGAAATCTTGGGTACTTCCACATTTTGGAAATTATGAATAAAGCTACTATAAACATCTATGTGTAGGTTTTGGTGTGGACATATTTTTCAGCTCATTTGAGTAAATACAAAGGAACATGATTGCAGAATATTACAGTAAGAGTATATTTACTTACTCTTAAGTATCTTTCTCTTAAGAAATCACCAAAATGTCTTCCAAAGTGGCTGTACTGGGCGCCTGCATGGCTCAGTCAATTAAGAGGCTGCCTTCCGCTCAGGTCATGATCTCAGGGTCCTGTGATTGAGCCCTGCATTGGGCTCCCTGCTCACTGGGGACTCTGCTTCTCCTTCTGCTCCTCCCTTCCTGCGTGTGCTCTTGCTCTCATATAAATAAATAAAATCTTTTAAAAGAACCCTAAAAACAAAGTGGCTGTACTATTTTATGTTACACTACATCTCTACAAGCATTTGGCATTGTCAATGTTCTCGATTTTGGCTATTCTAATAGGTATATAGTGAAATCTTGTTGCTTTAATTTTCATTACCTTGAGGACATATGATGTGGAGCATCTTTTCATATGCTTATTTCCCGTCTATATATTCTTGATGAGGTGTCTGTTCAGACCTTTCCTCCATTTTCAAATTGGGTTTTTTTTTTTTTTTATTATTGACTTTAAGTGTGTTCTTTGTTTATTTTGGATAATAATCCTTTATGAGATATATTGTTAACAACTATTTCTTTCCAGTCTGTGACTTGTCTTTTCATTCTCTTGACATTGTCTTTTGCAGAGAAGTTTTTGTTTTAATGAAGTCCAGGTAATCAACTTTTTCTTCAGCTTATCAATCCTTTTTTTTTTTGGATGGGTCATGGCTTTGCTGTTATCTCTAAAAAGGCCCCACGGTGACCAAGGTCATCTAGGTGTTCTTCTATGTTATCTTTTAGGAATTTTACAATTTTATATTTTACATTTAGGTCTGTGATTCATTTTGAGTTAATTTTTGTGAAGGGTGCAAGGCCTGAACCCAGATTCATTTTTTTTTTTTTTTTTTGCATGTAGATGTCCAGTTGCTACAGTTCCAGCGTGATTTGATTAAGTGATTATCTGCTCCATTGTATTGCTTTTGCTCCTTTGTCAAAAATCATTTGACTAAGGTGCCTGGGTGGCTCAGTTAGTTGGGCGACTGCCTTCAGCTCAGGTCATGATCCTGGAGTCCTGGGATCGAGTCCCACATTGGGCTCCCGGCTTGGTGGGCACCCTGCTTCTCCCTCTGACCTTCTCCCCTCTCATGCTGTTTCTTTCTCTCTCTCTCTCAAATAAATAAATAAAATCTTTATAAAAATCATTTGACTATACTTATATCAAATGTATACTTATACATTTGATTATACTTAAGTTCCTAAGCTCTCTATTCTGTTTCATTGATTTATTTGTCTCTTCTTTTACCAATACCACACTGCTTGAGACCTACAGGTTTAGAGTACATCTTAAAATCAGGTAGTGCCAGTCCTCTGGTTTTGTTCTTCAATATTGAATTCTCTGTACTTACTATTTTGCCTTGGCATATAAACTTTAGAATTTCTTTATTAATCTCCACAAAATAACTTGCTTGAATTTTGATTGGAATTGAATTTAATCTATAGATCAAGTTAGGAAGAACTGACATCATGACATACTGAGTTTTCCAACCATGAATATGGAATATCTTTCCATTTTTTAGGTCATCTTTAATTTCTTTCATCAGAGCTTTGTAGTTTTCTTCATATAGATCCTGTATATTTGGTAGATTTATACCGAAGTATTTCATTTTTGATGGAACACTAATGGAAATGGTAATGTGGGGTTTTTTAAAGATTTCATTTATTTATTTGAGAGAGAGATCAAGCATTAGCAGGGGGAAGGGGTAGAGGGAGAAGCAGGCTCCCAGCTGAGCAAGGAGCCCAATTCAGGACTCAATCCCTGTACCCCAAGGATCATGACCTGAGCCAAAGGCAGATGCTTAACTGACTGAGCCACCCAGGTGTCCCCCCAATAATGTGTTTTTAATTCCAAATTCCACTTGTTCATTACTGCTATATAGTAAGGAAATTGGCTTCTGTATATTAACCTTGTATCTTGCAACCCTGCTATAATTACTTGGTAGTTTTAGGAAGAAGTCTTTGGATTTTCCACTTGGATGATTATATCATCTGTGAACAAAGACAGTTTTATTTCTTCCTTCCCAATCTGTATACACTTTATTTCCTTTTCTTGTCTAATTGCTTTAGCTAGAACTTCCAATACAAGTTGAAAAGGAGGGGTGAGAGGGGACATTTTTGCCATGTGCCTGATCTTAACAGGAAAGCTTCAAGTTTCTAACCACCGAGTATGATGTTAGTGGTAGGGTTTTCGTAATTTTTTTTAATCAATCAATTCTGCTCTCTTCGTAGTTTACCGAGATTTTTTTTTTCTATCATGGGTAGGTGTATTAGGGTTCTCCAGAGAAACAGAATGAATAGAATATATATACATATAGATAGACAGATAGATAGATGATGATAGATAAATAGATAAAAGATAGATGATTGATAGATAGATAGATAGATAGATAGATAGATAGATAGATAGATGATAGAAAGATAGAAATTGGCTCATATGGTTATAAAAATCAAGAAGTACCAATATCTGGTATCTGCAAGGTGGAGAACCTGGAAAGACTGGAGTAATTCAGTCCCAGTCCCAAGCCTGAGAATTGGGAGGCTAATGGTGTAAATTCCAGTCTGAATCTAAAAGTCCAAGACCCAGGAGTGCCAGTGTCTGAGAGTTTGAGAAGATGGGTGCCTCAGCTGAAGCAGAGAGTGAATTTGTCCTTCTTCTACCTTTTTATTCTGTTTGGGCCCTCAGAGGATTAGATAATGCCCACCCACCCAGGGAGAGCCATCTGCTTTATTAAGTTTACCAACCCACACAAATGCTAATCTCTTCCAAAAACACGCTCACAGACACACCGAGAAATAATGTTCATCAGCTATCTTGACTTCCCTTAGCCCAGTCGAGTTGACACATAAGATTAACCATCATAATGAGTGTTGGATTTTGTCAAATGCTTTTTTCCGTATCTATTGATATGATCATGCGATTTGTCTTCTTTTGCCTGTTGATGTGATAGATTGCATTAATTGATTTTTGAATATTGAACCAGCCTTGCATACCTGAGATAAGTCCCACTTGGTCATGGTGTATAATTCTTTTTACACATTGTTGGAATAGATTTTTTAGCATATTAAGATCTTTGTATCTACGTTCATGAGCTACATCAGTCTGTAGTTTTCCTGTAATGCTTTTGGTTTTGGTATTAGGGTAATACTGGCCTCATGGCATGAGTTAGGAAATATTCTCTCTGCTTTACCTTCTGAAATATTATAGAGAATGGTGTAATTTTTTTTTAATGTTTGGTAGAATTTACCAGTGAACCCTTCTGGGTCTGGTGCTTTCTGTTTTGTAAATTTATTAATTATTGATTCAATTTCTTTAACAGATATCAGCCTGTTCAGATTGACTTATTTCTTTTATGAGTTTCAGTAGATTGTGTTTTTCAAGAAATTAGTCCATTACATCTAGGTTATCAATTTTGCGAGCATAGGTTTGTTAATAGTATTCCTTTACTATGCTTTTAATGTGCAGGTGATCTATAGTGGTGTCCCCTCTTTTATTTCTGATATTAGTAATTTGTTCATATCTCCTTTTTTCTTAACCTGGCTAAAGGCTTATCAATTTTATTGATCATTTCAAAGAGCCAGCTTTTGGTTTTGTTGACTTTCTCTATTGATTTATTGTTTTCAATTTCATTGGTTTCTACTTTAATTCTTATTATTTCTTTTCTTCTGCTTAGTTTGGATTTAGTTGCTCCTAAGGTGGAAGATTAGATTATTGATTTTAGGGTTTTTTTTCTAATGTATGAATTCATTGCTATATTATAATATATCCTTTTAATCACTAATTTTACTACATCCCAGAAGTTTTCATAAGTTATATTTTCATTTAGTTCAGAATATTTTTACATTTATCTTGAGATTTCTTCTTTGACCCATGTGTTAGTTAGAAGTGTCTTGTTTAATCTTTATGTATTTTGGGATTTTCCAAGCTATTGTTCTGTTACTGGTTTCTATCTTAATTTCACTGTGGTCAGAGTGAATACACGGTATGATTTTTATTTTTTTTTTATTGTGTTAAGATGTGTTTTATGGCCCAGAATGTGATCTGTCTTGGTGTATGTTCCATGTGAGCTTGTGAAAGATGTGTTTTCTGCTGTTGTTAGATGAAGTATCCTATAGATTTCAATTATACCCAGTTGATTGGTGGTGCTGTTGAATTTAGCTATGTCCTTACAATTTTTTGCCTGTTGGATTTGTCCATATCTGATAGAGGGATGTTGAAGTCTCCGACTATAGTAATGGGTTCATCTATTTCTCCCTACAGTTCTATCAGTTTTCCCCTCATATATTTTGACCTTCTGTTGTTAGGCATACACAAATTATGGATTGTTATATCTTCTCGGAGAATTGACCTCTTTATCAGTATGTGATGCTCCTACTTATCCCTGATAATTTGTGAAGTCTGCTCTGTCTGAAATTAATATAGCAACCCCAGCTTTCTTTCAACTGGTGTTTACATGGTAGATCCATCACTTTACTTTTCATGTATTTGTGTCCTTATATTTAAAGTAGATTTCTTGTAGACAACATAAAGTTAGGTCTTATTTGATTCATTGTGAGTTTTAAAATCTGTCTTAAATCTTTTAAATCTGTTTTGGTGTATTTAGACAATTAACATTTAAAGTGATTCTTGAGGGGCACCTGGTGGTTCAGTCACTTAAGTGTCTGACTCTTGGTTTTGACTCAGGTCATGATCTCAGGGTCCTGAAGTCAAGCCCTGCATCAGGCTCTGTGCTCAGCTCAAAGTCTTCTTGAGATTCTCTCTTTCCCTCTCCCTCTGCCCCTCCCCAGCTCACTCTCTCTATATATAAAATAAATGAATAAATAAATATTTTTTAAAAGTGATTATTGATGTGGTTGAATTATTATCTACCATGTTAGTTATTTTTCTCTATTTATTGCTTTTTCCCCCTTATTTCTCTCTTCTACAATTTTCTGCCATTTTTAGTTTTCATTAAGCATTTTATATGATTCCATTTTCTCTCCTTTCCTAGCACATCATTATACTTCCTTTTTAAAAAAACTTTTTCTTAGTGATTGCTTTAGAGTTGACAATATACATTTACAACTAATCCAAGTCTACTTTCAAATAACACGATTTCACTTAGCAAGTAGTGCAAGTATCTAATAATAACAAAATATTTCTAATTCCTCCCTCTCATCCCTATTTCATTTATATATAATCAAATATATTGTTGCTATTATTATTTTGAATAAGCTGTTATCTGTTAGATCAATTGAGAATAAGAAAAATAAAAGTTTTTATTCTTACTTTTCTTATTCCTTCTCTAATACTCTTTCTTTCTTTATGTAGATCTGAGTTTCTGACCTATTTTCTTTTTTCTAAAGAACTTCTTTCAATGTTTCTTGCAAGACAGGTCAACTGGCTTCAAGTTCCCTCAATTTTTGTTTGAGAAAGCCTTTATTTCTCCTTCACTTTTGCAGGATAATTTTCCAAGCTACCAGATTCTAGTTTGGTAGGGTTTTTGTTTGTTTGTTTGTTTTTCTCTTTCTCAATACTTTATATATTTCACTTCACTCTCTTGCATGGTTTCTGGGGAGAAGTCAGTTGTAATTTTTATCTTTGCTCCTTTATAGGTGTTTTTCCTTCTGGTTTCTTTCAAGAATTTTTCTTAATTTTTAATTTTCTGTAGTTTGAACATGATATGCCCAGGTGTAGTTTTTATTACTTTTTATTATTTCTTATTATTTTTTATTTTATTTTACTTGTTGTTCTCTTAGTTTCTCAGATCTGTGGTTTGGTGTCTGACATTAAGTCAGGGAAATTCCTATAATTGTCACTTTAAATATTGAGTCTATTCTATCTTTTTCTGTTATTCCAATTACACATATATTCTGTTCTTTTTTTTTTTTTCAGTCTTTTTCTTTGCATTTCAGTTTTGGAAGTTTCTATTGACATATCCTCAAGCTAAGAGATTATTTCCTCTGCCATGTCTAGTCTACCAATGAGTCATAAAGGCATTTTTTGGGGTGCCTTGGTGGCTCAGTCAGTTAGGTGTCTAACTCTTTCTTTAAAGATTGTATTTATTTATTTGAGAGAGAGAGTGAGCAAGAGAAAAAGAGAGAGAGCAGGCACATGAGAGGGGGAAGGGCAGATGGAGAGGGAGAAGGAGGCTCCCCGCTGAGCAGGGAGCCTGATGTGGGACTTGATTCCAGGATCCTGAGATCATGACCTGAGTCAAAGGCAGTTGCCAACTGATTGAGCCACCCAGGTGCCCCAGTTAATTGTCTAACTCTCGATCTCAGCTCAGGTCTTGATCTCAGGATCATGAGTTTGGGCCCTGTGTTGTGCTCTATGCTGGATGTGGAGCTCACTTTAAAAAGAGAAAAGACATTCTTTATTTCTGTTACAATGTTTTTTTTTAAAGATTTTATTTATTTATTTGAGTGAGAGAGTGAGATATATATAGAGAGAGCATGAGCAGGGGAGGGGAAGAGGGAGAAGCCAAGCAGACTCCCTGCTGAGCAGGGAGCCTGATGAGGGGCTCCATCCTAGGACCCTGGGATCATGACCTGAGACAAAGGCAGATGCTTAACTGACTGAGCCACCAGGTGCCTCTATAGTGGGGTGTTTTTTTAAACTCAAACATTTCTTTCTGTTTATTTCTTATAATTTCCATCTCTCTTCTTACATTGCCCATCTGTTTTTGCATGCTGTCTACTTTATTCATTAGAGCACTTAGCATATTAATCAGAGTTGTTTTAAATTCTCAGTCTGAAAATTCCAACATCTCTGACATACCTGAGTCCAGTTCTCTTGCTTGCTGCTTCTTCAAACTATGCTTTGCCTTTTAGTATGCCTTATAATTTGTTGTTGTTGTTGAAAGCTGTTTATGATGCACTGGGTAAAAGAAATTCTAATAAATAGGCCTTGTGGTGGTAAAGTGTGGAAGGAGGGGAAGGGAAGCTTTCAATAGTCCTATGATTAGGTCTCTTAGTGAGCCTGTGCCCCTGGGCTGTGAACTTCACAAGTGCCTCTGGGTTCCTCCCTCTTCCCCCTTAAGTGAGACAGAATGGCTGGAGGTGGCTGGAGTTGGGTATTTTCTTTCCTCCAGGTTGGTTAGGTTCTAATAAAATACCAGTAAATTAGGATCTGGCAAATTGTTTTCTCTTGTTAAAAAGAATAAAATGCCCTGTTGTGTTACAAAATGGGTACTTTCCCCCTATCCAGGGCCATTTTTTTTTTTCTTATATTCACTGAGAGAACATGGTAGAACTTCTGGAAGTAAAGCGTACAGAAGTGTGGGGTTTTTAACTATTAGACTTGTCCACACTGAGCCTCCAGCAATTCATCAATTACAACTTACATTTTCCCCTAGTTCCCACAGTGGTTTCTGACTGGATTTCTGCTCCGGTAAGTTGTGGTTCTCAGTATATGCCTTTCTGGGCCTCCAATTTTGGGGCCCTGGAAATGACCTCACCTCTCTAATGGCTGTAAAAAGAGTTATTAATTTTTTCATTTCTTTAGCTTTTCACTTGTCGTGAGGATGGAGTGGTGAATTCCAAGGTCCTTATGTGCCAGACCAGAAACTGGAAGTCTACAGTTTTCAAAGACATTTTTAACTGCTGGATTATTCAGTTCTGAAATCACTCTTCTTCCGCTGAACTGCCTTTTATATGAGCTAATTAATATCCTTAGTTTTTAAGCCAGTTTGATTTGAGAGTTTTGCTACTTGTAGCTGAAAGCGTCCTACTAAAGTACAATTGACCATAAAAATGAAACAAACTAAAGCTGCCAAAACTACATGAAGAAATTCTAATTAGTTTCAAGTATAGAAAAAAAAAGATTAAGTGTTCAAATTCATGTCAAGAATAATCCAAAAGTATATCACTGGGGAGAAAAGCTAATGGCCAAATAGATTTTAAAATACTATGTTTTATCTTGTTTAACTATTTTAACAATTAGTAGTGATTGTATGACATCGTGAGACGTTGTGAGAATGGTTTAGGGTGTGAGCTGTTTTGCTCACACTTTGCATTTAGTTGGTGCTCAGTAAATTGTTGAACAAATTACTTTTGTTGGTTTAACCTCTTTAGAAAGCAGTTTAATAAAATATAAAATAAGGGCTTCTTAATTCTGATAAGTTTCCTTATAACCCACATGGGCAACTAAACCACGTCTTTGACCTACTTGAACTTCAAATTAGTGTTGCAGGTGCACATCTTATCGCTGTAAATGAGGGTGATGACACAAATCTCAGAGTGTTAGCGTTGCAGAATTCAGATCAAATAAGGTCCCCAGAAAAGACAAATTCTTGTAAGCCATTCCCCCTGATACTTGCTTGATGGCTATCAGACACATCACTCTCTAGGGAATACATAAAGGCATGAGGCTTTTGAAGCAATTTTTTCAAAGAAGTTTCAAAATATCTTGTTCCAGTTACTAAAACAATTACCATATCTTTCTTGCCCTTCCATGTTGAGACTTCTGAGAAAGCCAGCTGGATTAAAGATTCATAATAAACAAAATCAAGGGACAAATTAATTAACTAATGGCTCAGGAATAGTGGCATGTGAAGAAGCACAAAGTGGTGACTGCCTTCACATTGCTTTCACAATGGATATAAGCCAATGCCTATTGGTTTTACCAAATCTAGGTGCTTATATATTTGAGTTTTCAAATTTTACAAGAATTTGGTCACCAAAATCTAAAGAACCTGTGGGGAAGCTGGAAAGGCATTTTCTTTCAAAAACATTTTATTTTTTAAAGTTATCTCTGCACCCAATGTGGGACTCAAACCTACAACCCTGAGATTAAGAGTCACTTGCTCCACTGACTGAGCCAGCCAGGCACCCTGGAGAAGCATTTTAAAGACATGGCAAAATGGTTCTTTGGTGGAAAGACTAGATTTGAATTTCCAAGCCCAATTCAGGTTTTCTTAAAGTTCCCATTACTATAACTTTTTCTTAATCTGAAGTTAGTTTCTTAATCTGAAGTTGGGGGGGGGAGGTGGAATCCCCAGAGTTTTAAATTGTGCACAAGACAATCCACTGGAATGCAGAAAGGTTTTTTCTTTCCATTTTTTTTTCATTTCCATTTCCCTTTCTCTTTTACATCATTGGAAATTTTCTGCTTTCATGTTACATAATATACATATTAATATTTACATAGCGATATAATAATTATACTTATATAGGGAGGTGTACTCAAGATGTTTTTATCAAAAATGTAATTAAGAAAGTCTAAAGACCATTACACTCTCTGGTCCTCTCTGTCTGTTGAGGACAAAAAAGGAAGGTGAAGAAACAGGGGTTGCCTAGAGTGGGCTCACTTGCCATTGGCCCCCTTAGTGTTGGCAAAGGAAGGAGACCACTAGGAGTGTGGAGATCTAGGTGGCTTCATGCCACTGGGCAGATTAACCAACAAATGGAGGTTTTTCTCTCTGAACTCAGGAGAAAACTGTCCTGGAGTCTATTTCATCTTGCGGTGGCTTACCGAGTCTTCTCCACTCTACTTAGTATAGGCATTATGACAGGTGAAAGCTTAACTCTCAGTCCCATCTGTCAGAGCCTTCAGTCTGGGGGCAGTGGGAATATCTTGTCCCTCCTCTGTCCCAAGGGTTTGTTCCACCTACCTTCTTTCTGAGTTCCCTCCCTGGGTAGATGATTCTCACCTCCTCCTAAAGATAATTTTTTTTTTATGTGGGCACAATCTCCATCCCTCAACTTATGCTAAATATTTTAAACTCCCAACAGCTCTATCAGATTGGGCTTTAATATTAACCCCCTTTCACAAATGCGGAAATAGCTGGGGGTAAAAACCCACTTCTGCCTGATCTCCCCCAAAGCATACTCCCCTCCACTATTTCTGCCTCCAAGGAATAAACAATTAAATGTCTTAGGGGAATCTACACCTGCATAGAGGCCAGAATCTGGACTTGCATATTTCTAGATATTTCATCTAAATCTGTGGTTCCTTGCTCTGTTTACATTGACAGTGGGCACAGAGTGCATGTGGGTACTTAAGCAACAAGCACATTCTTAGAAAAGAACAGGCCCAGAGTGATGTTCTAGTGAAAGAGAAGATCTAGTTTTGAAAATTATTCTTGGAGTAGGAGAATAAACTTTTTTTTTCTGTATCTCTCTACCAAGGCATTTTCTAATTTCCTTTTCTCAGAGCTGTTGAATGAACTGAGAGTTTTATGGGCTTATATGTACCTGCTGGTCAGGAAACCATGTTCACCTTGCAGCTACAGAAACAACAGGCTTCTGTGTCTCAGGGTGACTTACAAATGTGGCATAGGTTCCCCAACATCCACAGGGTATAAGTATGGATGGTGCCACCTTGCTGTGTGTGTGTGTGTGTGTGTGTGTGTGTGTGTGTGTGTGTGTGTTACAAAGATACATATAAAATGATAGAATTAAATAGATCTTAAAATTTACAGTAAATGAGGGATGCCTGGGTGGCTCAGTCAGTTAAGCATCTGCCTATGGCTCAGGTTGTGATCTCAGCGTCCTGGGATTGAGTCCCACATCAAGCTCCACACTCAGGGAGAGTCTGCTTATCACTCTCCCCCTGCCCCTTCCCCCGCTTGTGCACTCTCTCTCTCTTTCAAATAAATAAGTGAAATCTTTTAAAAAAATAAGTCATAGTAAATGGAAATTTAGGGTATAATAGTAAAATAGTAAAGTAATCCACATCATTAGTTCCTGTGCAATTTCCAGAGGTCAACCACACATTTATTTCTGATTTTCTTAGTAGCCAAACAACACAAGAAAACAACCAGTTGCAAATTGCATGGGTTCCAGAACATAAAACCTCACCCATAATCTAAAACAATCAGGTTTTCCTAGTAGTGACATCTGAGAGAAATTTTTCCGTAGGTTCTCATAAAGAAAACACTTTGACTTTATGGAAAATATTCTCAACAGTATCCCCATGATAAATAAGGAGAAAATTTCAAACAACTGTTTCCTGTAATGTCTCTCTAGGCAGACTAATGGAATAATGCCAGAAGGCAGTCCAGTAAAAAGCAATTAGATGAGGAACTAAGACTCCTTAATCCGTATGAAAAAAAAATGAACTGAGGCCTTCAGTCCTGTTGCTTGTAAATCAAAAAATATCTGTACACTTATGTCATTGTGGCATTATTCACAATAGCCAAGATATAGAAACAATGCAAATGTCCATCAGCAGATGAATGGATAAAGTAGATTATATCTATATCTATATATCTTCACAATGAAATATTATTCAGCCATGAGAAAGGAGGAACTCCTGACATTTGTGACAATATGCATGGATCTTGAGGACATTATGCTAAGTGAAATTAGTCAGACAGAGAAAGACAAATATTGTATTATATGTGGAGTCTTACAAAACTAAACTCAGAAATAGAGAGTAGAATGATGGTTACCAGGGACTGGTGGAGGAGGGAGGTTGTGGAGGAACTGGGGAAATGTTGATTGAAGGACAAACTTGCAACTAAATGATGAATAGGTTCTGGAGATCTAACGCACAGCTCAGTGATTATGGTGAACAATACTGTATTACATCCTTCAAAGTTGCGGAGAGACTAGATCTTAAATGTTCTCACCACAGAAAACAAATGATAATTTTGTGATGTGATAGAGATGTTAACAAATGCTATGGTGGTAAACATATTGCAAATACAAGTGTATCAAATCAACACATGGTACCTCTTAAACTTACACAATTATATCTCAATAAACAAAAAGTCCAGGAGAAAATTTTACAATTTTGGGAAGAGTTAAGATGGTGGAGGAGTAGGGGGACCCCATGCTTGACTCGTCCCTCGAACACAGATAAATATCAAATCATTCTGAACACTAAAAAATTGATCTGAAGGACCGAGAGAATAAACTGCACGTCTGGAGGGAGAAAAATGACCACATCATGGATGATAGGAGCTGCAGAGAGTTGATTTGGGGGAGAAAAGAATTGTGGGTGCTGCAGAGGGAAGGGAGACCTGATCACGAAGAGAGGAGCAAGAGAGATAGAGAAAGAGAGAGAGGGAGAGAAAGAGAGGGAGAGAAAGCAGCATGAAAGGGACTGAACAAGAAAAACTCTTCCCTAAGATCATTGGCTGGGAAAAGGAGAGGGGCTGACTACCATAAGTCTTTATAAGCAGTAGAGCACAGTCTGAAGTTTTAGAATTCTGCACCCAAACTAGGGTTGTGCCTTGTGGTCTTATCAGTGCTCCTGTGGGGAAGGGGGGTGGAGGTCCAGGAGCAGACAGCATGGTTGAAGGATCCCCTGGGTCACACAGGAAGAGATAGTCTCCCTTCTTGGAGTGCATCGGCCTCTCAGGGGGGAGGTGGCACAGCCTCTCAGGGGACAAAGGAGCTGATGGGCAACAACGTGCTGCCCCACTCATTAGCAGTGGAACAGAGACATTTGTTGACGGCAAGAAGCCGTGGTGCCAACTTTTAGCTGCACTTTACCACAAACTCCAAAGCACTATGTGGTCACGCAATTGCTTTTCTAGGATAAACCAGCACTGGCCACAGCCTGGGGAGACCCTGCCCCAGAGGATCAGTGTGGGTCCACACTGCGCCAGGTCCCTAAAATTTGGAGTTTTGAAACCCAGCGATACACCTGAGATAAAACATAGGGGAACTGTGCTGCCTGGCAGGCAGACAGCTTGGACACAGAGTATAGGCAGGGATCTGATGGAAGCCAGGGACACAAGATGGGAGAATGTTTGCTCTCCCGTGAGGGCTTCCTGAAGAGTGGCAGGTGTAAATTCCCCTGTCCAGGAGGAGAGAGCTGGGTGATTCCACTCCCCTCATCCCACCTCCCCACCCTTCCCACCCCCCTGCCATCAGTACTGACAAACACAGCACCCCTCAGTGGAAACTGGAGCCACTCACACCAAGCTCCATCCCCTTACACTCTGCAGGTGCACCTTCACTAGGGCAAGTCCAAGTGAGAATCAGGGCAGCAGGCCCCTCCCCCAGGAGACCAACACAAACCCCTTGCACGAACCAAGTCTACTGATCGTAGAGTGCTGCAAAGCTTCAGCTCTAGGGGAAATAGGATCTAGCTTCTTCTTCCTTTTCTTTTTTTAAAGATTTTATTTATTTATTTCAGAGCAAGAGAGAGCATGAGAGGGAGAAGCAGACTCCTCATGGATCAGAGAGCCCAATGCAGGGCTCAATCCCAGGACCCTGGGATCATGACCTGAGCCGAAGGCAGTCACTTAACTGACTGAGCCCTGACTGAGCCAGCCAGGGACCCCAGATCTAGCTTCTTTTAACAAGCAGACCAGAATACATCTAGTTAAAACTTGCCACACACTGGATAAGGTCCAAACACTCCCCACTGCAGGCAAGAAGACATTCTGCAGAGTACTGACCTGAGGGAAAGAGCAGCCAAAACAAAACAGCAGAGTGCACCTCTGAAGCACTTCCTGATGCACCAGGCCCAAGACAGTACAGGACCTCTTCTTAATATAGCCATTACTCTCAGGAGCAGGAATATAACAGGCTATCTTAACACACACACACACACACACACACACACACACACACACACACACAGTGACCTAGACAAAATGACAAAACAGGGCATGCCAAAAGAAAGAATAGGAAGAAGTCTCAGCCAAGGATTTAATCAACACAAATATAAGTAAGATGCCTGGACAGAATTTAAAACAATAATCATAAGGATACTAGCTGGACTTGAGGAAAGCATTGAAGACACTAGAGAATCCCTTACTGCAAAGATGAATGAACTAAAAACTAGTCAGGCCAGAATAAAAAAACGCTATAACTGAGATGCAAAACTGACCAGATGCAACGACAATGAGGACGGATGAAACAGAGGAACAAATCAGTGATATAGAAGATAAGATTATGGAAAATAATGAAACTGAAAAGAAGAGGGAAAGAAAAGTATTAGATTATGGATGTAGACTTAGAGAACTCAGTGACTCCTTAAAGCATAATAACATTTGTATCATAGGGGTCGAAGAGGAAAAAGAAGAAGAAAAAGAAGAAAAGAAGAAGAAGAAGAAGGGGAGGGGGAGGAGGAGGAGGAGGAAGAAGAATAAGAGGGGGGAAAGGGCAGAAGATTTATTTGAGCAAATTATAGCTGAAAACTTCCTAATCTGGGTAGGGAAACAGACACTGAAATCCAAGAAACACAGAGAACTCCCATCAAAATCAACAAAAGCTGGCCGACACCAAGACATACCATAGTCAAATTAAGAAAACACACAAATATGGCAAGAATCATGAAAGCAGCAAGGGAAAAAATGTCCTTAACCTACAAGGGAAGACAAATCTGGGTCGCAGCAGATCTGTTCACAGAAACTTGGCAGGCCAGAAGAGAGTGACATGATATATTCAACATGCTGAATGAGAAAAATATGCAGCCAAGAATGCTTTATCTAGCAAGGCTGTCATTCAGAATAGAAGGAGAGATAAAGAGTTTCCCAGAGAGACAAAAACTAAAGGAGTTCATAACCACTAAACCAGCCATTCAAGAAATATTAAAGGGGACTCTTTGAGTAGGAAAGACCATAAACAACAAAGACCAGAAAGGAACAGAGAACATCACCAGAAACACCACATTTACGAGTAACACAATGACACTAAATTCATATCTATCAATAATCACTCTGAATGTAAATGGACTAAATGCTCCAATCAAAAGACATAGGGTATTAGAATGGTTAAAAAAAAAAAAAAAGAACTATTGATATGCTGCTTACAAGAGACTCATTTTTTGACGTAAAGACACCTGCAGATTGAAAGTGAGGGGATGGAGAACCATCTATCATGCTAAGGGACATCAAAAGAAAGCCAGACTAGCCATACTTATAACAGACAATCTACATTTTAAATAAAAAACTGTAAGAAGAGATGAAGAAGGGCACTATCTCATAATTAAGGGGTCTATCCTCAAGAAGATCTAACGATTGTAAGTATTTATACCCCCAACTTGGGAGCACCCAAATATATAAATCAATTAATAACAAACATAAAGAAACTCATTGAAAATAATACAATAATAGTAGGGGACATTAACACCCTACTGACGGCAAATGGATAGATCATCTAAGCAGAAGATCAACAAGGAGACAAGGGCTTTGAGGGACACACTGTACCAGATGGTTTCAACAGATATATTCATAACATTTCATCCTAAAGCAGCAAAATACACATTCTTTTCAGATGAACATGGAACATTCTCTAGAACAGATCACACACTGGGTCACAGATCAGCCCTCAACAAGTAAAAAAAGTTTGAGATAATACCAGGCATATTTTCAGACCATAACATTATAAAACTTGAAGTCAGCCATAAGAAAAAATTTGGAAGGACCACAAATACATGGAGGTTAAGAATATCCTATTAGGGGCGCCTGGGTGGCTCACTTAGTTAAGCATCTCACTTCAGCTCAGGTCATGATCCCAGGGTCCCAGGATTGAGCCCCACATAGGGTTCCTTGCTCAGTGGGGAGTCCACTTCTCCCTCTCCCTCTGCCTGCTGCTCCCCCTTGCTTGTGCGTGCTCTCTCTCTCTCTGTCAAATCAATCAATCAATCAATCAATCAATCCTAAAAAAATAAAAGAATATCCTACTAAAGAATGAATGGGTTAACCAGGAAATTAAAGAAGAAATAAAAAATACGTGGAAGCAAATGAAAATGAAAACATGATACTCCACAACCTTTGAGATGCACCAAAGGTGGTCCTGAGAGGGAAGTATATAACAATACTGGCCAACCTCAAGAAACAAGAAAAGTCCCAAATACATAACCTAACCTTACATCTAAAGGAACTAGAAAAGGAACAGCAAATAAAGCCTAAAGCCAGCAGCAGAAGGGAAATAATAAAGATTAGAGCACAAATAAATGATATAGAAACCAAAAAATAGAACAGATCAACAAAAGTAAGAGCTTGTTCTTTGAAAGAATTAATAAAATTGATAAACCCCTAGCCAGACTGATCAAAAAGAAAAGAGAAGGGACCCAAATAAATAAAATCGTGAATGAAAGACGGGAGATCACAATCAAAACCACAGAAATACAAAAAATTATAATAAGATTAGTTGACCATATAGTAGTGGGTCCATTTCTGGGTTTTGTATTCTGTTCTATTGATCTGTGTGTTGGTTTTTATGCTAGTACCATACTCTCTTGATGACTACAGCTTTATAATATAACTTGAAGTCTGGAATCATGATGTCTCCAGGTTTATTTTCTTTTTCAGGATTGCTTTGCTATTTAGGATCTTTTCTAGTTCCATACAAATTTTAGGATTGTTCGTTCTAGCTCTGTGAAAAGTGTTGATAGTATTTTGATAGGGATTGCATTAAATGTGCAGATTGCTTTGAATAGTATGGACATTTTAACAATGTTTATTTTTCCAATCCATGAGCATGGAATGTTTTTCCATTTCTTTTTGTCCTCTTCAATTTCTTTTGTAAGTGTACTATAGTTTTCAGAATACAGATCTTTTACCTCATTGGTTAGGTTTATTCCTAGGTATCTTATTGTTTTGGGTGCAATTTTATATATGGGATCAATTCCTTGATTTATTTTTCTGCTGCTTCATTATTGGTGTATAGAAATGCAACAGATCTCTGTACATTGATTTTATATCTTGCAACTTTGCTGAATTCATGTATTACTTCTAGCAATTTTTTGGTAGAGTCTTCTGGGTTTTCTACCTAGAGTATTATGTCATCTGCAAATAGTGAAAATTTGACTTCTTCCTTGATGATTTAGATGCCTTCTATTTCTTTTTTTTATTATTATGTTATGTTAATCACCATGCATTACATCATTAGTTTTTGATGTAGTGTTCCATGATTCATTGTTTGCGTGTAACATCCAGTGCTCCACGCAGTACATGCCCTCTTTAATACCCATCACCAGGCTAACCCATCCCCCCACCCCCCTCCCCTCTAGAACCCTCAGTTTGTTTTTCAGAGTCCATAGTCTCTCATGGTTCATCTCCCCTCCGGTTTCCGCCCCCTCATTATTCCCCTCCTGCTATCTTCTTCTTCTTTTTTTAACATATAATGTATTATTTGTTTCAGAGGTACAGATCTGTGATTCAACAGTCCTGCACAATTCACAGCGCTCATCATAGCACATACCCTTCCCAATGTCTATCACCCAGCCACCCCATCCTTCCCACCCCCACCACTCCAGCAACCCTCAGTTTGTTTCCTGAGATTAAGAATTCCTCATATCGAAATAGCCTTGCGAGCCTCGTGTTGCCAGTCTGCTTGATTTCCCGACAGCTAACTTTGGATAGAGGGCGAGCAAGATGGCAGAGGAGTAGGAGACCTGGATTTCATCTGGTCCCAGGAATTCAGCTGAATAGGGATCAAACCATTCTGAACACCTACGAACTCAATAGGAGATCAAAGAAAAGAATAGCAACAACTCTCTGAACAGAAAAGCGACCACTTTCTGGAAGGTAGGACGTGCGGAGAAGTGAATCTGAGGCGATATTCGGGAGGATAGACGGCGGGGGAGGGGCCTCCGTCGGCCAATTCTGGCAAGTGCTAGAGCCGCGGAGCACAAAATCGGAACTTTTAGAAGTCGGCTCCGCTGAGGGACGTAGCTCCAGTGGCTAAGCAGGGGGTGGAACCCTGGCGGGACAGTGTGGTCTCAGGACCCTCGGGGTCACAGAAAGACCAGGGGTGCCTGAGTGCGGCAGAGCTCCCAGGTATCGGAGCGGGGAAGCCGGCTGCAGAGACGCAGCTGAGGCAAAGGCTGTCAGCTCGGGGTTGCCATAAACTGTGATCCGCGGCCCAGTCGGGCCACTGCGCCTCCAGCAGGGACCCAACAAGCGGCAGAGCTGGGAAGACTCCCCTTCCTTCCCCGGGAGGAGTGATCTGCTGGGTTTGGAGACTCCACACGGGGTCGGGTGCCAGAGATAGAAACGCTCGGTCACAGGCCGGGTGAGCACGGAGTGCGGCCGGAGACCGGGGACACGGGAGTGACTGACTGCTTTTCTCTGGGGGCGCACTGAGGAGCGGGGCCCAAGTTCTTGCCTCCTCTGGGGCGGAGATTGGGAGGCCACCATTTTCACTCTCGTCCTCCAAAGCTGTACCGAGAGCTTGCAGGGAACAAAAGCTCCCGAGAGCAAACCGGAGCAGATTCCTTAGCCCAGACCGGCAAGAGCGGGGCAATTCCGCCTCCAGCAAAGACCTTTGGGAACCATGGCAACAGGCCCCTCCCCCAGAAGATAAGCACGAGCAGCCTGCCAAGACCAAGTTTACAGATCAATGAGAACAGGAGAACTCCAGCGCTAGGGGAACACTGCACATAGAATTCATGGCTTTTTCCCCATGATTCTTAGTCTTTAAAAGTCAATTTTTTTAACTGTCTTTTTTTTTTAATTTTTCTTTTTCCCTTTTTCAACCAACATCTTATCAATCCCTTTTTTAAAAAAACATTTTTATTTTTCATTTTTAGAGTCATTCTATCCCTTCATAGTAGTTACCCTTATTTTTGGCATATATATATAAGTTGTTCTCTCTTTAAAATTTTGAGATACAGTTTCTTCTAACAAATCAAAATATACCCTAAATCACTAGAGTATGCTTTGTTCTAGTCTCCTGCCTGATCACATTCTCTCTCCCCCCTTTTATTTTAAATCCTCTTCTTTCTTTTTTCAACCAACTTCTTATCTTATTAATTCCTTTTATAAAATCTTTTATAATTTTCATCTTTACAGTCATATTCCATTCTTTCATCATATTAGCCCTTATTTTTGTACATATATAAGTTTTTCTTTCTTTAAAATTTTGGGAGGCACTTTCTTCTAACAGACCAAAATACACCCAAAATCTAGTGTGTGGCACTGATCTATGCACCAGCCTGATCATATTTGATCATATTCTATTTTGTTTTGTTTTTTTCTGTTTTTGTTTCTTTGTATCTTTATCTTTTTTTCTTTTTTCTTTCTTTCCCTTTCTTTTTCCCTGGTTTCAAGTCTTTTCTGATTTGTTTAGAGTATATTTTCTGGGGACGTTGTTACCCTGTCACCCTTTTGTTCTCTCATTCATCTGTTCTCCTCTGGACAAAATGACAAGACGGAAAAAATCACCTCAACAAAAAGAACAAGAGGCAGTACCGACTGCTAGGGACCTACTCAACATGGACATTAGTACAATGTCGGAATTAGAGTTCAGAAGAATGATTTTAAAGATACTAGCTGGGCTTCAAAAAAGCATGGAAGTTATTAGAGAAACCCTTTCTGGAGAAATAAGAGAACTAAAATCTAACCAAGTCAAAATCAAAAAGGCTATTAATGACATGCAATAAAAAATGGGGGCTCTAACTGCTAGGATAAATGAGGCAGAAGAGAGAATTAGTGCTATAGAAGACCAAATGATGGAAAATAAAGAAGCTGAGAAAAAGAGAGATAAACAAAACTGGATCACGAGGGCAGAATTCGAGAGATAAGCGATACCATAAGATGAAACAACATTAGAATAATTGGGATCCCAGAAGAAGAAAGAGAGAGAGGGGCAGAAGGTATATTGGAGCAAATTATAGCAGAAAACTTCCCCAGTTTGGGGAAAGAAACAAGCATCAAAATCTAGGAGGCACAGAGAACCCCTCTCAAAATCAATAAAAATAGGTCAACACCCCGACATCTAATAGTAAAACTTACGAGTCTCAGAGACAAAGAGAAAATCCTGAAAGCAGCTCGGGAGAAGAGATCTGTAACCTACAATGGTAGAAACATTAGATTGGCAACAGACCTATCCACAGAGACCTGGCAGGCCAGAAAGGACAGGCATGATATATTCAGAGCACTAAATGAGAAAAATATGCAGCCAAGAATACTATATCCAGCTAGGCTGTCATTGAAAAGAGATGGAGAGATAAAAACTTCCAGGACAAACAAAAACTAAAGGAATTTGCAAACACGAAACCAACCTTACAAGAAATATTGAAAGAGAGAGTCTAAAAGCAACATAGACCAGAAAGGAACACAGACAATATACAGTAACAGTCACCTTACAGGCAATACAATGGCACTAAATTCATATCTTTCAATAGTTACCCTGAATGTAAATGGGCTAAATTCCCCAATCAAAAGACACAGGCTAACAGATTGGATAAAAAAACAAGACTCATCGATATGCTGTCTACAAGAGACTCATTTTAGACCCAAAGACACCCCCACATTGAAAGTAACGGGGTGGAAAGCCATTTACCATGCTAATGGACACCAAAAGAAAGCTGGGGTGGCAATCCTTATATCAGACAAATTAGATTTTAAACCAAAGACTGTAATAAGAGATGAGGAAGGACACTATATCCTTCTTAAAGGGTCTATCCAACAAGAAGATCTAACAATTGTAAATATATATGCCCCTAACATGGGAGCAGCCAATTACATAAGCCAATTAATAACAAAAGCAAAGAAACACATTGACAACAATACAATAATAGTGGGGGACTTTAACACCCCCTCATGGAAATGGACAGATCATCTAAGCAAAAGATCAACAAGGAAATACTTTATTTTTTTTAAGATTTTATTTATTTGAGAGAGAGAGAATGAGAGATAGAGAGCACGAGAGGGAAGAGGGTCAGAGGGAGAAGAAGCCTCCCTGCTGAGCAGGGACCCTGATGCGGGACTCAATCCTGGGACTCCAGGATCATGACCTGAGCCAAAGGCAGTCGCTTAACCAACTGAGCCACCCAGGCACCCAGGAAATGAAGACTTTAAATGACACACTGGACCAAATAGACTTCACAGGCATATTCAGAACATTCTATCCCAAAACAACAGAATACACATTCTTCTCTAGTGCCCATGGAACATTCTCCAGAATAGATCACATCCTAAGTCAAAAATCAGGTCTCAACCGGTACCACAAGATTGGGATCATTCCCTGCATATTTTCAGACCACAATGCTTTGAAAGTAGAACTCAATCACAAGAGGAAAGTCGGAAAGAACTCAAATACATGGAGGCCAAAGAGCATCCTACTAAAGAATGAATGGGTCAACCAGGAAATTAAAGAACAATTAAAAAAATTCATGGAAACCAATGAAAATGAAAACACAACTGTTCAAAATCTTTGGGATGCAGCAAAGGCAGTCCTGAGAGGAAAGTATATAGCAATACAGCCTTTCTCAAGAAACAAGAAAGGTCTCAAATACACAACCTAACCCTATACCTAAAACAGCAAATAAAGCCTAAACCCAGAAGGAGAAGAGAAAAAATAAAGATCAGAGCAGAAATCAATGAACTAGAAACCAAAAGAACAGTAGAACAGATCAATGAAACAAGGAGCTGGTTCTTTGAAAGAATTAACAAGATTGATAAACCCCTAGCCAGACTTATCCAAAAGAAAAGAGAAAGGACCCAAATCAACAAAATCATGAATGAAAGAGGAGAGATCACAACCAACACCAAAGAAATACAAACAATTCTAAGAACATATTATGAGCAACGCTATGCCAGCAAATTAGATAACCTGGAAGAAATGGGTGCATTCCTAGAGATGTATCAACTACCAAAATTGAACCAGGAAGAAATAGAAAACCTGAACAGACCTATAACCACTAAGGAAATTGAAGCAGTCATCAAAAATCTCCCAACAAACAAAAGCCCAGGGCCAGATGGCTTCCCAGGGGAATTCTACCGAACATTTCAAGAATTAATACCCATTCTCCTGAAACTGTTCCAAAAAATACAAATGGAAGGGAAACGTCCAAACTCGTTTTATGAGGCCAGCATTACCTTGATCCCAAAACCAGACAAAGACCCCATCAAAAAGGGGAATTACAAACCAATATCCTTGATGAACATGGATGCAAAAATTCTCACCAAAATACTAACCAATAGGATCCCACAGTACAATAAAAGGATTATTCGCCATGACCAAGTGGGATTTATTACTGGGCTGCAAGGTTGGTTCAACATCCACAAATCAATCAATGTGATATGATACATTAATAAAAGAAAGAACAAGAACCATATGGTCCTCTCAATAGATACAGAAAAAGCATTTGACAAAGTACAGCATCCTTTCTTGATCAAAACTCTTCAGAGTATAGGCATAGAGTGTACATACATCAATATCATACAAGCCATCTATGAAAAACCACAGCAAATATCATTCTCAATGGGGAAAAACTGAGAGCTTTCCCCCTAAGGTCAGGAACGCTGCAGGGATGTCCACTATCACCAGTGCTATTTAACATAGTATTAGAAGTCCTAGCCACAGCAATCAGACAACAAAAAGAAATAAAAGGCATCCAAATTGGCAAAGAAGAAGTTAAACTCTCACTGTTTGATTATATGATACTTCATGTGGCAAACCCAAAAGACTCCACCCCAAAACTGCTAGAACTCATAGAGGAATTCAGTAAAGTAGCAGGATATAAAATCAATGCACAGAAATCAGTGGCATTCCTATACACCATCAACAAGACAGAAGAAAGAGAAATTAAGGAGTCAATCCCATTTACAATTGCACCCAAAACCATAGGATACCTAGGAATAAAACGAACCAAAGAGGCAAAGAATCTGTACTCAGAAAACTATGAAATACTCATAAAAGAAATTGAGGAAGACACAAAGAAATGGAAAAACGTTCCATGCTCATGGATTGGAAGAACAGATATTGTGAAGATGTCAATGCTACCTAGAGCAATCTACACATTCAGTGCAATCCCCATCAAAATACCATCAACTGGGGCACCTGGGTGGTTCAGTCAGTTGGGTGTCTGCCTTCGGCTCAGGTCATGATCATGGAGTCCTGGGATGGGTTCCTGCGTTGGGCTCTCTGCTCACTAGGGAGTCTGCTTCACCCCCTGCCTCTGCTCCTTCCCCTGCTCATTCTCTCTCTCTGCCTCTCTCTCTCTCTCTCTCAAATAAATAAATAAAATCTTTAAAAAAATACCATGAACTTTTTTCAAAGAAATGGAACAAATAATCGTAAAATTTGTATGGAACCAGAAAAGACCCTGAATAGCCAGAAGAATGTTGAAAAAGAAAAGCAAAGCTGGCGGCATCACAATTTTGGACTTCAAGCTCTATTACAAAGCTGTCATCATCAAGACAGTATGGTACTGGCACAGAAACAGACACATAGATCAATGGAACAGAATAGAGAGCCCAGAAATGGACCCTCAACTCTAAGTTCAACTAATCTTTGACAAAGCAGGAAAGAATGTCCAATAGAAAAAAGTCTCTTCAACAAATGATGTTGGGAAAATTGGACAGCCACATGCAGAAGAATGAAACTGGACCATTTCCTTACATCACACACAAAAATAGACTCAAAATGGTTGAAAGACCTAAATGTGAGGCAGGAGTCCATCAAAATCCTACAGGAGAACACAGGCAGCAACCTCTTCGACCTCAGCCACAGCAACTTCTTCCTAGAAACTTCACCAAAGGCAAGGGAAGCAAGGGCAAAATGAACTATTGGGACCTCATCAAGATAAAAAGCTTTTGCACAGCAAAAGAAACAGTCCACAAAACCAAAAGACAACCGACAGAATGGGAGAAGATATTTGCAAATGACATATCAGATAAAGGGCTAGTATCCAAAGTCTATAAAGAACTTCTTAAACTCAACACCCAAAGATCAAATGATCCAATCAAGAAATGGGCAGAAGACATGAACAGATATTTTTCTAAAGAAGACACCCAAACAGCCAACAGACACATGAAAAAGTGCTCAACATCGCTTGGCATCAGGGAAATCCAAATCAAAACCTCAATGAGATACCACTTCACACCAGTCAGAATGGCTAAAATTAACAAATCAGGAAATGACAGATGTTGGCAGGGATGGAGAAAGGGGAACCCTCCTATAGTGTTGGTGGGAATGCAAGCTGGTGCAGCCACTCTGGAAAACAGTACGGAGGTTCCTCAAAAAGTTGAAAATAGAGCTACCATACGATCCAGCAATTGCACTACTGGGTATTTACCCCAAAGATACAAATGTAGGGATCCGAAGGGGTATGTGCACCCTGATGTTTATAGCAACAATGTCCCCAGTAGCCAAACTGTGGAAAGAGCGAAGATGTCCATTGACAGATGAATGGATAAAGAAGAAGTGGTGTATATGTACAATGGAATATTATACAACCATCAAAAAGAATAAAATCTTGCCATTTGCAACGACATGGATGGGACTGGAGGGTATTATGCTGAGCGAAATAAGTCAATCAGAGAAAGACATGTATCATATGACCTCACTGATATGAGGAATTCTTAATCTCAGGAAACAAACTGAGTGTTGCTGGAGTGTTGGGGGGTGAGAGGGATTGGGTGGCTGGGTGATAGACATTGGGGAGAGTATGTCCTATGGTGAGCGCTGTGAAGTGTGCAAGACTGTTGAATCAGAGACCTGTACTTCTGAAGCAAATAATACATTATATGTTTAAAAAAAAAAAGATAGCAGGAGGGGAAGAATGAAGGGGGGAAATCGGAGGGGGAGACGAACCATGAGAGACTATGAACTCTGAAAAGTAAACTGAGGGTTCTAGAGGGGAGGGGGTGGGGGGATGGTTTAGCCTGGTGATGGGTATTAAAGAGGGCACGTAAAGAGGGTGTTATATGCAAACAATGAATCATGGAACTGTACATCAAAACTAATGATGTATGGTGTAATCACATAATAAGAAAAAAGAATTCCTCATATCAATGAGGTCATATGATATGTGTCTTTCTCTGATTGACTTATTTCGCTCAGCATAATACCCTCCAGTTCCATCCACATGATTGCAAATGGCAAGATTTCATTTTTTGATGGCTGCATAATATTCCATTGTGTATATATACCACATCTTCTTTATCCATTCATCTGTTGATGGACATCTTGGCTCTTTCCACAGTTTGGCTATTGTGGACATTGCTGCTATAAACATCGGGGTGCATGTACTCCTTCGTGTCCCTACTATTTCTTTTTGCTGTCTGATTGCTAAGGCAAAGACTTCCAGTACTGTATTAAATAACAAAGTCCACTCATATGTGGAATTTAAGAAACAAAACAGATGAACTTATGGGAGGGGGGAAAAAAGAGAGAAGCAAACCATAAGAGACTTATAACTATCAAGAAGAAACTGAGGATTTATGCAGGGAGGTAGATGAAGGATGGCTAAATGGGTGATGAGTATAAAGGAGAGCACTTGTTCTGATGAGCACTGGGGGTTATATGTAAGTGATGAATCACTAAATTCTACTCCTGAAACCAATATTATACTATATGTTAACTAATTAGAATTTAGATAAAAATTTGAAATAAAAAAAAGAAAAGAAAATTTCACAATTACAAAAAGTCCAGTTGTCTGTAAGGAGGTGAATCCTGCTAATGACCATGTGAGTGAGCTTAGAAGCAATCCTCCTTCAGTTAAGCCTTTAGATAAGACCCTAGCTCCAGCCAACACCTTGATAGCAGACCTGAGATTACATTCAGATTCCTGACCCACAGAAAATCTGTGATAAGTTTGTTGCTCTAAGCTGCTCTTTTAGGGTAATCCGATACATACATATAGGAAGCTAATATGCAAATTAATAGAAATTGAGATGTATCCATTCTTAGGTTGTTACAAGGAATACTACAGTGAGAATCCTTGCATTTATAACATGTTTTTGTGCAAGGTATCTACGGATTAACTCCTGGTATTGAAATTGCAGGATCAAATAGAATGTGTAATACTAAATGAAAAAAAATCAAAACTTGCTTATGATTATGATTATGATGAAGTTAAAATTCAATTATAATAAAAATGTATCACATATGAGGTGAGACCTCTCCACATCTATCCCAGGATAACTACTCAAAAATTTATTGTGTATGCCTCCAACTATTTTTTCAAATACACATTTTAAGATATCTTTGTGGGATCTTATTATGTGAGTTTTTTTTTTCTCTTAGTACTATATCTTAAGCAGATTTTTCAATATCAGGACATGTAAAGCTATTGTATTCTTTTAAAAACAGCTTTATTGTAATGTATGCAATTATAAAATACAATAAATAGCATGTACTTAATTGCAATTGATAAGGTTTTTTCATTCTGGAATCAAGTCCTCCATCAAATATGTGACTTTCAAATATTTGTCTCTTAGTCCTGTGGCTTGTCTTTTGATCTTCTTAACAGTGTCTTCCACAGAGCAGAAGTTTTAACTTTTTATGAAGTGCAATTTATTAATTCTTTATTTTATGGCTCATGATTTTCTTATCAGAAATATTTGCCTAACCAAAGGTCACAAAGATTTTCTCATATGATTTCTTCTAGAATTTCTATATTTTTAAGTTTTACATCTAGGTCTATGACCCATTTGAGCTAATTTTTGTATATGGTGAAAATATGGAGTAAAGTTCATTTTTAAAAATATAGATATGCATTTATTCCAGTATAATATCTTTTTTCCACTGAATTACCTTTGTGCCTTTTTGAAAATTAATTGTCCATGTATGTGTGGGCCTACTTTTACACTCTCTATTCAGTTCTATTGATCTTTTTGTCTTTATGTCTATATGTTTATATATCCTTATATCTATCTTTTGTCTATAAAACCTGTCTTTTTTGTTGATTTTGTACTGTCTTGAAATGAAGTAATACAAAGCCTCCAACTTTGTTCTTCTCTTTAAAAGTTGTCTTGACTATTGCAGTACCTTTCCCTAAAGTTTTAGAATTAGCGGTTAATTCCTACAAAAAGCCCAATAGGGCTTTGATTGGTTCATATTGACTCTATATATTAATTTGGGGAGAATCAACATGTTGACAATACTGAGTCTTTTGATCCACGAATGCAGTATATCTCTCTATTAGGTCTTCTTTAATCTCTCTCAGCAATGTTTTTTTTGTCATTGTATATCTTTAATCAGATTTATCCCTAAGTATTTACTATTTTTGGTGATGGTAAAGGTCTGTTTTATTTCAATTTATGGCTTGTTACAAGGTAATATTTGCTTCATAGAATGTGTTGGTAACCACTGTCTCCTTTTAAACTTTCTGGAAGAGTTCATAGTATTTCCTTATTATCCTTTTAATATCTGTAGGACCTGTAATGATGTCACCTATATCATTCTTGATATTTGTAATATGTGTTTTCTTTTTTCCTCATCAGTCTAATGGTTTATCAATTTTATTGAGCTTTTCAAAGAACTAGCTTTGGATTTTATTGATTCTATTATTTTTCTGTTTTCTATTTCACTGACTTTCACTCTGATCTTTATTATTTCCTTCCCTCTTCTTACTCTGGGTTTAATTAAGTTAATTAATTTAATTTGCTTTCCTTTTTCTAGTTTCTTAAGGTGGAAATTGAATTCATTTGAGACTTTTTGAATATAGGCATTTAGTAATGTACTGCTTTAGCTGTATCCCATGAGGGAAAATTATAAACTATCTAGAAACAATGAAGAGTCATGCCCAAACTTATGGGACACAGTGAAAGGCTTATGTAAAAGAAACATTATAGACTTAAATGCCTTAATAATTAAAGATGCTAAAAAATAAAAATGTACTTATCTTTAAGATGGATAACACAAAACTATATATTAATGAGAATAAGAATTAGAAAGAGGACATAACAAAAGTCCAGGGAGAATTTTTTTTTTCTAGTGAAGTATGAATTACCAGAATTAAGAAGAAGTGAAAAACACAAATAGACCAATTTCAAATACAAGAGATTGAAATTGTGATTAAAATTTCACAATTGAAAAGTTACCAAGAACAGGTGGGTTCATAGCTGAATTTTATATGAATAAAGAACAGTTAATTAACATGTTATTTAAACAAGTCCAGGAACAAGAAAATGATGTAAAGCTTTCCCAGCTCATTTTACACTGCCCTATAACTTAAATTCAAAACCTAAGAACATTGACAAAAGAAAATTATAAATGTATAAATTCTAAATAAAAAATTAGCACATAAAATCCAGGAATATATCAGAGAAAAACCAGGCACTCTAACCACATATAATGGATTCATTACATTCAGCATGATTAGGGTTATGTCCAAGTGCCCCATTAAGACATTACTGAAAGCATGCTACAAGAAGAGTCGTTAAAACTCTAATCTGATCACTGAGGGTCGGACTTTATTTGTTTTACAATTTTATCGCTCTAGAAACCAGAAACGCAAATTCTCTTTATTATTTCTGGTTGCCTGATCCTACTTTAGTGTGAAGCATCAAAAATATATGTCCCCAGGGCGCCTGGGTGGCTCAGTTGGTTAAGCCACTGCCTTCGGCTCAGGTCATGATCCCGGAGTCCTGGGATCGAGTCCCGCATCGGGCTCCCCCTTCTCTGTGGGGAGCCTGCTTCTCCCTCTGCCTCTGCCTGCCACTCCCCCTGCTTGTGCTCACTCTGTCTCTCTCTCTCTCTATGTCAAATAAATAAATAAAATATTAAAAAAAATATATGTCCCCAAATTAGAAAATGGGCAGTTTGATCCTCCAACTTTATTTACAGCATGTGCGTTCAGTGTGCAAAGTCAGCACTCCTCCACAATCTGCTTCTAACTTCTGTTTGGGGACCACTCATGCTTCCCTGTTAATTGGGCCATCTGGGGGGCAAACCTTTGTTATTCATTTAATGACCACAGACATTCCCTTATCATCTGTTCTTTTTTTCTTAAGCTTTCTGCTCCTGATTCCCTCTCTCAGAACTGATACAAACATGGTGTTTCTATGACCATGTGACAGAAAACTGCATTCATTACTTATTTATTTTTTAAAAACTAGCTGCTTTTGTATGTATTCTATCTCCCAAATATATAACCCCACATTGTCCCTATCCTCTCGGATCTGGCACCAGGCACTCTTTCACTCTCTCACTGATTCTCTTGTTAGCAAGTTGATAAACTTTGACATGTGTTCAAGATCAATTTGTTTAAGAAAGTTTGTGGCAGAAGATGTGGTAAAAGTGAGTCAAAAATAATTAGACTACACATAGTTTAAATCATACACTTCTCAAGAGTTTTAATGAAAAACAGCAGTCCTCCAGTACCAACACCCCATTTGCCTATTTCCCTCTCTCCAGACACAGTCCCTTTAAAATATCATAGCTGATTCTTTTAATATTTACCTGCATATCCCTAAATAACATACTTCTATTCCTAGTTCTTGCTTTTTCAGTTTAACATTTTTTTATGGAAGATAAAATCAATCTCTTCAATATCTCCCTTGGCACCTAGTGTGCTTTCACACATACGTACCCCATTCTCTTCCCATTATGCAAACATAATAATTTTGGTTAGATTATTATTAGGCAATTATATTATTACACTCCATTATTATGGCCATGTGTGATTATGGCAGATTTATGTAGTGTCTATGATTTCCTTCCTTGCAAAATGCTTTGCTTTTTCTTGAGTAAATAATTGAATTTTGTTTCTTTGCTTGATTAGTTATATATGACTCTAAAGCCCTGAATTGCCTTATCATATATCAAATGTTGAGACAGCTTTAAGATGTTTCTTAAAGTGTGTTATAATTTTCATATTCAGCATGCCTCTCCTAAAACCTTTGACCAGCTCCAGTATGGTTAAATTGTCCTCTGCACTCAGCTGAGAGGACTCAGTCAAAATTCTTTCCTATGCCTATACTAAACATTACTGGGATATGGCAAAATAACTTATTGCTAACTTCAGGAAACACTTTCTCTGGGAGTGAACCAACAAAAATAATTTACTTATCAGGACTCGCAAGGTACTCATCAAGACCACAGGAACCCTGCTTTATGGTGCCCAGTGATCCAAAGCCATCAGATCATAAACTTTACCCATCCACCCACTTTCTCACCTTGTAAGACCCTCCTGAAAATCATCCAGCTCAGGCCCTAAAACTCTATAAATATCCTTTACTGATTTCCCCACTTTTGAGACATTACTAAGATCTATCAATATGATTTTCTTCCCTACTGCAGTCGGCCTAAGGTATGTTTAATCAACAGGATTTTCTGGTAGTAGTTTGGGGGGTCAACAGTCAACAACTTTGCTTGAGATTTTTATCATCTATGGGGGTTCCTTTTGCTTCTCTTTTGTGATGGTCATACTTTAAAAATACTTTATGCTAAATCAATTGGGAATGATTTGAGCAGCAAGTAAGAGAAAACCTAACTACAGTGGCTTAAATAAATAGAGTAAATTTTTCCGATGTAATTTGAGGTGGACATTTGCAGGCATTGGTTGAGAAGCTCCATAATGTCAGGGTCAGCCATCTCTGATTCTTTCAGCCTATCCTGCATGATGAGAAGATGTCTGTGTAGCCATTCCATCTGCATGGAGAGCAGGAAGAGAGAGAAAGGGGACACATAAACAATGTCTTTCTGTTTATTAGGAAAGCCACAGAACAAGCACTCCATCCTCAGCAGACCTCCTCTTTTGTCTTATTGATCACATCTGCATCCCATGGGTCCCCCTAAAAGGAAAGAAGTCTTGGAAAGTTTGCACTCAGCTATTCAGTCTCTATCATGGTGACTCATAGTGTTATGTATTCCCTGAACTGTATTCTAAACCTTTGTGTCTAACACTCTTGTTTTCTCTACCTAGAATACACTTCACCCCATTTTTCTGCCCAGAGAAATCCCCAATTGTCCTTCAAGTATTTGCTCAAGTTGTATCTCATCAAGAAGCTTCTCCTCAATACTCATAGTTAAAATTTATTTCTTCCAACATACTCACAATGTACCTCTGTAAACAAGACCACTTGGCATACTCTGCTTACTGGTTCACCATATCTTAGGTGTTTCCCTATTAAGCAGTTCTGTTATCACCAGTGTTTCATTCAATACGGCAGAGAACATCTACAAATCTCCTTAGCACTATGTGTGTTTTTCTAGGGTGGACCCTTAGAGATGGCATGATTGACCATGTGAAATGGTCATGCCGTTTCACATTAATTTTTTTAATTTGAATATAGTTGATACACAATGTTACATTATTTTCAGGGGTACAAGATACTGATTCAACTTTTCTATACATCATACCATGCTCACCACAAGTGTAGCTAACATCTATCACCATACAACACTATTACAATATCATTGACTATATTCCCTATGCTGTGCCTTTTATTCCTGTGACTTACTCATCCCTTAACTGGAAGACTATATCTCCCACTCCCCTTCACTCATTTTGCCCATTCACCCTCTCCCTTCCCTTCTGGAAATGATCTGTTTACTCTCTGTATCTATAGGCCTGATTCTGCTTTTTGTTTGTTTGTTTATTCATTTGTTTTTGTTTTAGATACCACTTATGAGTAGAATCTTGTGGAATTTGTCTTTCTCAGTCTAATTTATTTCACTTAGCACAGAATAGAGCGAACCCTAACCCTAACCCTAACCCTATGAAATAAATCCACACTTATATGGTCAATTAATCTATGGCAAAGAAGTCAAGAATATACTATGGGGAAAAGACAGTCTCTTCAATGAATGGTGCTGAGAAAACTGCACAGCTGCATGTAAAAGAATGAAACTGGGCCACTTTCTAACACCATACACAAAAATAAACTCAAATTGAATTAAAGACCTAAATGTGAGACATATTCTAGATATGTCTCCTAACATAAGAGAGACAAAAGCAAAAATAAACTATTGGGACTACCTAAAATTAAAAGTTTTTTGCACAATGAGGGTAACTACCAACAAAACAAAAAGGTAACCTCATAAATGGAAGAAGATATTTGCAAATGCCATATCAATAAGGGGTTAGTTTCCAAAATACATAAAGAACTTATACAACTCAACACACACACACAAACACTCTCACACACACACACACACACACACACACACACACACACACACAAACCAATCTAATTTAAAAATGGGCAGAGGACCTGAGTGGACATTTTTTCAAAGTATTTCACATTTTTATTTTTAACAGATACTACAAAGTGGTCATCCTTACTTTTCCACTAGCCATTTGTAAAGGTAACTGTTTACTCAAAATCTATCAATGCTTAATCTTATCAAACTTAATTATTTTCCAATTTCAGGGACAGTATTTATTTTTTTGTTTTAACTTGCATTTCTATGGTTACTAGTAAGGTTGAATAACTTTCATAAGATTATTGAACACTTCAATTTTTCTTTCATTAATTGCCAGTCATGTCACTCATCCACTTTTTCTATTGGCAGGCCTTCCTTTTCTTATTGATTTGTAGGAGGTTTTGTTGTTGTTGTTGTTTTCTTTTCTTTTTCTTTTTTTTTTTTCTTTTTTTACATGTTTGGAGCACTAATCATTCACCAGTCATGTATGTTGAAAATATTTCTCCCTTTTTTGTGATGTTATTTCCTTCATTGTGTTTTCTGTCATACTGAAGTTTTAAAGATTTTTGTAGTCAGATTTATCAGTCATTTCCTTTAAGTCATTTTTTCTTTTTTTTCTTCCATTTAGGTGTCTGGTACTAGAGGCATTCTCTTCATTTGAGTTGAATTAAGTGATACCCCTAATAAATTTAAGGACACTCTCCTATATTCTTTTAATAATTTAAAATTATTTTTACTGATTTATTTTCTCTGGATTTTATTTTAAGCTATTTTTCTTCTTCTTTTCTTTAATTCCCATACAGTTAACATATAGTGTTATACTAATTTCAGGTGGACAATATATTTTTCCAAATAGGTGGCTAATTTTCCCAGAATCATTTACTAAATAACTAGTCCTCTCTCTACTGAATTAAACTACCCCCTCCATCACATACAACATTTCCACATAAATGTGTATCTGATCCTGGGTGCTTTATTATTTTTTTGTTGAACCAGCCTGTCCCAGAGCCAGGTTTACACTGCTTGATTATTCTGACACCAACTGGTAAATTCTTCCACTTTCTTATTTTTTTCAGAATTATTTTGGTTATTCTTGAAACTGCATTCATACTTCTGAATATTAAGATAATTTGTTTCATGCAAACATCATTAGATTTTAATTGCGATTGCATTGAATATGTAGGTTAATTTGGGGGTCTTGACATCTTAACATAGTAGATGCTTCTCATCCACAAACGTGATACATCTCTCCATTTATTCAGTCATTCCCCCTCATTGTCTTTTTAAAAAAACATTTCAGTATAGTTGAAATTCAATGTCACATTAGTCTCAGGGGTACAACTTAGTGATTTGATGAGTTTATACATCATGCTATGCTCACCACGGTGTTGTTATCATCTATCCCACAACATTGCTATTACAATGTCATTGACTACTTTTCTTATGTGGTGACTTTTATTCTTGTGACTTATTCATTTCATAACAAGCCTGTATCTCCTACTCCCCTTCACCCATTTTGCCCACCCCCCCACCTTCCTCCTCTCTAGCTGTCATCAGTTTGTTCTCTGTATTTATAGGTCTGATTCTGCTTTTTGTTTGTTTTTTTAAGATTCCACTTATGAGTGGAATCATATGGTATTTGTCTTGCTCAGTCTGACTTATTTCACTTAGCATAATACCCTTTAGATCCATAGATCCATCCATGTTGTTTCAAATGGCACAATCTCATCCTTTCTTATAGCTGCATAATATTCCATGATATATCTATATATATCTCATTTTCCTTATCCATTTGTCTGTTGATGGACACTTAGGTTGCTTTCATGTCTTGGCTATTGTAAATAATGCTGCAATAAACACAAGGATGAATATATCATTTCAAATTTGTGTTTTCATTTTCTCTTTGGGTAAATACCCAATAGTGGAATTATTGTATCATATGGTACTTTTATTTTTAATTTTTTGAGGAACCTCCATACTGTTTCCCATATTGGCTATACCATTTACATTCCCACCAACAGGGCACAAGAGTTTCTTTTTCTCCACCTCCTTGCCACCTCCTCACCTCATTATTTCATTTTTTTTTTAAGATTTTATTTATCTGACATACAGAGACACAGCAAGAGAGGGAACACAAGCAGGGGAGTGGGAGAGGGAGTGGGAGAAGCAGGCATACGGGTGGGCAGGGAGCCCGATGTGGGGCTCAATCCCAGGACCCTGGGACCATGACCTGAGCCGAAGGCAGATGCTTAATGACTGAGCCACCCAGGCGCCCCCATGTCATCTTTATTTCAGCCATTCTAATTGCTGTAAGGTGATATCTCATTGTATTTTTGATTTGGATTTCCCTGATGATTAATGATGTTGAGCATCTTTTCATGTGTCTGTTGGCCATCTGTATGTCTTCTTTGGAAAAATGCCTATTCAGGTCCTCTGTCTATTTTTTAATCAATTGTTTAGGTTTTGTTTTTCTTGTGTGTGTGTGTGTGTGTGTGTGTGTGTGTGTGTGTGTGTGTGTGTGTGTGTGTGTGTGTGTAGAGTTGCATAAGTTCTTTGTATATTTTGGATATTAACCCCTTACCAGATATATCATTTGCAAATATCTTCTCCCATTCACTAGGTTGCCTTTTTGTTTTGTTGGTAGTTTCCTTCACTGTGCAAAACCTTTTATTTTGATGTAGTCCCAGTAGTTTATTTTTGCTTTTGTTTTCTTTGCTTTAAGAGACATATCTAGAAAAATATTTCTATGGCCAATGTCAGAGAAATGACTGCCTCTGCTTCTCCTCTAAGATGTTCATAGTTTCATGTCTCACATTTAGGTCTTTAATTCCATTTGATTTTGTTTTTGTGTATGGTGTTAGAAAGTGGTCCAGTTTCATTCTTTTATATGTAGCTGTGCAGTTTTCCCAGCACCATTCATTGAAGAGACTGTCTTTTCCCTATTGTATATTCTTGTCTCCTTTGTCATATATTAATTGACCATTTGAGTATGGTTTATTTCTGGGGTCTCTAGTATGTTCCATTGCTCTATTGGTCTATTTTTGTGCCAGTACCATACAGTTTCGATTACTACAGATTTGTACTGTATCTTGAAGTCTGGCATTGTGGTACTTCCAGCTTTGTTCTTGTTTCTCAGGACTGTTTTGGCTCTTCAGTCATTCTTTTATGTCCTTCAATTAAATGTTATATTCTATTATTAATATCACCATCCTTCCTTTTTAGTTTTTTAATTAAAGATGTAGCATATGAAAACTTTTGATTTTTGTATGTTTGGTATTGTATCTGACCACCTTGCTGAATTATTTTAACAGATTAATAGTTTCTTAGTTGGTTTTCCTAGGATTGCTAGGGAGGCAATCATATTGTCTGCAAATAATAATTGTTATTCACCTTCCTTTCTAACATTTATATATTATGTATTTTTCTTGTCTGACTTTATCATATAGAATAGTTATACAATGTTACTTAGCAGTGAAAAGAGGCATCATTGTATTATTACTAAACTTAATGCTCTTATTATTTGTTTATTAAGCATGATGCTTGCTATAGATTTTGATAGAATAATCAGGACAGCGTTTAGCTGCATAAAAAAGAAACCTGATTCAATGACTTAAAGAAAGAAATACAGGTTTCATTTTTGTCACCTAAAATGTGCAGAGGAAGGTAGTCTAGGTCTCTTTCCAGCTTCCCAATATCATCTTTACTGTGTGGTTTTTGTTCTTACAGTCACAATATGGCTGCCATTCCTCCAGGCCTTGGGTTGCATTCCAGGTAGGAAAAGTGGGAAGAGCAAAAGGCTGAGTCTTTCTCCTTTTATCTGAAAAACAGATTTCTCAGAAGTTTCAGGATTAGACTTCCATTTTCATCTTTTTGGCTGCAACTAGGTTATGTCACAATCCTCGGCTGCAAGCAGTGAGTATTTATAACTGGGCATGTTGCTACCTCTTCCATTAATAAGGAAGAAAGGGATAATGGATAACAAGTAAGCAACAAGTAGTATCTTCAATTATGCCCTTACCACATTATAAATTTCACTTTTATTCTTACTGGATGAACAGGTATGAAATCCTATTGAGAGGAGCTCATATGGTTTTTAATCTTTTACTACAATTTTTATAAGATTTTATTTATTTATTTGAGAGAGAGAGAAAGAGTACAAGCTGGGGGAACAGCAGAGGGAGAGGGAGAAGCAGACTCCCCACCAAGCAGGGAGCCTGATGCAGGGCTTCTTTTTTTATTGTTATGTTAATCACCATATATTACATCATTTGTTTTGGTGTAGTGTTCCATGATTCATTCTTTGTTCATAACACCCAGTGCTCCATGCAGAATGTGCCCTCTTTAATACCCATCACCAGGCTAACCCATCCCCCTACCCTCCTCCCCTCTAGAACCCTCAGTTTGTTTTTCAGAGTCCATCATCTCTCCTGGTTCATCTCCCCCTCTGACTTACTCCCCTTCATTCTTCCTCTCCTGCTATCTTCTTCTTTTTCTTTTTTCTTAAAATATGTTGCGTTATTTGTTTCACAAGTACAGATCTGTGATTCAACAGTCTTACACAATTCACAGCGCTCACCGTAGCACATACCCTCCCCAATGTCTATCACCCAGCCACCCCATCCCTCCCAACCCCGACCACTCCAGCAACCCTCAGTTTGTTCCTGAGATTAAGAATTCCTCATATCAGTGAGGTCATATGATACATGTCTTTCTCTGATTGACTTATTTCACTAAGCATAACACCCTCCAGTTCCATCCACGTCGTTGCAAATGGCAAGATCTAATTCCTTTTGATGGCTGCATAATATTCCATTGTGTATATATACCACTTCTTCTTTATCCATTCATCTGTCGATGGACATCTTGACTCTTTCCAGTTTGGCTATTGTGGACATTGCTGCTATAAACATTGGGGTGCACGTACCCCTTCGGGTCCCTACATTTGTATCTTTGGGGTAAATACCCAGTAGTGCAATTGCTGGATTGAATGGTAGCTCTAATTTCAACTGTTTGAGGAACCTCCATACTGTTTTCCAGAGGGGTTGCACCAGCTTGCATTTCCACCAACAGTGTAGGAGGGTTCCCCTTTCTCCACATCCCCGCCAACATCTGTCGTTCCCTGACTTGTTAATTTTAGCCATTCTGACTGGTGTGAGGTGGTATCTCATTGAGGTTTTGATTTGGATTTCCCTGATGCCGAACGACGTTGAGCACTTTTTCATGTGTCTGTTGGCCATTTGGATGTCTTCTTTGGAAAGATGTCTGTTCATGTCTTCTGCCCATTTCTTGATTGGATTATTTGTTCTTTGGGTGTTGAGTTTGATAAGTTCTTTATAGATTTTGGATACTAGCCCTTTATCTGATATGTCATTTGCAAATATTTTCTCCCATTCTGTCGGTTGTCTTTTGGTTTTGTGGACTGTTTCTTTTGCTGTGCAAAAGCTTTTTATCTTGATGAAATCCCAATAGTTCATTTTTGCCCTGGCTTCCCGTGCCTTTGGTGATGTTTCTAGGAAGAAGTTGCTGTGGCTGAGGTCGAAGAGGTTGCTACCTGTGTTCTCCTTTAGGATTTTGATGGACTCCTGTCTCACGTTTAGGTCTTTCAACTATTTGGAGTCTATTTTTGTGTGTGGTGTAAGGAAATGGTCCAGTTTCATTCTTCTGCATGTGGCTGTCCAATTTTCCCAACACCATTTGTTGAAGAGACTGTCTTTTTTCCATTGGACATTCTTTCCTGCTTGGTCAAAGATAAGTTCACCATAGAGTTGAGGGTCCATTTCTGGGCTCTCGATTCTGTTCCATTGATCTATGTGTCTGTTTTTGTGCCAGTACCATACTGTCTTGATGATGACAGCTTTGTAATAGAGCTGGAAGTCCGGAATTGTGATGCCGTCAGCTTTGCTTTTCTTTTTCAATATTCCTCTGGCTATTCTGGGTCTCTTCTGGTTCCATACAAATTTTAGGATTATTTCTTCCATTTCTTTGAAAAAAGTGGATGGTATTTTGATGGGGATTGCACTGAATGTGTAGATTGCTCTAGGTAGCATTGACATCTTCACAATGTTGGTTCTCCCAATCCATGAGCATGGAACGTTTTTCCATTTCTTTGTGTCTTCTTCAATTTCTTTCCTGAGTATTTTATAGTTTTCTGAGTACAGATCCTTTGCCTCTTTGGTTAAATTTATTCCTAGGTATCTTATGGTTTTGGGTGCAATTGTGAATGGGATCGACTCCTTGATTTGTCTCTCTTCTGTCTTGTTGTTGGTGTATAGGAATGCCACTGATTTCTGCGCATTGATTTTATAGCCTGCTACTTGACTGAATTCCTGTATGAGTTCTAGCAGTTTTGGGGTGGAGTCTTTTGGGTTTTCCACATAAAGTATCATATCATCTGCAAAGAGTGAGAGTTTGACTTCCTCTTTGCCGATTTGGATGCCTTTGATTTCTTTTTGTTGTCTGATTGCTGTGGCTAGGACCTCTAATACTATGTTGAATAGCAGTGGTGAGAGTGGACATCCCTGCCGCGTTCCTGACCTTAGGGGAAAAGCTCTCAGCTTTTCCCCATTGAGAATGATATTCGCTGTAGGTTTTTTGTAGATGGCTTTTATGATATTGAGGTATGTACCCTCTATCCCTATACTCAAAAGAGTTTTGATCAAGAAAGGATGCTGTACTTTGTCAAATGCTTTTTCTGCATCTATTGAGAGGATCATATGATTCTTGTTCTTTCTTTTGTTAATGTATTGTATCACGTTGATTGATTTGCGGATGTTGAACCAGCCTTGCAGCCCAGGGATAAATCCCACTTGGTCGTGGTGAATAATCCTTTTAATGTACTGCTGGATCCTATTAGCTAGTATTTTGGTGAGAATTTTTGCATCCATGTTCATCAAGGATATTGGTCTGTAATTCTCCTTTTTGATGGGATCTTTGTCTGGTTTTGGGATCAAGGTAATGGTGGCCTCATAAAATGAATTTGGAAGTTTTCCTTCCATTTCTATTTTTTGGAACAGTTTCAGGAGAATAGGTATTAATTTTTCTTTAAATGTCTGATAGAATTCCCCTGGGAAGCCATCTGGCCCTGGGCTCTTGTTTGTTGGGAGATTTTTGATGACTGCTTCAATTTCCTTAGTGGTTATAGGTCTCTTCAGGTTTTCTATTTCTTCCTGGTTCAGTTTTGGTAGTTGATACATCTCTGGGAATGCACCCATTTCTTCCAGGTTATCTAATTGGCTGGCATAGAGTTGCTCAGAATATGTTCTTATAATTGTTTGTATTTCTTTAGTCTTGGTTGTGATCTCTCCTCTTTCATTCATGATTTTGTTGATTTGGGTCATTTCTCTTTTCTTTTTGATCAGTCTGGCCAGGGGTTTATCAATCTTGTTAATTCTTTCAAAGAACCAGCTCCTAGTTTCGTTGATCTGTTCTACTGTTCTTTTGGTTTCTAGTTCATTGATTTCTGCTCTGATCTTTATGATTTCTCTTCTCCTGCTGGGTTTAGGCTTTATTTGCTGTTTTTTCTCTAGCTCCTTTAGGTGTAGAGTTAGGTTGTATATTTGAGACCTTTCTTGTTTCTTGAGAAAGGCTTGTATTGCTATATACTTTCCTCTCAGGACTGCCTTTGCTGTATCCCAAAGATTTTGGACAGTTGTGTTTTCATTTTCATTGGTTTCCATGAATTTTTTTAATTGTTCTTTAATTTCCTGGTTGACCCATTCATTCTTTAGTAGGATGCTCTTTCGCCTCCATGTATTTGAGTTCCTTCCGACTTTCCTCTTGTGATTGAGTTCTAGTTTCAAAGCACTGTGGTCTGAAAATATGCAGCGAATGATCCCAATCTTTTGGTACCGGTTGAGACCTGATTTATGACCTAGGATGTGATCAATTCTGGAGAATGTTCCATGGGCACTAGAGAAGAATGTGTATTCCGTTGCTTTGGGATGGAACGTTCTGAATATGTCTGTGAAGTCCATTTGGTCCAGTGTGTCATTTAAAGTCTTTATTTCCTTGTTGATCTTTTGCTTAGATGGTCTATCCATTTCAGTCAGGGGGTTGTTAAAGTCCCCCACTATTATTGTATTGTTGTCAATGTGTTTCTTTCTTTTTGTTATTAATTGCCTTATATAATTGGCTGCTCCCATGTTCGGGGCATAGATATTTACAATTGTTAGATCTTCTTGGATAGACCCTTTAAGTAGGATATAGTGTCCTTCCTCATCTCTTACTACAGTCTTTGTTTTAAAATCTAGTTTGTCTGATATAAGGATTGCCACCCCAGCTTTCTTTTGGTGTCCATTAGCATGGTAAATGGTTTTCCACCCCCTCACTTTCAATCTGGGGGTGTCTTTGGGTCTAAAATGAGTCTCTTGCAGACAGCATATTGATGGGTCTTGTTTTTTAATCCAATCTGATAGCCTGTGTCTTTTGATTGGGGCATTTAGACCATTTACATTCAGGGTAACTATAGAAAGGTATGAATTTAGTGCCATTGTATTGCCTGTAAGGTGACTGTTACTGTATGTTGTCTGTGTTCCTTTCTGATCTTTGCTGCTTTTAGGCTCTCTCTTTGCTTAGAGGACCCCTTTCAATATTTCTTGGAGGGCTGGTTTCGTGTTTGCAAATTCCTTTAGTTTTTGTTCGTTCTGGAAGCTTTTTATCTCTCCTTCTATTTTCAATGACAGCCTAGCTGGATATAGTATTCTTGGCTGCATATTTTTCTCGTTTAGTGCTCTGAAGATATCTTGCCAGTCCTATCTGGCCTGCCAGGTCTCTGTGGATAGGTCTGTTGCCAATCTGATATTTTTACCATTGTAGGTTACATATCTCTTCTCCCGAGCTGCTTTCAGGATTTTCTCTTTGTCTCTGAGACTCGTAAGTTTTACTATTAGATGTTGGGGTGTTGACCTATTTTTATTGATTTTGAGAGGGGTTCTCTGTGCCTCCTAGATTTTGATGCTTGTTTCTTTCCCCAAACTGGGGAAGTTTTCTGCTATAATTTGCTCCAATATACCTTCTGCCCCCCTCTCTCTTTCTTCTTCTGGGATCCCAATTATTCTAATGTTGTTTCATCTTATGGTATCGCTTATCTCTCGAATTCTGCCCTCGTGATCCAGTTTTGTTTATCTCTCTTTTTCTCAGCTTCTTTATTTTCCATCATTTGGTCTTCTATAGCACTAATTCTCTCTTCTGCCTCATTTATCCTAGCAGTTAGAGCCCCCATTTTTGATTGCACCTCATTAATAGCCTTTTTGATTTTGACTTGGTTAGATTTTAGTTCTTTTATTTCTCCAGAAAGGGTTTCTCTAATAACTTCCACGCTTTTTTCAAGCCCAGCTAGTATCTTTAAAGTCATGATTCTGAACTCTAGGTCCGACATCTTACTAATGTCCGTCTTGAGTAGGTCCCTGGCTGACGGTACTACCTCTTGTGTTTTTTGCTGAGGTGATTTTTTTCGCCTTGTCATTTTGTCCAGAGGAGAATAGATGAATGAGAGAACAAAATGCTAACAGGTTTACAACGTCCCCAGCAAATATACTGTATACAAATCAGAAAAGACCTGAAACCAGGGGAAAAGAAAGGGAAAGAAAGAAAAAAGAAAGAGAAAAAAAAAGAAAACAAAAAAGAAGATAAAAACAAAAACAGAACAATACAAAAAAAGCAGAATGTGATCAAATATGATCAGGCTAGTGCATAGATCAGTGCCACACACTAGATTTTGGGTGTATTTTGGTCTGTTAGAAAAAAGTGCCTCCTAAAATTTTAAAGGAAGAAAGACATATATGTACAAAATAAGGGTTGATACAATGAAGGGATAGAAGATGACTGTAAAGATGAAAATTATAAAAGATTTTATAAAAAGACTTGATAAGAAGTTGTTTGAAAAAAGAAAGAAGATTTAAAAAAAGAAAAGAAAAAAGGGAGAGAATGTGATCAGGCAGGAGACTAGAACAGAGCCATACACTAGTGATTTAGGGTATATTTTTATCTGTTAGAAGAAACTGTATCTCAAAATTTTAAAGAGAGAACAACTTATATATATATGCCAAAAATAAGGGTAACTACTATGAAGGGATAAAATATGACTCTAAAAATGAAAAATAAAAAATGTTTTTTTTTTTAAAAAGAGATTGATAAGATGTTGGTTGAAAAACGGAAAAAGAAAAAAAAACAGTTAACAAAAATTAACTTTGATGAACTAATGAATCATGGTAAAAAAAAAGCCATGAATTCTATGTGTAGTATTGCCCTAGCGTTGGAGTTCTCCCGTTCTCCTTGATCGGTAAACTTGGCTTGCTGGCTGTTTGTGCTGGTCTTCTGGGGGAGGGGCCTGTTACTGTGGTTTCCAAAGGTCTTTGCCGGAGGCTGAATTGCCCCTCCCTTGTCGGACCGGGCTAAGCAAGCTGCTCGGGTTTGATCTCAGGAGCTTTTGTTCCCTGCAAGCTCTCCGTACAGCCTTGGAGGACCAGGGCAAAAATGGTGGCCTCCCAATCTCCACCCGGAGGAGCTGAGAACTTGGGACCCCGCTCCTCAGTGCGCCCCCAGAGAAAAGCAGTCACTCCCTTGTCCCCGGTTTCCGGCCACACTCCGTGCTCACCCGGCCTGTGACCGAGCGTTGCTATCTCTGGCACCCGACCCCGTGTGGAGTCTCCAAACCCAGCAGATCCCTGTGGTGCGCTCTCCTTCCGCTTCTCCTGGGGGAGGAAGGGGAGTCTCCCCGGATCTGCCGCTTGTTGGGTCCCTGCTGCAGGAGCAGTGGCCCGAATGGGCCGCGGATCACAGTTTATGGCAACCCCGAGGTGAGAGCCCGCGCCTCAGCTCCGTCTCTGCAGCCGGCTTCCCCGCTCCGATACTTGGGAGCTCTGGCGCACTCAGGCTTCCCCGGTCTTTCTGTGACCCCAAGGGTCCTGAGACCACACTGTCCCGGGAGGATTCCACCCCCTGCTTAGCCACTGCAGCTATGTCCCTCAGCGGAGCCGACTTCTAAAAGTTTCGATTTTGTGCTCCGCGGCTCTAGCACTTGCCAGAAGCGGCCCGCAGAGACACCTCCCCCGCCGTCTATCCTCCCGAATATCGCCTCGGATTCACTTCTCTGCACGTCCTACCTTCCAGTAAGTGGTCGCTTCTCTGTTCAGATAGTTGTTGCTACTCTCCTCTTTGATCTCCTGTTTAGTTCGTAGGTGTTCAGAATGGTTTGATCCCTATTCAGCTGAATTCCTGAGACCAGACGCAATCCAGGGCTCCTACTCCTCCGCCATCTTGCTCCGCCCCCCCACCCCCCCCATGCAGGGCTTCTTGATCCCAGGACCCTGGGATCATGACCTAAGCCGAAGACACTTAACTGACTGAGCCACCCAGGCATCCCTTACTACAATTTTATAATGTTAAATTATCCTTAAATTTCTGGACTAAACCCTACTCTGTCATCTTATAGTATTGAAATATAACATGCATAAAGAAACATGCATACATTATAAGTTTATACTTTGAGGAACTTGACAAAGTGAACTTGCCTCATAACTATCAGCCAGATTTTTAAAAAAGAACTTTATAAACACCCAGCAGTCCCTTTCATATCCTTTCCTAATCTTTTTTCCCTTTCTCCACTGCAGAGGTAACCAATACCTTAGTTGCTAATATAGATAGTTTTTCCTAATTTTGTACTTTGTATGACTGAAGTTATACAAGATGTATTAATTTGGCTCTGGCTTCTTCTTTTGGTCATAAATATATTCATGGGGTTCATCCATGTTACTGTGTGAAGCTGTAGTTTGTTTTCATGCAATGAAATAAACATGCTGCTTTCACTCTATACATATATCAAAGTGTATTTATTAGTGCTACCACTGATGGACATTTAGGTTGTTTTCAGATAATGTCTATTACAAATAGTATTACCATAAGCATTCTTATATATATTTTTGGTTTTGAGTAATAGGGTATGTGATCCTTCAGCTTTAGTAGGTATTGACAAATACTTTTCAAAAATGCTGTACAAGCTCTTATTCCTGCCAGCAGTGTATGGCAGTTCCATTTAATTCACATCCTGGCCAACAGTTAGTATTGTTTATCTTTTACATTTTAACTGTTCAGATAAGTGAGTGACATTGTGGTTTTAATATATACTTTATTTATTTGTAATGAGATTGGAAATATGTTTTTCATATATTTTTAAATTATTTGAATATTCTTTTTGTGATGTGTTTGTTCAAGGCCTTTACCCAGTTTTTCTATTGGGTGTCTGCCTTTTTCTCATTGATTTTTAGGAATTCCTTATATATTTATATAATCTGGACATAACTCTTTTGCTAGGAGATATATATATATAATCTTTTCCCACTCTGTGTCTTGACTTTTCACTTCCTTAATGATTATTTTTTGATGACAGAAGTTAATTTTTAAATTATAAGATTTATCTATTTCTTCCTTAATTTATAGTACTTTTTGCATCCTTCTTAAGAATTTTGTCTACCTCAAGATCATGGAGATAAGTTTTACAACAGATTCAATTATAGATCCAACTTCTTGTATAACTATGACTCTTCATCTGGGTAAGTTGTGTTTTTCATAGGATTTGTTCATTTTATCAAAAATTTCAAACTTCTTTATAATATCCATTTACCTTTTTAATGCCCGTAATGTCTGCCAGTGATGTGCTCCTTTTCATTCTTCATATTCGAAATGTGTATTTTGTGTCTTTTTTCTTAATCAGTCATGCTAGGGGTAATCAATTCTTTTAGTGTTTTCAAAAAAGCAAACCTTGACCTTTTAAGGATTTTATTTTTTATTTTTTGACAGACAGGGAGACAGCGAGAGAGAGAATACAAGCAGGGGGAGTGGGAAAGGGAGAAGCAGGCTTCCTGCTGAGCAGGGAGCCCAATGCGGGGCTTGATCCCAGGACCCTGGGATCATGACCTGAGCCAAAGGTAGACAATGACTGAGCCACCCAGGCACCCCCAAACCTTGACCTTTTAAAAAAAAATCTCTTTACCATACTGTATTTTCTATGTCATTAATTTAATTAATATGCTCATGTTGATTCTCTTCTATTTTCTTTGATTTTTATCTGATTTTCAGGCTTTCATTTTTTTCTAACATATACAATTAAGACTAAAAATTCACTCTGGTTATGGCTTTAGCTGCATCTCACAAATTATAATGTGTTGTATTTTCATTATCATTGACTACAAAATATTTTGTAATTTACCTTGCATCTTATTTGACCGATAGGTTATTAAAAATTATTTGCTTAATTTCCAAACATTTAATTATTGTGTGACTACATAATGTTTTTATGATTAAAACTCTGGAATTTGTCATGATGTGCTTAGTGACCTAGCAGGATATGATTAATTTTTATAAATGTTGCATGTGTACTTGAAAGGAATGTATGTTCTGCATGTTCAATGTGTACCACGTATTTTAATTAGATCAAGTTTGCTAAATGTATTGTTCAAAGATTCTATCACTTTACTGGTATTTTTGTCAGTTTTATCAATTACTGAGAAAGATATATTAAAATTCCCCACAGTTATCATTAATTTACTTCTTTTAGTTTTGTTAATGTTTGCTCTGTGTGTTTTAAGTCCCTGTAATTAGGTATAAACAAATTTAGAATTACCATTTCTTACTAGTGGCTTCATCCTTTTATCATTATGAAATACTCTCTTTATCTTGAATAGTGGTCTTTCATTAAAGATTACTTGATATTAATATAGTTACACCTGTTTTCACTTAGTCTTTGCTTGGTCAGTCCAATTTTTCTGTATCTGCATTTTTAACATGTCTTTTATAAGCAGAAGGTAAATAAATTTACTTTTTTTCCTTTAAGTCCAATCTGACAATCATTTTTTAATTTGGAAAATTTATTATATAAATTTAGATAAATATGACATATATATATGATATATTTATGCATATATATTCCTATACTGTGGCTGAGGATTGGAGATGTCTCCTTTAGTTCAAATAGATTTCATATTTCTGTTTCTTGGTGTTTTAATTTTTCAGAATGATTTATAACAGGAGAAGGAGGCAGATAAATCTTAACCCTCTCCTCTTAAAATCAGCAATAAACCTTTTATGTATTATGACTTAGAATAATATCTCTGCAGCCATAGTCTCTCATCCTTTTTTGGCCCTAATGTTGATTTTTCTTATCATACTTGCAAAAGGTTTATTTTATTGTTTTTTTCAAATAGTATTTATAAACTCTTTTCAAATTACCCAGGTTGAGTGGATCATCAACTTCCTGTCAAGTATATAATAATTATATAAATGTATTCTGTTGTTAAATTAGTATATAAATATATTTTTGAAAACATTCAATATGGGAGTCTTTGTCTTGTAATAGGTGAATTTAATCCATTTATATTTACTGTGATTAAAGATATGTTTGGACTCTTTTCTGATCTCTTATTTTCTGTTTTGTATTTATTATACTTTGCCTATGTTTCTCTTTTTTTGACACTCTTTTCCTGCCCATAGCAGAAAATTGTCATGCTTTTTGGGGCTACTTGACATCTTCATAAGTTTCTAAGTTTGAAGGAACTTCTTATCTTTTGAGTCCATGTCTCCCCAAGGCAGGAACCAGAAACTCACATCTCAGCCTCCCTAGCATCCAGGGTACAAACATGCAATCAGTCAGACTCCTTAAGATTTTATTGAAGGGAGAGAGATCAAGAAGTAAGCATTATGCAGAATCCATTATGGTCTCAGTGGTAGACATCTAGCTTCCAAGGGCTGAAGTGGTAGTAGTATGAACTCTGGAGAGTGACTTGCCTATGACTAGGAGAGGTAGAAACAGGCATAGCAGGAATTGTCCTGTGGTGTCCTGCAGTATAATCTGAGCACTGTTTCTGCCATCTAGCTCCTGCCATGAGTCGCTGGCCCACCTACAGATTCTGTGATTTATCCTATGTCATTTAATAGGTTCCCTTTCTACTTCAAGTAACCAGGAGAGGTTCTGTTGTTCCTGCCCAATGAATTTTACTCCCAGTCTGTTGTTCAAAGACATTCTCCCAACTCCATTAAATCAAAATTTACTTCAATTTACTAAAGTGTTTTCTTTCACTTTTTTTCCACTTATTTATTACGTTTGGACCTTTAAGAAACATATACCATCAGATATACCACTATTCAATAAAAATCTATTCTAGTTTTTGGGAAGCATACGTGTCACAAACTATCTTGCTTCTAGTCTCCAAGACTTTACTAAGAGTTTATCAAAAAGGTAGGCTCTGATCTATGGGATCCTGAGCCTTGAGGTTTTGAGTTTTGATTATTGTAGAACAATTTCACATGGACGAACCAAATTCCCAGCTGTTTTCCTCCCGGAATGGGCTCATCGTTTTGAAGTTGTCTAGTCCACTGCAAGAATATTCAATTCCTTAAGCTTTGTGACCTATTCTGTCTTTGGAAAACTTGGTAAAAAAGTAACTTTTCCTGTACAGTAAGGATGAATTTATCAGAACACACCCAATATGAATTACAACAAAAAGCAGTATACATAATGTGTATGTGCCATGTTCATTTTAATGACTACTTCATAAGCTGGTAACTACTCGAACAATGGAGACTATTTCTGGATCAATACGATCCAAGCTTAGTTGTAGTCAGTCCTTAACACAACTCTTGGTATCCGACACTGATTAAAAATAAAAAAGGGTAAATGAACAAATACATACTCATACATGATTACGTTTTCAAGAAACTACTCTTTGTGGAAGTATACAGGAAAGGGGACTTTCGGGAAGCTATTGATGAGGACTGGGAGGTTTAAAGCTATGGCTTTGGTAAGCACCCCAGTGAGCTGTAGGAAGGCATTTGTAAGAGTAAATTGTGCAGCATCAAAGGATAACTGTCTAAAAGAGGTGGGCGTTTTCTCGATTAATTTAAATTCTGAGGCTTTCAGGAGTTGAGGGCTAGGAATAAGACCCAAAGAAAAGAACATCTTCACAAAGGCTTAAGAAAGGGGACTGTGCCATTTGGCTTGTGGTGCTAAATGGTCCAAAAGCCTTTGGTGGTGTGATATGGACAAGAAAGATATTAATACACAAACCACATAACACCATTAAAACTCAAAAAACATTTTTTTCATTTAAAAAAGTATTTAGAACACATAAAACAAGGCAACATTTATTTTCTTCTCGTCTTCCGGTGTGGGGTCTGTGGGCGGCTCCTCCACTGCGGCACTGTTGCTCTCAGAGCTGGTGTTACTGTCACTGGTCCCCTCCTCAACCATACTGTCCACCCCCTCCTGCCCACTCTCCTTGTCCTCAGGAGTAGACGTGCCTTCTTTACCATTCTGTTGGCTTTCCGTCGCTTCTTCAAGGTGTGTCTCCTTTGTCTCCATCGGGATGCTCTCGTCGTCCTTCTCCTCGCTCTTACTAGCCACTTGCTCTTCCTCAGGAACCATGCTGCTCTGACTGCGTTCAGCTTGCTCTGCGGCTTCTTTCTCTCTTTCCTCCTGCCTTTTTTGAGCCTGTTCCTCTGCCTGTGCAATTTCAGCAGCAATTTTTTTCCATATCCACTTCTACTTTCAAACCGCACAACCTTTTAAGTTCACTGTTAAATGAATCTGTGCTTTCCAGGAATTCCCTCTTCTTTTCCTGGTGTCGCTCCCCTATTTGAAGAAGTTCAGCTTCTAGTTTTCGCTGATGAACTGTTAAGGACTGGACTGTCGTTTGAGGACCTGCATTCTAGCTGTTGTGACAACTGAACGGACGTCTGGCACCACACTCTCTCTAAGGATTTCACTGATGAGGCGGTGGTTTCTCTGGAAATGGGCAGTGGCTGTATGCTTCATTGAGAAGCCATCATCATAATCGTCTGGATCTTTAGCAGGCTGAATGCTCATGTATGGTTCTCCTTTCTCCATGCGAGACTGTCTCTGTCGACTTTCTTCCTCTAAAGCAGCTTCTGCACGACTTTTTGCATTTATGTAAGCAAGGTATGCGGGGGAATTATGATAGGCCTTCATAGATTCATTGTACTCTATCTTTTCTGCTTCGTATTCGTTTAAATATTCTTGTTTTTCTTCATCAGTGAGATCTCGCCACATGCCACCAATAATCTTGCTAATCTCCCACAACTTTAGGTCAGGGTTGGAAGCTTTTACTTGGTCCCAGACCTTTCTACTGTACCTCATGTAGGGCATCAGCGGCTTATCTGGTGGCTTTGGGGGTTTGGGAATCGTAATACCAGAGGATGCCACGACCCGGCTGTTGGTGCCCGGGTTCCCTCCCAGCCTGTAGTTGTTGTAGGTGAGATGACTGTATGGATTGTATCCCACAAACCCTGGGGTGCTGGGCATTTGTGTTGCCAGAGCTGCGGTGGGAGGTGGGGCATAAGATGGTCTTTTTGACATTTTGGAAGATTAAGTTCTCAGTTCCTTAAGAATGAATTTGAGACACGGCGGGCAGAAAAAGCGCCCGCAGCTCCAGCCTTGTTTCCCTTTGTCCCGCCTTTACTAAAGTGTTTTACTGACTTATGTGCTCACTAATATTTCTGGAATTCTATTACTTCCTCCTGGGTTCACTTTTTTTCATGCATTATCCTTTAGTAGTTCTTTGTACAAAGATACCTGGGTGGAAATTTTTCTTTTTTTTTTTTAACATTCTATTTATTTATTTGACAGAGAGAGACACAGCGAGAGAGGGAACACAAGCAGGGGGAGTGGGAGAGGGAGAAGCAGGCTTCCCGCGGAGCAGGGAGCCCGACGCAGGGCTCGATCCCAGGACCCCGGGATCAGGACCTGAGCCGAAGGCAGACGCTTAACGACTGAGCCACCCAGGGGTCCCTGGGTGGAAAATTTTCTAAGTATGCCTGAAAGTTTGTTTCATTCTCAGTCTGGAAAGAAAATTTTCTGGGTTTGGAATTCTGGACTCAAAGTTATGCAGGTATTTTCCCTCAGCACTTTAAAACTCTTATTTATCATCTTTGTGTATCAAAGGTTGCTAATAAGAAATCTGATGTTGCCAAATTTTTATTTCTCTTTAATTCTTTTATTTCTCTGGAAGCTTTTCTCTTTTTTCTTTATCCTTGATGTGTTGAAGATTCACTGCGTGTGTCTAGGTATGTGTATGTGTGTGTATGGCATGATTCTTTTCAAGTTCTGTTCAGCACCTTGCCTGTTCATCCGCTGTATTTGTTAATTTCAGTAATTGCTTTTTTCTTAATTTCCAAGGACCGAAATTGGTTCTTGTATGATTTCCTCCTTTATTTCTCTAAGGTATATGTATTTTAAAGGTTTTTTTTTTTTCAGATGCTCTACTATCACTATACCCTTGGCTCTTCCATTAATTGTATTGTTTTGCATTTGTGGTATAAAACTTCCTCGAGTATTTGTTAATATTTGGTTCTGCACTTATATTCTATGAGAAAATTCTCCGCAGTGTGTTCTGAGCTGTGAACTGCTCCTTGCAGGCAGCCAGCTGGAGGCATCTCCGTACAGCCAGTATCAGTCCTGGCCTCCTGCCTACAGATGGCTACAGCCTCTCCTAGTTCCCATATGCATTTTCTCTTTTCTTTTTCTTTCTTTCTTTCTTTCTTTCTTTCTTTCTTTCTTTCTTTCTTTCTTTCTTTCTTTCTTTCTTTCTTCCTTCCTTCCTTCCTTCCTTCCTTCCTTCCTTCCTTTCTTTCTTTCTTTCTTTTTCTTTCTTCCTTTTCTTTTCTTTTTTTTTAAAGAAAATCTTTACCATTTTGAATCCAAGGAAATTCCCTCTTTTGATTTCAGTCTTAGCTATGAATTTATTACTCTGACTTTACATATATTTTCTACCATGTCTACCATATTTCTATCATGTTATGTAGAAGGAAGAAATTTTAGCATGTAGTCAAGCTGCTCCCTTGAGAGTAGAGACTCACATCTAGCCCAATCTGGCACCAGACTGGAGTGGAGGTGGCAGGGGCAGGACAACATCCAGGCCTCATTAGGGGTCCTCTGTCTCATGCTGGTAACGGGTAGTGTCTTCTCTTGTGCTTACTCGGCCCTCCCTGCTGGCATCCACTGAGGTGTCTGTGACTCCTCTCTGGGCCCTGGATTTCTGGTCAAGCTCCATGTCCCAGGTCAATCTATCATGGGTCAGGGTACCTAGCTGGGTGCGTACCATCTGCATCCACCAGGCTTCCAGGCCTTGTGGGGAGACATTTGGCTGCTCTCAAGGGAGTTCTGTGAGGCTGCTGCCTTAGACCCCACTGCTCAGGTAACCGCTTTACTGCCTTTAATCTGCTCTTCCACATTGTGACCTGGTAACTCTCAGCTTGTGGTTCCCAAACTTTACTGTGCATCACAATCATGTGGAGGGTGTCAAAATATAGATTTCTGGGCCCACACATGAGAGCTTCTGATTTTGTAGGTCTGGGGTGAAGCCTGAGATTTTCATTTCTAACCAGGTGCCAGGGAACGCTAATGCTGCCAGTTGGGAGAGCACAATTTGAGAATCCTTGTCCTAGACAGAGTAGCAGAGAACTATTTTTTCTCTCTTATACCAAGACCTTGGCTTAGGAAGTAGAAAAGCCAGGAATTTGACTGATGTATTCTCTGATTTTGGTGGCTTGGGGACAACTTTTACAGCTAGGGGTCTGAGCTGCAGGGTTAGGAGAAGGGTGGGGTCATGGGGTAAAAAAATGACATGGAATATCATAATATCATCTGTCCAGTGTAGTTGGTATTTTAGGTGATAGTCTCCCCCCACAAGAAGATATATACATATGTAATTGTAAACAACACTTTTTTGTTTTGGTAGTTAGTCTCTCCTCCACCTGGAATAACACATTCTAAGAACTGGATGACACCTGGAGAACATTAATATTACATACCCTGGATCAGAAGGCTCCTCAGAAGTGAAAAGTTGAAGAACTTCAGATACTTCAACTGGCTTCACATGCACAGAGAGGAGAAAAGCAATTTCAGGGAGCCCTGTTCACCTGCATCATTTGTCTGAGTTTATACTGAAGCAGCTATGTCCGGCTCTGAACACCGCTCCAAGTGATTCTCAGCCTCCGCCACTTTCTTCCACACCTGATTCCTCAGCACGTGGTAGAAGACCAGAGAAATAATTAACATTCTATAGATGGACTGACATATCTCTTTGCACGTGTGATTTACTCGCTTGGCATTTTAAATATGTTAAATCCAAGATACATGCTGAAATTTAAAACTCCACCAAGGTGTAGGAGTAACGAACTCGTAGCATTTAGTAAAGGAACAAAGTTAGTAGTTCTCATAGCAACAGTGGAAAACATAGTTGATCTTCCCCAACAAACCTGGCCCTCCTTCAGCATTGCCTGTCTCAGTGAAGGGCACCATCTTTGCCTGAGTCGCACAAGCCAGAGACTGAATATAAATCCTGGCACTGCCTTTCCCCAACCAACCGGCTTCCTAAGTGCGCATGTGCGCATGCACACACACACCACTCACAAAGGCCTCTTTATTTAGTCTTTCAAAGAGCTCCGGGTCCATCTGCTGCACTCCCTTCCCCTTTGTTTGGGCTCCTTGCATCAGCTCTGGTCCCACAGTCTTTCTACACTCTGGTAGCCAGAGTGTTTTTTGTTTGTTTAATTTTATTATTATTGCTATTATTATTATTATTACAACACACCGGTAATCATGCAGCAACTTCTAAACATGTCAAAAGAGTCTCAACCTCCCGCAGAGTACAGGAAGAATAACTTCAAGCCTTACTGAGATACTATTTCCCACTGCTCAGATGGGAAAAGACAAAAACCTTTGATAACACTGTTGACAATTGTGGGGAAGCAGAAACTCTTACTGTTACTGATGGCCCCGCACATTAGGAAACCTCTATCCTACTTTACGACTGCCACGGTAGTTTGGCAATATTTATCAAAGTTAGGCATTTGCATACTTTTGTATTCATTTTTACAAATTTACCCTATGGGGGAAATATTGTATGGTGATGATTATTTGTTGCACCATTGTTTGTAACAGCAAATGATTGGAAATTACCAAAGGGTTTATCAATAGGGGACAGGTTAAGGGGTACATTCATATAATGGAATTCTATATGGCTGTGAAAAGCAATGAGGCAATTCCCTATGTATAGACATAGAATGTTCCTTAAGATAATGGTTTTGTGGGGGAAAAAAACCCACAAACAAGCTGTAGTATAGTGTTGTGAGCCAACGTAGACACTTGAACAATGCCAGGGCTTGGGTGTCAACTCCTTCCTTCCCATGGAGTCAAAAATCTGTGTATAACTTTTTTTTTAAGATCTTATTTATTTGCGAGAGAGAGAATGAGAGACAGAGAGCATGAGAGGGAGGAGGGTCAGAGGGAGAAGCAGACTCCCTGCTGAGCAGGGAGCCCGATGTGGGACTCGATCCTGGGACTCCAGGATCATGACCTGAGCCGAAGGCAGTTGCTTAACCAACTGAGCCACCCAGACACCCTGTGTATAACTTTTGACTCCCCAAAAACCTAACTGCCAGTAGCCTGCTGTTGACCAGAAGCCTTACCAATAGCATAAACAATTGATTAACATATTGTGGATGTTGTATGTATTATACACTGTATTTTTATAATAAAGTAAGCTAGAGAAAAGGAAATGTTATTGAGGCAATCATAAGGAAAATACATTTACAGTAGAGTACTCTAAAAATCCACATATAAGTGGATGCATTCAGTTCAAACCCATGTTGTTCAAGGGTCAACTGCATATTTGTTTGTACATGCAGAAAATCTTTCTGGAAGAGTACACCAGAAACAACATTAAGTAAGCCAGGGTAAAGGAGCTGAGGGTCTGTGGGGAGAGATTTTTCCTTATGTCACCTATTGTTACTTTGGAATTTTTTAAACCATGTTACATTGTTACCTACTCAAAAATTACATAAAAATTTACAAAATGTATCATGTCAGCACTTACAACATGCCTGGTATATAGTAGCTCCTCCTTATTTGCTGTATGAATGAAATATACCAGCCCCCTAAGGAATATGCTCTGTATTAATTACTTTTTGCTATGTAACAAATTACCCCAAAACTTGCCCATATAAAACAACAAACATTTATCATCCCCTGGTTTCTGTGAGTCAGGAACGTGGGCATGGCTTAGCTGGCCGCCCCTGCTCACAGTCTCTTGTGAGGCTGTATTTGAACTACAGTTACCTGAAGGCTCAGCTGGGGCTGGAGAATCTGCTTGCAGGTGCTCACATGTGGATGTTGGCAATGACCTCACCTGGGCTTCTCACCACATAGCCCATCCATAGGCTGCTTGAGTGTCCTTCCAACATGGCAGCTGGTGAACCAAGAGATAGCAAACAAGAGAAGGCATCCAAAATGGAAGCCCTAGTCTTTTTTGTAAATCAGTCTCAGAAGTGACCTCCCATCACTTCTTCTGTGTTCTGTTCATTAGAAGCAAGCCAATGAGTCCACCCACACTCAGAGAGAGAGGAATCATAGGGCATGAGTCTCAAGAGATGTGGATCGTCCAGGCTGTCTAAAAAAAGGCCACAGATCACATGCTCTGATGATGTCTTTACTTATTCTTCATTAGGAAAGACTTTGATGAGGCCTAGTAGGCTTGGCCTCCCACCTGCACATACCCTCCTGTCTGTCCTTCCAGCCTCTTCTTCTTAAGCCTTTCTTAAATTCCTCAAACATGCTGTACTTCTGCCAGTTCTGAGGCCTTTGCACATGCTGTTCCCACTACCTGGAATGTCAACTCAAATATAAGGGAAAAACAGTACCCTCTCCCACTATGAGATTTTGTAGCACCATGTGTGTATCCTTCCCTCTTTTTAATTTGTAATTTTCCTTAGTTTGTGTGGTTGTTGGACTAATGCCTGTCCCTCCCAGAAAGTTCTGAGAGGGCAGAGAGTGTATCTGGTTTTATTTCAATGGTTTCCCCAGTGCCTAACACTAATTACATGGTAACTACTCAATAAATATTAGGTGAATGAATTAATCCTTGTCCTTAAATCGGTCAGGGTCCCAGTAGGAAAGAGATGGTACCGTCAGAAGAAATAAATGAGAAGAATTTAGGGAAAGGACTAACTACAAAGGTGGGGCAAAGATAAGAGAAATCAACAATGTAGCACTCTGGGGCCGGCAACACTTGGAAGATGTTAGTGCCCCAGGAGCAAGTTGAGGGATCAGTTACGGCAATCCAGTGAGACCTGCAGTTGTGGGAAGGGCCTGTGAGGTAGGAGATGTGTGGTCTTTGCTAGAAGAACATGGCCAGTTCATGGAGCTCTGGAAGGAAGAGAGCTGGGGGGAATCCACCAACATCACCCTTTTTACTCCCTCCAGTGTCCTGCCAGTATCTCCCATTGAACAAGCCCAGCTGGAAGCTAGGAGGCCAGGGAGCCCATGGACACAGTCTACAGAGGTCAGCTTCCTGGGCACAGGGCAGGGCAGGAAGATTACAGAGTGAGTCTGGAGGGGGGAAGCAAGGAGCTATCCCATGCGGCCCACTGTTTTACCCTCCTGTCCTTTGTCCGCATGAAGAAGTCTCATCAGCCACCATATGACTGGAGGACCATGACAACATAGTCATATTCTCCGTTGGAACCTAAAATGTTAAGCAATTTTGTTCACTTGGGAAAGTAGAGGGGGAGGAGAAAAGAAACAGCTGGTTAACTTAAAACTTGCCAGGCACTATGTTGTGCTGCAGTCAGGACACACATCTGGACTGTTTCCAGACCACATCGGGAACAGCAACTGCAGCCGGAGTCTCCACCAGATGAAATTTATGACAATCCGTGGTCATTTTCCCAGATCCACATGCCATCTACGCAGGCCGAAGAGGCAAATCAAACGGGGGTGTGACAGACCTCCAACCCTGCCCCTTCCAGTCTCTGATGGTGACTGTGGTCTCTGCAGCTTCCCCGGACGCAGTGCTGCTTCTGGTTTGCTATGCTGGGAGGGAAGAGCAGTTCCTTACTCCTTCCTACAATGGTCCTCATCCCATGGGTCAGGGGACTCTGCAAGGTGCCACGTAGGTCTGTTCCAATGACCTCTTCTGGACCTGGGGGGATAACTACACTGTCAGTCTGTAGGCCTGTTAGGCCCACACTACACTGTTGGTCTGTAGGACTGTTAGGCCCACTCTGAGTCAGACTCGGGCCCAAGATCCATTTAGCTGACCACCACGAGCCCCCACTTTGACAGGTAGAGCACAGTGGCATTTTGATTTCCTAAACAATTTTTTATAACCTGTCCTAAGAATTAATGTCACTGCAGAGCCAATGTCCAGAAATCTCCAAAAGGTCTCACATTTCCCTTTTCCCACTGTATACATGACCCCAGTAAATGGCCAAAAGTTGCAAGAGGGGAGAGCACGTATTTCGGGCAATGTTGCAGGGTCCTTCCTCCAGGTGCTCAGTCTCCCCTTTAATCAAGAGAGTCTGGGTCTGGGAACTGGCTTCAGTCTGGAAATTTGGCTGCTATTAATTTCATTCTCCAGGGTTCATTAGCCACTGTCACAAGTTATGTGGGTCAAAGCATTCTGGTTTCCTCTGTCTTGCTGCTTATTATGACAAATATACACCCTTGTCTTTGGTTTCTGCCACTGTGGAATCCCAACATCACCAAGGACACCAGGGGGACCATCTCAGTAGTGACATTTCCCACCATCAGACCTGGTCTACAGGAGGCCAAGCGCCTTCTCTTTAAGCAAGAGAAGCCTGGTCTCCTTAGATCAGGCCCTTTCCACTAGCTGGAAACAGACTTAGACTCAGACAGACTCAAGGTTCAGGATTCTCAACTTCATCTAAGTCTACTGACATGTTGCCTCCCAAACCTCAAGGCCATACTCCTTCTTGTGTTCACTTAGATACCTGTCAAGTCTTTGAATCCAACTGACATTGTAATTCTGCAATGCTCACATGATCTGTACCTGACTGCAGGCCAAGGTAACGCTGTGGCTGTAGCACAGAAAATGACTGAAGTTCTCTGGCTTCCTGACTGGGACATGAGCTCCAAGTTTCAACTCCAAATTTGTCATTTTCCTTCTGGACGGGCTCTGGTGTAGTAAAAAGAGCCACCAGCCCCACATTTCTTGAAGCCATCCTTACCATGGTTAAGGGCAGCGGTCACCTCATCCCCCAGGGCTCTGGCTTCGGTAAGGACTTCACCCGAAGCAACCACAGGAAGGAATTTGACCAATTGTGTGCCCAGCGTGGCATGGATTACTAGCACCATATTTTCCACTGTCAAGGAGCTTAGCGCTCTGGTCCACACCTGAGACATGACCGGACTAACCTCAGAATCTGTCAAGGAGTGTCTGTTTCCGGGAAACATGACTGGTACTGACTGTTGTTAGGATCCAGGCTGGGAAACAAAACCCACACTGGCTATTTTAAAAGAGATTTTATACGCAACCCATGAATCATGGAACACTACATTAAAAGCTAGTGATGTAACGTATGGTGATTAACATAATAAAATAAAAATTTTTTTAAAAAGAGATTTTATATAGAATTGTTTAAACAGGTACTGGAGGACTCAATTAGCCAACTTCAGCTGACTCTTATGTCACTTCAATCTCCAACAGCCAAATCTCAAATGAGGGCATCCATTCCAGCACCTTCTGTCTGGCCAAGCCTCCCGGTCCATCTTTCTCAGGCTGTACCCTGAGTGTCCATGCCCATGCACACTGCCCTGCTGTCTGCTCCCAGCCAGTGAGGCCCTTAGTATCAGTGTGCTGGTGGCAGGGCTGAAGCCAGTTTGCTATGGCTACAGTCCAGGCCCCAGGTCAGTGTGCAGCATAGGAGTATTTTTTTTTAAAGATTTTATTTATTTATTTGACAGAGAGAGAGAGAGACAGCGAGAGAGGGAACACAAGCAGGGGGAGCGGGAGAGGGAGAAGCAGGCTTCCCGCTGAGCAGGGAGCCCGATGTGGGACTCAATCCCAGGACCCTGGGATCATGACCTGAGCATTTTAATATATATGATTAATGATGGACTAAATTCTCACAACCACTTTCTAAAGAAGAAACAATGACTCCATTTTTTCAGGCGAGGAATCTCAGCCCCACCTGGAACCCCATGAAGCTGAAATTTCAGGTGGGAGTTTAAAAAAAAAATGTCAAGCAGGCAAAAACCCATCATAGGAGGATGTCTTCATTCTACAGCAATGATGATTATAATAATGACCAACGTGAATTGGCCCCTCTTACATGCTAGGCTCTGGGTTAAGAGATGTACATCTGCCACCTAACTTAACTCTTACAACAACCCCCTAAGTCAAATGATGGTATTTCCCCCATTTTACAGCTGAGAAAGCTGAAGCTATATAGAGGAGAGTCACATACCCAGGGTCATAGCCCAGGGCTGAGTTTTGGTGGGATCGTGGTTGCTTAACCATGATGCACACTGCTTCTTTTGAAGAGACATTTCTAAACAGTTGTGCACTGTGGTAGGCAGAACAGTAGCCCCCCAAAAGGTGCCCACATCCTCATCTCTGGACCCTGTGAATATGTACCTTACAGGAAAAAGATTTTGCAGATATGGTTAAGGACCTCGAGATGGGAAGGTTATCCTGAATAACCTGGGTAGGCAGAATCTAATGACTTGCGTCCTGAAAGCAGAGAACCTCTCCCACCTGTGGTCAGCGAGAGATGCAAAGACAGAAGCAGGGCCAGAGAAATAGGATTTTCTTGGCCATGAAGATGGAAGAAGGAGGCTATGAGTGGTCTCTAGAAGCTGCAAAGGCAAGGCATAGATTTTCCCCTGGAGCTTCCAGAAGGAAGCAGCCCTGTGAACACCTTGAATGTTAGCCTAGCGAGCTCCGTGAAGGACTTCTAGCTTATAAAATCTGTTAAAATAATCAGTTGTGTTGTTTTAAGCCACTAAGTGTGTGGTAATGTGTTACAGCTGCAATGCAAACTAATACATGCACCACCCCTGAAACCAAGTAGATGGCTCCAGGGAGCTTTGCTTCGACTGCTCGATGGGACTCTTGTCTTCCTCCAACTACCACATGCCCAGAAACGGCACACTGGGTATGAGTCTTGAGCAAACTTTCTCTAGAAATGGCTCAGTCATTTCCCCAAATTAGCTCAGAAGTTCAGCGACAAACATAGATGTCCAGTGATTAAGCAGAGAAGACACCCACAATAACCAATTAATATTGTTGCTATTATTATTATTATTATTATATCATACAACAGTCATTGTCTTCAGGCTGCTCTGAGGGTCTATAAAGTCTGGACATGTCCAGCTCTCCACCCACAGCAACTTCAGTAGCCCAAGGGCTGGTCTCTAGAGAGAAGTGTGGTGCAAGTTGCAGCCAGGAGCCCACAATGGTGAAGACAGTGCTATTGATCTGACAGGAACTCTCACAGTGTCGGCTAAGCCCCGCCCTTGTACCTCTTGGGGCTGCTTGCTTCTCATGGTCAATTCACTTAATCTTGTCCTGGCTTCTTCAGGATCCTGGTTGGTCACATTATCTGAGGGAGATCTTGCCAGGGAGGGTCAACAGGATGAACTTCAGACCCACAGCTGGAGTTGGTCTTGAGGCCATAAATGATATTCAGTATCTCCCTCCATGTTATGGCTGAATTGTGTCCCCCACCAGCATCCCCACCCTCAACCCCACTTCAAATTCATAGTCCTCAGAATCTCAGACCGTGGCTGTGTTTGGAGATGGGGTCTTTACAGAGGTGCTCAGGTTAAAATGAGGCTGCTAGGGTGGCCCTCATCCAATATGGCTCCTAGGGTGGCCCTCATCCAATATGGCTCCTAGGGTGGCCCTTATCCAATAAGTTGTAAAAGGGGGCAACTTGGAGAGACAGATGTGGGTACGTGGAAGACAGTATGAAGACACAGGGAGAAGGTGGCCATCTACAAGCCAAGGAGAGAGGCTTGGAACAGATTTTCCCTCATGGCCCTCAGAAAGAGCCCGCCCTACTGACACCTCGATTTTGGACTTCTGGCCTCCAGAGCCGTGAGACATTCCTGTTGTTTAAGCTGTCCAGTCTGTGGTAGTTTGCCATGGGCTCCCCAGGAAACTAGTACACACAGCTACCATCTGTCCTAAACTCCCCTCATGCTCGGCCAGCCCTGCTGGCTGGGTGCTGTGCCCAGTGGGATCACCTCCATCTCTGGGGGGCTGAGCCCCTGGTTGCCACACTCTCATCAGGTTATGACAGCAGTGCTGTCTAGTTAGGGTTCAAACCAGGCATGGGAGCACCCAGAGATGCCACAATGGACCCCCAATTCAAGTACAGTTCTCCTTATTCCTCTCTCAACATGGCAATTAGGGTTAATTCCCTTACAGAATGGCAACCCTCTTCTTTACCCGCTTGTCTCCTGGCACAAAGAACCCCAAATTACCAGGTAGCCCCTGTTGTTGTATGTCCAGTGAGACTGTCCTGGGTCTCCAGTGGAAAATCTCATCCTCTCTGGCAGTGAGGACCTCTGGAACCTCAGGAGACCCACAGAACCCAAACTGGTGATGGTGGGAAGCACCAATCCCCAGTGCAGGTCACTAGGAACGATAATGAGCAGGGTCATTCCTACAAGGGACTGCTGCTGGCTCCCTGGCTTATGCATCCAGTCATTCTAAACCTGTAGTTGAAGGCGTGTGCCAGTCTGAAGAGCAGTGCCCAACCTTGCAGGATGTATCCCTAAGTTGGCAACTTAGATGCAATGTCAGGAGGCTGTTTCCACGTTCTACCAGGCCAAAAGCATCCAGTTGGTGCAAAATCTTGTAGGAACATGGATCTTATGATCATGTGCTTTTTTGCTCCCTATACCTCCTTTGCCATAAAGTGGGCCTCTTGGTCCGAGCTGACATGGTGCAGGATCCCATGTTGGTTGATCAGAAGACATGAGTACTTAGAGAGTGATTCTGACGGGAAATATTAAACCATCCCTGGAAATTATGTGACTGTCCCAATCAGGATGAATTGTTGGAATTTGCAGAACAGAAGGGGTAATCGATTTGTCTCTCTGAGGGGTGGTGACATATTTGGGGCTCGACATGGTCTCTTTTGCTGACAGGGGGACATTCAGCAGTGGCAGGGGCTAGATCAGTCTGGGTGAGAGGGAGTCCAGGCTGTTGGAACATGCATCGCCTCCCTCTCTGCCACCATGGCTGCTCTTCATGGGTCCCTTGTGCCCTCCCTGTGCTGGCTGAGGACAGACACTGGAGGACACCTCTCAGGTGAATCCCCTTGTCTACCTGCTGATGTCATGCTTCCTCTGCACTGGGTGCTGTCAGGTGGGGATTAATGTACCACACCGAGATCCTTCCACAGTGCGCCTACTCCCATGGGTCCATCTACACGTGGCCACTGCGACATAGAGCTTCCGCATTTGCTCCTTGGCCCAGACCAACCAGCCAAGCCACTTACTTGTGCCCATAAATATGTCCCACCTTGGGCCATTTCTCTCTCCATTCAAGGTGGGTGACCAGGTACGCTGTCTGAAGTCTGTCTATGGGAGGATTTTCCTTCCCTGCTGGCTTTCAGGGACGCCCTTGAGCAGGGCTTCCCTCCTTGGCTGAAGGGGCCATGCCTCTGCTCCAGGACAATTGCTGAGGCTCTGAATGAAGCCATCTCTGAAGTCCTGCTTCTCTTCAAGTGACCTGGGCCAAGTCTCTGATGCAGGGGAGGAGGGTTTGCTCAAATGCTGCCATGTGCCTTAACGTGGTAATTGATCAACCTGAGCTGCTCGGCTTCCCTCATTTCCCTCTTACCTTTGATCCCCAGGGATTCTGCACCATTAGAGGGTCGCCTTCCACTTGGCTTCCAGTCTGATTCAACACAGGTGAGAATCTCGGGACTGCGATGCTCCAGAAGGGGAGCTGGGGGGGAAGGGCGGTTCTCGGCACTCCACTCACCTCTGCCTGGCGTGTTAGCTGTCTCCAGAGTCCCTTCCTCAGGGGTGGCCTCCTGAGGCCCCTCCTGGGGCCACTTCTGTACCCTTTTTAGGTCTGGAGCCCCAGAAGCAGAGGCTGAGATGGAGGTGCGTGTGGAGGTGACTTCTAGGGAACTGCTCCCAGGACAGCCCCGTGAGGGGGCCCTGGGAGAAGCTGAGGAAGGACGCGTCTTCAGGTGAGTTCCCAGATCAGCTTGAGCCCATGTGGGCCTGGAAGGGTTAAATACCTCTCTGGGGTTGTCCCATTTGGAGGTAAGAGAACTTCCATACTCTTGTACCAGTTCCTGCCCTGAAAGATGTTTCCTTCCAGGAAGGTCTCCCCAGTGGTGTGAAGGGTGGTTCTCCAAGGAGAGCAGAGGGACCCGTCTGGAAGAAAAGCCCACTGAAACTGGCAGAGGGGCACACACGGGACCACGTGGCACAGCTGAGGTTGGCTGCAACATGCCTCGGGAGCATCCTAATTTCAGAGATGTATTGGTTCCCTGAGGCTGCTGTAATAAAAATCCCATGACCTGGGTGCCTGCCACAATAGAATTGCATTATCTTACAGCTCCAGAATCTGGAAGTCCGAAATGAAGGTGTTGGCAAGGGTCGGTTCCCTTTAAGGGCCATGAAGGAGAATCTGTTCCAGGCCTCCGTCCTTGCTGCTGGGGGCCTCAGGCGTGCCTTGGCTTATAGATGGTCTTCTCCCTGGATCTTCACATCATCTTCCCTCCGTGCATGTCTGACTCTGTTCAAACACCCCCTTTCTAGATGGACATCAGTCATATTGGATTAGGGCCCACCCTAAGGATCTCATCTTCACTTGATCATCTGCCAAATCCCTATTTCCAATTAAGTCACATTCACAGGTACTAGGGGTTAGGAACTTAACATCTTTGGGGGGTGACAGTGCAGCCCATAACGGCTTCTAAAATATAATGTCCTAAAGTCGATCAACTACAGCCTCCCCTGGGCTCTCCCAAGCTGAGTAGCTGTGGGCACGTATCTTTACCTCCTTTGCTGGCCAGGACGTGGCCTCCTAGACCCACGAAGTATTCCCAAACATGATATCGCCCTGTGGTTACCCATTTGACTGAAATGGCCACAGGGCAGGCACAGAAGTTGATCCTGAGTGGCCTCATGCATCAGCTGAATGTACAGCCTCCAGGATCAGAGAGAACTGCTAACCGAACGGTCATGCAAATATATAAAGAACCGCAAGCAGCAACAAAAGCCGTGTAGGAACATGTAGGCAGGCCAAGAAGGCTCTCCTGGAAAAAAATGGAACAGTTGTCAGGCAGGGGTGGGGGGCGGCTCGCCTCTGCTGCCTGCCAGGCTCTGGGCCCCCCTCCCCCCAGCCCGGCACTGCGGAATCCTGGGCTTTCTGCCTGGGGTTTCTTTAAGGAGAGCTTCCCTGACAAAGCATCAAAGAGCCCGCTCCAGAGAGAAAGGGACCCTGCTGCAAAGGAACAATGCCTCCAAGTTCTTTCTCTGGAAGCTATAAGGAGGATCCCCAGGGTCATTGCATTCAGTGTAAAGGGTTCTAGGACTATTTCCAAGACCCGTAGCCAGACCCAAGGAAATAGCAGGGATCCAGCCTAGGGATTGGTGCAGGGCAATGGGGGGAGGTGGGGACTTAGGGGGATGTGGCAGGGAGGGAACCGGAGTGCAAGGCAGCCCCCAGGAGCAGGAAGGTAGGCTGGATGCACTCCTTCCAGGAAGCCCTCCCCACAGCCCTTCTCACCAGGGAACCATCTACCTGTCACCTGGCCCCTAATGCAGGCGTCAAGGGGGTCATCAGGCCTTGCCCCACTGAGGCCCTGGGACCTCAACCAGCAGAGCAGGAGCTCAGTCATGCTTGAGGAAGAGGAGCGGGGAGCACGCCTTGAGCTAGTTCCTCCCTCCGGCACTGGGCCTGCATTTGTACTTACATGTGGGTTGGGGGGCTCTAGGCCTCTGGCTGGGGATGGGGGACAGGGAATGGGTAACTTTTACATATTTATAAAGTTTTTTTTTCATGTAAATAAATGGACACATTAGAAGAGAATATGGCAGGGTTTCTCAATCTCAGCACCATTGACATCTGGGCTTGGGACAAATCATTTCTGCTGTGGGGAGCTGCCCCTGCATCGTAGGCTGGTTAGCCGCATCCCTGGTCTCGATCCACTAGATGCAGTAGCATCAGCCCCAGCTGCGACAACTCAAAATGTCTCTGCCAGATCATTGCAAAATCACCTGGGTTAGGCTCCCAGTTCTGATGTGGGATGGGGAAACATGGCTAACCTCCTATAAACCAAGTACAGCAGGTTCGAAGACAAGGTGAACTCTGAACCCGGAGTGAGGTCATTCAGCTTGGGGTCCTGCCCCTGGAAAAGCCACATTGTACAGTTGTCCTTGGAGCCCCCACATGGGCTCCTCCGGGCCACCCGGTGAGCCCATGCCATGCGGAAGTTCCCCGCAGAGCCTAGCATCAATGACCGCAAGGCCGCTTCTTACAACCACACTCTCACTGTTGACCCCGTGGTGACTCAGCCTGGGTCTCTTTCCCCATTTGATAGCTGGTCCAGCCACAGAAGGCAGCTCTCTGACAACCTCCCGGAAGCTCTCCTTCTGCAAGCTTCATGTACCCAGTTTTTTAAAGTTCCTTTTAAGACATGGCTCCAAGGGCCCGGAGGTGCTCCAGTAAGATTGGTTTTGGAACTGAAATAGGCCCCGAGACAATAAATGCTGCTGTACCTTCTGGAATCTCACGGCTCTGTGTCTTCCTAGTACTTACTGGTTTTAGCTGTACCAAATAAGTTTCATGATTCTCGTTGTATCAGACAAGACTCTTCAGGTTACAGGAGACAGAAACTCCACTCAAACTGACTTATATAACTGAGAAGTCTAGCGGCAGGGAGATCAGGCATGGCTGGATCCAGAGCTTCAAATGAGTCATTGTGGCCTACTGCCTCCTTCAGCCCTGCTTTCCTCTGGCTTAGCCTCAGTCTCTAGCAGGTCCCTGCATAGGGGGCCCTGGCAGCTTTAGGCTTGCATTATCCTTAGTGCTTACAATCTCCGTGGAGGGGGTGTCTCTTTCACAGTACTTCCAGCAAAAGTCCTGGGACTAAATCTTAGGGAGAATATGGCAGGGTTTCTCTTAGGGACAATACATGCTTGGGTCACACACCCACCCCTGAGCTAAGCCATAGAGTCAGGGGGATAGAATATACAGATTTGGCTTGGCCCAACTCATGTGCCTATCCAGATCGTCCATCCCATGGGAGGGGTGAGTGGGCCGGTGTGGGGCGGGGGGGCTTCTCCTAAGAGGAGGATAAAGGAAGGGTGGTTCCTCAGAGGAGCATCTCTGTGGCCTTTACCAGAACATCTGATGGCCTCTGTGCTCAGGGAAGAGCAGAAAGGGGAGCTCCATAGCTCGGAGTCAAGGGTGTGTCATCTTATCACACCACCCACCTCACAAACACCAGTGACGAATCCGGGGTACTGCAGATTTGTCTTTTCTTGTTAATTGCTGATGTTCAGTCTGCCTATCGGCATCCTCTTTGAGACTGCTCCTTGCTGAGGGGGTTCAGATCCCTTCCAAATGCTCAGCGGCTCCAGAACAGGCGTAGTCAGGCCTTGAAGGCAGAAGCTTTCGATACCAACAGTGAACCTTCAAGATGGGTCTTGCTGGAGCTCTGGGCCCCTCTGGGCCCCTGCCATGATGAAGTTCCACGGTGGGCTCTGCCCCCGGTCTGTGACTATGCCTGGCCACTGCTCCCCAAACACATGCCCTCTGGACATGCCCAAAGCAGACCTCTCTAGAACTATTAGGTTGGGTCCTGGAGTCCTGTCTGGATGCCCCTCCAGGCTTTAATCTTGGTCATCCTGGTCCCTCTGTGGCTTCCTTCATGTTGCATCTCGGAGAACAGCGGTTGGAGTTGTAGTCCTTCCCTCCCAGGAGGGCCCGCCGCATGCTCAGGTGACTGCCTGCGCTGTACCATGCTTTGTCCGCCCGGCTCTCTCTGTCACATTACCTACCTACCATCTGTACCTTACATACTACCCACATCCCTGCCTCGTGGTCTCTACTAGCCCTCCTCCATTATGTACCCTAGAGAGTCTCTAGAGAAAAGAAGGTCTGCATTGTGGGCATCACCCAAAACAACAAACCTCTGCTTTTCCCAGACCCAGGCCAGCACCCACACCAGGGATTCCCCCCTCCAAGGTCCTGCTTGGGGGTAAAGGTCATGCTCCATCCTCCTGCAGACTGTTCTGTGTGGTTCCTGAGGCTCAGGAGCCAGGGGTTTCATTATTTATAATCATCTATTTATTGCCATAAAGCCTGAATTTTGTTGCAGAATCTGTGCCCTGAAATAAGGAAAAAAAAATCCTGGTATTTGCTTTTTAGGAAGGTACTTTGCTTTCATGGTATTTAAAGGCATTTTCATGCTATGCGCCTCTGTGTCTTCTAAAGTAAAGCATGGGGTCTTGGAAAAACCAGAGTATGACCTGGTTGGTGAATCTTCCCACTGACTTAAATCCTGAAGGTAAGAGCATCAAGAGATTCTCAGGGCGGGGCTGGGGGGTTAGATGACATTTCTTCTCATACGTCCTGGACCTTGGGGACTTTAGAGGCCAACTTCCTCACCTGAACAGAGAAGGAAACTATACAATGGAGGCTTCAGGTGATCTACCTGAGGCCTTGTCCTGGCTGGTGCCTTAGCTGGGATGAGAATAGTAGCCCCTGGCTTCAGTTCAAGGCACGTTGACTACACAAGGATGAAGGGGTGAAGAGGTAAGGAAGAAAAGCTCAAGGGCTTGGAATTAACAAGAGAGGTGAGACCCAACTTGGCCTAGCGGTAACTTTATGGGAGATGAGTTGTTCTGCCATCCCCACAGACAGGGAACATGTCCTTATCAGTCAAACCCATTTATATACTTGGCTTCAGAAGAAAAATTAATATTCTGTCACGCAGGAGTTTTATGAGGGAATGTCCTCCCCAGACGTTAAGGCAGAGCATTAATCTTCTGCCCTCTATAAGGAAGGCGTGTGTTATTTTTTAAAACAAAGTTATGGTGAGGGACGCCTGGGTGGCCTAGTCAGTTAAGCATCTGCTTTTGGCTCAGGTCAGGATCCCAGGGTCCTGGGATGGAGTTCTGCATTGGGCTCCTTGCTCAGCGGGGAGCCTGCTTCTCCCTCTGCCTCTGCCCACCGCTCCCCCTGCTTGATAAAAAATCTTTTAAAAAACAAAACAAAACAAAACTAAGTTATGGTAAGTGCCGAGGAATTGACAAAATTTGGGCTCCATTTTATAAATGCCCGGTAGGAAATCTGTTCTGGTGGGGAGCTTCTCGGGGCTGAACGGGGTTGGCACCACGCCTGCAATTCACAGATACCGCCACTAAGTGGCGGTAGGTCGCATGGCCATGTGATCCAAAGTTGGGGTTACTGCAGCATGCATCTTCGTTTCTGGATCAGTGTCTATTGTTTTCCTCCCCAGGGGATAAAAATCAGAGATTTCAGAAGTCTGTTACCCTTTACAGGGTTAAGAACCAGGGTTATGAATGATAATTTAAGATTTTGTTTTGGGATAAATAATATTATTATAGTATAATATTACATACTTCAAAAAATATATAATGAATGAAAAGTCATCCTGTCACTCCTGCCCTAGCCACCAGTTTACTTTCCACCGACGACCAATATTTATTAGTTTCAGATGATCCTTCAGGAAAGGCTTTATGAACGTGGGCAGGCATGCCTACACTCCCTCTTTTTTCTTGTTCTCTGTCTTACACACATTGGCACACTACACACACCTTCTTCTCTTTGTTCTTTCTTTTAACAGTGTATCTTGCACGTTCCATGTTAATTCATCATGTTTCCTTTTTTCCTCCTCTTCTGGCTGCATATAATTTGAGTGGATGTACCTTCACGTTTTGAACAGTCTGCTGTTCACGGATACCAAACGACACAATGGATAATTCTGCTCATGCTAGTTTCCGCGTGTGTAGTATATGTGTATAAAAACTCCTCGAAATGGAATTTTTAGGTCAAAAGGCTTTTATGTTTGTAATTTCGCTAGAAGTGATCTAATTTTCCACCATAGAAGGCGTACCAATTTCCACTCCCCCACAGTGTGGGACTCCGAAAGTTTCCCCTTGCCCTTGGGACATATCGTGTGTACGCCTGGGTCTCTGAGAGGTAAAAACCATGGTGTCTAGGTGTAGTTTTAATTTGCATTTCTAATTATGAATGAGGATAACTTTTCAGATGTTCAAAAATAATTTGTGCTTCCTTACCTGTGAACTGTTTCATACCTTGGTCTGTTTTATTTTTTCTTCTATGGAGTTGTTTTTTTTTCTTATCTGTTTTTGATAAGTATATATACTTACATATATATATGTACTTATACATATAAGCATATATTTTTGATATGTATATATTAGGGAAATGAACTGCTAGTGGTCCTGAGTTGCAGATATTTTGTTCCTGATTTGTTGTTGACTTTGCTTCTGATGATGACTGGCATGTGGGAAGTTTTCTGAAATCAAATTTAGCCATCTTTTATGTTGTGGCTTTTTAAGTTTCGTGGAAGACTTGGGTCTTTCTTGTTCCAAAATTCTTTCAAAACTCTCTGAATAATGACGGTTGGCCAGACTCACCAGATTTAGGAGTCCTGAGTGAGGGGGAGGCAGGCCTGTGCCTTCGACACTGTGGACTGTGGACCTCAGCCACGATTGCTCCTGTGTGCAGGGATAGGGTATGACCCCAGTGGTTGGCCCAGAGCTTGCCCATGGGAAGAGTGCTAGGAGAGTCGTGGAAGGCAACAGCGCGGAATTAGCCACCCGCCCATATTCACAGATGCACAAGGCTATGCAGATCATTTCCAGGCATAAGTGTCTGCTATCCTAAGGAACCTGACCACACTGGAGCTAGGTAAGATGAAAAGATGAATGCACTTGGATTTCATACTTGACGTTTAAGGCTATGGAATAATTTCTTCCCAATTGTTTCTATCCAGTCATTGGCATTTGGGGAAAAGCTGGGGCCCTAGAAGTCTAGATGAAGCTGAACTTTATGCTGGCTAGAGGAACAGAATGCTTAAGTAGGTGGAACACAAACAGTGGAGATAAGCTCACCTCCAGGGGCAAGGGGCAGTAGGTCGGGAATCTGCCCCTGGCCGGCTTTTGGGCTCTGCCTTCCCTGCCTTTGCTTGGCACTTGGGCTACAAAGCTGCCCTACTAGGACCAGTTTCTCCCTGACAGGAGGCTCTGGCTTACTGGGCTGGCAGAGGGGACTGGGGAGTGGGAGGGAGCCCAGGGCCACGGGAAGTCCACCCCAAGTCTGCGGCTGGTGCTAGTCTGGCTCAGGATTTAGCTTTCCCCAGCCCCTTTTCCTCTGGGTCTGGGCTCTGACCCTCAGAGGAGCGGGATAAGGGGCTCCCCCCCCACCCCGGACCTCCTCTTCCTCCAGTGGCAATCCTCTTCAGAACTGCCCCCACCACATTTTCACCCTAATCCAGACAAAGGACAAAAGAGAACAGAAGGCAAATAATCAGGATGTGAGGGAGGAGGCACCTGAGCCCTTGCTCTGAGCCTCCAAGGCACCCCGTGCATTCATCGAGGTAGAGCTCTCAGGTTACTCCATCTGCCCCAGGACCGCCTGAAAGGGCCAGGGGGGTCAAACGTGACACCAGCGTCTTCAGCACAAGGGCTTCAGGGAGGATTATTAACACTGTGTGGGGGGGTGCATCACCGACTCTTCTTGGGAGGTGCGTAGGTATCTGGAAATGGACGAGCTTAGGGTCCTCTCCATTCAGGACGGCTAGGAGAGAGCGCGTTCGGGCGGGGCCCCAGGTAGGGAAGGTCAGCAGTGGAGGGCTCAGGTAGCAGAGAGTATTAGAAACAAGAGGCTGGAGAAGACCTGGAATGCAGCCCGCGACTGGGGGGCCTGCGGTGGGGGAGCCTCCCCTCCCAGATGGCGCTTCGGGAGAGGCAGCGATCCCCGAGGGCTGCTCGCCTGGGGCCTCCGCACGCCGCCGCGCGGGGCCGAGCAGGGCGCGGTCGCCGCGGCCCCTCCGCGCGCCACGCGCTCCCGAGCCCGCCAGGGGGCAGCGCGGCGCCCGGGGCAGAGTGCGGCCGCGGTGGAGCTCGCCGTCACCTGTTCGACCCGCCTGAAGACCAGAGTGCTACGGCTCCCGATCCGGCAGGTCCGGGGCGCGCCCGGGAATCTGTGTGCTCCCCAGGGCCGGGGGCGGTCGGGACGCCGCGGCGGACAGAGCCCGGGCTCCGGTGCTTGTCCCCGAGCCCAGCCCCGAAGGACCCGGGCCCCAGGTGCGCCCGCCGACTGTCCGGGCGCCGGGCTCCAGGAGGGGGCTGGGCACCAACGCATCTTTGTCTTCCCTTTCTTCCCGCGGCCCGCTCTCGCCCGCGGGCGTGTTCCGACCGGCGGTTCCCGGGCAGGGGGGCGGGGAGGGGGGGCGAGTCCGGGCGGGGGGGAGGGCGCGAGGCGGCCGCCGCAGGCCGGTGCGGGGAGCGCCGGGCGGCCGTGCCGCGGGCGGCCGTGCCGCGTGCGCCCGGCAGAGGCGGCCCTGCGTGCCGTACGCCGCGTCCGGGGCGCGCCCGCCGCTATTCAGCTTCCCGGGCTCATTAGCAGTCTTGGTGTGCGGCTCGGCGCGGGCTCACAAAGAGCTGCGGCAGCGGCCCGGCGCTCGGCCTCGCGGACGGAGCCGGCGGCGGCGGGGCGGGGGCGGGGGCGGCCGTTCACCCGCGCGGCGCCGCGCCCGGGCCAGGTAAGCCGGGGGCCGCGGCCGCAGCCTGGGGGCGTCCGGGCCGGCGCGGAGGTGGGGGGCGCCGGGGCGCGGGGCGGGGCGCAGATGCTGCGGCCCGAGCGCTGCCCCCCCGGACCGGCGGCACTGCGGGGTGGCCGGGCGCCGCTGGGGTCTGGGGACGGGCGTGGGGGAACGGACCGGCGTCCCCCTCGACCGGCCGGCGGGCGCGGGGAGGCCGAGCCGGAGGCTCGCGCATGCCGGGCGGGGGACGCCGCGGTGAGGGGACTACCCTGCGCGGACGGGGGGGCGCTGGCCGGCGGTGGCGGCCCGCTCGGGTCCCGCCGGGCTGGCCGGGCGGCTAGTGCGTTCCGCGGCCCCGCTTGGCGCTGGCAGCAAGTCCCCGCCCCGTGCAGGGCAAGTCCCGAGTTTGGGGTCGCTTCTGGGGTTCCTGCCTCCGGAGAAGGCGAGTCCCGATCTTCTCCCTCTCCCATTTCCCTTCATAATGAGGCCCAGAGGGAGAAACTCCTCAATTAAAAATTCCACCCCCTGGTTTCCCTGGGCCGCCGGCGCGGGGCTGGGAGTGCGGCGCGACCCGCCACTCGCCTCGGTCCCTTCCCCGCAGCGCGCACAGCCTGGCCGGGTTGCTGCTGGGAGATTGGGCCACCGATGATCCAGGCGAACATCGAGCCCCCCGGCCCCCGAGCTGGGCGGCGGGCGGCGGGCCTCGCTGTGCCGCGGCTGGGGGCCAACTTGCTCTGGGCCGGGCGCCGAGGAAGGGTCCGGAGGGCGCCGGCGAGGGGCCCGCCCTGTCTGAGCCTCGCCGCTCGTGGAGGCTGAGATTGAGCCTGCTCCTCTTAACTTAGTATTTACTTGCAGAAGGAGGACTTAATTTTTTTCAGATCTGTTCGTTTACTGCCTGACCGGGGCCAGTCTCCAATCTGTGGTTAAAAACTCACGGTTGACCATGCAGACGGTGAAGTCCCCCACATTCAGGACTCTCATCCCAGCGCTTCTTCCCGTGGGCTGAGTTGTCCCTGGCTTCTTCAACCTCTGGCCCCCTTTCTGGGATTCTCCACCCCCCGCCCCCCACCTTTGAGAAACCACAGCGGTTTTAAGAAATAATGACTTTGGGAGTAGAAGCAGGACAGCTTTTCCTGAGGTGCACATTTGAGGTACTCTGTGGCTACCCAGAGCCTCGGGGCTAGACCCTGGTGCGGTGGTGGCAGGGATTTCTCCTCCACCGTGCAGGGCACGTGGTTCCGTTTCCCAGTCCAGAGCTGCCAGGATGTCCTGTGCTGTGTCCTCACTCCAGGCTGGTCGTCCGCAGCCAGGGCTTGAGAGGGTCTCCTGACATAGAATCTGGTGCGACTCTGGGCGGTGTCCAGGGAGTTAGTGGACCAGCTGGAGCTTGCTGGTGGTCCCGCACTGAGCTGGCAGCCTCTCTAGTGCTGGTGGCGAGACCCCTGGAGTGGTGTCCGGAGCTGGGTTGGGTCTGCTGATAGTACTAGCGATGGGGCCCTGCCAGGGTCTTCTGTGGGAGGCAGCCTGTGTCTCTCCAGACCTCTTGCCATTTGTTAGGTATCATAGCGGCGCCCCCCCCCCCCTTCCATCTCCAGAGTACTGGGCTTCCGCGCCTGGGAGGAGTGCAGGCTGAACCAGATGGTGTGTGTGTGTGTGTGTGTGTGTGTGTGTGCGTGTGTGTGTGTGTGTGTGTGTGTGTGTGTCTGAGGGGGGGTAGGCACCATCAGGAGAGTGTAGCTGGTGGTGGTCAATTTCTTACTCTCTTCTCCCGGTGTTTCTTTCCTGTGGCACCCAAGGCCCGAGTGTGGCTCATTAATTTGTTTGCACAAGCATCCCCTGAGTGGTTATAACTCCCTCCCCCCTTTTTATATAAAATATTAGTTTCACAGGAATAATCGGTGGGGATGGACTGTGAAATGGAGGTGTATAAATAATTCAATCTGCCAACCAAACTAAGAAATGCTGGGTAAAAATAAAGGATAATTGTAAAAGACACCAGTCGCACCCCTGGAAACTGAAAGGGAGCGCTAAAACACCTTGATTTTTCCTAGACACAACTGAGGAACTCAGAGGAAAAACACATTGGATGGGGAGGTTAGCATCAGGCTGGGCTTTGTATGGATTGGGCGCCCTGTGCGTGCGGCCTGTCTTGGGGGAGACACATACAGGTTTCCTCTGGGACTCAGCTCCTCCCCGTCCTGGCTCTGCGTGCTTGAGCTGGTGACTCAACAGGTGAGGGCCTCTGGTGACACCGCAGTCTGAACTCTTGGCGAGACCTTTACTGTCAGGGGAGTCAGAGGAAGCTAGGGGCAGGTGGGCACAGAGGCCCTGAGAACATCCCCGGCTGGCCTCAAGGGCCTTCTGGAACAAGCGGCAGAAACCAGCACGCCTGCCTTGCAGCTTGGTCTTAGAGAAATGGAGAGAGTGCAGGAGAGCCTGGGGTGGCAGTAGCTGGGAACGTGGCAGGTGGCCGTGAGGAATGGGTATGTGTAGACACTGTCAGCTCAATCCCCAACGTAGGTCCCATCTGTTGATTGCTCACCGAAAGGTGGCCCAGGTGCCTGTTGGTGGTTGGATCATGTGCCCGCAGGGAGGATTCTGTGGCTCCATCCCCCCCGTCTGTGTCCCCCGCCCACCGCCTGGGTTGGGTCCAGTTCGTGCCTCTGAAGAGCCTGCTGGCACGGCTGAGTCAGCTGGCGTGGGCTGTCTCCCATCGCCTTTCCCGAAGTCAGTTCATTCCCTCTGGACACATGAGGGAGCCCAGAGAGGACAGTAACCTCAGGGTCACAAAGCCGGGCTCTCTCCGTGGGGCTCACAGTTCCCCAGTGTGCTGCGGAGCCCTCCATATTAGGAATTAGGGAATTAGGATTTCCGTGCTGGCTGTGGGGTTTTGTAAGTTGGGCTGCAGGATTTCCTCTTGGCAGGTGGGGCCCAGGCCAGGTCTGGTGTTCCTTGCTCAAGCCCTCCATGGCTTCCATTCCTTGGTCTGGCTTTCTCAAGTTCCCTTCCTTGCTCCCAACCACAGTCCCTTCAGGTGAACGGGATCACTGCCCAGGCTTGCCTTGGGTTGTTCACACCCTGTCCCTTTGGCCTGGGGCCCCTGTGTCCATCCTTGACAATCCCAGCTAAATGTGGACTCCTTTCCTCTTATCCCCTCGTCCTCAAATTTGCCAAGCTTATGCCTGCCTCAGGGCCTTTGCACCTGCCATTCCCTCTCCTTGGCATGGCTTCCTCCAGATGTCCACCTGGCTTGCTCCCTCACTTACTTCAGTTCTCTGGTTCTGTGCCAGCTCCCTGACCGCCCCTACGTAAATTAACATCACTTCCCCCCTTTTTTGTTAACGCTGTTTTGTGTTTCTTTTTAGTATTTAATGTTCAAATGTTTTTTATTGACTCTTACCACTCCAATGTAAAGACCTTGTTCTCTTCTCTATTCCTGGCAGCTAGAACAGTACCAGGCACCTCGTTAGACCCTCAGTGCTCCTTGGTGGAGGGATGAATGAATGAGTGAGACCCCAGGTGTGGCCTTCTTCCTTTCAGCCTGGCTCCCTGCTCTTCCTTTTCCCAAGCCCCAGGGCTGGAACGGAGCTGTATTCACACTTGTATTCACGGTTGGTTGGATCCTTCCTAGAAGTCAGCACAGAAGCTTGTGCTCAGTGGGCAGACAGGAAGGAGCTGTGGAATTTTACAGTGCAAGCGTGTGTTCAGATAGGCCCGGAGACAACATGGTTGGAAAGGTAATCCGGCCCCAAGAGTGGGGTCCTGATTCTTCACAGAAGCTCCCTTTTGGATTTTCGGTTTGGATGGCATGTCGTCGGGCTGTCCCTGCTGCCAGAGCCCACTCTGTGTTGCGTCCTCAGTCACCTGGGGTATAGAGGTGCTGGGAACGAGGCATCCTCTTGCCCAGGTTCCCTTCTTCCTCCATCTGGATGTTTCTAAACTTGTCTTGTACCTTATGTCAGACCCGGCATCTCCAGGCTCCCAGCCAGTCCACCTGCCCCATGTTTGCCAGCCTCCCAATCCTCCTGTCCGTGCTGTGGTCTCGCTGGGGAAGGCATGCTGGTGGCATCAGGAGGAAGGCAGTGTGAGGTTGGGAAGGACAGTGGGGTTTGGAGGAACGAGAGCTCCGTTCAAAGAACCTGGCTCTGCCACTCATCACTGGGGCCTTGGACAAGTCACTGGCCTTGGGAGTCTTTCTCAGCTTCTGTCCTACTGACATTATACGTCTTGCTTGCTATTGTTTGGGGGCACATGTAACTATATATACAGTTCCCAGTATCGAGCTGATGCACAATGTCATTACCATGCCTAGGGCTTTGCAGGGGGGCCCGTGTGGCCTCCAGGCCCGTTGTGGTTTCTGCTATTTCCCTGGAAGTTTGAGGGGTCAGGTTTGGTAGTTCAACCACAGCCTTATAAGAGAACATAGTGTGGGCGCTTCGTAAACTCTCAAGAGCCGTTCTCATGTCAGGTGCTACATCTGTTGTTTTGTGTCTGAAGGATCAAAATTAAGAAGGGAAAAAAACACGTGGTTGAGTTTCCTGCATCTACTGACTGAGAAAATATTTTCGTCTCATGGTATTCTAACAACCGAAATGCTCCAACATTTGAAGATGGTTTTTCATGGAGAAACCAGCCCAGGTCAATGCACGTCGGTGGGCACTTATGCTGGTTGAGTTCTGGTCCTCTGTGTTTGCTCTTTTAAATAATGTCCCTCGAAGCCCAAGAGGCAGATCGATTGTCTCATCTTGGCAACAAGGCGGCTGCAGATCAGGTGGCTGGGGCTGGCCTAGGAGCTCCCTGCAGGGCCGCACTGGGATTCGGGCCTCAGTGGGAGAGAGCGTGAGGCCCGTCTGCTCCCCCTCGGCCCCCCCATCCCACTGGGGCTTTGTTCATATCATACTTATTTTTCTACTGGGTAGGCGTGAGTAGGATTCATGACCACTCACCTGATCCACCCAAGGGTTAATTTTCAACATGTGTCTAGAGAATCTGATAGCTGGTGACCAGTGGACCTGAGCGCTGGTTGGCGGTTGGAGAGTAACGGACATGTCACAGGTGACCCAGGGTCCTACACGGGGAAAGTGAGAGGGCTGGGAGCGTGCCACCCAGCAGAACAGCTAATACTATTGGTGGGTCTGTAAAGGTGTAATCCTTTTTGCACTTGGAGTTCACAGGGATTCCTTGCCCTTCCTGTCCCAAGCATCAGCTTTGCAGAGAGACACTGAGGTCTGAAATGCTCAGGCCCTTGTTCTAAACAAATTCGAATATGTAAATAGTCAGGAGTACGGTATTTGTATTTAGAATTCTCGGTTGGGATATATCTGTACATAGTGTATACGTATTTCTATATATATAGGTATGTGTAATATGTCTACATCTATCTTTTTTTTTTTTAATTTGATTGGTTTTGTATTCCTGGAGTTGATTCCCCACCAAGGCAGCTCTAAATATGAATTTTTCTGAATTGTTGTATGCATCGTTAATTTAATAAAAAATATATGGTGTATCATTTTTCTCAGTTGGTTTGATTATCACTTGTCTTGGAAAAATCCATTGTTTCAATAACAGGAGACCCATTCACTGAGTGAACGTGTGCATTTAGGGATGATGGATTTCTCAGGTCCCTCTGGCAGCAAGTGTGTGTGCATTGTTCAAATAAAACGCAGTTTACATTTCTTGGTCTTTTGGTGCAGTAAGTGAGCCATGTGCTCTTAACATCTGTCCATATTATCCAGAGCTGGTGACAGCTGTTATGGATGAGGTGGAGTTGGAGTGCAGCCTGTGTTAGGAATCAGAAGCCCGGCTCTGCCTCCCAACAGCCCTCGAAGGCCCCTGCTCAGAGTTTGACTTAAAGCCTCCTAAAAGGACACACGTAGGTCTGCGCTTCCTTCCTCACCAGCCTACTGAGTTACACGGAATTAATGAAGACGAAGCGAGATAGGGTGTGGGTGAGCGTTTTGTTATGATAAAGTGCTTGCTTAACCCAGTCACCAGGGTTAGCGAGAGAGAGAGTGTGTGTGTTTCTCCCCAGCTTGTCTGACGGACCTCAGATACCAGGCGCACCTTGGGTCCCTGACTGGTGCTGGCTGGTCCCAGTGAAGGCAGGCAGGTGACTGATGGATAATTGGTCCTGGCCACGGATGGGTCCCAGCGCTGCGCACTTGGCCTGCCTGCTAGATCACGGGCCCCTGAGGCAGGCTGTGCTTGGTCTTGGCGATGGCTGTTTTCTCTAGAGAATGGTAGTGGGAGAACCCTGACCCACGGCCCCTCCTCCACGTGACTTCCTTTGTGTACGCGGACCGCGAAGATTCTGCTTGGGGCCTTTCTCCTTCGGGTGCCAGAGAGGAGCCCGCAGACGTATGGCAGCAGACGGGCCATCTGCCTTTGGTTCTCACGGGGACGTGTCTGAGCTGTTTCTTGGGTTGGAAACTCGGAGAGCAGAAGCCCCTCCAGACCAAGAACTCCTGACTGTGTCTCTCCTTTGGGCTTTAACAGATTTCGGCTTCTAAATTAATTGCATTTCATTAAGTAATGGTTTTCTTCTTGATCCCAGGCTGCTCTGTGCTTAATCAGCAGTGGTGAGTGGTGCCGCTAGACTTACTGTGATGCCCTCAGAGGCAGAGGCACCTCTGGCTCGCATCGACTTCTTGTGGGGAGCTGCCTTGGGGGACCCCTGGATGTGGCAGCCTTCTCCGCCCCCCCCCCCCCCCCCCCGCTAGCTCTGAGAACCCCTGCCTTAACTCTCGGTACGTGTTGCTCTTTTTACCTGTCGTGTAGGATGGCTTATGTACGGACGGACACAGCGGGGTGCTGGGCACTTAAATGGCAGCCCCTCATCCGCCCCTGTCATTCCCCTGCCTGTCCCTTGCTGAGTGGGGCCTCTGCAGTGCGGACAGGTGCCTCCACTTTAGATAGCCCTCAGCCCTTTGCTGAGCGCGGCATCCATCCGTCCATTCCTCCATCTGCTCCACAGGTAGTTTCTGAACCCCTGCTCTGTTCTGTCTTTGCCAAGCTGGGTGAGGTCAGGAGGGAGGGAGTAGAGAGGGGCCGGTGGCGACTGTGGGATGGCATCAGAGCCCCCAATTCTGGCTGTGGGCCCACAGCCCTCCTAGGGAAGCACAGACTGGAAGGTGTGAGAGACCCAGTGTGGGTCGGGAGAGGGCTCATGGAGGGCACATGGAGTAGGGGCTTGGGGAGGCGTGCCGAGAGAATGCTGGGAGGGGTGCATGGGGAGGCATATGGGGGGTGCGGGAGCCCATGCATGGCTGAAGAAGGGCAGGGCCCGGTCTTGCACCCCTCAGAGCCATGTGGCTCCAGGGGCCTCGTTCCCTACTGTCTCATGTAGGAGGAGGCTGCTGCCGAGTCCCAGCCTTGCTGGCGCGGATGTTTAATTTTACCCTTTAGAGACTTACAGGCTTTCTAGATTAAATTGCCGCTGTTCCTCTACAAAAGCGACAAAAATCTGTGGCAAGCCATAAATCACGTTACTAATTTGCTCGCACGGAGTTAGCTTCTGCAGCTCTGCTGTGGCTTACTGGAAGGAGAGTCGGGCAAACAGAGGAGCCCATTTTCCACTTGTCAGCGAGCTCTGGAAGACTGGGGGGGACACAGGTCACGGACGCGGGGCCGCCTCAGCCTGGCCGCCCTGCCCGCCACGTGGCCATCTTTGCCCTGCCTGGGCGGCCTGCTGGTCATGGCAAGGGTTCCTCAAGGCTTCCTGGCCCTCTGTAGGGAGGGGGCTGACCCGTCATGGGGAGGGAACGGGGAAGGAGGGGGAGAGAGTGGCAGCTACTGGACAGATCTGCCGTGGCCAGGCAGCCCGCTTCCAGAGGCCTCTGCGGGCTGGCCAGCTCCAAAGAGGCCCTCAGACGCCTCCTGTGTGTGGCCCTGACTCCCCAGGGTACCCATAACCCGTGTCCTCTCTTCCCCTTTTGAGGCTCAAATAGGCTGCAGTGGCTGTTCATCCTCTGGGTTATGGTGGCTCCGAAAACATGTTACAGGTTGCCTTTCTTTTTGGAGAGCGCTCAGCCTGTTTTCTGCTTTGGTGCAGGGCAGGCGTGAGCACCATTCCCTCCCACGAGGCCGGTGGCCTGGCCCTTGTCACACTGCCTGTTGGCCCAGGCCTGGGTGCTGGCCCATGCTTCCTTCGTCACTTACTGTCAAGTGCCACGCGTGGCTTGCTAGTTGTTGGGCCAATTAGAAACCGTGACTTGTTGAGAGCAAGCTTCATCTGATGGGGGTGGTGTTTGTGTGCCAACCTTGATCCTGCCCGCGGGCCCCACAGCTGCACCAGGCAGAGAGGAGTGGGGAGGGGGGCTCTGAGCATCACGTGCTGCCAGGACGGGGGCTCTCGGGGCTCACTCTCCTGATGGCTTTATCAAGCACCTAACACCACATTGCAGGTCACTTTGACTGACTCCGAGAGCTGCTTTCTTCCTTTCCAGTGACAAAGAAGCCAGCCGGTGGTGTATTTAATAGCTGAGGTTTCACAGCAGAAATCAAGTGGTTCCGTCGGTGGTGTGGCAGCCTGTCCATGCTCATGCATGATATCCACAGCAGGGAACACATGAGTGCCTGAGCCGAGGGACTGGCCATCACTGCCTACGGAGTCAGAAGAGTGCTGTAAAATCCACACATACTTGTAGAAGTACAAATAGAGTTTACTTTCTCAATGGCCACCCTTGAGGTGAAATTAGCTTCAGTTTCAAGGAAGTAAATGGAGACATAAGTCATCAACTTGGGACTGATTTATTTATTATTTTTATCTCACCCACCCCAATTCCCGAGCGTGGTCCTCAGGCTCTCGTGCGTATTCCTTGTGGAAACTGTCCAAGCTGACCGAGACCTGGAGTCCATGATGGGTGTTCGTCATCTAGGATTCAGGTCAGCTGATCATTTGGGCACAGTGGGACCTCACATCTCAGGCCCTGATACCAAAACCTTTTTCCCCCCCTCCACACACATGGGCTTAGTGGAATATATTTTAACAAATTACTCATCTTAAGATAATGCACTATATTATTAATAAGGAAAAGGCAGACGACTGGGTAGAGGAAGGGGACAAAAGACACTTCACCTGAAAAAGGTCCAATAAACATATGAAAAGATGCTTGACTCCATTAGTCAACAGGGAGATGTCAGGGGTCTCCAGAGAAACAGAATCAATAGGGTAGGCGTGTGTGTGTGTGTATTTATCATGAAGAATTGGCTGATGTGATGGTGGAGGCTGAGAAGTCCTAGATCTGCAAGCCGAAGCCCCAGCAAAGCTGGTGGTGTAACTCAGTCTGAGTCTCGTGAGTCTAAAAGCCTGAGAACCAGGAGAGCCAGTGGTATAAATCCCAGTGCAAGTGCAGGAGAAGAAACAAGCTGTCCCAGGAGGCAGGACTAGAGGGGTGAATTCCGCCTCCCTCTACCTTTTGCTTTTGTTCAGTCCCTCCGTGGATTGGATGATGCCCACCCATGTTGGGGAAGACCATCTACTTGACTGAGTCCACTGATTCAGATGCTAATCTCATCCAGAAACCCCCAGAGACACTGTTCAATCTGGGTGCCCTGTGGGCTCGTCACTTTCATGCATCCAGTTAACCATCATGATGTGGTATCGTTACACACCTACCAGAATGGCTGAAGTTATCAGGAACTAGCAGGTGTTGGGGAGGATGTGGAGCAATGGGAACTGTCCCTGTTGGTTGGGGTGTCAATTTCTACAACTGGTTTGGGAAGCTATTTTACGGCACCAACTAAAGCAAAAATTACATATACCCTCTGACCAGCAGTGTCTCTGTGAATGGAGTTGCGGGAAACAGAGCATACGGCCACTGGGCTGAAGAAGTCAGGTCCTAATCCCTGGAACCTGTCAACATTACCTGAGATGTTAACTCCTATGCTAACTCATATGCGATTAAGGATTTTGAGAGGAGATAGTCCTGCGTCCTCTGGGTGGGCCCTAAATGCTGACCCACGGGTCCTTCTGCAAGAGAAGCAGGGGAGATAGGAGGCAGGGGAGGAGGCTGGAACCACAGAGGCAGAGATTGGAGCAGTGTGGCCACACGTCAGGGCGTTCTGCCAGCCCCAGAAAGTGGAAGAGGAGAGGAATGAGTTCTCTGGAGCCTCTGGAGGGAGTGCGGCTCCTGCCGACGCCTTGATTTCTGCCCAGTGAAACTGTTTTCAGCCTTCTAGGTCCTACAACGGTGAGAGAATCAGTGCGTGTTGTTTTGGGCCACGCAGTTGTGTGGTGATTTGTTATAGTGGCCATAGGATGCTGATACAGCCATCGAGAGGCAGACTCGCCCAGCATGCCCAGGTTTACCCCCACACGGAATGCCACAGAGCAAGCCACGAGTGGACCTTCTGTGAGCGCACGCAACAGCATGGATGAGTCTTGTCACATACCGTTGAATGAAAAAAAACCCAGACCCCAGAGTCCCTTACTGCATGTTTCCTGCGATAGGAAGGTCAACAGGCAATTTTTATCTCTGCGGCTGGAAGTCAGGTTGCGCTTGGGAGATGGTGATTAGAGAGGGCGTGGTCGGGCCGGGCCAGGCTTTTGGAGGCACTGGCAACATCCCTTGTCTTGATCTGGGTTGTGTTTTGCATGGGTGAATTCCAGTTCATGATACGAAACTTTTCAGTACATCTACTTCAATAAAAGCTGAAAAAAAAAAAAAAAACCCAACAAAAAACAGCTCCAAAAAAGAGCAGTACATCATCTTGAAATTTTTAAGGAGAACTTTCAATAGACTGACTCATGGCTTATTTTACTGCTGGAACAATAATATCAAATCAAGATTACATTTAATGTGAGATAATGAAATTTTGCCATTCCAACAAGTGCTTATTAATATTTAGATTCCAACTGTGTTTTCCAGATGAAATCAGAGGACGTAAACCCAACGAGGATGCTAAGATCTGTATGCCTGTAATTGATAATGGATAAGTTATCTAGATGAAATGAGTTTTAATTCCTGCCTGTGAAGGGAGCTGTGCTCTTAAAACCAGACACGAACAGGCCAGGTATGTAAGGGTCAGATGCTGTGCACTTTCAGGTGAGTGGGAGGGAAACCAAAGAGCTTTAAGAAGTAAGAGCAGAGGGAGGTGGTGTGTATGAACTCTGGGTGAGCCCTGAAATCTGGCTGGAGGTCCCATGACATCGTCTGTCCATGCACCCTCCCGGCCACCTTGCCCAGCACACGGAGGTCCCCAGAGATCTCTGCTGTCTTTGCCTACACCTCTCCCTGGCCTGTTTTTCCTACCCCTTCCACCTGTGAGTTCTCTGTCATCCCTCCCAACCCCGGTTGGGCAGCCCCACAGCTGTGCTGCAAGGCTCTGTCCCTGAGACTGTCTTACACAAGCAGACAGTCTCAGTGGTCTTTTCCACGGTTTTTTCCAGGGATGCAAGGGAGGCAGCTGCTGACCCATGGCTGTGCAGCCTCGGAGGTTCCATGCGCGTCCCTGGCTTCACTCTGGTGAACTGTCAGCCTTGACCTGGTGCAGGGAAGGCATGGTGGCTTCTTCAACATGGCCGTCCAAGGGGTGTCCCCAGACAAGGGGGGGCTGGGGTCTGTGGGGGCCCTGGGCCCATCGGGAGCCAGCCTGGCGCAGCAGGGCCCCCCCAGCACTGGTCCAGGCTGATGTGATGTGTTGTGGGGGCATCACTGAGATTTTTGGAGCAGGTTCTACGTATGTGGTGGCGTAGTTCAGGAATCTAGAAGCGTGGGTTCTCCAAGCCCCCGGTTGAGCGCTCTCTAGCTGCATCTCCTTCATCCCAGAGGGTAAGCTTTGTTTATGAAGCTGGAGAGAGAGCTGGGTGGCCCTGAACCCAGCTCCTTCTTACCTCCTCATGCCCCCGTCCCCTGTGTCCTGGACCAGATGGGCTTCCTAACTACCCCTCCTTTCCCTCAGTGCTGCTGCTGAGACCTGTTCTCAGCTCAGTGGCCTCCCTGGTATCCCCCTCCTCCCCTCTCCCTTGGTGTTGTTTTCCCTCTTGGCACTCACCCTCACCTGGACTACACTATGAGTTTGTCTCTCATCCTTCTGCATGGAGAGCTCCCCGAGGATGGGGGTGCTCCAGTGTCAGGGGGAGGAGCGTGGCTGGAGTTGAGGGTGGGCCTGGGCCAGTAGCAGTTTTTGCCCCGGATGATTAGTGAGGGAGCTGGACTCTTGCCAGAAGCACGCCCTGCCCGTGTTGGCTCGAGGACTACTCCCAGTGGCCTGGCCACCCTGGGGACATTGGCACAGCCCTGGAGCAAGCATTTCCGTGTGTGCAGTGTGCAGAGCATCATGCTGGGTTCTGGCGCACATGCAAAGGAAACAGTGCTGTGAAGCCTGGGCCCTGCCCTCAGGGGGCTTTGGATTTGGTGAGTTTGTTGGGCGGCGGGGGGGGGGGGGGGGGGCGTGTCATAGTCAATGGATAGAAGAATAAAGGGGGCTCCTGCAAAGTGTGGCAGCAGGCGGAAGATGCACGCCTGAATGAGGTGGTCATTCTGACGGTGACTCATAAAAATCAGAGCGTGTGAAGGGGGCGTGTGCACCCCAGTCCCCAAATGTAGACTCTACTGGGTGATGTTCTTCCAGAGAGCACAGATGGAAGCGGAATAGTAACTTGGCAGTGGGAGGGTCAACACCAACAGTGATGAGTCATGCTGAGTGTCAGTGCCCTTGATAGGATGGGATGGAAATGGCAATTTACCTCTGTGGTTTGTCTCCCCCAAACCCATCACTTCAGTCTAATCATAAAGAAAATGGCGGTTAAATTCCAATAAAGGAACATTCTACAAAGTACCTGCCCGGTACTTCTTAACACTGATGAATCCATAGTGTCATACAAAACGGAGACTGTCACAGCCAGGAGGAACTTAAGGAGGCACGATGACAAACTGTGACGTGTCCTGGTGGGGACCCTGGAGCAGAAGAAAGACACTGGGGAAAAACTGAGGGGATATCAGTAAAGTGTGGACTTCAGTTAGCAGTGCATTGGTACTGGTTCATTAACTGTAACAAAAATGTAGGACATTAACGTAAGATGTTCGTGATCTTACATTAATGGGAAATGGGATGTCGGGGTCTATCTATGGAAAATCTGCAAAAAAAAAATTTGTACTAAAAAGTGAAGTCTGAGCCTCACTGAAAACTGGAGGAGAGTTCAGTTTAGAATTTGGAATAAAAATTTTTGTATGCCTGGCATTTCTGGGTGCTTGAAAATCACAGGTTTCTCAGGTGTGGTGGGCGTGGGTGCTGGGGACCACCCCCGGGAGAGACGATCCCAGCCAGGACACTCACGGGCACGTGGGCCAGGTGCCCTTGGTCGCGAGACCGCACAGCTGAGCTTCCTTCTGCTTCCTTCTTATGTGTGCGGAAAAGGAAAGCATTGACACCAAAGTGTCAGTGTCTTGAGCTGCCTCCCCTGATCAGCCCCTGGGTCGCTTAGAGTTAGTGACCAGAGGCCATTTTGGGGGCGGGGGTAATATTAGTTGCAAGAGGCAACATGGACCCAAGCTGATGTGTGTGCAGTTGAGGGTCCGGTGAGGAGGGAAAAGGGAGCCAAGTGTCTTTGTGGGCTGAGCTGGTGCTAAGGATTCACGGCCAACACTGAGTAGGTGGTAGAAATGGCTTTGTTCCCATAGGAAGGGCCGGCTGGCAAGGATGCTGGAAAACAGCTCCCCCCCCCCACCCCGGCAACTAAATGCCTGGTTTTTGGGTAATTTCATGGTCTTTAAAGTACGTAAGCATCACTTCCTATATTTTTGGGGGAGGCTCAGCAGAAAGTGAAAGGAGGAGCCCCACGGGGGAGGGAGAAGCCTGGTTGGGATCCCTGCTGCCCTGTAAATGGGCCGGGCCAGCCAGGATGCTGTGGTTTATGGAGAATTGGAAGGGCCTGCCTGGGGCTCAGCCTGCTTGCTGAAGCCGAAGCCTGGCTGGGCAGTGGTGGGCGCGGCTTCCTCCACTTGCAGCCGGAGCAGACACCTGCTTTGCAAGATGGCATGAGTCGTGAACGAGACCGTGTGCGCCCTGCATCACTGTGGGATCTGGTGCTCAGTCTGGGACAGGCGAGGCTTGGTGCTGCAGCTGGTCGGGGGGAGGGTACCTACACCGCTGGGGACCTTGTGCAGGTCACGGCCCCTCACATGTCCCCAAGCCAGTGAGAGGAAGTGATCCCTGCAGGTGTTACAACTCATCCGGATTTTATGACAAAATCAAGGTGTGAACTGCATGAACCTGCTATTTTTGTTAACTCAGAAGTGGTCAAAGGCAAGCAGTTTCCTATGGTTCAGTTCAGTAGTTTAGTGTTAAAGCCGTTTTTTGGCAAGAGAGAATACTCTTTATCTTAAAAGCTTTATTTTTACTTTTTCCGTACCTATAAATTTGTTGTGTTAGGAAGTAGAGATAAGCAAACAGAAGAAACTTTGAGATGCCCAGGTCTCCTTGCTGGGGGATGGTCGTTCCCTTGGGGTCTTCCCGGCTGCTTGGGCACGTGCTTGGCTGCCGACGAGCCTTCTCCTGGACTGTGTCAGGGTCCTCTTTCCCAGCCATCGGATGTTTGCACAGCATTCATGGACCCGGGCCCCCAGGCTTGGACATCGGAGTTGTTTAGAATGTTTTTCTGCTGTGAATGATGCTGTAATAAATATTCTTGCAGCTCCTTTTTTCTTTTTTTGCAGATACCCGTTTCTTTCCTTACGATACATTTCGGGTAAAAATGCTGGACGAAATGTGAAAGCCTCAGACTGACCTCCAGAAAGGCTCATTGCCCGCTGACAGTGTCAGAGGGAGGGGGCTGCCTTCCCTCTCTCCCCTTTCTGTCTCTCTCTCATCCAGTCCTTCCCTCCCCCTCCCTCCCCTCCCCCCTGTTTGATGGGACCCCATGGTGCAGCAGTCCAGGGGGTAGCATCCCAGCTGCCCCTCCAGTGCCTTGTGACCCCCCAGGCTCCCTGTGGCCCCCATTCCAGGGTTTGCTTGTGGTATTTTGAGAGGAAACCAGTAACTTGTGGGGGGAGCCTATCTGGAGAGTTTCAGAGACTTCCTGCTGACACACAGGCGGCCAGTCAGCGTGGGGCTGATGGCTCAGGTGTGGTGGCATTTCTTCCAGGGTAAAGACATCCCTTTCCTGATTGCCCTCACCCCCCACCATGCTGCGGGCATTGGGGTGCTGGCCTCATTGGCCAGACCCAAGCCCAGGGCTCATGAGCCCTTATTATTTTTAAACTATCTTATTTTTCTGGAGATTTGGCAAGTGGAGTGATGGCAAGCCCTCTCTTCCTGAACTGCCTGAGCCTGCTCCGGTGCTTGTGAGTCAGATGGCTGGTTGCCACCGTGGGACTCTTGGCCTGGTGCCCTGTCCTGGAGCCGTCGGCTGCCCTGAGAATCCAAAGAAAGGCTGCTGAATCCTGCGGCCCCAGGAGGATCTTTGTCCTCCTTTTGCAGAAGGAATTGACTCGTGGATTCGCTCTGTTGAGCTGGAAGGAAGAATTTTTAAATTTCCTCTGTTTGAAGAACCTAAAATGGGACAAACTACATCAGTTCCCCAAAATTGGACTTTTAAGCAAGTTCTTGGAAAAATGGACTATTTTCTATGTGTGGGAGCAAATTCTGTGGGAGCCTTCTGGTAATGAATTTTAAAGTGCATGTCTATTAGTGTCATTCTCAAATACTGAAGAGTCTTGAAAACCAGAAGTTGCCCAATCAAAGCCTGGGAGGCAGTACCCGCCCCTCCGGGAGGGGACAGCTGGGCAAGCCCCCCTTTCTCTGCCCCAGTTCCTCTCTCCCCAGGTCAGCAGCACTGTTTGTAACCAGGGCTAAACACTCCTTCCCCCACCTCCTGAAGATCCTGAAAGACATCAGAAGGGTGAGGTGCAATGCTGAGTGACCCTGAACTTTTTGGGGGTATATACTGTCTGGTGGAATGCAGAGCTTGTGTGTAGTTTCATTAGCTAATGGCAAAAGAGCTAATAAGTAAAATAAATAGATATGACATCTCTGTTTTTAAAATAGTGCCTTCTAATAATTCTCTTGTATCTCTAGAGGAGGAGAGAGCCATTTTTCTGGCAGCAGAGTTTGGGGTTGAGAAGAATCCTGGCCTCATTGATGAGGAAGGTGTCTGACGTACTCTAGATCGGGGATTCCTTTGGCATTGGTTTTGCATGAGCACATTTTTTTTTACTTTATTTTAATTTCTGATTATAAGGCTAATAGACATTATTATAAAGGGTCAAACTTTACAGAAATACATAATGTAGAACATGAAATCCCCACCCCCTCCACTCCACCCCCTGCAAAGACAACCGTTGTTAAATTTTGGTGCAAATTCCTCCTGTTTTTTGTCTGTTTGTTTGTTTATAGAAATGTTTTACTTAAATCTTCCACAAATATGTATATGTTTGTTTTTAATATCTTTCAATGAACCGAGATTATATTATCAGTATGATTTGTACTTAGATCTCTCCCTTCAGCAGTGCATCTCAGACATTGTGTCTTGTCAGTTGTGCATAATAACATTATTCTAACATTGTACAATACTTGACTGTTGGAGAGAGAGTGCGTGTGTGCAGAGCGTGTGTGCAGGGAGGGGCAGAAGGAGAGGGAGAGAGAGCCTTTAGCAGACTTTTTCCTGAGCACAGAGCCTGATATGGGGCTCGATCCCACAACCCTGAGATCATGACCTGAGCTGAAACCAAGAGTCAGACGCTTAGCCGACTGCACCACCTGGGCGCCCCTTGACTGCTTACTTATTGACGAACTTTTGGGTTGTTCCCATTGTGCACCCACATTGGTCACACCAGAATGTGGAGTCTCACACGTCTCTCCTTGCACATGTGTGAGGATGTCTTTGTAGCGTGGGTGCCGGAGGCAGACTTGCAGGGTGGAATGATTGGAGCATTTCCAGTGTGAATAGGTATCCCAAGGTGCTCTCTGGAGCAGTCCTGACCATTTTAAGGGATGCCGGTCGTGTGGGACAGCTGTTTCCCTGTGTCCTCGTCAACAGATGATGTCTTTGTAGTTTCACTCGGTCATATGGGTATAAAAGTTATCACTTATTTAAAATGAATGAGAACAAGCTTCCTCTCGGGTACTTCATCATAATCTGAATTGCTTCTCTTCATTTCTTTTTTGCATCCTTCCTTGTCTTTCTATTGACTTGTTCATCTTTTCCTTGTGGATTTATAGGCGTTCCTGGTACAGGAGGGTTATTTCACCTTCACTCTCTATGTTGCAGATACTGTCCCCCTAATGTCTTTTATTCTTCACCTTGTTTTAGAGGCATCCTTGATGGCAGAAGAATGTGGACATTTTATGTTGTCAAATCTATCAAGCTTTTCTGTGATAGCTCCTGAATTTTGTATTTGACTTTGAGAAAGGAATTCTCTGCCCTAAGTGTATATACCTACCTCCTATATAGAGAGATTTTCTTCTCATATTGATAGTTCAGATCTTCTGACATTTACATCTTTTATTCATCTGGAATTTATTTTTAGGTATGTGAGCTGGAGATGGAAGTTTTCTCATATGCGTATGGTTTTCCGACACGATGTATTAATAGCCCATCTTTGTCTCTGTTTTGAGATGAGGATTTGTCATGTATGAAGTTGTTGTGTCGTGGGGCTGTCCCATATGTCTGGACCGTCCGTTCTGATTTATTGATGTATTCTTCTGCCAACATCTACTGTTTAAGTTACTGTGGCTTTTTGTTATGCTTTGTTACCTTAAAGGGCTGCTGCCTCTTCATTAATTCTCCTTTTTTCATGTTTTTCTAACCTTTCTCGTACATTTCTTTGACTAGATAAACTTCAGAATAAGCTAAATTCATCCCAAAACCTGATTGGGATTGCTCTAGAGGTTTATTTGAGGGAGAAGAGACATCTTTATGTTTTCTTCTCATCTGGATATTTGGATTTATTCAGAAGGCCTTTTATATCCTTCACTAGTGTTTCATTGCTTTGTTCATGTACATTTGATACATTTCCTGTTAGATGTATTCATAGGTATTTCTTAGCCCCTGTGGCTGTTGTCAGTGGGGTTAGCCCCTCCTCCGGCCTCATTTCCCAGCTGATTCTGGCAGATATACAGGGAATATGTTGACTTCTGAACAGCTAGCCTGCCTGTCCACCTGGCCTAAATCTCTCTGTTGGCCTGAATGGTTGGTTCGTTCCTTCTCTTGGATTTTCTCATTGGGGGATCGTTTGCCAATGTTGACCTCTCCTTCCAGATAGACGCCTTTTTATTACTGGCTCGTTGTTGTGGGATCTTGATTAGCTAGCTCTGTGAGCACCTGGGGTCTCACGGCGCACCCCCAGGATGGCCGTCTGCTTCACATCATGGGGTCAGCCCTTTCACGGGGCCCGCATGTGTTCACAGCCCCTCAGGCCACTTGCTGTGCCCTGAAGTGGGGGCAGGCTGATGGGGGATGCTGTGGGGCCCCGCCCCCAAATCAGTGCCCTACCCCCGGCAACAGTGGTGCATGCACAGGTTGCGGGGGAAGTGGGTGGGAAATGCAGGATATAGCCTGGGTTCTCGAAACTTCCCTCTGCAGGTGGTGGGCCAGCATATGGGAGTCTGAGGCTGGGGGAGCCCAGGGAGGTGGCTCTCAGCAGGGAAGTGTGGGCATTGGCCAAGCCGGCCCAAGGAATACCCTGTCCCAACTGTGTCAAGAGGTGGTGCCTATGTCACAAAATTCCCACGTGGACCCTCGGGGCAGGCCCTGGAATCCGTGGTGATGGTCACTCAGGGTCACCCTTAGGAAGTGAGTCCAGGCAGGGGGGAGGTGGGAGGATGATGGTGCCAGGGGGAGGAGGGGATGAGTTGAATGCAGGATCCCCTTGGTCAATCCCTTTGCTCGAGCCATTAAACAAAAACATCCCTTCCTCTTGTTTACACTGTAGCTTTGGCCCAGGGGCATCACACTGTCCGGTTCTCTGTGCTTCTTTCTGACAAATGGTAGAGAGCTGCCTTTGCAAGTTAAGTTTCCTCATTTCTTTTGCACATCATGGAATTTTTGCATTATTTTCCCCCATTTTCACGTAGAATGTTCGTTGAAGGTATTGTAGCTATCAATACTTGTTCATAACATGTTTGGGGTGATGGACATTATTTCCTCGTTTTCTGAGGTAAACCAGCCACCTCGCGCCTTGGGGAGGTGGTGCTGATGCTTGGCACTTTGAGGGTTGGCGGACACTGTGACGGGTTAAGCCCAGGGGGACTGAGCTGCAGGGTGCGGTGGTGTGACCCACGCCGTCCTTCGGTGGTGGGCTGGGGTGGGCTCTGAGACTTCGGGGATGGGAGGTCCCTGCCCCTGGGGGCAGAAGTCTGCTGGAGAGGAGAGGTGGGGCCTGCCTGCATGGGTGGGCTCCAAACCTGGTGTTTTTGTTTTTTACCATCCTGTCTGCCAGCAATCCGTTCCTCTTTCAGACCCCTAGACACCCCATTTCCAGCCTCTTTCTGCCTCATTTCCACTGCTCACAGGAGGATGCACAGCAGGAGGCTGCATGGTTTTCCGTGCTGTCTTCAAAGCTGATGGGGGCAGAGCTAGGCCAGCCGTGTCCCAAGCCAATGGAAGAGCAACTAGCAAGAAAACCACTCCACCTGTGGTACAGTAGAAATTCTGGTTAGAGGAATGGCCAGGAGGAGGGACAGGGGGGTCCACTGCGGAGGGAGGTAGCTCTCAGGACATGGGATATGGAGACACAGACACACGGAGATGGCAAGTCCAAGGGCCCTGGGTGTGTGATCTCTGACACCAGGGGCTCGGTGGGTCTCCATTATATGAGAAGGTTGCATTCCCTGCTTGGCCGGACAAGAGTTCTCTTTTGTTTGAATCCTTCCTTGCAGTTTGGGATGGGTTCTGGAATTTGTATTCTAAGTGATGGAAAAGCGGCAGGCAGCCTTTCGTGATGGTGAGATTAGCTTTGTCAGGTACCCCTGAACTGGAGAGGTGATGGTGTTAAAATCCAGTAACTCAACCCGTGCAATGTTAGTAAGGCCTTATGTATCTAATTATATCTTGCTTGAAAGTTGGAAATCTGTACGGTAACTTTTAGGATGCTTGATGGGGGTGAGGGGCAGCTGTTTGCGGGGCCAGGCTTAATACCTGCTGTGTGCACCTCATTTCCTGGGAATCACTGAGGAACAGCAATTTGATTTTCAGTTTTAAGCCCGATCTCCCAACAGTCAGCCTTACAGAGCAGAATGTTGAAACGGGCTGCGATCACGGTGTTCCTAATCAGGTGGGTTTTATTTTGAAAGAGTGGACGGTGACAGCATTTCACTGTGTTCATATGCCTGCTCACAACAGCCCAGTTTTTCACAATTCTGTCCCCCACGGTGGCCTGGGCAGATCCCAGCTCATCTCTGAGGCCGCCTGTGTGCGCGGATGCATGGACCAGCCACAGCCAGGAGGGGAGGGCAGCGGAGGGGGGCCTCCGATCCAACTAAAGGACCCATGCGGCTTTTATTTTGCAGCATCTGGTCCAGAAGCATTTGTATTCAGGGCAGAGTTGTTTTGCTGTCTGCCTTCAGCAGGAGCAAGGCAGAGCAGCTGTACATGGGCTTACATGATAACCAGGGACATGGGCCAGATGAAGAGGTGGGCAGGAGCCCAGGTGGGATGGAAGCTCAGGTCCCCAGGAGCCTGGCAGGGCCTGGCCCTTCTCCACACCCAAACTTTGCTTTTGTAGGCATCAGGTCATGCTCTAAAGAGTGGTGCCCCTGCCCTGTCATTCATTTGACTGCCCACTACCCCTCCCTGGAGCTGCCTCTCGGAACGTTCTGGAGTGAGTATCTGAGCTGCTCCTCATGGTGCTTAAGCCCCTGGCCATAAAGTCTACCTTTCCCCAGAGGAGCAGATGACGAAGGTGTGTTTTCTATTTGAACCAACCCTGACGAGGCCTGCGGAAGTGTCAGAAAGAAAATCTCATTCTCGACATGTGCAGAGGGAACCCCTTTCATTTCTAAAGTCTGTTGAAAACTCTCAAAGTTCTTTAAAAAAATTAACTTTGCCATCGGTAGAAAAATAACCTCTTATGTAGTTTGCAGGTGACACTCCCGGCCTCTCTCAGGTGCCCCCTGAGCACGTGGCTGTGGCCCTGGCGTGGCCAGACCCCCTGGGTCTTCCATATTTTCACTGGCCCCGTGTCTTGCCGTGAACTGCCTGTGCTGGAGAAAAGGCAGCTCTCTCCGGTTTTGACGGGAAGGTCCTCTGGGCTCCGCGGTTCAGGGGTGTGGAGTATCTTCTCCGACTCCTGCCTCGTCCTCCTGTGGCAAGGCTTGCTCCCGTGTGCTTCCTGGCCAGTCATTCTACCAAGGGGTTTGTTGTTTCTTAGACAGAGGCTTCTCTTTGGGGGACCCCAGGCCTGGGGCTACTCCCCTGGCAGAGGAACATTCTGGGAGAATCAGCTGATGAGGTGCCTGATGCACATCACCCCTCTTCTGTCTTCCAATTTCCAGGGTATTATCATTTTTTTTTCTTCTTAGTTTTCTAAATTGTGGTAAAATATACGTAGCACAGTTTACCATTTTAACCATTTTTTAACTGTAGAGTTCAGTGGCATTAGGCACAGCCACATTGTTGTGTACCCATCACCACCATCCGTCTCCAGAACATTTTCATCTTCCCAGATTGAAACTCTGCCCCTATCAAACAGCAACTCTGTTTTCTGCCCCCCGCCCTCCCCCGCCCTGCCCCAGTCCCCGGCAACCATCATTCTACTTTCTGTCTCCATGAATGTGACAGCACTAGGAGCCTCATGTAAATGGAATCATACAGTGTGTATCCTTTTGGGACTAGCTTTTTTTTTTTTTAAGATTTTATTTATTTGTGAGAGAGAGAAAACACGAGCGGGGGAGGGGCAGGGGCAGAGGGAAAGGGAGAAGCAGACTCCCTGCTGAGCAGGGAGCCCAATGCAGGGCTCAGTCCCAGGATCCCGGCATCATGACCTGAGCCGAAGGCAGACGCCTCACCGACTGAGCCACCCAGACGCCCCTGGGGCTGGCTTAGCATAATGTCCTCAAGGTTCATCCATGCTGTAGCATGGGGCATGACATCCTTCCTTTATTTTTTCCAGCTTTATCAAAGTATGATTAATAAATAAAAATTCTATATATTTGGCTTGTACAATGTGATGTGTTTTTGTAAAGCGTACACCATGATGATTTAATACATGTATGTGCTGTGAAGTAGTCACCTCAATCAAATTAACACTTCCATCACCTCCTATGGTTGCCTTTTTTTTTTTTGGTGATGAGAACATCTAAAGATCTACTCTCTTAGCAAATTTCAAGTATATAATACAGTATTATTAACTGTAGTCACCATACTGTACATGAGGTCCCCAGAATTTATTCATCTTTTTTTTGTTGTTTTTTAAGAAAGGGAGAGAGAGCGAGAGAGGAGGGGAAGCAAGGGGCAGAGGGAGAGGGAGAGAGAATCCCAAGCAGGCTTCATGCCCAGCGCAGAGCCCGACGTGAGGCTCTATCTCAAGATCCCGAGATCATGACCTGAGCCAAAATCAAGAGTCGGACACTTAACTGACTGAGCCACCCAGGTGCCCTCAGAATTTATTCATCTTATAACTGAAAGTCTGTACCCTTTGGCCACCATCTTTCCCATTTCCCTTCTGCCTCCACCCCTGGTAGCCACCATTCTGTTCTCTGGTTCTTTGTCAGCTTTTTTCAATGCTTTGTGTGAGATCACATAGTATTTATCTTTCTGTGTCTGGGTTATTTCACTTAGCGTAATGTCCTCAAGATTCATCCAGGTTGTTGCAAATGGCAGCATTTCCTTCTTTTATATGGCTGAGTATTTCATTGCACATGTGCGCACGCACGTGTGTGTGTTTGTGTATGTCCGTTCATCCCTTGATGGGCACTTAGGTTGTTTCTTTTTCTTGGCTATTGTGAATAGTGCTATAATGAACATGTGAGTGCAGGTTATCTCTTTGAGATACTGATTTCGTTTCCTTTGGATATATGCCCAGAAGTGGGAGTGTTGAATCATATGGTATAGTTCTATTTTAAATATTTTGAGGAACTTCTGTACAGTTTTCCATAGTGGCTGCACCAATTTACATCCCCACCAATCGTGCACAAGGGTTCTCCTTTCTTCATACTCTCGCCGACACTCATCTCTCATCTTTTCGCCACTAGCCATTCTAACACGTGTGAAGTGATAGCTCACTGTGGTTTTGATTTGCATTTCTCTGATGATGAGTGATGTGAGCACCTTTTCATGTGTCTGTTGGTCATCTGTATGTCTTCATCGGAAAAATGGTCCTCTGCCCATTTTTAAATCAGTTTATTTTTTTGCTGAGTTTTGTGAGTTCCTTATATACTTAGGATTTCATTCCTTTCCAAGGCTGAGTCATATTCCACTGTAAGTATAGATCATATTTTGTTTGCCCATTTATCCATCAGACATCAACAGTATCTCATGTAGCAGAAAGAACCAAAGTGACAAGCGAGGACTTGGTACTTGATTGGCCTCAGCCACTCACACCCTGTGCGGTCGCAAGAGTGTTGGCAGGAACTGGGTTGGCCGAAGTGGTACTTGCTCACTTCTGCACTGAGCAGACAGACATGGTACCCCCATAGACATCTGAGCCAGGTTCTGAGTGCAGAGGATGCAGATGTGAGCAGGAGCCAGATCCTGTTCTAAATGATCAGCGGAGACATACCAAGTTAATGCCACCTCATATCTAGGGCTTTAAATTTCTTTTTTTGAGAACAGAACCTATATTCATCCTGAAGGCTGCATGCTTATGGGCCATCTGAAGAATGCTTATCTGTTCCCAGAATTGGGTGGGAGCTTCTTGAAAGAATGTCTTTCTCCTGGAGCTCCTGCTGCAAATGGGAACTCCCATTATGGATTCTGTAGGAGGTACGCTGATCATGGTCAGTTGCACAAAAGCCTGGGAGGTCCTGCAAATGTCATCTCTCATACAAGATGTCAGTGAATAGTATCTGAAGTCAATAATATATTCAGAAATAGAGTTTAAAACCATTATTTAGAGGGGTGGGAAGAGCCACCAGAAGAATTAGAATTGGAAATGATGAAAAAGGTTGGCAGTGGAGTGGGCAAGTCTGGATCAGGGAATGTGGCTTTTCATTATAAGCTCTTTCCCCATTTGATTAGTTAGTCTGAGTGAAGGAATCCTGTCCTTTCTCTAGAGCCTCGCAGGAGCCGGTGACTGGACCCATCTGTCCGCTTACCTGGTAAGGCTTAGACAGAGATGTCTGTCCTCAGGTGGGAAGGGCGGGCGTGGGAGCCACAGTGTGAAGCACCCATCAGCACGAGGCAGGCAATGAGAAGTGCTCAGTGATTGGTGGGGTCATAGTACCCAGCACAGTCATTCCTGATGAAACCTCAGTAGTGAGCAATACAGTAAAGTGCGGCCCTAGCCAGATGTTCTTTGCGTCCTGAGAGCAGCCTTATCTTGTGTCAAAGGCATGAGGACTGGGGCATTTCTAGTCCATGGAAGGGGTTGGTGAAAGAGTTTTCAATCTGTAGCATCTGGACTTTGCTTCAAGCCTCCTCATCACATCATCGGAGTTAGTTGGGAAAGACAGTGCCTACTATCTTCTTTGTTTAAATAGACTATTTGGGGAGCGGTTGTAAATTCACAGCAAAATCGAGGAGAAAGTACAGAGATGTCCCGTATACCTTCTCTTCCCCACATATGCACAGCCTCTGCCATTGTCAACATCCCCACCAATGTGGTGCATTAGTCACAGATGGTGAACCTACATTGTCACATCATTGTCACCCACAGTCCAGAGTTCACATTGGGGGTCACTTGATGTTGTACATTTTGTGGGTTTGGATAAACGTATCATGATGTGTGTCCACCATTAGAGTATCAATCAGCCCAACAGAATTTGTTTCACCACCCTAAAAATCTGTGTTCCTATTCATTCATCCCCATACCCCTGTGACTTGTGGCCACCCCGATCTTTCTGCTGTCTCCATAGTTTTGCCTTTTATACGATGTCATGCAAGTGGAATCCTACGGTATATAGCCCTTTCTGCTTGGCTTCTTTCACTTGGTAGGCATTTAAAGTTCCTCCGTGTCTTCTCCTGGCTTGACAGCTCATTTCTTTTTAGTGTTTAACAATACTCCATGGCCTGGGTGTACCAGAGTTTATCTATTCACCTACTGAAGGACATCTTGGTTGCTTCCAAGTTGGGCAGTTACGAAGAACATGGCTGTAAACATGCATGTGCAGGTTTTTGTGTGGTTAGAAATTTTCAACTCCTTTGGGTGAAATGCCAAAGAATGACATTGCTAGGCCCTATGGTAAGAGTAGTATGTATGTTCATTTTTCTCAAGAAACTGTCCCCCCCAAAAAAAGAAAAGAAACTGTCACACTGTCTTCCAAAGAGGCTTTCCCATTTTGCAGCCCCACCAGCAATGAATGAGAGTTCCTTTTCTCCACATCCTTGTCAGCCTTTGGCCGTGTTCCAGTTTTCGGCCATTCAAATAGGTACATAGTGGTATCTCACTGTTGTTTTAATTTGCATTTCTCTGGTGACATATGATGTAGAGGATCTTTTCATATGCTTATTGACCATCTGTATATTGCCTTTGGTGAGGTGTCTGTTCACATGTTTGGCCCATTTTATAATTGGATTGTTTGTTTTCTTATTGTTGAATTTCAAGTGTTCTTTTATATTTTGGATAACAGCCTTTTATCAGATATGTCTCTTGTAAATATTTTCTCTCAGTCTGTGGCTCGTCTTTTCATTCTTTTGACAGTGTCTTTCGCAGAGCAGGAACTTTTAATTTTAATGAAGTTCAGCTTATTTGTTCTTTCTCATGTGGATTTTGCCTTTGGTGTTGTATATAAAACAAGTCATTGCCAAACACAAGGCCATCTAGATTTAGATTTTCTCCTATGTTGTGTTCTTAGAGTCTTAAAGTTTTGTATTTGTCAGTTAGGTCTGTGACACATTTTGAATTCATTTTTAGGAGGGAGGTGAAGTCTGTGTTTGGATTCACGTTTTCACAAGCGTATGTCCAGTTCTAGTGCTATTTGTTGAAGACTCTATTTGCCTTTGCTTTTTTGTCCAAAATCAATTGATGATTATTTTGTGGGCCGATTTCTGGGCTCTATAGTCTGTTCCATTGTCTATTCTTTTTTCACCACTACTGTGTTGTCTTGATTACTATAGCTTTATAGCAAGTCATGAAGTCTGGTGGTGTCAGTCCTCCAACTCTGTTCTTCTTTAATACTGTGTGCACCCATCATTTTCTCTTGTAAAACTTATCTCATTGCACTGCAGTGATTTGCTTTCATAGATGTCAGAACTATGGCTGGTTATCGCAGTGAAGCAATTTTTCTCTTTTCATTTTTGTTATGTAGCTGCATCTGTTTGAAATTTTAGTTTTATGTCAGTTCTGTCTAATAGTGTATCTGTGGGACGCCTGGGTGGCTCAGTCAGTTAAGTATCTGCCTTTGGGCTCAGGTCATGGTCCCAGGGTCCTGGGATCGAGTCCCACATTGGGCTCCTTGCTCAGCGGGGTGTCTGCTTCTCCTTCTGCCTCCTTCTCCCTCTGCTTCTCCCTCTCCGTCTCCCTCTGTTTGTTCTCGCTCTGTCTCTGGCAAATGAATAAATACAATCTTAAAAAAAATAATAGTGTATCTGCTTTAGAGATTGTTTGCATTCTATTAACGGGGCTTGATATGAAATTATTTAAAAATTAGAATATTTTGAGTTTCAAGGATCATAAGTCTTGATTTGGGGAAATACCCCAGTTTCACAAATGTGATTCCTTTCCAAAAAGGAGGATCACTATATGAATAACTTACATTTGCTGGTTTTCCAATAAGAAACAGTGTTTCTGGTTATAAATGTTAAACATCTTCTAGGTTTTGCAATAAGAAAACACTGATTAAGTGTGTTAAAAACGTAAAAAAACAACCGTAAGATGTGATTTTGATTTTGACTTCGTATAAATACCTTCTGGAACAGAAGGTTCTCTGTTCATGGGTTCTGCATTTTTGGTTTGGAAACTGTGCTGCACTGAGGTCTAATCTACGAGGGAAGAGCCTGTGAGTGAATGGTTTGAGTTCTGCTGGCTGCCTCCCCACTCTTTATCTAGGGAGACTGGATCCCAGAGAAGGACAATAGCAATTAGGTCTTGTTGGGAAGAAAGAACACAGCCACCAGCCCTGGACCATTTTGCTTCCCCTGAACAAACAAGATAGCATGGTGCTGGTGTTTGGGGCTCGCGCGGGGCTGTGCGGCCGCAGCTTGCCTGCTGGCCTGCTTGGTGGAGATAAGATGCCCAGACCTATGCGGGGGTCACGGAGGGGGTTTAATTCACTGCACTTCCCCGCATTTCATTTATAGTTTGGGGGCTAATGATATTCCCTTGTTCTGTCAGGAGCTGTGTATGGATTCTTTCTCTTTCTTCAATTTAATAGAGCGTTTAAATCAAAATACATCTTGCTTAAGCCATCCAGAAGTGTTTCACGTTTAAAAAAAAAACCAAAAAGGCATTTGCCGTGATGCTCCCCTCACCCACCTACCCCCCACCCCCACACCGTGGCCTGGTGGACAGTCCCCTCAACTGCTCAGAGCCCAGCTGAAAAACGCTTCTGATTCTCATCAGAAAGGGAGCTGTAACAGTGCTGATTATAGATTCACTTAGCTTTCGTGATGGAAGGGTGGAAAGAGATGCTTCCTTGTTATTCCCATTCCAAGTACAATAATGAGGCTGCCTATTTGCAGCTAGCTGCTGAAGCCAGATGTCACCAAAGTCATCTGGATTTGTAGGAAGTTGGAACATACTGTTTTAAAAGAGATTTCAAGAGCATCATCTTTGGAAATCCTATATGGCAATGAAGTGGGGTTTTTTTCTTTTTTCAATCTTATATAGCTGTATCTGTTTGAATTTTTCGTTCCGTATCATTCTCTCTAATAGTGTATTTGCCTGAGCTATTTTGAGTTCTATTAAATGGGCTTGATATTAAGTTATTTTAAATAATTTTATTGCCACTCGGAAGACACAAGTATTTCTTTGTATTTCTAGTGTTCGTATTTGGGTCATGGAGATGCCACTTTGCATCATTTTGTCACATGTAAGAGCCAGGCTATTTCAAGGAAGGGCCAGAGGAGAGACTTTCTATTTCTGAGAATATACTATGGATTAGGAAGCATGGCTTATTCAAAGATTTGTCCTTTTATGCTTTGAAATCTGAAACAGAAACTGGGGCTTCAGTGACGTGGAGATTTAGAATCTGTGATGGGGTCGATTAGGCTTTTGCCTTCGTTCAGGACTGGCTTCCCCCGCCTGCCCCAGAAACCACATCCAGCCCTGGACAATGCTGTTAAGATGAAGACCTCTCTCTTTCTCTTTCAAATAAATAAGTAACATTGTAAAAATAATAATAATAATAAAAGGGGCACCTGGGTGGCTCAGTTGGTTAAGCATCTGCCTTCGGCTCAGGTCATGATCCCAGGGTCCTGCTTAGCGGGGAGCCTGCTTCGCCCTCTCCCGCTCCCCCTGCTTGTGCTCTCTCTCTCTCAAATAAGTAAGTAAGTAAGTAAATAAATAAATAAATAAAATCTTTATAAAAAAAGGAAGGGTGAAGACCTCACACAAAGCCCTGATTCCCACGCTGCTAGCCACTTAACTGGGCAGGAGCAGAGTGAGGAGGCTGGATGGCCATAGCTCGGCACCCTCCAGGGGCTGCCCCTCTTCCTCTTTGGACTCCCTAGGGTTGAAAGAAGAGCCGGCCTCATTGCTGCCAGGCACCCTCATCCAGTTATTGGGCAATCCTTTCAAACTGCAGGGATGTCAGAGGACAGACCCCTGGTCCTAATGCCTCCTGATTTTTTTTTCTTTAAATTTTTTATTGTTATGTTAATCACCATACATCATTAGTTTTTGATGTAATGTTCCATGATTCATTGTTTGTGCATAACACCCAGTGCTCCACGCAAAACGTGCCCTCTTTAATACCCACCACCAAGCTAACCCATCCCCCCACCCCCTCCCCTCTAGAACCCTCAGTTTGTTTTTCAGAGTCCATCGTCTCTCATGGTTGGTCTCCCCCTCCGATTTCCCCCCCTTCATTCTTCCCCTCCTGCTATCTTCTTCTTCTTTTTTTTCTTAACATATATTGCATTATTTGTTTCAGAGGTACAAATCTGTGATTCAACAGTCTTTAATATCTCCTGATTTTTATCCTTTGTTCCCTGGGTCTTTTACTTGGAGGTATCTTGTGTGTGTATTTACTTTAAAAATACACATTAAAAAACTTGTAAGGAAACAATTTCAAGGACACGTCACATCCATCCATGTATCCACTCATTCATGATCTGGCATATACTTACTGAGCACCTCCTGCCCAGCACTGCGATGGGCGAGCCGGGGGCTTCCTTGCTCCGTGGAGCCTGCACGCTTGTATTTAACACAGCGGCACTGTCTGGGGCAGGGACCCCTGAGTGTTGTCGTGTACCAAGCAGAATGCGTCTGTACCACAGTGTGCGTGTGTTAGGTACACGGCCTGAATGCAAAAACTTCTGGGTGGCCAGAGGCCGCCTTGGGAGGCCTGCTCAATAACTGAATTGAAAGCGCGGGGGTACACCCCTCCTCATACAGCCTTCCCGTTTGTGTGGGACACCGACGCCTTGGCATCTGTTTGCCGCTTTGTCTTCACAATAGCCTGAGGCATGGATAGGACCCACGGTGGAGGCTGGGGACTCAGCTGGGTCAGGTGATGGAGTTACAGAAGCAGATAGCCCCGGGCAGCCCCCTCCAGGTGGGGCTCACAGTCTTTAGAACTTGAGCAGGTATGAAAATTTTAGAAAAAAATGCTACTAGTTGCGGCATGAAATCGCTTCGCTTCTTTCAGTGTGTTCTGAAGCTGGGAAACCTTTCCTGCAGATTCTAATCTGGGGATGTGACATCTTGGCAAAGGTGTGGCTGTGTCCATTAGCTTTGGCCTCCTTTGTGGGGAGCCCCCCCCCAACCCTCCGGCTGGGCTTCAGTGACAGGCTGCAGGGCGGTGGGGGTGCCCTTGGACCCTTGTAGTACTGAGGGTCTTAAACATCTGTGTGCGCTGGTCCTGCATAATCATGCCACCTACGTGGTATTCCTTCCCCCGTGTGGAGGTCCTTGAGGAGAGAAACTTGAGAAGAAACTTTTGGTTTTTAGAAAATATTTTAGGTTTCCATTGTGTTTGACCTGAGAATTACGTATAGGCTTTTTAATGATGTGAGAGTACCTCCTAACGGAGGGTGGAAAATAGTTTCCTTGCTGCCCTTCTGGGTAGCAGTGCCTGGGGTGTTGCAGATGAGACACAGGTGGAGTTGGCAGGCGGCCCCACCACATCCAGGGCCTCCATCCCCGCTTCGTTGCTCCACACCCTGCAAAAGTGGCTCACTTCCAAGCACGGTTTGTGTGAGAATAATTGTTATTAGGTGGCTTTAAAAGGGAAGCAGGCTTTAAAAGATCTGTTACACGGGAAGAGGTGTATGTTTGCTTTTTTGTCTAGGAAGGATCCGACATTGCCGCAGAAGTTTTCAGCAGGTTGGGGTTTTTGGGCCATCTTGCGGCAGAGTCTCTCCTCGGAGTGCTTTTGTTCTTCTGTGGGCTCCCACAAGGCTTGCCCCGCATTGTGGGATTAGCTATTCTGCCCAGATTTCAGAAGGGTGGCTGTTTTGACAAGCTGCTTCTGTTCCCGCGGGCACTTTCACTCAGGGACTCTCCACCACCTGCTCCCTCTTCACGGCTCAGTCCTAATGCAGGGCTCTTCCTCTGAGCTTTTGCCCAACCTCCCCCTCCCCAGAGAAGGTTAGAGAAAAAAGCCTCCAGAGCACTTGGGGTCTGGCCTGACCCTTGTGAGCCCCTTCGTGAGTGCTGTTTTGGGAAGCAGAGATGCTTCTCATTCTCTCTGCCTAGAGAGTTAGCACATCCTGAGGCCTGAGTAGGTTGGCCACAGTGTGGGGTAGGGGGTACTGAGAGGCAGCACCCCCTGTTTCTGAGCCCTGCCAGGGCTGAGCTGATCCCTGCTGCGTGTTCTAGGCTGCTGGCTCGCCTGTCTTTCCCAGTCCTACACAGATACACCAGACACGCCACCCACCACCCACATCCACACATGTATCACAGGGACACCATGTACATACATACACTCACACCAGCCACACCACCCCCCCCATAGCACATTCACGCACACACCCGACACATACACTAGCACGTGAACCACTCAGGGAATATTGCCACATTCTCTGCTTTCCCCCCAGATTGATACCCCAGCGTCTCCCACCGTCCTGGCCTAGAATATCTTGGTCCCCTAGCCCCTGAGTTCCTTCTCTCTTGAGTCACCGCCTCCCCTTGTGGTTTTGTTATCTCTGGGCTTGCCCTGTGATGTGTGTGGATGTCCTGATCATTTGGGAGCTTTGCGTCTGTGCTCTGGCGACTGTCTTCCTGAAGAGACTCAGACTCTCCTCCGCTCTTCCCTGACAGGAGCAGTGGCTCCTGTGGGAAGTCCCACCCCTCGCTTCCCGCCCATCCTTCCCCTTCCCCTTGGTCATTTCTCTTACTGCAGACAGCTCCCTCGCTATAGTGTGACATCCTGGAAGGCACAGACTGTAGGTTTCATTATGGTGCTGGTGAATAATAAAGGTATTTGGGTAAAAGACTCAACCAGCACACACATATTTAATAAATTAAAAGTGAACACCCCCTTAGCCTCCCCTGTTTCCACTCTCTTCTCCAGAGGAGACTGCTGACAAGCATTTGGTCCTTTCTGGTCTGTTCTGTATGCCTTTGCATCCATACGTGAACTTGCAGATATGCATGTTTTCTAGCTAGCTTGATGGATCTGTACACATACGCCCACCCTCTGTCTTACCATTTTCACTCCACAATAAGCCGTAAGATTTCTCTCTGTCTGTACATATTAATCTACCTCTTTTAGAAAAAAATGCCTTGAAGTTTTCCAACGTGTGGACTCTGCCATAATTTATTTAACTGTTCTTCTCTTTATGGGCACTTAGGTTGTTTCCAGTTTTCAAAATGATGCCTGCAATGAGAATCCTCATACAGACATCATTTCAGATATATGTGAGTCCTTCTGGAAATTGCGTTGTTGGATAAAAGGATATGCAGATTTAAATTTTTGATAGGGAATGCTGAATTGCTTTTCTGAAAGGCTTCATTGGGACTCCTCCTAAAGAAATAAATTAAAAAAAAAGAGAAAACCAGCCAAAAAAAGTAATTCACCGCCAACAGCCAAATAAAGGCGAGAACACTCTCTTAGGCCATGAACTGGGAAATGCAGTAGCCCAGAAGAGGCCAAGGACATGGGCTAAGGTTTGTATCTTTTCTGAGTTTCCTTTGTTGTCCCCACACTCCCTGCCCACCACCCCTTCCCCCCCCCAAAAAAAAAGCAGCTTGTGGGGAAAGAAGATAAACAACTGAAATCCTGAGAACTTACTAACATTCCTCAATTTGGAGAGCGGGAAGCTGTGATGGCGGGCTTTGGCGGGGCCCCGGGGTTGGGGGTGGGGATGCTCCTGGAGCCTAATGGCCCTCAGCAAAGTGAGGAGAGACCCGGCCTCCTGCAGGGTGCTTCCCAGGTCTGTTTGCATTGCATTCTGGGAGAATCCCGAAGCTTTGTCTTCCGGTGTACCCATTAGTTCGTCGGTGGCGTCCATGCTTACATATAGCCCTCTGAATCTCAACCATTATATTTGAAAAAAAAAAAATCAACAGGCTTCATGCTTTTCAGCAGTTTTAGACTTAAAGAAAAACTGAACAGAAAGTTCAGAGTTTCCATTTTCCTCCTCACTCCCAAACCCCCACGTTCCCCTATTACTCACATCTAGTGTGAATATGGCATATTAATTAGCATTGATGAGCCAATACTGATATATTATTGTTACTATTAACTAAATTCGGGTAAGGTCCCACCGAGGGGGACTTCGCTCACCCGCAGCTCATGCCTGGCTCATAGGAGGTATTGATGAATGAGCTGGTCCCAAACATGGTGTGAGGCTGGTGGGTGAACTGCAGCTCAAGTCCTCAGACCTTGGTTGAGTGGCCGCTCTGCCCACCTGGGCCATTGGTCTCCCTGAATGAGCATCTGTCTGTGTGTGTGTCCTGGGGACAGTCCTGATATTGAATCAACATTCCAGGGGTCGCCACTGAGCACTGTCGTAGGTGTTGCAGGTAGGGGAATATTTCATGGACCACACAGCAGGTGGGAATTGCAGGGATTTCCACCCCAGTAGATGAGGTAGATCATGATAGGCACAGGGCAGGACAAGGGATGGGGCCTCGGGGTGAGTGGGACACCGTGGAGGTCAGGCCTGGGGTGTCCGGGGAACAGCAAAGAGCCTGTGAGGCAGGGGCAGAGCACGTGACCAGGAGGAAAGCCAGAGGTCCTGGAGGTCGGGAGTGGCGGCCTTTTCCGCCATCCTGAGAACTTCTACTTTGAATGGCAGTGGGCTGTTGGAGGAGGAGGTTGAGGAGAGGAGGACATGATCTGACTTATGATTTTAAAAAGTGTGTAACAGCTTTACTGAGATATTCCCGTACCATAAAATTCACCCCTTTAAAGTATACAGTACAGAGGTTTTTAACATGCTCACCATGCAGTTATCACCACCATGTAATCCCAGAACATTTCCACCACCCGTACCCCTTAGCAGGCATCTCCCATTTCCCCCTCCCTACCCCAACCACTGCAATTTCCTTAAGCGAACATTTTGTTGAAGTATAACCATCGTACAGGGGTGTGCACACATCCTGGATTGAGTGCTTGTGTCCCCCCAAATTTGTAGTTTAACTTAATGCCCCAGCCCAGTGTTAAGAGTGGGGCCTTTGGGGGTACTTATGTCATGAGGGTGGGGTCCTCATGCTGGGATTAGTGCCCTTATGAGAAGAGGCCAGACAGCTCTGTGAGGATATCCACCATGTGAGGACATAGCAAAAAGTGGGCAGTCTGTAACCCAGAAGGGAATTCTCACTAGAACCCGACCACACTGGTGCTATGATCTTGGATTTCTAGCCTCCAAAACTGTGAGAGATAAATTTCTGTGGATGCGCCACCCAGTCCATGGTACTCTGTTTTAGTAGCCCAAGCTAACGGAGACCCTGAGTACATAGCTGCTCCGAGTTGTGTTGAAGGACCACGCTCACCAATAAGGTAGGGTGCTGTATAGGGTAAGGGTTGAAGCAGGCAGCTCTGTGAGGAGACACAAGATCATGGAGGCCATGACTGGCTGGGGTAGTGGGGAGGACCAGAGGAGGTGGAGTTCTGGAAGGATCTATGCTCAAGCCGATAATGTGTCCTGGTGGCTCAGAGGTGGGGTGAGGGAGAGAGGCGTCAAGGGTGACCCCAAGTGGGCAGTGAGTTGTAATGAGCAGGGAGTAGGGGAGGCTGTGGGTGGAGCTGGATCTTTTGCAGGGAAAACTTGGCCCCATTTGGACACCGCTGAGCTTGAGGTGCCTGTTAGACACGCACTGGAGGTGCTGAGAGGGGGGCAGTGAGTGTGGACTTCCAGAGAGCTCAGATGGAGTTACATGCTAGGGAGCGGTCAGTTTAGATGGGTCCCAGTCGGTGGTCCTGTACTAGGTGTCTGGCACATCAAAGGACAGCCCACCCAGCCACAGCTGTAAGCTGCTGAAATCATGACGGCCCTAGGGTGTGGTCCAGGGGCCTCAGCTTCCTGTGCGGGCGTGGTGACCAAGCCAGAGGCCAGGGAGCAGTTTGGGGGCTCAGTACCTATTTCTAGGATTCACTTGTCTGGGGATCCAGTCAGGTGCCAAATTCCCCACAAATTTCCCCCACATTCAAATCCAGCAAATTAAGAATACTTCACATAGTATGCAAAATTTTTAGTCCATCTGGAGCATTTTTACACAATTAGTGGCATTTCCATCATCTTACCCTGTTCCATCATGTTGAGGAAATTTTTGTGATAGTTGAAGAGAAGGGTCCTTTCGGCATAAAACAAACGACAACACTCTCGGAAGTTGGCAAAATACAAAAATATACCTAAACATGCTTAAATGTGGCCCCATCATCACATCCTGCATCGAATGCTCCACATGTCCGGTGCCCAGACAGAAGGCAGGACAGGGGGGCAGGAGAACAGAGAGGGTTTTCAGAATGTGGTCACCCCAGGGTTGGGGCCCTGGCTTCTTCCGGGACTTAGCTCTGCCACCTTGAGCAAGTCACTCACCCTTCCTTAGCCTCTCTGCGGGCCTGCTTGGGCAGGTTAAGAATAGAATTCCCTCAGGGCGGTTGTGCTAACTCCTCAGAGTGCAGCTGCATACTCACTGGCTTCCCTCCTGCTGGGCAGATGGGCCTGGAGTCACTCCTGGAGGGAGGGCCTTGCGGGCTGTAGTTTGCTAGACAAGGGGCAGGGGCTCCCATCTGAGGACAAGGACCCTCCACCCTGGGCCGGTGGGTTGGATTGGTCCCCATCCCTCTGCCCTAAACCATTGTGTGCCCCTCTGCTCTCTCTGCAGGGGCCTGGGGCTTGTCCCTCTGCTCCGCCCAGCACCCCTCTCTGAGGCACAGGAGCCTTGTGGTCTGTGCTTTCCAAAGTCACCATGTTGGTGCCTTTCACAGTGGATGCTGATGCTTTTTACTCCAGACCCTTGACTGGGTGGCCCTGCTGCCTTCTGAGCCTGCGGAAGCACCTAATACGGCCTTTGTCACATGCACCAGAGCAGAGCACCTTCCCAGGGACAGATGTTCTTGGACCACACCTTGGTTCCTAGGACCATGTGAAAGAGGGAGGCCATTGAGGTGGGGTGTGCCGGTGGGTTTGAGTTTTCGTGAAAGAGAGTGGGTCCCCTTCTGCCTTTGTCCTGGTCATGGGCTCCACCTGAGAGTACAGCCCTATGCCACGCCCCCATGTCTGGTCTTGGAGAGGTGGCCAGCCTAGACCTTCCTGCAAGCCAGTGCCCAGCGTGGTCCCCAAAGCTGGGGGAGCGCCCGTCTCCCTGGCAGCTGGTAGCTGGGGTGGGTTCCTTCCCTTAGGACCTGTTTCCTCATCTGTACCCTGGGAGGCCCGGCCCTGCAGAGGATTGGAGCATGAGGGCGCAGGCTGGTGCTCTTTTCCTACTGGAACTTGCCCCCCTGGAAAAGGCAGGAGGAGTTGCCTGTCTTTGATGGGGTTTGTCTGTCGTGGGTTCCATCAGGGAGCCTGGCTGACAGGAGTGGGCTCTTGTCATCCAGTCACGGACCTGAGCCAGGAAGGCTGTTCCAGACCCACTGTTCCACACCATGATGTGATTAGTTCCTTCCATCATAGGAAGAACATTTTTTTTTTTCCAGGAAAATTATGGTGAATCTTAAGTGTTTCCCGTCTGCAAAGTGTTCTTCAGAAGACCTCGTAGGGCTCACATTAGATCAGTAAGGAGAATTCTCAAAGAGTATTGAGGACAGAGTCATTAGATAGGTGGACTACTGAATTCTATTTCCTTTCATTATTTTGCTTAAAAACTCTAGTTTCTTTCCATCTTTTCAGGTCTGCTCTTCTTGTTTCTTATTGCCCTATGTCCTAGGGCAGCCTTGAGTTGTTGGTGTTGCTTTAGAGGGGTCATGGGGCTTACTCATCCCCGGCTGGCCCTGCTCTAGGCAGTTTGGTACATGTTAGTGTTCTTCCTCTTCCCAGAAGCCTGTGGAGATTTCTGAGGTCCCCCATGTTCTAGACAGGACAGGAGAAGCCCGGGGAATTAAGTAGTTGGCTGGGGTTCTCAGGAAGCAAGCCCGGGCAGTCTGGCTCCAGATGGGCTCCTAAGCCCTGCACAGTGGCCTCTGGGGGTGCTCATGGCCAGCCTGGGGCCCAGGCCCTGTGCCCACTGCTACTGGGGGTGTGGTCAGGGCTGCCAACCACAGCGAGGCCTAGGGTGCCATGTGGAGGGTCTGTGTTGCCCTCTGAGCCTCGGCAGGAGGACAGGCTGGACCTGGTACTTCCAGCCCTGGGCTCTCAGTAGCACTCTCTGGGGGCTTATTTGGAGGGGACATTTGGACCCAAGAAGGACTTCCTCTTCTTCCCTCTGGGCAGCTTGGAAATGTTGGAGTCTCGCCATCATCATTGTGTGAGGTGGAGAGTGGTGCTGTGTCCCTGTCAGCTTCCTGGGCCACTGGGTGTTGGCTGTGGTGTGCCCATGTCCCACTTTCCTCCTGGGTGGAGGATGGGCTCATTCATTCACTCCATGCATTTTTTATTGAATATTGATTGAAAATCCCTGCTCTGATAGAGCTTGCTTTCCAGTAAGGGAAGGTAGGCCATAACCAAGGTAAATGAAAGAAATATATCACATATTACCATATTACATGGTGGTAATTGCTATGGGGAGGCATAAAGCAGGAGAGGAGGCCAGGGAAGCGAGGTGGGTGGTATTGTGGTTTTAAGTAGAATGATCCGGGAGGGTGGTATATGAGCAGCAACATGGAGGAGGGGAAGAAGGGAGCCATGTGGACAGTGAGGAGAATGGCCCACGTAAAGGGCCTGCGGTGACATCTGTCTGATGTGTTCAAGGAAGAACAAGGAGGCCAGGTGGCTGGTGGTGAGGGAGCAAAGGCAGAGGTATAGAGGGCGAGGTCATGAGAGGTGGTGGAAGAGATGCATGTCAGATTGTGTAGGGCCTCAGAGACTGGTGAGGACTTACCATTGGGAAGGATCATTTGGGCTGGTGCACCAGGACTAGATTAGAAGGGGCCAGCATAGAGGGAACGAGGTGTTAGGAGCCACTGCAGTCATACAGGGGATGGAGGCTCAGCCCAGGCATCAGTGGTCCTGGGAGAGCCATGTTGGAGTCTGTGTTAACTTCTGAGGTGGAGCCATGGTTTCCTGATGGGTGGGAGGATGAGGGAAGGAGAAGGGCCCAGGATGGCTCTGAGGCTTTGGCCTAAGCAACCTGAAGGAAGTAGCCATCAGTTGAGATGAGAAGGCTTTGGAGGATGATGACAGCAAGTTCTCCATGTTCCATGCATCAGGGGACCCACGCTTGGCTTCCCAGGCAGACATTAAGAGCAGCCCCTGATTCCCTGGCCCTTGGAGGTAGAGGAAACACGAAGGGCTTTTTGGACACTGACTTAGCTGTGCCAGGATACCTGCCAGGGCCGTGTGCCATTTGCCCGAGGGCTGTGAGGAGGGTATGGCTGTCCGGCCGGGTCTGGGCAGGGCAGAGCCTCCGGGCAGGACCTTCTGGCCTGCACATCTGGGGCCCGGCCCCTGGTCTGTACATTCTCATTTCTGTCTTCTCAGACGTAGGTTTTATCTTTTTGCCTTCTTAGATTCATTCTTTTACTTTTTTAAGTTGAGGTATAATTAACACAAAACATTATATTACTTTCAGGTGTACAGAGCAATGATTTGATGTTTGTATATATTGAGAAACCATCACATTAACAGCCGTCACCACGCATAATTGCAAAATTATTTTTCTTGTGAGGAGAGCTTTTAAGATCTACTCTCTTAGCAACTTTCAAATGTGCAGTACAGTCTCATTAATTATAGTCACCATGCTCTTTATTTTACAGCTGGGGGTTTGTACCTTTTGATCCACTTCATGCATTTCCCACACCCCGCACCCCCCACCTCTGGTGTTCTGTTCTCTGCCAGTCTATTCTCTGTATCTCTCAACTCAGGGTTTTTGTTTGTTTGTTTTTTTAGAGTCCACATATAAGTGAGATCATATGGTGTTTTTCTTTCTCTGTCTGACTTATTTCACTTAGCATAATGCCATTAAGGTCCATCCATGTTGTTGCAAATGGCAGGATTTCCTGTTTTTTAATGACTGAATAATATTCTACTATGTACATATATATGCAGTTTCCTTTTTTAACCATATTTTCTTTATCCATTCATCTGTCGGTGGGCACTTAGGTTGTTTCCATATCTTGGCTATTGTAAATAATACTGCAATGAACATGGGGGTGCAGATATGTTTTGGAATTAGTGTTTCCATTTGGTCAGATAAATACCCAGAAGTGGAATCGCTGGATCTATTTTTACCTTTCTGAAGAACTTCCCCACTGTTTTCACAGTGGCTGCACCAACTTACTTCCCACCCACAGTGCACGAGTGTTCTCTTTCCTCCACATCCTCGCCAACACTTGTTATTTCTTGTGTTTTTGATGCTAGTCCTTCTGACAGGTGTGAGGTGTGAGGTGATATCTCACCGTGGTTTTGAGTTACATTTCCCTGATGATGAGTGATGTGGAGGGTCTTCTTGTACCAGTTCGTCATCAGTATGTATTCTTTTTTAAATATATATTTGTAAAGATTTTATTTATGTGAGAGGGAGAGAGTGAGAGAGAGAAAGCACAAGAAGGGTGAGGGTCAGAAGGAGAAGCAGACTTCCTGCTGAGCAGGGAGCCCGATGCGGGACTCGATCCTGGGTCTCCGGGATCATGACCTGAGTTGAAGGCAGACGCTTAACTGACTGAGCCACCCAGGTGCCCGCCATCTATATGCTTTCTGTCTCAGATTCTTTAGGGACCAGGTGGAGAAAAGCCTCGCTGAGCTCACTTGGGTGGTTTAGCCTGGGGAGCAGATGTGGTGGGACCGTCCTCTGACTGAGAAGACAGCGGGCTGTGTGTGTGCTGGGCTGTGGGAGTGTGAGCAGGGGGCAGAGCAGGGCCAGATGGCCCAGCCCCAGCACCCCAAAGGCCTCAGGCAAGAAGTGACTCTTGCAGGTGACAAAGGTTGGAGCTGCCCCTGACCCTGGGGACAGGCCTGACCCTGTGAGCTCTGCCTTCAAGAGCTTGGCCATTTTTCTGCTGTCCAGGGGCCCAGTGTCAGTGCGGACGTGGCGGAGGTGGGTGTGACATTGCCAGCACCGTGCCCCTCCCAACAGGCCAGGCTGTCCTCTGGCAGTGTCCCTGTGCCAGCCCAACCCTGGCTTGGCTGTCACAGCTGGGTCACTTCTTCCCGGTGCCCACCTCCATGCCTCCCCATATTCTTTCTGGGGTTGGGAAGGAGCCGTGGAGGGCGGCAGCTGGGAGCTGTGCATTACTCCTGGTCCATTCATGACTGTGGGATTTATGAGTTGCTAGAGTGTTTACCATTTCCTTGTGAGCCTTTTCTGGGTGAGCCTTGCAAGTGGCTGAGTTTAGGGTGGTCCCGGGAGGTGGAGTGGGGAGGGACACAGTGTCACCTGGTTCCTGCCAGGGAGGGTCATGGCAGCAAACAGATAGCTCAAGTCCTGAGCCTGGTACATGGCAGGTTGGCCCCACAGACGGCTTTTGAATGGAGGGTGGATGAACAGCCAAGGAAGACTCCCTGGCTCCCAGGCAGCCGCACCTCTGCTCCTGTGGAAGGCCTCTGGAGGAGGAGCGCTGCTGAGGAGCTGGCTGTATTTTTAGCCTCGGGGACACACTGTACGTGGCAGCCTGTGGCCCATGGCAGTTAACAGGGAGGTTGGTTAAAGGCAGTTTTGCAGAGTAATTAGGCAGCTTTGGGGACTGGCAGGAGGCTTTCCATACAGAATGCAGGGCCAGGGGTCATGGGGAGCAGGGAGAAGCCAGGGAGGAGCTTTTCTGAATAGCTTCATCAACATACCCTTTGCTGGGGGTGGGGGGGTGAGGGGGTGGAGCTCAGTGTAGTGTCGAGCCTCTTTCTTCTCCGCGAGGGGCTCTGCATTCCTTCTGGGGGCTCCTGGATGAACCCCGCCCCTCCCAGGTTGTCCTGCACCAAACCGATATGGTAACCCCCCTCCACAGTCAGAAACCTTTGATGGCCCCATCTGCCTGGGGGGTAACACCAGCCTCTGAGCTTGGCGTTGGGTGCTCAGTATGGTTTCAGGAGCCTGTTTCCTTACTTCCCTTCTGCTGTGGCTGGCCTCTGTGACCCCAGCTTAGTACTCCCATTCAGAGTCCTTTCCCAGTCCATGTGGAGTCTTGCGTTTACCCTCCCCTTTCTTTAAGGCTGTGTTTGAGGCCCGTGTCCGTGGTTTTCTGGGTGCGGTGGCATTTGCAGTCTGTGGAACGCTGCCTTCAGGAGGCCAGGGGGGCTTCTAGAGGGAGCGGGGGATAGGGTTGGGAATGAAAACTGCCGGAACAGGCCAGGCCAAGAAGAGTGTGCTTACCGCTGAAGCTCAGGGATGCCTTTCCCAGTTGGGTTTTGAAGAATGAATAGGAGTTTGTCAGTACGATTCTGGAGGAACCAAAAAGGGAATGACTCCAACACTGGCATGAAAGGGGTGAGGTACCATTGGCAGGGGGGCCTGGGGCGTAATGAGGGCTCAGGCCTGGGAGCCCAGCTGCCTTGCACACCGTGGTCCAGAGTCGGTGACGTGTCATGTAGTACCATGCTTCCACCTGCCTCCTTAGTGTCCCTGGCTGTAGTTGGGGGCTGGCACAGGTGTGGTTCGGCCTGCGTGTTATCTGCATTGACAGTGATGCCCTCGTCCAGTGGTGTTGGAATGGGCCCATGGTGAGGGGCGTGGGGTCTGTGTTTGGACTTAGGAGGCCTTCAGCTGGGTGGCCTGTTCCGTGGACAGGGAACACAGCAGGTGCCATTAAAGCTTAAGGAACCTTATAAGTCATGGGGGTCAGTGCCTTCATTCAACATGGTAGGGAGACCAAGGTGCTGATGCTGGAGGTGGGGGCCTGACGCCGAATATCTCAGTGCTCCCATCCTCCTCCAAAGTAGGGAAACTGAGGCATGGGTAGGTTCCTTAGTCCTCCCAGGCTGTATGGGGCAGAGTTAGGATGTGAGCCAGGATGTCTCTCTGTAGACCGGTTCTGTGCAGAGATCTGGGCAATGGCCCATGCCAGGGTGGCACTGGTGTGCAGGCCGTGGGCTGAGTGCTGGCGTCCCCATGTGTCAGGGAGGAAATGATGTCACTTGCACAGGGGATGGTTTGCACTGTGCACCCACGTGTGCACACGGTCACCCTTTCTTTAAAAAGGCTTGGTTTAGTGTACTTTGTAGAATTTCTCCATATGTATGTCACACGTGATTTTAAGGTGAATAATGCAAATGACACCGAACTCTGTATCTTGTGTTGCATTTCACTTCTTTGGAAAACAAATTGGGAACCGAACCTTGAAGAATGTGCTTCATTTCCTGTTAGAGCAAGTGAAACCTGCAATATTAATGCCACAGGGTTTCCCATATCTTCCTCCAAAAGGGTTAGAGAAATACATTCCCCACTCTCTTCAGCTGAGGCCTGGCTGCTGGTGGTCTCAAATCGTTAGCTCTCTGCGCTTGCTGACCTTGGGGAACGAATAGGAGGGATCACTCGAAAACTTCGAGAGACTCATGATCTACTTGCAACTCTTTGATTTTCAGAATGTTTGACTGTTCTGCAGAACCCCAGAGTTCTGATCCCACAGTTCTGAGCCGCTTTTAACATTTTGGCGCAGGGAGCTGTTAGCCTCTCTTTCTTTAACGTGTGGTCCGTCGCTCAGATAGAACGCCCGCGTGTTCATAAACGAGTGGCTTGCCTGCAGCCCCCTCTGACACCCTGTGTGTGCTCTCTTTCGTTTCAGTCTCCGGAAGATTTACGCATTGCTGAATCCCGTGTGGGCACGCCAGCCTCCGAGGCCAGGACCGTCCTGTGGATGGCTGAGAGTCCTCTGGGGCCCGGCGACTGTGAGTGAGTAGGACCTGTGGTTGTCACCGCTGTGCTGTGCCCCACGTGCCATTGGCATAGACACCTCGGCTCATGTGCTAAATGGGAGCTGGGAGAACAGCGATGCGTCCTGTTGCCCCCAACTCTCTCTAACAAAAGCTTAAATGCAGCTACACTAAAATTTTTTCATTGCTTTCCTTTTTTTTTTTCCTCTCAAAGTTACCTTCATTTTTTAAAAACATTTTTAAAAAAGATTTTATGTATTTGAGAGAGAGAGAGAGCGTGAGCAAGAGAGCAGAAGCAGGGGGAGTAGCGGACGGAGAGGAAGAAGCAGGCTTGATGCGGGGCTCGATCCCAGGACCCCGGGATCATGACCTGAGCCGAAGGCAGCCGCTTAACTGACTGAGCCACTCGGGCGCCCCATAAATTCACCTTCATTTTGTGGAGAGAGACGGGAAGGAGTACGGGACGTCCCTAGAGGACAGGTGGCCACACAGTAGACTATGTTTCCTATGACCCTGTCCATCTCCCCTGTCAGACCCACTGGGTCCCCTTCGCTGCCCTGGTGTTCTGAGTGGCACTGTGTTGCCTCCTAGGCAGCCCCACCTTCCTGTCAGGGTGCGGAGGGGCCAGGGGCATCCAGGGGGGTGGCTCTCCCTCGGAGTGCAGCCATCAGGGCCCCAGGATGTGGGCAGGGTCTGCCCCGCTGACCTAGCAATAACAATTCCTAAATTGTTCTGCACCCAGGCCATTGTTCTGACACAGGTGGCCAGCCTGAGGTGCCCCTCCCCAGGCAGGTGGGGCAGGGCAGCCTGAGGTTTGGGGACCACTGTGGAGAATCCACCCCACCCTCGCCCAAGTGGATTGTGCCGGGCGTCCGGGCTATGACTGAGGCATCAGACAAGGCTGCGCCTGAGGGTGTGTCACCTGCTAGGAAGTGAGTGTCCCCAGGCCTGTATTAGCTTCTCAGGGCTGCTGTGACAAAGTACCACAGAGTGGGGTCTTAAACAACAGAGGCTTATTCTCTCACAGTTCTAGAGGCTGGAAATCCAAGATCGAGGGGGCAGTGGAGATGGCTCCTTCTGGCGACTGTGAGGGGGTTTGGTTCCAGGCCTCTCTGCATCTGCTGGTGGTTTCTGGTGTTCCTTGGCTTCTGGTGCCATAATTCTAACCTCCACGTGGCCGGCTGCTTGTGTCTCTGTCTCTGAATCCAAATTTCCCCTTTTTATAAAGGCAGCAGTCATACTGGATTAGGGCCCACTCCAGTGACCTCACCTTAATGTGATCATCTGCAGAGACCTTGTTTGCAAATAGAGTCACAAGCACAGGTCCTGAGGGTTAGGACTTGAACGTTATCTTGGGGGCCATAATTCAACCCAGAGCAAGTCCCCTTCTAGGGCAGGGCCCATCTTCCAGCTGCCTATGGGGTCTGGTCAAAGGCCCAGCCTTCTCCTGCCAAGGGATGGGGGCATCATCAGCAGCCGTGTAATCATCCCACACGAGCCCTTTTTGTAGCGGGGTACCTTTGTCACTGTGCCAGGCCCTGTCCTGGGTGCTGGGGAAACTGAGGCAGTTAGGACCCAGCCCTGTGCACAGGCGTGCTTACACAGCATTCTTGGCCAGGTCCTTTCTGGCTGTGACATGACATACACTACCTGCCCTCAGCCCCCTTCCCAGCCCTTGGTTCACTTTTTCAAATACTATTTTTATTTTATCAATACAATACCTATACATATTTTGAGAAGTCAAGAGTTCTGTAAGGTTTAGGAAGAAAATGATCGACTCTTGGCTTTCGCCATACTGTCCCCGTGCAACTCCTGCCCCCTGCTGCTCCCCATAGACCACCACTTCCAACTTTTAGCTGTTTCTTCCGGGATTTATCTCCGTATTTGTAAAGATTATGTATGTGCTGTTATTTCTGGACTTCCTGTTGTGGTAAAGATGATTTTAACTCATAGTTTTCATTCTGTAGGGCTGCTCTGTTTAACCAATATAGTTATTTCATAATTTGGGGTTAAATCCTTATAAAATGTGTATCAATCAGGATAGACTAGACCAGGAGATAGTAATAAACATCCCCTAGATCTGAGAAAATTTGATTTCTAATTAGCAGGTATAATGTTTATTTTCATTTCCTGTTCTTTTGTTTTTGAGCAATTTCAAGAGAAGATGCAGAAAGGTTGTGACCCTGTTTCCTAAAAGCCAGAAGTAAGCCTGGTCATTCTTTGGTTTACTCTGGTTGGCTTCCCACCCTCTCTCATCCCACCAAGAATTCTTGTCCAGGTCACCAACCCCTGGTGTGGACAAATCCAACACGTAATCATCCTAATTGCCCTGCAGCGTTTGGATATTGTTTCTCTCTCTCTCTCTCTCTCTCTCTGCCTTGATCTCAATCTTAGGGGGAAAGTCTCCAGTTTCTCACCATTAAATATGATGTTATCTGCATTTTTAAAAAACTGAGGTCAAAGTCCCATAACATGAAATTAACCATTAACCGTCTTAAAGTGTGTAATTTAGTAACATTTAATGCCTTCCCAGTGTCATGCATCCATTATACTTCTGCCTCGTTCCAGGACACGTTCATCATCCCAGAAGGACACACTCATGCTCATTAAGCAGTCTCTCCCCATTCCCTCTCACCCATCCCCCCACCAATCATCATCCTGTTTTCAGTCTCTATGGATTTCTCTATAATGGATGTTTCCTATAAAATTAGAAATCATACAGTATGTGATCTTCTGTGTCACAGCCTCTAGAACTGTGTGAAATAAATGTTTCTAAGCCACATAGTCTGGGGTATTTTGTTATAGCAGCCCAAATGGCCCTTGATTTGGCATAATGTTTATGAGGTTCATTTGAGTTGTAGCGCTGGTTATCAGAACTTCATTCCTTTTTTTTAATTAACATATAGTGTATTATTTGTTTCAGGGGTACAGGTCTGTGATTCATCAGTCTTACACAATTCACAGCGCTCACCATAGCACATACCCTCCCCAATGTCTATCACCCAGCCACCCCATCCCTCCCACCCCCCACCACTCCAGCAACCCTCAGTTTGTTTCCTGAGATTAAGAGTCTCTTATGGTTTGTCTCCCTCTCTGGTTTCTTCTTGTTTCATTTTTCCCTCCCTTGCCCTATGATCCTCCATCTTTTTTCTTAAATTCCTCATATCAGTGAGATCACATGATAATTGTCTTTCTCTGATTAACTTATTTCACTTAGATAATACCCTCTAGTTCCATCCATGTCGTTGCAAATGGCAAGATTTCGTTTTTTTGATGGCTATGTAATATTCCGTTGTATATATATACCACATCTTCTTTATCCATTCATCTGTTGATGGGCGTCTAGGCTCTTTCCATATTTGGCTATTGTGGACATTACTGCTATAAATATTGGGGTGCATGTGCCCCTTTGGATCCCTACATTTGTATCTTTGTGGTAAATACCCAGTAGTGCAATTGCTGGGTCGTACGGTAGCTCTATTTTCAACTTTTTGAGGAACCTCCATACTGTTTTCCAGAGTGGCTGCACCAGCTTGCATTCCCACCAACAGTGGAGGAGGGTTCCCCTTTCTCCGCATCCCCGCCAACATCTGTCGTTTCCTGACTTGTTAATTTTAGCCATTCTGACTGGTGTGAGGTGGTATCTCGTTGAGGTTTTGATTTGTATTTCCCTGATGCTAAGTGATGTTGATCACTTTTTCATGTGTCTGTTGGCCATTTGGATGTCTCCTTTGCCAAAATGTCTGTTCATGTCTTCTGCCCATTTCTTGATTGGAAGAACTTCATTCCTTTTTAAGACTGAGTACTATTCCATCATATATTTCTATACCACGTCGTGTCCATCTATCGATGGACGTTTGGGTTGTTTTAACCTTTTGGCTATTGTGAATAATGCTGTTATGAATGCGTGTGTACAGGTATTTGTTTGAATACATGTTTCCTGTTCTTTTGTGTATATACCTAGGAGTGGAATTGCTGGAAGATATGGTAATTTTTAAGGAACCACCAAACTGTTTTCCACAACTACTGTTTTATTTTACATTCTCACCAGCAGTATATAAGGGTTCTGGTTTTCCTCATCCTTACCAACATTTGCTCTTCTCTTTCTTTTTTTTTAAAGTTATGGCCAGCCATATGGGTGTGAAGTGGTATCTTATTGTGGTTTTGGTTTGCATTTCCCTTTGTCAAGCTAAGGATATTTTCCTCTATTACTAATTTGGTGAGTTTTTTTTTTTTTAAATCAGGAATTGGTGTTGGATGTTGTCAAATGCTTTTTCTGCATCAATTAATATGATCACATTTTTCTTCTTTAGTCTTGTGTGTGATGGCTTACATTAATTGCTTTTCTCATGTTGAACCAACGTTGCATCACTGGAAGACATGTCACTTGGTTGTGGTGTATAATTCTTCTCATAAATTGTTGGATTCTATTTGCTAATATTTTGTTGAGGATTTTTAAGGGTGTTCATGAGAGATACTGGTCTGTAGTTTTCTTATAATTATCTGGTTTTGATGTTAGGGTCATACTGGCTTCATAAAATAATTCAAAAAGTGTTCCTTTCTTTTCTTTCTTTTTTTTTTTTTAGAGAGAGAGTGAGAAAGCACACATGTGTGCATGCAAGTTGGGGGGATGGGGGGCAGAGGGAATCTTAAGCAGACTCCCTGCAGAGCAAAGAGCCTGACATGGGGCTTGATCTTACAACCCTGGGATTATGACCTGAGCCAAAACAAAGAGTTGGACACTTAACCGACTGAGCTACCCAGGCGCCCCATTCCTTCCTTTTCTAATTTCTGAAATAGATTATATGAGAATTGATATCCTACCTTCCTTAAACATTTGATAGAATTCATGAGAGAAGTCATCTGGGCCTAGTGATTTTTTGGGGAAGGTTATTATTGATTTAATTTCTTTAATACAGATAACCGTTCACTTTGTCTTTCTCATTGTTTGAGTTTGGTAGTGTATATCTTTTAAGAAATTGGTACATTTTATCTAAATTATCAAACTTGGGGGCATAGAGTTCTTTGTAGTATTCTTTCATTATGCCTTTAATGTCCATGGGATCAGTATTTCTTTCATTTCTGGTATTAGTAATCTGTGTCTTCTCTCCCTTTTCTTGTTTAGCTTGGTCAAAAAAACCCAAGATTTTTGGTGTGTTGCTTTTTTTCTATCATTTTCCTATTTTCAATTTCATTGATTTATGCTCTTTTACTATATTTCTTGTGCTTAATTTAGGCTTAAAATTGTTCTTCATCTTGTTTCCTAAGGTAGAAGCTTAGGTTATTGATTTTGAATCTTCTTTTCTAACAGATGCATTTAATGGGATACATCTTTCTCTAAATACTGCTTTTGCTACATTCTACAAATTTTGACCAATGGTATTTTTATTTAGTTCAAAAAAATTCTAAAAATTTGTTGATATTTCCTCATTGACCCATGTGTTATTTAGAATTCTGTTGTTAGATTTTGGGTTATTTGGGGATTTCATCTATCTTCCTGTTAATTGATTTTTGGTTTAATTCCATTCTAGTCTAAGAAAATACTTTGTATGATTTCTTTTAAAAAAAACTTACTCAGATGTGTTTTTGGGCCCAAATGTGATCTTTTTCATTGCTATGACCATAATGTTTGTATTCCCCCCTCCCTGAGCCCCCTGCAAATTACTTTATTGACATCCTACCTCCCAAGGTGATGGTACTGGGAAGTGGGACCTTTGGGAGGTGATTAGGCAGAGCCTTCATGATGGTATTAGTACCCTTATGAAAGAGACCTCGCAGAGCTCTGCCATATGAGGATACACTGAGAAGTCTGAGCCCCAGAAAGGGACCTGCCCCTGACCATGCTGGCTCCCCGATCTTAAGACTTTTAGTTCCTAGAACTGGGAGAAATAAAAGATTGTTGTTTATAAACCTCCTAGTCTGTGGTATTTTGTTATAGCAGCCCAATGGATTAAGACACTTGGGTGAATGTTCCATGCAAGCTTGAGAAGAATGTGTATTTTGCTGTTGTTAGAATATTCTACAAATGTCGATTAGATGCAGTTGATTGATAGTGCCGTTCAAGTGAACTATCCTTGTTGATTTTCTGCCTGCTTGTTGTATCAGTTACTGACAGAGGATGGTGAAGTCTCCAATTATAATAGTAGATTTGTCTCTCTTTTCAATTCTATCAGTTTTTGCCTCATATATTTTAATACTCTGTTGTTAGGTGCGTAACTGTTTAGGATTGTAATATCTCCTTTTTAAAATTTATATTCAAGTTAATTAGCATATAGTGTAGTATTGGTTTTAGGAGTAGAATTTAGTGATTCATCACTTACATGTAACACCCAGTGCTGATCACAACAAGTACCCTCCTTAATGCCCATCACCCATCTCGCCCATCCCCCCACCTACCTTCCCTCCAACGACCCTAAGTTTGTTTTCTATACTTAAGAGTCTCTTATGTTTTGCCTCCCTCTCTGTTTTTATCTTATTTTATTTTAGGATTGTAATATATCCCTGAAGAATTGAATAGAATTATATGTCATTATGTAATTGCCCCCTCTCTATCCATGATGATTTTCCTTGTTCTAAAGTCTGCTGTGTCTGAAATTAATATCAGTACTCCTGATTTTTTTTGATTGGCATTAGCATGGTATATCTTTCTCCATTTCTTTACTTTTAACCTAGCAGAGTCTTTATATTTTAAATGGGTTTCTTGTAGACAGCATATAGTTGGGTCTGGTGTTTTTATCCACTCTGATATGGTTTCATGAGAAGTCTGCAGGTAATCTTTTCTTTGTTCCTCTCTAGATAAAATGTTTTCCCACTTCCTTCTGACTTCTTTCATGATTTTCTCTTTCTCTTTGTTTTTTTGCAGTTTGCGTAGGTATTTTTTGGTTTTGTTTTGGTTTTTGTTCTTTTTCTTTTTTTTTTAAGTATTCTGTTCGGTGTTTTTTGAGCCTCCTGGATCTGTGGTTTGCTGTTAGTAATTTTGGGAAAATTTTGGCCATTATTACTGCAAATATTTTTCCTTCTCCATTATTTCTTTTGACTCCTTTTGATATTCCAGTTACACGTATGTTATATCTTGATATTGTCCCACAATTCTTGGATGCTACCCCCAAACCCCATTCTTTTTTTCTCTTTGCATTTCAGTTGGGAAAGTTTCTAATGACCTATCTTCAAGCTCACTGGTTTGTTCCTCAGCCATCTTGAATCTACTGATGAGTATTATTCATTTTCAAGGGCATTCTTCATTTTTTTTTCTTTTTTTTTTTAAGGTTTCTTTTTTTTTTTTTTTTAAGGATTTTATTTATTTATTCCAGAGAGAGAATGAGCACGGGGAAGAGTAGAGGTAGAGGGCCAAGTAGACTCCCAGCTGAGCATGGAGCCTGATGCAGGCCTCCATCTCAGGACTCTGAGATCATGACCCAAGCCAAAACCAAGAGTTGGACGCTCAACTGACTGAGCCACCCAGGTACCCCTATGGGTTCTTTTTTAAAAAAAAATTTCTAACATCAGGGCACCTGGGTGACTCCGTTGGTTAAGCATCCAGCTCTTGATTTTGGCTCAGGTCATGATCTCAGGGTCGTGAGATCAAGCCCCACTTTGGGCTTTGCACTGGGCATGGAGCCTGCTTAAGATTCTCTATCTCCCTTTCCCTCTTCTCTCTTTCTCTCTCTTCCCATCTCTAAAAAAAAAAAAAAAACAACAAAAACAAAAACAAAAAAAACCCTAGCATCTCTTTTTGATTCTTAGACTTTCCATCTCTCTGTTTACCTTACCAATCTGTTCTTCCCTGTTGTCTATTTTTCCCATTAGAACCCTTAACATAGTAATCATAGTTATTTTAATTTCCCAGAGTGATATTTCCAAAATCATGTCATATCTGAATTTGGTCATAAAGCTTGCTTTGTCTGTTTTAAATGTGGGTTTAAAATATATATATTTACATTCATTTTCATATTTATTTATTTATTTTGTTTTCAACATGCCATTTGTTGAAAGCCAGACATATTCTGTTTGAAAACATGAACTGAGGTCATAAGCCTTTTGTGTTAGGGTTCATGTAAATCTCATTAGGGGTATGTCATGTCTCCTGTAGCTGTAGGTGCCGGAGGCGTCAGAATCCTTGGTTTTGCCTCCCCACCCTCAACTTTGGCCTTCCCTTGGCACTGCTGGGCAGAGATTCCGCAGCTCTTTGAGCTGTCACCCACTGGGGTCCTACTGGAGCCTTGCGGTGTGGTGGAGAGGTGTGGGGGAGGGGAAGCATTCTGTAATCCTGGGATGAAATCTCCATCTTTAGGTGGGCTTGGGCTCCTGGGCTGGTACCTTCACCAGGGTTTCCTCTCACTTCGCTCTTCCGACCCCCTCAGGTGAGACAGGGAGGCCAGAGGGGCTGCCTTGGGCGGGCCGCCCTTCCCACGTTGCTCTGAGACAAGGTTTTGGCTAAGTCTCTCCGCTTGGACAGTGGACTTTGTTACGGAGAAGGTTCTGGATGTGTTTCACCATGTGTACTCCCTCCTCCCTGTGCCAGAGCCAAGAGGGTTTCTTGGTCCTTCAGATTTCAGGGGGCAGTCTGCAGACTCCATTCACTGATGGGTCCAGGAGAAGTCATTGGTGTTCGTTTGTCCAGGTCTTTCTGTTTATAAGGATGCGGGTGACAACTTCCAAGCTCTGCACATGTTGGAGCGGAAACCCAGCCCTTCCCCGGCTTCCATTTTCCTCATGACTCTTGTCATGATTTTATTTGATAGTTCACTCATTGTTTTGCCTGTCTTCCTCATTAGAACATAAAACCCAGAAGACTGGAACTTCGTCGGTCCGTTCCCCCTCATCCCCACACCTGGAAGGGTGGCTCTTTCCAATAGCTCTTGTGGTGGTGCTGGGAGCTGGCTCCCTGGGCCACAAGATTGGCCCTGCCCACACAGAAGCTGGTGGCTTTTCTCTCGCCACTTCTAAATGGCCACCTGTTTTGCCCTCTTGTGGTGGGTGAATCTTGCACCCCACCCTTTCCCCTACATTCCCAATACTTTGTTTTGGGATTACAATCCTGGGCCCTGTGCACATCAAGAGAAACAAAATTGCCCCTGTGCTTCACGTCTCGCTGAGGATCCGGCCGCCAGCATCAGTTCTCATGAGCAGATTTTTAAACCATTGCCATCTGTTCTGCTCTTCATGATGAACATAAGAAATATTGTTTTCCTGATTCCATAGGGGCAGGGGGAAAATACGGATTCCTAAAGACCACAGTTCTCATAGAGGAAGTGTGGATCTGCCACCGACTCACTAACGATACGGTTGTTCCTGCCCCCAGTTGAGGCATTCCAAGTAACGTTAGTTTACTGAAAGGATCATATTGGCCACGACTTCTGTATAAAAGGAAGTTAGGAGAAGGGTGGACATAGGGAGGTTGGTGCTGTCAAAGAACAAAAATCCAGCTGAGTGCATTAGGAAATCTAATTGTCTTCATGAAATGATTCTTGAATCGGGCAGCATGTGTCCCATCTAGCAAGTAGAGGGGAGCCCTGAGGAGTTGTACAAAATTCAAGGTTTTTATAGGAAGGGGGTGGGGCAAGGAAGTTATTAGCAAAAGAAAAGAAAGGATTATCTCCGGCCTGGTCACCTTCCCTTAAGGGGAAGAGTAGGGGGCCGTATCATGCAGATGATGTTATTTTCTTTTGGGGGATGGAGAGGGCCCTGTGCCAGGTGACCTCATTGATGCTGATCAGAACATTCTTCACGGACTGGGTAATAAGACTCCCATTTCTGGGGGAGGTAGAAACTGCAGTTAGGTTAGATATTAAGCCCCTGTTTGGTGACTTGGCCTAAGTGATGCCATATTGGGCCTGTGGTTTTCTTTTTCAACAACGCAGAGGCCCAAAGGCTGTGTCCCTCCACCTCTCTGGGGCCTTAGTCCCCTGGGATACAGGGTGGAGATGGACTGGCAGTGATACATTGTGGCCCCTGCTGCTGTCGGGGAAGTTTCCACAAGAAGGCCAAGTTTGGGGACTGTTTTCTGCCCTCAGAAGCTTGTGAGGTTGGCCCAGGCTGGTGGCAAGCTGGTAGGGCCAACCACCACGCTGTGGCCCTGGGTGGGCCGCATCTGTGCCCTTGGCAGACCTGGGCATCCCGCCCCACATAGGGACCGAGGCAGCATTTTCTGCGGTTCTATAGGACTTTGGGCCAAACGCTTCAAAGTGCAGCTGCATACAGCCCATGTGGAGTTTTGCAGCTGGAGGATACCAGGGGAATTTTATTGGAGAAGGGTATGTCAAGTCTCCTACCCAATGTGTGGTAATGCTGGTGTCCACCTGAGACATCAGAGCCCGAAGCCACTGTACCCACTACATTGAACCACCTGCATTGTGTAAGAAACAAGTGAAACATAGCTTTATTTTTACCATCACTGTCCCTCCGAACCTGCCCCACTGAACATTCAGGCAAGTCCTAGAGCTTTCTGTTTTTTTCTAAGGCAATAAGATGTTCCTCTGGTCACTTTCAGTCCCAGGAATCTCACTTCAATCATCAGATGAGGAATCAGTGAATCTCTGGAGCTTCGTCCATGGGGCTGGAGCCTGACCTTTCTTGAAACTAGCAGTGGAAGGAGGGTGTGTGTGTGTGTGTGTGTGTGTGTGTGTGTGTGTGTCGAATCTCTGGAGCTTCGTCCATGGGGCTGGAGCCTGACCTTTCTTGAAACTAGCAGTGGAAGGAGGGTGTGTGTGTGTGTGTGTGTGTGTGTGTGTGTGTGTGTGTGTGTGTGTGTGTGTGTGTCGAATCTCTGGAGCTTCGTCCATGGGGCTGGAGCCTGACCTTTCTTGAAACTAGCAGTGGAAGGAGGGGTGTGTGTGTGTGTGTGTGTGTGTGTGTGTGTGTGTGTGTGTGTCTGTCTGTCTGTCTGTCTTCTGCCCTCTTCTCTTGCCTCTGTCCCTGCTAGCCAGGGTTGGGCCCCGGGGGATGGAGTATCTGGGCAGTCTGACCTAAAAGGGGCTGTTTGGCACGTTCGGGGCCCAACAGATGTTGAGCTCTGGACTGTCCTCTTCAGGGGCACTTGTGTGGGTTTCTCTGAGATGCTCCTGCCGGGCACTTGTAACTCATGCCCACAAAGCCTCGTTGGGCTGGTGCCTGTGACTGCTGCAATTGTCCCTTACATTCGTGCCCCCCACCCCTGCCCTGGCTCCTTGGGCTGTCCTTCTGGGCTGGCTGTGCCCCCCACCCATGAGCAGTTGGCTGCTCTTCCCGGTGCACCTCCTCTTCCTCCCTTGGTGGGGGACAGTTCTGGCTATGGCCTCCTGCCTGTGGATTTTCATAAGACCTATGTGCCAGCCCCCCAGATGCTGGGGACGCAGGGCCGTCATCCCAGGAGCCCTGCTCCAGAGGTAGACAGAGCCACCTGCCCCTCCTGACGAGGCACAACACTCCAATCAAAGCTCTCCCCGCCCCGCCACCTCACCTTTCTCCCGGTCTCCTGTGGGAAAACTGGCTTGGGGATATGGTGAGGGGGCATCTGTCAATGGTGGATGTGGCCATGCTTGCCACCTCTGCCGGTGCTCCCACAGCTGGTGGCCTCCCAGGACAGACAGCCCCAAGTTGGTCACTTTGGAACTCCTGGACTTTCAAGCGGGGGCGGCAAATGGGAGGGTACAGTGAGGACAGAGAGCTAAAGGGCACTGTGAGTCAGAGGGAGTCTCCTGCCTCCACCTAGTAAAGCAGGATGGACGAGAAGTGATCTTGTGTCCTTGTCCCCTGCCCACTGACACCTGGTGCTGCAGCCTTGGGTTCAAGCCATCGCCACACTTTCAACAGGGTGGTGTTGCTCCTTTAGTAGGCGGCTGGAGAAACACTCTCATTTTGCAGAGCTGAAAGAATGTTTCTAGAGCTTGTGCAGGGGGTCCCCCTGTTTCAGGAGCAGCTTGACTCTATGAGGGTTCCAGAGGGGCTGTTTCCAGGAGTTGGGCGGCGTCGAAGGGCTAATTGGGATGTTGTTGTCTGCATTTGGCTTGGAGATGAGAAAGCTTTATGTTTATTCAAATAGCAGTTAATTTAAAATTACAATTTTAGTCTTAATTGTATGTATTTGGGGATCCCATTTAAGTCTCTGGAAATAATTGCAGAGTAATATTTTGGGAAGTTATATTAAAATGCACAGATGTTCGAGGAAAGAAAGGTCCTGGTGGGTGAGCCTCATCCCCGACGGAGAGGATGCCCCGGACGGCTTCCGCAGCAGGCGGAGAGGTGACTCCCACCCCCATCCTCGGTCTGGCTCTGGGCAAGGCTGCTGGTGAAGCCCCTTTCAACACAGCATCAGCCAAATCCAGCCCTCCTCAATTCGGTGCTGTCAGGTTCCAGGAAGGAGAGGCTCGGTCAGTCAGTGTCTCTGCTTCTGGGGAGGCATCTGTGGGAAGGGAGGGGAGCAACCAGGGCAGGGAGAGCAGGAGGGGTAAAAGGGTGGGGCAGATCCTTAAAACTCTGAGACCCTGTGCTTGCTGGCCACAGGGCAGGCATGAGAGGGAGCTGCTCCCGTGACCAGAGCGCTGGGGGGCTGCTGACCAAGGGTGAGTGTCCCAAGGGGCCTTTGTGGCCGCCCAGCGGGCCTCTCCCCTCTGTCCTTATTTCCTTCCAGCTGTCGGTCCTGGGGTGGTCCCTGAATGCCCCCTTCCCTCCTGCCATCCTACAGAGCAGCCGGGCAGGGGCCTGTCAGGGAGAGGCGAGCCCCTCAGCATGCTATGCAGGCAGGACCTGCTGGGTACTTCTTGCGTCTCCATGCCCCAGGGGCCTCTTCTGTGAGGGCTTTGGGCTTGACTCACAGTGACACTGGCAAAGACTTGTCTGTGGCACTTGCTGGTATAGAGGATTTTACTCCGCGCATGAATAAACCATACCCCCGAGATCCCATAAACATAAACTGGATGGGTTTCTGCGGCCCCTCAGGAACTTCTTGGCCCCGGGCTGGGCTGGGCTGGGCTGGGCCATGGCACGGAGGTGTTGTCCAGTGTGTGGAGCCCCGTGAGCCTCGCTGGGTGTGGGGATGAGCCATGACCGCGTTTGGGCAGGAGGCTGCCCTTCTTGCGGGGATGGGCGTGGGGAGACCCTGCCTCCCTGCCTCCCTGCCTCCGGCCAGCCATTGTAAAAGCAGGAAGCCCCCTCGGTGGCAGAGAGCGGGCCTGTGAGGTGAGATCGGTGGGTACACTTACTGATCTTACTGTTGGAAGCCACGTCTGTGAGCCCACAGCTTACCTGTCTGCAGTCAGGGCCGGTGGTGGGGTCTGACGGGCTGCGTGGTCAGCCCCTGGAGCTGCGTTCTCCAGTACACCCTGCCCTCTGTGCCGTGTGCCAGTTCGGCTCTGTGTGGAAGGGGGACTAGGGACAGACACAGTTCCTGCCCTCCACGGAGCCCACAGTCTGGGGTATATGATGCTGGGTCCCAACGAGGAGCGGCCTGTGGTGGCCTGGAGCCGAGGGCACAGCGGAAGTTTCCAGGAAGATGTGATTATTCGCTGAGGCTGGCAGGAGAACATGGGTCCAGGAGGAGGAGAGATGGGGGTGGCTTCCAGGCAGAGAGAGCTGCCCACGTGCAGGGACAAGGCGGAGAGTGCAGGGCTGTTGACGACTGGTCTGTAAATTCGAGGAAAGACAATTCTGGATCACAGAGACTCGGGCAGAGGTGAGTGGAACGGGCAGCTGGTCAGACCCTGCAGCCTTGGAAACAGAGTTAAGGAGCTTGGACTGTGCCCCAGGGCAGTGGGGCCATTGCAGGCTTTTGAGCAGGGGTGGGAAGAGACTGGCCGGAGCTTGCCCTTTGTAATTCTGAATATGGGAATGGATGTGGTGGTGGCAGGTGCCCCTAGGGGCTGTGCTCACCTTTCCACAGGGGAGGACCAGGGATCAGTAATTGGCTCTGATCGTTCAAAACAGGTACCTGCCTGTGGTGTAGACCTTGTTCACGAGGGCTGGCAGCTAAAATGCTAGTCTTTCTGAGATAACAAAGAGGCAGAGTGAAGGCTGACCAGTGACCGGTGAAGCCCCCGGGGCCCAGGTGGGCATGGTTTCTCTGGCGCCTGTGTGGGCTCTGCCTTGGCCGTAGGCCTCTTTATTGCTGGGGCTGCTGGTGGCTCAGGGCTGTCACTTGTCAACCTCAGTGCTTTATCCTCAGAGGCATCCCCAGAGCCATAGATGTTCATAGCTGTAGAAGGACTACCCATGGTGTACCTGGTAGGTTGGCTGCCCAGGGCTGTCGGCTTAGAGGTTAACTGTCAGAGAGAGAGGCCAGAAAAAGGAAAAACAATGTTAAAGCAAAGTGCACTGACTTGCTGGACCTGCTCTATGAAATAGTAGCTTTATCCTGTAACCTCAGTTAGGACTAAGTTTGGCTGCATAAAGCATAAAAGGTAACATAATAGTATCTTTAACAAGAAAGAAGTTAATGTTTCTCTCACTTAAAAGAAGCGTGTAGGTGGGTAGCTTCATGGGGGGGGCATGATGGACTCTTACATCTTTTGGCTCTACTGTCTTCACGCATGGCTTTCCCTGCAAAGCATCTTATGGTCTAAGGTGGTTGCAGGAGCTCCAGCCATCAGGTTTGCGTTCCAAGCAGCAGAAGGAGGAAGGGTGAGCAAAAGGGGCCTGCCCCCAAGCTGAGTAAACTGCCTTTTAAGGATCTTTCCTGGGAGTCCCTGTTGCATTTCTTTATTTTTTTGGCCAGACGCTAGTTACATGGCCCCAACTAGCTAAATGGGAGGCTCTGCAGTTCAGCTTAAAATCCAAGTTTTGTCGCCATGGAAGAGGGTGGAAATGGTTGTTGGAGAGGCAGGCAGTCCCCTCAGTCCCAGCCCCTTCCAGAAGCTTCTGCCTTATGTCATGTTCTGCTCCAAAGCCAGCCAGCCTGTTCGCTTGCCTTCTTTCTGCCTTGCCTTTCTCTGCCTCCTCTTTCCCAAGTATTGGCTGGTGCCCACCATGCGCTAGGCCCTGGGAGTCAAAGATGAATATGACAGAGTGGAATCATGGGCCTCATGGGCTCAGCTTTGGCCTGCCCTGCTGCCTGGATATTGCTCTGATTGGTTCTGCGGGGTGTCCCCAGAAGAAGAACGGGCAGCAGGGGAGGCAGGCTTCTGAACCGGATGGGAGCTGAAGATCTTGACGGAATCCACTCTGTACAACTGACCAGCTCTGTGCTCATAAAGTGAGGGCAGGACTGCTTGGTCGTCCCAGGGCATGCTGAGCCCTGAGCGGATAGCCGTGTGCTGTGTCCCGCACGGGTCCTGGCACACTTGATATAGCCATTATTGTTCTTATGAAAGACAAGAGCAGGTGTTTTCCATTTGTCCCCCACAGCCTGAGCTAGAAGTGGGAAAGGCACTTCTCCTATACCGTATTTCTTTGAATTTTTATTTGGTTGATACTTCCCTAAATCACAGGTCTCCGTAAGCAGAGCAAGAACCCTGCACAGTGGCGTGAACCCTCAGGACCCCGTGCCATTGCCTTGTGGCCATGCTGTCCTCCGAGCCATGCCTTCCTTTACCTGCCTGCTGCAGCATGAGGAGGGTGTGCAGCTCTGCCCTTTTTGTAAGGTCTAACCTGCACAGTCCTGGTGGGAATGGGGAGTTGGAACCTGCAGCGCAGGGTCCAAATAAGTGGCTTTTAAATCATCTCTGGGGGGTTCTAGGGCCAGCAGAGCTGAGGGCCAGAGCATCAGCTCCTCTGGGCACAGGCAGAGGCCGTCCAGGGGGTTAGTGCCAGAGGGGTCAGCAGTGGGGGCAGTGGCCAGTGGGGGCCGAAGTTCAAGGTTGCCATGCAGATCCTAGTCGGGTGGAGCTCCAGCTGGAGGATCGGAGTAGACGTGGAGGAGTCAGCGGAGCCTTCTCCTCAGCTCTGGAATCTGTCTGGCTCAGGATAGATGGAGGGTCTGCCCAAGGGGCAGCCTGCACAGCGAGACTCAGCTGGTCTCACCGAGCACGCTTGTTCCTGGTGAGGGACCCCTATGTATCCAAGAGAAGAAGAGGGTTGTTGATTTCTGTTTTGCCTAGCATTAGGCTGTGTGAGTTCACATTCGTTAACTGTGCATCATTGCTGCAGAGCCCATCGCCCTTGACCGGGATATGGGACTAGGCAGAACTGCTGTTCCCAAACCTGAATGTGAAACAGACAGTGTGCATTCCGATGAGTTTTTGAGGTCCTGATTTTGTCTTGCTGCCTGCTGATTTGATTCCTTGTAAAGAATGAATGTTTTTGGCCTGCCAGAAATTTTTTCCTCCGGAGATGTGTTTCAGTCTGGTTGAAAACAGATACAGAATTTGGTTTTGCAGGGATCCTGGCATCTCCAGTAGCTGCAAGGGTGGGTCTGTCGGAGGTGTTGGGAGCCTCCTGGTGTATGCGATGTTTGATCATTTTGCATTTGCTCCTCCAGCTTTGCTCCCTGGCTCTCTTTCTGCCAGCCCTCTTATACATTTTAGTTTTTGAGGAGGGTGTTTCGAGTAGAAGCTGTTGGGCTCTCAGTCTTCTGTCTGCTGCCCTCTGACCTTCCAAACCAACTCTCCTGGGAGTTGTGGGCCCCCTGCCCTCCCCAGGATGCAAACCACTGGCAGGAAAAGCATCCTTGCAGAGCTGCAAGTGGAGTGCCCTGGACCAGAGTGTGTGTGGGCCAGCTCCGTGTAGGAGGCCCGCTTACCCGCCAGGAATCGCTGACAGCTCCAGCTGAAAGATCATAATGCCCGTGCATTAGGCACCAGTTGGGCGCCTGCTTTCTCCATGTTCCTCTGCATGGCTCAGCTCCCCCCACAGAGGGGAGAGGGCCTCAGAGAGTGGGTTGGAAATGGCCAGAGTTCACAGGGCCCCTGGGTGGGACTCCTGGGCTCCCCCACGGGGCTGTGCCACCCAGGGACGGACAGATGGACCCTGAAGAAAGCAAAAGGGAAGCAGAGGGGCCTGGACAGGGTGCAAGTTGGGAGATCTAGTGAAGATGGGTGAGCGCAGATGTGGTGGTGGGGGACAGGAGTCCTGAGAGAGCAGAGAGAGGAAAGAGGGGCCAGAGGCAGAGACGGGCCCTGACTCACCCTTTCGGTGACTGTGGCGCCCCCTGGGAGCACCATGCCTCTTTGAGCCTCAGTTTCCCCTCCTTCCAGTCTGTGAAATGAGCACGATGGATATCTGTTGATGCAGAAAGAGAACGCAGTTGACAAACAGCAGAGCACTATCCAGATCTTCCTGGCTCTGCGACTCCACGAGCGTGTACCCCTGTTCTTGCAAAAGACCCAGGCCTGCCTTGTCCTAGGGGGACAGTGTCCTGCCAGCAGGGATAGCAGAGGCGTTGCTGCAGTGAGGGGATGTGGGGGTGGCCTGGGATGCAGGGCATTTCCTGTCTCCTTCCCCGTCTGCGTGGGCTTGGGGGTGTCTAAGGATGTGTGGAGAAGGTCATGTTTTGGTGCCCCCTCCTCTGCGAGAGAGCAACCCCTCCTGGCGATTTTGCCGTGGCTGAATTCACACATCACTGAATGTGTTGGGAGTGTGGCCGCAGCCACAGTTGGCAGGGTCAGATGGAGCGTGGCTGCTCTGAGAGGGCAGGGCCCAGAGGTCGGAGGCCGGGGGGAGAAAGGGCCTCCGGGGGCTGCTCACTCTCTGCCCTGCTTCCTCCTGGCAGTGTTGTGAAATACCCCTTTTGCCCCTTCCTACAGCACACACAGCCGACTGCTGTTGTTTCTCGTACTTTCTCAGATCTTTTATTGGGAACTTACCCATACGTGTATTTCTTGTCTTTGGTTCTGTGCTTTATAAAAGGTGCTTTGGATGTTGTTGTTGTTTTCTGTGATTTTTATTCCATTTTCTTTTTTCTGAGGAGCTGTGTTAGGTGACCTCTGAGAAGGAGATGCCAAGGCAGGATTAATCCGCCAAAACGTGTGGATTTTATTGGGGGACATGCCTGTGAGAGCCTGGGTGGGCAGGGGGAGCCATCAGACATGAAGGAGAGGTGGGCGGGTGGAAGATTCCAGGCGTCAGTCCAAGGAAGGCAGAGCTACCTGGATACTCTTTGCACCAAAAGTGCTGATGTGGGAGTCCCGTGCCTCCCAGGACAGGGTCTGCATTACTGTCCCCACTGTGCTCAGCCCCTCGGAGGAGACACTGCTGTGGGGGCATCTCAAGGAGCAAGTCACTAGACACTGAGGATTTTGACGGATAGCCGTTTTGCTTCGCAGTCAGTTTTACAGGCCCACCCTGTGGGCAGCACTATGGTGCAGTGGTTAGGAGCAGGGCTCTGAAGCCACATGGCCGGGGTTCGAATCCTGACAGTGCGCCCCCTACTGGCTGCATGCCCCCCCCCCCCCCCCCCCCCCCCCCGCCAACCGCAGGCGGCGAGTTCGGTGGCTGAGCCATGCCTCAGTTTCTTCATCTGTAGAATAGACATGGAGCGGGGGGACCTGCCCCATGGGACAGGGAGGGACGCAGGCCCGATCACACAGCGCTGCAGTGAGGTGAGTTCCGGAGTGGGGCCCAGGCAGCTGGCATCCCGGGGAGCTCTGGAATTGTTCGTCTGATGCTTTGGTGGTAACGCCTTTTGGCCTTCCCTGTGAGGTTTCACGGGGGAGAGCACGTGTAAGTGGTATTGCCTTCGGCGGTGCCTGGTGCAGTTTCTTGCCGGCCACCCCAGCCCTGAAGTCAGTTGAGGATTTCCCCACCGGCTTTGTCTCTCTCCCTCCTGCACCCGGTCAGACCCCGTGACAAGTGTGGCCCCTGCTCCAGTAAGTGACCTGTGAGGTGACCTCACCGCCAAGACCAGGGTGATCTTCTGTTGAACAGACCCGGGTGTGCAGACCAGAAAGACAGGTCCAGGCGGGCGGCCTCTCCCTCTTCCCGCTGGGCTTTCCCTCCAACGAGAGCAGGAACGCCAGGCTCGGGTCCCCCACGGCCCGGCCTTCAGCATCTGTGGAGCCATTGTGGGGCAGCCTGAGTGACCTCGCTGCCACCTGGGGCTTCCGTTGGAGCATCTCGGCGCTGTTTTCAACCAGCTAATTTGTAAATGCTGTGACTCACCCAAAATTACAGAGCCGAGCTAATGTGGAATCAAGAATTTATAGATTTCCTTTTCCCTCATGCAGTTCCTTGAGTTTGGGGAAATTTCAGTTCAGAATGAGAGGGTCCTCTAACCAAGGCCTCAGGTGTGTTTGAGGCCTTTCCGATTTCTGGCTGGTCGGGTAGGTGACCTCTCGGGGCCTTACACTGGAGGCCTGTCTTCTGCCCCTGTGCCTCAGGTTCCAGGCCCCGCAGCCCCTCCAGCTCCTAGGTGGAGGGGATCCTAGTGCCATGGTGGCGGGAGCGGTGGATGAACCTTCTGGAGCTTACTTGCCGCGGTCTGGTCCAGTGACCTCAGGGGGCTGGAAATGTGGGGCCCGCATACACTATTTGATGAGCAGCCCCTGTTTGCGCACAGCACCTTCGGACTTCCAGAGAGCACTGGTCTTGCAAACCCTCACAATGAGACCTTCTTGGCACAGGTGGTCTCATTTGATGGGTGGGGAAACTGAGGCTCAGCGTGGGGCTTTCAGTGCCACCTTGGGAGGTGAGAGCTCAGAGCTGCAAACACCCCAAGAGCATCCATCCGGACAGAGGTAAGCTTGTCACTTGACACTCCTGTGAGACCGTCTCCGACCTGAGTCTGAGCTGGGGGCTCCTTCTCTGTGGGGCGCTCAGTTCCTGCCCTGCCTCCTTCACCCCCACCATGGGTGGTGGCGACACCCTGAGCTCCCCCCACCCCTCACTTCCCATTCTAGACCCAAACACCCACGGGCTCTTTATGGGTCCCAGACAGCCCCCTTCTGCCAACCTCAGACAGCTGCTTGCGGGGGCTGGGGTGGCCCCTCATGGTACCCTGCCGGTCCCAGTGCATGCTCCCTTGGCTCCCTCCATCTGCAGCCAGGGCTTCCCCTCCCCTCAATCTCCACGACGTCCATACCAGCCTCCTGTCCAGCCCTTCCATGCTTCCCACTCCGACCTACTCTCCACCCTGCAGCCAAGCGATTCTTTCAAGAAGCACAGATGACCACTGCTCTCAGGATCAAGTGCAAACCCTTTGTCACCCTCCTCCTTCTAGACTTCAGCCCCTGCAGAACGTTTCCTCCAGTCCTCCTCGAATTTCCTTGCAGGCCCTCGCCCGAGCTGTGCCTTCCGCCTGGGATGCCTCCCCATGTCCTCCTCTCTGGTCTTTCTCTCCTGCGTGCGGCGTCTACTTCCCTTCTTCCCGGGAGGCCTTGCCAGGATTGAGGATTTGGGGGTGTGATATGAAAATTTTACTTGGCAAAATAAAGGGGCAAGTGAAGTTTTCAGTGTGTGTTTATGGACGCCAGTGGCTAGAAATCTTAAAGTAATGATCTGTGCTCATTGATTTTTGTTGTGTTGCTTTCCCAAGAAGATTGATGGAGGCAGAGCGTGTGCTCAAGAGGGTGGCACTTTATTTACAGGCCATCTTAAATAGAGTCATGATAAAGAGAAGGATTCTGGGTCTACGGTGTGAGAGGTGTGAGAGGTTTTCACCTAACAAGGCTGTTGGGCTGTTGTGGCCACACATTTGTTGAAGCAGGTGGATAGTGAGCTTATCACTGTGATGCAAATGAAGAGACTCAGTTCACACTCTCCCTGCCTGTGTTTCTGCCTCATGAGCTTTGCTTGTTTAAAAAAAGCCACTGAGGATCTTGGTTTTGTTGCAGATAGGATTCCAATTGGAAGGGAGTATGCTGGTCCCCCAAAGACATCTACACCCTAGGTCGGGGAGCCTGTCCGTCTGTTACTTTACATGGCAAGAGGGACTTTGCAGATGGGACTAAGTCACAGGAATGGAGACGGGGAGATATCCTGGGTTATCCAGGGGGGCCTGACACGATCATGGTGTCCTTATAAGAGAGGCTGGGAGAGTCAGAGGAGAGGTGATGGGATGATGGGATGGTGGAAGCAGGGGCTGGGGTGATGGGCTTTGGCGATGGAAGAAGGGGCCATAAGCCAAGGAATGTAGACAGCTTCTAGAAGCTGGAAAAGGCAAGGGAATAGATTCTCCCCTAGAGCTTCCAGCAGGAACCAGCCCAGTCGACACCTGGGCTTCAACCTGGTGAGATCCTTGTGAGACCATAGATTTGTGTTGTTTTAAGTCACCAAATTTGTGATACTTTGTTACAGCAGACATAGGAAACTAAGAGAGACCCACCGGCTGAGCTTTAAAGGGGCATCAAGGTTGGCCAGTTGTGCTGTCCCTACGGTGGGCTCTCATTTTGCTTAAGTCCTGGCAACACTGTCCTGCCTTTTATAAGTGACCAGAGCTTATTTGGGGCACCAAATCTTCTTTGCCCTGCCTGGGTAACTCGTACCTTTTGGGAGGTGAATGTTCTGCCAGCTTCTTTTCTGGAATGACCCATACTGGGCCATTCATGGGAAACAGCTGGTGAAACGAAAGGCAGCTCCCTGGGGGGATGATGAGCGGGGACCCGCAGGGGGTCCCTCGGAGCCAGCACCTGAGCTGCTTACCGCTGGGTGTTTGAGGCTTGTGTATCGGCTGCATGCCGGCCATGTCTGACTGTCCATCCTCATGGGCATGGCCAGGTGTGTGTTCAGGTGGGCAAGGAGAACCGAGCTGTTCTTGAGGGACAGTTCCTTCTCCCTGCTTATTCTGGAGCCAGGGCTGTCAGGACGTGGTCATCACTCTCCTGTCCTGACCCGCCACCAGCACTGGGTCCCTTGAGCTGCCTCTCAGCCTCGGGGTTGCAGTGGCTGCCCTCAGCCTGGGCTCTGCAGGCTCCTTCGTTTCTTCTGACCGGCTCCACGACCATGGCTGGGGAGTGAGGGGCCTGGTAGCCTGGCCCCTGCCATCGAGGATGGAAAGCCTTGGCTGTATGGCTGCTGTGGGACCGGACCTCCTGGCCCTGTGTCATCATCAAACGAGCCTTAAAACCAGAGCTGCTTTATCCTCAAACACGCGCCTCCAGAGATTAAGAAAGCTCAGTGGTGAATATTGCTCAGAGCTAATGATGGATTTATTATTCAGTAACTGGGATTATACTCTAGTCTGTTTATGGGTTTTTCCTCTAAATTGCTGATGTTTGAAGTGGAAACGTTCGATGCTGATTAATGCTTCTGCTTCAAGATTTGCTTTCAGGCAACTTGTTTATAAATAACATAGCTTTTCAGGGAACACCCGCAAGTTTCAAGGATAATTAGCATGATGAGATGCATGGCCAAAGCGGGGTGCTGGAGGGCCCCGTTCTCCGTGTGAGGGCACGGAAATCTGGGTCTTGCACCGTTGGGAGAAGGGGCGTTTGCATATGTGGATTCATTTGATTTTCAGAACAGCCCATGTGGGAGTAGTTTGTACAGAGGAGGAGCCTAAGGCTTGCAGAGTTCAGAATTTTGGGGGGGACACCACTCGAAAGAGGGGGCACTGGCACTTGGGCCGAGGCCAACAGCTCTTCCAGTATGGACGTCTCATTTCTTTGCCATCATGGCTACTTCTCCTTCCTCCCATCTCCCCAGCATCCCTGTTCCCTTTGACCCGTGGGGATTCTGAGTAGTTTTAAAAAAAGCATTAACATTCTTGGACCCGGAGATTGAAGACAAGTCCTCTCTCGCTCTCTTTTTCTTTTCAACAAGTTTTGGTGTGACTTTTGAGCTTCCTGCCCGGTGTACCTTCAGAATGGGCAGATGAGGGGAAACCGTCTGTCAGAGAGCAGGGGGGTCCCCGGTTTTGTCCTTCCAGGCTCCTAACTGCCCACAACCCCGCTTGAATCGGTTTACCAGCAGCCGTGTCCGCCGACACCTGTGCCCAGTGAGAGTGAATCACCATTTCCCTTTTCTCATTTCTGTCCCATGTCCCTGTGTCGTGGTCCTACTGCACCTGTTCTCTTATTAGAGGTAGGATGTTGTAACGGCACATACAAGCTGTAGCCTGTGATCTTGGTTCTCAGGGGCTCACGGCACGTCTGAGGATGTTCACTTCAAACCGGCAGAGGATGGGATGACAGGGGAATGACCCAGGTTACAGGGAGAGTCTCGAGTCCCCTCTGTGTTGTGCAGTAGCAGGCACGCAGCAGGTGCTTAGTAAATACTGTGGAAGGTGCAGCTGGGTGGTCGTGAGGTTGGCATGGGCAGGGGCAGATAAGGTCCCAGGCTGCGGAGAGCAGGTGTCACCTGGGGGTAGCCAGCAAGTCCACTTTTTAACGCTGGGGCCCAAAGGCTCTGCCTGCGAAATGGCACTTGATTTGGCTTTTGTCCGTCTTGTGTGTTGGGTTTCTTGTTCAAGTGAGGAGGACAGAGGGGGAAGGGAGGAGAGGGAGTGGAGGCTGAGCAGTGTGCAGGGTGGTATGGCCACGTACAGACTGCCGTGTCCAGGACCCCTCAGTAGAGCTGCCACAGCCACAAAGTAGCGTGGGCATGGTGGGTGCATGCCTGTGTGTGCACGAGTGTGCGCCCGGCACAGAGAACAGAGGAAGGAGTGCTTGCAAGGAGTAGAGCTTCTCGAAGACAGGCATTTGGTGGAGGCAACCAGTCAGAGCTGGGGCAGCTTCAGGAATAGAAGCCCCCTGAGTTTCCACAGAAGTCTTGGGGGGACTTTGCCCGGTTTGTGGAAAGGTGCATGTGTGACCCAGCAGTCCAGCTGGATGGCGCAGGAGACGTTATTGTTTAACAAGCTTTGACTTTTGGAACAGTTTTCATTTTATAGATAGTATAGAGTGTACCCAAGTACCCTCGCCCCACTTCCCTTCTTCTTCTTATTACAGATTTATTTATTTACTTGTTTGTTTTTAAGTAGGCTTCATGCCCACCTGGGGCTTGAACTCACAACCCTGAGATCAAGAGTCGTACATTCTACCTACTGAGCCAGCCAGTGCCCCACAGCTTCCCTTGTTCACATCTTGCATCAATGCAATACATTTGGCACAACTAAGGAACCCACACTGGTCCATCACTACTAATTAAATTCCGCAGTTTATTCTGATTTCCTTAGTTTTTACCCAATGTCCTCTTTTTTTTCAAAGATTTTTTTAATTTATTTATTTGAGAGAGAGTGAGCTAGAGAGAGAGAGAAGGAGCAAGGGGAGGTCCAGAGGGAGAGGGAGAAGCAGACTCCCCGCTGAGCAGGGAGCCCAACATGGGGCTTGATCCCACAACCCTGGGTTCATGACCTGAGCTGAAGGCAGATGCTTAACCGACTGAGCTACCCAGGCGCCCTGCTAATGTCCTCTTTGTATTCCAGGATCCCATGCAGGATACCATATTATATTTAGCGATTGTGTTTCCTTAGCCTCCTCCAGTCTGTGGCAGTTTTTGGACAGTTTTGAGAAGTACCGGTCGGGTGTTCTGTAAAATGTCACAATTTGGGTTTATCTAATGTTTTTCTCATGGTTGGACTGCATTACGGGTTTTTGGAAGGAAGACCGCAGAGGTCAGGTTCACAACAAATAATCTCAGAAGTGCATCTATCAACATGATTTATCACCATTGACCTTGGTTGACCTTGCTCACCAGACTGAGGTGGTCTTTGCTGGGTTTCTGTGCTGGAGGTCACCCCACCCCCTTTCCGAATTCCTCTTGGGAAGGAAGCCACCGTGCACAGTCCACATTTAGGGATCGTGGAGTTAGGTTCCACCTCGTGGACAGGAGAATGTCTACGTAAGTTATTTGGAATTTTTGTGTCGGAGACCTGTCTGTTCTCCCCCATTTATTTATTTAAACATTTCTTTATATCAATATGGACTCATGGGTATTTAGATTACAGTCCTACACTATTCTGTTGCTTCGATTATTCCAGCTTGACCAGTGGTGGCTTTTTCAGGTTGGCTCCTGTCTCCCTGACATGTCCCTACCCTCTCATTTTATGAGTGCTTCCTTCCTGCCCCAACACGATGCTCCAGGCTCATCTTGCATTTTCTGTGCCCTGTCCCTAGAATCAGCTGTTTCTCCAAGGGTCCCTGGTTCCTTTTGTTAGTTCCTTTTATGGGAGAATGTTATTAGAAACCAAGGTCGGAGTGTCGAGAGAGCTTGTTTCTACTGAGGTGCCATTGCTTCGAGCTCCCCTTATTGCACAGAGGTAGGAAATAGAGTGTGTATACTAACCTGTGTACAGCTACATGTCTCCCCTTGCTTTTCAAATGCATTGCCAAGCCCTGGACCCAGCGTCCCGATCACCTCTGAGAGCCATCCTAACATATCCCAGAGCGGAAAGGAAATGCCTAGACATGTGGCTGAATAGAGCAGGAACAGAAGGTCCATAAAAGATACAGAGAACAGTAAGAGGAACATCTGGGCACTTTCCACCCAGTGTAAGAGATAAGGTATGTGCAGCTGAAGCTGCCGTGAATGCCCCTCCCCAATCACCCCCCCGGGAAACCTACAAAAGCAAAGCTACTGTTTAGTATTTTGGGGCGCATTTTTTTAATATTTTTACTCTGTATGTATGCCTAAATGCTATCTCTTATTGTTATGTATGTTGTCAAACTCCATGAAAATGATATTTTCCTGTGTTCCTGCAACTTGAATTTTCATTAACTGAGAACTTTTATACATATTTTTCTTCTCAGCAGTCCTGAGAAACACAAGAGTAAGTGTCTCTGTGGTTCTGACAGAAGAAATAGAACTTACGGCAATGATACGATTTTTTTTTTTGCCAACTTCAAGCAGCTATTCAAAATGGGCTCAAATTTTTATCTTCAGAGACCAGAAGTCTGTGCTCTTTGTGTTACGGAACTGTTGAAGCTCATCAGGGAAGGGAAGATGAAACTGGTCTCTATGGTCACTTGGTGACTAGACGACCGAACATCTCCCTTTACCTGGAATCCCAACCTCCCTCTGGGTTTTGCAGGCTCCAGAGTTTTTGATGAAATGAGGACTCGTATGGTTGGTTCAGACCCCCACCCCCTTGTCACATACTTCCCTGCCAGCATCTGTGCCCGTCTCCTTCGCGTTCCTCCTGAGACTGGAAATAATGTATCCGGCTCAAAGCCACCCCCTCTTTATGTTCGCGCCAGATGCCGCCCCTGGAACTTCTCTCTGCCCCCCAGCACCGTTCCCTGCTCTCTGTTGGATCCTTCTCTGCACATTCACACATGCCACTTCTCTCTCCCATCTGAGAAAAGAGAAAAAAATTCTTTCGCTCCCACTTCCTCCTCCCGCTAATGTCCTATTTTTCTGCTTTGTTTTGCTGTAGAACTTCTGGAAAGAGTTGTCTCTGCTGGCTTTCTGCAGTTCCTCCTCTCCCATTCTCTGTTAAACCCAGCTGGGTTAGATGTCTGCCCCTCCTGCCAGTACTTTCACCAACCCTACCAAAACTGTGCCCACTGGGTCACTAAGCACCTCCCAAGTCGCCGTGTCCAACGGTCACTTCTCCGCCCTGTCCTGTCACAGCATCGTCCTCTCCCTTCCCCAGGGAGAGGTTCTCTGCTTGCCTTTCAGGGTGCCCCGTGCCTGGGATTCTTCTCACTCCACCCGGTCCCCTTGCTGACCTCTGAAGGTTGGGGTATCCCTGGGACCCACCCATAGACCTCTTTCCTGCTTGATCCATGCTCATACCCTTCTTGGTCTCATCCAGTCTTGTCACATTCAATCCATCCATATGCTGAAGAATTCCAAATTTATATCTTAGCTCCAACTTTTCTCCTGAGTGCCAGACTCGTATACCCAGGCCCACGCAGCGCTTCCCCCTGGAGGTCTAACAGGCATCCCAGCAGAACAGGTGCCATCTGTCCCCCATCGTCCCTCCCAACACTACTTTCCCATCTCAGCAAATGGCACCTCCATCCTTCCAGATGCTTGGACCACAGACTCTGAGTCAACCTTGACTCCCGTGTTCCTCTCACATACTACATCTTAAGCTGTTCCAGAATTCCATCCCCGGGCACCACCTGCACTGCCCCAATCATCTCCCGGCTGGATTGTGGCACTAGCCTCTAGTTTTTTCTTTCTGCCCTGACCACACAGCTTCCTGGCCAGGTCCGTCTCCACGCTGCAGCTTTGAAACTGAAATCAGGGTGATGGCTTTAAAACTTAAATCAGATCATGACACTCCTCAATCCAGAACCCTCCAAAGGCCCTGTCTCACTCAGAGTGAAAGCTGATGGCCCCTCTCAGCTGTTTTCTCTTGACTTATTTTACTAAAACTCTTCCCTGCAAAAAACCTAGCTGGTTAACTTTATCACCTTCTTCACCTGCTGGGTCAAACATTTTCTTCTCCGTGAGGCTTCTGCAGACCACCCTGTTTAGTGCTGGTTGCCCCCTCACCAGGTGTGAGCACCTTCCATGTTAACTCTGTAACTTCTTGGTTATTGCCTGCATCCCCTCCAGAGCAGGAGTCTGGAAGCTCAGGGGCTTGGCTGGCCTCATTTTGCCCCGGGTGCCCAGGCCTGACAGATGATGTAAGAGGCAGTTGCTAGCAGGCTGCTGCCGTGACAGTCTACACTCAAGAGCAAGGGCCTGCTTCAGCCTTACGATCTGGGCCCCTCCCTTGCCTCGCCCTAGCCCTGACCCTACCTGCAGCAAAGTCAGGCAACTTCGTGCCCCATCTGCCCCAGCGTCCTCAAAACCCCAGAACCAACCTTTCTTGGATGCTTGGCCTCTGTGAGTGTCCATCCAGGGAGGGTCCCTCACCCTGGCCACCAAGGTGGCATCTGTGTGGACACTGACTGTTGGGCGTGGTTTCCTCCAGAGAGAACCAGGCCAGAGGTACAACCACTCCACCCTCCATGCTTGTCATCCATGGGGTGACTCAGTCCCTGGGCCTTCCCAGCAATACTTCTCTGTATTTGTTGTACTGAATGCACTAGAATTGTAGGTCTTTTTCAGATATATTTATTTTATTTTAAGAATTTTATTTATTTATTTGAGAGAGAGAGCACATGAGCAGGGGGAGGGGCAGAGGGAGAGGGAGAAGCGGACTCCCTGCTCAGCGGGGAGCCCGACATGGGGCTTGATCCCGGGACCCTGGGATCATGACCTGAGCCAAAGGCAGATGCTTAACTGACTGAGCCACCCAGGCGCCGCCAGATGTTTTTTATTTTAAATCAAAATCATTAAAATACACTTTATTTCACCACCTAGGACATCTGTACATTATAGATCTCAAAGAGAAGTTTCAGGAAACAATTTTTTACACTCATTAGAGGTGATGTATTCTGTCTAGTATTCTACTTTGTTTTGAAAATTCCCAGCAGTCTGTAAGCCAAGGCTATTTCCACCATGCTCATCTTACAGATGACATATCTCAGCCCTAAAGAGCTACAGGTCTAGCAAAGTTCACATCCTTTAATTTGCCAAAGAGCCAAGACTAGAACCCCATCCTCAGATTCCCACCCTGTGGCTTTTTTAGGCTCTTATAATTAATTTTAGTGATTGTGCCATTGTGGCTTATTTAAATTACTCCAGGAGGAACATCAGCTCTATTAAAGAAATTTTATTGTAGCTGCCCACCTGCTCTATTCAGGGAAATGGCTTCTATTGTGGGATTTCTTCTGGGTAATTAAGAGAGTCTAAGAAGCTGGTTTTATAGTCATTGATTTAACTGTAGATAACAATGAAGTTAAACAGTAAAGTTGGTTTCATCTACAGGAACATAAGAGTGATCTGAATTAGAAAGGGTATTCACCAAAAACACTGCTCAGGTGCCTGGGGAGGCATGCCAGCCCTTGCAGGACTCTGGACAGGTCCCACATGGTGTCCCAGCGTACAGCTGTGATGTTGGGTAGGGGTCACAGTCCCATTCCACTAGGTGTCCTTGGGACAGAAACTGGTCCCTGGATATCAGTGTTGATGTTGACTTTTGGCTGTTTTTGGCTATTAGACCCAGCCAGGAGCTATGAGAAATGCAGTCTTGGGCTCCACCCCAGCTCTGTTGACTCAGAGTCTACGTGTCAACAAGGCCCAGGGTTTATGTGCACATTATGGTTGGAGCAGCTATGGTCTGAGGATTTGGGGTTTTGGTTTATAGTTTTTTATCATCCAGTTGGTCATCTTCAACAACTGAGAGTTACTAGGGTTTGGTTCCCTGTTCAGGGCGCTATGCTAGGTGCTAGGATAAGAAAGAGTTATAGCAGAGCTCTCCCTGCCCTCCAGGGACTTGCTGTTTAGTGGGAATGAAGGATGAGGCTCACAGTCATAAATCATGGTGTTTTAGAAAGTGGGAGTGCTGTGGGCTCCCAGAGGCAGGAAGGATGTGGATGCGTGTGGGAGAACAGGAGGGGAGAACGTCCTAAGCAGGAAGAGCTGCTTGAAGAAAGGTATGGAGTCTCTACTGCTCTGGGTGCAGTCAGGGGACCCCAGTGGAGGCAGGTGATAACCAGATTTTGGAAGCCTTTATGTCTTAATTCAAGATACTTGGACTCCATCCAGTGGGTCATGGGAGCCACTGTTTCAAATTCCTATAAATTGTAGTACAACTTAGTCTCCTTGAGCTGCTCTAACAAAATATCATAGATTGAGTGACTTAGGAAAAACAGACATTTATTTCTTATGCTTGTGGAGGTTGGGAATCAGGATCATGGTGCCAGCTGACTTGATGTTTGGTGACGGCTTCCTGGTTTGTAGATGGTGCCTTCTTGCTGTGTCCTCACATGGTAGAAGGGTGAGGGAGCTCTCTGGGGGCTCTTTTCTAAGGACCCAAATCCCATTCATGAGAGCTCCACCCTCATGACCTAATCACCTCCCAGAATTTCCCCACTTCCTAATACCATCATATTGGGGATTAGATTTTTCAAACATATGAAGTTTGGGGGACACAAACCTTCAGACCATATCATATGGTCAAATATATGAAACATAAAATGTACCATTTCAGCCACTTTCAAGTATATAGTGAGTTCAGCAGCATTAATCACATTCATGTTGTGTTATCCCCACCATCCAGCTCCAGAACTCTTTTCCTTTGCAAAACTGGAACTCTGTGCCCATTAGAAAAGAATTCCCCATTCTCTGCCTTCCCCAGCCCCCGGCAGCCACTACTGTGCGCTTTGTCCCTATGAATTTCACTATTTTAGGTACTTCATTTAAGTGGAATCACACAATTATCTTTCTGTGACTTAATTTGGTATGACGTCCTCCAGGCTCATCCATGTTATAGCATGTGTCAGAATTTTCCTCCTTTTTAAGGCTGCATAATATGCCATTTTATGAATACACACCACATTTTGTTTATCGATTCAACTGTCAGTGGACACTTGGGTTGCTTCGCCCTTTTGGCTATTGTGAATAATGCTACAGTGAACATGAGTGTACAAATATCTCTTTGTACTGCATCCTGCTTTTAATTCTTTTGGGTAAATACTCAGAAGAGGAGTTGCTTTTAATTTCTTGAGGAATTTCTATACGGTTTGCCATTGGTTTTACCATTTACATTTCCAAAGTGCGCAAGGGTTCCAACTTCTCCACATCCTTGCAAACACTTACTGTTTTCTGTTTTTTTGTTTCTTTGTTTTTGATGGTAGCCATTCTAGTAGGAGTGAAGTGATATCTCAGTGTGGCTTTGATTGCATTTTCCTGGTGATCAGTGATGTGGAGCGTCCTCTTATATGTGGGAGCACTGTGGGGACTTTGAGCAGTTCCATGGTGGGGGGGTGTAGAGTGCAGGTGATACTGCCCCCCCCTTGCGCCCACACATCAAGCTTCTTCCTACATGCCGCTTTGGTGGCTTCTGTGGGAGCATGGTGTGTCCAGGATGCTGTCCCCAAGCCAGGAGGGAGCATTGTTTGTTTGTTTATATATTTTATTATTTTTAAAGATTTACTTATTAGAGAGAGTGCATGTGAGTGGGTGGGGAGGGGTACAGGGAGAGGGAGAGAGAGAATCTCAAGCAGACTCCACGCTGAGCGTGGAGCCTGACATGGGGCTCAATCTCGCCACCCTGAGACCACGACATGAGCCAAAACCAAGAGTCAGACACCTAACGGACTGTGCCACCCAGGCGCCCTGGGAGGATTGTTTATTTTGACAGGTGGTCTGCACCAAACCCACTACGTTTGCTGCAGGACTGTGTTCTCACTATTACTGGGATGAAGGCAGAGGGCCTGAGGCAGGTGGCAGAGCATTTGAAGGCCATGTCTGTGGCTGTGGGTGCCTTTGTGGGAGCGGTGGGCTTTGGTGCCCCATACCATCTGGTGTTTTCACTGCTCCTCCTCCTGGGTGCATGGGAGGATTTTGCTTCTCCACTTCCTCAGAGTCAGATGACCATGTGACTTGCTTCGGCCAAGGAAATTGGAGCAGAAGTGATGGGCAGGTAGTTGCTTTAAGAGACTTTCCATGCTCTCTCTTCCTCAGTCACATCAGTCCTAGAAGCTTATGTTGAAAAGGCCTTGCCATAATGTGGTCTCTGCCCTGGAGCGGAAACCAGACCCACAGTAGAGGTTGAATGAGCCAGATAGAAACCATTACTAAGCTTCAGCACTGTGATTTAGGAGCTCTTTGTTACTGCAGTGCAGCCTAGCCTGTCCTGACTAATCGAGGAGGAACCTGCAAAGTGTTTTACATGCAAAAGTAGGTTAAGATGAAAATGTAGCCTTTGGGGTAACTCCATATGCTTCTTAGTACCCCGAGGAAATGAACCCTTCAGATGTAGCAGAGGTTTTGAGACCGCTAATGGGCCGCAGTTTCCTGTAGGTAAGTCTCTTGCTGAAGAGTTCTTTACTGGACATTAATGGTTTCATTTTGTCAGCAGCACCCAGCTCTGGCTCTCAGGTGGGGCTGGGAGCTGAGGGGAGCTCACTTGGAAGCAGCTCCACCTCTGTTAATGACTTCTGTGTTTTCTGGTGCTTAGCAAATCCAGAGCCAATTTCGATTTTAGGAGACAACCCCAAACTCTGTGGACCTCATTATACTTCCAAAGCAGGAGGGTCATTCTTTTTAGTAATTATTCCCACCTGTTTTTGAAAGTGGGAATGCCTTTTTAATACCAAAACATTTCCCAGACCTCTCCTACTTGGCCACAGTCATGTTTTTAGTACTGTTTTGGTCATTCAGTAACTATTCATTGAATGAATCTTTTTCAGTTTAACTTTCCATTATAGAACTTTTCAAATAGCCACAAAGGCAGAGAGAATTATATCACCAGTTCCTGTTATGGGATGAATTGTGTCCCCCCCCCCCTCCCCTGCCTCCAAATTTATATGTTGAAGTCCTATCCCCCACTACCTCAGAATGTGACTGTATTGGGAGACAGGGTCTTTAAAGAGGTATGTATGGCACTATGAGGTTATTAGAATGGGCCCCAATCCAGTCTGACAGGTGTCCTTATAAGAAGAGGAGATAAAGACACAGACATTCACAGAAGGAAGATGGTAACAAGACACAGGGAGAAGGTGGCCATCCACAAGCTGAGGAGAGAGGCCTCAGAAGAGACAAGCCTTGCCGACACCTTGATCTGAAACTTCTAGCCTCCAGAATTGTGAGAAAATAGATTTCTGTTGTCTAAGCCACCCATACTTGCAATGGCAGCCTTAGCAGACTACTACAGTCCCCATGCAACATCCTCCAGCTTCAGCATTTTCAATAACTTATCTTCCTCGGTTACCTCTGCTGTGTCCAGAGCGTGGGGCATACAGCCCAGAGTCTGAGATAGCGTCTACTCTTGTGAAGCTTACCGCCTATAGGAACTGGAAAAATTCACGAGGAAAAGCTGTAATTAAGAGCACTTAGAATTTTCATAATTACACAACATCTGTATACGTCAGAAACCATTGCCAGAGCAGAGTACAGGCTGGTCTTCCAGCTGCGCTGAGGATGCAGATGAATTCTCGGAGCCTTTCAACAGTTGTGCATTCCTGGGGTCAACATTTAGGAACCAAGGCTTCAGATATTAGGTGGGTTTGTGGTGTAAATTGGATGCAAATGGAGGAAGTATGGCCCAAGCAGCTTTGCCCCAGTCAAGCCAAACCTGTCATAGGCCACTTCTGGGAGGAAGCTGGCCCCAAGAGGAGCCAAGATGCAAACACCATTCTTATACAATAAATGGGAGGATGAGGAGTCACTGAGAAGTGATTCACTGCTTACAGATGGATTCCTCCAGCATTCCTTTAAATACCAAATCCCCTTGTACATTTAAAAATACCCAAGTTCACTCAAAAACATTATGCTGAGTGAAAGATGCCAGACACAAAAGTCTACGTATTGCACAGTTCCATTTATACGATGGATAATTAGGCCTCTTCTAGAAGAGGCCTAATTATAGGGAAAGAAGATTGGTGGTTGCCTAGGCCTGGGGATGTAGGTGGGATTGGCTGCAGTCAGACATGGGGGTGGTGGGAACATTCTAAAACTGCATTGTGATAGTTGCGCAACTGAATACATCCACTAAAATCATTACCGCTTATGATAGGTGAATTGTGTAGTATACAAATTATACATCCATGAAGCTGTAAAAAAATACTCAGTTCAGCTCTGCGGAAAATCAAGGGAGTCTTCTTGGAGGAAGTCTGCTCTGAGCTGGATGTGAAGGACTGAGTGTCTTTAAGTGAGGAAGGATGGCTGGAGGGGATTCCAGAGGGAGGAGCACCATCCTGGGGGAGATGACAAGCCAGCGATTGGGGTGGAAGGAAGGAGAAGCTTGTTGCAGGTGAGAACATCAGGGAATTGAAGGGATACTCAGAAATCTCAACTCTGGTTGCACATTCCAGCCACATTCCAGCCACCTGGAAAGCACAGTTGCCATGGGCCCCATTCCTGGGGGATTTGGATCTAATTGGTCTGGGATAGATCTTAGACATTAGTTTTTTTGTGTTTTTTTTTTTTTTTTCAGATGTTAACATTTAAAAAATATTTTTTGAATGAAATAATATTCTAATTATATCATTTCTTTTTCACATATTAGCTGAGCTAGAATGATTTTATAGACACCTCTCTCTCACCTCTGCACTTACCCAGGGAGACAATTCATAGAGAAAAGGCAGGGTGAACACATGATTCTTTCACTTCATTTACCAGTTTCAAAGATGTTGAATGTGTTTCCTATAATCTTCCAAAGGTGACCAATTAGTTTTTTAAAACTATCATTATGAACTCATGGACTTGAACCTATTTGTAGATTTCAAACCATTGCACTCATTAATCCTTATTGAAATTCAAATTGTTCTATCTTTAACCAACGGAGCGTCTTCAGCTTGGCCCTTGAGACCTTTTGATACAATCCCAATCATCCTTGATAGCTTCCTCACCTTTTTTTTTTTTTTTAATGAAGTAGTTTTATTTTTACATCCTCTCCCACCAGCTTCTTAGGTATGCACTCCTTGAATGTTCTTTTAGTGGTTGTCCTAGAGATTATGACATGCACTCTTACTTCTAGACTCAGTGATTATGGAGTCTTCTTTCAATCAGTGCTTTACTTCCTGGACAATACAAAGGCTTTTCATACAGACATCAGTATTTTTTGAGAGCTGTGCAGATCTCTGTGGCATCCAGGGTTGAATGGGTGGGATGTTAGATGGGCATTGGGTGTATTGAGGAAGTCGGCAGCAGGTAGGGTAGAGAAGACAGGACTGAACGTCTTCGGTGAATAAGTACCAGTATGAATTTCTTAATTGGTTATCAGGTTCATATACTAAGAAATGTTTTTCTATTTTGTTTGGTGTAGCCTGATATGATGATGTGGCATTTTCAATGTATAGGTCCTTTAGGGCTGAGAAAGAGGAATACCCTATTGTTAGAGATGCTGCTGTCATTAAGGCACTGTAGGGAGTGAAATTAAAATTATACAGCCCAGGGCTGGCAGGGGGTTGCATTTAAGATTCTCAGCATGAGACTTTGAATGCTCACAGGCACCAGCTCTTCCCTAGATGAGGGGTCTTCCTCTGTGCCTGATGCATTATTGAGGGCCTTACCTGTGAGGTCAGTTAGTTCTTTCAGTATCTGACAGATGAGGACATGGAGGCTTCACAAGAGCCTCCCAGGCACGTACTCAAAGCCACACAGGGGCAGGTGGCACAGCTGGAATGTGAACTTAGGTCTGTCCAACTTCTGTTTCCAGCTGAAAGGGACGAGAAAGCCTGCTTCCACTTCCAAGGGTCTGGCTGAGACCAGGCTGAGACCAAGTTTTCACTGACAACACATTCTAACCAAATAGGCTTGTTTTTAGAATATAACTTGGAAGGAAGCATTGTCTTTACTGTTACTCCTATTTTGGGAGTGAATTGATATACTTTACTTAATTTACTTTTTTATTTTGAAATAATTTCAGATTTATAGGAAGGTGGCGAAGAAGTGTTCAGGGAGGTCCCATACACCCTTCACCTAATCCTCCCCAGTGTTGACATCTTGTATAAACTATAGCACAATAATAGCGAAACCAGGAAATTGACATTGGTATAAGCAATAGAACTTATTCTGAATTCACCAGTTATACATGCACAAATGTGTGTGTGTGTGTGTGTGTGTGTGTGTGTGTGTGTACGTGCATAGTTTGATGCAACCACACGTGTAGCTAGCTTCTTGTGACCACCACCACAGTCAAGATATTTAACTGTATCATCACCCAAAGACTCCATCCTGCAGCTCCTTTGTAGCCCCCCCGCCACACACACTCTTGTATCATTCCTAACCCCTGGCAATCCTTAATCTGCTCTGTCCTTCATATCTGTATTATTTCATGAATGTCATATAAAAGGAGTCTTGAAGTATGTATATGTTTTTGAGATTGACTTTTAGCCCTCAGCGTAATTTCTTTGAGGTTTATCCATGTTGTTGCAGGTGTCGATAGTTCATTCCTTTTTATTGCTGAGTAGTAGTCTGTGGTATGGGTGTGTCGTAGTTTAACTGTTCAACCATCAAAGGACATTTGGGAAGTTTCTAGTTTGGGGCTATTATGAATAAAGCTGCTATGAGCATTCATGTAAAATTTCTGTATGAAATTAAGTTTTCTTTGAGATAAATGCCCAAGTATCTGCAATTGCTGAGTCATATGGTAAATCTACTTTTAGTTTTAAAGGAGTTGCCAAACTATTTTCCAGAGTGGCTGTACCATTTTATATTTCCAACAGCAATGTATGAATGATCCAATTTCTCAGCATCCTTGCCAGGTGTTGTTACTGTTTTTTATTTTAGCCATTTCTATACGTGTGTAGTGCAGTCTCATTGTGTTTTCTTTACATTTTTCTAATGGCTAATAATGTTGGACTTTTTTTCATGTGATTATTTGCCATCTGTTTATCTTCTTAGGTGAAGTGCCTTTCATGTCTTTTGCGCATTTTCTAATTATATTTTTCCATTGAGTTTTGAGGGTTCTTCATATATTTTAGATTCAAGTCCTTTATTGGATATATGCTTTACATATGTTTTCTCCCAGGCTGTAGTTTGTCTTCTGATTCTCTTAACATGACCTTTGGCAGGCAGAAGTTTTAAAATTTGATGAGGTCCAGTTGATCAACTTTCCTCTTACGGATACTGCCTTTGGTATCAAGTCTAAGAACTCTTTGCCAAATCTTAGGTCTCACAGTTCTCTCCTGTGGTTTTCTTTCTAGAAGTTTTTTGTTTTAGATTTAAGTCCACAACACATTGTGAGTTGATTTTTGTATAATCTGTGAGGTGTAGGTAAAAAAAAAAAATTTTGGACATTCCTACATGTCCAAATGCTCCAGCACCATTTATTGAAAAAGCTATCTCTCATCCACTGAATTGCTTTCACTCTTTTTTCAAAAATTAGTTGGGCATATTGGAGTGGATCATTTTTTTTCTGGGTTCTATATTCAGCTCTATTGATTTATTTGTCTATCCCTCTGCCAATAGCAAACAGTTATAGCTCTACAGTAAACCTTAATATTGAGTAGAGTGATTTTTCCCACTTCATTCTTCTTTTTTCAAAAATAGCTATTCTACGGCCTTTTTCTTTCCAAATAAGCTTTAGAATAAGTTTATCTGTATCAACAAAAAACCATGCTGACATTTTCACAGGACTTTTGCTAAACCTATATAGACCAGTTTAGGACAGAGTTGACTTTTTTTTTTTTTTTAATGTTGAGTTTTCCAATCCATGAACATAGTATATCTCTCCAAGTATTTAGATCTTCCTTGATTTCTGTTTCACCAGCATTTTTAAAGTTTCATCATACACATCCTGTACATTTTAAAACATTCATTCATAGATATCTCATTATCTTTGGAGCAGTTGTAAGTGGTATTGCATTTAAAAATTTTGATTTCTGTTTGTTGTCATTATGTAGACATAAAATTGATGTTCATGTATTACTCTTGTATCTTTCAGCCTCTTAGTGAATATGTTTTTCTCTGAGCACTGTGGGCTGTATCCCACAAATTTGGTATGTTGTGGGTTTTTTAAAATCCATTTCTGTGTGTTTTAAATTTTCCTTTGAGATCTCCACTTTGGCCTGTGGATTATTTAGAAGTGTGTCATTTAGTTTCCAAGTATTTGGAGATTTTTCTGTAGTCTTTCTGCCACTAATTTCTAGTTTGATTCCGTTTTGGTCAGAGAAGATATTCTGCTTAATTTCAATTCCTTTGAATTTATTTAGGTTTATTTTGTGATCTAGGATATGGTCTATCTTAGTGCATGTTTCATAGCCCTTAAAAAGAATGTGTACCATGCTGTTGTTGGGTAGAGTGTTCACTCTACATGTACAACAGAGTGTTGTACATGTCAATTAGATCCTAATGGTTGATGGTGTTGTTCAGTTCTTCTCTATCCTTGCTGATTTCCTGTCTAGTAGTTCTTTCAGTTTCTGAGAGTTGGGATACTGAAGTTCCCAAATATCATTGTAAAATTGTCTTTTTCCTTTTGGCTAGATCAGTTTTTAATTCATATATTTTGAGCCTCTGCTACTTGATAAGTATACTAGGGATTGCTTTATGTTCTTGATAGTTGATACTTTTATAATTATGTAATATACTTCTTTGTCTTTATTAATTTTCTTTACTCTGAAGTCTATTTTTATGTGATATGGTAGCCACGTTTGCTTTCTTATGGCTAATGTTTGCATGTCATATCTTTTTACCATCTCTTTACTTTCAGTCTAGCAGTGTTGTATATTTGAAGTGAATTTCTTGTAGATAGCATGAGTGGGTTAGGTTTTTTAAAAATCACACTGCCATTGACTTTTTTTTAATTTGGTATATTTAGGCCATTTGTATTTGAAGTAATTATTGATAGGTTAGGGCTTATGTCTGTATTTTACAATTTGTTTTTGGTTTGTTCCCTTTTTTTATTCCTTTGTTTCATTTTCCTTCCCTTCCTGTGGGTTACCTAAACATATTTTAGCATCCCATTGGCCATATTTATAACATGTTTTGTTATACTGCCGTATTTATGACATGTATTGTCAGTAATGCTGCCATGAACCTGGGAATTCAAATATCTCTTGGAGACCCTGCTTTCAATTCTTTTGGGTATATACTCAGAAGTAGGATTGCTGGATCATATGGTAATTCTATTTTTAATATTTTGAGGAATTGCCATATTATTTGTCCTCTTCTTTTCCTTACAAAATATCTATTGAAGATTCTGGGATATTTGACCCATAGAGTGTCCCAGTCTTATTTGGATGGTTACACTCATGAAGCAATTCACTGTGTTCCTTCATCTTCTTTCTTCTTTCTTCTGCTCATTGGTGGCTGGATTCAGTGCCTACGTCAGACTTAGATTTTATCTCTTTGACAAGGTTAGAGGAAGCACATAATGTCTGTGAATGTAGCAACTGTTGGTGCTCAACACCACTGTTATAGGTTGATTTATAGCTCCGTAAAATCCATATGTTGAAGTCCTAACCCTCGGTTTCTCAGAATGTGGCTTTATTTGGATGAACAGTCTTTACAGAGGTAATCAAGGGTGAGCCCCAAATCCAATACAGTGGTGTCCTTAAAAGAAGAGGAAATTTGGACACAGACATATACAGGAGGAAGATGATGTGAAGATAAAAGAATGCCATATGAGGATGAAGATGGCCATCTCCAAGCCAAGGAGAGAGGCCTGGAGCAGATCTTTCCCTCACGGCCTTCAGGAGCCAGCCCTGCCAGCACCTTGATCTCAAACTTTTAGCCTCCAGAACTGTAAGGCAATACATGCCTGTTGTTTAAGCCACTTAGTTTTTGGTACTTTGTTATGGCAGCTCTAGCAAACTAATATAGTCACTGGTTCTTATGTCAGTGCCTTGCTAGTTATTTTGGTTTTCTGATGCTTGTGTTCCAGTAGGTCAGGAAGGCCTCATGGGATGGAAATCCTCGTGTCTTTGCATTTTGGTATCAGTTTGCTTATGCCCTTCATACTTGAAAGGCAGTTTTTCCTGGGTAGTAGATCCTTGAGTATCTTAAATATTCTGGAAGTAATCATAGTTGTCAGAAAGCCTGATAATTAGGGTGTCTAGGTGGCTCAGTCGGTTAAGTGTCTGCCTTCAGCTCAGGTCATGATCTTGGAGTCCTGGAATTGAGCCCCACATCGGGCTCCCTGCTCAGCGGGGAGTCTGCTTCTCCCTCTTCCTCTGCTGCTCCCCCTGCTTCTGCTCTCTCACTCTCTCTCAAATAAATAAAATAAAATCTTTAAACAAAATCTTATAATTATCTAATTTACTTTCTCTTATGTGTCCTCTTTTATTTTTATATGCTCAATGGATATTTTTTTCTGTGTGTGTGTGTAGTAATTTTATTAGAGTATGTCTTGATGTTGGTCATGCTGGGTCAGCATTCTCAAGTACATGGTGGGCTTTCTCAATATGTAATTTCACGTTTTTTAAGATTTTTTTTTTTTTTGAGAGTGAGAACAGAGCAGGAGAGAGCATGAGCTGTGGAGAGGAGCAGAGGGAGAGGGAGGAGTAGCTTCCCTGCTGAGCAGGGAGCCCCATGCGGGGTTCAGTCCCAGGACCCTGGGATCATGACCTGAGCTGGAGGCAGACGCTTGACTGATTGAGCCACCTAGGCGCCCCACTCTTTGTTTTAAATTTCAAGAAAGTTTCCAGTATTTTTTTTTCCTTGCTTTAGTTTTTTCTTTATGAACTCCAGTTATGGATGTGCTAGATCTTTTTTGCTTGTCTTTGGTAGCTGTCACTTGCTCTGGAATTCTTTTTTACCTCATTTTTGGCTTTCAACACTTTCTTCCTCTTCATCTTATATTTTGTTACGGGATTTTCTGTTCTGTTTATTTGCTCTTGCATTCCTTCTAGGTTAGTCTTAATTTCTGAAATAATTGCTTTCTTTTAACGAAAACATGTCTAATTCTTTCCTGAGCCCTGACATCTGATTTGAGTATTTCTAATTTTGATTCATATTGTTTCATGTTTTTTCTTAATTTCTTTCAGTTCAGTTTGGAACAAAGTTTATGTTTTTGATCTGTGTGGCATATATTTTTGGCATGCTTATATTGCCTGAAGGGATGTTATTTTGCTCCTTGTTCTCTCCCCCCCCCGCCACTTCTTTTTTTCTTATCAGGCTCTCATGTAATGGTATTTGATCATGATTTTGTTGTTGTTGTTGTTGTTCTTTTTAGTGTGGAATTAGTGTTCCAGAACTAAGGAAGTAATCAAGGAGATGTGGTTCAGGAGAGCTTTTCTATGCATGTACAGCTTTGTCTTCTGTTATTTATATGCAGTGTTACATAAAAGTATGACTTCCTGAGATTCACTGTTTCCTTTCCCCACTTGTACCTGAACCTTCTCTTTCCTTATCTCTGCGGTCTCTGTCCTGTGTAATTTTGATGCCACTCCCAGTGGGCGTCCTCCATGTGGGTCCTGAGTTGGAAGGGAGCCCTGGTTGCCTTTTGGAGAGCTCAGAGCACCTTGGTACTCACTGTGAACTCTTTATCCCTCTACTGCTGTGGACAAACACCCTTCCCAGATTCTCTGTTGGGTTTCCCTGTGAATGTCTGTTGGCTCTTCCCAGGCTCTCCTGTTGTCAGGTTTCTTAGACACTCTGCTGCTTTACTGGTTGCTTCTGCTGATGTCAAGACCCACACAGGTCTTGAGGCTGTTGGTAGTCTGTTCCCACCTGCTTGTATTTTGGGGTTTGTAGGGAAACATTGTCACCTAGTTGTGTTGTAAATGTTGTCTGTGGTTTTTGGGTTTTAATCTACAGTTGCTACATTTGTTTTATGTGGGCATTTTAGGAGATTTCAGAACCATGCTGCTGACAACACTGCCACCTCCCCATGCCCTGCCTCTAGATTTTGCTTATTGCCTGTGCTCTTGATATGATGCCGCTGAGTATCTGAGCCCTTGGAGCACATCTGTTCTTTTCTTTGGTTCTGCCAATGCACTAGTTCAGATCCAAACAGCACCAGAAGGTAAATTTGGAAGGGAAGAGTGGCGTCTGTCAGTTGCTGGTGGGAGAACACCTCGTGGGGGGCAAGATCCTGCAACTTTCCCTTATTTGTGTCACAGAGAAATACGATTTGGGCAAAAAAAAAGGGGGGGCAGGGGGAGAAGAGTGAGCAACATTTATGTCTACGTGGAGTGTACGATTCAGATGCCAAGTGGCCAGTTTAGACACCATAGCAAAAGAGAGGCTGTGATGGGATGCTGGGGGGGGCATGACCCTGGGAATCTGGTCTACCCTTGTTCTAGCCAATCCCATGAATTCCTAGAGGTAACCTTGGTGAGTGGTGGTGTGGACTCCCCTGTCACCAGGCACTGCCATGTGGCTCTGGGCAGTGCTGAATGTCTTCTTCAGCAGGTTGGTCGGGTGGGTGAATGACCCACCTGAGACCTTACTCACTCTCCTGGTGCAGCCATCCTAAGGGCTATTATTTTCTGGTTGGCCCCTTTCATTAGGTCTTTATCTCCAACAGACTTTCACATATGAGACGGAAATAGACACAGAGAGCTACAGAATGGCACCGTATTAGTCGGCCATGGCTGCTGTCACAAAGTACCACAGACCAGGGGGCTTGGACAACAGAAGTGTATTGTTGTATGGTTCTGGAGGCTGGACATCTAAGAACTTCAAAAAATAAAGGAGCATAGGATATGGGGGAGGTCTGCATGGGTTGGAGTTTGGTCAACATGGGTGCTTCAGGGTGAACTCCTGACAGTTCTCACAGACCTGGGGGGTAATCATGACTCCTCCTGAGTCATGAATTAGACTGGGTCTGAAGCATGAATGGAGAGTTGTCACTGGGATCAGGGAGTGTCTGCTGGTCAAGGAGGTGGGCACCTGTCACTTGTGTGGGTCTGAGCCCAGCTGTTGGTGACTCCATGTTGGCCGTGGAACACAGGTAGCCTAGTAGTGTGGCAGTGACCAAGGATGAGTGTGTGTTTGTGTGCACATGGGCACATGTGTTCACACACACATATAGTGGTGACAGGCAAAAGAAGTAAGACAAGGTCATTTAAGCTTGGGTTCTGTCCTCCTAGGGAATGGGAAATCTTGGAAGGTTTGTGTACCTAGGCCTTGTATGGTAAGATTGATTTTAGGAAAGTGTCTGGAGAGCTGTGGTATTCATATCGAATGTACTTATGTTCTGATTAGTTCTGATGAGGCCTGATGAGTGGATGGATAGCCCCCTGGTGCTCCCTTAGATGGTTCTGATTATACCAAGTCAGTCCTGACTGGTAAGCTGGACCAGGTAGAATCGAAGCAGGTTTTTAGTCAGTAAAGCAATTTTGACTTCATTTAAAAAATAAAAACGAAATAACTGAATATTCTTGGTGGGCCCTGAGTGTAGAGACAGAAGGAAACACAGAGTAGGGTTTGAAACATTTACATCACAGATCAGTCTACATTCTGGCAAGCAAGGTACCAGTCATTAGTCTCCTGAGCCATGGGCTGTGCAGAAAAGGATTTGAGTGGGGAGTCCAGAGGAGGGTAACCCCTAGTTTACACACCACCCAATGGGTAGATTTCCCATGCGACTGAAATGAAAAGACTAAAAATGGAAAGGAATGAACAGAGCCAAAGCTTACAGAATTCCCGGTGGGGACAGTGATGAACGCCAGTCTGAATCATTTTGTAGTTCCTGGAATGTTCCCACGTAGGTGTCTAAGCCAGAATCAGAGAGAGTGCCGCACTTCCTCACAAATCCTGTCTGAGGTGTTGCGTCTGCCAAGGAAATACCAGCATCTCTCAAGTGAGGCAAGAGTTGAGGAACCTCCTGACGGCCTGCCCAACTTTGAAAATTCGTGTGTCTCAGAAACGCACTAGAGCTTTTCCCTGCTTGTTCGAGTTGAAATGTGATTTTTGAGACCAGGTGGCTTTGCCTCTTGTCTCTTCTCACGTTTTCCTGTATGTGGCAGAATAATATGAAACCCTTCCCATTATTCTGCAAAAATCAGAATCGTACAATGCACACTACCCAGCCTGGTATGAAATAACCACAAACACACATGCCAGTGGTTTTGAAAGTAATCCCCAGAGACACATTTTCTGATCACTGTTAGCACTACTACTAGTTTTAAAGGAACATTTTGGAAGCACACTTCACTTTTTCTGCGTAGCAAAGTCCAAGCCTACAGCTTGTCGTATTTAAAGTATCCTGTAAAATCCATCCTAATGTCTTGTAATTTGCAGTCATCAGGAAGCCTACGTCCAGAAAACTTCATACAGGATGAGGGAGCGAGAGAATGCCCTACCCTCAGAGGGGAAATGCCAAGAGTAGGTCTGATCTAGTAACTCAAGTATTGGCTGTTGAGGAAGTGAAAAAGAGGGGCTTGGAAAGTGCCTGAGGTCAGAGGTTCTTCTTCTGGGAGTGGGATACATCTTGGGAAGCACAGTGCCTCCTGGAAGTGTAAAAGGAAGAAGGAGGGGCGCCTGGGTGGCTCAGTTGGTTAAGCGACTGCCTTCGGCTCAGGTCATGATCCTGGAGTCCCGGGGTCGAGTCCCGCATCGGGCTCCCTGCTCGGCGGGGAGTCTGCTTCTCCCTCTGACCCTCCTCCCTCTCGTGCTCTCTATTTCTCATTCTCTCTCTCTCAAATAAATAAATAAAATCTTAAAAAAAAATAAAAGGAAGAAGGAATCAGCTGGAGGTAAGGAATTTAGTGAAACAACACAGCATCAAGGAATGAAAATGAGAAAGACCAAAAAGTGGAGGCCAAAAGGGGGCAGAGGAAAAGGAGGGAAGGTAGGGAAGGAGGAGGAGAGGAGGGGGGAGAGGAAGAATGGGGGGGAGAGGAGGAGGAGGAAGAGAAGGAGGAAGAGAGGAAAGGAGGGGGAGGGAAGGAGGGAGAGAAGGAAAACCTCTCTTCTTTTTTAAAGAAACTATACTTCAGAGTTGTAAGAAATGGGGATATAACTAAGCCAGGTTCTTAAGCAAGCCACACAAATCCCTCTTACTTTCTGCACCCATCCCCCTCCCTCTCCCAGCCCATCTCCTGCCGTTGCTGGTCCAGGCAAACCGGAGAAACTAAGGAAAATAAATATAAATTTAAACAAACCTAGAATCCATACAATGTTACTGTAAGAAAAAAAAAATGAGTCACAAAATATTTAGGCATATGAAGAGTCAAGAAGTAAAGAGACACGAATGCAATATAATTAACAAGCAGCTGCAAATGTTAAAAACACCACGAGTCAAGAAATTCAAAAAATTAGACTGGAAATGGATAAACACCAGGGGGATATGAAGTGGGAGTTTATAAAACTAAGGGAAGGGATTTTTCTTTCTTTCTTTTTTTTCCCCTAAGGAAAGGAATGGAAGAAAAAAATAAAGTTATCTCTGAAATGAGTAGTAAATTATAAGGTGTCCAAGGGCAGTAAGTTGCCACTGAAAGTACAGTAAGCAGAGAAATGAATAGAATGAAGAAAATGACACAAATAAAGAAAGAGATGGCATACTGACAGTTGGAAAAAGATCCAGCATACCTATAGTTGGAGACCCTGAGGAAGAAAGGAGAAGCGATGGAACAGAACTCAAATTAAAGCTGTAATTCAAGAAAAGATTCCTGAAACAAAATATCCGAATCTGCTTGGAGATACAGCTGGCCCTTGAACCACATGGGTCCGCTTCTTTGTGGATTTTTTTTTTTAAATTTTTTTTAAAGATTTTATTTATTTATTTGAGAGAGAGAATGAGATAGAGAGCATGAGAGGGGGGAGGGTCCGAGGGAGAAGCGGACTCCCCGCCGAGCAGGGAGTCCGATGCGGGACTCGATCCCGGGACTCCAGGACCATGACCTGAGCCGAAGGCAGTCACTTAACCAACTGAGCCACTCAGGTGCCCGTGGATTTTTTTTTTTAAGAGAAAGTACAGTACTATAAATATTAAAATTTAAATTTTAAAATTTTAACATTTTCTTTTCTCTACCTTACTATGTTGTAAGACTACAGTAGATAATACAGAGAACGTACGGAATGTGTGTTAATCTCAACTGTTTATGGTATCGTAAGGCTTTCCATCAGCAGTAGGCTGTTAGTCGTTTAGTTTTGGGGGAGTTAGATGTTGCATGTGGATTTTTAGCTGTGTGGGGATCGGCACCGCTAATCTCCGCATTGTTCAGGGACCACCTGTAGTCTGCTATCATTCTGAGAATGGTCACCTCAAAATTACGCTCTAAAGCTGTTAGACTTTAAAGATACATGTACCGTAAATATAAATAAAGATAAATGTGCCATCAGCTGGGCCTCCAGGCAAAACGACCAAGTAACACAACATTTTCAAGAAACTCAAGGAAGAAAATGTGAGCTAAGGGTTTTATATCCAGTCAACTGTCTGAAGCATCAAGGTTTTAGAAAAATAGTTAAAACATGAAAGAAGTAGAAGAATACTGTACCCACCAGCCCTATTTAAAGAATCTACCAGAATTTGTGGTATGCTGGGGGCGGCAGAAGCGGTCTGCCCTGGATGCAGGCAATAAGGAGTTGCTTCACCTGCAGATAATTTAAAAGCAATGACAAAACTGACTAAAAGTTGGTCTGCTTTTTATTATCGCTATGTACCTGCACTGTTAAAGAATGTCAGTCGAGAAATGCCCCTCCTGAAAAAAAAAAATTTTTTTTGGTCTAATGTCAGCAGTTTTTCCTGTTACTGGCATTTTAGTAATGTGCACAGGCTTCAAATGAGCACATCCGTATTAGTTATGGTTTAATAAACATTGCTTTCTACATGGCACTGAATTCAGAGAACTCCCCCTTAGCCTCTGACATACGTAGACTCAGCTACGCATGGATATTTTGAGAGTTAAGTTATAACCATTCAGAATCACTCAAGTTCCTTTCATGTACAGGCTTCTCCTGTGGGACTAGATATTCCTGCATTTAAATAGTAGATTTTTTTATTATTTTATTTATTTATTGAGAGAGAGAGAGAGAGAATGGTAGAGAGCATGAGAGGGAGGAAGGTCAGAGGGAGAAGCAGACTCCCTGCTGAGCAGGGAGCCTGATGCGGGACTCGATCCTGGGACTCCAGGATCATGACCTGAGCTGAAAGCAGTTGCTTAACCAACTGAGCCACCCAGGTGCCCTAAATAGTTGATTTAGAAATAAACAATACTAGCACAGTAATAGTGAAGACAAAGAAACAGAATTTGAGTTTCTTCAGTTCTGTCATTTTGTGTGACCATGTGGCGTCTTTATTTTGTGTTTAAAGTTGCAACAGTAAAACAGCATAAACTGTGAAGTGTAATACTTTTTGTTAACAAAATAGTTGACACAGGAAATACTGTACTGAATTTGAATTGTAAAATGGAAATTAAAAAAGTTGTTATAAGTTAGAGATCAAGTCAAGCAAATAATGACCATTACTAGTTATTATTATGATAAGTCCTACAAATATTTTTGTCATATCAAGGGTGGAGGTGTTAAAAACGACCCCGCTCTGGCTGTCAAATATATGTATGCCATGCAGTAGAGGACAGATTTCATTCAGTGAAAAGATGTTTGGGGCAACTTTGGCAAAAGGACTGGTAGTGGGTATTAATATGGTTTTTAATTGCATATGTAACTACTAAAAGGTAGGGGTAGATGTGGAAGAGTAGATATAAATATATGTAAATTGACAAAATGGAAATAATCAGTAACAGTAATAGGTGAACGAGGGACAAAGAAAGAAGAAAGTAGAATAAGCTCATGGATTGTCCTACGGGTAGGAAAGTCAAAATATAGACCTTCCTAAATACCCAAAGCAGCGGAAAAACCTAAGGGAATGAAGAAAATAGACTACAAAGTGAAATACACATGGTAACTACAACACAAAAGAACATGACAGAGCTGAAATTGAATACACCAGCCACAGAGAAATTGAAGTGGATTTATTTTTTTAAATCTATTTAAAGAGTATTTACATGTTTATTTATTTTTGATTCTACTTATGAGTTTATTAACACATTTTTTTTAAGTTTCAATTTAAACTCCAGTTAGTTAACATACAGTGTAATATTAGTTTCAGGTATACATATAGTGATTCAACACTTCCATACATCACTCGGTGCTCGTCACAGCAAATGCCCTCCTTACTCCCCATCACCTATTTAACCCATCCCCCCACCAACCTCCCCTCTGGTAACCATCAGTTTGTTCTCTATAGTTAAGAGTCTGTTTCTTGGTTTGCCTCTGTCTCTCTCTTTTATCCCCTTTGCTCATATGTTTTGTTTCTTAAATTCCACATAAGTCAGTGAGATGGTATTTGTCTTTATCTGCCTTATTTCACTTCGCATAATACTCTCTAGCTCCATCCATGTTACTGCAAATAGCAAGATTTTATTCGTTTTGATGGCTGAGTACCACCTCTTCTTTATCCATTCATCAGTTGATGGACCTTTGGGCTCTTTCCATAATTTGGCTATTGTTGATAATACTGCTATAAACATCGGGGTGCATGTATCCCTTCAGACTAGTATTTTTGTATCTTTTGGGTGAATACCTGGTAGTGTAATTGCTGGATCATAGGGTAGATCTATTTTCAACTTTTTGAGGAACCACCATACTGTTTTCCAGAGTGGCTGTACCAGCTTGCCTTCCCACCAAGAGTGCAAGAAGGTTCCCCTTTCTCTGCATCCTCACCAACACCTGTTGTTTCTTGTGTTTTTGATTCAGCCATTTTGACTTATATGAGGTGATATCTCATTGTAGTTTTGATTGGCATTTCCCTGATGGTATGTGATGATGAGCATCTTTTCATGTGTCTGTTGGCCATCTGGAAGTCTTCTTTGGAGAAATATCTTTTCATGTTTTCTGCCCATTTTTTTTTAAAGATTTTGTTTGTTTATTTATTTATTTGACAGAGAGAGAGACAGCTAGAGAGGGAACACAAGCAGAGGGAGTGGGAGAGGGGAGAAGCAGGCTCCCCGCTGAGCAGGGAGCCTGATGTGGGGCTCGATCCCAGGACTCCGGGATCATGACCTGAGCCGAAGGCAGACGCTTAACGACTGAACCACCCAGGTGCCCCTTCTGCCCATTTTTTAACTGGATTACTTGTTTTTTTGCATGTTGAGTTTTATAAGTTCTTTATATATTTTGGATACCAACCCTTTATCAGATATGTCATTTGCAAATATCATCTCCCACTCAGTGGGGTACCTTTCAGTTTTGTTGATCATTTCCTTCGCTGTGTAAGCAGATTTAATCCACCGAATAAAAGACTTTCAGATTTGTTCACACATTGGTGCCCAACTCTGCTGTTTAAGAAGGTCATACCTAAAACGAAGTAATTACAAAGGCTGGAAAGGATGAGAGGGTGTATAGAAACAAAGCCAGTAGAAAGAAAAATAAATTGGAGGTTTTAATTCTGATTTAAACTGTGAAAATAAATAAAGGAAACCTCTTTAAAAATAATCTCAGGAAACAAACTGAGGGTTGCTGGAGTGGTGGGGGGTGGGAGGGATGGGGTGGCTGGGTGATAGACATTGGGGAGGGTATGTGCTATGGTGAGCTTTGTGAATTGGGTAAGACTGATGAATCACATAACCTGTACCTCTGAAACAAATAATACATTATATGTTTAAAAAAAAAAAAGACAATAGCAGGAAGGGAAAAATGAAGGGGGGGAAATTGGAGGGGGAGACGAATCATGAGAGACTATGGACTCTGAGAAACAAACTGAAGGTTCTAGAGGGGAGGGGGGTGGGGGGATGGGTTAGCCTGGTGATGGGTATTAAAGAGGCCACATTTTGCATGGAGCACTGGGTGTTATATACAAACAATGAATCATGGAACACTACATCAAAAACTAATCATGTAATGTATGGTGATTAACATAATAAAATTTAAAAAAAGAATTAAATTTATAAAAAAAAAAGAAGTCAGAAATTTGATTCTAAGACCTCCTTTAGGTACACTTAACATATCTGATACATTTTCAATACTTAGTTCAAAACATTTTTTCCTTTTAACATCGAGGAACCTCCTTGAAGCTGTGAAGCAGGAGATATGGACAGAAGCATACTCATTCTGGAGACCATGACAGCCACTTGCTCTCCAAGATGTGTGAAGGAGACAAAGGACTATGCCCCCAACATACCAGACTTTGTACCATGATAATAGAGAATACAACTTTGTTTCCAGAATACATGGAACATTTGTGAAAGTTAACATGTATTAGGTTACAAAGAAAACTTCAATAAGTTCTTGTTACATGGAAATGATTCAAACAAAGTTCTGTCATCACAATGCAATAAAACTAGAAGTAACCATAAGGTAAAAAACAAAAGGGCCTTTCAACTTGGAAAATCATAAGATTAAACTCTATAAATTCATCAATCTATGGGACGCACATAAAGCTGTGCCTTAAAATAAAAAAAAAAATGAATGAATTAAACATCCAACTCGGGCGCCTGAGTGGCTCAGTTGGTTAAGCGGCTGCCTTTGGCTCAGGTCATGATCCTGGAGTCCCGGGATCGAGTCCGGCATCGGGCTCCCTGCTCAGCGGGGAGTCTGCTTCTCCCTCTGACTCTCCCCCCTCTCATGCTCTCTCTATCTCATTCTCTCTCTCAAATAAATAAATAAAATCTTTAAAAAAAAAACACAGAAAAACATCCGACTGAAAATGTTTGATAAAGCTACCAAAAAATCAGAGAACAGAATAGCAAATAAGGGTAAAGTTGGAAACTGATGAATTAGAACAGAGAAAAACGAAGTAATAAGCAACAAAATGCTGATTTTTTAGGGAAGAAAATCAAGTAGGCAAACCACTATCTAACCTAATTATGGGGGGGGGGCACAAATACACCAAATAAGAAATGACTGTAGGGAAATAATCTACAAAATAGAGCATGTTTAAAAAAAATCAGTAGAAGTTACTTTTTGCAATACTGTGCAAATAAATGTGAAGACCTAAATGAAAAGAGTACTTCTCTAGGAAAATGGAATTACCCAAATGGACCCCAGTACACACATAACATTTATTTTATTTTTTTTAAAGATTTTATTTATTTATTTGAGAGAGAGAGAATGAGAGAGAGCACGAGAGGGAAGAGGGTCAGAGGGAGAAGCAGACTCCCCGGTGAGCAGGGAGCCCAATGCGGGAGTCGATCCCGGGACTCCAGGATCATGACCTGAGCTGAAGGCAGTTGGTTAACCAACTGAGCCACCCAGGTGCCCCATACATAACATTTAAACAAACCAGTTTTCCTTGAAAAAAAAAAAATAGAAAAACCTCCAAACCTATATGGCTTCACAGGAGAATTCTATCAAGCCTTCAAATAATGGATAATCTCAATGCTACTTAAATCATCCTAGCGCATAGAAAAAAATGGAAACCTCAAGATCATTTGATAAAAGAAGCCAACACACCAGTCTAACTTAGAAATCATGATATACCCTCCCCAATGTGCTATGGTGAGCCCTGTGAATTGTGCAAGACTGTTGAATCACAGATCTGTACCTCTGAAACAAATAATGCAATATATGTTAAGAAAAAAAGAAGAAGAAAAGAAGAAGAAGGAGAAGGAGAAGGAGAAGGAGGAAGGAAGGAGGAAGGAGGAAGGAGGAAGGAGAAGGAGAAATAGCAGGAGGGGAAGAATGAAGGGGGGTAAATCGGAGGGGGAGACGAACCATGAGAGATGATGGACTCTGAAAAACAAACAGGGTTCTAGAGGGGAGGAGGTGGGGGGATGGGTTAGCCTGGTGATGGGTATTAAAGAGGGCACATTCTGCATGGAGCACTGGGTGTTATGCACAAACAATGAATCATGGAACACTATATCAAAAACTAATGATGTATGGTGATTAACATAACAATAAAAAAATAAAAGAAAAAAGAAATCATGATGTAACATTCCTAAATAAAATGTTAGCAGTGTGAACCTTTTAAAAAACGGTTTTGGGACGACTGGATTGCTGAATGGGGAAAATCAGTCTTTTCTCCTGAGTATGAAAAAACCCAGCCCCCTCCTCCGCATCCCCTCTTTGTGTTCCCTTTATAGTCACACTTCTGACACCAGATGTGTGGGGTTGTTCCATACCAAGCAACTCTCTATAACACCAGCTGTGTGTCCTACACTTTAACTTCGTTCTGACACTCTCTTCCTGGAGGTCGTGTCAGATCCCACAGGTTAGCAGCCCAGTCCCATGAGACTGACTGTTCCCACTCCCCTTCAGATGCCAGATACAAGTCCAGGTTATCACCTATGTTTCTGATCCGTTGGCTGTAAATCTGAGGTTCCCCTGACCTCCTCCTTGGATTAATTCATTAATCAATTAATTTGCTAGAGTGGCTCAGAGAACTCAGGGAAACACTCACTCATGTTTACCAGTTTATTGCAGGGTATGATAAAGGATACAGATGTACATAGGGCAAGGCCTGGCAGGGTCCTGAGTGCATGAACTTCTGTCCTCATGGATTTGGGGTGTGTCATCCTACTGGTGTAGATGCATTTACTGACATGGAGGCTCTCTGAACCCCATACTTTTGGGATTTTAAGGAGGCTTCCTCGTGTGAACATGATGAATCATTAATTCCATTTCTAACCCCTCTCCCTTTTCAAGAGAATGAAAATCATGCCTTATACTCTTTTGGTGACCAGCCCCCCATCCAAGAGCCATCCAGGAGCCCATCAAGAGTTCCCTCATTAGAACAAAGACACTCCTGTCACCCAGGAAATTACAATGGTTTCAGGAGCCCTGTGTCAGAAACTGAGGTCAGAGTTCAAAAGAGAACAAAAGATGTTCCTAGCACTCCTATCACTTGGGAAATGAGAAGGGTTTTAGGAGCCCCTAAGCCAGGAAACTGGGGCAGAGACCAATACATATTTTCATTATCTAACAGTAGCTATTTGGATAAAGATAAAACTTAATTGACATCTTTTATCATCTACCAGCATATGTTTCAAATGGCTCTAGATAGATAGTTACCACAAGTACTGGAAGAAAATGCTGATAAATTCTTTTATACATGCAGGTGAGGGAAATTATGATTCAAAATCCAAAAACAACATTAAAAAAGATTGATAAATTCAGTTACATTAGGGAAAAAAAGTCCTTTTCCAATGGGGAGGGAAACACCATAAGCAAAGTGAAAAACCAAATAATAAGCCAGGAAAAGAAAATTGCAACTTAGATCATGAACAGAGCTTATTTCCCTAATATAGAAGGAATTAAGAAAAATTAAAAGGAATAGACCAAAAACCCAAATAGAAAATAGGTATACAATGTGAACAGATGGTTTACAGAGAAATAAATGCAAATGGTCTTTTAAGTGTATGGAAAGATGTTCGGCTTCTCCTGTAAGAGAAATGTAAATTAAAATTAGCCTGAGATACCATTTCTCACTGCTAAGATCAGGAAAAATCCAAGTTTGACAGCTCTGTCTGTTGGTGAGGTTGTAGAGAAGTACAAAGTGCTCCAGCTCCTGAGGGGATGGACATCCTGGACCCCAGTGGATCTGCTTTGACCCTGACTCAGCCATCCCTCCTTCATGAATTTATTTGGAAGACAACACCCCAAATAAAAATACATACTCATAGCATATGGAGACATGATTTTAATAGGTCTTATTTTATGTCTTTCAGTAAATTAAGAGGTATTTTCTTTAAAGGTGTTGTATTTTTACATTAGATTTATTCCTAGGTTTCTATTTTTGGCTACTGTCCAGGTGGCGTCTCTTTGGAAATGACCTTTTGTGATAGTTGTTGAGTTGGTGTGTTGACCTGCTGTTCAGCAACCTTGCTGAGTCATTTGTAGACTCTTGGATTTTCTCCATGGACAGCATGCCCCCCCCCCAAATAATTCCAGGTGGATCTCATCCAATCCAATCCTCATTCTTTGATTTTTTTTTTTTTTCTTATTTCTTTGGTTAGGAGTGGTGGGACATTGTTAAGCAGATGCAGTGGTGCTGTGAATTCTTGTCTTACTCCTTATTCCGTGGGGCCTTATCTAATGATCCACCATTAAATAGGGCGTTTGCTGTGGGCTAGGTGCACACTCTATTCAGGAACACCCCTTCTGCTCCTCATTTGCTAAGAGTTTTTTCCCTCTTTAATTATGAATGTGTGTTGAATTTTATGAAATGGTTTTTCTGCACGACTGAGATGATCTTTTCATGTGATGACTTATGTGATTGCATTAACAGCTTTTCTAATATTACACCGACTTGGCATTCCTGGGATAAACCTTTATTTTATCATGATGTGTTTGTTTGCTCAGAAATTGCCGGGTGCACTCAGCTAATGTTTCATTTCGGAGTTTTGCGTCTATGTTTATAAGTCAGTTTGGCCAAAATTTACCATTCTCATTCTGTCTTCCTTTGGCTTTAGTACAGAGGTTATTTTGGACCAATAATATTCTGTTTTCTGGAAAGTGGTTCAGATAAGACAGATGATCTGTTCCTTGATGGTCTTGTTAAACTCACCTGTAACACCTTCTTGTAGCCCTGGTGGGTTACTACTGGGTAGGTTTCTGACTTTAATAAAGTCTATTCAGAAGGCAGAAGTAAACCTTGCCTCACTGGTCAGTTTCCTCTGGAACTACTGTTTTTCTTCTTCTTTGTTAGTGTGTGAGGCCACCTCAGGATTCTCCCTAACTGAATGAAGAGTCCTCTGTGGCCTTGCTCCCTGTGTTGGATGCTCAAAGTGGGAGCTTCCTGATTCCATCCACTGGGATTCAGCCTCCTGCTATCCTGTGAAGGAGGTGAATGCAGGAGACACTGGTTCATTCAGAAAACAATCATAGGGTGTGCTCAGCTGCCGGGGTGCTGGGGGCTGCCTCCAGGTTCTCTGGGTGGCTTCTGTCCAGCACATTGGCCCCCTGAAGCATTCTGGAATTGGGGAAAGTGAAGCATCTTCCAGACATGCTCCTGTTTCAGCTTCCTTTCTGCTCTTGTATGTGTCATCTTTCTAGAAGATGCCTTGATGTCTAGCACAGAAATGCCAAGTGGCACACAGAAAGGAGAACGTTACTGACTGGCTGCCACGTGACTCTCAAACGGTCAAAAGTTGGGGCAGTTTGACCCACTTACCCATCTGTTCCATCCTCAGTCAAGAGGCAATAAGAACAGCTTGGACTGTGGTCTCAGGCAGACCTTAGTTCAAATCCCAGCTCTGACACTCAGGGCCTAGGTAACTGCTCTTAGCCACATTGTCCAAAGCTGACACAAAGGAAAACAAAACAAAACAGGTCTGTCTCAAAAGGATGTGGTGAGACCAAGCTGTGGAGGCTTTTATGAGGGCTGGTATGCCCTGGTTCAGTAGGTTATCATCTTTCTCCCTCCCTTGGCCCCCACTTCCCTCACTCAAAGGGGAGAACGCTGTTCCTCTTGAGTGTTTGCCAAGAGAAGGGGCAGGTATGCCACCTGCTTGCACATGCCACTAACCCAGCTTGTGTTTGCCATGCTGCAGTGTGGGAGTTGTAAGCAGCGTTCACCTTCACTGTCACAGAGAACAAGAAGACACCTCTGCCTGCCTTTGTTCAGGCTGGCCTCAGGTTCTGAGCTCTGGAGTTTTCTGAAACACGATGGAGTGTCTGAACTGTGGGGAAGGGGATGCCATCCAAAGTTAATGGGGCCGGGGACAGCCATGGGGTTTCCTGCACGCCCTGGGCAGGTGGCACTCACTCCCTGGGAGTGTGCTTGGAGTATTTTAATGATGGGCCCCGCCGGCCCGGCTCTTGGGCCATGAAGCCCATTCTGAGCCCAAACAAGGAAGCCATGATTGCTAATGTTCGATAAGGGAGATTCTGTCTTCCCACCTTCCTTGAAATCATAAAAGCTATTTTGGCAGCTTGTGAGATGTAACAGCATCAGCGTGAGGATCTCTGTGGTCTCCATGTGAGGTTCGTGTCCCTTTATGAGGATCGGCAGGCCTGTCCCATTGAATGGAGCAGCCTGTGGTTTCCTTCTCTACAACCTGAAATGTAGCAGGTGGTCGAGAGGTTTCTGCTCCCAGTAGGAGTTGGATGGCAAACACCTTGAGCCTCGGGCCTGAACTTTGTAATGGTCCAGAGTATTCGATGAGAGCAAAGGGGTCTTCACCAGACACATCAGGGGATGTTAAGATCTTAAAATCCTACAGGTCTGACCCCTTCCACCCACTGTGGCTTCACTCTGCCTGGGGTGGTAGCAATAGTTGCAGCCTGCTAACTTTCTAGAAGTTCAAGAGGAGAGCTCTGAGCACCTGCCAGGGTGCGCTGCCCTCAACTCCCCATCCACACCTCCTGCCTGGCCCCGGGACCCCCCATTTTCAGACCAGGTCTCTGACTCCCCTCACACCTCCCTCCCCTCTCCTGAGCGCTTCTTGGCTCCTCCTCGGTGGGTCCTGCCCGAGCCTCAGTTTTCCATCCACTGGCCCTCTTCTGTTACTGGCCATTCTGCTCTGTCCCCCACCCTTTATCCCTCAGCAGCAAGTGGCCCTCCCAAGCCCTGGTCCATTCCTCTCGACGTTGAGAACAAACAGTATCTAAAGGAATTTCCTTTGGGCCTTTGTTGTGTTTGGAGTCCGTCAGCCCCTACCTGGCCAGGTGCGTGATCTTCCTGACATCATTAGATGTGCCCGCCTGGTGCTTTGCAGCCCACCGAGGGGTCATAGGGCCCTGTAGCTTTGCAGGACCACCAGCCATTCTCAGGGAAGCATGGCTTCTCTGGGAGTGCAGAATGGGGAATTGGGGGGGGGGGGACTCTTCTCCTGTGGAGGAGCCCAGAGTTTCTTCTTCTTGAACCCTCCTGACACCCCCTCCCGTCCCTGTGGGCAGATGACTGCGTCAAGTGTCGGTCCTCCCTTGGTGGTCTTAGGCACAATCCTGCCTTACCACATGAGCCCTTCCTGGGATGTCCTCTCGGAGCAGGCCTTGTGTTGTTGGTTCTGTGCATTTTTCCATCGAACACTAGTGGGTGGGTACACTCTGTGTGTCAGGGTGGCCGAGCCCACCCTCACCCCCACCCTCACGCCCAGATGCTTGGTGCCCAAGCCATGCCACCTGAGGGCCACTACACTGTCTCAGTGTCCGGGAGGCCCGGGCTGGGCTCACATGTGGCACAAGCAGGAGAGACCTGGGCAGGGCTCACCTTCACTCTTCAGGGTGGTGAGAGGTTTCTCTTCATGGGACTGGGGCCCACCTGCTGCTTCGGCAGCCAGCATCACCTTCTGACACAGCCAAGAAAGGCAGAAAGCGAGTGTCCTGTTTGTCTCAGAAATAGGACGAGCATGTTGCCAAGGCCTCACCCAGGAAGAGCTGGGACACGGAAGGGAGAGACATACCCTTTCCTTGTGCTACTCACCTCAGGGTTTGGAGGAGCTACACGCGGTGCTAATGTGCTGCAGAGCCACGGGAGCAGTGGGTGACTGTACTGGGTGACCCAGGACGGGGGGCCCTGGCTAAGGTGGCGGGGTGGGCAGGGATGGGGCCAGAGGTGGGCCAGACTCCACCAGCCAGTTTGGACACGTGGAAGGGCTAGTGAGGTATAGGGACCAACTGGGTGGGGGGAGGTCTGAGGGCAGAGAGCAGGCAAGGCACTCTGATGGAGGGCAGGCAGACTCCAAAGACTTTGGAGCACAGCTCCCCAAGGTTGCTCGTGACTCTTGTGGGTTTGCAGAACCTTCAGCCTTGCTGCTGGTGGGCTTTTCCTGTGGGGCCATTGTGAAGCAGAAAGCTCTTCTGGAGCACATTCCTTGACCCTTGGCACTGCTTGTGCCCCAGGTGTGGGCTCCTCTCTGTGTGGACGGCTGCTCTGTGGAGGCCTGTGGGGGTCACAGGCAGCTAGAAGCTGGCATCATCCGGGTCCTGGGCAGAGGCCAGACTTGCCTCTGGTCACCAGGCTTGGCTGAGCAGATGGCGTTCTCTGTGGTACAGTTTCTGGGGAGGGAGGCTCAGTGCAGGGTGAAATGAACCCAGGGTCCTCTGACCTTGTACGTTTGGCCCCGGGCTGTGACTCTGAGAAAGTCATCCACCTCTGGACTCTCGGGTCTAAAATACACACAGTGGGGTTGAGACATGATTTTGCTGATCCTTCCTTGGAACTTTGTATCAGAAAGAAAGAAAAAGAGAGAACAGGAGAGAGAGAGACAGAAGAAGAAAGGAAGGAAGGAAAGGAAGGAAGGAAGGAAGGAAGGCAGGCAGGCAGACAGGCAGGCAAACCAACACAGATGTAGCCAGCTGATCACCAGAGCAGTGCCTATTTATGAGGCTAATTAAGAGAACATTTCTGTCTGAAAACTGCCTTGATGTTTTCTGTAAGCATGAAAGTGTGAGTCAGGGTCAGAACTATCTCTGAGAGAGGGAGATGGTGCAGGAATGTTAGATGTAAATTGTGTTGTTTATCTTGTATGTTCAGTAGAATCCCCACTGACCGATTAGGCTTGTCCTGTTGCTTTTGGAGAAGGTACAAAAGATCTGGTTGAGTTAAATGTAGTTCCTGCTAGATTTTGATTGTGTAAGGCTTGGATATCTGACCTGTCTTCACACTTGTAAAGAATTAAGGATTTTGGGTAAATCACAATGAACACAGCCTAGGATTTTGACACAAGGCAGGACTTAATGCAACATAACTGAGCTTTCATTCTCTTGTTCTCTGGGCTGGCAAAGTCACGTCACCTCCCTGGGCCTCGGTTTCCTCATCCATGAAGACACTTGACCTAATGGAAAACCCATCTCATGGTAATATAAACTTTTTCTTGTGTAGTTGGAACGCATGTTTTCAGGCAAGGCTTGATCTAGCAGCTTGGCCTTGTTATCGTGGGTCCAATTTCTTTCTCACAACCCTCTCTTCTATTATATCAGCTTCATCTCAAGGCTGGGTTAGTAAGAATATTCTGATTGTGTATATTTCTGCTTTGGCAGTAGAGGATTTATATTTGGTTCTCCTAGTAGTCCTGTCTTAAAGAACAGTCTTGAGAAAATAAATTGATAAGGTTGGACCTAAACAAAACAGCAAATTACTATGATAAAGTGAGACTAGCAAGAGGTCTCTGACAACCACTGCCATCTGAAGGACACATTGATGATGTATTGAGAGCAAGCTTCTTTACCAGGCTGCCTGGGAATTGCATGCCTGCCTGTAGAGCCAGTATCCAGCCTCCCCATAGAAGCAGAATTAGAGACCTCGCTAATCGACCAGCCTCGATGATGAGTCCAGGTTGAGTAATCGTTAGGTAAAAATGAAATGCATCATTAAACCAAAGGTGGCCTTGTATGTGGGTTAAGATCCTGACACCTCAAGGTCATGGGTTTATCAGAGTCGGAGGGAAGCTGGTAAAACAGGAAGTCATCGCATGTCGCCCACCCATGTCTCCACTCTGCAAGCTGTCTGGGGGATTTGTATGTATGGACCCCAGGGTGACCACGCTGCTTCCCACTTCCAGTGGGCTTGGGTTATCTGCCAAAGGTCTGGGGTTTGGTGGGTGTAAACATTTCTGCAGACATTTCCAGCCCAGCCCCTATCTCCCTGTGCGTTTCCTTCAGCTCCTGCATGCGGAGGGATACTCAGGGCGATCATTGCTTAAGGAAAGCCCTGTTTTGAAAGTGAAATTCATTTCCTTGCCTTTCTTTTCTAGATGAGGGGCTATTTATTGGTGGTGTATGTGTGGGGAGTAATTGGTTTCAGTGTTGACACGGATGACACTGTTAAGGATCCCTGTCTGATACTCAGTTTGGGGGCCCATGCCTGGCAATTTTGGTTCCTTTCAGCTTCTGCTGATATATTATTTTCGAGAGTCTCTTCTAGAAATCTTAAAAAATCCAAACTCACCTTTGACTTTTGTCATAGAGGCTGGTGTGTCATAGATACAGAAACCCCCTGGGTATGTGGTACTGTGAATTGGTGACTTCCAGGAGAAGTATTGCCTCAGGGACTCCCTCCCTACCAAAAGCAAGTGAGGAAGCAAGCCAGGATGAATTGGAGGGGCCGGGTCTGGGGGCAGCTCTGAGGAGGAGGTGGAAGACCCCCTCCAGGTCCCCCAAGACAGATTCCTGTCTTCTGGGAAACCCATGACTGGGGAGGGTGCGGGCCCAGGGAATGTGTAGGAAGGGGTTTCAGAGTAGTTTAGAGGGACTTTGTGATCCAAAGCACCCAAGCCACTCTGCAGCCACCACCCCTGGGCCAGGGTCCTGCTGAGGTATAAGTGGTGCTAGGAGCCCCTTGACCTGCCCCAGGCCCCTGCCTCCCTCTGGGTTAGTGAGCTTTGTCTCTGAAAATGCCGCATCCTAGGAGGGCACCCAGACTCTCATGCTCTGGTGTGAGGTGCGCTGCCAGCTCCGAAAGAAAATCTGCTGGGGGCTGCAGAGGTGGCCTTGGTGGGGGTTCTGGAATCAGGGAGTGAGACCTTTCCTCTGTGCTGGGTGCTATGAATGCAGACCTGGGTCTGGGGTCCCCCCTCTGAGGGGCTCAACGTAGGCGCTAAACAAGTACCTGGTATGTTCCTTCTTGGGGCACTGGGGGATGGATGGGAGAGAGAGTGGGGCTGGCCCCAGGGCAGCAGGAGTTGAATGGCTTTATGAGAAGAGTTGGCATGTATTTCTCACTGAGTACCTGCTGGTACCTCATGTCAGCCTCATGGCAATCCTGTGATGGAGGTTTATGGGAGACTCTTATTATCCCCATTTCACAGCAGAGGACACTGAGGCTCAGGATCACTGAGCTATTGAGTCCTGCACCAGCACTCATCCCCAGTTCCCCTGAGTTGGCCTCTGTCTTGATTTCCTCCCAGGGAGGGCTGACTATTGTCCTGAAGGCCAAGGAGGGACTGAGGGAGCTTTAGGATCCCGTGAGACCTGCTCTGTTTCTTTTTCCTTTTCAGATTTTATTTTTTTTATTTATGAGAGAGAGAGAGAGCGTGTGCCCAAGCAGCGAGGAGCAGCAGAGGGAGAGGGAGAAGCAGGCTCCTCACTGAGCAGGGAAGCCAGACGGATGTGGATGTGGGGGGATCCCAGGACCCCGGGATCATGACCTGAGCTGAACGCAGACACCTAACTGACTGAGCCACCCAGGTGTCCCCCCTCCCTCCCGCCTTCTCTGTGTCTGATGCAGGGCCCGAGTCTCAGAGCAGTGGGGGGAATGTGCTGTGGTCACAGCTCCTAAGCAGAGGCAGGATCTGAAGTTGGGCCTCGGACTCAGAAGCCTGGCTGTCTCCCTGTCTCCTGCCAGCTCTGGCTGGGATGCTGTGCGGCCCTGTGCTCTGCCACCTCGGTAGCCATCATCTCTGATGCTTCCCCCGGCACCGCCAGCGCGGCCCACATTTCCCCTCACCCCTTCCCGTTCTCACCACGTCTTCTTCCTCCCTTTGTTGGCCGGGCCCAGCCACAGAGAGGTGAGGAATGAGAACAAGCACAGGTGCATCCGAATTCTCAGTGGCCACTTCCCCAACAAGTCAGACTCAAAAGGACAGCACTAAAAGCATGGCTTGCACACTTCTGTCATCTCGACACTGTTTTCTTTCCTTCCTTCCTTCCTTCCTTCCTTTCTTTCTTTTTCTTTCTTTTTAAAGCAAACAAGCATGGAATATATTAAGCGTTATTGTTGCTTCAGCTGGCACTTCAGTGAGAAAAGTGATTGTTTCAATTAAAATGGGTTTTGGACATGGTTCTTTGAATGAGTAAATTGTAGAATATAGCACCAGTTGTGAGACAGTGGATTTAGGCTCTTAAAGAGGATTGACAATAAGTGGTCTGGAATAGTTCCGGTGGTTCTCCGGGAATCTTGATGCAGATTGGGTCTGCCAGATTTAACTGGTTCTCACTGCTTCTCCTGGATCAGTTGACTCTGACCAGCTCAATGACTTCCAAGGAATGTACATTTGCTTTATCTGGAACCTGAAGGAGAGAGGGAGACAGACACACAGAGAGAGAGACATGATGATGTCCAGATCCTGGCTTCTGGGCAACCCCGCCCTTCTCTGATGGCCTTAAGACCCGGGAGGAGCCATTGAGGAGGAGGGCCACCCTGGGTGCTGCCAGACATCCCCCTATCCCTGCCGGTCAGCGTCTCAGGCTCAGACATACTCTCTTAGCCTAAAAGGACTCCCTGTTTTAAATATGTTAATAGAACAAATCCTTCTGCTTCTTCTTCTTCTGCCCACGTGGGGCTTTTCTAAGTTCCTTATGCCCCTGAGGAGAGAAGCCATTCTCTGATCACCCAGAAGGATGAAGCCCCTGCCTATCATGTTTCCCTGTCTTCTACTATCCACTATTTCCAACTGTTAACCTGTGTGGACCTAACTCAAGTCTTTTGGATTAAATTTTTATTATAAAATATTCGACATACAAAAAGGTGACAAGAATTATGTGCTGAACACCTGTGTGCCCACAACCCACTTAAAGTAGAGAATACTACTATGTCAGTTATCACCTTCTGTGTAACCAATTATGCCAAAACTCAGTGGCATACCTCATTATTACCTCACACATGGAGTCCGTGGGTCAGAATCTGGGAGCAGCTTGGCTGGATGATTCTTTCTCAGGGTCCAAATGTGGGTGAGGGCCATAGTCATCTGAAGGCTTGACTGGGGCTGGAGGATCCACGTCTGAGATGACTTCATGTGGCTATGGGCGGGAGACCACCGTTCTTTTGCATGGAGCCTCTCCACACTGCTGCTTGAGTGTCCTCATAACATGGCGGCAGCTTCCCGCAGAGTGAGTGATCCAAAAGAGAGTCTTGAGAACACTGCAGTGCCTTTTATGATGTAGTCTCCTTAGCCACACATCGTCACCTCTGCCTTATTCTGTTCACTAGACCCATGTTACTAAGCCCAGCCTGCATTCAAGGAGAGGGGAATTAGGCTCCACCTTTTGAAGGGAGAGGAAAAGAATCAGTGGACGTATTTTAAACCATCATCATTAACCAGTATAGCTGGAGCCCCTCCCTGACTGCATCCCCCCATTTCCCACGCAGAGGTGACTACTATTAGAGTTTGGTGCGTGTTTTAATTTTCTGTATTAGTCAATATACCTGTGATTTCTGCATGTCTCTGAGCATTGTGTAAATGATATCAAATTGTATTTTTTTTCTTTCTATAGCTTGCCTTTGTTTTGCCTCACTTTATATCTGCCCTTTGCGTCCATGTGAAAATGTGTAGCTGTCCTTTATACCTTTTTGCTGCTGTGTGGCATTCCATTGTATCTGTTCTTCATTGGCGGGTGTTTAGATGGTTTCCAATTTCTTGCTGCTACAAACAAGGCTGTTATGAATACTCATGTGTGTGTCTCTATGTGACCATGAGCTAGATTTGACTAGAATACTTAGCAAGGATTGGAATTGCTGTGGGATAAATGTATGAATCTTTACATTTTCTAGAAGCAGCCGAGTTATTTTCCCAAGTGGGTCTGCTAATGAATGTTTCCACCAGTGGCGTGGGGGTTCCCCTTCCCCTTTTTTCCCTGATACCACTTGGCATTGTCAGATGTTTTTAATTTTTGTTAGTCTGGGTGAAAGTGGTCTCTACGGGGGGGGGGGTGTCTTAATTTGCGTTTCTCTGCCTGCCAGTAAGGTTGAACATCTTCTCATGTATTTATTTTCATATATTTATGTATATTTATTTTATGTATTGATTATTCTGTGAATTACTGAATAATTATTCAGTATAAAGTATAATTATTCAGCAAAAGGTTCATACCTTTTGCTTCTTGTTTTGAATTTTCTTATTGATCATTTAATCCTTCATCTGATTTATATATTATAAATATCTTTACCCATTTTTTCCTCCCAGCAAAATTTCTTGGGCCACACTGCCAGGATTAAGTCCCAGCTTCCTTATTTTTTTTAAAGATTTTATTGATTTATTTTTAGAGAGCACACCAGCAGGGGGAGGGGCAGAGGGAGAGGGACAAGCAGACTCCCCGCTGGGATCATGACCTGAGCCGAAGGCAGACATTTAACCACCTGAGCCACCCAGGTGCCCCCACCTCCAGAACTTCTTGTGTGGCCCCAGGCATACCACTTGATAACTTTTGTGTGCCTCAGTTTCCTCATCTGTAAAATGGGGGTGACAACAACCTCGTTACCTCAGAGCACTGCTGTGAGGATTAAAAAGTGCACCTCTGTGAAATACTGCCTGTCACAGTAAGCGTGACATGGGCCAGAAAGACCCGGATGTGCCCTGCATAGTCATATCAGACTGCACACATGCATTAGCACTTTGCCCGGAGCTTTCTTGAGCACCGTGTCCTCATTTGATAAGATTGGCAGGCACTGCTTCTCTCTGGCTCTCGGCCGTCTGGATGACCCTCCCTTCTGCATCTCTGAGCTGCCTGAAGAGAACATGAAATCCCCGCCTCCCTCCAGGGGACGCAGGGGGAATTGGAAGGCAGCAGACTAATCGCAGCAAAAATAGAAACCTCATTTGCCTGGGAGAGAATAATAATGAGGTGAGCCTGGCAGATGCAGGCTTGGAAGCCTCCTCTGGACCCTCCCCTCCATCCCTGGGGTCGGCGCAGACCTGCCTGAGCCCGCCCCACCAGCCCTCCCTTTGCCCTTCACCCTTGCCTCTTAAGACACCACTTCTGGCCGTAACGGGGACAGTCCTGGTACCACATTCTGATTTTCATCCCTCAGCGTTGCACTGTCCTCTCGTTCCCCAGAGCCAGGCGAGAACTCCAAACAAACACAAGACTGGTTTAATATCGAGAATCATCAGAGAAATATGTCAGATGTTACAGTGTAAACACCTCGGCTAAGAAGAGCCCTGGGAGCCGTGATTCTGTCCACGGAGCGCTCAAGGACAGGTCTATTGAGATTACAGCGCGGCTGGATCAGGGCACCTTTAGTTTCAACCCCAACATTAATAAATTAGCGGAACATTGCTGTAAAGAACTCTCGGGTTCATTTGGTAGAGCCTCAGATGATTTTACATAAAAGCAAATGCAGAAAAAGTAAGTTGGCGATAGTGGACGTTAGAGCCAGTTTGGGTTCAGAGCAAATTTTTAGGTTTTGAAATGGATCGAAATGATCCATGTCTCTACCCCCAAATCTGCCATCAGTGAGGCCTCATAGGCCCCACGGACAGGAAACAAATAATCACCTTGAAAGAATAGTCCCCCTTCAGGAAACTAATCGGGGATAAATAGTCTCTGCATTGGAATCTGGAGCAGGGAGTGAGGGTCTTCCCCAACCAAGGAATCTGGTGGTAGAATGTGACGCATCCTACGTGGCTGGTCACCTCCAGACTTTGAAAGATAAGCTTCCAAGAATGGAGAGTTTTGACCATTTCATTGGTAGCGATTTGTGTGTTTCTCTTAAATAATGATGTATTTTTAATAGCGTTTTTAGAAGTTCCCTTCTCAAATGAAACAGTTGTTTTTGAAACTTTGAGACCTTTGAAGATGGATTTTTAAATCCAGTTTGTTCCCAAAACATTTGCTCAAATGAGAGTCTCAAGGTTTGAGCTCTTTATTCTAAAGATGCAGCTTTCTTCCAAGAAGGAGAAGAATAATACGTACTGGTGTTTATAAATAGAGTTATTAGCGTTTGAAGACTTTACCTTGCAGCTAGCTAGGGGACGGAGTTATTCAGAATTTTAAGATTTTTACTTGTAAACAGCCCATTGGTGTCCACTCAAGCTGGAAGGTCCCCCAACTTTCCCATCACTGCTCCCCTGGCTCCTTCCCCCATAACCTGGGCTGCATCCTTTCTGTTTATCTGGCTCTGAGGACCTGGAGCCCCTCTCTGAGCCCAGCCCCTGTTTCCCCACTATAATTGGTCTGTGGCCAGTACTCGAATGGTTCCTAAGGGCCCTCTTACTTTCCCTTGGAATGACTCTGCTGTGCCCAATTGAGCACTGTCCCGGTGAGTCCTTCCCATCAGGAAACAGCAGAACCCCTGCCCCAGCCCCACTGTAAACCTGGGGAGCATCCACACCCCCACAAAATCCTACCGTGTGGTTCCAGCCATACCTGTGGGGACGCTGGGCTACTCATGCTGCATCCCCCTTGGGCAGCTTGGCGGAGCTGTAGTACCAGGTCCCAGGAGGCCTTTTCCTGCGGCAGCTTCTCTGCCAGATGCTGACCTCTGCCGGCTGCCTGTTCCCCTCTGGGAGGCAGCCCAGTGCAGATGAGCTCCATGGCCCCCTGGGCTGGCCCATGAAGGCCACGGGAGTGTGAACTCCTCTTCCAAGCTCTCCCATCACACAGAGGTACTGACAGCCCCGTGAGCGCCTGGCTTTCGGTGCCAGCTGCAGCCACCAGGCTGGTACTGGAAAGAACCACACCCGAGCTGGCTACAGGGTGCAGCTGATGCGCCCTGCCTTTGATGCAGCCTGACCTTTCTCCCCCATCATTCTGGCCGTGGTGCTCTGCGCAGACCCTTCCTAGCCCTATCCCAGTCCCTCTGCTCAACGTGGCCAGAGTCTTCTAGCGACAAGCATTTCACTGAATCTGGGTCATTATTGCTCATCAAATTCTACTTATTGTATGATCCAACCGCAGCCCCAAACCCATGTGCCCAGGGCCCAGCCTCTTATAAAGCACAGGGTTGCCTATTTGGTTCCAGGAAACATGCTTCCGCCGTGCAGGTCCCCAGCCACTTGGTTAGCCCGTGAGATCAGCCTTCTGGCCTCCAGGCACACTTCCTGCCTCGGCCCTGGACACGTCCACCTCTGTCCGCTTCTGTGCCAGGCTTCCTCCCAGGGCAGCTTCCAGGCCTGGGAGCCCATCTGACTGCGAGTGTTGCCTTCACTTTGCCCAGAAAAAGTGCTTATAAAGTCTGGTTGTGACCTGCGTGTCCCCTGGCCCAGCGCTGTCCGTGCTGCAGGGCCCGTCTGTCCGGCTCTGGGTAGAGGCTTGCTTGAGCTGCTCTCTCAGGGCCCGTGGAAGTTCTCTTCGCCTCAGGGGCTTCCTGCCTCGGGGCCCCCCTCCCCAACCATGTGGGCCGCTAGTGGGCCCCGAGGATGGCTTGTGGAATTGGGGCCTCCCACCGCCTCCCCTGGCCTAATATCAAAGGTGAGCAGCAGATTTATGAACCGTCCACTCGAAGCCGTGTTTCGGATTTCTCTTTGCCTCCCAAGAGCCTTTCAAAGGCTCTGTGTGATCAGAGTTCCAATTGATTGCCAGAGATGTGCATGTTGAATAACAGAATCGACAGTGGCAGTTATGGTGGGCATCCTGTGAGAAAGTTAATTAATCCTGACACCGAGTACCAACCACCTGCCTTGGCAACAGTAGTAGGAGAGCCGAGCCACGTGGTATCTTCAAGTCAGGCAGCTGGGGGGCTGTTTATTGGCAGTGTTTTCTATGCCTGAATTCTGCTGTGGATTCAGTGCCCCAGGTGAAGGCCTGCCTTCTCTTCTGTACTGGTTCCAAGGGCCTGGGGTCTCTGGACCCCGGAGAATCCAGTCGTCAGCATACGGACAGAAGGAGCCTTCGTGGAATCTCCCAGGTTCCTATGGCTTTGTATTTCCCGCCTCCCCTGGGAAGCTGGAATACAGGACAAGCCACCCTCCTGCTCCCCCAAATAACTTGTGGGTGGGCCAGCAACTTGGAAAGTGGAGTGTTTACATCTTATGGGGAGACCTGTGGACTCCATTGCCAGCCTGGGGCTTGATAAGGATGAGATTACTCCAAAAGTGGCTGTGCATTACCAGAAGAAGGCTCTGGGATTTCTGTCCGATCACAAGTGGCCAAGAGAAACAGGGGAAGGGACCTGGCGGTCCTCGATGCCTCCAGAGAGGGTAGAAAGAGGATGGGGACATGTGTTTGGTAGAAGTAGGAACGGCCAGGCCGTACACAGCCGAGAAGAGAAGCCTGCGTTGTTCCGAAGTGTCGGTGATTCTCTGTGTTCATTCTGGCTGCTGGAACAGGAGCAGTAGCTCTCCCTGGGTATCCCTGGCCAGGTGGGGGACTCAGGGCCAGCAGGGACCAGCTGACCCCCAAGGGCCTTCCCAGGGCTCTGTGCTCATGACTTTGTTGGTTTTTTGAAGGTGAACCGTCTGTCCAGAGGCACAGTTCACTAAGAATAACACAACCCTGCTTTTGCCAATGCAAGCGAGGGGCCCCGAGAGGGTGGGGAGAGGGCACTGCTGCGTGGCCAAGAAAATTCATATTTTTCTTTGGAGGAAATGGAAAGTGGTGCTAGGTCCAAGTGGTAGGTGACCTTGCTATTGAGTTAAAATGCTGCTGGGGAAATTAGAGAAGACAAACATGAAAAGAATGCTAATGAGTAGTTAGTGGTGGACCAGAGCCCTGATTCCTCCACCATCCACAAGGGGTACTTGTGTGATGCCTATAAATAGACGCTTAAAAACCGATTCTAAATTGAGTTAAGATGTGGGCCTGTTTCCTCCTATGGAAAAGCGTTATGTAAAGTGCACAGCTCTGCCCTTTTTTCCAAGGCAGCTTGAGGATTCTGTGCCTTTGTGGGGAATCTGTGTGGAGCTTCTGGGGGATACTCAGGCTACAGATGAATGAGACTCTTGTCCTTTTGAGAGACTCGCAGGCTGAGGGCAGGCAGAGGAAGAACTGTGGCTCCTTCCTCCAGGTAGAGCAACGGGGTAGGCCTCACCGCCAAGGCCGGAAAGCCCAGCTGAGCCCGCAGACTAGCTCTGAGTTTCCCCGAGGTGCTTCTGGGCTGGGAGGAAATGGGTGGGCACGTGGTCGTTTCCATAGGCCCACCGTGGCTCTGGGCAATGCAGGTGGCTGTGGACCTGAGAAGGGGAGGTGAGAACATGGGGGACATGTGGGGAGAATTCTAGCCTGTGTTGGTAGTCCAAGGTTTCTGGGCTTTTCCCTGCAGTCCTCCTGGTCAAAATTGCCCAGAGCTGGAGTAGGGGATTCTGGAAGAGGGCAGAGGTCTTTCTCACGGACCTGCTTGAGTTCACAGAGCCAACTTGTAACAGAGTAAGGAATTGAGGCCCTGTCTTAGGACCACTAGGGAAGTGTTCTTGCCTCTGGACGTAGCATTTAGTGTGTGCACCGACCCTGACATCACTTCTTTTTGGAGGTCCTGGGATGGTGGGGTTTGGGGGTAAAGAAGGAAATACTGTTTGATGCTAATGGGCTCCCAGGCAGTGTTTTGGGGGATTTGTGGCATTCACCTTCCCAACCACCTTTGAGATTGATCTTACTGTCCATGCTTTACATGTGATGAAACGGGCCGACGGTGTAAAGGCATTGGAAAGGCAACAGAAGCACCGTACCTTTGGAAGAAATTGAACAACTGTGTGGATGCTGAGTTCCCCCTGAGCAGAGGCAAGCAGATTACAGATATACAAACGGCTTGGTCAGAATGAAAGCATCTTCAGCCTTCTAAGGGAGAGCCAATCCTTTTCTTAAATATCTGGACTAGAGGCTTCTGCAGTGGGCCAGTTTGGGGTGGCAGGGAACTCCCCCAAATTCCCTGATTAAAACCCACGGTTAGAAATGTCTGTCTAGGGAAATGAGAGTGACTCTCCTGAAAAGAAAGTCAACACTGGGTCCAGGTTAGACTTTTGTGATAAAGTAGAAGCCTCTGTCTGCCTGCGCCAAGAGCCAAGACCCTATTACCTTCCCCCCAAGCATGATGTCATCCCTGTGACTTCAGACCCTGGGACCAGACTGAAGGTGAGCTGTCCAGCCAGCACAGCTATTCATGAAATGCTCTTAGACGTTCTGTTCCCAGCAGTTGAGTCCCCGGGGAGGAGGCTGCCATTGGTGTGGTTTTGAAAGGAACAAAGGCATTCCTTTATAATGCCTTGTGTCTTTAGCTAAATTGGAGGGAGAAGAGGATTTTCTTTTTTTAATTTAAATTCCAGTATAGTTAGCATACTGTTTTATGTTGGGAAAAAGAGGAATTCGGATGTGATGTTTCAGACCAAGAAATCCCACTCCTCTTGCACCACCCCAGGCTTCCCGCTCTCTGACCATCTGCTGCCCCGACCTTGAATTCCTGATCCAACCCAGGGCCTCACCTTGAGCCATGGAACATAGAATATATCAGACTTCCTCTTCAGCTTTCATCTGCAAAGCTTTCGCTGTCCAAGAGGAGTGTGAAACCCGATGGCCTCTTTTCTGTTCTCTTTGGGAACCTCCCTTGCCCAAGAGGAAGGGTGAGGGCTGTGAACTTGGGCAGAGGAAATGCACGGTGGCCCGCTTTTCTTTCTCTTTGCTTTAATCTCTCTTCACCCCCCTCCAGCCCCCACAGGCACACCCGCCTCCCTCTGAAAGTGTCTCAGAATACCGGCTCTGCACACTCGTGGGGTCAAGCTTTGTTGTGGGGAAATACATATTCATGAGGGCTTTGAGGCGATTCATTAAAATGCGGATAGTCTCTCCTTTCAGAGTGATACACAAACCATTGCTTTATTTGCCCAACACGACGTTCTTAAGGCGATAATTATGTGAGGAATGGCTAAAGAAACATTTTAATTATTTGTTTCTGGTAATTTGTGATCATCTCATTAGAATTATAATCAGGTCACTTTTACAGGTAATTCAAAACCTCTCACTCATTCAAATGTCTATACTTGAAAGGGCTCTATATGAACACCCGGTGTCTTTTCGGAAACCCAAGTAACTTCCTCTGTTTCCTTCTGTTTTATTCCAGAAAGATTTCGTCACCGGAAGGTTTTGGGGGCCATTACCAAACCACTTGTTTTCGGTAAGAAATATAAGGTCGCCTTGCATGGAGTGAGGTTTTGCTTCGGACATGTGTGAAATGGAATTGTTTTACTCGAGGGACGCTACATTTCAGGTGGATCTGGGCATTTGCCACAGTTCTTTATTTCCTGGGAAGCTGTGGATGTGTGATTCAGTGGTAGTCTGCGCACAGGGAGTGTGAGGCTGGGCCTTGATTCACAACCAAGGAGCCCGTGGCCACTGGGCTCTCTGCGGGGCACTAATGTTGCCTGGAATGGACCCTTCTTCCCGCCACCCCCAAGACAACAGCAACACCCTCCCCCAGTCCCCTCCTCACTATATTAGTGCTTCTGAAACCCATAGTTGTCACTGGATTCTGGCACCTCTTTGTGTACCTCCTACCTTGATAACAATTTATATCAAAAATAGCTAGACAAACACTATGTACAACCTTTCACTGTCAAACTTGGGCAACCTTGCGAGTCTAACTAGAAATGCACCCCCGTGACATATCAGGACACTGAGAGGAAGAATCGAACTTGGATCAGAAAGAGCCCTTCTAAGCTGCTCAGGGATGAGGGACGGCCCGTGTTGATGTTGCCCTGCGGGTGAAGCTAGGGTGTCCTGATGCCACTGGCCTACGGTTGGCACTTGGCTTGCTCTTGTCGGTAGGACCTACAGCAGCAGATTTGCACAGGTCTTTGTAGCCCAGGTGCCCCCTGAGTGCCTGGCACAGGGGACACTTGTAGGAGATATGTTCTGAGTGAAGATGAGTAGGTGCTCTTTCTCCTGGACCAAAGATCCCCAGTGGCTCCGTTGTGGGGACGCTGGTATAGGAGATGGGGTATGTTTGGAGAGCAGCGTGGAGGGAAGACTGTTGTTGGAGGTGAGGAAGCCAAGCCAGGAGTGGTCTCTGTGTCTTGATGCCAGAGCCGGTCTGAGCTTCTGATGGATTCCGTGGGTTTTTATCCATCTATGGGAGGGAAAACTGCTGGGCTTGGATAGGGCAGTGCCTGCGGTCAGCAATCCAGAGCGTCATATTCAGGGGAGTGTAGTGGATTGGGGACTTCCAAAGGAGAGGAAGATTTGGGGTTTCCCAGTGGGGAAGCTCTGTGCCAATTCTGAGGATAAAGATCAAAACCAGCAGGGGCAGGGTTGGGACACCAGAGCATCAGTACCTGGGTCTCAAACCACTGTCTTGCCTCTGGGGTGGCAGAAGGACACAGGGACTGCTGTTTAGGGCTACAGAAAGAGCCTTCTTTTGTAAGTCAAGGCAGGTGCATTTATTTTAATTTCTAATGCAGCCTCTGTCCTAGGCATAGGTAGCCGCGCATGAGGAGCCCTCTGTTGTGCATGGGCAGCAATTCACCTCCCATCATACTGGGGGGTGTTCTTGTCACAGATGTCCTGGATGGATTCTGCGGTGGCTTTGGGGGTCGAGAGGGGGGCACAGTCATAAGACATTTAAGAGTTAGAACAGTCAGCCCCTATCCAAGGAAGCAGAGGGTGAAATGTCGGAGGAACTGCTTGACTTGTAATACGTTTGGGCATAAGAATAAATGAGCATTTTTCTGAACTTGTCCTCGGTTGTTGGTCTTTAAAGTTTATGAATTCTGTGCTCTCAGTGAGTCCTTTTCCATCCTGAGGCCTTTGGATTTTAGACTTGTAAACATCTGTCAGCCTCAAATATAGGAGGTGCGTCACCTGCCCTCAGCTGTGACAATGCTGAAGAGTTTTTGGGGAGTCTGGGAATGGAGGAGATTTCGTGTGTAACTGGCAGCAAGGATAGCTTGTAAAGAGAGAGATTCTTATGGGGAAGGGGTCTCATAAACTGCAGTGAAATTCTGTTCTTCTGGGAGCCCCAGGTCAAAGAGCCAGTGCAGTCCATCGGTCCTCTAGGAACTGTCCACCGTGAAATTGGCTTCTTGAAGTTTATCTAAATGAAATTGGGGTTGTCGTTGCCTTCTGATGGAGCTGCAGGGCAATTCTATGTGTGCCTCTAAGATATAAGGTATTTTTTTCTCCTGAGCCCAAAAAAGACCTAGTGGGATCTTAATGTGTCCTGAAATCCTATTAGAGTATCAAAATCAGCTGCAATAGACAAGCCGTCTCGCTCTCTTTCAATTGCACTCACCCATCTGAGGTGTAATGGGACTGCCATTTAAGTGAATATGCTCATCACAATTCTCTACAGCTTCCCTGCAGAAAAGCATATTTCTTCTGTGAGAGAAAAGTGGCAATGAGATGGATATTTTTAAATGTCAATTATGCTAGAATGAATCTCTGTGAAGAGAGCTGCAGAGAGAAGAGACCTGTGTTTATTTATTTTTTTCTACTGCAAATGAACCCTTCTGTAACATCAGAATACTAATACCCAGAGTTTGTGCCTGACATCTCCTCACAGAATAGCTTGGTGAATATGCTTCCACTTACTGTAAAAGTTTGGGGCTGTGTTCTCTTTTTCCCCCCCGGGAGAATGAAATCCTCGGCTTCACTGTCCTATGATATCAACCCTACAGGATGTGTGACTTGTAATCACAGTGGACCCTTGAATAATGTGAGGTTAGGGGTACCGACCCTCGCATGGGTGAAAATCTGCATATAACTTTTGACTCCCTAGAAACTTAACTACTAATCACCCACTGTTGACTGGAAGCCTTACTGATAACATAAACATTTGATTAATACATATTTTTATGTTATATGTGCTATGTATTGTGTTCTTATAATAAGCTAGATAAAAGATAATGTTTTTAAGAATATCATAAGGAAGAAAAACTACATTTACAGTACTGTAGTGTATTTATTTTAAAAAAAATCCACATATAAGTGGACCCGCACAGTTCAAACCCATGTTGTTCAAGGGCCAACTGGATATAAATTCAACTAGTGATTTCCTGAAGAAATGGTGGGAGAATTAATAAGCTATGTTTAAATCATGGGAAGTCTCAGAAAATCTGTGAAGTTAGAAGACATTGCGTTTGTGAAAATGGTTCCCTGCTATGATGTCCACATGCTCTTGCACATAAAAGTGCTATGCAAAATCTGACCAAGAATGATTCTGAAGTATAAGATGCAAAGAAGGCAGTGAAATTCCCAGCTACTAGACCTTAAAAGAAAACACAATGCTGGAATGTTAGGGGAAGCTGGCATAAGGGTGAGGTGGTGAGATTCCTGATGGAACGTTACCGTTAAGATTGTGTGATATTTGTGTAGGGAGGATGGACAGGATAGTGAGCCTGATAACAAACTCTCACAGGCACAGGAACCCAGGAGGTGGCAGAGATATGTTACTGATCAGGTGGGAAGTGATGTAGGGCAACTGGTTGTCCACATGGGAAAAGATAAAATGAGATCCCTACCTCACATCATACACACAAGTAGATGCCAACAGAATTAACGACAATGAAGGGCAAGATATTAAAATGTAGAGAAGAGATTTTCTGTATGCCCTTGAGGTAGGACAAGATAAGACAAACACACAGCCACGGAAAAGACTGATTAATTAAACACCAATATTAGCAACTTCTTTAAGAGCAGAGACACTATATAAAGTTTAAAGCAAATTACTACCTAGAATAAGTATCTGAGATGCATTTATTGTAAGGGATTAGCATTCTGTCTGTATAAGGAACTCTTTCAAATCAATTAGGAAAAAGACAACGTAATTGAAAAAAACGAGCAAATAATATGAAGAAGAAGGAAGTGGGGATGATAATGTTGGGGAAGCCTGAAGGGTGTATTCATGGATGTTTGTTAACGTTACTCTCTACACTTAGTCCTGCACCTTTGAGAAAGTTGATAAAAGAAGAGGGTCTATGCCAGGTGACACCTCGCTGTATGCCCACACAAACCTCTCTGCTCTTGTATTATGTGTCCCCCTGGCAGGGTGATCTTGCTCCTACTTACTAGCTAATCCTCTAACTCAACTGGAACTCCTGGCTTCCGAGGCTCACCTTTTTGTAAGTGGTTCTGCATTCGTCTCATCGAATGCAGAAATGGTTAGCACTTCTTTTTTTCTTCTTCCCAGCTTTATTGAGGTATAAATGGTAAACAAACAAACAAAAAACTGCACATCATTGTATACAGTTTGGTGAGTTTGGACATACACATACACTCATGTTACTATCACCACAATTCAGGTAATGAACTCATCACCTCCCCAAAGTTTCCTTGTGTCCCTTTGTTTTTTGTTTTGTAGTAAGAACAGCTAACCTGAGATCTACCTTCTTAAACATTTTTTTGAAGTACACAGTACCTTACTGTTAACTGTGGGCGTTATGGTTCCTAGCGGTTCTCTAGAACTTAGTCGTCTTGCATAATTGAGACTTTCCACCTATTCAGCAGCTCCCCATTTCCCCCTCCCCTCAGCCCCTGGCAACCACCACTCTACTGTCTACTTCTGTGCCTTTGAGGACTTTAGATATGAGAGGAATCATGCAGCATTTGTCCTTCTGTGACTGCCTTACTTCACTTGGCATAATGTCTTCCATGTCCATCTGTGGTGTTGCAAATGGCAGGATTTCCTTCATTTTAAAGGCTGAATACTATTTCCTTATACATATATACCTCATTTTCTTGATCAGTTCATCTGTTGATGGACATTTGGGTTGTTTCTATATCTTGGATGAACAAGCCAGGCTTTGGCACACTGCTCTGACCTGTTGTTTCCACAGCAGTGTCTCCATGGGTCCTTTTTTTGGCTCTGTGTAGCCGATTTCTCTTCTGTGTGCTTCTCCCCATCTGGACAGACAGGGCTCATGGGCCACCCTCTTTGGGGCCTTGGTTGGACCTTTAAGCCCCATGTGAGCCTGCTCGATGCTTTCCTGCCTCGCTGCTGATCTCTCTGTGGACCTGCAAGCCCACTTGTTCTGCATCCATCACAATGTCCAGCCCAGTGCCTTGTGGATAGTGGATGTTCCGGAAGGCTGTGATCATCATGTAGTTCTGGTTTCTTAAACTTCCAGAAGCTCGTTGTCCTTATCTGTAAATGGGAACTCATGGTTTTTGGGGGTGGTTGTGAGGATGAACCACATCATGGATGGAGAGTATGTGACATGTAATAATAGCTCCCCAATATTATTGGTGTCCTTCCCGGAGAGGCACAGGGAGGTGGAGCTGGCCATTATGATTTGCTTTCAGCCTTGGTATGTGTGTCTTCAAATACTTGAAAGTGCCTGCTCTGACACCTGACTTTTTTTTTTTTAAGTTGCACGTTAAGAGAGACAAAATTTCATCAACACCTTTTTTAAAAGATGAAAAATGTGTTAAAAAAATAGCACGATGAGCTGCTTCTAGGTTGAGCCCAACATAATTAGTGTGATTAAGTTGAAGGAAGGTACCCGTTACTGTATGTAACTTGTTATTAATGATATTCAAATCTAATTAATCAGACCCAGTTCTAATTAATTACATGAGCGTGTAAGCTGGCATTCTCAAACTGTGTTCTCTGGAGTCCCATGAGATGTTCCTGAAAATAGTAATCCGCATTCAGAACAGGCTGGGGATGCACTGTGCATACTGCCCCCTCTTGGAGAGTCCCAAAGCGCCATAGTAAAGGTGTTTTGAAGTCCTGAAAGAAAATAACTTACTTAATTCTGTTTAACTCATCATTTTCCAAATTGACTTGGACCACATGTGCTTCTAGATACACCAGGGAATGCTAAAATGAGAACAATTTTTATACTGTAGCTTGTGCTTGGACTGGTTGACAAACAACATCTATGTTTATGGAACCATTCCTTAAGTCTTCCAGAGGAACCCTGCGGGGGTCTCCTCTATTGTGGCAGAGCACGAGTTTTGCTTTCATGGAGTCTGGAGCCGCCACAGATTCATCTCCTTTCTTGAACAAATCACTTAATGTCCTTGGGTCAGTCTGCAGGGAAAATGGTGGTGGCTCACCGGCCCTTCATAGTGGCTGTCAAGGTGAAAGCACTTAGAAGTTCCTGGCTCAGCTCCTGGGCTGTGGAAGGGGTCCTGTGGTTGTTACCAGCCGTGGCAGAGACCCTTATTTACAAGGAAGGCCATGTCATTGACCGGATCCTGGCCTCAGGGGTCAGGGAGGGAGCACCACCCACCTCCTGGCAAGGTCTTTCTAGGAGGTGTGAAAGCGTTGACTTTCACACATCCCTGCCTGCCCCGTGTGGTTGAAAATCTGTGTATAACTTTCGACTCCCCCAAAACTTAACTACTAATAGCCCCCTGTTGACTAGAAGCCTTACCAGTAACATAAATAGTTGATTAACACATATTCTGTATGTTCTAGGTATTACATACTGTGTTCTTACAGTAAAGTAATCTAGAGAAAAGAAGAGGTTATTAAAAAGGCCTAAAGAAGGGAAAGTACATTTATAGTACTGTACTGTGTTTATTGAAAAAAATCTGTGTATAATGGACCTATTCAGTTCAAACCCATGTTGTTCAAGGGCCAGCTGCAGTTGGACTAGCTTGACGGAGGAACCAGAGGATGAGGTCGCAGAGGTCAGGCTGTCCTGTGCAGTTGGCCACAGAGAATCCTGACAGGGCTTCAGCAGAGGGCTGACGCATAGGTGTCTGTGGAAGGCAGGTGGGAGGGCAAAGGCCCAGGCGTTGGAGGCTCCTCATACGGTTCCTGGGGAGAGACGACTTGTCTTGAATAAAAGGCTGGTAGGGTTGGTGGACAAGCTGCCAGAGCCATGTGGAGGGAGCAGGAGATGGGAGCTCAGAGGGAGAAAAGACTCCGTTTGAGGTGGAAAAAGAATGGTCCAATTCCTACTTCATGAAGGGCCACGGAGCTTTTGAGGGGGTGGAGGGTGAGGCTGAGGGGCCCGTCCCTTAGCCAGGCTGGCTGAGGCCACGGGTGGGGGTGATCTCCGTGAGGAGTGGAGGACTGCACAGGGGAGCCTGAGGAGAATGGCGGCAAAGTGGGCGGGAACCAGGAGGGAAGGGGGCTGAGGATTTTCAGTGACCAGGTGGGAGTCGCTGGAAGACCGTAAAGGATTTTTTTTAAAAGGCAGAGAAAGTGGCTGTGGGATTTTTCTTTTGTACGAACACTGACTAAGAAGGGGAGAAGAGAAAGGGGTGGGCACAAAAGGGAACAAGGTATTTTTCTGTGGAGGTGGAAAATTGATTGTTGAGTGTAGTTCACGGATGAGGAGAGAACAGACAGACGTGTAACAGACGCAGCGAGGAGGGAACATGGAGCCTGGGTGCCAATGAAGAGAGCTGCGTGTTTTCTGGAGGGAGCGATGGAGGAGAAGGCTCCCTCTGGCCGTGACCCCTGTTGTCTCTGGGAGGCGGGAGTCAAGTCTGTGAAGAGCAGAAAGGAGTCACCACGATGGATGTACATTCAGCACCTGCATTCATCTTTTGAACAAATGTCTCCAGTAGTGGCAAGTGTACTTTAGGAGGGTGGATTTGACTCACCCAGGTTCTGAAAGTAGCTCCCAAAGACAACCGACCTCCACCACCATTTTGAGCCCTGAAAATGTGGAATGTCTGTGTGGCCTCCCCAGGCCCTGCCTGAGGAAAACGACACTCATCGGGGTGTTTGTCTGGCTTTTTTGTCTATACTCAGTCTTGACAGTCTTGACTCGAGTCCTATAGCAAAGTGGGGACGTCGTGTGACAGGAGTGCTGGGATGTTGTTCCAGGCAGAGAGACTTGTCAGTTGCCAAGGAAAATTAGCTCCTGCATGCGACAAAGTGAGATTTCACATCAGAAAATCCATCAGCTTCAGGGAGCGATTAGCTTAGAGATAAATCATAGCTTCCTTCCCTTCCCCAGGCCTCTGTGGGGGTGGGGTGGGGTGCAAGCTGGAGTTCACACCACCCTAGCTGTGCCCACATTCATTGCTCTGTGGGCAACTTAATGAAACCAAGGATTCCTTCAGCCTCTGAAAGTACATGGTTGCCTGTTTTCTCTGTGAGGTGCTGTATTGGCACCGGGCAGCTGCCTGGGTGGAAGGTACCTTGCAGATGATTTCACTTCTTCTGTCAGCACACTCCTTCCCCATATACCTCAGATCCAGAGGCAACAGGAGTGTTCTGTGATTGAACACAGAGGTGTGCCAGACATAGGTAGAATCAGGTTTCATCAGAGCTCCTTAAACCATGTAAGTGGATGTGGTGATTTCTGTCTTACAGAGAAGATAGGCTTCTAGGGACAGCGTCGTGGGGAGGGCTGGTGGGGGAGTGTAATGGGCAGAGAGCTCAGTTTTGCCAGAGGAAAGTGTTCTGGGGATGGATGGTAGTGCTGGGCGCACAATTGTGCGAATGTGCTTAATGCCACTGAACCATACACCTAAAAACGGGCTAGATGGTAAATTTGCTGTTCTTTTTATTTTACCACATTTAAAAAAAAAAGAAGGAACACAGCACCGTATTCTTGAATGTTATTATTAAAAGCACAGGGCTGGTCACAGAAACTCTTAACACATGTAGGTTCTACCTACGGTTATTCTTCACACCCCTGAGTTTCTGTCTTTCCGTTGTTCCGGGACTTGGTTTCCAGTCTCTCCTCTCTGCTGTTACTCTGCTCCAAATGTCCTCAAGACCGTGTGTCTGTCCTTCTCCGCTGGTCTGGTCCAGGTGGGAAGCTGTTCTCTATGATGCTTTTATCAGGATGGAGTGTGTGTGAGTATGTGTGTGAGAGAGTGTGAGTGAGTGTATATGAGTCTTTGTGTGCGTGTGTGTGTTTATGTGAGTGAGTCTCTGTGTGTATGTCTGTGTGTGTGTATGTGAGTGAGTCTAAAAGTGTGTGTGAGTGTGTATGAGTCCGATTATGTGTCTGTGTCTGAGTGTATTTGAGTGAGTGTGAGTCTCTGAGTGCGTGAGTCTGTGAGTGTGAGTCTGTGTGTGTATGTGAGTCTCTGTGTATAAGTCTGTGTGAGTATGTGTGTGTATGAGTGAGTCTCTCTGTGAGTGTGTATGAGTCCAGTTATGTGTCTGAGTGTACATGAGTGTGAGTCTCTGTGTGAGTGTGTATGAGTCTGTGAGTGTGAGTGTGTGTGCATGTATGTGAGTGTGAGTCTCTGTGTGTGTGTGTGTGTGTGTAGGGGAAGCAGGCTGGAGCCTCCTTCCAGGTGCTGGCTATCAGAAGTGAGCCTAGCCTGGGTGCCCTCCCCAGGTGGCCTTACCTCTGTGGCATCATAGAGGAATCAGGAAGCCTGACTCACAGAAATGAGGGCAGTGTTTATAGTGCCTTGACAACAGGCATTAGTGGCTCAGAATGGAATCTGAAGGAAAACTTTAAAAGATGAGCCCCTGCCCATTAATATGGTGGCTTCTCTAGTCTCATCTGAACTGCATTCCTCTTCCTTGCCTATAACGGTCCACACCCCATAATGACCACTTGGACTTCCTAACAAAGTTGACTGAAAGTGGGAGGAGGCTCTGGAGACTCACCTTTTCAGAGCATCTGTTGTTAATTGCATAGTGTGCAGGACCAACCAGCAATATCGACCATATTATTTTTTTTCAAATAAGTTTTTTAACTTGGAGTTAAATGAACAGAAAGTATAAAAATCCTAAGTGTTTATTGCCATGAATTTTCTCAAAGTGAACACATCTGTGAAACTGTCACCCCACGAAGAAAGGAAGCATCTCTAGAACCCAAGAATCCCCCTCACCTTCTCTCCCAGCCACATCCTTCCTTCCTTACTCAAAAGTAACTGGAATCTTACCACCAAATACTATTTTTGCTAATTCTTGAATTTTTTAATAAATGAATTTCTACAGCTTGTACTCTTGTCGTAGCTTCTTTTACTCAATGAGAATCATTCGTGGTGTGGAGTGGGCAGTGGTTGATTGGTCTTCATTGTCATGCAGTTGTATAGTGTGTAAATATACTAGAATCTACCCATTCTACTTTTGATGGAAATGTGGATTTTTCCAGTTTTTGGTCATTATTGCTGCCGGGAACATTGATCCAGTGCACACGGTGCACACGTAATTGCATTTCTATTGATTTCCTTAGGGATGGAGTTGGTGGACCAGAGGGCATGGGTACGTTTATATTTTAGTGACCATTACCGATCAATTTTCTGAAGTGGTTGTAACAAATTCCACCCACACCTGTAAGTGTAAGGGTTTTAGTTGTCCCACACCCCCATGTGTTGCCATTTTGATGTTGATTCTGATGGATATAGAGTGGGATCCTGTGGTTCTAATTTGCATTTCACTGAAAACTAATGATGCGGAGTCTTTTTTAAAAAAAATATTTTCATTCTCCTTTTGGGTATCTTCTTTTGTCAAGTTCCTGTGTGAGTCTTTTGCTCATTTTTCTGTTGGGTTTTCTTTCTCTTTTTGCTTTGTAGGATTTCTTTACATGCTCAGTGACTGATAACTTAGTTTGAGGCCAGCATTCCATACATTTTCTTAGTCTTCCTTTCTCACTTTAGTGGTATCTTTTGGTGAAGAGAAGCCTAGTTTATGAATTATTTCCTTTGAGATAATTGCTTCTTGTGCCCCGTTTAGGAAGTTTATGCATACCCAAGAACATGAAAACATTCTCCTTCTCCTTCTAGAAGCTTTATTGTTTGAACTTTCACTTTTAGATCTGCAGTCCACTTGGAGTTGATTTTTTTTTTATATGGTGTGAGGTAGACATCAAGATTTATTTTCCTTCCAGTGGAATAAAGGTCTGATTCCATTTTTTGGTGTTTGCTGGCTGCTTTCAAGCCCTGCCTCCTGCTTTTCCTTCTGCCCCACATCTGGGAGAGCTGATAAGAAAGCTTGCATATAACCTTGAGTGGTGGTGGTGGGAAGTTTAAACATCATCCTCAGCCTCTGCATGCACATTCCTCTGTGGTCTCATATCCTAACCACCATGGCCACTAAGGGCATTTTTGGCCTGGCTTTTGTGCCTGCCATGTTCTCCCCAGGAAGAGTGATATGTGAGTAATTAATCTCTTCAGACCCTCTTGATAACTGGTGCATTTACCAGTCTCAACATCCAAACCAATTTTGTGTGGGGAGGGAGATCCCATCATCCGTGGCATGACCACATACCACGATGTTCAAAATTACTGTATGTGTGTGACTCTGTTCACTTCTGCAGGTTTGTTGGTCTGTCCTTGTACCAGTACCACTAATACCATAATATCTTAATTACTGTGCTTTTATAATAAGTATTTACTTCTGCTCATTTTAAGTCCTCCAGTTTTATTGTTCAAGATTATCTTGCTGTTTTTGGCCCTTTGCGTTCCCATATAAAATTTAGAATCATTCCATCAATTTCTGTACAGACACTTGCTCATAAAATCCTACTGACATTTTGATGTGAGTCCTTTGAATTATAGATTCATTAAGAGGGAGTTAATATCCTTATAATATTGTCTTCCAATCTACAAACCTGTCATTTATTTCTCTTTGAGTTTGAGTTTTCCTGATACATTTTGTAGTTTTGTATATACCACATCTTTTGTTACATTTCTTCCAAGGTATTTGGGTACTGTTTTGTTTGCTGTTCTTATTGCTGTCATAAGTGGTTGTTTTTTTTTTTTTAATTCTGTATTATAATTGGTTTTCACGGGTATTTATAAATGCGATTTTTTTAGAGGGTTTATTTATTTATTTATTTGACAGAGAGACAGCGAGAGAGGGAACCACAAGCAGGGGGAGTGGGAGAGGGAGAAGCAGGCTTCCTGCTGAGCAGGGAGCCTGACGCGGGGCTTGATCCCAGGACCCTGGGATCATGACCTGAGCCAAAGGCAGACGCTTAACGACTGAGCCACCCAGGTGCCCCTAAATGTGATTGTTTCTTATATGTTTCCCTTGTATTTAGCAACTTTGTTAAATTCATTTATTACTTGTAATAATTTATTTGTAAGTTCTTTTAGATTTTCTACATGTATAATCATGTTGCCTATGAATAATGAGAGTTTTTTTTTTTTTTTTTTGCACTGATTGCAAGCCCCAGTTCAATAATTCCCCTCTTGGGGGGAAAATCTTTCAGTATTTCACTTTGAATTAAGCTGGTTGCTCTCATTTTTTGGGGGGGGGAATAGTATTTATAAGAGTAAGAAAGTTCCCTTTTATTTCTAGTTTGCTACAGATTTATCATGAATTGGGTTTGAATTTTATCAAATACTTTTTCTGCATCTAATAAAATAATCTTTGAATATTTTCCCTTTAATTAATGTGAATTATCTGATTGATTTTTGAATATTAAACCAACCTTGCATTTCTGGACTAAATCCAACTGATTTCTGATGTGATATAATTTTTATGTATAACTTCTTTTGATTTAATAATTTTTAATAGTTTTTTTGCAACTGTGTTTAACAGTGATTTACCTGTAATTTTATTTTCCTCTAATGTCAAGGTCAGGTTTTGGTATCAAGATAATGATGACTTTATGAAGTGAGTTGGGCGGTATTTCCTCTTTTTATGTTCCCTGGAAGATTTGGGGCAATATTGGTGTTTTCCTTCTTTTTTTTTTTTTTAAGATTTTTTTAATTTATTCATTTGAGAGAGAGCGCTCAAGAGCACAAGCAGGGGAAAAGGTCAGAGGGAGAGGGAGAAGCAGACTTCCCTCCGAGCAGGGAGACGCACATTGGCTCTGATCCCAGGACTGTGATATCATCAGCTCAGCTGAAGGCAGACACCCAAATGACTGAGCCACCCAGGGGCCTCCTTTTATCTTTTCCTTCCTTCCTCCCTCCCTTCCTTCCTTTAATGTTTGGAATAGTTCAGTTGGGAAGCCACTGGGGTTGGAAATTATTTCAGAAGTTTAATTACAGATTCAATTTCTTTGGTAGATACAGGACCATTTGGATTTTTTTTTTCTTCTAGTGTCAGTTTTGCTAAGTTGTGTTTCAGGGAGCTGTGCGTTTCGTAAACATTGTCACAATTATTTGTGTTATTTATAATGTCCTTCGTTGTCTTTTATAAGTGCTATCTACCTTTTCATTTCTAATATTGTAATTTTGCATGCTTCCTCTTCCTACTTCTCACTTCCACTTTTATCAGTCTCACTAGGGATTCATAAATTTAATATTCCCGTGGGGGTGCCTGGGTGGCTCAGACCAACTCTTGGTCTCGGCTCAGGTCTTGATCTCAGGGTCATGAGATCGAGCCCTGCCTCAGTGAGGAGACTGCTTGAGATTCTCTTTCTCCCTCTCCCTCTGTCCCTCCCACTAAAGAGTGAGCTTGCTCTCTTTTCCTCAAATCTTTTTTTTTAAAGAAAGTAAATGGGTATCTAGATTATTTATTTTTGCAGCCTTTTTCATTTTCTAATAAAGGATGTGAAAGTTATAAATTTCCCTGTATACCTGCTTTAGCTGTAATCTACTACTTTTAATTATTATGGTTAAAAAACACATAACAAAGAATTTGTCATTTTTAAGTGTGTAGTTCAATAGTGTTAACTATATTCACATTGTTGTGAAACATATCCCTGAGGACTTTTTTTATCCCTCAAATCTGAAATTTTACACCCATTAAACAGTAACTTCTCTTTTCCCCCTGTCCCTAGCCCCTGGCATCTCCCATTCTACTTTCTGTCTCTATGAATTTTACTATTCTAGGTGCCTGATATAAGTAGGAATCCTACAGTATTTGTCTTTATGACTGGCTTTTTTTAGCTTAGCATAATGTCTTCACATTTCATACATGCTGTACCATATGTCAGAATTTCCTTCCACTTTAAGGCTGAATAATATTCCATTGTATGTATATGTCGTGTTTTTTAAAAAAGATTTTATTTATTTATTTGACAGATAGAGATAGTGAGAGCAGGAATACAAGCAGGGGGAGTGGGAGAGGGAGAATCAGGCTTCTCACCTAGCAGGGAGCCCGACATGGGACTCGATCCCAGGACCCTGGGATCATGACCTGAGCCAAAGGCAGATTCTTAACAGCTGAGCCACCCAGGTGCCCCTGTGTCACATTTTATTTATCCATTCATCCATTGATGGACATTTGGATGGCCTCCCACCTTTTGGTTATTATGAAAAGTGCAGTTATGAATATGAGTATGTAACACTATTTTTTGATATGTTGTATTTTCATTAATCTGTTCAAATGTTTTTAGTTTTTTTTAAAGATTCTATTTATTTATTAAAGAGTGAGAGAATATGAGGCGGGGGGCCGTGAGTGGCAGAGGGAAAGGGAGAAGCAGGCTCCCCCACTGAGCCAGGAGCCTGATGTGGGGCTCAATCCCAGGACCCTGGGATCATGACCTGAGCTGAAGGCAGATGCTTAACTGGCTGAACTACCCAGGTGCCCCTAAATATTTTTAATTTTTATAACTTTTCTTCTTTGATATGTGAGTTATTTCAAAGTGGTTAATTTCCAAATGTCTGCATATTTTCTAGGCACATTTTTGTTGTTTATTTCTTGCTTATATATACTGTAGTTAGAAACATATCCTTTATGATTTTTAACATTTAAAAATTTGCTTAGACTCAGATTTGCCCACCATATGATTAATTTTGATAAAATTTTCTCTGTGCACTTGTGTGTAGTTTCTTGGTACAGTAATTTACATGTATCAACAAGGAAAATTTTGGTAATTTTGGTGTTCATGTCTATTTCCTTTCTGACTCTTTTCTGCTTGTGATATCATTTACTGAGAGAAGTGTGTTAAAGTATCCCACTGTGATTTTAGATTTGTCTTTTTATAGTTCTGTCAATTTTCCCCTTTATATATTTTGAGAGCATATGACTAAATACATATAAATTTAGAATTTAAATTTGGAATTTATTCCTAGCAGGTTGCCCTATGTTTTATTATGAATTACTTCTTTTTTCCCCTAGAAATGCCTCTTTTCCTAAAGTCTACTTTGTCTAACTATCACTATAACTACACCAACTTTCTTGTAACATTTTTTTTACTTTAGAATAGTTTTAGATTTACAGAGAAGTTGAATAGGTAGTAGAGAGAGAGTTCTCATGTATCCTATACCCTCTCTTCCCTATTGTTAACATCTTATATTAACATGGTACATGGCAAGCAATAAACCAGTGTTAATACATTATTATTAACTACAGTTTGTCCTTCATTCAGGTTTTCTTAGTTTTTACCTAACATCCTTTTCCTGTTCCAGGTGTTCCATTTAGGATACCACATTGAATTTAATCTTCATGTCTCTTTAGGCACTTTTAGATTGTGATAGCTTCTTAGGCTTGCCTTGTTTAGGATGACTTTGACAGCTTTGAGGAGTACTAGTCAGGTATTCTATAGAATATGCTGCAATTTTGTCTGATATTTTTCTAACGGTTACATAGGAGTTATCGGCTGTTGGTCAAAAGACTGCCTAGGGAAAAGCACCCTTCTCATCATATCAAATCAAGGGTATATAACGTATCACTCTTATTAACCTTGTTCACCTGGAAGTTATGTTGCATCTCTATGAGGGGCAGTAGCTAACAAATTATATGGAATTATTGCATACAGATTTGTCTCTTCTCCCTCATTTATTGATATGCTCATTTATTTAATTTATGTCTGTATGGACTTGTGGACATTTATTTTATACTTTGGGTTGTAATCCAGTACTATGTTATTTTGTTGTTCAGATTGTTCCACCTTTCACTCTTTCCTAACATATCCAAATATCAGACTCATGTTTCTTTTCCCCCTTCTCTCCAGGAGTTTGGCTCCTCAGGTCCTCGTTGCATTAGTAGCCCTAAACAACAATGTCTTGTGTCCCCAACCTCGTAAGACTGCCCAAAGTTCTGTTTAGTCCTGTTGCTTTTTTTTAATTGTTTATTTTTACTATTATTGTGATTTTTTTCATCCTGTTGCTTCTTATAACCACCACTTCCCACTTGGTTTTTAAGCCTCTTGGCTCTTACCAGTTATGAATCCACAAAAATGCCTTGGTGAGAAAAGCTGCACAAAATGCTGAGATGATTTCAGTTATATTTTCTTGCTTGTCATGGGGCACCTGGGTGGCTCATTCGGTTAGGCGGCTGACCCTTGATCTCAGCTCAGGTCTTGATCTCAGGGCTGTGAGTTCAAGCCCCGCATTGGACTCCACACTGGGCATGGAGCCTACTTAAAAAAGTTTCTTTTTCTTGCTTGTCAGGATCTCAGCCCCCCAAGTCCTAGTTGTCTTGGCAGCTCTCTGATGTTTCCATAGAGATTTTTTTAAAATGTCATCAAGAGTTTCTGGTTGTTCTTGGTGAGTGGATTAGTCTGGCACAAGCTGGTGCATCATAGCCAGAAGTAAGACTGATCAGGGATAACGTTTTTTGCTTTTTCCACTAGGTCATTGTTAGTGGTGCCTCATAATATTTGAAGACCTGGTGCTTTGCTCCCAGTCATCAAATATCCTAAGTAATGCAGATTTTATATGTGACGTAGGAAAATGAATCACTCTGTACATATCCTTTATCTATACCCTTAGTCACAAGGGCTATCAAAAAGGATGTCTGCTGACTTCAAGGTAAGGGAAAAAAAATAATGATCTTGGAAGAAGATAGCCTTCATCATAAAAGTTTTCGATGAAAGGAACAGATGGGGACAGCTATGTAAAATGGGCTTTTCAGTCTTGGGGACCTAGCAACAGTGCAATTACTGATGCAGATTTTTGGTGTGATCTTAAAGAAATTAAGCCTCTCTGTATGGTTAAGAATGGATTAGTGTGAGGACATCACTTCTGAGAAGTCTGTGCCTCCCATTAGGGTATCTGGCGGTGAAAGTGTACCTTCCACTAAATTGAGTTGGATACGTAAGATCTTCCATGCGTGGTCTTGCTAAACCTTGCCTCTATCACCCCTGCACTTGGGCTGGATATTTTCCCACCCCTCCAGTTTTGTGTATCCTGTGGTTCTCACATCCAAGTACTAACCAGGCCCGACCCTGCTTAGCTTCTGAGATCAGACGAGATCAGGCGCATTCAGGGTGGTATGGCCGTAGACTATCCTGTGGTCTGAAGAGCAGCTGTCTTCCTTATTATCACCCACGATGGAACACAACCAAATCACTGAAAAAGTCCGCACAGATTGAGTTATCCACGAATTGATGCCATTTTAGTACGATCATTCAATTAGGCACAAATCCATCTCACTTTGTCACATCCAATTTAACATAGTTCAGTTTGCCCCACAAGAATGTTGGGAAGGACGTGCCATGTATCTTGCTGAAATCTGGTGCATTCTCTTTTCAGGATCTCCTTTGAGTACCTCTCTACATACCCTATCTGAGAGAGAAATGGGAGTTATTTCACAAGCAGATGGTTAGCTCTCACAATGGCTACTTTTCTTAAAGATGATCACAAACCAACACTTTAATCAGTGCATTTTAGAACTTCGCTGTCCAATATGGCAGCCACTAGCCACATGTGGCTATTTCTATTTAATTTAAATTAATTAAAATGAAGCATCAGTTAAAATAAAACATCAGTTCCTCAACAAACTAGCCATATTTCAAGTGCTCAAAGCCTGCTATATTGGGCAGCACAGATAAAACACTTCTATCATTGCAGAAAGTTTTATTGAACAGCTGTTCTAAAATCTTGGTTCTAGAATCAGATTCAAGCCCACCAGTCTGCAGACTGCCCTGTCATCCTTTGACTCTTTTACAAACATCTCCATGGTGCTTTCCTGTAGACAGTCTCTCTCACCTGTCTTCTTTCTCACATTTCCTCCAAAATCACCATCAGAAATGACTCTGTTCCTCTGTGGCCCAGATCCATCTAGAAGGCGGGCCTTGGATAGGGACCACCTTTTTGGCTTTCAAGGAAGTTGCATAAAAAAATGAAACTAAGTCACGTCCAATATTCAAGGATTTGTGCCTGATTTGTGTCTTGGTGGTGTTTATGTGACTGTCACTCTTGTTAAGATCTATATATTGCTTGTCCAGGATGCCTGTTTCTAATCAGAGAGAGGGGAGAGGCATGCTCTTGGAGAATCAGCCAAGTCATCTTATTCCTTAAGTAGATGCCATCGGGGCAGTTACAGTGAGTGAAGACCCTGTAAAGTGAGTGTCTAGGGTTCCTCACTTATGTTTTCTACAGCAACTTTAGTAGAAGAGATTTTCCTGTTTTAAAAGACAAAATGTCCCCAGCTGTCCTGGGGTGACGACCTCAACCACTAGTGGGTAGCGCCTCTCCTGTCCTGTGCCTGGCCGCCACCCCAGGATCTGCACTCACCAGTTTGGTTTGCTGGTGGATCGTAAGGAGGAGACGGGCGGATGGAAATATCTTAGGAGCCAGATCCTGGACAGCATTGTTAGTGGTAGAGCTTATTATCATATCAGGACAAAAAACTTTCTTAGTTGAGAGAATACATTTTTTTTTTTAAAGGAGTCATCAGGCAAGCTCAGGAAGATCCGCCCACTGTTTGGAATATTTGCTTGCTCGGTGATGTCTGCACCCAAGTAGCAGGTCGTGAGTCAGGAATGTGAGGGGACAAGGGTGTAGGAAGAACTGGAAGGAGGAGCTCTGGGCTGGGAGGCAGGGACACCCATGGTGTGACCTTAGGTCATTGCAGTACAGAGTCTTGGTTTCCTCCCCTGCCCCTTCTACTTTCACGGAATTATTGTGACGACCAGAAGCATTTATGTGCCAGGAGCTGTGTTAGACATTTTGCACAGTATCTCTTTGATCCTCAGAGTACCGATGTAAGCTGGCGTTAGCCTTCATTCTAGACAAGGCACCTGGAGCATAAAAAGCATGACTGTCGGCATGAGCGCTTAGTAAATGTTCACGCCTGTTCTTTTTTATGGGACGATCCCTTGGTTTCTGGGTCCAGACTTTTCCTCCAGTAGGATCGTAGATGGGTGGGGAAGGTCTCTTAGCCTTTAGCACCTCCTAGTGATGTGGAGATGGCAATACCAGCTTCTAACCTGAAGGTGGTGCATGAGAACGTGCTGCCAGTGGCCTTGTGCCGTACAAAGGACTGGTTGGACTATTATGATAGAAGCTTCAAGAAAAGTGTCAATGGAAAACTGGGAACCACTGAAATACATTTCAGAAAGAACAGTGACTCTGTGGTGCACACTGTAGCTAGGTAACAGGCTTGGGGGGCAGAGAGAAGTAGCTCTTCTTTCTGTCCATGGGGTACCCCCATCCCCGATGTGCTATTGGGTTTCAGTGTCTCCTCTTACCCTCTCTGGGCTTCTCCCTCTCCTCCCTTTTCTCTTTGCCTGTTTCTCCTCGCTCTCTGTCTCTGTTTCTCTCTCCCTGCATTCCATCTCCTAGTCTTTCTCCCGCTTCCTTCACCCTTCAGACTTTAACAGGTTCCTTTCTCCAGGTTATGCTTATTAAATAAATCCAGTGGTTAATAGGCTTCTGTTTCTTTCCAAGAAAGCCAATCTAAAGGACTGTAAATTCTGACAAGAAGATGATAATGAAGCAGGCACACAGCACTTTTAAGGATGGAGGGTTGGGTCCCGGAGCAAACTGTTTCTGTGGTGTGTTTGCACAGCGTGGTGTCTTGCCTACATGCAAATGAGAAAGTTTGGAGTTTGATGCTCTGGCTCCCTGAGCTGGCGCATCTCGGTGACCGTGCTGGAAAGAGAATCAGAGCCCAGAGCAGATTCACCCAGCACTCTGTTCGATTTGGAGAAACTTCCTTTTATTTTCTCCTTGATAATTTCCCTCTTTCTTTTCTCCCTTCCTGGAATTCCCATTTAGCTGATGTTGGACCTCTTAATTTCATCCTATACATCTTTGTCTTTTGTAGTTTTCCATATCCTTTCTGTTCTGCTTTTTGGGATAATTCTGACTTTATCTTTAAATTCCTATAATGAGATTTTTATACTTTCTTCTCCTTTTAACTTCCAAGAGGTCTTTCTGCTTTGTCATCATTTCTTTTTTGTAGCACCCCACTTTCATTTTTGGGGAGCAGTATCTTCTTATATTAATGGCATTACTATTTTGTTTTTTTTTTTCTTTTGGGGGAGAGGAGAGGCAGAGGGAAAGGGAGAGGAGAATCTAAAGCAGGCTCCATATCTCAAGCAGACTCCCTGCTGAGCATGGAGCCTGACTCAAGGTTCGATCTCTTGACCCTGAGCTCATGACCTGAGCCGAAATCGAGAGTCTGACGCTCAACCAACTGCGCCACCCAGGCACCCCTATTTATTTATTTTTGGCAGTTTCTGCATTGTTTCCAGCATTATCATTGTTTCATTTGGTTTTCTTGCACTCACTTAACTGGATTTTTCTTTTCCTGTGTGAAGCCTTCCTCCCAAATCTGTGATCCTTGATCCCCGAAAGTGGATTGGGATCTCTGTTTGCACCTGTGGCTGCACATTCATCAGCCAGGGAGCATTAAAAAGCCCCAGTCCTGGAGGTGTGTCCCAGGCCAGTCAGATCAATATCTCATGGAGTGGGGCCTGGCTATTGATAGATTGACAGATAGAGACATAGATTTTAGTTCACCAGTCATTCTGATGTTCAGCCAGAGCCGAGAACCACTACTTAACTGGGTACCATTTGGGGTGACAGTGCTGGTTCTTTCAAGAGTTGGCCTATTTACCACGTGTTGAAACCACTCTAGAGCTTTTTAATGCACTGGGTGCTAGGGAACTCTGATCGCATTCATATGATTTTCTGTCTTTCTGCACCTTTGGAAGATTGCAGAGTGGGACCATTGTGCTTTAAGTTTCAGGGACCAATGGGCAGGAAGGATAAGCTCCCGTGTCAAGGGGGGAGCAGGCAGTCCATCTGCCAGAGGCGTCTGTACAGCTGCAGTAGGAAATATGGGAAGGAAGCAGGTCAGTCCCTCTGTGAAGAATGGGATCCACGAGGGGCGACCTGAGGCCGATGTAGCCAGTGAGCAGCCCCTGGCTGGGGGATGGACTGGGATCTGTGAGAGAAGCTTCGACAGAGGCCAGAAAGTTTGGTCTTTGGGCTCTGGTGAGGCCAATCCTCCCTCTCCTTAGCGCTGGGAGAAGAGTGGAGGCCAGGAGTGGCAGGATATAGTATATCAATGTCAATATATCTATGTCAACAGTAAAAAGAAGCCGTGGTTTGAGAGCGAAGAGACAGTGGGGAAGACTGGACAGCAGAGGAATGGTGAGACAGGTGGCCAGGGTCTGGGCCACCATACCTCACTGCCTGGGACCTGACCTCAGCCACACCTCCTCTTGGAGCCTTGGCTTCTTCAACTGGGAAAAGAGGATCCTGACGGCCCCTGCCTAGCAAGAGCATAAATGGGCTGCTGCGTGTTGGGGGATGGGGCTACAGAGGCTGGAGCACAAGAGGCCAATTGGGTGGGTTTTTTTTTTTATCTTAGCATTTATAGTATAACCTTCCCCCCATGCAGCAGAGATCAAGTTTGCTCTTGAACTTGCAGACTGGATAAGGCATGAAGGTGGCGGGGAGAAGGAATAAGCAGAAGACCAGGGCACTCTCAAGGCCGCCCTCTTACTCACAGTGAATTGGGCAGAGAGATGCTAGGCTCTTGGTGAGAGGGCCCCAAGGCCCCTGCCTTATCCTCATCTCTCCCTTTACCCATCCTGTTCCCCTGGGGGTGGGGGTTATGTCCTTCTCTAAAGAGGAAGGTGGCCTTCTGCATTCCCTTTTGGCTCGGGACAGCTTATTTTTGGTTAAGGATATTATAGAAAGGCCAAAATTGTTTGTATTTTCTTTGTAAAACACTTGAAGATCTGCCCAACACAGATGTACGTTCTTTAACAAAATTGAGATGTCACAGGTAAAGCCAGGCGCTCCCTTGACCACCAACGATAGTATTCTTCTACTTCTGGAAAGAACCACTCTTAGGGGTTTAGAATGTCTCCCCCCTGGATCTGTTATTGCACACTCATGTAAGCATATATGTATTTGTACAAGCATGAGGCTTGTATTTTGTTTTTACATGAATGGAGGGTATCTCAGAGTTCATGCATTGTTCTGCTACTTGAATGTCTCACTGCACCATATTTCAGAGAACTTACATACAGCACTGCCTAGGAGAGCTACCTCCTTTAGTTTAACTGCTGTGTAGGTTTCCAGTGACTACATGTACTGCATAGTGTTGCAGGAACACTCTCCTGTGATGAAAGTTTGGGTCGTTTTCTAACATTTGCTCTATAAGCGGTAATGTTCGTGGGCTCATGTTTCTCTAGAGTGCATAGCAAGAAGTGGAATTGCAGGGTAATAGATACTATCAGGTTTCTTTCCAAAGGCTATAGAGTAGGTTTGTCTCTACAGTGAAATCAGCTCTTGATATTGTAATTTTGCAGATAAAATGGGAGAAAGATCACAGTATTACTTTGTCACTTCCATGATGATTTGTGAGGTTAAGAATATTTGTATTGTCCCATGGGTCAATTCCCATTTGTCATTTTTGCTCTTTGTCTCCCACTGGGTTGTCTTTTTCCTGTCAATACATAGGATGTGAGTGTTTGGGTCTGTGGTGTACAAGCAAATGTAATACATCCTATATACGAATCTTTTGTCTCGTATACTCCCGCTATTTGTTCCAGTCTGTTAATTTGTCTTCTTTGTTTTAGGTGATTTTTTTTCTCATGCAGGTTTAAAATTCTGATATAAGAAATGTATTAGTCTTGATGATTTTTCGTTATGTCTTATTTAAGAAGGCCTTCCCTGCATGGACTGTCTACTGTTGTAGAGTCATCTCCTTTATACTGAGATCATGAGTCCATCTAGAATTTATTTTCATAAGGGGTGTGAGGCAGGGATGTCTTTTTTCCTAAATGGGTTGCAATGATTATAGCCCATTTCCCCCCCAATGATTTGAAATGTTACCTTTATTGTGTATTATGTCATCATAGATGTTGGGCTGTTCGAAACACTCATCGTTCCTGTTGGTTCCTTTATATAATCCTATGCCAATAAAAAAATCGTTATTTTATTTTTATATCTTTCATTGTTCTACAGTGTTTCTACAGTTGCTTCCTCTGCCACCTCGATTTTATTATTCTTATTGAGGTTCTGCTGGAATTGTGTAGATTTTATAAATTGATTTGGAGCAAATAAAAATATTTGTAACATTATAATAATTATATAATTATCATTATAATATATATGCATATGCTTATGTATTTATATGTCTATGCTGTATATAATTATGCTATTATATTATCATATTTACAGTCTTATCTGTTGTCTCCATAATGTATGTTTTTCATAAAAGTTTTGTACATTTTTGCTACGTTCTTTTCTTAGGTGCTTTACCTTCATTGCTCTTGCATCTGAAATCTTTTTCATTATTACGTTTTCTCAGTGTTTATTGCTAATGCTTAGGAAAGCCATTGAATTTTATATGTTGAACTTGCACCTAGCTACCCCACTAACCTTTCTTTTTAGTTCTAGTAATTGGTCAGTTGATTCTCTTGCTTTTCTCCAAAGATAACCATATTGTCAGCAGAAAATGCCTCTTCTCAGCTTCCCACCTATTAAGACTTTTCCTTGTGTTTGTAGCTCTGTCTGGGATTATCAGTGCAAGATGGAATAGTGACAGTGATAGCAGACGTCCTCATCTTGTTCCTCAGGTGGAAGGGAGTGCTTTTGTTTTTTTGTCATCAAATGTTTGCTGCTATACATCCTTTATCAAGTTAAAGAAGTCTGCTTCTTCATCTGCTTCTTAAGGTGATTTTCAATCAAGAATGATTCATCAGATTTCATCAAGCTCTTTTTCTTTTCTTTTCTTTTTTTGGTCATGATCATATGGCATCATCTGGCATTGATAGATTTGGGGAGGAAGTGATGGTAGTGGTGAGAAGTTTTAGCTGACTGTCATAATACATTTTTACTGAACTAAAGATTTCCTAAATCACAGGAGAAGAGGGAAAAAAAAACATAATAAACAGGAATATTCATTGCCATATTTGCTTAGTTTTTGTTGTTGAGATTGGTCACATTTGTTCTCTCTTCCTTTTTTGCTGAAGTTTTTAAAATAAATTATAGCCATTATTATTTGCCCATAAAAAGTCAGTATGCACTTTAAAAGTAAGCACATCTTCCTACCTTCCATAATACCATTATCATTGCTAACAAAGTCAGCATTAATTCCTTAATACCACCTCAGACCGCATCTATATTGAACATTCAGTCATCCCCAGAATGTCTTCTAGAGCTGGTCTCTTTACCAGGACCCAGTCAAGGACCAGACAGCCCTTTGGGTTGTAAAGTCTCTTAAATCTTTTCTTTTAACTAGGATGCTCTCCCCTGCTTTTTTAATTATTATTATTATTATATTTACCGATTGTAGAGACTGAACTGGACCAGTTGCTGTGTATCAATTCCCATCTTTAGCCTTTGATTGCTTTCTTGTATCATTTAACTTTCTCTCCATCTCTTGTGGTTCTTGTACACTGGAACTTAGGTTCAAAGGCTGGTTTATTAGTTGGTTTGTGCCACATAACAACAGCGACAGAATCTAACTGACATGTAACAGTGAGCATTTTCTTTATGTTCACAGGCTGTGGGGCAGCTACGGCAGGTACAGGTTACAGATCTGCTGAGGTAGCTCTGTCTTTCTTCTGCTTATGCTGAAACCCAAGCTGGTCTGAGACAGCCTGGTTATTCTGGCCCCCAGGGGCTGCCTAGGGCATACATGGCTCATGGTGGATTCTGGGAACACAAGAACAGTAAGTGGAAAGATGAGATGGCCCTCAAGGCATAGTCTTGGAACTTGCATATTGTCACTTTGTCCACATTCCATTGGCAAGTCACATTGCCAAGCTCAATATCAATGGAGTGGGGGGTATCCTTCTGTCAGAGAGGAAGGGATAGATGTTCAGTGATAAATCTAATCTACCAAAGCATGTTTAGATTCAGATGAAAATTTCTTGGCAAGAATATTTTATAAGTGAGGCCGTGTGTTTCATATTGCAACATATCACAATTCACACCTGGTATTTCACTGTCTCACGTTGCTAATTCATCTGACTAGTTATGATTAATCATTGGGTTAAGGATGGCAGCTTGGTCATCTGTTGCAAAGTTGTTTATTCCTCTTGAGACTTAAAAGTGACCTATGAATAGCTCTTTGGTACCGTATATATTGGGTGCTCAGTTAACCTTGCATTATCCATGGATGATCCTGGCCTGAATCAATTAATCCATTGGTTGCTATAAATAGGATTTCATAATTCTCTCATACCATTTGCGTTTATTACCTGGCATTCTTCTGTAAAAATAGAGATTTCTCCTATCAACTGGACTCTACCCTGTAACATAATTTCTATAGTTTTTTAAATTATTTATTTATTTTTATTTAGAGAGCACACACTACTAGTGGGGAGGGGCAGAGTGAGAGGGAGAGAGAGAATTGTAAGCAGCCTCCACAATACAGGGCTCTATCTCCCTACTCCAAGATCATAACCTGAGCCCAAACCAAGAGCTGACGCTTAACCGACTGAGCCACACAGGCACCCCTAATTTCTATTGTCAAAGCATAATAAATGCTTGACTATTTCCCTTTAATTATTAATTTTCAGAACAAGAGGTTGGTATAATAGCCAATTTAATGGGATGGTAGATTTTCTGAGGTTGAACCATCTTCCCTTTTATGATATAAACCATTTTTGGACATCGTGTATTAGTCTTTTAATGCTCATATTAAAGTTTTATTTAGAGTTTTTGTGTCTGTTCATATTGGAGACTGGATTGGTTTTCATAAAATGAGTTGATTTAGGGATGCCTGAGTGGCTCAGTCAGTTAAGCGTCTGCCTTTGGCTCAGGTCATGATCCTGGGGTCCTGGGATCGAGTCCTACATTGGGCTCCCTGCTCAGAGGGAAGTCTGCCTATCCCTCTGCCTGCCGCTCCCCGCTGCTTGTGCTCGCTCTCTCTCTCTGACAAATAAATAAAATCTTTTAAAAAAATGAGTTGCTTTAGCTTTCTTTTTCTGGGATCTGTCTGACATGATGATCTGTTCCTTAAAAATTTATAATCTCACTTTGTAAATTTATCTGGATCTAGTGCCTTTATTAAATTACACCTGTTATTTATTTTAAAATATCTTATATGGTTATTCACGTTTTATACTTACTCAGCTAGTTGTAATTTTTGTTTTAAAGAAAATCTTCCTTTTCATTCAGTTAGATTTGTAAGTTTATCAATATAAAATTCTAAAAAGTATTTCCTTATAATTTTAAAACTTTTCTACATTTGTAATTATGGCCACCTTTTCAATTATATTTGTTCCTTTTTTCCCTTGATCATGTTTGCTTTTGTATATATTTTTATATTAAGCCAACTTTTGATGAATTTTGTCATTTAAAATTTTTTTCTTATATTTTACTAATTTCTGCTTTCTAATCTTAAATTTTCACTTTTTCTTTCTTTAAGCTTTTTTTTAATACTTTTGACCATCTTTTCTACTTAAAAAAAAAGCAACTCTCTAGTAATTGTGTGTATTTCCTAATGAGTAATAATGCAGCCACATTCCTTAACTGTGAGTTCCAATTTTTTTATTCATTTCTAAAAATGTATAATTTACCTTTTGAATAATTTTTAAACCTAAGGCATACAGTCATTGTTTTTGTTGTTCTTAACTGTCCCTGTAGCAGCCTGCATCCAAACAGGAGATAGAAATCATGCCGTAGGTTAAATAGGGTTAAATAGGGGGATCTTACTGTAAAGAATGATTAAGTCTTTTAAAAGAATAACTATGAGATATCGGAAACCCTCTATGGTACCCTAGGGATTGGGGAGAGCACCCAAAGAAGGATAAACCTGGAAGAGATTTGAGGAAGGACATGCTCTCGGTGGATTAGCCACCAGGGAGCAGGGAAGCTTGTAGGCCACCCTCGAGGTGCAGGCAGGAGCAGGTGATGGGCAGCTGGATGGTGTGGGCCCACTGTGGGAGCTCATGCTGGCAAGGGCAGAAGGCATTTGGGGCATGCAGAAGTAATGAGTGCTTGGTGTGGGACCCTCCTGGCTCCAGGTGGCTGCATGCAGGCTGTCAGGGGCTTGCCAGCAGAGCCCATACAGGTGGCCGTGCATAGGGTCTGCAGAGGTGCTTGCTGTAGGCCACCCTCGAGGTGTAGGCAGGAGCAGGTGATGGGCAGGTGATGGGTGGTGTGGGCCCACCATGGGAGCTCAGATGCTGGCAAGGGCAGAAGGCATGTGGGGCATGCAGAAGTAATGAGTGCTTGGTGTGGGACCCTCCTGGCTCTAGGTGGCTGCATGCAGGCTGTCAGGGGTTTGCCAGCAAAGCCCATACAGGTGGCTGTGCATAGGGTCTGCAGGGGTGCTTGCTGAGGGGCACACACAGGCAGCTCTATGCACCAGGCTACACCAGGGCTTGCCAGCATGGTCCGGCAGGTGTCTGGCTCCATGGGGTTCGGGGTTCTGTGTTGAAAGAATAGTCAGACCAACTGTATGGGGTTCTTCCTCATGAGAACACAGCCTCTTCTTCAATCAAGAGGCCCTGGGTGCATGAGTTGACTTACTTCAGTAATTTGAGTTTGAAACCATGATTTTCAGGGCGCCTGGGTAGCTCGGTTAAGCGACTGCCTTCGGCTCAGGTCATGATCCTGGAGTCCCGGGATCGAGTCCCACACCGGGCTCCCTGCTCAGCAGGGAGTCTGCTTCTCCCTCTGACCTTCTTCCCTCTCGTGCTTTCTATCTCTCTTTCTTTCTCTCTCAAATAAATAAATAAAATCTTAAAAAAAAAAAAAAGAAACCATGATTTTCTACTTTGGCAACTCAACTCACGTATCTTGAATTCTTCCTATCATATAGATGAAGCAGTACTCCAGAAGGCTGCCTATATGTTTCATTCCTTAGAGACACCATGACCAGTCAACCACCACCAAAGATATTTGCAGGCCAAAGCATTCTGATTACTGGCACTCTCCTGCTTTTCCTTATGGCCAACATGCCCACCTCTGCCACTTGGCCTTGGCTACTCATCATCCCCATTGCATCAGGGAGTTCATCTTGGTGGTAGCATCCCCTAGAGTCACACTGCAATCTGAGTCACATTTAATCATCATCCCCATATTAAGAACTCCTATTGGAGGAGAGGTCAATGGACATAGTAATGTATAATTCCACTAACTCTCCTAAAAGAGGGGTGTATGTGGGTACTCCCTTCAATAATGTATTTATCAGTACTCTGGTGAATGGAGTATTTTCTGGGCCTTCTCATGGAACCTAGTGGAAGGGTTGAATGTGCAGGTCACACATGATAAATCCAGTCCAACATTCCTATCCCTCTGAGGCTTTGGATTACCTCCTCCACGTCATGCTGGGGAAGCTCTGACATTTCACCTTCAGTAAATGTAGACCACCTTTGTGTCCAAGTTTCAACCAACCAAGTAAGCTGTCAGAGCTTCATCCAACTGCCTGAGCTTATACATTAAATCCAGAATCCCTAGCAAGTGCTCCCGTCAGTGAATTGGACTTATTTAATGTTATATTCCACCTTCCTTTGTCTAACACCTTCAGGATTCATTCCCACACATGTTCCCCAGGTATCTGCCTATCTTTATTAGTCAGATCTTACAATGCTTTTGGTATGAAAGCTGTTTCCTACTAGATAGTGTGCACCTGTCCCCTGGAAGATGTTGAGATTTGTCGCTAGTTATAGGTGTCATGGCAGTACGGGGTGGTTGTGGTGAGGAGAATGAGCATCCCCTTTTGAGGCATCTACCCCAAGTAAAGCTATCATAGGTTTCCAAGTTGAGAAAGGCTGTCTCCTCGGACACCAGAGGCAAACTACTTCTGCTGATAAGAGACCCTCAGAATAGCATTTCAAGATTGTCCGTTTCATCTAAATCCAACCAGATGTTCCCACCCAGGTCTCGGGATCTCGTCCTTTCCCAATGACTGCCCTGCCTGGCCCATGAGAACTTGGCAAGATTGTGAATACGGTTGTGGTTATCATTTTCAACAGGTGCACAATTATACCTGTGTGGGATTTCTGCCAGTAATAGTAATATTCCTGTGGCTACTAAAGTGAGTTCTTACAGGGCTGTCAGGGAGGCTGAGTTTCAGAGCATGACAGGGCGAGAGTTACCAGACCTCAGTTTGGCATTTTCTTTCTGTAGGCAGTCAAGGGCACTCAGAAGGACCCAACCCCCATCATAGCCTGAATGGTTGTCCTTACTGCCGCCAGAGTCAAGTGTGGCTGCCACTCGAGTTCCCAAAGTACATGCTTCTGTTGCCACTTCATCTGCCAACAACCATTCTTACCTTGATTAATTGTGATGCTGCTGTATTCCATGGGTTGCTAGAATCCTACTTCCCACCAGTGGCAAGGAGTTCAGCATTGTACTCAAGGTAAAGGGCATCACCAAACCAATCCCCAAATCCCATCTTTAGGGGTCTACCTCCTGGGACCACTCCCAGGACCCATTCTGTCACAGTCTAGGTCTAATCAAGAGATAGAAATGACACATTAGGTAAAACAGGGAAAATCTAGTAAAAGGAATTACTAACTATGTTAAAATAATAACTGTGAGATATTAGGAAACTCTATGTGGTACCTTAGGGCTGAGCAAGAGTACTCAAGGAGGACAGTCTTGGAAGGACTTCAGACTTACTTGGAGAAGGTATGATTCAGCCAGCAGATAGCAGAGAAGTTCATGGGTTTAGGCAGGCCAGAGCTGGTTTGCAGTTGCTGTCAAAAACAGGTTACCCTCTAGAGTGCATGCAGGGAGTGGGCAATCAGCAGCTGGTGGTGTGGGTGTGCAGGCCCCAGCAGGCAGGGACAGAAGGCCTGCAGAGTGTGCAGCTCAGTATCTGACCCTCTAGACCCTGAGGGAGTCCCATAGGGGCCTGGCTGTTTAAGTCTCTGGTTTCCACATGGAAAAGGTGGCCAGACCAAGGCTGCCAGGTTACAGAAGAACTGGAGTCTGGGCCTGTGTCCTGAGCTGGAAATTGCAGAAAGCCCCATTCTTCCCGCAGGGTCCCTTCAACACCCTCTACCCAGAATGCTTACCGTTGTGCTCTCTTTCAAGGAGACGAACTTGAGCAAATTCTGTTGTCCCTAACACAGCACAGAGTGACATGTATCATTCACAGGTGTCACGGTGTGTTCAGGGCTGAGAGGTAATACGCTGACAACTGACACAGGCTTTTTGTCCTTAATTTCTAATTTTATCACATTGTATTCAGGGAGGAGAGGCAGTAGAAATTCTCCTTTATAGAACCTAAGACTTCCTGGGCGCCTGGTTGGCTCAGATGGTTAAGCGTCTGCCTTCAGCTCAGGTCATGATCCCAGGGTCCTGGGATTGAGTCCCGCATCGGGCTCCCTGCTCAGTGGGGAGTCTGCTTCTCCCTCTCCCTCTGCCTCTCCCCCTGCTTGTGCTCTCCCTGTCTCTCTTGCAAATGAATAAATAAAATCTTTAAAAAAAAAATAAGAACATAAGACTTCCTTTGTGGCCTCATACTAACTACATAGTTTTTATTAAAACACAGTATATCTTTTTTTCCCCCCTAAACTCTGCTTTCTCTATTTGTTGGGTACAAAATTCTAAGTAAATCTCTGTCAAGATTGTTAATCTTGTTCATCTTTATGTCCATATGTCCTTTATATCCTAATGTATATATCCTTATGTCCAGTTATTTTTACCTCTGTTAAGGTCTCCCAATATGATCACGACTATGAATTTCACCTTTTATTGTAATTAGTTACTTCGTTTATATTTTGAAGGAATGTTGTTAAGTTGATATAGGTGGGTAATGCTCTTGGTGAATTATTCCTCATTAATAAGAATTTTTCTTTTTATCCCTGTACTTTGCCGTTCATATTTATTTTGTTCCGTTAATATTGCCATACCTACTTTCTTGTTGGCATTCGTCTGGTGTATCTTTGGATCCCCTTTTTATTTTGAGCAGTCTCGCATCGTTTTGTTTTCTGTCTATTGGCGCAAGAGATGGTAAACAACTCAATGCTGTGGTCTGAATGTTTGTGTCCTCCCAAATTCAGATGTTGAAATCCCAACCCCAAATGCGATGGTGTGAGGGGGTGGGGCCTCTGACAGATGATTAGGTCTTGAGGGTAGAGCCCCCATGAGGGATTAGTGCCCTCAGAAAGGAGATGCCAGAGCTCCTTACCCCGTCTGCCAGGGGAGGACACAGTGAGAAGGCACAGCCACCTGTGAACCTGGTTCTCACCAGACAGGCTGCAGGTGCCTTGATCTTCAACTTTCTAGACTCCAGAACTGTGAAAAATAAATGTTTATAAGCCACCAGGCTATTGTATTTATGTCATAGCAGCCTGAGGGGACGAAGACATAGTTGGATTTTCTCAGAGTATCTGAAAATCTATCCTTTTCAAACAGACAGATTAAAAGAGAGTATAAAGAGCACTCTATGAAGTGCCCAGGGCTGTCGTAATAAAGTACCACGGAAGTCCAAGATCAAGGGGCCGCCAGCAGGGTTGGTTTCTTCTGAGAGCTCTTTGGTTTGCAGATGGCTGTCCCCTTCTGTCCTGTCCCGTGGCCGTACCTCTGTGCCTGCGCACCCCTGGTGTCTCTCTGGGTGTCCAGATTTATCTTCTTAAGAAGATGCTGGTCACATTGGATTAGGGCCCACCCTAATGGCCCCATTTTGACTTAATTATCTCTTTAAAGGCCTTATCTCCAAATAAGATCATGTTCTGAGGTGCTGAGGGTTAGAACGTCAACACACGAATTTTGGGGACACATGATTTCAGCCCAAACAAGCACATAACTAAATTTTGTGTTGCTTTTGCAGACTAATCTGAAAATCTTTTTTATTGGGTGAATTTAATCTGATGATACTGACATGTTCAGACTCTTCTTGACATTGTAGTTTGTTAATATTTTCTTATTGCTTCTGTTTTGTCTCTTTTCTACCTTTGGTTGAGTGGATTGAGGTTTCTGAGTTCCCTTTGTTTTCCCCTAATGGTTTAGAAATTATGCATTCTGTTTTTCGTAGAGATCAAAGAGAAACTTGCATTTTTGTGTTGCCATCCAGAGTTAAGGAATATGTCTTCCTGTCTAATAAAAACGACGTGGATGGAACTAGAGGGTATTATGCTGAGCAAAATAAGTCTGTCAGAGAAAGACAGTTATCATACGATTTCACTCATGTGGAATTTAAGACATAAAACAGAGGAGCATAGGGGAAGGGAGGGAAAAATAAAATAAGATGAAATCAGAGAGGGAGACAAACCATAAGAGACTCTTAACTATAGGAAACAAACTGAGGGTTGCTGGAGGGGAGGGGGTTGGGGGATGGGGTAACTGGGTGATGGATATTAAGGAGGGCACGTGATGTAATGAGCACTGGGTGTTATATGCAACTGATGAATACCTGAACTCTACATCTGAAATTAATGATACACTATATGTTAATTAATTGAATTTAAATAAAATAAATTAAAAAAAATACTGGCATCCTCCTACTTCCCTCTGCTTGCCCCCTACCCTCTCCTCCTGTGTGGATATAATTCCTGATTTTAGTTCTAGAATGCCAGATTACTGAACTATTTCACAATCATCAGTTATTTATTATGAGTAATTTTTCACCGTCCCCCTCCCCATCACTGGGGTTCCTCTTGTACTTGTCTTTCCTCTTTGTGACAGTACTGTCAGGAATTCATATTCTGTTTGCATGCTGGATTTGTCTGCATCTTAACCTCTCATGTGAATGATAGTTTGGCTGGGTATAAATTCCGGCCAATTTTCTGTTACTCACACCTTTAGAGATATTTTCCCGTTGTCTTCTTGCATTCAGTGTTGCTGACGAAAAGTCTGCTATCAATCCGATAAGCTGGTTTTTGCTTCTTTGTATGTCATCCCCACTGATGCCTTTTGAAGCTTTTAGGATTTGTTCTTGTTCTTGCTGCCCTGAAAGTTCACCATGATGTGTGCAGCCGAACTGTTGGTTGGTCTCACATCCGTTCCCTCCACCCTTTTTCTTCCTTGCTGCCTGGCCCTAGAGATGGAGGCATGGGTAGGGTTGACTGCCACTGACCTTATTCTGGTAATTCCACCTAATCACCCTGGTTTGCTCAAGGCCCCTGCTGCCGCTCAGTCTGCCACATTAGAGCAACGTAGGAGTCTTACTCACTTTTCCCAGAACGTCCTCTTTGGTGCATATATTTTGGCACACATTTCTGTCTATTTCTGAGTTATTTTAAGAAAAAGTAGTTTAGTTGCTATGGGAAGATAGGGAACTCCACAGGGCTTGGGACAGATGGAAAAGACCCAGAGATGTATGTCCAAAAGTCAATATATGATACATACTACAGTTTTATTTTTATAATTATGAGACCCAACCCCAAAATTATGTAGTAGGTGGTCCTTTGAATTTTCTGGTGAATTAGTCTTAGTGTATGCATGGCAAGAATTTCTGAGTATACTAGAAGAGAGGTTGAGAACCTTGATTTCTGGTAAAGACCCCTGGTTTGGTGTTGGGAAGGTCCTCCAAGAAATATCTGAAGGAGGGACCCTATTCCTTAGCAGGTGTGCCTGACATCCAAGCTTGGGATAGCAAAGATGCTTACGACTCTGCCAGCCAGGCTACATCATTCCTGAGTTCTGAATCCCACCCAGGATGTCCGCAACTACCCCCGGGGAGGTTGTGGGTAGAGGGTCTGCCGTGATCAGGATGCTGTCTTGATACTGAGCAAAGGAAGTAGTGTTAACAGGAGGAGATCATGGGTAGGGGCCATCAGTATGTGGCAAAGAAGACTCTCTTTGGAAGGGCCATAGAGAGGAAGAGTGTCTAACTCCTGACAGAACAAGAAGAGGTGACACCTCCATGAGAAAAGGGGCCTTGTCTTGTTTGCTTCTGTTTGCCTTGTACTGGTGGTCGATGTGTGTTGAACAGAGTAATACTTGGGCAGTCATGATGGTTAATTTTATGTGTCACGTTGGCTGGTGCCCACTTGCTTGGTCAAACACCAATCTGTTGCTGTGAAAGGTTTTTTATTTTGTTTTTTAACTTGTGATTAACATTTAAATCAGTAGACTTTGAAATCAGGTTACTCTCCATAATGTGGGTGGGCCTCATCCAATCAGTGGAAGGCCTTAGGGTTAAAGACTGACTTGCCCTGAAGAGGATGTACTTCTGCCTCCAAACTGCCTTCAGACCCAAGACTGTACATCAACTCCTGTCAGAATTTCCAGGCTCCTGGCCTGCCCTCTACATTTCAGACTTGCCAGAATTCTGTGATCCAGTTCCTTGAAATAAATCTCTCTCTCTGTATATATATATATCCTATTGGTTCTCTTTTTCTGGAGAACCCTGACTGAGGCAGCAGTTTTTTCATTTGGGGATCCATCTGGCCCTCTTACTAACTTCTGACTTGGGACAGCCTCAGATTCAGAGACAAGCCGTCTGTCTCTCGGACTCTCCATCCCCAGTGGTGGTACTGCCCATCCCCCCCCCCCCACTCTGCCTTCTACTTAGTAGTACTGACTGGCCCAGTTCTGTCCTCTGTCCTCAGTTCATACAGGACCAGGGTTCAGCAGTTGACCTCATGTGGTGCTGGGCAGTGTTCTGTGTCATTTCTATGAATCTTCCTTCTGACACCAGATCCTGAGCCCTGAGGTCGGGGAGCCTTTCTCTGTAGGCTGCTCCACCCTGCAGTGGGAATCACACAAAAGGCGGGCAATACATACAGACCAGTCAGAAAGACATATGCACTGAAGGTCTGGTCATAGCGTGGGCAGCATCACTCCATGGGCTGCTAGGACAAGATGGGTCAGCGAGAAGGCTGGCCTTCCTGTCCACTGTGGATTGGGAGCATTTTCCATCCTTACCCAAGTTGTACCACTTGGGGCTCCCACCCCAATCTCTTAGAGTCAGCATAGCACCATGTCCGGGTGGTTGGTGCACTTTACAGGTTGAGAAGCTCTTTGCTGGAAAACCTGCAGAAGGATGACCTATGACCAAGGGCTTGATAAGACCTACACCCGCTGCTTGGTTCTCTCCTATTTCACAGCTTTCCTGACCCGATGTTGCTGCTCCATGGTCTCTTTCCTTGATTTATGTGGCAAGACCTCTCTCCCAGCATCAGGAATGGTCTTACCAGTCTTCTTCACCTCTTTCCCTGCCCCTAAATCCATGGTTCTCAACCTGCATGAGCTTTGGATGATTGGGGATGCTGGAACTTTCTAATAAATCAGAGTGTTTGGGGCCAGTGATATATATCCCTACTGGATAGATGATCTCAGTGCCTAGCCTTGATCTAGAACCGTCCTCTTCATTGTCAGTGTCACCGGCAAACCAGCTCAGCCTTCTTACTTCTTGCTGCCCACACGCTCCCTGCAAGTCTTATGCACTTTCTTTCAAGTGCCACCTCTGTGGAGAGGGCTGTCCCATCTGTCATGCTGTGCCTGGGATGCCTGTCTTTCTGGGAACATCAGTGCCTGTGGGGCTTGTTTCAGACCCATTACTGCCCGGGCACTCCTCAGAATGGGCATTCCTAAGGGCAAGGACTCCATCCCCAGAGCAGTTGTCCTGGGTGCCTGGCACAGGAAGTGTTGAATCCGAATTAGCAAAAGAATCAATAAATCGTTCAAGAAACCCTTTACATCATTGCCTTAGGAGATTCACTTTGTCCCAATTACATAAGTATTGGTCAGGGTTCTCCAGAGAAACAGAGCTCCTAGGACACACACACACACACACACACACACACACACACACGCGCGCGCGTGTGCGCGTTCCATGATCCTCCATCTGCAAGCTGGAGACCCAGGAAGGCCAGTAGGGTAACTCGAAGGTCTGAGAGCCAGAGACACAATGGTACAGATTCCAACCCAAGTCTGAAGGTTTGAAGGTTTTACAGTCAGGAGCACCGGGGGCAGAAAAAGATCCGTGTCCCAGCTCAGCGGTCAGGCAGAGAGCCAATCCAACCTTCCTCTGCTTTTTTGTTCCGTTCAGACCTTCAACGAATTGAATGATGCCCACCCACGTTGGGGAGGGCAGTTTACCCAGTTCACCAGTTCAGATGCTAATCTCTTCTGGAAACGTTCTCACAGACATACTCAGAGAGAATGTTTACCCAGATAACTGGGCGTCCCATGGCAGACGGGATAATACAGAAAATGAACCATCACAGTGTGTTTATCGTCAGACATTTGGAAGATGCAGAAAAGCACAGAGAATAGACTCAGTGATCATCCCAAGCTGCTTTTGAGGGAGGCCGGCAGGGGGTGGGGAAAGAGGGAGGGAGGGAGGGAGGGAGGAGAGCCGTGACCTATACAGTGTTGCTCCCTCTCCCCACCCTTTTTTTCTAGTTGACAGTTAAATCAGATGCTCTGACTGTGGGGCCCTGGGTATTGGCTTATTGTATTGTATTTTATTTTTTTATTTATTTGAGAGAGAGCGACAGAGCTAGTGAGAAAGCACAGCGGGGAAGAGAGGGAGAAGCAAGCTCCCTGCTGAGCAGGGAGCTGGACGTGAGGCTCGATCCCAGGACCCCGGGATCATGACCTGAGCCGACGGAGCCACCCAGGCGCTCCGGTATTGGCCCATTTAAAAAACAGGAAGCTCCTTGGGGGTCATGGCCTTGCCTGAAGCCTCTTTTTGTTCTGCACATGCTCTGTACAGAGGGAGCTGTTTAACCAGCCACCCAGAGTTAGCCACATTCCGTGACCCTCAGGTGCCCAGGGCCACTCTCACTTCTTACCAGCTGACTACAACGTTGGAGGGTTCCCAGGACCCCATTAGGTTTGGGAAGTTGCTAGATGACTCACACAACTCAGGAGAGCATTCTGCTTAACAATGACAGTTTTATTATAGCAAAAGGATATAAGTCCAAAGCAGCCAAGCACACGGAGCAAAGTCTGGGAGGGTTCCAAAACAGGACACGTTCTCCTCCCAGCATGGAAGTGTGGCAGTCATCACATGGTACTGCCAACCGGGGAAGCTCACCTGATAAGCTTAGGAATCCCAAGTGTTTAGAGGCTGCTTCCTGGGAACCAGGGACGCAGGCCAGCCAAGTTCTTTATTACACACCCACCGATTGCTATCATGCTTAGCATTTAACAGAGAATGGCTCAGGGTTCCTTTAGATCTCAGGCCAGACCCAACCACTCTGATGAAGATGAGATGAAAAAAAAAAAAAAAAGCATTAAGAAGGATGTGTGCATGCCATTTGTCTACCCTGAAGAGTGAAGCCTAATTAGAACTAATGCTGGTTGTGTGGGCAGCCCCTATGAACTCTTGGGGCCCAGAAGCACAAAGTCCACGTTCACAGTAATGAGGGGCGGTGGTTATCAGGAGGGCCTGGGGAGACCCAGGTTGCTGGGCACCACCCTGAGTTTCAATCCATCTGGGACCAAGACGTTTCATCTCTGACAGATTCCTAGGTGATGCCCACAATGCTGGTCCAGGAGCCACACTTAGAGAACCGCTGAAGTGGACCCTCTGCTGGATTTTTGCTTTGGATCCTTGGTCATTGTTTTTAAACTGCAGCGACAGAATGGAAAATGTGGCTGGCATAGAGGTCGCTCCTAGGGAGGTTCTTCCTGCCCTGGTACCTCTGCCCAGCCGCCAGCTGTATTCAGACCCTGGATCTTATGACTGGGTTGGCTTTAATGGAAACTTCTGGACTCAGGTAGAAGTTCCTGTGTGGACTATGGCCTCTGATTGCTGAAGGTGGCTGTGGGTGTTCAGCTGTGGATAGGGGTGTCAGGAAAGTGTAGTTCTGGAGCCCCTGACTTCCAGGAGGCCATCTGACCCCCGTCCTGCTCTTAAAGCTTATTGTGAGGCCCCAGGCTGACTCAAGTTGGGTGGTTGAGCCTCCCCACCTGGGAACCTTCCCTCACAGGTAGGAGCCCACGAGCCAGACAAGCAGAGCTGTGAGGGCTTGCCAGTGAAGTAGTGAACACTTTAATGGGTTGCTGTTGAGGGCTAATTAGAATAATTGTAGTAAATAGCCATCAGGTGTTGAAAAATAGGTTCATCAACAGCCTGGGAGGGCAGTTAGGTGTATTTGCCCAGATTTTGCCAGGAAAGTGTTAATCTGCTATTATCTCCAGCAGGGGCCAGTTAAATGGGCAAGTGTGGCCTTGAAATCCCGTTTTCTTTTTCATGCTTAGTGAGGGAGGTGGAACTGGAGGGGAGAGGCTCAGGGGCCTACTGTGATGATTGCATTAGTCCCTCTCAGATCTGGAACCTGCTAAGCTATTTTTCCTGGAAGTAATCGTGGGATCTTTACTATTGATTCCAAAGAGGTGGCCGCTGGAGGGTGGGCAGGGGACCTGGCATCTCATCAAATGTGGTGCCCCGCATTTGGTCCCAGACTAGCAGCAGCATCCTCACCTGGCACCTGCTAGAAATGCACATTCTCAGTCCTCCCCCAGATCTCCTCAGTCAGAAGCACTGAGAGCGGGGCCCAGCACTCTGCATTTTCAGAAGCCCCTGTGGTAACCCCAATGCCCTAAAGTGTGAGACCCACTCTGCAAAGGGGCTGTTGGGAAGGAAAACCGGGCAGAGATGCCATAAGAAGAGAAAAGAGGCAGGGCCCTGGAGCCCCCAAACTCAGGGCAGCTCTGGGGTGTTTGTCCCCAGTTGGAGGCCAGGAGGCTTCTCCAGAGTTCCCCTGCCCACTTGCCCCAGCTGCCCTGTCTGGGGCAGGCAAAGGGCCCCAGGAGGCTGGAGAAGTGCCCGGGGTCATTACCAGAGGCCGCCCCGCCCCTCACTCCTGAGGCCTGACAGGTGAGCCTCTGCCCCCAGACTTCTGCATTCCCTGCCAACTGCACATCTCTGCTTGGCCTCAGTCTCAACGACCACTGGGTATTGTTTTTTAATTTTTGTCTTGAAAAGCCACAGCCAGGGCCCTAACTTGAAAGCATCCACTGTCTCTCCCCTTACCACCCTTTTCTAGGGGAAGAAAAAGTTACTTAGGAGATAAAGGCAGCCCAGGTCTCCTGTGACAGGGATGAAAATCATCCTGCAGACTTCAGCTAGGAAGGTGGATAAAAGCTGAGCGCAGGGGTGGTGGGGAGCTGCTCTGGAGAAATCTGGTGGGCTGCCTGTCAGCAGACCCCAGGAACTGGGGTATGAGGTGGAGCTGCCTTTTCCCCAGCAAAGGATGAGGGGCCTCCCCACTTGAGGTAGAGAGCCTCGGGGCGGGGAGGGGGCATGGGGGTGTGGAGACCACAGCGCCCTCCAGAGGAGGGGTGACCACAGGCCCGCAGGTGACCGAGCATCTTCTCTTTTGCAGCACCTTCCTGCTCCTGCCAAGTACCCCAGAGTTCCCTGCTTCCCACAGTGGAAACATCTGTAAAAGAGTTACACATAAATAAAGCTAAGTCATTTTAAATGAGCCAGGAGAAGCTGGCTATTTAAAGAAATCCTGTGGGAGATCTTTTATTCAGAAGATAATCATTTGACAGAGTGATTGAGTAGCCTACAATTTATATCCATTTCCGGAGCGCCATCTCCACAGCTGAGTTTCATTTACACCCTTCCAGCCACTCATTGAGCCCCTTTCTCTAGGCACTGGAGGACCCCCAAACACGAGACCCAGCCCCTGCCTCCACTGGCTTATGAACCGGGTGGGTGGGTCGGCACCATCTGCAGAGAGTTAAAGAATGTTCCAGAAGACCAAGCAGATGGCTTGGGGTGATTTGTCAGAAGGATGAAGCAAATGAACGATAGTGTGAGATAGTGCCTCTGGGGTGGTGAGGGGGGTTGTTAGGACTGGGGTGGAAGCAGCGCAGGAGAGGAGGGTCTGTGGGCATCCCTTGTGGGTGAGGGCCCAGGGCAGGCAGGGAGAGGCACCTCTCTGGCCTGGTTATTTCCTGCCTGAGTTAGCTGGGACTAGGGAGAAATCAGTTCCAGAGTCAGTGGGACCCTTGACTGTCCCTGTTGGAGGGGCTGTCCTTCCCCATGGATCCCCAGTTCCTACGTCCTGGGTCAGGTCCGAGCTCCAGCTGCCATTTCTGGGCCAGCAGCTGAGACTGCTCTGGTCTGGGCTCCTGGCACTGTGATGGCTGGCTCTGTGCTTTCACAGCTTCTGCTCACTGCTTTCTGAATTCTAGGACCACAGTTCACCACTACGTTTTGGTAGTGGTGAACTGTGGCTTCCCACAGAGCTCTTCTCTGGGCACTGCCCCCCTCAGCAGCCCTGAGGAGCTCCCTTTTCCAGCGCCGGGTGACCCAAGCTTCAGAGGGATACTTGAGAACTCACAGGGCCCCAGCTGTGGAGGAGCGCAGAGGTACAGAAATCTAAACCACAGGTCACCCTCGCATGGTTAGCTCTGGGAAATGACTACATCTTCCCCTGATGTAGGTTAGTTTCCTATCCTGTTTACACAATGCCGAACCAAGTCAGCAAAGCTGTACTTTGAAACTTGGACAGTCCAGCCTCTCAGTCCTGCGATTAGAGCCCCTAAGCCAGTGCTAAGGCATTACGATAAATGTGGGGAAGGGCGCCCTGGACCCCCATCTGGTAGAGGGGCCTTAGAGGACACATGCACACCTGTGTGCACTTCCTAGAAGGACCTGGAGGTGATCGTACCATTACTGATCAAGGTAGAGGGTGGAGGCAGGCAGATGCCCAGTCCTAAAAGTGTCCTTTGAGCATATCACCTTATTCCTTATTTCAGCTTCATGCCAGGGTGTAAAAGAAGAGAAGGCCACTATGTGTGTGTCAGGGCCTGTGCCAAAGGGCAGCATAGCTTCCCTGAGGCCCAAGGGGAGGATTGCTATGAAGGACCAGGATCAGGAGAGCCCTAGAGGATTCATGTGTTGTTAGACAAAGACGCCAGAGACATCAGATGCTTGCAGGGGTGGGTGGTGGAGGAAAGGCTGCTTGGCCAACGCTCCAGCAACATGAAGCTCCCATTCCCTACACAGGTGCCCCTTTTTCTCCTGGCCCAGAGCTGCTTATCTGGAGACCCTGAACCTTGGGGGATTATAGGATCTTCCTTGAAGGGCCATAGACCATATTTTCATTACATCCATTTCAGTGGCTCTCAGCCTTGGCTGTATTTCAGAGTCGGACAGTTCAAAATACTGATATCAGGGCCCCACCCAGAAATTCTGACCTCATGGGACTGGGACAGGCCCAGGAACCATAGTTTTTGAAAGCTCCCCGGGGGTGATTGTAACATGCAGCTAGGACCGAAGACCCGGGGACTGGTAGGAATTTTCAGTTTGCGTACAGCGTAACTTCTCTGCTGCTGCTACGGAGGAGAGCAGGCTGAGCCAGAATCATTGATGGCAGTTCTGTGTGTCTGATGAATTGAACAAAATAAAAATAAGTAGGTTTTCACTTAATGTACCTTTCAAAATCTATGAACAGATCGATGGAGGACATTTGGGGCTGGCCAGGATTAAGTAAGCCCACTAGAGCCTACCTCTCTCATTCATTAAAACTAAAAACTCTGGACAGAATAAAAAGCAAAACCTTTGGGAGGGAGGTCAAACCTTGGATGTCAGGTAATTTGACATAATTATGAACACAGAGGTAAAAAAAAAAGACTCAGTAATATCTTAGCAAGGAAAATCCAGCAATACCTAAAGACAGTACATTAGGGCCAAGTAGGGTTATCCCAGGGATACAAGGTTGTTTAAAAAGTCAAGCATTAGTCAGTGTGTTACACAGAGTAGAGAAGAAAAACCACGTGAGCATCTCAGTAGGGGTAGGAAAAGCATTTGGCGAAATTCAACATTCATTCATGATTTAAAAAAAAACCAAAACACAAAAACAGCACACAGGAATAGACATCTTCAGTCTGAAAGAGGACATCTACAAAATATTTACAGCAAAGATCATACTGAAAGACTGAATGTTTTGCACCTGAGATCAGGAACAAGGCAAGGTCTGGTGGCTGTTGTCACTCCTAGTCAGCATTATACAGGACATCCTCTCCAGTGTGGTAAGGCAAAGAACAAATAAAAGGTATATAGATTGCAAAAGTGGACCTAAAACAACTCTTTTTTTTAAAAGATGTATTTATTTTAGAGAGAGAGAGAGAGAGAGAGAGCGTGGGCAGGGGGAGGGGCAGAGGAAGAGGGAAAGAGAGAGAGAGAGAGAGAGAGAAGCAGATTCCCCGCTGAGCATGGAGCCCAACACTGGGTTTGATCTGAGACCCTGAGATCATGACCTGAGCTGAAATCAAGAGTTGGACGCTCAACCAACTCAGCCACCCAGGTGCCCCTAAAACCAACTCTTATTTGCAGCCTTCATCGTTCTCTGCAAAATCCCAATGGCATCTACAAAAAGCTCCTAGAATTAATAAATGAATTTAGCAAGGTCATTATACAACAGTTATATTTCTATACTACATAATAAAGCAGTTGTGAGGAAAAAAGAACATTTACAATGCAGCAAAAAAAGAGAGAAAAGAAATATATATAATTCTGACAAAGCATGTGCAAGATCTGTAGGCTGAAAACTATAAATACTGGTAAGAGAAATCAAAGAAGACCTAAGTAAAGGGAAAGACGTATCATATTTATGCATTGGAACATTCAGTGAAGTTCAGATATTAATTGTCCCCAAATTGATCTATATATTAGATGCACTCCCAATCAAATTGCCAGCAAGAATTTTAAAAATTGGTATCGACAAGATGATTCTAAAATGTATATGGTGGAAAGGCAAGGAGACTTGAATAACCGACACGATGGTCAGACTCAAGTTGGAAACACACCCCTGATTGCATGCTGGAGAATTCTCCAGAAGATTAAAAACAAAGGAACTCCCTTGAGTAAAGTACACATAGCCCTTAGGGATTGTATTAGTTTGCTAGGGCTGCTGTAATGAAGTAGCCCAAACTGGGTGGCATAAACAACAGAAATGTATTGTCTCAGGGGCTCAGTCCTTTAAGCAGAGTTGGTTTCAGCTCAAGTCATGATCTCAGGGTGGTGAGATCAAGCCGCTGATTCTGGCTCTGTGCTCAGTGGGGAGTCTGCTTCTCCCTCTGCCCCTCTCCCCACCTGCACACTCTCTCAAATAAATAAATCTTAAGAAAAAAAACAAAAAAAGAACTGTATTGTCTCACAGTTCTGGAGGCCAGAAGTCTGAGATCGAGGTGTTAGTGGGATTGGTTCCTTCTGGGGGCTGTAAGGGAGAATCCGTTCTGTGTTTCTCTTGTTGCTCCCGGTGCTCACCACCTTAGCATTCCCTGCCTCGTAGAGCCCTGCTTTCATCTTCACATGGTGTTTTCCCTGTGTGTGCTGTCTTCAAATTTCCTCTTTTTATAAGGACATCAGTCATATTGAATTAAGGCCCACCCTAATGATCTTATTGTAATTAATTACACCTGCAATGTCAATTTCCAAACGAGGCCACCTTCTGAGCTACTGGGGGTTAGGACATCAACATTTAATTTGGAGAGGGAGGTGACACAGTTCAGCCCATAATGGTTTCTTTTATATCTGCACAGGGAGTGATGCATGTCTTTGGAAGTGATTAGAAAAATATGAAAACAGCTGAACAGCCAGCACAAATGAATCCATTTTTCCATCTGTATCTTGTGGTTGCTTTCTCTGGGGTGACCAATTCCTTTGTCTCAGAGGATGGATTTGGTAAAGAATGTGTTTAGAACATCCTTCCTGGCACAAGGCCTTGGCAAATGGAGACGTTGTGCCTTTTTCTCAAGCATGTTGAGAAAAAGGTCAGTGCCGATAATTTTTGTGTTGTTTAGTTGCCTTCTTATCTGGACCCTTGATTTCTTTTTTTATATCTTATTTTATTAAAATTCAGTTAATTAACGTATAGTATATCATTAATTTCAGATGTAGAGTTCAGGTATTCATCAGTTGTATGTAACACGCAGTGCTCATTACGACGCATACCCTCCCCAATGCCCATCACTCAGTTACCCCACCCCCCCACCAACCTCCCCGTCAGCAACCCTCAGTTTGTTTCCTAAGTTAAGAGTCTCTTATGGTTTGTCTGCCTCTCTGATTTTGTGTTATTTTACTTTTCCCTCCCTTCCCCTATGATCCTCTATTTTGTTTCTTAAATTCCACATATGAGTGAAACCATATGATAATTGTCTTTCTCTGACTGACTTATTTTGCTTAGCATAAAACCCTCCAGTTCCATCCACATCTGTGCAAATGTTAAGAGTTCATCCTTTTTGATGGCTGAGTAATATTCCAGTGTGTGTGTGTGTGTGTGTGTGTGTGTGTGTGTGTGTGTGTGTGTGTACACCACACCTTGTTTATCCGTTCATCTATTGATGGACAATTTGGGCCCTTTCCATAGTTTGGCTATAGTGGACATTGCTGCTATAAACATTGGGGTGCAGGTGCCCCTTCAATCACAACATTTGTATCCTTTGGGTAAATACCTGGTAGTGCAATTGCTGGGTCATAAGGCAGCTCTATTCTTAACTTCCTGAACTCCATACTGTTTTCCGGAGTGGATATACTAGCTTAAATTCCCACCAACAGTGTAAGAGGGTTCCCCTTTCCCTGCATCCTCATCAAAATTTGTTGTTTCCTGACTTGTTAATTTTAGCCATTCTGACTGGTGTGAGGTGGTATCTCATTGTGGCTTTGATTTGTATTTCCCTGATGCTGAGTGATGTGGAGCATTTTTTCATGTGTCTGTTGGCCATTTGCATGTCTTCTTTGGAGAAATGTCTGTTCATGTCTTCTGCCTATTTCTTGACTGGACTATTTGTTTTTTGGGTGTTGAGTTTGATAAGTTCTTTATAGATCTTGGATACTAGCCCTTTATCTTATATGTCATTTACAAATATCTTCTCCCATTCCATAGGTTGTTTTTTGGTTTTATCAACTGTTTCCTTTGCTGTGCAAAAGTTTTTTATCTTGATGAAGTCCCAGTAGTTCATTTTTGCTTTTGTTTCCCTTTGGAGATGTGTCTAGTAAGAATTTGCTGTGGCAAAGGTCGAAGAGGTTGCTGCCTGTGTTCTCCTCTAGGATTTTGATGGACTCCTGTCTCACATTTAGGTCTTTCATCCATTTTGAGTCTCTTTTTGTGTGTGGTGTAAGAAAATGGTCCAGTTTCATTCTTCTGCATGTGGCTGTCCAATTTTCCCAACACCATTTGTTGAAGAGACTTTTTTTCATTGGACATTCTTTCCTGCTTTGTCGAAGATTAGTTGACCATAGAGTTGAGGGTCCGTTTCTGGGCTCTCTATTCTGTTCCACTGATCTGTGTGTCTGTTTTTGTGCCAGTACCATACTGTCTTGATGATGACAGCTTTGTAATGTAGCTTGAAGTCAGGCATTGTGAGGCCACCTGCTTTGGTTTTCTTTTTCAACTTTCCTTTGGCTATTTGGGGTCTTTTCTAGTTCCATACAAATTTTAAGGTTATTTGTCCCAACTCTGTGAAAAATGTTGATGGTATTTTGATAGGGATTGCGTTGTGGACCCTTGATTTCCTCCTGAAGGCAAGTAGGAAAAGGTGCCAACTTTAGTAAGCCACCACTATTTCCAGGAGTTCTTGTGAGTGAAAGTTCACTTCTTACAGTTAGGGGTAACTATTAAAAACAGCAAGTATCTGCTGGCCTACGAGCACAATATTGCCATTCATTACAGCATGAATGCTGGTTTCAGGTGCAGATGCCATTGTGGGATACAAATACCAGTTCCTGGGACTTGCTGTTGGTGAAGGGCTGGCAGCATTTTTAAATTGTATCTAAGGGTCCGATCATTCCCTTTTGCTCATTCTGAGATGAAGATGCAGTGGGGCAGATATGCTGGCATATTCAAAGCCCAGATGGAACAAATCATGTCCCAGGACCCTTTCAAGGGATGCTGAGACCTATGTCCTTTCTATGCAGAAATGTCCCTGGGCAGGTGTGGCTGCAGAGGGCTTACCCTCCCTGGCAGTTGTCTTTTTTATATGTTACTTGTCTATAGAAGTATCATACTCAAAAATGAAGAAGGAAGAGAAGTAAATAGCATTATTGTCACTCAAAGGAAACCCTTGCTGGTGTTTTAATGTAGTTCGTCACAGTTTCTTCTATGTTTATTTGGTGGTGAATAAATTATAACAATGCATTTTATGTGATAAACTCTTTATAAATATTTTAATCGCTGCATAATTGTCTTGTGGATGTGTTGACTCTGGCTCAACTAAGACCCTGTTATGGAAGGCTTGGAGTGTGCTCAACATTTTTGCCTTTTTTTCTGCCATTTTTCAAAGAGAAGCATATCCCTCTGTGAGCTAAGCTAGGTTGTAGTGTGTTGTGTGATAATGTTGGAACTCAGCCTGTTTTTTGGAAGATTATTAATGTCCCTTCAGAGCCTGTGGTTGTCTGATCTTGTAGCAAGATACTTAATCAATGACTTTTGTCTGGGATGCTTGAGCTGACTATATGGGTGGACTCCAGGACTGTGGAAGCCCAAATTGTGTGTGGTCAAAGCACCTACATTATATTTGAAGGGAAAAAAAAAGAGTATTATCTTTACAACAGAGACCAAACTGGGATACAAGATCATGGGCTACAGCAGTTTGGTTGAGTACATATCTCATTTGTATGATGACATTTTTACCTAGCCTGTAGTATGGCCACCGAATATTTCCTTTCCATCTTGGTCTGCTGTATTACTAGCACTTCTAAGAGCTAGCTAATGCTGTTTTCCCATGCAGAAGAAAAATGTGGTTTAGAAAAAGGACACTAGGGCTCTTGATTGTTGACAATGAGCCTTTATTTCCCACATCTCATTAGGACGTTTTGGAAGGAGAGTGGTGAGCCCTGAGTCAGGGGCTGCATTTTCTATTGATTTATGTGCTGTTCTAGAATTAATTGAGTCTGGACACAGGGCCTCACTTTCATTTTCTTGGACGCATAGCAGGTAATCGTGTTTCTTCTGTACATTTGAATTGCTTTCTAGATGGTCTTTTGTGAAGGATTTATCTTTAATATGATTAATCAGAAGCAGTGAACCTCAGTATGTTTGCTCACAGGTTAGCATGCAAAGCCTCCCCCCACCCCCAGCCGCCGCTGTAGGGGTGGTTAACTCTCTCTTGGCCACGACCCTCCTGGGGCTTTTCTGAGCACCTGGACCTGGGATTGAAAGAAAGTTTAAAGGGTCCTGGATAAAAGCCCTGGAAGGGGGTAGAAGGCCTAGAGTAAATCCCCAGGGAAGCATCAGACCATTATTTATTGTACAAAAATAGGACACAATCCACTTGTCAATAGGGAAGAGTTAGATTATGTCTATTGGGCCAGGAAATACTATGTAGCCATTAAAATCATAATTATAGAGAGTTCCTACTGCTTATTCTATTATGTTAAGAGAAAAGAGGAGAACATGGCACTGTGTTTACAGCAAGACCTCAGCCATGCAAAAGAGATGTGTAGAGGAGAATGGACAGAAATAGATCACAAAATAACAGTAGCCATCTGTGGACAGAACAGCTATGAGGGGGTGTCTCTCTTCTGTATCCCCTGTTAAATACACAGCAAAACAGATCATAATCCTTACCCCTGGGAAGTCTTGTGCCCTCAGAAGCAGTCACCTCTCCGGTACAAAAATCTGCCCGCATTCGCTTAACAAATGATGTGCTAAGATTAGTCACGTGTCCTGCCCTCTCCACAGGCTGGGAGTGAAGTTCTTCACAGCCTCCTACAGGGCAGCTGTCCCCTTGTCACAGCTGCACCCCCAGAAGGAGGACGCGCTGAAGTCATTGCAGATCTTCCCAGGAGATGCTGCCTGCAAGCCTTGCAGCCTGGGAAGGTGAGATTTGGCGGCTGTGTGGGACCTCCCTGCAGACACAAAGGGCACCACAAAAGCTGCTTGCAACTGAGGTGTTGTAAGTAGAATCCTTTGTCATCAGGCGTGTTAGGGCCTTGTGCTTTCAAATGCACCTTTATTGAGCTACACTGGATATTATAAACTCAGAACTCTTTCTTGGCAGGAACCACTTGGTTCCACCAATATTTTGCTGCACCTTTCCTTCCCCCCACGCTTTGACCTCACCACACCTTCCTGGTCTGGGAAGGGTCTGCTGTTCTCTGAATAGCCCTTGCGTGCCCAGGGCACCCACTTATGTCCTGCTGTCAGGGAGTATAGGTGACCCAGGAGCTGGATCTTGGAAAGGGATAGGGAGAGAAGGTGGAACACGATGGCCTGGGCATCTAGGGAAGGGTCTTGTGTTTCTTGGCAAGGAGGTCACGCCCATTCTGTAGTTAGTGGAAAACCCCCGGAGGCCCCCCGAACATCTATTTAGGGCAGGGTTTCAAGTGCAGTCCTAGAGCCTCTGACATCAGAATCACCTGCAGCTCTAGGCCTGGCTTTTGGCTCACCCTCTGGGAATCTTGGGCCCATGACTCCGCATGCTCTCCAGGCGGGCCTTGTATCCATCAAAATGAGTGAATCACTGCTTTGGTGGAGTAACTCTTGGCTTCCCCCAAGACCTCACCCTTCCCTGCAGTCCCACCTGGATGCACCCCTATCCCGTTGCAGAGAGGCACATTATGTCCCCAGCCAGGGTCACTGTCTACCTGTGTTGTCAGAGTTCCCATATAAGGGAACAGAGATTCCCCATCTAAGACATGCACCTAGTCAGGCATTCTCTCCCTTCGAATTTCATTTAAAATTTTCTTCAACTCCCTGTATGTAGTAGAAAAGAACAAACATTATAGAGTTGAGGTCTGTGTGGGTTTTTCTCCTATTTAACCCACGTCAAGCCCTGAAGGCAGGTGCTATCATTTCCAATTTACCAAGGGCAGAAGGGCATACTTCGGTTAAATATCTTGCCCAAGGCCTTTCAGTAAATGGAGGTCTGAATTTAAACAGGACCTTCTGTCTTCATCTTTAATAGGAGGGTTCTTTCTCTTATACCCAAAGTGCCCCTATAGGTTAAATGTAATTCTGCAAACCTTCAAAGACATGGCTCCCTGCCGCCCAGGGTTCTGCTGTGGGTCCCTTCCCATCTATATCCATGGAAAAGAGAACCGAACCGGAAGGTCCGCACTATTAAACTGTGGAAAAGCCAACAGCTAGCATGGTATTTAATGGTGAAAACCTTTTTAAAAATAGGATCTCCCATCTCCCCAGTCTCCGGCCGCACTCCGTGTTGAATCACAAATCTGTACTTCTGAAACAAATAATGCATTATATGTTAAGAAAAAAAAAGAAAAGAAGATAGCAGGAGGGGAAGAATGAAGGGGAGTAAATCGGAGGGGGAGAAGAACCATGAGAGACGATGGACTCTGAAAAACAAACTGAGGGTTCTAGAGGGGAGGGGGTGGGGGGATGGGTTAGCCTGGTAATGGGTATTAAAGAGGGCACATTCTGCATGGGGCACTGGGTGTTATGCACAAACAATGAATCATGGAACACTACATCCAAAACTAATGATGTAATGCATGGTGATTAACATAACAATAAAAATTTAAAGAGGAAAAAAATAGAATCATTCACAATGTCCAGCCAGAGCCCTATGGGAACCTGAGGCAAAAAGAAAAATCAATAATACTGATCTTTATTTAAAGCTTCGATATTTTGTTTACCATCTATTCTTGCATTGATTTTTATTTTTTAAAGTGTTGCGTTAAAACATTTGCTCTTTGGGGGGTGCCTGGGTTGGCTCAGTTGGTTAAGTGTCTGACTCTTGATTTTGGCTCAGGTCAGGATCTCAGGGTAGTGAGATTGAGCCCCGCGTTGGGCTCCTTGCTGGGCGTGGAGCCTGCTTAAGATTCTGTCTCTTCCTCTGCCCCTCTCCCCATCTCTCTCTTAAAAAAAAAAAAAAAATTCTCTGTTTTGATTCCTGAGTTTTTTGGTGCCCTGTTAAATTTTGTGACTGAGGTGAGTGCCATCCATGCTTCACCCTGGACCAGCCCTGGTAAGAAGTAAAGACGTTTTCATTGCCATTAGGAATAAGTCAAGGATGCCCCTTTAATCACTTAACTGTGTAGTAGAAGCCCAGGGCAATGCAGCCAGACGAGGTGATCAAATGCTGAAAAGGAGAACAAAATTTATTAACTAAAAACTATTAGAATTTAAAAATGGACTTTTACAAGCTCAGTATGGATTTTTTTCTACGTACCAGCAATAGCCAGGTAAATATATAATGGGAGACACACAGCCACACAAAAAATAATATAATCTAAGAATAAATTTGCTATGAAGAATCCCGTAATGCTGTTGAGAGACATTTAAGACTTGAATAAATGGGGAGATATTTCTTGAGTGAAAAGACCCAGTGTTGTACATACAAAAATTTCTCATTGTAGGGACTAGAAGGTACGGGGGGGGAGAATGATTTTCTGGTTAGTTGGCAGCAACTGGGTTGACCATCTAGACCTTGTGGTTGACATGTGAGAAGAGAGGCTCCTCTATTTTTTTTAAAGATTATGTATTTATTTATTTATTAGAGAGAGCGTGAGAGCATAAGCAGGGGTAATGGCAGGCAGAGGCAGAAGCAGGCTCCCCACTGAGAAGGGAACCTGACTCGGGGCTCGATCCCAGGACCCTGGGATCATGACCTGAGCCAAAGGCAGACTCTTCAGTGACTGAGCCACCCGTCTGCCCTCTCCTGGGTGCTCCCAGGACTCCTCTGTTTTTAAAGTATGGACAGAAATGGGCTGAATCTGCTGCTTCAAGGGAAAATGTCCACACTCCTGGAGCCACAGGACTTATCATAAGTGCTTTCCTCTGACACACCCTGGGTCTGTGAGCTGCACCCCATCCCTGGTACCATGAGTTCCAGATTTCCCAGGGGAGGGGCCATTTTCCCTTGACGCAAGCAAATCTAGCCATCCTCTGGAAACCTTGATTCTTTACATTTAGAAATCTACTCTATCTGGAGAGTATATCCCTACAAGGTAGGAAGCAACTTTGTTTTCCCCTAAATGGTTAGCCCAGTGGGTTTCAAATTTTGCTCCACATTAAAAATCTTGATGCCAAGTCATGCCTCATACCAGTGAACTTGGAATGCCAGGCATTGGCCCTTGTAAAAGTCCCCCAGGTGATTCCAATGTGCAGCAAAGTTTTAGAACCACTAGGTCACCCAAGGATCCCCATACCTGCCACTGAATCGAATTTTTTTTCCCACCTGCTTTAAGGTGACCACCCATTCTGGTTTTAGCACTAAAAGTTCTGTGTGTCGGGAAACTCCTCACTCCCAGGTGAACTACATTTTATAGATAAAACTAAGTAAACACAGATCTGTTTCTGGGCTTTCTCGTCTGTATCATTGCTGTCTGTCCAGCAACGATACCATGGCATTTTAATTACCATGACTTCAGAGTGTGTGTGTGTATATATGTATATATATGTATATATATATACATATATACACTTGGTAAGGCAACTGCTTCTTCATTAACTCTCTTTTTTAGATCTTTCTCAGCTATTTTCATGTGTGTATTCTTCCAAGTGAACTTACGAATTATTGGGTCAAAGTTTCCCCCATATTCTGCTGGGATTTTGGCTGGGCTAGCCTTACATTATAGATTGCTTTGGGTCACTCATTTATAGGATCAGGGACTGTTCCATGTTACCATCATGTATGTACTTTAGTCCTTGAGTCTAAGATTGGCCGAGAGGGTGTTATGTGTAGATATGGGCATACATGTGTCTATGCATGCATGTAGATTTTGTCCCCCAAATGACAGAATTTGAATTTAAGCTGGAATTTGAAGTTAAGAGGTACTGTGTACCTGAGTTTGTTCTTTAACAAGCCTGTGGAAACCTGCAGTGTGCATGGCCTAAGGAGGTACAGAGATGCTGTAGTGTCAGTGCATGTTTCGGGACTATTTTGGGGAATGTCGTTACTAGAGATTGTGTCCACAAGAAGGTGACTGCCAGGTTCCGTCAGTCAGTGTCCCGGGCATTAGCTGTCCTCTGTAAAAGTAAGAGATCTGTTGTAAAATTGTAAGTGGTTGTGGGGCAGGTCAGGGCCTTCGGTGCTTCCTCTGGGCACCTGTGTTTTAGTGAACACTGAGCACCTTGATCCCTACCTGGGAACAAATCTCTGGAATTATCCCATCAGTTTGGGGTTTAGGGACAGTGTAACTTGTGAGGGCATTCAGCCTCGACAGGGTCCATCTCAGTGATAATATTACTGGTGTGGGGTATCTTTCTAGTCTGTGGGCTGCTCTGGAGAAGAAGCACTGTGCATCTTTCAGCATCTAGTGGTGCTGTCAAGCCACAGCCGTTCATGAGCCCCTTGTAATTCACATGTTGGAAGCATGTGGCTCAGCCAGTAATGGTGCTCACACTCTGAGTGTCTGGACAGATGAAATAATTATCTCCTCCATTCTTTTGGGAATATTCATAATGCTGTGACTGGCCATCTGGTAAACCCAATGTCATAGCAAAATGTGTTTTGGGCACCGCTACAAGCAAAATTCTGTGTGGGTGCTCTGGGGAGTACGGAGTACAAAGGGTTTTTAGTTTAGGACTTTTCTGGGGAGATAAGGTGGAAGAAAGAAAATGTAGAGCCTGGGCCAGACCTGCCATCTCCGCTCTCCACTCTCTACTGCTGAGCCCAGATCCCGTTGCTTCCACTGCCTGAATACTCCCTGAGTCACGTCTCCTCTCTCATTTCCACTGCTTTAGTTTAAGCTGTCATTTCTTTAAAAAAAACTTTTTTAATTGTGATAAAACATATGTATCATGAAATTTACCCCTGTGACCATTTTCATGGATACAGGCTCTCATTTCTTCTCTCTGGACAGAGGAATACGTTTTTAAAAAATATATGAACTATGACGCAAACAAAAACAAGACATATGTAATGTAAAAGTACAGTTTAAGGAATACACCTGGGTAAGCACTCAGCTGAAGAAATAAGACATTAACCATCTGTTTGGATATCCTCTGTGCCTTTTCCCTGATGCCAGCCCCTCACTTGCCCTAGAGCACAGGAATAGACTTTTCACTGGTCTCCCTTCCCCCAGCATCTCTCCTACGCTGGCCTCAGACGGATGAGGCTAAAAGAGAAATCCTGTGTGTCATGCATCTGCTGAAAGTGGCCCGGTGACTCTGCGTGGTTTGTGGGATAAAATGCAGAGAGTCCTGGGTGGTGGAGGAAGGACTTCCCCAGTTTGGATGCACAGGATCTTCACGGTGCCCCGTGATACCACGACCCACCTTCCACAAGCTGTAGCCACACCCTCTGCCCTCTCCTGGGTGCTCCCCTTCTCTCTGCGGCCAGGCAGCACTGTCCTCCCTCTGGTGTCCCCCACTTCTTTGGTGCCCTCAGCCTGCTGAGCCCGTGAGGCTAGGGCTCAGGTTCAGCTTCTCTGTATGGTGTTCGGCCTGGACAGTTCCCTGCAAAGATGGTCACTGGGGGAATGCCGTTTGAGAGGGAGGAGGAAGGAGAGGCTTCTGTGCACTGGGGAGGGCGAGACAAGCTGATAGGGGAGGGAACTTGAGTGGGCCTTTGGGGAACAGTGAGGATTTAGAGTTGGAAGGTAGTGTACCTCCTCATCAGACCTCATCATGTCTTCTAAATGCAAGCTTCTCTCTCTCTCTCTCTCTCTTTTTTTTTTTGAGAGCAAATAACTTGATCTGATGACTCTTTGTCTTGTCACCTTGGCTACCCAAACTGGTGAGAGTTTTTAAGAAGTCCTGAATGAGCTGGTGAGATTCTGGGAGAGAGGCAGTCATCCTGGTGAATGGCAGGTGCCTTGCCTCTGCCCCTTTCCCTCCAGCCCCGCGTGTCCTCTCTTCTCTTGGACATGGGCATGCATGATTCGCAACGCATGAGGCAGCTGCAGTGGGAATGTCGCTTTATTGGAACAGATGTGCATTACCATTGCCCTGAGACAACACGGTGGTGAAACACTCCAGTGGGTCCTGCGGCTGGTAGCCCGTGGGCCGGCATGATTCTTGGGGTGGCCATGCTTGGCGGGGTTCTGACTGTCCTCTCCAACGTTCCTCCCCACAGTGGCTGCCTGCAGGTGACCATGGCCGTGTGAGCGTCCGCCATGGCCAACCGGAAGCGTCAGAGCACGGCGAGCAGCATGCTGGACCACAGGGCGAGGCCGGGCCCCATGCCCCATGGCCAGGAGCCCGAGAGCGAGGACACGGAGCTGCCCCTGGAGGAGTATGTGCCCAAGGGCCTGGAGCTGGCCACCCTGCGGCCCGAGAGCCCCACGCCCCCGGACCAGGGGTGCCACGACCACAGCCCTGATGGGGACTCCAGCTCTGACTATGTGAACAACACCTCCGAGGAGGAGGATTACGATGAGGGCCTCCCCGAGGAGGAGGAGGGCATCACCTACTACATCCGCTATTGCCCCGAGGACGACAGCTACCTGGAGGGCATGGACTGCAACGGGGAGGGGTACCTGGCGCACGGCACACGCCACCTGGAGACGGACGAGTGCCAGGAGGCGGTGGAGGAGTGGACAGACTCGGCAGGCCCCCGCCCACACGGCCGCGGGGACGAAGGCAGCCCGGACTTCCGGGACGGCCACCTCCCCATCCCGGAGGATGAGGCCTCCGTCCTGGAGGCCCAGGACCAGGAAGAAGGTGTCCACTACTGCCCCGATGAGGAGGGCTACCAGGACTACTACCCCTCGGAGGCCAATGGGGACCCGGGCAACGCCTCCCCCTATCGGCCGAGGCGTGGGGGCGGAGGCCTGGAGGACCAGGAGGAGGACATCGACCAGATTGTGGCCGAGATCAAGATGAGCCTGAGCATGACCAGCATCACTAGCGCTGGCGAGGCCAGCCCCGAACACGCCCCGGTGCGGGGGCCCGAGCCGGGGCCCGGGGACTCCACGGAGGCCGGTCCGCCCGGCGAGGCCCGCCGCGGCCCCAGCAGACACGAGGGAAGACCCAAGTCGCTGAACCTCCCTCCTGAGGCCAAGCACTCCGGAGACCCCCAGAGAGGCTTCAAGACCAAGTCCAGGACTCCAGAGGAGAGGCCGAAGTGGCCCCAAGAGCAGGTAGGACTCTGGCTGTCCCCGGGGAAGGGGGTACAGAGGGGCCCAGAGAGCAGAGGATGCTCTGGTGTCGCCCATGCAGATACCAGAGCCCATAGCTCAAACGTGCGTCTAGTTCTTTATCCGGTCAGTTACGTAGCAGGTGTGTGGATGTTCTGGTGCCATCCAGAAGACACCCCCCTTCCACCAGAGAGATTTGGTCTCTAGCCCGCTTGCCCTGGATCTGTTCATGGCTGGGGGTGGTTCCTGTGACTACCATCCCCCCACTAGCTGGTTTCTTCAGGCCCACAGGACATTGGCAAGGATGTGGGGTTGCTGGGTCGTGTGTAGTGCTGCAGCCAGTCGTTGGATGCCCCAGTGACAAGGGACTGTGACCTGAGCACATTTCACAGGGGCCACTGTATCCCGGTGACACTCTTCTGAAAGCTCAGGGGCTTGGCATTATGGCCAATTAGCTGTAAATAATTATTGAAAATAATTATTTGAAGGTTTGACAAAGTGTTGGAGAAGAAGTGCATGCTAATGAGGCCAGTGGATTTAAGCATAACTCAGTTTCCTTTTAATTATATCAAAGTGAGCATGTATTCTAATAGCTACATTTGAAAAGCTGCTTTTCAAAAAAAAAAAAAAACCCCTCTGTGAATATATAAAAAGATGTGATTATTACACTTGCATAGGAACTTCTCTTTGGCCAATTCTCTGGGCAAATGAGAATGAAACACTTTTATATTTTTAAAGCCTTAATTATTATTTTTTCCCCAGAAGAGTCCATGAGTTTAAAAAATATACACATATGCTAAGAACGTGTCTTTGGGACATAAGTCATATTCACTCGCTGCTAGATTTCTGGCACTTGCTTGTTGATGCCTTTTGTTCTTTTTTTTAAAGATTATTAAATGTAAGCTGGCTTCACTCTGAGGGTGTTCCTGGCATTCAGGGCAACTGTGCATACACCAGGGGCTTTGGGATGTAGACAGACCGCTGTTGCCTAGTGGATGTGGGGAGCTCCCCCCAAGAGCAGGTGGCTCTGGACCTAAGGCTTGGGCTCTAGGCCAAAGCACCGCTGGTCCTCTTCACTTTGGCCGAGTTGGACTCATGGCCCAAGAGCGGCTGTGGCGCCACAGGGGACTGATGGGGGCTGCACGGGGTGGGCGACATACTCTGCCTTTTTGTAGCAAGTGACTTCCCTCACAAGGTTCTTGTCAAGAGAACATAATCGTTAGAGCATGAAGGGGAGAGGGCACTGAGGGGAAGAGCTGGTAATTTGTTTCCCTAAGTAGATTATCTCCTCGAAGCTCTTATCCAAGATACTGGAAAAGCTCATTTAAACCGGTTAATTATTGCATAGCTTATTTGGTTTACTCACTCATTCATTTGCAAACTACTTCCCTCCAGGGGAAGGCCTGGTGAGTCCCAGCTCAGGACTGACAAGGGTCCTGGATGAACATGGGACCCCAGGACTCTGCTGTGTCTGAGTGGATGTGACCTGAATCTTTACATCTCATAGACCCAAGTGACCCATTCTCCAGATGAGGAACCTTTTGAAATTTGACCCAGAAGAGCCACTGTGATAGGATCATGTTGAAAGGAAGATTGTGTGAAGGAGGTATGGTGGGAAGTGGGGTAACTCCTTGCTTCAAATCACAGCCTGCCTTCCTCAAAGGAATCCCTTACTCCCCCATCCCACCCCACTGCCCCTGTGGGGGACAGCCAGACTATGTGGGAGCCAACAAAAGAGTGGCCTCAAATAGGCTTCCAGGGTGGATGAGTCCCTTGCTGACCTTTACCTGGGCCATCCGCGGTTAGTGTGGCATAGCCGGCGGTTAAGGCTATGGTAAAACAAAACAAAACAAAACAAAACAAAACTAAAGGAGAAAGGCCAGTGCTTAGCTACCTAGAGCCTCCTTTCTGAAGCGCAGTCTATGGGCCAGCAGCCTTGGCCCCACTGGACGGCCCTGCTGCAAGACCACTGAATCGACAGTCAATAAGATGCCCCATTCACATTTGAGAAGGGATACCGCGGGAGGCTTCTGCTGGGGGAAGAATTGCATGGCATCCCTCTCCTCTCTGACACTCCTTTTAAAGCTGGAGGAGTTATGTCATGGCCACTTGGAAGAGTATCGCGTACATTCTATTTCGTCCTTGCGTGAATGACGATGTCACAATGGAATCTGAAATGGGAATATGGGGAAAGTATCCGCCATGGCTCCCACCGCCCTCAGAGATGAGCTCTTTTGGTTTCGCCATGTTCCCCTTCAGACTCCAGCACTGACCATGAATAATGTATGTGGCTGTCATGGTGGTCCAGACGTCCACCTTTTAGAACCTGACACGTTGCAAATGTTTCTCCGTGTCACCATGTAATTTTCGTGATCGTTTTTACTGGCCTTTGCGTGTTCCATTCAGGCCACATGGCATCTCAATCATTCGTCTGCACAGACCCTGCCACTGAGCCTGCAGGTTGCACGTGGCATTGTCTTTTACACCTCAGACCGGCATGGACACCTCTGTCCAAGTTTTCCCTCTTCTGGTTTATTACTCGAGGATAAATTCCCATGAACAGCATGAACGTTGACCGTCTCCCCACGTTTATCTTGCCTACTTGCTTCTCCTTTTCTATGAATGGTTGATGTGTGCCCTTTATCTTGTGGGGTCTGGATGCTTTTCTATTTCCTAGGAGCACTTGTATGCTCTAGACGTTACTTATTGCTACAGATATTTCCTTTGGCATGTTTCCTTTTGAAAAGGCTCCAGTTTGCAGGTGGACCTCTCCCCTGCATGATGCTGTGGAGACCAAGAGGTCTGCACTGGGTGGCGGGAGGGCAGGATGTGAGAGAACCCAAAGGAGATAGGCTCAAGTTGCAGGAAGACAGGATGGGATGGTGGGGGAACAGAGATCTGTGCATGAGTGTTTTTAGAGAAGAACGAGCTGTTTCAAAGCAGTGCATGTTTATTGAGGGAAATTTGGAAAACAGAAGCAAAAAAATATATATATGTATTTTGCCACGTGGCAGTGCCGAATTCTGTTGCTGGGAGTTTTCAAATCAAAGAGGCGAGCTACCTGACAGGATTTCCCAAAGCATTCTGTTAGATGTGTTGTGTAAGCAAAGCCTGGCTAATCCTTGTCATTCATGGATTCCATTATCTGTGGCTCGGCCTACTCGCTGACATTTATGTGTAAGCTTAAAGTCAGTACTCGTGGTAATTTTGCAAGTGTTTGTGGGCATGCACAGAGAGGCAGAAACATGTGAGTCACTCAACGTGCATGATCCCAGTGGAGTTTGAACAAGGAGACACTCTGCCTTCTTGTCTCAGCTCTCATAATGCAAGCAGGCGTCCTTGGCGTGATCCTTTTAGTACCATGTTTTTGGCGTTTTTGTGCTCTTTGTGGGGTGATAAAATGATAGACATATCTGATATGATATCATTTTATCATTATCAAAGGTCCTTCACAAAGCAAGGACCTATCATTATCATTTTATCAAATGATAAAATGACACCCAAGTGCAGTGCTGGAGTGCTGTCTAATGTTTCTAAGCACGAGAAGGCTGTGATGTGCAGTGTGGAGAAAATACGCTGTTAGATATTTCGTGTAGGTGTGAGTTATAGAGCTGTTGGCCATGAGTCAACAATATGGCACAGCCAGAGAGAAGAAGAGGAAATTCGCCAATCTGTACACAAGGTTGCTCTGGAAAGTGCTAAAGTAATATGTATAGTGTGTGAGAAAGCATTGGAAAAGTGGCTAACTGTAGATTCACGAGATGACCCGCTAATAAAAAGAGCACATGAAGGCGCTGTGATGGGGCTGAGAGCCCAAGAAATTTATGGTCTTATTATCTAAGGTCAGGGAAATGTGAGACTCTTTCTCAACTGGTTTTATCATAAAGAAATAGTGGATAGAATTACTTGTGAGGAATGCACATTAAATAAGGCGTCTAAATAGAAAACACACATAAAACAATGTGATGTATTGATTGTTCAACAAAAATGATGGCCAGAGGCTTTGCGGGAACCTCATCCTGTATTTCTCCTGGGAGGTGGGTCAGTATTCATACACGTGGAGTTCACAGCAGGTTTATGGACTAGAAGTCCCATGAGCAAGGAGAACTGGCTGCATCCGATAGACAGCTGAGTTTGAGAACTTCACTGCAAAGGTTTCCCATCTCCTTGGTTGTGCATATGCCATGGGGCGAAGTCCCAGACTCTACAACAAAGACGCCTCCAGCCCTGCTTGGCCGGTGTTGCCCCTAAAATCTGGATTATCAGGCCCTTTACTCCCCGTGCAGGGCCCATCAGGAAAATAGACCACAGTTGCACATCTTAAGGGACAGAGAGCCGGATCACACAACTTCCTGAGGTCTCTCCCTTCATGACTCTCTCCCAGGATGATTCAACATCAACCCAAAATGCTGAGGACAGAAAAGATGTCGCTTTTGTCACTGTTGGGATCCTGGGCTTCTGAGGAGTTAATGTTTCTTTTTCTACCATTTGTGGGAAGTCCCTGGGTGATGGCGGAGGTGACGCTGGTGTCGGTGGTCATGGCCGGAACTGTGCTCAGGCCCTCATGTGTACAATCTCAGTGAATGCTAGAACATTCGGAAGTGATAGGGACTAGGGTTATTCCCATTTTACAGATGAGGTCGTTGAGACTTACGTGGGGTAAGTACCACCCCCATGGTCAGACAGCTCAAGCAGTAAACCGTCTGTGTTGCACCAAAATTCATGCCTCTCACCACTGCCCTCTGCAGTTCTTGAAGGGTTTCTAGAAGAGCTAACGCGGACTTCCGTGGCAGGGAGTGTTTGAGTCCACCCTCTGGTGAGTGAGGCACTGTGGGTGAATCGGGCGGTATTCCTCCCGGATAGCGGCCATCCCTACTACTCTGTCCTCCTTGACTTGGTAACCACAAGGCCTTGACGTGCTCCATGGTTCGTGGTACGTATGTCCTGACACCCGTGAGGTGACCAGTGTCCACAAGACCTCCGTGCTGTAAAATCGTCCCAACATCCTGGCTTCATGAGATCTCAGGCTGTGAATCAAAGTAGTCAAGTAGAGATGATCCACGGGCCACTTTCCATAATTTTATTGAGCTTTGTTGATAGGAAATATTTTACTTTTTACATACAGTGATGAAGAATATGTGAGTTGCATCCAGCCTAGTTCGTACTGAATATCCAGATTGCCATTTCGGCTTCCACGTCTGCTGTGAGTGGAGGGAGGACCTCCGCGGGATCTGGTCCCACAGCTCAGGGGTGGCAAGTCATCGGTACACCTCCTGTGAAGAGGGGCTTGCTGATCATTGCTCCCCTGGGGTTGCTCCTCCATGTTCCTGTAAGAGCGTGTTTGTTTGGCCGCCGAGATAGTTCTGCACATCTGCGGGGTGGCCTGTGAGGGCAGGTTCTCGTAGTCTCTGGCTGATGTGCTGTGCGTCTGGGTTTGACAAGGATGGGGTTTGATTTGGACTGATTCTTTTGGGCTCCCCATCTTTTTCATGTGTTACCATGTGACATCTCGTTCGAGAAGAGGTACTGAAAATATCTGCTCAGTGCCCAAGAGTCCCCCTTCGTAGATGTATTCCTTTGGGCTCTGGAGGTTTCTGGGGCTGCAGGCATTCCCAGTCCTGTTCCATGGCCTCTGTGGGCTGGGCACGTGTCAGGACTTCCATGGCCATCTAGTTCAAGGTGTTGGATTTCTGGTGGCCACTGTGCCCAGAACAGCTCTGCACGCTGGGACGGCACACCCAACCCCTGTTTGGATTATTGGGGGTTTTCGAGGTTTCTGTTTATTGTCGGTCCAGCCAGTGCTTTCTAAAAAAAGCCTTCTGACAATAGAAAAAGAAGGAAAATCAACACATCATAGCCAACTTAATACAACAGTTAAATCGAGGCGTGATACCGAGCCTGGAGACCACGTCAGACGTCCAGGTGTTTATCATTGCTCCTTGTGGCGATGGCTTTGCTGTGATCTGGCATTCAGTGGAGGCTTGCTTTGTGAAGGACCTTTCGAGATTGTGATAGGAATGCTGGCACCACATACAGAGGGAGGATGCTCAGTGCATGGGTGACCCCGGCCCACCTGGGGGTGGGGTGGGCAGTGGCTCTGTGGGCACCTGCTCGGGGCTGGCACCTCTTACGCGGGCCCTGTTCAGTGGCATAGGAAGTGGGTATGGGCACCTGCTTTACAATAAAGTGTACCACGCCCTGAGGGGCTGAGAGGAGTATCCTGGGATTATTGACTGCCGGGTAACCTCGGCCGGCGTGCCATGGGGCAACAGGTGCTCAAAGGGATCTGCTGCTTGCACCGTGCCTGGGAGGGAGCATTCTGTCCCAGCCTGGCCCTAGCTAGGACAGAGCTGGAGAAAGCCTGCGGGCAGGAGTTCTGGGGAGACACAAGGGCATGGCCCGGTCGGGGGAAGGTCCTCGCCCACCCCGTGCTTCTGGGGAGTGTAGGTGGTCTCTTTCTCCCCAAAGCTCTGCCCCTAATTCTGCAGGCACCCCCACTCCTCTGCCCATCTGTGCCTTTCCTGTGCACATGGGGAGGTGGCACAGGAGAGTTCCCAGGGACTCCTGTGCCCCTCTCCAGCCTTCTCTGCTCCCAGTGCCTTGATGGGTAGCCATAGCACCTGCTGTGTAACGGATTCCTGGGGCCACCCTGAGAAACAAACTCCAGGCTGGCACGGCCTTGGCATTCTTAGCCCCCCCTCACTTGATCTGTTCAGGCTTCCAAACTTGATTTCTCTGGGCCTGTTTGTCGAGTCAGCACAATGGCCTTATTTGATTTTTATGAAGCCTCTTGAAGACATATGACCAGGGCTGGCTGTTGTTGTCACAGAGCAGCTTCTTTAGCAGGAATCTGAGATTGCTTCAGCACTTTTAAAATATAGTTAAAGCCAGGGTCTCTAAAACACGGTTTTATTGTCCAAGAAAATCATGGAGAGCCCTTCCGCTAACAATAATCTAGACAGAAACGTCCCCACCTCTAGTCCTTGAAGAGAGAGTAAGGTGCAGTAGTTAAGAGAACAGGTGCCAGAGCCAGGAAGCCTGGCCCCATCCTGCAGACCCAGCTCCCAGTTCTGGAACATTCTGGACACGTTGTATGCACCAACAACCACCTATCCCCTGGGGCTTCGGGGAGCGGAGTTGGCATGGATCAGAGTCTGTGGTGGACGTAAGAGGCATGGAACACTCGCCCTGATGGTAATAGTGATGATTTCAAGTCCGAGGAGCCTCTTTCAGGATGTGGGGGAGGCTGCAAACAGTTTGGGTCCAGGGCCAAGCTGTGCAGGGCTGGGGACACCCCTGAGCAGGTTGGCATCGCTGCCTTCTGGAATGCCGTCAAGGGAGGGCTGAAGCCATGAGACGGTGGGAGGAGGACCAGGATGGCCAGGGACCCACAGGAGACGGGGTTGTGCGTGCGGCCCAAGTGAGACCTGACAGGGCAGGGGTGCCAGGGGAGGGAGGTGTAGCTCTGAGGTGTCCTCAGGCTCTCCCCTCTCTGCAGGCCTTCCTGGGGTGGGCCCTCTCCTCTGCAGGGATGTCCGGGGTGGACAGTTCTCATGTGCCCTCTTGGGGACATCCTCAGTCCCTTTCTGCTCTGGAGTCTCCGATTTTGGGGAACAGGGTGACACCGACACATCTGCAGGGGCTGCCCCGGTTTTCCCACACTGGGTTCCTAATAGGAAATTAACCGAGAACCCCACTTTCTGGACAGATGAGCTGGGCTCTGGGCCACCGGTCTCTCACGAACTCCAAATGGCCATCTGAGGCACTCTCCTTAACCTGGAGTTTCTGCGCATAACGCCCACCGTCCTTCAAAGCCAACTGTCCCCAGCCAGGCTGCTCAGATTCCCTAGGCTGGTGGCATCTGCCTTCCTTCCCCAGCATGCATCTTGGCACCTGCGACGTGCCAGGCACTGGGGGTGCAAAGATTAAAAATGCCATAAGCCCCCATTGCAAACCTCATTCTAGAGGGAGATAGACAGACACACAGAGACTCCCCAGTCCAGGTGGGGCTGGGTGCTCAGGAGAGGGACTGGCTGCAGCAGGGGTGATGAGCCAAGAGGCTCTGGGACTTTGGGTGGGGGAGAGACTTTGGGAGGTGAGCCAACCAGGTGAGGCTGAACGTGTTGGTGCATGGGGGCTGGGATTGTGATGGGGGCTGAGAGCCCTGAAAGAGAGCAAGGGGGAGGGAAGGACATGGGATGATGATGGTAACAAGAGAGGGAGGAGGGCCATTGGTTGGGAGGGAGCTTAGGAGCAGGGGCATCTGAAAGGCCAAATACAGCAGGGCAGTTAGGGGAGACCTTGCTGGGAAGCCCCCGTGTAGCTCTGATGGATTGTAAGGGCAGAGGTTCGCATGTGGGAACCGAAGGAGGTAAATGGACAGTGTCTATAAGGACAAGGAGGGAGGGGCCCAAGGAGGTGCCCGCAGGGATGGAGCTTGGATGCATGCAGGATGCCCAGCACGGGTGGAGCTTGAGTTGAATTGCATTGTTCTGAGTCGCACCCATTTGCCAGTGTCTCGGGCAGATCTGGGGGAACGGGAGGGGTGGGTATGGGACTGAGGTGGGGAGTTGGCCCACATGCGGCTCCCGTCCTCGGGGCCCCTGCAGCACCTCCCACGGTCCCTTACATGTTCCAGGGGCTTGAGACGCATCCAGCTGATGAAACTGCTTCGTCACGTGACATTGCCTAGGCAGTACAAGGCTCCATGGAGGAATTTTTAGAAACATCTTCTGTTCAGGAAGAAAGGCCACATTGCTGAACACGAGACTCAGAGATGTATAATGTCACACATGGGGCCCTCTCCTGAGATGTGACAGCGTGGCAGTGGCCGCCATGGGACTGTCAACCCAAAGCCTTCAGATTGCAACCAAGGCTAATCAGTTACTTAAAAGGTCATGGGACAATCATAACAGGAGGCAAACAAAGAATACCTCCCAATCCTATATGGATAACACCGCAGGCAATTCGGGAACACGAAGCACGTCTCAAAAACTTCGAGAAAGGAAGTGTGGGACCAAATGGCGCCCCCAGGGCTGCTGGCGGATTCCAGAACGTGCCAGGTCCAGGTCTGTTTGCTGATCCCATGGTCACACCAGAGAAGCTGGTCTCTCTCCGCCTGAGACCAAGCCAAGGCCCAAACTGTTGGAGCTGAAGGATGTTTGGAACTGGGCTTACGGAATCTCATTGTTTGGCTCCTCTGGTTTCAACGGGGAGCACGTGGCCCAGGCTTGCGTCTGGTTCCTGTCTCCATTTAAGAGACATTGACTGAGATGGCCATATGCTGTCTTCGGTGCCGATGCACTGCTGGATCTGCCCCCCATGGTTGGCCACCTTATCCTGCTGTGAGAGCAATCAGGCCATATAGGTCAGCGAGCCTGAACTAGACTCCGGATGTGGGGTTGCTGCTCAGGAGAAAAGCTTGGGCACGTTGTAAGGTTGGAGGGATGTTGCTGTTTGGGGAAATTGCCCATTCACCCTCCTTGGTCAGCCTTCCTCTTCCTTGGCCCAGACACTTGCAAGTGGCCTCTGATTTGAGACCTGTTTGCCCTCTCTGGTTTCTGATGCAGCCCTCCCTCTCCCCCAACACTCCCCACTCAGCCTTTGAGTCTCTGGCTTCCCATCAGATCCACCCTTGGTGCCAGCAGGGAGGTATCTGCCCCTAACTCTCCTTCCCAGAGCCTCTGGGTCTGCTGGCTTTGACCATTATGCACACTGACACAGACTCACCTGTCTCAGTGTCTTTGTCAGACAGGCTTAGACCTGGACCATGCCACACCCACACCAGGTGTCTGGGGGTGCTTTTCGGATCTTTTGATCACTTCTGCTGCTGCTTCCTTTTTTTTTTTTTAAGATTTATTTATCTTAGAGGAAGAGAAAGAGCCAGGAGGAAGGGCAGAGGGAGAGGGAGAGAGAGAATCCCAAGCATACTCTGCTCAATCTCACAACCTTGAGATCATGACCTGACCCGAAACCAAGAGTCAGATGCTCAACCAACTGAGCCACCCAGGCACCCCTGCTTCCTTTTTTCCCTAGGTATTGAACATAGAAGCTCTTCTCCCCTGCTTCATTCATTCATTCACTGGGACCCAAGTATATAAAGATAGCACACTAGTCCCTTCAAGAAATATGAATGCTAAGGAGGGCACATGTGGGGATGAACGCTAGGTGTTACACGCCAACTAACGAATCGCTGAACACTGCATCAAAAAGTAATGATGTACTGTGTGCTGGCTAACTGAACCTAATAAAAAAAACGAAAATGGTTCAATGCAAAGATTAAAAAAGAGAAATATGAATGTTAATCTTCAATAGAAGAGGGGCGATCTAGCCACTCACCAGTCCTCAAAACCTGCTCTGGAAACAAGACCAATGGCAGGTCAGAGTTCTTTTTGCTGAATCGAATTTGCAAATTATGGGAGATGTTGTGGAGTGAAATTGCTGCCCAAGGTTTTTCTTGCCTAATATCTGATTAATATTTAATCTCCAGGGCCCTTTTAAGTGCCAAGAAGAATGAAACATAATGAATGAACCCAAAGAATTCCAAGTCACCTAAACTATGGGCAGTTTGGCCCATATTCAGAGATCATGGCATGGTGATTTTTTTGGTATTTGTAGGAGGATTGTTTTCTGTGCCACAGTTACAGTGATAAAGTACAAGAGAAAAGACTTTTGGGGCACCTGGTCAGTTAACTCAGTCAGTTAAACGTCTACTTTTGGCTCAGGTCATGATCCCAGGGTCCTGGGATTGAGCCCCACATCAGGCTCTTTGCTCAGCGGGGGGGTCTGCTTCTCCCTCTCCTTCTGCCCCCTCCCCCCACCCCCCACTCTCTCGCTCATGTTCTCTCTCTCTCTCTCAAATAAATAAAATCTTCAAAAAAAATAAAAAGAGTGCTCGCTTCAGCAGCACATATACATAAAAATAAAAAGAAAAGACTTTTACATGCAGTGGATTATAACTCAGCCTGAAAAAGGAAGGAAATCCTGACGCCTGCTACATCATGGATGCACCTTGAGGACACCACACTTAGTGAAATAAACCAGTCCTGTGTGATCCCACTTATATGAGGTTCCTAGAGTAATTAAATTCATAGAGACAGAGAGTGGAATGCTGGCTGCCAGGGGCTGGGGAAGCAGGAATGGGGAATTAGTGTTTAATGGGTGCAGAGTTTCTGTTAGGGAAGATGAAAAGTTCTGTGGATGGTTGGTGATAATGGTTGCACAACAGTGTGACTGCATTTCATGCCACTTAAACGTCCACTTAAAAAGGGTTGAAATAATAAATTTTATTTTATGTATATAAAATATAAGACAGTAAGAAAAGAGAAAAGGCTCTTGGTCCATTTATTGGCCTGAGCCAATTTGAACCATCTAAAACCAAGTTGAGCCAATCTGAACCCATGTAACCAGTATCAGACAAACACACACACACATTCTGGGCCAGTCAAAACCAGTTTGGTGTAGTCACAGTAGAGATGAACGGACCGCACTCATTTGGCCCTGTGGTCACTGGTGTGTGTGCTTACAAGGCAGTGGGTCTGCTCATCTTTAAGTAAGATAGTTGAAGTCCTACTTTGTTGGTATCATTCAAATAAAAATGTACTGTCAAATGTATCATTAAAATAACAGCTAGTTCTGGGGTGCCTGGGTGGCTCAGTCGGTTGAGCAGTCGGCTCTTGATTTCAGCTCTTGAGGTCTTGGGATGGAGCCCCATGTTGGGCTCCCCGCTCAGCAGGGAGTATGTTTGTCCCTCTGCCCCTCCCCCTGCTTGTGCTCTCTCTCTCTCAGATAAATATATAAAAATCCTTAAAAAAAAACAGCTAGTTCTACTCTCTCTCCTTCTCCTCAGTGTTAGAAAAACCAAATATTCTACATTATATAATCATAGAAGTTGAACAAGTGGATTTAGTAGAAGCTAACTGGGTTGTTGGTATCTTCTTTACATATTAGCTGGTTAAATGTATTTTTCAAATTATGAATCATAGGACTTTGTTTTAGTGTTTGCAGGCTTACGCAATTCCATTGAGTTGTTCATTACTTAGGACTAATAATATTGACTGAAACAGAGAGCTGGGCATAGCAGTTCCATGTTGGGAACAGTGGCCTGTTTAGACAAGTACAAGTTCAATATAGAAAATGCCTCTGGAAATGGAATTCTAACACTGACTTAGTATTGGTCAGTTGATTTCTTTTTGACTTATGTGCATCTGTTTCCTTCATTTTTCAGATGTCAAGCTAGCTTTAGAAGAATGTGAGTGCGGGGCTCCAGGCTGGGTGTGGGAGAGGCCTCAGGTCTCCCAGGAGAATGCAAGAGCCTGCCATAAGGCCAAGAGACTGTTCTTCTGCTCTGGAGGGTTGCTGTCATTAAACTCTGCTCACACAGGGCTTCTCACTTTTAAATTAGCAGGGTGGGAAAGGATGCTGGTGTTCGCAGCTAACTCGTAGAACCTGTGGGAGAAGGAGCCATTTTGGCCCCCCAGCCACAGTTTTAGAAAGGGGCGGTGTAGGTTTTCTCTTTGAGAATTGAACGAAACCAAATGGAAGACTCCCTAGTTCCATAGCATGCTTTGCTTTAAGAGGTGGAACCCCCTTCTTTTCCACAGTTGAATCCAAGTGTGACATCCTGGTGTGTGAGGCAGGTGACCGGGAGGGAAGAGTCTCCATGCCATCTGGACAGCCCACCTACTTCCTTTGGCCTTTGTGTCCAAGGGGAGTGTTAGTCCTGCACAAGCTGGTGGGTGACCTTCAGCTAAACTAAAGTGAGTGTCACAGGCAGGGGTAGTACGTCTTCGATCCTTAAAGGGCTCTGGTTATTCTTTCTTTCCATATTATTTAAAAATAATTTTTAAAGATTTATTTATTAGAGAGAGCAGGGGTAGGGGCAGAGGGAGAGCAAGAGAAATCCTTAAGTGGACTCCATGTTGAGTGCAGAGCCCGACACGAGCTCAATCCCAGGACCCTGAGATCAAGACCTGAGCTGAAGTCAAGAGTTGGACGCTTAACCGACTGAACCACCTGGGTGCCCCATCCACATCATTTTTAAATTGTAGTGATACACACATAAAATAAAATTTACCGTTTTAATGTGTATGGTTTGGCGGCATTTAGTGCATTGTTGTACAATGACCACTATTTGGTTCCAGAACATTTTCATCACCCTAAAGGAAGAGCTCATATTTATTAATAAACAGTCACTCCCCATTCTCCAGCCCGTGCCAAAGACAAATCTGCTTTCTCTAGATACAGATTTGCCTGTTTCTGGACATTTCCATCTAAATGGAATCATGCACTATGTGACCTTTTATGTCTGGCTTCTTTCACTTAGCATGTTGTTTTCAGGATTCACCATGTTCTAGCATGTGTCAGGACCACATTCCTTTTCCTGGCTGAGTGATATTCCATCGAAGGGATACATCGTCCTTTGTTTATCATTTGTCTGTTAACAGACACTCAGGTTGTTTCTGCCTTTTGACTGCTATGAATAATGCTGCCACGAACATTCCGGTACAAGATTTTGTGTAGATAGCTGTTTTCAGCTCTTTTGGAGTGGCATTCCTGGATCACATAGGCATTCAGTGTGGAACTTCCTGAGGACTCACATACTGTTTTCCATGATGGCTCAACATTTTACATTTCCTCCAGAAATGCACTAGGGTCCTGGTTGCACTCAAATGAAAAAGGTTTAACTGCCCCCAACCTTTAAGGGTTCAGCCTAGGGGCTCCCCTCTTCAGCCCCTCAGGTCGGATCACACAGGGACTGCCATTGTTCTTATGTGTATTTGATCGTTCTCTGGCTTGTCCCACCGAGGGTCTGAAGCTAGCAGGACTGCTGAGCTGTACCATGCTGGATGGGAAGCTGTCCGGGTCAAGAACTTTGTTGTATGTGTCTTCCGGGCTTCAATGTAAGGTGCCCGGTGCCATGCAGGACACCCAGTAGATGCTTGCTTGGGACTGGTCATGTGGATGCAGCCTTTGTGTGTGTGTGTGTTTTAAAGATTTTATTTATTTATTTGACAGAGAGAGACACAGCGAGAGAGGGAACACAAGCAGGGGGAGTGGGAGAGGGAGAAGCGGGCTTCCTGCAGAGCAGGGAGCCCGATGCGGGGCTTGATCCCAGGACCCTGGGATCATGACCTGAGCCGAAGGCAGATGCTTAATGACTGAGCCACCCACGTGCTCTTTTTGTGTGTTTTTTAATGCATTTAAAAAAATTTATTTGAGAGAGAGATTGAGAGAACGAGTGGGAGGACAGGCAGAGGGAGAAGCAGACTCCCTGCAAGAGCAGAGAGCCTGATGCAGGACTTGATCCCAGGACCCTAGGATCATGACCTGAGCCAAAGGCAGATGCTTAACCGACTGAGCCACCCGGGCACCCTGGACGCAGCTTTTGCACAGTGCTTCATAAAGGGTTGACATGCAAAGGCCAGTTTAGGAAAATTCGCTTCTGCTCTGAAATGCTGGACCAAGCACCCCAGGCACCAGTAGAAGGACAAAGTCAAGGACATGCCAGGCAGTCCTGGTGGTCAGTGGTAGGGGAGGTTTTAGCAAACCAGGTGCAGAGAACAAGGCCAGGCCCCGAGTGTGCCCCGGGGGCGCTCAGTGGACGTGGCAGCCTGTCAGGCCCCAGGTAGGGCTGCCAGATTTAGTAAATAACAAGAAGACAATTAAGCTTGAACTTTGGACAGATGATGCAAAATTGTTTAGTAGAGGTATGTTCCATGAAATATCTGGATGGTGGGCGGAGGGAATGTGGGGAGAGACTGTCCTTCCCCCCTCCTGTTCACAGGCCCGCCTGGAGATGTTAAAAGATAGACCGACTGGCTGGTTTCCCTAATGGACCTTGTCATGATTCTTTGAAGCCACAGATTGGCTTCAAAAAGATATGATCACCCCCATGGGGATGACTATTATAAGAATAAATACTTCATCCCCAAGCTCTCATTCTCCTCCAGACAGATGTCATGGGAGTGATCAGAATTGTAAGAGGGACAGAAGAAAAAGAACAATATTGTCATTTTTCTAAGCCACCTGCCTGTCAGGAGACAGGTTGAAGGGCTTGTGAAATATGTTCAGGGTGCAAAGGCAGACCTTCAGTCAGACCTGATCCTCTCAGCGTGGCCACCCGTGAGCACCCGGCAGGCGGCGGCGGGTCCCAGCTGACCCCTGTTGTGTGGGACAGAGGAAGGCATCTCTGATGGACGACCGAAGCCTTTGGAAAGCAGGGAGCAGGAAGTGATTCCCAGGGAAGGCTGTCACCTACCCGAGTCATCTGTAAGCCTGGGATGTCTCTGACAAGGAGTCAGAGTGAGGGGAGACAGCACAGTTCAGTGGGAAGGTTGTGGCTTGCCTGGCTTTGAGCTGACACTCTCCCTCCATGTGTCACTAACATGCTTGTCATTCAGGAGAACTCCAGAATGTTTGGTTTTTATTACAGATGGCGTGAATGCGGGCGTGCTAGTTTGCTTTGGTTTCACGTCAAGCCATGTGGGTTATATTGCTGTATTTTCCATTTAATCAAGCACACAAAATCCGAATTGACACTTAAAAAAAAAAAATCCTAGCTTTAGTTTCACCAGCTGGAGCCAAGATCCTTATTAGAACAATTTATTCAAATGAATATATTTTTATTGCAGGCAAATCATCCCTAGGCCTGAGCAGTTATCTCTGGTCCTGGCATGTCATGACCCATCTGTGCCACACATTCGTGTTCTGTTCTCAGGGCGCTGGGGAGGGGGTCCTGCGACATTTCATCCCACCAGGTTTCACTTCACACGTCTCACTCAGCATCTTCTCTCAGGGGATGGTCGGTGCGGCTTCCAGCCCGTGGCACCAAGAACACCCCTCGGCACTCACCTGCTTCCCTGTCGGCTGGGAAGGACTCAGGTATCCCTGTCTGGCCTCTCTTTCTGAGGTGGGGTTGGCTACTGTACTTTGGCAAGTGCACAGAAGGATGAAATAGCATCTCCATCTCAGATGCTGGGAGCCCCAAGTCCATGTGGGCCTCTATGATGTTAATTTCAGATGCTGTGCCCCATGCTGCCAAGCGCACCCCCGCCTTGCCCTCGAGATGAAAATTAGAGCGCCAGATGGGCTCTCCTAAGCCCACCTCTCTGAAAACAACCCCGGCTGTTGATTATGAGACATGGTTGTCATGGTGATGAGTGGAGAAAATGCTGACATGGAGGAAAGGGTCTAGCCTGTAGAAGCTTTGGGGAGAAATTGTCATTATAAGTGGATCTGAGGCCCTGTATTGCCCAATAGGCTCCATGCCAGGTGTTTCAAGGACTGGCGTGGGGGCACAGCATCCAGCCTATACCCCCTGGCCAAGCCCTCACCCCATGGGGGCTGCATCCCTCAGAGGGGCATTTCCATTTGCCAAAGGCACCCAGTGTACGACGAGCAGGAGTCCCGACATTGCCATTTCCCACAGTGCATCTGGCACCCTGATGAAAGTCTGTTGCCCTACATTCATGGCAGGAAATTTAGATTCCACCCCAAGCTGTAACGTTTGTAGAAGTGGTGTTATCTTAGTCCATTCGGGCTGCTATAACAAAAATATCATAGACAGGGTGGCTTATAAACAACAGACATTTTTTCTCACAGTTGTGGAGGTAGGAAGTCCAAGATCAAGGCCCCAGCAGATCTGGTGTCTGGTAAGGGGCCACTTCCTGGTTCATAGCCAGAGCCTTACTGGCTGTGTCCTCACATGGTAGAGGGGGTGAGGAAGCTCTCTGGGGTCTCTTTTGTAAGGACAGTAATCCCATTCATGAGGGCTGTATTCTTACGAGCTCATCTAATCCGCATTATATCCCAAATGTCCCATCTCCTTGGAGGTTAGGCTTCAATATATGAAATTGGTGGAAACATATCCAGTCTATAATAGATGTGGTTGACCCGTTTTCATCTGTCAGTTGGTTGGTTTGTTCCTTTAGGGTTTTTGGAGATGAGTATCGTCCATCTAGCTTCTAGTAAGGCAGTGCAGGCCTTCAGGAAATGAAGTCTGTGAACTCAGCCTAGGAAAAGTCACTAGACTAGAGCTCTTTCAAACAAGAGGGAAAATACATGTGCTTTAAGCAGACCTCGAAATAGCCAAGAATACAAGACAACAGAAGGTTTTCTGGGAGGACGTCGCAAATTGGAGTTTTACTTAAGGTGGATAGGAACAGCATTTGAGGTGAGAGTTTCCATTGTACCCTTTGGGAGATTTTGCCTGGTCTACCTTGGCCACAAAGGGAGGTGCAGAACCAGTGAAGCAGAGGGAAGACTTAACTAGGAGGCTGGGAAACAAACCTGGCTCCAGGAGGACCCTGGCAGGAATCATCCCCAAGTCAGGCTCAGCCCTATGAGAAGGGGCACTGTCCACTCGCCTTGGTCAGCACGGGGTCTACTGGGATGGAGACCCCGGGTGGATCACAGTCCTCTCATCTAGGGCAGGATGGGTTCAGCTCCCAGAAGGAGGTCTAGGACGGGCGGAGGAGCATGCTAGCTGTCCCAGACCTGCCCGAGCCCCAGAGCCCCACCTTGGAACTTACTGGGGCAGCAGGATGAAGCCAGGGCCCATGTGCATTATCTGAGAGCTCATAGGGCTTGGGGGTAGGGACAGTTCTTTGGGCTTTTCCAGCAAAGGAAGCAGGGACCAACCAGACATCAGACCCTCCTGGGCCCCAGCGGCATCTCTGTATCCCCTCCATTCCAGGAAAGCCTCATTTCTTCTTGTAGCTTGAGTTCTGATTTCTCTTGGGAGATGGTGATGCCCTCCTTTCTTCCTCTGTGCACAATCTTCCCCATGCTTGAAGCGTAGCCCCACTTTTGCCACCTCCTATCTGAGCCATCCCTGCCCTCCCCACCCTCCACAACACTGCCTCTGAGGTGCACTAGTGTTTGTAGTTATGGAGGGGACACTCAGCTAGGAATCCTTGGTCTGCTTGGTGTCATCAGTGTCAGGAGGGTGGGCCAATGTCTCTTCATTCTTCTCTAGCCCTCCAAGAGAGATTGAAGGACATTAAGGAACACAACAGTAACGGTCTAGCCGGGGAAGAAGACCAGCAGCGACATCTTGCTATGCCACCTAGACCTGTGGGAACCAGTCCGTTATTGCCAACACCTGGAGCCTCAGTCTTGTCAACTGTAAAGCAGGAGTGGAAAGAGTGTAACTTACTTATTTCTAAAGAAACACGAGTGTGGTAGATATTTATATTTATAATATAAATGTATTTATTTGTAAGTATAACTTTTCATTAATGTCATCATTATCATCATCATCATTATATTGTTACTGCTTGATAATTTATTTCCAGAAAGTTCTGAAACTTCACATGATGGCTTACTAAAACCTCCTTTGGGATTTGTAGAGTGACTTATCTTCTATCCTTCTATTTGTCCTCTATCTTCTGGATGGCACAAGGCACCAAATAGAGATACCTAAACTTTAAATTTTGTTAATTAAAATTTTGGTTTGATGTCCTCTTTAAGAGAAGACTTGTGATGTGTCCTTGGAACATTTTGTTTTTTCTAGTAGTAGATTGACTAATTTGCATTAACCAAAGAATTTAGGTTCTAGAGTTTAGAATTTGCATTAAACTAAGAATTCAGGATTTTTAGAAATATGATTTTAGACATTGTTGCTGGGAATGTAAAATGGTACAGTTGCTGGAAAACAATATGGGGGTTCCTTAAAATTAAAAATAAAATTACAGTGTAATCCTGCAATTCCACTTAAGGGTGTATACTCAGAGGATTGAAACAGGAACTCTAAGAAATATTTGTACCCATGTTCAGAGCAGCATTATTCACAATAGCCAAAGGAGGAAGGAACCCAAACATCCATTGATAGATGAATGGATAAATAAAATGTGGTATATACAAACAGTAGAATATTATTCAGTCTTAAAAAGGCAGGAAATTATGACACATGTTACAACCTGGATGAACATTGAGGGCATCATGCTAAGTGAAACAAGCCAGTCACAAAAAGATAAGATTCTACTTATATGAGGTTCCTAGAGTTGTTAAATTGACAGAGACGACCAGGGTCTGAGGGGAGAGGGGAATGGGGAATTTTGTTTAATGTTAATGTTTAATGCATACATAATTTCAGATGAGCAAGATGAAAAGAATTCTGGAGAGGGCTGGTGGTGATAGTTGCAGAATGTTAATGTTCTTAATGCCACCAAACTATACACTTAAAGTGGATAAGATGGTAAATTTAATGTTACGTGTGTTTTACCACAATTAAATGATATTAAATAATAAAATTAGAAAATCTGATTCAGAATATGAAGATGACACAAATGGTAAGACATATCATACTCATAGAATGGAAATTAATGTTGTTAAAGTGTCCATCCTACACAAAGCAATCTACAGATTCAGTGCAATCCCTGTCAAAATACCAATAGCATTTTTCCTAGAGCTAGAACAAATAATCCTAAAATTTGTACGTAAACACAAAAGAGCCCAAATAGCCAAAGCAGTCTTGAGAAAGAAGAACAAAGCTGAGGTATCACAATCCCAGTGATCAAGATACACTACAAAGCAGTAGTAATCAAAACAGTATGGTACTGGCACAAAAATAGACACACAGATCAATGAAACAGAATAGAAAGTCAAGAAATAAGCCCATGCTTATATGGTCAAGTAATCTATAACATAGGAGCCAAGAATATACAATGGGAGGAAGATAGTCTTTTCAGTAATGGTGCTGGGAAAACTGGACAGCTAACTGCGTGCAAAAAAAAGTGAAACTGGACCATTTTCTTAGGCCATACACAATAATAAACTCAAAATGAATTAAAGACCTAAATGTGAGACCTGAAGCCATAAAAATTCTAGAGGAGAACACAGGCAGTAATTTCTTTGGCATTGGTCGTAGCAACATTTTTCTAGATACATCTTCTGAGGCAAGGGAAACAAAAGCAAAAATAAACTGTTGGGACTTCATCAAAATACAAAGCTTTTGCCCAGCAAAGGAAGCCATCAACAAAACAAAAGACAACCTACTGAATAGCAGATGGTATTTACAAATGACATTCCCAATAAGGAGTTAATATCTAAAATGTATAAAAAATTGTGCAACTCAACACCAAAAAAATAAAACCATATTAAAAAATGGGCAGAGACATGAATAGACACTTTTCCAAAGAAGGCGTACAGATGGCCAACAGACACATGAAAAAATGTCCACCATTACTCAGCATCAGGGAAATACAAATCAAAACTACAGTGGGAGGTATCACCTCACATGTGTCAGAATGGCTAAAGTCAAAAAGATAAGAAATAACAAGCATTGCTGAGGATGTGGAGAAAGGGAATTCTTTTGCCCTGATGGTGGAAATGTAAATTGGTGCAGCCACTGTGGAAAACAGTATGGGGGTGGGTTCCTCAAAAAATTAAAAAATAGAACTACCGTATAATTCAGTAATTCCACTGCTGGGTGTTTACCCAAAGAAAACAAAAACACTAATTTGAAAAGATAGATGCACCCCCATGTTTATTGTAGCATTATTTGCAATAGCCAAGATACGGAAGCAGCCCAAGTGTCCATTAATAGAAAAATGGAGAAAGAAGATGTGGCGTATACACACACACACACACACACACACACAACGGAACATAGCTCAGCCATAAAAAAGTATGAGATCTTGCCATTTACAACAACATCGATGGACCTGGAGGGTCTTATGCTAAGTGAAATAAGCCAGACAGAGAAAGACAAATACCATATGGTTTCACTTATATGTGGAATCTAAAAGACATAACAGATGAACAAACAAACAAAAAAAACAGACTCATAAATACAGAGAACAAACTGGTGGTTTCCAGAAGGTAATGGCGGGGGGTGATGGGCAAAATAGGGGAAGGGGATTAAGGGTTACAAACATCCAGTTATAAAATAAGTCACAGAGTTGAAAAGTTCAGCACAGGAATATAGTCAATAATATTGTAATAATGTGTGGTGACAGATGGTAAAAAAAAGAAAATATGATTCAAAAACATTTTATAAATATAAAAGAATACATGTTAATTGCAGAAGAATTTAAATTATGTCTGTATGTGCACACACACATATATATACAAGCACATACTTACGTACACATGCATTTCATAAAATTGTATCATATTGTATCTTGGTTTATTTCTCTAACCTATAAAAGCACCATATTCATCTTTCACTTCCTGGTTTCCAGGTGTGCAATGGTTTGGAGCAGCCAAGGAAGCAGCAACGCTCTGATCTCAATGGACCCGTGGACAATAACAACACCCCAGAGGTAATTTTTTCCAAGGATAAGAGTTGTGGCCTAAGGTCCTAGTATTGGAGCTACCCGTGCCATCACGGTCTGCTCACCCTTTCCGCCATGTTCTCATCCCAGCCAGTGCCTTGGAAGTGGGGATTCAGTCAAGCAAAGTTGGGTGTCCCTGTAGGAGAAGGAAGAAAAGTTTCTTTCCTGCTGATTCAGGCTCATACCACTGTGTGTTCATGTGTTTCCAATGGCGTGTGTGTGGGGTTCATTTGTGCTCCCCGGTTTGACAGAAACTCATTCTACTCCATTATCTGACAGTTATGTTCTAAGTTAGGGTCACTCAACAATGGCAGCATTGACATTTGGGCCAGAACATTCTTTGTTGTGAAGGGCTGTCTTTTCCACTAAAGGATGTTTAGAAGCATCTCTTTAAGGTCGGAGACTCAGTTTCCTCTCAGCCTCCCAGCTCTCCCATGATCCTGCTGGTTTTTAAAGTTCCAGGCTTTAAGTACTGCTGGTTGTAAGAACTCATGAAATAGGTCCCTCTGGTTTTCAAAGCCAAATGCTATGGGGATTTGTCTTCCCCATGCAGGCTCACTGGTGTGAAAATCTGTTTCTCTCCCCTCTCCAAGCATATGGCACTCCCCCTCCCTCAGACAGTCCCACGGGTCCATTTAGCTCTTGACCGTGTATCTGCCCCTCCTATCCTCTACAGTGTGTCCTCTTGTCTGTATTTAGCTGTGGAGTTTGTTGTGCCAGTCTTGAGTGGTTTCCTGGGTTACACACACTAATGTGGCTGTTATCTAGTTGTATGCCAGAGCTGTGCCACATGACCAGTGCCCTGGACTTCAGGGTTGGCTGGAGGATCACGTATTTGGCTTTCCAGGGAGGCAGGGGAGAATCATTGGTTGTATGGTCTCTAGGCTCCCTTCTAGCAGTGACATGCAAATCTGGGGGTCCCTATGTTTTAGATGATGGCCTTTTGTACCCCAAGTTTTCCCATGGGAATGGATTCCATGTGTCCTGCCTAAACACCATGGTGCCTGAATGCCATTGGTTTGCTTTCTGGAGCTGACTTCTTAGGAACATCAGACACTCAGTGGGGTTTAGCTTTTCACATACGGTACTCTTCTTAGTCTAGATCTTTCAGGCCATCTACTTACAACTGTCATGTGTTTGTTTTGTTTTGTTTTTTTTTTTTTCATATTTCCTCACAGACAAAGAAGGTGGCATCATTTCCAAGTTTTGTGGCTGGTAAGTGACCTTGAATTTTCTTCTCTTAGAGAACAGTTGCATTTTTCTCTCAAAGCAAATGGTATTTTTACTTTTGGTTTTCTCCTGCAAAGCTTGTGTAGAAAGCACACCTTTGAGGTAAAAACAGTGTTATGATAAGCAAAGGTGCTCAGGCATTTGGTTTGTTGGAGCACTTTGTAAGCCCATATTGGTATGGAGGGGGGTGGTTCAGTTGATTATCGATTGGGTTAAAAATTGAAATATGTCTGTATAAGCAGCTCATTATGATCTAACACTTTTGATTAGGGTGGATATAATTGCATCCAAATACAGGCTGTTACTCCTTTATCAGACTTCATTTCCCTCCATTCTCCTGTCTTTTTTGAGAGGGTTAATATTGGATTTCAGCATTCAGTGTTGAGCCAACTTTGCACTGTCTGACTAGCCTCAGGGAAGCTTGGGCTGCTCCTTTCCAAGGTCCTCCAACAACACCATAAAGGGCCTCTTAAATAGGATCTTTCTTTAGCCAGGAGGCTGTTTCCTGTTGTTGCTAGTGTTACAATAAAAAGTGTGGATTTTATTACTTCTTTCAGTAAGCTGGTAATTAATTTTTATGAATATTTATGGGAGTAAGGTAAATCAGTCATCAGAGATAAATAACTTTAGAACCTTTCCTACCCTGGTTTTCCTTTTTAGTAAAGAGCTGACATCTGGGAAACTGAGGCCCCCAAATATCTTTTCAAGGGACTAGTTTGAATCAGTATAACCCAATTCAAACTAGTTGAAAATGAATTGAGTGGCTCAACCCAATTTCGGCAGGTTCAACATTATATTGGCTCAGTGTTGCTCAAACTAGATTAAAAACAGTTTCACACTGTTGGAATCCATGTTATACTGTTCAAATACACTTGATTCCATTTTGACCAACTCAAGCAGGCTCAGATGGGTTTTGCTCAGCTGTTTACATGTGGTGCTTATGGTTAAAACTGGATCAAACTGGTTTTCATCAGGTCATAATAGGTTATAATAATTCCAATCCAACTGGCTAGTTTTAGTTTTTTTCAGGACCTAATGATTGGCCAGAAGAGACAACACCCACTCCATGCCCCCATAGTAGGGTTGATTAGGTTCCTGATTCAGAGGCCTCGATATCTCATAAATAGGGAAGATGCATCACTTTCCTGGGTGGTCAGAATGCCAGGATGGCGTGTACCAGCCACACTGTTCCAGTGAGGTGGGCTCTTGTGGATCCAAGAAGCTCACTTTTCAAAGTATCATAGTGTCATGTGGGTAGAACTCCCTCAAACTGCCTAGGGGAATGATTTGGACATTAGACTCCCCTGGCTCTTGAGTCAGCTCCCTAACTGGAGGGGTGGGTGGTGGAGAAGGACCAGGAAGGAGTATCCATGCCTAGGTGCTCTGAGAAGTACCTCTCACTTGCAGCATTCCAGAAGACTCACTTCTCTGAACCAGCTTAGACTGTTCTAAACCAAATCAAAACAATGTCGGACGCCTCCAACCAGTTCCGATGGGCTAAAGCTGCTTGTGACCAGCTCAAAATAGTGTGGATAGCCTTAATTTAGAATTTCCTGGGGCGCCTGGGTGGCTCAGTTGGTTGAGCGTCTGACCCTTGGTTTCAGCTCAGGTCATGGTTTCGGGGGCCTGGGATCGAGCCTCACGTCTGGCTTCATGCTCAGCGGGGAGTCTGCTTGAGATGCTCTCTCTCCCTCTGCCCCACCCTGGCTGGCTGTCCCTCTTTCTAAAATCAAAGAATAAATCTTAAAAAAAAAAAAAATATCTCCTGTTAGGCACACCCGTGGAGTGATTGTCGGAGATACTGGCCCCTGAGAACATAAGGGTCTTAAACCGGGATGGCTCCACACTCCCTCCTTGAGGGACGTTTCATACCCTCAGGCTCCCGCCTAGCTCCTGGACGGCTGTGTGGACACTTACAGAAGAGTCCAACTGGCAAACTGCAGTTCCTGCCTTATTCCTTCTGAGGAAGCAGCCCCAGGTCTACTTGAACTCAGGAGGCCTTGTGAATCTGAATGTTTAGTTGAACCTGAAAAGACCTTGAAGACCGACTCAATAACCTTCTCCTTGTCCCTCATCGACCAGAGCTGTGCCACATGACCAGTGCCCTGGACTTCAGGGTTGGCTGGAGGATCAAGTATTTGGCTTTCCAAGAAGGCAGGGGAGAAAGTCTGGAGATGAGTGTTGAGGGAGCAAGCCCCCAGTGCCTGCTGTACCCCATCCGGTGAGCGTTTCAAGGGTGGGGGAGTCCCCAGGGCTTGTTCAGTCCTCCAGCTGAAAGTCTGAAGAGCTGAGAAGGCCCAGGATAACTGTGATGGGGAAGCAGGCCTTCCTCCTCATCTGGGTCTGAGAAATCACACTGGAGGAAAATCTCCTTGGAGTTTTAAGGGGGGATGGCCTTCAGTCCCAGCGCATGCTTTGTTTCACAAACCTAATAACTGTTGTTAATAATGAAAGATAATAGTAATAGTCAAAGGGACACCGTCTTAACATTTATTGGGCGCTTAGTATGTGCTTATCCCAGGGATGTGAGCCATGCACCTACTTCATGTCAGCCACCACAGGAGGGGCAGATGCTTCCCCCATTCTATAGGTTGGGAAAAGTGAGGTTCAAGTAATTCATCTGAGGTCTGATGGCTGGTGCTCTTAGACCCATATCTGGGTACTTTGCAGCATGAGCTCCTCACCAGATGGTTTCCTACCTCCTTCGTATACCACTACCACCAATAATGAGGCCAGGGAATTCTTATTGGGTGCTTCTGTTGAGCAGGCACACTTCTTAAATATACTATCTCAGTGGTCCTCCTAACAGCACTAAGAGGTAGGTGGTGTTACAGATGAATAAACTGAGGCTTAGAGAGGGTGAGTCATTTACTCAAGGTCACCAGGGATTGAAACCCAGGTGGGAGTCTGAGCTCATTGTCCCCGTATGGATTGCTTGAGCAACCCTCAGCATGCAGCAGGTGAAGAAAAGCCTTCACCTGGAGAAGACACATGGTTCAGATTCCAGGGAGTCCACAGGAGGAGAACCTTCCAGAAGTCAGTTGTTGGCCCCTCTCAGGCTCCGAGTTGCAGCCCTTTCTCATCAGAGGCACCTGAGGGATGAAGCTCCCATGACTGCCATCTGTAGGAGAACATTCCAGGATTCATTGACCCCCCCTTGGCCCCTCTCTGACTGGGAAGGTTGACACTGCAGAGGAAACCTTGTAGAAGGCTCTGTTGAACAGAGGACCCGCCACCTTCCCTGCGGGGAGGAATCGCAGAGTGGTGAGGAATGGTGGGACCCGCAGGATGTCCCCTACTGCGGGACATGGAGGCTGGCAGTGGCATGAGTCCAGCTGGACCAGGTGGTTATCCACCTCTGAATAAGTCTATGTAAAAGTCTAGCTTTTCCATAAAACCAGAAATGGGTTCATTAAAACCCAAAGTTTGGTGTTGGTCCCAAGCGGTGGAGCCTAATTTTCGCAGTTTCAGAATAAAACCTGATAGATAGAATTCTGCTCCTCACACTGTTCTGATCCAACAGCCAAAGCTCATGCAAGATGTCCTGAAACATGCCCCACCCCACCAACAGCTCTAGCCTTGTGCTAGAATGTGGCCTGTCCTCAAGTGTCAGGGCCCCGGGATCCCTCACGACCTGTCTCTATTTTGAAACTACCCACCTGTGAGAACGTGGGGGCCCCCCCATCCCTGCCAAGCTTGCTTGTCACACCTTCCTTCTCTTGGGGGTCCTCACAATGATAAAGCCACTTGGTTATTTTCATGCAGTGGATGCTTACGATCTGTTTTATTTTCTAAATTCCACATATGAGTGAAATCATATGGTATTTGTCTTTCTCTGACTTAAAATGGGCAGTTGGGGTGAGCCTGTTCAGATGAGACTCCTAAATTGAAGGCCGCTCACATCTCTTCTACTTTAGCCTGTCAGAGGGGCCAGGCTCGTGGGCATGGGTCTGGGGGTGCTGTTGGCAGGAAGACTGGAGTAAGGTAAATCCTGGGGACCAGCAGGGCCCAGAGCATTCCAAAGGGAGGTTATGAAAACCAAAATGACCTTCCTTTCTTACAAACAGTGTTTGATCTTGCCCAAATGGAGTCATGAACAGGGATTAGACAGATTTTAAAATAGGAATTTTTATTCACTAGAGGTTTGTTAAGATATTTCTGAGTAGTTCTTAGAACAAGCCAGAAGCCATAAGAATTAAAAATGCATTCTACCCTGGAAATCCTTATTTCCCTTCTCTATCTGCACATCCCTGTACTTTTCCCTTTTCTGCCTGCACATCCCAGACCCCTAATCCCTCTCTGCAATAGAAGCTACTGTTGAGTCTCTTGTGAATCCTTCCAGAAATTTCTTGGACATGTACAAAACTGTAGACCCTTTTCTTAAAGTAGACATTACACTTGGACACATGGGTCTATACTTTGCTTTTTCATTTCTTGGTACCAAGCTACTATAGAGCCACCTAATTATTAAGTGGCTGCCCAGGATTCAGGTTCGTGGACATATGATGGGTATTAATCAGTCTGCTGTGGACTACTTGGTTGCTTCTGGTCAGTGCAGCAGTGAGCAGCCTCATGTATGTGTCTCCGTGTTCATGTGTGTGTTCCCTCACAGAAGGTGTTCCTAGATAGAGCAGGGTTGCAGGCCAGCCACACACTGACTTGGTTAGATAATGGCCCAAGAGGGAGGAGACGGGTTACACCACCCTCAGCTGTGTGTGAGAGTGTTGCTTCACCAACACTGTGAGCCATCCAGCCGTGGGGTTGTAGCCAGGCCAATGGATGAAAAGTGGTATATAGTTGATTTTACGCACACATCTTCATCAGAAGTGAAGCCAAATGCTGTTTCATGTGTTTACAAGCCATTTGTGTTTATGTCCCTATACATTGTCTGTTTATTTCCTTTGCCCACTCTTCTGTTGGATTTTTGGTGTTTCTCATTGATTTGCACTGTTCTTTACATATAAAGGAAATTTGCCCTTTGATTTATATTGTAAAAGTTTTCCCCAAGCTACCATCATCTTTTGATATTTTTGCATTTTTAAAGTTTTCATTTAAATCCCAGTTCGCTCATATACAGTGTTATGGGTAGTTTCAGATGTATAATATAGTGATTCAATACTTCTATACATCACCTGGTGCTCATCACAAGTGCATTCCTTCATCCCCATCACCTATTTCCCCCATCCCGTCTCCAACCTCCCCTCTGGTAACTATCAGTTTGTTCTCTATAGTTAAGAGTCTGTTTCTTGGTTTGCCTTTCTCTCTTTTTTCCCCTTTGCTCATCTGTTTTGTTTTCTAAATTCCACATATGAGTGAAATCAGTGGTATTTGTCTTTCTCCATCTGACTTATTTCACTTAGCATAATAATCTCTAGCTCCATCCACATCCTTGCAAATGACAAGATTTCATTCTTTATTATGGCTGAATAATATTCATGTGTGTGTGTGTGTGTGTGTGCGTGTGTGTGTGTGTGTGTGCGTGCATTTCCTCTTCTTTATCCATTCATCAGTTGATGGACATAGTTTGGCTCTTATAGATAATGCTGCTAAAAACACTGGGGTACATGTATCCCCTTGAATTAGTATTTTTGTATTCTTTATGTCAGTACCCAGTAGTGCAATTGCTGGGTTGTAGAGTAGTTCCATTTTTAACTCTTTGAGGAACCTCCATATTTTTGCTTTTCTAAAAAATGCATTTTATTTTATTATTATTATTTTTTTTTAGATAGAGAATGTGAGAATGAGCACGAGTTGGGGGGAGGGACAAAGGAAGAATGAGAGAGAATCTTAAGCAGGCTCTATGCTCAGCGCAGAGCCCCACGTGGGGCTCCATCTCATGACCTGAGCCAAAATCAAGAGTCGGTCCCTCAACCGACTGAGCCACCTGGGTGCCCCTCCAAGTTTTACTTTGCTGAGTATTTTATGTAGTCAACTGTATTCATCTTTTTCCTTTGAATTTACTAAGTTTTTGAGATTAGTATGACCTTTACACTCTTTTTTTTTTTTGAGATTTTATTTATATATTTAGAGCATGCGGGAGTGGGGGGAGGGGCAGAGGGTGAGGGAGAGACAGCACCTCAGGCAGACTCCATTCTGAGCGTGGAGCCAGTTGCAGGGCTCAATTCCATGACCCCGAGACCACGATCTGAGCTGAAATCAAGAGTTGGACACTCAGCCAATTGAGTCACCCTGGCACCCCAACCTTGACACTCCCATTATTTTTTTTCCTTCTAGAACTTTTATGATTTTATTCGAATGAGTTCCATATTTAATTTATCTGGAATTTATGTTGGTATATGGATCCAGAAAGAATTACATTTTAGCATTTTCTTCCAAACAGCTAACCATTTGTGCCAAAACTATTCCATGAATTCTTCCCTCTGATTTGAAATGCTGCCTTTATCACATAATACATTGTCATTTACACCTAGGTCTGTTTCTGGGTCTCCACTGAGGTTCCAGAATCAAGCTGCTTTATGTAACTGGGGATTTATAGTGCATTTTACTACCCGGAAGGCTAATGTCTGCCTTCTGTCACCATCATTCCTGTTCAGAACTTCCTGGATCCTCTTATGTATTTATTTTTCCATAGAACCTTTAGAATTAGCTTAGCAGTTACACAATAAAAATTTCTATTGGCATTTTTATTTGACATGCATTACATTTATCTTTATGTTAGTATATGGAATGGAAAAGCCTCTATTTGAAACCCCGGTTGGGAAACCTAGGCCCTGCTGGATCTCTGTCTCTGGCCAACAGCCTCATAAGTGAACTTGGAAGTGGAGCCTCCCCTGTTCTAAATGGCTGCAGCCTTGGGAGAGTCCCTGAGCCAGAAGCGCTCAGGTCAGCTGCACCTGGATCCCCCTGCCCACAGACACAAATAAATATTTCTTGTTTTCAGCTGTGAAGTTTTGGGATAATTTGTTATGTGTGTATATAGATAACTAACATCCTGTATGTTTTTAAGATAAAGCGTGTCATGATTCATACTGATTTTAAGATAAAATGCATCACGATTCATATTGTCCGGACTATAGGGTTTTTACATTCGTACTTTTTCCTGTGCTCCAAATCCCCATCCTCAAGGACACCAACGTAATTCTGCATTTGTTTTATTCCATCAGTCATACAATAGTCTCAGAATAACAAGACCAACATCACCAAGGACATATGATTATTACAGATACAATTCAAGATTCATTTGCATTGACTTTGGTCTTCAGAGGATAGCCCAGGAGGGATGGATTGTCAAATTACCGTGTTTTAAAATCATTCAGAATAGTTCTCTTCATTACCATGTCACAACTGCATACACATTTAGATGCATTTTTTTTTCTTTAGGAATTTGCTTTTTCATTGAATTTTGTTTTGTAATTATATAAAATACTTACATGGTTCTGAAGCCAAGTATGGAAAACAGGGTGTATGAAAGGCGTCTAATTTCTTACCCCATTACCCCGCCTCCCAAATCCTTTCCTCCTGCTAGAGATAACCAGTTTTAACATTTCACATATTTTTAGTATCTTAGGTGAATCTTCCCCTTTTTTAGATAAATGGTAATGAGTTAAAACCCTTTTCTCCATCTTTTTAAAAAAAAAGATTTATTTATTTGACAGAGAGAGAGAGCACAAGCAGGGGAGGGTAGCAGAGAGAGAGAGGGAGAGACAGGTTCCCCACCAAGCAGGGAGCCCAATACTCTATGGGGCTTGATCCCAGAACCCTGGGTTCAGGACCCGAGCCGAAGGCAAATGCTTAACCCACCGAGCCACCCAGGCGCCCTCCTTCTTCCTTTTTACACTTAACACTAACCCCTGGAGATTATGCCAGAGTTCTGCACAATGCAGGGCAGTACGTGGAGGTGCTCTGTGCTGTTCGGACGCCTGCTGTGTGGATGGAGGGTCCCCTGTGCAGGAACATTTGGGTGGTTCCCAGGGTTTTGCTCTTAGAGATAGTGCTGCAGTGAGCAGCTTTATGCCTGTGCCTTTTCCTATTTTTGGCCAGTTTTTGTATTCATTCTGCCCTTTCTCCCAGGTCCAAGCTTATGCTTAGGACCTGCCTTGGGCAAATCTGTCCACTGTACTGAGCTTGGCATTGACCTTCCTTGACTCTTTTCCTCCCAGCAGCCAGTGACTTTATCTTGCTTGTTGGGTGTCTAATATTCCACGCTCTGGAACTTTCAGATCCTTTCCTTCAGTGATGACCCAACCTGTCCTGCACCCCCAGGCAGGGCCTCTCCCAGGCAATGTTCTGAGGCTCTGGTTTCTCAGACAGCATCTTCTCTTCTATAGCAGCCTCCTTATTAGGGTCGCCTTTAACAGGGGCTTCCTGGAGGCACAGCTCAGCCCACCGCAGTGCCGGCCGCCTGGCTCTGGGACAGGCTGGTGTGGTGGCCGTGGGGGGTGGCGTTCAGGGCAGCTGGAGCCCCGCCAGGGCCCAGAGACCACGCCCCAGATCTGCTGGTCGAAGGTCTGACCTGAGCTCCAATTTCACGACTCAGATTCATCTCCTCCTGCCTCCTCACCTACTCTTGACACACTTTCCCTTCCCTGCGCTCATTTCGGTGGCCTGCCCGGCGCGTGGTCTCAGTACTGTGCCTGCTCCGAGCCCCCGCTCCCTGTCCTGTGCCCTCAGCTGTGGCGCCTCCTCCCAGCTGAGACCAGGTCCCTCTCTGCGCTTTTGAACCTCACCTGCTCTGATGTCTGTGTTTTCTCTCCTGTATCTTCTGCGGGCTTCTGAGAGCATCTGTTCCAGCCTGCATGTGTCCATCACATGTAGCCAGCACTCTGCTTTCCTCTTCTAAGCCAGACTTCTTCTAAACTCATCCCTACATGCCGAAGCCCTCTGGCTGGCTCTCTGGGATTACTGCTGGCTTCCCAGTCGCTGTGTGCCAGGAACGTGAGGGCTCCTTTCTCCTCCTGCCAGCGTGGGCACCCCCTGGGCACAGGGTGCTGGAGCTCGGCAGTGCTGGGTCCTGGGACCCCTCCCCACCCAGCCACACACACCCCCCCCCCCGATGATTCTTCTGTGTCTGCAGCTTCACCTGGCACCGACGCACGCTTTATCAGGATCCCTGAGTCCAGCTGCCTCCCGAACTCCTTTGGAAGTCTCCCAGGTTCCTGCATCTAGACTCGCCCAGAATCCCCATCCCCAAGGCAGCTCCCTCCCAGTGTCCCCTCCTGATAGCTGCAGCTTTGTCCGTCCAGTGGTACAGCCTGCTTTCCAGCACTCCTGTGGAATTGAAACTCCAAAGTGGATGGATCCAGTCTGTCGCTGTCTCTTGGGGAGCATCATCGCCCTGGTCCACACCCATCACCATCACCACCACCACCACCACCACCATCATCATCACTCACTCACTCACTTGCTAGGACAGCTGCAGTAGCCTCCCAGATGCTCTCCCTTCTTCCCCTCCGTGGTTTGCCTCTCTGTGGCCAGAGTTGCTTTCTAATGACAGGTCGGGCCACTTCCCTGACCACTACCCTGCAATGACAGTCCTTGGTGTAGCCCCAAGAGCCTCCCCTCTGACCAGCACTCTCTCTGCGGCCTCAGCTTGTTCCAAACGCTGGCCCACCCCATGCACCTGGGCAGTTTGCACATTTTGGAGCTTTTGAAAGATGCTGTACTCTGTCACCCCCGGGGCCTTTGCACCTGCTCTTGTCTGAGCCTGGAAAGCTCTCTTCTCCTTTCCCTCTGTGGTTTTTTGATTCCTTTGCATCCTTCGGGCCTCAGCTCAGCGAACAGCTGCCCCCAGATTCTTCTCAAGGGCAGACTCCCCTGTTGCTTCTTCACTGGCGCAGCGTCCTTCCTTCACGGCATTCACCATGCACCATCCTGATGCATTTATCTGGGGACTGTGGGACTGATGTCAGCCTGTGAGCTCCATGTTTTCTGTCCTCATGTGAGGGCTCAAAAATCCTTATTAGTACCTGAATCAGTGGCGGTGGTCTTGTGTAAAGTCATTTGACCCCATGGGAACTGTCCTTATTTATAAAATTGGGACATTGAGATCTGCTTCACGAGGTGGTTGAGGACCAAGGAGAACTAGACCTTTGTTACATGCAGAGGTCTGTTGTGTCAGGGCTGGGCGCTGTACTAGGCGACCTCTCAGATGCACACTCATACGCCTGTCCTTGGCTGTGCTCTGGCTCTACCCAGCCGTCCCTGCGCCCCGCCCGCCAAGACAAGTAGAAGCAGGCACACGTCTTGGAATTAATGAGATCACCTGGATCCAGACCACTTGTGGGAAGCCTCTGTCCACCACCCACCTTCAGGATAATTCCCCCCAAAGGTGTCAGGGACAGGAGCTCCAAGGCATGACTCTGGGACCTCCCATCCCTTCCCTGCTCAGAGAGGTCCGCAGGGCTGAGATTTTCTGACAGACATTTCAAATGGAGGCTTCCTCCAGGAGGAAGGAGCCTGGCGCACCTTATTCTTCATGTCCGAACTGTGCAGATACATTCTGCATACACTGCTGTTTGTACGATCTATATCACAACAAGAAAACAAAAAGGAGAGATCACTGGGGACATAGGATCGCCTTTAAACCTGTCTTTATTCTTTTGTCATTCTGTCTCCTTCTGGTCTTGGCATAAGGTTAGTTCAAGAGTTGAGCCAAATAAGAACAATTTATGCCCAGACATGGAGGACCAGCTGCTTTAGTCTTGTCATGAAGCTGTTTGATTTTTGGTTCTGCATTTCATGATTGGAGTTGAGTGCGGTGACTGCGAGCCTGAAATACCCGCCTCCCCACACCGACCACTCTTATCTGCTTCCTAATAAGTGTGCAGGTGGGCGTGGGTCTAACAGGCAGGCAGGATGCTGGAGGTACCGTTTTTGTTTTGTAGTGTTTCCTTTTTTAAAAAAAGAACAAGATGGGAATGACAAGCACCTCTGGCAGAGGTGGGTGGCCGAGGTGGGCATCTTTTGGAGTTGTAACAAAGACCGAATCTTCCACTGGCCTCTTCCCAGGGAGCAGGTGTCCATGGGTGCTGGTGGTAGGCCCCACTGCCCGGGATTGCCCTTCACACACAGGAGTCTGTGCCCCCAGATCTGGTGGGTCTCACTCCGGGGGAGGGGGGAGATGGGGCCGGCTTTTAATATATCTACTCAGGGACATAGATTGAAACAGGATACGAATTTGGGACATAGATTGAAACAGGATACGAATTTCAGAAGGATCTGGCGAGCTGCCCAAGGTCACCCTGGGAAGTGGCAAGGAGAAAGGCAAAGGACAGTGGCCTCAGAGCCTAGGAATCCATTCAAAAGGCAAGCCTAACCTCCCACCCCCAGGGACAGGTTCCACGGATTGCCGTTCGACTCCTACCCACAGTTAGGGTGTGAGGACCCTTGGCCGGGCCCAGGCCGTGGGTGCTGGCTGAGGGTGGGGGCGAGCAGTTACCCAGGGCGGCTGGGACCACCCGGACTTTCCTGCAGAACGCAGCGGCACCATCTACTGGTCAGTAATGGTCACTGCGGGGAGGACGGGCGGCTCGGGCCCTGCTGTGGGGTGACAATCAGCAAATCATGGGCACTTGGAACCACACTCACTGCAGAGAATGAGGCCTGAGGGGAAGATGGCGGAAGATAGTAAAAATGAGCACACTTCAGTCAGAAGCCCTGAGGGGCAGGGTGGCACCTGCCTTCCCCTAGCTGGTGACATGCACACCAGGGCTGCTGATGGATGGGCAGGGAGGGGTTCCTCCCTCCACGCCCCTCCCCATTCTGCAGCCACCCCCTTCCCATCCCCTACTCCCCTCCTTTGGTGCCGCCAGCCCTGGCCAGCCGGAGGGGGGTTGACCTCTCCAGAGCGAGGATCAAGGTGCCTGAGATGGAAGGAGCAGCCAGGACTCTTGCCCTTGGGACGTGGGGCTTTGTAAAGAGCCAGCTCCGCCTGAGAAAACAGGTGCTGGCCTGGCCTCTCAGCGGGCTTTGCTCCTAAGAGGACGGGGGGGAAGCGGGGGAGTGCTTGTGTGCCAGAGATCAGGTTTGCCCAGAGGGGTGCTCTTCAGTGTGACTGGGGTGTGTGTGTGTGATGCAGATTCCCAGAAGCCACTCTGGGTCCACTGAGGCAGAATTTCTCCAATGGGATTGGGGCCTCTGCAGGCTTCTTGAGCTCTGAACACGATTCCGGAAACAGAAGAGCTGCTTGGGATCTTCTTCTGTCCCTCCTTCCCTGACTTCAGCTTCAGGTGTTTTAAATGACCTGCTACCTCCCACTGCCCCACAGGGTACCAGGTTTGGAAGAGGTTTGCACCACTTTGTGCCTGCAGTGGGGGGAGTCTCCACGTCGGTGATGGTGGAGGCCGCCATCCAGGATGTGGCTGCCTTTGGGTCTGGCCCCTGCATTGTCCCTTAATATCAGCGTGACCATGGCGTCCCTTGTCGTCTGAGCCTCAGTGAGCTGTCACGCCGCGTGCCCACAGGCCATGTGAGCACACTCACCGGCCTCGGGCCCTGCCACCTCTCAGTGCCGTGGCCCCCTCATCTGGCGCTCGCCCTGCCTCAGCTGAGTGCTGCCTCTTGTCTTTTGAGTTACGTGCAAATAAAAGCCAAGAATTCATTAACTAATGCCTTGTACTTTATATGCTTTTAGCGTTTATGACGCTCATCCTATTAATCTTAGCTTTGCGAAAACCCTATGGAGATAGAAATCAGGAGTTCCCCTTCACCCCATTTGGCTGGTGAGTAAATTGAGCCCCCCCCCCCAAAAAAAGAGAGAGATGACTGTTCCAAGGGCACAAAGCCTTTTCGAGCAGGGCAGGTGGAAGAGCTCAGACTCTGGCCGTGTCCCTGGATCCCTGGGCAGGCTCTGTGGACCCTGGAGGGCTGTCCCCACCTCCCTTCAGACATTCGGGACCCTGAGAGGGACCCAGAAAACACACTCCTTTTCAGGTATCTCCCTTTGCATCATTCGGGTCTGTGCTCACCTTGGCTTCTGAGAGCAGCCTTCCCCTTCCTCGTCAGATCCGCATGCGTCCCTGACCCCCTCCCAACAGGTTTGCTTCCTGCCTCCTAGTTCTCATTGTCTGAAAAGACCTTGTTGGCTTTGTTTACCCAACTCTCCGAGAGAGGGCACCTCCTTGCCTTAGTCCCATTCCTTGTCATGGCTGTCCCAGCCCCCACGGACTGTCCCTCAAAGTTGACGGGTGGGGGGGGAGGGGCAGGTGCCTTCCCTCTCTGCAGAATTGGGAGGGACAGTCCGTTACCCTCTCCGCCCCGCACAGATACCCCAAATGCTTGTTGCACCAGACCGTGCCTGGTCTGCTACTAAGCTCTGGCCCTGCCCTCACTGCATCCTGCGTGGGCGCTGGGGTGAGCGGTCCCAGGGTCAGAGGCCTGGGGAGTTGCAGGCTCTGAAGTGGGGCCCCTCTCCTGGTCGGCACTTCTTGTCTTCGGTCCTCTGAGAGGCCTGCCTGCAGCGGTGGGCTCCCCGTCGCTCCCCCCCCACCACGAGGGTGCAGAAGCTTGTCACAGAGCAGGGCCACCCCCCCGGGGGTGCGCAGTGCCAGGCCCCCTGCTGCCAGGATGACCTTCCTCTGGGGTCTCAGCACGGGCTTCGGAACTCCTCTTTCTCTTGTGTTTGGGCTCGTGGTAATAGAGGGGCTTTATTCCCGTGATATTGTGAAGTGCCTGCCCGCGGAAAGCACCTCATTGTATCTGCAGGCCCTGGTGCCGTGGTGGGCACTCCGTCTCGAATCCCCAGTGGGGGCACAGGAGGTGTGGCTCTGTGGGGTCAGGGCCACAACCACCGCCCCTGTGTGAGAAGCTTTGCGGACACTCACATGTACCTGCATGGGTGTGTGTGCTTGTGCATGCGTGTACGTGTCGGGGGGAGTGGTGAGGGCTTGTTGACCCGTGATGGACTCTTGGTGAGGTGAGAGGCTCTGGGAGGAGCCCTCAGAGTCCTACGGCGCTGAGGTCCTACCACCCCGGTACCTGCGGGTCCCACCAGAGCCAGCGCCGACTGGAGGCCAGACTTTGTGGCCTGGAAGGCTGGGTAGGCCGGGCTACAAGAGAAGGCACCATTATCCCACATGGCCGCTTGCTCAGACCTTTGGGGAAGGTGGCAGGGACAATGAGATGAGGAACGCTTGATCTGAACATGCATTGGAGTCGTGCTTTTCTGGGGTGTCTTTTAAACACTGGAATGGTGAGCTTACAAACCTGCCAGAAGCTAGGGTACCCCTGGGCCCTCCAGCCCACCTGGCCCCAGCCCCCAACCTCCACCCCCAATTCCTCCCACCACCAGCCCTTAAGCCCAAAGTTTACCCCCCACCAAGGCCCTCATGCCCCCTTCTCAAGGCCGCCTGCACCCATCCCCTCCCTTGGCCTTCACTGAGCCCCGAGGCTGTGGAGCCCTTTGACCACCACCCCTCTGCTGTCCCAGGCAGCCTCCTCCAGATCCAGCAATGTCAGCCGGGTGGGAAGAGCTTTCCCAGAGAAATGGATGTGGTGGGGAGACCACGCAGGGGGGCAGCTCTCCCCCTCCAGACCCAGGCCCTACTTCCTTGTGTCTGTCCTCCCCAACCCGAGGCTCTTAAAAGGACCCCTTCACTTGGTTCTGGAGCAGAAGTTTCTTCTTTCCTCCAGACACAGATGACAGAGTTGGGGCTGAGTGAGGGGCTTCAGACTTGGGGAAAGGCTTTGCCAGCAGACTGTGGAAGTCATGGGGGTGTCCATCTATGGGGGAGGGCCAGGGAGGCCCTGAGGCATCAGTGGCTTCTCGGACAGGGCTGGGGGCTGAGGGATGGAGCCTTGGGCTTGGTTCCCTGAAGGTATGGGAGAGGCTTCCAAAAGTGTCATCCAAGATCCCTGGAGCAAACCACCTGAGCACCCAAGAGGAAGGGGTACTTCCTCTGGGTGCTGCTTGGGGAGGCTGTCAGGGTCAGTGGGGAGAAAGGGAGGGGGTCCCCAGGGCAGTGGTGTCACGATGGGAGGACCCCCCACACCTTCCATGGGGCATGACCCGGGGCATTCCTAAGTTGGGACCTGCTGGGGCCCGTTATTACTAATGGATTCCTTTCAACCTTCAGAATACTTGACCTGTTCTGAAGCACTTTATAAAACTGGCTTTAGTGCAGAAGCTGTGGTGCTGGCGTGAAAGAGACGGGAGTAGACCCCCGGGTGCAAGTCGGACGTGTGAGCCCCTGGGGAGGGGTCTTCAGGCAGACAGCCGAGGCTAATGGACACACGCTATGACCAATTTCGGAGCTTTACTGGAAAGTCCACAGGGCTGAAGATTGTTCCTGTGAGAGCCTAAAGCACAGGTCCCCTCCCAGGCATCTCACCTTGGGCCATTTTCTCCTGTGGTTTGAAGAGAACTAAAGTTTCAGAGAGTAATTTAGAAAACCTGCCCTGAATCCAGGGGTGACCAGGTGTCAGGGAGGCTGTGCGTTCACTTCTTGGGGTGACAGTCTGCTCATGGTGGGCCACTCACTGAGCCCCCAGTGCCCGAGCAGCCTCGGGTGGGCATGCGGGCCGGAGCTGGGGCCCCAGTCCCTGGGGGTCTGCTGACGTCCAGATGACAGAGCCCAGCAAAACTGCCCTTGTCCCCTCACATGTGCGTACCTCTGAATGGGAACACTGTGTTTGGGGGCTCAGGGACTCCTGCCTCTCACCTGAAAGAATGAGAGGCCCCATGCCGTTTAGAGCAGGGGAGGCAAAAAGATCAGATTTCTAGAAAGACCCTCTCGTGGCAGCATGGGGAGTAGTCTGTGGGTAGAAGGTTCAGGTCTTAGTCTTGCTGCTCTAACAAAGCACCAGAGGCTGGGGGTGTATAAACAGCGGAGGATGGAAGTCCCAGATCAGGGTACTCATGTGGTCGGGTTCTGGTGCGAGCCCCCTTCCAGGTGACAGACGGCCACCTTCTTTCTGTGTCCACATGTGACAGAAAGCAGGCAAGATTGCTCTCTGGGGTCCCTTTTATGAGGGCACAGATCCCATTCCTGAGGGCTCTACCCTCCTGACCCCCCACCTCACCTCCCAGAGGTCATACTTCTAATACCATCCCATGGGGGGTTAGGGCTTCCACATAGGGATTTTGGAGGGACACAGGCAGTCCATTGCAGTTCACACGGGCTAGTTGAAGGCCATCCTCAGGTCCAGGATGGAAGGAGGTGGTGGTGGTGGTGGCAGAACTGGACAGAGACACACTCGGGATAGGTTTGGTGGCAAAGCAGAGGGACAGCCCTCGGGGATGGGCTGGATACGGGGGTGAAGGCCTGTGTACCTGGGATGGGGGTGGGGTCTGAGACGAGGAACTGGGCTCAGTGCCCGGATGGAGCTTTGCTTTGGGCATGTCGAGAGGGAGCCATCCCAGGAAGCCAGCAAGTAGGCTGTTGAGTATGTGGGGTTGGGGTTCAGAGAGCTACAGTGTCCTTTGCCAGCACGGAGTCCGCAGGATGCCTACATTCCATGGCCTCATGGAGGAGGATGAGCCTGCGGGGAGCTGAGAAGGAACAGCCAGAAAGGGAGGAGGAGATGATGACCACAGGCCTCCCGACGTGAGGGTACAGAGGTCGCACATAGCGCTCACTTCGGTGGTGTTGGAGTGGGGAGGTAGCGGCCAGGCGGGGACATGCTGAGGAATGGGTGCAAGCCAAACAGGCAGTTCTTTCTAGACATTTGTCCTCCAGAGGGAGGAGGGAGGGGGTCCACGGGAGGTGGGGATGTGGGGAGGGAGGCTTTTGAACCCGCCTGGGGACACGGGAGGATATTTAAAAGCTGTTGGAAAACCCAGCTGATATAGGACGTGGTTCAGAGAGGGATGGGGTCACAGGTAACCCGCCACACGGGGAGCGGAGGTGAGGCTCTGTCGAGTACAGCCAAAGGAGGGGCAGCTGGAGGTTCGAGGAGATGGGGGAAGGTATGAAATGGTGCTTGCCCAGAGGGAGAGGGGGCACTTCTCAGGGGCATCTTTCGGGGTCACCAGCAAGTTTTGAGAGCATTTTGGTCCTTGAATTTGGAATGGAACCAGTCTGCCTTGTTGGGTGGTTCTGGCTTTTTCCAGCTGCAGGCCCGCAGGTAACAGGTGGTTGGAGTTGTGCCGAGGCCCTGGGGCCGACAGGTGGGGCTGGGAGTCGAGGGTGTTGGGCAGATGTTATGGGACTGGTGGACAGCAGCATCCAGACTAGGCAGGTTGATGCCTTTAGCAGCAGAGTGGGTCAGAGGGGAGAACACGGAACAGCTAGATGGGGGGGGGGGGGGTGTCCAGAGGGGACTGCTGGTCATGGGGACCAGGGAGCCACAGGACAGCCAGCCCTGTGGACCCTGGAGTGAGGGGGAGCCTGAGAGCCAGAGCCAAGGTCCCTCAGAAGGAAGGGTCTGGCCGAGGGGCGGGCAGGGAGAGGGAAGAAGGCAGTGACATGGAAAGGAAGGCTGAGCGATGGTCTACAGGTTATAGACTATGGACCCAGGGCCAAATTCTCCCAGCCACCCGGGTCCGTGCATGAGGTTTTCCCAGAGCACAGTCGTGCCTGCTCATAGACAGATGGCCTGGGCCTGCTTTTGTCCTCCGGATGCAGAGGTGACTGGTTGCACACAGACTGCAAAGCCTAAGATATTTGCCATCTAGCCTCTGGCGGAAAGGGTTTGCCGACCTTACCTACAGCTGCCTGTCCAGGGCAGGAGCCACTAGCCACATATGGCTATTTCTCTGTAAATTAATTAGATTGCATAAATTTTAAAGATTTCCTCTTGCAGTAGCCCCAGTTCAAGTACTCCGAAGCCACACGTGGCTAGTGGTTCCCGTATTAAACAGCACCAAGCTAGAACATTCTACATCGTGGCAGAACCATTGACAGCACTGGTCTAGAAGCAGCAGGGGAAGCAAGGACCATGTTACCCAGGGGTGTATGGGATGAGGGTATATGGGATGTGTATGGGGTGTGGGGACCCACCCAGGTGGGCATGTGACAGGACCAGAGCCCTACAGTGCAAAAATGGAAGAGAAGGCCCCAGAAGAACTAGAGGGTAGTGGGCAGTTTCTGCTCCCTGTCCTGAGTCCCAGAGGGCTCTGGGGCAGGCACAGAAATGCTGTCCGGTTTGGGAAAGTGCGTCTCTGGGATTGCAGCATATGGTTGTCACCTTCCTGGAGGCTGAGGTGCCCTGAGTGACAACTGCCCGAGGCCCTGGAACTGTCCTCCTGAGCCATGCACATGGACTTTTCTGGCCTGGGTGTTGATTTTGCATAGTTCCTCGCACTGTACACCGTGTGGGATGAGGGAAGGAGACTGGCCTCCCTCTGTCGGCTGCAGATGGGCGACGCCTTTGTCTCTGTCCCTGCGGCCTTGTTCCTTTGTCCTCTGGAAGGATGCTAACTGTGCCCTCATCAGTTCCAGGTCCCTGTGAGCCAGAAGACCTCATTGATGGGATCATCTTTGCTGCCAACTACCTGGGGTCTACCCAGCTGCTCTCAGAACGTAACCCTTCCAAAAACATCAGAATGATGCAGGCTCAGGAAGCCGTCAGCCGGGTCAAGGTACTGGTGGGCTTAGCAGAGCCCCGGTTCACTTTGGGGGAGGGGGCACTGGAGTGGGGGTGGGTGACCCCACAGCCCTCAGCACGGAGAGCAGGAAGGCCTGAGGCGCCTGGCGAGGCCAAGGGCGACTTTGGCCTGTCTGGAAGAATGCCGGGGCCGGGGGCAGGGGCAGGGGCAGTTGGCTCCTTCATGAGGAACCACCACCTGGCCAGTCGGAGTATGATTTTTAGAGGCGATTGGTCCACAGCATTCCACTCATAAAACATGTTGGGATGGAGCCTCAAGTCCCATTTTGATGGTATGTGTGTCTTTGGCACCAAAGTGCTTGCAGAACGGGAAACAAATCCCATGTGTCAGTTAAATTCATGACCTCAAGCATTCTGACATGCTTGCTGTGCTGGCTACACACGGAATTGCCTGTGAACAGTGGGTGCAGCCGGGCAGAGGGGGATGAGGCCAAGTCGGCAAAGCTAATGGGGTCCAGAGAGAAGGGCAGGGTGGTCCGCGGAGGTGCCCCCTCTAGGCAGGAGGGGGTCTGTGGATGCTGCCAGCCCCTGGGGCTGAGAAACCATGTCAGGCCCCTCCTCTGTCCTCACGGTGCACTGACCTCCTTTATGGAGGCGCAGGGGCCTGGGGCACGAGCCCATGGCGGCCAGGAGAAGAGAAGCGCAGAGCCCAGGGCCCTCCCGCCCCGCACCCAGTCCTGCTCCTCTGCCTGAAAGCCTGGTTCGCCTCTGCAGGCCGGTGGCATTGCTCCATCCGGCCGTCCTGTCTCGCCCTCGCAGATCTGGGGGGTGGTTGGTGATTCCCAGTGCTCGAGGGACACGTGTGGGGGCTTCTCATGGTCAGGGTGTGTGCTCGCTGACGTGGCGGCCGCCCACTCATCCTGCCCCTGCAGGGGGGCTTCCCCTGAGCACAAGGCCGAAGTCCCAGGGTGTTGACAAGACCGAAATAACTTGGCCGCCCTTCTTTCTCTTCCTTTCTTTCTTCCTTTATCCGTTTTTCTTTTCTCTTACATGCTGCTCAGAGGATGCAAAAGGCTGCTAAAATCAAGAAAAAAGCGGTGTGTAGGGCTGAGGGGTTTGCCTGGGTTTCTGGGCCTCATTCTGTGACGTTTGGGGGGCGGCCCTGTTTGCAGGAACATACATCATGCGGCAAACAGCTTTTTCCTCTTCCCTGGGCAGATAGACTTCGGAACAAAACCATAGACAAGTTTTTAAATTTTTAACCACCCACTTACAGAAGAATCTCGTCATCGCCCTTTTTATAAATTTCTTGTTTAGTCTCTCCTGTGCTAGAACGTGGTTAATGCCATGATGTCACTGTTTCACGCAGACGTTTTTACAGGTGACATTTGATATGATCATGTGATGCATCTAGCACTTAGGCCTCCTGTACAAAATTAATTAAATTGTTCTGATATTTAAAGACTCATTAAGCTTAATTTACTAAATCAGGATGATGGTGAGAAGGTCAGTTTGCCCATGAGATGTGTTCCCCACTGGAAAGAGTTGCTGCAGAGCGCCTGGGTGGCTCAGTCAGTTAAGCATCTGACTCTTTTTTTTTTTCTTAAGATTTTTTATCTATTTTTTGACAGAGAAAGAGACAATGAGAGAGGGAACACAAGCAGCGGGGAGTGGGAGAGGGAGAAGCAGGCTTCTTGCTGAGCAGGGAGCCCGATGCGGGGCTCGATCCCAGGACCCTGGGATCATGACCTGAGCTGAAGGCAGACGCTTAACGACTGAGCCACCCAGGCGCCCCAAGCATCTGACTCTTGATGTCAGCTCAGGTCTTGCTCTCAGGCTCGTGAGTTGAAGCCCTGCATTGGGCTCCATGCCCAGTGTGGAGCATACTTTAAAAAAAAAAAAAAAGAGCAGGGGAAAGAGTTTTTGCAGCATGAGCCAACATTAAAAAAAAAATCAAGTTGACCTCCAGTCATTTGTTTGTAAACCTGGTCATTTAGTAAATGCTGGGTCCTCCCAATACAGGAAATCTCAAATGCTCAGGGTCAGAAGACACTGATTTAGTGCAGGCTTGTTGCTTAAATGGCAAGAGATTTAGTCCTCCATTTCCCACCTAGAAAGCCATTTTCTGTCTGCGTGGCCACAGGAGCCTGTCTGGGTTCTCCCTTCCTCCTGCGGTGAGACTTCTCTCCCTGTGACATTTGCTCTTTGCCCAGTGGTGTCTCCTTGGATTCCTTGAGCTGTAGGAGAGGAAGGAGCTCACCCATCTCCCTCTGCCCAGTGAGCTTTCTGCTTGGCGCTGCCAGGCAGTGTAGATGGACCTGGCTTTGCAGAGCTATGGTTGGGGTAGGCTTCCCCGCAACGGAGAGGGACGCCTAGCCTGCAGTTTGCCCAGGGCACCCCTGGGCTGCCCAAGCACCAGGCAGCTGGAGCGGGGCTCTGTTGTACACCGCAGCCTGGTCCTCGGTCTGCCATCGGGGGAGCCCAGAGGGGCCCGGAGCGGGTGCATCCAGCTCGGAACAGCCTCTGCAGCCTGCTGTAAACCTGGAGAGCTGTTCTTCCCTGCAGGCAAGGAGATGTTCAGGATCGTTGCTGAGGGTCCCTTTTCTGGTCTGCTCACATCTGGCCAGGCAAGTGCTGAGAGGAGGGTACTTCACGAGTCTGGGACCAGGAGGAAGCAGTGTCCCCTGCACAGCTAACCTGCTGGTGACTATGGGGTCATGGCCCCCCCATCCACAGACATGCCCACCCTGTTGCCTGGTGGCCCTCTGTTGGATTCCTGCTATTGACACTCCCCCTTTCTTCCAGCAGAGCGTATCACAGGGCGAGCTTTGCTGTTCCCTGTTGCCGATCATGTTTTGGCTTCATCTGTTCACCCCCAGTTTGAGCCCGCTCAGCTTCACGTTTGTCACTCTTCTCTCATTAAGTGCACAGGCCTCGAGTTTCCTCCAGAAACTGTCACGAAAACCAAGTCCACCTGCAACTTTCTTTCCTTTTTTTTTTTTTTTTTTTTGCTTCTGGCCCAACCTACTTTCTCAAGTAAGAGGGTTTTGAGAAACAGTCGCGTAATATATAACGTTTAAAAGCTTGTGGGCATACACTATAACCTGGTTTTTCAAATCAGAGAAAAAGTAGTTCCTCTACATTCCTGCAGACTGTCTTCAACTGGGTAATTTTGAACTCTCTTCTCTTTTAAAATCAGTTAAAAACAGTGTCACCTCATGGTGGGCTGAAAGCCCCAAAGACCTTTTATCTTGAAAACTGAGCTGCAGTACAAATTTATCAATATTATACAGGGCCTCTCTGCGACTCCGATTTCTTGAGGAATTGTCAGCAGGGGGATTTCAGATTCTTTAGCGAGGAATTAAATCACAGTTTCTGCTCTTTTGAAGTGGAAGATATGCCACTGTGGGCTCCCAGTGACCATAAAGAATTTCTTACCTCAGTGGGTAAACCGGAAGAATTTGTATTTCATTACCACTGTGCAGTAGTAATTAGGATTCCCATGGTTGTAAAAAGCAATGAAAAGCTGTCCTGGTTTAGAGCAGACCCTGGATACATAGTTCCCTGAGTTTCTAGAACATTCCATGGACACATAAGTAATGGCCATGGAATGAACACACTCCAGGAGCTGACAAAACAGGAGCGTTTGTGTGACAGCTTCTTCTGGTTTTTCCCATGTTGCTGGGAGGGCAGCACTGAGTCCTGTTGGGGTCTTGCTTCCCTTAGGGTTTTTGGAAGATCAGCATTAAGCCTGCTGGGGGGTTGACATAACTAGGGCTGTTTAAATCAGAAGAAGAGGCTGACGATCTAATCCATCCTCTTTGAAAATTCCTTCCCCATTTCCTGGGGATATTTGGAATCCCAAATCCCAGAAATGTATGTAGCCCGAGTACACAGACCCTGTGCCTTTGCTGAGTTTGATAAGGGTTGGCAGGCAGGCCTACTTTTTAGGGAGTGGAGGGGCTGCGCTTTGGATGCTGGGACCCAAGACCCCAGGCGTCCGGCCCCCCTCCATGCTCAGGCTTCCGGAAGCTGTCTCCTCCCTCCTTCTTCACGCCCTGTGCAAACTGCCTTTAGAACTCACTTCGCTCCGGATTGCGCTGGAAGGCGGCATGCAATTTAGATTTCCCATGGCTGCTCCAAGCTGGAGTAGCATTTCCCTCTAGGGCCTTTCAGGGTCATTAGTCAAATTGTCAGGCCTTTGTTCAAGTTAGTTTATTTATTTATTTTTATTTATTTTATTTGTAACAGTACCCACTGTCCTTTCTTAGAATTCGGAGGGGGATGCCCAGACTCTGACCGAAGTGGATCTTTTCATCTCCACCCAGAGGATCAAGGTGTTAAATGCGGACACACAGGTAAGCGTTTTAAAGACCGTTGTTTAAAATCATGCACTTAAACCCCTAACTTCCCACTTCAGGGACTAGAGCAGAACGAGATCTAGCTGCGGGAGAACTTTCCCTCTGGGAATGAGCTGAAGGGCTGTCCCCCAGGACAGTCGCTCCGGACCCCGGTCTTGAATGAGTTGTGGCTGTGGAATCTAGAGGGAGCTGCAGGCGGCCGAGGAGCACCAGGCTAGGCAGAGAAAAGCCTGCCTGTAGGTGTGCTGCAGCTGGGATTAAGTAGGCAAAATGAAGGGGAAGGAGCAGGGAGTCGGAAGCTGTGTGCTCACCATCAGCATTCTAGAAGGGCCTTCCTGAAACCTGTGCATGACAGGCCTGGGGAATCGAGCAGGAGGGTGGAAATGCCGTGTGAGCCCTCGGCCCTCTGAGTGGGTGGTGTTCCAGCAGGGGTGGGGCTGTCTTAAGATTTTCTACCTGTGAACCCTGTGCTGTGGTCAGATTCTGCTCATTTTTCCTGGGCCTTCATCACTGCTGTTGGTGGAGAAGACAGATCTGTGAGGAACAAGTGAGCCAAGGAGAAAGAGGGCAGGAGGGCAGGAGGCCAGGGGCATGGGCCAGAGGGAGGGAGGGGTCGGGAAGGCCTCAGGCAGTGCTGTGTCCTTGAGGTTTGCTGAGGGAGAGGGAGGCCCCACTGTCCCTGGGGTCGGACCTCCATTCCTGGGCCTGTTGGAGGACAGAGGATGGCCAGATACCAGGGTAATGATCCCTTTGCTTCTTTGTCATCAGCAAGTAATCTGTGTGCTGACACTCCAGATGTGTGGGGACCCTGTTCCCCAATACCCATTTTGCCTGCAGGTTTTGGCACCCAGTGATCATCTTGCTTGAGTTGGTTCCAACACCGGAAGTGCAAAAATGGTGCATTTCCTAATTATGTCACGCTCTCCACTTTTATTATTGGACCTCTCCCTGTGCAGAAGACTTTTTGTTTCTTTCTCTCTCTCTTCACTGTGGACCGATGAGTTGTTTTTTTTAACTTGTGTTTTAATTATTATCCTTATTATTCTTTTTGGTGCTCTGGTGATCCCCAATTCAGCCAGAGACCTTTAAACTGGGTCCTGGGTGGCTTTGACATCTTCCCTTTAGTCACTGAGCACGTCCTTGCTTTCTGAGGTAGCGAGGCATTCCCAGCTCCCCTTACGCTTCCCCTGCCCCAGACCTGGAATCAGCCATTTCTTGAGGAGCCACACACAGTTCCTTTTCATGGGGAATGATATTACAGAAACAAAGACCTGGGTGCTGGCCGTGTTCACCGTCGCAGGGGTCTCCTTGTTCCTGGGCCCTTGCAACGAACAGAGCTAGACAGTAAATCTATTTTAAAATAAAGCCCAGCATTCATACTTGTACCTCTGTCTGCGAGGATGATGGCTGTGCCCGGGGCATGTGGCCAGAAATCAGGAAATGCTGAAGAGCCACCCTCGACAGTTCCCTGTCTGGTCCCCCCTCCTGAAAAGTGGCTCTTGTGGTTTGAAACCACCCCCCTAGCCTTGGCCAGGAAACAGATCAGCTCCTGGAAGACAGACGTGGGGTAATATCTGCTGTAAAAATGGATTCTGTGAGGAAGAAAAGGGCCTTCCGAGGTTGCAGAAGCAGCCAATTTTTCTTTTGTGGAAAAAGCACAAAGGCAATAAAAGACCAACTGATGAGTTTTTCAGAGCCTTTGTGTGCAGCCTTGTTAGGTAGGGGTCATGCTCACGACGCTCTGTGGAGATTCCTGTCAGACGACAAAAGCCATCAAGAGTAATGGACCTGCCAGGAGCTGAGGGAATTGAATGGCCACAGAGACCCATCCATCAGTCAGGGGAGCTGCCTCAGTGTCCCCTGACCGGGGCCTGCACTACTTGGGCTCCCTGGGAAGAACTCATCTGTGGAAAACATTGGCCTCGGAGCCTTCCTCATCTGCTAGGGAAAAGCACGTGCCTTGCAGGGAAGGGACCCTTCTCCAGAGCCACAGACCGCCTCTGATCAGGTGGGGACAGGCTTCACCCGGTGACAGCCTCCCCACTCTTCCTCCAGCAGGGACCAAGAGCTCCCCCTGATGTCGTGCCTCCAAGAAGCAGTGGGAGGGTGCTGTGGGGCGAAGGCAGATTCATCTTGGCTGTGCATCACTGCCCTCAAACACTCTGTTCCCTGGAGCAGTGATTTTCAACCAGGGTGCTGTTGTCCCCCATGAGGACATTTGGCAAAGGCTGGAAATTCTTTTGGTGGTCACAACTTGGGAAGGGGGTGATGGCTACTGACACCTACTGGGTTGAGGCCAGAGATGCCGCTAACCATCCTACAGTGTATGGAACAAACCTTCACAAGAAAGACCCCCTGCAAAGGTCATTAGTGTCAAGGCCAAGAAATCCCGGACTTGAGTGTTTTTTGATGGCTTGTTCTCCCTAATGTTTCCTAACCTGGATCCGCCCCACTCCTGACAGGAGACCATGATGGACCACGCCTTGCGTACCATCTCCTACATCGCGGACATTGGGAACATCGTGGTGCTGATGGCCAGGCGCCGCATGCCCCGGTCAGCCTCTCAGGACTGCATCGAGACCACCCCTGGGGCCCAAGAGGGGAAGAAGCAGTACAAGATGATCTGCCACGTGTTCGAGTCTGAGGACGTAAGTAAACACGCAGGCCTGCCGCGCCCCTCCCAACAGCCCCGACTTCACCAGGGCTCTGGCGGCATCCCAGGCTCTTTGGAAACCATGTCTCAGGTAGAAATCCTGTGCACCATCATGGATGTTTCCAGTGGAATCAGTGGGGTTTTCTTCTAACACTCGAGTTTGCAGAGACAGTGAATGTAGTTTTACTTCACTTCATGAAATACTTCCTTCAGGGCTGTTCGTAAATTGAACCGTAGTTAAATAGGCCAGGGGCGCTATCTGAAGAAATCCTTTAACACAATCTTTTTCTCCTAGAACAAATTACTCCCTGACTTTTCTGTGGTTAAGATGCACATTTTCACACGGCAGGCTTGTGCAAAAGGAGGCGACATCTGTGCTCGAGGAACAGCTCTGCTTTTGCTCATGGCCATTTCATGTTGGCATTTAAAATACTCCAGACTCGCTAAGAGACCATGAGCCCTTTGACTCTTTCCTTCAGTGGGATGAGAGCATCTTTCTGAGCCTGGAATTGGGAGAAGGAGACCAGAGAAGGGAGCAGGGGGCCGAGGGGTGAGCACCCGGGACAGTGGGCCAGGTCTCTCTGCTGCCCCCTGGCAGGCAGATCTTGCGGGTGTTGCCAAAGTAGAATTTTGAAAACCCATCGCTTCTCCATGAATCCTTGGAAAGGGGCATTCTTGTGCACATATGGACTTGCAGGGCAGGCACCTGAAGCAGAAGGGAATGGCCCCCAGATTTTTATATTTGAAGGCAGGGCTGAGGGATGGAGGTAGTCATCCTTTTGCTAAGAAGTTGAAGTCATCTAGAAGTGCTTTGAAGCGATGGTATATTGATGGGAGAAGAGAGTGTTCAGTGCTGTGAGGCCAGGAGAGTGCTGTGCGCACACGGATTCCTCTCCCCACGATCCAGATCTCCACGGGCACCTGGATGGGCACTTCCGTGTGACTCAGGGCTTGAGGATGACTTAGAGACCTGGTGGGGGGAGATGGGCCCTCGGGAAGGGCTGTGAGTGATGGGCAGGGTAAGGCCAGTGGCAAAGGGTACCGGCCCCTGTGGATGGCTGTGGGCTGAGGGCTAGCGTCAGGGGTGCCGCTGTCCGGGGGTGCTGCTGCGGCCCCCCTGTTCTCTGTGCAGGGGGAGATAAGGCTGAGGGCCAGCGGAGGTGGGTGTGAGTGGCACTCTGAGTGGCCCTTGAACAAGTGAAGGAAGGACCCACCCGGTGGGGTGCGGAGCGGGGGGACACTCAGAAGCTGCCCAGAGCATAGGACCTGGATGGTGGCTCCGTCCGGGGGTCTGCTGGGGATGAGTAAGGGATCCGAGGGTCTGGTGACAGCAGACGGAACACCCGGGGAAAAACAGAAGGTGGTGTTAAGGATAGCAGTGGATCTTTCTGAGACTCAGTTTCCCTCTATAAAATGGAGCTCAGGCACTGCCGGGCTGAGACCAGGATAGATGAGCCACACGGGCAAAAGTGCTGAGGCAAAGCAGTGCTGGGGTATGGCAGCTGCCTTTCCCTGCCTCACCTCCTGCAGGAGGCCGCCTCTGAGGGCCAAGCTGCCAATGCCTGCCCTCTCCGAGCCCCCTGCGCGGGGCTCCTGGCCTCACAGCACTGAACACCCACAGGCCCTGGCTGTGAGCTGGGGGGCAGGGGAGCCCCCTTGTCTGCAGGGCTGCCAGTGTGTGTCCCCCAGGCCGGCTGGAAGGGACACCAGGACACAGGGCGGATGGGGAAATGGGAGACCGTCACCAGCAGTTGCAGGGGAGATGCCAAGGGCTCCTGGATTGCACCCCAAGGAACCTAGGCATGAACGGCCTCACTGTCCCCAGGAGCTCCTGTGGGTTGGGGTGGGGCACCCAGGCAGAACCCCAGGCAGAGTCCCAGGGCATCGGGCAGCACCGCCAGGCTATCTGTGCAGGGGTGAAGGGAGCGATGCTCTCAGAACCCCTCCCTGTCAGGGGACCACAGTCAGCTGGGGACAGACCCGACAAGCTTTGGGACTGGGGCAGGGCAGGTCCTGGGTCCCCATCCCCTGCCCCTACCCTCTTCCGGCCTCTTTCCAAGGCCTGACTCCCAGCTTCAGCCAGGGCCCTGGCTACTGCTCTGCTGCTCCTCAGTGCACCACCTTGGGCTCCCCACCCTCCAGTCCACACGTGTCCAGGCCGGGGTATCTCCCAGTGGCCTCCAGGCACCACAGCTCTGGCCAATCCACCCTAAGTGGTGCGGCCAAAATGCCAAAATGCTGGTCTTGGGAGTGAGCAGGGCTTATTCCTGCCAAGTGAACATCGGCTTGTCCTTCCTGTAAACTCTTCCGGACCCAGTGTGGGAGGGCAGTTCAATCAGAGTCCGTACCTCTTTGGGGAAAGCCTTCCACGCTCCGGCTCTGCCTTTATCATCCGGCCCAGCCCACTTTGGTACAAAGACATACTCATTTGTAGCACTTAAAGCGTGCAGTGTGTAGAGGGAGGAAGGGATTTAGGCATTTAGGTCATGTCCTTGGTTTTACCATTTTCTGCTCCTGAGGTTTGCAGGGGGCGCCCATGCAGAAGGCCCCTTTGATGGCTGTTGGGAGGCAGGTGGCGGCAGGCGGTAGAGCAGCCCCAGGGCTCCCGCAGTCAGGGCTGGGTGTGGAGGAGGCCCTGCTGGGGGCCAAGCCCCTGGGAGCCCTGTTGCTCTCCAGGGCTACATGCTTGCCAGAGTGCTTGGTGTCCTTCCGGGAGCTCGGGACTTTAGCTCTTGCCCCTCAGCCGTCCCCTGTCTGCACACTGGCTGGTGACAGGCAAAGCCTGGCAGTGACTTTTCAATGTCCAGGACTCTGCAGTGTCGGAGCTTCAGTAACGTGCACACAAGTGGTTCCCTGTAGTGGAAAGAGGTGCTATGCTCTGTGGGGTCTATGCCGGTGTCTCCAGGTCTTGTGCTTCTCATCAGCCTCAGCCTGGAACAGCCACCATCCCCCCACAAAAACAGATGGACACACACTCTGCCTCCCCGGTTGACACTGGGTTCTGTTGCTAATGAGACATAAATGTGAGGGAGACAACTGAGAGTCTCTGTGACCCTCCTCTGAGAACGCACCTCAAGTCTACTTTTGGAGTAAGATGGGTGGAAAGAAAATATACTGCAGCCACCAATTAAAACAACAAAGATAGGATATTTAGCAAACAATTCATAATTTTCCCAGACTTTATTTGAAACTGCGCTTTGTCCTGGATGGTCAGGGACGGAAACAGCTCTGGCGGGAGCAGTCAGGACCGGTCCCTGCCAGGTACAAAGCAGCAGAGAGGCTCACCCCACGGCCGACCGTGGGGTGTTGGTGGCAAGACAGCTATCCACCAGAGGAGACCCTACAGTTTCTCTCTTGTTCCTTTAAGCCCGGGCAAGGGCCCCCTGCAGACTTACATGTGTACCCTGCGCCCAGCCCGGCCGCGGCCCCTCCTCTCTGGGCTGCATGGCACGCCTGTGGTTCTGTGCCGGTCCCTAGTGGGCTTCTCCCTGCCCGCAGGCCCAGCTGATCGCACAGTCCATCGGCCAGGCCTTCAGCGTGGCCTACCAGGAGTTCCTGCGCGCCAACGGCATCAACCCCGAAGACCTGAGCCAGAAGGAGTACAGCGACATCATCAACACCCAGGAGATGTACAACGATGACCTCATCCACTTCTCCAACTCCGAGAACTGCAAGGAGGTGAGCCACGCGCGCCGTGGGCGGGCCACGGGATGTCATGCTGCAGTGGCCCCTGCCGCCCACGCTGAGCCCCTGCAGACCGGAGCCGCCCGGCGATGCCCCCGAGCAGCTCCCTGGGAGAGGACACGAGAGCGAGCCCTCGAAGGGCCCTCACGCAAATCCCTGTCCTCACGGCGGAGTGACGTGCTGCCCCGAATGTACGTTTGCTCCTGCCTTCGGAGCTGAGCACTGGGGTGTGAAATGAGGTGGTGTTCTAACAAAGGAGCTGATTACGATCAGTCTTAATGACCTTGAAAATGTGCCTTTTAATGCCGCTATTATCATCTACTGGAGCTCAGCACCCAGGAGGTGTTTCTGGAAAGCATTTGAGAAGCGTCTTCGGAACGGAGGACTTGGGTGCGCTGCTCAGGGGAGTTTCAAAGCTCCCAGAGGTGGAGGCCTGAGCATGGCCCAGTGTGTGCTGCTCAGGGATCTGCAGAAAGTCCTCCTAAGACACGGGAGCACATACCCTGCAGATGACCCATAACCTGACTGCTTGTAAAGAACTGAATGAAGGAATAATCAGACTGCTTGTTGAATGAATGAATGAATGAATGAATATGCGTGGCTTCTTGCTGAATGAATGACAGGCAGCTTTCTGAGAGAGCGACCCTTGGGGTGGATAGAAGGTAGGACTCTTCTAGATAGGAGCAAAAGCTGGGGGCAGATGTGAGCCCTGGAGTCTAACATTCTTCTCGCTTCCATGGGTTTGTGGGAGGTGAGAACAGCAGGAGCTAGGAGGATGTAGCCGCCGTGCTGGGGCCTGGAGGGGCCCATGCTGGGCACGGGCGGGAGGGAGTCTGTGGTTCTGGTTCCAGCTTGGGAGCCAGAGCTGGGCGAGGCCAGGGGGTAGGCGCGCAGGCCCCCGGCCCCCCTCACGGGCCCCTCTCACTGCTCATTTCCTTACAGCTGCAGCTGGAGAAGCACAAGGGCGAGATCCTGGGCGTGGTGGTGGTGGAGTCAGGCTGGGGCTCCATCCTGCCCACAGTGATCCTGGCAAACATGATGAACGGCGGCCCGGCGGCCCGCTCGGGGAAGCTGAGCATCGGGGACCAGATCATGTCCATCAACGGCACCAGCCTGGTGGGGCTGCCCCTCGCCACCTGCCAGGGCATCATCAAGGTGTGCACGCGGGGCCCCTGCCTTCTTTAATTCTCGCTGCCTTGTCCTTTCCCCCTTGACACGTGAGGAAACAGGTCCAGAGAGACCCAAGACCATACCATAGCACTGAAATCAGAGCAGGACCCGGGCTGCCCTTGGGGGTGAGAAGGGGACGTTTGGTTTCACTGATGCCAGTTCTGAGGGACGTAGACCCCAGGCAAGGGCTGAGGACCCCCAGATGTAGGGTGACCCGGTATGCATGGGAATTTCACAGGTTCACACTGAGAGTCCCATTTCCTGGGCACACGGGGAGGGGTGGGCCCCCTGCATGGGTCTGAGAGCAGGGAGGCCGCTCTGACCGTCTGTGCCTTTGCTCTGTCCAGGGTCTCCAGACAGGGGGCTCTGCCTGCTTGGGGGCCGCCCTGGGGTCTTCTGTCTGCATTCTGCCCCCACCCCCCTGTGGCTTGTTCCCTCCTCCCCCGCTGTGGTCTTGGTGCTGGAGGACACAGGCATGTCCTGCCCTCTCCGCCTCGGCCACCTCCACCGCGCATGTGTGGGCCTGGATGCAGGGGGCTGGCGGGGTGGGGTGGGATGCGGCTCTCCACCCCCCTGCCCCTGCAGCTGCTTCTGTCTGATGGCACAGGCCCTGGCGGGTGGACACAGCTAGGCAGGAGCTTTGAGCAGTTCTCGGGGCAGGCCTGGCCAGGGAGGGAGGGCTGGTGTGTGGCCAAGGAATGGGTCCCTCCAGCCCTGCTCGAAGCACCCTTGTCCCCGTCAGCCTGACAGGTGAAGGGCATTCTCGGGGCCAGAGCCAGCCCAGCAGAGCATCTGCATGACGGGTGACCACCTGGGAAGCTGGACGGTAGACACGGCAAAGGCCTCAGCCCGCGGTACCAGAGGCTTGGTCTGCCTGGACTCACCTCACAACCGTGGCCTGGGGCGTCCGCTGACAGTCACAGGTCGCCCTGAGGTTGCTTTGGCTCCGGTTGGCCCAGGCTTGCTAAGGACACTAGATCCTCTTGCTTACAGATTTTCACTGAGCCCCTTGCTCCCGTCCCCACCCCTGCCATTAGCACATTTTATTTTGAGGAAGGCTTCCCCCTGGTCCTTCCAGACAGAAGGTGCTCCTCCCGCATCCGGCGTGGGGAGGGCCCCTCCCACGACCCTCTGCGGGTGACCCTGGTGTTGTCCCGTTGGTCATCACCGTGGTGCACAGGGCCTGGCCTCTGGCTGTTCATGGTTTTCCCAGGCTCAGACGGCACCCACCCACCCGGGGTAGCCAGTCACCCCGCACACTGGTTGCATCGAAGGACGTGGAAGCCAAGAGGTGGCTGACCCGTCAGACTCATTCTCGTGCACCCAGGGCTCCCGCCCTGCCAGCTGACTCAGCCTCAGTCTGGGCCTGTGAGCGTGTGCTCGTAGGTGGCATCCACGGCTCCCTGTGATGCCTGCCCCCTCCTGCAGGGTCTGAAGAACCAAACGCAGGTGAAGCTCAACATTGTCAGCTGTCCGCCGGTCACCACGGTCCTCATCAAGCGGCCGGACCTCAAGTACCAGCTGGGCTTCAGCGTGCAGAACGGGATCGTAAGTCTGCCCTCTCCGCCTCGGCCACCTCCACCGCGCATGTGTGGGCCTGGATGCAGGGGGCTGGCGGGGTGGGGTGGGATGCCACTCTCCACCCCCCTGCCCCTGTAGCCGCTTCTGTCTGACGGCACAGGCCCTGGCGGGTGGGCACAGCTGGGCAGGAGCTTTGAGCAGTTCCCGGGGCAGGCCTGGCCAGGGACGGAGGGCTGGTGTGTGGCCAAGGAATGGGTCCCTCCAGCCCTGCTCGAAGCACCCTTGTCCCCGTGACGGCTGTTCCAACCACTGCAGTCTGGACACATCCGGCCAATGGCAACATCTGACTCTCTATGTTCAACAGATATTCACTCATTCATTCACCCATTCAGAGCCATCCGTGAGGTGCCTGCACTGTGTAGGCACTGAGGAAGCAGGAGGGCTTCCAGGAGGAGGTGATTCTGGACTCGAGTGAGTGTTGGTCTGCCCAAACATCTGTGCCTGTTCCTCAGGCCAAAGCTCTTCGTTCAGAGTTCCTGCCTTTTCTTTGACCCGTGTTTGCCTGGAGTGAATCTGTTTCCTTGGTCATCCCCTGTGCAAAGGTCCCAGTGGGCAAAGATGTGGCCACAGACGGAGGACAGAAGAGGCGAGGCCAGTCACTTCCAGATGGCTTAAGCCAGCTTTGAGTATTAAAGAACTGAGGAGGAGATGGTGCAGTAGGTGGGAGTCATGTCAGGGGAGGGGGGATATGTATGCCTGCCCATGAGCACAGAAGAGACAATGGGGGAACGTTCTAGAAAGACAACTGTAAATGAGTCAAAATTTTCTCTGTTGCTATCTGGTACAGAAGTGTGGAGAAGTACATGGAGCTGGGGAGAGCCCCAGGGCCATTTCTGTCCCTTCTGTGTTAGTAGTGCGCCCTTGCTGCTTTAACAAATGTTCTCCGAATCTCAGCATCCTGAGAGTTGGTTTCTCACTCGTTCACAGTCCACTGTGGGAGGGGTCCTTGCTCCACAGAGCCACTCAGGGGCCCAGTCGTGCCTTCACCTGGGTTTTGGAGGCCCCCACTAGCCACTCCGTGAATGGCGGCAGCTACAGGGAGATAGGGACCTAGGCGTGGCCCTTGCCATCTCTGGCCACAGCTCACTCGCCCGCACAGGACTCAGTCCCACGCCCCACAAAACATAGGGCAGGCTGGGAAGGTGGCCATCTGGTGCCTGTGACTAAGAGGGAAAGGGTGTGGGGGCATCTAGCCAGGGCTGGCCAAACCTTCCTGAGCGGGTCACTTCACCTCTCTGGGCTCTCCTCAAAATGTGGTTGTGAAGATTAACAGAGAAAATCCATAAAGTACACGGAGACATTTAAAGAAGGCCCCCTGGGGCCTGGATTCTACAGAGGAGAAAGGCCCCTTGGCACTTGCACCCAGGCATGGGGGCCCAGCCAGGTTGTCTGCATCCCCTGGGGGACTTCTGTCCAGGTCAGTGCATCTGTCCCAGGAGCTGGCTGGGGGGTGGTGTGGCCTGGCCCTGCCCAGCCAGGCTGCATACGTAGGTGCCCTTGGCACAAGTAGCTGCCCTAGGGACTCTGCAAAAATAAATCGCCCAGGGTCTCTGGCTGCAGCAGCTGTGAGCACTGTGTGGATGAGCACGGGCCCCACGCTCAGGGAGGCGCTAGGAGGGGCCTCCTGACCTGCCTCTGACGTGCTAAGCCCTCATCCAGGGCCTGCCTGGGAGCCATGCTGCTCCTTCAGAAGTGCCACCCTCCCAGGCTCCTGTGTGGGACTGTGAGCCCAGGACAAGCCCGATGCTGCCCCCTCCCCAGACCCCTGCCTCTCTTCGGCTTGTCTAATTACAAGGGCCCAAGGAGGAGCGTGGGTACTCGTGAGGAGGCGACTGCCACACACAGAGGTTCAGTAACTCACCCCAGGGCCCACAGCCAGGGAGGCCATCTGGGACTGGGGGAGAGAAGGCGGGGGGCAGAGACAAGGAAGGAGCGGGGCTAAGTTAAGGCAAGCAGGAGACGATGGGGACGCCGTCCCTGGGGAAGCAGCGGTGAGAGACAGGTGCAGGGGGCTCTGCGGGCACGCGTGAGCCTGCCTTGTCGGAGGCGGCCGGAAGAAGGTAGGGTGGCTGATGAGGGGGCTGTCCTGGGGAGGTGAAGGGGGGTGGTCTCTGCAGGTGGGGACGGGCACGCCGGTCCATGTCAGTGGCTGCGAGGCTGAGGGCAGTGAGGAGGGCAGAGGCGCTTTTTGGAAGGTTTGGCAGGTGTGGGGATAAAGGCAGCAGCAGATCTAGGCTTTGGGGGCCTCGGAGCTGGGGGGAAATGATACCCGGTTCTGCAGACAGCATCGCCTGGGCCGCGCCTCCCGGGTCTCAGACGCCCGGACAAGAGTCCTGAGCCAGAGTGCTGGTCACTTCGTGGTGCCTCTGCCACGGGTCCAGGGTGTGTGTGCAGCTTGGGGCCTGGGGGCGACACTGTGGATGAGAGGCAGCGGCGGGGGGGGTGGCGGTGGTTCTTGGGACGTCCTCCCCAGTATGTGGCAGCTGGCCCCGAGAGCGCCAGGGACGGTTTTAGATAAAGCAAGCGATTCTGCAGGGATTCTCCTGCTGTGATGCATCCCGCCCCCCCAGTGGCCCAGAAAACGGCTCAGGCTCTCCCCCGGGGAGCTCGGAGGCCCTGGTACCAGGCAGCTGCACCCACAGCCACTGCTCAGGCCGTGTCCCAGCATCTGTGGCGGCTGATGAAGGCCACAGGCTCCGTCGCTCGGCGGGGGCCTCGTGGCAGTGGGAGGAGTGTGTTTGGGAGAACACTCCGAAGGCCAGAGGGTGCTGGCTCTTCCTGACCGAGGGCTTGCTCTGGGGGCACGAGAGCAAGGCTTCGCCCTCACAGCGTGGTCAGGTCGGACCTCGGCTTCCAGCCCACCCAGCCTACCCAGAGGGACCTGGCCTGGTAACCGTCCCCTCCCCTGTGGTCCCCTGCCGCCTTGCAGTCGTGGAGCGTCCCCTGGCTGGCACCTCGCCCATGACCACCGGCCTCCTTGTCCCCAGTGCCCGTGAGGCTCTCAGAGGTTCCCTTCGGCCCTCACCAAGCCCCACGTGGAGTCCTGGCTCCCGGGAGCCCCTCCACCCCGCCTGACCACAGCAGGGCCGGAGGGTGGCAGGTCGCCTGGCTAGGAGATGGCATTCGTTAGCTCCTGGGCACAGCCCCTGCGGTTTCCTGCCTGATCGCTGCAGAAGCTTTTCCCATGGCAGGTGGCCGTCGTCCGTGTGCAGGGTGAGTGGTCCCAGCACGGGGGCGTCTGCGGAAATCTGGGTGCTGTCACGTGAGAGGTGAGAGGGAGGGTCCTCTGCACAGCTGTTAGTGTGCACACACGTGTGTGTGTGTACATACGGGTGTGCGCACGTTTGCATACAGGTGTGCATTAACGTGTGTGCGTGTGCACGTATTGCATACCTGTGTGTGCACACACCTGTGTGTGTTTGGGAGAGGTGCTAGCCCGGGCACTGGCCTCCTCCTGGAGCTTAGCGCAGCCTGTCTTTTCTCCAGAACGAGAGGCCCATGTGGCTAAGAAGCTGTATTACGTTTTGGGAATTGGCCTCCCTCACTCCCTTTTCTTTCAGACCCAGCTCTCTCCTGGGACATCTGTTTCTTCTTTTGTCTGTTTCAGTTGTGGTAAAATCAATTAACATAACATCTTAACCATTTTCAAGCGTCCAGTACGTTGTGCAGCCCTCTTGAGAAGTCTTCCATCGTGCAAAAGGGAAACTATGCACCCATCAAACACCAACTCCCCATTCATCTCTCCCAAGCCCAGCTTCTGGCAGCCACCATTGTACCTTCTGTCTCTCTGAACTTGACCGCTCTAGGTGCCTCATAGACATGAGTGGAATCAGACAGTACTTGCCCTTTGGGGACTGGCCTTAGTTAACTCCCAATGCCCTCAAGGTCCATCCACCTTGTAGCCTGTGTCAGAATTTCATTCCTTTTCAGGGCTGAATAATATTCCCTTGTGTGACTAGACCACATTTCATTTGTCCATTCATCCATCAGTGGACATTGGGTTGTCCCCGCCTCCTGATGGTAGTGAATCATGCTGCAGTGAACATGGTGTGCAGGACTTCTGTTTTTCCAGTCCGGCTAGTTTCATCGTTGCAAATACTCCTAGGCCCCCTGGTCCATCTGTCTGCGGTGTCAGTCCATCAATCAGTTCTAGGCACAAGGAAATGAAGGCCACCCCATGGGGAAGCTCTTCCCACAAGCCTCAGGCATCCCTGGGCAGCTGGTGTCTGCAAGGCTGGTCCAGTTAGGGAATGGCATTTTCTGTTACCATTTTACAGAGGACGAAGGAACAGGGAGGTCAAGGAACTTGCCCCAAGGCTCCCAGCTGGGAAGCGGCAGAGCAGGGCTCGGGCCTGAGGCCAGCCGTTGTGAAGAGCATGCTCACACTCCCACGGCCCATCATCAGACGCTTGTACAAGGGGCCAGGGGCCAGGGGGCAAGCGTGCGCACTTGGCAGCACTTGCGAGCAATGCAGAGGCCGGTACGTTTGTATCTAAGGCCCAGGGTGTTAGTAACCAACGTAAGTGTACACGGGGCCCTGCTTATGGCCTCGGTGGTGGGCCCGCTCGTCTCTCCTTTCACCAAGACTGCAGGGACTGCTGTGTCTCCCAGCAGTGTGGTGCCACTCGGCCAAGTTCCCCTGAATCCTCTGGAGAAGTTTGCTGACATCTGAGTTAGTCTTGCACAAGTGCTTTTTCCATTTTCAGCTCCATTACACCCAAAGTACAATGCATTAGTTTGCAGACAGGCCCCGGATGACCCAGTTAGCGCTATTTCCTAAATGGATCCTTCCTCTCGCTTCCCAAAACACCACCATTCAAGAAATCAAGATGTCTCCCGCGGGGAGACACCAGCCTTCTCCCCCGCAGAAGTGCACCCTGTGAGGTTGGAACGCACCCTGGTTCCCGTGGGCATGCCTCATTCGGGAAGGCCAGGACCTGTGTGTGCGCGCGCACAGCCTTCTCCTCAGCGTGTCTTGCTCCCCTTCTGTCCTCTCCCCCGGCCTAGCCGGGGTCACTGCCAGGGTCCAGGTCCATCCTCCTGGTCATTCCCTCTAAAGGGGCAAAGCTGTGTGTCCTGCTCCCTCTTCACTTTCTTTCCCTGACTCTCCATGACTAGGGAGGAGGCTGCCAGCAGGGACGTAACCGAGCCTGCACCTTCTACCGACTGTCCCAGCTTCTTTGCCCGGGAGCACACTGGGCCCTGCCTGACACTAGGGCAGGCCGGGAAGTGAGCCCGGTCACCCTGAAGCAGCTTCCTCGGGACCTCCCAAGAGCCAGTTACAGTGGGCACAAAATGCCCTTAAATCGTTTGGGGGGCAGACAAGGAATAGAAGTTACTCCTTAATTCTCGTATGGAGAATTGGGGCAGTCAGGTAGGCCACCCTGCTTCTCTCTCTCTCTGCCGGCCCCTGGTTGAGCCCCGTCTGAGCCGAGTGCTCGGGCTCCAGGACTGTGACCCGCTCTGTGGCAGGAGTCTAGTTGGCTGGGCAGTTGTGGCCTGGGACTGTGACGTCAGTCCGCACATGTCTCCTACTGGAAAGACAAGAGACCCCGAGGGCCGAGAGGGACCCACACGGTTGGTTGAGAAAGGCCTGTGGCATCAGTGACAAGGCAAAAATCCACAAAACAAAGGACAGATGGGAATCCTGCATATGGTGCCAGGGTCAGCCTGTGGGCAGTGGCCTTCTGAGCCTGTCTTGGCTTCGAAAGTTGCCATGCCAGGTCCTGAGGGAGGGAAGGGGGGGTAGGCGAGGGGGGAGGGCCGTCCTGTCGAAGGGGAGCGTCATCCCCCAGCAGCCTTGGAAATCAAAGGTTAGATGCGAGGTGGCTCTGACACAGGCAGGGGTCCCAGGGGTGCGGCAGGGGGGTGTTCACCATGAGGCACAGAGGCGGGTCCCGGATAATGTCGAGCCTTGCCGTGGAATAAGAAGAGCAGTGAGGTGCACAGAAGGGTTTAGTTGTCCTGCCTGCATTGAACACCACCTGTGGTTGGGCCTCCTGCCGGCAGGCCGACCCTTGGCCTCTTAGGGTGCTGACCCGACTCACCCTTCCTGATTCTGGGTTGGGGTCCCCTGCCTTTTCAAGTATGAAGATGCCTTAAAAAGTGACCAAATCCTCAATGAGGCAAGAGCCGTAATGGCAGTGTTTTCGAATTAAGGAAACCGTAAGGACAAAGGCACCATGAATTCGGCGAGGCCTTTAGATGATGTGGGGTGGCCCCCGGGCACTCAGAGGACAGGGTCCAGCCAGCCTAGGCCGCTCATGCCTGGCTCGGGGCTGGGCCTTCCTCATTCTCCAGCATGGCTGGTGGGGTGTGGTGCTCCAGGGCTGCTGAGCTAATGCTGGGGAAGGGGTCACCGGGGTCTGGCCAGTGCTTGCCGAGGTGCCTGGGGTCAGGTGCTGGGGCAGGGTGGACTGGAGAGACCTCTGGTGGTGGGTGGGCCCTCAGGAAGCCTCAGCCGCAGGTCCCTGCTGTTGGACCTGCTTCTGCCCTTGCACTGGGTTGTTGGAAGCAGCATGGTGGGGAGGGACATAGTGTCCTCTCTGTTTGCTCCCGCCACTGCATCTCCAGGACTTCAGCATCCCTCCTACAGAGCCATCGGGGTGCAGCCGGCCCACCTTCTCCCCTGAGCCAGCAAGTCTCGCCCCTCTAGGGTCTGCCGCCATCTCCCCGTTGTGGTGGGAGAAAGGTGGGCAGGTGTCCACACCTTTCTGATGTTGTGATCTTTAGTGAATTCCACACGCAGGTGGATTTCACAAACTCAGGGCCTTCATCATCATTTCCCCAAACTTTCCGTTGTCGGCTCATGAATTCATCACCTCCTTGTGAGATGGAAAAAGTGACTTCTTCGCTTGTAAGAGGATCAGATGGGGCTGGTGGAGAATCTTCCAGAATGTGCTTCCACTGTGCACACCACCAGCCCTCTCCACCCCCCTGACGCAGGAACAGAGGCTCTGGGATAGCTGGGTTGGGGTGGGGGGAAGCAGATCCCCGGAGGGCCTGCAAGGTTCAAGCACAAGGCCGTGCTGTTGACTTGTGTTTTTTAACCTAGTCCAAATCATAAACGCCCCCGTTGGTGAGTCAGCAGATTGCATGTAGAAGCATTTGTCCCGAGGGCTTCTCCCTCAGCGTGATTCATGTCCCTGCTTCCCGCTTGGGGACTGCGGTGAGCTCCCGGCGGGTGTGGCGGGGACTTGTGTGCTGACCTGACACGTGTCTGCCTAGATCTGCAGCCTCATGCGAGGGGGCATCGCAGAGCGAGGAGGCGTCCGAGTCGGCCACCGCATCATTGAGATCAACGGGCAGAGTGTGGTGGCCACGGCCCATGAGAAGATAGTCCAGGCTCTTTCTAACTCAGTCGGAGAGGTAAGGCCACTCCCCGTCGTCACCCTGCTGGAGTCTGAACCGGAGTCTAGGGCCCTCTGAGCCCCACATTTCCGTGCCCAACATCTGTGCCCCTGAGGGGGCTTCTAGGAGGTGCTCGGGAAAGCCACCGGCCCCTTCCCAGAAAAACCTTCCTTCTCAGGAGAGCCCGCCCTTGCTGGGACCTTGGAGCATGCCTGTGCTGGTCATGTGCTCCCACCTTGACCTCGGCCCGTCACTCCCTCTCCAAGGGGCGCTGGGCATCAGCCGAGCCGGTGGGGCTGTGTCTCTCTGCCAGGGAGTGCCCGTGACAAGGATGAGCAGAGCGGCGGGCGGCGTTTGGCTGTTCACTCGGGCTCTGTGCCGCAGATAGGAGGGCGAAGGTGGTGGCCGCCGTCTCTGGAACTGGGTCTTGCATGCTCCTTGCGGGAGCCCTGCCCGCTGCAGGCCTCACCGCCCCAGAGCACAAGGCTCTGGGCCGGGGTTCGCCCCTCTGTCTGCTTCCTGCCATCTTCCTGCCCACGGAGCTGCTTCACCCTTTCCTGCACCGCTGGCTTTAAACTTCCTCCTTTTCTAGTTCTTTCTGGCATCCGTGTGATGCCAGCTTGAGGTGGACGAGGGTCAGAGCAGGGGGGCACAATTCTCCCCAAGGAACTCACAAGTGAACAGGGTCATTCAGGGTGAGAAGTAAGGTGCTCAGAGTCTGCGGAACCGGGGTCCGGAAGGGGGCCTCCCCCAGCGCCAGTGTGTGTGGGTGTTAGCGGCAGTGGGGGCGTGTGAAGGGGGAGTCAGAACGAATGGGGTGAGGGTCCCCCTGGGACAAGCGCGGGAGGCTGAGGCCGCTGCAGAGGTGGGTCGGCCGAGGGGTCATTTGCAAAGGGCATGGGTGCCTGGGGTGGGGGGAGTCCACATTTGATTCTCGGGGCTATGGAGGGCCCCGGGGCACTGAGCAGGGCAGTGGCAGGCTCAGGCTCTGTGGCGGTGGGAGAGAGGGTATGGCTTCCATCTTGTAGCCACTGGGGGTGAGCTTGGCCCCTGGATGAGTGGGTGGGTGCTGTTTCCGAGGCGGCTTCTGGCCACATTTGCTGGGGGCCTACTCTGTATTTTGTGAAACTGCCAGGCTAGGGGAGGAGGCCTATTTTTCTGGAGATTGGTGGTGGCAGATGGCTGGCTCTCAAGAGGGAAGAGGGGGGCCAGGTAGGCGCCATTAGCCTCCTTTTACAAATGGCTTCGAAGAGAAAAAAATCCAATTTTCCTAAGTGGATGTTTGAAACGGCCACCCCACTGGGGTGATCAGCCTCACACCTACAAAGAAACCAATCAGGTGGAGGAGAAATGTTTCCAAGTCTTCAGACCTGAGACGAATTGGTATTCGAAGAGACACAGAGGCAGCCGAGGGTATGGCTGGGGGATGGAAGTGTCTGCCTGCCGTCTTCCAGCATCCCTGAGCACAGGTGGGAAATCAGTCCCTGGTAGCAAGATGTGAGGTTTGGGGTGGGTTTCAGGTTGAGGAATGACACAGAATGTTCCCCTGATGGAAGAAGCCATGCTTCACCATGGATGATGGTGGCATTAAAATCTAAATTGATCACGTAGGTCCTGGTCAGGGGGGCAAGCCAGGAGCATGTGACCCTGAAAACCCTCTGCATGACTGGCCTCTCTGGGTTGGTCAGACGGGGGCCTGAGACCTGCTTGCTGGAGGAGGGGCGGCCACACCATGCTCCCCACTGCTGCCTCTTGCTGGGCACTGGGAGGGTGAGGCCCGCCGCACCCATGCCATCCAGACCTCCCAGAGCCACAAGGCCTGAGCCTGGCATAGTCCTGGGAGCAGGGTACTAAGAGGAGATCAGAGCAGCAGAAGCAGAGCCCAGCTCCTGTGCTTCCACTGGTTTAACTCTTCCTCCCAGAGCCGTCACGGGGTGGGGGTGGGGGGGTGGGCACAAGGTCAGCCACCCTGGGGAGCCATCTTGAGCCTCACTGCTTGTGTACCCAGCCCCTTGGAGCCAGAGAGTGAGAGCCAGGCTCCGAAGGCTCATTTGCTGACCCCCAAAGGATGGGGGGACAAGTTCTCGGACCCCAGAACACTCACATTCCCTGGCTTCGTGGGATGGGTTTCAGAGTCCTAGGCACCCCCAGCCTGCTCCCAGATGAGTGGGCAAACCGTAGTCACAATGAAAAGTCTGTTTTTTTGCCCCTCTGCTGTCAGCTTGAGCTGAGGGAAAAACTAGCACTTGAACGTGTGTGCAAAACCCTCTAGAGGGCGGGTAGGAGAGGCCAGCGAGGAGTCTGCCGTGCCAGCAGACGCTTTCTAAACCTCCATCGAGGTGGTCATTCCTCCTTCACTGGGCAGAAAACCCTCAGGGGGGTCCCGAAGCGAGCTGGCTGCCAGAGTGTTGGATTTGTGTTGGTGGCATCAAGGGGCCGCGGGAGGCCAGCGCGGGAGAGCCAGTTCAGCCCCTGTCTCTCGTTGACAGATCCACATGAAGACCATGCCTGCCGCCATGTTCAGGCTCCTCACGGGCCAGGAGACCCCGCTGTACATCTAGGCCCACCCAGCCTGCATCACCCAGCCCGCCTGGGTTCAGAGGAGCCCGAAAGGCTGGACCCAGGACCTGACCCCTGACCCCACAGCCCGCCCAAGGACACTGGCTCCTCCGAAGGGCGTGCCCTCACCACCCACTTTTTTTTTTTTTTTGGACAAAAGGGGGGGATGTCTTCATCAAAGGAGAGTCACAGGAAGCATCTCTGTAGAACAGTCACGTGTTTTGCCCATTCTGACCCGTCTTCTTGTTGCGACGGACAAGGCTGTTTCTCTGTAGCTGTGTGTGATGTGGAGTGTGTCTTTCCTCCCTGAAGCCGTGGAGAGCGGACGTGAAGGGAGCCCCGCCAGGACAGCAAGCTCCTTCCCGGGACGGGGGGCCCTCGGGGTGCTTCGGGGGAGGGCGATCGCGCTGCTGCAGCTGCTCGGCTCCCGGGGTGCGACTTGTAAGTGAAGTCCGGGAACATGTGATTGTACTGAACCAGAAGGGAGACGGTCCTGAGTTAAATAAAAGATGATGGCCACAACATGGAAACTCCATATTTATTTAGACACTATCACGGTTTTGACTTTTACTTTGACAAGCCATTCTTCAGACTTTAGGGTTTCCGGGTGACCCGCCCGCGCACCTACCACTCCTGTCCACACCGGAGGCTCGGAGGCTCCGTGGACTTGCGTGGGCACGCCCCCTGCCGGCCGCCTCTCCCCGCCCCCATGGGGGCGGGGCCCGCTGGCCACGCCCCCTGTTGACCACCTCTCCCCGCCCCCTCAGGGGCGGGGCCCGCTGGCTCCTCCTCCCAGGGACACGGGGCGCAGCGGCCGCCCTGTTTCCAGTCTCTGTCCACACACACACACACACACACACACACACACACACACACACACACACACACACACACACACACACACACACACACACACACACACACACACACACACACACACACACACACACACACACACACACACGCGCGCGCGCGCGCTCCCCCACCCCGCAAACGCCGAACCCACCCTGGCAGACTCTGCCACTCCCGGGGCCGCCGGTGGCAAGCGCAGGTCACTGGGCGAGCCCGGCGTCTACATGAGCAGTATTCGAGCGTGTGTAGATACAGTGAAACGTAGTCTAGTTCGGTTCATTAGAGGTCATTGTTAACTGACGTCCTTTTGTCTGGAAGTCTCTTTCTTTTGGCCCCGGCCTTGAAGAATACACTGTGACTTAAGAAGCCTTACCATGCAGTAACTAAAGCTTTAGGATTACTGTATTCAAGGAGTGACCTGTGTGTTGCATGCAGCCGACCTTAGGAAGACTCGCTAATAGCACTAATAAAGCTGAAGTCCTGACGAAAAGTGGTTTGTGTGGCTGGTTTGTTAACGGAGGAATGGATGCCCCTCTTCCCTCCACCTCGAGGCCTTACACCGTGCCTCTGCAACAGTGCTGTGTTTGCTGAGAGCATCCCCTTCAGGTCTGGGGCCTGGGGTGGGGGGGAGCTCTTTCCGGGGAGGTCAGAGGGGTGGGTGCTCCAGCACTGGGTGTCAGGCCTGCACCCACCCCCCCAATCCCAAGGAGGAGACAGGCTGCTAACTTGAATAAGGGAGAGAAGGAGTCTTGCCATTCTCCTGGTTTAAATTTTGGTGATTCCAGGAGAGGTGAGTTCTATGCGTGTGTATCTGTAAAACAAAGTCGGACCATCCATCCCAGTGGTGTCTGCTTACCTAGAGGGTTCTTTGTGGCCTGTCACCTGGTGTAGGGAGGTGGGGTGAATGTGGGCTTTGATCAGAAGGCCGGGGGTGGGGTTTGCCCCCCCAACCCCGCGTTGGTCCGGGGAGCTTGGCCTGGTAGGACCCACCTCTGGTCTGCCCACAAGCCATCTGCACTCCACGCTATGAGCTATTCACAAGGCCCTTCGCAGCTAGCCTGAGATGGCCCACACCCTTGGGTGACGAGAGGGAATGTCACCTGCATACAAGCTGGAGGGAAAGGGCCTCCGCTCTGGAGAGCCAAGGGGTATGTCCCTGCATTGCCCAAGAAAGGGCAGGTGAACAGGCTCCAGAGACAAAAGCCATGGCTAGCGAATGACGCAGGGTGGGGGTGGGGGTGGGGGGGGGGTCCTACCAAATGATTCACATAAAAAAAGCCAAATGAAAGAGCGCTCTGAGCCAGTGGCCTGCATTCTTCCGGGAAGCCTTGGATGTCACATGCTTGGAGGGGCAGCTGTGGGCCAGCCCTGACGGGCACCTGCCCTCTACCTCCCAGCCCCCAGGCCCTACCCTTTTCTGGAATGATGTTCGGAGACACGGTTGGCCAGCCACAGGTGCCTCACACTCCCTGCCAGCCGCCCGAGACCCTGGTCTTCAGAGGCACACACGGGCTCTCTGCCTCTCTGTCCCAATTAGACCCAGAGACACAGAGGCCAGAAATAGTTTTTATTAAAACACAGATTATGAAAACACCTTGAGGTACATTAAATAAATACAACCTTCAAGTTGTACAAACAGGTCTCCTGTGGCTTGAAAACAACTTCCTATAAATTCTGCCTAATAGCAGCATCTGTGAATCAATACAACTGAGGGGCGGGGGGGTGGGAACCACATCCATTTGAAAGCAGCTTCAGCTTTCTGTTACATGGTTTGTTACAAGCATTCAAGCTGCATTGTTGTCACCAGCTGAAGGAGACCTTGTGAAGGATGAGTCCCCCGCTTGTTCACCATAGAGATGGGGTCTAGAGCTCACCCACCTCAGCGTTCTTTTGCCCCCCCATGCAACTGGCAGTGTCTGAACAGGCTCTGGCCCCCATGCTGAGCTGACCACATTTGGGTTGTGGGGAAAAGGCAGGGAGAGTGCCCAGGACCCAGGTGTGTGCAGGTCGGGGGCGGGGGGGGGGGGTCCCTGCAGGTGGGGGTCCCGTGCCTTACCTTGCTGGGGCAGCCCGTGAGGCTCTGCCCTGGCCTGCTGATGCTTTATCAGGAGGAGAGCAGGGAGGCCGTGCACCAGCAAGGGGAACCACATGGTCTGGGCTTGGGGTGCTGCCCAGACGCTGCTGGGCAGAGCAGGGTCTTGGGTACTAGAACTGGCTTGTTCCTAGCGGCTCTAACTGGCACTTCTCTCTTCCCGGGACCTTTCCCGGAAGCTGGGACCCTGGGCCCTGCTGGAGCCCACGTGGGCCACCTGGGGCCCCTAGCGGATGGGCAGAACGTTCTAGCTCAGTGGTATAAAACTGGGTACAGTCTCCTCACCTGCAAGATAGAGTTGCTCTGAGAGCAAATGCACAACTGAGCGTGGAAGACGCGTGAAGAGCAGGGCTCTTGAGAACATCCGGGACTCTGGGCTTTGGCCAGAGCACCTGCTTCTACCCAGGTGGAGGTCCAGGCTGCCGCAGGAGCTCACGATGGCAGAAGAAACACTGTCCCGCTGCAGGGAGGAGAAGCGAGGGACACAGAGCGCCAGGGTGGGCTGCACAATAAAAATACTGATGGCCGAGCTCTACCCCAGAGCTGCGAGTGCGAGGGTAAGGGGCTGGCCTCACTCAAATTGCAGCCACGTCGGAGAGTGCAGGCTTAGCTCTGGGGCTCGGCCCAGGGACACTGCTATGTGTGCCCCCAAGCCCAAGTGTGGGCCCCCCCACATGCAGGCGAAAACCCCTGCAGCTTGCTAAGCTCTGGTTCCCACCCCAGGGACACCGAAAACGCCCAGATTCAGAAGCCATGAATGCTGTGCTGATGGGCTCAGGGGAGGCTGTTTGGAAAAACCATCAGTTAACTGTACCAGTGAAGGAATTTGCTTTGGGCGGGGGGAGGGATTTCAAAAGCCCTCGGCTGAGAAAAATGAGAGAAGAGATTTCCCATTTTGTAGTCTGGATAAAGTGCTCATAATTCATCTCTGGGATTCTCCCGTGGAAAAGTTCTGGTTGGCTTCAGAAGGCCTGATGGGTATTCTTCCAGCTCTGTCACCTCAGCCAGAGGTGAGGAGGCAATGACCAAGAACATTTACTGAAGCCAAGTGTTCAAAGCTGACCGTCACTGCAGGCTCCCCCACACCTCCGTTGCTGGGAGCTCCAGGCGTCCGGATTGCAGACCCAACCCCGCCAGCCCCTTCTCAGTGCCAACCACACGACGTCCCCAGCACGTTGGCTACGGTGGGGCGCAGAGCAGAGGGCAGGGCAGCCCACGGCCCCTAGACGCTGGACGCCAAGCAAGAGTGGGCAGCGGTCGGCTCCTCTCCTTGCGTTCCCCATGCCAGGCCCCTGGGCTCTCGGTCGACGGCTGTGGGTGCTGGGCTGCCTTGTTCAAGGCAGGGCCATGGCACGGGCGCTGGTGGCCACTGCTGTGGATGGCACAGGGACAGGCGTTCCCATGGCTGCAGAAAGTTCTGGAGGACCGTGCTGCTCCAGGGCCGTTGTCGGAAGTGGCTGGTGTTAATGTTGCCAGAACATGAGGGCCGATGGGGAGGGGGGAGACCAAGAAAGGCAAAAGGCCCAAGCTGCCGCTGCAGGGAGCTTCCACGTACCCAACTCGGCAGGTGCTGTGTGGAAAGATGATTTACAACCTGTGTCTTCTGCTGCCTGGCTGGGAAGGGGATGCTCTGGGTCATCAGCGACCTGCTTTCTGAGGAGGCACACAGATCCTGGGGTACAGGCCTCCTCCGCCAGACCCCCACCCGTCCAGGCCGTCCTGGGGAGGGCAGACGCAGGGAGAACCCTCCAAAGGGGCTCCCCAAGAGTGTCTGCAGAGGAGGAGACAGCCAGAGAGACAGTGGGGAGGGTACTCCATGGAGGGGCGCTGGGGAGGAGAGGCCCAGGGGACCAGGGGACCTGGGCGGGGTGGGGGTGTCCAGCAAAGCTCCCTGCCGCACCAGCTTGCTTCCTGGAGGCGGCCAGGCCACGCTGAGGTCCCCTGATGTGATTCGTAGGCACGACAGCCCTGCATCCTGCGGGCGGAGAGCTGGGCCCGGGCTGCCCTCCGTGCCAGAATTACCCATTTTCTTTCCAGGCAGCACACGATAAAGGGTAGATTATTGAGTGATACAAACCATAGAAGAAAATGGTCTCATTTTACTCGATGTCCCCCTCTATCCACTAAACACTCAACTGAATCGGAGGTGGGGAGAGTCTTGCTTTTTGACGGCCCTGATTTTGAAGATACTTAGCATCTCTAGTGTCACCTGCCACTGTGTTCCCGGAACGCTGGGTAGGTAGGTGCTACATGCCTGACAAAACCAAAGAGTTCACGGTGGCCACGAGAGTCATTTTTCTGTATTGGTGGAATAGGTAGGAAGTGTCATCCCCAAGACAACTGACTGGATCCTCCTGAAGAGAGGGACGGCAGCTCGCGGCCTGGGCCACCCGGAGATCTGGGCCGCAGGCCCCTCCCCGCCAGCACAGTGGCCTCCAGCAAGGACGCGCCGGGCCCAGGCCCGTCCGGGTCAGGACCCTTGGCCTGGTCACACCTGGTCCCGAACACCGGCGCTGAACACGGCCCCCTCCCCGTGGGGCTCCTCAGGGGGGCCGGCTGGGCGGAAGGTGCCCACCACGTGCCGCACCTCGGGAGGGAGGGCACAGTTCGAGTGTTCCCGAAACTTAGCCACCAACACCCTGGCGTCTGCGTGGGCCTTGCTGTCCACTAGAGAGTGCGGCCGCTCTTTGCAGACCGTCTGTAAGGCCGCCAGCTTTCCCCGCGGGTCGCCTTTCCGGGGATCCAGTGGCCCAGGGGGCGAGAGCGGGCGCCGACCTGCACAGGCAGCCGCGACAGAGTGAGCTCGGGCAACTAAAAATCAAGGGAAAAGATAACATCTGAAAACAACCAAAACAAGACAAAAAGCAGCCGTTAAGTGAGTTCTTGACAAAGCAAATGCAAGCCTGCTTGAGACACACTTTCGGCTGGCATTTCCACGTCCCCGGGCTGGCGCGCTGGGTCATCCCCGCTTCATCCCCGTTGTGGCCCGGCCCCCGTCAGCCCTGAGCTGAGCTGGGGCTATAACCTAGAGGGGCCACAGCCCCCCGGCGCTGAAGGGCTGGAGATCGGAGGGCAAAATGCGAAGCGGGCGGGGCGAGAGGGGCACGTTCAGGTGGGGATCCCCCTTGTATTCGGTTCTCCGCTGGGGGGGGTGGTCCTTCTCGGCCTCGCTTGGCTCAGTGACCGTTGCCCTTGTGGGTCTGATGGCATCTAGAGATGGGTCTGCCTGAAGGCCAGAGCTGGGGGTGACAGAGGGGCAATGAGGGCACCCCCCACCACGTGCAGGGCTGACAGCAGCCACTGCTCACTGGCACCAGAGCTCAGAGCACCCGGAGCCCTGCAGGCCAAGGCCAGGGGCACTGGCACTAGCTCCCAACAGGGCCCACGGCTGCTCCGGATGACCCGAAGCATAAGCCATGGTCTGACGGTGCCGCCTCCCCAAGGACCAGATTAAGGCCTGACTTGCCCACAGCGCCGTTTCAAGTCACACAAAGGAAACACATCCCGGTGGCCTGGCATAGTTCTGGGGGCAGTGGGGCAAGGCTGACAATTCAGCACGAGAAACTCTTAAGAGCCTCACACATGAGGCCCATCTCCCCCGCCTCAGAGCGTCTCAGAAATTCGGTGGAACAAGCAGCCCCAAGCCCATTACAGCCGCTGTGGCCTCTAACGCGTTCCCTGGAGCCAGAAGGGAAGGCAAGGCCGTTCTCTGAAAGCCCGCAGAGCTGGGGAGCCAGTGCTCCTGGCCGACACCCTGAGGCAGCCAAGGAGCGCGAGTCACAACCCCCCCCACCCCGCCCCCGTCTCACAGCAGGTGTCAAAGTGCTTCAGAAAAGGAGTGTCTCACCGGTCCCCAGAGCAGCCCCGGACAGTCCTGCTTCCAGGTCCTGGCTGCAGGACGGGGTGTGTGATGAGGCATGGCCTTAATCAGAGAGAGAATCCAGTTAACAGGCGGCAGGGAAAACGGAGCTCCCGACGACACGAGCATTACCCTCCCGTGGCCGAGAACTGTCTTTGCGATGCGGCGGGACCCGCAGGGGGAGGCTTCTGCACTCCCGCCGAGCCGTGCGCCGTCTCATGGGCAGTCCCAGAGCTGGTGCCCCGCACGGGGCAGGCGGCATCCCCGGGCCCGGGCACAGTGCGGCGGGCCAGCGCCCCAAGCAACCCCAGTGCCCTTGGTCGGAGTGCCCATCCGCCCCGAGGGTCCCCAGAGACCCCCGGGGAGGCACACGCGGGACAGTAATGTCTAGCTGAGGAGAGGCTGTGCCGACGGCGTGGTGCGGGGACGCAGAGAAGGCCCTGTGACAACCTGTAATCAAACCGCCGCTTCTCCTCATCCCCACCCCCAAATGTCACGGTTTGCAGAGCCCGACTTTCCCTGCAGGGGGCAGAGGAGGCCATCAGGGGCCACAGAGCCGACAGGCCCGGTGCCTGGGATCGTCCCCCAGACGTGAACGGGTAACAGCCCTCGCGGGGAGGACGGAAGGGCTGAGCGTGGAATCCTCCAGCACAGGGCGGCGGGGGTGGGGGGGCGGGGGGGGGTGCAGAGGAGGGTCGGAGGGAGTCCTGTCTAGCGAGCTGGCAGCTGGACGTGGGAGGGGAGGGTGGCCGGACGGAGGGATGCAGGCCAAGGAGCCTGCAGGGCCAAATCTGGCTTTTCCACCAGGAGGGCCCTTGTAGGCAATGACCTTGGCGGGTTCCTGGTTCCTTCTGGGGATACAGTTCTCCTGGGACACGGATCCTGTGTATTTGGGGTTCAGCCAGACAAGACCACTGAGTCCAGGCCCCCAGCGGGCCTCTTCTGGGCTCTTTGGTTCCACTGTAGGAAGTCTACACTCCGATGGCCCTGCAGGCCTAAGTCCCACCCGACCTTACCGGCAAAGACACTGCCATCCTCCCCCCTCAAAACGAGCACCGGCTTCAGGGTGCACAAGGCCCCCTGGGGGGCTGGTGTGAAGGGCAAGTCCTGGGCTGCTGGGCACAGGAACTCTGATGCCAGGCCCGACAGCCCAGGGAGGGCGCCGCGCCCTCGGAGTCACGTGGGGTGATTGGGACCCAAGCTCCAGGCCACACAGGGAGGGCTGCCAAGGGGGGCCACGAGGCGCTATGTAAACACACCTGTGTCTGCCTGGGGCGGCTCTGGCTGGAGGACACCCTGCCAACCCAGCGCTGCCACTGAGGCACAGGCATGCCTTACGTGGCCCTGAGTTCCACCAGGCCACGAAGCAGGCACCGGCACTTCCCACAAGTGTGGAGCCCACGCTAGTCCCGGGGAGAGAGCCATCAAGGCCTATGGGTGGATACAGCCTGTGGTCACCTGCCCGACCTGAGTCCCCACCTGGGCCCCAGAGCTGGTGTGCCACCGGCAGGCTAATGTCAGGGGCTAGCCGACCCCGGGTGGGCTCTCATCACCCCAAACCTTCCATCCCTCCTCCCCGTACTCCCCAGCCTGAAAGTAGGAAGCCTGGTGGGTACTCAGCAAGGGGCCCCTGACTGTCTACCCTTCCCTAGGGCCCTCAGGCATTAAGGTCACATTCCCAAAGTGGCCCCTGAGCACAGGTCCCAAGGCCTGGCCTTGACTCTCAGCTCACTGAGGCCTGCAGTGTCCAGGGCAGAGCAGGGCACACGCTGGGGACACGAGGGGGCTGGACCAGTCATACCTGCCACACTGGATGAGCAAGAAGTGGGATCACTGGTGGAGCGGGCCACACGCCCGGTTCCTGGCACCGCCCATGTGCCCTGGTCAGGGCCCTCCGGGGACTCGAGGCCAGGTGGCAGGGGCTGCGAGGCACCCACGGGGCCTTCAGGGCTCAGGCCTGGCGCAGTGGCACCCTCGGATGCCAGGAGGCTCGAGCTATCTGCGGGCTCTGCAAGGCAAGGGACACAGTCTTAGCACTGGTGCTGGGCTACCACAGAGCCACCCAAGACGGGCCTGGTGCCTGCCCATGCTCCTGTTGGAGCTGAGAGTGAGTCTCAGCCTCCTGGAGCCCTCCCAGGGGGCCCGAGCCGTTTGCCCTTCAACACCCAATCTAGACAAACCTGTAATCCTGAAGGCACAGAAACATGGAGCATGCTTTATGGTGTAGGAAGGTTTGGGTGGACACCAGATGATCTCCCAAGAATCATTCCAGGGGGTGTATAGGGTGCGGGGCACTTACACTCTTCACACTCCACACTTCTCTCTCTCCATGAGAGATTAAAAGTCAGAAACCAGCCCCATCTCCCATCCAGGGTAGGCCTTGGGGGGTTTGAAGTCCAGGAAGGGGGAGGTCACAGGATACTCGATGCCCACACAGCACACAGCCCATGCAGAGAAAGGTGGGGCTCAGAGGGGCGGTAGGCCATCCTAGCTGGGTCCTCCTGGGCCCGAGAACCTGCCTGCTGCACACAGAGGGTATGGCCCAGGGCCTGGAGTGCCAGCCTTGCCCTGGTCAGGCAGGGGCGGGAGCCCGCCCGGGGAGGCCTGCCTGGTTCTCCAAGCGTGGGCCAGGCCGGCAGCATCAGCACTGCCCGGGGAATGTGTCGGCGTTCAGACCCACTGCACCAGAAACTTAGGGGTGGGAACAAGCCCCCAGGGGATTCTGATGCCCGCCCCCCCCGCCAAGTGTACGACCCACTGCTCTGTCCCTGTGATGCCGGTCAGGTCGGGCTCCAGCCCCTCACCACTCCAAGGCTGGCCCGCTGGGGGGACAGGATCAGAATCTGTCTTAACAAGATCGCAGGGGATCTGTGTGCACAGTATTAAGGCTCAAGAGGCACTGCTCCCTCTGCTCTTTTATCCCATTACCAGACAACATCAGAGCTGCCTTCCATGAGGCTCCTCACCCATCAGGGGCAGATTTTTGAGGTGAGAGGCCCACCCTTTGTAAGAACCACAGCAGCCTGAACAGCTCCAGGTGGGAAGCTCTGGGGTCTGTCTCTTCCATCCCTTTCCGTGGGTCCTGTGGGAGGCCTCTCTCTCCCTCCTGTGCGCTTGCCCCTCACCGAGGGGTTTACCGCTGACCTCCCACTTAGCCCTCTCAGCTCTCCCAGGCTACCACTCAGGAAACACGGCTGAGAAGCCTCAGGGGAGGAGGAGCTCGAGGCCACGCAGTGGTGGAGCCGGTTGGAAGCAGCCCACTTCTAGAGCACTCCGGCTTCCGCAGCCCTCCACTATCACCCCTGCCCTCTCCATAGACGCCGTGAGACAATTAGCAGTCCATCTGGAAAGACAGAAGGATGAACCTCACCTCACCAATCACAGCAAAAAAAAAAAAAAAAAAAAAAAACCCAACTTCAGGATGATTGATCTTTTTTCTTTCTTTCTTTCTTTCTTTTTTAGAGAGTGGAGAGGTAGGGGGAGGTAGGGGGAGGTAGGGAGAGGGGCAGAGGGAGAGGGAGAGAGAGAATCCTAAGCAGGCTCCACACTCAGTGCACAGCCCAAGTCGGGGCTTGATCTGCCAACCCTGAGATCATGACCTGAGCCGAAATCAACAGTCCCGGGAGCTCCAATCCTTTTCTTTTTTAAGATACTGGAAGAATAGGTGTAGAAAATACAGGAGAGCAAATCTACAACTTTGGAGTGAAGAAAGACTTTGTAAACATGATAGACACCAGAGAGGTAAAGCTTGATAAATCTGACAATAAGAAAAATCGTAAAAAAAAAAACCCAAAAAACACAAATTGTAAAAATTGTATGGCAAAGGCATCATTAACAGGGAGGAAGCCGAGCACAAACTGGGAAGGCGTCCCTGCGATGAACAGAGAAGGGAGAAAATGTCTCTATCTAACAAATATTTTTCTTATAAATTTACAAAAAAAAAAACCACCCCACAAAACACTGCAAAAAAGTGGGCCCCAAACTGACCTACAAGTAGGTAAAAACATGTAAAAAGGTGCTCACACCCCATCTTGTGTGTGTATCGTTCACCTGCAGGGATGATAAAGATCATCAGGAACGATGATGTCTTGGGGTGTCATAAACACCATTGGGGGGTACGGACACTAGCAATAAAACCCTTCCAGAACGCCATGTGGCCAACATGCCAAAACCTAAAATACCCATTTCCTTGGACTCTGCAATTTCACCCATAGGAACTGATTCTAAGGGAATGACTGGGCAAGCACTCAAAGCTGAATGTATCCATGTAGAAAAGAAACAGGTCCCTGTATCCTTAGAAAACCTCAAACCAATACCACCTCACGCCCGTCAGAAGGGCTAAAATTAACAAGTCAGGAAACGACAGATGTTGGCAGGGATGTGGAGAAAGGGGAACCCTCCTCCACTGTTGGTGGGAAAGCAAGCTGGTGCAGCCACTCTGGAGAACAGTATGGAGGTGCCTCAAACAGTTGAAAATAGAGCTACCCTACGATCCAGCAATCGCACTACTGGGTATTTACCCCAAAGATACAAATGTAGGGATCCGAAGGGGTACGTGCACCCCGATGTTTATAGCAGCAATGTCCACAATAGCCAAACTGTGGAAAGAGCCAAGATGTCCATCGACAGATGAATGGATAAAGAAGAAGTGGTATATATATACAAGGGAATAGTATGCAGCCATCAAAAGGAATGAGATCTTGCCATTTGCAACGACGTGGATGGAACTGGAGGGGGTTATGCCGAGTGAAATAAGTCAATCAGAGAAAGACATGTATCATATGACCTCACTGATATGAGGAATTCTTAATCTCAGGAAACAAACAGGGTTGCTCGAGTGGTGGGGGGTGGGAGGGATGGGGTGGCTGGGTGATAGACATCGGGGAAGGTATGTGCTATGGTGAGCGCTGTGAATTGTACAAGACTGATGAATCATGGATCTGTACTTCTGAAACAAATAATGCAATATATGTTAAGGAAAAAAAAAGAAGATAGCAGGAGGGGAAGAATGAAGGGGAGTAAGTCGGAGGGGGAGACGAACCATGAGAGACGATGGAGTCTGAAAAACAAACTGAGGGTTCTAGAGGGTAGGGGGGTGGGGGGATGGGTTAGCCTGGTGACGGGTATTAAAGAGGGCACGTACTGAATGGAGCACTGGTGTAGTACACAAACAATGAATCATGGAACACTACATCAAAAACTAATGATGTAATATATGGTGATTAACATAACAATAAAAAATTATTAAAAAAAAAAAAGAAAACCTCAAACCAGCTAGTGGAATTATTAACTGTATCAAAATCACACAGCCGCATATTAAAATTATTCTGAATCCTATTCACCCCTGCGGATTCCTCTGGATCTCCGTTTTCTCTCTTTTTTACAGCTTTATCACGGTATAACTGATATACAAAACCCCGCACATTTTTAATATGTACCATTTGATGAGATTGGACATAAGCATATATCCTTGATCCCAATTTTCTTAATGTCAGCGATAATCCAATGGCTGAATTCCTCAGGAAAACAGAGTCACAGAGAGAGAAATGTGACTTAGTTCCAAATCGCTATCATTAACAGAAACTTATAGAATTAGGGTAATACAACAGGGAAAGCTCATAGGCCAAGACATTCTTGTACCCCCTCACCGGCTTGTGTTGTGAGCCTGTTTACACAGCACTGATCATCCTAGTGGACTTCCAGCTTTTCACCTAACGGATCACAAGCATTTTTCCTAATTAATGTAAAATGACATATTTAGCATATGTATCATATCTTCCTCGACTCTTATCAATGGACATCATTGTCCCTGTAAGTGTAAGTTTTTACTTATGAAAAATGCAAGTTATCTTTATGCCCATGGTTTTCTTTTCTTTTTTTTTTGCATTACTCCCTTAGGGTGGTTCCAGAAGTGTGATCACCACATCTAACAGCATAAACATTTTTTATGGCTCTTTATCAAGATGCTCTGCCAAAGGGGTGGGTTGATTTACAAGCCTCCAGTCAGGGCTGGGTGTAGCACCTTCCCTCTGGCCTTGCCAGCCTTCATGTCCTCATTACTATTTTATTTCAGTAAGTGAAAAACAATACCAGCATCTATCCCCTTCCAGGCACCCCCCTGCCAATTCTAGAGCTCATACATGGGTCTGACAAGGTTGCAGGGTACCAGATGAGCACACAAGAAAGAATCACATCCGTACCGCCGTCGGTCACGCGTACTAACGAGTGTGCAGAAACCCAAAGTAAAAACGCCACTTACAGCCGCTCCAAAGAAAACGAAGCTCCTAAGTATACACCTAACAAAACATGTTCAGGATCTGTATTCTGAAAATGACAAAATGCTGATGAAAGAAGTCAAAGAAGATCCAAATCCACGGGGAGGCAGACCCTCTGCAGGCTTAATGACATTCCTGCTAAATTCCCAGCTCGAGTGTTTGTGGGCACGGACAAGTGGGTTCTAAAAGGGATATGGAAACACACAGGCCATAGATGGCCTAGAACAATCCTGATGAAGAGGAGCAGAGGGGAGGTGTGGCTTGCTGATGGGAAGGCTTAGCGCCGAGCGACCGGTCGTCAGCGCAGAGGGACTGACACGCAGACGAATGCCACGGAATACGGGGCCCGAAACTACCCCCACGCCATTATGCCCAGCTGACTTTTGTCAAAGGTACACAAGCAGCAAACGATCTGGAGCAGTTGGATATGCATAGACCAAAACAATGACAGGGACCTCAACCTCACCCCATCCAGAAATGACCTGGTGGGAGGCATCTTTTCTAAAGTGAAACGTGCTTGGCCTGCTGTCCCCTGAGTGTGTCTGTCCGTTCCTCTCCATATAACCCTGCCCACTTCCAGCCTGGCCCCTCTGCCCGGAGTCGGTGCTGGAAGCAGCCCTGAGCTTCCCAGTCGAGCCCAGCTAACTGCCCGCATCCTGGGCAGTGAGGAAGGCCCCGCCCCCTGCAAGAATTCCTGACTCCCCTGTCCATCTCTACCTGCCCTGGGCTCTGGGAGCCACCAGGCTGCTTGGCCTTGCCGACCACGCTTTCCTCCAGAGCGTGCGTTTTTGGGAGTGATGTGGCTGGAATGGGGACAGGGGGCCCCGTCGGTGCAAAGTCTGGCATGTACTGGGGGGGTGTGGTCACCTGTGGTGGGGGACCGAGACACGCTGTGCCCTGCAGCAGTCTCTGGGAAGGCCACAGGATACCACAGCTTTTGATGGCTGCTAGGAGCCACCAAGTGAAAGACAAAGTCACTTCTAAATCCTAGAACAGCAGAGCCCAGACTCCTACAACCCAGAGGCACGCTCGTAGGATGGCGCCTTCTTATTTCTTAGACGTTAACTAGAGTTGGGATTGAGCCCTGGGACTGTAATGGTGGTCCTTTCTGGGACCCTTAGTTATCTCATGAGTTAGCTGACTTCCATCTCTGAATAAGCCCACCCACCTGAGCCCACCCAAGGACCCAGCCCCTGCCCATTTGCTCCCTCTGTGACTAGGGGTTGTCCGCTTTCCTGACACCTCAGACGACCTCCCCACCTCTGGCTTCGTACAGTGGCTCCCACCTCACGTCTGAGAGACCTTCCACATTTTTCCTTCAATGTCCACCAGGATACAACTTCCGGCGTCCTTCCCCTGGCCTCTCCCGCCAAAGTCAGTGGGCACAGGGGCCCGGGCCTGGCTCCCTCCTGAGGCAGAAGCCCAGTGGACATGAACCTGATACAGTTTTAGCTCCAGAAAGGGTCCATCCCAGATCGAGTCAAGCGTGTCTTCAAACCCATACCCCTCAAGTGGAGGAGAAAGGGCGCTGGGGGAGAGGGGGCAAGACCCCCCCAGAGAAAGCATGAGGCCCCCCAGGTGTACTGACTTACTTGTTACTGCACGCCACTAAGGGAGGAACTCTGGAGAACGTATATGGTACTGAAGAGCAAAGGCTATCGCAAATTCCATCTCCTTAAGAGCAAGCAATGGAGGGAGGGCAGGAGCAGGGAGGAGGAGAGAAGGAAATACGAGAGGAAAGGGGACATGCTTTGGAAAATATAAACTTATTTCAAATGCTGAAAGGGGTAAGATTACCTTGTGTGCCGAGGCCAGCCATGGCATCTGGGTCCCCGGGGCTGGACTCGGTCGCCTGCTGATCCACACTCGTAAGCTATGGCAAGAAACGAGGCATCGGATGGGTCATCTGTAGTTTGGAGGGGACATCACAACAGGCTCCAGAAATCAAGGCTGACATCAGAGCTCATCTTCTAGGAAGACATGTATGTACATTTCTGCTTTTCTCCTCTAAATTTATGGGGTCAGGCTATGAGGATGCCAAAGCCAAAGGATCACTGCCAAGGCCTAAGCCCGTCTCTCTGACCTTCTGAAAGCAGAGTGCCCAGCAATCCCCAAGAGCCCACCAGGGCCAGGCGCCAGCCACCCCGAGCCCACTCACCTTCCACTTCCGGGGGCACTGCTGGGGACCAACAAAGGCCACACAGACTCCTCCAGAGTCACTGTAGGAGGTAGGACAGCCCCTGGCCTCGCTTCTAACCCCCTCCTCCCAACTGCTCTCTTCCCTGTTTCCACAGCAGGAAGAATAAAGCCACAGGGGACAGTCATGAGGCCTGTAATGCTTTGGCCCCGCACAGCTTGCACACAGGGTGGACGTTTAAGACACAATCTTGGCCTCCGTGAGCTCCCAGACTCCCCCAGAGCTTGCATTTGCTCCTCTTTCCTTTTGCCTTCTGCAGCTGGAAGCAAGAGCTTGCTCCCCAAGGCTGCCCCCCCTGCCTGAGCTCAGGCTCAGGGTTCATGTCCACTCGGGCCATGTGCTCGGTTGAACGTGGGCCCCATGACTCCGGGTACACTGTCCCGTCCTGGTGCAGGGGGTACACGATTGCATCATGTTTGGAAGTCAGCATGCTCTTGCAGATTTCCTCTTGAAGGGATCATTTCGCCCAGAGAGGCCTTTAGGAACATGGGCGCGGGGGGTAAGACCAGACCTCCTCTGCTGGGCGGGGATGGGGCGCCTCTGCTCTCCTGCCCTGTCCCCGCCTCCCATCCTCTGCTCGCACACTCGGTTCCACCCCGGGTGACCACATCTGCTCCATTGCTCCTTTTAGGGGACAATGGCCCTACATGGGCCATGTGCCTGAATGTCATGAACACCGTACATGTGTGCCTCTGTGCTGACTCAAAAAACGATTTTTGAGTCCTTGTGTTATTTCAGAATTGCTTTGGGGACCTGCTTGCAAATAATGAGCTCTGGGGGAGGCCTGGGAAGGTGAGGAGGGCCCCTGCGCTTGGTTCGATTCCAGCTCAGGTAATTCCATCCCTGCCTCCCTTGTCTCCCGTCACCTCACTCGGAGAGCTGATAGTCTTCTCCTCTTTCCACCAGGCTGGAGCCGCAGCAGGTGCTGGGCTGTAGCCCTCCCACCAACACACAGCGGGGGAAAGCGTGCCCTCGGCGGGGACCTGTGACACAGTCTGGGGGCAAGAACGGCACCTGCGGCGAAGACCCAGAGCCGCCTAACCGTTCCCTTTGATCCCACTTAAGTGTGATACTGCACACGCTATGTGCCTTCCTCAGCGCACCCGTTCTGCTGCGGAGGGAACCGGGGGAGGGAGGGTCCCATGGCCACCAACGCTCACCTGCTTTTTCACTGAAATCGCTATCTGCCTACAGCAGATGCTGGAAATCTCTGTCGAGAATATTCTGCTAAATCACACAAAAAAGAACAACGCCCTCAAGGTTCATTCCCTTCCAACACTCTTCCTGACCCTTTAAACATTTTTTTTTAATTTTTAATTTTGCAGGCATGGGTGGCCACTTGGACACTAGAGGCCTGAAGACGAGCTCCTGGTAATAAAGAAATATAAATAAAACAAGAGAAATAAAAGGCACAGTGGGACAAGGTCAGGAGGAAATTGGATTCATTTCGTATTTCGCAGTGGTGGCACTGGCTTCCCTCTGGCTCCTGGTCAAATCTGGGTTTGAGAAGAGACAGCCACCTGGCAGCACATCCATCACATCTCGTAAGCGGGGTAGCAAGGGTTTAATTTGAATTTGGCCTTCTCTGATGGCCAAGGCCACCCTGCCACCCGAAAGCTGGAGAGGGAACAGCTATGAGGTTCGCATGGCATTTTTGATTCCATATAAAGGCAGCGGAGAGGAGAACAGAAGAGGGGAGAAGGCATATATTTGTGGCACAGAATTTAAGTTGAAATTTGAGTTTAGCAATAAAGGCTTGTAACAGCTCTTGCAGGAGAGGGCTGCTGAGAGGTGAGGCTGTGTGTATGGCTTCGCGTGGGACATCCAAAGGCTGCATTTACTTAGTCCCAGACACGCTCTATTGACCAGTTGTTGTAATTTAAAAGTCCGTTGGGGGGCGCCTGGGTGGCTCAGTTGGTTAAGCGTCTGACTCGATTTCCGCTCAGGTCAGGATCTCAGGGTTGTGAGATGGGAGTCCCGCTTTGGACTCCACACTGGGCATGGTGCCTGCTTGAGATTCTCTCTCTCCTTCTCCCTCTCCCACTCCCCTGCTCGCATGCATGCACACGCATGCTCTCTCTCAAAAAAATAAAAATAAAAAAAGTCCAGTTGGCATTGGGCAAATAATTTCCTCGTCTCCCTTTCTCTTAGGAAGCTCTGTGGCTAAGACACCCATGAAAATTCTGCCCTATTTCTGCAGTAAATTTCCCGCTCCTGGGTTGGGTCAACCAGCAAGTATCAGATTTATATCAGATTGTCTTTGGGGGTAATTGTCTGCAATCCCAGATAATGTGAATTAAGATCTTAGGCTAATGCCCCAAGGCGATCTTTGAAGCGGCTTTGCTTTTCAGATTTTTAAATGTAAAGGTGATTTCATTTGAAACTATAAATTCTAACCTTGAGGACTTATGGTTGGCTGCACCTCTGCCATGTCCCCTGCCTTTCTCACAATTTCTAGTCTCCTACCTCAGGCTTCCCGCCAGACAGCCACCAAATTAAAATTCCCGAGGTACCACTGGATCGTATCAACTCCGAATGCCAAACTCTTCAAAGGCACTGCTGTAGTCCGACATCCAAGGTCATAAAATCTGTACCCAAATTATTCCCGTGAACTTCCTTCATTACCTTCAGCTCCCCAACCAGGCTCCACGCTGTCCCACCACCGTGTCTTTGCCCAGGCTGTCCCTTGATGAACTTCTCTGTTGTTCACACGCCCACTCCCACTCAAACTGTCAAGGTTGGCTCTTCCCCTGGAGCCCTGGAGAAGTTTCTTTGAGTCTGTCCTGTTACCACACCAGACTGTTAGTTCCGCGAGGAGGGGACTCCGTTCAGCTCATGGTTCCGTATCCCACAGAACACGGCACAGTCTTCTGTGGTCCCTGGAACGTAAGCCTGTCATCCCCACAGGAAGATCAAACTGGCAAATTCCCAGGAACGTTCTTGCTATAGAAAGGAATGCACCCCTTTCCATCCTGCCCTCCAGTTATGGTCTTGAGCCATGGGAAATAGAAGGACATGGCAAACGAAGTCTCCAATCTGGGAGAGTGAATGGGTCAAAGTCAGTGTGCTCGGTCAAGGGGTGCTTTTTCTTCCTGCATTAAAAATCTCCCCCAGATGAACGGCCTCCTGCCCCTGGGCCCGCACAACGCAAACTCTGCTTTCCCATCAGTCTGTCTGCCTCTCTTTATCCAGGCAAGTCCTGATAGGCAATTTACATGCCTTTTGTCCACAAGGGGAAGTAATTAACCTCCCCCTCCCCCTGGGAGAAAGGATGGTGCTGTAAAGGGGGGCAGCTCCTTGCCATCTGCAGGTGGGAGGGCTGCCCGGGCCAGGGGGGGTGGGGAGGCAGCTGGCCAGTGCAGCCTTCCCTCTGTGGATGGGAATGGGTTTCATTGACTTCCAGACTCCCAGATGTGTCTGTGGGATTGAAAAGCGCTGCCAGACCACCTGGTCAAAGAGAATGGGCCCAGCAAGGCGCCAGGCTTCCCCTCCAGGGGAGCATGGAGGAGGCCCCTTAATCACCAGCTCGTCCCCCTCCCAGTGGGGCCGGCCCAGAGAAAGGCCAGGAGGACCCACACTTCTTCCACAGATCATTTTTGTGGAGGCCCTTGTAAGCTGGCCATTTTCTGAGCCAACACAATATGAGACGGGCTTTCTCAGCACATTTCAGGTGGGCTGGGCTAAGCTATGATGGTCAGTAGGTTAGGGGTGTTAAGGATATTTTCAAATTACGAGGGGTTTCTCGGGTTGTAACCCCATCGTAAGTTGAGGAAGATCTATATTCCATGCTCCAGAAGAAAAGAGTTAAACCAGTGATAAAACACTCATCAGTATCCTTCTGGTGTGCAAGTGTGGGGTGGTGCATTCGATGTCACACCCAAATCCAGAGGCCCCAGAGGTCCAGCATCCAGGGTCCTTGGTAGGCTGGAGGGGGGCATTCCCCATTCCCACCATCAGGACTGCTGTTGGGAGGTTCTCGCCATCAGGACTGAGAAGCAAAGGGCTCTGAGAAGTCCCGTGGCTCTCCACAGGGTGGTGGACCCAGAATCACGCATCCTCCCAGGGCACTCTCCCTTCTGGAAATGGGGGTGACGGCTCACCAAGGGAGGCCAGAGAGGCAGGCCAGAGTTGGTCCCCAGCAAGGAGCTGAATTTCTGTGATGGCAGTTGGCAGCGGGTAGAGGAGGGGTGACAGCAGAACTCTTTTCTTTTCCCCAAGGTAGCCGTGGAGAGTCACACACCTCTGGGCTTGCTGGGGTCTCCAGGACCATGTACTGCCCTGCCTCGTGCCCCTGCTGGTTACAGGGCAGAAATGACCATCTGAGCCTGGGTCAGCATCCCCCTCCTGCCTCCTATGGACTTCCGTTCCTGACCCTGGCTCAGCTGCTCCCCAGCCCGGGGGAGCTCCTTGGTAACCCTCACGCCCCAGGCCCACAGTCCTTCTAACTACCTCCTATCTTCTCTCCTCTTGCGCAAGCGTCTCACGAGAGTGATCTACTCCAGTGCCCAGTCTGTCCCTAGACCAGCAGCCCAGCAACAGCGGGAGCTGGGGCTTAGGTAGGGACGCAAATTCTCAGCAGGCTCCCCCTCCCCAACTACTGACGCAGAAACTCTGGGGGAGGCGGGGCCTCAGCCACCTGTATCTGATCAACAAGCCCGGGATGCCCACCGGAGTCTAAAAACTGCTCACTCACACCCCTCATGTCCCATCCCCTCCTCTGGCCCCTACCGGCACCTACCCCACTGCCCCCTTGTAGCCGCTCCTGCCAAGGTCACCAGCAGTCTCTGGATGATGAGCCAGGGGGACCAGGGTCAGCTCCTCACAGCCTCTGGGCAGTGCTGGACCTATCTCTTCCCTCCCAAACCACTGTGTCTGTGAGCCCAGGACCCCTAGGAGCCCCTTTGTGCTCTGCTCTGCAGCCTGTCCGGTTCCTCTAGCACCCCGAAGTATTGCCTCCTACTCCTTCTCGGTTTCCTGGAATTTGGTGACCACCTCTGCGGCTAACCCGATCTCTCCAAGGACCCAAGCTATGGAAGCTGCGTGTTCTGATGACCCCGGATTCCAATGAGCCACCCCGAGCAGGTCACCCTCTACCCATGTCATATTCCTTACAGACTCATCCTGAGCGGCTTTCTGTTTGAGGATATGCATGCTGCGCTGTCCCTTCTTCGGAGCCTTGCCACTGCCACCCACTCAGCCTGAGCCCTCAGCTCACAGAGGCTCCTTGGACACCCCCAAATATGGACTGGATGTCCCTGCCCAGTACCCTCCAGCAGGGCACAGGGCTCCCCTCAGAGTACTTATGACTCCCTTCACAGTTTCCACTGATAATATTGATTTGAGTGATTTTTATCATAAAAAGGAAAAGAAATCACTTCAGAAAGGCAGAATTCTCCACTCAGCTTTTTACAAAATTCAAGAGTAATTCAATTATTATAAGTTTAGAAATAAGATTTCAGTCACGCTTTGCCTCTCCACTAATGAATCCGGCCCCCATGCCAACCCCAGGGAGCTCCCACATGTCTGCTTCTACTGTGGACAGAAAAAAGGCCAAGGGTCCTTGGCCGAGTCCGTCTGCTGTCTGCAGCCTGATGAGCTGGTCCAGGACGTTTCAGGGCAAGAGTAGGCGAAGAAGGAAGGCCCAGAGGCTCAGGTGGCCAACACCAGGGTGGGCTGGGGCGGGCCTGAGCAGTCCCGCCCAGGTGACCCTCAAGGAGAATCCTTCTTGTAAAAAACGTGTGGCCGACGTCCCACTAGGCACAGAGGTAGGCATCTCTTGCCTTTTCTTCCTGCCCCACAACCGTCCGGCCTGCAGAATGTGACCTCCCTTGTGGATGGGATTGTCTCCCGAGGCTTGTGGAAGCTGAGTCTGAACAGCCATTGTGGAAAACCATTTCTCCACCCACAGAGGTCCCTTAGGGCCAGGAGCTCCTCGGTGGGTGGCCAGGAAAAGGACGGGCACTGCCTCCTGGCCTTCTCACCACGGGGACCCGAGATCTCAAAGGGGCAGCGAGGACATCAGAAGGTCTGGGCCAGGTCTGAGGCCTGCACCCCTTCCTAGCAGGTGACTTGGGAAGCCTGTCCGAAGGTTCCATGCTGCTGAGAAGCCCAAAGGGACGTGGGTCCAGATGGGCTCGGGAGAGCACAGCGGTGCCCTTCGGATGCTCCTGGTTCTGGTTTTGCATACTTTCCTCTGCCCAGGGCTCAGGGCCCAGAACTGGATGCAGCCCCCATTCCTGGCAGGAATTCTCAGCTCCCCTGCACGTGCCCCTTCTCTGCTTGACTGCTGTGCTCCCTACATGCGCCCCCAGCGCTGCGGCCTCACCGCAGCCTGTCCTGCACTTGGGTGCTGCGTGAACTTCTGAGTATTCACACCTCTCTGCCCTGGCTTGTGGCCTTTGATATTCAGGAGTGACAACTGTGATGTCGACAGTGAAGATGACAATACCATAAAAAGGGCAAGTGACATTTGCTGAATCAGAACCTACCCTGTGTCAAGTGCTGTGCTGGGTCCATTCCACACATCCCATTCCATCCTGTGTGCTTGGTACTATTATGATCCCCATTTTACAGATGAGGAAACTGAGAATTCACCAACGTATCCCCAGTGCCTGCCCACTGTGGGTCAGGCACCCCAAAGCTGTGGGAGTGCCTGGCTCGTCTGGCTCAGAGGAAGCCTGCTACACCTACCTGGTGGCTCAGGCACTTCCCTGGCCTACAGCTGCCCAGCCTCATGCAGGACCAGGGATCCAGGACTGCTCTCTCACCTCCCCAGTAGACAATGACAGAGGCATGTTGCTGAAGCAGGCCAGAGTCCCCTGGGTACTCGGTTCACAGCCTGAGCTCTATCCCTGGGGGTCTCTGCTCATGGCTTTGAACCTGTACCAGCTCCTTCTGCACTGTGTCCCCAGACACACCAGCCAGCGGTCAGCTCAGGTGCATCTGAGAGAAGCCAAGGGGGAGAAGCACAAACATTGGGATTGGCATCCTTGGGCCTGGGGTGGGATCTCTGCAGGTTCTACTCTCTGAGCCTGCTGCCTCCTCTCCACAAGACCACAGAGAGAAATACAAATGCAAGGAGTGTGCGTTAGTACAGGGAACAGGCTTGTCTGGGGCCCGGGTCTCACCTGGCTGGTGGTGTTCGGGCCCACCACGGCCTCGTAGGGTGGGGGGAGCTCGGCAGGGTAGAGCAGGCCGGGACTGTTGATGGCAACATCATACAAAGTGCTGAATGGAGAGGGAGCAAAGTCCAAGTGGAGGCCCCTGAAAAGGCAGAACCATTGCATTGTCACTCCTGGGGTGGGGGAGGGGAGCCTGAACTGCTGACCTTTCTCTTAAAGGAATGTCACTTGTCAGAGTTTCCCCTGGTCAAATACTCATTGTGTTTGTGAAATCAAAGGCTCATTCACTAGGCAGTTTTACCTTTTTTGGTTTTTTGTTTTTTTCTGGAGAGATGTTGACATTTTCACTAAACTCTACGGCCCTGTCCATTAAAATTAAAATAATCATAGAGCCGATTAAATCTTTAATTAATTTTACAGGTCACGTTAATGACCATAACTCAGTGGCAGTTTTGCGTTTCATGAGAACATAATGGAGCCACTCTTGTGGTTTGCTTTTGTTGTTGCATGGCGGCAATACCAAGAGAAATGGTCTTTCTCTAAGCCAATGTTCTATCTTTTTTCACTGTTCACGCTCTGCTCTCTAATCAAACATGCTCTCATATGTTCGCTCTCCTCCGTTCAGCTGCCCCACTGAAAATGAGTGTGGCCGTTGCAAGTTCCATCTCCCCGACTGCTCCTATCTTCCTGGTGTCCATGCCAGTCACTGCCACCATCACCAGAACGACCCACCTGTGGGCCTCGGCTGTGGGCGTGCAGGTGTACTCCGGTGGGTAATAGGGTGGAGGTGGGAGTGGGGGGATGAACTCATCGAAATCCAGGGTCTGGTGGAGCACGGTGCCATGGGGGGTCACGCAGGCTGGGCTCGTGGAATGCGCCCTTTGTGGAAGGAACTGGAAAACAGAGAGATTCAGAGTTATTTGGGACATCTTGTGTGGCTTGTGTCTAATTAAGCTAATTACACATAAGCTTTAATGATCCGTTTGGAATTTAGGTAATTTAAACTGTCGGACTGTGACAGCAAAACACACACTTCAAGATGATGGCTCCATGAGGAATGCCTTGCCCCCAAAGCTTCTTCGTTAGGCTTTGTTTCTCACACTGCTACGCAGAATGCCTCCATTCTAAGGAGAAATAAAGTCTGGGAAGTCTTTAATTCTATCCCCACACCTAAATCGTTCTCTTCAGATTATACTATTCAAAGCCTGTGGGTCAAAAGAGTGCCTGACGTCCATGATTTCAGATTGCACTTCCGGAAGTATGTTCGTGAGAAAACACCAGACCCTCAAGATGTTCCTCTCTACCCCTTCCCAAATTCCTACAGAGAAATAAATTTGGGAAATGTTAACTATTTTACTCTCTTCTTGGAGCCCTGTAATGCATGTTTGTGTGTTAAAGTTCCTGAGAAGGTCTGCAACCCCCCCCCCAAAATCTGTTTAATCCGTTAATGGAACATTTCTCATATATTTCATTATAGGTCCCTTTGGACACATAGTATCTATGATACTTCTCAGTCCTAGGAAATTCATAAACTTTGTAAAACACTGCTCTGAGGGAAAAGAATCATGAGCTCCAGAACATTCTGTGGGGCAACCTTAAAACCGAGATGCTGCCTGAGCAAACTGAGGTAAAATCGTTTAAACAGAAAGAACCCTGCCTCTACCTAGCTTTCCATTTCTGCCCATAGGTAACACTGGCCAATAACTTCCCATCCTCTGTTCACTGCTCCCCAGAGGTTACCTGTGGCATGGAGATGTCTGAGCCATTGCTCCAGTTCCCATCAACACCTCACTGTGAGTGCCTGTAGGTGCAAGAAGACTGTGCTACTCTCTGGGACACCCCACCGCATGAAAGGTCAGACAATCAACTATATACAGCCAAGCAAGGACAGTTCCACTAGTAAACAAGCTCTCCAAGCACTGTGTGGGGACCTGGAGTCTACAAAGGGTTAATGAAGATGACATTTGAATGGGTCTAAAGATTGGTAGGTAGGCTTGCAAGAAGGTGCTCCAGGCTCAAGAAGAACAGGCGAGCTAGTAAAAGATGTGTTTAAGAAAAGCCAATTTATATAATACTCTAGAAGTTAATTCTTAATTCTGGAGGCACTGGGGAGCTAGTGAGGGTGCTAGAGGTGGGAAGCAGTGCTATTAAAGATGTGTGGTAGGAAGTACCTTCTGGCAGCTGTGCTGAGGGTAGTCTGGACTTGATCAGAGGCTGGGATGGTAGGACATTTTTGCATGAGTAAGGGTGAGGTCACAATTCTGAATATGGTCAAATGCCATGAAATCAGCATGCTCTAGACTCACAGAGAAAGAATAGTGACCATGTCTACACATGTAACACATCAGACTGAAATTGTCTCATGTGGGTTTTCTTAACACACAGAGCACGTTCCTTGCCTTTCCAGTAGGTCTGAGCCATGGCTTTGTTTAATTGTCTGAAATAGAGGTGAGTCAGTGGCTATGAGCAGGTCGAACATGTGTCTGTTGTCCCCTGCCTTGGAAAGCTGTCAACCCCGATGCGTATTGCACAAAGCTGAGCAGTTGGGACAAGGCCAAGTGTCCTTGAGGTCTAATAGGGACATATTTTGAATGAGTCTCTATTGGAAATTAGAAAAATCAATAACACACTCAAGCATGAAATGCAAAAGTCAAAATGCTTTCCTAGCAAAGATACAATCCCTCCAGGAACGGGAACAACAAGCATTTTCAACGAGAGAAGCGAGGCACTCCAGATGATCCTATTAGCAGGTTTAAATGCAGAGATGCTGCCATACACCAGAGGTTTTTAAAAGGCTAAACGACAGCTTTAACTTCTGCTCTAAAGCCAGATCACCTTTCCAGTGGTGTGTTGGCTCCATCTTTAGAGAAGCAGGTCAGACACAGCTTGTTGCAAACTGAGCTAAATTTTTACCTAGGTTCCTCAGCCTTCCCAGGCAGAAGCCTGCAAGTGACACTTGACATACACCCTCCTCCCCCAATGAGGTGGGGTCTGTCTCCAAGCCCAAGGTCACCTGCTTGGGACTATGCTCTGAGATGCTAGGGCTGGAAGTCTGCAAACCCCGTTTCCCAGACTCCCTTGTCGGTTGGCTTCCTATTGAGCTCTGCCAACAGGGGGCGCTAAAGGGAGTCTGGAAGAAGAGAGCTACCATTCTGCTCCGTCCCCACTCCTACCCTTGCATTCCACCCGAAGGGGTGGAAGCTGCCTCCATGGTTGCTTATCTCTGTGTCTGTTATCTCTTCCCAGATCCCCACTTCCCTTTCACCTGGCAACCTCCTAGTCATCCTTCAGGACCGGCAGGAATGCCTCTTGGCCAGCCCACACCCCGCCACACTGCCTGCTCTCACGTCTGCAAATTAGTGGTCAGGCGCAAAGCCTGAGCCTGCATTGGGGTGTGGTGGGTAGAAAACCGGTTCTGAATTGTCACTTCTTCCCCGGGTGGTCCTCCTTGCTCTGGGCCAGTTTAGTTATGACCGTAATTCATGATGAACTATGAATGCAGGCAGGAAAACTTGCTTGTTCTATGAGAACCAAGTTGAATGCTTTGGAAAGACCTGACAAGGGAGAGCAGTTGAGCAGAAAGTTCTGCCAAGCCGGGTCCTGGCAAGGCAGCTGTAAGGGAGTGGAGATGAGTCATAAAACATCCAGGGGAGCTCTGCATTCTGCTTGCTTTGCATGTCTCACTTCAATTTAAAGGAACTGAATCTGGAAATTACAGATGGTGCAATTTTCAATGAAGTTTACACAAAAAAATACAACTCGGTACACTAATACGTAGACCCCCAATCACACAGAAGGTCTTGGCCCCAAATCAAAACTCTGGTGGACAAATGTTCATTTGCATATTAAAGTCACAATGCTTGCAGCATATATGTTTCACTATTAGGACTGTCTGTTGTAACTAGCTTTTTAAGATTAATCGGGGGGCTGCCTGGGTGGGTCAGTCAGTTAAGCATCCATTTTCGATTTTGGCTCAGGTAAAGATCTCAAGGTTGTGAGATCCAGCCCTGTGTCAGGCTCCACGCTCAATGCAGGTCTGCTTGAGATTTTAAAAATAAATAAATAAAATCTAAAAAAAAGAAAAAAGAAAAAAAAATCACCACTCTTCAGTCCTAGTCTGATAGATAAGTAGCACCTACCACCCAGAGATATTTCTGGTAAACAGGTCACTGTGGGTCCAAGGAGGGACCAGCCTCTGTGAGGCGCTGGTGGGAACTGGGGTGAGCTGGAGAGGTGAAGATACTGGTGAACTTGAGTGATTCTGGGAATTCCAGGGTGGCGGGTGTTACAACCTTGTCCCTGACCGTGGCACCCCTTGCTAGCTCCATGGGTGAGCCCACCGTTAGCACGTCTGTGAAAGGCTCGGCGCTCCGTCTGCACTTTCTGGAGGTGTTCTACTTTACAGGGCACACGACTGGTGTTGAGAACATAAATGACAATAATAAAAGATGAAGTTCACAAGCAAGTGCCTAATGGAGACACATGTAATAGCAGATGATGTCCCTTAGGCTAAAGTGGCTGGCAATAAAGTTCATGGGAAGGAAAAGAGCTGAATGGAGAAATGGGGAAGATGAGATTATGCTCAAGAAACAAAACTAAAAATGTGAGATCTGAGATACTTTGGAGGTAAAAGCTTTCTCCGCTAAACTGTATCGATAAACTGAATTTTATCATCAGTTGCCTTTTGCCACTATTTCCAAAACATATTAGAGTACTCTAGCTGTATAAATTCTGATGCTAGGCATAAAGCTTTGCATCTCATGTATACATGCATTCATGATATGAGTTCCAAAAATGGTTAATTATCCCCAGATGCCGATCCGCAGAGGAAGGAAGGAATTATGGGTTCCCTCCATGCCAGGCTAAGGCCCTTGCTGTGAGTCAGTCCACGGTCTGGGGTGCCCCGTGGTCTTTGGTGCATAAATGACACCAAGAGAATTATCTTGCTTCCCGTTTCTGTGTTTTTGGAGCAGAGGGGGAACTTAAAGGTACTTGTGAAACGATGTGTGTGCAGACACCTCCTAGATTTTTAAAAATTTGTATCCCAATCCCTTATGATTGTCTCACCCACACCGAAATTGAGAGCAATATATCTAGGCACCCTCTTTCACTGAATCCTTCCAAAGCACTCACTTTTTTTTTATAACAGAAACAAAGATCTTTTTTGCGCTCCTATTTCATTGGCTTCTGTAATAGTACAATATGCACTTACAAGCCAAATACCCCTGGCCTAGACTGTTCGGGGGACAGCGACAACTGTCCCTTAGGCAGCTTGTGACCCAACTGCGGGGAGCAGAGAAGTCATGTGGGTGAACCAGAGGCGGCTGTGCTGTGGGGAGGAGGCAGGGCATCCTACGGGCAGGATGGAGGACCGTGGCTTTCCGGCCAGTGGGTTCAGCACAGGGGGCTAAGAGAGCCATAACTGTATGTGCAAGGAGCTTATTGTAGTGCCGTTTGCACGGGCCTAACAAAACCAAAATCAAAACCAAGAAACAACTCAAGCATCCGCACGAGACATGGCTAATGGACGTTATGTCCACAGTATGGGTCAGTGTAGACATGAGACATTTCTGTGTATATTGACCTAGAGGGATGTCCATGATCGTTTCAGGTTATAAAATCAAGTTGCAGAATGATATGAATGGTGTGATCCCATTTGGTTAAAAGGAAGACATAACACGGGGTGCCTGGGTGGTTCAGTTGCTTTCAGCTCAGGTCAGGATCCCAGGGTCCTGGGACTGAGTCCCACATCGGGCTCCCCGCTCAGCAGGAAGTCTGCTTCTCCCTCTCCCTCTGCTCATGCGCGCTCTCTCTCTCAGATAAATAAATAAAATCTTTAAAACCAGAAAAGGAAGACCTAGCAGAAGGAAGAAGAGAGGGAAGAATGGAGAGAAGGAAGGAAGGAGGAACAGGGAAAATAGACTATCTGTATGTGTTAATATAAACACTAAGAAATCAAGAAAGAAATGGAAGGATTCATTGCAAAGTTTCCTCAGGAGAATGAGGAGGGAGAAGGTAGCTTATTAACTTTGTCTTTAAATATCTCTGTATTTTACTTGTTTCAGTGATGATATATTACTTCTTTAACTCAACAGTCTAATGAAATGAAGTAAGAAAATTAAAGTCAATTACACCTGAAGAAAGCTGGGAAAAAAGGAGACTTTTCTTAAAAATTAAAAAGAGCTTCTGAGGCATGCTCATGAATAAGCTGATTCCAGGTTCCATCCCTCAGGGTGAACCATGAGCCCCTGGTTCTTCTCCTTTTCCAGGGTGCAGCCTGTGTGGCCAGTCTCACCTAGCCTCTCACCCATGTGGTAAAAGCCAACCTCCTCCACGTGGGCCACCAGGGTTTTTCAAAGCCCACGCACATGCATTATCTGATTCTTCTCTCAGCGGCCCTGTGAGGATGGCAGAGCATGAACTGTCTTGCATAGAGCAGAGGAAACTGGGACAAATAGGCAGCGATGTGCCCAAGGCCACACAGGGGTCCCACAAGGCGCCATGGTCATATGCCCCCATTTCCTTTTTGGCTCCCAAGATTCTGCACGTCAGCAGCACAGCAAGGGACTTATAAGGAGAGTAGAACCTTGTCTGGTCCCATAGCCCATGTTCACAAAGGGAAAAGGACTCGCCAGCAGGAATTTAACCGATTTCTACTTCCACGCCAGGGGTTAGAAGCAAACTTACCCACAAGTACTCAGCGATGGAAAAACCATGGGTTCTGATGGCGGCTATTGTCATTGTGACCACACCTTACCTCCCTATGGTGTTTTGCAGTTGACAGAGGACATTAAGGCCACGGCATGCTTGGTCATGGCTGCAGGACCTTCCCAATCACAAACTAATATTCCCCCTGCATTTAAGAGTCGAATAGGTCACACTTCTTGAATGTTCACCTGGTATGCCATTCGGTCCATTTCGGAGGTGAGGAAACCGAGACTCAGGCAGGTTCGGTGACACATCCAGAGTCACTTTCTTCATACGCAGAAGAGGTGGGACTCGGATGCAGACGCGGCCGATGCCAGGCCCAGGATGGCAGGCCCGCGCGTGCGCCACACGGCGGAATGACAGTGTGAGCCTGCGTTGATGTGATCATGACCATATACACCATCACAGCTACCCTATGCTATATCTGGGTTTAGTTGGTAATTTTCATTCTAATGCTTCACACCAGGGAGTGCAAACTTTTATATTTATAGCCCCTTGGTTCTGTTAGTTTGGTCAAATTTGTATGATATTTACAGATCAATAGTAAAATCTGCAGAGGTGAGTAGAACCCCACGGTACTTAACCTTTCCTTTCTACAACACACCGGAGAAAATCACCAACATGAGGCCTCGGTGAGTGAGGCCAAAAGTTCATTGCCGCTGAATAACTGCTTAATTAAATCCCTTTCAGAAAACTGCCACCTCTCTGAAAGGTCAGCCCCGGCTGTGACAGCTGTGTAGATATACACTGGGGCAAAGAGGCGGATGTTGCATATGATTAGAACCAATGAATTTTTAACATCTTGGTAATGATGCTCTCTGGCCCTGTAACTTGATGAACTGATGTATTGCCATGGGGTGGATGAGAAAGAGCAAATAAAACAGCCTACTACAAGAATAGCTTGCTTTTTCTTTCATGAGATGCATAAAACATGGAGGGGGAGGCAGGGCAGGTCTGGAAGAAGCAAAAAGAGAGACAGAGACAGAGGCAGAAACAGACACATATGGAGAAGCAAAGAGAGACAGACAGACAGACACACACACACACACACACACACACACACACACACAGATGATTCCTACCCTTAGCATTGGAGAACCATATCTTCCCATCAGTTTCTCTTTATCTTACTGACTTTAGTGGTAACATACTGAACAGTGGGCTGTGTTTCATTCATGTTGAATAATGAAGAGCCTTCATTATTTATTAAGCATGTACTTATAAACATGTATTAATAAGTGTGTGACCCTTGCTCCTATTCTCATATCTCTCCCTTGGGAGCGGCAGTTCTTCAACTGTAAGACTCTGGCCTGGGGTGCAGGGCAGGGGGAGGGGTGATCAAATGATGGCCAGCCAGTGACTCTGCCAGTAGATTATGAGCTCAGGGTTAATTAGCAAATCTAAAAAGCACAGATGAGCAGTTTTTCAATTTGAAAAGGACTCATTTTCTAAAACATCTTCCTTTATTAAAAGAGAATTCTGAAGCTGGAGGAAGGCACCTTGCCCTGGAGGTCCTGGGCCCAGAGGATGTCTAGGGCTCTAGGACTGTCACTAAAATTACTCAAGAGGGGCACGAGGGTGGCAGGACTCTGTTAACACTCAGCTCTAACAAATCCCTGAAATAAATACATTAATGACACCAAATGTACAGGGCAGCATGAGGGACTGCCAAGCACCATGGACTCTCAGGTCTATCATCCTTGGGGCTTCTGGTTTGAAGCTAGAAGAGTCCACTCTCCATTGGTTTCAAAGTGGCTGGAGGAGAAAGGGGTCAGGCTCACCATTCTGAATGTGCTTGGGAAGGCAGGGGCCCACTTACCATCTGCAGGACATCGGAAGAGACCATCTGCATGCAGCACATGGCTGTGGCCAATGCACACACAATGGTGGAGAGGACGTTGAGGGCACACACACTGAAGAGGAGATCCTGTGAGAGAAAAATGCAGCAGAATGTCAGTCTCACCTCGACAACCCAGATGGCAGATCCTTAGCATTTCCCTCAAGGTCCAGAACGAGTGTGACCAATTGCCTTCCACTTCATGGAGGTTTTCTTTTGTAGTTTTTTGTTTGTTTGTTTTAATAACCAAAACTGGCGTTTAATAGAGACACATTTGTTTATTCTTCTACAGTGCTGATCGAATTATTCTTAGACACTGAATGATGTATTTCACACTTTTGATCACTATTAGGCACTCACTGTCTAAGAAAATCCTGAAATCACTGACATTTAAGTAGGTGGGCATTCTTTATCAATTATAAAATGTAACTGAAAATTTTGAAGACTTTAGTAAAATGCCAAGTTTTTAAATTAAACTTTTTACCTTGAGGTAATGGTAGATTCACAAGCAGGTGTAAGAAATAATACAGAGAAGTCCTGCAGACCCTTTGCTCAGTTTCCTCCATCTTGCAAAACTATAGTGAAATATCATGACCAGGAATGACAGTGATGCACTCAAGATATAGAACATTTCCATCACCACAAGGATCCCCATCCCATGTTGACCTTTCAGAGACACACATACCTCTCTCCCCACTGCTCCAGCTCAATCTCCCATTCCCAATCCCTATCAACCATTAGCCTGGTCTCCCTTTTAATAATTTTGTCCTTTCAAGAAAGGTATACAAGTGGTGTCATATAGCATCTAATCTTTCAAAATTGGCTTTTTTCACTTAGCGTGATTCCTTCAAGATTCATCCACACTGTTGCATGTGTCAGCAGATGATTCCTTTTTATTGTTGAGCAGTGTTCCATGGTGAATGTACCACAGTTTGCTTAATCAGGCACCAGATAAGAAATATCGGGGTGGTTTTCAGTTTTGGGCTATTACAAATAAAGCTGCCATTAATGTCTGTGTTTGTGTATGGGTCTTTGTGCGAACATAAGTTTTATTTCCCTGGGAAGAATAGCCAAGAGTACAATTGCTGGGTCATATGGTAATTGAATGTTTAGTTTTATAAGAAACTGCCACATTGTTTTTCAGAGTGGCTGAACCATTTTATGTTCCTACCAGAAATGTATGAATGATCCAGTTTCCCTGCTTCCTTGCCCACATTTGGTATCACTATTTTTATTTTAGCCATTCTGATAGGTGTGTAATGATATACCAATATGGTTTTAATTTGCATTTCTTTGATGGCTAGTGCTGCTGAACATCTATTTGTGTGCTCATTTGATCTGTATATCCTCTTTGGTGAAGTGTCTGTTTGTATCTTTTGCCCATTTTCCAATATAATCATTTGCTTTTTTATTGAATTTTGAGAGTCCTTTATGCATTTTAGATCCTAGTCTTTAGTTAGATGTGTGATTTGCAAATATTTTTCCCCGGTCCATAGCTTCTCTTTTCATCCTCTTCACATAAGTTTTCACAGAACAAAAGTTTCATGTTCATAAGGTCCAGCTTACCAATTTTTGCTTTTATGGATCATGCTTTGGTGTCAGGATTTTCTCTTACATTTTTTTCTAAAGTTTTTATAGTTTTATATTTTACATTTAAGTGTGTGATTCATTTTGAGGTAATTTTTGAATAAAGTGAGGGTTAGGTTGAGGTTTATTTTTGTGTTTCTAATTTCAATCTTGACATGTTCATTGCTAGATATAGAAATGTGGTTTATATTTGCATATTTATCTGGTATCTTATGACCTTGGGATTTATGTAGACGATGAGGCCATATGCAAATGTTTTATTTCTTCTTTTCCAATTTGTATGCCTTTATTTCTTTTTCTTGCCTTATAGCACTAGCTAGAATTTCAAGTATTATGAATAAGACTAAGATGAATAAGATGGTGAGAGCAGATATCTTTGGCTTGTGCTCTGTCTCAGAGGGTACACTTCGTGGAGTTTTAACTGTCCACGTACAATTCATTCCTCTTTAGGAAACTCACTCTCAAATCCATAAATAGAAAAAAATAACCATGATCCACAAAAATGACCAAAGACTTAGTATACAGGAATATCTTGGAGATATTGGAGGTTGAGTTCCAGATCATTGCAATAAAACAAATATTGCAGTAAAGTGAATCAAATGCATTTTTTTGGTTTCCCAGTTCATAGAGAAGTTACGTTTGCACTATACTATAGTTCATTAAGTATGCAATAGCATTATATCTAAAAAATGTACATACCTTAATTTTAAAATGCTGTATTGCTAAAAAGCGCTAAACATCATCTGTAATGATTTTGTAATCATTTTATTGGTGGAGGGTTTTGCCTCCCTGTTGATGTCTGCTGACTAATTAGGGTGATGGTTGCTGAAAGTTGGGGTGGCTGAGGCAATTTCTTAAAATAAGACAACTAAGTATGCTGCATTGATTGATTCTTCCTTTCGTGAAAGATTTCTCTATAGCATGTGATGCTGTTTGACAGCATTTTACCCACTTCTTTCAAAATTGGAGTCAATCAATCCTCTCAAACTCTGCCACTGCTTTATCAACTAAGTTGATGTACTATTCTAAATCCTTTGTTATCATTTCAACAATCTTCACAGCATCTTCTCCAGGAGTAGGTTTCATCTCGAGAAACCCTTTCTTTGTTCATCCATAAAAAGCAACTCCTCCTTCATTCAAGTTTTTTCACGAGAGTGCAGCAATTCAGTCCCATCTTCAGGCTCCACTTCTAATTCTAGTTCTTAGTGGCTGTTTCTACCACATCTGCAGTTAGTTTCTCCACTAAAGACCTGAACCCCTCGAAGTCATCCAGGAGGGCTAAATCAGTTTCTTCCAAACTCCTGTTTATATTGATATTTTGACCTCTTCTTGTGAGTTATGAATGTTCTTAATGGCATCTAGAATGGTGAATTCTTTACAGAAGGTTTTCAATCGACTTTGTGCAGACCCATTAGAGGATTCACAATCTATGGCAGCTACATATAAGCTTATGAAATGTATTTTTTTGACTGTTCTGAAAAATAGTTTTTTGTTTTATTTATTTTTTATTGTAATTCTAGTATAGTTAACATACAGTGTTATTAGTTTCAGGTGTACAACACAGTGATTCAACAATTTGATACACCACCCAGTGCCCACATTAATCCCCATCACCTATTTCAGCCATCCTGCCACTCACCACCCCTATGGTAATCATCAGTTTGTTCTCTAGGATTAGGAGTCTGTTTCTTGGTTTGTCTCTCTCTCTCTCTTTTTCCTTTGCTCATTTGCTTTGTTTCTTAAATTCCACATATGAGTGAAATCACATAGTATTTCTTTCTCTGACTGACTCTTTTTGCTTAGCATTATACTTGTTAGCTCCATCCATGCCATCACAAATGGCAAAATTTCATTCTTTTTTATGGCTGAATAATATTCCATTGCAGATACACACACCACATCTTCTTTATCTAGTCATCTATCGATGGACATTTGGCTGCTTCCATAATTTGGCTATTGCAAATAATGCTGCTATAAACATAGGGGTACATGTATCCCTTTGAATTAGTGTTTCTGTATTTTTTGGGTAAATACCCAGTAGTGCAATTACTGGATCATTAGGTAGTTCTATTTTTAACTTTATGAGGAACTGCCACACTGTCTTCCAGAGTGGCTGCACCAGTTTGCATTCCCACCAAACGTGCAAGAGGGTTCCTTTTTCTCCACATCTTTGCCAACACTTATTGTTTCTTGTGTTTTTTATTTTAGCCATTCTGACAGGTATGGGGTGGTACCTCACTGTGGTTTTGATTTGCATGAAATGTATTTCTTAAATAACAAGACTTGAAAGGCAAAATTACTCCTTGACTGTAGGCTGCAGGATGGATGTTGTGTTGACGGGCATGAAAACAACATTAATTTCATTGTACATCTCTATCAGAGTCAGTCTGTCTTTTGAATCTTTGAAGCCAGGCATAGACTTTTTCTCTCTAGCTATAAAAGTCCCAGATGGCATCTTCTTCCACTAGGAGGCTGTTTTGCCTATATTGAAAATCTACTGTTGAGTGTAGCCACCTTCATGAATTACCTGAGCTAGATCTTCTGGATAACTGGCTGCAGCTTCTACATTAGCACTTGCTGCTTCACCTTATACTTTTATGTTATGGAGATGGCTTCTTTCCTTAAACCTCATGAAGCAACTGCTGCTGGCTTCGAACTTTCTTTTTGCAGCTTCCTCACCTCTCTCAACCTTTGCAGAATTGAAGATAGTTAAGGCCTGGCTCTGGATTAGGCTTTTGCTTAAGGGAATGTTATGGCTGGTTTGCTGGTTTGATCTTCTATCCAGACCTCTGAAACATTCACCGCATCAGCAATAAGGCTGTTTTGCTTTCTGATCATTCATGTGTTCACTGGAGTACCACTTTTAACTTCCTTAGAACTTCTCCTTTGTATTCACAAACTGGAGATCTAGTGCAAGAGGCCTAGCTTCTGGCCTGTCTCAGCTTTCAATATGCCCTTTTCACTAAGCTTAATCATCTCTAGCTTTTGGGTTAAAGTGAGAGACATGCAACTTTTCCTTTACTTGAACACTTAGAGGCTGTTGTAGGGTTATTAATTGGCCTAATTTTAACATTGTTGTGTCTTGGGAAACAAGGCGGTCCAAGGAGAGAAAGGGAATGGCTGGTCAGTGGAGCCGTCAGAATACATATAATATTTATCAATTAAGTTCACCCTCTTATATATGGGCATGGTTTGTGATGCCCCCAATCATAATAGTAACATCAGATATCATTGCTCACAGATCACTATAATAAATATAATAATGATGAAAGTTTGAAATATTGTGAGGATTGCCAAAATGTGACAGAGACATGAAGTGAGCAAATGCTGTTGGAAAAATGTTGCCAGTAGACTAGCTCGATGCAGGGTTGCCACAAACCTTCAATTTATAAAAAACACAGTATCTGATAAGTGCAATAAAATGAAGCACAATAAAACAAGGTATGCCTATAATGATATGTCCTCCAATTTAATCTTATTCATACAATCTCATTCATATAAACATGTACAAAATATTGTACATACTCAAAAAACTATCAGGGAAAATATATCTTTCACCTAAAGACTGTGGTACTAAAGAGGCTAGTTTCAATAATCTAATCAAGGGGTTGAGAAATCCTCAAGAGGAGGTGGGAAATACTCATTTTATTTCCTCATTGAATGCTTCATATATGCATTAGGTATGTGTCCAAATGACTTTCTTATCTGGGAGCATCCCCAGTGGGTTACTCATATATACATGAACCCATGTATTCTGATCTATACCATGCTTTAAGAAAGTTCCCCAATCTCCTGTAAATTATTGTGATCACAAAGTCTTTGTACAATCCCTTTCCCTGCTCATTTGTTCTTAAAGCTTCCTTGTAAAATAGCCAATTAGGGTGATTATGATAATATCATAGGGGACAAAGTTAACATACCGTGTTTAAACACATCCCCAAGGTTAAATCGTTCAATGACAGTGTGAAGACAGAGAAGAGTCTTGTTTATAAAATTTGTTAGGCAGAACTGAGCAGGGTTCAGTCTAGGGCTAATTATTCCCCACTCCTGAGGTAAGAGTGTTGTGGGCAATCTGAACAATGTGGAAACAGGTGCTACTCTCAGACCTGCACCAGACACTGTTTCTAAACCTTTTTCTGTGGTTCTTTTCTAAGACTCCAACAGTTTCTTCGTGTGCATGGGCTAATCAATATCCAACTGAATACTCCAGGGGGATCCTCTGAGGACCCCAGAGTTCTCTCCCCTCTACTACTCTGTCCGGGAACTCTAGTCCCCAGGCTTTAGTCTCCCTAGGACTCTTAGCTCTGGGTCCCCAACTCTGGGAGTCTGCAAGGATCCTCCTGGGTTCCCCTTCCCTGCTCTGTGACCTGGAGGCTTTCAAGGCTGTAAGCTGGGGCTGCTATAGGACTCACCTCATTTGTTGACCATATCTCAGGATCACTGTCCTTATTGCCTGATGTGTCTTCTTATTTTGTCTGTTTTGGTTTTTCTTGGCTGGGAGAGTGGGGAGTTATTTCAGGTGGGAGACTAAATCCAGTTCCTATAATTCCGTCTTGGCCAAAAGGTCTTGGTAGGTTTTTTTGTTTCCATTTCCTTTTTTTTTTTTTTTAAAGATTTTATTTATTTATTTGAGAGAGAGAGAATGAGAGATAGAGAGCATGAGAGGGAGGAGGGTCAGAGGGAGAAGCAGACTCCCTGCCGAGCAGGAAGCCCGATGTGGGACTCGATCCTGGGACTCCAGGATCATGACCTGAGCCGAAGGCAGTCGCCCAACCGACTGAGCCACCCAGGCGCCCTTGTTTCCATTTCCTAAGTGGTTGTGGCAGGGCTTAGACAACTGCCTTAAGTAGTCTGTGCAACAACATCACTGCGGCCAACTCAAGTGTCCTCCCTGCTCCTGCAGCCACTAAGGATGGAGCAGGATGGGAGCTCAATTGCATTAAAGCACATGCACAGATGTGGTTGGAATGAGTCTAAGGAGCTTGGCTTTTATTCTCTAAGTGATGAGATACCTGTGAATGTGTTGATGTTGGGAAAGAGATAATGCAGCCTATTTTCACAAATGATTGAGAGAGACACCCTTTGTAGGGCCGAGCACAGAGGCCAGGATGTAACAGGGGCTCAGTAAACATGTATTAAAATGAGAGACTGGAAACATGGGAGTGACCATCTCGCCACTCCTGCAGAGGGGTGAAACCAGACACATGGAGGAAGCATGGAGACTGGCAGTCTGAGAGTGACTCTGAAGCTGAAACCAGCAGGGCATGGCCACTGGTTGGGCACAGATGGGGTTGAGGGAGAATAGGTAGGAAATGATTCTGAGGCATACGTTGTGAGTGGGAGCATGATGCCAGCAGGGTGAGAGGGGCCTGAGGGAAAGGGACCGTCTTCAAAGGAGAATAACCAATGTGGTCTGGGACACGTAAAGCTGGTTGCCAGGGACCTGCCCACAGAGATGTTCATGATCAGTTGGAAAGGTGTGTCTGGAGCTCATGATGGAGGTCAGGATGGGAGACGCAGACTAGGTGTCATCCCTACAGAATCAACATGTGCCTTCCCCTGTGGGTGCCCCTGATAAATCTGATGGCCTGGGGTTCGCTCATTTCCTTCTCCAGACCCCCAGACTGCAGGGGATTAGGGTGCTTCAGACTCCCTAAAGAGGACCTTCTTGGATGAAATTACCATTCCCACCTTTAAGATACGTCAGAGAATAACCTAAGATAGTACGTAGAAATATATATATATAATCTCTCAGGGGGTAAATCAAAACTAGAAATGATATAGTGACATCTCTTAATGTACCATAACCAAAAATATAATCGATACCTTAATTCTGTCCTCAATCTAAAATTTTCTATTGACCACATATTCCACTGTCATTAAAATGAATGCCCTTCCGAAAAGTACATTAATTTTGTACATACTCTCATTTGCAAGCTAATAAAACTACTCACAAAAAAACAAACACAAATCACAACCTTTTTCTGACTATGTATCATGAGGCAAATACTGCTTTATGTCTCATGGAGTGTATGCATTTGAAACACACACCAAAAATACTTTTTTCCCTCTTCTTCCAGCTGTTAAAATGCTTGGCTTTTTTTTTTCTTTCTAGAAATGGCACACCACCTGAAATTATGCTTATGTGTTTCTTTGGAATTCTCTTTCTGGCTTAAATAATGCCCTTACATCTGCCCTTTGACAGCTTTATCAGAGAATCCTCCACAAGCACTGAAATCCATGTTCTATAAAATATTTTTATAAGGTCATTCAAAATGGCAAAAGTGTGAAAACAAGGCAGGTCTTCACTGTGGATGCTAAGTTTTGCTGCCAGCCTTCAGGGTTAGTTACTCTAATAAAATTTACCATTGTCCACAGGACATTCTATTAGTTCATTGACCAGTTTTTTTTTTCTACATGTTTTTTTTCTTTCCTTGAATAAAGAAAGAGATCCCATAGGAGACCATTATCAGTCAAAGTGTAATGATGGAAGGTGAGGGAAGTCTCATAGCACAAAAACCAAGTGATAAGACCATAGCCAACAGTAATTCTGTGTGTTGTAATTAAAGGACAGGAGTTAGGCTTTATCAGAATTATCCTATTGAAACTTATTAATTACTCAATGCAGGGATGTCTGTCTTAGTGGGTCTTTCATGGCAGGAATGGGACTCAAATGTGGAAAAACAGGATGTTAGAAAACGTGGGTGAAAGTGGTGGGGAGTATGACAACAGAAACTATGCTTGTGGCCATCCAGCTCTGTGTTCCAGGTGGGTAGGGCCAAGCTCGGTGACTTCTGGAGCTTAGAACCTCCTGCATTAAAAACAAGGTACACTCACAATTGGATTGTTCTACTCTGAGCATGAAGCAATTATATGAAGATTTCAAAATTCTGGACAGGTAGTTCTCATGTCACCAGCTTGAACTGAAGCATCCTCTGTAGGTCTTTTCCATCTGTCCCTCCTCTCCTAAATCCAGTGCGTGTCCAATTCAGGCCTTCATTAACACATATGTTCCTGGACAACTTACCCCAGCTTCCCAACTGCTGGCTCTCTGATCCACCCTACCTAGGTGGCGTATTTAAAAGGCTTCTCTAATTACAATTCTTTCTTTTTTTTTCCCCCCTGGGTTAGACTTTCACAGTTTCTTTTTTTTTAATTGTTATGTTAATCACCATATATTACATCATTAGTTTTTGATGTAGTGTTCCATGATTCATTGTTTGTTCATAACACCCAGTGCTCCATGCAGAATGTGCCCTCCTCAATACCCATCACCAGGCTAACCCATCCCCCTACCCCCCTCCCCTCTAGAACCCTCAGTTTGTTTTTCAGAGTCCATCATCTCTCATGGTTCGTCTCCCCCTCTGACTTACTCCCCTTCATTCTTCCTCTCCTGCTATCTTCTTCTTTTTCTTTTTTTTCTTAAAATATGTTGCGTTATTTGTTTCAGAAGTACAGATCTTTCTTATGCTTCTTTGCCTCTTGGATCCAAATGTGACTCCACTTTCAAGGTCCAGGTTGAATCTCATTTCCTTGGGTGACTTCTCCAATAGCTAGCTGATACCCCAAGGAATTTTTCCTCCTTTGAACCCACAGGGTGACCTGCACCATATATTCTTTATTGCACTGTGATGTTAGACCCTGGTCATGGACTGTTACCTGATATTTAATGCAGATCTATGTTGGGAGAGGCAATCTGCCATAGGCCCTGAGCAGGCCTGCAAGTTCCTGCTGGGCATGCCAAGAAGATAAGCCTTGACTGCTCTTTACTCCACCCATTTCCCAGTGTTTTGTTTGCAACAACCAACCTGAGGAAGGAGGTAGCATTGCCCCTAGACAAAGCATAGGCTTATTACAAATGCAGCACATTCCCCAGGCTCAGCACTTCTCTCCCATAATGTGGCCCACTGCATGTGCAGGCATCCATGATGGGCCTTTGGCATGGTCCCAAGAGACCTGAGGGGCACAAGGAACTGACACAAACCAACATGAAGCTCTGGCAATCACTTTTGCCATGAGTAATAATGTCCTTTCTCTCTGAACCAGGGGTCTTATGTCTTCTGCCAGAGAAGTAACAGTAAACTCTAACAGGCCACTTTGTTAGCTTGAAGGCAGGTAAAAACCTTAGACCCTGCACAGTTCCTGACAATATATTTCCACCTTCATTTTGAGAGGGCGGCAAGAACAGAGAACCAGTCTTCTGTTATTGTCTATAATACAACACCTCGTTCAAAATAAGCGACTGGTGCTATTGTAAATGGAATTATTTCTCTAATTTCTCTTTCTATAGTTGCATTGTTAGTGTACAAGAAAGCCACAGATTTCTGTGCATTGATTTTGTATCCTGCCACATTACTGAATTGCAGTATGAGTTCTAGTAATTTGGGGGTGGAGTCTTTGGGTTTTCTACATAAAGTGTCATGTCATCTATGTCTTACACTGTTGGTGGGAATGCAAGTTGGTACAGCCACTTTGGAAAACAGTGTGGAGGTGCCTCAAAAAATTAAAAATAGAGCTACCCTATGACCCAGCAATTGCACTACTGGGTATTTACCCCAAAGGCACAGATGTAGTGAAAAGAAGGGCCATATGCACCCCAATGTTCATAGCGGCAATGTCCGCAATAGCCAAACTGTGGCAAGAGCCGAGATGCCCTTCAACAGATGAATGGATAAAGAAGATGTGGTCCATATATACAATGGAATATCACTCAGCCTTCAAAAAGGATGAATACCCAACTTTTACATCAACATGGATGGAACTGGAGGAGATTATGCTAAGTGAAATAAGTCAAGCAGAGAAAGTCAATTATCACATGGTTTCACTTATTTGTGGAACATAAGGAATATTTCCACTTATGTGGAAAATAAGAAATTTGTGGAACATTAGGAGAAGGAAGGGAAAAATGAAGGGGGGGAAGTCGGAGGGAGAGACTATGGGCTCTGAGAAACAAACAGGGTTTTAGAGGGGAGGTGGGTATGGGGATGGGTTAGCCCAGTGATGGGTATTAAGGAGGGCACGTACTGCATGGAGCACTGGGTGTTATACGAAAACAATGGATCGTGGATCACTACATCAAAAACTGATGATGTATTGTATGGTGACTAACATAACATAATAAAATAAAAAAAAGAAAAAGAAAACAAAATAAGCGACTGGTAAGCATTTGTCTGAAAATGTAGGGGATATTTCATTGTTCTCTTCTGAATTTTAGGGTTCAGATTGGAAGGAATTGATATGCTGACTTTCCAAATTTCCAACCACACCCAGAGAAAAATTCACCATCGCCCAAATAAATTAATGGGTAAACAAGACTCTGTACAAGAACTCTTGATGGCGGGCGCCTGGGTGGCTCAGTCGGTTGAACGTCTGCCTTCAGTTCAGGTCATGATCCCAGGGTCCTGGGATCAAGCCCCATGTCGGGCTCCCTGTTCAGTGGGGAGTCTGCTTCTCCCTCTCTGGCTCCCCCTGCTTGTGCACTCTCTCTGGCAAATAAATAAATAAAATCTTAAAAAAAAAAAAAAGAACTCTTGATGGTAGTATGATCTGTGTGTGTGTGTGTGTGTGTAAAATTTGTGACTTCTATTTTCCATAAAATTTCTCAAGTGACGAGCACATCCTAGAACAGATCTCAGGCCATTTAATTTGTCTCTGTAGAAAGTAATTCTTGCAGACAGAGGCCTTCGTGGCTCACTTGAATACTGATCTTACAAAAGGAGCTAAAATTAGGCTGTCATATGGAGAAGGTAAGTGATTCATGGAGGAATCTGTGAAAGTTATTATTTCAAGATGCAAACAGTCTATTTAGGATGCCTACAAATTTAAGTGACTTTTGGCCTTGCTTTGGTCTCTCAGGCACCATCAATAACACAAAGGCTACTAGAAAAGGACAGGTTTGCTTCTCATACAATATGTGCTGTTTGTTCAATGGCACTTTTAACTTTGAGCAAGGACTCATGAGGAGATTTACACTCTCCACGATGGTACAGAACTGCACCTTATTTGGTAATTCAAAACCTGTCCTCTGCCCTCTGAAGCAATTGTTTTTAGTTTCTAGTTGGTGGATATAAATTGCTTAGATAACTATATAAATAAATGTAATTCACAGACTAATTATTTTCTTACAATTCTATCAAATTTTAAGATCAAGAAAACAATTTGCCATGTTCCTGAAATTCAAGAAAGGGTAATCAGGTAAAAAATAAATTTCTCTATCTGTGTGTGCATGTGTGTGTTGTGTGTGTGTGTGTGTGTGTGTATCACATATATGTATCTTTGTATATGTATATTAATTTTTTCCAAAATTTCCTTCTGATTTTCTCCTTGACCCAGTGGTTAAGAGCATGTTAGTTTCCACATATTTGTGAATTTTCCTGTTTTCCTGCTCTTACTGATTTCTAATTTCATTTTATCATGGTCAGAAAAGATACTTGGTAGGATTTCAACCTTCTTAAGTTTGTTAAGACTTGTTTTGTGCCCTAATATGTAATCTATCCTAGAGAATGTTCCGTGTATTCTTGTGCTGATGAATGAAAAGCTCTGTATGTGTCTGTTAGGTCTATTTTGTTCAAGTCCACAGCTTCTTTATTGATTTTCTGTCTGGATGTTCTATTCATTCTTGAAAGTGGCATATTGAAGCCTGCTATTATTGTTTTGCTGATTTCTCCTTTCAGATATGTCAATATTAGTTTATATACATAGGTGCTGTGATGCTGAGTGCATATATATTTACAATTGCTATATCTTCCTGTTGAATTGAACTTTATCAATGATCTTTGTCTATAAACAGTTCCTGACTTAAAGTCTACCTTGTCTCATGTAAGTATAGCCACCCCTGTTTTCTTTGGTTACCATTTGCATGGAATATCCTTTTCCATCCCTTCACTTTGACTCTATGTGTGTCCTTGAATCTAAAGTGAGTTTCTCATAGGCAGCACAGAGATGGATATTGTTTTTTTATCCATTCAGCCACTCTGTATCTTTTCATTGGGGATTTAGTCCATTTAGATTTCAAGTAATTATTGATAGGAAAAGATTTACTAATGCCATTTTGTTATCTGTGTTCTGTTTGTCTTGTAGGCCTTTGTTCTTTTCTCCCTCTCATGCCATCTTCTTTTGTGTTCCAGTCTTCTGTTTTTTGTAGTGATAGGTCTTGATTCCTTTCTCTTTTTCTTTTGTTTAACTTTTATAGGTATTTTCTTTGTGGTTACTAAGAGGCTTACATAAAATATGGTGCTAACAGTATGCATATATTTTATAAAATGTATCTTTCCTATATATTCCTTTATAACATATATTTTTCCTATAAATTTTGAATATTTAAAAACTCACTGTGATTCTAATTAGCCTCTAGCTTTAAAACAATGTCAAACAAAACATTACCTTATATTTATATGAAAGAAAAAATAAACAAGTGTTGTCAAGAAGTCTTTGGAAAAGAAGAAGGGCTTTGTACACCTCAAAAACGTCCCATACATCTACAATCACAGAATGGTGTGGTACTGATAAGGGAACAGGAGAGCCCAGATACAGATCCTTATCATAATGATGGCACATTATATAACTTGTGTTGGGATAATTGGCTAAAAAAAAAGAAAAAAACAAGACAAATCTGGATATGAAAAGAACCAGAGAGGAAAATTCTTCCTTGTGAACCTAAAGACAAAAATGCTAAGCAAATTACTGAAAAACTAAATCCAATAGCATATTGAAAATGCATTATGAGGGGCACCTGGGTGGCTCAGTCAGGTGAGTGTCTTAACTCCTGATCTCAGAGCAGGTCTTGATCTCAGAGTCATGAGATCAAGCTCTGCATTGGGCTCCACACTGGGCATGAAGCCTACTTTAAAAAAAAAAAAAAAAAGCATTATGACCAAGTTTGTTTTATTCCTCTATTATAAGGATGTTTTAACATGAGATGATCTATTAATGGAATTCACCACATTAAATGAGAAAAACCATATTTTAATCTCAACAGATGCAAAACAGCAGTTGCTATTTCAACACTACTTTAAAAGCTCCTAATAAACTACAAATAGATGAATGCTCCCTTAAGTTAAGAAGCCCTACAACAAATATCAGGAAGGAGATGCAGAAGGCTACCATCATCACTTCTATTCAACACCATATAGCAGACCTCAACTATTAGAATGAGACACTAAAAAGAAGTAAATTGTATACAATTAGAAAAGAAGAACTGCTACTATTTCCATATGATATGATTATTTACATATAAAACCCAACAACGTTTTCAAATATTTAAATTAAGTAAGATCGTTGAGCAATGTTGCTGGATATAAGATCAATATGCACAATTAACTGCATTCTCATACACCAGCAACAAAAAGGAAGAATAATTTTTTAAAAGATATGATTTTAGGGGCACCTGGGTGGCTCAGTCAGTTGAGCATCTGACTCTGATTTTAGCTCAGGTCGTGGTCTCAGGGTCCTGAGATTGAGCCCTGTGTCCGGCTCCGTGCTCAGTGGGGAGCCTGCTTGAGATTCTCTCTCTCCCTCTCCCTCTGCCCCACCCCCTGCTCGTGCACTCTCTCTCTTGCTCTCTAAAATACCAATTAAATCTTTTTTTAAAAAAGTATGATTTTATAATAGCAACAACAACAACAAAAATACTTAAAATCCAGATAGCAGAACATAAGGCCAAGAATCGCCATGGCAGACTTCCACTTCAGGTAGTGTGGTTAGCGGATTTCCTGAGATGGGCCCCTCCTGCTGCAGAACAGATTCCAAATAATGTATGGTTCTTGATGCACTGCTGACCTTGAAGAAAACAGAGCCAATCTCCAAAGACCTCATCTCCACTCCTCCTTCCAAATATAAGGACCAACTTATGAACCAAAACTGGAGCTGGAAAATGTGAGCAGAGAGCAAGTATAGGAACAGGATTGTCCTGAAGGTAATTGCTGACACCAGCACTGGGATTTGGTTCTTTGGGCTAGCAGTAAAAAGGGTCAATTGAATAGAAACTCCAGAAATAAGCTCAGACACTTGAAAGATACTAATGTGTGCAGCAGTTCTTGGCTTCTAGGAGAGGCAAAGATGAATTGTTTTTGGAGGAAACAGTCCTCAATTTAGGTCCACAGGATTCCTATGCATTAAGATCAAGCAGATAGGAGTTCTCAGTCAGAAATCATCCTATGTATGAGGACGTGAGCCACCCACCAGTGGGAGGCATCAGAAAGAATAAACTACAAGATTTAGATTCTAAAGGACTTCAAATACCCAGAATTGTTAGAGACATGGAGTACAGAACAGCTATGTATATGTTTAAGGAAATATTAAGAGATGGAAGCACAATAATGAATAATGAATAAAGATGACCAGAATGAACAGTAGATCTTCGTTTGTTTGTTTGTTTGTTTTGCAGCTGGAGGTCAGCTCTTGGTTGCCTAAGCCATCTATCCTGAGTACCAATTCTTATAAAGGTACACCTGAAACGAATTTGGACTTTATTTCTTTTATCTCCCCTTGTATGCAAAAATAGCATAATTAATCTATCATTGACTTGGAGTATGCTGATTCTTTATTCGTTTATTAAGAGTCATTATCCAGTATGCCATTGGCTTGTGAAATTCATATTATTAAACCTGCATTAAATAATTATGCAAAGACCCGCACTAAATAATTATGCAAAGACAAAAAAATGAATAGGTAGATCTAAAAATTATTTAAAAGGTTCAACAAATTTCCTTAGTTTTGATAGGTTAAGGCAGAGGGAGGTGGATAGCAAATGTAAGGACTACATATTAGCACTCATGGGAGGGAGCAACAGTTTTACTTTGGGGTACATTTATAAGCTTAAATTCCTACCAGCTATCAAGACTTATTATGAAACTATAGTCATTAAGATAGTGTGGTGCCAACAGAGGAAAAACAAAGATTCATTCATATAAACAAAATAGTGAGCCTGGAAAAAGATGAAAATAAATATTAGAACTTGATGCATGACAGATGGAGCAAAGAAGATTTCTGTGAAAAGAATGAACTATTCCATAACCAATGTTAAAATAATTGGCTATTCATACATCATACTCAAAAATCAATTCCATATGAATGAAGGACACAAATATGAAAGGAAAAACTAAGTAAAATAAATATATGAGAATAGCTTTATGTCTTCAAATAGGGATGGGTTTCTAAAACAAGACAAAAAACAAACCTCATACAAATCAATTAAAAAGACAAATAACCATTAGAGAAATAGGCAACAGACATGAGAGATAATTCTAAAAAAAGGAAACATAAATGATAACTATCTAAAAACATGATCTATTTCAGTAATAGCTGAGAAATCCAAATTGAGAGCATAAAATACCTTTTGTATGCCTGCTAGATTGGCAAAATATATTTAAAATTGCCAAATGCTGGTGATGTGGATCAATGAGGACTCTAACAAATTTCTGATGGGAGTAAAAACTGATACAATCACTTTGGCAAATAATTTGGCATCATCTCCTAAAGGTGAATATTTGCAACAATCCTATTCCTGAGACTATTGTAAGAAGCTCTTATCACGTGTACCATGGGATATAGGCACTAGCATTACTGACAGCAAACGGCTGGGACCCACTCAGTGTCCTTCCACAGGGGCAGGGATGAATACATTGTGTTATGTTCACAGATAGAATGTTCCACAGCCATGAGAATGAATAAATTACAACTACACACAACAACATGGATTAATTTTAGGAAAAAAAGTAGTAAATGCTTATACAATATGTCACTTATAAAGCTAAAGGAAAAGCACAAAACTAAACAATATTGTATATAGGCATATGTGCCTATGTGATTAAACTATAGAAAAACAACAAGGGAACAAAAAGTATAAAATTCAAGATGGTAGTTCCCTTTCCTGGAGAAGCTCACGGGTAGATGCCAAGGACTGGTGATATTCTAGAGTCCCAGGTGTTCATTTTATTATTATGCATTATAATCTAAAGAATACTTACTCTATTGTTGTATCCATTATTTTTTACAATATTTTATTTATTTATTTATTTATTTATTTATTTATTTGAGAGAGAGTGTGAGCAAGAGCACATGAGTGGGGGGGAGGGGTAGAGGGAGAAGCAGACTCCCCACTGAGCAGGGAACCCGAAAGGGGGCTCGATCCCAGGACCCTGAGATCATGACCTGAGCCAAAGGTAGATTCTTATTATTGCATTAAAAGATACTAAATGGAAATTAAAGAAAACAAGGTGAAAGAATCTGCCCCACAAGATACTAAGATCTATCATAAAAGCAGGGTGATAAAAAGCAGAAAAATAGACTAAGGCTGCAGAGGAGTTCACAAAAAGAACCACATGTATATGGAAAATTGACATACAACAAATCAGTAGGAAAAGGAAAGCGTGATAAATGGTACTAGGATAATTGTTTATCCATACAGAATCATCATTATTTACACAACCATTCCCCAATGGGAATTTAAAAAATCTAAAAAACAGAACTCTACAACAATTAGAAGAAAATGGAAGAGACTATCTTTCTAACTTTGGGGAAGGAAAGTATAGTCAATCCTCATTATTTATAAATTCTACATCTGCAAATTCATGTACTTGCTAAAATTTATTTGTACCCCCTCCAAATCACCTGCAGTGCTTTCCTGGTCATCTGAGGACATGCACATAGTGGCAAAAAAATTCAAGTTGCCTGATGAGCATGTTTTCCCAGCTGAAGTTGACCAAGGACATGTTTTGCCTTCCTGTTTCAGCTCTCAACACCATAAACAAGCATCCTTTTCATGACCTACTTAGTGCCACATTTTTTGTTCATGCTTTGTGTGGGCACTTTTGCTATTTAAAATGGCCCCAAGCCTGGTGCTAGAGTGCTGTCTGGTGTTTCTAAAGTGCAGCAAGGCTGTGATGTGCCTTATGGAGAAGATACGAGTGGATACGCTGGATGAGTTTCAATCAGGCATGACTTCTAGAGCTGTTGGCCTTGAGTTCAAGGTCAATGAATCCATAATATATATTAATTAGGGTGTCTTTAAACAGGAAGACACATATAGCAAGGTTCTGTGTTGACAGGTCGATGAAAATGTGACCAGAGACTCACGGGAACCTAAACCTGTATTTCCTCTAGGAGTGATGGTTCAGTATTCACTCATTCAGTGTCAAAATTACTTTACAGAATATCAGTACTGTGAATAATGAGAATCAACTGTATTTGCTAAACAAGATATAAAAGGCACAATCCAGAAGGAAAAGATTGATACCATCAACTATACTGAAACGGTAAAACTTCTATATGACAAATTTTATACGGTAAATTTTAGGGCTATATGACAATGACACCATAAAAAGATTTAAAGAAAATACACACACAGAATGGGAGGATATATTTACAACACATACAAGAAAGGATCAGTATTTGGAATATGTAAGAAACTTCTAAAATGAAAGACAATATAAAAGCAACAAAAGATATGAACAAATATGGATGAGGCAACAGGAGGGCCGTTAGCATGTGAATGTTTCACCTCCCCGCGGTCAGAAAAATGCACATGACACGGTTCATGAGATACTGGGTTCCTCTTCGTGATGACCAAAGTAGAAGGCTTGGCGAGGACATAGAGAAATGGGCATCCTGACAGAGCACTGGTGGGAGTGCACATTAGCACGTCCGGGACCCAGCAATGCCGCCCCGAGGAGCCCAGGATCTCATTAACAGCTGCTCACAGAGGCATATGCTTGAGGGTGCGTAGAGCAATGCTTTTTTAACGAAAGCATCTTTGAAAGAGGCCAAATTTCCATCAACAAGAGAAAAGGTCAATAAATGTTGGTAGATTCATATAAAAGAAGGCAGTAGAGCAGCAAAAATAGAGTCCTCCACACCAACATGGATGCCTTTCACAAACAATATTCCACATAAGCTAAAGGTGACTACAGAGAGAATAAACACCACTTACATGACTCTAAAAACATGGGAGAACTAACAGCACTGTTTAGGGGACACAAATACATGCAGAACTATGATGAACTTGAACAGAGGGATGGGGGAAATGAGATGCAATTATGGAGAAGTGCTTTTACTGAGCTGGTAACCCTTTCTCTTCTAACACACAGGACTGGCATAAGGGAATGAACTGCAACATTTTCTAGACCACTGTGTGTATCTTAACTCTTGCCTAGTAAATAAAAATGTCAGTAAGAAGCCCATACACTGTAGGACTACAAAGAATGGGGTCCACCTGCACACATATCTGCACTGGCATCCATCTGTCTCTGTCAATCAGGCTCCCGGCGGTACACAGCTGGTAGAATTGAGTACTGAGTATTGAGACTAACTGAAGAACATGTCATGAATAATCTCTGCAAACAGGGTTGAGCAAACCAATGAATGGCAAACCATCCAGCAACAAGCAACAACAGGGAGCTCTTAGCAACCCAGGCTGAGGATACAAAGGAAGGGAGCCATGTTAGCAGGACCCAGCAAAAGTAGAGTCAAGAGAGGGGGCCCCTTGATGTGATGTATGGTGATTAATATAACAATAAAAAATTTTAAAGAAGAAAAAAGGAGAGGGGGCCCCTCCACATGAGCTGGGACTACAGGTAAAAACCCACAGTCTGTGAGAAGGGGACGCTGGAAACAGATGTCCTGATTTATCTTCCTACCCTCCAATCTCCTGCTGGTGCCTCTCACTAGGAAAACCCAACTAGATGCCGGAGGGATGGAGTCTGAGTGATTCGGTATATAGAGATCAGCCTTGAGCTGATAACGGAGGGGGTGGCTGGGGTAAAGAGACCAATAATCAATAACTAGCATATCTATTATCTATTTATGTGATCTATTAATTGAAAAAAGCAAAGTGGCTAATACTATTAAGACAGCTCCTGCTCTATGTTAAAATAAATATATATTATATATTTATAAATGAGTGTTGTGCAGAAAAAAGTGTAGAATAGAAGATATCCATTTTGATTTGTATTTCCCTGATGCCGAATGACGTTGAGCGCTTTGTTTCTCAAAAACTTGAAAATAGAGCTACCCTACGACCCAGCAATTGCACTACTAAGTATTTACCCCAAAGATACAAATGTAGTGATCTAAAGGGGCATCTGCACCCCAATGTTTGTAGCAGCAATGTCCACAATAGCCAAATTATGGAAAGAGCCTGGATGTCCATCAACAGATGAATGGATAAAGAAGATAAGGTGTGTGTGTGTATATATATATATATATATATATATATATATATATATATATATGACGGAATATTATGCAGCCATCAAAAATGAAATCTTGCCATTTGCAATGATGTGGATGGAACTAGAGGGTATTATGCTAAGCGAAATAAGTCAATCAGAGAAAGACCATTACCATATGATCTCACTGACAGGAGGAATTTGAGAAACAAGACAGAGGATCATAGGAGAAGGGAGGGAAAAATGAAACAAGATGAAACCAGAGAGGGAGACAAACCATAAGAGACTCTTAATCTCAGGAAACAAACTGAGGGTTGCCGGTGTGGTGGGGGGTGGGAGGGATGGGGTGGCTGGGTGATAGACATTGGGGAGGGTATGGGCTATGGTGAGCGCTGTGAATTGTGTAAGACTGATGAATCACAGACCTGTACCTCTGAAACAAATACATTATATGTTAATAAAAAAAAGAACATATCCATTTTAAGATTCCCTATCTATCTATCTATCTACCATCTATCAATTATCTGTCTAATTTTTAAAAACTTTCACAATGGCCAAATATTGCTTTTATAATAAGAAATATTCAGAGGCGCCTGGGTGGCTCAGTCGTTAAGCGTCTGCCTTCGGTTCAGGTCATGATCCCAGGGTCCTGGGATGAAGCCCCACATCAGGCTCCCTGCTCGGCGGGGGGGGTGGGGGGTGGGGGGAGTCTGCTTCTCTCTCTCTGCCCCTCCCACCCCCAGCTTGTGCTCTCTCTCACTTACTCTTTCTTTCTCAAATAAATAAATAAAATCTTTAAAAAAAGAGAAATATTCAGTGAGGTTCTTTTTTTAAATCAATAGAGATTTGAGGAAAAGCCCTAAAATTTACCATATAAAATTCCTCTCAGAATAATTTTGGGGGTCTGTCTTAACTCTCCACATTCAGGAGACTGCACCCAGTCAGTCCAAATGCTCTAAGTTTTCTCGAAGAAATGCCAAAGTAACAGCAAAATAGTTGACAGGGAAAAGAAAAACCAACAGATGACAAATGTTTTAAACCAATCTTCCAGGCAAGAGAAGTTTTAGTGGCAATGATCAGTTCTAGATATTTCATCCGCCAATATAACAACTTCAGAACAAACGCTTTGAGAAGAAAAGCAGAAGCACTGGTAGCCGATGGCTTGTCGCTGCCTTCCTCGGACACAGAGCCTCCGGCTGAGCCAAACTTTAAAAAATGAGTGTCTGTCAAATCTGTTTGGTGGTGCCGGAAGCCTAGCTTATGCCTCACATCATGTCCAGTTCTGAAGAGATGCCACTGGCAACACGAAGGTGCAAAGCCAGCACCCAGGGGCAGGCCAATTCTTCCACGCGGGGCAAGGAGGCAGCCACTCTGGGGGCACGTCCTGCGTGTGGAACCCAGTGTCCCCTCGTGGCTCCTGGTAAGCCACAAAGCAACGGGGGTGCAGGCAGAGACATGGACTGCTGCCATGATGAGAGAAAGCATGGCTGACTGTCTGAATAAGGGGTAAAATGGATGCCACAGGAAACCAACCACACACATCTTCTACACAGAGGCCACCACAGGAGCCGAGGAATCAGCCTGATCAAGGGAAGGCACGGCAGGTCCCCTCTGACAGAAGAAGAAGAGCAAGGCTGCTTGCTTCACCCCTTCCCCTGCCAGTGCCCCGGAGGGAGTAGGACCCCAGGAGGATGGGATGGAGGTGTCCCAGGCCTCACCCTACCGCTGTGAGCGTGGAGAGAGTCGAGAGAGAAACCAGAGAAGGGGGCACCTGACCTGCATGTGGAGTGAAGCTCTGAAGGAGACCAAACTCAATGTCAAGAGCTGAAGGTGACCAGAGGTGAGAGAAGCTGCCCAAGCACGTCATTTCAGAAAGGAGAGTCCATGAGGCTGGACGCAGTGATGGGTGCCCACACCCGAGCACTCCGTCACGTGAGGGAGCTCTGCAGGGCGTGGGACCCAATGCCCTCGAAGGCGGCGCAAGGGGCGGCTTGGAGAGGGTGATTAGGTACTTACAAAATGTGTCAAGTAAAACGACAATGCACCAGGAGGTGTGTTCTCTGTTTTCACGTAAAATGATTTGCAAGGGAAATCTTAGAAAAGAAAAAGACCAACAACACTGCGGCTTCAGACGCTACATGGTAAGCTCGTTAGAGAGCCATTTAGAATCTTCTTTTGTGTGAAACCACTCCTGTGGCCTATAACCCTGACTGTGAAGGTCTGGAAGCCAGTACTGACCAAGTGTACGAAAGGCCCTTGGTGCGGTGCTGCGGGGCACATTTTGGTTAACCTTGATTGACTTCCACTGCTGTGCCTCATCTCCTACCGCAAGATAATTCTCCAAGGAGAAAAAGAGCAGTGAAGGGTTTTCGCTCACAAAAGTACCCTTAATGCACCTCTTTTGCTTCGGAACTGAAGACCAATTAAATCTGAGCCTGCTTAAAAGAAAATCTTTCAGGAATCAATTAGTTGGCCCTATAAATCTGCACAGTCACAAGGCCAGGGACCAATCTGGACTTTAGGAATTAGATCAAAACAGCAAATTGTTACTCCATCGTTATTTATTGATTTAGTTTTGATTATGAAGGACAGAAACTGATTGAGCCATTTATCTGGGTGAGCACCAGACTAATCCAGCATCTGCTTGGCACCCCGCTTGTCAAAGTCCAAGGAGAGTGGCTTCACAGCCATCTGGAGGGGGTCTAGTTGAAGGGGGAGGTCAGCAATTGGGGAGGTTTGGACACATAAGGGCCCAGACTACGGTACTTGTTCAGAGGTCCACACCTTTGAGGAAGGGCAATGAGGTCACACCTGGTACGGGCCGGTGGGGAAGGAGAGAGAAAACAAGTGAGTGCCCCATTACCAGGGTAGGAGCGGAGTCTGGGGGGGAAGGAAGACGGAGTGTGGAGAGGAGCCTAGGAACGCAGGCCCTCTTGCCTTTCTGCAACGTCCTTTATTCTTGCTTATCCAAAATGCCATATGCATAGTTCGTGGAGCCCAAATCCTAGCGTCATCCTTGATTCCACCTGTCCTGCACACCCAATGTCCAAACCCTCCGTGGTAGCTGTCAATACAAGGTCTCCAGAGACCTGTTCTCTGCTTGTCTCCCAGCAGAGCGTTTGTCCTCCCCTCAGACTGCTGGGAGGGGGCGGCGGGGTCTCCCTATTCCCCAGGGTCTGTTCCTACTACATGCAGTGCCCCCTCCAAGCGCCTCCAGGGAACCTGCTTCCAGTCCCTCCCAGCTTCAAGTCCATGAAGGATGCCTGCCCCAGCTGGACAAAATCTAGGCTCTTCCCTGGCCTGTCGCTCTCTCCATCCCCCTTTCTGCCTCACCGTCATGGTGGCATCTTCCCGTTCCCTCCACCAGCCAGCTCCTAGGTAGCCATGACCGAATAAGTAAGTTAGTCATCTGTAAACATTGTGAAGCATTTCCAGGTAGTTAACACTTATAATAATTACCTGTATTTATGTTACTTTCTAACGTAAATTAAATTTTTAGTTACTTTAAAATGTTCTAGAATCTCTTTTTTAGCAAGTGCAGAAGCAATTGATTTTAACTATTTATAAGTGAAAACTCTATAGTTACAATTAATCTCTTGATAGCTGAAAGAAAGAAAGAAAGAAAGAAAGAAAGAAAGAAAGAAAGAAAGAAAGAAAGAAAGAAAGAAAGAAAGGAAGGAAGGAAGGAAGGAAGGAAGGAAGGAAGGAAGGAAGGAAGGAAGGAAGAAAGAAAGAAAGAAAGAAAGAAAGAAGAAAGAAAGAAGAAAGGAAGTTCGTTCCACTCATTTAGGTGAATGGGGACATATTTAGGATTCAGAAAATATAGCAGACCTTTTTTCGGGCATTATTTTAAAAGGAAAATAAGATAATCATAACCCTCAAAGAAAAATTTGCAAACAAGGGCTTTTTAAGATGGCAATTTCCTGAATAAAGACATCTACAGATATGACTTGGTTATGGGGCAGTGCCCCTGAGTTCTGGGATGTGTCCTCATTCCCTAGGAGAATCCCACAGGTCACTCATCACTTGTGTGTCAATGTTGATTTCGTGGAGGATGACACATCATTTTTCCCCCATGTATCAAAAGGACAATTCATTCCTTGCATGACAGGAGAATGGAACTGCAAGGTAAATTCACTGACATTTTTTTATTCAGCTGGTAAGGAAGGGACAAACTGCCTTCCCCAGGAGTCTGTGGAAACTAGAAACACTTCATACCCGGAGCCCTAAAGCTTTGCTTTGTAAAGCAAGAACTTCTCTTCACAGCGTAGTTCAGAGGCAGCATATACAACACGCTAAGGCCTTTTCGCCTGGCCTGCTTGGTAAAGGGAACTTAGGCAACACAAAATATTCTGCTCAGAGAGTATTAGCCCATATGTAAAACATGAATTTGTGGTTTATCGATTTTCACAGAATTTTTTTGAAGGCACTGAACATAAATTAGAGTGAGCATAGTTTAGTTTTTGGTTAATTTAGAAAGCAATTGGTTTCTGGGGTGCCTGGGTGGCTCAGTCGGTTAAGCGTGCCACTCTTGATTTTGGCTCAGATTGTGATCTCAGGGTCGTGAGATGGAGCCCCGCGTCAGGCCTCATGCTAGGTGTGGAGGCTGCTTGAGATTCTCTCTCTCCCCCTCCTTCTGCCCCTCCCCCCTCAAATAAATAAATGCATCTAAAAAAAAAAAAGAAAGAAAGAAATTGGTTTCTTGCTGAAGCTTGTTCTGAGCATGAGTGTTCACTGTCCCGTGGCTAAGCCATGGTCCTGGGTAGCAGATCTACTTGTCCCCTGCAGGTGGCGGTGAGAGCCAAGTGTCCAGAGCTGACTGCCTGGCCCGGAATCCTTTACGACCTGCATGACCTTGGGAAGTTGTTTCATTTCATTGTGCCTCAGTGTCTTCATCTGTAAAATGGGAAAAATGATACCCACACCTCACAGGGCTATTGTGAAGGTTAAATGAGTTCATAAATGCCAAGTGCTGAGAGCAATGCCTGGCACTCAGCAAGGTTCAGTCAACACTGGCTATGATTTTTACACATGGCTGGTCACCTGAGTGCCTCCATCTGATTAAAAACACAGGTACCAGAGGATAAATTCAGCAGAGGACTTCTAGGCCTTGTCCATGAAAGCTTCAGAAAAACAGCACCAAGAATTATTAGATGGCCACCCAAGAAGACACTTCTGCATTCTACACCATTGTTCTTTTTGCTCAATCGATGGGAAAGAATTCTGATGTTTGTCCACTTTTCATTGTTCTGCTATTTTTCTGTGTCCTGAAAATTCTGTCCCATGGCTGCTTCTTTGCCGCGCCGCCTCCCCCAGCCCTCAGCCTTGAGGTTAAGTGTGAGAGAAGGCAGTTTGATTAGAGCCCAGGCAGATCAAGATGAAGTTAAAAGGAACGGAGAGACTCGTGGGAAATACTGAATCACACGCAGAAGTAATTTAAATGATCTCATTAGCCTTTGCCTCTTGTCTACTTGGAACTATTTATAACCAGAAGTAACATTTCTGATCTGTACTTACCTGATATTCTGACATTTCTTTAAAGGTGTAGGCATGCCTCTTTTCCTACCTGGCCAGACTAGACACTCTTCCTTAAGTGCAAGAAGCGTGTTTGGATTAGAACCGAGAATCACATCCTAATTCTGGAGGAGGAAGAAGACTCCATCAGGATGGGAATGACCAGGAAGACCAAGAGTAGCCAGGAGTATGAGTGGACAAATCCACCGTTGCTGTGGAGGTTTTAACACACCTGTCTTGACATGTCCAGCAGATAATTAGTGAGGACAGAGAAGAGCCAAACATGCCAAATCTAATACACCTACCAGAACCCTGTTCCCAACATGATAGGTGGGACTTTTTACAAAGACTCACCACAAACTTGGGCACAAAGCGAAGTTCAACCAACAAACACCAAAGACACAGGCTCATCGGTTACCTGACTACAGTGCAGTTACATTTGCTATTGATTACAGAAGAGAAGCAAGAAAACCCTCCATTACGTCTGCACAATTCAAAATATACTGCCAAGCCACTCAGGGATTGAAAAATAAATCAAAAGGGCACCTGGGTGGCTCAGTAGGTTGAGCGTTTGCCTTCGGCTCAGGTCATGATCCCGGGGCCCTGGGATCGAGTCCTGTGTCAGGCTCCCTGCTCAGCGGGGAGCCTGCTTCTCCCTCTCCCTCTGCCCCTCCCCCCTCCTTGTTCTCATTCTCTCTCTCTCAAATAAATAAAATCTTAAAAGAAGAAAAATAAATCATAATGAAAATCAGAGAATCCTGGGAACTGAAGAAAAAAAAAAAGGCCGAGACATCAAAACTTGGAGTGTGCAGGTAGAGACATTAAAATCTTACGTCCTTATAGGAGAAGAGAAGACTGAAATTGATTAACAAAGCACACAACCTGGGAAGGGAACAAAAGGGAAAGGAATTTGGAAGGAAGGAATCAATGAAGATGAGAGCAGAAATGATGGAAATGTGAAGAAAGCAACAATAGGATCAATAAAACTAAAGCTTGTTCTTTGAAAAAAAAAAACTAATAAAATGGGCAAATCTCTGGGAAGGCTGAATAACAAAAGGAAGAAAAGGAACAAATTACAAACACCAGAAATTAAGAGACATAATCATAGGCACAGTACAAATGTGTCTATGACTTGAAAACCTAAACAAAATGGACAATTCTTCCAGAAAAATATACTAAGACCGTCCCAAGAAGAAGGAGGAAGATGATATGAATAATAATGAAAAATCCTTAATAAAATATAAGCAAAGTGGGTTTTCATAATCACATGAAAACACTGTGACTGAGTTTTATCCCAGAAATATAAGAACTCATTAATGTAATTCACTATATCAACAGAATAAAGTTGTATGTGTGACTACATATACATTCACATATATATTTATCAAATACATTAAATATATTAAAGAGTTTTAAGTCTTAGCAAACACTGAGCTTTCTATCATATTGAGATAAATATGCATATATGTGTTTGTATATTCAAATGTGTATGTATGGATATAAAAACACACACATACATACCTATGTCTAGAGATGTAGCACTTGCTCAATTTCAAAACTCTTTAATGGTAAACTCTTCACAAACTGGTAATAACCTTAACCTGGCAAACACTATTTAGTACCAGACATTTTGAACAAACATTATTGAATATATTATTCTTAATTATTGAATATATTTCCCCTAAAATCAGGAAGAAGAAAAGGATGCCTCCTGCCTCAATCTCCCCTCAGCAATGTACTAGGACACATCACAGCAGTAAGAAAAAGGATGAGAACCATAAGATAATTTCAATAGATGCAGAAAAAGCATTTGACAAAGTACAACATCCGTTCATGACAAAAGCCCTCAACAAAGTGGATATAGAGGGAACATGCTTCAACATAACACAGGCCATCTGTGAAAAACCCACAGCTAATATCATCCTCAATGGGTTAAAACTGAGAGCTTTTCCCCTAAGGTCAGGAACAAGACAAGCATGTCCACCGTCACCACTTTTAGTCAACATAGTATGGGAAGTCCGAGCCGTAGTAATCAGACAAGAAAAAGAAATAAAAAGCATCCAAGTCAGTAAGAAAGAAAGTAAAACTTTCACTGTTTGGACATGACATGATACTCTACATAGAAAACCCAGGGGCGCCTGGGTGGCTCAGGCGTTAAGCGTCTGCCTTCAGCTCAGGTCATGATCTCAGGGTCCTGGGTTCAGTCCCAGGACCCCTTTGGGCTTCCTGCTCAGTGGGGAGTCTGCCTCTCTCTGCCCCCCACACCCCGCTCGTGTGTTCACGCTCTCTCTCTCTCTCAAGTAAATAATAAAATCTTAAGGAAAAAAAAGAAAAAAAAAAACAAAACCCAAAAGACTCCACCAAAAAACTGCTAGAACTCAGTCAAGTTGCAGGATACAAAATCAATGTACAGAAATCTGTACGTTGCATTTCTATATACCAATTATAAAGCAGCAGAAAGAGAAATTGGGAAAACAATTCCATTTACAATTGCACTAAAAATAATATCCCTAGGAATAAACCTAACCAAAGAGGTGAAAGATAAGTACTCTGAAAACTATGAAAACACTGATGAAAGAAATTGAAGACAACACCAAGAAATGGAAAGACATTCCATGCTCATGGATTAGAAGAACAAATATTGTTAACATGTCTATACTACCCAAAGCAATCTACACATTTCATGCAATCCCTATCAAAATACCAACAGCATTTTTCACAAAACTAGGAAAAAAATACCAAAATTTGAATGGAAGCACAAAAGACCCCAAACTGTCAAAGCAATCTTGAAAAAGAAAAGCAAAGCTGGAGGCATCACAATTCCGGACTTCAAGTTATATTGCAAAGCTGTAGGAATCAAAACAGTATGATACTGGCACAAAAACAGACACATAGACCAATAGAACAGAATAGAAAACGCAGAAATAAACCCACAATTATATGGTCAATTAATCTTCAACAAAGCAGGAAAGAATATCCAATGGGAAAAAGCCTCTTCAACAAATGGTGCTGGGAAAACTGGACAGCAACATGCAGAAGAATGAAACGGGACCACTTCCTTACACCACACACAAAAATCAATTCAAAATGGATTCAAGACCTAAATGTGAGACCTGACACCATAAAACGTCCTAGAAGAGAGCAGAGGCAGTAATGTCTCTGACATCGGCCGTAGCAACATTTTTCTAGATACGTCTCCTGAGACAAGGGAAACAAAAGCAAAAATAAACTATTGGGACTACATCAAAATAAAAAGCTTCTGCACAGCGAAGGAAACCATCAACAAAACTAAAATAAAACCTACTGAATGAGAGAAGACATTTGCAAATGACATATCTGATAAAGGGTTAGTATCCAAAATACATAAAGAACTTATAAAACTCAACACCCAATAAACAAATAATCCAAATAAAAAATGGAAGGAAGACATGAATAGACATTTTTCTAAGGAAGACATCCAGATGGCCAACAGACATATGAAAAGATGCTCATCATCACTCATCGTCAGGGAAATGCAAATCAAAACTACAATGAGCTATCACCTCACAGAATGACTGTCAGAATGACTAAAATCAAAAACACAAGAAACAACAGGTGTTGGTGAGGATGGGGAGAAAGGGGAACCCTCTGGCACTGCTGTTGGGAATGCAAACTGGTGCAGCCACTCTGGAGAACGGCACAGAGGTTCCTCCTAAAGTTAAAAATAGAACTACCCTATGATCAAAATCACACTATTGGGTATTTACCCAAAGAATACAAAAACACTAATTCAAAGGGATACATGCACCCTTACGTTTACAGCAGCATTTTTTTACAACAGCCGAGATAAAGTGTCCCTCAGCTGGTGAATGGATACAGAAGATGTGGTGTATATATACAATGGAATATTGCTAAGCCATCAGAAAGGACAAAATACACAGCAGAAGGATAAGTAAATGGAGATATACATATAAAATGACCATTCTCACCAAATTTACCTAAAAACGCAATGTAGTTATGAACACTGGTTTTTTGTTTGTTTGTTTGTTTTTTGTTTTTGTGCAGGTGGTGAGTGGGGGGGAGGGCCAAGGAGAAGCAGACAAAGGACCAAAAGGAGCCAAGACAATTATGAAGAAAAAGTGGGGGGGCTTATCCTACCAAATACGAGACTAATAAAGAAATAGCATTTAATACAATGTGGTATTGACAAGGAATCAAGCCATACACCAATTAAAAAGAGAAGAAACCTCAAAAATAGATGTCTTCACATATAGAAACTTGATATATGGCCATACAAACGAATGGCCACAGACTGGTACTGTTATAACTGATGATCATATGTAAAAAAATAAAATAAAATTAGATCCATATCTCATACCAAATGCATAATTAAACCCCAGGTGGATTCATGAACTAAATGTGAAAAGCCAAAGATTTCAAACTTACAGAAAAAAGATACAGGTATTTAGTATGACCTCCAGAGAGGAAAATAGTTCTTAAATGCAACACCAAAAGGACACAACATTCTGGAAAAAGATTTGACCGCATTAAAACTGCACACTTCTCTCTGACAAATGCCATCCAAAACATAACGAAACGACAAGTCACAGATTGTGTGCAAGATGTTTATGACTAAGGGTATCATTTAGAACAAAGAATAAATTGCCCAACAGGCAAACAGACAAAACAGGAAGTTCGCTGGTGAGAAAACCAAAAAGGCAATAATCATATGAGAAGTCTGAACATCAAGGATTCTTGGCAACCAGTGGATGGAGCAAGGCACCCCTCCCATCGGCAGTAAGAGCGGGCAGGTGCAATTTCTTTGTAGAGAAATAGGAAATGTCCTATAAAAGTGCAGGTGCACACCCCTTCCACCCTTACAGTCTGCATGCTAGCGAAAATCCAGCACACGCGCACACGTCAATCGATGAGCACATGACTATCTCTTACTGTTCTGATCGCACCAAACTGAAAACACATTAATGTCCACGAACATGAGACAGAGAAACGAGATGCAGATTGTTCGGATTTTATAAACCTATGCAGAAGATTAAAAGACGGAATTAAAGCTACCTACATCCACGATCCACGTGGACAAACATGACGGTGGGTGAAGACAGAAGACGGCTTGTCAAATTTAAATAAAATTCTAGTGAAGTATGGGAACATATACGGCAAAACTAATCTTGGGATAGTGGCTGCCCCTGGGCACCTTCTAATTTCAGACAGAGAGAGGGGGAGCCACGCTGGGAGTTCAGCTGGGTTTATAATAATATACAATAACATATTTCAATATATATATATATATATATATACATATTATACATACTATGTATACACAATATATATTTTATATATATATACAATATATATTTACATACAATATTATATTGTATACAATTACATACAATAATATATATAATTAGAGTAATATACAAATAATATAATAATATATTATAAATCTAGTAAGATTGAGCTAATCTGGGTGGCATTCACTACATTATTTTTAGACATTTCGGTCCCTTGAACTAGACTAACTTCTGCAGGGTGGAGGGGCCAACTCCCACATAAGCCAGCAGATGAACAGGACAAGGGCCTGCCTAGGACGTCACCGTCTGGACAGAAATCACCCCGTGCCTGTCGCTGCCTCCTCCTAAGCAGAAAATGGTGGTGGTGGAGGAAGGACCAGATTTGGCATTAAAGACAAAACCTGGATCCACCACCGGGTAGGAGACCACAGCTCAGTCCCTGCCTGCTCTGGAGCCATTTTCTCGTCTCTGACATGTACCTGATAAAGTCAGCCTCTCAGACCTCACTGGGGCTGGACGAAGGGTGAGGTACCTAAACAGGCTGGCAAAGCAGTTCACAAAGGAGGGCTACCCAGAAGAGCCCAACCGGGGCCGAATGTAAAGGAACACTGTCACGCGTTATTCCTCTGCTGGACGGTATCCTCTCCATGTGTTCTGTCTGGAGCCAAAGGCGCTCTGTCCTGGGACCCCTTCTCATCTTGCCCATCTCCACTACGGCTCCAAACGATTTTGCTCAGCCCTGCCATGATCACATTATTCCAAGTTTCTGCAACCAGTGGTCTATTGATTTCTGGATCAAATCAAATGCCCTAAACTCGTCTTTGAATTCCTGCATCCTCCCGTCTCCAGCTTCCCTGTCTTTGCTTTAACCCCTTTCTTCTGTCACAAAGACGTTTAACAGATGTATTGAGGTGCAACTGACATACGACAAAGCGCACATACAGTTTGATGAGTTCTGACACACGTACACACCCGTGGAGCCAGAACCACAATCGAGAGAGTGAATTTATCTCCTGACCTCAAAGGCTGCCTCTGGCTCCTTCGTTATAAGTACTTTTGTGCTTTCATGTTCCCTTCGGCCATTTCTTTGCGTTCGTTCAAATGGCCTCATCATTGAATTATATTGAAAAATTTCCCATACTGCATATTTCCCTCTTCAAACCCTCCGCCTCCCAGCATCCCTATATTAATTTAGAGCCCTGAAAATAACTAAAGGCTTTAGAAAAACCTCTCATCAGTGGTGGTCCTCATGCTGTCTCTTCCAGTTCTTTTATATAAATCCTGAGCATTTCCACCAGTCTGTTTGTCCCCAGACAAGGCAACAGTGCTCCTCCTGGAGTCCCTGATTTTGTTTGGCACCACAGTGGGACACTCTCAAGAGTGAAAATGTTGTCTATTATTACTTATTCTGCGATCGTCCTAGACAAACCAGTGTGTTGCTAGCCCTAGCCAGAACGCTCCCCTCAGATCTTGAAATCCAGGCTGGGCGATCTTTGCAGAGATCCTGCAGCCTGAGGGAGGAAGGAATTGGGCCACTATCTCTTTGTGGTGCCTTATCTGAATGTGCTGAAGACCGTGGGTCCCAGCAGCCGGGGGGGGGGGGGGGGGTGGCGGTGCAGAGGCATCCCACCTGCATGGCACAGGACCCTAGTCCTGGAGTCTCCCTGAGAAGCTGCCTGTAATCCTGCTTACATCACAGCTGCCAAAGGACCCCAAAGGACACCATATCCCTTGGTGATGGCTCTAGAATGTCTAGGAGGCTCCAGGGCAGCAAGCTAGGTGGAACCGGAGTCGGGGGCATGGAGTGGATCCTGACGCTGTGTTTACAAAGCGCATTGCATCAGACCTTAAACGTGTCTGCTGTCCATTTCAAAGGATGGGAGTGCAGCCCATGGAGATGATGGGGGTCAAAAATACCCCTTGGCACCACAACTGATTCCACATCTGCCCCACCAACCACTTCACCTTGCTCTTCAAAATTAGGGCACATTCCTAAGGTGGAGGATGGCTTGCAGTGACTTCCCAGAAAACCACAGGGAGATGAGTTGTAAGCTCAGTTGTAAGCTTCGCCCCTCTACCTGTCTTTGTTTGGGCCTTACATCAAACAATTCTGAAACTTTCTAGAAAGGATGGGTTGATACTCTTCCTTGACGTCCAATGTAATGGAGGCTTTTCCCTACTGTGATGGCTAATTTTATGTGCCAACTCGACTGGGCTAAGGGACGCCCTGAAGGCTGGTAAAACAAGGTGTGTCTGGGAGAGCCTATCCAGAAGAGATTAGCATTTGAATCAGTGCACTGAGTAAAGATGATCATCCTCACCAGTGTGGGTGGGCATCATGCAGGTCACTGAGAGCCTGAATAGAACACAGATGGGGAGGAAGGAGGAATTCGCTCTCTCTGCTTTAACCAGGACATCAGCTTCTCCTGCCCCTGTCTGCCTCTTGAGCTTTCAAGCTCAGACCACAGCTCACACCATCGCCGCCCCAGCCCCCACCTCCCACCGAGTTTCAGGCCTTTGGACTTGGACTGAATTGTACCACGGGCTTTCCTGGCTCTCTGGCTTGCAGATGACAGATGGTGGGGTAATAGATCTCCATATCTCTGCATTTATGTCCATATGCTACTGGTTCCGTCCCTCTGGAGAACCAGCACAATCTATGATTATAGGTCTTCAGTCATTTCTGTTAGGATTAGGTGGGGTATATGTGTGTGGCCAAGCAGCTGTGCTCACATGATCACTGCATCCAGAGCGGTGTGTATTTGGAATTATTCAGCAAAAGAATCCGAAATATTTGTTCTCTCTTCTCGCTCCCTCAGTTTCTTAGATGTCACCAATTCTGTCCTTAGAGCTAACCCACCCCCATCACACGTGTGTACCTAAAACTTTATCCATCATGCCACTGAGCAAAATAATGGCCCTCCCTTAGGACAGAGTGGGGGATTGAAAATTCTTTTATAATTTAATATTTTTATTTCCTCTCACAGTGGAAATAATATAGTGCACTGGGAAATTGCTGTTCTGCTTGTGATTTTTCCCCACTAGATCCGGTGGGAAGAGTCTGTCTTTTATTTCTGTACATTCAGTGTCCAACTCAGACATGAAAAAAAAAAAAAGGTGCTCAAAAAACTTCCTGAATGAATGAATTCAAAACTCACTGATTTCAGAAACATTTACAGAGTATCAGTCATGTCACGCCCTTACCTGGAAGTCACAGTAAGCCAAAGATACCATTCTGCCTTCACTGAGCTTACCGTCTGGGGGGGGGTGCAAGAATTAATAAAAAAGTTACACAAAGGCAGAGTCAGAATATGTGATAGCTGTCGTGTGAAGATGAAGTACAAGGAGTTGTGAGAATTTAGCGCAAGGGTGGCCTGGTCTAGTCTGAGGGGAAAGGTGAATACTGCAGGGTGGGAGGAATAAACTCATGGCAATGGGAAGGAGGAATGTTCTGGACACAGAGAGCATCGTGCACCAAGATTATGGTGCAGTGCAGAGACCCCTGTAGGGTGTCCTGGAGGCTAAAGGAGGCCTGTGTGACTGCCAGGAAGCAGAGAAGCAAGAATGTCAGAACCTGAGGCCAGAGAGAAAATAAGGACTCTGTAAGACATGCTCAAGATTGAGGTCTTTGCCCTAAAAGCAAATGGTGACCCAATCAGTTGTGCAATTTTAACATCCGTATGTGGTGGTGTGATGCAGGGGGGCAGAAAATGCACTGGGACCAGGGTGGAGAGGCATGTGATAGTTAATTTTATGTGTCCACTTGGCTGACGTGGTGCTTGCATATGGGGTCAAACACATTCTGGATGTTTCTATGAGGGTGTTCTTGGATGAGACTAACGTTTAAGTCAGTGGACTCAGAGTAAAGCAGATTGCCTTCCAAAATGTTGGCGGGCCTCATCTAATCAGGTGAAGGCCGACTGGAACAAAAGACTGACCTGCCCAGAGCAAGAAGAAATTCTGCCAGTTGATGGCCTTCAGACTTGAACTGTAACAATGGCCCTTCCCAGAGTCCCCAGCCTGCTGGCTCAGCCTGCAGATTTGGACTTGTCAGCCTCCACAATCATGTGAGCCAATTCCTTAAGATCGCTCTCCCTCTCTATATGTATATATATAAATTGTGTGTGTGTGTGTGTGTGTGTGTGTGTGTGTGTGTGTGTATGCATTGCTACACACATCTTGCGGTTCTGTTTCTTTGGTGCAGTCTGACGAATACTGGGGAGATTTCAGAGTTGAGGAATGAGATGGCCAGAGGAGGAAGGCTGGAGGAGTGCTGAGCAGCACAGACCACCAGGTGAGGCTGCTGACCCCGAGTATAAGGCCTAAGCCCCAGGCCTCATGGCAAGGTCTGCTGGTCTCGTTGGTCAGGGTGCAGGCAACGAGAAGTGCGCATCACCCAGCGAGTGTGTGCCAGCCGGCCAGGGAGGTGCTAGAAAAAGACAGAGAGTGCAGGAGCTCTGGGGCCCTGGTCCCTGCATTGGTGACGTGGTGGATACGGCTCAAGGACAGGGAGAAGGGCCGTATCGTGCAGTAGAGTCCAGCTGAGACTGGACAGCAGGCCCGGTGGGAGGGGAAGGGAGACAAGCTGAAGGCAAGAAGGATGGGGCCAGAGAACTGGGGTGCCCTGTCGAGCCATCCTGGAGGTGGCAGGGCTCAAGGAAAAGCCCAGATCATGTGGTGACCTTGGAGGGTGCTACTGGGCCAGCACGGAGAAGGTGGCTTTGGGAGAAGGGGTGTTAAGAGCGTGAGATGCCAGGGCTGGGACTGCTATGAACATATCACTGAAAATACTTCTACCTCAATGTCTGAGTATCTTGGACCCTGTTTCAAATCGGCAGGGGTGGATGAGCCACTGCCCTCTGGGGTAGAACTTCTGATCTAGGTGATTATTCCAGAGGCTGTTTAGTTGAACTGATGCTACACGGATCTGTGTAGACATGCCACCAAACTCAGTATTACAACCGTGCAGAGGGAGTGAGACCCCTAGAATCAGAGGGTGGCAAGGCAGGCTTTCAGAGGTGTTGGAAACCAGGGGCAGACATGCCACTCAGGGACATGGTGGGCATCCCCTTCTCCATCATGAAAGGGCAGCCCTGCCAGATGTAAGTTGTGTTCAATGGCCAGGAGAACTCACTATTTTTAGACATTCCCTTACGTGGGTCCCACGGTTGCCAGTGTACGTGGGATGGCACAGAGGACCCCACCTGGCCAGAGGGACCATTAGGAATCCAGGGGTGAGAAGAAAGCTGTACAGAGATAGAGACATCTGCCTTACTCCGTGTAGCTGCCCACTTCCGAAGATGTCAAGGTCACGTCTAGCAGGTGCGTGTGTGTGCGCGTGCATGGTGCTGCACGTTGCTGCACGTTGCCAGACTAGGCTGGGAGTTTTTTTTTTTTTTTAAAGATTTTATTTATTTATTTTTGACAGAGAAAAACAGACAGCTAGAGAGGGAACACAAGCAGGGGGAGTGGGAGAGGGAGAAGCAGGCTCTGGGCTGAGCAAGGAGCCCAATGCGGGGCTTGATCCCAAGACCCTGGGATCATGACCTGAGCCGAAGGCAGACGCTTAATGACTGAACCACCCAGGCGCCCCTAGGCTGGGAGTTTTGTCACAAAATGTTGACTATTCACTTATGCTCAGAATCATTTTTTTTTTCTTTAGCATGGTGAAGAACGTACGGAAGAACAAAGGTTAAATGATGAGTTCATTTTTCAACTCCCTAGGTTTTTCAGGAAATGATCTTGCCTTTTTTTTTTTTTAAGAGACAAAGATGAAACATCTGTAAGATAAGACAAGAAAGCACATAAACTCGGTAACTGATTTCTTGGGAAACTTTTATCTCCTTGTCCACTGATAATGTTTCTTTGGGTAATTTGGTTTCCTATGGCTCAATAAATTAAATCCAGATAGATGAAGCAAGAAATAGACTTTTAACTCTGTTCCGCATTAGAATTGCATCGTTATAATAAAACCATGAGGACATTCTGGGATCTAGCAAAGAATTAAAGCTGGGATGAATATCATATCAGCATAGGGTGAAGCATATGCTACCAGTTAATAATTCTGAGTTTTGTCATCTTTTAAAAATTCTGTTAATACTGATCGGAAAATACGTCACAATCTTGTGCTGGGTCTGACTTGGCACAGGCGACTGTTCAACTACCCAAACATCTTTTTATCATTTATTTGATGGTTTTATCTTATAAAAGCCTAGACATTATTTTATCAGGGGAGGGGATCTGCAGACTTGCTCTTTTGGTAAAAATTGCCCACCATTGTCTAATGCTTTGGAACAGCAGATGCTGAAATCCTCAAGTTTTAGACACTATTTACAGATCATTCATAATGGGATGCCCATAGTCAGGTCCCATCATCAGGGAGCAGAAACTGGAATCTTGGAGAACCAGACCCTCCGAGGCGCCCTGCCCACTGCTGGACTTGCTCAGGGACCAGCAAGGAGCCATCTGACCTCACTCTCCCTACACAATAGGCTGTGGGAAAACAGGACGCTCCATCCCTCTGGCTCTGCAATCCTGGGATCCCACCATGGCACGATGGAGTTCTCGATCCCCTCTCTGTGCCCTCTGCCCTGCCCTCACCCCTGTCACGGTAGAGTAGCAAACTTTGGCAGGACGTGAGGCATCATGCTTAAGTGGCAATCAATACCCTTAAGAGAGAGGCCTGTCTGCCCCCAGAGGTTCTCTGGCTTGTAGAACAAGAGAATCCAGGAGTGGGGATGGCTGCGAAGGACAGAAAAGAGACCAAGGGAGAGGGGGCTTCCAGGCCCCCAAGCCATGGAAAACAATCTTAGGGCTGAGTAAAGCAGCGTCTGCATCATTTTCTGGATTCCAAATATACTCTTCATTAGCCAGGAAAAAGATTGGTTTCTGCTTGTTTTCCCTAATGACAGACTGTGTGTGTACAACCTTCCAGGATTAGGTGGGCAGTGGGGTGGGGGGAGGAGGGTGCCATAATGGTAAATGAGTAGTTAGACCAATCTCATTAAGTCACTATCAGTTAACTCAAACACAAGTAAAATGAAAGAAGCTTTGATTCCTAAACCAATTACGTGAGATTTCCCCAGCACAAACTAAGTTCATTAGATACAAAGTATGGATAATCCATAATTTAATATGGAAATTTAGGCATGGAGTATTACTAATCAGATAACTAAAGCCTCGAATCAGACCATTAAGAGACCCAGTGAACCTGCTCTAATTGCTGACCAAAAAACAACAAGCAAGGGAAACGAATGAAAACAACATTCCCCTTTGCGCCTCCCTTGGCTAAGGTTGAGAACATCTGCAAGCTATAGGAAGGGACTCCCATAGAAATATGCTCCATTTTACAAGAGCACCTCCCCTTCCTACCACCCATGTGTGTTCTGAGAGGTTATTATTTTTTTTAAAGATTTTATTTATTTATTTGAGATATAGAGAGGGTGTGAGAGCGCGAGCAGGGGGCAGGAGCAGAGGGAGAGGGAGAAGCGAACTCCCCGCCGGAGCAAGGAGCCCAATGCGGGACTCGATCCCAGGACCCGGAGATCATGACCTGAGCCGAAAGCAGACGCTTAACCGACTGAGCCACCCAGGTGCCCCTGTTTGGACAGTTTTAACGCTGAGAAACACCAGGTCCCTGACGCAGAGCCTTTTACTGCGGGAATGTCACCAAGCACAGCCTGGCTCGAATGACTTGAGGAGTAATGAGCACATTAAAAATGACTGCACCACTAATTATAAGAAAACTAGAGAATGTGGCACGTAGACCTATATGAATCTCAGAGGAAGCAGTACCTCTATTTATGAGAAGGAACTATAAATTCTTAATTATGCTAAAGCCTATTTAGATAGAGCACAACACTTAATACAGGTTAGGAATTGGCTTTTGTGCTTTGAAGTATCCATATGAGTCAGAAAAGATCTAAGAAAGATATGAAATACACTGAAAATGTCACTGTAGTTAACCAGCTAGACACAGCTGTGGTGACAACTGGGAGCAGACAGAGAAGGTTACTGTAATCCAAGGGCTAAAAGCAGAAGACACAAGGGCTCAGGGAGTAAGTGATAAGAGAAGCAGAAACTTGCAAAGGGACCTGTCAAAGCTCAAGATCACATCAAAAGCAGAGCACAGAGATAACACTGCAGAAAACGGGGTAGGAAGAGAGCCTTAAGAGAAACTTCAGAGCAAAATAAGATGGAAAAGTGTAAACAATTACAGAAAGAAAATGATAGCTGTAAAAGTAGTCCAAGAAGACTGAGGAATCACTGAACTCTACTGCTGAAACTAATGATACACTATATGTTAATTAATTGAATTTAAATTTTTAAAAAATGGTCCAAGAAATGCAGTTATCTTAAAACAAAGAGAAAAGAAAAAAAATTCAGATTTCTAGTTCAAGGAAACTTTAAACTCACTGGGCAAAAGTTTACCATGGGAAATTTGAGAAAGGTCGATCAATATCAAGATGCATCACAGTGAAGAAAATACACTTGATAATTTAAAAATATTATTGAAACCTGAACCTAAGAAACCTGTTGCCTTGCATCAGATAGAATGGGCTAGGTTAAGGTGGTAACAAGTATCCCCCAAATCTCAGTGGGTTAAGACAACAAGAGTTTATTTTTCACTCATGCTACACTGCCCAATGTGGGTGAGTTATGGGGGCTCTACCCATCATAGTCACCCACACTGATGGCACAGCCCCCATCTACAACTTGCAATTACAGTGCCAAAAGGAACAAGAGCTCTGCACAATATCACACCACAGGTATTATTCAGGCTTGGAAGTGATACACATAAGTTTTGCTCACATGGCCCTAAACAACCACAAGGAGACTAGAAAGTATAACCTTACCACATAAAGGGAAGTTGGAGAGCTAGAAATATTTTTAAGCAGCACTAATGACTGCCACATATCAAAAAGGGAGAAAGCATCAGGCTGACTTTAGGTCTTTCTCTACAGCAATATTCAATTTTCAATTATGGATAATGATGCAGAAAGCTAAAAAGAGCCCTGCCCCTACCATTTCAACAACCAAAACGCTGGACACTGCAGATTCACAGCTTAATTTGAACCCATCAGACAGCTGAGGTCACAAGGCAACAAACCCACCAAAATTCGAAGGACACGAGAATTTCCATGTTGAGAAACATGAGCACCTGTTCCTGGGCAGATGCTTTAGTGGAAAAAGGTGAACAGTGTGCGGGGTCACATAGGTAATTCAGCAGAGAGAGGGAAGCTATATGGAAGAATCAGATGGCAAGGCACAGTCACAGAAATGAAGGATGTCTTTGACTGGGGCATCAGCAGGCTCAGCAGAACCGAGGGAGAAATGACCAAGTGCAGTTTATGTTGGGAATGCAAGGATGGTTCACCATTCAAAAGTCAATCATTGTTATTTACCATGTTAGCAAACTAAAGAAGAAAAGGTAGATGAACATCTAAGTCAATGCAGAAAAAGACTGACAAATTCAACATCCATCCATGATTAAAAAAAAAACAAAAAAAAAACAACCTCTCAGAAAACAAGGAAGGGGGGGGGACTTCCATAACCTGATAATGGGCATCTATGGAAAACTTAGAGCTAACATTGTATTTAACCCCTAAAATCAGAAACAAGGCAAGGATGTATGCTCTCAGCATGTCTATCTAACATTGTACTGGAGGTTCTAGTCAGTGCAATAAGGCAGGAAAGAAAGAAAAGAAAGAAAGAGAGAAAGAAAGAGAGAGAGAGAGAGAGAGAGAGAAAGAAAGAAAGAGAGAGAGAGAAAGGGAGAAAGAGACAGGGAGGGAGGGAGGGAGGGAGGGAGGGAGGGAGCGGGGAAGAAGAAGAGAGAGAGAGAAGAAAAGAATTAAGAGGTACCAGACTAGAAAGGAAGATATATAACTGCCTCTCTTGCATTTCACCTGCCCACATAGAAAATCCAAAAGAATCTACAAAAGAGCTTCCAGAACTATTGAGTTTAACAAGATCACAGGATACAGTAACAAAAACCAAATTTCTATATATTAGCAATGAACAAGAAACAATTAAAAACTCTTAAGTACCATTAAAATAGCATCAAAAAACATGAAATACTATAAGCATATGTATTATAAAATATGTTAAACATTGTACAACACTGACGGAATATAAAAAGGCTCAAGTAAATGGAGGGCTATACCATGAATATGTCAATTCTCTCCAAATTGAGATACAGAGTCAGTGCAATCCCAATCAAAATCCCAGCAGGATTTCTGGAGAAACTGATAAGCTGATTCCAAAATCTACATGGAAATGCAGAGAAACTAGGTTAGCCAAAACAGTTTGGGAAAATAACAAAGTTGGAGGCTGGCAGTAAACAGACTCTCACCTCCAATGGTCTCTCATCCTCCCCCTGATCCCACATGAAACTCAGCTCCCCAACCCATACACACAAGGCCATTGCTCTCCTCACAGGCCCTCAGCCGGAGGTGGGGCGGGGGGTGGTGCAGGCTTCTCACCTCATCTGCTGCCACTTCCAGACCACTGGCCTCCTCCCTCAGTCGTGAATCCTTCCTCATCTGACCCTCATGCCACCAGTTCTGACTGTGCAGACCTCTTCTTAAGTTTTTTAAACAAGTTCATTCAGAAGTTTGGTGTAGTCTTTCTTCTGCCTTCAACTCTTACCACCATCTTGGGCACTCTGAACATCCATGCAGATGAGCCATTCGAGGAGACTCCCCAGCATTGACTTGAACTCTTTAAGTATCCTTCGCCTCCTTCCATTTTAGCCAGCCCCTCCCAAAGTGGTTTCCTCATCAGGGCACTAGAGCAGCGGGTCAGGAGGGACCACAAGCTCGCCAGCTCAACCTACACCTTCTTAGAGGGAGCACCGTTGTTCCAACACTACCTTCCCAGCCATAGCCACCTCCTCAGGGGGCAGTCAAGAAAGCAGGTCCTGGGAGGGTCTCACTGAGTGCAGGTGAGTCAAAAAGGACCCCAAGGCCTTGGGACAGCAGGTGAAATACCTCCAACCCATCAACTGAGTGAGATATGACTTAGCTGCTTAACTGCATCCACGCACTCATGCAGCCTCCAGAACTGCAAGATTACCCGGGGATTTGTCTGCTCTCCCAGGAGTAGTGGTTGCACTGTGATTTAACTATGATTACCTATTGCTTGTTATAATGTTTTTTAAACATGGAAAGAAAAGGGATCCAGATTGAAACAGTGTTTTAAGAGTTGTCACAATGAGATCTCAGAGTGAGCGCCGGTCGCCCCTGCCCCAGGAGGGCTGTAAAAGGCCACGGCTGACTCTGTGCATGCCCCGTGACACCTAAGAGAGAAATCATGGTTGTATGCAACGTGAGGCAGCAAGACACATCTTGCAGGTTAAGAGGACAGGCCGTTGAGTGCTACAGTCTGGGCTCCTCGGAGCCTGCTGGATCTGTCACTCTGGAGGGCTGCTGGGACCACTGAACTTGGCCCATTCCTCCCTGCAAAACGAGGCAGGCGCTAGGGCGCTGGGCTCAGTCCCACCTTGTACTTCAGGTGTTTTTATCTTGCATCTCTGCACGTCATTGCCTATTTGCCACTGGGTCTCACAGTGCCCTGGACCACCAGCGAGCTCACCCAGACTGAGCCGTCATTCTGGCCAGCATTTGAAATGACACTCAGGGAGGACTAATCCCAGGAACTCAGTTCCAGAGGGCAACACTTTCCCCCTTTCTCGCCAGATTCCAGGGTGGATCTCCAGAGTCTCCAGTTCCCCACATACTATGTTCCCAAAGCACATTCTCTAGAGCTCCCTATACCGTGTAAATAACAATTTTATCACCCACCAAGGATTCCTTTCACCTTGCTCGCATCCTTTTGGAAAAGTTTTTGTATACCTTTGTCCAGGGAAAAGAGAAGAACTGGGTTCATCGTTCATATGCATTTCTAAGCAGCCAATTTTGGTTTTCAGGAGTAAAAAAAACAAAACAAAAAAAAACTTGTTGGAAGAAAAAGCAAGGAACAATATAAACAACTTTCCATGTCACTTTAAAAGAAATCAGCTGCTGTACACGAGAATAGATTGCCGTGGGAAATTGGAAAATGTCTTTCTCCAGATATCTTTAAAAAGGCAAAATAAATACCCATCTGTTCCCCGATGGCAGAGCGGGAAAAATGTTAGAAAAGCTGTAGAACGCATCACAGCCACATTTGTAAAGACCTCTTTCAACCATGCATATCCTCCTTCACATATGTCAGAGGTGTGAAAGTGGGATGGTAAAAATGGAAAAGGGGATCCAGGAAGCAACACCTTTAAAGTGAAAACCTATAATCCTATAAAACGTTCTCCGGAAAGACAGTCCCTCTTGCACTGAACCTAACCCGGGGTGAGTTAAGGAGCGGAAGGACTATATGCATGAATAAAGTCACCGGAAAATGTCTGTAAATGCATGGGATGGAATGCGTGAATCAGGAGTGCCCTTGGCCGTCACCTTCAGCGTGAGCCTCACAGCGTTGCAGTCCTCCTGCAGTGGGTTCAGCTTCAGCGTCTCCCCAAGGTTGCTGCAGCCCGACGGCTGGTGCTGCCTTTCGCAGCAGACACACACCTCGACACTGTCAAACTTAATCTAGACAGAGGAACACAGACAGATCTCACAATTAAAACGGCATCCTGCCCCGGCGGGTACACTTGAGCTACACAATTCAGATCGCGTGAAAACGCACCCCGCTTCTGTTTTCTTTAAGTAATCAAGCCGAAATGATTTTTTGTGGACAAAAGCCAGGGGGAGAAAAACAAAAAACAAACACACCCCAGGAGGAATAACTTCACATACTGATTTTAAAAGCGATGAATTAAAATGAATACATGTGGAGTGACAGGTAATTTTGGATGAGTCACAGAAGGAGATTAAAGGAAAGGAAAACTGCTCATGCTGAGGTATGCATGGAGATGGGTTCTCATGGCTCTGTGCCCTGGTTTGTGCTGCTCCCACGGTCAGCAGTTTCCTGACTCACTTCCTGGCCTACCAAACTCCTACTCATCCATCAAGACCCAACTCCAGCATCACCCTGGAGGTCTTGTCTGGTTTTCCCTCTCCGGAGCTGCTTGCCCCTCCCCTGGGCAGCACACTCCCACCCCAGGTCTGCTGAAGACTTATTTTTTTTTTATTTTTATTTTTTTAAAGATTTTATTTATTTGTCAGAGAGTGAGAGATAGGGGGAGAGAGAGAGAAAGCACAAGCAGGGGGAGCGGCAGGCAGAGGGAGAAGCAGGCTCCCCGCTGAGCAGGGAGCCGGACGCAGGGCTCGATCCCAGGGCCCCGGGATCATGACCTGAGCCGAAGGCAGACGCTTAACGACTGAGCCACCCAGGCGCCCCTGCTGGACACTTCCTTTGTCCAGCTACACTTACTTGTGTCCTGTGGGCCCTCTGAGGACAGCCACCACACGTCACCGTCATAGTACTCACAATGCGATGAGATGTGGCATTTCAATAAACGCTGAATAAATACAAATGTCTTGGAAAATTAAAAACCATGGGAAGAAAAAAGGGAAATTTGAGTATTTTAAAAAGCCTGGAGCCTAGGAGGAGACCTTCAGAGTGCGTGGGTCCTCCTCCCCCAAAGCCTGAAATGAAACCGTTCAGCCAGGCAGCAGAAATGAGACATTACTGCATCCTGCCACTCACTCGGCCCTGCGCGCCCACCCTCATTTCCTCGTTCCGTTCCTGGCTGTGTCCTCCTCTGTGGCTAATTGCTATCGCATACGCACCCAACTGCTCACAAACACAGACTTCCAGAAAGAAAAAGGGACAGCCGTAGGTCAAGGGTATGGTCCATGGCCAAATTTTCATCTGTTTTAAAACCTCTGGATAGTTTATCCCTTACCTACTTTATACTTCAATTTTTGCTCTTTTAATTCAATCTTCTAACGTAATGAGTGACAGGCTGGAGGAGGAGAACTGAGGGCTGGAGGCCAGCCGCAGGACGAGAGACGTAGGACTACTGCCCCAGGCCTCGGCCACCCCACCTACGGGAGGGGGCCTATAAAAGTCACCTTTGCCTTTCATGCTTTTAGCAATGTCTCCAGTCTCCAGAGCTGAAGTCCACACTGAGCATGGAGCCCAGCTCAGGGGGGCCTAACAACACACCCGTAACAACACTCCCCAGAGAAGGTGCAGGCGGCGCCCACCCTGGGCGTCTGCAGGGCCAGGCTGCTCAGTACAAGTCCCTCCCACGGCTCCCCTCCTTTGCACAAGGCAGCCATGCCTGCAGATCCACAGAACACACAGAACTTGGGGCCCCAAGTAAGACAGCTGGGACTGGGCCCCTTAAGCCCGCACACCCAGATGTGTGCTCTGGGCAAGGTCCTTTCCTGCTGGCTGGCCAGGGCTGTGCTGTAGGGACACTGTTCCAGAACAGACCCCTTGGACTGCAGGTTCTTCTCCAACTAGAGCTGCCATGAAATGAAGAAGTACAGGGGCGCCTAGGTGGCTCAGTTGGTTAAGTCATGATCCCAGAGTCCCGGGATCGAGCCCCGCATCGGGCTCCTGGCTCATCGGGGAGTCTGCTTCTCCCTTTGAGCCTCTCCCCTCTCATGTGCTCTCTCTCTCAAAATAAATAATAAATAAAATCTTTAAAAAAAAAAAGAAATGAGGAAGTACATTTGCAAAGTACAACAGTCATTTCTCTTGCCCGGGGAAACTTCTATGTTGGTCTCAGCCTATTGATAGTGATGCTATCGGCTAGGAATGCCTGGGGGCATTCACCTGGGCCCATATTACCTGTTATGAGGCCCCACAGACATTATTACCCCGACTGGAGCTAATGTGGCTAGTCCAGCCCTTGTGGTTCTTCGAATGAATGCAAGACGCTCCTCAGCAACAACCATCAGGGAACTTTGATAAAACAAAGCATGTTAGTTGAAGTTCCCCAGGACCACTTAGGGATGCCACGAAGGGGGTGGGGGCGAGGCCACCTGGGACTTTGCCTTTACTGTGGTTCAGGGTGGGGTAGGTGCCTAGGATTTCATAGGTTCACTCTTAAACCATAAGAGCAGGAATTAATTAGAGCATGGGAAGGGAAAAGCAGGATCACTCAAGAGGTCAGTTATTTGGGTCACCCAGGGTTTTCTAAAAGGGAATCTTCATGGCTGGGGTGGCCTGGCTCCTCATCTAATTGTGTGGCTTGTAACTGTAGGCAATGTGTTTATTAGAGATGGATGGCTTTGAGATAAATACCCTGACAATCAAAAGCTTAATGTCACGCACTTACACTCTAGAGACTCTCCCCAGAGCCCATTCTCCTCCCCCCACCGGTGTCCCACCTTTGCCAGGGCTCAGCTGCTCAGGGAAGCCTCCCGACAACCTCCTTAGTGCCTTCCGCCTTCCTCTGTTCTCTCCCTCTCTCGGCCCCACTCCTGGTCCGCCTCACTTTCTTCTGCTTTCTCCTCTGACCACGGTATTTACCACCTCCACACATGCCCTAGTTTATCTTTTGTTCCACCCATCAAGAGTATAAGGCAAGGAGTTGGGTCTGTCTTATTCACAGGTGCATGCAAGAACCTACAACAGCGCTGGCTGGGAATGGCTTTCTCTCCCGATCTCTCTACCACCTGCCTGCTACCCCGGCTGGAACAACATGAGAGGTGGCCTGGTTGGCATCTTCATGAAAAGAACCCTGCTTGAAAGGGGCATCACATCGCACTGTCTACTAGCCACACTGGTCTAATTAGCTTATCATGTCACACTCTTGACTGTGGGCATAAAATAGCCTGATGCCGGAAGAGGAAGGAGGAGATAATCTGGGGGGAGCAGGCAAGGCTAGGTAAGTCTTCAATGGAGCAGAAAGGCCTAAAAAAAGATTCTCAAGGCACCCACGGCCAAGTCTGCATAAGTTTGAAATGGTGTCTCTTGTTAGATACTTATTAAAGTATGCCCACTCTGAGTTCAAAGCCACAGCCCAACACTTTCTACAGAGCACACATACATTTTTCCAACTGAAGAATTAAGATTCTATAATCAGGGGAAATCTATTTAAACTACAGGAAGTACCTAGTACCTCAGGGAACGCTCAAGACCAGTCATCACCCACATGAGTAAATGCACAGCCCAGCGCTTTACTGAGACCAATACTGTGGTGGTGTGGCTGGGATTTAGTTTAATTCCAATGTAATTCAATTTTAATTCAATTTAAATATTAAAAAAACCTACACAACCTTTAGAAAAAAAATATTGGAGAAAATCTTTAGGCTCTAAGGCTAGGCAAAGAGTCCTTGGAGTGACACCAAAAGTGTAAGAGCAAAAATTGACTTTTGTGCTACAAATGACCTATTATGAGGATGAAAGACAAACTCTAGACTATGAGAAACTATTTGCAAAGCACCATATTCAACAAAACCATAGACCATGGGTGCCTGGGTGGTTCAGTAGTTAAGTGTCTGCCTTCGGCTCAGGTCATGATCCCAGGGTCCTGGGATTGAGCCCTGCGTCGGGCTCCCTGCTCAGTGGGAAGCCTGCTTCTCCCTCTCCCACTCCCCCTGCTTGCGTTCCCTCTCTCTGTCTCTCTCTGTCAAATAAATAAATAAAATCTTAAAAAAAAACAACCCATAGACTATATATGATTTTTGTCTTTTATACAAAATTTTAACTGTTCTGTTTTATTGCTTGCTTAGTGTCCTATGTGCCCATGTCTAATTCACCCTCAATCTCGCCAAGAGAACTGAAAATATCCCTGGAGTATGATCCTACTCATCAGATGTTCTGTCAGCTTTATTTTCTTCTTAGAGACCATTCCACTGAGCCCCTATCTCCTGCTTCAATCTGGACTAGTCGATCTATAGGCAGTCTGGACACGCGGGTCATGTACATTCTGGGAAATCCTTCTCCCCTCATCTCAAAAGTCTCTCCCTTTCCTGTGTTAGATCCTCTCTTCTCCTGTTTCTTGACTTACTATCTCACTGTGGGGAAGTAAGCTCCTTCAGAACTTTCCTGGCTAAAATTTAAAAGACTGAAAATCCCCGGTGTAAACCAGGATGGGGAGCACTGGGGACCCTCATGGAAGTCTAGTGGATGTGTAAATTGACACAACCACTTTGGAGAATGGTTAGACATTATCTACTTTATAGTAAGAAACTTAGGATGAGGTTGATATTTCTACCAATAGATACCTAACTGCTCCAATACCACTTGTTGAAAAGGCTATCTTTTCTCGATCGCTTTTGACCTTTGTCAAAAATTGAATGGATCTATTTCTGGGTTCTCTGTTTCCAATTGTCTATTTGTCTCTCTCTCTGCCTTATTACTGTGGCTATAAGACTTGAAATCAAATAAGCCGATTCCTGCCCTTCATTCTTTTTCAAAATCATTTTTTTTGCCTGGGGCAACTGGATGGCTCAGTCAGTTAGGACCTCAGTCTCTGTGGGGCATGGAACCTGCTTAAGACTCTCTCTCTCCCTCTGCCCCTCCCCCCACCACCCATGTTCTCTCTTTCTCTCTCTCTAAGAAAAAAAAAAATTGTTTCTTTGCCTTTCCATATACATTTTAGTACAAGATTGTCTATTTCTACAAAGAAACTTGCTGGGGTTTTGATAGGAATTGCATTAAACTTGCATATCAATTTGGGGAGAATTGGTATCTTTACTATGCTGTGTCTTCCAATTCATGAATGCAGTATGTCTCTCCATTTATTTAGAATTTGTTGATTTATTTCATCATCATTATGTAGTTTTCAGTGTATAAGTCCTGTACATATTTTGTTAGATTTACATCTATGCATTTTTTAAAGATTTATTTATTTATTTGAGAGAGAGAGAGAGGAGGAGCTGAGGGAGAGGGAGAGAGAGAGAATCTCAAGCAGACTCCGCACTCAGTGTGGAGACTGAGGAGGGACTTGATCTCACAATCCTGACATCATGACCTGAGCTGAAATCAAGACTTGATGCTTAACTGACTGAGCCACCCAGGTGCCCCTCCCTTATTATCTTTTTGATGTCTGCAGCGTCTGAAGTTATATCCCCATTTGATTTCAAACATTGGTAATCTGTGTCTTCTATCTTTTTTCTTAGGGGAGGTTTGTCAATTTTATTGGCCTTAGCAAAGTATCAGCTCCTTTTTTCATTGATCTTCTCATCTATTTTCCTTTTTTCAATTTCACTGAGTTGTGCCCTTATTTTTTTTATTTCCTACTTGCTTTGGGTCGATTTTGTCCTCCTTTTCTAGTTTCTTGAGGTAGGAAATTAGGTTACTGATTTGAGACTTCTCTTTGCTTCTTATGTAAGCATCTAGTGCAACAAATTTTCCTCTCAGTATTACTTTAGCTGCATCCCACATATTTTGATATGTCATGCTTTATTTTCATTCCTTTCTAAATATATTTGAATACTCCCTTGAGACTTCTTCTTTGATCCATGGATTATTTAGAAGTGTGTTGTTTAACTTCCACATGTTTAGAAATATTCCTCATAATAGTAAAGAAAACTTACAATATGGCCAGAACTTCCATGCCAAAGATGAGTAAGATGATAAGATAATATATGGCAACCACACAAATATAGCACGAAAAGGGAAAGGGAATCATAGCCTATAAACAGGACACCTCACTATTATAATGGTTTTAGAAAACAGAAAGTCTTTTCTTCCTAATTGTTTCCCCCCCCATAGGTAAATTATCATTTTTCTATGGCTGCTTCAAGATTTCTTCTTTGTCTTTAGTTTTCTTAAGTTTGACTATGATGTGTCTTGCTGCAGATTTCTTTGGGAGTATTCTGTTTGGATTTGCTCAGCTTCCTGAATTTTTAGGTGAATGTCTTTTGCCAAATTTAGGGAGTTGTCAGCCATTATTTCTTCAAGTATTTTTCAGCCTTGCTTTTTTAATCCTCTCTTTCTGTAACTCTAACGACATGAATGTTAGACCATAAGCCACTGAGGCTCTGTTCACTTCTGTTTCCAGTTGATTTCCTCTCTGGTGTTCAATTTGGGTAATTTCTATTGTTCCATCTTCCTGTTCACTGATTCATTTCTCTTTCCCCTTATTTCTGCCACTGAGCCCAGCCACTGAGCTTTTTATTTCATTCATTTTGAATTCTAAACCTTCCCTTTGGTTCTTCTACATATCTTCTACCTCTTTGCTGAGGCTTCTCATTTATTTATTTCAGGAATGTTCATAATTCCTCATAGAGGCATTTTTATCATGTACTATAGATGAACATATGAAAGTCAAAACAATAAAACAGTGAGAAGATAAGAAAGGAGAACACCTTCATGTCCTTGGAGTAGGAAAACACTTCTTAAACATGGCTCAAAATGTGTTAATCATAAACAGATGACTGATGTATCTATTTAAAATGAAGAACTTCTTTTCATCAAACAATACCCATACGAGAGTAAAAGCAGGAGATTTTGCATCACAAGTTAAGTACAGAGAACTTATATCCAAAACAAACAAACAAACATAAAAAACCTCTCTAAACATTAAGAAAAAGACAAACTACCCAGTGTGAATCATGTGATAAGGAGCCCCACTGCAACAGTAATCTGAGAAACATGAATCAAAATTACAATGAGATGTCAGTTACTCCCTCACCAGCATGGCTAAAATGGAAAAATAATTACAATAAACAATACCAAGTGATAATAAGGATGTGAAACAACAGGAACTCTTGTACATTGCTGATAGGGGTGTGAAATGGGACAACTTTGGAAAACAGCTTGGCATTACCTACTTACATCAAAGATTACTACCCAATCTCATGTAATATCCAAAAGATAATTCTAATTCTAGGAACATATCCCAAAAATGCATGCAATGGTAACAAAAATCAGGGGCTAGAAAGTTCAGAGCAACATTATGCAAAATAGCCTCACACAGAAAAGTGCTTGAGGTCCACCAGCAGTGGAGCAGACGAATGAATTATATTACACTCATACTATGCAATATTATAAAGCAGTGAACATGAGTGAGCTGCGGCTATATACCACATGAATAAATTACACAACATAAAGGTGAATGCAAGAAGCCAGACACAAAAGAAGAAATATGAAATGTTTTTGTTTAGATGAAGTTCCAAGAAACAAGCAAAATTACACTATGGTGTTCAGAGGTGCATGCATAGTGGTACAACATAGAAAATAAAAGATGTGAATATCCTAAAACTTAAGATGGTGATTACCCTCAGTGGAAATGGGAAGGAAGTGAATTGGGAGTGCATAAGGAGGGCCCTGGGTTATTGGGGAAGCTACATTTCCAGATTTTAGTGGAGGTCACATGGATATTTGCCTCATGATAAATGGCTGAGCTTTATATTTTTGTTTTGTGCACTTTCTTAAATATGTTTTATATTCTCAGTGGAAAAGGTTAAAAACAAATGGCTTGCTTGAAAACAAATAAAATGCAAAACTTAAATTAGGAAAAGAACAAAACCAAATTAACAGAAAATAGGAAACAAGAATTTAACATAAAAAGTGAAACTAATGGAATGGAAATAAAGATATTAGGATAAAGCCCAAAGATGACTCTTGAATAGACAAAAAAACAAAAACAAAAACAAACCCTCAAAAAAACCTCAGACAAATGCCTCGGAGGATTAAAAAAACAAACAAACAAAAGCCAAAGCAAACAACATTAGAAATGAGAAAGGAACTTTAACTATAGACATGTTAGAGATTTAAAGAATATGGGAGGCTCTACAGCTATAAATCCAAAAATCTAGAGGACATGGATGATTTCCTAGCAAAATATTTTGTACTGCACTGAGTCCAAGAGATGCAGTAAACCCAAAGTCCAATAACCATAAAAGATACTGGAAAGTCCAAAATGGTATTTCAGGCTCAGTTCATTCCAACCTTTAATGAAAAGATAATTCCTATGTTTTAGCTAATGTTATTGATAGATAAGAAAAATTGTAAACTGTGTAAATATTGGAAAGGACAGCACTGTCTTTCTTTCCAAATGATATGATTGAACATCTAAAAAAACCTAAGAGAATATACTTAAAAACAAATGGAATTAAGATTATTTGCTACACTGAGTATAATAAATATGAAACTAATAACAACAAAATAAAAATAAAAATGGCGGGGCACCTGACTGGTTTAAATAGAGGAGCATGCCATTTTTGATCTCGGGGTTGTGAGTTTGAGCCCCACATTGGGTGTACAGAGTATTAAAAAATAAATAAATAAAACTTAAAAAAAATAAAAATGGCAAGCACTGTACTCAAAGTTAATAGTAACAAATGCAAAATGCCTAGAAATGCATTAAACATGAAATAAATTAAACATGAAAATTAAATGACCAATGTGAAGCTATGCATAAAATGTTACTAAATAGCAAAAACTCAGGTAGAGTAGATCTGGGTCATTCTATGTGCCCATCCACTGCCATTAAGCCTTCCTCCTCGGTTTGGGGAATCCTCACGTTATGAGTCTTCTGCCTTCTCTGGAAATGCTTTCCAGGCCTGCCTTGTTGAGAGGGAGCCCTTGAGGGAGGGCTCCACCCATGAGACACTCCTGCACAAGGCTTTGGGTGGGAGCTTGGGACACAGAGGTAGGTACTGAACTGACTCCATTCTGAAACAGGGGGCAGCACATACACACACACAGTTTCCAGAGGAGGCAGGAACTGAGGTTCTGGAGACAGTATCCAAAGCCTAGGGTCAGCAGGGTCAGCACCATGCCACTGGTGGGGTCACAGCCCAGGGATGATGGAGTCTTCCTCAAAGCATTCCGTAGTATAATTTGGAGCGTCATTCCTTTCCTGGCCTTATAGCCTCCAAACTTGGCTTCTGGCCATCCTGGGGTCTCTGTGAGCTCTTTGGGTTCCTTCTGGGTGAAAACTAGCTAAAGCTGGTTTCTTCACAACTTAAAACCCTGACTGACACATACTGCATGAGTGGAGGTGCACAGCCTGCTCTTAAATGGAAAGATGTAATATCCTAAAAATTGCCAATTCCTTCCCAAGGAATGCACAACACATGTGCTGGCATTCCAATCAGAATCCCAATGGAGTGGATGGAAGTGGACAAAATCATCTTAAAGATTTATAGGATAACAAACGTGTAAGAATTATCCAAAAATTTTTTTGAAAAAAAAAGTGATAAAGGGAGGAGTGGATGTCTTGACAGATATTAGTGTTTTAATCAACACACTAAGGTCACGGCTTAAAAACAGATAAAGAGTTCAACAGGATAGAATAGTTTCAGAAATCAGAATGATCATTTATAGGAACTTAGTATGTGGAAAACAGGGCATTTCAATTCAGTAGGAAAAAGATAGTTTGCTTAATAATGGGTGCTTGCATAAATAAGCTGTTTATCTATAATTTTCTCAAAACAAATAAAAAGAAAATATATTTGACTAAGAACCTAAATTAAAAAAATAAAAACCCAGGAAAATGTAAAAGAATGCTTGCATAAACATGGAGTGTAGAGTCCTCTGAAAAGCAAACCAAGAACCTCAGGAAGCTATAAAATTCTCAAAATAAAAGACAGACTAGGACAAAGTCTCTGGCCAGCCAGGCCTAGAGTAGAGCAATCAATACACACACATTTTCCACCAAGGCGACTAACCTACTAGGTTATGGGTCTGGAGATCCTGGATACGTTTTCAGGAGATGGGCAAAGAGTTAATATCCCTAACAGCTTTAGGAATGGGAAAGGGAACATAAAAACAAATGCAGGGGGGGCTAGAAATGAGAAGGAAATGTGAAGAATAACTTTGTGCCAGTAAATTTGAAAATCTAGAAAAAATAGACAATGTTCTATGAAAACGGCAATTAATAAAATTGGCAAGGTGAAAAGCAAAACAAAATGGAACAACCAGGTTTACGAAAACATGGACTGATCGCGAACCATAGAAGGAATCTTACAAGGTGGCACCTAAGGACATCTACGTGGCCTAAAATATGTGCCATCTTCTTTAGACGCATGGCGGGGATGAAGTCCCTCATTTCCCTGACCTACCAATGACTCTACTAAAGATTCCTAGTCCTGGAGAATTCCGGTTGGAACAGCTTGGTTCACAGGCCTGCCTCGTGGCTGAGTGAGTGCAGGACACCAAGAATGCACATAATGGGAAGATGTGCTGCCCAAAAGAAAGCAGGCCAAATGGCCCTCCGAAAAGTCTCATCTGGTTTAGAGTCTAATCAACTCACAAAAAGAAACCATAAGAAATGCACCAAATGGTTGTTTTCCTTTTCTTCTCCCCACGGAACTGTATTAATGCACAGGGGTCAAGTTACACTCTGGCAAGTTCTCATCATGCCATGCCCACTGGCAGGCAGGCATAACTGGGGATTCACCACCTCTGGATCTGGGAGCATTGCCTTTGGCTTTGGTGTGTCCTTCTGCTCTGATCAACTGGACAAAGTGTCCAGAGTTCTGATCTGGTCTGCTCTCCCACATCTCAAAACCCTGCAAGGAATTAGTTCACATGATCATGCCGCTACCTTGGCACGAGGACAGAAGGAGCTGATGTAAATGGCAAGACTGTTTCCTCAGGGGGAAATAGAAAGGGAGAGACAGGGCTTGGCTGGGAAGCAGAGTTTATCACGTTAAATAACCTTTCCGTGACCCCAAGGAATAGACATCAAAATAAATCTTTTCCATCAGTTGTTTCACTGAGTTTGTGATTAATTCCAAGAAAAATTCTGGAAACCTCCTGATTAGTTCTCTGACCTCAACATCATGGGTGTGGGGAAGGCTGACAGATTTATTTCGGGAGTGCCCCTCCGCCTACGGTCACTGGGAGCGACACAGCCAAGGCTTTGCAAATGAAGCTGCTGCAGTAATTTTTCATGAATCTCTTTGGAGCATTCACCAGCCAGCTGGCCCCCTTATTTATGGTCCATCAGCCTTTCAGGGAGTAGAAAGGACTTACACAACAGAGAGGGATGCCCCTGTGATTCTTTTAAGAAGCACAAATGAGACAGCTATGTGACCTTCAGACACTCCCAAAAGGAACGCAGCAGGGAAGGCTGAACCTGGCGGGGGGAGGGGCGGCACAGCCCACAGATCCCAGGGATGCTCAGTGGGCAGACCGTCCTTGAAGGTGACAAGCCTGCTGAGACCCAGAGAAAGCAAAGCATGCAGGACAGAGTCATACCCACTTGGGGTCCTTTCTGCTTAGGAGTGACCCAGGACAAGCCACAGAACCTGAGCTTCCCATTCCTGGGGTAAAAGTGCAAAGTGCAAATATTGCTAGTTGTCGTTGTTATTCATTGTATTACTTTAATTGGAGAATAGGTTTGCAAAAACCCGCCCTAGTTCTGCATACTTCTAGCATTGCACCATTTTCACAGACATCCTTGTTAATATGCCAAACTCACTAACTTGGCTCACCTAGTCCTGGCCCCGCTTATTCTGAGTGACCCCTCCGTCCTGCCACATTCCTGCTGTTGGCAGTGTGGGGTTCCTAAAACACAGGCCCTGCTGATGTGAGACTAGAGAACTCTCATGCTGGTGGACGCTCAGGACACTGAATGACGTGGGTCAGACCCCAGAAATGACAGAAATCATGCTACAACAATGATAAACCCTGAAAACACTACGCTGAGTCAAAGAAGTCAGACACAAAAAAGGTCACACAATATAGAGTTCCATGAAATGGGATGTCCTCATGAAATGTCCAGCCCAGGAAAATCGAGAGAGAGATTAGTGGTTGTTTGGCGCTGGGGGTGAAGGTGGGAATAAGGGTGTAAGGGGGGGGGCAGTGATAGGTAAAGGGTATGGGATATCTTTTCGTTTTTTAAGGTGATGAAAATGTTCTAAAATTGACTGTGGTGGGGCACCCTGGGTGGCTCAGTTGGTTGAATGTCCGGCTCTTGGTTTCGGCTCAGGTCATGATCTCAAGGTTGTGAGATCGAGCCCCATGTCAGGCTCTGTGCTCAACATGGAGTTGGCTTGAGATTCTCTCTCCCCCTCTGCCTCTGCCCCTCCCTCCTGCTCTCTCTCTCTCCCAAAATAAATTTAAAAAATCATTAAAAAAAATAATTGACTGTGGTAATGGTTACACATATTGGTGGATATACTAGAAACTACTAAATTGTACACTTTAAATGAGTAAATAGTATGGTGTATGAATTATATCCCAATAAAGGGGTTTAAAACGAAAAACAATTATCCTCACTGACTTAGCTTTAACATCCTGCCAACATGTTTAATATTCACAAGTGTGCCATGAACGTAGAAAGCTTAAGACCAATAAACTCTACCTTCTCCATCACAATCTCCCCAATGTGACGCTGCCGGGAGCTCGGCCTTAGCCAGACTGTCTGGGCTGGCAGAGAGCAGACCACCCCCTTCCTTCCCAAGTATCTGAATCCATTTGCCACAAGCAGCCCTTGCAGCCGGCACCCTTTCCAGGCCTCTTAGGCTCTTCCTTGCTCTGGAGGCTTTAGGGACTGGGGCACCTGTTCCTGCCAGAGAGGCAGTGGGTTCCCGCCAGGCTTGGGGATACAGCCAGCCAGTCACTGGGAGGGTAGGGCACCCCAGCTTCCCTTCCAAGTCAGTGACACAACCCCACTGTGCTAGCCTCTCCCGGCCTGGTTTCCCCCCAGGAGCCTACAGCCCCAGAAGGAATATTCCAGGCAAGCTGTTCTTCGGCAGGGATGGGAGTGAGAGGGGTTGGGGAAGCCTGTCCTTGCAATCATGGCTTGACCTGTGACTCTGACCCTGAAAATACAGAAGCAGCTAAGTCTTCACTGTATTTCTTAAAATGGAAATACATTTGACATATAACATTGTGTAAATGTAAGGTGTACAACATTGCAGCAGTAGTTTGGGTATATCTATAACTCTGCTGCAGCGGGTCACCCACCCTGGGGAAGAGAGAAGTAAGAGATTCTGCAGAACGTTCTTGCCAGCCAAGCAGGGAGTGTGGACAACAGTCTCATGAGACGAAGTTACGACACGCTGTCCCATGCAGAGAAGCCAGGAAGGACCCGAGGTCTAACGTGCAGACCTGGGTACCATGGCTTGTCTGGGAATTTAAAAAGTCAGTTTCTTCCATTCTCATCAACTTGTAAGGACTCAGACAAAAAAAGTAACAAAATCTCTGAGACCATGAGCCTGGAGGAGATGCCACAGCACACAGAACGATGTTCCCCTCCACAGCCCCCCACCCACATTCCAGCTGTGGACAACTTCAGCTTTCTTGTGATTGGCTAATTTTTTTTTTTCCAAGAGAAAATGATCCTTTTAAAACGTATCCGCATCACTTAACAATTGTTTTAGAACGTTTTTGCCGAGAGAGCAATAAGTAATGACAATAACTATTAGTAATTAGTTATAGATTATCTTACCACTTTTTATTTCTTGGTAAATGTTTGGGATTTTAAAAATTTCACAGTCTGAATCTTGAATATTTTGAAGGAAATATGCAAAAATAAGTCAAATAAATAGGTAGAGACATATAGATGAATTTACTCTACCCCACCTTAAGACTTTGAAACGGAAAACACCTTTTTCATTAGGGAAGTTAATTCTTAAACCAATTTAGATCCTGTGATATACTGTAAAGATGGATTTATCCTTAGAAAAACTTTTCAAGCACGTTTTTCAAATAATCTAAAAATATGATCAGGTTAGAAATTCCTAGATTCTTAAGAAATATAAAGTGAAATTACCTGTGACCCCTACAGGCTTTAAAAAGGAAAAATACAGACCAAAAAGGATAGGAAAAAAAATGATTTTGGTTCATCACTAAAATAAACATTATTCTAAAGTGAAAATTTCCAATTGCTGTATTTGCTGATATATACACCTGTATAATTACATTTAACTATAAGCGGACATAAAATCACTGCTTTGTGATGAATAATTGGGACTGCTACTAAGATGTGACAGTTATCCAAGTCTGTGTGAGCCAGAACTGTGTTAAGAACTTTCCGTCTCGGGGCGCCTGGGTGGCTCAGTCGTTAAGCGACTGCCTTCAGCTCAGGTCATGATCTCAGGGTCCTGGGATCGAGCCCCGCATCGGGCTCCCTGCTCCGCAGGAAGCCTGCTTCTCCCTCTCCCACTCCCCCTGCTTGTGTTCCCTCTCTGGCTGTGTCTCTCTCTGTCCAATCAAATAAAATCTTAAAAAAAAAAAAAAAAAGAACTTTCCGTCTCTATTATCTTTACAAATAAGGAAACTGAGGCTCAAAGAGGTTAAGTGACTCGCTCCAGGTCACAGAACCGGTCTGGAGCCAGGACTGAATCCAGAACTTGTATTCCGAAATCTGTACCACCCTTTCTGCACTTCCCCCGTGTCTCAGACATGCCAAATTGCTTACATTCCCGGGACAAGTTGAGACCTTTCCCCTCTCGCCTTTATTACTAGTGTTCCCTCCCTGGACTGTCCCCTTCAACCAACCCCTTCCAGGAATCACATTCCTCAAGGCTCAGCTCCACTGCCCTCCTTTGTGTAAACTTTCCTGATCTCCACAGTGAGATTTAAAACCTTTGTCCTCTCTTCTCCCATTTCTTAATGATAGCACTCAGTTCATTATGCTTTATGATGATAATTTAACTCTATCCTTTTTTTCCTTCCTAAAAAGCTATTGTAGAATTCTTGAGAACTGGGACTTACTTTTGTGTCCGCCCTCCCCAGAAGGGATGGCAAACACAAGACACACATCCCTTCATTTCCCCTTCTTTTGCTCATGGAGTCCAGACACAGCCTCAGAATCCTACTTTATACACTGGTCTCAGCATTTACTACCAGATGATGGAAATTGGCACCCAAGGTGAAACCTACTTGCCATCGTAGATATGACTACAAAATAACCCAAACAAACAAACAAAAAACCACATGCTTCCAACTGAATGTACATAAGGATACCATAAAATGTTGATGTTTAACTAAGGGAGAATTAGCTTATTCCTTAAACATGTATAGTCTACTTTGAAAAGATTAAGAAATGTTGGCATATAAGGAGGCTTCCCAGTGCTCTCCTTGCCTCTGCCCAGCAGCTGGGAGAAGCGATTCTCCCCCTCTGCCCCTAATTACAGTCCGGGTTTGGGGGAGGCACCAGCACACAACAGAGGTCAGATTCCTAAGCAAGTGGGACATGCATACACTCCTGGTGCAAGTGAAGATCAGCCCAAACCACTCTGGAAAACTGTCAACATCCACCAAAGCCAAACACATGTGGACCCTAGGACCCAGAAATTGCGCTTGGCCAACAGACAGGCATAGGGATATTCATCAGAAGATGTGCACTGTGATATCCACAGCACCACCATCCTCAATAGCCTCTCTGGGAAGAACCCAACGTCCATCAGGAGAAGGAAGGGAAAATAAACTGCGGTGTGTCCATACAGCGAGAAGTCAGGACTACCTGCAATGACGTGACTGACTCCAGCAGACACATAGGATGAAAACACACTGTTCTAATGTATGATTCTATTTATAACATGTTGAAAGCCAGGAGGCTGATGGAGGTTAAGTCAGTGCCTGCTCTTGGGGAGGGTGAGCCTCCGGAATAAGGAAAGATGGGGACTCCTGGGGATGCTGGCCATGTCCTCTCTGCATCTGGTGCTGGTTCCCCAGGTTTGTGAAAAGTCACTGAGTTGCACATTTTTGCAGTGTATCCGGGGAGAGCCGCAGGGGATGGTGGGAAACCAGAAAGTTGCACCTTGACACTGTTTCCTCGACCAGGAATATACTCGACTCCCACTATTGCCATTACTCGAATGTGAAGAATACAAAGAAAGGATCATGTGTTCCAAGTCTTGGCCAAAGCATCCCCTACCCTGAGGAGCCTCTTCTGCTTCTGCTCTCCGCAGTGGGACTGAGTACCCTGAGGCTTGAGTTCCCTGCCCTCCACGTGCGAGCATCTCTCAGGGCATCGAGCACACACGACCCACTGACACCCCATCAGAGTGAAAACCGCCCCAGGTACCAGCGCTGCCTTCTCCGTCCCAGAGCTGCACGGGGCCCAGCACAGCCAATCTGCCCTGAACGCGCGTACGCAGAGTCAGTACACAAGAAAGGTGGATGCAAAGTGTCGTTTAGGTTAATTCGGTCAGATTTTAGAGGCTTCAAAGAGGTTTTCTATTAATTACGTTTTTTATGTTTTGCACTTTCTGAGGCTCTGACATCTCAGGATCTTGTTGATCCTAGAGAAACAGCTATTCCCAGGGGCAGCTGATACCCGAAGGAAGAGCAAACAACTTGCTTGTGAACCTGCCTTTCATATGCAAAGCAGCCACTCCGGAGCCCACACCCCCAATCACCCTGCACCTTACAGCTCACACTCCAGGCCAACATCCCTCCTGCCCTAAATCATTCCCGGGACCACCCCCATAAGCCATAGCCTGCTGGCAAGCCCCAAGGCCGAGGCTTGACCAGTTTTCATCTAACACCTCGAAGGTTCCCATTCGGCTTGTTCTCAGTCCCTCCAAGCTCATTAGAATTTAAATTTCCACCTTTATACTGACAGAGGTTTTTTGGTCCCTACACTGCCTTTATTAGGACATTTTACACCATCAAAGAAGCTTGGCAGTTACGGACAGATCAGTGTTTCCAAATCCCACTTTTCATATAATTAAAGTACATTAGAACACGGACATGTGGTAGAGAAAGTGCACTCAGGCTGCTGATGAAAGCAAAGAGCTGCCACGTTCTTTGTTTTTAACTGTGCTTTGGAACAAGCATCAAAGGGACAATGAGACAACATTAAAAAATATTCTTTTCAAACCTCAAAGCTGATGAGAATCTAGGTGGTTTTTTTAATGTGTGTGTGTGTGTGTGTGTGTGTGTGTGTGTGTGTGCGCGCGCGCGCACGTGTATATGTGTATATAAAACATTTAAGGAAAAAGTAATCTAATTCCAGAAGATAGGACTTTTATTATAGCTTGCATTATATTGTTAGAAAGAAAACCACAGACCCCAAATGATGTTACTTAGGTTAATGCCCCAAGTCAATAAATCAGGGCTTCGTATCTAACCTAAGGGCGGTTTCAACCTTTCCAGAAATGTAGTTTTATTACCCAGTCAGTCCGGGAATGTTCTGGTCAGTACCAATGAGGTAACTGTCACAGGGTCCTCTCCATCCCTGCCCCCATCCCCAAAGGAAGAGGAGGTAATCTGCATAAGACCCTATGCTCTCCCCCTCCCAACCAAGAAAGAGTGAGTGACCACACCTGGAACAATCCTTTCTTTTCTTTTGTTATGAACTCCTCCCCCCACTCTCCTTCCTATAAAAACCTTCCTGTTTGTACCACTCCTCAGAACCCCTCCCCTCTAACTTGCCAGATGGGATGCTGCCCGACGATTCAAGTCAAGAATCACGTAATAAAACCAATTAGATCTTCAAATGGACTCAGCTGGATTTTGCTTTTTAACAGTCTGAATCGTGCAATTAAGCCTTATAACCTTCCCTGACCTTTTCGGAGGGGGGAAACCCCTCCTTGTCATTTATATCATCCGCTATGTTACCTTTATTTCAGTCTTTGTGCAGTTGTATTCTATCTATTCAAAGTTTTCATCACGTGTGTGCCATCCTGATGAGAGACAGAATCCAGGGAGTGTGGGAATTGGAAGGTCCCAATTGCAACCTTCCTGCCAGCCAGCAATTGTCAAACGAGAACACCACGCCAGACTCACAGTCCTCTTTGAAGGTTACCTTCATAGGACATGGCAACAATTTTCTACAGTCTTGGGGATTTTTACAAGGCCTTTTTGTTCAAATGACACTTTCGGGGACAGCATCAGGTGGAAAGCTATGAATGTCTCACACTGCCCTCCCTGGGAACAGGAAAACGAGCCTGCTCTCCCTGACATGTTCTCATCACGCGAGAAGCGTGCACCTAGTCGGACACAGCGATTCCTCCTCTGGGCGCCTCTGGTTAATTACGTAGGCTTGCGTTTTCAGTCCAGGCTCGGAAATCTCATTAGTTAGCACTGCAATTAAAGCAGAGCTCCACCTGGCTGGCAGGAATGGAGAAAGGGCTGGAACAATTGGGCTGGTTAACAGGAAAATGAGGCATTTAGCGCTTTTCTTCCAGAGAGACCCAGACAAGAATGTTTGCAGCAGCGGTGTTTGGAATAACAGAAAAATTGGAAAGACGCTCAATGAGGCTCTGTGGTCAAATTAACTTCGGAAATAGTGTTTTAAAGAATTAAATGGGACTCTCTCTATGCATGGCTTCCCAGAATTTTAATAATCTAGGGTGTGTAGTGCTTTGTGTCTTCACGCAGAGAACTGCACAGAGTTGACCACATCCCTCCCCCGCTCCTTCTCCCCTGACCCGCCCCCATCCATTCACATCTCAGCGACTCATGCTCAGGAGTGGCCAGGGGGCCTGCTTCCCCCCCCAAGGCCCCCCTGCTTTAGAGGGGCAAGTGCAGGGCCATGCGGGCTCCTTCCTGCTCCTCCCATTTGGAATCACTATTTACAGACACAAATGCCTGTCGACTAGCCTTTGTTCATTCCTAGAAGGTAACATAAGTAGCAGCCAATAAAGAATATTTTTATTAGTTTTAAATTTTTTTTCTGGCCTCTAACCTAATGGGGTGTGATATTGACTCTGAAAGTCAAGTCTCTTGACTTTCAGAGTCAAGTCATACATGAAAATACATCGCTCACACCGTGTGGTGTTTCTAGGTAAAACTGAAAAGACTACTGCAGCACTAGACCTCTAGTTGGCCCTTAACAAATTACGCTCTGGTCGCCAATTTCAGTGGTGTGAGCCTATCCAATGGTGAGGGGGTGGTATTGGGGAAGAACCAAGGGAAGAAGGATGTGGGCAGGCTGTGGATTAGGCACCCTCGGGGCAACAGACGGTGATTTTTTTTTTTTTTTTACTTTCTTTTATTCTTGGGAGAACTCGCCTGGTGTTTGAGGGTAAAATTGGGGAACTTTACATAAATATCTTATTTTCAGCTTTTCTTGAAAAGTTTCCAGTTCCAGGCTCACTGGGGCTTTGGCGGGAGCTGCTCCCTCAAGATAAGGCTCCAGGCTGGAGTGAGTCTGCATCTGGCTTCGCCCTCAGCAGCCTGTGAGTTTCTGTTTTCTCCTCCCTGGGAAGTGAGGTCCCCTCCTCCACCTGCCTTCCCTCTTCCACAATGTGGACTCCACCTCCCACCGTCATTTCTGCCCCCCATTCCCTTTGTCCTCTATGAGTGTGTTCCTTTTCTCTAACCATTTACTGATGTGCTGGTGAGCTTCTGGAGGAAGCAGACATAAGCCCACGGGCTAAGTAAGCTGTGCGCATGCAGTTGGGGGCTCCAAGCATGTTAGCTACCTCGAGAAAGAGCTGATTTTAATCACCATTTTCCCCCTCTAGAGCCCACACTTCCAGCAGATATTAAAGGCCTGCTAAATACGACATTGGACCAGCACACCAGGAGGTAGAAGGGGACAGAAGGGTCCCCCGAAAAGCTGGTTCTGCAGCACCTGGACCTCCAGCTCCATCCCCAGCCCCTGCAGGGTGGCCTCATCCCTCCACACCTTGGACATCTCAGCAGAACGAAGACCCTTCTCCAGAGAAGGCACAGCTGACAGAGGACCAGGGAGGGTGAAGAAGTCCCAAAGAGGATTAAGTCAAGTCTGAAGCTGCCCACTCCATTTCCCTTCCTCAGACACAGGCAGCCCCAACTGTTCGCTCAGAGAACTAGTGGGGCCCAGGCCCGAGAGAAAACACCCACACACGTTGACATTTGGGGGTCTCCTAAAGAGTGCTAGATGTTGTATCACTGTTGGGATAGACCATGGTTAACCTTCAAGCTCTCGTTACATTTCCATGAACTATGGGAGGTAGGGCAGTGAGTCAATCCCACCCACAGCTTACCTGTATCTAGGTACAGGGATGAGGAAACATCCTAACAGGTGGCAGGAGACTGGAGAGGCGGTAATAAGGTCACAAAGGGCCGCAGCCATGAAGTCACAGAAACAAAACCCCCAGAAGACAGTACAGTGATCTTACTACAAGGTAGGGATCAAGTCCGGTGGAGAGAAGTCTCAGGGCCCAAGCACTACGAGGTCCATGGGACACACAGCGAGGGCTGAGTTGTAAGTTGGGGGAACCTCAGGTCCCCGAGAGTCTCAACCCACAAGGCTCCAGCTGCATGGCCTCCTTCCTGTTCTTCAAATTCATCTGGTCAGCCTCAGGGCCTCCTCCCTGCTGCGTGCTCCCTCTCCTGAAACCCTCCTCCCTCTGTTCCTCACTCCCAGGCATTGCTCAGGCCCCAAGTCACATGTCCCATGCTCAGAGAAGCTCAGAGCTGCCTCTTCACACCTCCCCGCCTATTTCCTTATAGCGCTTCTGTTGTCAGAAACTTCCCTGCCTATTTGCTCACAGCCCTTTGTCTGATGCGTCATCCACCTGTCCTCTTGGAAGGAATGCTGCACACGTGGAGGGTACAAAGTCGTGACTTGTCTGTCTCATCACTGATTTGTCCCCAGCACCCAGAATGTGCCAGACCCGTGGCTCAGCCTCCATAAAAATGTACTGATCCAATGGATGAAAGAGTCAATGAATGAACATGGGACAGATAAATATTTGTGTGGACCCACTGCTGGCCCACGTTACACCTGTCCATTTTTATTTTGCTGAGAATGTTTTCTTTGCTAGAAAACTTCGGGGTTCAGAATCAACTTTTAAACTGCTGCTTTAGCCGGGATAAGGGCAAATTCGCCTGAAGACGCGTTAGAGCAGAATTACGTGGCTACCAAGGGAAAGATTCTGTGTGATCACGACACACCGCAAAGAGCCATCAAATGCTAAATTTCTTGCGAAGCTGAGAGAGGCCACGACCATTCTTGACCCCTGATTAGTAGAATAAAAGCTGCACCTTTTGGCAACAGAGGAAACTATGGAGGAGCCCAGGCCGACAAGACCTCGAGAGGGGCTCTGTACTTTCAGCAAGTTTCCCTTCATCTTTAAAGCCAGGCATTTCCAACAGCCCCCGCCTCAGGCCCTGTCCTGTCGTAATTTATTATTCATCACGATGAAGCTAAATCAGGGTTGCCCTGGTTACTGTGGGGCTCTTCTGAGGGCTGTGGCTACGTAATTGGTGTTGGCTTGGTTACTGGATGCTTTCAATTTTGAGACTCGAGTGGTGGTAATAAATGTAGCTATGAGCCTCAAGAAAAAACTCTAACAGGCTCTGGAAAGCATGAGATCGTCACAGAATTAAGGTTCCAGTCCAAAATGTGCCACTGAGGGTCTCCACCCGTGGTCCTGAGAAACCCAGTGATAAAACATAAAATAACTGGCCCATAAAAATTATCGATGACTTTTTAAAAACAGTAACAAGACTGAATCAGGAAACTATTAACTCGATTATTTCGGCTAAGTGAATTGGGCTGTCACACACAGGATGTGAGGTTTGCTGTGAAGACCCTGCTCAGACCAGCACTCAGGGAATGTTTCCTGAGCCTGGTGCTGGATCCCAAGAGAAGGAAGGGTTTTGGGGAGCAGCAGTGTGGAGGACGAACTAGAGGGAAGGTGACCTAGGAATGTGGCCTGGGGTAGAGTTTCCGAGAAGAAAGACAGTAATGCCTTGACCAGCCAGGAGAAGGACTGGAGGGTCAGAATTCACCCGGGGTCCTTTCTCAGAGGCCCAGCACCTTCGTACCTTTGACACCAGGCTGAGAATAAGGGAGAAGGATTACTAGCCTGCAGAAATCCTAAATGTGTTTGTGAGCATCTGGGGATCCGTGTGCTTTTGTTTGGAACTTGGTCTCCAAGCTGGAGCCAACCTGGGGCAGCTGCAAGGCAGTAGAAGTAAAGGAGTGGCATATTTAGGGTGAGAGGGTCTGAGATGTTGCCCCTCAAACCTACACTCATAAGGGACACGTGGGACATGAGGAGTCCCAGAATTCCTCTGTGCCCCGGATGGTCCTGAGAAGAGATGGGAGAATCCCAAGCAGGTAGGTCTTGAGCGGAGACCCTGGTAGGGATCTCAGACATCCCTAGCAGAGGTCAGCACAGACCCTCCAGCTGGATGGGCCACGGGTCATCGTCTATGCACCAGAAAGGGCTCGGAGGACATAAAAACGGGTGCCACTTGGCCCACCCCCACTGCTGTGGTGCTAAATCCGCTCCCCCCACACCTAGATAAGACAAAAAAGGCGAAGATGAAGAGGGAAGAAGTGCCAAAGGGCTGAATACCTTCTGGAAAGCGAGTTAATCTTGGCGAGACTGTTTTAAACTGATAAAGATGAAATCACTTTGCAGGCATAAGAGTCAAATTTACTTTTCCCAGATCAGTAGACACATGCCAAGCTGAGATGCATTACGGACAATGAGGCATGCATTTTGCAGTTCTGAGGCATATTGTGAAAATTTAAACACACCACATATAAAACAAATCAACAGGAATGAGACCAAAACTCTCTCGTAAACATAAATGCACATAAATAGGCTAAACTTGCAGTTAAGGAAAAAAAAAAAAACCTTGAAAATATTATGCTGGGTGAAATAAGCCAGAAACACAAAAACAAATATTGTATGATTTAATATGAGGTACCCAGAGTAGACAAAACCGCAGAGACAGAAAGTAGAATAAGTTGGTGGCCAGACACTGTGGGAGGAGGGAACAGGGGGTTAGTGTTTAATGGGCACAGAGTTTCTGTTCGGGAGGATGAAAAAGTTCTAGAGATGGATGGTAGTGATGGTTGCACAACAATGTTAATGTATTTAATGCTCCTGAGTTATACAATTTAAAGTAATTAAAATGGTAAATTTTATGTTGTGTGTTTTACTACAATAGAAAAAAAAGGAGAAAGAAGACTCTCACCTTTATAAGCAGATTAATATACCATTTAGTGATTAACTCATAAGTGCAACGAAGAAAAGCAAGATGCACGATGCATAAATTAGCAATGATATAGGTAAAACCTTGCATACAGAGGAACATAAGATATAAAAATATATAAAATACTATAAAATATTTATAAAATAATATTATAAACTTTATATTCATGACTTAAAAAATGATTCAAAGCCCAAATAGATCACAAATATGAAAAAATAAAAAAATTGACAAAGAACTATCCTTCAAGTACCACCACTCTCAGACAGTTTGGGGAATTGGTTCTTTGACAAGAGCAACAAAACTGACAAATCTCTAACAAGAAAAAAGATAAAGGCACATATTGACATATGAAATGAAAATGGAGATACCACTACAGACCCTGCAGACATTAAAATAATGATTAGGGAATAATATGAACTCTACATATGTAAATTTCACAATTCAAATGAAAAGAATCAACTCCTTTAAAAATACTAACTACCACAACCCAACCAATATGGTAACTTTAATAGCTTTTTCCTGTTAAGGGAATTAAACACATAATTTTAAATCTTCCCAAAAAGAAGTCTCTAGGCCTAGATGGACCCACTGAAAAATTCTATCAAACACTTTAAGAGAAATGAACCCTGATTCTACACAATCTCTTCCAGAAAAGAGAAGGGAAAACTTTGCAACTCATTTTATAGGGTCATTATTACCCTGATGCCAAAACCAGGCAAAAACAACAAAACAAACAAATGAACAAACAAAAAGACCAATATTTCTCATGAACTTAGCTGCAAAATATCCTCAACAAAACACTAGCAGACTAAATCCAAAAAATGTATGAGAATGATTATACACCATACCCAAGAAATATTTATTCTGGGTATATAAAACTGGTTAGTATTAGAAAATCAATCAATGGGGGTGCCTGGGTGGCTCAGTCAGTTAAGCGTCTGCTTTCAGCTCAGGTCATGATCTCAGGGTCCTGGGATCAAAACCTAAGTTGGGCTCCCTGCTCAATGGGGAGTCTCCTCCCTCTCCCTCTGTCTCTCCCCCAACTCATGCTCTCTCTTGCTCTCACTCTCTCTCTCTCTCAAATAAATAAATAAAATCTTTAAAAAACAGAAGAAAATCAATGTAATCTACCATATTGATAAACTAAATAAGAAAAATCATGTGATCATATTAATTGATAAAAAAACATCTGACAAAATCCAACACCGATTCATTTAAAAATCTTTCAGCAAGTTAGGAATAGAAGGAAATGATCTCACTCTAAAACACACATACACACACACACACACAAAATGTACACAAAAACCCTATAACTAACATCACATTGATGGTGGAAGGCTGAATGCTTTCCCCCTTTAAGATTGTGAACAAAGCATATATGTCCATTCTTACCACATTTATTCCACGTAATACTAGAAATTTTAGCCAGTGCAAACAGGCAAGATAAAATGCACACAAATTGGAAGCAAATCCCAGAAAATCTATCAAAAAAACTCCTAGAACTAAAAAATGAATTCAGCAAGGTCACAGAATACAAAATCAACACATAAAAATCAATCACAATTCTATATAGTAACAATAAATGTGCAGAACTTAAATTAAAAGCAAATGTCATTTACTATCAATCCAAAGAGAACAAAACATTTAAATATACATTTAACAAATATATATAGAGGATCTGTATGCTGAAAATTATGAAATTCTGTTGAAAAAAATCAAGAAAGGTGTAAATAAATGGAGAGATATACCATGTTCGTGGATTGTTAGACTCAACACAGAAAGACGTCAATTCTCTCCAAACTGCTATATAAAATTAATATAATTCCTATTAAAATCTCAGTAATATTTTTTGGAGACAGAGACAGCACATTCTAAAATTTACATGTAAATCACAGCCTATGGAGTAGCTAAAACAATCTTGACAAAAAAGAATAAAGAGGGAAGAATCACTCTACCCAATTTTTTTTTTAATTTTATTTATTTGCCAGAGAGAAGAGAGAGAAAGAGAGAGCACAAGCAGGGGAAGTGGCAGGCAGAGGGAGAAGCAGACTCCCCGCTGAGCAGGGAGCCCAATGTGGGGCTCAATCCCAGGACTCTGGGATCATGACCTGAGCCGAAGGCAGACACTTAACCGACTGAGCCACCCAGGTACCCAATGCTCTACCAATGTTAAAGCTTGCTATATAGCTACAGTAACCAAGACTGTGATATTGGCAGACAGTGTGCCCAGTGACACACAGATCAATGAGACAGAACAGAAAACACAGAAATAAACCCACACAAATATTCTCAACTGATTTTTTCACATAGGTGCAAAAGCAATTTGGTGGAGGAAGGATAGTCTTTTCCATAAACAGTCTGGAGCAATCAATCATGGGCAAAATAATGAACCTTGACCTAAACTTCATACCTTATACAAAAATTGACTCAAATGGGACAATTTTTAAATTTAAAGTGTAAAAGTATAAAACTCAGGAAAGATATCGGAGAAAAGTGTTCAGACTAGTTTAGTCTTGACACCAAAATCATCATCTATGAAAGGAAAAAAGGAACAAATTAGACCTTATAAAAATATAAACTTTTGTTCTCTAAAGAGGTTGAAGAGCCAAGTTATAGACTGGGAGAAAATATTTTCAAGCCACATATTTGGCAAAGGACTAATGTCTAAAGTATATGAGGAACTTCCAAAATTCAATAGTAAAACACAAAGAAACCCACTGGACAAAACACAAGAACATCTATTTCACTAAACCACATATAGAGATGTCAATGAAGCACATGAAAAGACGTGTGACACCAAGGAAATGAAAAATAAGATGACAACATATTGCTACATACTTACAAAAATGACTAAAACCAAAGACAAAATTGACAACACTAAAAGCTGATGATGATGTGGAGAGAGAGACTGGATCACTCATACATTTTTGATGGGAATGTAAAATGATACGGCCACACTGGAAAACAGTTGGTAGTTTCTTATAAAACTAAAAATATAACTATCGTATGATACAGCAATTGCATCTTAGATATTCATCCCAGAGAAATAAAACTTATGATAGCACAAAAACCGGTACACGAATGTTCACTGCTGCCTTATTTATAATAGCCAAAATCTGGAGTTAGCTCAGATGTCCTTCAACAGATAATGGTTTAACAGTCATACATATATACCATGGAATACTACCCAACAATGAAAAGAAACAGACCATTGATACACATGATAACTTGGATGAATCTCCATGGAATTGTGCTGAATTCCACACAGTATTATAGTATCATTCCATTTATATAACATTTTGGAAATGGCAACATTTTGGAAATAGTGGACAGACTAGTGGCTACCAGGATGGGGTGGAAAGGAAGTAGGTATGGTTATAAAGACTAGTATGAGGAATCCTTGTGGTGTTTAAATATGTGGTTCAGTATCTCGACCGTGGTGTGGATATACGAACATACACAGGTGACAAAACTGCATAAAACTTAATACACATACTCTAACACCCATACAGACAGAATAATGAATACAAATAAAAATGGGGAAATTTGAATAAGATGAATTGATTCTATCAATGTCAGTATTGCTGTTGTGATATTGTTACCATTGGGGGAAACCAGAAAAAGTGTACAGACGATTTCTCTCCATTATTTCTAACAACTTCATGTGAATCTACAAATTCCTTAGTAAAAATTTCAGTGGAAAAAAATTGTATATTACCAATCCTAACCCTCCTAAGGAACCACTTCATTCCTTTTTTATGTCTGAATAATAGTCCATGCTGTGGATATACCACTTTTTGTTTACCCATCTGTCTATTGATGGACACTGCAATTATTTTCACATTTTAGCTATAATGAACAATGCTGCTATAAACATTTATGTACAAGTCTTTGTATGGACATATGTTTTCATCTCTCTTAGGTATGTACCTAGGAAGGAAACTGCTAGGTCATATAGTAACTTTATGTTAATCATTTGACTCTAGGTCATATAGTAACTCTATGTTTAATCAGATTCTTTTCCAAAGCAGCTGCCTACCAACAGCATTCCCATCAGCAATGCACAATGGTTCCAATTTCCAATGAGTTCATAAGCATTCCTTCCTTTTCTATTTTTTGGAAGAGATTGCGAAGAATTGCTATTAATTCTTCTGCAAATGTTTGGTAGAAATCAGCAGTGAAGCCACCTGAGCCTGTGCTACTCTTGGGTAGTTTATGCTCTTCGCTTGTTATAGGTCTACTCAGATTGTCTATTTCTTCTTGAGTCAATTTAGGTAGTTTGTGTGTTTCTAAAATTTGTCCATTTCATCTAAGTTATCTGATTTGTTGGTATATAAATGCTCATAGTCTTCCTTTATAATCCTTATTGTGTGATAAGCTTGGTAGTTCCCCCCTTTCATTGCTGATTCTGATTCTATTAAGTCTTTTTTATTTTTTCCCCAGTCAAGTTATCTAAAGGTTTGTCAATTTTGTTCTTCTTTTCAGAGAACAAACATTTGGTTTTGTTGATTTTCTCTATTGATTTCCATTTCTTTTTCATAAGTTTCTGCTCTAATCTTTATTACTTCCTTACTTCAGCTTGCTTTAGGTTTTGTTTCTCCTTCTTTTTCCAGTGTTTCAATACGTAAAATTAGGTACTGATCTGGTGTCTTTCTTCTATGCATTTACGACTATAAAGTTCCCTCTAAGCACTGCTTTAGCTGCATCCCCTAAGTTTCGGTATGTTATTTATTCATTTTCATTCATCCTCAAGGTTTTTCTGATTTCCCTGCTGATTTCTTCTTTTACCCAATTATAAGGAGTGTTATTTAATTTCCACATCTTTGTGAGTCTTCTTTTTTTTCTTTTTTGGACTATTGGTTTCTAATTTCACTCCACTGTAGTCAGAGAACATACCTTGTATTATTCTGTCCTTTTAAATTTACTTAGTTTATGGTCTAGCATATGGTCTATCCTGGAGAATGTTCCATATGCAATTGAGAAGAAAATCGAGTCCATTGTCAGGTACAGTGTGCTATAAGTATCTGTAAGGTCTATAGTGTTGTTAAATTTTCTTCTTCTGTGTTGATCTTCTGTCTAGTTGTCCTATCCATCACTGAAAGGGTGATATTGAAGCTTCCAACTATTATTGTTGAATCAACTGTTTCATTATGTCAGTTTTTGCTTCATGTATTTTAGTGTTCTGATACTTGGCACATACATGTTTACAACTGTCATATCTTTCTGTTGTGTAGACATTTTAATCATAATAAATTGTTCCTCTTATCTGTAGCAATTTTTGACTTGCTGTTTCTTGAAAAATTCATTATCCATTTTTATTATTCAAATAAATCAGTTTATGAATAAATGCTTGATTGGCATTTTTGTATAAGTTAACAAATACGGTGGAAGTGAAATAACAAAGACTTTTGGAACTTTACCTGAAATGAACTTCTTTGCTGAATCGTATAAATACTTTTGGATGTAGAAGAATATGTCGTCAACCTTTTGTGCTACATTCAATGTAATGGCTGTAGACACAATACACTTTTATGTTAATCTGCACTACTAACATTTTTTCCACTACCTTCTTAAATCTATACCCAGAGTTGGCAAACTATGGTCCATGGGCCAAATCCAGCCCATGGCCTGGTCTGTGACTGATTTGGGGTTACAATAGCAGAGGTGAATAGCTGCAATAGATACCATCTGCCCTGCAAAGTCTGAAATATTTACTATTTGTCCTTTTACCAAAAAAAAAAAAAAAATCCCCCAAATTAAAAAACAAACAAACCTATACCTGACATAGACAATTAACAAGCTAATAAATAAAAAGTCCTGATTTTTAGTCTTTGCTGATTTCCAAGATGTACCTTACTCAAATTAACACTAAAGTGCTAAATAAAATTAGCAAGAACTAATTCTGATAATCTTTCTGTGTCTGATAAACTACAAGTAATTATGACTTTAAAACGATGAAAATTCAAACACATGAATGTTTAACATTCTAAATAAGCGTTCCAAGAAAGAGAATTCAATGTTTTAGTAAAAGCAACATGATTTAAAAAAAAAAAAATCTACTCCCTCCATGGCCAGTTTCCAGCTACCAACAAGACATCAGTGGAAGCAGAGTCCTGAGGAGAAGCACAGTAGCACATAGGATGGTTAATTTTACACATTAACTTGAGGTGCCCAGATTAAACATTATCTCTGCATCTGTGAGGGTATTTCTGGATAGGATTAGCATTTGAATCAGGGACTCAGTAGACTGCCCTCCCCGAAGTGTGTGGACAAAGTCCAATCCACTGAAGGCCCGAATAGAACAAAAGGTGGAAGAAGGAGGAATTCCTCTCTTTTTTCCTGCCTCACTGTTGAGCTGGGATATCCAACCTCACCTTCTCTGGTCCTTGGACTTGGGGTTTACCCTGTAGGATCCCCTGCTTCTCAGGTCTTTGGACTCAGACTAACTTGTACCACTGGCTTTCCTGGGTCTCCGGCTTGCAGACAAAAAATCATGGGACTTCCCAGCTTCCACAATCATGTGAGCCAATTCCTCATAACAAGTCTCTTCATACATAATAAATTTCACATATATAACAAATTAATCTCTCTGTATGCGTATGTATGTATATGTGTGTTGACCTTGAATAATGCAGGGGTTACAGGCACCGACCCCCTGCACAGTTGGAAATCTGCATGTAACTTTTGTCTCCCCCAAAACTTAACTATTGATAGCCTACTGTGGACTAAAAGACTTACCAATAACATGAACAGTCGATTAACACATATTTTGTATGTCACATATATTATATTCTTACAATAAAGTAAGACAGAGAAAAGAAAACGTTATCATGAAAGTTTTAAGGAAGAGAGAATACATTTACAGCACTGTACTATATGAGAAAAAAAAAAATCCATGTATAAATGGACGCAGGCAGTTCAAACCTGTGTTGTCTGGGGTCGACTCTATATCTCCTACTGGTTCTGCTTCTCTGGAGAAACCCATTAACATAACACATAATACAATATTTCTACCTTAAGGATATAATGGATGTAAATAACCTCAAGATCATGCAAAGAAGAGTGTATTTATAAAAAAAAAAAGTAAGTGGTGTTTTTAGTAGAATGTACTTAATTGTGATTTATATTAGTTAATTTTTAATAATGGCTATAACCAGATCACAAAATCTGATCATTTAATAAGCCATTCTTCCAAATCAATACGAGCCTGCTCCAGCACACCCTTCCTTCAGGAGCTATTTCTGCACCCAGATGAAGGAAACAGTTCCTGACAAAATCATCATCCCTTCTGCATCTCTTAGGTGGACTTGGAAACAGGATAAGGTGCAAGTTATAATTTCCAAGTACCTCATGCCTTCTTCCTTTGCTACCAAATGCTTTTTTTTCATCGCCTGTTCTCCTGGGTTCTGTGAAATATTCTTTGCCCATTACTTTAAGGAAAAGAGGCTGTCCTCTGGCTTCACCTAGCAGAAATCACACATCATACCTGGGAGGCACTCACAGGGGAGAGGCTGAACTCAAGTTCTCCAAACAGAAACACAAACAAACAAGAAAGAAGACGGTAGTGATCTGCTTCCCATCAAAACGCTTGCCCAGGTGTCATATCTCCTGAGGCCACCTTTTATTTTGTTCTTGGGGTTATAGGTACATAACAGAAAACCTGAGCAGACCCTAGAGATGTCCAATTAGTGGGCAGATAACAGGCACAGCGGGATCAGGGATAACCAGGCTCTCCAGCTGACAAGGATATATCGCACTGTCCCTGCGGTGTGATGAATCTAATTAAAAAGGGCTTAGGGTCAGAAAAACAGTGGTGTGGTCATGGGTAAAAACCACATACTCATGTTACTGTTTACTTACAGGGAAAGATACTTCTTCCAGTTAGATGCTTGATGTGGCTGGAGAAGAGCTCCCATTTCTTACAAAACTACACACTGTTTTCACTTCTCTTTGCTGTGACATATAAGCTATGGTTTAGGTTCCTTGAAATTCTTCTCTATACAGGAAAGGATTTCCCATGTTTTCAATGATTGACTTTGACCAAAAATAAAGGAGACATATTCTTTACCTCTACTGTCTGATGCTTTTTATCTTCTCCTTCTTTTTTAACTATAAGTATCATTCTAAAGTTAAAATGCTATGTAAAACAGAACCGTAATGATCTGCCAGTGGTTACAAGTATAGGATGACTGATTTCAGCACCTGCTGGCACTATGACTTAACTCCCAAGGTCTCAATTTCTTTACCTGTAAAGTGGAGATAAAACAGTACCTGTCCCCTATTCATAGTTGTCAGGAGAAAATGAATGAACATATATAATGTGCTCAGAGCAGTGCCTTCAACATAGCAAGTGCTCAAGAAACTTAGCAATCATCACATAGCACTTAGTACTAGCTTTGCATTAAAATATCAAGGAACACATTTCAAGCTTATATCTAAATATATATTAAAATGAGTTAAATATATACCTTTTATGAAATTTTCCACCTAAATTTCTAGTTTCTGTGGCAATACTGAATAGGACAAATATTTTTAATCTACTCCGTACTACAGTGATGGAGATTCTGTTTGTTTTCTTCTTAAAAAAATCTGTACCTGACTACGTTTAAATTGACCAAAAACAAGGACAAAAGTGCATGTTGACTCTGGTCATGTCTGGACATGAACTCACTGCCTCTAAGCACAGATAAACATGGTGCACTATGGGGGAGTGCACACAGTTGCCTTTAAAAGAATGAGGGACCCCCTTCATATAGTTGACCAATGTGGGGGTTAGGGATGCCAACACCTCCAACGTAGTCCAAAATCCCCAAAATGGGGAACTTTTGACTTCCCCAAAACTTCACTAGTAGGCCTACTGTTGACTGGAAGTCCTACCAATAATAGGAACAGTTGATTAACACATATTTTGCATATTATATGAATTATATATTGTGTTCTTATAATAAAATAAGCTAGAGAAAAGAAAATGTCATTAAGAAAATGATAAGGAAGAGAGTACATTTACAGTACTATATCTATCGAGTAAAATCCATGTATAAGCAAACCTATTGCTTTTCAAGGGTCAATTGTGTACTTCCACAGTAATGTCTGAAATAACGTCAGTGAGCAGGGAAAATGTCTAAAATAATATCACTGAGTAGGGAAATGAGACAAAAGTAGTAAGTTTATTTAAAAAAACTATATGAGGGGGTGCCTGGGTGGCTCAGTCGGTTAAGTGTCTGCCTTCAGCTCAGGTCATGATCTCAGGGTCCTGGGATTGAGTCCTGCAGTGGGCTCCCTACACAACAGGGACTCTGCTTCTTCCTCTCCCTTTGCTCCTCCCCCTCCCCGCTCCTGCTCTCTCTCTCTCTCTCTCTCTCAACTAAATGTTTCAAAAAAACCATATGAAAAAAACTGTGCATATACGTGTACACATAGATGGGGCGCCTGGGTGGCTCAGATGGTTAAGCGTCTGCCTTCGGCTCAGGTCATGATCCCAGAGTCCTGGGATCCAGTCCCGCATCGGGCTCCCTGCTCCTTGGGAGCCTGCTTCTCCCTCTGCCTCTCTCTCTCTCTCTCTCTCTCTCTCTGTCTCTCATGAATAAATAAATAAAAAAAAAAGTTTAAAAAAAAAGATGATACATAAATATACATGCACACAAAGAGGCGTGGATGCATCATAAAGTAATCACACAGGGTGGCAGGGAGTGGGAGGCAGAGAGTGAGAAGAACTTTCATTTTTATTCTAATTGATGTACTGCTTGCATCTTTTATAATAAGAACTATTAATATTTTATTTCACATTTAAAAAGGAAAACAGCATCTTTTCATTTAAGACAAAATACTTATCAACACGCATAATGCATCACATTCTAATGATCTGCATTTGAAGAGCATTCTGTTATGCTTTCGTTTAAAAGCAGTGTAAGATGGGCGCCTGGGTGGCTCAGATGGTTGGGCGTCTGCCTTCGGCTCAGGTCATGATCCCAGGGTCCTGGGATCGAGTCCCGCATCGGGCTCCCTGCTCGGCGGGGAGCCTGCTTCTCTCTCTCTCTCTGACTCTCATCAATAAATAAAACATTAAGAAAAAAAATTTTTTTTTAAATAAATAAAAAAATAAAAGCAGTGTAAGAAACAACATACAGAGCTGTCAGTTGCTATGTTGTACACTTGAAACCAATGTAACATTGTGGGCAACTACACTTCAATACAAAAACACATTTCTTAAAAAAGCAAGAAAAGTGTGAAACGAAATCCAGAACTTTTGCAGGATTAACCGAAAAAATAAGGTCACAGAAAAAGATTTTTAAACAAAAGTTTGAGGCTGTCATAATTCATTGTACAAAGCAGCCTCAAATGAAACAACCGTGATGAGGCATTTTAAAAGGCTTTTGAAAGCCAACAATGCTTTTTCTTGTAATTAACCTAAAACAGCATGTTACTTAAAATCCCAAAATGATTTTTTACCTTCCTCGGGCACTCTTAGGAAAAGAGCAACCGGGAGACAGTCACTGCTTGACGACTCACTGACACATGCTCTGGGCCAGGAATGGCACCAGGCCCTGGACCCATGATAAGGCACAACCTGGATGTGGCCTTTCCCTTCTGCTGCTTTGCCAAGTAGGAAATGATGGGGGAGAGGCCAGTCTCAGGAGGAAAAGAGACTGCCTCTCGGATGGGGTGATCCAGGAAGGCCCCTCTGCAGATACACCACCTACCCTGGAATTTAGAGGATGAGAAGGAACCTCCCACGCAGAGGATGTAGCTCATAGGAGCAGCCCCAGGTGAGAAAGAGCCTGGAACTCCCTTGGCTGGAACAGAGTAGGTTTAGGGGACAAGGGGCACCCCAGGAAAGCTGGGGGAGGAGAGGGAGAAGCCCAGGGACAGCACGGGAAGTTTGCAGGGGAAGCGGTGGGAGAGGGAGTCATACCAGGGTAAGCTCTAAGGGACAGTGAGGGGATGTTAAGGACCATCACAGGAAGCTGTAGGAGGACAGAGAAATGGGGGAGGCCTAGGGGAGGAGGGGGAAGCCGGGGCAGGGCATCACAAGAAGCTGGATGGAGGAGGAGGGGGCAGGAGGGCTCCAAAGGAACAGGAAGCAGGAGGGGACGGATGAAAGAACTCACCGGTAACAAGGAGGGCTCTCTGCACAGCACTCCATGTGCAATGGGAAGCATATGATTGAATTTATATTTTAAGAAGCTCTTCACACAAAAATTTGTGAATGGATTTGAACCCAACACACTGAGGAAACACACACACACACATGCATACGTACATATACATATATATGTAGAAGACACATGCTCTCATGCAATCGTATCAGAAATTAACAGTAAAAGGATAGGAAAGAAAATGAAAACCCAAAAGTCTAGGTACCTAGAAGTTAAGAACATAAATTTAATGAGTGTTTAAACAGCAAAGCCAAAATGAAATTCTAATTTCAATGTAATTCAGTGAAACCCAATAACAGCACTGTGGCCCTCTGTGACTCAACTATGAAAGGTGCCAAATGAATAAATTATTCCTGGGAAAGTAGAGGGGTTAATAAAATAAAGCACGGTCAATGAAACAACAAGTCAAAGAGCAATCTTGATTAACAAAACTAGCAGCTGGTTCTTTGAGGGAAAACAATTTTAAAAAAGGATAAACTCTGAATCAAGGGAGAGGAAACATAATTTAGCATTAGAAATCAGAGAAGACATCAACCAAAGGGCTTTGAAAATGACAACAGCCTGACTGAGATAGAAATCACGTACAATCCACCTATGTAAAGTTGACAATTCATTGGTGTTTAGTATCTTGACAGACCTGTAGAGACACAGTCTATTTCAGGACATTTTTGTCATGCCAAAAATAAATCTTAAACTCTGCCCAAACTCCCCATTTTCCTTCATGCCCCCCAGCCCCAGGCAACCACGGATCTACTTTCTATGTCCACAGATTTGCTAAACACTTATTTTTTAATTAGAAAAGAACATGACCTGTAGCATTACAACAATACAACAGATGATATACACAATTTTAGAAAGATATGTACTAACAAAAATTACCCCAAACAACATAAATAACACAATGAGCCCATAAAAAAAATTTAAAAAGCAGCCAGATCAACTCCCCAAAATGCAACAAACTGTAGTAATTCCTAGGCTATTTCAACTGTTTCAGAAAACAGATCAAACCACACGCTTCTAAGTTCATCCCAGGCTGGCAGCATAATTCCAATACAAAAACTGGACAAGGCTGCGAGTGAAGGTAAACTGTGGATCAATCTCATGTATGAATTTAGGCATACAACTCTTAAATAAAATATTAGCAATTTGAATGCAGAGTAATATGTATGCCTCAAAAGCACCCTGACCAAGGGAGGGCCTATTTCCACAATGCAAAGCTGGTTCAGCATTAGGAAATCTATTAATGCAAATCACCACATTAATAAACGAAAAGGGGAAAGCTGTATGATCACCTTCACAGATGTTGAAAGATGATGATAAAATTTACATGCATTCTTGATTAAAATAAAAATCTTCGAGAGCCAGGCCAGATGGAAGCCCCGTGAATTATTAAGGGCACCTTTCTCGTAAGCTGACTGCAAACATTAGGCTTAATGGTAACTCCTCAGGTCAACCCCCTTTCACTTTCAACCCCTTGAAAGTCAGCCATAAAACACGGTATTAAAAAGGGCTGTTATGAGTCAAACTTTTTCCCTCATAAATCCTCATTGGGAATAACAGGTGACACAGGGTTTGGGCTGATCCAGATTTACTTGGGAAAGTGACCTGTAAATTCTGACTTCTTGGGTCCCTGCTTCCTTGGACACTACAGATCGGCGTGGAAATGCTCTGTCTGCCTTGGTCGCTTGGCAGGAGTCCACCTGATCGGGAAAGCTCTGTGTTGGCAGGCAGGCCTTGCGCCTCTGACTACAAATATGCTATATAAACTGTTGGAAAACAGGCTGTGGCTTCTCGGAGTCAGCGTAGCCTGTGTGTCCTTGAACTTCCTCTGTGAGAGCAGTACACAGCCTGGGAGATGATGCTCAAGGGAAGCTGCTGGGCTTCCTGATGATGGGAAGATGCTCTCCCTCCCTTCTGCCCTGTCTCCTCCCCTGTGTCCTTTATGAAGCTTAGTGGTTAGATTACAAGCCTCTTTCATTGTGGGCTACTGAATGCCAACTTAAAACTGTATCAGTGTAAAAAGCCAAGAAAAAAATATACAAGCTATAAATATGCACATAGAGGGACAACACCCTTACTTTCACAGCTATAGGGCAGTCCACCTGGACACGAAAAGGTACCTCAGAAAAACTTTTAGAGTGAATAAAAAAGTTCTAGAAAACAAACAAAAATCAATGGCATTTCTGCTTCTGGAAAGATAGAGATGAACCCTTTCCTATTCCTTTAAGTACAACTAGAAAAACCCTGGACATGATGTATCAAACGTATATTAAAAGACTAGAAAGTATAAAGACAGACTGGTTAGGGACCTCAGGACCCAAGGAAGGGAACAGCAATGAGTTTCCTGGGCTTTCTTTTTGCCTCATAGATCCTGTAGCTGGAGATGAAGACAGAGGACCCCCCCTTCCCACCCCCAAACTCCCACAGTGTTGAGGGAGACCACATGGAGAGCGTGGGCTTCCACCTCATCCGGCAATAGGAGGTGCCATCCCTCCTCCCCCAGGTTAAGTGGACACCACACAGCGATCATGAGGCCACCTTCCCACCCCATCTCAAAATAATCCACCTGGGGAGCAGTGATGAGGCATTCTACCCTTCCCAGCCAGGCAGGTATCAGTGGAGGCCTGCTGGGGAAATGACAACTCTTGTCCCCACGTAGGAAAAAATCATTAGTAGGATCTAGGGATAGGTAATTCTTACACTTAACACCCAATGCATGATCCAAAAAAGCAAAAATGGATAAATTAGACTTCATCAAAATTTAAAGCTTTTGCTCTGTCAAAGACCCCATTAAGAAGATGAAAATGTAAACTATAGACTGGGATAAACATTTGCAAAGCTCACCTTCAACAAAGGACTAGTATCTAGAATATAAAGAACTCTCAAAACTCAACAGTATTAAAAAATGGGCAAAAGATGAGATATGACCAGACACTACACCAAAGAGGATATGCAGATGGCAGTGAAGCACAGGAAAAGCTATTTGTCATCATTATTCATCAGGGAAGCACAAATTAAAACCACGAGACATCACTCCAAAGCATGAGAATGGCTCAAGTAAAAAAAAGCACCAACCCCCCAATGCTGACGAAGATGCAGAGAAACTGGGGCTCTTGTACACTGTTGGTGGGAATGTAAAATGATATTGACATTCTGGAAAACAGCATGGCAGTGTCTCGAAAAAACTAAACACAAGCCTGTCATGCAACCCTGCAATTGTACTCCTGGGCATTTATGGTAGTAGGAATGTTCTGCATCTTGACTGTTCATCAGTGTAAAGTAAACCCCATAAGGTGCTAGCAATGCAGGGAAACTGGGAAAAGCTACATAGATTTCTCTGTATTACTTGCAACTGTTCGCAAAGCCACCATTATCTCAAAATGAAAAGTTTAATTTAAAAAATCAATAGCCTTCCTATATTATAGCAATAAGCAATTATAAAAAATAATAAAGAAAAATACCCTTGACATTAGCATCAAAAACTGCAAACAAACTAGAAATAAAGTTAATACAAAATGTTTAAGCACTTTATGAAGAAAGTTTTAAGACTTCCTTCAAGGCATGAAAGACCTGAAAATAGAAGAGAAAGAATCCATTTCTGGATAAAAAGACTTGATCTTTATAGATCTCAATTCTTTCCCAAGGTACCTACATTCAATTCTGCTTCTATGAAAAAAAGCTCAACCTCCCTGATGACCAGGGTATGCAAATTAAAATAATGAGATTTCATTCTTCATCCTTCAGACTGGCAAACATTTTCAACATTGGTAATAACTAACGCTGGCCTGGGAGTGGGACATGCTCATTTCCACAGACTGTAGGTGGAAGTGTGTATGAATATAGCCCTTTCTGGAAGGCAGTATCTATCAAAAATTTGAATGCATTTACCCTTTGGGCCATCAATCCAAATTTGAGGAAATGTCCTACATAAATACACACAGACTTGTTCACAGATTTATTTACAAGACAATGAGCTCTAGTATTATTTATGACATTAGAAGTTAGAGACCATGTAAGTGCCTTGAAGTTGGGGGCCTGTTAAATAATGTATACAACTTGCATGCATAGAATTTAATGCAGGAGTCAAAAAGACAGACTAGATCTGAGGCTATCTCTCAATTTGACATATAGAAATTTCCATAAGAGTACATGCCAACCTGAGGTATCAAAGAGGACTTTTTATACTTCTGTGGTTTTGAAATTTTTCAATGGATATATTTCTTTGGTAGTTTGAATTATCAAATAAATAAAATAGATACATTTCTGGAAAAATAAGAAAGGAAGAGAAATAGAAAATATAAAGCACTATGAATACAAATAAAAGAAATAAGAACATAATGTTACCATAGGTATTTTTAAGACAATTCAATGCATTACTTCATATTAATAAATATGGAAAGGCCAATACAATGAAAAAAATGTTAATAATACAGACATTGTCAAAAGCTTAGAAAGAAATAGAAAAAAGCTGGAATAGAAAACTATGTCAAATAACTATTTCATAAAATAGTGCTGGACCCAGAGAATTATACATTTAAGTGTCAATATCCATCAAGGAAAAGAAAATTCCTTAGATTTCATTTATTCAATTAAATTGGTTGAATTTCATAAATGAAATTTGAAATTGAAAAATGAAATTATGAAATTACTATACTCATGAAACAAAGTATGGAAGGGTAGGAGAAAAATGAAAACTATAAATTAGTTGCATTTATGAATATGAAAAATCATAAATAAAATATCAGCAGATAGAATCCAGTAATATTTTCAAAGACTATGGGGATTTCATTCTAATTATGTTCCATGTTGCTTAATCTTGAGAATCTATTAATATAATCTATCATACCAATGGATCAAAATAAAAAATACATAATCTTAACAGATGTCCAAAAAAACTTGATAAAATTTAACTTCCATTTTATTTTTAAAAGACTCTTAGTAAAATATGAATATCACCTTAACGTTACAAAATGGCTATTTGAAACCATCGCTCACCATCATGTTTGAAGTAAATCATGATATTCAGGAACAAAAAGTAGACAATGAAACACCATCAATATCTAATGTTATTTTGATAATCTTAGACAAAATAACTAGATGGGATAACAGGTACAAACACTGGAAAGCAGAGACAATATTTTTTCTGACAGACTATGGATCAAAGACTCAACTGTACATTCAATCGCATATTTTATTAAACATAAATAATAAAAAATCACTAAAATTCTTATATATCACTAGGGGCCTCTTGTGGTATATTACTCTTTTATTACTATAAAATAATAATTTTTGAAAATGCACCCACTGGAGCAACAAGTTATCTAAAATATCTAGTACTAAACTTTAAAAGAAATATGTACGGTCCACAAGTGTATCTTTTAAAACTGTAAAAACATAATGATATTTATAGTAAAATAAACACAAGATCTATGAAATATATAAATATTTAAAAAATGATACCCTAAAATTCTGGGAGGAAAATGGGAAAACTTTTTGTAATTTTGGAGGGGGAAATGCTTTTCTAGGCAAAACATATAAGCCAGAAATCATAAGGGTAAAAATATATAAATGAGTAAAAGCAATTTGAGTATATGAAATTTTCACACAAGAAAGAATACCAAAAAAAGTCAAAAAATGAATGACAAACTATGAAAAAATATATATCTGCCACACATATGACAATGGGCAGTTTCCTTAAGATAGGAAGTATGTTTATAAATCAATTATGAATAGCAACAACCTCACAGAAAAATAGGCAACAAAATGAACTGGCAGTTAGCAAATAAAGAAATCACTTCTAAACAAATGTACAAGATGCTCAACTTCACTTTCAATTAAAGAAATGCAAGTTACAAATTAAGATCTTAACACTTTTGTCAGATTGGCAAAGACCAAAAAAAATTCTGATGACACACAGAAGTTTGCGTGGGTCTGGGTAACCGGGCACTGGTCTGGATAATCATGTACTGTTGGCAAGAGTTTGGTGTCCCATCTTTGGAGGTTAATTTAGGAATAACATTCTAAATTTAAAGTGCACTCTGATGCTTTGACTGAAAAGACACTCTTAGTAATTTCTTCTCATGATCTACTTGTACCTTCCTCTCTGGTTGGCCACCGTACCCTTTACAACAGGCCAGTTCCCACTGCTGCAGCTATAGCTACTCTATTTGTTGAGTAATGAATGTACACAAAGGGTAATCTTCTCTGCCATGTTTGTTTTAGCAGAGCACTAGAAACATCCCTAACCTGTCCTTCATTAAGTGGTGGTTAAATAAATTATCCTGCATCCATCTATCCAGTGGAATTCTCTGCTGCTCTCTATTTAACAACTGGGCAGATCTCCAAGTGCTGTTATATAAATGTCGCCCAGCTACATGGCTGGCTGACAAAAGCGATGTGAATAATGGCGTGTAGAATAGACTCCCCATGTGTGTAAAAGTGATAATACACAAAATAAGCATACAAAATGTCTGGCTACCAAAAACTTTCTGGAAGGGGGTGGGAGTTTGGAATAGAAAAAATATATATACATATGTAGAGAATATGAGTTAATTTTTAATTATGCGTAAGAAAAAGAGAAACACATACAGATACGGAAATGCACTAGATACCCTAAAGGAAAACAAAAACTGCACTGAAGGATTTATAAAAACAATTTGGAGAAACCAAAACAAACAATGCTCCTGAATGGGAAAACACAGTATTGTTAACACATCAATTTTCTCCCAAGGCAATCTATAATTTTAATGTGATTTCAGTTTAACTCTTAAATCTATTCCTTTTGAGTCTTGACTCTCCAAATTTTAAACTATTCTGGAAGACTAAACTCCTAAGAATATTTTTAAAAAGTAGATTAAAGTCTGGAATAGGGGGAAGCGACTGGGTGGCTCAGTCGGGGAAGCTTCTGACTCTTGGTTTCAGCTCAGGTCATGATCTCGTGGTTGTGGGATTAAGCCCAGTGAGGGGCTCTGTGCTCATTGTGGAGTCTGCTTCAGATTTGCTCTCCCTCTCCTTACCACTCACTCTCTCTCTCAAATAAATAAAATCTTCAAAAAACAAGTCTGGAATGGGGTGGGGGATAGGGCTTGCACTTCCAGTTGTAAAATATATATATTATATGTATATATGTCTATTTATATATAAATATACATACATATAGACTCTATATAAATACATACATATAAAGTTTCTCTCTCTCTCTCTCTCTCTCTATATATATATATATATATATATATATATATAAAGTTAAAGTAATTAAAGTAATACTGCTCTGGAATATAAATAAATAAACCTAGGAGGAGGGAGAATGAAAAGTTCACTCACAGGCAAATAGAAATAAGTATCCGTGTGTATGTGTACATACATATGATAATGCTGTTGGAGTAGATACTGGTTGTTTTTTGATCACCAATCATATATTTTTGCCTCCTCCTACTTCAACCCTTCCTAATAATACCTAACTTCGTTTTTGAGAATTACGTCTTGAATCACCTTGGATTCGGTGTGGCGGGACAGTTAAGGAGATTTCTGTCTTGCCCTGACCAATCAAATACTCTCTCTCTGGGTTCCGACTCTAGAGCAAATGCATGGAGATTAAAAACCACTGGAATTGTTCACTTCTGCAGAACAATACCCTGGGGAGTTCAGGGTTCCTGCAGCAGGCCCCCGCTCTGGGACAGGCTTCTGCATCTATAGGAGCCTCTCTGGAACCAAGCCGAATCTTCAGACCTCTTGCTTATTCTATAGACCCTACCGTCTTTGCAATAAATGGCCTATGGTTTTGTCAGTTTTTGTAGCTTGTCATCAAAGGACTCTTAGGATTCAGGTAGCATTTCAAATCATCAGTGAAATATAAGGTTACTCAGGGAATTGTTTTAGGAAAGCTAGCTACTCATTTTGGGGAACACTTAAATTCTTTAAACGAATTCCAGAATATGAAAGAGTTAACTATGTAAAAAAAAGGGGAGGTAACTTGATCTTGGAAAGAATGTCTTTTTACTGGTTTCAAGGTAAGGCCACAAAGGAAAACATTCATAGATTTAAATGCACTAAAACTAAAAGGCAAATAATGATCCAGGAAGTATATTCGACCAATACAAGCTATAGGACTCAAAACCATAAATGTAAAGATCTCTTAAAAGTCAACAAGATAGTTAAATCTAAAAATGTGTAAAGGCCCCAATGAATTCATAGAGGAAATATAAATTATATATATATTGCATATATGTATATGCACATATAAACTTATGTATGTGTAATTATAATATAAGTAAACTATATAATTGCATATATAAAGAGTTCTTACATGGGGCACCTGGGTGGCTCAGTCGTTAAGTGTCTGCCTTCGGCTCAGGTCATGATCCCAGAGTCTGGGATGGAGCCCCACATCAGGCTCCCCACTCTGCGGGAAGCCTGCCTCTCCCTCTCCCACTCCCCCTGCTTGTGTTCCTGCTCTCACTATCTCTCCCTCTGTGTCAAATAAATAAACAAAATATTAAAAAAAAGAGTTCTTACAAATCATTAAGATAACTACTTCTAAAAATGGGTAAAGGTTATAGTCAACTCACTGAAGAAGAAATATAAATGGTATATATACACACACATATATCATTGCATATATATGTGTATATGCATGTACATATATAAACTTATATATACACAGTTATAAATAAAGTTCAGTCTTGCTAATACTCAAAGAAGTTCAAATTAAAGCAATGATGTCATTTTATACCTTTCAAATTAGCATAAATTTTTAAAAGTAAGAATTTACAGTGCTGGCAAAGGGTGTAGGAAAAATATCATTCTCATATATTGGGATTATAAATTGGTAAACTCTTTTGGAAGGCAGTGTGTCAATATGTATCAAGTGCTTTAAAGATGTGGATTCCTTATGATCAAGCAAGTCTACTTTTAGGAGCTGTAAAAAGATTTTGTGTAGGGATGATGGCAACCTTCATACATGCAAAAAGCAGAGACTGGTTAAATAAATAATGCTATATTCATTCATACAGAGCAGCCACTACAAATAAAGTTGTAGAAAAGAATTTAAAGCATGAAATAATGTTCACAACTGATAAAAAATTAAATCACAAAGCTGCATGAAGAGTATAGCACATTTAAATGTGTGTCAAGTACATACATGTTTTGTGTTCACACACATACATACATACACATCCATACCTATTATGCACAGAGAATACTGGAAGGACATAATAAGCATAATAATAAAGTGTATTTTGTTTTTTTATTTTTCTATAGTAATTACATAACTTTTATAAAAGGAAAGGAGTATACTTCTTGTGCATTTTATGAATCCTACCTTATTAAGTATCTTAGGAAAAGCTCAGGGCAGGTAATACCCACCCTTAATAGGAAAGAGAAGTAAAGCTGAGACAGGGAAGGTGATTTGTCCTAAGTCATTTAACTAGTCGGTTATAAAGTCATGACTTTGATCCTGGTTTCCTGATTCCAAATCCACAGCTCTCTCTACTATTCATACTCCACTTCAGCAAGTGAGCACACTGATTTCACTCAGGAAATTACTGGCCAAGTATGAGCCAGGGCAGAGAGATGCTTAGGATTAAGCTCTAAAGTTAGATAAATATTGATGAGTCCACAGTCCTCTATAACCAAGACGTATATGAGTGTACGTGTGTACATGATGTTTGTTTAATTTCCTTCGGGGGGGGGCAGCTCCTGAAGGCAGAAAGAATAAAGGAAATCAAATCTACCTGTTCTATCCTTTCACAATGCTATGATCTAGGAAAACAGAGTCTGAGATTAAGACCTGGAGGGGTCAGCCTTTCGATGTGGGGCACTAGGTGTGGGCCTTCTGCTTCATCTGGACCTCCACACACTGTCACTTCTCATCACCCCAAACACTCTCTCCCACACACAAGGCCTTGCATTGAAAAAATGGGGGTATCAGAGGAAAAAATGGCCAGTCCCCTGTGAGTTGCCAGATGTTATGATATTCACAGCACCTAGTATTTAGGAATAAAGAGGCTGACTCAGTTAAGGATACAAGTTGGCAAGTCACCCTCTCTGATGGTGGTGGGGCTCCAGGGTGTAATTCTTAGCAGTCAGGAGCAATACTGCACCATACCCAGGATATCATATGGGGATGAAATCTGATCAGTGTGGTCTAGGCCAGCAAGCTGAAGCTCTCACAGTTAGTTTCTGGAACTCAGTAGGTGTCTCTGCATTGAAACTGTGCCAACTGACACTAGTCCTTCCAGCCTGCTTAGATACAAACTGTAGAAAGCTGCAGGCTTCCCAACAGCTGCTCTTCTGAACACGAACGGCATGGCCACAAGAAAAGTAAGCATGGCTCTGCTACGGAGAAGCTTCAGGTAATTCAGGATAGCCCCCTGACCTCTCAGAAATAACAATCCCAGGCCCAGCAAGTGCACAGGCAGCTCTGGAGGAGAATGGCTCTACAAGGTAGCCCTGTGTAGTCTTCCAAGATAAACCAACAAATGCCAGTGTCTCACATCCAGCAGCCATGGTCTTATCGAGAGTCAAACTGTATGCCCCTTACCGAATGTGACTGCCCCACCCGGAAGCACATATTACGGTCCCAGGAGCTAAGTCATGATAGGGAATGAAGCTTCTATCCAACAAACCACTTACCGATGCCCTACAATGTACACAGCACCCCGTCTACCGTTCTCCTAGATCTAAAAGATAATCCACTTTTTGAATTGAAAAAAAAAGTGAACTAAATTGTTTTGATGCACCCATTATCAAGCTTGTATGTATCACGGCACTTACAATCGACTTACACAATTGATTTTTAAAAATTCAGTGGCGAGAAAAATCAATGCAACAAATGCCAAAATATAATCATTGCCAAAGACATTTGCTCTAAAACAGCACTATACTGTGATCCTTAGAAATATACTTTTAGTAACTGACTTACAAGTAGGATGAGTTTTAATTTGAGATAATGCTTAGAAATGAACCAACTTAAATTCCTTATACAATTATAAAACACGAGACTAAACCCAAGGATATAACAAAATTTATTTTTAAAATTACTTTCAGGCAAAATCAAAGCCTGTGACCTTTTTCAAAAGGTTTTCATTTCATTACTCACCAACTGACAGCCTTCTAGGGAGTTGACTAGCTGAGCATTCTGACAGGAGAGAATTGAACCAGCCAAATTCAGCATTACGCACACTGCTGAGAGCAGCATGAAAAAGGTTATCTGGAAACAAACCAAACAAAAAATGGATTATTCACTTGGAGAAGTTCGAAGGAAAAGTGATTTGGCTTTAAAAAAGCTTTCAGTTGATCAAATAATTATATGAGTAACAGCTGCATTTTTTTTAAAGGATGGTATTATTTCTCAAAATTTGAATTACATTGTAAAATATTTTAGAGGCGAAACTTGAAAATACTATACATTATATAGTCTCAAAATAGCTTTATATAGTCTCAAAAATAACACGTTAGAAATGACTAAAGAAAACCAACGGAAGCAAGTTTATTTATTAGAAGGCCTTTATATTTATTTAATTTTTTTGTGGAAAATTTCATACCTATGCAAAACCAGAGAAGACAGTTTAATGAAGCCCCAAGTACCTACCACCCAGACTCAACAACTAACTCATGGGCTGTTGTGTTTCATTTATACCTTCTCCCATTTATACCTTCTCTTCATTTATACCTTCTAGATTATTTTGCAGGAAATATCAGACATGGTATCATTTCATCCTTTCAGTGTATGTTTCTAAAATAAGACGGTTTTTGAAAACACAACCAAAATAATGTCATCATCTCTAGAGTAATCATTCATTAATATCAAATGTTCAGAGTTCACATTTCCTTAATAATCTCAAAAATTTTCTGAATCAGTTTACACAGGATACAAAGGAGTTCCATATAGTGCAACTGATTATTTGCATCTGGTATATTTTTTAGTTTATGGGCTTTCCCATCCATTGTATTTTTTCTTCCATGAAATTTATTGAAGAGTCCTGTTAATTTGTCCTTTACAGTTTTCTACAGTCTAAACTTTGCTGTCTCCTCCTATTAGTTAACATTTCCCCATTCTCTAGATTTCTTGTAATTTGGCGGTTACACACAGAGGTTTGATCAAATTCAGACTAATAGAAGGCAAATAATGTCTATGATGTGGGCAGCCATTTTTAATGATTGCTTAGACAATTAATTTGTTAGGGATTCCAAAATTGTGCTAGGATAACACCATCATTTCTTCTTCGTTCTTTATTCCCAGGGATCAGTATATAGAACACTTTTCCTCATCAACTTTTTTTATTTAAATTCAATTAATTAACATATAATGTATTTTTGTTTCAGGAGTACAGGTCTGTGATTCATCAGTCTTATATAATACCCAGTGCTCATTACAACACATACCCTCCCCAATATACATCACCCAGGTACCCCAGCCCTCCCACCCCCCCTTCCAGCAACCCTCAGTTTGTTTCCTAAGATTAAGAGTCTCTTATGGTTTGTCTCCCTCTCTCGTTTTGACTTGTTTCATTTTGGCTCTCTCTTCCCCTATGGTCTTCTGCCTTCATTAATGGTTTTTTCACCCTAGGGTACAGTTCATACAGGAAAATCAGAATATATGTTTGATTCTTTGCTTATTTTCCAAATTTCAAAATAATTAGTTGACATGGTGCTAGATTTACCAGATAAACCCAGTCCTATATGGTTAGTTAATACTCTTGCTGCGCCTGTATAAATAATCAGCCTAAATCTAATGAAACAAAACTTTTCTTTTTCTTTTTTTTAAAAAAGATATTTAAAAAAAAAAAGATTTTATTCATTTGAGAAAGAGAGAGCGAGAGAGACAGAGAGAGCACAAGCAGGGGAAGAGGCCAAGGAGGAGGGAGGAGACTCCCCGCTGAGCTGGGAGCCCGACATGAGGCTCGATCCCAGAACCTGGAGATCAGGACCTGAGCTGAAGACAGACGCTTAACCATCTGAGCCACCCAGGTACCCTGAAACAAAACTTTTCTTGTGATCAAGAATAATCTTTAATTCCCTCCAGTTCCATCCACGTCGATGCAAATGGTGGGTATTCATCCTTTCTGATGGCTGAGTAATATTCCATTGTATATATGGACCACATCTTCTTTATCCATTCATCTGTTAAAGGGCATCTTGGCTCTTTCCATAATTTGGCTATTGCGGACATTGCTGCTATGAACATTGGGGTGCATGTGCCCCTTCTTTTCACTACATCTGTATCTTTGGGGTAAATACCCAGTAGTGTAATTGCTGGGTCATAAGGTAGCTCTCTTTTTAGCTTTTGGAGGAACCTCCATACTGTTTTCCAAAGTGGCTGTACCAACTTGCATTCCCACCAACAGTGCAAGACGGTTCCCCTTTCTCCACAACCTCTCCAACATTTGTTGTTTCCTGACTTGTTAGTTTTTGCCATTCTAACTGGTGTAGGGTGGAATCTCAATGTGATTTTGATTTGAATTTCCCTGATAGCTAATGATGTTGAACATTTTTTCATGTGTCTGTTAGCCATTTGTATGTCTTCTTTGGAGAAGTGTCTGTTCATGTCTTCTGCCCATTTTTTGACTTGATTATTTGTTTTTTGGGTGTTGAGTTTGAGAAGTTCTTTATAGATCCTGTACCAGTGCTTTATCTGTAATGTCATTTGCAAATATCTTCTCCCATTCTGTGGGTTGCCTCTTTGTTTTGTTTCCTTTGCTGTGCAGAAGCTTTTTATCTTGAAGAAATCCCAAAAGTTCATTTTTGCTTTTGTTTCCCTTGCCTTTGGAAACACGTTATGAAAGAAGTTGCTGTGGCCGATGTCAAAGAGGTTACTGCCTATGTTCTCCTCCAGGATTTTGACGGATTCCTGTCTCACAATGAGGTCTTTCATCCATTTTGAGTTTATCTTTGTGAATGGTATAAGAGAATGGTCGAGTTTCATTCTTCTGTATATAGCTGTCCAATTTTCCCAGCACCATTTATTGAAGAAACTGTCTTTTTTCCATTGGATATTTTTTCCTGATTTGTCAAAATAAGTCAAGCGGAGAAAGACAGTTATCATATGGTTTCACTCATATGTGGATCATAAGGAATAGCACAGAGGATCATAGGGGAAGGAAGGGAAAACTAAAGGGGGGGGAATCAGAGGGAAAGATGAACCATGAAAGACTCTGGACTCCAGGAAACAATCTGAGAGTTTCAGAGGGGAAGGGGGTGGGAGGGATGGGTAGCCCAGTGATGGGCATTAAGGAGGGCAAGTGTAATGAGCACTGGGTATTATACACAAACAATGGATCATGGATCACTACATCAAAAACTAATGATGTACTGTATGGTGATAACATAATAAAAATAAATAAATAAAAGAATATTCTTTAAGATAATATGATAAAGAGGGGAGAGAGTGTCATAAAAACTTGTTAAAAACTTTCAAATAGGAAAAAAAAAACCCACTGGATATCCTGCCTAGTGTACCCTTTTGAGTTATTAGTGCCTTTCATTGTCTTTAAGCTCTTTGACAACTCTGTACAGTGTAGAATAATCCTAGTAAAGTAAATTATTTTTTTAAGATTGTATTTATTTATTTTTGAGAGAGAGAGAGAGAGAATGTGAGCATGAGTTGGGGGTGGGAGGGGCAGAGAGAGAAGCAGACTCCCCACTGAGCAGGGAGTCAGACTCAGGACTCAATCCCAGGGCCCTGGGATTATGACCTGAGCCAAAGGCAGATGCTTAACCGACTGAGTCACCCAGGCGCCCCTGTAACTTATTTTTGGTAACAGAAACACAAATGAATTTTGTCTGGTGGAATGCAATGGTTGCCACCCTATGGATGCTGACCACTTTTTTATCTATTGGTAAATTTATTTCAGCATTCCTGATGGCTTATGCTTGAATTCTCCTTTGAACTGGTTGTACCATTTTACTGGTTCCCTCATTAAATAATGAGTCAAATATAATCTTTGACACATGTTTATTAAAAAAAATTAGTAGGGTCCCTAGCATCCTCCAAAGGTAGTTTGTTTACTCTGTGTGTGTGTGTGTGTGTGTGTGTGTGTGTGTTTGATTCATTATGAGCTTAAAAAAATTCCATATGTTTCAATCACTGGAGTCATTAGCAAGAGAGAGTCAATTCAAGTTGACACAACTCTAGTAGACTCTGAAAGCTTTCTTGCTTTCTAGTATGACAAGATGTTCCAAGATTGTCACACACATTCCCTCCCCCAGACCTGGAACCAGCCATCTCTCCAGTACAACCTGGTTCCTTTCAATCAGAATGGTATTTTAGATACCACGCTTTTCATGCCAAAGGTGCCCTTGCTACTTGGTCTTTGTTTTCAGTACTTTCAGTTGTTAGATACAATATATCATAACATATTGATGTCTCTGATTCAAATTTAAATTCAAATTCAAAACTACAGGGTTTTTACTTAATCGCCTCAACCTTATATCTCTATTTCCTTCCAACCATGCCAGAAACCTTATTTCTCATTGCAATTATCCATCTGATTTAATCTCATGATAGCCACACAATAGTCTCAAAATAACAATACTAATACTAGCATCAAAAACATGATTATTGAAAATAGTTTAAGATTTTTATATTTCTTTCTATCCTTAGAGCACATTCTACCAAGAAAAAGTGGTCAAATTATGGTGTTTTAGAGTCACCAGGTTTCCTTTATGTGTGGCTATGCTATAGACTGGGAACCCAGATTCATTTGTTTTATTTTTTATTGTTAGGGATATTTTTTTTAATTTAGTCTTGTTTGGAATTGTGCCTATAGCCACACCTTTACTTGTTTTCTAGGCATACATCTTAGATTTGCCCTCTCTCTCTCTCTCTCTCTCTCTCTCTCTCTCTCTCTCTATATATATATATATATATATATATAAATACATTTACTCCCATCACGTTTCTCTCTCTCAACTTGATTGTGTACTTTTGGTCTTCATGCTTTTGGTGGACAGACCACATTTAAATTTTTTTCTCTCATCTTGTCCTTTTAAAAATATTGGACATCCAGGGGCGCCTGGGTGGCTCAGTCGGTTAGGCGACTGCCTTCGGCTCAGGTCATGATCCTGGAGTCCCGGGATCAAGTCCCGCATCGGGCTCCCCGCTCGGCGAGGAGTCTGCTTCTCCCTCTGACCCTCCCCCCTCTCATGCTCTCTCTCTATCTCATCCTCTCTCTCAAATAAATAAATAAAATCTTAAAAAAAAATATTGGCCATCCAAGCGCTAGTTAAACCTTTATCCTAAACCACCGTAATACATTCATATATTTTGACAACAGGGGTGACAACTATACCATGGATTTGATCTTTGCCCCAAGAATGTGGCTTAATTTCCCTTTGTCTCTCTATTTCATTTTTCACTGGTTGGGGATTCAGAAGCACTTGCATATCCATACATTTCTGGATTCTCTCTATCTATCCCTGAACACATACCAGCCGAGGGTTTTCCAATTTTGTCTCTTTCCTCAAATTTTTGCTAGATGCAGCCACAGGCACCAACATTCATGCTACCGGTGTTCTGTTTTCTAACTTTAGAGTTATCAGTTCATTAGGTGTATGATCTGCTTCTTCAAGTTACCACAAAAGTCACTTTTACCAAATGTCTTTCCATTACGTATCACGTTAGTTATCTTTCCAACCTCCTCCTCTGTCTCAGGGTAGGATTTCTGGATCAATTTCTGGACCATTGAGGACAGGATGGGTTAAGAGTAACTCTAAAATCTCAGAAGCCAAACACAACAGAAGTGTATTTTTTGCTTCTGTTACATGACCAAAACAAGTCAAGTGGGTTTTGCCCTAGGTTCACTTAGGCACTCAAGCCAATGAAGGCTTCACTTCAGTGCTGCTCCTATAATCATTTCGGCCATGGAACTTAAAGCTCCTGCTAGAGATGTCACATGCAATATCTGTTCACATTTCATCTGCCAAAGAAGCCACATGGCCACACTCAACATCCAAAGGGATGAAGAAGTACAGTCCTACCAAATGCCCGGAAAAGAAAGAACCTGATGCACAGACCTGTACCCCTGAAACAAATAATGCATTATATGTTAATTAAAAAATAATATCTACCAAAAAATAAAATAAACAAATACATAAAAAAGAAAGAACCTGATGATTTGTGAACATCCCTAATAGCCACAACATCCATATACTACTGCTCTTATACTGTAAATCCCATCTGTGTTACCTTATCTAAGAACATGACATATGGCTCCATTTATGTTCATGATTCTTGTTTTTGTCTCCCTCCCAGACCTATTCTACCATATATGAACAACTGTCTGCTCAACATTTCCACCTAGACATCTCAGAGGCTTCTCATACTCACTTAGCACAGAAAATCGAAATCAGGAAAATCGTCCTGAAATGCTGTCCGACTACTGGCATCACCATCCTCCTTAATTTCCCCCATTCGGGGTATGAGGTGTTTTTGACTCAATCTCCCTTACTCTGACTGCACCTAACAAATCAGCAAGTCCCGTTAGTTCTATATAGAAAATCTTGCCATCCCCACTGGTGTCACTCTAGAGTTTCAATGATCATCACCTGAGTCTCCATGGATGGCTTTTCTTTGTTCTTCCTGCCTCCAGTCTTGACTTCCTTGACTCTGGGACCAGAATAATCTTACTAAAATATAAATGGATTCTCATGAGTAGGGATCTCTGTTTTATTCACTGATGACCACAAGAGCCTAGCTAGGCAATTGATCCATATTTGTTGAATGAGTGAATGAATGAATGAATGAATGATGTCACTCCTCTGCTCAAAACTCTTCAGTAGCATCTCCTGGCCTTAATAAAACTCCTTGGTTTGAATTTCCAAGACCCAACAAACCTTGTAAATTGCTGACCTGGTCTTTGCCTACTTCCTCAGCCTGTCTCCAGCTGTGTCTTCTGCCACACCCTCTACCATCTAGCCGTAAATGAGTATCTTTTCATGCCTGGAATTCAAGTTTCTGTTCTATTATTTTCTTTTCCCAAAACATGCTGCTTTACCCTCTTGGTTCCTTCGCCTGATTCTTGCTCATCCCTAAGCCATCACCTGATATTGAGACCTCTTCTGAGAGGCCTTCATTGACCCCTGTAGATGAGGCTGGATTCTCTGCTGTAGAAGCAGAGACTGTGTGTATCTTGGCCACAACTGCATTCTCAGCGACTGGTCTACAGGAGGTGTTGAAAAAATGTTTACTGAATGAATATGAGGTTGTGGGGAGAAATCCATAAGCAGCAGCTGCACCATGATCAAAATGGAAATGAGTATCTGCAAGAAGCAAGGCGGAGGAAGAAACAATGTCACTGAAGATCAGCTTGACAGTTCATCAAACACTTCCTGCATATGTGCCAAGCAGAGGACAAGATGACTAAATGTCACCTCTTATTAATAGGACTGTGCAAGCAGGGACTAATGGACCATTCATTCATTAACTCACTCAGCATATTTTGAGCCTATACCAGGAGCCAGATGCTATAAAAAGTGGTGTGGATGCCAAAACAAATAGATGCAGACTCTCCTCTCCGGTCAAGGTCCAATAAAATCACCCAGACTCTACTCCGACTGCCCACAATCTGGTGTATTTTAGGGAGTGTCTTTGACCTGGGAAAGGTCCTTTGCCTTTACATCTTCAGAGATCAGTACTGCTGGAGTGGCTCTCCTAGACCCAGTTCCAAGTGTTAGTACAGAACCAAATTAGTTTGGGCATGTGGACATCAAGATACGATTCTAGTCCACAGAAAACTCTTCTACTTAGATTTCCAAAACTTTCAGTTCAATCCCAAGTAAGCAATGAACACACATTCTTGGTGACTATAGAGCTTTGATATTTTGTGGTAGAATCATTTAAATTCCACTTTGATTCCATGAACTTTGGTCCTAGAATAAGGAAAAACTATTTTGAACATCTGAGACCAAAACAGAAAAATTAAGTTGTCAAACACGGATCTGTGTATTCAGGCACATTATCGGTCTAACAATGAAAATTTTTTGAAACCAGAAAAGCTAATCAGTACTTTAAAGTGTATCTTGTGAAACAAAATACATCACATATTAGTAAATGAGGTAAGTAAAGGGGTCTGAGTACATAATGGGCTAAATGCAAATGCAGGGCAACACGGCGGGGGGGGGGGGAATCCAACAAATGATGGCTAGAGTTGTCATAAACTCAGTAATTTCTCATAGGAACTGGAGCCTAGGAATCGATGTCTGCTGCCTCCACACATTCCAAAACACAGTTGATCACATTTAACTATAATATATCCTATATAAGGGCAAGAAACATTGACACATTTGTTACTTTAAAAAAAAAATGCCTAAAATGAGAATCTAAATTGCCAAATAAGTCTTAGAGGGTACTTGGGTAGGCCTGCTATTTCCCTGTGAGAAAAACAGAAAAGCTCACAAAAGGGTACAAAATGAGACAACTACCATGAAAAGAAAAGATTCATCAATAAACACAGTCATTGTGTTCTTCTGTTCCCATGAAAGGCGAGCTTTTTCCTTTGTTTGTTTCACTTCCAGCTCATCTTTAGAAATTAGCCTGTTTTGCAGTCTTCAAGCTATGTCATTATACTACTTCTAGATGGTTTTTACCCTTTTCAAATCTGCTTCTTCCCATAAAAAACAAAACAAATAAAACAAACCTACAAATGTGTATGGAAGCTCACTATATCCCCCCTGACTACCCTTAGGGTTTGACAATTTATAACCAGAGAACAGGATTCTGATATTCAGAAACTCTGGAGTATCCCAAGGCTGGGTAAACTACAACAGAGCCCCAAAATGGCCAGTCAATTCAGCATCTGCTCTGTTAAATAAATGGGAAGGAAATAATGAAAAAATCCCATTTTTCTCATCATGTATTCATAATAATAGGATCCTTGCAACACTGACAGTTCTCTATATAGTTACGGAATAAATGACAATGTTTTACTTACATGCTAAAAGTAAAGCTATGTGCCGATATAAACCCAAGAATTTGTATTGTATTAAAAACACTAGATTCATATGAAATCTCAATGGACCCCAAATAACCAAAGCTCCTGGCAAAACTGGCTCTAGGGGGATAATGAAAAAAAAAAAGAGTGAAAGCAAAAATAGTGCTGAGAATGCAAAGGTGGATATAAGTGAAGATGTTTATTTATTTATTTATTTTAAAGATTTTATTTATTTATTTGACAGAGAGATAGAGAGCACAACTAGGCAGAGTGGCAGACAGAGGGAGAGGGAGAAGCAGGCTCTTTGCAGAGCAGGGACCCTACACGGGGCTTGATCCCAGGACCCTGGGATCATGACCTGAGCCAAAGGCAGCCACTTAACAACTGAGCCACCCAGGCGCCAAGATGTTTATTTTTAATTATGTTTAAATCAAAGGAAAATACTAAGAAAACTTGGTTAATACATCAGAAAATAGATGAAAACACTTTCTAGAAAATACAAGTAACCGAAAGTAATTTGAAGAGAAAATTCGAACATCCCATTAATGAAATAAAATCAGGAGTTAAAAACCTACCCACCGAAAACACCAGGCCCACAGCCTTTTACAGGTGGATTTCTTCAAAACCTTCAAAAACATGTAATCCTATAGTATGGCAAAAGAAAAGCAACCCAACTTAGTTACGAGAATAGAACAATGTTTTCTATTTCCTGGGCAATTCAGTGCTAAAGCCATGAAGTAGAACAGAGCAAGATACATGTGGGTGGGGAGTGAAAGGCAAGGGGCCCAGGAGGGAGCTGGAGCCCAAGCATTGACAGGTGGGTGTGTCCTCAGGGAAGGGCAGTTCCTGTGGGATGTCAGCTCAGCACCCGGGAGCAAAGGGCATCCCCATGTGGGTGGGCGTAAGTAGCAGCCACAAAAGGAGACTGGTTACTTACAGGGGGATTGATCAAATCAACATTGTAAGAATAATAGGATCTGAGTTACTCATTGTTGGAGAGGAGATAGGTACAGCTTAAAAAGGTTCCCACTGGCCAAATCAGGGATGATTTGAGTATCAAAAGACATAATGATAGTAAAAGATTATAACCCATGAGTCTACACAGATAAAAACAGACAATGAATAAATTGAAAATTTGGTGAGGAATATTTACAAAGTCTCAAAGTATCTCCACATAACTTATTCATTTATTACAAGGGGACACAGACAATTTCAGAGGGGGGGAATGGTAAAAAACAAAAACAAAACTTCTTTAGGCAAAGTGATTAAAATCACCAAACAACAGGACAAATTGAAATTTTGTGCCACTGACAGGATCCAAAAGAGAAAAACACATCACTTCCATGGTATTCCTGCTGAAGATGCATAACTTGAATCTGATCATAAAGCAACAGCAGACAAATTCCAACTGCAGATGTTCTACAAAATAACAGCCTGTAGTCCTCAAGTGTCCAGATCATAAAAGTCAAAGAAGGACTAAGGAACTGTTTGCAGACTGAAGGAGAATAAAGAAACATGATAACTTATGCACTCAAAGAGCTCCAGGGGATAAAATTCCTTGCACTGTGCTTGCAACTTTTCTGTAAGTATGGGTATAAATAAAAAAATAAGTGTAATCTCAAAGCCAATAATGCAATACAATATAGGAAAATTAAAGGCTAATTCCACTTATGACCAAAAAAAATTTATAAATTTTTAGCAAATAAAAAAACAAATTGTTTTAAAATGTATCATCCACAAGAAGGATTTGCCCCAGGATTGTTAGATATCAGAAAAACTTACCAGTGTTACTACACTAAACTACCTTAAAAAGTATACTGAATTTACAGAGCAAAAACAAAAATTTAATCACATTAGGAGATTAATAAAGAACATGATACAAATTTTAAAAAACTATTCATAATTTTTCTAAATAACTCTAAGCAAGCTAGCAACAGGGGGGAAATTTAAAAATACAAGTAAAGATATTTATGGGAAAACTAAAAGCAAACATAGTTGATACAAAACCTTAAAAATGATTCCCTTTAAAATCAGGAATATCCTTGAGGCCTAGTGTGCCACTTAAAAAAAAAAAAAAAGAATGTATTACAGTTCTAAGCCAATGCAAAAAGTCAAGACCAAAATAAAAGCTGTAAGAACTGAAAAGGAGAAAAACCCCTTATATTATGATGCTATAGAATTATAATAGCATGGTATTAGCAAAGGAATAGGAAATCATATAAATCGGTTTAGTCCCAGCTAAAATTCATTTATATGGGAGACGTTGTATAAAATAGCATATTATAAATCACTGTGGATAAACTATGAGAAGTTGGTGCTAGGCAATCCATATAGGAAAAAAATGAAAATTATACCCATACCTCATATCATATAAAAAGATTAAAAACATAAATGTGAAAGTCAAAAATTTTTAACACTTACTAGGATTAGGGAGACTTTTTTTTAATTAGCAATAATCGTGCCTCGGATAAACCTCATTGGCTACGATACTGCCACTGCGCAAAGCTTGGGAGACTTTTTTTTAAAGGACTACACAAAAAACATAGCCCTCAAAAATAAAACACTAATGATTTTGACACATTAAAACCAAATCATCTGTATGACCAAAAAAAAAAGGGAAATGTGACAAGCTCTTTGCACTAGATATAACAGACAATGGATTAATATGCAGAATATATAAAGAAATCTTACAAATCAATAAAAAATAGAAAAAGTCTAACAGATATAAAACTTGATGGCAAAAAAAACAAAAGATACTTAATGTCACTAGTAAACTAGAGGTGCAAGTTAATACTACAATAAATTATCACTGCATACCCACAGTAGGGCTGGAAGGGCTAATTTTTATAAGAGGGGGGTCAGTGAAAAAGAACTCTAAAATATTGGTAGATTGTAATTTAACACAAGCTCAAGAACAATTTGGCAATGCCCCATGATTGCTCTATTTATTTCTGGCTAGAGAAACTCACATGTGCCTAAAGAAGCACTATACACTGCAGGCAAATCGCAAAAAATTGGAAAGAACCTGTCCAACCATTAGGAAATAAATAAACAAACGGTTACTTTTTCTCCACATGAAAGAACAGCTATAAACAATAAATCAGACCTTTGTGGCTAAATGTCAAATACAAGGTGAGTTAAAACAGCAAGTGGCAACACTATAGTATAATGGGCCCTATGTCATAAAAAGCTCACAAAATGCTACTATATATTGTTCATATATATATGTGTGTGTGTCGGTGTGGGTGGGTGTGTGTGGGAGGGGGTAAAAGTGTTATATCATACAATAGAATGATATCCACAAACTTTTGACACCTCTGGGAAGGGTAAAAAGACACAGGGCTTCATCTGGCCTGTAATGTTTTACATTTTACATTTCAAAATCTCTTAGTAGGGGGGATGCCTGGGTGGCCCAGTCGTTAAGCATCTGCCTTCTGCTCAGGTCATGATCCCAGAGTCCTGGGATGGAGCCCCACATTGGGCTCCCTGCTCCACGGGAAGCCTGCTTCTCCCTCTCCCACTGCCCCTGCTTATGTTCCCTCTTTCCCTGTCTCTCTCTGTCAAATAAACAAATAAAATCTTAAAAAAAAAAAAATCTCTTAGTAGGAAGAGCATGCAACTCTTGATCTCAGCATGGTGAGTACAAACGCCATGTTGGATGTAGAGATTGCTTAAAACAAAAAAATAAAATAAAATAAAAATTTTAAATAAGTAAAAAATAAAATCTGAAATAAAATGGTAATTCATTAAAGGTAAATTGTTAACATCTCTATGGAAAAGTGTGGGAGTGGGAGAAGAGATCTGCCTCAGACATAACTGATCGTGGGTTCTGGGTAATGATAGTTTTCACCATAGAGATGAAAATACCAGTGCTAAAACACTCCAGAAGGGAAAGCAGTTAGTGAAGTAAGGAACCAGTAAGCAGGATGCTCAATCATAAGGTAATTTATACACTGAAATAAAAGGCAAACCAAGAAGAAATGCCTTCAAGGGCCAATTATATCCCACTGATGAAATAAATGCAAATTCCGATTCAAAAGAATAAAACAAAACACAGTAACCCAGGGCACCTGGGTGGCTCAGTAGGTTAAGCATCTGCCTTCGGATCGAGTCCCACATCAAGCCCCCCATCAGGCTCCCTGCTCGGCGGGAGGCCTGCTTCTTCCTCTCCCATTCCCCCTGCTTGTGTTCCCTCGCTCGCTGTGTCTCCCTCTGTCAAATAAATAAAATAAAAAAAAAAAAAAACACAGTAACCTATCACATTCTTCCATACCACTACAAACCCACCATAGACTCTTCTAGATGACATTTAATCCAGGGTTGATCAAATCCACATTTTTTTAGCTAAATTATCTCATTTCAGGGTTAATTTGTAGTACCTTCTCAAACAATTATACTTATTCACCCCCTGAATAATTATTTGTTGAGTCTCTGAATATAAGCAGCATTTTGCCAGAGGCTATGGGGGTATACGATGGGAAGAGATTGGAAGCTCTTTTCTTCAGACTCATTTAATCCATGAAAAAACTATGATATAGTTACTGTTTTTCCCATCTTACAGGTAAACTGAGATTCAGAAAACTTAAAATCTACCCCGAATCACCACGCTGACATAGCATGAGCCCTAATTCAAACTGTTTGTCAGACAATCTCAAAACCCATACCTTTTCACTATACAATTAGCTCTCAAGCCCAGGGGAGATCTTTTGTCTAACTGTCCTGCTCTACTTTATATGGGCTATACTCACAACATACCATGAGTTACATTTTTCCAAGCCGCACACAACAGAGTCAGGCTAGAAGACCGACATAACTTTTGAACCAGTAACTCTGACTCTGTGATTTAGAAGTTAATGAGAGAAAACCTGAAAAAAAAAGCCCAAAACACAAACTTTACTCCAGACCAAGATTAAAAAAAAAATTGAAAGAGTTAAGAAACAAAGTTAACAACTAAAATCCTCCACACCAGGCATTGTACCAAGAACTTTACATATACTTCCAAAATCTAATTACCACATTATCACACATAGCATGAGCATCATCAGCTCATTTTACAGGTGAGGAAACATCTGTATACAAATAACCTGCCTAAATTCATACAGCTAGTTATGTGAAGCGAGGATCTGAACCAGGTAGTCTGATTCCCAAGTAGGCATGATTAATCACTAACAGTTTTATCCACTTTTTTGTACCCAGTGAGAAATGTATTTTTCATTTTAGATCGTGATCCAATATGCACACACACATATAAAAGTAAGCCAACTTCTACAAAACACTATTTATCTTAATAATATGTAGCAAGAAAAAAATGCTTTTAAGATGGTTTTGGGTCATGAAATTAACATCTCATGAACCATGACTGAAAAATGCACAATGCCTAATTGCTTCAAAGATACAGTATTTATTACAATTATAGCCACAAAAAAAGAAAAAACAAAAAAAAGAAAAAACCAAAGGGCACTAAATGGTCACAGAGCTGAGTGATAATTATGAATATTAAAAAAAACTGCTATTCGGAGAAAATACAATATGTACATTACTTAGATGATGCATAATGCTTATATACGTGGGAAATATATAAATATAAAATAGCTGTCAAGGTAAAAAAGGATATAGACAATTACATTTTTTTTTAATTTATAAAGGTTTTTATTTTAACTTACAAACTGTTGAAGAGACAATAACCACTTCGCTTTTATTTTCTTGGCGCGAAAGTAATTTACCAATGTGTTCTTTTTTAAACACCTGTTCCAGATCACGGTACAAAGTTTTTCAATCAGTTGTATAATGGTAGCAAAATTTTTACGCCAAAATATACAACGGTAAAACAAATCAAACCAAAATCCCCTAATATTTTAAAAGTGAAAAGTTGGAACCAAACAACTTACATTAAGAGAACGTGAGAACGTAAGTTTGCAAACACATCCTAAATCCACACACATTTAAGCGTTACAGAAATATGCTCCCTCCCACCCCTAACCCTTCACCCGGTGCCTTTGACCTTCCCCAGAAGTCCCTCTGAATCTGTCTCAGACTTCAAGAGGAGGCGGCTGGGCCACCTGTCTCAGGTCTGGCTCTGGCCTCCTCATCTGCCAAAGCCTCACAGTACTGTGCTGGCCAGTCCTTGGGGTCTTGATTATGGACTTTGGCTACAAACTTAAGAACTTTCATCTTGCTGGTTTCCAGGTTGGTTCGGGGGCCCCACTGTAACTCATAGTCTACAGGATCAGTGTGGGGTATCCGCCGGTACTCCAGGTAACGCTGCCGCACGAATTCTTCGGTAATAAGTTTCTTTGGGTCCCCAAAGACTAAATGCTTTTTTGTGGGGTACACCCCTAAGCGACGCAGGAAGTCCCAGACCTCCGTTTCCTTGATGGTATTGCCCTTCATAAAGATGAGACCTAAAACAATCATCAGGAGGCCGGTGGTAGGCGTGCCCTGATCGCCTCTCACCTCGGCATCCTCCTCCACCGGTTCCAGAGTGTTGATCAGGATGTAGGTGTTGCTTTTGGGTTCCAGTTCCACCAGCTTGTACCCGAAGACGTACTCGAGGCGCTCGGCAGCCAGTTTGAGGAGGTCAGGGAAGATGTCCTTGTAGTCCCCGATGACGTGCTTCAGTATGTCAGTGCGCTTGATCGGGATCTTCTTCTGGTCCTTAATCAGCAAGAACTGCACCAGCTCGGCCACCTTCAGCTCCAGCTGCTGCTGGGACCTGGGCCCCACCTCCGGGCAGGCCTCGGCCCGGCGGGAGCCCTGCGACGATGTGCTCCGGGTCTCCTGGGAGCTGCCCGCCCCGCGGGAGGTGCTCGGGGCCTCCTCGGCCGCGCCGCGGCCCCAGTCCCTCTCCGCCTGGGAGCTAGGGCGGCCCCGGCTCCTCGGTTTCTGCAACATGTCCCCGGCTGCAGAAGCCCTAACGGGCGGCGGCGGCAGCGGCGGCGGCAGCGGCGGGATCGCAGCGCGCAGCGGGAATTGTGGGTTGGCGCGCGGCACGGCTGGACGGCCTTGGGCGGGGCCAGAGGGGGCGCGCGCTGCATCACGGAGACCGCGCCTACGTCGGCGGAGACTGCGCGTTGCGTCGGGGGCGTCTGCCCGGCCGCGGCGCGTCGGCGTAAAGCCGCGGAGTCCTAGCAGTGGTTCTTGTTGGAACCTAAAGTGTCGTCTTCACCAAACCACCCAGACAGAGAACAGGAACCAAAACTCTTAAGCAAGTGTGCGGCTAAGCTCAGGACCACAAGGGCTCAGGCAAGTACTGCAGAAAATGAGTATTAAGAGTTTTAAAATCGCGAATATTTTTAGATGGAGGGAACTCAAAGTCTAAATGTGGGAGAAAAGTAAGGTGAGGAGGAAGGTAAGAGCGTGAAAGTGAAGTAAAAGCATTTCCTTCTACACAAAACGACGTAAAAAGAAAAAAAGACCCAGATGATCCCTAACTACGTTTGCCTTCGCCACGCCCTCCCCTTGGCTCAGGTTCAAACCCTCGTAACCATTTACCACCAGTGACTTTCTCTAATGCCCCTAAGAGTTTATTGAAAACGAATGTTTGGTAAAAGCAAGCTTGCCTTGCAAGCAAGACTCTTAACCGCGTTTTCACTCTTTCAGTATTCATCGTCTATGCATTAAATTCCCTCTGCTAGACAACCAGGACAAAACCACCACATAAAACACGTTACAGTGAGGTCTTCTTGCTTCTATCTTTCGGAAAGCACTTGCTCATGTAAACTGCCTTGGGCCCACAACCACAATTTTCGCAGAAATGGCTAAGAAGAATGCTACAAACAGAAACGTGGTCTCTCAAAAGAGATTCCCATCTAATTTTGGGCATCACTGATCAAGAACTGCAATAATGTTAATCTATTAAATTTCTTAATTTTTAATATCTTAGCCTTAGGGCTCAAGAGAAAGAAAAGAGAACCCAGGGGTGTCAGTCCTCATAATCTGTGATGTGTGCACTTTGTATATATATTTTTAATTGTGCAGCTCTAATAGCCTACATGAGTCATTTCATTAACTCAAACCATCTGCAGTCTGCTGCCATTACTTCTGCAGATCTTAGCAAATGCGTTCCTTTTCTGTTTACTGACTTGCAGAGAAACTGAATTTCCTACTTTGTCTTTTGAAAGCTGCCCAGAAAGTGGGAAAACTTCAAAGAACCAAATCAAATCGAGTTCCTCTTTAATGCAAATATAGTCAAAGGAAAGCAATTCAAAACACATTATTTGAATAATAGCATCAAAACACAACCTTATTAAAATTTCATTAAGTGTTAGTAACATAAAATTTTTGTTTGTAATTCAATATGAAAATGCAATCTGATAATGGCCCTGGAACTGCAAATCTAAATGTAAAATGATATTCCATGTTGTGATGCAAGTACGCTAGGTTCTGGTAAACTATGAGTAATAACTCTCTGTTCCACACAAGATCTAACAATATATCCTCCTCAAGCATCCATCTTAATGACAGAAGCCTACTAAGAAAAACAAATATATCATCAAGGCATTCATTTTTTTTTGACAATGAGAAAATTCATCTGCTTCATTTTCCTTACAAATTTGGACTTATGTTAAACTCCTGCAATCAGGAATTCTGCAAAAGTTCCCTCCAGAAGGATCAGTTGTACCCTGAGTTATAAAAAAAAGAAAAAGAGAGAAAGAAAAAATCAACCAACAGATAACAGAGAAATGGAAAATGAGATGAAGACCATTGTCAACAATTAGGCTGCATTTTCAGTATAAATCTGCAGTGTCCTTCAGCAGCATATTAATTCAGCAGATTGTCATACTCAAAATAGGTCAGAAAAGATACTGGTTAACACCAGTATCTCTATACTGTGTCCAGGAGAATGCAGGTATGAAAATACAGACATAAAATAATAGTATTAGAATGAACTTTAGGCATCGTATGGAGAAGTCATCCAGACCACCCTCCATTTTAGAATGACATGGAAAGCCATGGATGTTTGGGGAAAAACTGTTGTGATGATGATGATGGTAATAACACTGACAGTAATAATACATGGAAACAACAGCTGACAGTTATTACAAAGGTAACTGTGGGTCAGACTCTGTTCTAAGTGGTCTACATGGATTACTTCATTTAATCACCACGACAACCCTATGAGACCTGTTTGTTTATTATGTTTCTCTTCTCACAAAGGAAGAAACTGAGGCACAGAGGAAAATATTAGCAAATAAGTGATGGATCTAGTTCTGAATTAAGATATGGTGCCTCCAGACATTGCTCTTAACCATATGTTGAAGCAGACAGAACATAATAAATACGATGTCCTTGAAAAAGCAAAAGTATGGAGTTAGCTGGACCTAGATTAGAAATCTGTGTAACATTGGGGGAGCTACTGACGCTCCTTTCTGTTTCCAGATCAACAAAATGAGATTACCGTAATCTGTCCTTATCCAGAGGGAGTACGTTCCAAGACCCTCAATGGATGCCTAAAACTGCAGATAGACCTGAATCCTATATATACTATGTTTTTTCCTATACATGCATATATACCTATGATAAAGTTGATCAGTTAGGCACAATAAGAGATTAAAAGCAATAACCAATAATAAAATAGCACAATTATAACAATATATGTAATGTAAAGTTAGTGTAAATATGGTCTCTCTCAAAATGTCACCCTTATGATGTGAGATGATAAAATGCCTACATGATGAGATAAAGTGAGGTGAATGACGCAGGCACTGTGATGTAGCGTTAGGCTATTACTGACCTGAGAATATGTCTGAAGAATCATCTGCTTGCAGACCACGGCTAACCAAGAGTAACCGAAAGAGCAAAAAGCGAAACCACAGATAAGGGGGGACTACTATAATAACCCAGGCATCAGGGAACTAATGAGATAGGTTTGCCAAGTACCTAGCACAAGGCTGGGACCGGGTAGTTGATAACAGTTTGCTTCTTTCCACAGGGTTTATGTTAAGGAAAATATCTGAGGACTCTACAAAGCTGTATGTAGAAAGATGTTTGCTGAAGTGAAACACTTGTACACACAAAAATGAGAAAAAAGTCTGGAAAGAAACATTTTAAGGTGCTATTAAAATTATTTCCTTTTAAAAATGAAATTCAGTGTTGATTGTCTTGCTTGGGAGATAAGTGAGAAATGTATTCTCAATGATTTTAACGTCCTAGTGACACCACGCCCCAGCAGTCATACATATTCAAATTTTCAGTAAATTCAGTGTGACTTGAATATGACATTTGTGACTTTGTTCAGCCAGTGAAGTAATAAAGACAAGTGGTTTAAAAAGAAAAACATTTTCAGTTTATGTTAATGACCTTAATACTTTTATTACTAGACCCAAAAGAAAAAGAAGGAAAAATTCCTTGAGGCAAAATTCGACTAGCTAGGATTTCAAATGCATTAAACAAAGAAATGCCTACCAGTTAGCACTTGCTCTTTAGATGTCTCTGAGTAATTAATTGCTTTATTTCATCTCCTTGGTAGCAAATGACTGCCAACAAGCTCTAATCATCTTTATTATCTACTGGATTCTCCTCTTCATTCACTGGTATTTCTTGCAGAACCAGAGAAAGGTTTTAAATTTTCTCAGCAACCTAGTGCAAAAAGGAGGTAAGGGCTTTCTGGGGGAGAAAAGCAATGATAAAAGCATGCAGCCACCGTATGTGAACAGCTTCACTGCCTTTTCCAGTGAAAGAAAGTGGGACAATGTGTAGCACGTGAGCAAAGGAGTTGGAGCTGGGAAAGCAGATACTATTTTGGTGAGTAGATAGGAGGAAAAGGATTCCAGATACTTTAACGGTTGCAGTAAAATCCCTTGTGTCCACTCATCCGTAATAAAGATCCGTACAGGTTAAAAGACACAATAGGACTACTCGATAACACTTTGTCCCTCGTGGAAGAATACTTTAAATGGCAACAAAGCTTTCCTTGGCTGGTGGAAGGGGGTAGAGAGATGTAGCTTGATGAGATAGCTCTTTCCAAGCACTGCAGCTATTTGGCCCAGAAACACCTTCTTAGACTCTTTTCAAGAAATACAAACCTTCCAGTTATGCAGGGCCTTTTACTTACGAAAATCATTAAAATCTATTAAGTTATAAAATTACAAACATAAGGTCTCAATAGTGGCCAATAAATTTCTTATTTGCTTGTTTTTGCCTCTTGTTCTGCATCTTTTCCTTTTAGGAACTGCTTCTTCCAATCTCTAGGAGACCTTGGTAAGGCTCTACCTTTCTTTCCTGAGTGCATGAGATGCAGGCCAGCCACAGCAACTGGTTCAAAGGTCAGTCCACAGCCTTTCAGAGTTCACATAGGTTCTCTTTCTCCAAGCCAACAAGCTGGGTGGGTGATGTAAGCCTAGCCACCTTTGCCTTTGCTTGGACATAGCCTGCCTCATGGTGAAGCCAACTCAAAGATCTAAGAGAGAAATAGTCTTAATGCTGCCATCTGAATTTCTGGATCCTGAGTTCAAGGTCAAACTCCTGGGGATAACTACTTATTGAAGCAAGTCAAATCTCCTTTTACTTTATCTTCTTTTGGTTGGTTCTCCTTACTTGAAACTGGAAAAATTCTGGCTAAACAGTATCCAAACCCAATTAAGCAGGAGAATAAAGGGTACTAAGGAATGAGACTTGGTTTAAAGAGAATGGAGCTAGACAAAGTTAATATTACCTATAAGGTTATTGAATGTAATGAGAGGCGATCTGAATACAATTTGACATTTTTATTATTTCTTGGCATGTTCTGTGGTTGAGGAATGCACCTATGATTTTAATTGCTGGCAATAAGGCCAAAGTAGAAATCATGAAAGAAAGACTGTTCTTCCATGTAAAATGTACATATGAACTAATCTGGTGATTTACCTCTGCAGAAAGAAGTTTCAAACAACCTAGAATGTATTTTAAAGTATTTGTTATTCTAGAGTAGCTGTGTTCTCCATATTTAACACAAAGCATTTCCCCATAGGCCACACCGTTAAAGGTGACAGAAGCCTCATTCTTTTTTTCTAGGTTTCACTTTAGCGTAGAACAGAGGTATACTCACAGGGCAAGGGCACCCAGGAGGAGAATCGACAAGGCTAATACTCAGGGGCAAGACAGATATGTTGTTTGGAGAAAACTGAACAAATTGAAATGGATTAAGAATAAAAGAAGTGAATGAGAAAGAAATATGAAAATACTGAAGGCAGACAAGAAAAACCTTTCATATATGCGTAAGTGGTGATCCTGAAGGAGACAAATATAAACAGAAAACCAGAAATAATACTCAGAGGTACTCTAGAGATGGCTGTAGGAATCCTGGCCAGATGGTGGGTATGCACAGACCCCTTGTCTCTGATCCCCTCTCCTTCCTGGTTCCCTCCCTTGAGCTAACTCAACAACTAAAGCAAGCATGCATTCAAGGTTGAAGAGTACACAAAGGCCATGGGTTCTCCAAAATCTGCAAAGGAGAGTGAACAAGGCTGCTTCTCCCTGAGATGCAAGTGAGAGCTTAGGTACCTGGTAAGGAGAAAGCCTGCCCCTTCCCAAGGCCTGGGAAGACCCAGGATCATGTGGTACTTGCGGGTATTCAGCTGGCAGAAACCCATGTCTCCCTTCTGAGAGAGCCTACAGCTGTCTTCTTTCTGAGGGTAATCCTTCAAGAGCCTGTCCAGGCCGCTGACTAATTGCCCTCAGAGGAAGCCTTTCAGGCAGGTCAAATGCTATCAGGCCTTGATGTTGGGAGAGGCCTTGAGCAGTTTCAACCCTTTTGAGCCTGGATTCCAAGAGGCTCCTTCATGGTGCCTCAGGAGACATGTAAACAGTGTGTTCTCTGATTCACAGTGGCTCATAAAAGCAAAGTCTGCTGTGCCAGAAACTTCTGGGCCTCTTGCCACTTGCCAGCCTACTTGCCAGCAACTCTAGCAGCATGATCTGTAGAGGAAAGAAAGAAGGGCAGAACCTGGCACAGGTGAAATAAAACAGCTCATTAAAGATGATCCAAGAATTAATTTATTTATTTTTAAAAGATTTATTTATTTATTTTTTTATTTGAGAGAGAGAATGAGATAGAGCATGAGACGGGGGAGGGTCAGAGGGAGAAGCAGACTTCCTGCTGAGCAGGGAGCCCGATGCGGGACTCGATCCTGGGACTCCAGGATCATGACCTGAGCCGAAGGCAGTCGCTTAACCAACTGAGCCACCCAGGTGCCCCAGATCCAAGAATTTAAAGAAGCAGTAAAATTGACAAAGAGCTACAGTGACCAAGAAAGAACACCCAAATTAATAAAATCAGGAACAAAGGAGGAGATATCACTACCAATCTTAAAAAAAAAAATTGTAAGAGAATGCCATGAGCAATAAACAACTATATAACAACAGATTAGATAAGTTTGGTGAAATGGAAAAGTTCCTAGAAAGTCACAGATTTCAAGAAGAAATAGAAAATGTAAATAGGTCTACAATAAAGAAAGATTGAATTAGTAGTTTATAAACTGCCCACAAAGAAAAATCCAGATCCAGGTGGTTTCATTGGTGAATTCTACCAAAATTCTTTCAAAAAAAATTAAAACCAACTCTTTACAAACTCTTTCAGAAAACTGAAGAACTGATTCCCAACCCATTCTGAGTCCAGTATTATCTTGATACCAAAACCAGACCATGGCATTACAAGAAAACTACCAACCAACATCCCTTATGAATATTGATGCAAAAATCTATATCAAAAGAGTAGCTAATGAAATCTAACAATATGTAAAACGGATTGAAGACAATCCTTATCAAAATTCCAGCTGCATTTTTTACAGAAATTAACAGGCTGATCCTAAAATTCGTAGGAAATTCAAGGGACCCAGAATAGCCAAAACACTTAAAAAAGAACAAAGAACTCACATTTCCTCACACTTCTACAATATGTCAAAACTTCCTACAACACTAGGGTAATCAAAGCTCTGTGGTACTGGCACAAGCATAGACCTATTGTTATGGGCTGAATTGTGTCTCCCTCCTCCTCCTCAAATTCATAAATTTAAGTCCCAATTCCTAGGGCCTCAAAATGTGACTGAATTTGGAAATAAGCTCTTTAAATGGGTTAAGTTAAAATGAGGCCATTAGGGTAGGCTGCTAATCCAATAAGACTGATGCCCTCAGAAGGACACCATCCTTCATCCCTGGAAGAAATACCAGGGATGTGTGCACACACACAGAAGGCCATATGAGGACACAGTGAAAAGCCAGCTGTCTGCAAGTTAAGAAGAGAGGCTCAGGAGAAACCACACTTACGAACAGTGTCATCTTGGACTTTTAGCCTCCAGATTGTTAGAAAATAAATTCTGTTGTTTAAGCCACCCAGTCTGTGGTATTTTGTTATGGCAGCCCTGGTAAACTGATACACATATAGAGCAGTGGAGCAGAAGGGACAGTGCAAAATTAAATCCATACATCTATGGTTAACAGATATTTTTTAAAAAGGGACCAAGATAATTCAATGGGGGTAACAACAGATGGTGCTGGATATCCACACACGAAAGAATGAATTGAACCCTGACCTCACACCACATACAAAATTAACTCAAAGTGGATCATGGACCTAAATGTAAGATTTAAAACTATAAAACTCTTTTATTTTAAAGATTTTATTTATTTATTTGACAGAGACACAGCAATAGAGGAAATATTAGCAGGGGGAGTGGGAGAGGGAGAAGCAGGCTCCCCACGGGGCAGGGAGCCCGATGAGGGGCACGATCCCAGGACCCTGGGATCATGACCTGAGCCGAAGGCAGATACTTAACGACTGAGCCATCCAGGCACCCTAAAACTATAAAACTCTGGGCGCCTGGGTGGCTCAGTTGGTTAAGCGACTGCCTTCAGCTCAGGTCATGATCCTGGAGTCCCAGGATCGAGTCCCGCATCGGGCTCCCTGCTCAGCGGGGAGTCTGCTTCTCCCTCTGACCCTCTTCCCTCTCGTGCTCTCTATCTCTCATTCTCTCTCTCAAATAAATAAATAAAATCTTTAAAAAAAAAACTATAAAACTCTTAAAATGAAACAGAGGAGCAAATTTCATGACCTTGGGTTTGTCAGTGACCTCTCAGATAAGAGACTAAAAGCAGAGATGATAAGAAGACTGATAAGTTGTACTTCATCAAAGTTAAAAACTTGTGTGTGTCCAGGGATACTCAAGAATGTGAGAAGGCAATCTACACATTCTGGGGGAAATTATTTGCAAATCATGTATCTAATAAGGGACACATAGGCAGAAAATATAAACAACTCTTGGAACTTAAGACAAAAATCCAACTGTAAAACTGGGCAAAGGATTTGAATAGACATGTCTCCAAAGATGTAAGAATGGCTAATCACATGAGAAAATTTTGAACATAATTAGTCATTAGGGAAATGCAAATCAAAACCGTAATGATATACTACTTCAGGCTCTAGAATGGCTATAAACAAAAAAGGCAGACAATATCAAGGGTTAGCAAGGAGGCAGAGGAATTGGAAACCTCAAATATTGCTGGTGGGAACGTAAAATGGTACAGCTGTGGAAGACAGTTTTACCGTGGGGAATGGGGAGTGACTTTAGTGACTGCTAAAGCCTATGAGATTTCTTTTTGGGGTGATTCAAAATGTGATAAAATTAGATAATGATGGTTGCATAACTCTGAAGTATGCTAAAAACACTGTATACTTTAAACAAGTGAGTTTTATGATATGTTAATTATGTATTAATAAACGTGTTTTAAAAAGAACCTGAAGAAGAAGGCCAATCTGAAGAATCTTGAATAAGTTGCTCCTTCTGAAGTGTAATGAGATGAAACAGAAAAGAAGACTAAGAAAACAGTAATGAAAACCATCAAATGGATGCAGTTAGGGCACCCAGACTTTCTGGATCAACAGCAACAGAAAGAATTTTTAACTAAAAAGTTAAACTAAAATGGAGCAGAGTCTACTGTAGAAATAATGATTTTTGCCATTATCACAAAGATGTTTATATTCTAGGCAGTCAACGAACATCTTTATGCTACATGGTTGATGGAACACAGTTTCATCTTTCCTCTGCCACCAGTTTCCTCTGGGTCATGGAAGACCTCTCAGCCTCTTCACCTGCAGAAACGCAGGGCTGAGTTAGGCAAACTCTTTCAGCTGTAAAACACTATTAATATATGAAAGAATTTTAGGGGTGCTTGGGTGGCTCAGTCAGTTGAGCATCCAACTCTTAATTTGGGCTCAGGTCATGATATCAGGTTTGTGAGATCATGCCCCGAATCAGGCTCTGCACTGGGTGTGGTTCCTGCTTAAGATTCTCTCCCTGTCCCTTTGCACCCCCTCCCAATAAAATACACACACACACACACACACACACACGAAAGAATTCTAAATCAGAAATCATAAACACATGTTGAAAAGGAAATAGAAAGCCCCTCCTGAAAGTAACATTTAAAGAAACGCCTGGTTCCTCATTTATTAGATGTCAGTATGCTGGAGCATCCTGAGTTTCCCAGAGCATCTGCTGGTAAAACAATAAATTTCCTAACTTGGCTCTGTTTTTCTTCAAGTGACACAATTCTGTGACTTCTAGGACAAGTGGAGGTCTCCATTTAAAACTACTCTGTGGGAATGGATATTTAATGGCAGCGAAGTATCTTGAGGAAATGGGGCTCTGCTTGTTCCTACTGCTTCCTGCCATCCGTAACAGAGACACCAGACAAAGGGAGGCTTCGGGGGGTTGCCTTGGCCCTTGGATATTCCTGAGAGGAGGGCAAAATCAAAAATAGGTCATAAAGTCCATTGTGCATGAATGGTGATCCAATGCTTTCAGAACTCTATCTTCCTACTCATGAACAAGAACAAGTCCCCATTATCTCAAAATATACCAACCTTACTGTGAAAATGGCTTCTGAATTAAGTGTAGTGCAATATGTAAAACTTAATGCAGGATATTCACAAAAATGCAAAATCAGTTAACATCTGCAAAAGTATGTACAGGTATATTTATGACATATGATTTTAAACTAAATTCTTCTTCGTTTTACAGGCTCATTTTTTATTTCCTCACACAACCCTGAACTGAAGGCAAGATCTACTGTGATAAAAAATAAAGCAACACACCCCTCCCCAAAAAAAAGCTTTTCAGACACATACAATGGATTAATAAGCAAGTCACACACAATGTTAGGTACACATTTGCTCCTGATTGGGCCCAACTTTGACATGGTCTCTCTTACCCTGATGTCATCGCTTTAGTAAGCTATATTCCACTAAATGAATTGAATTTAGTTCCCACAGTTTCTTAATTATGACAACTAAGAACAATGAGATTATATACAAGAACTATATAAGGATCATGAAACTTAATAAAATCTAGAGGGAAAAAATAATCTCTAGAAATGTGAGCATGATTCAGGTGAGACATATCACCTCATTGATCTTGGGGTTCTGTCCACTCATTTGGCTGACCAGATTTCCAAGTACACCTTCTGAAAGGCTGCCCATCGGTAGAAAAAGATAATCTTACTGTAGAAGAAGAACACGAAGAACAGCGTCAATAGTTTTTTCAGTTAATATACACAAGTGAGTATTTTCAAATACTAAGAATTGATGTAAATTATCTTTCTACCTAGAGGGAACAAAAAGTCAGATGCTCTGTCCTTTGTACATGGGCAACCCTTTCTCTTACCCAGACTTTCTCTCGCTCACCTGGACAAAAAGTTCTGATCGTTGCCTTTCTTAGTATGAAAACTGTTCAAATGAGCAAAGCCTGCACTCAACCAGAACTCTCACTTCTGTTCACTTGTCTTAGAGCATTAAAAGACATTGCTACTCTAGTTCCATGAAAACTTGTAAATCATTTAGGGCATATGTGACAACCCTGCTAAATAGAGAATTTGGCCACCTCATTTGTTACAAAGTCCCTAGTTCTCTAAGAAGGTACCCTCGAAACTCAAATATCGAGGAAGCTCAATATTAAAGGAAACCTCAGTCCCCTATCCTCTAAGCCCTTTCCTTGCGTGTACATGAGATGATTTGGCTGCTACCTGGAGCTTTCAGAAGCCTTGAACAAAAAAAAAAAAAAAAAGGCATTCCAGGCAATAAACAAGTTTAATTTCAATTGGACAAAAGGTACAAATAAGGCCTAGGGAAGGAAAAAACAGAGAATGGGTAAGACAGAACACACCTTTTAACATCAGGGAAAAATGGCAACTTTATAAATACAAATATGTTAAACAGCAAACATCTAACAGTGCTGTGGTTGAGAAAGTGATTCAAGGAAGAGACAAAGCCCCCCACATAAGTGAGAATCGCATGCATCTGGGAAGAGCAGAGCAGAGGGGAACGTGCTGCCTACTTACATGTCCGACCCAGCTGGCTTGGCTGCAATATTGCTTCCTGCAACCAGGAAGCCACTGTGGGAAGGACAGCCCTAAATGCATGAGAGGCAGAGGAGCTCCGTTTTCTGAAGGATTCCTGCCTCTTGAAACTGGCAACAACATCCCGTAATCTGGCTGGATAAACCAGGGCGTCTTTCTTGAGAAGCATGACTTTTTTTTTTTTTTAATTCAGATTTTATTAATCCCACAGGTTTGAGAGAGGCGGTGTGGCAAAAGCAAATGTTAGCTAATTAACCACTTCCTAGGATCCAATCAGTCATTAAAAATGTGCTTATGAAATTTTCTTGAGCTGCTCAATTGTTTATAATTATCCAAGCGGTTCATACTACTCATGCATGTTTTCTTTCTTTTCACATTTATTTCTAAGCAAATTACCTAATTCAGTGTGGTTATTACTCTGGACATTTAAAAACTATATTGGGAAATTTCATGCAGTAACTAATGTGGATATATCTGTTATGCTAATGCTTAGTCCTTTGTGCCCAGGTGTGATTATTAGGTGCAAATTACAGAAATTCAGCCCAACTCAATTGCCACTTAATATTAACATCCATTCACATGTTCATTTGATTAATCTTACTCAAGGGTGATATTTTCTAAATTTATAAATAAATAATACAACCCACATAACAAGTGTCAAGAGTGGACATGTGACCCAGTTCTGGCCAATGAGATACTGAATATTTTGGTGGTATGTGGCGGGGGGGGGGTACATCTGAGAAATGTTTACTTGCTCTCAAAAAGAGGTTCACAGGGAAAAAAAATCCTCTTCTACTACACATTTTATATTTGCATGTAATGCCTCAAGCAGTGGCAGTCATCTTGTCATCATGAGTAGAACTAAGCTGACACATCAAAATATGAAACTGGTAGAATGAAAAGCTGGAGAGAATCTGGATCTTGGATGACTTCTCTAGGCTGCTGAACCAACTAACTCTGGAGCAGCCCACCTCTGAACTTGTTATTTGAGATAATTTATGCCCTTTGTCATTGAAGGTTTTGTGAATTGGGTTTTATATCACTTATAGCCCAAAGTATCCCAGCTCACATCTGTAGCCAAGAGAATCCCAACAAGGGGAATATATCGGTTGGTTGTTTAGACTTTACCTGGTGAAGCCAGGGCTCCCAGTCAGCAGCCATGTGTCAACCCCCTTCACCTAGCTCCGAGATCTATAGACATTTGAATATCAGCTTGAAATGCTGCTTAAGGTAGTAGTACAAGACTGCAAGTTGGCAGTCAGCCTCCCTCTCTATGGCAAAAAGACATTTAGATTTTATCTAAGGACCTGCAAAGTTGGGGGGGGATCTTTGATTTGCCCAGATATCTAGAGTCTGTAAGTTATAAAGGCAGAATTTTCTTGGAAGTCCTATAGATGCATCCTCATATTTCATGGATATCACCCTAGCTTGAGTGATGTCCATCAACCAGTGGTTCCTTGTGTGAGTACTCACTGAGGAGTTTACCCCCACTATACACTAGAACCTTAAAGGATATCACAAAGTTCCCACTGCTCAATTCACTCTTTCCAGCAAGGTCATTTCTCTACCTGCCTGATGGACTTGGCATTTTAGCTTCCCAAGGCCATCCTCCAGGGGACTGAATCTTCAGTTCTCTGCCGCTTGGCCTATAGCGGTCCTTGACCCCTAACACCCTACTCTATATGTTACAAACTTGGTCCCCAGTTTTCTTGGAACGAGAAGACAGGAAGTTATAATCTGAGGCTCTGGAGGTTTTCAGGAGTGCCAATCTGTCCTGGTTGCCTAGACTCAATGCAGCACCCCCAAGTCTAGCCTTGTTTCCTACCTATAACTGTCCCTAATATGATGATGATCTGGAGACAGCTGAGCTCTGAGAGCCCCAGGCCAGCTAGCCAGCCACATGTTCTCCTGTATCCTGTGGCTACTGATGATGCCCAGGGTGGGGGTTTGTCCAGAGGTTGACCTACTATTGCTCCCCATGGCCTTTGATAATGGTGCGTGCTTAGCACAGAAAGTCAAAATCAGTAAGACTCTATAGACCAAAGGTCAGGTAGTATGGAGAAAGGCTGCATCTCTGGAAGAGCTCAGAGTGAGAAGCAGCCATCCCAAGCCAGAGTGAGACAACCTAGGGGACCTCTGAGCAGGACAGAAGGAGCCTGTATGGCTTTACCTGAGCTATTGCCCAGCTGTCTCCATTGAAAGAGAAGTTGCGCGGTGGGCCTGAAGACACTCTACCTCTATCTGATTCTGAAAATGGACACCATCCCTAACCCCATCCCTCCCCTGCCCCTGCCATATCTAAAGTGAGACAATGTAGTTTGCCTACCCAACTGCCCCTTCCCCAAGAGGGAAAACAGTCCCACCCTATCTGCCTCCGTCTCTTCCTATTATTCTACCACAGCCTTAAAAGGGATCCTGTCACAGCCACCAGCTGAGCCCAAACCAGCACTGGGGGAACTCCTAACAAAATGATCAGGCAAAGCAAACTCACATGCCCACCTATAAGCATAGTGGTTTAAAGGAAGGAGACTGCCAAATTCCAGAACAGATGGCTACTATGGAGCAGAACTAATAGAAGAAACAGAAATAGACTATCAAATAAAAACATAATGAAAACACATAAGGAGATATTATTAGAGCACAATAAAATGCTTCTAGAACAGAATAATTCTTGTTTTTTAAGTTTAAAATTCTAGCAGAGGTACTGTAAAAGAGAATGGTCCCCGCTAAAGACCAAATCGCTATTTTAGAAGGTTCAAGTGAAAGATGTGTCACACAGTACAGGACAAAAGTTAATGGAATAAAAATCAATCACAAGGGAAATATCAAGATATGAAGGGCAGAGCAGGAGGCAATATTATATAAATCACAGAAGTTTGGGGGAAACAAAGCATATGACAGAGAATAAGCAAAGAAACTGTATCAAAGGAAATGCAACTCAAGACTTCAGATTTGAAAGGGCTCTGGAAAGGCAGAAGTTAGACCCATCCTGCTAAAATTTCTGAATTTTAAGAATAGAAAAATCGTACAAGCTTCCAGACAAAAAGGAGTTAAGTTGTTTCTAGAAACAGTCAGTCTAATATCCCATTTCTCACTTGTAATCCAAAAATTCTCTACCCAGGCAAGCTATTATTACGTGAATACGAAGGAGTAGATTATGGGACTTGCAGAGTGGGAAGCTGGTGTCCCAGGTGTCCTCTCTGAGAATACTCCAGTATACTCTCACCAAAGAACCAAATCAAACAAGGACCCATGGGAGGTGAAGACACTTTAATAAGCAATAGGACAAATCTTGTAGTATTTATTTTAAAATCTTAATAGACAATGATAATGTGAATGTAAATTGTATTACAGTTGTTCATAAGGGTTCTTGAAGTAGAAGAAGGAAGATTTTGGTAAGAGCCTGGACCCAAACAATCTCAGCATATCCCAGGAATAAGAAGAGGCGGGAGATGGAGTGTAAAGAAAAATGATTCTAAGGGTCTCCTCCAGGTGGAATGAGGTCAAGAGGACACTGAAGATATTTTAGTGGGAGGGTGTGCTATTTATTAAGCTAATGATCTCTCTGTTCCAAATCCACTGCTCTCTTACGCTGGGGTTGGATCTCTGAAAGTTATGTTTTTCTTCTGTTAGATGGCTTCTTGTTGGGTTCTTCTAATAAGGGGCAATGGGGTAGCCTAAAACGTGGGGCAAGGGGTAGGACCTGCTTCTTCCTGTTTGCTTGCTCTTCTGGTCAGTAAGGTACTAGCAATACCCCCTGCCCTGGCAGCAGCAATTGGTTCCAACCTCTTTCAACACTCCCCAGACCAGCTTCATTGTGCTCTCACACAGGTATGACCAACAGCAAGGTACATCCCTGTAGATATTAGAAGGATACAAGAATGTTAATTACAATGTTCACCAATACATTTGAAAACAGATGAAATGGGCAAATTCCTAGGAAAACAACTAAACAAAACCTATACAAGAAAAATGCACAAAGTTTTAATAGTCCTCGGAACTACTGAATCTGTAATTCCAAATCTTCCCTCAAAAAAACCCCCCAAAAAACCCAACCTAGGAGACTTCACTAGTGAAATCTACTGAACACTTAAATGAGAGATAACATCAGTCTTAAATAAATGCTTCCAGAAAAGAAAAAGAGGAACTACTCCCATTGTGTTTTATAAAGAAATCATAACCTTAATATAAAAATCTGACAAGGACATTTTGAAAAATGAAGATAAAAGGCTAATCTCCCTCACAAATATATAATCAAAAGCCCCGAACAAAACACTGACAAACAGAATCAAGAGATTCAGCATTGAGAAAGCTGAGTTCAATCTAGGAAAGCAAATTGGCTGAACATTCAAAAGTCAATCAAGGTGATTCACCTTATTAACAGGATAAAGGAGACCTTTCACATGGTCATCTCAAAAAAGAAAGAAAAATCAAGGGAGAAAATTCAATATCTATTCATGATCTTAAAAAATACTATCAAAACAAGAAACTCAGCAATCTGGAAATAGAAGGGAACTTAACTTATCACTACAATAATCTGCATTAAACATCACTCTTTATTGTGAAATATTAAAAATGTTCCTTTGAGATGAGGCATAAAAGTTGTACAGATTGGAAAAAAACAAAATTGTCTTTTCTTTTTCAAATGACGTGATTCTATATGTAGAAAAGTCAAAAAATGTACAGATAAACCATTAGAATTAATAAATTATCAAAGTGATTGGAGATAAGATTAATATGCATAAATCAGTTTCATTTCCATTTTTCAATGACAAACAGAAAATGGAATTAAAATAAATGCCAGATGTGACACATTTTCCCGAAGATGGATCCCACATGCCCTTTTGTACTGTAATGTGGGTGGCTGCTTGTCCCATCAAGACATGGGGATAATTTTTCCACCCCCTCACACATGGGCTAACTCTGTGGCTTGCTTTGAACAACAGAGTGTGGCAGAAGTTGCAACATGTGGATTTTGGAGCCTAGGCCTGAAGAGGCCTGCATCTTCTGCTTTTGTCCTCTTGGGATACTCCCTTTCATAGTGCTCTCTTTGCGGTGGACAGATGCCCCACCTAGAGTAATGAATGAAGACAGGAGAGGCCCAACTTCAGTGGCATCAAAGCTCTGAATATGTAAGTGAGGCCATTGGGACCACCAAGCATCTTCCAGCCATAATCTGAACACCATCACAGGAGGGACTCCAGGCAAGACCAGCAGAATACCCATAGAATTGTCAAGGATAATAAACCGTAGATATCTAAGCTATGACATTTTGTGGTGGTTTGTAGCAACAGATAATTGATCACTATGCATAACACTGCCAAAAAAATAAAGATAAATAGGATTTATAGCTAATGAAAAACATGTAATACCTCTACTCAGAAATCTATAAAACAAGATATTATTGAAAGCAATTAAAGACGATCCAAATAAATATTCATAGGATGGAAAACACACTGTGGTAAAGCTGTCAATTGTCTCCATATTGATTTACAGATCCACTTATAATCCTATCAAAAATTCTAGCAGGGTTTCTTTGTAGAATTTGACAAGCTGACTACAAAATTTATATAAGAATGCAAAGGACCATGAATAGCCAAACAATCTTAAGGAACAAAAAAGCGCTTACTTTATTGGATACCGAGATTTACTTACGAAGTTTTAGTTATTTAAGACAATGTACAGTATAAACAAAAAGACCAAAAAGTCAGAGGATCTAGGAAGTGACCCATAGATATAAGAACACTTCTGCATCACAGGGATGATGTTGCACAGCAATGAAGAAAGGACTGTCTTTTGAATAATTGGGTCTAGGTCAACAGGATATTCATGTGGAAAAATGAAACTCTATTTTTGGATTATACAAAAATTAACTCTCAGTAAATTATAGTTCTAAATGCAAAAGGAAAAATAATAAAACTATTTAAAGATAACACGGGAAAAAGTCTTTATGACCTTGAGGTAGGAACATTTTATTTTAATCTAGATACCAAAAAGATCATTATGAGATGAAAAGGCAAGGCCCTGAATGGAAGAAGACAGTATGTGTGTGTATGCCTACATTTGTGTGTGTATATATATATCCATCGGACAAATTACAAACCTTGACGAAGGGCCTATTTCTGGAACATATATAAAGAACTGTTTAAAACAAATAAGTACCTACGACACAATGGAAAATGGGTAAGAGCTTTTATAGGTACTTCACAAAGGAGGGTATCCACCAAATGTCTAAAAAACATATGAAAAGGCATTCAGCCTCATTAATAATTAAGGAGATGCAGAATAAAACTATGGCGAGACACCATGATTCACCCACATATGGCTCAAAGGAAAATCACTGGCAACACCAAGTATTGCTGATAATGGTGAAAAATGGAACACTCATACTCTGCTGGGGATAATGTAAACTGGAACAACCACTTGTTGTTGTTATTATGTGGCACCATCTACTAAAGCTGAACCCATGCACCCCAGAATTTCACTTCTGGGTAGTGCACAAAAAGATACTTAAGTGAATGTTCATAGCAGCATTATTTGCAATAGTCACCAAATTGAAATAATCTGACTGTCCATCCACAATAAAATACATAAATAAAACGTGGGACATACACACAGTGGAACACAATGCAGCAACAAGAATTAAAGAACCACATCTAAATGCACCAACATGAATCAATCTCATTCCTTCTTCATTGCTTTTGTGCCCTGCCCTCAGGATACAGGTACCAGAGGGACCCTCTTAAAATCCCCCCCTCTGCTCACCATCACAGAGGTCCCGACCTTACTTAGGGTAGAAGGCAAAGTCCTTTAAATCATCCACCCGTCTCCACACAAGCTAAACCCCCACCTGCACCTCTAACTTCAATGCCTTTTACTTTCCCCTCACACACTCCCCTTCAGCCACACCTCTCCTTGCTGTTCTCAGAGTGTGCCAAGCATGCTTCCACCTGGGGGCTTCTGTACTGCCTATTCCCTCAGCCTGGAAAGTTCTCCAACCCCTCCCGCTCCCAGGCCATGATCACACAGCTCACTCTCACCTCCTTCAGGTCTCCTCCAACAGGAGCGCGCCTCTCATCACTCTATTAAATAGCCCCCCATTCCTCGTATTCCTTACGTGCTTCCTGGTTTCCCTTTTTTACTTTAACACTTACCTGTTAGTGTTACCTATCATGTGACATATGGTTTATTTACCTGTTTTTCCATCTCCCTGAACTAGAATAAAGCTTCATGAGAATGGGAATTTTGTCTCTTTTTTTCATTGCTCTATCCCCAGCATCCAGAACATTTCCTGGCACACAGAAGGTGCTCAATAAAATCCTGCTTAAGAGTGACCACATAAAAGGCGCTAAACTATTAAGTGAAGCTCTCTATGCTCAGCAGCAGCTTGTCTACCAGTGGGCCTCACTAATGGGTTCCCCTACCTCCCCAGACCTGTGATTTTCTTCTCCCCTTGGACAGTGGAGTTCTATGGAAAGGAATCCTCGTGCTTCAGCCTGAGGATGGTTGAGACTAGCAGTCAGCCCTCTGGGCGTTGCAAAGAGGCAGTCTGAGATGACAGATGGAAGTGCAGCCCCACCCTTCTCCCCCAGACCCTCCCTTAATCCTATGCGACAGAGACAGTTTGTGTCCCCAGAACATCCATGTGGGCTGCAGGAGCTCCAGCCTCCCTCACAGACGGGATGAGTCATCATGTGGCCAAGTCTGGAGCAGCAGGGTTGTGTCATACCTAGTCTGAGGCACTCAACGGTCAGGGGACCCCCCTGCCTTTCTTCTCCCTAGGCAGCTATGTGGGGATCATGGATAAGATGGTCCAGACACAAAACAGAAGCAGTCTCAGTACCTCCCTAACCGCACAGAAGAAAGCTGCCCTGAAGAGTTGCCCAGCCTGTATGAGACATTTTGTGAGCAAGAAACAAACCTTTGCTATGTTGAGCCATTGAAATTTCAAGGTCTTTTTGTTTGTTTGTTTGTTTTGTTACTGCAACATAGACTAGCTCCTCCTGACTTGTTCCCACGAGGCGTCGCACTCCTGCCTTAGCTGTACCTAATGTCTCTCTGGTTCAACCTCGGTCTACTCTTGGAGAGGGGCAATTTCACAGCTATACAGTCTCAGCTTGGGACCCGGGGGTGGGGTGGGGTCTAACTGCTTATCATACAGATTAAACCAATCCTCTAGTTTTTGCCCCATCCACATCCTGGCCTTCAGAAACATCCAATACCTCTAATTCCTGAGACTTTTCAAGGCCATAAGGCACAAATCAGCTTGTTTCTTCCTGGCTCCACCCTCCACCCCCAGCACTCGGCGGAGTGGAGAAATGCAGAAACCGAAGCCGGTCACCATGCAACGATATGCTTTTCATCCTTGCAAAATTCTGCTGGCATTTCCCAACTGCCCATTTCTTCTTTGTGAGTCTTTTTGAATTTTTTTAATTCCTCTCTTTTATTTTTTTTTAATATTTTATTTATTTGAGAGAGAGAGCGAGCAAGAGAGAGAGCATGATCAGGGAGGGGAGAGGCAGGGGAGAGGGAGAGAACCAGGCTCCCCACTGAGCAGGGAGCCCAACGTGGGGCTCGATCCCAGGATGCTGGAATCATGACCTGAGCCGAAGGCAGACGCTTAACTGACTGAGTCACCCAGGAGCCCCAAATTCTTCATTTTCATTTTATTGGTTTTTTTTCATTTTATTGGTATTTGAGGAGGAATGTTAATAAACAATATTTATTGAATATTTATTTTGAATATTGTAGTCATTGTTAATAATAACAAAACATTTAGATTCACATAGAATTTTTTTTCTTCCCAGAAGTTCAAAGTTCTTTTAAAATGTCAGCTAAAAGAACAAAAGGAAATGTTACTGTTATCTTTTGAAAACTAGACAGAGCGCAGCCCTGAGGTCTTAGAAACTATGTACCGCAGAAACTATGTACCACCTAAACACTGGGACACAATCTAAGCTCCCAACCCTTGGTTTTCTGATTTTCTACTACTAGACATTACCTTGAGTGCTATAACTTATATCCCATTTTCCCTACCTTCAATAAAAAGCTCATTTGTATCACTCAAAAAAATACCTAGCTGAGGCCTGACTGTAATCTTGCCAGTACTTTGAGGACCTTAACAAGTTACTTCACCAGTATATGAATGCCAACCATCACAGGCTTTGGTTTCTAATTTCATATATGACTTTTAACATGATAAAATCACAAAACACAAAAATGTATCATAACATAATGGAGAGATATGTTTGGGGACTGGAAACTACGGAGGTTCACCATTGCGTAGCTGGACATCTTGGTTTAAAAAGACACAGAGTGAGGGAGGATAATGCTTCTTCCATTTTTCACTTCTCTTCCACTCTCCTGTATTCTCTAGAATACATGATTATAAAAAATGCCAGATGCAGGTTAAATCCATTTGCCATGGAATACAAGATAAAAAGCAAAGTTTCCTGCTTCTCAGAACTACTTAGTATTAAAACACAATGATGATGCTTTTTCTACTGCAGTGATGCACACAGACAGAATCTGAGAGACCAGGTATCAGTGATGCTGTCACAGAAACGCACCAGCAGGCTGGTCTATATGATTCCCAGCACAACCACCATTGCTTATCGTGATGCTTTTTCTCGATTAAGATCTTCATAAGGGGCAAACATTATTGAAGAGGACAGAAAATGGAGGTGGACATATGTATTAGTGAAGTAGGCCTTTGGGTTGTAAGTGACAGAAACCCATCTCTGTCCTTGGCTTTACTCTCGCCCTGGAGCATGGCTTTCATCACACATTGGGAAGCACAAAAGTGGGCAGTTTTTGAGCAGTACATTTCAAACTCTGCCAGTGGGGACAGACTGACTGTGGGACCCCCTGAGCTAAGTTTGGATATTCTGAGGAGTGGGATTCTCCAGTCTACCAGAAGCTAGTTGCCACGTCCCAATCAATACATCCATGCTGTCCTGACAGGGAGCTCTTGCAGTAACTGCAGGACAGGAAAGAGATGCTGGGTGGGTGATCTCACTGTTCCCTACAGCCTGACCTCCAGTCCCTGCCCTCCTTCATATGGTCACCAGGGAGCCCCTGCAGCCTGAGGCAGACAGCAAAAGCCTCTGACCCCTACCCCAGGTGGCTGAGCCAAAGAGGATGTGCTGAATCACAGTGGAATGAGAGCCTTCTGGCAGGACAGTCAATACAAGGAGACCAGAGCTCAGAACCTCAGGAGTGAAGAATAAGGACCAGGAATGAAGAAACAGGTGGAAACAGGAAGGGCAAAGCAAGACTGGCAAATCCTGGAAGCAGCTTATCGCCAGGGTTCTGGAAGTTCAAAGCATGTGGAATGTGGGTGCAGGCCCTAACATTTAGTGGTCAGAGCCAAGAATGAACCAACTCTGCCTTCAACCACAACCCACACCTGCTAATAAAGGGCAAGTACACTGAGCTGGCGGGGGGGGGGGGGGTGGTGGTGGAGGGGAGGAAGCCCAGGCACACAACTGTACTTGTCCTGGTGCAGCTACAGGTCAATGGTGGGAAGGAACCTGCTCTGGGCACCCACGGTGGAGAAAGGAGAACACACGTCTCTTCTGATGTGGGGACCAAGTTCACAGTACTTCAAAGGTTTGGATGACAAATAAGGAGACTTCCACAAAACATTTCCTAGATGCAGATCCTGTCACTGTTATTTGTTACCCGGGAAACTGAACAACCACGTATAAACGAATAAGGTTCAGATCTCAGAAATAAAACTCCTTAAATACAAAATTATATTAAAATGCTGTGACTTTTTGAAAAGGGTTCCAACAAAGTGACTGATGGAAAACATTACGCTTTTTTTTTCCCACAAGGAGACTGAATGTCTTATTTACAATGACTCAGGAAACAGCAGATGTGGCAGGGCCTTCTTATTCTTGGGGCACAGGTCAGAGCTGGCTGAGGGACAATTTCTCATCTGTGGGAGAGGAAGTCCTTTGTAACGTGGCAGCCAGCCTTCCTGCAGCTCTGGGACCTGTGAGGAAAACAGAATGCTGCTCAGCGACAGGCTTCAGGCCCGCCACTCTCCCTCTGCCAAAAGTGGAGGAATGCATGGTGCCCGCCAGGTTGGAGGGGGTGGTGCATCGGCCCCCAGGTGCTGAGAGAAGGTTGCTAGAGCCAGACCCCCAGAAGGGAAAAGAGAGGGACAAGATGACAAAGCCAGTACATGAAGATCCTCAGACTTAGCTTTCATTCCCAAAGCAATGAAAAACCAACAAGAGCCTAGCCTCTATCTCGCCAGAAAAGTCCGATCCCTCAGAGTGTTAAACTGGAGTCTCACAAGGACACTGGGGAGCAACTGGTGCCGGGATGGGACAGGGAAAGTGGCAGGGCCTCATAGAGGCTGCATTCCCCAAGACTGGGAAGATGCCAGAGAGGTGAGGTCTCCAAATGGCAGAGGCCTGCAACCCTCTCCCGCCTGGCATCCTTGGAAGGAGCTGAGTACAAAGGTCAAGAACTGGGCCACCAGGGGCTACAGCCTTGAGAGAGGGGCAGTCACAAACACAAGGGGCTCCCGGCAGCCCCCTCAAAGCACCATAGGCAGCAGTGGAACACCTCCCAGCCACAGCGCCCCCTCGTGGGAGAAACAAAGGTGAGGTCCACCATGTAGGAGGAGGTGCCAGAGCCAGAAATAATTTGAGTTTAAAAAAATGTCAGAAAGGCATATATCCAAAGGAAACAAAGTCACGATCTTGAAAAGATATCTGTACCCCCATGTTCACGGCAGTATTATTCTAAATAGCCAAGATATGTGAACAACTTAAGTGTCCACTGAGGAATGAATGGATAAAGAAATTGTGTATGTATGTATGTGTCTGTGTATATATACATATATATATAATATAAATATGCATCTATAATGGAATATTATTGAGGCATATGAAAGAAGGAAACTCCGCCATTTGGAACAACATGGATGGACCTTCAGGGCATTATGCTAAGTAAAGTAAGTCAGAAAAAGACAAACGCTCACGTATATGTGGAATCTAAAAAAAAAAACCAAATTCATACATACAGAGAACATGTTGATGATTATCAGAGGTGGGAGGGAAGTGGGCAAAATGGGTGGAGATGGTCAAAAGGTACACACTTCCAATTACAAGAGAAGTCAGTCTTAGTGATGTAATGCACAGCATGGTGACTCTAGGTAACAATACTGTGATGTATATTTGAAAGATGACAAGAACGTAAATCTTAAAAGTTCTCATCATAAGAAAAAAAAAACCTTTTTAACTGTGTGATGGATGTTAACTAAACTTGTGGTCATCATCTCACAATATATACATACATCAAATCACCATGTTGTACATCTACAATTAACACAATGTTATACGTCAGTTATATCTCAATAAAATTCCAAAAAAAATTGGAATTTTTTAAAATTAAGGACTGTTTTAAGATGACTTTCATGGTGCAGGGGCGCCTGGGTGGCTCAGATGGTTAAGCGTCTGCCTTCGGCTCAGGTCATGATCCCAGGATCCTGGGATCGAGTCCCGCATCGGGCTCCTGGCTCAGCGAGGAGCCTGCTTCTCCCTCTACCTCTCTCCCTGCTCATGCTTTCTCTCTTTGTATCTCTGTGTCTCAAATGAATAAATAAAATCTTTAAAAAAATTAAAAAAAGATGACTTTCATGGTGCAGTATGTACTCAAGGCAAGAAGTTTTGAATAAGGAAATATCATGAGAAGAATCTACATATATCTCATATAAAAAGGACATATGTTTATCCTACAGTAACTAATGAGCTAACCAATAGGGCTAAAGCTGGAGCTCATTCTGGTTTTTTTGCAACAGAAATCTGATTTTATTAAAGTTATACTTCAAAATTTGTGTCCATAATGTATGTAATTATACTTAGTCAGAAAACAAAATAAAAGGCAAATACAAATTGTTGTTCCAGGTTGTATATAATCATTTCTCCACATGATATCATGATTCATATTCTCCAATTTCCTTGATTCGGTCACCATGCTAAGGAATCATTACTTTCTTAAAAGGAACTTAATATACAAAACATAAAATTTACCTCCTGTGACCCCAGCCTCCGCTCTGCCCATTCTCACTTTATACTTTTATGGTTACTCATATTTTTTTTTTCTAAAAAGGGTAGTTCATTTTCTTTTTAAAAATTAATTCTAACTTTATTAATTTGATATTCTTTTGAAAGCTATGTTCATTTAGACATATTTTCTTAATTTAAGAAGACCCAGGATTCACCTGAAAAAACTCTCTAAGGCTCTAGAGTAAAAATAACCATCTGTTTTGCTTGTACATTGAGCATTTCTGTGCATTTGACTGCACTGACTAAAAACAACAAAAACAAAAACAAAAAGACCTCCAGCAAAACCAAAAGCCATAACCTGTTCAGGACACATAATACACATCTAAATATTGAAATAACTACACACAACCATGAACGGAATGAGGGGCAATACTACTAAAACACTGTAACATTAAAAAATGGACCCTTTCTGTCTCCTTTTCAGCGGCTTCCACTGGGACTGAGAAGGAAATGTCAGGTGCCAAGAACCCATATTCCAACGGGTGGGCAAGATGCTGCAGCTCCTGAGAAGAGGGCTGGGTGGGTTCAGGAGTCTCTCAGAGCTTTAGCGTGGAGTGGGGGCAAGATGGGTCCCAGTAGAAGCAAGTCCTCCCTTCTCCCTTGGTCCCTCCAAGCCTGGTCAGACCAGTCTCCTCCTCCCCAGGATAACCCAGAATCCGCTCAGCTGGGGTCACTGGGATCAGCCTTAGCTCGTAAAACAAATCCAGGATCTTCAGCAGACAGTTGCAAACCATAAAAAGGAACTCCTAATGTGATGCAGACTTTCATAATTACGGAATTTGGAAATAAATGTTGTGTAGTTGACTTGGAGGAAAAATGACATGTATACAAACAAACATAAAAACAGGGAACATTCTAAGACAGAGTGTTCCAGAATTGACAAGACTTAAAGTTGCTCAAAGATTCCAAAACCTTTCTTCTTTCTTGTAAGGAAAGACCCAATTTGCACCAATTCCCTTTTCCCATTTCCTGTGAAAGGCATTAAAATGGTTGGCAGGGAAAAAATGGGACGTAATTATTTCTGGCAAGCAGGATAAGGTTATAAATATGCCCACTCTGAAGCTATTGTAAGAGCTCTTCATTAATTTTTCATTCATTTGAAAATCTAATATAAAGTAGTCTGGCTGCTGATGGACTTAAACTTTATCAAGTTCCAGTGGAATTAATTCCTATTTGCCTTGAGTGCAAGCAAGCTCACAGGCCCATTAAAACACGAGGGTCTGCACGTCTCCGAGCCAGCATTGCCATACTTAATAAAAAGTCTGTGACTGGGGGCTTTATATTTCACATTCTAAGATGAAAAGACAGATGAAAAGCTCATCATGATAAATGAAAGTGTGTGTGTGTGTATGTATGTGTGTGTGTGTGTGTGTGTGTGTGTGTCTTGGTCATCAAATGCATTTCTTAAAATGGCTTTCCTCAATTTCCAAAAAAACCTGTGATTTTTGTCTTTTCATTCTCCTCTTGGGATTTTTATGGAAAAGAAGTCTCCAGCAAACGCTGTATTATATCACATATGTGTAGTGTGAGATGAAGAGTGAGAACATGCACAAACTGAGCCAACATCAAAAGTGAAAAAGCACAGAGAAAATGGACATAGGTTTATAGCTTAACTACACAAAGTTGGACACAAAGATCCCAGGGCTTCAAAAGTCCTGCTCTTCTGGAGAACTCCAGGGAGCTATAGTTTAATTGACAACCATGGCATCACTGGTAACATCTGAAGCCACAGACTCAGACATAAAACTTAGTATAAAATGTTTAAAACTTTGCCCATTTGCTAAGGGCCTGTCAATCTACTGCGAATTTGAGTAACATTACAGAAGAGCAGACAGCTTAGGAACAAAGTGCTCTGATGATCTGAAATTTTTGTTGGTGAAAACCTTAAGGACATAAGTAAAAGTCTTCTGCCTTAGCAAACAGGAAATCCTGAATGCCATCTAATCTTTATTTGATGCACCAAGACCTCACTGTACTGCAAGGAAGCCCCAAAAGATTAGCAATGCTTTTCATGAATTTTGTTAAATGAAATTACTTGTTTTTATTTTTATAACAATTATTTATTATTTTAGCAATGAGCACTGCAAAGAAAAACTCCTTCACCACCAAGAAACCCTCTTGTGATGTTCTGAAGCGAAAATATGAAGAGCATGGTTAGATAATTCAAACTCTGCAGAAAAATACTAAAAGAGAAGGTAATATCTCCAGTGTTACCTGTGTTCCAGTCCCTCTCCCTAACACTCCCATTAGGAAGAGTATCTTTTGACTCCTTCCAAAAAACTCTGATGATTGTATGTCTATACATATTCATCTATCCAGAAATTTATTTTTTAAATGGACAGAAACAGGGCATACTGGACTTTGTCCTGTATGTTGCTTCTTTCTTATAATAAGTCTGGGTAATTGTTGACAACAAAACATAGAATTTTAACTTATCCTTCCCAGTAATCGCAGCATAATATTCCAGTTATGCTCTTTTTACCTGGTGATTCCCCACCACTGTGATTCCATGCCTCATATCCATCCATCCATCCATCCATCCATCCATCCATCCATCCATCCTTCCATCCATCCATCCAACCATGTGGTCAACAGATATTTCTTGAGTGACTTATGATATGCCAGACTGTAGTCTAGGCTCAGGGGACACAGCAGTGAACAAAACAGACAAAATATATCTACTCTCATGAAGTTTACGTTCTGGTGAGAAAAGATGACAAAGAATAAAAGTAGAGTTGAGTAAGTTAATTATATAGTATATCAGAAAGTGATAAACAAAGCTGCAAAGGTAGCTAGTATTGGGGGATTCCCACTTTACAGAGGGAGGCCAGGGAAAGCCTCAAGGAGAAGGCAACTGAGAAAGGTGAGTGTCCTAACTCGGTGGATATCTGGGTCATGAGGGCTCTGGCAGAAGTATAAAGGCCGTGAGGCAGGAGCCTGCCTGGTGTGTTGAAGGAACAGCCAAGAAGCCAGTGTGGCTGCAGCCCAATGATTCTGGAGGTGAGTGGTAGGAGGTGATCCTGAAGAGGTAGGTAGCCCATCCCTCCAGCCACCAAGTCTTCCCAGCAGAGGCCCCAGACATCACAGCACAGAGACAAGTTATCCCTACTCTGTGCCCTGAGAATTCCTGACCCACAGAACCCATGAGCAGAGCAAAGTGGTTTTCCTGTTAGGGCTGGAAGAGTTTGTGTGTACCAGTAAGTAGCAGCCAAGACACCTGTACCAGGTATGCTAACTTTTATCATGAGTACTTGCTGAACTTTCATCACATAATTTCCTTCATCTGTTAAGGAATCAAAAAATATCTCTTCAGTCTGTCATGGGTATAAATCAAGTTTGCAATCCTGGATCCAACTTTTCATGGTCATGATGTGCCATCCTTTTTGAGTATCTCTAAGAATTTGCTTCCATGAATATGTCTTTTCCTTTGATTTTTCCCCCTTCATTTTAGAGTCATGTTTATTAAAAATTTTAAAGGATTTTTGCATTTATATTCAAGAGACAAGTGGTCCTGTAATTTTTGTTTATCATAAGGCCCTTGTTGGGTCTGGTACTAAGGTTATGCTGCCTTCATAAATGCAATGAAAAATAATCCCTCTTTTTCTATTCTTTGGAAGAGTTTGTGTACAACTGACTGAATTTCATCCTTCTGTGTTCAGTAGAATTAACCCGTGAAGTCCTCTGGGCCTGAGGTTTTCTTTCAGGGAAGGTATTTAATTATGGGTTCAACTTACTTAACAGTTAATTCAAATTTTCTATTTCTTCTTGTGTCAGTTTTGGTAGGATGTATTTTTCTAAGCATTCCTCATTTTATCTAAAGTTTCAAATGTATTGTCATAAATTTGTTGACAATATCCTCTCATTGTCTTTTTAATGTCTATAGGATCTTAAGCGATACCTCCTTTTCATTTCTGATATTAGTGATTTATGCCTTTGGTTTGCTTTCTTCATCAGTCTTGCCAAGGATCTACCAATTTTATGAGTGAGCAACATATCCTCTTTTGGCCTTTATTCATTCTTTTTATAGTATGTTGAAATTTTATTTTGTTGCTTTCTATATACTTACCTTTACTATTTCTTTATTATTTCTGCCTTACTAAAGTTCCATTTTATTTGCAGTTCTTTTTCTAAATTCTTGAGAGGAATACTTAGGTCATTAATTTGCAGCATTGCTTCTTCTCTAATATATGCTTCCAAGGCTATAAATTCCCTCTAAACACAGCATTACTTCTATCTCCTTAGTTTTGACATGGTCGTTCAGTTCAAAACATTTTCTAATGCTGATTATGATTTCTTCTTTGATCCCCAGGCTATTCAGAAGTATAGTACTTAATTTCCAAATATACACAGCTTTTCTCGTTAGCTTTTTCTTATGTAGTTCTAGCTCAATTATATTGCTCTCAGAGACCACACTCTCAGTGTTTCTAACCTTTGACATTTGGTAAAGCTTGCTTTATTGCCCTGTGTATGGCTGATGTTCATAAATATTCTACATGTTCTGGAACCATGTGTATTCTGCTGCTGCATTCTTCTGTTGTTTCAACGCTGAATGTACATCCTAAGACACTACAGTTTAGTCTGTTCATTTTAAAAACTGTTATGTCTGTAGTTTTGGGTTAATTCATTATACAGCAATAATAAAGAGGATATTACAATGCATTGGGGGAGGGGTCACAAAAGACTTCCTTGGAGATGGTACCTGGGCAGTGATGTGCTCTCCACCAATGACATTATAGCAAATGTCCCTCTCTGTATTGCTTCTCCAACCCCTTGACACACTCTCTCCTTTCAACCTCACCTCTCTACCCTCCTGTCCTTATCTTTCTTCCCCTCCCCATTCTCAATCTCTCTCCCCTTTTCTCTTCCCAATCAGATAGCAATGGGAAGGGTTGTATAAACCACTCCGGATCTTTGGTAAGAACAAAACATCTTTGATGATTACATATTACCCCCTCTGAGAAATACTCACTTCCATGGTACAGATTTCTATGTGATAGACAGATATTCCCTCCCTCCTCCCAATCCTCCTAAAATGTATACTCATTTTGTGCTCATTGTGGATGGGCACTACGGGATTTCAAATGAATTCTTTAGGAAATAACCATTTTATTTATAGCTCAGGGAATATTTAAAATCAACTACAATATAAAAACAGTGATTCTAAATAGTCTAATTGATACCTGTTTTTTATTGACGAACCGAACTAAAAGAATGGGTCCACAGCCCTAAATATCTTTTGCCAAGAAGAAAATTTGCTGACAGAGACAGGTTGAAAAGCTGAAAACACAGAAGTAAAGCCTATTTGTCCCACTCTTCAGAAAGTTTGCATTTTGAGATTTGGGTAAAATTGCTTATAGAATTGTCCATTCTACTTAGAACTCTTTTGGCCTCAGTTTTTCGCCAAGTGGGCCTCCCCATGGGCTGCTTGGGTGTCCTCGTGACATGGCAGCAGGATTCACCTAGAGGATTCTCTCTCCAAGAGAGAGCAATAGTTATAAAAGACAGGGTGTAGTTTGTAGTTTGAGTAATAGATTTTCAATTTGTTTATTTACTCCTGTCACACAGATAAAGCATTTTAATTGCAAACAAACAAACAAACAAACAAAGCTGTTATGTCTTTTTGTCTCTTTTCATCTCAATCTTCCCTTTTGGTGCAGGTCAAAATGTCCACTTCTTGCATGCTTGTCTTGTAAATAACCAACAACAACAAAAAATAAGCAACAGGATTTAGAGACTTGACTGGACTCAGGTTCTTTCTCTTTGGTAAGATAACAGGTCATACTGTGTTCATTCATAAGAAAGCATGCCAAGTCTGGCTGCCAATGCCTAGATGCATTACTACACTGGAGGTTGCAAAGTGATGCTATTCTAATTATATTATTTCTTCCTCATTTATTAGTCTGAATTCTTTCATATGGAGATGGAACCACTTCTCTACTATGTTTAAATCTTTCCCTTTATTTAGTCTTCAAGAGAATAAATTGGTTCTCTAGCATCCTCTGGGAGTAGCAATTTGTTTTTTTGTAAAGATCATTATAAACTCATAGACCAAAACATATTTAATATGTTTCACTCCTCTGCGATCTTATTCTTTTTGCTGTACATATTGTCCTGATTTTGGCCAGTAAAAGCTTTCCAGTTGTCTTTTGTCAATGTCTTGGGTCATTTTGGTTGTCTGAAACTTGTTCTCTCATGAATTCATCTAGTGAGTTTTGATTGTATGCTAGAAATGATCAATGTGCTACTGTTGAGAATCTGGATTTTAGTTTCTTTCTTCAGAGAGTGCTAAATTTTGTTCTAGCAGGTAGTTCCTTTTTTGGTGAATCAGCTCAGTCCTTTTGAGCTTGTTTTTAAGATTGATTATGATGGGTCTAGAGCAGGGATTGGCAAACTTTTCCTATAGTAAATATTTTACGCATTGTGGGTCATGTATATTCTCTGTTGCATATATTTCTTCATTGTTATTCCTTAAAAATATAATACTTTAAAATGTAAAAATTGGGTGCCTGGGTGGTTCAGTTAAGCTTCTGCCTTTGGCTCAGGTCATGATCCCAGGGTCCTGGGATCCATCCCCGCATCAGGCTCCCTGCTCAGCAGGGAATCTGCTTCTCCCTCTCCTTCTGCCCTTCCCGCCGCTCGTTCTCTCTCTCTCTCTCTCAAATAAATAAAATATTTAAAAAACTAAAAAAATTAAAATGTAAAAACCATCCTTAGCTCATGGGTTGTACAAGAGGCCAAAAGACCATATTTTGCCCATGAACCACAGATTTCCAACCCATGGTCTAGAGTAGCCCTTTCTCCAGAGCTGAGGTAGACCTACTCTCTGAAGACATGGCCTTTCTAGGCTGTGAGCTCAGTGCCCAGGCTGTTCAATGATGTTTGCCCATGGCTGGAACTCTTTGCCATATTGTGCAACTTCTAGAATCTGTTTAGCTCATAGCCCTCCAACAGTTCTTCTCTGGCAGGCCTTGCAGAATCTCACCCGAGCTTAGTTATTTGGCTAAACAACTGGGGACTTTTATGAAGATCTCTGGATCTCCTTCTCTGTACAGCTCTCTTCTCTCCATATGCTGCCCTACAAACTCCTTCCATGTTAGCAGCTCTACACCCTAGTCTCTGTCCCCCAAACTCAGTGAGACAACTGTGCTCTGCTTAGGCTCCATCTCTTTACATTGTAGTGTGGAAAGTGCCCTGAGGCAGAAAACAAGCATGACTATAGAACTCATTTATGAATTTCTCCTTTCCAAAGGATTGTAGTTTTGTACTACTTATTATCTAATATCAGAAAATAATCACCTCATTTATCTTGTTCAGGTTTATAATTTTTGTAGTGGAAGGGTTAATTCAGTACCGGTTATTCCATCACGGTGGGAAGCAGAAGTCTTCGAGAAGACTTTTAAAGTAATGAGTTCTTTAGATTTTTTGATAGTCTTATTTGTGAGAAATATACAGGTAGGTGATAAAAAACTTAAAAATAATATTTTCAGCCACACAACTTTACAAATGAAGTTATACTTAAAGAATTGAATACTGCTTTTTTCATTGATAAATGTAATACTGAAATGTCTTTTAATAATACAAATGGATTTCAAATCTTTTCAGAATTATTCATATTTCCACAGGATCATGGTACCGTAATTTGCAGAATGTGCTTGCCCTATGGGAGTATTTGCCCTATGGTTAATATAGATAGCACTGAGAGGACAAATTAGCTCAAATAGCCAGAAGTGTATGATACAGATGAAGACAGAATTTCGATGCTACCAACTATAGTTATACCATCCAGGAACGTGGCCTTCCTGCAACCCCACCCACCCAAAACCTTGGGACAACTGGGACACAAACTCTTCCCTCAGTTCCATGGGCCCTACACCCTCAATGAGTAGCACTGGTTCAGTGTATCATGATGGTAGAGGGAATGCTAGATGCTGTTCCTTACAGAGACCATGGTATGCACCTTTAGAACCAGCTTCTTTTGAGGCACCTTCAAGGAACCTAAGATATGGGAATCCACCACGCCACCCGAAGACACCTGTAACCCATTTGTGGGGCATCAAGGTTCCAAAGCATACCAGCTGTGAAAGTGGATTTGACCAATTCTCTACTAATGGAAGCTTTGTTGTTTTAAGCCACCCAGTTTGTGGTACTTTATTACAGCAGCCCTAGGAAACTAATACATACCCCAATCTAGTTGTTATTTTAACTGGGATTAATCACATTTATACATTATTCTAGTGAAAACTGGTATCTTTATAGTACTGGGTATTTGTCTATTATTTAACTTTTTAAAAATCATGTTTTATGATTTTCTGTAGAGTTTTCAGAGTTTTTATTTTCCTATAGGTTCATAATATTTCTTGTTAATTTTAGGACTAGATATTTTACAGCTTTGTAAATATGTTTAAAGAGGATCTTTTTCCCCAGTATATGTTCTAAAGAGTTCGTTTTTAAAATTAAGTATCACCCTGCTTTCTACAGCATTCTCACATTTGTCATTCTGTGGAAATTGTACAGAAACTCTGAGTCACCTTTAACCTTTCTCTTTTTCTCAATCCCATATCCAAACTTACAGGAAGTTATGCAAATCACCCTAAATCTAATGATTTCTCATCAGCTCAACTGCTACCCCCACCTGATTCAATCCACCATCATTTTGTATCTGGGTTACTGTTTATATTAACCAGAGTTCTCCAGAGAAACTGAACCAACAGGGTGTGTGTGTGTGTGTGTGTGTGTGTGTGTGCGCATGTGTGTGTGTACACAGGGCGGGGGTGTATACACACACACATACACACACAGAGTCCAAAGGCAGTCTGCTGACAGAATTCTTTCCTGCTCAGGGGAGGTCAGTCCTTATTCTAGTAGGGTCTTCAACTCATTGGATGAGGTCCACCACATTATGGAAGGGAATTTGCTTTACTCAACGTCCACCAATTTAAATGTTAGTCTTTTCCAAAAAACACCTTCACAGAAACATCCAGAAAAATGTTTGACCAAATACTGGCGTACCTTTGGCCCAGCCAAGTTGACACATAAATTAGCCATCACACTGTTATAGCCTCCTCTCTGGTCTTCCTTCTCCCATGCCTCCCCTGCAGCTCATCTCTACGCAGCAGCCAGAATGATCCTTTAGAAAATTAAATCAGACCATGTCATTATCTGCTTGTGCACACACTTCTCTCTCTCTCTCTGTGTGTATATACCTTCTAGTGGCTCCCCATTTCACACAAAGTCAAAGTCCTTCAACTTACTTAGAAGGACCTACATTTTCTTTTCTGCCCCTTTCCTCCGTGACCTCATCTTCTACTCTTCCTCCCTTGCTCACTTCCCTCTCACCACAATGGACTTCTGGCTGTTTTTAGAACCTGTCACTCCTAAGGGCCTTTGCACTGACTACTCCTTCTGCCTCAGATATCCATATGGCTAACTCCTTCACTTCCTCATTCCCTCACTTGGTCCAAGTATCATCTATTCAGTGAGTCCTGCTGTCACCATATTAAAATAGCAAACCTCTCAGGGCACTTGGGTGGCTCAGTTGATTAAGCTTCTGACTCTTGATTTCGGCTCAGGTCATGATCTCAGGGTCATGAGACTGAGCCCTGTGTTGGGCTCTGTGCTGGGTGTGGAGCCTGCTTAAGATTCTCTCTCTCCTTCTCCCTCTGCCCCTTCCCACCCCCCCCAAAAATAAAATAGCAACCTCTCCCCTTATCACTCTCTCAGTACTCAGTACTGTATTCTACCTATTCCTTTTTCCCTAGCATGTGTCACCTAACATACAGCACTATCCTTCTGATTTTATTACTTGATACCTTCATTAGGATATCAGCTCTCTATCTGATTTGTTCACTGATATATCTCACATGCTCAGAACAGTGTTAGTAGTTAGAAGGTACTCAATAAACAGTGGTTGAATGAATGAATAAATGAATGACATATAAAATGCAAAGATAAATTTTTTTATTAAAATTCTCTACCAGAGTTTTTGGTTCTAGTTAAGATGGGACAAGCACATCCCACCTCCTCTCTCCAACTGATTATAACTCAAAACCCTGCGCAGAATATACAAAGCAACTATCTTAGGACTCTGAAAAGTTAGTAAGAGCAGGCAGAAGTGTAAGGAAACAGAAACTCAAAGAACCATACGGTGATGGGGTTCCCTGGTTTTTTTGTTTGTGTTTAGTTTCTATTTTTCCCCTCAGTATCCCCTGGCTTAGATTCTTCTATGTACAGACATAAAAGAAAAAACTCACTCTACCTGTTCAGAGTCCTTTGGAAAGGGGCAAGGAGGGGCGACTGTTAGACAAAGTTATTTTGATTCTCCTGGGCTTTCTTGAGGACAGCGTTAGTGAGGAAGCTGCAGTAAGGGAGCAGGTGGTGGGACAGTGGGCAGTGGGGAAGGTGGCAATGCTGGTCACCCTTGCAGTTTCTTCCTCCTCATCACTTTGCTCTGAGGCAAATGCCGTAACGGGAAGTACATAAGAATATGGGAAGGCAAAAGCCGACATTTTATAGTCAGATCACTGAAAAAAGGTGCCCTCAGAAACTGGAGAAAGCTCAAATAGCTGAAAATTTTTGAAAAAGAACAACATTATAGAGCTCAAACTACATGATCTAAAGTCTTACCATAAAGCATACAGTAATCGATACAGCATGGGACTGCCAAAGGGTAGACACACAGATCAATGGAACAGAACAGAGAGCTCAGATATCCTTTCACACAAATGTGGACAACTGTACTCTGACAAAGGCACAGTGGCAATTCAATGGAGAAGGGTAGTCTTTTCCAAAAATGGTGCTGGGAAAATTGGGTACCTGTATGTCAAAAGATATAAACTTCAAGGTACACCTCACATCATACAAAAACTAACTCAAACTGGATCATACACTTAAATGTAATATATAAAACTAAAAACCTCTTAGAAGAAAACATAGAAGGAAATCTTAGAACCTTGGGTTAGGTAATGATCCTTAGATATAACACCAAAAGCATGATCCCTGAAAGAAAAAGTATTGACCAATAACTGATAAATAAACTTTAACTCAGAGGAAGACACTGTTTAAAAAAAATGAAAAGAGAAGCCACAGATTTGAAGGAAACACTTTCAAATCACATATCTGACAAATGACTCACATCTAGAATATGTAAAGAAACTCCAAACACCTCACATAAAAATGAAAAAAAAGTACAGTCATTTCTATGTGAAAAGATATACAGATGGCAAATAAGCACAGGAAAAGATGCTGGACATCACTGTTGTTACGGAAAGTGCAAATGAAAATGTATTATTACTACATGAACACTTATTAGAATGGCTGAACAAAGTAAATGGACTAGGCAAGTACGAGTAAGGATGCAGAGCACCTGGACTGTCACATAAGCTAGAGGGAATGCAAAATGGCACAGCCACCCTGAGAAAACAGTTTGACCATGTCTTACAAAGTTGAGTTTACCTCTGCGTATGACCCAGCAATCCTACTCCATTGAAAGATACTAAAATGTATGTCCATACAAAAACCTATAAACAAATGTTTATGGAAGCTTTATTCATTATCACCAAAATGTAGAAATAATGCAGTTCTTTTTAATGGGTTAAGGGATAAAGCAGCTGTGTCTCATCCATATGAATGAACAGTGGCCAATGATAAAAAGGAAAAAAATTATTTATATATACAACAGCCCGGATGAGTTTCAAATGTAAATGAAGCCAGTCTCATGAGAGCACATATTGCATGAATCCACTTAGGTGATATTCTGGAAGCAGAAAAACTATAGGGATTGAGAACAGATCATTTGTTTCCAAGGATTAATAGTAGAGTCAAAGTTGGACTATAAAGGGGCAACATAAGAGAATACTATGTGGGGGTGGTGGTTATATTAATCTGTGTATATGTTAAAACTCATGGAACTGTATGCCAAAAAGAGGTGAATTTTACTGTAGGTAAATTTTAAAAATATTTTAAATGCACTGCCATAAATATGAAAATGCCTGATAACCCTGAGAAACTGAGGACCCACAATATCTAATAAGCATTCTAGAACTGCATATTATTTGGATAACACAAGAATACCAATATAACAATATTTTTTCCATTTGTTCTATAGCCAGAAGGAAAAAATACTATCTAAATTTTTAATATTTTAGCTTTTAAAATTTAGCTTTATGATTTTAGCCGTCTGCAGGTATTAGGGAAGAGGCATAAACCATCTCGAGGAACTGCCTTGTTGTTCAAGAAAATCAGTGGTCTTTATCTAGTGTTCACACTAGGAAACAGACTCCCTCCCTCCCAAATTCTCGTCTCCACTTCCATTCATCAACTCTACTCATTTTGGAAGAAGGAAGCAAAGAAGAGTGAGGACCAGATTTTGTTGCATAAGAATAACCTGGGCGAAGAGGGTATTTTAGGTAGCACGACCACGGATGGCCTTTGTGTAGAGCTGTCACTTGAGCACTAGCCTATCAGAAGAGAAGGAGAAAGCCAGGGTAGGATCCTGTGGAAGAGCATGGCGGGGTTAAAACAGTATGCACACAGACCCTAAGGAAGGAAAGCATGCAGGTGTACAAGGAAGAGAAGGAAGGTGAGTGTGGCCAGTGCAGAAGGGGAGGGTCCAGGAGGTGGGCAAGGGATAAATCATACATGGTCTTATAGGACATGATGAGGAGTTCAGATTAATATTCGGAGTGAGACTAGCAGCTGCGAGAGAACTGTGAACTGCAGAATGATATGAGATGACTTAGGTTTTTCTATGTTCATCAAGGCACCTGTGTGGCTCACAGACTTAGAGGCCAGACTGGAATTAGATAGAAAGTATTATGGCTGGGTTGGTCCAGCGAGGGGTTATAGTGGCTTAGACTAGGGAAGTCTTGGTGGAGGCGATGAGAAGGAATGGGAATCTGGGTATATCGTGAAGGGAGAACTAATGGGTCTTGCTGATGGAACTGCAGAGAGAAAGAGCAGTCAAGGAGGATTGTTAAACGCTTGGTCTGGGCAACGGAGTAAATGGCAGTATCAGTTACTAATGTGGAAAGGAGCTGAAAGGAACAGACTTGAGCAGACAATGAAGATTTCTGCTTGGACGTGTTCAATTCGGGATGCCTACCAGATATCCATATAAAGATGGTAACGGGGCAGCTGGACACATGAGTCTGCATGAGCCCAAGAAAGAAGTTGAACTAGAGACAGTATTTAAGGTCATAGGTCTAGCTGAAGTCACAGTAGTGAGAGAACATGGACAGAGAGCAAGACTCGGGACTCTCCCTTTTTTACCCTTCAGGAGGAAAAGCCAGCAGAGAGGCTGAGAGGGGGCAGCCAGTGAAGTAGGGGAGACCTGTGAGACTCTACTGATCTAGAAACCACATGGGAAGTAAGATGAGCCAAAGGTGACTACTGGATTCACAATGTGATGATCACAGGGATCGAGGAAGAGTACCAGAACTGCCAGGTGGTGTGGTGGGTACCCACTGGTTTGCTGTCACATGTCAGTTCTTTTGAAATGTGGTGCAGTGCCCAGCCTGGGGCAAGTGGAATGAGTACAGGCCAGTCATGAGAGATCCAGTGCTCAGGGTCTGAGCATTCAGCAGGCAGGAAACTGAGTCAGGGTGACCAGGAAAATCTCTAGGACCAAGCATAACCATCCCTGGGGAAAGAGAAGAGGGACAGAGCATCCTGGGTTTCCCAAATACAGGGCACCGGAGTGTGAACAGGTTCACTTGAATATTAAAGGAGATGGTGATCCTGTATGGCTGGAAGATTTAAGACACCAGGATAGTTCCATTTACAGAGAAGAAAGAGGTATCTTTTTTCAAGGGAAAAGTTAAATATAGGAAATTTAGAGTACCACGTGACAATGTCTTAGCTTTAATTAACTTTCAGAATTCAGCACATTCCTAAAAAGATAGACTTTCCTTTCTAATCACACTGAGCCAGTTTTTTATACTTGTCTCATATTTTTTTCCCAAGAGCAAGTTATATCAAGTTACCTACGACCCACAGGAAAAAACTGGCAATATTCTTTTTATTTTTAAGTTCATCTGCCAAGAACCCAAACTGTTTAAAGCAGCAGTTCTCTCTAGTTTTCTGTAACTAAATAAGAACATTAAGTTCCGAATGTATCTCTCTACTAAATCCACACAGAGCACCCTATCCCCTCTCTTATATAAAAAACACAGGATGATGACCTGATCTGGTAGAATGAACATTTGAACAGCCACCTGTGAAGAGAGATTCAAAATGAAATAACGTCGTTAAGAGAGTCACTCCAAATAGAGTCGAAAAGAGGTTGAGGAAGTAGAGCCTATGCACCTCTCCTGTTTCAGTTTCTGGAACACCATGAACTTTTTACTTTAATAAGTTGCAACTCCACCACTTCTTGGAACACATCCTTCTACTTTGGACTGAACTAGAGATAATGTAACACCTGTTAGTTTAAACTCTGCCAGCACAGATCTTAATTCTTTCAAAACAAGTTATGTAACTTGGTGGTTTTTGCCTTTATAAACCTGCACTTCCTGCTAGCAGTTTGGGCCACACTTACGATTTCAGTGGACTTGGTGTCTCCCGTACTGTAATCCCCAAAACCCCAAATAAACACTTTGGTTGCTTTACAGCCTCCTCTCAATTGACACACCATTCAAATCAAAACCACATTGAGATACCACCTTACACCAGTTAGAATGACAAAAATGGATAGGAAAAGAAACAACAAATGTTGGAGAGGTTGTGGAGAAAGGGGAACCCCCCTGCACTGTTGGTGGGAATGCAAGTTGGTACAGCCACTTTGGAAAACAGTGTGGAGGTTCCTCAAAAAGTTAAAAATAGAGCTACCCTATGACCCAGCAATTGCACTAGTAGGTATTTTGCCCAAAGATACAGATGTAGTGAAAAGAAGGGCCACATACACTACAATGTTCATAGCAGCAATGTCCATAAATAGCTAAACTGTGGAAGGAGCGGAGATGCCCTTCAACAGAGGAATGGATAAAGAAGATGTGGTCTATATATACAATGGAATGCTACTCAGCCATCAGAAAGGATGAATATCCACCATTTGCATCAACATGGATGGAACTGGAGGGTATTATGCTAAGTGAAATAAGCCAAGTAGAGAAAGACAGTAATCATATGGTTTCATCATATGTCGAACATAAGGAATAGCATGGAGGACAATAGGGGAAGGAAGGGAAAACCAAAGGGGGGCGGGGAATCAGAGAGGGAGACAAACCATGAGAGACTCTAGACTCTGGGAAACTGAGGGTTTCAGAGGGGAGTGGGGTGGAGGGATGGGGTAACTAGGTGATGGGCATTAAGGAGGGCACATGTTGTAATGAGCACTGGGTGTTATACGCAACTAATGAATCATGGAACACTACATCAAACACTAATGATGTACTGTAAGGTGGCTAACTTAACATAATAAAAAATAAATAAATAAAATTAATTAATTTTAAAAAGTTGGGCAAAAAAAAGTTGATTTAATGTTATTTTTCAGCTACCATATCAAATCAAAATCTACTCGAATTTTTAAATAATCTGAACATACTGATCACTCTCTTTACCTTCTATGATAATTATCACTTGACAGTAAAAAAATTAAGAATAATGTGCTGGGTGGTTCAGAGATCAGACATTTAGACACAGATCCTTCCCACTGGTGTTTATAATCCAGCTGCAAAATTGGATGAAATATAAATACAGCAAAAAAAAAAAATCAAAGGGAGAAATGAGATTTAGAAAAACAAAAACAACTTCCCTATTGCTAAAGACTGAATTGTGTCCTCCCGAAATTCCCATGTTGAAGTTCTAATCCCTCAATGTGACTGTATCTGGAGGTAGGCTTTTAGGAGATCATTAAGGTTAGATGAGTCCTAAGGGCAGGGTTCTAACCTGATAGGACTGGAGGTCTTTATAGGAAAGAGAGTGAAATCACTCTTTCTCCATATGTGTACACCAAAGAATGGCCATGTAGAGACCAAGCAAAGAAGCCAGCCATCTCAAGTAAGGAAGCAGAACCCAACCAGGACTTAGAGAAAATAAATTTCAGTTGTTACATCACCTAGTCCAGTCTATGGTATTTTGTTACGGCAGCCTGAGAGCTGACTAAGATACCTGACATTAAGAAGATTTCACTTTTATTTTTTACTTTTTTATTTTAGAAGAGAAATAATATGTTGGATTAAATATCAACTAATGAGTAATAGTGTTTTCACATACTTCTATTATCTTTTCTGGAAGGCAAACAGTTGAAAATTAAGTAAATTTCTTCCCCCAAGATTCCTGCCTCCAGATCACATCTTTCATACACGCCACCCCAACGATTTCCCCTAACAAGCATATGGATACTTTTGATGCTTGTTTGAAAGTGTGGGGACTTGTTGGGGTGCCTGGATAGCACAGCTGGTTAAGGGTCCAACTCTTGGTGTCAGCTTAGGTCATGATTTCAGGGTCATAAGATCAAGCCCCACATCCAGTTCTGTGTTCAGTGTGGAGTCTGCTTGAGATTTTCTCTCCCTCTCCCTCTGCCCCTCTTGCTCGTGCTCACTGTCTCTCTGTAAAATAAGTAAATAAACCTTTAAAAAAAAAAGTGTCGGGACTTGTCTTGGCATTTTCATTAAAGATGGTAAAGACTGGTCACAGGCAAAGCAGAGAGCTCTTCAAAACTCACTGTCAAAAGCTTGATGACCTAACCCCAGGCAGTAGAACATCATTCAAAGAGCATGGCCTCAGGGGCCATGAGGACCTGGCCATGAATCCAGCTACTGTCCCTCACTAGCTGGGTGATCCTGTGCACTCACCTCATTTTTCTCTGACCCCCTCTTTCTTCATCAGTAACACAAAGGCCAGAGCCTCCTGCAGGTCAGTGGGAAGGGTGAAAGACTGACATTCATAAAGCAGCTGGGGCAGTTCCTAGCACCTAAGAGGAAGCTATTTCTACAACGATTGAATTGCGGTAGAAGACATACACTCAGAAGTCATTAATTTGAGAGTAGTAACAATGATGGTGCCCAGGGTAGTTTCTTTAACAAATATTTTCAGTTCCTATAACCCCAATGGCTGCTCACAGGCTGTGCACTTGCTGACACTCTTCCAGCAACTGGCTTCCATGCCACAGGGTTCCCTCATTTGCTTTCGCACAGCGGTGGCATAGTGCAAAAAAAAACTTCAGGCTCCAGACCAGGACTCTCTGGGTGCAGATCAAGGGGATGTTGCTTGACTTCTCTGTGCCACAGTTTCCTTGTCTAGAAACATGGTTAATAATAATGCCTTTCACAAAGGACAATTGTAAAGATTAAAACAGCCACACAGGTCGAGCCCACGGTGTAAAGTGCCAGCACCCAGCGACCCCCCATAAATGTCCACCCTGGTCTCAGCAGGTGACGGAGGGGTAGGCTGGGAGCTCACCTCAATACCCATGTGAGGGAACATCCTAGGCCCCTCATGAAATGCACAAGACAAACATTTTAAGAAATTCACCAGCACAATCCAAAAAAGGGAAGAAAAAGGCACAACATTGTATCTGAACTGGAGAGGGGCCTTGGAGACAGAAATAAGGGAAGAAACAGGAGGTTCCAAAGGCATTTGATTCCTGCCCCACCTTCAAAAGTCACCATGAGCACAGAAGGTAAATCGAGTCCTGAGCGTTCTCAGTAACACCTGCAAGTCGGAAGTGACACTAACAGCACTCCAACCCACCTGCAGTGTGAACTTGCTTCAAGCTTATGCCCTCCCTGCTTGCCGACCTAAGTCCCTTGATCTGTTGCAGAACTCACTTACTTTCCTGGAGATTTGAAGGCCACTGGCCTTGAGGAGGGAAGGACCAGACTCTCCCAGAAGATAAGACCTGACTACATTCAAGAACAGCTCCCACTGATGTCAGTAGGTCTGTTCAGGAACATGTTGACAGACGACTCACCGCCTGGGCACCTGCTTCTCCTGCACGCAGCCCCCCTCCCTTTCCCCATGCCTTCCCCTTTAAAGGCCTCCAGCTTCCCCTACACAGGGAAGATGGTGTTTAAGACATCAGTCCAGAATCTTCCCAGGTGGTCAGCTGCCTGAAGAAAGCAACCTTTCCTTTCCCATCATCACTCGTCTCTGGAGTATTGACTTTCAAGTGGGAAGCAGCTGAACTTGAGTTCAGAACTGGTTCTCTGTCTGGTAATAATGTGAACAGAGTTGAGGGTAGGTGGCTCTAGGAAATATCGTTTTAAAATCCCTCTGGAGGGCGCCTGGGTGGCTCAGATGGTTAAGCGTCTGCCTTCGGCTCAGGTCATGATCCCAGGGTCCTGGGATCGCGTCCCGTATCGGGCTCCCAGCTCCTCGGGAGCCTGCTTCTCCCTCTGCTTCTCTCTCTCTCTCTCTGTCTCTCATGAATAAATAAATAAAATGTTTAAAAAAAATAAAATAAAATCCCTCTAGAACAGAAGCTTATACAGTGCAGCTCATGGCTCAACAAAGGAAGAAAGGGCCAAGATTGAGGGGATGGGTCAATGCACACAGGAGTGGTACCCGCCCAGGGCTCAGCCAAGGGAACATTTGATGGGGTTTCAGAAGGAAACTCAAGACTCCAGGGCCTTTGCAAGGGCAGCGCTCAGCCTGCATGGGCTCTCCCCATCCTCTCCTGGAGGCTCGAAAAAAGGCTGGCGGGCAACATCTATCTCTGACAGGGGACAATAAACCGGGGTGAAGGCTATGGGAGATGGGAGCCAAGGAACACAGGGACAGAGCCAATGGCATCACACATGAGCAAGACAGTGTGGGCAGGTGCGTGTACAAACAAACATCTATGGCTGCAGCAAGCAGGTAAACAAACAGAGGCAGAAGGACTGAGAAAACAGAGCCTGACAACCAGGAAGAAAACATAAACCAAGAAACAGAAGTCCCTGCAAGTACTTCATGGAACCTAAGATCCTAATAAGTATATAAATCCAACACCAGAAGCACCCGAGGTGATAAACGGAGAGAGTACGATTACAGGACGCTGGAGACAGAACTGAGGAAACCAATTACAAAGTGAGAATTAAACCCTCACCATGGCACATCTAATAAATAATTTGAAAACAGCGAGGAACAGAGTAGACGTGAGTGAAAATCACAGTACTGGCATGGGGGGAACGCATGAGATTGCCACAGTAATTTCGTGGACGAGGAAAGTGATATGTGATTAATTACAATGAAGGGGATCTGAATGGCGGCTGGGAGGTGGTTGTTTTTTTTGTTTTTTTTTTCCTTAACTCTAGAAACAAATGTGTCTTACCATGAAGGAGCACCAGTCTGAGGTTTAGAATTAACTTGAATCTCGCTTCAGAGTGTCTTCTGTTAATTTCAAATAAAAACAATTGTTTAAAACACACATAGTGTTATTTCCTTGTAGCTCGTGTCTTTTATCGCTATATGCATGGAGAGTTTCTGAATTTATGAAATTCTAATATGAAATTTATGAAATCCTAGTATGAAAAATAGATCATTTCTGGATGGTATAACTCTGTTAACGTATTGCTTTTGCTGTTATACTTTTCTGTGTTGCGTAGTTTGTTAGAAATATGCATTATTTTTGTTCTTAAAACTATAATCATTACTGTAAAAGGAAGAAAATCCATTCAACATTCCTTAGATAAGTATATATACATATACATACATATATATATACACACACATACTATAGATATATAGTGTTTAAGGCACTGAAGGTACAAGGCAGACCAAGATCTTGCCCGGCTACAGGTAAAATCAGGTAAAGTTGCAGATTCAGGAAGACAAAGATTAATCCAAATGCAGCTCATTCCAGAAACATTAAGAGTGATTTCACAGTAGGAAATACAGTTCCTCATGTTAATAGAGCTAAGGAGAAAAATCATACAATCATCTCTAGGATATGGCACAGATATGTAAACAACTCAGCACCCGTTCATATGAAAAACATTCAAAAAAACCAGGAATTGAGGGAGATGATAAAGTCACACCCCAACATAATAGAAAACAGATAAAATACAACATATACCTCACCTCAAAAGCCAGCATATGAATGTATGGAAGATAATTAGAGGCTTTTCTGCTAAAGTCGGCAACAGGAAAAGGGGTACCCGCCATGTCCACTACTTTTTAACAGGGAGTTCAAGGGATTAGCCCATTAGTTAGGCAAGAAAAATAAACTGGAGCCATAAAGTTTGTGAAAGAAGAGGTTAAAATATCTTTATTTGCAGAACATGTGATTATATATGTGGAAAACTAAAAGAATCCATGCAAAACAAGCACACACACACACACAAAGAAAACTCAGTAAAAAAAAAAAAAAAAGATTGTAAAATAAATATAGAAAAATCAGTAATGTTCATTCACTCCAAAAACAAGTCAGAAAATATAATAGAGGAAAGACCACATTTACAATAGTAAAATAGATAAAGAAGTACCATCACCGTCAACTTGACAAGAACTGTCTAAAGAAAATTGCAAAACGCTCATAAAAGAAAAAAGTACTTTGAATAAATGGAAAAGATGTGTCATGTTCTTGGACAAGACGAGTCAACAGCAGAGATGTCAGTTTTCCCAAAGTTAATCTATAAATTTAATGCCATCTCAATAAAAACATCCCATCATTGTTTCCTAAAAGCCAGGCAGATTGATTATACAGTTCATTTGGAAGAACCACCAAGCAAGAATCGCTAAAGAAACCTTAGAAACAAATCAATGAGGAAGCCTAACCTACCAGATATTAAAATGTATTATAAAGCCTCTATTATCAAAACAGGCATAGTATTGGTGTGCGAATTGACAGACCAATGTAATAGAACTGAAATATCTGGAAACAGGCCTATCTGTGGGAATCGAGGGTATGATAAAGATGTGGTTTAAAACCACTGGGGGTAAAATGGACTTTCCAATAAGTAGTATTGATATAACCAGACAGTCATATGGAAAAGAGAAAATATATATCTGTTTCACACAAATTATATCAGGATTAATTCTAAATTGATCAGATGCTTAAGTGGAAAAGTAAAGAGAGAGAGAGAGGGAAGAAAGGAGAGGGAGCTTCCATTTAAGTTTTAGAAAAAAATAGGGAGTTTGTCTATGAGCTACAACTCAAGAAATACTTCCTAAAAATCCAAAGCAGTAAGGGAAAAGACTAAGAAATTTAACTACATAAAAATTAAAGTCTTGGGGTGCCTGGGTGGTTCAGTCAGTTAAGCATCTGCCTTCAGCTCAGGTCACGATCTCAGGGTCCCGAGATCGAGCCCCCGCGTGGGGCTCCCTGTTCGGCAGGGAGTCTGCTTCTGCCCCTTCCTCTCCCTCTGCTGCTAACCCTGCTCATGCTCTGTATTTCTCTCTCAAATAAATTAATTAATTAATTAAAGTCTTTACATATAAAAAAAACCACTAGAACGAAATAAAAAAGACAAATGATAAACTAGGGGAGAGGGGATAATTTGTATCATAGACAAGGGTTAAGATCGCTCACATACCCAGCTGCAGTACTTTGCAGCTATAAAGGCATGAGAAATATCTCTATATTATGCTACAGACGTATCCCCAGGATATATCATTAAGTTACAAGCCAAGAGCGAAGACTGCGTTTCCGGTATGCAAATAGACAGGCAGGGTGTGTGGAGAGTATACACACATGCATATAATTTTTAGATGAAAGAATAAAGCAAAAACCCATAAGACTGGTTGCTCTGGGGGTGGAGGTGACGCGGTAGGGGCTGGGAGAGGAAAGAAATAGAAACTGGATAAAGGGGACCAGATGACTTAAGAGATGCAGACAGATACAGTGTGAGAAATCTAAATGTGGGATACCTAGTAAAACAAATTACTAGTATTTATCAGGTGTGGCAATGGCTCTGTGACTTTATCATTTTTGTAAAAGGTATCTTTTTCCTTTAAAGATACAGACTTCGATTGGGTGGCTGGGTGATAGACATCGGGGAGGGCATGTGCTATGGTGAGCGCTGTGAATTGTGCAAGACTGATGAATCACGGATCGGTACTTCTGTAACAAATAATGCAATATATGTTAAGAAAAAAAAAAGAAGAAGAAGATAGCAGGAGGGGAAGAATGAAGGCGAGTAAGTCGGAGGGGGAGACCAACCATGAGAGACGATGGACTCTGAAAAACAAACTGAGGGTTCTAGAGGGGAGGGGGTGGGGGGATGGGTTAGTCTGGTGATGGGTATTAAAGAGGGCACATTCTACGTGGAGCACTGGGTGTTATGCACAAACAATGAATCATGGAACACTACATCCAAAACTAATGATGTTATGTATGGTGATTAACATAACAATAAAAAATTATTAAAAAAACAAAAAAAATAAAGATACAGACTTCAGTATTTTGAAATAATATGATGTCTCAGATTTGCTTTAATAATCCAGGGGACAAATGGTGGAAGCTATCAGAAAAACAAGAATGGCCAAGCGTTGTCATAGCTGACTGAGGGGTGCATAAAGACCGATACTTTATTTTCTCTACCTTTGCATATATTTGAAATTATCCACAATTAAAAGTAAAAAAAAGATGTAGGTTCAGGTCCTAGCTCTTAGTCACGTAGCCAAGATTTTAAAATCTTCCTGTTTTTGGGGAATCTCAGTTCCTTCATTTTTAAAAGAGGACACAAACACCTAAGTCATAAGGCAAATTAATGGCATAATAAAGGTCTGTCATGTAGCAGGACTGAACAAAGGCTGGTTATTTTTTATATTACATAAAGATAAAAGAAATAAATATGTAAATATGACTCTGCCAAATTACTAAAAGTACTTTATTAAACACAAAATCAAAGTAGTATTGCAAAAGAACCTTTAAAAGAGAAATAAAGAATTAAACTACTTCTGTTTGATAATTACACAAAACAGCCCCTTTTTTGTCTGTTTTTTTCTAGAATAGAATTAAATTGATGCCTGAATGTATACTCAATATTGCCAAACTCAAATCCCAGGTACATACAATGGAGTTATTCTAAGTAACTAATCCAAAAAACTACATAGAGTTATTGCCATAAATGATATTTAATGTGTGGGACCACAGATGCCATGCTAAGCCTGCTGTTCCTAAAACATATTTTTGCCTATTGTCCCATTAAAAAAAACACAGTAATCAGGTTAGGTTAATTATAAAGCCACAGGCAAAATACTGCCCCTTTTTCAAAATACCCTGATAAATACAATAATTTAAAATGAGGAAATATTTTAATAAAAATAGGCAGGGACAGACCTCAAAGCATTAAGGAACTAGATCTGTACACTCTAGGGATTCACATTCAAAGACTCAATCAAATTTAAAGTCATCACTTAGGCAAAATAGAACACGAATCTCCCATTAAAACGATCATAACTGCTGGTTTGTTAAAATGCTCAAACGCATTAGATATACCAGAGGAAAATTCAATATTATATAATTCCAATAATGCTTCTATACTAACCCAGAAAACATGGGGTTTGACCATAAAGCAATGAGAGATGCTACAGACCCATACAAAATTTCTTACTGCTTTAGAGACTGACCCACTCAAAGAGACAGAAAGTGTCACAGCTACCAAGTCCAAAAAAGGCACACATGGGCCCAGAAAAGACATACATGGGATGGAGAGAAAGAAGAATCTTCAGCACCCATCCACAGAAAAATACATGAGGTTGAGGTCAGATGAATACACTGGAGACCGAACCAGGTATCCTCTCAGGATGATGCCCTGGGTGTGGCTTTTTCACTGTGGCAGTGCAAGTAATTCTGGAACCAGGTGAATTCACTAAACAGTTGGCTGCTTTTGAAAAACAGTACTGGCTGAGTTTACTGAAGGCCCACCCAAACTTGGCCCTCCAGTTAACAAGCAGCTCCTGATTTGAGGTGTAAGCGTTCTTGTTTCCAGACAGTGGTCCGTATGTTGATGGCAAATTCTCAACCACTCGTCATCTTGTTTTCCTATCAGCTGGCTTAGTGAAACAGAGGCAAACTGGTGAAGATTAGGTGAAAACTAAAGTCTGCAAATGCAATGTTCTCTTTTGCCAGGGATATCTACCGTCCCACAGCCCTTTCCCCTATAAAACTGTTACCTAAGAGAAGCCAACTTGCTAAAAAATCACCTGTGAAACTAAATCCTAAAATTTAAGTGTATGCCACCTGAAGTACCTATTCAATTTTTTTTTAAAGCTATGGGAAGTAAGAATACCTCATTTCTACATCTGCACCGCGTTCTCAAGCTGAGCGAGAGCTCTGCAAGGAGGGTCAGGAAGCATTGCATTGCTCCCGTGGACACTCAAGACACTTGAAAATAGTAACAACAGCCTACCTGTTCTTTCATTTCATATGAATGGATACATGAGGTTGTGTGAGGTTTTCTCCAATTCTCAGACATCAACCGGGTGTCTAACAATTCAAGTCCATTCTGACACTAACTAACCACAGTGTAGACCCTACAGGTTCAGGACTCAGTCCTACACCACTGCCCCCATTTCAGAAGCTAGTCACAAGTCCTGGGGCCACCTGGACTTCTGGCCAGCTGGCTATAAGTCAGAGGTTCCCATAACCCCCTCCTCAGGTTCAACAATTTGCTAGGATGGCTCACAGAACCACGAAGACACTAGATATGTTCAATGCCTCACAATAAAGGATAAAACTCAGAACAGCTAAATGGAAGAAATTCATAGGGCAAGGTTTGGAGAGGCTGCCGGCTGGGGTAGGGAATGCGGAGCTTCCATGCCCTCTGCAGGCATACCACCTTCCCAGCATTTCCACATGTTCACCAAACCAGAAGCTTTCCAAATCCCATTATTTAGGGGTTTCATTTAAATGAAAGCACAATCAATTCAGTCATTGGTCACTGGTGATTGAATCCAATCTTCAACCCCTCTGCTGTCCCAAGAGGTTGGGGGAGGGTGGGGCTGAAAGTTCCAATCCTCTAATAACAGCTTGGCCTTTCTGGAGACCACCCCCACTCCTGAAGCTATCTAAAGGACCCCAGCCAAGAGTCATCCCATCAGCATACAAAAGATACTCTTGTCACTCAGGGAATTGGAAAGGTTTTAGGGACTCGGTGCCAGGAATCAGAAACAAAGAAGAAATGCATATATTGATTATACCACACAGATCTTCTAAGTTCCATTAACACACAGGTTTTTTTCATTACACACTAGTAAAAAAGAGTCTGGGAAAGCCTGAGCTAGACCCCTAATTTAAAGACTAACTAGTTATTTTGAACCAGAAGCTCAGACAGCCCTAGTTTCCTCTGCAGTAACACAAGGATGTTTAGATTGAATGAACTATAAGATTGCCAATTGGTGAAAAACTCTCTGAATCCCCAACTACCCAAACTAATTACTGCCATCCATTTGACAGTGGAACATGAGTTCTCCTTCACTAATTCACCTGTACCCACAAACAAGCCACTGTTAAGGAATTCATTTGGAGTAACAAAGTTCTCTTTAATTACCCAGAGATGTCCAATTTCAGCTCTGACATGTAAAGAGCTTGAAAGTCATCACTCTCATCCTTACAACCAGAAGAAAACATAACATCTGAATATCAACAACTTTTCTTAGGCCCCTTGGGAAGCTAAGGTTTCAGGACAAACTGCAACCCAGAAATCTGAAGCTATAGTTGGAACCAGAGAGTCATCGAGGAGATCTGCTCATCTGGAGAAGCTGCTGGAGCCAGAAATGGGTAAGAACACTTAAAATGTCAATTATGACAATTGTTGGAGGCCAAGTATGATCTATCTTGAGCATGGGGCTACAGTGTTTGGGGACCCCCACATTTTTGTGTGTTTTGCATCTAAGAACACTACCAGGTTTCTCATGGTGAAGAGCCTAGAAAGTTTCCTTGTTGGTAGTGGCAGGGGGAGGGAGAGACTAATCCCTTAGTAGGTCTACCAATCATAGTGAGATATGAACAGAACCTTCTCTGTAAGAAAGGACTACTCTCAGAGGTAAAAAGACTTTACCACCTGTGGGAAGGGCATTTCCTGACTCCATGCCCCTCTAGCATCCTGTTTCACCTAAAGGATGATTAAAAGTCTAAGAAACACTTAGAAAGGCCACAGCACAGGGACACTAGCCCACTAGGACACTGAAATTATTGAATGTTTCCCCCCATATAAACCTTCCCACCATATGAGCCGGGTTCCAGTGTAATTACAATGGATTACAGCTAAAAGAGCTGCAAGATACAAAAAGCAGTTTTTAGGAAAGTCCAAAGAAAACAGATGAGACAAACAAAGGAGAATAGATGAATTTGAGGCCTCTGGGACCTCCAGAGAGAACAAACATTAAACAGGGCCCAAATCTCAGCCATAGGAAAACAAAATCGCACTTAAGGTCTACTTACCTCAGTTTTTATTACCCATTACAACACATTGAGCTTTCAGCAAAAAATTACACAGCATGTTAAAAGGCAAGAAAAACAAAAACACACCATCTGAAGAGACAGAGAAAATAACAGAACAAGATTCCAAAATGGGAAAGATTCTGGAATTAATAGATGGGCTAATTAAAATAACTATGATTAATATGCTAAGGGCTCCAATGGAAAAAGTGGACAACATGCAAGAACAGATGAAAATGTAAGCAGAGGGATGGAAACTCTAAGAATCAAAGGAAATACTAGAAATCAAAAACACTGTAACAGGAATGGAGAATGCCTCTGATGGACTCATTAGAATTAGTGAGCCTGAAGATAAGTCAATAGAAATGTCCCAAACTGAAGTAAAAAAACAAAACCCCCTGTGCATCCCACCCTAACAACAACAACAGCAACAACAAAAACCATAGAAAACAGAAAATCCAAGAACCATGGGACAATTTCAAAAGGTATAATACATGCAGAATACTAAAAGGAGAAGAGAGAAACATAAAAATCATGTAAAGTAATAGGACTAAGAACTTTCAAATTTAATGACAGACCCCAAACCACAAATAAGGAAAGCTCAGAGAACACTAAGCAGGATAAATACCAAAAAATCTATACTGAGGCATATCATAATGAAACTGCAGAAAAACCAAAAAGAGAGAGAAAATTTTGAAAGAAGCCAGAGAAAAAATTACACCGTACCCAAAGAGGAACAAAGATGAGAATTACAGTGCACTTCCCATCAGGACAGCAAGCATGAACAGAATGAATATTTAAAGTGGTAAAAAAACAAACAAACAAACAAAAACAAAACAAAACAAAAACACCACCCTAGAATTCTTTTTTTTTAAAGATTTTATTTATTTATTTGACAGAGAGAGACGAAGCGAGAGAGGGAACACAAGCAGGGGCAGTGGGAGAGGGAGTAGCAGGCTCCCCACTCAGCAGGGAGCCCGATGTGGGGCTCTATCCCAGGACCCTGGGATCATGACCTGAGCCAAAGGCAGACGCTTAATGACTGAGCCACCCAGGCGCCCCCATCCTAGAATTCTGCATCCAGTAAAATTATCCTTCAAAATTGAAGAAGAAATAAAGATTTTCTCTGAGAAACAAAAATGGAGAAAATTACCACCAGCAGACATGCCCTAAAAAAAAAAATGTTTAAAAAAGTTCTTTAGAGAGAAGGAAAATGAAATAGGTCAGCAACTCAGATTTACATAAAGAAACGATGAACACTGAAAAAGGAATAAATGAAGCTAAAATAAATTTTTTTATTTTTCATATTCTTAACCAATCAAAAAGGTAATTCCTTAAATAATAGTAACAATGTGGTGGGTGATTAAAGAGCTTGGATAAATGCAATGGCTGACAGCAAAGTCATAAAGGATGGGACAGAGAAATTGGGAACACTGTTAATAAGATACTTATGCTACATGTGAATCAGTATAGTGTTATTTGAAGGTAGGTATAAATTAGTTAAAAATGTATATTGAAAACTCTAGGGCAATCACTACAACAAAAATATAAAAGAAGTATAATTAATGTGCTAAAAGAGGAGATAAAACGGAACCACAAAAATATGCTCAATGAAAACCGTAAGAAAAAACACAAAGAACAAAAATAGAAAAATGTACAAACATGCTAGATATGTATTTAACTGTATTAATCCAATTATATCAGTAATCACTTTAAATGTGGATGACCCAAATACCCAAATTAAAAGACAGAGACTGTCAGAGTGGATAAAAAAGAGTCAACTATATGTTGTCTACAAAACCCACTCTCATGTTAAATGTAAAGACTCACATAGGTTATGAGAAAAAGGATGGAGAAATTTATATCATGCTATGATAATAAAAAGAAAGCTATAGTGTCAATAATAATTTCTGAGAAAACAGACTTCAGAACAGGGACAATTATCAGGCAAAAAGAGGGGCATTACATAACAAACCAAAGGTGAATTCTGCAAGAAGACTTCACCATCTTTAATGTGTCTTTACCTTTAACAACAGAGTGTCAGAATATAGGAGGCAAAAACTGATAGAACTGAGAGAAGAAACAGACAAACCCACTATTGTAGTTCAAGACTTCAACACCCTCTTTTAGTAATTGATAAATCAAGCCAGCAGATAATCAGTTAAGGATGCAAAAGATGTGGTCCATATATACAATGGAATATTACTCAGCCATCAGAAAGGATGAATACCCAACTTTTACATCAACATGGATGGGACTGGAGGAGATTATGCTAAGTGAAATAAGTCAAGCAGAGAAAGTCAATTATCATATGGTTTCACTTATTTGTGCAACATAAGGAACAGCATGGAGGACACTAGGAGAAGGAAGGGAAAAATGAAGGGGGGAATCGGAGGGGGAGACGAACCATGAGAGACGATGGACTCCGAGAAACAAACTGGGGGTTTTAGAGGGGAGGGGGGAGGGGGGATGGGTTAGCCCGGTGATGGGTATTAAAGAGGGCACGTATTGCATGGAGCACTGGGTGTTATACGAAAACAATGAATCATGGAACACTGTATCAAAAACTAATGATGTACTGTATGGTGACTAACATAACGTAATAAAAAATAAAATTTTTTTAAAAAGGATGCAGTTGAACTGAACAGCACTAACAGTCAATTTGATCTAAATGCCATCTATAGATAACTCCACCCAACAAAATACACATTCTTTTTAAAAATTTTTTATTTAAATTCAATTTAATTAACATATACTATATTATTAGTTTCAGAGGTAGAATTTAGTGATTCATCAGTTGCATGTAATACCCAGTGCTCACTACTTCTAGTACCCTCCTTAATGCCCATCACCCAATTACCCCACCTCCCCTCCAGCAACCCTCAGCTTGTTTCCTATAAAGCAGCTTGTTTCCTATTAAGTCTCTTATGATTTGCCTCCCTGTTTTCATCTTACTTTATTTTTCCTTCCCTTGCCCTATGTTCATCTGTTTTGTTTCTTAAATTCCACATATGAGTGAAATCATAAGTCTGACTGACTTATTTCGCTTAGCATAATACCCTCTAGTTCCATCCATGTTGTTGCAAATGGCAAGATTTCTTTTTGATGGCTGAGTAATATTCCATGGTATATATACCCCACATCTTCTTTATCCATCATCTGTCAATGGACATCTGGGCTCTTTCCATATTTTGGCTACTGTGGACATTGCTGCTATAAATGTTGGGGTGCATGTGTCCCTTCGAATCACTATGTTTGTATCCTTTGGGTAAATACCTAGCAGTGCAATTTCTGGGTTATAGGGTAGCTCTATTTTTAACTTTTTGAGGAAGCTCCATACTGTTTTCCAGAGTGGCTGCACCAGTTTGCAGTCCCACCAACAGAAGATACACATTCTTTTTAAGCTTACATGGAACATCCATCAAGAAAGACCACACTGCTGGCGAAAGAACACACCTTGACAAATTTAAAAGGATAGAAATCATACAAAGTATGTCCTCAGATCACAATGGAATTAAACTAGAAATCAATAACAGAAAAATAGCTGAAAATTTATCAAATATATAGATACTTAAAACACAATTCTAAATATTACATGGTTTAAAGAAGTCTCAAATTCTGTCATTTGCAACATGGATGGACCTAGAGGGTATTATGCTAAGTGAAATATGTCAGACAGAAAAAGAAAAATACCATATGATTTCACTTATATGTGGAACCTAAAAAAAATGAACAAACAAAAACATAGAAACAGAGTCATAAGACAGAGAACAGATTGGTAGCTGCCAGAAGAGAGGGAGATAGGGGGATGGGTGAAATGAATAAAGGAGCTTAAGAGGTACAAACTTTCAGTTATAAAATAAATGTCACAGAGATGAGAAGTATAGCATAGGAAACATAGAGATACTGTAATAACATTATATAGTGACAGATGGTAACTACACTTACTATCGTGGACCTTTTGTAATGTACAGAATTATTGAATCAATTTGTTGCACAACTGAAACTAATATAACATGCTATGTCAACTACAATGAAAAGACTCAACTGAAATGAAAATATATTTTGAAATAAACAAAAATGAAAATACAACTTATCAGAATCTGTCTATGTGCAATAAAAGCAGTGTTTATGGGGAATTTATAGCATTAAGTGACTATATCAGAAAAGAAGAATGATCTAAAATCAATAAGCTTACACCTTAAGAAATTGGAGAAAAGAGCAATTTAAGCCTAAAGCACAGAGAAGAAAGGAAATAATAAAAATTACGGTATAAATCAATGAAACTGAAAATAAGAAAACAAAAGGGAAAACAGGCTGATTAAAAAAGAGAAAGAGAAGACAAAAATTACTAATATCAGAAATAAGTTAGGGGTCATCACTACTGATCCCATGAACATTAAACAATAATTAAAGGAATACTATGAACAACTGTATACTTACAAATCTGACAACTTAGATGAAATTGACGAATTACTTTAAAAACACAAATTACCGGGCGCCTGGGTGGCTCAGTTGGTTAAGCGACTGCCTTCGGCTCAGGTCTTGATCCTGGAGTCCCAGGATCGAGTCCTGCATTCGGCTCCCTGCTCAGCAGGGAGTCTGCTTCTCCCTCTGACCCTCCCCCCTCTCATGTGCTCGCTCTCTCTCTCATTCTCGCTCTCTCAAATAATTAAATAAATAAAATCTTTAAAAAAAAGCAAATTACCAAAACTCATACAAGAAGAAACAGACCAATCTACTAGAATAAGTCTGTATCTACTAAAGAAATTGAATCAATAATTAATAATCTTACCAAGCAAGAAAGCACCAGACCCAGATGACTGCACTGGCGAATCCCATCAAACATTTAAGAAAGAAATTATATTCAATTTTCTGTAATCCCTTCCACAAAATAGAAGGAGAGAAAATACTTCCTTTCAGATTCTCTGAGAATTCTATGAAACCACCATTATCCTAATAACACCACCAGATAAACAGAGTAAAGAAAGAAAAAATACAGGTCTACATAGCTCATGAACATAAGTGTAAAAATTCTCAACAAAATATTAGCAAATTGAATTCAACAATGTATAAAAATAATTATTTATCTTAACCAAGGGTATTTATTTTAGGTATATGAGGCTGGTACAATATTTGAAAATCAATGTAATGCACACATCAATAGGTTAATGATGAAAAATCATATCATCATATCAATTGATGCAGAAATGCATTTGACAAAATCTAAGACCCATTGACTAAAAAAAATCTGTACAAACTAGGAATACAGATGAACTTCTTCAACTTGATAAAGAACACCTAGAAAAAAGTCTACAGCTAACATCATACCTAATGGTGAGAAACTGGACAGTCTCCTCCTAAGAAAAGGAACAAAGCAAGGATAGCTTCTTTCACCACTCCTATTCAACATCATAACATAGTGATTCATCAATAATGCAATAAGACAAAACAAAGATTAGGAAGGAAGGTCTTTTTTCGTAAATGATATGATTGTCTATGTAGAAAATCCCAAAGAATTAAAAAAAAAAAAAACCCTCCCGGACTAATAAGTGAATATATAGCAAGGTTGCTGGATACAATGTTAATGTATAAATCATCTGCTTTCCTATCTACCAGCAATGAACAACCAGAATTTGAAATTTTAAAAACTACCACTTACTATAGCACCAAAAAAGGAAACACTTCAGTATAAATCTAACATAATATGTACAAGAACTATATGCAGAAAACTAGAAAACTGATGAAGTGATCAAGACAACATGGCACTGGCAAGAGAACAGACAAATAGATGAATTTAATGCAATCGAGAGCCCAGAAATAGACCTACACAATATGGCCAACTGATTTCTGAAAACAAGCAAACGCAACTTTTACTTGTTTTACAACTTACACCTTACACAAAAATTAAATCAAAATGGATCAGAGACCTAAATGAAAAATGCAAAACTACATGATTCCTTTAAGAATACATGGGAGAATATCTAGGAAATCTTGGGTTTGAGGATGAGTTTTTAGATAGAACACCCAAAAGCATGATCTCCATAAGAAAAAAAAAAAAAAAACTAAGTTGAACTTCAGCAAAATTTAAAACTTCTGCTCTGCAAAAGACACTGTTAAGAGAAGGAAAAGACAAGCCACAGACGGAAAGAAAATATTTGCAAAACACATGTCTCTTAAAGGGCTTGTATCCAAAATGCATAAAGAAATTTAAAATGCAACAATGAGAAAACAAACAAAAAAAGACCTCAAGTTTTAAAAATGGGAAAATATCTGAACAAATACATCACCAAAGAAGATGTAGAGACAGCAGATAATCATATGAAATAATGCTTAACATCATCTGTCATTAGGGAATTGCAAATTAAAATAACAATAAGATAGCACTGCACTCCTATAACAATGGTTAAAATCCCCAAACTGACAACAGGAGCTCTCTCCCATTGTTGGTGGGAATGCAAAATGGTACAGCCACTTGGCGGGTGGGGGGGGCGGGATTTTAAGAAGTTTCTTACAAAACTAGATATAGTCTTACCATATGATCCAGCAATCACACTCCTAGATACATACCCAACTCATTTGAAAATACCTGCCCATGAATGTTTATAGCAGCTTTATTCATAATTGCCCAAAACTGGCAGCAACCAAGATATCCTTCAGTAGGTGAATGGATAAACAAACTGGTACATCTGCACAGTGGAATATTACTTGGCAATAAAATAAATGAACAATCAAGCCACAAAAAGATACGGGTGAATCTTAAATACATATTGCTAAGTGAAAGAAGCCAGCTACTTACCATATGCTATGGTCTGAATGTTTGTTTTCCTGCAAACTCATGTTGAAATCCTAACCCCCAAAGGTGATGGTATTAGTAGATGGGGGTCTTTGGGAGGTGCTTACATCATGAAAGTACAGCCCTCATGAATGGGATTAGTACCTCATAAAAGAGGCTCCAGACAGATTCCTGGCCCTTGGGCCATGTGAGAATGAGAAGTCTGGGATCCCTGCACCAGGATCCCAGACTTCCAGCCTCTAGACTGTGAGAAATATATTTCTGTCGTCATAAGCTACTCGGTCGGCGGTATTTTGTTATAGCAGCCTGAAAAGACTCAAACACTCTAGGATTCCAATTACACAACATTCTGGAAAAGGCAAACCTGCAGCAACAGTAAAAAGATAAGTAACTGCCAGGAGTTCAGAAGGACCAGAGAGGATTGAATACATGAAGCACAGGGGACTTTTTAGGGTGGTGAAACTATTCTTAGGATACTGTAACTGAATACTACATACACATTTGTCAAAGTCCACTGACTGGTATAGCACAGAGAGCAAACCTTAATGTATACAATTTTAAAAGAAGTATTTAGGAGGTTGGAAAATCCAAGGATGGAATGCAGAATGTAGCAAAACAATCTGTTTTACAAAAATATGAAACAATCTCACCAAAAGGGGTAGAGGGGAAAAGGGCTAACCTAATTCACTCTGGAAATGAGTGGGGTCTGTAAAACTAAAGGCAAAAGAAACTGTCATGTGTCTGTTGGCCATTTGCATGTCTTCTTCAGAGAAGGGTCTGTTCATGTCTTCTGCCCATTTCTTGACTGGGTTATTTGTTTTTTGGGTGTCGAGTTTGAGAAGTTCTTTATAGATCTTGGATACTAGCCCTTTATCTGATAATGTTGTTTGCAAATATCTTCTCCCATTCCGTGGGTTGCCTTTTAGTTTTGTGGACTGTTTCCTTTGCTGTGCTTCAATGAAGTCCCAATAGTTCATTTTTGCTTTTGTTTCCCTTGCCTTTAGAGACGTGTCTTGCAAGAAGTTGCTGTGGCCAATGTCGAAGAGGTTACTGCCTATGTTCCCCTCTAGGGGATTTTGATGGATCCCTGTCTCACATTGAGGTTTCATCCAGTTTGAGTTTTGTGTATGGTGTAAGAGAATGGTCCAGTTTCATTCTTCTGCATGTGGCTGTCCAATTTTCCCAGCACCATTTATTGGACAGACTGTCTTTTATTTCCACTGGATATTCTTTCCTGATTTGTTGAAGATTAGTTGACCATAGAGTTGAGGGTCCATTTCTGGGCACTCTATTCTGTTCCATTGACCTATGTGTCTGTTTTTGTGCCAGTACCATGTTGTCTTGATGATCACAGCTTTGTAATATAGGTTGAAGTCAGGCATTCGGATGCCCACAGCTTTGGTTCTCTTTTTCAACGTTCCCCTGGCGATTTGGGGTCTTTTCTGGTTCCATACAAATTTTACTATTGTTTGTTCCATCTCTCTAGCTGTCAGGGAAATACATATCAAAACCACAATGAGATACCACCTTACACCAGTTAGAATGGCTAAAATTAGTAAGACAGGGAACAACAAATGTTGGCGAGGATGCGGAGAAAGGGGAACCCTCTTACATTGTTGGTGGGAATGCAAACTTGGACAACCACTCTGGGAAACAGTATGGAGGTTCCTCAGGAAATTAAAAATAGAGCTACCCTATGACCCAGCAATTGCATTACTAGGTATTTACCCCAAAGATACATATGTAGTCAAAAGAAGGGACACATGCACCCCAAAGTTCAAAGCAGCAATGTCCACAATAGCTAAACTATGGAAGGAGCCAAAATGTCCTTCAAAAGATGAATGGATAAAGAAGATGTGGTTCATATATACTCAGCTACCAGAAAGGATGAATACCTGCCATCTGCATCAACATGGATGGAACTGGAGGGTATTATGCTGAGCAAAATAACTCAGTCAGAGAAAGACAATTATCATATGGTTTCACTCATATGTGGAATATAAGAAACAACACAGAGAATCATAGGGGAAGGGAGGGAAAACAGAATGGGAAGAAGTCAGAGAGGGAGACAAACAATGAGAGACTCTGGACTACAGAGACTCTGTAACCCTACTAACAAACTGAGGGTTACAGAAGGGAGGGGGGTGAGGGGATGCGGTAACCGAGTGACGGATATTAAGGAGGGCACATGTTGTGATGAGCACTGGTGTTATATGCAACCAGTGAATCATTGAACACTATATCAAAAACTAACGGTGTACTCTATGTTGGCTAACTGAACATAAAAAAAGAAAGAAAGAAACTATCAGCACAGAACTCTAGTTGATAGAACTGTTTCTCGTGGGGGTACTGGTTAACAGTTTTGATACCTCTACACAAGTATACTGGAATTGAGCAATAAGTAAATAAATGGTAGACGGTGAGTGCCAGGTTTCTCACTGCTGGAGCGGGAGTAAAGGGAGGAGACTGGAAGTGAAACTAACATATTAACAAAGGCTTGACTTTTGTACCCTAAGAAAGTTCTGCTAACCCGACTTATTTATGAGCCTATTTTGCAAAGGTGGATCAACCACTGATAAGACCAGCCAAGACTGGAGCAAACTGGGAACAATTTTTGCAGTTCACACAAAAGCAACCCAGAGTGAATCCAAGTAAGCTCTGTGAAGGCACACCTTGAGACCTACCCCTCCCCCATGCTCATCACGCTAATGCTGCCAATTTTTTTTGTACATATGATGTATGTATAAGTATGTCACTGGATGGTGCAGTGATCCCTTTCCTCTTACCTCACTTTTTTTCCAACCTCCAACCACCTGCATCCACCCTCAAGAACCCCCCCTCCATGGTAAAATCCCATAAACACTCAGTTCCCCTTTTCCTCAGGGAGGGGGATTCAGGAAATTTCCTCCCATCTCCTTGTTTGGCACCCTGCAATAAAAACAATTTTCTCTTCAAAGGCTGGTATCAATGTCAAGCTCACTACACATCTGGCAATGAAGTCTTATCCAGTAACAGAAGGATTCACGTGGTAATGAATTAAAGTTGGAGAGGTCACTATGCACTCATGTTTAGCTTGATATAGATACCAGTGGTTACATATTGTGACATAATAATATATATTTAATCTTCATCCCAGTTCCTGGCATAGAGCTCCTAAGACTCCTATAGTGTCCTAAGTGATTACAGTGACAGGGGCATATTTGTTATAACATTTGGTCTCTGTCCCCAGTTCCTGAAATAGTTATATAGCATAAAAGTGAATGTGGCATTTCAGTATATGTGCTGCTGAAGCGAGCACAGTGAATGTGGCATTTTAATCCCTTGAGTTTTTGTCAATGAGGTGTCTTTTGGGAAGCCCTTAAGAATGAGGGCTGGTTGCCAGGGCAACGGGCCATGTGATTAAAGGGTTGGAACTTTCAGCCCCACCCCTGACTTCCAGAGAAGGGAAAGGGACCTGGAGGTCTAGTTAATCACTAATGGCCAATGATTTAACCACTCATGCTTAAGTAATGAAACCTACATAAAAAAAAAAAAAAAACCAAAAGGATTTGGAGGGCTTCCAGGTTGCTAAATATATAGAAGTGCTGAGAGAGTGGTGTGCCTGGAGAAGGCACAGAAGCTCTGTGCCCCTTACCACTTTGCCCTATGCATCTCTTCCATCAGGTTGTTCCTGAGTTCTATGCTTTTATAATAAACTGGTAATCTAGTAGGTAAGATATTTTCCTGAGTTCTGTGAGCCGTTCTAGCAAATTACCAGACCTGAGGAGGGGAACACGGAAGCCCTGATTTTTAGGCAACTCAGACATAAGTTGTGGGTAACCTAAGGATTCATTACCTGCAACTGGCAGCTGAAGTGGGGGTTGGGTTGGGGGCAGTCTTGTAGGACTGAGTCCTTGACGTGTGAGATCTGCACTAACCCCAGATAATGTCAGAACTGAATTGAGGCATAGGACATACAGTGGTGTCTGGACTGCTGGAGAATTGGTTGCTATGAGAAAACCCCACACACGTTTAGTGACCAAAAGTCAAGTATTGAGAGTAAAGTGAAGAGAAACAAAAGAATATTCCTTTCACATATAGAAATATGTAGAGTATGAATATACACGGGTGTGAGTATATGTCTATATATTTCTGGCTGAGAAGACCTAGACACAAAGACTCTCAGGATCAGCAAGCACACCTTACACCCTAATTTTGGTTTCTAAGACCATTCTCTAATAAAAGAGACCAGGGCTCCTGGAGAAATAGTTGATTCTAGGCCTGGGGCAACAAACATGTAAGATGAGCCTGGAGTAATTTGTGCCAGTGTATTACTTCTTTCTTACTTCCTGGCACTACTAATAATTTATGTAATAATATATAACATATATATAAAATAATAAAATATAATTATATCTAATAATAACCTCACAATGATGTGGGTGTGACAAAGGAACCAACTGGAACAATTTTAGCAACATAATAAACTAGCATTGGTCGATAACCCGAAGCCTAGAATAAATATCTATGAATTCATGCTGATGTAAGTAAAAAACCAACCAAACAAACAAATAAATATATGGGAGAAAAAAGACAAATATCTTATGCAGAAAAATCCCAAATAATTTATGTGGACAGTCTGCCCTCAAGGGCAATGAATATCTATCCCTTCCTCAAGTGTGGGCTGTGCATTGTGAGGTCTTACCAAAGAGGACAGTACAGAAATGGAGAAAGAAAGGGATAACTTTACATTGGAGAAACCTGACAATCACTCCCTCAGCCAGGTGATCAAGGTCAACACCAACAGTGATGAATCATGTTGACAGAGCATGCCCTTGATAGGATGTACTGAGAATGGTATTTTCCCTCTGTGGGCTTCCTCTCCAAAGCCCATAACCCCGGGCTAACCGGGAGAAAAAACATCAGACAAATCCCAGTGGAGGGTCATCCTTCAAAACACCTGACGGGTATGCCTCAAAACTGTCAAGGTCATTAGAACCCAGGCAAGCCTGAGAAACTCTCAGAGCCAAGAGGCACCTAAGCAGACAGGATGAATAAATGTCATATGGTATCCTGAATGAGATCCTGGAGAAGAAAAAAGGACATTAGATAAAAAGGAAAGAAATCTGATGAACTGTGGACTTTAACAATCATGTGTCAATACTGGCTCATTAAACATAAAAAAATGTACAGTACTAATGTCAGATGTTACTAACGGGAAACTATGGGAATTTTTATACAACCTTCGCAATTTTTCTGTAACTCTAAAACTGTTCTAAAAGATGAAGTTTATTTAAAAAAATCCAAACAGCAATCATGCATCACAGAGATCCCAGTCAGCCATATCCCACTTCACTGTGGGTTGCTTTCGATAACAAACAGAAGCTAGTTGCTCCAGAATCCCCAAATGCTGGGCCCAGGGGCTGTGTCCTCACAATACACAGGGCAGGCCCGTGAGCTGTCTGCCCTGGATTCAATCCCTGAATCAAATTAATGTGCACGTGATATGAGTTTTAGATTGTGGAAAGGGGGGGTTTAACATTTGCGTGTTTGACATAGGGACGAATAACCTTAGAGCATGATTTTCAGAAGGGCCAGAGAGGGCTTTTCAATCAGCAGCAGGTAGCCTAATGATCACCACCCCACCCCTGTGTGCCGGACAATGGGAATTCCAGGAGGAGAGAAAAGCACAAGGATACACAGGAGAGAGACCTATCAGAACTGCCAGATGGGCTGGTATGGTCCATTGTCATGAAGGCCACATTGCAATCCAGCAGGAGCCAGGCATTTGAGTCAGAAAAGCTGCCTGGGTTCCTGTCACGAGTCACTAGGAAGACCAGGTGCCATCAGTGCTGGTGCTCAAGACTCGAGCTTCTGCACCACTTCATTTACACTTCTGGAAGTAAACTCTCCAAATGTAGGTTAAAAAGGGAGAGTCTCATCTCCGTACCTACAACTGACGTAATCAGAGGGTTCCCTTGTGACATTTCAACACGTCCCATGAAGCAAGCACGCTTAATGTAAACATTGGTGCACCTACATTCAGCGATGGCATGACTGTCAATATGACAGGAATGCAAGCTGAGCTGCCAGACAGGCCACCTCGTTTTAGAGGCTCCACCTTCCAACACAAGCAAAGAAAATAAAAGCACTAGAGCTGTGAGACCCCCATGGCTGACAGTTCAGATTCCTCGGGAGAAAGGTAGGGACCCAGCCAAGAATCTGGCTTTCCTAGCCATCACACCCATGGCATTCATTTACTTGTGCAGCTGAGATCTTTGCCCTGGGGAACGTCTAAGGGTAGAGAGTTTGTATTACCACCCAATACCACAATGGAATATTCTCGAAGAACTTCTCCAACGCTGTCATCTCTATTCTTCTGTAATGATGAGGTTAATATAAAAAACTAATTTGCATTTTGGAAAAATCTACTATAAAAATAAATACATATCATTCATATCTAATCACTAAAGTGTCAATCATATATGTCAATAATTTAGACATATAAGGAGAGACAGTTCACTGCTCATGAGGGCAAAACTCCTGACCCAAAATAAAAAAAGAATGTACCTTAATAAAATTTACACCAACGCCAGCTAATGTAAGAAGTCAAAGAAAGCTGTCGGATTTCTCAGGCCATCCTCAAAGGAAAAACTGGACGTAAACAGGAACTGTAAAAGGAAGGCAGTATAAAAATTCAGAGAATGAGGGCACCTGGGTGGCTCAGTCGGTTAAGCAGCTGCCTTCGGCTCAGGTGGGGATCGAGTCCCACATCAGGCTCCCTGCTCAGCGGGGAGCCTGCTTCTCCCTCTGCCTGCCACTCCCCCTGCTTGTACTCTTTCTCTCTCTCTGTCAAATAAATAAATAAAATCTTTAAAAAAAAATTCAGAGAATGAAATATGAAATCATGACTCCAGTGTAATTCTATAGCCATAATTTTACATGTAAACACTGAATTTAAAATGCAAAATCTGTGGTAACCTCTAGATCACTGACACTCAATTATTTATACTGGTTATTTATAGGTAGCTTCTAATGGAAGTCAATATTGAATATTTTTAAATGGGAAAACAAAAACCAGGGAATAAATTCTCATTTGGCCAGAGAGCTTTGAGAGAGTGTTTCCTGAAGGGAGGACAAAGGGCTAGGTGGTCTCTCGAGTTCCCTTTCAGCCTGCAATGCTGTGATAAATGAATAGAAGTGGTAAGAAGCAAAGCTGAGTGCAGTCAAACCACACACAATAACGCTACACTTACCTAAAAACCTAATACTTGGATTTTAAGCACAAGTCTTTGCAAAATGCATTCTAATAGTGCACACAGGGGTAGGTAGGGTTCAGTTGGAAACTGTAGAGAAGTTCTAAAAACGCCCCTCTCAGAAAACAACCCCAATAAGCAGTCAGCCTGATGAGTCTGGCAGGGGGCCGGTCACAGTGAACTGCCTCCTGAAAGGACATCTCACTCCACATATAAGTGAAATCATAAGGTGTTTGGCTTTCTCTGTCTGACTTATTTCACCTAGCGTAATACCCTCTAGGTCCTGCATGGAATCTAAAACAAAACAAGACTAAACAAAGAAAGAGAGAAATAGACCCACAGATACAGAAAACAACCTGTGGTTGCCAGAGAGGGGGATGGATGAAAGAGGGGAAGGGCATTAAGACTGGAACAACCTTCCAGTCATAAAATAAATAAGTCACGGGGATGAAAAGTACAGTGTAAAGAACATAGTAAATAATATTATAATAATGTACACCATCTGTACGATGACAGATGGTGACTACACTGAGTGTAGAGGGTGAGCACTGAGTAATATACAGAATTATCAATTTAGTATGTTGTACACCTTAAACCAATGTAACATTGTATGTCAACTATACTTCAGTAATAAAAATAGAAAGAAAAAAAGAACACCTTACTTCCTGTGCTGACACCACGTGGATGTGCAGGGCACCTGTCCTGGAGGGGGACAGCGGGGGGGACAGGGCACAGGTGCAGCCAATGGGCACTAATGTCCCACTCCTTCTAGCAGTGATGCCCCTCTTTCCTGATTTCTATTCCTTTTTAGTGATAACATTTTCCCCAAAGTTTTATCTATTTTCTCTTATTCCCAAGGACACGTAATCAAAATTATTAGTTTCTGAGGCTGTCCTACGTTATGGGTTGAACTGTGTCCCTCTAAAATTCTTGTTGACATCCTAACCCCTAATCCCTCAGGATGTGACCTTGTTTGGAAACAGGGTCATCGCAGATGTTGTGAACTCAGATGAGGGACACTAAAGCAAGATGGGCCCTAATCCTATTATGACTGGTTTCCTTATGAAAAGGGGAAATTTGGACATGGAGACATAGGGACAATGTCATGTGAACAAGCAGCCAGATACTGGAGGGATGTGTCTACAAACCAAGGAGCACCAAAGATGGTCAGGAAACCACCAGAAGTTAGGAAAGAGGCCTGGAACACATCCTCCTTCATGACCCTGAAAAGTATCAACCCTGGGGCACCTGGGTAGCTCAGGCAGTTAAGCATCAGGTCATGATCTCAGGGTCCTGGGATGGAGCCCCATGTCCAGCTCCCCGCTCAGTGGGGAGTCTGCTTCTCCCTTCCCCCTACTCGTGGCTCACTCGCTCTCTCGCTCTCTCAAATAAATAAATAAAATCTTAAAAAAAAAAAAAAAAGTATCAACCCTGCTGACACCTTGCTCTGGGTCTCCAGAGCTGTGAGATACATTTCTGCTGTCTAAGCCCCCTGACTTGTGGTACTTTGTTACGGGAGCCCTCCCTAGCAAACAAATATAAACCATAATGTTAACTTTACACAGGCTGTAACGTAAGCTTTACACAGATGTTCCCGCACCTTCCCTGGGATATGATAACCCAGAAAACAAGTGAAGAAGGCCCTGGGGAGACCCTGTCATTGTCCTGCTTCAAGGTGCATGCACATTCCTCATGGGAGGCCCCCAGGCCCTCAACCAGAAACTAAATGACTCTCCCTAACAAGCTCAGAGATGTACACTGCCCACTGCAGACAGAATACGCTTTATCTTGAATGGGCATCTCAGTTTTTCAAGACGGTAAGAATTGTACAGCAGTTTCCTTTCTCATATCAATCAATTCTAAGAGGACTGTTTCTGTCATTAGAGGATTCTATGGGCAAGATCACAGAGTCTCTGCTATTATGTTAAGCATGTGAACAAAATATTCGATATTGAACTAGGACTTTAAGTTGAATTTCACTTTAATTTATTAAAACACTTCAATGTTGAAATTTACACCACTTCTTCCATTGAGTAGTGGAGTGTAATTCTGGTCCCCTTGCATATGGGTGAGACTTGGTGACCTCCCTGATCATGAAACGTGACAGAGGTGACATTCTGGGACACAGGAGGCTGAATCATAAGAAGCCTGGCAGCTTACACCCAAGTCTCCTAGGAAGCTCACCGTGGGAGAAGCCGGCTACCACGTAATCAGTACAACTACCATGAGATCACCATGCTCTAAGGAAGCCCAAAGGAGCCACATGGACCACATGAAGAGACAGGGGTGTCAGGCCAGCCTCCCTGCTCCAGCCATCCCAGCTCAGGCACCGTGCATGTATATGAGCGAAGGAGCCTTTTGAATAGTCCAGTTCCAGCAGACAGGACATGAAAAAGAATCAGGGAACCCAGCTGATAGCCAGAACCTAGTCCCCAGACCTATGGCCCCAGTACAGCCATCCTAGCCATGTCCAGTCATGGTAAGGCTCCAGTCACTGGTAAGACAGCCCAAGGTGCCCTGCCTAAATTCCTCACTCACACAATGGTGAGCATAAGAAAAGGGTGGTTGTTTAATGCTGCTAAATTTCAAGGTGGTTTATTATGCAGTAATATTGATAACTGGGATACCCTTTCTGTGAAGTATTTTTTTCCTTTAGAGCCTCTAACTGAGTTAGGTGGGTTTCTCCGGAAGCTGTAGTATAATTGAAATTCCATTAAAGATGGTTTTTAACAAACAAGCGAGACTCATACATCTTCCTATTACAGAGGACTGCAGTGTCTTTGTCAAACTGTGAAGTTTATACTGTGAAGTTACCTGTGAAGTTACCTGGTAACATCTTATACTGTGAAGTTACCTGGTAAAACATGTATCTCACGTTTATACCCCCCAACAGCTGCCCGACTGAAATGGAGACTAAGTCAGGATAGAAGAGCTATTTACAGCAAGGCTTATAAGCAAAGTGTGATTCAACTTCACCGTAATAGAAATTGCAATTAAAGTGAACTTGAGGGGTCACTTATATGCTTCACTCCTCTCATTTCAAGAAGGCATCAGACATGCCAAAGACAGTGTGGCCAGAGATCATGGAAAATGGGCCACAGGTCACCCACCCAGGCGTTACCTCCAGACAAGGCAGCCCCACATGACCTGAGAGATGTCTCCCCATGGTGTCTCTTCAGAGACACAGCCCCAACCCCTCTCTGCTGGTTGTCTGCCCCAGCTTTAGAGGAAAAACATCTTGCTCAGGTCTTAAAAAATATTCCTTGTTCGCACAACATAAACCCTTTTCCTATTGCCACGTTCGTCTCAACTCAGACTTTCCAACCAATGATAACTGGAAGTGTGGTATCTGCTTTATAGAAAACCTGCACCACACGACTTTCAACTGAACAATGAAAACCAACACTGTTTTAAAATCAAAAGTAAACAATCAAATGCTCCTAGCAACCGAAATTTGCTGGCACCTTTAGGAATACTCTTCTCAAATACACAGCTACACGGTCTCCTCAGAGCCTCAGGTCAAGCCTGTGTCAGCCCCATTCCCACAGTTGGTTCCTAGTGGAGCATTCTTCAAATACAGGTCTACCAGATGCCAGAGCCTGCAAGGAGAAGGTCTGGGTGGTACCAGCCTAATGCCATCCTTCCAGCAAGGCCCAGGTCCTCTCATCTGGGCAGTGCACACATCTACACGTTTCTTATCCCAACTCCACCCCAGCATCTAGTTGGGCAACCTAGAGATCTCTTCCCCAGATCCTCAGGTCTGAGGTTATTTGTTTAAAGCACAGTGAGGTTTTGATTACCCTGTTGTTAGGGAAAAATGGTTTTTAAATTATGTAAGGCAGGCAAAATTAGGGATTATGAATTTTCTGCAGCCTTCAAAGAGGGTATTATGTAGCTGTTAAAAAGCAAACTGGCTGGGGCTGATTTTTCTGACCTGAAGGAACGTGCCAATGCTAAGTGGAAAGTAGAAAGCTGATGGAGACTGTGTATCATGTAAATCCATTTCCCATTAAAACAAAATCAGAGAACAAAAAACCCTCTTTGCGTACCTAGGTGTAGGAAGGAGCAGAATGATGTGGGTGGAGACTCGCAAACCTCCAACTTAGGTCAGCTAGGGAGGGTCGGTCAGAGCAAGGGGGCCTGCCTGCCTCTTCTGTAGACGTTCCCCTACTGTTTGGCTGGTCACAAGGAGACTACTGTGCTGGTAATTTTGGAGTGTAGGGCAGAAATTGCAGAGAAATAAATAGCTACGTAGAGCAAGCAGTCAAAGAGGACAGGTACATCACCTGTGGCTGAGCATCTAGACTTTGAGATCAACCCCAGGGGAGAGTAATTTAAAATCAGAGACTAGTAATAGTTTAGATCATTGAGGGCCTTAGTTGAGCTCTTTACATACACTGTCATTCATTTTTTTTTCTTCTAAAATGTATTGCCTTAACTATTTCTAAGTGTACAGTTAAGTGGTATAAATACATTCACACTGTTGTGCAACCATCACCACCATCTATCCCCATAACTCTTTTATAAATCTTGTAAAACTGAAACCTTGTACCTATTAAATAATAACTCCCCATTCTCCCTCCCCCAGCCCCTAGCAATCACCATTCTGCTTTCTATCTTTATGGTTTTGACTACTCTAAGGACCTTATGTAAGTGGAATCATACAGTATTTGACTTTTTGTGACCGGTTCATTTTACTTAGCATAATGTCCTCAAGGTTCATCCATGTTGTAGCAAGTGCCAGAATTTCCTTCCTTTTTAGGGCTGACTAGTAGTCCATTGTATGTATAGATCACATTTTGCTTCTGTTCATCCACAGAAGGACACTTGGGTTGCTTTGATGTTTTAGCTATTGTGAATAAAGCTGTTAAGAAAATGGGTGTACAAATATCTCTTTGAGACCCCACTTTCAATTCAATTCTCTCAGAAGTGAGAATGCTAGATGATATGATAATTCTATATTTAATTTTTTGAGTCACCTCCATACTGTTTTCCATGGCAGGTGCACTATTTTATATTCATACCAACAGTGCACAAGGGTTCCAATTTCTCCACATCCTGACAAACACTTGCTGTTTTCTGGGGGTTTGACAGTAGCCATCTTACTGGGTGTGAGGTGGTATCTCATTATAGTTTTGATTTGCATCTCCCTAATGATTAATGACATTGAGCATCTCTTCATGGGCTTGTTGGTCATGTGTAGATCTTCTTTGGAGAAGTGTCTATTCGGGTCTTTTGCCCATTTTTGAATCAGGTTGTTTTGTTGTTGAGTTTTAGGAGTTTTCTATATATTCTGGGTAGTAATCTTTTATCAGATATATCATTTGCAAATACTTTCTCCCGTCCTGTGGGTTGCCTTTTCACTCTGTGGGTAGTGTCTTTGACATACAAAAATTCTAAATCACTTAAATGATTTAGAATTAAATCATTAAGTACTGTACTGGGGCCATAGGTCTGGGGACTAGGTTCTGGCTATCAGCTGGGTTCCCTGATTCTTTCTCACGTCCTGTCTGCTGGAACTGGACTATTCAAAAGACTCCTTCGCTCACACACATGCACGGTGCCTGAGCTGGGATGGCTGGAGCAGGGAGGCTGGCCTGACACCCCTGTCTCTTCATGTGGTCCATGTGGCTCCTTTGGGCTTCCTTAGAGCATGGTGATCTCATGGTAGTTGTACTGATTACGTGGTAGCTGGCTTCTCCCACGGTGAGCTATCCCATGTTACAGATGAGAAACTGAGACACAGAAAGAGAAGTAATTTCCCTTAGATCCCAAGTCAATGGTACAGCTGGGATTCTGACCTGGGCAGCCCACACCCTAATGCTTTCACATAGCATGTTGTGGCACTTAATAGTTGTGTTGACTTCAAGTAAATCACTCAGTGCTTTTGAGGGTCATTTTCCTCATCTGTCAAAGGAGGATGCTAATACCCACATCTTTGCAAGGACTCCCTGAAGTGTTACATATACAAAAATAAGGCACCTCGCCAGGTGCCTGAACAGAGGAGGTACTGCAGAATCGGTGTCACTGTTACCACCATGTCTGTGGCTGTCACCACCCTCAGTGCAGCCTGAATCCCACGGAGACGGGACCAGCACTGCGGGCTGTGGGCAAGGTGGTACCACAGCTGCTGGCACAGGGCTGTGCAGAGACCGGAGAGCGAGAGTCGCAGCCCCTGTGGATCTAAAGAGTACAGAGAAGGAGGTTACGAGATGGGAAAGGGCTTAGAATGGGAGACAAGGCCAAGCAACTGGGCTGGCAGAAACTGACCACCCAGATAGGGGCTGGCCAGTGAGGGCCTGGCTCCCAGCTCAGGACGAAGAGCACAAATAAGGGACGTAGAGGCAGGACAGCCAGCGACGGTTTCTTTGTGCAGGAAACAGGCCCCTCTACCTGAGAAGCCATCCAGGAGGTCTGGCTGACTCACAGCCCAGCATTCTGCTGAGCATTTGGCCCAAATGCTCCAACTGATGATATCCTTTAATATCTGTTAAACACTTATGCAGAACAGGAAGAAACTACTTCCCTTTTAATAAAAAATGTTATGCCCTCTTCTGTAATTGTCAAATAAGTTTTTTTTTTAAAATACCATTCTCCAAATAAAACAACTCTAAGAGGCATAGTAAATGCTTAAAATTTAGATCATAAAATGAATTACTGATTCCCAGCAAACAACGCTCTCCCACTCAGTTTCAAATCATTAGCGGATTCTAACTGGGCCTCGGAGCCTGTCTCCGGCCCCGTTCTCCACATTTGGGACTTGGCCCAGGCAGGTCTTTACGTGAGCATTCTGTGTCCTCAAAGGGACTGCCAATCTCAGCAGGACTGGGCCAATTCCTAATTCACCAGCTTTAGCGTGAATCCAGCACCAGCCAAAGTCTCCATGACCAGGGCTGCATTTCTGAAATATTCCAGTGAGGTTGGGGCCTGGCACTAGATGAGGCCCCTGGCGGCTGCCCATTGTGCCCACTCCTCAATCCAGCTCCAAGGTAGATGAGAGGGGGCCAGTGAGTATCGAGACCTGTGGCACCAGGCTCTCTGAGATGTTATAAGCATGAGAGCGAAGGGGGACAGTAGAGAGAAAACCAGAAGGAAAAATAAAAATGGTTTCTAATGTCTAGAGAAATGGAGATGAAACAAGTAAACAGGACTTTATGGGGACAGAGTGGGGAGTGGCAGGGGAGAGCCCCTCCAAGGGCAGGTGCTGCATGGGGACAGGCCCGCCTGTGGCTTTGGAATGTGGGGCGAGCTTTGAAGCAAAGGCATAAAGGGAATCTGCGCCTGTAACATGCACGGTCCTTCCCCTACCATATGTTGTAATAATACTTCAATCATTAGATCTGAACTAAATACAGATTTAATTTACCAAATAATATTTTAATGACAACAGCAGGAGCCTCCAGCCGTGCTCCAATTTATGCATAACTTCAAGATAAATTATATCTTTTGACTTGCAGAGAAAGACGTCTAATTAGGAAGACTTTCAAATATAAAGAACTGTCACTGTAAGGCATGTAATCTCATCGCTCCGAAGTCATTTATTAACATATGAAAATGTTACCATTGCATAAACTGGCTATGGAAAACACGGTCCTGGTATTGCCTCCAAGGTGGACCGTGACAGCAAAGGTGCTGGCTCAGCCCTCTCCTGATGTCATTGGCCATGGCCATCCATCCCTTCCTTTTAGATGTAGCCACATGATGCGTATGGTTTGCCATAAAAGATTCTTTTTTATTTCCTGTTATTATATCCTGATTTTCTAGCTGGGTATAGGTCTGAATTAGAAATTGTATCAAGCTGAGAGATTTAAGATTCTCTTTAAGCACTGGGGTTTAACAGGTTTTCTTAAGGGTTGCTTCAAAGTTAGGGCAAGATTAAATTATTAAGACGTCTGTCAATCAACTGCAATCATGGGAGCCAGAGAAAGACAGTAAAATGGCCATTAATTCTTCAACCTTGCCCCAAATGAAGGCAGAATCATGCTGTATCCAATTCAGTACATATGCCAGGTTTTGCGGGGGCATAAAGAAATATTTCATATGATGTCAGCCTGGAGGGTCAGGAATGATGCCTCTGTGGGTTCTGTTGGATGAATAGGAGCTTGCCAACTGGACTGACTCCAGGAAAGCATTTCAGGAAGAGGTTAGCATGGGTAATACGTGGAGCCTTGAGACAAAAACACCACAAGAGGGTACTGCAGGCTGGGCAGGTGCTGTTTGCTAATAAATTTGGTATTTTCTTCTACAGACAGTGGGGGTGGGGCATAGAAGGGCACTGAGCAGGGTGGCAAAGTGACTATGACAGTGAGGAGGATGGATCTGGAGCCAGGCAGAGGTGGTCAGAAGACCAGTGATGGGGAGGGACTACAGAGAAGCATGCTATGTTTTCTGATCAAACGTGTTTGCAGTGTCCCCGGGAAAGCTCACTCAGATCAGCTCACCCAAAACTAACTGGGACAGCAGCCGTTCTAATAAACCTAAGCCTAAGTGGGGCTTTGAGGATAACACCACACATAGAGCTATACAATTTCTAAAACTTTTCCCTTTTCTTTTAACAGAAAACCAGTTATTATCCTGGGAAAGCTACTATCATTCCCCGGCCCTACACTTGTTACCTGGAATGTTGCTAACCTGATTTTTAAAATAGAAATATAGGGCGCCTGGGTGGCTCAGTCGGTTAAGCGACTGCCTTCGGCTCAGGTCATGACCCTGGAGTCCCGGGATCGAGTCCCGCATCGGGCTCCCTGCTCAGCGGGGAGTCGGCTTCTCCCTCTGACCTTCTTCCCTCTCGTGCTCTCTATCTCTCATTCTCTCTCTCTCAAACAAATAAAATCTTAAAAATAAATAAATAAAATAAAATAGAAATATAAAAGCCACAGTGACGATCTGCAGTGTGGCTGAGGAAATCACACGTGCAAAGCTCCACCGATGCACAAGTCCCAAACCCCTGCAAGGATCAGCAGCCCCGCTTCCAGATTTCCACAGTGTCAGAGCCACGGACTGTCTACTCCTATTCCTCTACACCCCCCTGAGTTTTGTTTTGACTCTATTTTTCCCTTTCCAATTAAATGCTTCCTTTCTTCATTACTCAGACACACCAGGCACCATGCTGGTATGGAGCAGGTATGTGGCTATGAGCGAGCCGGAACCAGCTTCCACACCTGGGGCTGACATTCCTGTGAAGGTGTCAGCACCCATACATCTGGTCAGCAAGCACAGCTGGGCAGAACACTCCCAAGGAGAGGTCAAGGTGCCTTTTGCAGCCCAGGTAGTAGACCCTTCTCGTTCAAGCACACCTCCCTAGCTGTGGCAAAGTTGCAGCTGAAATCTAGACTAGAATTCCTCCTTTCCAGCCTGGCATTTTTTCTAGCACATTCTCTCTGCTCATTCATTGTTTGGTTTCTTTGTTTGTTCATTCATCTGTCTGTACGTCTGTGCCCTTGTCCGTTCATTCTTTCAGCGTTCGGCCAGTTATTCATCCATCAAATATACACACAGCAGGCACCGAAGATGCTGGCCTCCGGCCCAGCTGAACTGCAAGGTGCTGAGGCGTGAGGTGTTATAGCAGGCTGATGGGTGCTGCACCCAGTCCAATGCGGGCGCCTTGGGTGCACCTGCTGGTGAAAGCTGAGTGAGCCTGGAAGGCTCAGCGAAGGCTTCACAGAAGGGGCCCCCACCGAACTAGAGAATGAGCAGGAGTTGTCCCTTTTGCAATGCGCAGTGCGGGCTGACCTGCGCCAGACACTACACAGACCCTAGGCCTGCCCTCCCAGAAGTCACAGTCAGGAGGCAGGGAGGTGGGAAGCAAAGACCCTGCACCCTGGGACGAGTGCTCTGGAGGAAATAAACAGGCTACATGATGGGGAGGCATGGGGGCCTTCTGTGGAGGAGGTGGTAGCAGCTGGGCCCAGGGCCTGCATAAAAGGAGCCTGGGGAAGAGCATTCCAAACATAAAGAAAAACCTGGGGCGTTCCAGAACATGTCAGGAGGCCAGCGAGGCTGGTGCACAGGGCACTGCTGGATGCAGTCAGCAGCTTGGGCAAAGCATTGCAGGCCAAGGGGAAAAGTTTGATTTTTTTTTTTCTACGTGTGATGAGAAGCCACTGAAAGGTTTGAGAAGACTCACTGACAGGTTCCCATGTGTATCTTTAAGGAGGCAGACTGGTCAGGCCCCCAAGCCCACAGTGGGGGTTTTCCAGGCAGAAAAGGCTGCCCCTCCCTCTAGATGATGCAGCAGGTCCCAGCCTTCACCTCGTGGCCAGGGCCCCCGTGCAAGGCAGAGGGTTCCCTGATTCTGACCTCTGCATAGATTAAGGGGTGGTGGCAGGAGATGGTAGCTGGAACACAAGAGGGGGCTGTAAAGACCGAGATGAGAGGGCGCCTGGGTGGCTCAGTTGGTTAAGCGACTGCCTTCGGCTCAGGTCATGATCCTGGAGTCCCGGGATCGAGTCCCACATCGGGCTCCCTGCTCAGCGGGGAGTCTGCTTCTCCCTCTGACGCTCTTCCCTCTCATGCTCTCTATCTCTCATTCTCTCTCTCTCAAATAAATAAAATCTTTAAAAAAAAAAAAAAAAAAAGACCGAGATGAGAAAATGGACCGCAGGTAACTTTTGAAGGAAAACCTGGCAGGATTGGATGTGCACTTGTGTGGGACGGCGAGGCAAACCATTGTTAAGTATTCCTTGCATCTTAGTTATATATTATCTTTAAGGCCCTTTTGGAAGCTTTCAGTGTTATAGAAATGCTTCAAAGCTGCAGGGTTTTTTTGATCGTGCGCATGCCCTCGTTTATCAACCTGCCCCGCTATGGATGGACTCTTGCTTGTTTGCCGTCTTCTGCATCGCATACAGTGTTGCCCTGAGGCATCACTTCAGGGTGCCTGATCTGGGATTCCTGATGCCAAGAGCGAATTCACCTCTGGTCGGTTTAACACCACCAAGAATTCCTTCTGGGGGCTATAACATTTTACACTCCTATTAGCACAGTATGAGAGGACCAGTTTCCCCACAGCCTCATCAAGGTTGTGGGTTTCCGCCCAATTTGATAGGTGAAACATGCACCTCAGTGTTGTTTTAATTAGACTTTCTGTTGTCACCAGTGACGTTCACAGTATTTCCATGGGGGTAAGGTCACTTGATTCTCCCTCTCTTTTTTTTTTTTTTTATGAACTCTCTCTCCATGTCCATTTTTCTCTTGGATATGTCTGGTCTTTCTCTTATCAGTTTCCACAAAGAAGGAACTGTTGGTGATCTGAGTTGGAAATATTTTTCCCAGTTTGATATTTTGCTTTTGAATGCACTTGCTTTTTTTTTTTTTTTTTTTAAGATTTTGTTTATTTGACAGCGAGAGAGGAAACACAAGCAGGGGGAGTGGGAGAGGGAGAAGCAGGCTTCCTGCAGAGCAGGAAGCCCGATGCGGGGCTTGATCCCAGGACCCTGGGATCATGACCTGAGCCGAAGGCAGACGCTTAACGACTGAGCCACCCGGGCGCCACTGAATGTACTTGCTTTTTTATTGTTATTTATTTATTTTTAATGTAGTTGACGCGCAATGTTACATCTGTTTCAGGTGTACAAGTCAGTGATTTGACAAGCTGATACATGGGGCTGTGTTCACCGCAAGTGTAGCTGGCCCTCTGTCCTATAACATCCCTATTGCAATATTGTTGACTTTACTCCTTACGCTCTGCCTTTTATTTCAGTGACTTACTCATTCCATAGCTGGAGGCTTGCATCTCCCTCTCCCCTTCCCCCATTTTTCCCAACCCCCAACACCTCTCCCCTCTGGCAACCATCAGTTTGTTCTCTGTATTTGTAGGTGATTCTGCTTTTTGTTTATTCAGTTTTTTTTAGATTCCCTTTATGAATGGAATCATATGGTATTTGTCTTTCTCAGCCTGACTTTTTTTTTCCACTTAGCATAATACCCTCTGCGTCTATTGTCTCAAATGGCATGATCTCATCCATTTTTATCACTGTGTAATATTCCACTTTAGATATATACCACTTCTTTATCCATTCACCTATTGATGGACACTTACATTGCTTCAACATCATGCTGCAAAAAACATAGGGGTGCATATATCTTTCTGAGTTAGTATTTTTGTTTTCTCTGGGTAAATATCCTATAGGGAAATTACTGGGCCATACGGTATTTCTATTTTTAATTTTTTGAGGAACTTCCATGTTGTCTTCCAGTGGCTGTACCAATTTATGTTCCCACCAACATTGCACAAGGGTTTTTCTCCAGGACCTTGTCAACACTTGTTTCTTGTCTTCTTGATTTCAGCCATTCTAACAGGTGTGACTTCATATCTCATTGTGGTTTGATTCGCATTTCCCTGACGATTAGCGATGTTGAGCATCTTTCCTGTGTCTGTTGGCCAACTATATATCTAAGAATAAACTTAATCAAGGAGTGAAAGACCTGTTCTCTGAAAACTATAAAACAGTAATGAAAGAAACTGAAGATGATAAAAACAAATGGAAAGATATTCCATGCTCATGGACTGGAAGAACAAATATTGTTCAAATGTCTATACTACCCAGAGCAAATTACACATTTTATGCAGTCCCTATCAAAATACCAACAGCATTTGTCAAAGAATTAGAACAAATAATCCTAAAATTTTTATGGAACCATAAAAGACCCCAAATAGTCAAAGTAATCCTGAGAAAGAAGAACAAAGCTGAAGGTATGACAATTATGGACCTCAAGTTATATTACAAAACTGTAGTGATCAAAACAGTGCAGTGCTGGCACGAAAATAGATACATAGATCAATAGAACAGAATAGAGAGCCCAGTAATAAACCCACAATAATGTGGTCAATTAATCTTTGACAAAGGAGGCAAGAATATGCAAACGGGAAAAAGTCTTTTCAATACATGGTTCTGGGAAAACTGGACTGCTACATGCAAAAGAATGGAACTAGACTGCTTTCTAACACCATACACAAAAATAAACTCAAAGTGGATTAAAGACCTAAATGTGAGACCTGAAACCATAAAAATCCTAGAAGAGAACACAGGCAGTAATTTCTCTGACATTGGCCATAAAAACATCTTTCTAGATACGTCTCCTGAGGCAAGGGAAACAAAAGCAAAAATAAACTATTGGGACTACATCAAAATAAAAAGCTTCTGCACAACAAAGGAAACAATAAAAAAAAAAACCCCAAAAGACAACCTACTGAATGGCAGAAGATATTTGCAAATGATATATCCAATAATGGGTTCCTATCCAAAATATATAAGAACTTATACAACTGAACACAAACAATCTGTTTAAAAAATGGGCAGAGGACCTAAACAGACATTTTCCCAAAGAAGATGTACTTGCTTTTTTGAGTCATTAATTATTTTGCCATGCAAAAGCTTGGTACTTTTATGTGGTCACATTTATATTTTAAATTTACAACATTCACATTTAAAAAATTTTATAGCTGCACAGAACACTGAGCTGGGTAAAAAAGGAATGGGGAAGCTACTTGGCCCAGATTTAGAAAGATCTAAATGTAATGTTAATCTAAATGTAATGTCAAGTGGGAATAGCAAGTGGGTATAGAGTATGCTCTGAACACACCCGATCTCATCTCATCTCAGAAGCTAAGCAGGGTCAGGCCTGGTTAGTACTTGGATGGGAGAAAGAAGGGAAGGTGTGAAGCTATGCTCCTATTTGCTTATATTTTCACACAGGAATTGTGCCAGTTAATTTTACTCAGCTTGGTCAGGCTACGGCATCCCACTGTTTGGCCAAACACCAGTCTAAATGTTGTTGTGAAGGTATTATTTAGATATGATTAACATTTAAATCAGTAGGCTTTGCGTAAAGCAGATTACCCACCATTATGTGGGTGGGCCTCATCCAATCAGCTGAAAGCCTTCAGAACAAAAACTGTGGTTCCCTGAAGTAATTCTTCTCAAGACTACAAGATAGAAACCCTGCCTCAGTTTCCAGCCTGTTGCCTTGTGTGATTTGGTCTCAAGATTGTAACATCAACACTTAGCTGACTCTCTAGCCTGCTGATTTGTCTTCCAGATTTCAGATTTGCCAGCCCCTATAATTGCCTAAGCCAACTTCTTAAAATAACTCTCCCTCTCTCTCTCCCCCTCTCCTTATAAATATACACATACATATATATGTATATATGCATATGTGTGTACACACAGACACACACTCACACACATACACAATGGTTCTGTTTCTCCAGGGAACCCTGATCATAAAGGAATACTAGCAGGTTTCCACAAGAAATGAATAAAATAATTAGGCATAGGAGGGACAGGGGAAGGGTAGACTGGAACAGGATGGAAATAGGAATTCTCAACTTAGACTTTGTTATGCTCAGAAATTCTAAACTATATAAATATATTATCTATTCAAAATAGAAAATGAAGTTTAGGACAAAATCAACTTTTGGATATAAACTAAAACAAATGCCATATAAATTAAGGGATACATGTTATTTGCTGTGTATACATTTAAGACACACACACAAAAAGGAATTACCCAGTTTTATTCAGAAGATGAATTCCTGGGGCGCCTGGGTGGCTCAGTCGGTTAAGCGTCTGCCTTTGGCTCAGGTCATGATCCCAGCGTCCTGGGATCGAGTTCCGCATCGGGCTCCTTGCTCAGCGGGGAGCTGGCTTCTCCCTCTGCACCTCCCCCTGTGCATGTTCTCTCTCTCTCATTCAAATATAAAATAAAATATTTTTTAAAAAATAAATAAATAGAAGACGAATTCCTGAGAAGGCACTTTTTAAAGCACCAAGATATAATTCTTTTAAACATAATGCTACATATCATATTTAAAAATACACAATATTCTAGTATCTGAGAGAAGAATATGAGGTTGAGAAAGCATTGCACTTGGGGTGGGCAGACAGGGTTGCCCAGGGCTGACAGGAGCCGACCTCAGGTCCACCATGTGTCTCTGCTTTCTGCAGGAGGGTCCCCTCTACCGTGCAAGCGTACGTGGCCTCCTCAAACACAAGAGAGTCAATGCTCCTGGGCATAACACTCAGTGGCATCGGTTCTGAGCTCATCCTGGGCAATCAAGCCCCAACTGTCCATAGTGCCAACCTTGCTACACTCTAGTAGAGACTCTTCATCCTGTACCGCTCACTCTCCCAGCCCCTCAGGCCTGCTCCCTTGTCTTGGGCTCTGCTTTAGGGTAACCTAGAAACAACTCCAATGTGGAGAGTTCTTTGCATTCCAAGAAGATACCAAGGACCTGAGGTCCCTACTCACGTGTACCCCCAGGCATGCCTGCTTATTATGTCCATGTCCTGTCCAAATCCTTCAGTTGAGGCCACTGCCCATAAAACACATTCCCTAGTGAGGCAAAATAATGGTAAACATTGACATTGAATCCTTGCCAGATATTGATCCAAGCACCTTATTAACCATTTTAATTCTCAAATGGGGAAACAGAGGCACGGAGAAAGTAACTCAGTTTCCATGGTTACACAGCTTCTAAGTCTCAGAGTATAGTTCGGAATTAGGCAGGAGAGCTCTAGAGTTTGTTGTTCTTTAGGCAGAAGCTGTCCCATGTGAGGAATACCAAGATGAGAGGTGCCCCAGGCACACAGAAATCAAGAGGGGAAAGAACAGCCAGCAAAGGCAGGGAAGAAGCCAAAAGCAGAGAATGAAACCAGGCAGAAGACAAGGAAAGGAGCACACAGTAAACAGAGCATGATCACCAATTCCTGATGAAACACGCCGAGGGAGGGGGTCTCAGAAATGTCACCTGCTGGGCCCCTGTCAGGGTCTAGGAAAATGCCTGGAGCTGAAGTCCAGGCTGGGCTCTGCTGCCTCCACCAGGAGCCCTGGCTTGTTCTCTCTCGCTCCTCTGTGCCTCACAGAGCAGACAGAGAGAGCGACGGAGGTCAGTGGGTGAGGTCTTTGGTTTCCGTTTTCTCCATAAATTAATCCTATTAAAGTCAAATAATGATATTAACTAAATTCTTTATTTTATAGGATAGTTCCACAAAAGGCATTTTTATTTAGCTTCAAACAGTCCTTTCCAGCTGACTTCCAAATTCACTATTTCACTTTCCTATTATCTTTATCATCTTCTGTATAGACCAAGATTTATGTGGCCATTATTTAGATTTTTTTTTCCTCAAAAGATGATGTAAACTTCAGAAAATGCTCCAATTTAGCAGTTTCCATGTAGAGGACTGTTGGCCACAAATGAAAGCTAAGGCCAAACTCCAAAAGGGACCACTCATGTCTTAAAGGCATGGGTTCTGGGGGTGCCTGGGTGGTGCAGTCATTTGAGCATCTGATTCTTGGTTTCGGCTCAGGTCACAATCTCAGGGTCATGAGATCAAGCCCCACATCGGGCTCTGTGCTCAGTGCAGAGTCTACTGGAGATTCTCTCTCCCTCTGCCCCTCACTCTTCCTGCTCATGCACACTCTCTCTTTCAAATAAACAAATAAATCTTTTTTTTTTTTTTAAGGCAAGTTCTGATGAAATCTAGTCTTTCCCCAGCTTATTAGGGCATAAATTGAAACTTTAGGCATAGGCCAAGAATGAAAACTACAGCTTCTGATTTGCTTCTAATTTAATCTCTAGTTATTTATAGGTATTTATTTATTTGGGGGGGTTTCTTTTGCTTTTTGTATTATTATTTTTAAAATTTATTTTATTTTATTATGTTATGTTAGTCACTATACAGTACATCATTAGTTTTTGAGGTTGTGTTCCATAATTCACTGTTTTCACACAACACCCAGTGCTCCATGCAGTACGTATTTAGAGTCCACAGAAAAGTTTGGATTCACTTCAGAATGGCCTCTCACACACCATCATCTGAAATGCTCTTGAAAGGCTCTGTTTAAATACAACCTGGAATGGATCTTCCTTTGTTCTCAGACTTCTAAAAGAAGGAATCATTTCTTATCTTACATCTTACATATGGGTTCTTAATTTTGAAATTTAGATCTTTTTCACTTTTTTTCTACAGAGGGCATTGTTTTATTTTACATGCATACAAGGAAACACAAAGAGACTCAGGACTTCATCTCAAACTGAATGAGAAAAAGAAAACATCTCTGCTACAATAGAATAATTTTTACCTGAAAAATCATGGAGAAAGGAAAGTGCCAGAAGATGGACAAATTTTCAGTCACAGTGACTGAAAAAAAGGTTAAGGGCTAACTAGAACAAAGCTTCCACGTAAAGTTTGTCAACACCTACAGCGGCTCATAAAGAGTCAATGCTGGTTGATGAAGAGTAGCCTAGACTGCGTGATGCACAGTTCTTTCCCTGATAGGACCTAGGTAATGTAGACAGTGTATCTGGGTGGCAAAGATCAGCTGGATTTTGCATTTCTTTCTTGCAGTACAGAGCCTTGACCAAAGAATTCTATCTAGAGACCAACCTTCTTTTTCCCATCACCAGTGTCGATGGGAGGCATGGAGAGTCCAGTTTAACAAATTTATAGAGAACACAACCTGAGACAAATGGGGAGTATCGTTATATTACTGAATCAGGGTCTGAGAGGTTAATAGGCTTCATGGAGTGAGAAGGAATTTATACAGGATGAAGAGCCTATCTGGTACTTGGGTTCCAAAAAAATCAACTTTAAGTTTCTGAATTCTGAATTCACTGATTCATTCCAAAAATATTGCCTTGTGTCTTCAACATGCCAGGCACTGTTTTCAGGATGGCGATGCATCAGTGAATTAAACCAAAAAATAAACTTCATGGAGTGAGAGGACAAGGAACGAAATAAATCATATAGAGCATTAAAAGGTGGTACGGGGTGGGGGGAACTGAAACAGGGGAAGGGGCTAGAAGGTGGAGCAGCAAATTTAAATGGGGTTGGCCGCACTGAAATAGACCAGCAGAGCTGCCACTCTCTAGGGTCAGAATGTTCTAGACTCAGGAAACAGTGAGAAAGAGTGTGGCCGGAGCTGAGTGAGCAAGGGGAGTCCAGTGGGAGAGGAAGGTGGTCACAGACGTGGGGAGCTCTGGCTTCTATTCCGAGGAAATGGGGACCCTCTGGAGAGTTTCCAATATGAGAGCGACAGGTCTGACAGAAGGTTTGGAGGAATCCTTGTGGCTCACAAGAGTAGCTCAGTGGAAACAAGTTTCTGTGGCTTCCTTAATGTGACCCGTGACTTCACACAACCTTAAGAAAAATCCAGCCCCAACAGAAAAACCGCCACAGGCCATAAAGTATCCACACAAGAAGAATTCACACAACTACCAGAAGCTAGGGGAGAGACAAGGAAGGAAGGATCCTCCCTCAGAGCCTCTGGAAGGACCCAACCCTGCTCTTGGACGTCTGGCCTCCACAACTATGAGAGAATAAATTTCTATTGTTTAAGCCACCAAGTCTGTGCTAATTTGTTATGGCCACCTTGGGAAACAAATATAGTTTCTGTGTGGAAAAAGCAGTGTCCTGCATTATGGTTTTCCTTCCACATGAAACCCGACTTCAGGTTCTGCTTGCTGACCCAACCTCTGCTGCTAGGAACACTTGGGCTTCTTCGGATCCCACTCCCCACAGCTACGCAGTCTCTCATCCGCCTGGAAAGAGGAAAAATTTTGTTTTTATAAAAAAATATTTCCTTGAGGATTTCACAGAAAAATAAAGCAGTCAGAGTGAGAGAAAATTTGTAACTCCCAAGGGGCCCACATATGATTCCAGAAGGAGGGAGAAGCAGGTGACACCACGGCCTCCGGCCTGGACAGTGTGGCATGGGGTGAGGACAGGTATAAAGAAAAAGAGACAAAGAGGCATGAAGTGGTGAGCCAGTGGGTGCAGAGGGCAGATGGAGGAAGAGATGTTAGCCGCCTACAATGGGCATAAAATTTTGGGAAAGAGGAGAGAGACTCAAACTGGATCTTCATGATTCTTTTTATGTGATGGGCTGTGCGGCCCATCCCCCACCCCAGGGACGGCCACTTTAAGGAGACTCACGATTATGATCTAATGCCATAGTCTTCATTCAAGGTGCAGGAGCCACCCCAAGGTTGGGCCCCAGGGGGCCCCAGTGATGACAGAGCGACATTTTGGAAACTATTATCAGGAAGTGTGGGAACCTCAGTCTAAAACCGTCACCCTAGGTCTGAGCAAAGAGTACATTTTCACAAGCCCACCTAATAAATTTATGTTGCAAAAGAGTGACAGCTCTGCAGACCCAAGCCATCCTGGTTTTTATAACAAAACTGCAAAGGCAAAGAGACATCACAGGGAACACGTCAATTTTGCAACCATTTGTAGGAAATTTGCAAGTGGATAAAGAGCTTTTCATGACACTCTGAAAGAACAGTTAGTTGAGGACATCCACAATGGTTATTTTTATACTCTCCTGCACGGAAACCCATTTTGTTTATAATTTATGACTTCTGATTAGAATTACAATTTGTCTGTCTGATCCTTCCTAACAGACTGTGAGCTGCTTGATGCTGGGACTTCACTTAACTCATGTTTGAACCTTAGCAATGAGTAACATAGACTTTACAAGGGCTGGGATAGCGACACGTTCGCCAATGTTTCCATGTACCTGTACACCTATCAGTGGATTGCGGTTAGGTTACGGGCCAGGAACAGAAATATGAGGATTAGCGGTCAGAGTTCTAGAAAACCAGGTCTGACACCCAGAACATCAGGAAGAGGTGCTATTAACAAAGGTGTACCAGAACCAGGGAACTGAGCCAAGATCTGGGGGCTGGCAGGAAGGATAGATTGGGGCTGGTGGTAACACTAAGTTCTAATTGTTACCTAGAACAGTTCAGGGCGGAGAGCAGCCAGAAAAGTCCACAGATGCACCTTTTGCAGTTCTTTAAAACACAACCAGCTGTTGTCATCTTGACTTTTTTGCCTCTGTCACTGGGCATTCTATGGTGTCACGACACTCCACTTGGCTGCCTCTGAGCACTCTTGACACCTGGAATTATTTACTTGTTGGCATTCTTGTTCAACAGACCACTAGCTCCAGACTGTCGTTTGTCCTTGCATTCTTAACACCCGTGTTCTCGCTCAGAGGCTCCTTCAAGTGAAAACACGGGTTGGGTGAATGAACAAACAGGATCCATTTCACAGGCAAACCCCTGCACGCCTACCCTGCCTCACCTGATACATAAACCCACGTCCTGGTGATACTGAGTGCAACTGGGCAGAGAAAATAATACAATTATATATAAATCTAAGGACAAGTTGGAAGGGATGTCTGGGTGGCTCAGTCAGTTAAGCATCTGCCTTCAGCTCAGGTCATGATCCCAGGGTTCTGGGATCGAGCCCCATGTTGGGTTCCCTGCTCAGCATGGAGTATGCTTCTCCCTCTGCCTGCCATTCCCCCTGCTTGTTCTCTCTCTCTCTCTCTCTCTCTGACAAATAAATAAAATAAAATATTTAAAGACAAGCTGGAAAAAAATGCCTCCTGAAATTTAAATGGTATAAATGAAAATAGCCCACTTTTTTTGTTTAATTGTGAACTAATATCTGAATTCCGATCAAATATTTTAAGGTTAGCAAACAAGATCATTCAGGAACTTAGACATAATTTGAAAGCTTCGGCTCAAACGTCTTATCGACTGCAGTTACAATGAGCAAAAATTCATGTTGGAGTAGCGGCGCGCATGTGATGGGACAATGCGCAGCCAGATCCGGCTGCTCAGAGTTCTTCCCACTTGTCACAGGCACAGCTGATGCCCCTCCTGGAACCAGGCAGACTGGCTGGGGAGGCTATCCCGACTGGACCGCACTGTTTGCTTTTTCCAGACCCTTCTGAACATTCATCAGGCTTTCACATTTGGTCAGCACTACTCCTTCTGCCCTGCAAAACCTGCTTCCACCAGGAAATGCCACAGGGTGTGCTCCTTCCCACAGGGTACACAAAAAAACCCCCAAAATCCTAACATAATATCCCCATAGTAAATGAAGTCAACTCACTTTTATGGCCACACAATTGCAAAGACAAAACTCAAGTTAGACTGTGAAATCCAGATTAACATAGCCATTGAAAATACACAGAACAGTTTAATCAGGAAAGTATACAAACTTATATCGCAGACAAATTGGCATCAGTCATGAATACGTGAATTTTGGCTCTTTTTACATTTCGTGCATGGGACTTATTTACATGCACACTGGCAAACCAGAATGTAAACTAACAATACAAAAGATAACACAAATTAGAAACATCCCAAGCTGCCGGATACAGGAAGAAGGCAATGTTTTTAGCTTCCTACAGTATGAAAAACTTACAGTGATAACATAATTAATTCACAGCAAGGCAAGGGTGGGAGGAAATAGCACAGTAACCTAGAATAAATTACCATGAACTGTTTCCATTTTCTGCAAACACTCAAATGCGTCTTATTCCTGACCAAAGACATCTCTGTTGAATACCACCCCACATTTGATACAAACGCTGCCAACCAAGCAATACATTATTTATTATTTTACACAATTTTCAAATTAAGAGACCAAACTAATTCACTCATTTTACAACATTAGGTGTGAAGATATAATGCCTGTAGTTGATGGATTAATAAACTGAGATTTAAGTATAGTAGTCGTGTTACGGAGGTAACCAACAGTGAAAGTAAAGACAACATATGGTCTATCATCTAGCAAACAGAAAGTCAAGGATAATGAGCAAGAGGATACATCAAGAAATGGTAATTCAGTCCTATTGCTTGGTGACATGGATGTAACCACCAGAAAAATTAAAATCAAATTATTAAAACTTCAGCCTCTGAGGAATGGACGTAGCAGAGGCAGGGAAGAAAGGGGCAGAAGAAAATGACCTTGCTATTAGCTTCCCTGGACCAGATTCTTTGCCTGTTTTCTTACTGAATACTCTGCCTCTTATTGATTATCCTATAGCTATTCATAATATTCTGTACACTAACCCTTGCTTGATCACACACTTAGTATGTATCTTTACCCAACCAGTGGCTCACCTTTTACTTGTATGGTATTTTGCTGATGCACAAACCTTTTTAGTTTTAGTATTTTCCCTAATGGTCTATATTTTCTTTATGTTTTTTGTCATCCTACTTTTCAAATTTAAGTCTCAAGTCTATATGGAATTTGCTTTCAGACCTGTATGAGGCAGGGTCTCATACCGTTCCTCAACTTTTTTCACACGGACGTCCAATGGCACATGTAGCTTTTATTGAATAGTTGTCCATCCTTGTCCAGCCAATTTAAATAACATCATTTCTGTGATAAATCAACTTCCAATATTCATGGGCCTGTTTCTGGGCTTATTATTCTGCTCCCCTGATGTATTTGATTATCTCTATACTAATACCACACCACTTTATTTTTTTTTTTAGATTTTATTTAAATTCAAGTTAGTTAACATATAGTTATTATTAGTTTACCACACCACTTTAATTATTATGGTTTCAAAATTAATCTCAATATCTGGTAGAGAGCGTCCCACTTGCTAGATCCACTCCAAAATTCACTTGGCTATTTTGGAATCTTTACTGTTCTTTAGGAACTATGGGAGCAGCTTAGTTTTAAAAAAAGCTCTCTGAGATTCTGATAGGAACTGCACCTAATTTATGGGTTGATTTTAGAAGGTCTGCCATCTTTAGGACACCAAACTTCCCTGCCTGCCACATGTTCTTTCTTCATTTAATTAGGGATCTACGTCCCTCAAGAAAAGTCTTCTGTATCTTTTGTTAAATTTAATCGTAGCATTTAAATATTTGAATTACAATGTTCATATTGGTTTATGCTATTATATATAAATGCTGTTTATTTTTGTAATTTGATCATATCTTACCTTCTTATTGGTTCTAACAGTTTATACATTTTCTACGCAAACAAGCTGTGAATAAAGATAATTATGTTTTTTTCTTCCTTTCTTATTCCTATACTTCTGATTTATTTTTTTCTTGCCTAAATGCATTGGCTAGAGGTGCCAGAACAAAACTGAATAGCAGTGATGACATCAGGCTTCCTGTAATGTTCCCAACTTAATTTCAAACATTTAAAAAATTTAATATGACATATACTATAGGTTATACAGCATATAAGTAGATCTATGCTTTATTAGATTAAAGGAGTTCCATTCTATCCTACCTTTCTGTTTCTATAATAAGATTTTGATTAAAAGTTTTTGCAACTTTTATTGAGAAAAATCATATGGCTTGTCATCCTTAATTTTTAAAATTAAATAAATTGGTAGATTTTAAAAGTTAATCCAATCTTTCTTCACTAAAATAAGCTGTGTTTAAGTTATACTGCATTTTAATATAAATTCCTAGAATCAATTTGCTATGGTTTTTTTTTTCATTTTTGCTCACTAGTGAAACTGGCTTATAATTTTCTTTTCCTCTACTTTCCTTATCCAAGTTTTGCTATTGTTTTAAGCCAGATTAATAAAATAAGTTGAGTCATTTTCCCTCCTTTTCCTATTATTGTTTTTTTTTCTTTAGAGTTTGCTAAAATTCATCTGTATAACCATCTAAGCCTAGTGTCCATCAGGGAAAAGGGAGATTTTGGACTCTATTTCACATTCTTAATGTTTACTGTTCTATTTGGCTTTTTTTATTCTTCTTACATTAATTTTGGTTCTTTATATTATTTATGAAGACCATCCATTTAATTTATATTTTCAAATTATGTGTATAAGGTTGCTAATTATTATATGAAGTCTAAAATCCCTTCTTTTACATTGCTATCTTCCTTTTTTGGTTCTCTATTTATGTTTCTTCTCTGTTTTTATCTTAATCTATAATAACAGTGATTTGTGTACTTATAACTATTTTCAAAGCATTTTGAGTTTTTTGACTGTCTCTATTGTTTCTTGGATTTCAATTTCATTACTTTCCTTTAGTCTTAAATTATGCTTTTTGTGGATTTATGCATTTACTTTGATTAATAATTACAAACAGGAATTTAAATTTATCTCTGGTGTTTATAAAGTTTGAAAACTAAACTCTGAAAAAAAAACCTAGAAGCCTTTCTTCCTCAAAAAAGGTTTGTAATACTTATTAATATACAGTAAGAGATAAGGCAACACATCAGTATTTTATTTATTTGGCTGATGTGGGAGTCTTTAGGGAGATCCATATGCTAAATTAGGCACTGAGGATATGTAAGATGAAAGTTTCACTCCAAAAAGGAAACAAAAATAAAAAATTAATAGTTAAGAACGTTAACAATATCGACAGCAACTAACAGTAGTTTCATTATTTGTTATGCTCAAGGTACCGTTCTAAGTATTTCATATGAAATTAAACCTCAAATGACCCTATACAAAAAGATGAAAGGTACTATACTATTATTACCATTTTATATATGAAAATCCCCAGGAGTGGATAGGGTAACAACTAGCCAGTGATGGTTGTATAACACAAATGATGGTTAATAGCCATGAGCACATTCGATGGAGTCTTAGTGCCTTCAATGGAAATTGTTATGTTTTTTTTTATTTTTTTATTGTTATGTTAATCACCATATATTACATCATTAGTTTTTGATGTAGTGTTCCATGATTCATTGTTTGTGCATAACACCCAGTGCTCCATGAAGAATGTGCCCTCTTTAATACCCATCACCAGGCTAACCCATCCCCCTACCCTCCTCCGGAGCCTCTAGAACCCTCAGTTTGTTTTTCAGAGTCCATCATCTCTCATGGTTCGTCTCCCCCTCTGACTTACTCCCCTTCATTCTTCCCCTCCTGCTATCTTCTTCTTTTTGTTTTTCTTAACATATGTTGCATTATTTGTTTCAGAAGTACAGATCTGTGATTCAACAGTCATGCACAATTCACAGCGCTCACCATAGCACATACCCTACCCAATGTCTATCACCCAGCCACCCCATGCCTCCCATCCCCCACCACTCCAGCAACCCTCAGTTTGTTTCCTGAGATTAAGAATTCCTCATATCAGTGAGGTCCTATGATACATGTCTTTCTCTGATTGACTTATTTCACTCAGCATAACACCCTCCAGTTCCATCCACGTCGTTGCAAATGGCAAGATCTCATTCCTTTTGATGGCTGCATAATATTCCATTGTGTATATATACCACTGCTTCTTTATCCATTCATCTGTCAGTGGACATCTTGGCTCTTTCCACAGTTTGGCTATTGTGGACATTGCTGCTATAAACATCGGGGTGCACGTACCCCTTCAAATCCCTACATTTGTATCTTTGTGGTAAATACCCAGTAATGCAATTGCTGGATCATATGGTAGCTCTATTTTCAACTGTTTGAGGAACCCCCATACTGTTTTCCAGAGAGGTTGCACCGGCTTGCATTCCCACCAACAGTGTAGGAGGGTTCCCCTTTCTCCACATCCCCGCCAACATCTGTCATTTCCTGACTTGTTAATTTTAGCCATTCTGACAGGTGTGAGGTGGTATCTCATTGAGGTTTTGATTTGGATTTCCCTGATGCCGAGCGATGTTGAGCACTTTTTCATGTGTCTGTTGGCCATTTGGATGTCTTCTTTGGAAAAATGTCTGTTCATGTCTTCTGCCCATTTCTTGATTGGATTATTTGTTCTTTGGGTGTTGAGTTGGATAAGTTCTTTATAGGTTTTGGATACTAGCCCTTTATCTGATATGTCATTTGCAAATATTTTCTCCCATTCTGTCGGTTGTCTTTTGGTTTTGTGGACTGTTTCTTTTGCTGTGCAAAAGCTTTTTATCTCGATGAAATCCCAATAGTTCATTTTTGCCCTTGCTTCCCTTGCCTTTGGCGATGTTTCTAGGAAGAATTTGCTGCAGCTGAGGTCGAAGAGGTTGCTACCTGTGTTCTCCTTTAGGATTTTGATGGACTCCTGTCTCACGTTTAGGTCTTTCAACCATTTGGAGTCTATTTTTGTGTGTGGTGTAAGGAAATGGTCCAGTTTCATTCTTCTGCATGTGGCTGTCCAATTATCCCAACACCATTTGTGAAGAGACTGTCTTTTTGCCATTGGACATTCTTTCCTGCTTGGTCAAAGATAAGTTGACCATAGAGTTGAGGGTCCATTTCTGGGCTCTTGATTCTGTTCCATTGATCTATGTGTCTGTTTTTGTGCCAGTACCATACTGTCTTGATGATGACAGCTTTGTAATAGAGCTGGAAGTCCAGAATTGTGATGCCGCCAGCTTTCCTTTTCTTTTTCAATATTCCTCTGGCTATTCGGGGTCTCTTCTGGTTCCATACAAATTTTAGGATTAATTGTTCCATTTCTTTGAAAAAAGTGGATGGTATTTTGATGGGGATTGCACTGAATGTGTAGATTGCTCTAGGTAGCATTGACATCTTCACAATGTTGGTTCTCCCAATCCATGAGCATGGAACGTTTTTCCATTTCTTTGTGTCTTCTTCAATTTCTTTCATGAGTATTTTATAGTTTTCTGAGTACAGATCCTTTGCCTCTTTCGTTAAATTTATTCCTAGGTATCTTATGGTTTGGGGTGCAATTGTAAATGGGATCGACTCCTTGATTTGTCTCTCTTCTGTCTTGTTGTTGGTGTATAGGAATGCCACTGATTTCTGTGCATTGATTTTATATCCTGCTACTTTACTGAATGCCTGTATGAGTTCTAGCAGTTTTGGGGTGGAGTCTTTTGGGTTTTCCACATAAAGTATATCATCTGCAAAGAGTGAGAGTTTGACTTCCTCTTTGCCGATTCGGATGCCTTTGATTTCTTTTTGTTGTCTGATTGCTGTGGCTAGGACTTCTAATACTATGTTGAATAGCAGTGGTGATAGTGGACATCCCTGCCGCGTTCCTGAAAAGCTCTCAGCTTTTCCCCATTGAGAATGATATTCGCTGTAGGTTTTTCATAGATGGCTTTTATGATATTGAGGTATGTACCCCCTATCCCTCTACTCTGATGAGTTTTGATCAAGAAAGGATGCTGTACTTTGTCAAATGCTTTTTCTGCATCTATTGAGAGGATCATATGATTCTTGTTCTTTCTTTTGTTAATGCATTGTATCACGTTGATTGATTTGTGGATATTGAACCATCCTTGCAGCCCAGGGATAAATCCCACTTGGTCGTGGTGAATAATCCTTTTAATGTACTGTTGGATCCTATTGGCTAGTATTTTGGTGAGAATTTTTGCATCCATGTTCCTCAAGGATATTGGTCTGTAATTCTTTTTGATGGGGTCTTTGTCTGGTTTTGGGATCAAGGTAATGGTGGCCTCATAAAATGAGTTTGGAAGTTTTCCTTCCATTTCTATTTTTTGGAACAGTTTCAGGAGAATAGGTATTAATTCTTCTTTAAATGTCTGATAGAATTCCCCTGGGAAGCCATCTGGCCCTGTGCTTTTGTTTCTTGGGAGATTTTTGATGACTGCTTCAATTTCCTTAGTGGCTATAGGTCTGTTCAGGTTTTCTATTTCTTCCTGGTTCAATTTTGGTAGTTGATACATCTCTAGGATTGTACCCATTTCTTCCAGGTTATCTAATTTGCTGGCATAGAGTTGCTCATAATATGTTCTTATAATTGTTTGTATTTCTTTGGTGTTGGTTGTGATCTCTCTCTTTCATTCATGATTTTGTTGATTATGGGTCATTTCTCTTTTCTTTTTGATAAGTCTGGCCAGGGGTTTATCAATCTTGTTAATTCTTTCAAAGAACCAGCTCCTAGTTTCGTTGATCTGTTCTACTGTTCTTTTGGTTTCTAGTTCATTGATTTCTGCTCTGATCTTTATGATTTCTCTTCTCCTGCTGGGTTTAGGCTTTATTTGCTGTTCTTTCTCCAGCTCCTTTAGGTGTAGGGTTAGGTTGTGTATTTGAGACCTTTCTTGTTTCTTGAGAATGGCTTGTATTGCTATATACTTTTGTCTCAGGACTGCCTTTGCTGTATCCCAAAGATTTTGAACAGTTGTGTTTTCATTTCCATTGGTTTCCATGAATTTTTTTAATTCTTCTTTAATTTCCTGGTTGACCCATTCATTCTTTAGTAGGATGCTCTTTAGCCTCCATGTATTTGAGTTCTTTCTGACTTTCCTCTTGTGATTGAGTTCTAGTTTCAAAGCATTGTGGTCTGAAAATATGCAGGAAATAATCCCAATCTTTTGGTACCGGTGGAGACCCGATTTGTGACCTAGGATGTGATCTATTCTGGAGAATGTTCCATGGGCACTAGAGAAGAATGTGTATTCCGTTGCTTTGGGATGGAATGTTCTGAATATGTCTGTGAAGTCCATTGGGCCAGGGTGTCATTTAAAGTCTTTATTTCCTTGTTGATCTTTTGCTTAGATGATCTGTCCATTTCAGTCAGGGGGGTGTTAAAGTCCCCCACTATTATTGTATTGTTGTCAATGTGTTTCTTCGCCTTTGTTATTAATTGCCTTATATAATTGGCTGCTCCCATGTTAGGGGCATAGATATTTACATTGTTAGATCTTCTTGTTGGATAGACCCTTTAAGTAGGATACAGTGTCCTTCCTCATCTCTTATTACAGTCTTTGTTTTAAAATCTAATTTGTCTGATATAAGGATTGCCACCCCAGCTTTCTTTTGGTGTCCATGAGCATGGTAAATGGTTTTCCACCCCCTCACTTTCAAACTGGGGGTGTCTTTGGGTCTAAAATGAGTCTCTTGCAGACAGCATATGGATGGGTCTTGTTTTTTAATCCAATCTGATAGCCTGTGTCTTTTGATTGGGCATTTAGCCCATTTACATTCAGGGTAACTATTGAAAGGTATGAATTCAGTGCCATTGTATTGCCTGTAATGTGACTGTGACTGTATATTGTCTGTGTTCCTTTCTGATCTATGCTGCTTTTAGGCTCTCTCTTTGCTTAGAGGACCCCTTTCAATATTTCTTGGAGGGCTGGTTTCGTGTTTGCAAATTCCTTTAGTTTTTGTTTGTCCTGGAAGCTTTTTATCTCTCCTTCTATTTTCAATGACAGCCTAGCTGGATATAGTATTGTTGGCTGCATAGAAATTGTTATGTTTTTAACAGTCATCAAAACAGATCAGGTACGTGATTAATTGCATGACATTTTTCCTGCTTATGATATCACATGTTAATGTCATTTGGTTTTAGGAATGCAGACTTTCTCCTTCCCCTTGCCATCTCTGCTGACTACCTTTTTCACATGGCCTCTCCTCTGTCATCTGTCCAATGTGTACTGTCAGCCCATTCATCATCTGACAGATTTACTAACTCACTCATCATTTTGCCATTTATGAGCCTGTCCTTTGGTGCATTCATCCTCCACACCTCGGCTGCTTCTCATTCTGACATGCCGACTGCCTGTCACTGTTCACCAGCCAAACCAGTACTTTTCCTTGTAACCGCTATTATCTCATTTGTCAGATTATTTTATTCCTTTTTACATATTAACTTGACTTTGAATATTTCCTAGATTTTTTTCTTTCGGTTCCTCCAGGCCAACCATTTGGTTCATTTGCTTATTATCATATGATATTACCCATCCCTTGTCATTTGACAGCTTTTTAGATTCTATTTTTCATGATACATAAACATTTAAATTCTATCTCTTGTTCCTATTAGATGAAATCAATACAGGTTTTGCTCCGTGTAAAGTGACTTAGAATTTGCATGAGGATGACATTTATTTTTTTAATTTTATTTTATTATGTTATTTTAATCACCATACATTACATCATTAGTTTTTGATGTAGTGTTCCATGATTCATTGTTTCCGTATAACACCCAGTGCTCCATGCAGTACGTGCCCTCTTTAATACCCATCACCAGGCTAGCCCATCCCCCTACCCCCTTCCCCCCCTAGAACCCTCAGTTTGTTTCTCAGAGTCCACAGTCGGATGACATTTATTTTTTTTTAATTTTTATTATTTTTTTATTTTTTTAAAGATTATTTGAGAGAGAGAGAGAGAGAGAGAGAAAGAGCCCAAGAGGGGGTAGGGTCAGAGGGAGAAGCAGACTCCCTGCTCAGCAGGGAGCACGATGTGGGACTCGATCCCGGGACTCCGGGATCATGACCTGAGCCGAAGGCAGTCGCTTAACCAACTGAGCCACCCAGGCGCCCCAGTCGGATGACATTTAAATTAGCATGTATTCACTATGGCATCTGAAATCTGGAATAAAATGCCCATTTCCCTTCTATAGGAAGGAAAACCCAGGATAATCAGCAGCATTTTACAAAATACCATGCAGAAGCATTTTTAAAAATGTATTAAAATACATAATTTATTCCCCTCATTGTATAAAAATGGCAATATGCTCTCTCCTGAAAATTGAAAAAGATTCTCTATTTAATCTCTTTTGAATCGGTGCATTTGATGGTATGTACTTCAGAAAAAAAGATGGGACTAAGTACTGCCCACACAAGAGAACTAGTCATGAAGAACACATGCACACTGGACATGAGCTCCAGATGCCTGTAAACTAACGAGAGGAGCTCCTGAAGGGTCCTGCCTGGACAGACTATTTGTCTATGTTCGTATGTATGCATGCAGGGATATATGTATATGTGTCTGTATCTGTACATGTGCCTATGTACTGTGCAGGCACATATATAAGTATGCATGGGAACACATGTGTCATGTGTATGTATACAAGCATGTGTGGGGGTTTATATGTATGTATGCAAGCAAGTGAATGCCTACTGTGCTTCCCATGTGGAAACCTCTGTACTAAGTGCAGTATCTAGTACCCAGATGAAGTATCTCATTTAGTTATTACCACAAGCCTTGTAATCCAAATACCAAAGCCTGCCACATAGTCACTGGTTACTGTGTGCCTTGATGCTCACCATGAGGCAGGTTCTATCATTTTCCCCATTTGCACAATTGAGTGAGCTGAGCCTGCATGGAGAGGGAGTCATTTACCCAAGATAGGAAATCCTACTATTGCAATGGTATCAGTGGGGAGACTGAAACACAGAGGTTCAGAAACTTGCTGAAGGTCATACTGGGAATAAGAAATGGAAACTGTGCTCTTAAACATGTAATACTGCTTCCCAGTAAGGAAAGATCACCTTTCTTTCAAGAATGTATAAAAATATACACATATGTATATGCACACATGTACACAACTTAAATAAGGCCTTCCCATCAGAAGAGAATGAGGGCATGTACCAAGATACCAGGAGGAAAGGGCTAATTCTTAAATAAATATTTTAATAAAAGCAGAGAAATTCTCAGAAATTTTTTTCTTTTTTTTAAGATTTTATTTATTTGAGAGCGAGAGAGAGAACGAGCAGGGGGAGGGGAAGGGAGAAGCAGACTCCCTGCTGAGGGGGGGGGGCTCTAACCCAGAACCCTAAGATCATGACCTGAGCCAAAGGCAGATGCTTAACCAACTGAGCCACACAAGCATCCCAGAAATTTTCTATAAATTTCCCAACAATAAAAAGACATTGCCTCTGTGAAACACAAGCAGTTTGCATTGACAAAAAAGGAAGAGATGAGAATAGCTGGTGGCCAAAAGGAAATAAACCAAGACAAGAAGAAGCTGCACACACACACACGCACACACACACACACACACACACACACACACACAAAACAGAAAAAGAGACATGCCAATTTAAACTCTGCATGGGAAACAGTAAAGAGCAGGCTGGATGCTGCAAAAAAAAAAATCAAAGTTGTTAAAAATATCTGCCATAGAGTAGCATTTAATTTTTTTTACAATTTTGCTAGATTTTTCTGCTTGCCTCTGGATCCACTGTACACCCTGTACTGCTACCTGGAGGCTGACCTTGATGGGCTACGTGAGCTGGGCTCCCCTGTTCTCCCAGGAGTTCAACTATGTGAGGCACTGAGACTACAGTGAGGAGGGGAGAAAGGCTGGGGTATTTAGTCCTTCTCTGCTGGACCATTGTATCACTGACTGCATCCTTCTACCAAAGGCCGTATCTCTTCTCAGGTGGTCCTTTCCTATGAATTTGCTCTTTCCAGGCTCTGGTGCTACTCCTTCCCTGCGCCCTTTGGGCCTAGGGGCTGCTACACTAGCTCTCAGCATCCCCCTTATGGCTTTCCTTAGCTCTCCCCCACCTTTGGAAATAGTCTCTCATTAAATTCTACCTTACCTAATTCGACAATGTCATCTGTTTCCTGCTGGACCCTGAAGGATACTGAGAATGCAGAGCTCCAGGGATGTCCCAAGAAAGCCCCTTTATCTCTTCTATAAACTTTGGTTCTAGACAATAAATTGAGTTTTAAAGCATTCTAATTGCTTTTTTAAAAAACAGTTCAAAAACAACTGGTGAAAATAAACTTGAGAAGCACTCATGAGAATGCCAAAAAAGAAACAGATAAAAATAAAGAGAGAAAAATCCCTCACTTGGAGGATATTAAAATGACCAGTAATATAAAATTCCAGAAAAGAACCAAAAACACATAATTATGTTCTCACTACAGAATGAAACTTACATTGGCTTCAGAACTTTCCTCAAATTGCTAGTGCCAGAAAAAATGATTACTCAAGAATTCTGAATCTAACCCAACTGCTCCTGTGTTGAAAGTAACAGATGGCTACTTTCGTTTACACATGGCCTTGGGGAAATATATCCCACGTACCCAATCCAAAGACATGAACGAAAATTCAGAGTAGAAGAGTGCTTAAGTCAGTCATTCTATAGCCGACATGGGAGTGAAACCACTAGGTTGAAAAAGGGGTTCCCATAAAGAGAAGGCTTTATAACCTGAGGTCTAAATACAAAACGAAAATGAAAGGGGGTTTTAGATACACAAAATCAAAAATGCTAACATGCATTTTCCAAAAGGAGAAGATTTTATTTTTTTAAAGATTTTTATTTATTTATTTGAGACAGAGAGAATGAGGGAGAGAGAGAGAGAGAAAGAGCACATGAGGGGGGAGGGTCAGAGGGAGAAGCAGACTCCCTGCCGAGCAGGGAGCCCGATGCGGGACTCGATCCAGGGACTCCAGGATCATGACCTGAGCCGAAGGCAGTCGCCCAACCAACTGAGCCACCCAGGCGCCCCAAGGAGAAGATTTTAAAATATAGCTTCTTTGGGGGTATAATTTCTGTAGAATGAAATGTTCTCTAGTTTCACAATGGTGATGGTCACCCAGGCGTTAATTTTTCTGGAAACACAAAGAACTCTGTGCTTAAAACAAGTGCAAACTGTCCTATGTGAAGAGGAGATTTTACCTTTGATTTTGGTAATTTGGTAAATGAAGAATTGAGGACACTTTCACAAAATCAAAAAGTGGTCCAGAAATGAAAAGGTGAAATGTATTTTTTTAAATGATATCATTTACATAGACATTTAAAAAAATAAGTTACCAAGGATAAGTGCATCAAAAGATATCAAAGTCCTCTACAGAGAAAAATCACAGAACCCAGTTCAAAATACTTTGTAAAAGGCCTAAACAAATGGAAAGATACCGTATTTCATGGTCAGGACCACTCAATATCATAAAGATTTTCATTCTCCTTAAAACGATATACAGATATAATAAAATTCCAATAAAAATCCCAAAAAAGATATTCATGAAACTTCACCAGCTGATTCTAAAATCTCTGTGGAAGAACAAAGGGCCAAGAACAGTCAAGATATTGCTGGAGAAATGAAGAAAGCAGAGGATCATTCCTTCTCAAAGGTATGTTATAATAGAGGAACAACAAAATGAACCAAAGGAATAGAATGGATTGCCCAGAAACAGACACAGAGAGAGATGGTAACATTTATGACAAAGTTTACCAGTTCCCTGGGTAAAGAATAGGCTATGGTGCTAATATACTCAGTTATTTACATTAAAAAGAGAAAGGAAAGAGAATTCCTACCTTAAAGCATACACAAAATTCAATTCCAAGTGGAATAAATGCTTGAATGTGAAAAGTAAAACTTCAGATTTTGAAGAAAAAAAATATTTATATGCTCTCAAAGGCAGGAAAGGGTTTTCTTTTGTCCACCAACTTTATTGAGTTATAATATACATAGCATTGTGTAAGTTTAAGGTATGGAACACGATGATTTGATACACGTATGTACTGCAAAATGATTCCCACAACAAGGTTAGTTAAGACATCCATCATCCCACATAATTACTTTTTTTGTATGTGTGTGGTAAGAACATTTAAGATCTACTCTCCTAACAACTTTCAAATTTGCAATGCAGTATTGTTGAGTATGGTAATGATGCTATACATTAATTCCCCAAAACTCATTCATCTTATAACTGAAAGTTAGTACCCTTTGACCAACATCTCTCCATTTCCCCCACATCCAGCCCTTGGCAACCATCAACCTACTCTGTTTCTATGAGTTCAGCTTTTGTAGATTCCACACATAAGTGAGATCATGCAGCGTTTGTCTCTCTCTGTATGACTTAGTTCACTTAGCACAATGCCCTCAAGATTCAGCCATGTTGTCACAAATGACAGGATTTCCTTCTTTTTTATGGCTGAATAATATTCCTCTCTGTGTGTGTGTACACTTTCTCTATGATATCATCCATTCATGCACACATAGATTGTTTCCACATCTTGGCTATTGTGAATAATGCTGTAGTGAAACTGGGAATACAGATAGCCCTTCAAGATAGTGATTTCATTTCCTTTGGATATATATCCAGAAGAGGGATTGCTGGATCACACGGTAGTTCCATTTTTAACTTTTTGAAGAACTTTCATACTGTTTTCCATAGTGGCTGCACCAATTTACATCCTCACCAGTAGTGCACAAGGGTTCCCTTTTCTCCACATCCTTACCAATATTTATCTCTTGTCTCTTTGATAACAGCCATTCTAACAGGTATGAGGTGATATCTCCTAATAGTTTTGGTTTGCATTTGCCTGATGATAATTGATGTTGAAAACATTTTCATGTACCTGTTGGCCATTTGTGTATATTCTTTGAAAAATGTCTGTTCAGGTCCTTTGTCCATTTTTGATTATATCATCTGTTTTCATTTTGAGCTATACGGGTTGCCTCTATATTTTGAATATTAACTCCTTATTAGATATGGTTTGCTAATGTTTTCCCCCATTCCATAGGTTGTCTTTTCATTTTTTTAATTTTTTAACTGTTCATAAGCTTTTTAGTTAGATGTTGCCACTTGTTTATTTTTTATTTTATTGCTTGTGTTTTTGGTCTCATATCCAAAAACTCATTACCAAGACAATGATCTTTCTTTGTAACCATTCTACTAGGAGTTTTAAAGTTTCAGGTCTTACATTTAAGTCTTTAATCCATTTTGAGTTAATTTTCTCTTTTTTATTGAAATATAGTTAACATACAGTGTTATATTAGTTTAGGTGTACAATATAATGATACAATTCTGTACATGACTCAGTGCTCATCAAAATAAGTGTACTCTTAATACCCTTTATTTCACCCATAAACGCACATACCTCCCCTTTGGCAAGCACCAGTTTTTCTCTGTATTTAAGAGTCTGTTTTGTTGTTGTTGTTGTTGATTTGTTTTGTTTCTTAAATTCCACATATAAATGAAATCATATGGTATTTGTCCTTCTCAGCCTGACTTATTTCACTTAGCATTATATGCTCTAGGTCCATTCACGTTGTTGCAAATGGCAAGATCTCCTTCATTTTTATAGCTGAGTAATACTTATTTGTGTGTGTGTGTGTATACCACATCTTCTTTGTCCATTCATCTAGTGATGGACACTCAGGTTGCTTCCATATCTTGGCTATTGTAAATAATGCTGCAATAAACACAAGGTGCATATATCTTTTGGAGTTAGTCTTTTTGTTTTCTCTAGGTAAATATCCAATAGTGAAATTACTGGATCATATGGTACTTCCATTTTTAATTTTTTGAGAATCCTCCATATTGTTTTCCACCAATGGAAAACTGTCTGCCCCAATTTGTATTCCCACCAACAATGCATGAGAGTTCCCTTTTCTCCACATCCAACACTTATTATTTCTTGTCTTTTTAATTCTAGCCATCCTGACAGGTATAAGGTGATATCTCATTGTAGTTTTGATCTGCATTTCCCTGATGATTAGTGATATTGAGCATTTTCATGTGTCTGTTCATCATTTGTATGTCTTCTTTGAAGAAATATTTATGTCCTCTGCCCATTTTTTAACCAGATTATTTGTTTTTTGGTGTTGACATTTTGAGTTAATTTTCTGAGTGGTATAAGATAAAGGACCAATTCTCCCAAACCATTTATTAAAGAGACTGTCCTTTCCTCAGTGAACGTTCTTGGTTCTTCTGTCAAATATTAGTTGACCATATACTCATGGGTTTATTTCTGGGCTCTCAACTCTGTTCTATTGGTCTATGTGTCTATTTTTATGACAATACCATATTGTTCTGATTACTATAGTTTTGTAATGTAGTTTGAAATCAGGAAGTATGAGGCCTCCAGCTTTGTTCCTTCTCAGGATTGCTTTGGTTATTCAGGGTCTTTTGCGGTTTCATACAAACTTTAGGATTGTATTTTCTGTCTGTGAGAAAAGCCATTGGAATTTTCATAGGGATTTCAATGAATCTCTAGATGGCTTTGGGTAGTATGGCCATTTTAATATTTATTCTTCTAATGAACATGGGATATCTTTCTACTTCTTCAATTTTTTCATCAATGTCTTCTAGTTTTCAGTGTACAGATCTTTCACCTCCTTAAATAGATTCCTAAATATTTTATTATTTTTGATGTTACTGTAAATGAGATTGTCGTCTTTATTTCTTTTTCAAATAGGTCATCATTAGCATATACAAACACAACTGATTTTTATATGTTGATTTTGTGTTGTGAAATTTTACTGGATTCATTTTTTAGTTCTAAAACCTCGGCATCAGGGAAATCCAAATCAAAACCTCAATGAGATACCACCTCACACTCGTCAGAATGGCTAAAATTAACAAGTCAGGAAATGACAGATGTTGGCGGGGATGCGGAGAAAGGGGAACCCTCTTACGCTGTTGGTGGGAATGCAAGCTGGTGCAACCCCTCTGGAAAACAGTATGGAGGTTCCTCAAAAAGTTGAAAATAGAGCTACCCTACGATCCAGCAATTGCACTACTGGATATTTACCACAAAGATACAAATGTAGGGATCCAAAGGGGTACGTGCACCCCAATGTTTATAGCAGCAATGTCCACAATAGCCAAACTGTGGAAAGAGCCAAGATGTCCATTGACAGATGAATGGATAAAGAAGATGTGGTATATATACACAATGGAATATCATGCAGCCATCAAAAGGAATGAGATCTTGCCATTTGCAACGATGTGGATGGAAATGGAGGGTGTTATGCTGAGCGAAATAAGTCAATCAGAGAAAGACATGTATCATAGGACCTCACTGATATGAGGAATTCTTAATCTCAGGAAACAAACCGAGGGTTGCTGGAGTGGTGGGGGGTGGCTGGGTGATAGACATTGGGGAGGGTATGTCCTATGGTGAGCGCCATGAATTGTGCAAGACTGTTGAATCACAGATATGTACCTCTGAAACAAATAATGCAATATATGTTAAGAAAAAAAAAAGAAGATAGCAGGAGGGGAAGAATGAAGGGGGGTAAATCGGAGGGGGAGACGAACCATGAGAGACGATGGACTCTGAAAAACAAACTGAGGGTTCTAGAGGGGAGGGGGGTAGGGGGATGGGTTAGCCTGGTGATGGGTATTAAAGAGGGCATGTTCTGCGTGGAGCACTGGGTGTTATGCACAAACAATGAATCATGGAACACTACATCAATAACTAATGATGTAATGTATGGTGATTAACATAACAATAAAAAATTTAAAGAAAAAAATAATAGTATTATGATGGAGTCATTTGAACCTTCTATATAAAAGATCATGTCATCTGCAAACAGATACAATTGTACATCTTCCTTTCTGATTTGGATGCCTTTTATTTCTTTCTCTTGTGTAATTGCTCTGGCTAACACTTCTAGTCCCATACCCAATAGAAGAGTTGAGAGTGGGTACTCTTGCCTTGTTCCTGATCACAGAGGAAAAGTTTGCAACCTTTTATCACTGAGTATGTTAGTTGTGGGCTTCTCATATGCGGCATTTATTATGTTGAGATACATTCCTTCTATACCCAATTTGTTGAGTTTTTATCATGAAAGGGTATTGAAATTTGTCAAAGGTATTTTCTGCATCTATTGGGATGATCACATGATATTTACCTTGCATTCTGTTAATTTGGTGTATCACATTTATTGATCTGCTTATGTTGAACCATCCTTGTATTCCAGGGATAAATCCCACTTGATCATGGTGTATGATACTTTTTTTATTACTCCAATTTTACAATTCATTTATTCAATCAGAAAACTGAGGGGGCACAGAGGTAAAGAATTTGCCTGAGGTCCCACAGCTTGCAGATAGAGGGACAAATTCATACTTTTAATGTGCTGTTGAATTTGGTTTGCTAGATTTTATTGAGAATTTTTGCATCTATATGGATCAGGAACACTGACAAGTTTTTTTTCTTAAGTGTCCTTATGTTGCTTTAGTATCAGGGTAATGCTGGCCTTGTAAAATCAATTTGGGAGTGTTCCCTCCTTCAATTTTTTGGAAAGAGTTTGGGAAGGATCAGCATTAGTTCTTCTTAAATGTTTGGTAGCATTCACCAGGGAAACCAACTGGCCCTGGGTTTTTCTTTGTTGAGAAGTTTTTGATAAATGATTCAATCTCCTTACTTGTTAATCTCTGTTCAGATTTTGCTTTTCGTCATGATGCAATCTTAATAGGTTGTATGTTTCTAAAATTTTATACATTTCTTCTAGGTTATTCAATCTGCTGACAGATAATTGTTCATAGTATTCTCTTAAGATCCTTTGTATTTCTGTGGTATCAGTTGTAATGTCTCCTTATTCATTTCTGATTTCATTTATTCTCACTTTTTTCTGTTTGTCTACCTAAAGATTTGTCAATTTTATTTATCTTTTCAAAAAAGCTCTTACCTTCACTTATTTTTTCTAATGTTTCCTTGTCTCTATTTCATTTATTTCTGCTCTGATCTTTCTTGTTTCCCTCCTTCTGTCAACTTTGGGTTTATTTTGTTCTTTTTTTAGTTCCTTATGGTGTAAAGTTAGGTTATTTATTTGAGATATTTCCTTTTTTTCATGTAGGCTACTATCACTATAAACTTCCAACCTAGAACTGCTTTTTTTAATCTCCCACAAGTTTTTACATGTTATGTTTCCATTTTCATGTATTTCAAGATTTTTTTGATATCCTGTGTGAGTTTTCTTTTGACCCACTGATTGTTCAGGAATGTATTGTTTAATTTCCACATACTTATGAATTTTCCAGTTTTCCTCCTGCTATTAATTTCTAGTTTCATACTATGGTGATCAGAAAAAATATATGGTATAATTTCAATCTTCTGAAATTTGCTAAGACTTGTTTTGTGACCTTATATATGGTCTATCTTGGATAATATTCCCCAATGCACTTAGTAGAATGTGAATTCTATTGCTGTTAGATGAAATATTCTGTATATGTCTTTAGGTCCATTTTGTCTATAATTCAAGTCCAGTGCTTCCTTATTGATTTTCTGTCTGAATGATCTATCCATTGTTGAAATTTAGGTACTGAAATCTCCCACTATATCTGTATTATTGTCTATTTCTTCCTTTAGAGCTGCAGACTTAGTATTTGCTTTATATATATGCTCTAATGATGGGTACATATATATTTACAATTGTTATATCTTAATGAGTTGACCCCTTTTTTTATATGACCTTCTTTGTCTCTTGTGACAGTTTTTGACTTAAAGTCTACTTTGCCGCAAGTATAGCTACCTCTGCTCTCTTGGTTTCCAGTTGCATGAAATATCACTGTCCATTCCTTCACTTTCAGCCTATGTGTATCTTTAATCCTAAAATGAGTTTCTTATACACAGCATAAAGTGGAGCTTTGCTTCTTTATCCATTTATCCACTCTATGCCTTTTAATTAGAAATTTTAATATATTTACATTTAAAGTAATTATTCATAGGTAAGAATTTACTAATGCCATCTTACTGTTTTCTGGCTGTTTTGTAGTTCCTTTGTTCCTTTTTTCCTGTCTTGTCTTCCTTTGTGAACCGATGATTTTCCATAGTGGTATGCTTTGATCCCTTTGATCTCTCTCTTTTTTAAAAGATTTGTTTAGTCATTTTAGAGAGAGAGTGAGTGCATAAGAGCAGGGGAAGGGGGAGAGAGAGAAGGAAAGAAGCAGACTCCCCACTGAGTGCGGAGCCCAACACAGGGCTCAATCTCGCAACCCTGAGATTATGACCTGAGCCAAAATCAAGTGTAGTACACTTATCCAACTGAGCCACCCAGGTGCTCCTGATGCCCTTCTCTTTACCTTTTTTTGTATTTACTGTAGGTTTTTGCTCTGTGGTTACCATGAGGCTTAATAAAACACTTTATAGATATAACAGTGTGTTTTAAGCTGATAACTTAATCACATACAAAAATTCTACCCTTTTACTCCCCCCAACATTTTATTTTTGATGTCTTTGTTTTTGATATATAACTTTTTATATTGTGTATATATTAAGAAACTGTACCTACATTTATTTTTAATACTTTTGTCCTTTAACCTTTATATCAGAGTTAAGTGATTAATATTACAGTTTGGGGTATTATAAATTTGACTATATAACTGCTTTTGCCGGTGGGTTTTATACTTTCCTATGTTTTTATGTTACTAATTAATGTCCTTTCATTTCAATTTGAATAACTTCTTTCAGCGTTTCATGGAAGGCAGGTCTAGAAAGAATGAATTTCCACAAGTTTTGTTTGTCTGAGGAAGTCTTTATCTCTTCATTTCTGAGGCAAAAAATTGTCCGGTAAAGTTTTTTAGTTGGCAGTTCTCACTTTGAATATATCATCCCACTCTCTCCTGCCCTGCAGGGTTTCTGTTGAGAAATCCACTGATACAGCCCAATGGAGGTTTCCTTGTATATGAGGAATTTTATTCTCACTGCTTTTTAAATTCTTTGTCTTTAATTTTAGGCAGTTTTATTAAAATATGCCTCAGTGAATCCTTCTTTGGATTGAAACTTTTGGGGGACTTATGGGCTTGATAAACTTGGATGTTGAAATATTTCCCCAAATTTGGTAAGTTCTCAGCCATTATTTCTTTTAAAAATCTTTCTGCCTCTTTCTTCCTCTGTTTTCCTCCTGTAACCTCAAAATACATAGATTTTTCAATGGTATTCTATAATTCAAGTACGTTTTCTCCACTCTTTTTCATCCCTTTTTCTTTGTTCTCCTCTGACTGGGTAATTTCAAATGACCCATCTTCAGTTTTATAGATTCTTTCTTCTGCATTATCAAGTCTGATGGTCATGCTCTCTATTGTTTTTTTTTTTTTTTTTCCATTTCATCCATACTATCCTTCAGCACTAGTATTTCTGTTTGGTTCTTTTAAAAATTATTTGTATGGGGCACCTGGGTGGCTCAGTCAGTTAGCGTCTGCCTTTGGCTCAGGTCATGATCTCAGGGTCCTGGGTTCAGTCCCGCATCGGGCTCCCTGCTGCATCTCCCTCTCCCACTCCCCCTGCTTGTGTTCCCTCTCTTGCTGTCTTGTCTCTCTCTCTGTCAAATAAATAAAATAAAATCTTTAAATAATAAATAAAAGTTATTTGTATCTGTTAAATTTCTCATTTTTTCATTGTTTTCCTGATTCTGTTAAATTACCTTTCTGTGTTATCTTATAGCTCCCTGAACTTCTTAAAACAACTATTTTGGATTCTTCATCAGGCAAATCAGATCTCCATTTCTTTAAGGTCAGTTACGATAAAACTGCTGTGCTCCTTTGGTGGTGTAATGTTTCCTTGATTTTTTCATATTCTTTAAAGTCTGGAATTGCTGTCTTCATGTCTGAAGAAGCCATCACATCCTCTGGTCTTTACTGACCAGCTTCAGCAGAGAAATACCTTGTCATCTTAGAGATCCTGCGGCTTTCTCAGACCTCCTCTATGGATACACCTGCTCCAGACTTTTTGTTCCCTCTTAGAATGAGGAAAGGTAGAATTCTTGAGACTGTTTGCTTTCTCTCAATCTTGTCAAGCCAATCCAAGTGCGGACAGCCTCCTATTTGTTTTCCCTAGGGCAGCACTGAATGCTTAAATTTATGTGCTTTCTCCCAATCCTGGAGAGCTGGGCTGGATTTCTGCATGTACTCACTAGCTGTCTGCAAAGGCCTGTACTCACCACCATGAGGCACAGGCAGGGAGCCAGCCACAAGATGAAGGAGTTCGTAGGTGAGGCATGCAGAGTAGTGGGGGTGCCTGTTAGCCACTTGGGTGGGCTAGCTGGGGGGATCACAGGCAAGGCATCCCCTGAGGCTTGTGGGCAGGCTACGTCTATGACACAGGCAATAGGATACGTGTCCCGTTAATGCCTTCTGAGAGCCCTGGCTGCTGGTCTCCCAGCCCCTTCCACCCTCCAGTCATTAGCACACCTCAGTATTCTGAGTGCACCAGAAATAAACGAGTCTCTTTGACAGCATCCCACACAGCTGGAGATGCCAGTAGCATTCACTCACACACAGTCTCACTTTTCTCCTTGGGAGAAATCACCGGCTGAGAAAATTCTCTTGGCACTGAGCTGTGCTGCCTTGGGGGAAGGGTGAAGCAGTTAACTTATAACCGTTCCTCTTACCCTCTTTATCACATCTAATCTTGGATAGCTTTTGCTCCAACAGTGTGCTGGAACTTCTCTGCTGGAGTCCCAGACTTCTGCAAAGGCACTCCCATCTGTGGCTGATCCTCAAATTCAGTGTTCTTTGTGGGAGAAAATGATGGAAAACTCCTCTTCCTCCATATTGATGTTATCACTCCAGGAAAAGATTTCTTAACAAATATTCCACACACATGCACAAAAATTAACCATAGTGAAAGAGACTGATAAATACAGACAACCATAATGAAAGTGAAATGATAAGTCAAAACCTAAACAGAGATAGTTTCATACTTTTAACAAAGAAATAGCCTCCAGAAGATATAATGTAAATAACTTCTAGAAATAAGTAAGAGAAAGATGAACAAAAATGAGTAAAGCACAAACTCACCTATTATAGAAGAGGAAACCCAGGAGCCAATAAAGACATAAAAGTTGGCTGATTTCATCAGAAATAAGATAAACGCAAACTGAGACCATGAGATACTATGTTACATGCAGCAGACTGGCAAACTTTTCGAGTCAAGCCCTATGAAGTTCTTAAAAAAAAAAGGGGGGGGGACACTCCTAGGTGTCTATATTTGCTGGTTTGGGAAAACCATGTGACATTATTCCATGAAAGTGAAGATATGCATTCCGCATGACTCTGTGACTCCACATCCAGGTGCATATGCCAGAGGAACTCTCAGGTATGTGAAGAGGCAGGTATTAAAATATTCACAGTAGCTCAGTTCATAATAGCAAAAAAGAAGTTACATAAATAGCCCACTTGTTCCACTCAAGGAGAATAGACAAATACATTGTGATTATTCACAGGATGAAATATTATACCAGCATTAAAAGTAACTGATCTAAGCTACACACACAAACATGGATGAATCCACTGATATTATGTTGAAATGAAAAAAAAAAAAAAAAACCCAAGTCATAGACAGTAGGTTGTGATTCTATTTATATAAAGTTCAAAAACAATAAAAATAGTATATTATTTAGGGACATGTACATATGTGGTAAATGAATGGCAACCCTCAAACCCCTCCTCTGAATCAGAGAGAAGGAGATGAGATGGAGAAGGTCCCATAAGCAAGCCCCAGGGTGGGTAAATTTATGTTTCTTATGTTGACTAGTGGGGGGGGGGGCGGTCTCTGTTGTTTGCTTCAAGGTTATACTTCATAATTTACATACATTCTGTTATAGGTGCCATATATTTTGTTCTACTAGTAAATATTTCACAATTTAAAATGGAAAAGATGAGCTATATTTTAAAATGTAACTGCCAGCAGAATAAGAAACTAGCTGCTTGCCTTTTAAATGTTTGCATAGAATAAAGCACGCTGAATGGAGTGCTTTGAGAAAGAACAATAAAAATCAGAAGAACCAGGGTGCCTGGGTGGCTTAGTCGTTACGCGTCTGCCTTCGGCTCAGTGGTCCCAGGGTCCTGGGATCGAGCCCTGCATTGGGCTCCCTGCTCGGCGGGAAGCCTGCTTCTCCCTCTCCCACTCCCCCGGCTGTGTTCCCTCTCTTATGTCTCTCTCTCTCATTCTGTCAAATAAATAAAATCTTTAAAAAAAAAAATCAGAAGGACTGATGAAAAACACGTAAAAACAGAAAGATAAAAAGAGTAACTTGAAATCATTCACATATACAGAGAAGATTTCACAAGAAACAGTCACCCTGGCTTAAGCAAATTGATTTGTATTAAGAGACATACTAGAATAAAATATCACAGGGAAGTAAAATAAAAATGAGAGGCAAAGATAGCAGGCAAATGTGAACAAAAGAGAAATGAGGGTGGTGTTCTAATTTTAGACAAAGCGGAATTCAAAGGCCATAAAACATTCAATTGGGCAAGGTCACTTTATATTAATAAGTGACATAATCCACAAATAAAGAACACTAATATACTTAAGAACATAAAATCCAAATAGAGCAAACAGTGGTGGAAGCGAGAAATTGGCAAAAACAGAGCCCCAGTGCAAGGCACTAATCTGGATCGTGGAGCAAATGGCTGTTTGTGGGAAAAGATGAGATGAGGGTTAACTCGTGCTCTTTATCTCTCTCTGAAATAAATAAATAAAATCTTAAAAAAAAAAAAAAGACCTGTGTTTGGTAATACCACACAAATAAGAAAGGCAGGTTATGTCTTTCTTCCTCCTAAAGTCAATCTGCAAATAATCAGTGTGACTGATTTTAAAAGCTTTTGTTAGTCATTAGATAATACTGCTTATCTACAGTGCTATTTTAAATCAATTTCCATTTTTCTATCAATAGTTGAACCACAGAAGATAGCAGAACGATCAAATCTGAAACCTTTGAGCTTTCTTTTCATCCCTAATCAGAATTTTTGTATTTTAATAAGAATTGGAACCTACAGAAATTTGATTTCAATGCACACACAAATCAGGGTAAAATATGTATGTTCCAATATTACTGTTACTTATTGTACAGCAAAAAAATTATTCAGGAATCAAAGATAAGGTCCGTGAGTAATATTCTGCATCAAGAGAGGTTGGACATTTGAAAGAAAATCTCATAACTAATAGCCTATAAGTTACAATTTTTTTTAGAGCTGGATAAGTAGAGACAGTTCCTCAGAATTGCATATTAAATTCACTTTCAATTAATATGGTTCAGCATTTTAGTCTTATGATTTGTATGCTTGGTAATACTTTTAAAATTAACTGTGCCACAGACAGACATACCACATACTTCTCAGCTGCAATAATTTTTCTAATGCTATATCTTTATAACAGTAATTGCCTTCTTTCTGAAAGAATATGCAATTTGAATCTAGTGACACTTCATTTATTACTTTTCTTATAGTAGAGCTACCTCAGCATATTAGACCTTTTTTTTTCCTTAACGACTTTTTTTCTATTAGAAGACCATGACGACCCCAGGACAAAGGAAGTACATTAGGAAAGAGAGGCATTTTAGAGGTGGCAGGAATTTCTAAGGCGGACATCAGACAATTTTTTTTTTTAAGATTTATTTATTTGTTTGAAAGAGAGCGAGCACAAGCAGGGGGAGCAGCAAGCAGACGGAGAAGCAGGCTCCCTGCTGAGCAAGGAGCCCAATGCGGAGCTGGATCCCAGGACCCTGACGCTTAACCGACTGAGCCACCCAGGCATCCCGACATCAAACAATTCTTATCAAAAACAGACTGTACAGGAGACTCTCCATTTCCTTTAACTATAGATGCTTTTGGCAAATGTCTATATACAAAAAGCTATGAAATTTCCAGGACTCATCATTAATATAGTGAATTAAATCGCCAGCACAGCAAAATACACATTAAGTATGTCACAGGCCATGCCACTGCCACTCTCAGTTGAGGGGTCACCTTGCACCTGTTCCCTGGTCAGTTAGGACCCATCACAGCACTTGGATCAGGAGACAGAGCTCTTCTTGCCCTGACAGCAGACTCTATCTTTTCCAGACCATAAGCATCAGGTGATTAGGTCGGTGTTGGAGCAAAACGAGTCAAGAGCCAGTTACTAAAGTATGACCAGGAAGCACATCTAAGGAGCTACTCCATGGACTGCCAGGTTTGGGCAGTCATCTATCTCTTGATGCTGGAAGTGCTCAAGCACAGGCTGAGGACAACTCTGAAAGCTAGAGAGAAGATTCGAGAACCAGCTGTTGGTTCAACCACAGCCATCCCTTTCTCCCACAAGTTTCTGCAGTTGAATTTCTCCTGGGCTCTTAGGGTTTGTGCTCTTCTTGCTTCTTGGATTTTGGTGATGTTGTTCTGCAGCCTTGGCAAGGGTTCCACTCTCCAATCCAGCTGCACAAATGTCACCTGTCTTATATAGATTGAATCCCATTCTCCCTGTAAGATGCAGTCTGATTCAACCCTCGTGGAAGCAATAGGACACCATGAAAAGAGCAGACCCTTAAGAGGGAGATGGACCTAGATTTCTCTATCCAAACTTTGGCAAGTTATCTATCCAAACCTGTGACCTGGGCCAATTACACATTACTTTTGGAGGGAGTGTGTTCTTCACTTGTAATAGTGAACACTTGTCTTGGAGGGCTGTTACGAGCTGGTACACAAAAAGCACCAGCAAAGCATCATCTCATTTTTTGAAATAAAAATTATGTGTAATTCATTTCTTGATTTAAGTTCTAACTTACAACTATTTCCTATTATCTTCTATTAAAATTCTAATACCTTTATTGCTATTTATATTTTTCCAACACATATCATTTCCTCATCTAGAATCTAAACTTTTGAAGGCAAGACCATATCTTATGCTTCCTTGTTCCCAACTCAACTCACAACTCTGCACCTTGCACAGTGTATTTTATTATCTGGAGGACTCCTGTGGCCACTGACTCTGAGCCCCATCACTTGACAGTTCTGAAAATTACTGCTTGCTGACCACGTTCTTTATGTGTCCAGGACACACAGGATAAAGAACTGGCTGTAAGACCGAATCAGCCCAGGGTCATACACATGAAGGTCATCTACTGACACACACTGGGAAACACGTCACCAAGCCTCAGTAATCAGCAGCAGGGCAAACTCTTCTCTTCTGGAAACATCCTAAACTTCGCTGATGCCCACAATTGGGGGATACTAGATACAGGGTTTATCATCATCAAGAAATTGATCAGGATCTGGGGATTCAGCTACATGCAACCCATCTCACAGCATATTAACCAGTGGACATGGATTACAAGTAAACCACTCAAGCCATCAATAGACAGATATACAGAGGGAGTCTAGGATGCCATGCAGAGGAAAATACTGGGACATCTGCAGCATGGAAGTATGCATGCCCCATAAGGCTCCTGAGCTCCCAAAGACCACTGCCTGTCCTCAGTACTATTCCTATGGACCTTATCGCTCTCCAGTCTCTGCCCTCAGAGGGAGAGAGCAAAATTCCCCAGACTGGCCTGCGGACATAATTCCCTCTCTCTAAAAGGATTCTCAACAGCCAGTCAGAAGCAACAACTAGGTGAAAGTCTATTACAGTTGTTTCCAGGCACAATTCAAAATGATGCATTTAATTCGTTATGCTTTTAGGCACATGACTACCTTATTAGATATCTTTGTCTACCTTGTTTTTAATTTTCCTATCCAAGCTCATTGTCTCTTGTAGAGAGTAAGTTTTATTACATTTTCAATTAAAAATGTGCCTGATGGATCAAAACAAAAGAATTTATACTGAGAAGTAAATGACTCAAGCAAATATAAAAAAAAGTCATGTTTTAATAAAATTGGGTATTTTACCAATGACCGTTTTTAATTTCTTGGCCTTGAGTGGTTTTCTTATGCTCTACTTTAATTAGTCTGTGTCAGTCTTGGTTTTCTGGTGAGATTATCTTTCCCTAATGAAATTTAATACTGTTGTAAATTTAAAGACGAGCGTATTAGTCTATCTTCATAAACAAGATAGGTTTTAGGTACTTAAGCAGCTTTATTAGCAGAGTAAGAGTCTGCATTGTTTCAAAGACCTGTACAAATTTGTGCACATCTTACTTCCTTCTCCTCTTCAGCACTTAAGGAATGAAGGCTTCATGTTTAATATAATCAAGCAAAATACATTCTCTGGAAGAGAGGTCATGATCTTGACTGTAAGAAACCCCCAAAGTGGATTTATAACGAATTTTCTGAATAAATAATGACTCCAAATACATTTACATTAAATATATTAACCTTTCACTCACCTATATTTTTAAATAGCATATTAAAATTATATTTGAGCTCAATTCATGAGCTTGAAAGAAAGCCCTACAGGCTTTCTATAAATCATATTAAAGGTTAAAGTGATTCAAACATTTTTTTCCACAAAATATTGCCAAACATACAAACCTATAGTGAAACTAAAGCTGAATTTCTGATGGGCACAGCAGGAAACATTTCCATTGGTACAAAAATTCAAAGACACTTTTAAAAAGAAGTTAATATATGCAGCATAAGATTTTAAGCTTTCTTATATTGGAAAATGATCGCCATAGCAATGAAAAGAGAGGGGAAAAAAAACCACCCTAATCCAGGTTGAAGTTCATTCATCATACATTTCCAATTCCTTTGCATTTGCATGTTTCATTAAATACCACAGTTGAGGAAAAAAACAATAACAGAATTCAAGCTGAATGGAAGGGCAACGAAAGCTATTTTTTTCGTCATTTATCTGTAGGTTTCCAATAAATCTGGCACTGTAAGAATCAGTCATTTATACTTGCATATAAATATATATGGCTGGTTTCTCTAAACTTTGGAGGAATTATTTTTTTTTATTTTTTAAGGAAAGCTATTCGTGTTTTTTTTTTAAAGATTTATTTCGGGGGGGGGGTTGGGGAAGGGCAGAGGGAGAGAGAGAATCTCCAGAAACTCCCCACTGAGCGCAGAGCCCTACACGGGGCTCAATCCCACGACCCTGAGATCATGACCTGAGCCAAAATCAAGAGTTGGATGCTCAATTGGATAAGCCATCCAGGCACCCCTCAACTTGGGAGTAGCATCTAGTATACATCTATTAGTACCACTCCTGGGGAAGCTCCAAGGAATTAAGCTCCAAAAGAGTGGAGATGTTCTAGCCACTGCCCAGCATAGTGGGAGAGCTAATCCCAGCTCTTGGTGCCACACACTTGGGTTTCTCAGGGCTGGAATGCTCCCTGCAGCTTAAGAACCACCCAAACACCTGCTGGAATGAATGCAAAATTATGGGAGCTGCCTTTTTTGAGAAAAGAAAATATGAACGAAAAAAAAATCTTCCTCTCACTGGCAGCTTCTAATGAAAAGGAAATCATGAAATAATGAATTGGATAGAAAAGCATTTTATTTAGTCTGATGCTGTGCTGCAGTTAGGTCTTAGCCTGACGTGCTAAGGGAGCTGAATTTATGCTTCAGTAAGCTAAAGAAAGAGGGTTTTTGTTGTTGCTAAATTTAAAGATCTCAAGTAAGCCAGCGCAGCACAGTGATTTGGAGCAGATCCTCCAGGGCCCATTGGCCTGAGCTGGTGTCCAGCCTAATGTTTACTCCCCACTCCCGTCCTGTGCCTCAGTTCCTCCTTTGGGTGGGATGGTAACAGAGGTGCCCCACTGGGGTGTCACGAGAACCAACTGGTGAGGATAACTGAAGAGGGCCCGGTCCATAGAATATTTTACAACCATGCTCATTAGTACGGAAGCTAAATGGAAATGTTGCCATGGGTCTGGACTAGTGTTTTTTTTTTTTTTTAAGTGCCGTAGGAGGCTCTGCTGTGCAGGGAGGGTGGAGGCTGGCCTAGAGGTTAAGAGCATGGGCATATTCCCCAGGTTTAAACCTGACCTCTGCCCCTCAAGAGCTGCAAAACCTTGGGCACGACTAAACCTTGTACTCACTTCATAGAATGGTCCTTAGATGAGTGTCTGGAACATGGAGAATGACTGATAACTGTTAGCAATTACTGTTGTCATCATCATCACCATCAGCCCAGGACAAGCCTGGCCTGAGGTACCTCTGAACCTTCACAATGGATACTGAAGTTAGAAAAGCAGTTCTGCCTGGTGGAAAATCAACTTTAGTGCTCCTCCCTAAGCTCGCTGCCTCTCCAGGAGGCCTGACATAGATCCTGCCAGTCCTCACGGACCTCCTGCTTTCACAGATCCCAAAGATGGCCCTCCCGTCCCGGGGCAGGTTTACCCAGGTGGGGGAGGCAGGAACTATGAAGGGCTGCATGCCACCCCAGCAAGGAAACAGAAGACACCAAGCAACCAACCATACCACCGACCTACCCACATCAACACAGTCCTACCCTAACCTACCCTAACCAAGGATGGGCTGACATTTGAGTAAAACAAATTTCCTGAAAAGCTAGATGAATAAGGAGGCCACCTGAGCTGTGGGGGGAGGTAAGAACACAGAGGAGTGAGGAAACCTGATAAATAAAATTCTAAGTCAATACCCCTGAAGGAGACAGCACCCATGCAATGAGTGCTTCATGAACTGTGAACGTATTGCTATGAAAAAGAAGCAATTAGAGAACAAGAAGAGTTCTCTGAAAATAACATGCTGTCAAAATGAAACATTCAGCAGAAGGGTCAAATAGTAGAGTGAAGGTGGCTGAGGCCCAAATTAATTATCCAGAAAATAAAACAGAGGAAATAACCCAGAAAGTAAGAAAGAAAAAAGAAAATATTAAAAAATGTAAAGAATTATTTGGCATCAATTTAGCAGGTAGAATATCCTTCTACCTACTCCAAGTAGGATAAATTCTAGAAGGCAGAGAAATATGAGAAGAGATAGAATCAAAAACTTAATGGAAGAAATTTCCACAGAAAATTTCCCTTGAAATATCCAACAGACAACTAATCAGGTCCAGAACAACAGGTCACTAGGGTGGTGTTGTAGCCAGATAGAAGATCAACACACAATAAATCAAACAATATCATTGTTCCAGACATTACAACAGAAAACATATCCCCATCTCTCAAAAATATAGATATTACTTGTCCAGAATATATAAAATCAATGTAGTCACAACCAAATTCAAATCATTATCAGTATAAAACTTTACAAAGTGATTCAAAAGTTTACTGAAGAGAAAATACATGTAAGTAGCAAAATATATGAAAAAATAAAAGAGTGACTTATCATAAAGCTAGACTAATTAAAACACTGTACTGGCTTAAAAATGGACCAAGAGACTCATAAAACAGAATAGAGATTAATAAACAGACCCATGTCCAGAGCAGGAGGAAAGAGGAGGACACACTTCACTTGTGAGGAGAAATATTAAACATTCAAAAATTGCTGCTGTAGAAATAATTATTCAGGGCGCCTGGGTGGCTCAGTTGGTTAAGCAACTGCCTTTGCCTCAGGTCATGATCCTGGAGTCCCTGGATCGAGTCCCGCATCCGGCTCCCTGCTCAGCAGGGAGTCTGCTTCTCCCTCTGACCCTCCCCCTTCTCATGTGTTCTCTCTCTCTCATTCTCTCTCTCTCAAATAAATAAATAAAATCTTTAAAAAAAAAAAAGAAAGAATTATTCATTCGGAAAAAGTAAAGTTAGAGAGCTTTATGCTTCATACCATATTTTAAAGTAAGTTTGGGATCAATTACCTAAACATAAAAAGTAAAACTATAAATGTTTTGGAAATACACAGGAAGATAATTTCAGAATTTTGGGGCAAGAACAATCTTTTAAAGTAAGAAACCCTAGACACCACATAAGAAAACAAGAACAGAGTTTGCAAGATAAAAAGCTAACAAGTCTATATTTTTCTAAAAAGACACTTCATTAAAACTAAAAAGGCAAAGACAAACAACAGACTGGAATAAAATATTAGCCATTTAAAGCAGAAAATAATTACTATATGAAGAAATCCCACATACCAAGGAACCAATCTTATAGAAAATAGACAAAACAAATGAAGAAGCAATTCACAAAAGAAATTCAAATGAGTAATAAAGTCCTGCTATTTGTTTTCTTTATGTCTCATGTATTCTCTGTTCCCCTTTCCTTTTCTTTTTTTTTTCTGCCTTCTTTTGGATAATTGGGTATTTTGCATGACTCCATTTTATTTCCTTTGCTGGCTTATTAGCCAACTCTTCATTTTTCTTTATTTTAGTGGTTGCTTTAGAGTTTATAGTATACATTTTAGCATATAGCACTTTGCCTTCAAGCAACAGACCTCTTCACATATCTTTTAAGAGCTTACATTGTATACCTCCCCCCCCTTTACACTATTTTCTTCATACATATGTTAAAAATCCCACAAAATGCTGGTGTGTTTTTCTTCATATTTCCTGTCCTATATGTGCACTGAGCTTCTCAGAGATCTCTGGGTTTATAGTTTTGTTTTATTTTAAAGATTTTATTTATTTGACAGAGAGAGACACAGTGAGAGAGGGAACACAAGCAGGGGTAGTGGGAGAGGAAGAAGCAGGCTTCCCACTGAGCAGGGAGCCCGATGCGGGGCTCAATCCAGGACCCTGGCATCATGACCTGAGCCGAAGGCGGACACTTAACGACTGAGCCACCCAGGTGCCCCGGGTTTATAGTTTTTATCTAATTTTCAAGATAAAATTGGCTATTATTTTTTTTGAATTGAGATTCAACTGACATATAACATTATATATTTTTTATAAAGATTTATTTATTTATTTCAGAGAGAGAAGTGAGTGAGAGAGAGAGAGAGAGGACAGAGAGGTCACAAGGGTAGGGGGAGGTGCAGAGGGAAAGAGAAACCCAAGCAGACTCGACATTGAGCACAGAGCCTAACTCAGGGCTCGATCTCATGACCCATGAAATCATGACCTGAGCCCAAACCAAGAGTCATACACTTAACCAACTGTGCTACCCAGGCACCCCAACATATATTAGTTTCAGATGTACAACATAATGACTTGATACAAAATGATCGTCACAATAAGTCTCTTTAACGTACATCACCACACCTTGTCACAAAATATTTTTCCTTGTGATAAGAACTTTTAAGATCTACTTTCTTATTTTTTAATATTTTTTCTGTTCATCCCCACTCCTTTAGGGATCCCCATTCCACACAGAGGCTTCTTGAAAATCTCCCCTATAGCTCACTAATGCTCCTTTCATTTTTCACAAAATTTTTTTCTCCATCTTCTACATTTGGATAAAGTCTATTGCAATGTCTTGAGTTCACTAATCTTCCCTTCTCTCTTACTTTTTTTAAAATTTATTTATTTGGGGGGGGCGGCCTTAAGCAGACTCTCCACTGAGCATGAAGCCCAGAGCAGGGCTCATTCCCACAACCCTGAGATAATGACCTGAGCAGAAACCAAGTGTCAGATGCTTAACTGACTGAGGCACACAGGCGCCCCTCTTCTCTCTTATTGAATCTGCCATCAATCCCAACCATTGAGTCTTTTCTCTCTTATATTGAATTTTTCATCACTCAGAGTTCAAACAGGTATTTTTTTATACCTTCCTGTCTCTAGTTAACTTTTTGAACATCTGGAATACAGTTATAACTGTTTTAATGTCCGTGTCGCTCTTTCTAACATGTGGGTAAGTTTTTTATCAGTTTAAATTGGTTTCCTTGTCTCCTCATTTCAGGTTGTATTTTCTTGTTTCTTGGCATGCCTAGTAATTTCTGACTGGATGCCAGACATTGTGATTATTACCTTGTTGGTGCTGGATGTTTTTGTACTCCTATGAACATTCTTGGACTTTATCCTAGGACACAATTAAATTAGTTGGAAATGGTTTGATTCCTTTGGATCTTGCTTTTAAGATTTGTCACAGCGCTCGCTTCAGCAGTACATATATTAAGATTTGTCACAAAGGGCTGGAGTGACATGTACTCTGGGGTTAATTATTCCCCATTACTGAGGCAAGATTCTTCTAAAAGTATTCTACTCCACTGCCCAAGCAAATCATGAGGTTTTCCAGTCTGGATGGTAGGGAAGCCCTGCTTTTTTGCCTGTACTGTGCCCTCCAATCCACTCAGATGATTCTTTCCTGACCTCAGGTAGTTTCCTCATATGGAAAAGCTGGTCAATATCAGCTGAATACTCACAGGGGATCCTCTACAGACCTCCAGAACTCTCTGTCTGTGGAAGTCTCCCCTCTCTGGTACTTTGTCCTGTGAACTCTAGCCTCCTTTAATTCCCCAGACCTTCACCTTCTTCTGCTGAACTCGGTGAGTGTGCCAAGCTCCTCCCATGTTTCCCCTACCTGTGCTGCAGACTGGAAACTGTCTCACAGTTGGAGGCTGGGGACAATCTCAGGACTTACTATTATTGGTAGAGGATCAAGGTGGAAGGAATATAGAGTAGAATCAGGCAAGATTTATTGCTATCCACTAAGCAGAGATTCTGGCATTCAATGCTTAGCTGGAGGAGTTAAGAGAAGCTCAGTTTGTTCAGTTTGCTAACATATGAGTCCAAAGGTGGGCTACTCTAAATGAAGTTGAAATGCCAGACTTCCTTGGTATACCATAAGAGGAAGAGATCTAAAGGCTTAGGGAGACTGGAATAAGAATGCATTGATCCTGTAAGACTTGCTCACCTGCCCTGGAGGATCCAGGGAACACACTTTTCACCACAACTATAAGAAATCTGTGAGAGGAACTCTAACATCCTTGAAGAGCTTGTGGTAACTCTTCTCTGCAGGTCAGAAATTAGAGTGGGAATGTCTATGCCACCATCAAACTAGGTTCCCTAAACGCAATAAGGATTATGGGATTCCAGGGTGGCAGGGACCAAGTAACAGCACTTAGTCACCAAAGACCATGTAGGTATGGTTACTGAGTGGACAGTGGGGCCAAAGTAGTACTCAGAAGAGTCTGACTCACAGAGGTGCACAGTGTTGGCTTCTAGAGGTTCTATTTCTTTGATTAAACCTTCACTGATACACATTCCCATCTTGGTTGATAAAATTTTGCAATAAAAGTAAACCAAAAAGCCAGACTCCTCAAATAAAAGTAAACCAAAAACGAGATTCCTCAAACAGTATAATATAAAATACAAACAGTACTTCACTCAAATTTTTTTTTAAAAATTATACTACCTGCGATTATGTATGAGACTAGTTCCATTATTGATAAATAAGCAATCACCAGTTGTTCCATTGAATCTTTCAAAAATTATTTAAATCAGGGCGCCTGGGTGGCTCAGATGGTTAAACGTCTGCCTTCGGCTCAGGTCATGATCCCAGCGTCCTGGGATCAAGTCCCGCATCGGGCTCCCTGCTCCTTGGGAGCCTGCTTCTCCCTCTGCCTCTCCCTCTCTGTCTCTCATGAATAAATAAAATAAAATTTAAAAAAATTATTTAAATCAGAGCTATATAATCTGATTCCTAATTGTAATCCAGCATAATGTAGAACCTTTTATGGTTTAATGTAAGGAAGACAATTATCTCAATCACAGGAGACACTTCTCAAACTATTACAAAAAACAGAAGGGGAAGAAAAGCTTCCAAAGTCATTCTGAGGCCAGCATTACCCAGACACCAAACCAGACAAAGACACTACAAAAAAAGAACACTACAGGCCAATATCTCTGGTGAACATAAATACAAATATCCTCAACAAATAAATAGAGCAAACAGAAGCCAACAATATATTAAAAAATTATTGATCATAAAAAGGTGAGATTTATTCCAGGAATGCAAAGGTGGTTCAATATCCACAAATCAATCAATGTGATACATCACATTAACAAGAGAAAGGATAAAAACCATATGGTTATCTCAATAGATGCAGAAAAAGCATTTGAAAAAGTACAACATCCATTCACGTTAAAAACTCTCAACAAAGTAGGTTTAGAGGGAACATACCTCAACATAATAAAGGCCCTATATGAAAAACCAACAGCTAACATCGTACCCAATTGTGAAAAACTAAGGACAAGACAAGGATGTCCACTCTCACCACTTTTATTCAGCATGGTACTAGAAGTCCTACCTGCAGCAATCAGACAAGAAAAAGAAATAAATGGCATCTAAATTAGTAAGGAAGAAGTAAAACTTCCACTATTTGCAGATGACATGATACTATATATAGAAAACCCTAAAGACTCCACCAAAAAACTATTAGAAGTGATAAATGAATTCAGTGAAGTTGTAGAATACAAATTCAATATACAGAAATATGTTGCATTTCTATATAGCAATAATGAAGTAGCAGAAAGAGAAATTAAGAAAACAAGCCCATTTACAACTGCATCAAAAATAATAAAATACCATAACCAAGGAGGTGAAAGACCTCTACTCTGAAAACTGTAAAACACTGATGAAAGAAATTGAAGATGACCCAAATGGGAAGTTATTCCATGCTCATGGATTAGAAAAACCAATATTGTCAAACTGTCCATACTACCCAAAGCAATCTACAGATTTGATGCAATCTCTATCAGAATACCAACAACATTTTCACAGACCTACAACAAATAATCCTATAATTTGTGTAGAACCGCAAAAGACTCCAAATAGCCAAAGGAATCCTGAGAAAGAAGAACAAAGCTGAGGTATCCCAATCCCAGATTTCAAGATATACTACATAGCTGTAGTAATCAAAAGTAAAGTATGGTATGGCATAAAAATAGACACACAGATCAATGGAACAGAATAGAGAGCCCAGAAATAAACCCATGATTATATGGCCAATTAATTTGTGACGAAGGAGGTAAGAACATACAATGGGGAAAAGACAGTCTCTTCAACAAATAATGCTGGGAAAACTGCACAGCTACATACAAAGGAATGAAACTGGACTACTTTCTTATCCATACACAAAAATAATCTCAAAATGGATTAAAGACCTAACTATGAGACCTGAAACCATAAAACTCCTTGAAGAAATCATAGTAATTTCTTTGCCATCAGCCACAGAAACATTTTTCTAGATATGTGTCCTCAGGCCATGGAAACAAAAGCAAAATTGTCTAATTTTTATTGGGACTACATCAAAATCAAAAGCTTTTGCATACTGAAGGAAATCATCAACAAAATGACAAGGCAACCTACTGAATGGGAGAAGATATTTGCAAATGATATATCCGATAAGGGGTTAATATTCAATACATACAATTCCATAAAACCAAATAATCTGATTTAAAAATAGGCAGAGGACCAGAGAATAGAATTTTTCCGAAGAAGATATAGAGATGACCAACAGACATGTGAAAAGATGCTCAACATCACTAATCATCAGGGAAATGCAAACCAAAATCACAATGAGATATCACCTTACACCCATCAGAATGGCTAGAATCAAAAAGACAAGAGATAACAAGTGTTGGGTAGGATGTAGAGAAAAAGGAACCCTGGTAGGAATGTAAACTGGTGCAACCACTGTGGAAAACAGTATGGATGTTCCTTAAAAAATTAAAAGTAGAATTACCATATGATCTAGTAATTCCTCTACTGGGTATTTACCAAAAGGAAAAGACATATGCATCCCAATGTTTACTGAAGCATTATTTACAACAGCCAAGCTATGGAAGCTACCCAAGTGTCCATCCACAGATGAATGGATAAAGAAAAAGTTGTTTTAATGAACAAAGGACTATTACTCGGCCACGAAAAAGGCTGAGATCTTGCCATTTGCAACAACATGGATGTAGCATATAATGCTAAGTGAAGTAAGTCGGACTGAGAAAGACAAATGCCATATGATTTCACTCATATGTGGAATTTAAGAAACAAAACAAATGAGCAAACAAAGGGGAAAAAGAGACCAGAAAAACAAGACAAATATAGAGAACTGGTGGTTAGCGGGGGTAGGAGGTGGCTGAAATAGGTAATGGGGACTAAGACTACACTTACCATGATGAGCACTGAATAATGTACACAACTATTGTACATCACTCTATTGTACATCTGAAACTATTATATAACAGTTATAAACTAATATAACAACATAACCTGAAACTATATAACTAATACAAGTGTAGATTAATTACACTTCAATAAGGAAAGAAAAAAAGAACCACAGTTATGCAAAAATACATATTCTCTACTGAAATAACTATCACCACTTTCCAGCATTATGAAAGCTCTTACAAAATAGCAGGGCAAAAAAGTCACAGTGTTTTTCTCCTCCTTCTCCCTCTGGCATCACATTCACCAGTCTGGAAGGGGCAATCTCCCTCCCCGTCCTCTCAGACATCATGCTGCCCCCTCTCCCCTGCTTTTTCCTAACAGAGGCTCCCCTCCAACATATCAGTCACTCTGGGCAAAATGTATACCCTTCCTCATCCCGTTCTGTCTTATAAGATCGGACTGATGAAAACAAAGGAGATGTAGCAGAGACTAGGACAGGCCCCCATGCACCAGGCCTCCAGAGGAAAGATACTGTCAACAGGCCAGTGACAGCACCAAAAACCTGCCTTCAGCATGCCCACGCATGGCTGTCCTCACCCACCAGCCCCCCGCAGGGCATCAGGCATGGCCATGCAGGCCCTGGATCAGCAGGGCCCAACACTGCCTCTTTCAACCACCCCAAGGGGCAGACACTTTCCTTCAGAGAGAGCAACTCACTCTGGCAGGGGAGGGGTCCTTCGTGGGGACAGGGGGCTGCGGTGAGTCCCCTGGAAATGAACCAGGATAGTCACAGTGATTCCTTCAGTTTTCTACATCCAGGAGGAAGGAAACACTAACACTGATGTAGAGGAGAGAAGCAGGAGCCTGGGATAAAAGAATTATTTCAGCCAAGACTTCAAGCCATCCTAGCTGAGTCTAGAGAGCGAGTTTTTACTAACAAATCAAAAGGCCGTATTGTCACAACTGATACGTTATTGAACACTACATCTGAAACTAATGATGTATTCTATGTTGGCTAACTGAATTCAAATAAAGAAAAAAGACTGTATTGTCCTGGTCAACACAAAAGAATGCTCTTATGGTAGAGACGAACAACTGTCTACGAAAATTCCTGCCCACCTCTTCATAGCATGGAGCTGCCCCTGGGAAGTGCCTGTCCAGGAAGGGACTAACTTTTCCAGCTTCCTTCCCAGCCCAACAGGGCCACATGACAGGCTCTCCCCAATGGTTTGACATGTGAGTGATGAGGGTCACCTTTAGACGCATCCCCATTGCCTTTCCCCTTCCATTGAAATACAGTGGACTCCACAGGCCTGGGGAACTGTAGAGCCCCTTCTACAAGGAAGCAACCAGAGTCTCTGGACCTCCTATGATGGGGAGCAGCCCATTGCCTGGAGTGCCCACTCTAGAAGAATCATGTCCTTTGGCTGTGCTTTCGGGTTCTTACCTCATGTCGTGTTAAGCCACTGAAAGTATGGGGTTTATTACAGCACCCTAGTGTTATCCTAACCCATCCCCTTACCTCCCTAAGTAAGGAGAGTGGTCAGCCAAGCTTGGGGAACCCCTTCTCTTCTACCTGGGGCTTGGGCAGAAATAAATCAATGGGAGAAAATGCTCACCACTGCCCAGAGAGTAGCTGGTCCCACACCGATGGACGGGGACTAGGGAGCAGACACTCCGAACGTTCTGCTATAGCAGCTCCAGTCGGTGCTTTATCCTTCTTTCTAGGGTGAGGCCATGACACCCCATCCTACTGCTCTGGCTTCCCCAGGACACACCTGAGCCAAGTCCACAAGGAGTCCTGACTCCTTGTCAGCTAGAAGCTGCACAGCCTCCTTCACAGTAAAATGCCCAGCGCTGCAAGAATGTCCATCCTGGGACCAGGACTGGGGGTGGGCATGAAGAGTGGCTGGGTGATCACGGACGCCATTCCTCTCATCTTTTCACTACACACCCAAGGAGTTGTGGCTTTTCCTTGTTCGCCAGCCAGCATCAGAGGCCTTCCTTGGCCTATACCATGAGGGCAGGTGAGGAGGAATGGAACAGGCTGGCCCCATGTCCCCAAAGGGAACCCAAAAGCACAGCCAAAGGACATCGGGCGCCACAGCTGGCGTGTCCACCACTATTTCCCTCTGCACAAAGGAGTCAGCTTCTTGACACACTAGTTGTGATTTACTTTAAAATACTCCAGCGGGGGGCTTGGATCAAACAAGACAGGCCAATGCTGATATTTGCAGAAGACAGATGGAGGGTCTATGGGGATTCATTATACTGGCGTCTCTCTTGACTTCTGTGTGTGTTTGAAACTTTCTACATAAAAAAAACATTATTTTTGTTTTTTGCAAGGAAATTTCTCGACAAGTCGTAGGAGAAGAGTCTCACTGAATTAATGCCACTCTCTTCCTGATGCCTCCTCAGGATGCTGTGGTTACTCTCATGAGGAGGAGGTGTTTACAACAGGCAGATTTGTGGGATTTTTCTACTCCCATTAATATTTAGTACATGTCATTATCTCCAAACCTAATCACTTAAAGAAGAGATTTTAAATAATTGATGCCTACAAAAGAGAAGAAAAGCCGCACCATGTTTTTTTTTCATTATCCATCAAAACCCGGAAAACCTCTTCGTCTGGCCCTGACATGGACACATAAATATATTAATGCACAAACTGAGAAAAACATGCCTACAAATCAATAGACATGAATCTGCTCAGGCTACTTTCCTGATGGGAAAACTATCCTTTCCTTTCCACCTCCCATGTGGCTTGCTCCTCCCCGGCACAGGGCCACGGGAATGGGAGAAGGGGTTCCAGCAGCAGCCCTGTGCTCTTCTATTCAAATAAACATCCTCCTCTGAAACTCCGACTTTCAATCCCCAAAACACACACGCAGCTAACCTTTCTTGCACTCTGATGCAGTCAGTGCTGCTTGTGTGCTCGTGTTTACACGCCTAGCGCCTATACTTACTAAAATGTCTTTGTCCCCAGCACATCCACAGAGGACAGCACCCAAACAGAACAAAGGAAGAAGACGCTACATGAGCATCTCTGACGGGCACCTGACGGGCACTCTCCGAAGTGGAGAAGGTAGGATACGCAGTGGTTGTTACCTATGAGCCCCTCTGCACTGGGAGGTTCCACTCCTATAAAGGTCTGTGTCCCGCTTTCTGCAAAGAAGCCAGAATTCTCTCTGCTGGCACCTTTAAAGCACTCACACCCCTGCAGGGAGGACCCTGCTCCCAGGCGGCCGTGGAGACAGGTGCAGACTTACCACAAGGGAGAGAGGCCTCTTCCAGGAGACCACACCGATGAGTCCCGAAAGCAGCACCTGCAAGGACAAACGGTGCGGGAAGGTAAGACTCTTCGGAAATCTTTAATGGACAATCAACATGGTCCTGCCGTCTCACCTTGAAAAGGGACTACTTCTAGAATCTGGCCCACATGCATGTGCTGGGGGATGGGGGGGACACACAATGAGGCTCGTTGTCCGCCCAGACGCTCACAGCCTGCAGCACTATGGGCAGCACGCAGGCCTCTGAGACCACCAGGAGCTCCTGAGAGGTCACTTATGCTCTGCATGCATGGGCCCAGAACAGATGCGCCTGCTGAAAGAGCCTCCACCGGGCACTCCCTCCACTCTGGTCCCGTGAGTTTTTGGCTGTGTGACTTAAAATTATCACAGGGAGGACTGCAAACACTACTTTGGGGAAAAGCGGAGCTCCCCCCCTTGCAGGTAACCTGGCCACCTGCCTTCTGCGCATGGGTGCTGGGCATGGCCAACCTGGCAGGTCCCCCTCTCTCCTTTCCCACACTTGGTCCCCCAACCAGCTTCCCATGTCACCAGGAGGCGGTGCCACCAGATGAGGCCCCCAGCTTCCCACACACTGACACAGCTGCCGGCTCCTTTCCCAGGCCGGCCCCTGGCCTCCGCGGCCCCAGGTCCCACTGAGCGTGGCCCCTCCAGGTCCTCTTCTAGCAGCCACACCCCCTCCCCCGGCTCTTCCCTGTTGCCCTAACCCCATGAGCACCCTTGTGTCTTCTGTCTCAGGAGAACCACCCCTCAGCTCCTGGCCCACAATCCCTGAGGCCACGGATCCAGACATTCCCAGTCTCCTTGGGTCCAGGCAGGGCCGACAGGTCAGGGAGACACAGCTGCTCCCTCCCCACTACAATCTGGCTTCAGCCCTCAGCACTCACACGCGCACACACACTTCCCAAGGTCACCGGAGGGGTCGCTGAGTGCCACACACAAGTGCAGTGATCAGCTTGAAGACCTGAGGTTAACCACATCCGCCTGTGGGAGGCCCCCTCTCCACTCGGCTCTGCGTCACTCCCCAGACGTCCTCCCACCTCTCCCTTCCCTTCCCGCACCCCAGGACCTCTCCTCAGACCTTTGGCTCCTCCACCCAGTGGCTCCACTGGAGATCCATCTATCATCCAGGGTCCTCTAACACACGCTGATTCACGCGGTCCACTGGGCACCGCTCCCGGGGTCACTCTCCACCTCAACCTGTCCCAAAATGCACCTGCGGTCTCTACCTCCCCAACCCAGTCTCTCTCTCATCACCTCTGCTTCCTACAATGGCACCCCTCCTCCCGGTCACTCAAATCCAGATCCGAGATGGTCCCGTCTCTCTCACCCCCGGCATCCAACCAGACACAGAGAGGAGGAGGCTGCAGCTGCCCTTCCACCAGGGCAATATTCTGGGAGGCCCCACTATAATAAGTAAGGTCTTTTCATACGAGGTCTGCTGTAAAGATAAATCACCCCAACTTTCTGCTGTGCGCACGGGCCAGGCTGTCAGGTCCTGGGCTGGAGGGCTTTGGTTCATTTCCCCCGGGATTCCAAAAGGACTTGCCCAGGCCTGGGAAGAGAGTATCCTACTGAACAGACTACTAAGCCCCCCCTGGCAACAGACTCCAGTTAACCCTCAAATACCTGTGCAGACTTAGACCCAATAGTCTCTATCAATCCCTACATCATGTTAGTCTCAGGTGGATTTCCAAACACACGTGGACCAGAGGTTCATATAAAAAACTTCTGAACCTCATTCTCACACACACACACACACACACACACACACACACACACACAACAAACAAAATGAACCATAGAGAGCTCAACAGGGCTCTGCTCCCAAGCATGTCACATATATATTCTTTCTTCATCTTGCAAACGCAGTCAATATCAACAAATAGTATTTACGAACACTTTCCCATCTCCCAAATCTCTCTTCCTGATGCCACCCAGCTGCAACCTGTATGGAAATCCTTGACTACTGTTCTCCTGCGTCTCTCTCAGCCCCAGTCCCTCGTTCTTCATCCACAGTGTCTATAACCTCTCTCTTCCCTTCTGTACCCAACCCACGGTCCCTCTTGTCATCTCTCCTCCCACAGTGGCACCCCTCCTCCTGATCACTCAAATCCAAATCCTGGAGATGGCCCCAGCCCAGCTGGCTCTGACCCTGCCATCTCCTTAGGATATGACTTCCAAAGAGTGTCCTCTGTTTTCCCTTGACTCCTACACCAGCCTGACCCAGATGAAGCCTGGACAGAGGATGGGAAGGTACACCTCCTAGAATACATCCATTTATACTCTGCCTTCTACTTCCCACTTCTACCATAAAAAATTTTACCTATTCTTCAAGACATGGCCCAATGCCTCCTCATTCAGGAAGGGCCTGTGAATTCATGAGTACATGGGGCCCCACTAAATCCCTAAACTACCACCAGACCTCTCGAGGCATGTTTAATGAGCTCAGAAAGAACTCCTTGATCTTTTCTTCTAAGCTGAAGTTTATAAAACTATCAAATGTCTACAGTGACCAAGTTGCTTGTAACAGAAATATTATTGGAAACCCACAAACATCCAGAGAGCAGGCATTTAAAAACACAAATGAAGTTAGGTAATATCACTTAACTTAGACTACAGTAAAAATTCTTGACTTTCCTTGCCTCCATCCTACAGTTATTATTCCATGAATCCCCTCAAAGAATTTTACCTCCAACAAATATGGACAGTTTGCTTTACTGAAGAAAATGTTACATTTCTAAATATCATTAATAACTGTAATTGTGGATGGATCCAATTCCCCGACACAAAGGAAAAAAAACCCATCAAACTCAGTGTGGCATGCAAATCCTAAAATAATCCCTGATGACCCATGGCCTTGTCTAAAGTCCTTCCCTTGATTATCAATATGATGGGTTATCACTCCTGTGATCCTACTCAGTGACACTTACAAAGATGTTGCCCAGGAACACTTTGCAGCCTTGTAAGACTCTCTGGCCAGTTGACTCAGCTAGGCCATGTCGACTCCTGACCTCAGAAAACTCTGAATGGTGTTGTGTTAAGCTATAAAGTCTGTGGTACTTGTGTCCACCCCCAAATCCTAATCTCCAGTGTGATGGTATTTGGAGGTAAGACCTTTAGGAGGTAATTAGGGTTAGATTAGGTTGTAAGGGTAGGGTCCTCATGATGAGATGGTGGCCTGACAGGATGAGAAAGATCTCTCTCCCTCTCTCTCTCTCCCCACATGTGCACACCATGGAAAGGCCACATGAGGACACAGTGAGGTTTTGACAGCCTGAAAGACAGGAAAGGGGTCCTCACCAGAAACCAACCCTGATCTCAAACTTCCGGCCTCCAGAACTATGAGAAAATAAATTCCTATCGGTCAAACCACTGAGTCTATGGTATTTCATTATGGCCACCCGAGCTTATTAGTACACTAATACTAATAATTAAGAGTGGAATATTGTATGCTTGTCTTCAAATGTCAACTCTCTCCCCATGTCTCCCCAGAAGGAGACTTCCCTGCCCCTCGATCTAGAAAACCAGAACACCAGAAAACCAGAAGAGGCCTCCTCTGGTCCACTTGGCACCAGAGAAGAAAGGAGCATAGACTTGCTCAGAAATGACCGGGTCTTAGTTTGAACTATTTTTTTTTTTTTTTTTTTTTTTTGCTCAATTCCAGCTACCGGTGAAAATTATGTTGCATGTTCTGCCACCTCAGTAATTCTGTAGGTTTATTTTGTACCACTTTGGTGAGGGACAGGGTCATGGAGCTAGTTAGCCGTGAAATTACTGCATCTTATGAAATCTTTGTCCCATTTAATTTGCCAATATCATTATTCAAAGTGCACAGTTTACACAAGAATATGAAGAAATTGAAGAGGGTCAGAGAAGAGTAACATGTAATTAAGTAGCTATGAAAGAAAAGCCAGAAAAGAATGTGAAAGTCATGATATTGCTCAGAAAGAGAGGCTTAACTTTTCGAGCACCTGCAAGTTGTTAAAAGAACACCAACCCACTTTTTTTTTCTCCACTTCCCGTCCAGCCTAAATAGAGGCAAGTGATAATATTAAAAATGAAGACAGAATTTCCTGCTGTTGAGGGCGATGAATGGGGATAATAGACTGCCAGGAAGTAATGGCATCTTTAGAGCCAAAGGCCTTCCTGTTTGATTGGTACTGGTGCCTGAACACAGGGGCCTGGAAGAAACTAGCTCTTTAAATCCTGTCCTCTAAGATCGAAAAGTCCTTTCATTGCCCCAATTCAAGAATTTTCTTCAGAGCTTCACTTCTGGTTCAAAGGCTAATGGTAATGCAACATTTTAGATGGGGAAGCCAGTCCTTCTAGAACACAAACTTGAAAGCCAATTCAATTATTTCACGAAACATATGGCAGATGTGCCTAATAGCTACCGTGGCATCAATTTACCACTAAGAAGCCAGGCCTCACAACTGTCTGCAGAAAGGAACTGTTGTTGCAAAAATGGAGCAAATAATATTCTGAGCAGCCCGGCATGAAGTAAGTCTGCAGAGCCCATCTCTCCAAGCTTTTCAGACTTTAAACCTGTGCTATGCAAAATTCTTCCTTCTGCTTCATGGAGTAGCTGAACCTCCGACTTTATCCGACTTACATTTTCTTTTCTTTCTGGGTGGTTTTCTGTGTCTGGGTCTCCCTGGGGCCACATGGCAGGGCTGACTCCATCATGCAAACCCTCAGCCTTCTGTCTCCACCTCAGCTCCCTTCTGGGAAACATACATGCCTTCCCATCCACGCCCCCTCCATGGCTTCTGCCTCCTTCTCTCAGAACAACCCCTAACCCACCATTCTCTCTCCCAACCATTCACTCCCATCGGCAGTCCTGACTTTCTCCACTTCCTGCTGGAGGCTACAACAATACATCAAACTCAAAATGTCCACAAGGAAAGCAAGCCACCCTCCTTCTCAACCTACTTCCTCCACGATAGAAAAGAATTCTGTAGCTTTCATTCTCTCATTGTATAGGAGCAAAACTAGACATTGATGGGAAACATAGCCCCATGAAAGAAAAAAGAAGAAAACAGTAAAATGTTTTAAGATATTCCAAATAACCCACGAGTCAAAAGAAAATCCGAGTAAAATACAACACAGTCTGTTCTGCAGTGAATGTTTTTTTGATGCAAATTACTATATGCTTGGTACCAAACTCATTCGTCCTGGCTCTGCCCTGTGCGATGCAGCCTTCCACCAGGGCTGTTTACTCTGAAGTTTACTCAAAATCAGCAAATGGACTTTGTTATTTAATGAGTTAATAAAGCAGCATATGTATTATTATAACACATTTTTAACATATTTTGATTTTAAATGATTTCAAACCAATTGGTTTCCTCTGTAACCCTATCTATTTCATTCTACGAATTCAAAAGCTTTATTCTGAGATGGACTCCCCAGGCTTCCCTAGACGGCTATGAACCGTTGACGCAGACGTTCCTTTAGTGCAGATATTTTAGTGGTCAACTCCAATTTTTTTGTTTATCTGGAAATGTCTTGCTTCACCTTCATGCTTGAAAAGTAGTTTTGCTGGGTACACGGTTCTAAGTTGATGGTTTCTCCTCTCAACAGGCTTAAAATACTATGCCACCATCATCTGGCTCCTGCTGTTGCCATCAGGAAGTTGGCTGTCCTTTTAACTGCTGTTCCTTGAGGCAGGAAGCTGTCCTTATTTCTTCACTTTTTTAAAGACCTTTTTTTTTTTATTTCAGAGAGAGAGCAAGCAAGAGAGAGAGAATGAGCACAGGGAGAGGGAGAAGCAGGCTCCCCACTGAGGGAGCCCAACACGGGGCTCGATCCCAGGACCCTGGGATCATGACCTGAACCAAAGACAGATGCTTAACGGACTGAGCCACCCAGGTGTCCCTGTCCTCACACTTTAAAGACTTTTAAGACAGTCTCCTTGCCTTTAGTGTTCTGAGGTTTTTGCATGATATGTCTTAAGTGTGGATTTCTCTTTATTTATCCTTTTTGGCATGTACTGTGCTTCTGACATGATGAATTTATATTTTTCATTAGTTCTGGAAACTGTATACCCGATATCTTTTCAAATATTGCCTGACATTCTCTCCGTCAGGGACTCCAGCAGCCACATGCTGACCCTTCATATTCTATCCTCCGAATCTCTTAGTTCTGCTTTTACATATTCCATACCCATGTTATTCAGTATTTCATTCTTGAAAAACTTCCTTAGGTTTACCTTCCAGGTGACTAATTTTCCCTGAACTACATTTAACCAGCTGTTGAACACTTGCATTTGTTTACAGAATTTAAATGGTTATATTTTATGTATTTACAAGTTCTGCTTTTATCTTTTCCCAAATATGACAATTTGTTTTAGATAGTTTCTTGTTGCACGTTCATCTGTACAACCACTTAAAATATTTCATATGCAGATGTTCTCGAGTCCAAGATGTGTAGTGAAAGTTAGGTATCTGAGTCTGTCGCTTGTTGTTTCTGTTGACTCTTGCTTATTGCAGTGCACCTTCTGTTTTCTTTTTTTCTTTTTTTAAGATTTTATTTATTTATTTGACAGAGAAAGAGATAGGAAGAGCAGGAACACAAGCAGGGGGAGTGGGAGAGGGAGAAGAAGGCCTCCCGCGCGGCAGGGAGCCTGATGTGGGGCTCAATCCCAGGACCCTGGGATCATGACCTGAGCTGAAGGCAGAAACTTAATGACTGAGCCACCCAGGCACCCCTTGCAGTGCACTTTCTTTGATGTTTGTAGGCTTGGAAGTCTTCTGTTGTGAACACATTGCTTGCTCTTAATCGGTGAGGTTCTATGGAACCAGAATGGAGAAATTTTACCCAAGACAGGTATACTTCTGCAAATAACCAGGAAGCACCCAAGATCTAGAAATGCTGTGATCTCCAAGGGGCTCAGGTCATGGCTCAACATAGAAATCTCAGTCTGAGCCATCCCCACCCCACCTCACTGCACAGTGGACATTCATGCCCAGGGCACCTACCTGCTCCAGCCACGTACTGCTCTGACCCTGCTCCCTGCCTCTCAGACTCCAGCCACCTGCCACTCTGGCCTTGGATCATTGTGTGGTGTTTGTTTGGGGGTGGGGTGGTGGACCCCAGAGACCTGCAATGCCTCTAGGTGCATGTCCTTTGTTTAGGATCAGGGTGCCAGCAGATTCAATATCTGGTGAGGGCTCACTTCCTGGTTCACAGACGGTCACCTTCTTATATGCCCTCACATGGTGGAAGGGGCAAGAGAGCTCTCTGGAGTCTCTCTTATAAGGGCAATAATCCCATTCATGAGGGTTCCACTCTTGTGACCTAATCACCTGGCTCCTAATCACTGATTCCCCCTCCAAATACCATCACACTGGGGATAAGGATTTGACATGTGAATTTTAGGGAGACATAAACATTCAGTCTATACCAACCAGGATATCATAGATGATTTTCTAGGAAAATATAAGTTACTACAATTAAGTCCCTCTAAAATCAAAGAACTAAATGTACCTATAAACACCAAGAAATTGGGAAAGTGGTCAAACAGCCACAGGCAAATTCTTCAAAAGCTTCAAAGTATAGAGATTTCCAACACAATTTAATTTTTTTCTGAGCACAGAGGGAAAAAAACAAGGAAAGTTTCCAAATTCTTTTTACAAAGGTCAGCATAACAGTTACAATCCTGTAAAATATCACAAGAAAACAGACCAATTTTACTTATAAACAGAGGTATACAATTTTTAAATAAAATGTTAGAAAACAGACTTCAGCAGTACATTTAGAAGAATAAAGAGCAAGGCAGGAGGTTCATGTCAGGAATGAAAAAATGGCTCAGTAAGAAGAAACACAGTAATAAAATTAATCATATTAATAGGACAAAAATGAAAAATATCATTCGGAAGATATATAAAAGACATTTGATAAAATTCAATCACTATTCTTTATGAAAAAAAAAATCTTAGTTTAATAGGACAAAATAAAGATGCCCCAAATTGCCACCTATATTTAAAATTAATCTGAAAATACCAGTGTGGTGTGCAGAATTATGCAATGATCCCCAGTAACTCCACCCCTCGGTGTACACCTCCTATAAAATCCCCTCTTCTTGAGTGCAGGTGGGATTGTGAATATGATGAATTTCAGTCCTGTGGTGAGGTTACACTATATGACATAGGTAAAAGGATTTTGCAGTACACTCAGGTCCCAAATAAGTTTGGTTTTGAGTACATCAAAAGGAAGATGCTCCCGGGTAGGCCTGACCTCATCAGGCAAACCCTTTGGGTCTGGGCCCTTTGTAAAGTCAAAGATTTGAAGCACCAGAGAGATTCTGCTGCTGCCTGAAGAAGTAAGCTGCTGTGTCCTGAGAGGGACTCTAACAGCTGGATCCTCTCCAGCTGACACCTGGCAAAAAAATAGGGACCTCAATCATACAACTGTAAAAATGAACGCTGCCAATAACCTGCAGGACTATGGAAATAGATCTTTCCCTCCTCAAGCGTCTGGATGAAAATGCATTTGGCCTCACTTTGACTTCAGCCTTCAGACCTTGAGCAGAAATCCCAAGTGTTCCAGACTCCGGACCCATGGAAACTGTGACATCATACTTCTGTGCTGTTTTAAGCCACTGTGCTTGTGGTAATTTGTTATAGAGCAACAGAAAACTAATACAGCTGGCTAATAAAACAAGAAGAATGAAAAGTTATAAATTTGGAAAGAGGGGGCAAAATGATTACTACTTGAAAATGATACTTATCTAACTAGAACACTGAAGGAAACTGACCAACAAGAATAAGAAACCAATTACAAGGATTAGGTAAATCAAATGGTTAGAAAATTAGTATATTTAAAAATTATGATACTAGTTATATTTAGTGAGCACTGACTGTATGACATATACCCACTAAGGTTTTATACTTTAACTCTTTGAATCTTGACAACTGTAAAAGGCTCGTGTGATTTTTGCACCCCACTGCACAAATGAGAAAATTAAAGCACTCACCCACATTACAGTATTAGGATATAAGCTCATAAACTATGAAAAAAAATAGCTCTCCTACTATATGCATGCAAGCAAAGACTGGTTAGAAAAAGAGTGAAATTAAATATTCCATTTATAAAAATTCCATTTATAACAAAAAGGCAGAATGACTTAGAACATACAGACCAATGTAAAATGAGCAAGAACAATATCAAGAAAATCTTAAACATCTACTGAGAACATAAAAGTCCTCATATTAGAGGCTTAAAAGAAGGACCAAAGAATGCATGAAATTCCACGAAATTCTCATTAAAATACTATTAAGGGAAAAACAAAATCAATTCAATAAAAAGCATTGAGACAACAGGTTAGCCACTTGGAAAGAAGGAAAACTTATTTTCTACCTTACTCTTTAGGCCAAAATAAATTCCAGAGTAATCAAGGAGTCAATCATAAATTAAAACCTGATAGTCCTAGAGGAACATGGGAGCATTTTTTAAAACAATCTGGAAAGGAATTCAATGTTTGGAGGCAGGACACAAAATCAAGAGTCTAATAGAAAAGATTAATACATTTTAAATGTTTATGTTTAAAAAACAACACCTGTGGTTCAGTTACACTATAGGACAGAGGTGAAAGGGGTAAACTGGATCTTTGCTCCCAATCCCAGGGCCTCCCCATATTAGAAGTCCAAGTCCATGCTTCTGACGAGTAACATGGAAGCCACCCAAGAGAGTGTGTAGAGTACCCATCCTCACCCGATGTTTGGCCTGGCCATGGGACTTGCTTGGCCACACTGAATGGAGGTGGCCTCCGTCCCCAAGACATCCAAGGCATCTCATGATGCCACCCAACATTGCATGTTGCCTGTCATCCTCTCTGCACCTGCTCCTGGACGCAAGAGGCACACAGCCCAGACAGCCACAGCCCCTTCAGCCTGGGCCCCAGAATGCACAGACGGCACAGCTCCAAACCCAACCAGGCCTTCAGCTCAAGGTGGGGCCAGCTCAGCTGACCTGCAAAGCAGAGCAGAAAACAGACTGGGCTGCTGCCAACCACTGAGTTTCAGGGTGCTTCTTTATGCAGCCTTATCACGGCAAGAGCCAACAAACATATTTGTGGTTTAAAAAGAACACATAAAATGGAAGACCAATTCCAAAGGGGAAAAGTACTTATAATATACACAACAGACAAAATGTGGATTGTCTTAATTTACATAGAGTTCACATCAATTAATAAGAAAAGGGAACCACTCAATAGAAAAAATGGCCAAGGATGTTCACATATTTAATGGATGGTAAACATATAAAGGGATGCTTCAACCTCCTTCAGTTTTTTAAAAGCAAACCAAAACAACACAACAAATATTTTGTATCAGGCTGCCAACTTTCTGGTGAAGTTTGATAAAACCCAGTAGTGGCAAGGACAGAGGAGAAAGAAGTTCCTCTTTAACACGATTGGTGTTGGCATACAATGATGTACCCCTCCTTGGGAGCAATTTCATAAACCTCTCAAAATACTAAGGGCACATACTTATACTGAATGATTTCACTACCAGGAACATAGCCTATGGAAACAGTATCAGAGGCATGCCAAGTCACTGATACAAGGATATTTACCGCGAACACCTGTAACAAGTGGCTAACAATAAAGGGCTAGTTAAATAAACTTTGATATTTACATTAACATGAATAGATGCATTATGAAAGTTGAGGTAGGTCTGTTTATGCCGATGTGGAACAATGTCAAACACAAACAACTGACAAACAAGACACAGCCCAGCGTGCCGAGAATGATCCCTTTTGTGTATACAGAGATAAATAGATGGATGCTGGTACATACATAAATGTTTTTCCCCAGAAGGACACACAAGAAACTTACCAACGGGAAACTGGATGAGGGAGGAAGGGAAGGGACCCTTGCTATTAAATGTGTAACTTTCTGAAATACCAGCCTTTAATCTGTGCACGTATTATGGCATGAGTATTTTAAACTAAGCATACCACTGGAACTGGTAATTCCACTCCTAAAAATTCCAGGTATTAATCAAAGTGTTCTTTATAATCTTGCAAATGGGAAATGACCTGAGTGTTTAGCAAGAGAGAACTGCTTACATTTACTGGGTCTTTTCCAACTGCTGCCATTAAATCATGTTGTGTTAGAATATTTAGTACTGCATGGAAATGCTCATGCCACATAAAAGAAAAAAAAGAAAAGAAAAGAAAAGAAAAATGGTTTGGAGGGGGGATAATTTCCCTTGTATTAAGTAAATAAATACAAATGCCAACACACAAAATACAGAAAGAAACCTGCACCAAATCCCAAAGACAGCCATGGACCATCTCTGGAGAGTAGGACTTTCGCTTCCTCCTTGTACTTTTTTTTTTTAGATTTTATTTATTTGACACACAGAGAGACAGCGAGAGAGGGAACACAAGCAGGGGGAGTAGCAGAGGGAGAAGCAGGCTCCCCACCAAGCAGGGAGCACAATGTGGGGCTCGATCCCAGGACCCCAGGATCATGACCTGAGCCGAAGGCAGATGCTTAACGACTGAGCCACCTAGGCTCCCGTCTCCTTGTACTTTTCAAGTTCCCATGTTTTATGGGTAATAGAGAAAACATCTGATTGAAACACAAGCTAACGACAGCTGGTTCTGCCTTCTAAGGGAGGTGGGTATACCCAAGCAAGGGAGACATAACTCCTTCTGATGCTCCCTTCCACGGGTGGGAGAGGTGGATGGGGCCACGCAAATTCCAAACTTGCACTGAAAGGCCCTTTGCATAACAGATGTCAAGGGTCTCTGCATTCTTACGGCCTGAGAACTGAGAACAGAGGCAGGCAACCAGAATCCCAAGCACTGTGATGAGGGTCCAGAAGGTGGAAAGGGGTCCAAGGTGTCTGTGGGGAGGGCCCAGGCTGCCAGGAAAGGTGCCCGCCAGGTACCATGGGCAGTTCCATGTAGGCTGCTATTCTTTAACGGATAATAACAAGAACTTAAGACATAAATGCAAGTTTCAAAGATGAATTCCAACTAGCACCCCAATGTGTGTAAGAGCCTCCTGCCCCTCTCTTCCCTCACCCAACATGGGGAAGAAACTATGAAATGGGCAGGTATACTGCCCATTTGGGAAAGAATATTATGTAAACCCATGTGCAAATCATTTTGAGTCTCTTCTTTTAGAAGTTTCCTCTTTGCACGACAATAAAAACAATGTATTTGTTGATACAGAACATTAATTCCATTAAAATCACATTATGTGTAATGAAAAGCTATCAGAGTATAATTATGCTAGCAAATTCATAGACCCACATCAACTTTAAAGTCCACTGGAATTACAATAGGAACTGAACTTGCCTGGTAGACAAATTGCCCCTTCATTTCCAAATGATGATGAATAAAGGCTCACCGTACTAATGTTATAAACGACACACTATGCAAACTCCAAAATCTAGGACTGTTCCTTAAAGATGCCTTTGCCTGGGTTTTCCCAGAGCCATCCTGTTCTCGGGGCCAAAGGTTATGCTCCTGAACTCTGAATCTTCTGAGTTAATCTTGCCCCAAGGCACACTCCCTTCTCAGAATTCCTGCCCCTCTGAGCCAGTAAACTGGACCCTCCAGGGTGCCCTGAATTCCTATACATTCACAGTGACCCCTTGGAGTATCCTCTGCAGTTCAGACCGGGGCCAGATGCTCCCCCCCACCTTCCACTAGGTGCTCCTCCATCCTGGCACCAGCCCTGGTCTTCCTCAGCCATCCAGTCCAAACACACAGACTTGGGTGCAGAGCGAGTCTTCAATCTGGAACTTAGTGAGGTGCCCGGAGGAGGCAGAGGGTTGGGAGAACAAGGGAGGCAGGGGGTAGGGGGACTTGATTCCTGCGAGAGGGTACCAGGAACACTTCTGCACTGCTGAGCATCCCATGGGAGTAAGGACCACTCCTGCTGATGGCCTTCCAGTTGCAGTGGCTTGCTCTGGGACACTGGGATTCCACCCTGGCCCGCCCCTCACTCATGGTCTATGACCACTCACAGGTTTAGATCCTACGAGGATCCTCAAAGAGAAGCTGGGGAACCTGGATGACTGTGCCATGCTGGCAGCATGCAAGGAATCTCCCCCAAGTGGCCCTGGATGGATGCAGTGGCCTCCCCCAAGAGCGGGCAGGAGGGGCCGGCACCCCTGTAACTAATGGCTGGACTCTATTCTCCAGTCCTGTTCCCCTTTCCTAATGATGGGTCCCTGCAGCCACCCCTCCCTAAAAGACCCCCTGCCCATCTCCTCATCCCTTCTCCTCCCCTCCACACATGATCTAGAAGAGTTCATAGAAGAGTTCATACCAGCTGCTGCTCCGTCCTTCAGGGAGGGTCTAACCCCTTCTCTCAGCCTCTCCACCTTCCAGGTCCTTGTGTATACCCACAGGCCTCGTGGAAATCTGCTGGACGCCTCATCAGCAGGTCTGACTCAACAGTGCCAACTGTGCCATCATGCCTCCACCCCTGCTGGGATATTCTCTACCCCCATCCGACGCCTGCCATTCACACAGGTGCACCTGTCAGAAATCTGGTTACCCCACTTCCTTCCCTGATACCCCCTCATGCTCAAACCCCATCCAAAGCAGGGACCTCTCACCACCCAGCTCACAGTGGATGTGGCCCCTTGCCCATCCCTCCACCCACACGTAGCCACCTGGCTGTCACCTCACCCCCTGAATAGTCCGATGATGGGTCTTCCTGCCCCCGCTCCTGACTGCCCCTCTAACCAACTCTCCAGGCTGCAGAATCATCATGTTATACTGCAGACATGACCACGTCCCTCTCCCCTTCTGACATTCTTCCTTTCTTCTGCTCTCCAGGTAAGTTCCAAATCTTCAGGCTCAGGGAGTCCCTGCCCATCCAGCCAGCCTCATCCAGGCCCTTCCACCACAGTGAACCACTTGCACTTCCCCCCTTCCCACAGAGTTAATCACCAGAACGTGCAGCCCCCTCAGGAAAGAGCTAGGGGACCATGGCACTAGGACACCAGGGCCCACACTCCTACCCACGTGCCCTTCTTCCTGCCATGCAGCAAGTCCTGGAGACAGAGGGCACACCGTTTTCATGTGCGCAGTCCCCACGCTGAGCCAGGGCCCTGGGTATAAGTGATGTTCCTGAAGGCTCTCGGTGTGTGGATGCTCAGCCTCCCAGGACCACCAGCCTCCTCACCTATACACCTGGCCACTTCTGCAGCCACACTGAGGTAGCAGAGCCCCAAGGGGCAGTGTTCTTACTTTTACCTTTTTTTAATAACAAAAGCAATGCAAGTTCAATATATAAAAATATATAGGGCTTTCAGGAAAGCCCTACGAGCTAAAGGAAGAAAAGGAAACCATCTCTCTCTCACCACTTCTGTAACTTCTGCTATAGATTGGCCTCTATTGAATTCTATTTAACTAGATTTTTAAAAATTGGATCGTAATGTTGCCAATGATCTTCTCTCATTACCATGTAACGTATCATGATCACGACATCATACCCTGTAAGTATTCATTTGCATCACCTCAATGGCTGAGCGATAGTCCATTGTACAAAAATATCATTACTTATTTAAAGTCATCTCCCATTAGTCTATAAACACTTGAAATCACAAACATAAGTGAAATAGTTTTGAACAAGCTTATATAGATAAGAACACTTAATTTTTTTCTGATATAAGTGATTCTTTTACATGATTTGAAAAGTCAAACTGTCCCCTAAAGAGGCTGCCACTTAAAATTGTTTTGCCGGTTTCTTCTAGTATCCACTTTCAAATTTCTCAGCATGATGCTCTGGCTGCCTTCCAGCGAGGAAAGTTGAGGCTTTTAACTTTCCCAGCAATCTACACACTCCCCACATGTAGCCAAATCCACACTCTCACCTATGCCCAATTCCAATAGAGCAGCAGTCCGTTTGTCTGGTAATTTCAGTTTGTAGTGCAAACATCATGATGACACGTAAGTAGTATCCATAACTGGACCACTAGAAGTACTATCATTACAGCGCTTCTTAAAAATCACATGACAATATTTAATTGGGGCTAAAATTGTCTCCATTTTTCACTTCAGTCTTCTGTGCATCTTTCACAAATTCATCCCCAGTCTTCTACAGACCTGACAGTCTCCTCTCACTCTGAGCGTATTAGGTGCTCCTTCCGCTTTGGTCTTCTTGGATGTGTCCCTCTTGCAGTCCTTCCTCACCTGCTCCTCCTCACCCAGCTGTCCCCTTGACCTGGTACACAGCTCCCAGGGACCCCCCTTCATCTCTGTCCTGCGGGGGAGCCACTGTTTCCTTGATCCCATGTCTTTTTTTCCTCTCCTTTGTTTTAACAAGGTAAGTTTTACTCCACTTACACTGCATCAGGATCACTGAAATACTTGGATTTGTTTCTATCTTTTTTATTTTTTTAATTACTTACCTCACTTTTTCTATGCTTTTCACCTCCTCTCTTGCTTTTATTTTTTAATTGAAAAATTTTTATTACATTTTTCTCTCTCTACTAATTGAGAATTTAGAATCTGTTTCTTTTCCTTTTCCTTTTTTTTTTATTTTTTTTTTTAGTGATTTCACCCTGAGATTGTACCACTCATATATATATTTAACAAGGCCCAAAATTTAACAACAAATTAATGACCTCCTCCAGTTTCTGGAAGCCTTTTCTTCCAGATTATTGAAAATACCAATTTCCCAAAATTCCCACCTGGATGTTCCACTACAGGTCTTGAGTCATCTAGATGCTGTTCCCTTTCCCCTCTTCTGCAGTAATTCGGAGACCACATTTCTCATATTTATTAATAAGATGAAAGGTGAATGAATTTATGAGTCCACTGACCTTGGTCCTGCTTTTTGTTTACTTATCTGGTAGTTATATCCCCTTCTTGGATCTATTATTTCAATATAGGTTTCCATCCATAGCTCTCAGCTAATTCAGTTTCTCAAAGGTGTAGCAGATTATTTTTCAAGTGGTATCTCTCCCATCCCAGTGTCTGTTTCTCTGGATTTTTGATCCAAAACACTACACAAGAATTTACAATTTCCAAAATACACTGTAACCAGGGTTCACCAGTCACAGCCCCTACATACAATACATTGCTCATGAACAATTTCTCCCTTTCCTCCTACCAAACTTTGTTACAGCTTTTAAAGCTCTGCCTACACTGCCTAAAATGGTGGCCCAGGGAAATGTGGAAGGGTAGAGAGATGGAGAGCACCTGGTTAGCTTCAAAGAGTAGAACCCAAGAACTCTTGATGAAGACTTTCACAATGGGCCTCATTAAGCATCAACTCTGAGTGGCTTATTGTCTCCCTTCTTACAGACAAAGAAATCAAGTCTCCAATATGTGAAATAACCTGTTCAAGGAAACATATCTAGTAAATTGTGAAGTCAACAATGAGAAGCTTAACCAATTCCACAAAAAAAGTCAATACTTGCAAACAGCAAAGATATACATACCATAGAAGCAATTCCACTCTTAAGGAAGACTGTTTTAACTCTCTAGTCCCATGTGCAATAATTTAAGTACAAAAAGAAACTTTTGTGTGGGCAAAATATATAAGTAGCATATATTATCTTGCAAATATAATTCATGGCTATTTTCTATATAAATCATCTCAAATCAAGATCTGATTTTCTCTAATAGCTCTAGTCTGAAAAGAATAGTTATGAACAGGAGTGGAAAGACACATGCATTCACTGCTTCTTTAATTGCATTTTCTGCAAAACTCTGCAGCACTATTTTTAATATCTGATTACGCCATCAATAGAGCTATATTCCACAAAAGCAATTACGTTTTGCTCAGCAAAAAATCAGAATGGAATAACATGTGGCATACTAACAACTGTAAGAATAGAAGCAATTTAGAACATTTTAGAATAATGATTGGGATCATTTATTCAGAATTTACAGCAAACACATTTTAAAGACACGCTATCATGAAGTCTACTGAAAAGTTTAAGTTATGCACTACACAAATGAAAAATGCACAGGGAGCTCAGTATTTTATCAAAACATTAATAACAGAGCTCTAAGAACCTAAGCTTTTATCAAACACTTCCTGCTCACCAGCTCTCTCCAGTGTAAAAGCAGCATTTAACTTAATGTGCTTTCATTTTCTTTAAGAGCTTTGTCTAAATGTCTGTCAAGTACTGAAGTGGAATCTTTCAACAGGAAAGGCAAACAGGGGGCAACCGCCTCCCATGACCAAGAGAGACAGTGCTCATCTATCGCAGCACCACTCCTCACCAAGTGCAGATGGGACACGGTATTCTAGGCACCATTACTTGTGTTGCTGTGTCATATCTTACCTACATAAAGGTCCTACTGAACAGGGCAGTTAGAGAGATGCAATTATTTATGCACAAGAGAAGCTTGATTTTATGCTTCTAAACAGCAGTTCATAATTAATTGTTCAGGTCTTCCACTTCTAGGCAGACTGGAGTAGTTACCAGCCTATCAGTGTTCCCATCAAGAACAACTGAAAAAGCTAGATAAAATATGGAAATCAACTCTTTGCAAGCAGCAGAGAGCAATGAAATTTGAAGCAACTGCAATGAGGAGGAAGCCTTCCTCCTGGAGGGGAGCTAAACTTTGCAACTTCCTTTTTCTTAGAGGCACTGGCCAGTTTGTGGCACAAACAGAACCCTGAGAACACTGGCTTGACTTAAGGGAGACTTGGGATCCAAGCACAGGGTTGGCATACCCCCTGGGACATTTTTCAAAATCTTAGGGTAAGACACATAAATCTTAACAAACAGCCACTGAAAAGCAGGGTGAAGATAAAAGATTGTAATTCAGAAACCCCAGAGTGAGGGTCTGTGAAAAATACGAAAGAGTCTCATTTGAAAACCCTACAAGGCCAGAGCTAACCAGAACAAGACTGCAGCTCACCTGGGCTGCAAACCAGCTCTGACCCAACAAACAGTACCAGCTGGCATAAGGGCATGGCTACCAGCTAATCCAAATAATGAAGTTAGTTGACCAACTTCAGAATGATTATGTCCAAGAAAACAAAACAAAGGATGAACAAAACACATGAAAAGAAGAACTTCACCAGATATTTAAAAGCTTTAATAATAAAAATAAATAAATAAATAAAAATAAAAATAAAAGCTTTAGTAACTATCAAAGACTAAAAGTGTAGAACCAAAAAGAAATACCCAAAATTTATAATTCAATGGATGGGTTTAACAGCAAAAGATAAAAAGAAAAAAGAGAAAGGGAAAAAGAGAAGAGATAAAATCGTAACAGAAAAAAATCAAAAATAATATTGGAGAGGTATAAGACATAATGAAAAGGCCTGACATGTGTAATTCGAGTCCTAGTGAGAAAAAAAGAGAAAAGGATCAAAGACATATAGCCAAGGGTTTTCCAAAACAAATAAAATATCAAACCACAAATTATTCAGTAAGTCCTAGAAAGCCAATCTGGCTAGTTACAAAAGGAGAGAGAAAATCACAGGAAAGGGAAAATCTTAAAAGCTGTAAAGGGATGGAATTGGACACACACACATTACCTTCAAAGAAGTAACAAAAAAACTGAAAGTCAATATCTCACAGGAATCATGGAAACCACCTGTAACATCCTTAAAGAAAATAACTGGCAACCTAGAATTCTATAACCAAGAAAACATCCTTCAAAAAACAAAAGTGAAATAAAGACTTTTTCAGACAATCAAAGCAGAATTTGTCACCAGCAAAGCTGCACTAAGAAAAACAGGAGGAAAATGACCCAGAGAGAAGCCCAGATAAACAGGAAGGAATGAAGGCTGATGTAAGAGATAGATAAATATTGACTGCAAACAAACTTTGGAAGCTATGAAAAAGATAGACAGGTGGCACTGATTTGGCAGAACTGAGTAAGCTGAATTCCAAAGCAGCAGAAAACAGAACAACCCAGTATACACCTCAGAATTCCCAAAAGGTTCAGGCACAGGCCTCACTAGACATCTCTGGAACCAGAGCTGAATTAATGTAGATTTAAGGGATTCGGGGGTTGATCAAGGAAAAAGGTCAAAAAAGGCAGTAACCCACAATAAGCTTTGTCAGGTGGTGTCCAGTTGCATAAGAGGGCAAGTCCCTTATAACATGATACTGTCCAGGGCAGATAGCCACCATCCAGAAGGGAAGGAGAGCAAGGGCACTCCCAGACTAGAGGTAGAAGAGCATCAGAGAGGAGCTTATATGTCTAGGTGATGTCACTCAGCAGCACAGTGAGAACTCTCTGGGTCAGAGAGCTTGAGGAGAAACAGCAGCTTGGGGCCGCTACCTCCAAGGCTTGATCTTATCAACAGCCAGTAGATGCTGAGGGAGGTCTTCCAAGGTATGCAAAACAAGGCTCTAAATGCCAAATAAAACAAAAACAAAACAAAACTGCTTATTCATGCTATTCTTTAAAATGATTGGATATGTAAAACTTCAAGTTTGGCACCTGCAAGCTTTTGAGCTAACAGGTCTCAAACTGTTGTGAAGAAATAAACAACGTAAGGGCCAGTACACAAAAGAGGGTGAGATCACTGTTTGCCATTTATATAACAATTGGGAAGGAGGAACTAAAAATAAGGAAAAAGAATTGGGAAGGCCAATTGAAAACAGATCCCTAAATTCCCCTCCCCTTACCCTAGCAGAATTCTGGAGGTGTATTCCCTGAAAACGTTAAAACAAAAGGTCTATGGTGTAGGGCTGGACCAGCACGAACCCACACACTGCAGCAGTGTGAGCCAAGAGAAAGTATGTTGAAGCCATGCAGCATCTTTTTAGACGAAACTGATGTAGGATGTGCTTCAACAACAAAAAAAAAAAGAGAGAGAGAGAGAGAGAGAGCGCGCGCAAAGCCAGAATGGGGAAGACCTAAGATCCAGAAAATGGGTAAACAGAATTCAAAAAATGACAGCAAAGGGAGATTCCAGGATGACAGCTATACAGCAGGCCTAGAGAGCCATCAACCCAAGATAAGCTAATGAGGTATCCAGGAAGAAAAAGGGAATAGGAAGATTACTTGCTGGAACTGAGTTTGTGTAAAATTGTATTGAGAGCTACAGAAAGGGGAGGTATTGAATGATTAAGCAAATGAAAAAGCAAGGCAAATATCAACTTGAGGAAAACAAAAGGTAAGTTAGGCAACAATCATAATTCACTGCATGGCTCTGGCACGAATAATATTTACATATGCATGGTAATATCAACCCAAATATTGACTTAACTAAACTTACAGCACATCCACTCTGCGAGGTAAGAAAAAGAAGGCAGAAGGGACAGTGAGGTTAAAAAGCTAAATCCTCACTGCCATAATAAGAAATCCAAAATGATGCCTAAAACTGATTATTAATCAAAGAGAGCAAGACCTTCATCCTATTCAGAAATATACAAATGTAGTAAGTGCTTGGAAAAAAAAACTAAGAATCAAAAAGTAATTGTCTCTGGACAAGTTAGGGCAGAGAACTATTAGGTATTCCTATTTGCTATTTGACTTTTTAAACTATGTCCTTATTTTACTAGATGACATAAAAATTAATTTTAAAGAGAGGTAAACATGAATATTTTTCTATTTAGCAACATAAAATTGGAAATGCTCAAGCCACCTAAGTAACAGCAGCATCTATAATAATGGTGAAAAAACAGCTGATCGTTTTACATTTCAATTTTTTTAATTCAAAAGAGTTGAAACTTTCCTAAATTATACCAAAGCTCCCAAATTGCCCCATTTTTCATGGTACCATGGGGAAAAGTAAATCTGGCATTTCTGCCCACAAAGCACCAAAAGGATTAAGATCAGTTAATTTCTTCAATTATTATTTCATGAGCAATGGACCCTAAGTACTGGACAGCAGCCAACATCATTCCAGATGCTGAAGATGGCATGGTGAAGCCCTGAAAAAGAAATCAAGAAGACACACCAGCTGAATGGCACTCAACAAGTGACCTCCCATCTAGGATAAGAACCCCACACATCTATTAACTGCTCTCCTGCCTCTTGGTAAGTTGTTTAACAACCCTGTGACAGTTTCAGAGAGACTGTCGGGGCTGAGTAAAAAGTCCCTGAATTACAGTGGGGAAAGAAATGTTTAATTCTTGGATTTGAAAAGAAGGGACAACAGGGTAAACTCTAGGAGTTTGGAGGAGAAGGGTCAGCATTTGTACACTAAAGAAGAGAATAGTAATAGAGAAAGATCCTTGGTGGCTGTTAAGGCCAAAGAACTCTGGATATCTGCAAATGTTGAAAGTTTTGGCACTCAGCTGTGCAAGGGAAATCTCCCACCCCCTACCAGCTCCCTGACAAAATCATCAGTAAATTTTTTTAAGGTGCTTCAGAAAAGATGACCTTGTATGGGTAGACCAAGGTGGAGGGAAGGTGACAAAAACTCACAAAGGTTTTTTGACTGTCAAATTTGGGTAAGACAGGGCAGTGCCAAAATAGCCCCGGAGCTAGAGATTCCAGAGAATGGAGCACATAATCCGTGGGAATTAGAAGAAAGCATGGGGACTGCTTGGGACATCCTGACTAAGGTAACCAGGCAGGTCCCAGACAATTACACCAGATCTCAAAGGGCAAGGGGGGGCCTTCATGGAATCTGAGACGCATGGTCAAATGAATAATTTGGGGATAAATGAGTGTGTCTTAGAGTGTTTCCCACAGAATACTAGTTTCACAAGGAACGCATATAAAAAATATTTCCATAGTCAATGAGGTCTGAAAACATGATACAGTATATCCCTTTCATGAAGAGTGACAGTGCACATCAGAATAACAAATGCTCTGGAAGTTACTTTTTTTTAAGATCTTATTATTTATTTGAGAAAGAGAACATGAGCCAGGGGAGGGGCAGAGGGAAAAGAAGGCTCCCCACGGAGCAGGGAGCCCGACAAGGGGCTTGATCCCAAGACCCTGGGATCGTGACCTGAGCTAAAGGCAGATGCTTAACAACTGAGCCACCCTGCCGCCCCTGGAAGTTCTAACCTGCAGCACAGAAAAAAAAAGAAAAAAAAACAAAAAACATTTCAACCCTGAATAACTAGGCCTTCTCCAAATGTGACCTTAGAATCTTTTTTTTAAATTCAAAACACGTATTTAACATTTTGCATAAGCAATCCTTCACTGTATTGTAATAGGAAATGCTGGCATGGGAAATTATAGTGGGAATTCAGAGAGAGATAAGGTAGGATACCTTTTTCTCAAAATGGAAATAGCTTTTTCTGGCTACATAAAATACATACTCACAATGCTAAATTTAGAGACTCTGAAAAATTATAGAGAAGATAGTAAAATTTACCCATACTACCACATGCAAAGATAAACCAATGGCAATATTTGAGTGTATTTATATCTAGCTTTTTTTCTATTAAGTTAATTTGATATTTTTTGTAAAAGCTAGGCTCACAGTACAGTGTTTCATTTAAAAATGTATTGTGGGGACGCCTGGATGGCGTTAGGCGTCCAACTCTTGATTTCAGCTCAGGTCATGAGCTCAGCATCATGAGACTGATCCCTCGTTGGGCTCCAGGCTCAGTGAGGAGTCTGCTTGACATTCTCTCTCTCTCCCTCTGCCCCTCTCTCTGCTCACTTGCGTGCTCTCTCTCCCTCTCGCTCTCTCTAATTAATAAACAAATCTTTTTTAAAAATGTGTTGTGGACATGTATGGACACCAATCCTCCAATAATGGTCACTTAGACTGTCTCATGATTTTCTCTGTGATGAAAAAGGATGAAGTTAATGTCATTGTTGACCCTCTTCTACACTTTCTGAGAAGGCTCTACCCTCTCAGGTAAAGGGAATGAGAGAGGCTGCAGGCTGCCTGCACCATTTGTAACCCAAAACAGCATTGACAGCAGTGAGAAGAAGCAAGGACAGTGGCTCTGTGAACTCTGGGTTTCTTTACTCTGGTCTTAACCATTAGGCAGAAATGACAGGCGGAACCCCAACCCCAGGCCTTCTCAAGCTCACAGTCTCAATACATGTCCTTTTACTTATAACTCAAGGCTTTCTGAAAGCAGTGCTCTGGAAAAATTCCTACCACATCCCTCCCAGTACTTCCCTCACTGGTGGTCACCAAAACATCAAGACTTCATCATGTCTGTGTCTACCAGTACCGTGATCTTGTCAACCAAGTCATGTCCCACTAATTCTACTGACTTAGTACATTCTATTTCTGTCATCAAAACCCATAAGACAATGTGTCTCCAAACATCTTTGATGATGATTATAGTTTATTAAGAGTTTTAAAGTCTCTTTACTCTGGGTACAGTTATTTTTGTATTACATTCTATTTGATTGTATATTGATAGCCCTACTTTCTTTGGCCCTTGCCAGATATCTCTTTGCCTTGGGTCTTTTATTTTAAGCACATTTTTTGGTCAATAGCACCTACCAAATTTCTGCTTTTTGTTTGTGTGTGTGTGTGTGTGTGTGTGTGTATAAAACATGTATATAACATATATATGTGTGTGCATTACGTACAGAAGTAGAAAAGAATTATGCAATCAGGATTAAACACGGAGGCTTTGACTTATAATTGTGTGTTCAAATAACTGATGAGGGAAGGCCAAAGAAACCCGTAGGCATGTGGGTTTCCAAGAGAGATGGCGGATGGACTCTTATACCTCAGCAGTGCTTTCTTTTTGTTCTTTAACCCTCTGTGATTTATTTGTTTATATTTAAAGCAAACTAGAAATTTCTGTTGTGTAATTATAAGTATCTACACGTCTTTATAAACACTGTGTGCATTATTTTTGTTCTTATGTTTCTATTCTCAAAGCTTTCCAGGCCTCAATCATTACCCTGCAGCTACTTTCAAATAAATGTGAGTGAATGACTTCCCCTACTCCACAGTTCATAAGAATCCAATAGTGTGGGGCGCCTGGGTGGCTCAGTTGGTTAAGCGACTGCCTTCGGCTCAGGTCATGATCCCGAAGTCCCAGGATCGAGTCCCACAAAGGGATCCCTGCTCAGCAGGGAGTCTGCTTCTCCCTCTGACCCTCTTCCCTCTCATGCTCTCTATCTCTCATTCTCTCTATCTCAAATAAATAAATAAAATCTTAAAAAAAAAAAAAAGAATCCAATAGTGTGTGTGTGTGTGGTATGGGGAGACAGAAAGGCAAACTGCCTGAGTCTCTATTCCCAGACTGTCCAACTTGGGATGTGGCCAGTCTATTCATTTTCTATGGCTGCGGTAACCAATTACCACAAACTTAGTAGTTTAAAACACATAAGCCTATTATCTTACAGTCCTGGAGGTCTGAAGTCCAAAATGGGTTGGTAGAGCTGCATTCCTTCTGGCTCCAAAAGGAGAATCTTCTCTCTTGCCTCTTCCAGGTTCTAGAGACTACCTAAATTCCTTGGCCTGTAGTCTAGCATTACTGAGCTCTGCTCCCATCTTCACACCTCCTTCTCTGACTCCTCTGTCCCCCCTCTTTCCTTTCTGAGAACCCCTGTGATGACACTGGGTCCTCCCAGATAATCTAGGAAAATCTCCCCATTTCAAAATCCTTAATCACATCTGCAAAGTCCCTTTTGCCAGATAAAGTAACACATTTACATGTTCGGGGGGATTAGGACATGGACATCTTGGAGGCAGAGGCATTATTCTGTCTACACACCCAGGAATCTGCACTTTTAACCAGAAACAACAGAATACACATTGAGAATACCAAACTACAGGTCATCGCATGGTCACTGGAATTAGGACATTCTCTAAGTCCTCTTTACTTTAAAAGTACAACAACTGACATAGAGATGAACAAATTGATCAAAATATAAATAGAACACTCCAAAATATAAATAGAACACTCCCTATTTATTAAGATAAAATATTGTGACATGTACTCAATCTACTTATTATAAGAATTAATTTTTAAATGGATATCAAATGAGACAACAGACATGTTTAAGAGTCAGTACAGTAAAATAACAATCAACCCAAAACCTTGGGGGTGCCTGGGTGGTTCAGTTGGTTAAGCATCCAACTCTTGATTTCAGCCCAGGTCATGATCTCAGGGTCATGAGATTGAGCCCCACATGGGGCCTCTGCACTCAACATGGAGCCTGCTTAAGATTCTCTCTCTCCTTCCCTGCCCCCGTTCATGTGAGCACACCCTCTCTCTCAAAAAAAAAACAAAAAACAAGGGCGCCTGGGTGGCTCAGTTGGTTAAGCGACTGCCTTCAGCTCAGGTCATGATCCCGGAGTCCTGGAATCGAGTCCCACATCGGGCTCCCAGCTCAGCGGGGAGCCTGCTTCTCCCTCTGACCCTCTCCCTTCTCATGCCGTTTCTCTCTCACTCACTCTCTAATAAATAAATAAATAAAATCTTAAAACAAAACAAAAAAACACACACACAACAAAAAAACACAACAACAACAAAAACAAACAAAAACAACCCACCACCACCAACAACAAAAAACCCTCACAAACAAAAACCTGGGGTGTAATGTTTGTGGAATCACTAGAAGTCTGCTTTCCACAACTAAATCAAGAAGAGCCCCTGTGGTTAGCCTTATAAATTCTTCATCAGTTCTTTCACACTAAGCTTTTGGACAGCTAGACTCTCATATACTCAAAAAGTACACTATCATTTTTTAAAGCTTCACTTTTCCAATTTTTCTCTAGCTATTTTACCAAAAGAAAAAAATAAAATTTCTGAATTGTTTAAATAATTATGAAACAGAATTTAAAATGACCAGTGTTCTTAGTACATGCCCACCCATATTTCCAAATGTGTCACTATTTGTATTATAAATAGCACCCAGAATTGACAGATTTCATAATGTGGGAGTTTCCTGAGCTGCCATTCACCAGCTGATATAAAAGTCAGTATAATGAAAATGTCAAGAAATAGCATCACATTTAGAAACCATGAAATACAAAAATGGAGCTATCAGTCATCCCTAATGCTTGCCAAATAAAAAGTTTTAAATATAGTCATGGGTCACCAGAATTATAAGCAACAACTTTCACTGCACATAGATGCACCAGGATTATTAAAAGAATCTAAGATTGGTCAGGTAGCTGACCACGTTGGCACACACTGAACTTGTTCTTAATGGAGACACCCAGATTGTTTTCACATTAACTGCCAAAATAATGGTCTTCTCTATCTTATACTGACACTGTTAATATTTACTTTGTTGGATTTGGATACCCCATGTTAAAGTTGAGATTTTGTTTATGTGTATACTCTAAATCACATTTAACCCATTAAAAATATCACCTTCTTTGTTTTTTTCAGGCCTTCCTCCCCTCTCTCCTGATTCTGACAAGATCTAGTGGGAGTAACAAATCAGATGGTGGTTGAAACCTACAGATAGCCATGATCTGAAACTGGATTTCCCATGGTTCTCAGAGAAGTAACCAGGTAATCAGCTTTAGAATGCCAACATGACTAAGCAATACCCAATCCAAGCCAGCGTGAGGACACCTCCATGATTGGAGGTAACAGGTGAAGGAGGAGATCCAGTTAAAGGAGCTAAAATGACAGGTCACCCTAACCAGAGAGGCCGCTTTAGTCATCCATGCCTGACATAAGGCCATGAACCCTTACCTGCCCAATAGGAGCTGCACACAGACTTTCTAATCCTATTTAACCTGTACTTTCTCTGACTCACAGAAGCTGGTGTTACAGACCACAACCACCATAGATACATGGTCTCTAAGGAAAAATCAATTCTGAGGAAAAGGACTGGGAAACATAGGAAGTGCAGACTTCTGCTGACCACTCTACCCAAGCCCCAAGCCTGCTCAGGAGTTGGCAAGGAGTCCATGGAAATTCAAAGAGATGGTTGTGGCACCCCTGGCCAAGGTGGGAGCAGACACAGGTCAAGGCCTGATATCCCTAGATCCAAGTGATGATAAGGCAAAACCAACAGCAATGTGAAATTAAACTTACAGATGATTTCATCAACACAGAAGTAAGGAGAGGCATTGAGTTTTTTCTCTTTCAGAGGGTAAGTTAGAGATAATGGCTGCCTCTCCCCATTGATAGAAGGCTCTTCCCATGGCTGGCCCCATCCATCATGCAGGTCTCAGTTCAAATGTCACCTGCTCAGAGAGAGGCCTTCACTGAGTTCCCCCATCCAAAACAGAGCCCTGACCCCTGTCTGTTGCACTGCAGTTTTATTTCTTTTTCAACACATATCTCCATATGAAATAGCTTACTTATTTATTGCATGTCCCCCTGCTCCAAAATGTAAGCTCACCAGACAAAGGCCTCGTCCATCCTACCCAATACTGTACCTCCAGCTCCTAGCATGGGACTTGGCACACAGCAGAAACTCAAATAACTATGGATGGATGTATGCATGGATGGATGGATGGATGGATGGATGGATGGATGGATGGATGGATGAATGGGTGGGTGGATGGATGGATGACTAGATGAATGGGCAGATGAAAGAGAGAGGGAGAGAGGGAGAGAAGGAAGGGGGTGAAAGAGGAAAGAAGCAAGGATAGGTTACTTCTCTGAAAACCAAGGGAAATCCAGATCTAATCTCGCTTTAATTTTCCTAGAGACCACCACCTTCTTTAAAATAGCCAAGGACACCATTCCGAATCTTGAGTAAACTGACAAAAGGACAGAAGAAAAAACAAAATGGATAGTATCTGATGAAACTGACCTAGACATCATCAGGGTTGCCCCATTCTTGGTCTTACTGACACTGTGCTATGACCTCCTACCCTCCCCAATGACCTTCCACTAATCTTTTTGCTTGTTAGCCAAAATTGGCTTCTGCTGCTTGCCCCAAGTACCCTCCATCTCAGAAGTGTAACTTATAGCTAAGGGTTCCTGATGTATACCATATACCAAAACTGTTCTTCGCGCTTCATGTGCATCTCTATGTCTACACACTCCACTTGTTTAACACTCACAAGGATCTGAAGAGGGAGGTACTGCTAAGATCTGATATTCTAAAGAAGAAAAACAGGTCTGAGTGGCCAGGAAATCCACGTGAGGTCACCCTGGTGGTAATGGGAGAGCTAGGCTGTGAACCCAGGCCATCCAGCTCTAGCACCTATGTTCCAGACCAGTTGACCCTTGGACAACATAGGTTTGAACTGCACGGGTCCACTTACATGTAGACTTCTTCCATAACTACAGTATGTATTTTCTCCAGCTGACTTGATGGTAAGAATGCAGTATATAATACATATAACACAGAAAATGTGTTAACAGACTCTTTATGTTATGGGTAAAGCTTCCAGTCAACAGCAGGCTACTAGTAGTTAAGTTTTGTTAAATAGTTAATTTGCAAACATTATACATGGATTTTCAGCATCGGGGTCAGTCCCCCTAACCACCATGTGGTTCAAAGGTCACCTCTACTTCTTCCCACTGTGCCACTCTGGCCCCTGCAGGTATGGTTTTATTGTGATGAACTAGTGTTCCATTCATAAAGAATTCCACACTACTTACCTTTTTTATGAATCTAAATGTTTATGAAACAGGTCTCCTGGGGGGGGGGGGAGGGCAGGGTCCATCTGTATGTCATTCTGAATCTTTTACAATGGCTACATGATGCTTGGGATCCGTCTCCTGACAATATCATTTTAGAACCTGCCCCCAGAGAGATCTTACAGACATGCTTTCAACAAAAATAGAACCTATGAAGTAAAATTTATCTTGTGGAAGCCTCTCCCCAAATTTATATAATATATATAACCATTTCTGTTAAGGTTATTTTTAGACCCAAGGGGTGGTAAACTCATTAGCCTGATTGTAATCTTATAATCCCTGGCATCTCCAGGCACAGAACATATAGAGCACAGCCTGGGGAAAATCAGTAAATAAATTAAAAAGTAAAATAAACCTCATAAGCCTATTTTCCCACAAAAAAATTTTTTTTAATTGCAATTTTTATGAGGACAAGGGGTGGGAGGTGGTAGCAATGAGATCAATCCATTTTCCTCTCACTCCAGGTCTAAAAATCCTCATTTTCTATTCTTCAAATTAATGAAATGAACACAAGACCACTCTGATTAGCAAGTCTGAAAATAATGGAAGTGCCGACACATTTGCATTTTCTTTCAATGTGAACAGGCTATTTTGATAGTTAGAAAAACCATGACAAATTGCAGAAGATTTCATCCTTTGTTGCTCTAAAATGGCTCTCTGGCCATAATATGCCATATCATTGCAAAACGCACTTACCTTCAAATGAGGAGGCAAAGTGGATCGTGTTAAATATGAAATTAGTGACATGTTTTCTCAACGCATCTGCTCTAATTCTAAATTAAATGACTTTCATAAGCTCAAGTTAACTCCGGTACATTCTTGTTTATAACCTCAATTGGAATGTTTTGCAATTAGAATAAAACCTGCCTCCTGGCAGGGCTCAGTTCTCCCCACTGGTGCCCCCATGCACTCGGCCCCGCCACCCCAGTCCTCTGCCTGTCCCATAAACACCAATCATACCAGAGGTCCTGCATGTTTTCGTTTTCAATTTTGGTTTGCTTATCTGTCCTGTCTAGAATGCTCTTCACTGCTCTGGTTACCGCTCAAATCTCACCTCCTCCAGGCAGTCCTCCCTGAAGAACTGCTCCAGTGTCATTACCTTTGCAAATGCACTACATTCTTATCTTCCTCACACCTTTATGAGTTGTCTCCCGTTGGACCCTTCCCTGATACTGTAAAATCCACGGGAGCTGGGACTCTGTGTCCCCAGCACACACAGCACGCCTCCAGGGACAGCTGATAACCAAGACTGTGGGGGTCACACACAGGATGGCACCCCTGAAAACGGACTGGAAACAGCACAGCAGCTCACACCTACAGGGGCCCAGTGGGCCCTGCTCCATCCTGACCTCGCCATCAGCCCCTGACTCCCAGCTGCAAACTCAGACCCTGGGACCCACGCTGCTGGGAGAAGCCCTCGCTATCTGATCCACAGGCCTAAAATCAGGCCAACTGGACTGCTGGTTCAGCCCTGACCTCCTGCCTCCTGCATCACACCTGCCCCAGCCCAACCCTCCCAGGGTAATCCAGGTGTATTCACCTGTCCTCTACCTGTTCACTGCACTCCGAGGCAGGCCTCCATCATTATGTGGGAACATCTATCCTTCACTGACTGATGCTCCTCATGCACAGAGATCACGTCTTATTTATGACTGAATCCCCAGCATCAGCGAAGCTGAGTCACACCCACAACTCCCCATGCCTGGTCCTCTCAGAACCTGAGGTGCCCACGTGGGCCCTCTGGAATGCTCCTTCCTCAGGGTCCTGGCACTCTGTGCCCGGGAACCATTAGAAGCACCCCCAGCACCAGTGTCTGTGATCGCATTCCCCCCCTCACATCATTTGGGCAGGTGTCTAGCCCAGGATGGTAGGTTCCAACCTACTCCAGTGAGCTGGGCCTTTGGGCTGCATTTTTATTACAGTGACTAACCAGAATCTGGTCATGAAATTAAAAGCCATGCTCTGCCTCGAAAGGATCACAGATGCCTCCTTCCTTTCTGATACGCCTTTCTTTTTTGAACTAATGGTCAAAAATCTCCTTGGCCCTTAGAAGTCCTAAACTCCAATGGTGATTTATCTACATTTTTTTTTCTTAAGGCTGCTGCTATGAATTCATATATCCACAAGAGAAAGACCAATTTATTTAACGGTATAAATCTTACTTCCCATCACATAACATAGCTAGTTAAAAACGCATTCTTTTGAATCAAGACAAAATGATTCCCAGAGAGTTCCTTTTCTTCCAGTTCGGCTCTGGATGAACTCAAGAAGGAATTCCCCCCATCACAGGCCTCAGAGGCTGGCCCCACAGCCCATCCTGGCAGCTGGTGGAGGGTCCCAGGAGGGAAGCCTGCCCCAGGGCCCTTGTCTTCCACTGACTCTCAGCGGGAGACCTCAAAGACACCAAAGGAAGTTTTTAACAGGCAAATCTGAGGACCCCTACACAGAAAAAGCTAGAGCTATCTTTTGACTCTAAGGCCCCTATATCCTTCCTACTTGAACTGAACCACCCTCACCTTTGCATAAAGCATCCACAGGCCATCCATTTACCTAATGACTGAGAGCCACCAACCTGTCACTCTAGCCCCACATCTGCCTTATATGTCATCACAAGACTGATTACGGCCAGGCTTTATATTGCAATTAATTTGTCTGTTTACTCTGTCTCTGCTAGAGCCTGGGAGCTTTGCACATCTGTACCTAGAAACAGATGACCAATAAAATTTGCTGAATGAGCTAATGATCATATGTTTACGGTAGCTCTGGCATATGTCTTGATTCTCAGGCATTCAAGAATTCCCTGCAATCTTTCAAAGAGGTCATTTGGGCTTCCGTGATGGCAGAAACCAGAAATCCATGAGTGAAGATCTAGGTACTTCACTGTTTCCACCTTGGAGGAGACCGGTGATATCTGATAGGTCTGGTATTCACAAAGGCTTTTATCTTTTTTTAATTCTTTTTAAAGATGTTATTTATTTGACAGAGAGACAGAGAAAGAGCACAAGTAGGCAGAGAGGCAGGCAGAGGGAGAGGGAAAAGCAGGATCTCAATGAGCAGGGAGCCCGATGTGGGGCTCGATCCCAGGACCCCGGGATCATGACCTGAGCCGAAGGCAGCTGCTTAACCGACTGAGCCACCCAGGCGCCCCTCACGAAGGCTTTTAAAAAGATGTGTTGCCCTGGTGCAGGGGTCCCCACGGTGTATTGTCTCCTTGGCCTTCCAAAGCAAGAGTCATGTGAGAAGCTTTATGATTACTGGATATTTGTGTGATTAAACCCACATTCGTGCCTTTCACCCATATCCCGGCACCGGTGTCTCATGCTCATCCACACCTGTACAATGGAATGTACGTAAGATTTGATGTCCTTGAAAGGACTGTGTGCTACAAATTATAGAATACCCAAATGCACGCAAGATACATCCATATATTGCCAAGCAAGACCTAAAGAGAAAAAAGAGTCTGGCTCCGGTGGCTTCAGCCAGAAGCACAGTGACCGTCCTTCTGCAGGAAGGAAACGTTACAACTCATCCCATGATGGTCAAGCCGAGGTCTGGGCATCCCACTGGCGCCAAAGCAAGGCCTTACAGGTAAGAAACGACGTCTCACGTGGTGAAAAAGGCTTGTGCTGCCAATGGACATTTCAGAGTAGAATTCTGGTAAAAGAATCTGCAACAGAGCACAGCAGACACAAGCCAAGTGTTATGGGACCCCAACACTGTGTTTCTCAAATGGGAGCTTGCAGGTTCCGGGGAACCTCAGCTGTGAGCAAGCCTGAGAAACTGCTCTCAACTCGATGATGCTTATTTCCTGCAGCCATTTCGTTGTGGCCTGTGTCAAAGGGAACTGAACGGCCTGGTTGTACGCTTCCCAATTTTCTCCCTCTTCCAGCCACTCTCCCATAGTCCCCCACTTACTCTGCCTGACTTGACAAACAGGTGTTTACTTGCAGGGATTTCCTGCATTTTCCATTCTGGGGAGTCAGCCTTTGTTTGGCATTTGCATTTTGCTTGTTTATTTGTTCATCTTTTTTTTTTAAGATTTTATTTCTTTTATTTGAGAGAGAGAATGAGAGAGAGAGAGCACATGAGAGGGGGGAGGGTCAGAGGGAGAAGCAGACTCCCTGCTGAGCAGGGAGCCGGATGCGGGACTCGATCCCGGAACTCCAGGATCATGACCCGGGCGTCGCTCAACGAACTGAGCCACCCAGGCGCCCTTAATGTATACTTATCAGCAATCCCATTCCTAAGTATGCACCCTCGATAAATGGGAACATATTTGCAGAAAAACATATACACTGAAGTATATAGTAGCAATTCCATTCATAGTCGCCCAAAAGAAGCTTGGAAACAACCCAAATGTCCTGCAATGCATGAGTGGACAAACTGTGGTACATTCATAGAAAGGAATACCACTCAGCAATGAAAAGAAAGGAACTATTTATGCAATAACAATTTGGATATATCTCTAAGGCATTAATTATGCTGAGCAAAAGAATCCAATCTCAAAAGGTTACATGCTGTATGATTCCATTCACATGACTATCAGTAAAAGACAAAATTATAGTGATAGAAAGCTGATCAGTGGTTGCCAGCAGTTAAGGGTGAGGGTGGGGGTACATTTGTCTATAAAGGGCTAGCTCCAGGGACTTTTCTGGACATGATACAACAATTCTGTATTCTGAAACATATAAAATGTACATGTGTTAAAATTCACAGAACTGTGTCCCCAAATAGGCGATTTTACTATACAGTAATTTAAAAAATAAAAGTAACTTAAAAATCAAAGATTTTTCCCTTCTTCGGGAAAAAAAAAGGGGGATCTCTGAATACAACCTTTTAAAAAAAAGAGTCCATGGAATCTAATTAAGCAAGGAGACATAATCCCATTAGCATTTGTGTTAATAAGCCAGCAAAACTGTGAACTCAGAGATCTCTAGCTTCTCAAATTGTTCCAAGGTGGAATGGAAATTTACTTTACTGTCTGCAAAGAGAAAAAAATAATGCCAATTTCAGAGGAGGAAAGCCCCCAGCTCCTCAACGAGTTGCAGATGAAGCTAGACCCAGATTTGGGTACTTGTACTTGGTACTCCCTGGAACAAGCAAATATTTTACCAAGATAATGCATCCTGGATGGGGTTTGGGACAAGTTTTCAGTACTGCTTGTTTAACTTTTAACATTCATTAATATTATCTTTCTCTTATTGGATGATAAAAGTGACCCAAATCCTCAAAGCATCTTTGTGGTGTCGTTTTTGAAACTGTCCTTTAGTTCTGGTCAAGCTGCCTTATGGGGGGAAAAAAAAGGAAAAGCAGACATAAAAATAGGAGCAGACTATAAAAATAAGGCTCTTAGCTTCTTTCAAAATCATGTTGCCAAAAGAAAACACAAAAATGTAAATGTCACTACAAAAATGCTGTGTCCCAGTTTGCCTGGCACCTGGATTTTAGCACCGGAAGGCCTATATCCTGGGAACCCCTTCAGTTCCGTTTGGCCAGCCTAATTATACCCAACATGACAGCACAGCATATGTGTCTATTGGGAGAACTACAAAACCCTTGGCTATTGACAAGGCAGGCAACGTACTGGAGAGGCCAGTGATGACAGAGCTAGATATGGGATCTGGGCTAGGAAGAACCCTTGTGCCCATGCATTATGTCATTCACAGGGTGAGAGCCCATGAAACTCCCACCAATCAATCCAGCAAGAGTTCAGATACCACAAATTTTGCCATTTGTCATTTTCTGTTCATGCACAGGAATTACATTGTAAAACACCTAACATTCACCTAGAGAGAAAAATGTACCTGATTCTTTTGCAACATACTCAAATTATCTTTCATATGTCAGCAATATTTCACAGGTCTTATCAAAGCGCATCTACATGTGCAAAGAGCCGTGGATTTTATTCCTGAGCAAGTGCCTATAATACAGCCTCCCGGGGACAAGGACTTTGGGTCAACAGGTTTTAAACTTTAAGACAACTTTTATTCCCCAAAGAAATTCCTAAAGCAATAGACAAAAGTAGTGCTTTGTCATCAGAGATTTATCTTAAAATTTCAAATTTAAAATATTTACTACAGATTTAGTCAAAAGCACATGAAAGTTGGAAATTGGTATTACACAGGACAGCTGACGTCACAACACTGCCTATGAAGATGATTTACTTCTAAATTCAATCTTGGTTGCTCACTATAGAGAAAATTTTGAATACAGATGAGTTTGATTTTACAATTTTTATAGACTCTTAAATTCAATGAATCCAGAGGCTTCAAGCAAAATACAAGGGAATGGATGATTTCAATGTTCAATCATTAAAATGAACCAATGCCTGGCATACCCACCAGTTTAAATATTACTCAGTAGAAAGTATTTTTCATATATATCTATAACATTATGGGATTTCCAACAATGTTATATTTTAAAACGTGCTATTTTGGTACATAATGAATCTTTAGACAAAATTTCAATTAAATTTACTTTGTTTTCCCTGCTGACTATAAACCTTCTTTCCAAGGACTCATAAGGCCCAAAAGAAGGAAGCTCACAGGAACTGGGGCCAGGCAAACAAAAATGTCACTAAAACCTTGCTGTAGGGGCACCTGGGTGGCTCAGTCGGTTAAGCGGCTGCCTTCGGCTCAGGTCATGATTCCAGGGTCCTGGGATGGAGCCCCGCATCAGGCTCCCTCCCTGCTCAGCGGGGAACCTGCTTCTCCCTCTCCCTCTGCCTGCCACTCCCTCGGCTTGTGCTCTCTCTCTCTGTCAAATAAATAAATAAAATCTTTTAAAAAAATAAAAATAAAAAAACCTTGCTGTAATCTTAATTTGTCTTTCGACCTCCACTAACCATCCAAACCTGAAGCCGAGGATCCCTGGTTTATCATAACTGCAACTTCTCAGCATCTCTGATCCATGCAAAAGGTCAATGGAAAAATCAGCTGATTAAAAAGAATTAGTGGTTCTTTCCAGTACATAATGATTTCTCAAAACCTAAAATCTGTTGTAGACTATACAGCTTTCTTTATTGAGTACACGAGCCAAAAGGTCTATAAAGAAAAAAAAATCATAACTGTAACGTTTTTGCAACTAACTATAAAATATAAAAATTAAGTACATGTTTAAATTACTAACTTAAGCTGATAATCTGGATTCTAAAACGAGATTCATATCCAGTTCTAAATACAAAAATAAATAAAGGCCACAGGGTGAACCTAAAAACTGAGTCTTCTGTATCAAGTGGCCTGCTTAAAAAGTAACTGAACAATTTATATAATATTCCAACTCTAATTTCTATTATTATTCACAATTCTGAAACTAGATTTAGAGTTCGGATAATTAATAAAATCACCCCTTCCACTCACTCTTGATTATAATTCATCAGGGTCATGTTTGTACTTCGCTTGCCAATTGTAATCATTTATTTGAACCAGTGTCTCTGTGGTTCATCAGCTCTTCATTAGTGCCTGTAGGTTGGATAAAATGTGCTTGAATTTCCAAAGTAAATGCAAATCGCATTGGTATTTGCAGCAAAGATGTGAATTCCTAGAATATTTACAAGTAAGACAGTTCCCTTGAAGATGCTGGCTCTCTAGTGGAAAAAAAAAAAAAAGCAATGCCTCTCCCCCACGCCTCCGAATGCAGAGAACTCACGCTCCCCTCCAGGCCTGACCATCCATCCTAAAAGCCCTTCAGTGACCACAATATCAGGCTTGTTTTAGACCTGGCCTCAACAAGTAGGAAAATGTGTTGTTAACTTAAGTAGGAACAAGGAGTAAAAGTCCAAAGGATTCAATACAAATTTTAAAAGCCAAAGAACCACCTAGCCAGCAAATTAAAAATATAATTGCCAGAGCCCCATCCTGGAGAGCCAAATTTCCCAGCCCTGGGAGCAGAGCTGGGCACTGGGATCAGCACGGCCTTGAACACAACAGGCCTGGATCCAAATCCTGGTTCTGGCCCTGGGCAGCTGCGTAGATTTGCACATCATAAGCTAAATTTGGTGCTTCCATCTTTAAAAGAAGATGGTCAGCCCAGTCCTTCAGAGGGCCATGGAGATTACAGATATAATGAAGAGGAAGTGCCTCACACAGTCCCTGGCACAAAGAAGGCCTCCGCCATGGCTACTCTTTCAAAGATCAGTGGGGCAATTTCCCTAGCAAAACAAAGTGGAACTGGAGGACTGAACTGCATACCATGAGACAGAAGAACAGGTCAGACAGCACCATGAGGAGGCAACAGGTCACACCCAGAATGTGGGACATTCTACAGGACAATTGACCTCTTCAATGAATCATTATCAAAATAAAACCCGGGGGATTTTACTCGATTAAAAGGGATTTAATGGAGCCAGAGAAAAAAGTTACAATAAGCAAGGGGGAGGGGACTGAACCAGACACTGAACCCAGTGGTGCTGGGTTAGAGTTGGAAATACCAATACACAGTCATGATTAGCTTGAGTGAAAGACAGATAAACCCAGAAATGCAGGTATGTGTGTATCCCTGGGTTTGTGTACATACAGACCATCCTCATTACTCACAGCTTCCATATTTGCAAATTCATCTACTCACTAAAATGTACGGGTAACCCCAGAATCAATGCTCCTGGTGCTTTTGCAGTCATTTGCAAAAATCATGAGCATGTGCAGAATGGCAAATAATTTGAGGCACATGTTCCTAAGTGAGATTTCCAGCTGAAATCAAACAAGGCGACCCTCTGTCTTCTTGTTTCAAGTCTCATACTATAAACAAATATAGTTTTAATGGTCTATTTAGTGCCACGTTTTTCATACAACTCAGACTATAATATCATATAATGCTGTATAATAAGCTTTTTATCATCGCATGTGAGATAACCACAGAAGTAGGTTGAGATATATATATACACATATATACACTTATACATATATATACATATATACATACACATACACATATATATACCCATATACACCGATATGTGTATACATACATATACATACACACATATGCCTATATACACACGCATATACACACATATACATATACACACATACACATACATATATATAAAACACCTTTTCCCACCTCACCTCAGAAATTAACTTCCAAGGTCCTATTTGATGTCATATATTACTAACCCTGAAGTCAGGAGATTGCCAGAGAATTTTTACCTTGCAGACAGTTTAGGTTTTGTGACTATGACATCTTTTAAACATCATTATTCTCATTTCTGTGAGTGTGACTCAATCCCCAGAATGTACCATAAACACTACGGGATTGTTTGATGCCACAATTGTTTTTCCTGAGGTAAAATGTACATACAGTGAAATTTATAGGCTGTAAATGCGCAGTTCTATGAGTTTTGACAAATACATACACCTTATCTAGCATCCCAATCAAGATATGGAATATTTCCACCACCCCAAAAAGTTCTCCTGTACCCCCTTCGGCTGATCCCCACCTCCACAGGCAACCACTATTATTAGAATTTCCATCACCCATTGATGAGTCCTGCTTGTTTTTGAACTTCCTATAAATGGAATCATAAAACACTAGAGTCCTTAAAAAAGTGATTTCGGAACAAATTCCCCCCCTCCAAGTCAAGTAATTATTACAGCAGTGACCTAATTTCCTTTTCTTTTTTTAATGCCTAGTGCCAGCTCATGTGCATGTCACTTTGCATAGAATACCATATGTAAAGAAAACATTTTTATTCTGCCTATAATAGAATAGTATGCATTAATTATAAAATTTTCTGCAGTAACCTTGAGTTAACATCACATTTACAAAATTACAATCTCCACTCATTTCCAACATTAACATGTGGGAAAAGTTCACCCCCAAGTTTCCAAGTAAGAGCTAACTTGCTTCAAGCTTATGCCCTCCTTGCTTGCTTACCTAAACCCCAAAGTTTATAGCAGAACTAACCTACTTCCCTCGAGATTCTGCAGACTGCCGGCCTTGAAGAGCAAAGGACCAGACTTTCTGGAAGATAAAGCCTGACTGCCCTCAAAAAGAGCCACCACCGACCATGGTGTCCTCAGTAAGAGCCGCCTGGGAGCCTTGATTCCTGGTACAAGGGGGAGGAGTCTGGACTGCCTTGCCCAGATCCAGCTTGCTACGCTACAGGGAAGGATGTCCTTCCCTGAGAGACACCTGGGAGCCTTGACAATTGGCAGAGCAGAGCAATCCGGAAGCCCTGCAAGGACAAATGATTAACTGCCGAGCACCAGCTTCTCCTGCACTTAGTCCCCATCACCATTTCCTGCATCTTCCCCTTTAAAAACCTCCTGCATCGCCTGGAGGGGGAAAGATGGTCTTTGGGACCTTAATCCTCCATCTTCCCAGGCTGCCTGCTTCCTGAATAAAGCAACCTTGCCTTTCCCAATGCTTGTCTCTTGAGTATTGGCTTTGGAGCAGCAAGCAGCCAAACCCCAGTTCTAAACGGGTCCTTTTTCCGGTAACACATCCTCAGAAATCGATAGGATTGGATGCTGCTAACCAAGTTGTACAGGTATAAGCCCACTGCTGCCCTAGATCTTACCCGTATTCACCGAGGGACAGGTGGGGATGTACGTGGGGATGGCTGGGGGGTGTGTGGATGTGAATCTATATTATAAATAATGCTGGGCATGCATTTATGTACACATATGCATGAATCCTCCATTTGTATAGTTCCATTTATTGAACATTTACTATTCCTGCCAGGCACCATGCGGGTGTTCACATATATCATTTCATATAACTAACTCAAATTATCCTATGTTGCTTCCTGACCCTCCACTAGCACTTCCGATGACTTCTACTTGGTTTCTTTTCTGGCACTCTCATATGGTGAATTCTTTGGGATTCTGTCCCTTGTCCTGTGAGCAGGTGAGCTGGTGCATTCTGGTGGTGCACCGCCCGGTTCCATGGCAGTGGCTCTGAGTCTTCTCCAGACCAGGCCTCTCTGGTGAGCTCGACACTCACACTATGTGCTCACCCAACATCTGCATCTGGACACCCCATCAGCCTCTCAAACTCAAAGCCTACACCAGCCCCATCTTCTCAGATCCGCTCCAATATCCATGTTCCTTGTTTTAGAAACCTCTATTGTCTCATGGTTGCTTATCTGACTCAGTCGTGAATGACTCCAAAATCTCAGCAGTTTGTAACAATAACACTTTATTTCCCATCCATCTGATCAGTCCACGGGTGACCGCTGTGGCCAGGGTCACGCTATCTCCCTTCCAGAACGAGGCTGATGGAGTAGTCACTCCTGCAATGTGGCCAATCATGAAGCAAAGGGCAAGAGAGGGTGAGCCAGGTGCTCCTCCTTCCAGCAGCTGGCTCACAAGGCTTCCACTGAGAAATGATGTGCATTCCTCCTCAGAGACCCAGCCCACCCTCGCCCTCCCGGGGAGGCATCCTCAACTCCTCCAGGTATGAGATGCTCCACATTGTGCCCACAGTAAAGCCTTCTTGCTTACCTGTGGAAAGATCTCACTGGTGTTGTATAAAAACAGGGCCACCACCAGGAGTCTCTCAATCTGATCATGTTGGCCTCAAATTCCATTCATTCATGCATGTTTATTGAGACCCAACCAAGCAGAATTCCAGGTGCTTGGAACCCATGAATGGAAATGACATAACTCCCTGCCCGTATAGAGCTTACATTTGAGCAAGAAGAGACAAAGCAATAAATGTAATAAACTACAAGTTATGTTAGAAGGTAACAGATGCTACAGGAAAAAAAGAATAAAACAGAGGACAGTAAGAGGGACTGGAACACCTGTGGCATGAGAGTGGCTGGGCAGTATTAACAGGTGGTCAGGGTAAGGCTCCACAAGGAGGTACCAGATGAGCAAAGACTTGGAGGCATGGAGGCAAAGCCAGGTGGGTGGTGTTAAAAAGAAAACTGCAGACCCTGAATGGAGTCACTTGTGTTAAGGCCCCACATCAACAAACCAAGACTTACTACCTAACCTAATGGCAGTTTCAACACCCTCCCCCAGGTATGTAACCTTTAACCAGTCAACATGGAGTTTCCTGGTCAGCATTAAGAAATTTACTGGTAGACCCCTTCCGTTCCCCTTAGGAGGACGACCTGGGCTAAAGCAATGGATTCTTTGCTAATAATTTCCTCTTCTCCACTCCCTGTCCACCTTTAAAAAGCTTTCCTTTTCTGCAGCTCAATGGAGTTCCTTTCTATTTGCTAGATGGATGCTACCTAATTCATGAATTGTTTAAGAAAGTCAATTCAATCTTCAAATTTACTCACTTGAATTTTGTTGTTTAACAGATTGGTGGCAGTAATGGAATCCAAAATAAACTTCTGGTGGCATATGGGGACAAGAAACACAGGTGTGTACCCTGTGAACTCTCTCAAGTCACTTTCTTGACATTTCTGTGGGCTGTAGGTAAGTTCCTTTCAATTCTGACCTCTGCTCTCTTTGCATTGAATTCCCAATCTAATTGGCTTTGCACAGTCCCCTATTTTGAATGGAAAACCCCAATCCTTTCCTGAGTCTCCAGACTGCACATGGGGAGCTTTGGTGTTTACTGGCCAGAGTCGGGCTGGGTCTGACTTGAACATGAGACTGGGTCCAGAATCAGACTGGGTCTGGGATCGGACTATCCCAATTTAAGCTGGACTGGGTCAAGTGCAAAGCCTCGGGTGAACAAAATTTTATTTTAAACAAAGGTCGGTGCTAATGGGAATCTCGAAAGTTTGAAAAAAAAAAAAGGCCATAAACATGGTGGGCATGGGTCAAGCATTTAAAAGTTGTTAGCTCACCACCTCAAGACTCCCATGATAAAATAACTTGGTCACAGAATGAGTTAGATGGACACTGGGTCACCAACCAACCTCAAGAAAATTTCCCTGTAACAGGGCATACTGTAAAACATCCCACAATTCCCAGACCCATGGCATCTACCTCTTGGATGTTAGCTTGGTTCTGAGAAACCCAAAGGCCTAGTAGCTAAAAGAAATGGGATCCTCTAAATCCAAAGGGTTGAGCACACCACATTCCAGCACACCTGCTTGTTTTATGTCTAAAAACTGCAGTCCTAAAAGCTGCAGATACCTAACAAAGATAGCAGAATCTTACTAAGCTTGTACTGTGTCCCAAAGAACTTGACTTGGCAACCATCAGTTTGGGGGCCACAAAGTAAGGCCAGATGGAAGTGTGAGTTGCACCCCATGAGTGGCTAGATGTGGGTTAAACTCCATTTGTGGCTAGGGTCCTACCAAACTGCAGCCAGCCCCCAGGGGAATCACCACCTAGAATTACAATGGTCATTATGAGGAATGTTCCAATTCGATAAGGCTATTTAAGAAGTTCACTTAAAAGCAAAGGCCTCCAAATTCCAAATATAGCTTCATTGAGTCTTGTTGCAAAAAGCCGATAAAAACTTAAAAAGACACAAGGGGTACCAAAGACAAAAACTATAAAAATGACTCCTTCCCTACATCTTCCTTCATTTGAATGCTCATTCTAGTTATTCTCTATCAGACAAGCCTCTCCGTGACTGACAACAAAGTCTAATGACCTTACAGAAACCCCCATATCAACCTTCAAGGAAGAGCCCCCTATGTGTCCCTCCCAGAGTTGACAAGACTCTGAGGGATTTTTTTTTTTTAAGATTGTATTTATTTATTTGAGAGAGAGAACGAAGGAGTGCAGGGAGGGCCAGAGGGAGACGCAGACTGCCTGCAGAACTGGGAGCCCCACACGGGACTCGATCCCAGGACTCCAGGATCATTACCTGAGCCGAAGGCAGACACTTAACCGACTGAGCCAACCAGGAGCCCTTTGAGGGATTTTCTGATAAACTGCTACCTTATTCCCTTCAACAGCTAAGGGAAAACTAAAAGAAAAAAAAAAATTTAATTCCAACCTAGGTGGGTAGATATGTCAGTTCTTTAACATCCAGGCTACAACCCAATTCTTTGAAAAATTAAAAGCAACTTTCCTTATCTTACAAAATCTTTACAAAACCAGAAATGCAGCTTTCGAGGCAATTCAAAATTCACCTATTCTTTTTAGTACTTCTAAAACCTCCCCTATTTACCTCAAAAGGTTTGTAAATTATTGGCCTTAAGAAACCAAAGTTCTTCGGGGCACCTGGGTGGCTCAGATGTTAAGCATCTGCCTTCGGCTCAGGTCATGATCCCAAGGTCCTGGTATCGAGTCCCGCATTCTTCCTCTGCCTCTGCCTCTCTCTCTCTCCCTGTCTGTCATGAATAAATAAATCAAATCTTTAAAAAAAAAAAAAAAAAGAAACCAAAATTCTTCTTGGAGAAACTTGCATTCTTTCCCTGTGCCTTCGAGATGAAAATATGAAAAGTACAAACCTCAGAGAGGTAATTCTTACCAGAAGTGGACCAAAAAGGGGGATTAGTCATTTGAAATTGAGACTAATGAAAAATCTTAAATGTCTTCTCCACAAATACCAGGAAAAAAACGTTAGCCATCTGAGCTTAAGTTAGTCTACCTGCCAGAAAAACAGTCTGCATCCAACTGTTCTTTTACAAACGAGTGAGTTTTGCATTATCATACCCATCTCATGGCTAGAAAATTTAAGACAATAGCTATAAAGTCTCTGTTTTTAAGTTTAGTGTGTCTGTTGAAGATGTGTGACATTTCTTACCTCCAGATGGCATTGCTAAAATTAATTTGTAAAGAACTCTAATTGGCCTAAAAATTAGCATTTATAAACTAAGCATTTCTAAATCTCAGATATCTATAATAGAAACGAACCCAAATGTTTTTAAGATTCACGTGATCTGGAGAAAATATTCAGTATTAAAGCTAATTTAAGGGGTGCCTGGGTGGCTCAGTCTGTTAAGCATCTGCCTTCAGCTCAGGTCACGATTCCAGGATCATGGGATCAAGCCCTGCATCAGGCTCCCTGCTCAGTGTGGAGTCTGCTTCTTCCTCTTTCTCTGCCCTCTCCCCCTGCTTGTGCTCTCTCTCTCTCTCTCAAATAAACAAATCTTTTTAAAAAAATAAAGCCAATTTAAGTTGGTTTAGTTAAAACAGATATGTCATTAGGGTGATCAATATTAAGCATACTTTTTATTCTACTTAGGTTTACCAATCAAATAAGTTCATGCTTTATCTCTTACAAAATTCATCCACAAGACAAATGATGGCTGATTTTGCCTAATGTCTCATGAAGTTTTTGTGGGTAATCAAAACATAATTGTTGGGAGCAAATGATTTAGAATAGATGTGAGGTCAGTTTTTAGGCAAACTTTTTTGGAAAAATTATGTTTTGTGGTATGTGTACGAAAAAATAAATTTCCAAAACCTTTTTGGTAACCTGAAACTTTACAGGTTTTGCCAAGTTACATTAAGTAATGAGTTAAGTTAAAAATCACTGAATATCTAGGTCATTTCCAAATTAAGATAAAATACTGAAACATTAATCGCTAAACCAAGTTTGTTTACCTACTTTTGTCTTTTATTACAGTGAAACTAAAGATGTTTGGGTCTGTTAGTAAATGTGTTTTATGCCACACTGAGAAATTTTCTATGAAAAAAAAGCACATATCTCAAGAAATCATAAAAAGTGTAAGTTTGCCAACTGACAGAATGCTAATGTAAAAAGACAGTTCACAACTAAGTTAACTTCTTAGTTAAGGTTCCTAAAGGTTAAGAATTCCAATTAATATATACAGTTAAAGCTACTAGAAATGATAAGGGACACATCTCCATATGTAAAAAAAAAAAAAGTAGAATGTGTGCTTTTGGTAAAAGAGGGTATGAAGAATGGAAATGTATTTTTGTTAAGGGAAAAGAAAGTAACTTTGCCCTAACGTGAGGCCAGTTATTTAAAGACGAAAAATATAGGACAAAATCTGAATGTAAAAAAGAAAGTTGTAGAAGGTCTGTGGAAAAGGCATCTGGCTAAGATTAAAATGAATTTATTTTAAAATGAGTTTTAATATAAAAAGTACACTGGTACAAAATTAGAGTTTCGTTTTTCTCTCTGTTAAAAGAACAAAGGTTTCTCAGGTTATTGGTCTGCCCTTAATAAGAAATTGTAGACAAAGTCTTTTCTTTAATGTAATCTGCTTAGAAAAACGAAGATTCTCTGTTTTATCTTTATCAGATTATTTAAGTAAACCCACTTTTAGTAACAGAAGGCTAAGTTCTGCCTAGAACTTATTATTTTAAGAAGGCTAAATTTTGCCTAGAACTAGATTATTTTCTATATTTGCCTATGAAATCTTTAATTATGACTTTGGTTAAACATACAATAGAATTTCTTCATAGTGATCTATGATCCTACTTGACCAAGTGTCCAAACCTTTTGATATTTTTGACAGACTTCTCCAAAATCAAATTCTAAATGCTGTCTTTTTGACCTTGACTGACTTTGAAATGTTCTAGAGGAATCTTGGGACATCTCAAAGGATTTGTCCTCTCTCCTTATAAAAAGGGAGACGCTGATCTAATAGGCTTATTTGCTCTGTCAAATTACATAGGAAGCATTATCGAGTAAAAAGTAATACTAAGCCTTCTTTATGCTGTGTGGGTATGGAAGTGTTCCAGAAACTATGTGAAATTTCTGGAAATCTGATATAGTCCTGGCATAATGTTATCAGTCAAAATTCCAGTTATTATCTTAAAATGTTGTATGTCACAGAAATAACCAAATTTCATTGTCAATTGCATCATAATGTACTCGAATCAGACCTTTAACCATGCCATTTAAAGTCTTGTCATTTACAGACAGTTACTGCTTTACTCAGACGCTTTTACAAAAGCTTCCTGCAAATTCATGGCAAGGAATCTGACAAGTACTCTAGGAGACAGGATTCTGAAAACTTTCAGATCATACATCTCAACTGGGTAAGAATTTCTGGAACTAGTAGGAAAACTGGATTCAAGCAGAATAAGAATCAATAACGGGAATAAATGAACTTTGGGAAGGATGATTATATTTATGACTCTTGTTTAAAACATCACTGGATCTCTAATATCTTGCTCTTTTAGATTTTAGGAAAACCTTTTTCTCTTTTCTCTTAAGCTATTAACAATTTGGTAAGATATACCTCTGTGAACAAAGATGAAACATGTACTTTTTTCTGCCTACCTGATCCCTCCAAAATTCAGAAATTCTTGAGTATCCTTTTCATGGCAAAATAGTTACTTACATATAAGTTCAGTGAGAAATCTGTTGTCCTTGTATCAGGACACAATTGGAAAAACTGGCCATATTACCAAGGCTTTGACTGGATTGTCATGTTTGAGAAAAATGTAAAAATCGGCTTGGTAACTTGCTTGCAAGGTTACAGCAAAGCACTCTTTAAAAGAGCTTATGTGGTCAATCACTTATATTGCTACACTTATATAAATAATCAGGCGAAGTTTGATGCATTTTACTATATAAAATGGGAGTAATTATAGAGAGAAAAATTATGTTGAGAGCTTTGTCTATAGCAGATTCTAAACCTGTCAACTGTATTTATGTCTCTTTTATATACCTATAAATTGGACAGAATCCTTAATTATTCTAGTTTCCTCAAAATCTAGCTATGGTTCTCCAAACTAACGTTTCCAGTTTTCTCCAACCCTTCTGATTTTGTAACCGGGAAAAGAGACTTCCCTTGAATCTCCTTGGAAGGGACTATACCAGGTCTTCCCTACTGTCCAGATGGCAGCCAAGGTTCAGGGACTTGAACCTAGATATGCGTCTCATAACTAAAGAAGGCTCCACCTGACATCTGATCCCATATGGGTGCTGAAAACCTCCAAATCCCATTGCCAAGGAAGAGAAGTAGCCAACATCGAGGTGGATTGCTTCCTCCCATGATGCCGGATCAAGACTTCATACTTTAAACATGAAACCCTCTCTTCTTCCCTTTCTTTCTTTTATTCTGGCCCTGGTCTGAGAAGATAATGCCATCATCTCTATCTCCCAGGCCATTGCTGGGTCCGGGGGCGGGAGGGGGGTGAAGGTGGAGGTAAGCTTTGCTTTTCAGATGGTTGGATTTGTCATCAAAAACTCCTGTCTGTCCCTTAACAGTGCCACCCTAGTAAAAGTGGTTTGTGCCCTGGCAGGATTTGTCTTTGTCTATGGTAGTTACCATTCTCTCTGGGCCCACGAAGGTCTAGATGGCTGGAGTATAACCAGGCAAAGCCTCCTAGGTTACCTACCTGTGCCCCTAACTGTTGCACCTCATTGGTTGACTCCCCGCCCTGGACTTACATCACTGAGCTAGAAAGGAATTACTAAGAAGCATTCACGACTCAGGATTTACTTCCTTGGATAGAGTCATACTCTCCCAGTTAGGAATAAAAATAAATAAGATTATGATCAGAAACCTCTCCTTAACTCTTGAAGATACTGTGGAATCTGTTGCTAAGACAACAGCTGCTCAACAAAGATCCTTTATCCCCTAGCCAGAGACATCCTTGATAATAGGACAGCCCCTGATTATCTTTTATTTTTATTTTTTTAAATTTTATTATATTATGTTGTCACCATACAATACATCATTAGTTTTTGATGTGGTGATCCATGATCCATTGTTTTCGTATAACACCCAGTGCTCCATGCAGTACGTGCCCTCCTCAATACCCATCACCAGGCTAACCACTCCCCCTCCCCCCTCCCCTCTAAAACCCTGTTTGTTTCTCAGAGTCCATAGTTTCTCATGGTTCATCTCTCCCTCCAATTCCCCACCCCTCATTTTTCCCTTCCTTCTCCTAATGTCCTCCCTGCTATTCCTCATGTTTCACAAATAAGTGAAACCATAGGATAATTGACTTTCTCTGCTTGACTTATTTCACTCAGCATAATCTCCTCCAGTCCCATCCATGTTGATGTAAAAGTTGGGTATTCATCCTTTCTGATGGCTGAGTGATATTCCATTGTATATATGGACCACATCTTCTTTATCCATTCATCTGGTGAAGGGCATCTCAGCTCTTTCCACAGTTTGGCTATTGCGGACATTGCCGCTATGAACACTGGGGCGCATATGGCCCTTCTTTTCACTACATCTGTGTCTTTGGGGTAAATACCCAGGAGTGCAATTGCTGGGTCAGAGGGTAGCTCTATTTTTAATTTTTTGAGGCACCTCCACACTGTTTTCCAAAGTGGCTGTACCAACTTGCATTCCCACTAACACTGTAACACGGTTCCCCTTTCTCCACAACCTCTCCAACATTTGTTGTTTCTTGCCCTGTCAATTTTTGCCATTCTGACTGGTGTAAGGTGGTATATCTCAGTGTGGTTTTGATTTGAATTTCCCTGATGGCTAATGATGTTGAACATTTTTTCATGTGTCTGTTAGCCATTTGTATGTCTTTTTTGGAGAAGTTTCTGTTAAGTCTTCTGCCCATTTCTTGACTTGATTATTTGTTTTTTGGGTGTTGAGTTTGAGAAGTTCTTTATAGCTCTTGGATACCAGCCCTTTATCTGTAGTGTCATTTGCAAATATCTTCTCCCATTCTGTGGTTTGCCTCTTTGTTTTCTTGACTGTTTCCTTTGCTGTGCAGAAGCTTTTTATCTTGATGGAGTCCCAAAAGTTCATTTTTGCTTTTGTTACACTAGGCTTTGGAGATGTATCTTGAAAGAAGTTGCTGTGGGCGATGTCAAAGAGGTTACTGCCTATGTTCTCCTCTAGGATTTGGATGGATTCCTGTGTCACATTGAGGTCTTTCATCCACTTTAAGGTTATCTTTGTGAATGGTGTTAGAGAATGGTCGAGTTTCATTCTTCTGCATGTGGCTGTCCAATTTTCGCAGCACCATTTATTGAAGAGACTATCTTTTTTCCATTGCATGTTTTTTCCTGCTTTGTCAAAGATTAGTTGACCAAAGAGTTGAGGGTCCATATCTGGGTTCTCTATCCTGTTCCATTGGTCTATATGTCTGTTTTTGTGCCAGTACCATGCTGTCTTGGTGATCACAGCTTTGTAATATAGCTTGAAATCGGGTAACGTGATGCCCCAGCTTTGTTTTTCTTTTTCAACCTTTCCTTGGCGATTCGGGGTCTTTTCTGATTCCATACAAATTTTAGGATTGTTTGTTCCAGTACTTTGAAAAATGTCATTGGAATTTTGATCGGGATGGCATTGAAGGTATAAATTGCTCTGGGTAGCACAGACATTTTAACAATGTTTATTCTTCCGATCCATGAGCATGGAATATTTTTCCATCTTTTTCTGTCTTCTTCAATTTCTTTCATGAGTGTTCTGTAGTTCCTCATTAATAAGAGGGGGGAGAAGAACCATATGGTCCTCTCAACTGATGCAGAAAAAGCATTTGACAAAATACAATATCCTTTCCTGATTAAAACTCTTCAGAGTATAGGGATAGAGGGAACATTCCTCAAGTTCATAAAATCCACCTATGAAAAACCCACAGCGAATATCATCCTCAATGGGGAAAAGCCGAGAGCCTTTCCCTTAAGATCAGGGACACGTCAAGGATGCCCACTCTCGCCACTACTGTTCAACATAGTACTAGAAGTCCTAGCAACAGCAATCAGACAACAAAAAGAAATAAAAGGTATTCAAATTGGCAAAGAAGAAGTCAAACTCTCTCTTTTCGCAGACGACATGATACTTTATGTGGAAAACCCAAAAGACTAGAACTCATACAGCAATTCAGTAATGTGGCAGGATACAAAATCAATGCAGAGAAATCAGTTGCTTTCTTATACACTAACAACGCAACTGTAGAAAGAGAAATTCGAGAATCGATCCCATTTACAATGGCACCAAAACCTGTAAGGTACCTCGGAAGGAACCTAGCCAGAGAGGGAAAGGCTCTATGCTCTGGGAACCACAGAACACTCCTGATTATCTTTTAGCTGAGCACAGAGGTGTCCATGCTCTGGCCAAGGCCAGCCGCAGCACCTGGATTAACACTTCTGGGGAAGTTGAAACTCAATTACATAAAATCACTAAACAAGCCACTTGGCTTCAAAAGGTGACTCCTTCAGCGGGGTCTTTCTTTGACTTCTTTGATGACTGGTTTGGGTCTTGGGGACCATAGCTCTGAAATGCACTCCAAACATGGGGAATCGTCCTACTCCTAAAATCATAATCATCTCCCTGATGCATTGTATTCAAAAGCTTTGAGTGTGTGTTCTTAGCAGCTAACCACCAAACAAATGATCTCCCTAAGACTGGAACAGCCGAGAAGGAACAAAGACAATGACTGACTTAAAAACTGTGCACATGAGGTTGTAACTCATGAATGTCATGGCGATTACGCAGAAACCTCATGACCTATGAGTACCACATGGAGGACCAACAAAGGCTGGAGGACTACTGAGCAGTAACTAGAAGTGCACTGAAGCCTTGAATTTTGATCCCATGTTTAGGTTCAGTTGAAAGTCCAATCAAAAAGAGGGAATTGTTTAAAACACACACACACACACACACAGGCCCAAAACACAGTCACTTATGTTAAGGGCCCCACATCAGCAAACAGAGACTTAACAGCTAACCTAACTGCAGTTTCAACCCCACCTTCAGCCACCCGCCACCTTTTTTTTTTTTAATTTCATTATGTTATGTTAGTCACCATACAATACCTCATTAGTTTTTGATGTAGTGATCCATGATTCATTATTTTTGTAACACCCAGTGCTCCGTGCAGAACATGCCCTCCTTAATACCCATCACCAGGCTAACCCATCCCCCCACCCCCCTCCCCTTAACACCCTCAGTTTGTTTCTCAGAGTCCGTAGTCTCTCATGGTTCATCTCCCCCTCCGATTCCCCCCCCCCATTTTTCCCTTCCTTCTCCTAATGTCCTCCATGCTATTCCTATGTTCCACAAATAAGTGAAACCATATGATAATTGACTTTCTCTGCTTGACTTATTTCACTTAGCATAATCTCCTCCAGTCCCATCCAACCCGCCACCTTTTAACCAGTCAACATGGAATTTCCTGGTCAGCACTCAGGAATTTACTGCTAGGCCCCTTCCGTTCCGCTATGGAGGCAACCTTGCCTAAAACAATGGATTCTTTGCTAATAGTTTCCTTTTTTCCACTCCCTCTCTACCTTGAAAAGCCTTTCCCAAACACCAGAAATCCAGGGAAAAGGCTGATCCGTGGGAAGGAGTGGGTGGCTCAGTTGATTAAGCAACTGCCTTTGGCTCAGGTCGTGATCCTGGAGTCCCAGGATCGAGTCCCGCATCGGCTCTCTGCTCCATGAGGAGTCTTCTTCTCCCTCTGGCCCTCCTCCCTCTCATGTGTGTTATCTCTCTCTCTCTCTCTCTCTCTCTCAAATAAATAAAATTAAAAAAAAAAAACAGACTGGGGCATCAACTAAGCTGAAAGTAATGGGATGACCACAACTCTGATGGGTGCTCCTCGCACAATGAGGGCTGGATAACCAGTCTTGAACACATGATCTAATGGGCACACCCCTAGATAAAGATGGCTGGAGAGGCAACGGTCTCTAAAAATGCCCCTAACGTGATTGTCCACTGACCACTCTGAGACTCTGACTCTAGAAAAGGGAGAAACTGTAGGTATCGATAAGGTTGAAGCATGGATACATCAGACGTTGGACGAAGACTACAAAGGACAGAGTTGCAGATGAGTGCTGATATCCTCCATCCTCACAGAAGAACCCATTTGCTGGGGTGCCAATGTGCCCAGCTAACACTGCTTTCCCACACTGCCTTCGCTTACCAGCGGCCACATGACCCAATTCTGGCTAACGAGATGTGTGTGGAAGTCTCCTCGGGGGTTCTTGGAAAACCTTCTCTTTCCTGAAACAGGTGCCATCCCTTTCTGTTTCCAATTTTGACTGCCTGGAAGACAGACTTGTTACATGGGCAGCCCTATGGTGACCCTGAGGCAAGAAATATGGGGCAGAGTCGACATGCTGAAGATGGCAAGCAGAAAAGGAGCCTGGGTCCTGGGAGCACCTTTGGGTGGGGAATGGGACAGGACTGGCTTTTTCTTTATAGTTCATATTGTTTTGCTCCTGTATTTGTTTTCTATAGCTGTTGTAACAAATTACCACAAAAGTTAGCAGCTTGACACAACACAAATCTGTCATAGTCCAACATAGGTCTTGCTAGACTAAAATCAAGGTGTCAATAGGGCTACGTTCCCTTCCAGAGACTCTGGGGGCGAATCCATTTATCTGCCTTTTCCAGTTTCTGGAGTGTTCCATTCTTCCATAGCCCTTCCACTTAGAAGGACGCTGGGCTCATCCAGATAATCCAGGATAATCTCCCTTTTCCCCAGGCCGGCATAAGAGCAACTTTAACTCCTCCCTCCACACCTCCTCTGTCATATAGCCTAGCAAGGTTTCCTGCCACATTAAGATGTGGACATCTTTGGGGGACCATTACTCCACCAGCCACAAATTGTTAGAACAAGCATAAACTCCTTTTGTAATTTGAAACATAAATCACTTTTAACTTGAACATTAAAAATTGGGACTATATGGGGCGCCTGGGTGCCTCAGTCGGTTAAGCGTCTGCCTTTGGCTCAGGTCATGATCCCAGGGTCCTGGGATCGAGCCCTGAGTCAGGCACCCTGATCAGCAGGGAGTCTGCTTCTCCCTCTCCCTCTGCATGTCTCCCCGCTCATGCTCACTCTCTCTCTCCCTCTCTCTCAAATAATAAATAAAATCATTCTTTAAAAAAAATTGGGACTATGATCTAATAATTCGAGAAAAAAAAAATCCACCCTTTGAAGCATAGTGATCAAGAATGCCCTGGAAGATTTCCATGGAGAAAAGAAGCAGTTCCATGATTCAATGAGATTAAACCACTTCTACCCAACTCTGCTGTCCAGTGGAAGTGTCTGAAACTCACTGAATGCAGAGGAAGAGGAAGTGTTACCCAGCATACCCCTTCACAGTCTTTCCTGAGCTCGGGGACCCCTGCTACCTGCCAATTGTGTATCTGTCTGAACTAGCGCCTCACAGCCCATCCACAAAGTATCCAGGTTCCTGAATATTTTTTAGTTTACTTAAAAATAAATCATAGGCAGACTCTGAGAAACAAACTAAGGGTTTTAGAGGGGAAGTGGGCGGGGGGGATGGGTTGGCCCGGTGATGGGTATTAAAGAGGGCACGTATTGCATGGAGCACTGGGTGTTATACACAAACAATGAATCATGGAACACTACATCAAAAACTAATGATGTAATGTATGGTGACTAACATAATAAAATAAGATTTTAAAAAATAAAAATTAAAAAAATAAATCATAGGCAATGTCTAATTATTTTAAGTTCCTAATTTAATAAACCTAATGAGATCTTTCTCCTTTCTATTTAAAGCTACCAGGTATGCCTCCTAAAAAACAAAAACAAAAACAAAAAAAACACTGGCCTGCAGGTGGATCATCTTTCTGTCGAGACATAAGCTCTCCCCGAAACAGCACAAAGGGAGGGAACAGCATTCTTCATGGATAGTGGGGTTTTGTGGATTGAAAGGAAGACATATAGAAGATGTTCAAGACTCCCCATGGCTGGCATCTGACCATCATTCAGCCCTCACAGACATCGTCCCAACACGGACTTCTCCTACTTCTGGAACTTGAGGATGGGCACACGGGCAGTGAGCAGGACAGCTGATTGCCTGCTATGTGAAATCTAGCCTAGGTCACAAAATCCACTCCGTACTATATCCTAAATGCATTTAATGACTCCTTCCTCCTTTATCCCAGCACTGAGCGTTGACACCAACCGATGTAATTGTCCATGTGATGCTCACAGTTAAAGAAACCATCAACAAATGATGATGCTCATGTCAAGAACAGATCAGGATGAACAAAGACTGCAGAGGCTTATTACTTTGCATCAGTAATGATATCATTCACATGCAAACTTCTATAAATTCTTCCACATGATCAGCGCTACATCACATCAGTAAAGATATAAAGGAGACTGCTCAACCAGGTGATTCAATTTTTTTTAACTGTAATTCTTTTTTATTTCAACTTTACTCGACTGGATGGGACACCACTTCAACATGTGTTATAATAGACCTTATTTTTTAGAGCAGTTTTAAGTTCTTAGCAAAACTGAGTGAAAGGTTCGGAGAGTTCCCATTTTTCCCCTGCCCCCCCACACCCCAGCCTCCCCTACTGTCTAAGTCCCCCACCAGAATGGTACATTTTTACAACTGATAAATCCACACCAATACATCATAATCACCCCAAAACTCCCTTAGGAGCAGGAGATGTGGTCTCATTCCACAGATGAGAGCATTCAGGTTCAAAAGGGCCGGATCAGAGGCTATAGCCTCGGATCTCTGCCTGGAGAGACTGGGTCTTTCTTTGCGGCACTGCATCGTCCTGTGAGTTGGGTACTGTCCCCATTATGTAGAAAGGGGGACAAGGCTCAGTGTTAATTGTCATCCAGCAAGTGAGCGGCTGAGCTGAATTCTAATCCAACAGGTGACTCAAGTTTATTCTAGCTTTTTCCATCCTGTTTCCCAGGTATCTTGCCTTACTTGAAATCAGCTTTGGAAAAAGCAGTGTGAAAACAAATTTGAAAATATAAAATACACAAATACAATCTAAGTTTTCCAGAGAAGATGGTCTAAGGACACTTAACTCCAAGAACACGGCTCTCTTGATGCTCTTCCCCTCCCGGGGGGTCCTCAAGGTCCCCAGCAGACAACATTCCTCCCCCCTGGCCACTAAAGGAGGGGCTGACAAGGACACAGGCATTCCCCCTCCCCTTTAGTGCCCCCGAAACCTGTCCATTTCGTCTTCAATTTGAAAAAGTGCTCGATTGATTGAACAAGGCCTGCTGGAAATTTGAGGAAAGCTCTCCTTCGTGAAAAACAAACACTGTTCACGTATGAAACCGTTCAGGAGAGAAGACAGGATATTGCAATCATGGCAGAATGAACCAGAAGCAAAAGAGCATCAGCCATGAAAACCGTAATTGCCAAACTTGGCTTTTCCCTTTATCTAGGAAACCAACCTAAGAGAACCAAGAGGGGTCAGATTGAAGAGGAGAGAGAGACTTCTCTCTCCAGGGTGGAATGAGGGAGGGCAGTGTTCACAGACACCTGAAGTCACATGGGACATCTGCATCAGGGCTGTGGCGGGGGGGGGGGGGGGGGGAAGCAGCCGGAGTTAGGAGCCAGCAGTGATGCGGTGATAGGGACACCCGGGGAGGCCCGGGGAAGGGGGAACATTTCTCAGGAAGATGGAAGACTTCATCACTGTCTGAACAAGGGAGAAGGGAGAGGAAGGAGCTTGGCAGATGAAATGTAAACACAAATAACTATCGTTCTCTACATTCCTGATGTGCTGAATGTGAATAATTACTCTTTATTTATTCCATGGGACCGAAACTCAGCAGAATTAATCAGCGCCACATCAGTCATGCTCACGTACCACACTAAAGCCGAGAAGGCTACACATGGTTAAGATAAAAGGTGACAAAGATGTTAATATTACAGAAGAAAATGGATCTTATGATACCAACAGTTACACTTCAAAGATTTTATTTATCTACTTGAGAGAGAGAGAGCAAGCATGAGCAGGGGAACAGCAGATAGAGGCAGAGGGAGAAGCAGGCTCCCCACTGAGCAGGGAGCCCGAGGTGGGACTTGATCCCAGGACCCCAAGATCATGACCTGAGCCAAAGGCAGACGCTTAACCGACTGAGCCACCCAGGCGCCCCCCAACAGTTACGCTTCAAACCCACTACTGGAACAATGTGCTGACTTAAGGTTCAAGCCTTTTATTATTTTTGCCATCCTCGAAGACCCTAGATCACTTTATGGTTTTAATTAGCCAAGCATTTTGTAGAGTATTACAAATAAGGGAGATGATTCTTTATCTTTTAAATATACTTTCAACTCTGGTGAAATCTTTCATACTTACAAGTGTTGACAGCTCCGAATAGATACAAGAAACTGTCAGCACACACCCAAATGCCCACTCCCCCCGAGCTGTTCCCAATGAGCCCCAGTGGCCGTGTCCCAATCCCCACGGGACCTGGAAAGAGCACAAGGGTCTCCCAGACGCAGGGCTGAAGTGCACATGATACGGAGGTTGCAGCTCCCCTCCCTGTCCCCAAACTCTCTGCCCTGGTATGGACATGGTGTTTTGCCATATTCCCCCTGACCCCATGCCCTTTCCCCCAAAAGTCTACAGGACCACACCAGCAACTGGCTCTATTTACTTAGAGCAGAGCCTCCTGCAAACATAGCATACAGACTCAGACAAAGTCACCAGGAGACCTCAAACACAGGAAGCTATGCGGGGGTCATGGGGGGACCATGGGAGCTGGTAAAAAGCCAGGCAGGTCCAAACAAAGAGGCAAAGAAGGGGCCAGGGCCGCTGTGGACGACTCAGGGTGTAACTGAGTAGAAAGGATGGTTTAGGAACAACCCAGCAGATGCCCCCTGCCCACCGTGGGAGGGTCCTCACTGTCGGTGAGGAATGGGGAGTACTGGCTGGTTGAGACCCCTCCCCACCCGGACTCTGCAGGGTTCCCTGTAGGGGCCACCCTCCCGCCCATCCCAATGTCTTCATGAGGTCCTGCTCCCCTGGCAGTCCTGCTCACTGGCCATGCTGGCTCAGAGGCCGTGCTCAAAAACACAATTATAAGGCTTAGTCTTCAGTGAAGAGTTTCAAAAAACGCTCCCTGAAATGAAAAGTTCAAACGCGAAAGGCCTGTTTTCCGTATTGCTACCCTGGCTCCTATGAATGGAAAATGCATGGTTTCTAGCTTCATCTTGTCGATTTTCTCTACAGACAACTCTCAATTAATTCCCTAAACCCAAACTAGACATGTTTCATGCACACTTCATTCACACCGAGGCGTAAATGACTAGTAGCCTACCCAGCTGTTTGCTTTTGGCAGCACTCAAAGTCAGAAGCTGACAAACCCACACGCCCTGCTCAGCTGCCACCTCCACACAGGCAGTCTGGAGGAGTTGATCATGGGAATCCCAGGGAGCAGGGATTTTGAGCAAGAAGTGATCGGAGAAGGCAACCCAAGGCCCTTCCCCACCAGAAGCCTCAGAAATATCAAGGAGAGGTCCACCTGCTACACTGTGTGGAACTGGGCTCAATGAACTCTGTTATGCTAATAAGGAGAACGTGGCCCCAGAACACGGGTTACCATGATGCGTTACCTGCTTCCTATTCCTGAGTAGTATCTGGCATATCAGAGATGCTTATCCTGTTCCAGCTTAACAGTCCTATCTGCCTCTGACTTCAGAGAGCAGATTCTCAAGAGGGAATGGTGTCTGAGGGACTGGTGTTACCCTGTCCCTCCAGACTCCAGTGGCGTTCCTGAAAGAATGCTGTCCATCTCCACATGTCTTATTCTGTTTGATGTTTTCCTGCCTCACATCTTTAAAATACAGACTGTATTTCTTAGATTTGAAGGAATATCTTTAACTGGTATCTCCACATAACACTTAAAAGCAAACCCTTAAAGCATGAGGGGGGATGGGAAGGAAGGGGCAGACCTATCCCAGGGGAAGGGGAGGTGAGGGAAGGAGGAAAGATGGAGCAGGAAATGAAGCCAGAAGTCTGGCCAGGCTGGGCAGCAGGAAGAGCAGGAAAGGGGAGCAGAAATGAATGGAAAAGCAGAGAAGGGCCCAGAGGAAATTAAACTGGAGGAGTAAGAAGCAAATAATGCGACCCCATGAAAGGAAATGTCTCCCTGCTTCCTGCCCCTTCTAAAATAACCACACAGGGTTATTGACCACACATGGGCTTTTATGACAACAAAGGGATCCCAATTTTTAAATGACATATCAATGTTCTCTCAAGCCATCCCCGAGAAGACAGCCACAGACACCAGCCAGGGAGAGAAAACTGAATAACTTGCCCAAAAAGCACAGATGTGGGGTTTTAGTCTCGAGGCAACAACTTCGGAACCACGTCCTCAAAGGCCAGGGGAGAATGTTATTCGACTTCGACGAGCTGCTTTACCAACCTCATCTTTTTTGGGAGGGATTAAAAACACACATTTACCTAAGTGAAATGTTTCCCATGGTTTTTGGCCCTGATCTTAAAATACAGGAAATGGTCACTGCTGGACAGAATCTTTGCAGGGGTCCGTGGACTCCCCCTCATCACAGCCCCCCGCTGGGCAGCCTGGAGGCGAGGATGCCCAGGGAGGGGACTGGCCGGCTTTGTACCCAGGGAATACACAGAGGGACACATCTGCTGGTCCATGAGCCTCTGAAGCCTGGTCTAGATGCTTCAGGCTGCCTTTGTGTCCAGTTCTGACAGTAATACATGATTGAGGAAGGAAGTGAAAAACACAGTAAAGAACTAAAGAAATAATACACATAACCACCCAGTGATAACCGCTATTCATATTGTGACCTGTCTCCATTCGGTATTTTTTCCCCTGCACACATATTGTACAAAATTGGAATTCTACTGTACAGCAGGGATCTTGCTGTGTCCATTTCACATGACATGAGGATTTCCACAGGCCACTGGATATTCTTTGAAAATAGGGTTTTAATGACTATATAATCTAAGAATGGCATAATGTAACCATCCTGCCATTGCTTGAAATTCAGGAGGCTTCCAATTTCCAACTGAGATAAATAAAGCCACAGTGAGGATCTTCACACATAAATTATATTGATATCTCTAATTTTAGTAGAAACCCTTCGCAGTAAGACGACTGAGTCAAAGGAGATAAACATTTGTTTTCCACAAGGTTATGCCCACTGACATTTCCTCCAGTGGAGTATGAGAGTATTTACCTATCCTCCTATATGGTCACCCACATTGAGAATTAATATTTAAAAGACTCTTTACCAGTTTGGTGGACAAAAAAAAAAAAAAAAGAGAGAATTATTTTAATTCCCATTTCTCTGATTAGTTGTGAGGTTCAGCAACTCCCTGTTTACTTGCCTTTCATATTTCTTCAGTGACTTGCCAGTGAGAGTCCATGCAGACTTTTTCCATCTGATATTAATGTTTTCCTATTGATTTATGACTGCTTTTAGTATAATAGGGATGGATTGGCAGGCAGATAGTGTTATGTCCTGACTTGCCAATTCTGGTGATGGTGCTTGACACACATGGGACACTAATGGATTTGTGGTCAATTGTACCAATCTTGCCCCCTTATTATACCTCCCACTGCAAATAGAATGTCATGGTCCTTCAGCTTGGGATCCAACCCCAGCTTCCCCACTCACTACCCAGGTGATCTCTGCTTTGCCTCAATTTCCTTGATTGGAAATGAAGGATAATGGAGTGCATTTACTACATAAGGTTAGTATGCAGCAGACAGCCTCCCAGCTGGCCCCCAACGACCCCGCCTCCTGGTGTCCACGTGGAGCCCTCTCAGGCCCAGCCAGCAAGGACCAGGGACCTGCCCACAGCCATGGAGTGAGCTGAGAAGATAGTCCTCCCCACTGACAGCTTCACCGCAGCCTTCTAAGACCCTGACCAGAGGACCCAGATAAACTGTGCCAAGACTCCTGGCTCACAGAAACTGTGAAGTATGAGCTTTTGCTGTTCTGAGCTGTTAGGTTTAGGGGTGATTTGTTATGCAGCAGGAGATAACTAATACATAATATATGTAAAGTACTTCAAATAGTGCCCATGGTAGATTGCAAAAACATAGCCTAATCCTTTGCCACTCCTCCCAAGACAAGATGGAATCCTTTGTCATGCCCTGACTCTGCTCGATTCTGTGACTTAATTCAACCAAGGAAACAGAGGCACATGCGATGCAGAAATCTGAAAGGCACCTGCACACTGATGCCTTCCCTCTTGCTACTCTTGGAGCTGTGCTGCTGCCGTGTGAATAAGCCCACTCTGCTGGAGCCTACTGTACCTGCTATCCCTGTCGCACCCTGGTGCATAGCCCTCCACTACAGATGTGTGAGTGAGGCCATTAACTCAGACTCATAAGTGAGCCCAGCTACAAGAAGCACCGCTGTGCCCAGCCTAAATTTCCAACACAACTCATATGCAGAACAAATGGGTGTTGGGAAGGTCTGGGGTGGTTTGTTACACAGCATGTGATAGCTGACACATTCTTAGTATCACTATCATTATTATCTTGGGATCAATTAAATGCTCACACATGGTTCATAATAGGGCATTTCCTTTTTACATTTAACCAATCTACCAAAACCTTATTTTGGTATATGATGTTAGGTGAGGATCTAACTTAACATTTTGCCATATAGCCAATTCTCCCTTCTTCATAAAACTGCAAAACCTTGTTTTTGTATATTGGAATCTAGAGGGACACCTGGGTGGCTCAGTCAGTTAAGTGTCTGCCTTTGGCTCAGGTCATGATCTCAGGGTCCTAGGATTGAGCCCCACATTGGGGGGTCCCTGCTCAGCAGGGAGTCTGCTTCTCCCTCTCCCTCTGCCCCTCCCCACCCCGGCTTGTGCTCTCTCTCTCTCTCTCTCTCTCTCTCTCTCTCTCTCAAATAAATAAATAAAACCTTTTTTAAAAAAAAGAATCTAGAGTGTTTTAGGATATCATTTCCACTGATCATTTCTATCAGTATATTAGCAAATCTTAAATCAATACCATAGTCGTTTTGTTTTAATTTGGGTCAGGATAATATTAAATGTGCTTCTACTGGGGCATGCCAGGAAAAAAGGCATGAAAGACTGCAGGGAAGAAGCAGTGAGGTTGCCAGGGAAGGTGCCAGAGAAGAGGGGGAATGACAATAGCAACCTAGGACAAGTAAGTAGAAGAGACAGAGAGAGTTACCGTTACCACAGGGATGGCTCCAAGGCCGTTTTTCCTCTGAAATCAGAACTAAACCTGGCCAATGGGTCTAACTCAGTCAGTGGTAGAATTCCACAAGCTCTTTCTGAGTGTAGTGCTGGGCACTGCGAAGGGATGGGCAGGATGTAAATGGAGATGATTCAGCGCCTGCTCTCTAGGTGCTCACAGCCCCAGTAGGGAGATAGTCCTACATACAGAATCTCGGTAGATCAGATTTACAAATCCACAGAAATAAAAACTGATAAAATAAAACACCATATAATGGTTAAGGGGAGGAGCACCTGGGTGGCTCAGTCGGTTGAGCATAAGCCTTCAGCTCAGGTCAAGATCTTGGGGTCCTGGGATCGAGTCCCGTGTTGTGCTCCCTGTTCAGTGGGGAGTCTGCTTCTTCCTCTGCCCTTCCCCTCTGCTCATGCTCTCTCCCTCTCTCTCTCAAAATAAATAAAATCTTTAAAAAAAAATAATGGTTAGGGGGCACTTAGAAGCCCCTGAGGGCAATCATGGAAGACTTCCTGGAGGAAAGTTTTCAGATTTTGAGGAATAAGCTTTAGCAAAGAGAGGGTATGTGTAAAGGCAGGAAGCAGGAACATGGCATTCATGTACAGTAGCAGATTTACTTGGTGAGAGTAGAAAGTCCACACAGGTACACTAAGAAGTGAGTCTGATGAACAAGTAAGGATCTATTTGACGAAGGATCCTTCAGTGTCAGTCTTCAGAGCAAATGAGTAAACAATATTTCCTGAAGTAAGGAGGGTAAGAGACCATAGGCTGAGGACCAATCCCTCTGCTCTTGAAACAGTTTTGTAATGTACCCAGCAACAAGGAGCTACTCCAAGACCTGCCTGTCCCAGGAACTCTCAGTAAGTGGTGAGAGGGGCATGACTCGCAAGGACAAAGCGATGTTGAAGCCAGGACAACTCTTAATGGAGGAGGTCCAAAAGGCTAGCCAGACCCCAGCTCTCTCACACATCCATCAAGATGTCCCTGCCCCTCATTAATTCTTGGTAGAGAGCAGGCATGAGTACATTAAGAAAATGATTTATCTTTTTAAATATTTTGTTTATTTATTTGAGAGAGAGAGAGCACAAGCAGGGCGGAAGCAGCAGAGGGAGAGGACCCTGAAATCATGACCTGAGCCAGAGGCAGACACTTAACCAACTGAGCCACCCAGGCACCCTTTTGTTTACTTTTAAATTGTACTGAGTATCAGCTTTGATCCTAAAAGTTCAGAAATTAAAACATGAGAATGAATGGAGCCCTGAGCTACAGGACCTCCTTGTGGCCCTGAGGTCAGCAAGGGCACGAACCTGTCCCTGCTCACTGGCAGATGTCACACAGTGGGAAGCAGCAGGCACACAGGGCAGAGACTCAGCAGAGGTCACGGCCAGCCCAGGGTCTCGACTGGTGCCCGTCCTGCTGCTGCCGACACCTGTTGCCAGGGCCCAGGCTGGCTGATGCATGCCTCACTGCAGAAGCTCCTGCATACTCCCTTAGCTGTGTTCCTGAAGGCCTCTTTCACAACACACGTTGTTCTAGCCAAGGTCTCCTTCTTCCCTCTTCACGTCCCCATGGACCTTTGGTCACTCATCCCCAATCAGCATGAAGTCACTGGGTGTTTCCAGTACAGGTCAGACAAAAGTGTCACATCTGAGAGGCACACTTGAGAGTTGCTTTGGCTGGTCCCCAGACCCCAGACCTGCAATTGGTTTCCCACCAGCATGGACCATACAAATCCCAGACTCTCTGTGATGAGCTTGCAGCCAGGTAATATAACCTGTCACCTGTAACCTGCAGAATAGGCATGGCTTCCCCACACCTGAAGGAAGAAGGTGTTGGGTCTCAGCCTCAAAGCCCAGGCCCGAGCCCAGAATGGGGAGCCTGGGGCACCATGGAGAAGGAAAGCAATCAGGAGCCCACCCACAGCCCCCTGCCCAGCCTCGGAAGTGTCCCCAGGAATGGTGCACTTGATGAGATGAGCCAAAGTCATGGTCACGCCTCCTCTGGAGGCCAAGTCAGTCCAACTTCTCCCAGTACCATCATGTTTAAACAACCAAAGCTAGAAACACATTTTACTATAAAAGGGGGAAATTCTCTATTGCGAGCAACAAACTGTTTAATACAGTTTTTTTTTTTTTCTGGGTCATACTCTTGTTCACTTTCAGAGGAATGTCTTTTCTCTGATTCTTCAGGAAAACACTCCCTTTCTTTTATGCAATAGTATTTTCTTCTTCAGAGACCTGGTAGTGCTTTTCTTCAGTTTGCTCTTCCTCAAATGAAGAAAACTGACCCAGACCCTAAGCTTGCTAACAGATGGGATATGTGGATTTCCAAAGGCTCATTTTCCCAGGTGCAAGGCTAGTGGACCCAATCCCAAAGCTAGAGGACCTTCCCAGCGTGAGGCAGCCTTCCCCCCAACCAGCTGCATGGAGGGCTGAAATGGAGTTATTCTACACCCACGGCCTCTCTCTCTGATATAGTCAATCAACAGGGTTCCCAAGAAACTACGATCCCCCTCTTGTACTACCATAGGGCTCGGACAACCGCTCCATGTTTCCCCAGCCAAAAAAAAAAAAAAAAAACCAGCCCTCGTCCTTCCGGTCAACCCAGCCATTTTTAAGAATGTAGTCTCAAAACAGACTAGAAAGCTGGGGTGGGAAGGACAGGGCAGCAGCCCTATAAAATTATTAGTAATATTCCTTGGGAAAGGACGTGAGTCCCAGCATTTTCCCTGAGGCCAAACACTCTGTGAAGGGAGTGTGTTAGTTCCACCAGCTTTATAAGATATTGTTCACTGTTACTAGAAGATAGCCTCATTTCTTGATGTTTCTTAGGTACAATATTTTAATCAAACTAGAAGTTGTCCACTAGGTTATGTGAGGATTATCATGAAGACCAAGGAGTATCATCCCTAGCCCCTAAGGGACTGGCATGCAGACTTGGGCATGCAAGGCCAGGAGGTAATGACCTCAGGGGTTCCACAGAGGCCTGGCTTTCTCCAGTGAGCCCCCATGCAAGGCCCTGGGCCCAGGAAGCCTACTGCCCCCCCACCCGCCCATGCTCTGTGCTGGGGAATCTGACCTTTGTGCACTGACTCTCATCAACACTACTCATGGTCCATTACTTGACTGGATAAATCCATTCCTTCTGTTAGTATAAATGCCATTACCTAGAGCTACACTAATATAACCACACTTCATTAAAAGCTGAAAAGTGATCAGAGCGCCTGGGTGGCTCAGTCCATTAAGCGTCCAACTCTTGATTTCGGCTCAGGTCACAAACTCGGGGTCATGGGACTGAGCCCCACGTCCAGCTCCACGCTCAGCCTGGAGGCTGCTTGAGATTCTCTCTCCCTCTGCCTCTCCCTCTGCTCACACGCACTCTCTCAAAATAAAATAATAATAATTCTAAAAAGCTGCAAAGTGATCTTTCTAATCTTAAGTATAAACACCTAAAGACAATGTTTTCAGACTAAACATTTAATTCCAAAAATACAAAACAATCCATATTTCAGCTGCAATTCTTAAATTTCATGTCGAACTAGGCTCAAGGCACTAACACATTTGAGCAACTTAGCAATTGTAAAAGATTATGATGATTCTTCTAAGCTAACAAGTCTAGATACTCACAGAAAAACTAAAGACTCTGGCTGACACCATTAATCCAAGTCACTGTCCCCTCTTTTCCAATTAACATGCAGTTGGTGGTGAATAAAACCTAGAAGTCCAGCCTTGTGTGAACTCTGAATTGACAAGAAAAAAAAGCTATCCAACTTTTCAGTTACTTTCTGACCTCTTTCTAGTTTTCATTTAAAGGAAAACTTGTCAAGTTACAACTTTTTTATGTGCCTGGCTACAGAGCATTTATTGTCTACAAATGGGATTTTCTCAAGACAATAACTATACTGACAACACTAGGCTGATTGCAAGAAATCTATTTTTACCTATTTTCATGGGTGTTGGACATGCCTGACACTACCCTCTTTTGTAAATTTATTGCCTTGTTCTGTGTGATCTTCGTGATAAATGTGTTGTCACAGAGCACCCTGCTGCTGACTATCTCCTTTATTTCCCTTCATTTTATAAATGCCGTTTATTTAACACCTACTGTCACATAAGTTTGTCAGCCAAATATAATAGTTAAGACTGTGTTCTAAGCCACGGTGTATATTAATAACAATAAATCAGAAAACATGAGTTGGTTCTCAACAAATTTTTTGATGATCCAAAAATATCCCAATGTTTTATCCCAAAAGGGGCTAATTATTCATTTGGAGTACTTTAAAATTGTGATTAAATACATATAATATAAAATTTGCTATCTTAACCATTTTTTAGTATACACTTCAGTACTATTAACTATGTTCACATTGTTGTACAACCAATCTCCAGAACGCTTTTCATCTTGCAAAACTGGAAATCCATACCCATAAAATGACCCCCTCCCCCTCCATCCCCGAGCCCCTGGCAACCACCACTCTACTTTCTGTCTCTATAAATTTGACTCCTCGAGGTACCACATATAAGTGGAATCATATGGTATTTGTCCTTTTGCTAATTTCAGTTAGCTTAATGTTCTCCAGGCTCACTGATGTTGTAACACGTCAGAATTTCTTTCCTTTTTAAGGCTGAATAATATTCCATTGTTTATATATTCTACATTTTGGTTATCCATTCATCTGTTGATGGACACTTGGGTTGCTTCTGCCTTTTGGCTGCTGGGAACGTGGGCAGACAAATTCATATCTCTCTGGGTCTCTGCTTTAATTCTTTTGGGTGTGTGCTCAGAATTGGATTACTGGATCATATGGTAATTCTGTTTAATGTTTTAAGAAATTGCCATGCTGTTTTTCATTTGGTGTTTTTTAAGAATACCATTAGAGAGGTTGAGAGGGCAAGTAATGGTCGAGAGAGAGAGAGAGACAGACAGAAAGGCAGAAGTAATCAAAATACCAAGATACCATCAACTGACAAATTTTCAATTTTTATTCCTGTTACCCAGCAGAATATGAGTCTGAGAACAAGATAAGGTCAGTTATAAAAATCAAGGAATGATCACCACAGATGATCCAGCAATTCCACTTCTGAGTATAACACCAAAAAGAATTGAAAGCAGGGACTAGAACAGGTATTTGTACACCCGTGTTCATAGCAACACTGTTCACAAAAGCTGAAAGCTAGAAACAATCCAAATGTCCATCAACTGATTAATGGATAATCAAAACGTGGTCTAGACCCACAACAGAATACAATTCAGCCTTAAAAAATTAAAAAGCAAGGGAACTCTGACACGTCCTACAACATGGATGAACCTTGAGGACAGTATGCTGAGTGAAAGAAGCCAGTCAGTCACCAAAGGACTAGTACTGTATGATTCTACTGGAATGAGGTTCCCATAGTTGTAAAATTCAGAGACGGGAAGTAGAATGCGGTTCCTGGGGGTTGGGGGATGGGAGAATGAGGCATTAGTGTTTAAGGGGCACAGAGTGTCAGTTCTGCAAGAAGAGAGAGTCCTGGAAATGAGCGCTGGTGGTGATGGGTGCACAATAACGTGGATGGACCTAGCGCCACGGGAATTGTGCGCAGAAAAATGGTTAAGATGGTAAATTTTATGTTACGGGCGTTTTTACCAAAATAAATAAAATTAATAAATAATTTCATTTTTTCACCAAAAAAAGAAGAGAATCAAAGTGAACAAGGCTAGCTAAGAGACTGGCGAGCGGCTGTCCCCGGGGCTGAGGCTAGGGTGCCTGTGCGCAGGGTGGAGCAGGGACTGCTATTCTCATCACCAGCTTCTCAACGCTATTTCCCTGTCACTCTGTTGTGCACGGGGTGGGTTTTTTAATATTAATTTTAAGCCATCATGGGGGAGCAATGGAGGTGCAAAGAAAAGCAAACTGAGGAAGGTCACAGCAATAAGCCCAATGTCAATCCCAGGCCAGACCCGAGGGAGGATTATATGAGCAGAAGGCTCGTGAGTACTCAGGAAGGAAGTGCCAGGCCAAATTCATCTCATTTTCTCTTTTAATAAGGTTACGAGATTGACATATCAGAGAAATGCTAAGCAGAGGAGGACCTTTATTTCAGCAAGATGTTAACACACTGGGGCCGGCACGGCCGCCCACTGCCTGGTCTTGAAAGACGCAGGCAGGGATCCAGGGGCACCGAGCCCTGGCCTGGCCTGGATGAAGGAGGGGTACCAGCTGAATACCATGGGGATTACGACATCAGGCTTGTGCCCTCGGCTGAGACACCAAATTGAGACCAGATCATCTCAACAGGCTGGAACGCTAACTTGCAAAGAAAACAGATGAATTTGTCAGTGTTACAAAACGTTTCACATCTTGGTACCAAACTTCATCAAATGCCATGATTAGCAGAACACTGGGGCGGGGGGGGGCGAGGCGGGGCGTGGGAAGGGGAGGAAGAAAGCCCAGGGTTTTAAGTCACCACCATCGTGACCTACGGCAGCGGGCTCTGGGGCCGGAAGCTGCCCAGATCACAGTGGAAACAGTCCACCTCCTGTGCCCCCCACGCTGTTCAGTGTTTGTCCAGAAGGACAAGACACCCAGAAACCACCAGATGAAAGCTGGATGACGAGCCTCTGAGTGTGTGAGTAGAACAGAGAGCTACCCAGGGAGCAGCTGTGGTCTCCCACATGAAGGACGCCCGTGTGGGAAGGGGAGTAAGGACTCTTGCCCATTCTGCAGGAAGAGCCGGAGAAGTCGAATCAGTGTGCAAAATTAGATTTGGCTCCGTCCATCCTGATGATGAAGCCTGTGACGTGGCGAGCTCCCCATCACTGGCTCCAGGAGAACAAGGACCCATGAGTCAGAAATACCACTGCAGGAAGCCTGCCTTCTGCAGAGAGCTGATTTAAAGCGAACTACAAACACCTTCTGCTACCGTACATCGTAAGAATGACATTGACACTGAAAAGACCATCTGACACTAAGTTTTTACCACAGCTGGGCAATGCTGGGGGTTCTATAAATGCATCTTTACTCAGTAATTCCATGATTCCTGAACTTTATGATCCATTATAAGTATAATCAGCAAACCAAAAAATAAAGGTATTTGATATAAATCATGAGTTCTTTAGGATGACAATCCTATCTAAATGATTTTCAAAATTCTATTAAATTTTTTAAAGATTTATTTATTTATTTATTTGGCAGAGAGAGCACAAGCAGGGGGAGCAGCAGGCGGAGGGAGAGGGAGAAGGCGGCTCCCTCGCAGAGCAGGGAGCCCGATGCAGGGCTCGATCCCAAGACCCTGGGATCATGACCTGAGCCGAAGGCAGATGCTCAAGGACTGAGCCACACAGGCGCCCTCAAAATTCTATAAATTTAAAAGGAAAATTTTAACAGTTTAAGTGCAAAAACAAGGGACATCTAGTTGGCTCAGTTGGTGAAGCGTCTGCCTTCGGCTCAGGTCATGATCCCAGGGTCCTGGGATCAAGTCCCGCATTGGGCTCCTTGCTCGGCGGGGAGCCTGCTTCTCCCTCTGTTTGCTGCTACCCCTGCTTGTGCTCTCTCTTTCTCTTGCTTTCTCTCTGGCAAATAAATAAATAAAATCTTTAAAAAAAATAAAAAGATAAATGCAAAATGAATTGCCTAATACTAATGCCTAATTAATATGAATACCCCTCAGGCTCCTTCTTTTAGAGACAAGTGATATACTTAACAATTTTCAGAGTCAGTAGGTCCCCATATAAGTGATGTTTCCTTTGTTTGTTTGTGCCTTGGGATCTTGGACAATTGAAGCTAGATTAGGCCAGGCCTTGCTCTGCCCAATACTGATGAACTGCTGGGTTCATTTATTTATCCAACAAACATTTACTGAGTGCCAGCTAAGTGGCAGGCATTGTTCTATGTGCTGGTGAGTCAGCTGTCAACAGGATAGATGCTATGTGGTCTCCAAGAAACTAGGAGAAACAGGTACTAAACAATACAGGAGGGAAGAGACAAGCCAGATCACAGAATGACAAATGGAGCACAGGGGGCAGCGGCTGAGGGCTCCTTTAGCCTGGGTGTGCAGGAAGGGGAGCTCTGAGAAGGAACAGGGGTGGGAGTGGGGGTGGGGAGGGAGGACCACCAGACGGATGCGCCCACAGGCTGTGTGAGGTTCTGGCACTGGAGATGGAGAGGGCATCGACTTCCGGGGGAGGGAAAAGTCTGGTTTGAGGATCAGGAAAAACAACATGAGAAAGGGAAAGACATAGGAGGGCCAGCTCCATCCAGGTGGAAAGAAAAAGGGAGGAGAGAGGAAAGGAGAGAAAGCACTGAGAGTCTACACAGGGGAATGATGAGGTCTGATTTATGTGTTTGTAACGATTACCCTGGCAGCTGGATAGAGATGGTCAGTGGACAGGCCGGGGAGACAGTGAAGGGACCAGCGAGGAAGATGGAATGACACCCGGGTGAGCCACAGATGAGCCCCTAGGTAAGAAGCAGGGGCTCAGGGCGCCTGGGTGGCTCAGTTGGTGAAGCATCTGCCTTCCGCTCGGGTCATGATCCTGGGGTCTTGGGATCGAGTCCCGCGTCGGGCTCCCTGTTCAGCAGGGAGCCTGCTTCTCCCTCTCCCTCAGTTCCTCCCCCCATTTGTGCTCGCTCTCTCTCTCTCTCACTCTTTCTCTCAAATAAATAATTTAAAAATGTTTAAAAAAAGAAGAAGAAGAAGAAGAAGAAGCAGGGGTCAGCCCAGAGGAGCAGCAACAGGATGGGGAGGAGGTAGCAGACATGGGTGTGTCCCAAAAGCAGAGGCGAGGGGCAAGGGTGAAGGAAAAGAGGGATCCAGATACCTCTTAGGTTTCTGACATGAATGACGGCCACATAGAGAAGCTGCTTTTGGGAGATGGTGCCCCGATAGCGTCCCAGCCAAAGCAGCTGCCAACCCAGTAACTGCCAGACCTGTGATCTGTGCATCCCCCACTAAACAAGGATGGATAATGGCAGAACATCACTCCCCCATGGAGACTGAATGTCCAGAATAAAGTATGATCCCACGTGCAGGGCGGCAGCGCCACAAAAATGCTAAGAAAAAGACCACCTGAGCATTCAATGGGAGCACAGTGTGACATGCAGGTTAACAAGGACGCTTTTGAAGGCTGCGGCGCTTTTGTGGTTGGTCTGTCCCAGTTACAGGCACTTCCTGAGGCTGTGTCAGAGGGATTAAATGAAGGGATAACACAGTGAAATGACCAGTGTCCTGCTGTCATAACGTCACTCCTTATGGGACCACACATGTTACCCTGAAGATTTGAAGTTGGACATCCGTAGCCCAGATGATGACCACCCACAGCCGGGCATGGAAGGAACTGTCCAGCTCTGCTCTCCTTCCAGACTTCCCATTCTGCAGTGTGACTCATTAGCCTGTCAAATACACTCTGCCTGTTTCTGACCCCCGACTGAAGTTGGGGTACCCACAACCCAGTACCCTTCTCCACACTCCACTGCACAAACCCCACCCCCATACCATTCCTAGGTCCAGCTCTCTTCCTCCCTGAAGCCTCTCCTGATTGCTCCTGCCTCCAAAACATTTACCTGTATCCAGATACTAACTCAACCACTGCCCAAAGACCCTAGAGACTATTCACTGCTCCTTCTCCTGGGCACAGACAGCACATGCTGGACAGAATGCAAGTTCTTTGTTTTTTTTTTTAATTTAATTTTATTTTATTATGTTATGTTAGTCACCATACATCATTAGTTTTTGATGTAGTGATCCACGCTTCATTGTTTTCGTATAACACCCAGTGCTCATGCAGTACGTGCCCTCCTTAATACCCATCACCGGGCTAACCCATCCCCCCCCGCCTCTAAAACCCTCAGTTTGTTTCTCAGAGTCCATAGTCTCTCATGGTTCGTCTCTCCCTCCGATTTCCCCCCCTTCATTTTTCCCTTCCTTCTAACGTCCTCCACGCTATTCCTTATGTTCCACAAATAAGTGAAACCATATAATAATTGACTTTCTCTGCTTGACTTATTTCACTCAGCATAATCTCCTCCAGTCCCATCCATGTTGATGTAAAAGTTGGGTATTCATCCCTTCTGATGGCTGAGTGATATTCCATTGTATATATGGACCACATCTTCTTTATCCATTCATCTGTTGAAGGGCATCTCAGCTCTTTCCACAGTTTGGCTATTGCGGACATTGCCGCTATGAACATTGGGGCGCATATGGCCCTTCTTTCACTACATCTGTGTCTTTGGGGTAAATAGCCAGGAGTGCAATTGCTGAGTCATAGGGTAGCTCTATTTTTAATTTTTTGAGGCACCTCCACACTGTTTTCCAAAGTGGCTGTACCAACTTGCATTCCCACTGACAGTGTAAGAGGGTTCCCCTTTCTCCACAACCTCTCCAACATTTATTGTTTCTTGCCTTGTCAAGCAAAGGAGACAGCCAACAAAACAAAGAGGCAACCGACAGAATGGGAGAAGATATTTGCAAATGACACTACAGATAAAGGGCTGGTATCCAAGATCTATAAAGAACTTCTCAAACTCAAAACCCAAAAAACAAATAATCAAGTCAAAAAATGGGCAGAAGACACGAACAGACACTTCTCTGAAGAAGACATACAAATGACTAACAGACACATGAAAAAATGTTCATCATTATTAGCCATCAGGGAAATTCAAATCAAAACCACATTGAGATACCACCTTACACCAGTTAGAATGGCAAAAAAAGAATGCAAGTTATTTGAAAGCAGAAACCAGCGCTGCGTTGCTTTAACTGCCTCCGAAGAACTCAGAACAGTGCTTCTAGTCCTGGGGACATCCTGTGGGGTCACATACACACACTCACAATACTGATTAACTCTGGTGGGGGTTTACAAAGTTGTGAAGCCATAAGTATTTCTTTTATTTTTTTTTAAAGATTTTATTTATTTATTTGACAGAGAGAGACACAATGAGAGAGGGAACACAAGCAGGGGGAGTGGGAGAGGGGGAAGCAGGCTTCCAGCAGAGCAGGGAGCCCGATGTGGGGCTCAATCCCAGGACCCTGGGATCATGACCTGAGCCGAAGGCAGAAGCTTAACAACTGAGCCACCCAGGTGCCCCGCAATAAGTATTTCTAAATGTATATTGAATATAACTCATAAATTCCAATCTGGCAAATACTCACTTTACAAGGTGGCCCTTGAGGTAGGATCTCATATGCAGTGCTGGGCCACCCAGTTGTGGTCAAAAGTGAGCAATTAATAAAAGGGAAGACAAGTAAATAACCCAAATGGAAGTTTGCAGAGTTGATTAAACTATTCAGTAAAGCTTCAATCATGTCTGAAGGTTTTTCTTGATTATTTTTTGGATTCGTTTTTATTAAGCTTCTGAATATTATTCTAAAATACAACCCTAATCATCAGGTGACAAATACATTATTTTTAAAATAATTTTATTATGATGAAATCTGTTTTGAAACTGTTGAATGTGTATTTCTTACATAACCCCAGTTTGGGGGGGAGGGGCTATTGCAAATGTTAAGCTATGCAAAAAAAGTGTAAATATCATTTTTTTAAAAAGTTCTTCTCATTTAATGTAACACCTTTCATAGAACCAGCACAAAGGCTATTTGAGCAATCCTGCATGGCCAAATGCTGGAAGACATTTCTTTCCCTGAGGCTCAAGGCTCAGGGATGAGGCAGGCACTCGGGGTGGGTGAGGGAAGAGCATCTACAGCAGCCCCAGCCGACCCGGTTGCAACAGTCTCCCTTCCAGAACCTCTGACAGCTGTTACAAGGTGGACAAACCTTGAGGACATCATGCTAAGTGAAACCAGTCAGTCACAAAATGGCAAATACGGTATGACTCCACTTACGTGAGGTTCGGAGAGTCGGCAGATTCTTAGAGACAGAAAGTAGGATGGTGGTGGCCGGGAGCTGGGGGAGGGCAAATGGGGAGCTACTGTTTAATGGGGACAGAGTTCAGTTTGGGAAAAATGAAGAGAGTTCTGGAGGTGGATGGCGGTGATAGTTGCACGACCACGTGAATGTACTTGATGAACTTAATGGCACTGAACTGTACAGTTAAAAACAAACAATTAAAATGCTTTAAAAATTAAAAAAGGGGTCTCCCTTCCAGCCCCAAAGGCAGCCTTCAACACATATCTCCCAGAAGGAACCCAGCAAGGCCCTTCCTGAGACACCAGCTGCAATCAGGAATTCTCATAGAAAAACTGGCGCCTCCGTATCTCTTGCTACAGTTAAGTTCCCTTTGCCACCATAGATGTCCTTTGCTCTCCTTTCCCAAAATCGAAGCCCATAGGTAATCAGAAGTAAGAGCTAAAACCACAGATTTCCTGCAAGCAGCAGGGATCTGATATTATGTACACTCAACACAGCTTTTAAAACCATAGAATGGATTTCTTTCAATCACGAGGAAGAGCCTAAGACAAGATCAAAGAATGGATGCTGAATTATATAAACCTGCACAAACATACCACAGAAAATGACAACGTGCCCATGAACTCTGGCAGGATAGGTCAAAGCCAAGTGGGTGGGGGCAGGGTTGCCAGGGGCTGCCACAACTGTCAAGGTTTGCCATTTCTGCTGTACCCAATTCACAATGGGTACTGCCTCTCCTGGGGTCTGCGCGTCCTTTTTCCAAGCTGCACCTCACTCGTGAGCAGAGATGTGTGTTCTCAGGCTTCCCCTCGGGATACCTGCCCACCAGCAACTTTGCACACTTCCTCTCAACTCTCTGCCACCCTCTCACACACTCCCGCCCTCCTCCTGCAGGTCAACCCAGGGGTATCAAACACCTGTCACTATGGCCACAGGCCCCTTCCCCTCAGCCATGGCTGACACTGCCAACAGGGCCACCTGGAAGCCCAGATGCACCTCGAAATCCTCCTCCAACCTTCCAGAAACTGCTGGAAGACGCAATCAAATGATGAGCATTGGCAGACAAGGTGACTGATGCCGAAAAATCCCTTCCTTTGATCCTCTTTTTAGATTAATTCATTGCTTGATTGCTAGTTAGTGTTTATTTCTTGGTGCCAAGTTACCATTAAAAGTCGTTCTAGTTCATACAGTCATTTGACAAACATCATACCTTGTTTTACATTAGCAACCACTGTTGGGTGTGTTCTTTTAATGTCCTAAAATACTGGCTACTGTTCTTTGGCCCCCCGTGACTGCCTGCTGAAAGTAAGCCAAGCGGGGATTGTGGAATTACTCTACCTTTTCCTGCTGACTCCTCAGTTTTGCAGGCAGAGCTCAGCCCAATGCAGTGGATCTCAAAAGGCAATGCACAGAGCCCAAGAGGATCTAGAAGGGGTCTCGGGGTCCTCCCAGGAGGGGGTGTTGCCAAGGGGAGAGGGCATGAGCCCCATGGCCCCCACCCTCAACCAGATCAACTCCATATTCACATTTCACAAATGCATACTATTTTGAGACTTTCATGGGAAGAAAATGCTCTGTTGTCAACAGGGAAAGATCATTTCCCAACTCTTGGGTAGAGCATTGTACAGAGAGAGCACACACTGATGTGAAAAGCTCCAGCAAGCATTGCTCCTGACTGCCCAGGGGCCTCTGCAGCTACTGTGTGCTGCTCAGATCCCAGGGTCTAAGCTGTGCTGGGGACAAGCCGAAGGGACTGAAGGTTGTGCTGAATCAAGAAGGCAGAGATCCTGGGGGCAGAGCCATCTTGACCACACTGCCGAGGAGCTGGTCTTCTGCTAAAGGAAGGGAAACCACCATCCACGAATGACAGTGGATTTGGGGAACAGCAGTGATAGAATGATATACTGTGCAGGGGAGACAAGAAGGAGAGAGGGAGCTGAGGCAGACAGGAAGTGAAGGCATGGGCTGGTGAGTGGGGTGAGCACCAGGGAGGCCAGAGAGAAAGGCAAGGGGCAGAGAGCCGAGACACAGAGGGAGCAAAGAAGAGGGAGCCTCAGAGAAACAGCTAGAAGGATGGGCAGTTTGCTAGTAACAAAGGAAGGACCAGACCTCTACTGGCCAGTGCCTGTCTGCCCAGCATACCCCGCACAGCAGCAAGGTAGCCAAGGGCCCCGAGGGTCAACACAGACACAAGAGAGCAAGATGGAAGGCCCTCCCAGAGGGACTGCGCACCTTGGGCGCAATGGCCCCGTGTGCTTTTCCTGTGAACGCAAGTCACGTTCATCCACAGCACGGTGCTTCCACCCAATGCCTCCTTCTGAAAAAAGAGTTCCTACACATCCGCACACACACACTTGCACGTGCAGAGTCAGATGCACTGCTCCAGGCCGCAAGGTGAGAACTAGGGGCCCAGGCCATTGGCACGACATTCTGTCTGGTTGGGGGCAATTCCAGTGGTGGGTCACCAAGTCTGAGAAGCCCTAGAGAGGCCACCTCAAAGTGATAGAGCCGATACAGCATAAAGGGCAGCACCAAGCAGCACAAGACGGGAGTCTTGGAGGGCTGGGATGGGTGAGGATGCTCGGCGGGCTGCAGAAATGAGGCACAGGCAACCATAGGGGCAAGGAGCACCCCGTAACAAAAGCAGGTCCTCAGGAGGGTGGGGAGTGCAGCTGGAGCAGAGCGGAGCGGTGATTTTAATTTCCCAAGAACTGCAAAACAGGGGATCATCGTGAGGAATCCTGATGTTGACATTTTATAGAACAATGCTCTTCTGATGGCATTGGCCACATTACCTTGTCCTCATCTCTGGGGACAGCTCCGCGGCTGGAGCCGTGCCCTGTAATCTAATTCTTCCAGTGTCAGCGGTGACAATTCAGCAGAGGATATGAGGAGAGAACCACGTCTGGAAGGCAGGTGTTGAATACCCAAAGCCACCTTGAAAATGTCACCAAATGACAACTGCCTTCCACGAGGCAGCTCTGGCTTCAGAGTGTACACACACACACACACACACACACACACGTATGCACACATAGACACGCATGTACATGCACGCAAATACAACATACACACATATGCATACACACATATACACACACACATAGTTACACACATGCATATACACATATACACCACATACATATACACAAATACACCCATATATACACATACAAGTACACACCTACACTCATATACATACATACACATACACACAACATAAGATTCTCCTTTTCTCTATTTTCAGAGATTCCAGGGTTAAGCTTACAAGCACTTACACGTGATTATTGGAAAGGGAATAAAAACGCATTATCAATATCTGTTGAAGAATGACAAGGTCCCTGACAGGCCGCCCACCATCAGCAAGCAGGCAGGGGAAGAGCATCAAAACCATGGCCGTGCGTGCAGAGCAGAGAGCACACCGACCACAAGGACGCAGCACTAAGGGACGCAGCCCCTCTCAGACAAGAGGTTCCGGAGCCGTCGCCCGCTGGGACGAAGAAGTGCCCTTCAAAGACGAGGCCACCGAGGGGGCCCACAGCCGCCAGGAGCTTCCCTCCCCACCCCCCTGGAATGAAGGCGCCGGCCACCCTCCGCTCAGCTGCCCTGCGGGAATCCACCCCCGGTAGGAATCCACCCCCGGTGGGGTCAGATCTTCCAATTTTGCCAAAGAATTCAAAAATCCATACTTTACTGTTAACTCTCCCACATTTTAAGCGTTGGAAAATAATGAAACTTTTTTTTTAAGATTTTTATCTATTTATTTGACAGAGACAGAGACACAGCGAGAGCAGGAACATAAGCAGGGGTAGTGGGAGAGGGAGAAGCAGGCTTCCCGCTGAGCAGGGAGCCTGATGCGGGGCTCGATCCCAGGACCCTGGGATCATGACCTGAGCCGAAGGCAGGCGCTTAACGACTGAGCCACCCAGGCGCCCCAATAATGAAACATTTTTAAACACGGCGTGAGCTAAACAAAACACATCTGGGGGTGGCAGATGGCCACCTGGAGGCCTTGGTTTTATGAACCAGAAGATATCCTTCTGTGTTCAGGGTGAAGAGGAAAATACACGTTAAAAAAGAAAGAAAAAAAAGAACTGTGAGAAAGACGTCCATATTGATTTATGCTATGTCAGTACCAGGCAAGGACGCAAGAGCAGGAAATGTTAAGTGCCCCCCCACCCCCGTGAGGCTCATGGCCGAAGGAGCCCAGGGCGCCAGCCGAGCCCCCAGCTCTCATCTCCCTGGGTGAGTGCTGGTACTCTAGTGTGCATTCGGGACAATCAGAACATCGCGAGGCCAGGAGAGTCCGACAGGCTCTGGGAAGCCCTAAGAATGGTGACCGGGTCACAACTTCCAACCGCTTCTGAAAGGGGCCCCAGATTGCCCTCATTGGCCCCCTCATCCAACACGCAGATGAGAAAACCCAAGACCTCCCAGCACAGAGAACGGTCAGGACCAAACATGGGGCTCCCACGTTCAAGGCTGGGTCTCTTGCATGACAATACTGACAACCTTTAAACATCCCCCTGGAGCGTGGGTAGCATTAGGGCCTTAAAGAAAACTGCTCAAGTCCACGAAAGCTCACTTCTCTCCCATCTGCCCTAAAGAAGGGCATGCTCCAGCTATTACAGAAATCAGGGCAAAGACCCACATCATATAGAGACCAGTCCTCACCCCACGCCCTCGCTGAAACTTTCAAGAAAAGTCCAAATCACGCTGAAACTTTCAAGAAAAGTCCAAATCACCAAGCTCAGAGCTGGTGGGTAGGTAAGGAGGTTACCCATGATTCCAGGAAGCTGGCAAAGACAAACCATCCACATGTGTTTCCCTTGAAGTGGGAGCTTGGGGTCACGGTCACCAGAGTCCTCAAAGCAGCAAAACCAGGGCTGCGTGGGGTTCGGCGTCCTAAAGCTCAGATGGAAGAGGCTGGTTGTGTGTGGCCACCCGCGCTAGAGCCGGCCATGGTCCTTGTCCTGCAGGGCTCCCACCCCTCAGCAGCCTGCAGAAGGTTGGGACCCTCATGGCTGCAGGTTCTGAGAACGTGCCCCACCCCTGCCCAGACACGGATGGCCCAGCCTGCGGGTCTAGGTCCACCACACCACAGCCCACCACCTTCAGCAGGCACCACCCTCAAAAACCAGTCAGCGCCAAGCTTGGCCACCACCAATGCAATCAGCAGGCCATGGCCACCCTCACTTTTCCCCATCTCCTTGTCATGCATTCGCTCCTTCCCTGCAGCTTGGCTTCTGCCCACCAACTAACCAAGACGTCCCCCTCCCCAAAGGGATGTCACCTAGTCCCCAAGCTGCCCCTTCCCATTCCGTCACCACTTCCTGCTGGTTCTTCCTTCAAAATTCCACAAGAGGCTGATTCATCAACCAGTACGCCCACCAGCTGGTTAGCAGGAGAGGGGAAGTGCCCGGCAGCCTGGCTGCTCAGCACCGTTTGACACAACCGTACGGGAAGAGCATATGGAAAGGTAACCAGGAGGCCGCCTGCAAAGCGCAGGATTGAGCACCAGGACAAGACAGGCCATCTTAATGCTGCCGGATCTGGCTTGGCAAGTGCGGTGCTCTGTCACCCAGAAAGGCCATGGGGCACCAGAAATAGCCGACAGACATTAGTCCTTCAGCACACACAAACGTTTTCTCCAACAAATGGTCACATTTCAGCTTCCTGATTATATCCGATCTTTGAGGTCCTCCCTGCCCCCAACAATCTATATATGTCCTGGTCACCCAATGTGGACTTGGGTGTCGTCCCTAAACCTCCTCGACCATACAGTTCAAAGTCATCTCTCTAGGGGGATGAGTTCTCTAGACACCTGGTCCCATTCATTACACGTTGATTTTTCCTCTTTTACTTTGGAAGGAAACCTGTTTTCCCAACACAGAGGGACCTCACTGTTATTACCCTGCAGAATCCTGTGGGCCCTAACTTGTATAATCTAGAACAGAATCTGACCCCACAAAGAGCACAGGTTCACGCCAAAATACACCAAAATACATGTAGCATTTAACAGAGGCAGTGTGGGGGTCAAGTATGGTCTGGGGGGCCAGTCTGTGCCTCCAGCCCTCAGGTATATGATTCCAGTAATAACTACTGCTTCCAAGGACCATGCTGGAGACTGATGAGGCTCTTACACCAGCACCAGGCTCACGGTGGGCAAGCTCTATGTAGTATTATTATTACCACTGTGCTGAGCAGTAAAGCCTCCCCCATGGCTCTCCCGCCTAGGGCTGGGTTCACTGAGCTGCTGGAAAACGGGGCGCACTCCCCTCCGCTCCCTGGGCAAGCACCTGCAGTCCCAAACTTGGACCAGGATTTGGAGCACTTGTCCACTCCAGGCTCAGCGGAACACGATTCACTTTCAAGAGGTCTGAAGCTGACTCTCACCAAGGCAGACAGAAGGCACAGCCAGGGCAGAGAGGGGGGACTCCAAGGCAAGATGCACCTCTAGATGTGCAGAGAGAAAATGAAGAGGCAAGTCTTCCAGTCTCCAGGAAAACCAGGTCCAACAGAGAGCTGGACCGACCCACGGTGACAGGTCTCCTATTTCATTTCTCGGTGATGTCCCTGCCCAATGGTGGGTATCTGTATCCTGTTCACATTAATTTCCATCCATGAGATAATAGTCTATTAAGAAATACTCACAGACAAGATAATCATATTTAGGGAAAATGGGACAGATCTGCAAATGAAAATAAATGCAAACTTACAAAATGTCAAGGGACAATTGTCTGAAATCCAGAGGCATAATACTTACATATAAATTTTAGATAGCAAATTATACTGTTCAAGATGAAACTTTAGCTTTGTACTTTTTACAACTAAAATCTACAATTCTTTTATTTCTAAAAATAATGTTTTAAAATGAAACTGGTTATTTACACAATGGGTGAAAATTTGGAAAAAAGCATTTTGTGTATTTTAGTATAGGCTTACAATTTCAGAAACCACTGTAACGTTCACTTCTCACTACCCCACCACCCCCAAAAAGGAAAAAAAGTCTATGTTCACATCTGTTAGGATTCACAGGGGAGCAGTTAGATGACCCTTCCTCATTTTCAGAAGGCTTTCTGAGCTAAAACCCCCGGAGAACATGACGTTAGAACCCTATTCACGAAACAGCTCCTCAGTGCCCACTGTCCCAGGGCACCAAGGAAGTCACCATGGGGTCTACAAAGAGGAAGGTCATGTCTGGCCTCGTGGGTTGGCCATACCAGCCATCTGGGAAGGGCTGCTGGACATGTGGCCCTACTCTCCTACCTCTGCCCCTGACCACTTTCCAATTCCCCAGCCAGATTCTGGGCCTTGGCTGTTTTTATCAGAAGCCACAGGGCACTTGCTTCTTACACGGACTGTCGCCTGCCCTGCCTCAGGCCTGTCCTTCTGCAGGTCCAACCTGAGCTTGGCTGCTCACAGACTCCCCTACTCAACCCCCGCACCAAGCTTCCAGAAACAGGCCAGGAAGCCCACTCAGGTCCAGCCACCTGGGGTCCAGCATGGACATCTCGGCCTGCTGTCCCCATGACCTTCCTCTGTGCCTTCAAAACCAGGAAGTGCTGTGTTATATCAGCTCCTCTCTTGGGCACTTTGCTGCCTAATGCCACTTCGGCAGGGACAGGGAGAGGAGTGAGGCTGCTGAGCACGCTTCCCGTGTGCTGGGGAGCAAGCCTCGAGGCCAACACCCCTGGTGCACCAGGGATGCAGGCTGCTTCTGCTTCTTCATTTCATTTCACAGTAATACGTTCACTGTGGAAAATATGAAAACCTCAGTAAGAAAAATGACCAGTCACAGACTACACTGTTAGAGACTTTGTCCACACATGCACATAAATGTATATGGACCAAAAAGGGGGTCACCCTCTATTTATTTGAGAAAAAGAGAGAGAGAGAGGGAGAGAGAGAGAGCAGGGGGAGGAGCAGAGGGAGAGGAACAAGCAGACTCCATGCTGAATGTGGAGCCCCATGCAGGGCTTGATCCCATGACCCTGAGATCATGACCTGAGCCGAAATAAAGAGTCAGATGCTCAACTGACTGAGCCACCCAGGTGCCCCTCCTGTATATAGTTTTTTATGAACTTTTATGAATTATTCATTCTACTTACTATGTCATAAACACTTTTCACCTTAACAAATATGCTTTTACAAAATAATATATAATGACCATTTGTGATTTCACAGCATAGGTAGAGAGCGTCCTTCAGGTGTCAGCCGGTCATTCCAGGACTGGGGAATATTACTGGTATTGGGGGGACAGGCCCAGGCAGGGGAACCACCCTGCTGTGCATGGCTCTTGCGTGCACACAACAGCCCAAAATGCTAACAGCATCCTCCATGGGAATACTGACTTAGCTAATCCCCTTGAGGAGGACATTTATGTTCCCATTATATTGCTGTTATATGCATATTTTTGCATTCATGATGGGCCATTCCCTCAAGATAAATTTCAAGAAATGGAACTGCTAAGTCAAATAGGCACATTCTTTAAGGCTTTGGAATTATACTGCCAATGACCCTCAAAGACTTGGCAGCATTCCCTGCAGCTTGTTCAGAAAAAAATACTACCTGTGACAAGCCAGGCGCTATGCTAGATCTTGGGGATGTGACAATAAACAGGCCAGACACTGGCCTTAAGGGGCCTGTATATGAGAGTCCCTGTTTCTTCGTATCTTCACCAGCAATGGGTTTTACCAATCTTCAAGTCTTTTTTTATTTATTGACATAACATACCAGTAATAACGGTAACACAGAGAGCTACTATTTATTAACAGCTTATCATGGTCCAGGCATAGAAGTATTAAAAAGTTTTGCATAAATTACCCCATTTAACCTTTACGACCATCCAAAGACTCAGGAATGATTATGTCTACTTTATTTTTGTTTTGTTTTGGTGTTTTGTTTTGTTTTTAAGTAATCTCCACGCCCAAAATGGGGTTCAAACTCAGGACCAGGAGATCAAGAGTCATACGCTCCACCAACCAAGCCAGCCACGGACCCCTATTATGCCTATTTTATAGGTGAGAAAATGGAGGCTTTAAAGAAAATTAAAGCAGCAGGCCCTAAATCACACGCTGAAGATTGCTGGGGAGGATGCAAGCCTGAGTACCAAAGTCCAAAGTCCAGATTCCCCTGCAAAACAAAAGCATCGTCTTGTCAGCAATCTCACTGCTATAATTACTAGTGAGGTTTATCAGGACTCCAACCATGCTCCTTATGTTAAATGGCTGTTGTTTTTTTAAACTTCTCATTATCTTTGTACTGATTTTCTCCTGGAATATTCCTTTCTTCTCTTATTGATTTGTTAGATTTGACACATCAAATATTTTAATACATTTCCCACCACAGGCAAACTTTTTTTCTGAGCTTTCTGTTTTCCTTTAATTTTAAGTGAAGTACCAGTAATAACGTTTTAATAGCTAGCTGGAAACATCTCCTCTCATTTCTGTTCCTTTACAAAAATTTCCTTGAATGTTGTTTTTCTATTTCTTCCTTGGACACTAGCCCATTTGGGGTTTTGCTGCTTCTTGAGAAAATGTGATGATATCTTTTCCTAGAAGAACATTTACTTCAATAAGGTTTTCAAACATATTAGAGTTGCACAAACACTCTATTTAAATGCTTATCTCTGCATTACATGCTCGTTTTGTTCAATATATCTTCTTTGTTTTTCTGCTTTTGGAAGATTATTCGTATCACATGATTTGTTTATCTTATTGGGCTTTTCCCAGAACGAGCTCTTAGGTTTATTCATCAATTCTACTATTTTTCTCTTTCCTAGTTTTTCATCTCCAATTTTATCTTTCTTCCTTCCTCTTATTTTTAGTTAGATGTGGATTATTGTGGGTTTTTTCTAGTCTATTCAAATGATGCATTCAGTTCATCTTTTAAAAAAATTTTAACAATAAAAGCACTGAAACTATAAATTTTCCTGTGCAAACATGTACAGAAGTTTGATTGAAAGTATTTTTTTTTAATTTTCATTCAGTATTTGGTGTCATTTCTGTGCATTTTATACTTACAAAGCAAATGAAGCCTCCCTAAAATGATATTGTTTTGTGTATCTTAAAATTTCATATAAATGGTATACTATTTGGGCTTTTTTTAAAGAGCCTGACATTTCAGTTTTGATTTCTCCTTTGATTCAAAGGTTATGGACTTAGTGACTGTGTTTATTTATTCACCTTTATTTGTTCATCTTTTTAAAAATGACTACTGGTTATCTTATCTATATATCCTTATTAAATTCTAAATTATAACATGGTGGTCATAGATATATATATATAATTTCTATGTTTTGGGATAGCTGATGTTTTCCTTGAAATCTAGAATATAATCAATTTTTAAATGGTTCATCAGTATCTGAATTAAATGTGTGTTTTCTGCTGGAAGAACAGAATATTGGTATAGAGCTACTAAATTGTCCTTTTATATTATTAAATTGTTTCATATCTTTATTCATTTTATCTTATCTGTCAAAGAAATCAGCAACTTACAGACTACAACTATAATTTTGTCAATTTCTCACTGGATTTTTTTCAATGTATGTATTTTTTATTTTTTGTATTTTGAGGGTATATGTTTTTTGTACAGGATCCACAATTTCAACTCAACTGCAGAATCTACCTTTTTTTTTTTACCATAAAATAACCTTACTCATTCTTTTTGATGCCTTCTGCTTTGATTTAATATTGCTTCTTTTCATCTGTACCGGTCTTGTATATCCTTGTCCATTATTTTTAACCTTTCTTGGTTTGCCCATGTGGCTTTTTGGAGATTTATGACTAAATTTTATTCTCTGACCACATCTATTTTAATAGAGGACTTTAAGCTGTTAACTGTAGGGACATCTATATCTATTTGTCTTCCTTCTGCATATCTCATTTTTTTATTTCCCTAGATGTGCTATTTGCAACATTACTGCCCTTCCTGCGTTTACCTCACCCTGACTCGCAGCAGTGTTGGTGTATATTGGGTGTGAAAGGCCTGAGAGCTGGTGTATCATCCCTGCCACACTCTCCGGACCTCCAATCTCGAGCAGAGTGGCATAAGGATGGACTGAGTGGGAGAGACCCATGCATCCCAGTGGCATTCCGGCACAATGGAGTAGTGCCTGAGTCCTACCCAGGCTCGAAGCATCTCCAGCCTGCGTGGTCAGGGTGGGGTGGAGGGCAGCGAGAATCCCTCTTCTCGGAGCTGGGAACCTAGAGGCACAACCACTATTGCCCTTGTCCCCTGTTTTATTCTGGGGCTCACCCACGAGCTTATGAGGCTGTAACATGACACATTAGGATAAATTCTGCATGTTGGCCTTCATGTGCTACATCCTGTGACCCTCAAAGCATTTCAAGATGAAACTGGACTATCAGCACGAGGAGAAAGAGGAGAAAAGAGCCTGCGTGAGAAAGGTCCATTCAGCGGGGAGCCTGGAATCCAATGTGCTTAAGAACCCAGCAATCTTAGACCCGGAGTTGGGGCCACAAGGAGGAAGATGATGCCTGAAGCCCCTTCCAAGCAAACCCTGTTACTCAGGCCCTGCATGGGTGGAGATGCTTCTGGCAAGAAGGATGGGGCAGAAATGACTCGGGGGGGCAAGGGGCAGGTGAGTGTCTCATTCTTCCCTGAGGCAGGAGCAACGCAAGGACCTCTGCAGTGAGGGCCAAGAAGTACCAGCAAGGAACGACCAGAGGTCTCAGCCACCCCTGGAGGGAGTGGACACCAGGACACCAGCCTGGGAAGCTGGAGTAACTACTGTGGTTGCACATATGCATGCCCTATACCCAGCATAGGGTTCCCCCGCCCATCCCGATGGAGCCTGTGTTCACCAAAGGCCACATACAAGAATGCATCCGGCAGCACTGATCCTACTAGCCAAACGGGAAGCCACCCAAATGCACATCAACAGCAGAACTGATAAATACATAGGATATATTCACCCACTAGAGCACTCCACAGCCATGAACACCAATGAACTACAGCTCCACTCAGCAGTATGCACGGCATCTCACAAACGCTGCTGAGGGCAAGAAATCAGACTGGATGGCTCAGTCGTTAAGCACCTGCCTTCAGCTCAGGTCATGATCCCAGGGTCCTGGGATCGAGCCCTACATCGGGCTCCCTGCTCAGTGGGAAGCCTGCTTCTCCCTCTCCCACTCCCCCTGCTTGTGTTCCCTCTCTTGTTGTCTCTCTCTCTGTCAAATAAACAAATAAAATCTTAAAAAAAAAAAAAGAACGAAATCAGACGCTAAATAACACCTACTGCATGATTCCATTTATGTGAAGTTCAAATAATAAGCAAAATTTTAAAAAAGATTTTATTTATTTATTTGACAGAAAGAAAGAACGCATGCATGCTCAAGCAGGGGGAGCAGCAGAGGGAGAGGGAGAAGCAGGCTCTCTGCTGAGCAAGGAGCCTGAAGCAGGACTCGATCCCAAGACCCTGGGATCATGACCTGAGCCGAAGGTAAATGCTTAACCGACTGAGCCACCAAAGCTCCCCAACAATAAGCAAAATTAATATATAAGGCTAAAAATCAGAATTAGAGTTAACCGTGGGGAGGCTAGCAACTGGAAGGGGGCACAACAGGGCTTTTGGGGTACAGGCGAGGTTCTGCGTCTTGATCTGGGTGCTGGTTGCTCAGAAATGTTCATTTTGTTTAAAAAAAAAAACACATTGAGCTGTGCACTCAACAATTTGTGCAATTCTCTGCGTGTATGGTAGACTTCAACAAAAAGTTCAAATAAATAAATCAACAAATAAATAAATAAATAAATAAAGGCTGGGGGAGAGAATCTGTTGCTAGGAGACAAAGAAACCAGAATCCTGGCTTTGGTTATGAGCCCTTAGAGCTCAGAGAACAGATACACACAAACACCTATGAAACGTTTCAGGGAATTTTAGTGCCAGAGGAACACCAAGCCTGGCCAGCCACCAGATGGCCAGGCCCCGGGCCACAGGATGTGGTGGTCAAAGAGCTGCAGCCCCATCAGGGGCACCCTGCCCCTCTCAGACGTGGTGGGGGACAGCGGTCCAGGGTGGTCTTGCAGACTGGACCAGGGTGCGTGTGAATCCTGTCCAGACCCTGAGCTGCGTGAGATTCAAGGCTGTAGGCTTTTGTGGAGGAGGTGAACGCACTTAAGGGCATTCTTTTTTTTTCTTCTTTTATTGAAATATAATGAACATAATATTATATTAGTTTCACAATATAGTGATTCAACAATTCTGTCTATTACTCAGTGCTCATCATGATGAGTGTACTTTTATTCCCCTTTATTTGTCTCCCCCATCCCTCACCCACCTCCCCTCTGGCAATCACCAGTAAGTTCTCTGTGTTTAAGAGTCTGGTTTTTTGTTTGCCTCTTTTTTCTTTGTTTGTTCATTTGTTTCTTAAATTCTACATCTGAGTGAAATCCTACCTTATTCGTCTTTCTCTGACTGACTTACTTCACTGAGCATGATACCCTCTAGATCCACCCATTTTCTTGCAAATGGCAAGACCTCATTCTTTTTTACTTTTTTTACCTCACTCTTTTTTAATGGCTGAGTAATATTCCATTGTGTGTGTATTTGTGTGTGTGCGTGTATATACCCCTCATCTTTATCCATTCATCTATGAATAGACACTTGACACTTGGGTTTTTTCCATTTCTTGGCTATTATAAATAATGCCGCAATGAACACAGGGATGCATACATCTTTTCAAATTAGTGTTTTCATTTTATTTGTGGAAAACAGTATGGAGGTTCCTCAAAAAATAAAATAATAGAATTACCATATGATCCAGTAATTCCACTTAAAGGTATTCCTAAGGTGCACACCCAGAAGAATGGACTGCATAGACCCCGGGTGTCCGAAAGGTATGACCTGTCTGAAACACTGTTTCTACTACACTCGACAATGACTCTTCTGTGGATCACGTTCTGCTTGCCTCCAGGCAGCCCTGCTCAACAGAAACATACTCCAAGCCTTGGGTGGAATTTAAAATCCCCTAGGAGCCACATTAAAAAAAAAATAAAAAGAAATTAATAATGTATTTCCCCAAACCAACATGTCAAAAATATTATCATTTCAATCTGTAAAAAAATATAAGAAATGATTAAGGAGAGTGTTGCATACACTCCTTTACGTACACCATGTCTCTGAAATCTTATCATGTTTTACATATACAGCCCATCTCAAGCTGCACCAGCTACAATTTCACTTTTAAGGGTTCTTCCCAAGGAAATAACCAGGCAAGTATCCAAAAATGTATATACAAAAAATGTTCACTAAGGGGCGCCTGGGTGGCTCAGTCAGTAAAGCGTCTGCCTTTGGCTCAGATCATGATCCCGGGGTCCTGGGATCAAGCGCTGCATCGGATGCCCTGCTCATCAGGGAGTCTGCTTCTCCCTCTCCCTCTGCCCCTCTTCCCGCTCACGCTCTGTCTCTCTCTCAAATAAATAAAATCTTTTTAAAAAATGTTCACTACAATACAAAGGCAGAAACATAAACATCCACCAAGAAGTAGCTGGGTGTCCAGCCCTGAAGGGGATCACTGGGGCACCTGCTTATAGTGTTCTTTCCTCTCACAGTGGCCAGCCCCTCGGCTGGGGCAGGGAGACCACACGGCTGGCTGGGCTACAGTCAGAGGAGGGCATGAGGCAGAGAAGGGGGTTTGGTGGATGGTGGTGGGTGCGGGTGTGCAGGGGAGTTAGGGAAGACTTAGAGAAAAAGCCTGGGTCCCAGTCTCCCATCTCCCGGCAGAAGGGAGGAGTGTCCAGGAAGGAAGGGGTCTGACGGCAGAGCCACACCAACCTGGACTGGACACGGCGGAGCAAGTCTGGCAGGCATGGGAGGCACTAAATGTTCCACTACCCAAGGAGGGTAAGTGGGACCCAGAAAATCCCACGGCCACAAAGTAAGGGTATGAGGGGGAGGCTAGGGAACTTGGACGGGAGACAAAGAACCTGGGTCCACAATGGCAAGATGAGGTGACCCTAAAGTTATGATGGGAGCATGTCAAATGCTCAGAGGGCCCATGAGGAATCAGGGTGAACCGAGTCAGTGAGAGAGGGCTCCCACACCATACCCAGGCACAAGAAACCAGCTGACACTCTGCTCCAGCCTAGACTTGAGCCATGGACAGCAGGTAGCAGGACTGCAGCAAGCACGGGGAGGTTTGCTGCCTTCAGGGGCGCCTGGGTGGCTCAGTCGGTGAAATGTGTGCCTTTGGCTCAGGGCATGATCCCAGGGTCCTGGGATCAAGTCCCACATCGGGCTCCCCGATGAGCAGGGAGCCTGCTTCTCCTTCTGCCCCTCCCTCCCCCTGCTCCTGTGCTCTCTCCCTCTCTCTCTCTCAAAAATAAAGAAATAAAACTTTAAAAAAGAAGAAGAAGAAGAAGAAGAAGGGATGCTGCCTTAGGGTCCCATGCACCAAAGAACTTGGTACCCAGGATCCCTGCTCCTCACCTCCAGGAGGTCAGAGAGCCACAGCGTCCCTACAACCTGCTGCCATTCTGGAAAGGAGCCTACAGGGAGGCGGAAGGCTGAGAACTCAGAGATGTTCAACAGTACCTATAGGGTGCTTTTCAAACCAAATAGTGCATAGGAATCCCCTGGGGAAACGCAAGTCCTGATTCAGCACATCTGGGGTGGGGCCTGGGCTCCTGCCTTTCTAGCAGGTTCCCACGAAATGCAGACACTCCCCGTCTATGAGCCACACATCAAGTGGTAAGGGTCTATGGAATCTGAATTAAACAGGATTAATTTGAAAACACTGAAAAGGCAGAAAGATTAAAATTATTAAATTACATGTTTAATACACCCTGACTTTCAAGCAGATGCCAGATTCACATAAAAGAAACCAGTTATACAAAGAAATAAGGAAACCGCACATTCCCTCTACACCGGAGCTTAGTGTGAATAAACTCTGCAACAACACCATACATACTTATAATCTAATGAAAATTCTGAAGTAAACACTTATGCAACATAAAGATGAAAAATGTTAAATGAGATGCCTAACATATCCTGGTTCGGCACATGCTGGGGATTCTCTTAAAGAAGCAGCGCCTTAATCTTCCTTTATAAATCACAGAGCTCGGTCCCAGCCATTCTCCTTGGTAGTTCTCCCGTTCTCCTCTGACTTAATGAATGAGCAGGTCCTGCCTTCTGGCCCCAAACACTGCTGAGCACTGCATTTTAAAATGTTAGTTCATTAGTAGACTTTGCCATTTAGAGCAGTTTTGGGTTCACAGCAAAAATCGAGCAGAGAGTACAAAGTTCCCACACATCCCCTCCCCGCACACACTTGGTCTCCCCCATCCTCAAGGTCCCCAGGAGAGTGACATATTGCTGCTACAATGGATGAACCCACACTGACACATCATTATCACTCCAAGTCCACAGTTCACTTTAGGGTTCTCTCTTGATGTTCTACGGTCTATGGGTCTCAACAAGTAAATACTGACATGTATCCACGATTATACTATATGGAGTAGTTCCCCTGCACTCCACCTATTCTTTCCTCCCGTCCTCCCAGCCCCTGGAAACCACTGATCTTTTTATTGTCTCTATAGTTTTGCTTGTTCTGGAATGTCATACCTTCGGAGTCATGTGGTATGAAGGTTTTCATGTGGCTTTCCTCAACTTAGTAATATGTATTTAAAATTCCATTTAAGGTTCCAAGTCTTTTCCTGGCTTGATAGCTTGTTTCTTTCTAGGGCTAAATCATATTCCATTGTCTGGATGTAGCACAGCTGTTTATCCTTTCACCTACCGAAGGACATTGTGGTTGCATCCAGGTTTTGGTAATTATGAGGAAAGCTGTGAGGAACATTTGTGTGCAGATTTTTGTGTGAACAAGTTTTTGGTTCATTTAGTTAATAGCAAGGAGCATGGGTGCTGGATCACACGGTAAGAGAATGTTAAGTTGTATGAAAGACTGCCAAACTGTCTTCCAAAGAGGCTGTACCATCTTGCATTCCCACAAGCAATGAACGAGAGTTCCTGTTGCTCCACATCCTTGTAAGTATTTGGTGTTGTCAGTATTTTGGATTTTGGCCATTCTGATAGGTGTGTAACAGTGTATTACTGTGGTTTTAATTTAAAATTCCTTAGTGATATGTGATATTGAAATATCTTTTCATATTCTTATTTGCCACCTGTATATCTTCTTTGCTGAGGTGTCTGTTCAGATAGTTTGCCCATTTTTTAATCGGTTGTTCATTTTCTTAGTTGTTAAGAGTTCTTTGCATATTTTGGATAACAGTCCTTTATCAGGCATGACATTTGCAAATATTTTCTCCCGTCTCTGGCTTGTCTTCTCATCTTCTTGACAGTGTCTGTTGCAGAGCGCAGAAATTTTTAATTTTAATGAAATCCATCTTTTCACAGATCACGCCTTTGGTGTTGTATTTAGGGTCATGGCCAAATCCAACGTCATTTAGATTTTCTCCTATGCGATCTACTACAAATTTTGTAATTTTATGTCTTACATTACATTTAGGTCCATAATCCATTTATACTTTTGTGAAGAGTCGGCATGTGGATATCCAGTTGTTCCAGCATCATTTGCTAAAAACAGTATCCTTTCTCCACTGAATTGGCTTTGTTCCATTGTCAAAGATAAACTGACTATATTTGTGTGTCTATTTCTGGGATATCTATTCTGTTTCATTGATGTATTAGTATACTATTTTGCCGTTACCACAACATCTTGATTACTAGAGCTTTATGGTAAGTCCTGAAGTCAGGTAACATCAGTCCTCCAACTTGGTTGGTTGTTCTCCTTTATTCTTATGTTGGCTACTCTAGGTCTTTTGCCTCTCCATATAAACTTTAGAGTAAGTTTATTAATATGCACAAAATAAGTGACTGTGGGATTGCTGATCATTATAAATTTTTTATTTTTATTTATTTTTAATTTTTGTTACGTTAGTCACCATAAAATACATCATTAGTTTTTGATGTGGTGATCCACGATTCATTGTTTTCCTATAACACCCAATGCTCCACGCAGTACATGCCCTCCTTAATACTCATCACCGGGCTAACCCACCCCCCAAACCCCTCCGCTCTAACACCCTCAGTTTGTTTCTCAGAATCCATAGTCTTTCATGGTTCATCTCTCCCTCTGATTCCCTCTCTTCATTTTTCCCTTCCAATATCCTCCATACTATTCCTTATGTTCCACAAATAAGTGAAACCAAATAATTGACTTTCTCTGCTTGACTTATTTCACATAGCGTAATTTCCTCCAGTGCCATCCATATTGATGAAAAAGTTGGGTATTCATACTTTCTGATGTTTAAGTAATATTCCATTGTGTATATGGACCACATCTTCTTTATCCATTCATCTGTTGAAGGACATCTTGGCTCTTTCCACAGTTTGGCTATTGTGGACATTGCTGCTATGAACACTGGGGTGCATATGGCCTTTTTTTTCACTACATTTGTGTCTTTGGGGTAAATACCCAGGAGTGCAATTGCTGGATCATATGGTAGCTCTACTTTTAATTTTTTGAGGAACCTCCACACTGTTTTCCAAAGCCACTGTACCAGCTTGCATTCCCACCAACAGTGTAAGAGGGTTCCCCTTTCTCCACAACCTCTCCAACATTTGTTGTTTCTTCCCCTGTCAATTTTTGCCATTCTAACTGGCATAAGGTGGTATCTCAATGTGGGTTTGTTTTCTTTTCCAAGAGTCAGATGCTTTTTTTTTTATATTACGTTAATCACCATACATTATATCATTAGTTTTTGATGTACTGTTCCATGACTCATTGTTTGCATATAACACCCAGTACTGCATGCAGTATGTGCCCTCTTTAATACCCATCACCAGGCTAACCGATCCCCCCACCCCACTCCCCTCTGGAACCCTGTTTGTTTCTCAGAGTCCATAGTCTCTCATGGTTCGTCTTCCCCTCCGATATCCCCCCCACTTCATTTTTCCCTTCCTATCTTCTTCTTTTTTTTTAAACATATAATGTATTATTTGTTTCAGAGATACAGATCTGTGATTCAACAGTCTTGCACAATTCACAGCGCTCACCATACCACATACCTTCCCCAATGTCTATCACCCAGCCACCCCATCCCTCCCACTCCCCACCACTCCAGCAACCCTCAGTTTCTTTCCTGAGATTAAGAATTCTTCTATCAGTGAGGTCATATAATACATGTCTTTCTCTGATTGACTTATTTTCACTCAGCATAATAGCCTCCAGTTCCATCCACGTCATTGCAAATGGCAATGTTTCATTCCTTTTGATGGCTCCGTAATATTCCATTGTATATATATACCACTTCTTTCTCCATTCATCTGTCAATGAACATCATGGCTCTTTCCATAGTTTGGCTATTGTGGACATTGCTGCTATAAACATCAGAATGCACGTACCCCTTCGGATCCCTACATTTGTATCTTTGGGGTAAATAGAGAGTAGTGCAATTGCTGGGTCGTATGGTAGCTCTATTTTCAACTTTTGGAGGAACATCCATACTGTTTTCCAGAGTGGCTGCACCAGCTGGCATTCCCACCAACAGTGTAGGAGGGTTCCCCTTTCTCCACAAACCCGCCAACATCTGTCGTTTCCTGATTTGTTCATTTTAGCCATTCTGACTGGTATGAGGTGCTATCTCATTGAGGTTTTGATTTGGATTTCCCTGATGCTGAGTGATGTTGAGCACTTTTTCATCTGTCTGTTGGCCATTTGGATGGCTTCTTTGGAAAAATGTCTGTTCATGTCTTCTACCCATTTCTTGATTGGATCATTTATTCTTTGTGTGCTGAGTTTAATAAGTTGTTTATAGACTCTGGATACTAGCCCTTTATCTGATATGTCATTTGCAAATATCTTCTCCCTTTCTGTCGGTTGTCTTTTGGTTTTGTGGACTGTTTCTTTTGCTGTACAAAAAGCTCCTTATCTTGATGAAGTCCCAATAGTTCGTTTTTGCCCTTGCTTCCCTTGCCTTTGGCGATGTTTCTAGGAAGAAGTTGCTGCAGCTGAGGTCGAAGAGGCTGCTGCCTGTGTTCTCCTTTAGGATTTTGATGGACTCCTGTCTCACACTGAGGTCTTTAAACCATTTGGAGTCTATTTTTGTGTGTGGTGTAAGGAAATGGTCCAGTTTCGTTCTTGTGCATGTGGCTGTCCAATTATCCCAACACCATTTGTTGAAGAGACAGTCTTTTTACCAGTGGACATTCATTCCTGCTTTGTTGAAGATTAGTTGACCATAGAGTTGAAGGTGCATTTCTAGGCTCTCTATTCTGTTCCACTGATCTATGTGTCTGTTTTTTGCCAGTACCATACTGTCTTGATGATGGCAGCTTTGTAATAGAGCTGGAAGTCCGGAATTGTGATGCCGCCAGCTTTGCTTTTCTTTTTCAACATTCCTCTATTCGGGGTCTTTTCTGGTTCCATACAAATTTTAGGATTATTTGTTCCATTTCTTTGAAAAAAGTGGATGGCATTTTGATAGGGATTGCACTGAATCTGTAGATTGCTCTAGGTAGCACTGACATCTTCACAATATTTGTTCTTCCAATCCGTGAGCATGGAACGTTTTTCCATTTCTTTGTGTCTTCCTCAATTTCTTTCATGAGTATTTTATAGTATTCAGAGTACAAATTTTTGCCTCTTTGGTTAGATTTATTCCTAGATATCTTATGGTTAAGGGTGCAATTGTAAATGGGATCAACTCCTTAATTTCTCTTTCTTCTGTTTTGTTCATGTATAGGAAGGCCACTGATTTCTGTGCATTGATTTTGTATCCTCCCACTTTACTGAATTCCTGTATGAGTTCTAGCAGTTTAGGAGTGGAGTCTTTTGGGTTTTCCACAGAAAGTATCATATCATCTGCAAACAGTGAGAGTTTGCCTTCTTTGCTGATTTGGATGCCTTTGATATCTTTCTGTTGTCTGATTGCTGTGGCTAGGATGTCTAATACTATGTTGAATAGCAGTGGTGACAGTGGACATCCCTGCCGCATTCCTGACCTTAGGGGGAAAGCTCTCAGTTTTTCCCCATTGAGAATGATATTCACTGTGGGTTTTTCATAGATGGTTTTATAATATTGAGGTATCTACCCTCTAGGCCTATACTCTGAAGAGTTTTGATCAAGAAAGGATGCTGTACTGTGTCAAGTGCTTTTACTGCATCTATTGAGAGGACCACAGCGTTCTTGTTCTTTTATTAATGTACGGTATCACATTGAATGATTTGCAGATGTTAAACCAACCTTGCAGCCCAGGGATAAATCCTACTTGTCGTGGTGAGTAATCCTTTTAATGTACTGTTGGGTCCTATTGGCTAGTATTTTGGTGAGAATTTTTGCATCCATGTTCATCAAGGATATTGGTCTGTAATTCTCCTTTTGGATGGGGTCTTTGTCTGGTTTGGGGATCAAGGTAATGGTGGCCTCATAAAACGAGTTGGGATGTTTTCCTTCCATTTCTATTTTTTGGAACAGTTTCAGAAGAATAGGTAGTAATTCCTCTTGAAATGTTTGGAAGAATTCCCCTGGGAAGCCATCTGGCCCTGGGCTTTTGTTTGTTGGGAGATTTTTGATGACTGCTTCAATTTCTTTAGTGCTTATACGTCTGTTCAGGTTTTCTATTTCTTCCTGGTTCAGTTTTGGTAGTTGATACATCTCTAGGAATGCATACATTTCTTCCAGATTATCTAATATGCTGACATAGAGATGCTCATAATATGTTCTTATAATTGTTTGTATTTCCTTGGTGTTGTTTGTGATCTCTCCTCTTTCATTAATGATTTTATTTATTTGGGTCATTTCTCTTTTCTTTTAGATACATCTGGCCAGGGGTTTATCAATCTTATTAATTCTTGCAAAGAACCAGCTCCTAGTTTCGTTGATCTGTTCTACTGTTCTTTTGGTTTCTAGTTCATTGATTTCTGCTCTGATCTTTATGATTTCTCTTCTCCTGCTGGGTTTAGGTTTATTTGCTGTTCTTTCTCCAGCTCCTTTAGGTGTAGGGTTAGGTTGTGTATTTGAGACCTTTCTAGTTTCTTGAGAAAGGCTTGTATTGCTATATACTTTCCTCTTGGGGCTGCCTTTGCTGCATCCCAAAGATTTTGAACAGTTGTGTTTTCATTTTCATTGGTTTCCATGAATTTTTTTAACTCTTCTTTAATTTCCTGGTTGGCCCATTCATTCTTTAGTAGGATGCTCTTTAGCCTCCATGTATTCGAGTTCTTTCCAACTTTCTTCTTGTGATTGAGTTCTAGTTTCAAAGCACTGTGGTCTGAAAATATGCAGGGAATGATCCCAATCTTTTGGTACCTGTTGAGACCTGAGTTGTGACCTAGGATGTGATCTATTCTGGAGAATGTTCCATGGGCACTAGAGAAGAATGTGTATTCTGTTGCTTTGGGATGGAATGTTCTGAATATATCTGTAAAGTCCACTTGGTCCAGTGTCATTTAAAGTCTTTATTTCCTTGTTGATCTTTTGCTTAGATGATCTGTCCATTTCCGTGAGGGGGGATGTTAAAGTCCTCCCACTATTATTGTATTGTTGTTGATGTGTTTCTTTGCTGTTGTTATTAATTGCCTTATATAATTGGCTGCTCCCATGTTAGGGGCATAGATATTTACAATTGTTAGATCTTCTTGTTGGATAGACCCTTTAAGTAGGATACAGTGTCCTTCCTCATCTCTTATTATAGTCTTTGGTTTAAAATCTAATTTGTCTGATATAAGGATTGCCACCCCAGCTTTCTTTTGCTGTCCATTAAGCATGGTAATTGGTTTTCCACCCCCTCACTCTCAATCTGGGGGTGTCTTTGGATCTAAAAGGAGTCTCTTGCAGACAGCATATCCATGAGTCTTGTTTTTTTTATCCAGTCTGATAGCCTGTGTCTTTTGATTGGGGCATTTAGCCCATTTACACTCAGGGTAACTATTGAAAGATATGAAATTAGTGCCATTGTATTGCCTGTAAGGTGACTGTTACTGTATATTGTCTGTGTTCCTTTCTGGTCTACATTGCTTTTAGGCTCTCTCCTTGCTTAGAGGACCCCTTTCAAGATTTCTTGTAGGGCTGGTATCGTGTTTGCAAATCCCTTTAGTTTTTGTTTGTCCTGGAAGCTTTTTATCTCTCCTTCTATTTTCATTGACACCCTAGCTGGATATAGGATTACTGGCCGCCAGTCCTTTCTGGCCTGCCAGGTCTCTGTGGATAGGTCTGTTGCCAATCTAATGTTTCTACCATTGCAGGTTACAGATCTCTTCTCCCGAGCTGCCTTCAGGATTTTCTCTTTGTCTCTGAGACACATAAGTTTTACTATTAGATGTCAGGGTGTTGACCTATTTTTACTGATTTTGAGGGGGGGTTCTCTGTGCCTCCTGGATTTTGATGCCTGTTTCCTTCCCCAAATCACAGAAGTTTTCTGCTATAATTTGCTCCAATATACCTTCTGCCCCTCTCTCTCTTTCTTCTTCCTCTGGGATCCCAATTATTCTAATATTGTTTCATCTTATGGTATCATTTATCTCTCGAATTCTGCCCTCATGATCCAGTAGTTGTTTATCTCTCTTTTTCTTACTTCCCTATTTTCCATCATTTGGTCTTCTATACTACTAATTCTCTCTTCTGCCTCATTTATCTTAGCAGTTAGAGCCCCCATTTTTTTTATTTTTTATTGTTATGTTAATCACCATACATTACATCATTAGTTTTGGATGTAGTGTTCCATGATTCATTGTTTGTGTATAACACCCAGTGCTCCAGGCAGAACATGCCCTCTTTAATACCCATCACCAGGCTAACCCATCCCCCCACCCACCTCCCCTCTAGAACCCTCAGTTTGTTTTTCAGAGTCCATCGTCTCTCACGGTTGATCTCCCCCTCCAATTTCCCCCCTTCTATTCTTCCCCTCCTGCTATCTTCTTCTTCTTTTTTTTTCTTAACATATATTGCATTATTTGTTTCAGAGGTACAGATCTGTGATTCAACAGTCTTGCACAATTCACAGCGCTCACCATAGCACATGCCCTCCCCGATGTCTATCACCCAGCCACGCCATCCCTCCCACCCCCCACCACTCCAGCAACCCTCAGTTTGTTTCCTGAGATTAAGAATTCCTCATATCAGTGAGGTCATATGATACATGTCTTTCTCTGATTGACTTATTTCACTCAGCATAACACCCTCCAGTTCCATCCACGTCGTTGCAAATGGCAAGATCTCATTCCTTTTGATGGCTGCATAATATTCCATTGTGTATATCTACTACATCTTCTTTATCCATTCATCTGTCAATGGACATCTTGAGCCTCCATTTTTTACTGCACCTCGTTAACAGCCTTTTTGATTTCGACTTGGTTAGATTTTAGTTCTTTTATTTCTCCAGAAAGGGTTTTTCTAGTATCTTCCATGCTTTTATCAAGCCCAGCTAGTATCTTTAAAATCGTCATTCTGAACTCTAGTTCTGACATCTTACTAATGTCCATATTGATTAGGTCCCTTGCAATTGGTACTGCCTCTTGTTCTTTCTGTTGAGGTGATTTTTTTCTGTCTTGTCATTTTGTCCAGAGGAGAATAGATGAATGAGAGAACAAAATTCTAACAGGGTAACAATGACCCCAGAAAAATATACACTAAACAAATCAGAAGGGACCTGAAACCGGGAGAAAAGAAAGGGAAAGAAAGAAAAAAGGAAAAAAAAAGATAAAGATAAAAACAAACAACAAAAAAACACAATGTGATCAAATATGATCAGATTGGTGCATAGATCAGTGCCACACACTAGATTTTGTGCATATTTTGGTCTGTTAGAAGAAAGAGCCTCCCAAAATTTTAAATAAAGAAAAACTTATGTATGTACAAAAATAAGGGTAAATACGATGAAGGGGTGGAATATGACTGTAAAGATGAAAATTATAAAAGATTTTTATAAAGGGAATTGCTAATAAGTTGGTTGAAAAAAGAAAGAAGAGGATTTAAAAAAAGGGGGGGGAGAGAATGTGATCAGGCAGGATACCAAAACAAAGCCATACACTAGAGATTTAGGGTAAATTTTGGTCTGTTAGAAGAAACTGTAACCCAAAATCTAAAGAGAGAACTTATACATATATACCAAAAATAAGGTTAACTACTATGAAGGGATAGACTATGACTCTAAAAATGAAAAATAAAAAAATTATTTTAAAAAAGGGACTGATAAGATGTTGGTTGAAAAAGGGAAAGAGAAAATTTCAAAAAAAAAAATAAAAGAAAGAAAAAGAAAGTTAAAAAAATTAACTTCGAGAGACTAAAGAATCATGGGGAAAAAGCCATGGATTCTATGTGCAGTATTCCCCTAGCGCTGGAGTTCTGTCGTTCTCATTGATCGGTAAACTTGGTCTTGGCTTGCTGGCTGTTCGTGCTGATCTTCTGGGGGAGGGGCCTGTTGCCGTGGTTCCCAAATGTCTTTGCGGGAGGCGGAATTGCCCCGCCCTTGCTGGGTCCAGGCTAAGTAACCTGCTAGGGTTTGCTCTCGGGAGCTTTTGTTCCCTGCAAGCTTTCCCTACAGCATTGGAGGAGGAGAGTGAAAATGGTGGCCTCCCAATCTCCGCCCGGAGGAGCTGAGAACTCGGGGCCCCACTCCTCAGTGCGCCGCCAGAGAAAAGCAGTCACTCCCGTGTCCCCGGTCTCTGGCCGCACTCCGTGCTCACCCGGCCTGTGACCGAGCGTTTCTATCTCTGGTACCCGACTTGGTGTGGAGTCTCCAAACCCAGCAGATCCCTGCGGTGCGCTCCCGCGCCGCTCCTCCTCGGGGAGGAAGGGGAGTCTCCCCGGCTCTGCCGCTTGTTGGGTCCCTGCTGGAGGGGCAGTGGCCTGACTGTGTCACCGATCACAGTTTATGGCAACCCCGAGCTTAGAGCCCGCGCCTCGGCTCCGCCTCTGCAGCCGGCTTCCCCGCTCCGATACCTGGGAGCTCTGCCGCACTCAGGCACCCCCGGTCTTTCTGTGACCCCGAGGGTCCTGAGACCACACTGTCCCACGAGGGTTCCACCCCCCGCTTAGCCACTGGAACGACGTCCCTCAGCGGAGCCGACTTCTAAAAGTTCCGATTTTGTGCTCCGCGGCTCTATCACTTGCCAGAAGCAGCCGATGGAGGCCCCCTCCCCCGCCGTCTATCCTCCCGATTATCACCTCGGATTCACTTCTCGGCCTGTCCTACCTTCCAGAAAGTGGTCGCTTTTCTGTTCAGAGAGTTGCTGCTCTTCTTGTCTTCAGTCTCCTGTTGAGTTTGTAGGTGTTCAGAATGGTTTGATCCCTATCTAGCTGAATTCCTGGGACCAGACAAAATTTAGGTCTCCATTCCTCCGCCATCTTGCTCCTCCCGCCTCAATGTGGTTTTGAATGAATTTCCCTAACGGCTAATGATGATGAACATTTTTTCATGTGTCTGTTAGCCATTTGTGTCTTCTTCAGAGAAGTGTCTATTCATGTCTTCTGCCCGTTTCTTGACTTGATTATTTGCCTTTTGGGTGTTGAGTTTGAAAAGTTCTTTATAGATCTTGGATACCAGCCCTTTATCTGTAGTGTCATTTGCAAATACCTTCTCCCATTCTGTGGGTTGCCTCTTTGTTTTGTTGACTGTTTCCTTTGCTGTGCAGAAGCTTTTAATCTTGATGAAGTCCCAAAAGCTCACTTTCGCTTTTGTCTCTTGACTCTTGTCACTTGATTACAAAACAAGTGATTTTATAAATTCATTTAAAATTACGTATCTGGGTAAATCCTAAGTTTCAGCTGTTATAAAATCTGTGATTCCTCCTTTAAAGCTTTCATGCTACAATTACTTCACTGCTAATTAGTGACCTTATAATCCTGAAGTTCCTGCAGGACACACAAGGCATACACAGGTACACACACAACTTGGGAGGGCAGTTAGGGCTCTCACAGGATGTCAAAGCTCAGAAGAAACAAACATCAGGTTTTCAAGATTCTTTTAATGCTTTAGTTTGCTACACTGACCTTCATACCTAGTAATAAAAATGTTTAGTTAAAATAGAAACTTACCCCATTGGCCCTCACTATTCACAACTACCCACCCGTGTGCATGGAATACATGTGGATGTGTGGATCCCTTTCAAGATCTTCACGTAGGCAACCAAAATTGTTCAGAAGGCAGCCTATGAGGGCGCCTGGGTGGCTCAGTCGTTAAGCGTCTGCCTTCAGCTCAGGTCACGATCCCAGGGTCCTGGGATCGAGCCCTACATCGGGCTCCCTGCTCAGTGGGAAGCTGCTTCTCCCTCTCCCACTCCCCCTGCTTGTGTTCCCTCTCTCGCTGTCTCTCTCTCTCTGTTGAAAAATAAATAAAATCTTAAAAAAAAAAAAAAACGCAGCAGCCTATGACTCCAAAGATCAGCTGACAATATTTGTGTGCATCTATTTTGGCCAACAGAATAAATCTCTGGTCACACCACCAAGACCACAGGTTCAAGAGACCCAAGAGCATAACTGCATGAAGGTTAAAATTTTGTGCCTTTTAAGTATCAAATAACAAACTATTAACAGTATGAATGATGGGTATTAAGGAGGGCACGTGTGGTGATAAGCACTGGGTGTTATACGCAACTAATGAATCATTGAACACTGTATCAAAAACTAATGATGTACTATACAGTGGCTAACAGAATAAAAAAATAAAATAAATAAAATTTTTAAAAACCTATTAACAGTATAAACATACCCACTGTAACAAACACACACAGGACCAACAGAAAATAATCATTTGTTTATCACTCACTCACACACACACCCACGATGTTTATTTGCTTATGTTTTGTTAAGAAAAAGGCGTACCATACATGCAAACAAATCTAGGTTTTTTTAAGTGGTCATGCTAAAAGAAACACCAAAACTCAGAGAAAGACAAATACCATATGATTTCACGTATATGTGAAATCTAAAATATAAAACAAAAGAACAAACAAACAGACTCTTAAATACAGAGAACAAACTGGTGGTTTCCAGAGAACAGGTGGATGGGGAGGATGGGTGAAATAGGTGAAGGGGATTAAGAGGTACAAACTTCCAGTTACCAAATAAAGAAGTCATGGAGAGATGAAAAGTACAGCACAGGAAATATAGTCAATAATATAATAACACTGCACAGTGATTATACTTACTGTGGTGAGCACTGAGTAATCACTGTTGTACCCCTGAAACTAATACAACATTGTATGTTAACTATACTTCAAAAATAAATTCTTTTAATTGACCAAGAAAAAGAAAGACTCACTTAAGATACTCTCCCATTGATTTATAAACGCACTGCTTCCCAGGGGCTTGCTTATATTTACTGAATGAAATATGAAATTAACAAAGTATCTCTTGCTTACAGTATGAAAGAAAAATCCTTTTAAAAGAATGTATCATTAGTTACAAAATAAGGTAAGGGCTATAGTACGGAAGAAACCATAAAGTTAGGAGTCAGAATTGTTATTGTTCTATTTCTTGTTGGGCTTCATTGAACACAGTCTGTTTAAGGCCTTAAAGCTTTGACCCTAAGCCTTACCGTGCAAGGCCAAGACATATTTTGTTGCCAATAACTAAACATTTCTGGCTTCTGGCCTGGGATATCAGCAAAAAGTCAAAGTAGGCAGCTCCAAGGGCCCATCCCTCCACAGGAAACATTGAAAAATCAAGCAAAAACTAGAAGCAAGTTTGTCAGAATTCTGGAAAGAAGTAGAAGGTAGAAGCAACCAAATGAACAGTGAAACAAGAAAAAGGTAATACAAAAAAATGGAAGAAAAACCCTGCGTATCTTTATTTTGCCCTTGCTTTGCTCTCCTCTCCAGCTTAACGGTGCAGCGGGCTTAGATACAGCCCACGTTCCCAGTGTAGGACCCTGGTCCCCGGTTCCAGAAGGAGCTGAGTAGACGTTATTCATAGAGAATTGTGTTTGTCTGCTCTAACCTGTCTGGAGGTTGCCTGAAAACTGGCACAAGGGGCTCATCTCTGTTTCACCTAACTTGGAACTTTCTCAGGGTAAAAGATCAGAAAGCACTCTTTAAAAACACTGTAAGGCAAATGAATTCCTGGCAGCAGGCTGGGACAGGTGACTACCATTGAGGCATACAATCGAGTGCCAAAAGCCCGAAAGGAGTTGAGAGGGAGTTTCTTTGGGTAATTTGGGCATTCAGAAACACCCATGTTTCCTGGGAAATTTAGAGAGCTATATGTATATCCAGGGGAGAATGCATGCTCAGAAAAGACCTGAGAAGACACTGATCTTTCACCTCTAGATGACCTTCACAGCAAGTGAAGACTAGGGCAGAGCTAGCTGCCTGGCTAGGTAGTGAAGAAGCACCCCAACACAGCCGTTCTGCAAAGACTAGGAGAGGTGTTATGCTCTCTCTCTCTCTCTCTCTCTCTCTCTCTCTCACCTCCTGGCACTCAAAGAAATCTCTGTGACAGCACTAGCTAAACCAAGATTTAACAGAACCTTCAGAGACTACATGTGACAGACCCTGCAAAATAGTTTTCTTTTGTTAAGATTTTATTTATTTGAAATAGAGCATGAGCAGAGAGCAGAGGGGGAGGGAAAATCAGGCTTCCCACTGAGCAGGGAGCCTGACATGGGGCCCAATCCCGGGACCCAGGGATCATGACCTGAGCCAAAGGCAGATGCTTAACTGACTGAGCCACTCAGGTGCCCCCACAAAATAGTTTTAAATAGTCACTAAACAAACAGAGTGAGCCACAACAAACCCTGAGGAGAATAATCTGACCTCCAGAGCTACTACTATATAACATTCAAAATGTCTCATTTTCAAAAATGAATTATGAAACACATAAAGTATAGCTCATTTACAGAAATTAACAGGAACTGTCCCTGAAGAAATAGACATTGGACTTATTACTAAACAAAGACTCTGAATCAACTGTCCTAAATACACTAACAGACTTAAAGAATAGTATGGATAAGGAACCAAAGGAACCAGAGAGTGATGTGTTCAATACAGATTAGCATTTGCATCGACATGGATGCAACTGGAGGAGATTATGCTGAGTGAAATAAGTCAAGCAGAAAAAGACAAGTATCATATGGTTTCACTCATATGTGGAACATGAGGAATAACGTGGAGGACCACAGGGGAGGGAAGGGAAAACCGAATGGGAAGAAATCAGAGAGGGAGACGAACCATGAGAGACTCTGGACTCTGGGAAACAAACTGAGGGTCGCTGGAGGGAGGGGGGTGGGGGGATGGGGTAACCGGGTGGTGGGCATTAAGGAGGGCACGTGTTGGGATGAGCACCGGGTGTTATATGCAACTAATGAATCACTGAACTCTATATCAAAAACTAATGATGTACTATATGTTGGCTAACTGGACACAATAATAAAAAAATAATTTTTAAAAAGTACACTAACTTTTTTTTAAATTAGTTATTTTAAGGTTATTTTTAAAACTCACCAGAGGGCTTCAATTGAAGTAGCAGAAGAAAGAATCAACGAAAGTAAAGACAAGGGGGCGGGGCACCTGGGTGGTGCAGTTGGCTAAGTGTCTGACTCTTGGTTTTGGTTCGGGTCATGATCTCACAGTTGTGGGATCGAGCCCCATGTCAGGCTCTGTGCTCATTGCAGAGTCTACTTCAGATTCTCTCCCTCTCCCCTCTCCCTCTCTCTCTAATAAATAAATATTTTTTTTAAAAAAAGATAAGACAAGAGAAACTACTCTGAGGAACAAGGAGAACAAAGAATTAAGGAAAATTAATAGAGCCTAAGAAACATGTGGGATACCAACAACAGTACCAATATCAACTGTGTAATAGGAATCTCAGAAGGAAAGGCAAAGAGATAAAGCAGCACAAGGAACATTTGAAGAAATAATGGCCCAAAACATCCCAATTTGATAGAAGGTATGGATCTATTCACTCAAGAAGCTCAGCAACTCCAAGAAGGATAAACACAAAGGAATCCACCCCAAAATACATTATAACCAAACTATCAAAAGCCAAGGACAGCAAGAGTCTTGAAAACAGCAAGAGAAAATGACTCATCACATACTACTGATCCTCAAAAAAAATTAATGGCTGATTTCTCATCAAAGACCATGCAGGCCAGAAGGCAGTGGAATAACATTTTTAAAGTGTTGAAAGAAAAAAAAAAAAAAAAAAGGCTGTCAACCAGGAATTGTGTAGCCTATAAAACTATCCTTCAAAAATGAAGGAGAAATTAAGAGCCACAGGGTATACGGCCCCAATTATCTGCCACATCCAGAGTAGGTACCCAGAGACAGAAAGCAGATTGGTGGCTTCCACAGACTGGGGAATGGGGAAAGAAGATAAACCTATTAATGTGAATGGACTTTCCTGTTAGAGTGATGCAAATGCTCCAGACCCAAGTAGAAATGGTGGCTACACAGCAGTGTGAATGTCCTCAATGCCAATGAACTGTTCACTTTAAAATGACCGATTTTATGTTACATGTAAATTTCACCTCAATAAACTAAAAATTGAAAATTGCAGAAAATTCTGGCTTCTGACAAACTGGCAGAAGGGCCGAATCACCATTAGCAGCAGAAGCAGCACTGACTGCCCTCTGCTCACCTTCCTCCTTAGTTACCTGACTGGCCCCACGGGCATCTGAGAGGGGGTCCCTGGTTTAAGGGCAATATGCTAATCACGCTTTTTAGAAATACCAAAAAGCAACACGATATAGACTGCACCTTATGGAGCTAAGAGCTATCTAGCATAATTATTAAATTATTCTAAGTAAAACCCTACCCTTGGGCAAGAACAGGCAACACAGAGAGGGTAACTTTTATTGGCAGCCAGCAACACAACAGAATTTCACATACAAGGGCTGCCTTACATTTCACTGTTTCTTTGGCTTTGTGTGTGGATATTTCAAAGGGCTGGAAAAGCAGTTAAAAAATGCTTTAAACAATTTTATTCTATAAATGTACATAAGTGCAGCCCCTGTGCCAATTATTGGTATCAGTTCTGATTCAGTGAATGAGAACATTAGTATTTCACACAGAAAACCTTACATCTGTCTAGATATCCTGTATGCAGCCTAAATAGTAGCCTTCCATCAGTGTCTGTGGTTCTCTGAAAGAAAACTTTTATCATCACTCCACATGGACATACCATTGCCTGATGTGGACCACGAAGCCAGAAACATTTGCAGATTCTGCGACTCATCAGTCAGCTCCACAATTAGAGCCCCTGATGGCATATTTCTTCCAACTACACCATGCCAAAAGAGTAGACAGCTGATGATTTAGACACTTCCTGAGGATTTTCCTCTAAAGATAATCATAAAAAATGTTAAAACATGTCATACTCATCAAAATATTTTAATTCTCTTGAAATTATGATGTCACTTTCTCTAAATAGCTCTACAGTACTAACAAGTTAGTGATTCCATTGAGTTCAAAGATTAACAAAGGAAAATGAGAATAGTCACGCACTGTCCATCTTGCCTCATTGGTGAACATGTCTGGGTCGGCTAGGTCTGTATCTACACTTTATGAAAATATTAATTATTTTGCTCCCTGGAATTTTAATTTCCAACCCTGTGAACCCTAAGTTCAGGTTTGGTCTTCCAGAGCCCTTTAAATGCATGTAGCTTTTGATTTGAAGGAAGAACAAAGTAAATGCAAAACATTCCCACACTAGCCATCTGTACTAAATCCTCAACTTTTCCTGAGTATTCCTAAATTGTTGGGAGAAGTTAAAGGAAAACATAGAGATTTATGTAGTCTGTGTAGATAGTGAGAATGGGGATCTTTTTTTTTTTTTTTGACTTAGGTCAATGACTAGAAATGAAGTTTCTCATTTTGGTCATGCCCTGGCTCACATCATACAACAAAGCAAAAGTAGAGAGTTTACAACAAAATTCTGCTGGACACTAAGCATATCAATCTCCTCTTTCAACTGGAAAAAAAAATGTTGAAATCATCTAGTTCTTTTCTTGCACTACTTAATCAAAGAATCAAAAACTCAGGATTTCAAACTTACATTTTTTTACTATCAAATAGCAAGGCTAAACCTGTTACAGGGTGCTAGCCATCTGGCACAATACTTTTATTTCTACTGTTGCTTTGAATTTTGTTTAGTTTGTGGGTTTCTGGGTGGGCAGGGACAGCTAAAATTCTCAGGCAGGAAAAAACAATCTCAAGCAGAGCCTACGCCAAACCCACATTTACCACATGTAACTTACTTAATTCCTTAAAGTTTTCATTTAATCACCTGCAAAATGGGAGAAATAATACCCAGATTGCAAAGTTGTTGTGAAGTCTAACAGTAACAAGAGTAAAACCTCAGTGTATGATAAGGATTCACTGATTACTGCCTGTTAGTAATCAGATTTAGTAGTCATAGTTCACACCTGATAGTGGGAAGCACCTTGGTCTAACATATTCTGGTTCCAGTTATGACTTCACAATTTCCACATGATAGAGAGCAAGTCCCAATTACCCTCTATGTGAAAGAAGAGGAGGACTGTGTCCTAGATCAGGCTGTCGAAGTGTTTTATGGAATTCTAAGGACCCAGAGAGATACTCTGAAGGCCACAGAGGGTAGGGAGGGAGGCCTGCTAAAATTCTACCATCTGACTGTGTGTTATGACTTCAAGTTTTTGAAAAATTAATACATGGGTATAGCTGCCGGATGGGAAGAAAAGGCAATGATAATTTTCTACACGCTATCAAACATACCACCCACTGTTAAAATAGTATTTTTAGTTTATGTAGAAATAAGTTATTTTAAATGACAGCAAATTCAATTAAAGTCAAAATTAATGAACCTCCTAACAATTCAGCAACAAGTGTTTCCCATGCTTCCCTGACAACTCGCTTCAACTGAGAAACTTGCAAATCCTGATGCAAGCATCACACTTAATGCTGAATATTTAAAAGTATTCCCAGTAGAGACAAGGAATTTAAAAAAAGAAACAATAATGAAGAGTAATAAGAAAGAGATGTTATCATTACTTACTAATGGAATGATTATCCACATATAGCATTCAAAGGTTATACTAACCTAGTAAGAAGCCTAAACATACCATAATCAAACTGGCAAAAACCAAAGAGGGAATCTTGAAAGCAGCAAAAGTGAAGCAGCTCATCACGTACAAGGAATCCTCAACAAGACTAAGGGCTAATATCTCATCAAAAACCATGGCGACCATAAGGCAATGGAATGACGTATTCAAAGTGCTGAAATTAAGAAGAACAGCTGTTGAGGAATAATTCTCTATGCAGCAAAAACAGTCCTTCAAAAATGAAGACACTAAGACATTTCCAGATAAACAAAAACTGAGGGTTCATAGTTGCCCTACAAGAAATGCCAAAAGGAGTTCTTCAGGCAGAAGTGATGGGACACTAACTAGTAACCTGAATCCATGCAGAGAAATAGAGAATACCACTAAGGGCAATACATGGCTAAATATAAAACACAATATAAATGCATTTCTGTTTGTAACTCCTTTCTTTTTATCTTAATACATATCTGCATGAAGTGATGATTATGGGTCTATGTTGATAGGCAAACAACGTATAAAGATACACTTTATAACAATAACAGCAGAAAGAAAGGGGAGAATGGAGCAAAATTTTGTACACAAATGAGATTAAGTTGGTATGAATAATAACATGTTACAACTTAAAATGTTAATTGTAATCTCCAGGGCAACCACTAAGTAAATAATGTATACAATTTTTGTATAAAAATATATACATAAAATGTGTGTATTTGTATAAAATTTGTATAAAATATATACATAAAATGTATATAATTTTTGTACAAAAATTTTGTATACAAATGAAATTAAGTTGGTATGAATAATAATATGTTACAACTGAAAACGTTAATTGTAATCTCCAGGGCAACCACTAAGTAAATAACTCAAAATTTACAGCAAAGAAAACAACAAAGGAATGAAAATAGTATACTATAAAAAATTTATTATAAAGAAGATGTGGTCCATATATACAATGGAATATCACTCAGCCATCAGAAAGGATGAATACCCAACTTTTACATCAACATGGATGGGACTGGAGGAGATTATGCTTAAGTGAAATAAGTCAAGCAGAGAAAGTCAATAATCCTATGGTTTCACTTATTTGTGGAACATAAGGAACAGCATGGAGGACATTAGGAGAAGGAAGGGAAAAATGAAGGGAGGGAAATCAGAGGGGGAGATGAACCATGAGAGACTATGGACTCTGAGAAACAAACTGAGGGTTTTAGAGGGGAGGATGGTGGGGGGATGTGTTAGCCTGGTGCTGGGTATTAAGGAGGGCACGTGCTGCATGGAGCACTGGGTGTTATATGAAAACAATGAATCGTGGATCACTACATCCAAAACTAATGATGTATTATTTTATGGTGACTAACATAACAATAAAATTAAATTAAATTTTATACAATTTATTTAACACAAAACATGAGAGTAATTGAAGAAATAAGAAACAAAAAAGAGATAAAATGTATAGAAAACAAACAGTAAAACGGCATAAGTTCTTCCTTATTGATAATTACATATTATGTAAACGGATTAATTGCAACCCCCAAAAACAGGGATTAGCAGAATGGATTTGAAAACATGATCAAACTATAAGCTGCCTACAAGAGACTCACTTTGGATTAAAAGACAGAAATTGAAAGTAAAAGGAGAGAAGTAGATATTCCAGACAAAGAGGAACAAAAAGAGAGCTAGAGCATCAGACCAAACAGACTTTAAGAAAAAAACTGCTACTAGAGACAAAGAAGAACATTATATAATAATAAAAAGTTTAATCCATCATGAAGATGTAACAGCTATAAATACAGATATACGCAACAATAGAGCCCTAAAAATATATGAAGCAAAAACTGACAGAATCAAAGAAAGAAACAATTCAACAATAATAGTTTGAGACTTCAGTATCTCAGTTTCAATAATAGAACAACTAGACAGAATATCAGCAAGGAAAGAGAATATTTGAACAGCACCATAAACCAACTAGACTAAACAAACTACTACAGAATATCCAACCCCAAAACAGCAGAATATATATTCTTCTCAAGTGCATATACATTCTCCAGGATAGAACATATGTTAAGCTACAAAACAAGTCTCTATAAATTTGAAAACATTCAAATCATGCAAAGTATGTTCTCTGACCATAATAAGTTAAAAAAAAATAGAAGGAAATTTGGAAATATCCAAAATATGTGCAAATTAAACAACACACTCTTACATAACCAACCAATGGGTCAAAGAAATTGCAGGGAAAATTAGAAAGTACTTTGAGATAAATAAAAAATACACAACACACCAAAATTTAATCATTCATAAGAGTTTACTCCCTCTAAATGAAAGTAATGTTCAGAAAGAAATTTTTACCCAAAAACTCCTGTGCTAAAAAAAAATATCTTGAATCAATAACCTTCTTCTTCTAATCTTCTACCATAAAAAAACAGGGAAAAAAAGAGTAAACTAAACCCAAGTCAAAAAGAAGAAAAAGAGAATGGAAAAAATGAAATAGACAAGAAAAAATAAAGAAAATCAACAAAACCAATAGTTGGTTATTTGAAAAGATCAACAAAATTGACAAACCTTAGCTAGACTGACCAATGGAAAAATAGCAGAGAAAATCAATACCAAATTTACATAAAATCAATAGAATTCTAAGGAAAAACTGATGCCAAAAAAAATCACATAATCCAGATGAAATACACTAATTACCAGAAACACACAAGCTATCAAAACTGACTCAAGAAGAAACAGAAAACATGAATAGACTAGTAACAAATAAAGAGAATCAGTCAGTGCTATGGATTGAATGTGTCTCCTCCAAATTCATATATTGAAGCCCCAATCCCAAAGTGATGGTATGACTTAAGGTGTGAGAGTGAAGCCCACATGAATGAGATTAGTGCCTTTATAAGAAGGGACATGAAAGAAATTATTTCTCTCCTTCAACCATGTGAGGATAACAGTAAGAAGGCAGTCATCTACAATGAGACCATGCAACCACATACACAGCAATTATATGTCAAAGCCTAAGGGGAGATTAAGAACAGCTTTACGTAACCAAGCTTTAAAACTCAGAGGAAAACGAAAATGTCCTAGCAGAATACAGTTGGCAAGATGGCTCAAAAAGTTATGGAAATATGGTGAGACTTACAAGCATTAAGGAAAAAGAATAAATTGTTCACAATCCACAAAACCCCGCACAGCAGATGGTTAAAAGGTAGGGTCTCTACCGAACCTTTAACAAACAGGGGATTTCTGACTTTTACATTTTGTTATATTCAGAATCTAACAAGAGGGAAACCTTCATAGCACTTTCTACCAGCCGGCAGAGATCTGGTAAGAAAGCCAGATAGGCCTCGTTTAGGAAGAGAAGTTTATAGACCAATCTCTTTCATGACCATAAGATACAATCCTAAATAGAATATTAGCAAGCTGATTCCAGCAATGCATTAAAGAAATCATAACCATTACATGTGTAAACTTTGCAAACCCCCTGATCTGGGTGGTGGGGGTAATGAGGGTCCAGGCAGAGGAAGAGGAGGGTCATGAACTGACATGGGTTGAAACAGTGTGGTGGGCATTTCAGAAGTGTTGTGCCTAAAAATTTCCACAATAAAAAGATTTAAAGAGTGAACTTCACAAAAAAAAAAAAAAAGAAGAAGAAGGCCGTCATCTGCAAGACAGCACTGGTTGACCAGAAACCAAATCAGCTAGCACTTTGATTCTGGACTTCGCAGTTTCCAGAACTGTAACAAATAAATTGTTGTTTAAGCCACCCAGTCTATGGTATTTGTCACAGCAGCCCAAACTGGCTAAGATAGTCAGGAATCAAAAAACTTCCAACAAGAAAAGCCCAAAACCAGATAGATGGCTTCACTGGTAAATTCTATAAAACCTTTAAAGAAGTACTAACAATAATCCTTCTCAAATTCCTCCAAAAATAGAAGAGGAGTGAACACTTCCTAATTCATTCTGTGAGGCCAATATAACCATGATACCTAAGCCAGACAAAGACATCAGAAGAAAACTTGAGACTAATATCCCTTGTGAATATACATGCAAAAATCCTCAACAAAATATTAGCAAATTGAATCCAACAGCATACAGAAAGGGTCATTCACCTTAACCAGGTGGGATTTGTCCCAGAAATATGAGGTTGGTCTAATATATGAAAATCAATCAAAACAATATACCACAGTAATAGAATAAAGCACAAACCTACATGATCAATAGATGCAGAAAAAGCATTTGCTAAATTCCAACATCCTTTCATGATAAAAATGCTCAACAAACTAGAAATAGAAAGGAACTTCCTCAGTCTAATAAAAGGTATCTATGAAAAACTGACAGCTAACATCATACTCTTTTATTATTTAAGTATAGTTGACATACAATGTTATATTAGTTTCAGGTATACAACATAGTGAATTCACAATTCTCTACATTATGCAATCAATGCTCACCATGATAAGTGTAGTTACCATCTGTCACCATACAATGGTATTACATAGTATTGACAATATTTCCTATGCTATACTTTTCATCTCCATGACTTACTGATTTTATACCTGGAAGTTTGTACCTCTTAATCTCCATCACCCATTTTGCCCATCCCCCTACCCTTCTTCCTTCTGGCAACCACCAGTTTGTTCTCTGTATTTATTGGTCTACTTCAGTTTCTGTTTGTTTGTTTGTTCATTCGTTTTGTTTTTTATATTCCAGATATAAGTGAAATCATATGGTATTTGTGTTCCTCTGTTTGACTTATTTCAGTTACCATGATACCCTCTAGGTCCATCCATGTTGTTGTAAATAACAAGATTTCACTCTTTTTTATGACTAATATTCCATTGTATATATACATACCACATCTTTTTTTTATCCATTCATCTACAAATGGGCACTTAGATTGCTTCTATGTCATGACTATTTTAATAAAGTTGCAATAAACATAGGGGTGCATGTATCTTTTTGAATTAATGTTTTCATTTTCTTTGGATAAATACCCAGCATGGAACTACTGGACTATATGGTATTTCTATTTTTAATAAAGTTGCAATAAACATAGGGGTGCATGTATCTTTTTGAATTAATGTTTTCATTTTCTTTGGATAAATATCCAGCATGGAACTACTGGACTATATGGTATTTCTATTTTTAATTTTTTGAGGACCCTCCATACTGTTTTCCAGAGTGGTTGCACCAGTTTGCATTCCCACCAACAGTGCCTGAGCGTTCTCTTTTCTCCACATCCTTGTCAACACTTGTTATTTCTCATCTTTTTTATACAAGTCACTGTGACTGGTGTGAGGTGGTATCTCATTGTGATTTTGATTTGCATTCCCCTGATGGTGAGTGATGTTGAGCATCTTTTTGTGTGTCTGTAGACCATTTGTATATCTTTGGATAAATGTCTATTCAGGTCCTCTTCACTAACATCGCACTTAATGAGGAACGACTGAAAGCTTTTCCCTATGATTAGGAAGAAGACAAGGATGTCCGCTTCTATTCAACATTGTACTGGGGATTCTAGCCAGGGCAAGGAAGTTGTAAGCAATAAAATTATATAAAATGCATGCAATTTGGAAAAAAGAGGCAAAACTATCTCTGTTGTCACATGACATATCTTATATATAGAAAATCTTAAAGAATACATACACACAAAGCTATTAAAGCTAATAAACAAGTTCAGCAAGGTGACAGGACACAAGTTCAACATACAAAAATCAGTTGTATTTCCATATACTAACAATGAATAATTTAAAGTGAAATCAATAAAACAATTCCATTAACAGTAGTAGCAAAAAGAACAAATCTAACTAAAGTTGTGTAAGACTTGTAGGCTGAAAACTATAAAACATTGTTAAATAAAATTAAAGAAGACTTAAATAAATGGAAAGACAGCCAGTGTTCACTAGCAGATTCAAAGCAATCTGTATCTAAATCCCAGCTAGATATTTTGCAAAAATTGACAAACTAATTCTATAACTGATATGGAAATGCTAGGAGCCCAAACTAGCCAATCTTGAAAAGGAACTACAAAGCTGGAGGACTCACTATCTGATTTCAAAATCTACTATGATGCTACAGTCATCAAGAGACTGTAGTACTGCATAAGGATAGCTGAATAGATCAAGAGAATAGAACTGAGAGTCCAGAAATAAACCCATAGATCTACACATACTGGTTTTCAACAAGCGTGCTAAGACCATTCAGTGGAGAAAGAATAATCTTTTCAAAAAAAAAGATGTGGTTTATATATACAATGGAATATTACTCAGCCGCCAGAAAGGATGAATACCTACAATTTACATCAACTTGGATGGAACTGGAAGGTATTATGTTAAGTGAAATAAGTTAATCAGAATAACACAATTATCATATGGTTTCACTCATATGTGGAAAATAAGAAATAGTGCAGAGGTTCATAGGGGAAGGGAGGGAAAACTGAATAGGAAGAAATCAGAGAGGGAGATAAACCATGAGACAAACTGAGGGTTGCGGAAGGGGAGGTGGGTAGGGGGATGGGGAACTGGGTGATGGGCATTAAAGAGGGCATGTGATGTGATGAGCACCAGGTGTTATATGCAACTGATGATCACTGAACACCATATCTGAAACTAATAATGTACTATATGTTGGCTAATTGAATTTAAATTTTAAAAAATGGTACTAGGACAACAAGATATCTACATGCAAAGGAATGAAGTTGAACCCTCATCTTACACCATTCATAAAAATTAACTCCAAATGGATCAAAAGCCTAAATGTAAGAGCTACAACTATGAAACTCCTAGAAGAAAACAGGTATAAATCTGCATGACTTTGAGTTAAACAACAGTCTCTTGGATAAGACACCAAAGCATACAGAAGCAAAGAAAAAATAAACTGGACCTCATCAAAATTTAAAACTTTTATGCATCAAAGGATAATATTTTGAAAGTAAAAAGACAACAGACTGAATTAAAGGTATTTATATTTGCAAATTATCTAATAGAGGTATAATATCCAGAATATATAAAAAGCTGCTACAAAACTCAACAATAAGACAAATAGCCCAATTAGTAAATGAGCAAAGAATCTGACTAGAAATTTCTCCAAAGAAGATATACAAGTGGACAATAAGCTCACCATCATCAATCATTAGGGAAATGCAAATCAAAACTATGAGATACCAATTCACACAAACAAACAAACAAAAAAAGGGACAATAACAAGTGTTGGGAGAGGCAACAGAGACTCTGGAACTGTCATATTTTTCTGGTGGGAATGAGAAATGGTGCATGAGAAATGCTGCTTTGAAAAAAGTCTGGCAGTTCCTCAAAATGTTAAACACAGAATTACTATTTAACTCAGCAATTCTCCTCCTAGGTATATACCTAAGATAACGGAAAAGATATATTCACACAAAAGCTTGTATGCTAATGTTCACAGCAACATTATTCATAAGAAGCAAAAAGTGGACATAACTAAATGTCCATCACAGCTGCTAAATGGTTAAACAAAATGGGGTATATCCATATAATGGAAATCATTTGCCATTAAAAGGAAGTACTGTTTCATGCTATAATATGGATGAACCTCGAAACATGCATAGGAACAGAAACCAGACATAGAAGGTACATATTATATGATTCATGTTATATGAAATGTCCAGAACAGGCAAAAACCATAGAAACAGAAAGTTGATTAGTGGTCATCAGTGGCTAGGGGAAATTGGAGGTAATTGCTAATGGGTACAGAATTTCTTTGGGGGGGGTCATGGAAATGTTCTGGAATTAAAAGTAGTAAGGACCGGGGCACCTGGGTGGCACAGTCGGTTAAGCATCTGCCTTCAGCTCAGGTCATGAGCCCAGGGTCCTGAGATCGAGCCCCACGTCGGGCTCTCTGCTCAGTGGGGAGTCTGCTTCTCCCTTTCCCTCTGCTGTTCTCCCTGCTTGTGCGCCCTCTCTGTCAAATAAATAAATATTTTTTTAAAAAAGTAGTAATGACAGCACAACACTGGAATCTACTGAAAATCACTAAATTGTACACTTGGAATGGTGAATTTTGTTATGTGACTATCTCAATAATAAAACATAAAAATAACAGAATCATTTTAATCATCCATACTAGGGAAAAACAACTAAATATCTTTTGAGAATCTAGAGAAAGGAAATTACAAAATCATTGCCATCTGAATAGGCAATCAAAGAATATGTGGCAACATAATATAGAAGAAAAAGTATTACAGAGGTGTGCCATGCAATCCTCAAATTTTTTCAAATGTTATTCCTCTGGATCCTGTGATATATTTGGTACATTTCAAAGCATTTGTTAAATTTATAACTTGTGATATATTTTCTCATTCTAAGTAAATACCTACTTTCATGACTAAATTTGTATTTATAAGGTTGTTTTCTTTCTGTTAAAAGAACTATAAAGGTCAGGTCCCACAAAATCTACAGAGGAAAGAGAAAAACAGTAACTCTTCCTGGCCTCTTGTAGGAGTACGAACTGATCTAAATGACTGGAAGAGCAATCTGGTACTTTTAGGGTCGTTAAGATGCCCATTCCCCATGACCCAGAAATTCCACTCCTAGGGATGGGCTCTGCCAGTGTGTTTGTATCTCAGCACGGGGGACACATGAGAGGACATCCCCGGGAGCCTGCTTGTAAAGGCAGAACATCAGAAACGAGCTGAATGGTCATCAGAGCACAACGCCGATGACCAGGATATATTCTCACAAAGGAATTCTAAACAGGTGGTAAATGAATCCGTAAAACCTGGATGGATATGGAAAACAACACAAAATGCTACAAGCAAGTTTCAGAACGATACACGCAGTTAATACCACTTGTGTGATTTTTTTTTTTTAAAGGCTTTATTTATTTGAGAGAGAGGTAGTGAGAGAGAGCACAAGCAGTGGGGAGAGGGAGATCCAGCAGGGCTGGATCCCAGGACGCTGAGCAAGGAGACCCATGCAGTACTCGATCCCAGGACTCTGGGATCATGACCTGAGCTGAAGGCAGACGCTTAACCGACAGCCACCAGGGGCCCCAGTGTGTGATTTTTTTTTTTTTTAAACCACATGTACGGGTACTACATGTTTGTTTTGCAGACAGAAATGAAATGAAAAAGGAAGGTTCTCGTTGGTTTTGAAAGGAACAGACAGACTGGGGGAGGGTACAAAAGAGATTATCACCGGATCTGTCATGTTTTCATTCTTTAAAAATATCCTGAGGAACTGACGCAAATATTTCAAAGTTCTGGCATCTAAATTCTGCATTGAGCATAGATGCTTCTACTTAGGATCACTCTCTGACCTTTTTTCCTCTGAAGCTGGGCTAACGATATTTACCTGAGTGGAAGAAATACTTGAATGTTTAAAAAGAAAACACACTTTTGGAGGGGTAAAAACAGGAGCAAATCAGGAAATGCTAACAATAATGTGTTAACAGCTTTTATCTACTGAATTGGAAGCTTTGGCATCGCCCCACCCCCACCCCCGGCGCCCAGAGCGGTAGCCCAGGCTGACAAAAGGTTCAGGGACAGCATGGAAAACATGCATCTCCCTTGGCTGGAACAGTTCTCACCTGGCAATTTATCCGAATGAGATTCTCCTGAAGTTGTGCAGACTCTGATACAAAGATGTATAGTGCCAAGCCACCTTGTAGATAAAAAAGGAAACGACCCAAATGCCCAACAACGAATGGGTAAATGGGGATTTGTGAAATAAACCATGACTCTAGAGCTTGCATGCAGACCCTCGGAAGGATGTGAGTACTTAAAAAACGCTTTCACGGGGCACCTGGCTGACTCAGTCAGTAGAGCATGTGACTCTTGATCTCATGGTTGTGAGTTCAGGCCCCACACTGGGTATAGAGATTATATTAAAAAAAATTTTTTTTTCACGTGTGGCAGGTGGGCTTCCTGAAGAAGTGGGGAGATGGGCTCATTTTGTCATGGGGGCTCTACAGCAGCCTCCCCAGGGTGTCGGGGATTTTTCAAACTTCTCCCAAGTACCTGGCCATGGCCTCCCGACCTGGAATCTCGCACGCCTCTCCCGAAGGATCTGTGAACTGACCTGTGCCGGCAAATCACCAAGCACAAGCACGGTGCTAATGCCCGGCAGTTTCATTCAATCCCCTCAAAACCCCGTGAAGTAAAGCACTCTAATCGCAGTGTCACAGGCTGGGTGGGGCGTAGAGGGTGTCCACCCATGGGCACACGACACTAAGCAGGGAGACACAGTTCCCACTCTGTCACCGCACACCGCTGATACTGGTCCTCCCCATCACCTCCAGCCTGGGGGGATGCTCACAGAGTTTAGTATCCAGGTGATGACAAACCCCTTATTCTAGCATTGTCTAAGATGCCAACAACACCACCAGTCACACGGCAGGAGAAAAGGCGTGCCGCCGACAAATGCTGACGCACTGGGTATTGTGAAGCGCCATCCAGGCTCTAGAAGGGCTGAGATGTGAAAATCTGCACATCCTGCAATCAACATATCTTATACATAATAAAATATGAACAGTGATTATTTGAGAGTTAGGACATTAGGGCAGGTGTTTTTGGCCCATCTGTATTTTCTAAATTTTCTACAGTCAACCATATTACTGCTAAGATTAGCAAAAATGACAAGTAAACATTATTTCAAAAGGAAAAAAAAAATGAGACAATCGGATTCACTGTGAGACTAAAGAAGTTTAAGCTTCAGGGCCTCCTACACACCAGGCTGGGAGAGGCCCTAGCTTGTCTGTATTGGTGGTTTTGTATTATTTGGGATAAAGAGGTCCCCAAACTGTGCGTGCTTCAGGCCCCATAAAACTATGATCTGCCTTACAACCAGCACACATGGGGCATCCAACAAGTCTGTGCTTCCTGCTTTAAAAGAGAGAGATGGAAACATTTTCAACTCTGTTGAGGACAAAAGTCAGCCTAGATCACCACACCCAGGCAATAAAATCAGTATTCTCCCTCTACCTTTCATAATTATCAGCCCTGCTGTTCTGCCCACAAAATGCAAACCTAGAAGCCCTAAGCCCACTTGCCATGGTACTGGCAGGTGGGGTCTTTGGGAGGAGAAGAAGGCTAGGTGAGATCATGAGGGGAGAGCCCCCATGACGGGATTCATGCCTTTATAAGAAGAGGAAAAGAGAGTGCTCCCTCTCTACCAAGTGAGCACCAAGCAAGAAGGTGGCCATCTGACAGCCAGGAAGAGAGTCTCATCAGGAAATGACTCTGCGGGCACCTTGAGCTTGGCCTTTCAGCCTCCAGAAATGTGTGGTATTTTGTTATGGCCGCCCAAGCTAACAAGACCCCTGCTGCCCCTCTGATGATCATACCAGGTCATGCACTCACCCGACTGACGAACGTAGCAATGTAAGCCACTGTCTGTCTCCGTACCCCTGAAGTTTTATACATAAATGGTGAGCTCCAGTGTTTTATAAATGTTACAGGAATATGCACGCAAGGATTCCCTTTTCTCTGGAATCTGTCAGGTTCTTTAGAGAGTCCGCCTCTTTTCATCTGCAATGAGATTTTTCTTTTTAAATCCCTCTTTAAACATTTCCTTTTGTGCGATGTCTTAGCCTTAAGTACTGAACCTTAAAGAAAAGTTGTTTTTCATTCACTGCCTTGTTTTAGATATGCACTCCTTGCTCCCTGAAAACGGCAAAAGAAAGGATCTCAGGGCCACCTGCTTTGAACTACCCAGCCGTAGAGGGGCCAACTGACAAACCCAGTTAGAATCCTGGTCCCAAGGACCTTAAAGCCACATGCAGCAGAACTCTGCCAGATAAACCATTAGGCTCAACATCAAAATGTAAAGCCACTAAAAGTTAAAGTGCTCTCTTTGAAAAGGAATAACAAAACCGTAAGGTTCCTCCAAACCTAGTTTGAAAACCATTGATCTGCATTACTGTCAAGCAAGAAGCAAAGAAAATGTAGGATTTTTCCCTCTGCAAAAGCCAGGTCTCCTCTACCTTGTCCACAAGAGGAGGGCAAAATACACTTGGCATGATGCATACACCCTGCCATCTACAGGGAAACTGCATGACACACAGCTAGAGACATGTGGGATGAACTGGCAATTCTCATTTTAGCAACACCTTTACCATAGTCATTCAGAAATGGTGAATATTTGCTCCACTTTAAAAACACACAGCATACCTTCTAGACCATGCCTGTCGGTCCCTATTCCGCAAGGAGCATTCCTACCTGAGCACAAATCCTCAGCTTAATGGGCACACACTCACCACCGGGAGCACCCCCGAGTCCATGTCCTAGTCTCTGAGGTCTGGCTGGGCCAAGATTTGGGGCACATTCATGTGATCGACACATATTTATAAAGTGCCTGAACAGTGCCTGGATTTTGTCTTAGACGATCAGTGAATAAAACAAATGACAAAGCTCACCTTTGTGGGGTTTATGTTCTAGAGGGAAGACGTCTTAAGTAAGTAATTTAAGCAAGCACATGAGAGAGTGATAAATGCTCCAGGGGGGAAAAGAGAGCACTAAATAGGGGAACGGGGAGTGACAGGGAAGGCCTAGATTTTTATTTCTGCTTTCTTATACTGGTATAGAACACATAATATAAAATTCACCATCTTAACCATTTTTAAGGGTACAGTTCAGTAGTGTTAGCTCTGGGCATCATTGCACAACAGAAATTCTACCCACTAAACAGGGGCACCTGGGTGGGTCAGTTGGTTAAGCAACTGCTTTGGCCCAGGTCATGATCCCGGAGTCCCGGGATCGAGTCCCACATCACGCTCCCTGCTCAACGGGGAGTCTGCTTCTCCCTCTGACCCTACCCCCTCTTGTGCTCTCTCTTTCACTCTCTCTCTCTCTCAAATAACTAAGATAAAATCTTTAAAAAAAAAAAAGAGGGGTGCGCCTGGGTGGCTCAGATGGTTAAGCATCTGCCTTCGGCTCAGGTCATGATCCCAGGGTCCTGGGATCGAGTCCCGCATTGGGCTCCCTGCTCCTCGGGAGCCTGCTTCTCCCTCTGCCTCTCTCTCTCTCTCTCTCTCTCTCTCTGTCTCTCATGAATAAACAAATAAAATCTTTAAAAAAAAAAAGAAAGAAAGAAATTCTACCCACTAAACAACTGCCCATTGCCCCTCCCCCAGCCCTAGGGATCTCATATCCGTGTAATCATAGAGTATTTGGCCTTTTGAGACTGTTTATTTTACTCAGTCTAATAACCCCAAGGTTCATCCATGTTGTAGCATATGACAGGACTGCCTTCCTTTTTGAGGCTGTATAGTATTCCACCGTGTAGGTATAGCACGTTTCTCTATCTTTCTCTGCCGATGGACACTTAGGCTGCTTCCAGCCTATTGGCTGATCCTGGCTATTGTGAATGATGTAATTAACACGGAAGCACAAGCATCTCCTCAAGACCCTCTCATCAGGGAAGGCCTAGTTTTAAACAGAGTGGTCAAGGTGGGTCTCACCGAGAAGCTGGCATCTGAGGGAAACTGAAGGTGGTGAGAGAGAGAGAGAGGGAGCCATGAGAACATCTCGGGGCAGGGGGAGTGGGACAGGCCAGGGCCAAGGGGCTGAGCTGGGAGCCTCGCCATGCAGCGGGAAGACCCGCAGGACGCCTGAGAGGCTTCCAGGTTGGGAGAGCAAGGCCAAGAGGGTCAGGGAAAGAGGAGACCTGAGGTCAGAGGGGGCAGATCACGCAAAGGGAAACAGGGCAGGAGCTCTGCAGGATCCTGAGCAGAGGCGTGACACACCGATCTCCACGTTAAAGGAGCCGAGTGGGGAGCTGCAAGGAGGTACTGCAGTCCCCAGAGGACGACAACAGTGGCTTGGACTCGCTGTGGCAGTGGAAGAGAGAGGCAAGCAGTCACGTTCTGACAGACGTGATACTCCCATTAAAGGGGTCGGTGAGGGTGTGGACACAGAGTGAGGGAGGACCCCAAGCGTGCTGCCTGAGCAGAGAGGAGCTGCCATCAGCGGGAGGAGGAAGGCTTCAGGGGAGCAGGTCGGGATGGACGCAAGCACGGGGTCGGAGATGCCCACTGACGTGCACCTCACAGACCCCCCTTCCCTCCTGCCTCTGCGGGAGTCCCACGACTTCTCGCCTCGACATGGTCTCCACCTTCTGGGCAGGGGAAAATTCCCCATTCTAATCGAATTCCTGTCACTCGGGGAGCCTGGGTGGCTCAGTCGGTTAAGCAACTGCCTTCGGCTCAGGTCATGATCCCAGGGTCCTGGGATGGAGTCCTGCGTCGGGCTCCCTGCTCCGCGGAAAGCGTGCTTTTCTCTCTCCCTCTGCCGCCCCGCCCTGCTTGTGTCCTCTCTCTCTCTCCCTCTCTCTCTCTCTCTCACAAATAAATAAATAAATAATCTTAAAAAAATAATAGTAATAATTCCTGACACCCTCTGATCAGTAACTATGCAAGGCATCCCTGCCTGTTCAGAACAACCCCACAGATTTCTGTGAACTCAAAATCACTTATTTTCTGAAGACAGAATTCTTCAAAGCATTGTGCTGTTTGGGCCAACATGCACTAAAAGAGTAGAACATGGAGAATGAAAAATAACTTCCTGACACAGGCACCTGGCACAACATTTTCACAGACACTTTCGGTTCCCCCAAAATATAGTCCCTCCTCATTTCCATCAACCAGACCGAACAGACAGCACAATGTCACCCAAGACCTCGACAAGGGCCCTGCTTCCTTATTTTCTACAACAGAACGACCCCTCAATAGAAATGCAGGGTCATGGGGCACCTGGGTGGCTCCGTCAGTTGAGTGTCCCACTCTTGGTTTCGGCTCAGGTCATGATCTCAGGGTTGTGAGATCGAGACCCATGGTGGGCTCCACACTCAGCAGGGAGTCTGCTTGAGATTCTCTCTCTCGCTCTGCCCCTCCCCCCACTTGTGCTCTCTCACACTCTCTCTCTAAAATGAATGAATGAATGAATGTATTGCAGGGTCAGCAGGAAAACTCACCTTAAAGGATCCCTTCAGAATTGTGAAAAGTTCTGACACCTGATTAAGGAACCCTAAGAATTCATCATGATTAAGAAAAGACTTCCTGAAATTCTTGAATAATCAAGACACAATCCACGCAACCAGCCCACAGATCCTGACAGGGTGGCAGGACACCCACCCAAGCAGTGCAGGGAGCTCAGGCAGGATGGGTCACACCTGAGTGCTGACCGGGAGCCTACACCTTCTGGCAGTAAACAAGAGATCCTATATATGGACACGAGACTCGCGCTGGGGTCCGTTTATCATGAATTTCAACAACGAATGCTTAAAACTGTACACAGTACTATACTCGTCAGCAGCAATAACCCTGAAATACACAGCAGACAACAGCAATCTAGTGAAGTAATTAGCCCCCAGCAAAGAAGACACTAAGACTGATGCTCCGGTCACAGGAAAAAGGAATGTGATGTGCGTGTTCACGGTCTCGAGAAGGGCAGCAGAGCCGAGAAAGGACACCCCACAATTTTGCAGAAAACTCACGCCCCGCAGGACAGGTGTGCACAGGTGAGCATGAGAGCACGGGGAGACATCACAGGGCTCATCCCTCCACCAAAAGCAAACCCTGGGTCTGCCAACCGGTGACTTACAAAACCTATTAGGAATGAAAAAACCAGGACGCAGAGGGGCCTGGGCCAGCTTCTCGGGCAGCCTGTGAAAAAGCTGTGAAAATAAAACACCTGCATGCTAACAGTTACACTGACACCACGGCCGATGAGCCCTGAGGCCTCTCTGGCAGCTCCCATAGCCCTCCATTCGGTTGCGGAGGGCATCCACGGAAAGAAGCGACTGGAATGAGTTAGCTGCCTGATCTGTGAAGGTGGCCACGTGCCTGGGTGAAACCTGAAATCAATAAACCCGCCAAGGGTTTCAAATTCCAGAAGACCTCTTTCCTAACGGCTCGCATTTCAAAAGTTTTATGTATTTTTTGTTATTTGACTCCAATATTAAAGTTTGCCTTGAAGGCAACCTGCTTGAAGGAGTTCATCAAAAGACTGTCCTCCTCTCTCCCTGTGAAGGAAGGGGACAGAGCAGGTGGCCTGTTGCTGCCCCCACCCGCCCCCATCACAGAACAGAGGTTTGGTGGGGCAGGGAAGTGAGTGTGTGGAGGGGCGGGAAGTGGTTAAAAACCCAGGGCGCCAAGCTATGGGGTCCAGTACCCTTGGCTTCCCAGTTGGTATTATTTATTACTGACTGGCATTCAAGCTATTTTTACATATTATACTAGTAATCTGAGAAGGAGAATAACAAAATACCTGGTTTAACTGGAGAAATTTAATCATTCCTCATTAATAAGCATAAATCATAAGAGTAAATACGTTTCCCATGCCACGTCAGATTAAATCTCATAAGGCTCTATTTCAGCACTTAATCTTCTCTCACATATGCCCTCCTTTCTTCACTATCGTTTTACTGAGCACGTATTATGTGCCAACCACTGTTCCAAGCACTGGAGATACGGCACTGAACAAAGCAGACAAGAATCCCTGCCTTTGTAGAGGAGGGGCAGGCAACAAACAAAGAACAAAAACAATAAACAATAACTACAGCAAACAAGTGAATGTTCCAGAATGCTAGACAGGGGTGCGCAGTGGGAGGGAAAGAGAGCCGGTTGTGGGGATAAGAAGTGGGGAGGGACATGTAAATGGAGTGGTCAAGGTAGGCCTCCTGAGGAAACGTCTGAACAAGAGGAGGCAGTGAGTGATGCTAATATCTGGGGGAAAAGCATTCCCAGCAGAGGGAACAGTCCCAGTAAGGACCCTGAGGCAGGAGCTTGCCTCGTGAGCACCAGTCAACAGAGCAGGGGTCAGCGTAGCTGCAGAAGGCAAGGCCGCAAGAAGGAGATGAGTCAGAGGGGCAGGAGGTGGCTGGGTGGCTGGGTAGGTCATCTAGGGCCCTGGAAGCCCTGCGGGGTATTGGGCTTGGACACAGAGAAGAGCAGGGAGTCCCCGGAAGGGACTACGCAGGGAGGGATCCTCCTATGCTTCGATGGGGATCTCACGCTGCAAACAGCACGTTGGGGGACCAGGTGAGAAGTAGGAGACCTGCAGAAAGGCCTCCCCAATGGCCCCTCAGGAGACTGGGGGCTGGAACCAGGGGGACAGTAGGGATGGTGGGGAGACACAGCTGCATTCTGGATATATTTTGAAAGTAGGGTCGACAGTATTTGCCAATGGACCAGTCAGAGAGAAAAAATGGAAATCAAGGACACCTCCCAGCCCTTTGGCCCGCTAGTCTGGAAGGACAGAGCTGCCACGAGCTGCGGTGATGGGGACAATGTGAGGACAAGGTACGGGGAGACCAGGAGTTTACTCTGGGCGTGTTGAGTTTAGAATGTCAACCAGACAGCCAATCACATTGGTCAGGCAGGCGACCAGATGCAAAAGGCTGGAAGTTCAGGGGAGGGACCTGAGCTGGAGCCAGAATTTGGGAGATATCAATTAAACCTTATATCACATGTCATCCACCATAAAGTTAAAAAACATAAGATTCCCGTTTTCACAAAGCAGGCCCAATAACAGCCTCTCCTACATTCCTCTGAAGTATCGGTGAAGACAGAGAAAAAGATGAGAACCAGAGCACCACATCAGTGTCTGACTCGGGGAAGCAGGTAGCTAACTGATTATGAGGTCACGGGGCAGGTGGCCCCGGGCTGATGAGCACCTGGCCGGACTGAGCTTTGGAAAATGGCAGGAGGGAGCTGTGGTCTTTTCCTGCTGATCCGAGAGCCTAGTCCGTGATGCTGACCCACAGCAGCCTCGGTGCCGTCCCATCCCTCCCCCTGCCAGCACTCACACACCCACCCCTACCATTTCCCAGCTCCCCAAAGACTGGCAGGAAACCCTAGCCCGGGAGTGGACTACCTTTTGAGACATGCAGCTTCCGCTTGAACTGGACGGTTGGGAACAGAACCCCAGTGTCAGTCCCTGGGCTGACTGTGTTGTTTTCTTCATTCTCCACCAGCACAGAAGGGGTAGGACCTCTGGAAAAGAGCCTGCCAGAAGCTGGGAATTCACACCCAAACCAAGCCACCCCCCCCCCACTACCCACTGCTGAGGTGGCACCACCGTGGCCCGTGGCCCACGTGAGCCCTCTCAGGCCCTGCTGACTGATAAGCCCCTGGTCTAGCCTGAGCTCACACCTGGTTCAAAGAGAAAGAGAGAGCACTCTAGAGATAAAGATAGTAATGGTGGGGTCATTTGTACCTAAGGCCCAGCCCCAAACGCCACCCAAAACAAGAGAGTAAAATAGACAGAAGTGCAGGGTCAGGAAACAAGGCTACTGAGCAGGCCCAAAGCACGTGAGGCAGCATCCCTGCCAATCATGGGAGGTGCTGAGGCAAATATATCCCCTCTCCCTGAACTGCCATCAGGTCCTTGGGAGGACGGAGTCAGGGTGTGGCCTAGCATGGGGCTGGGAGTCGGAGAGACCCGGATGTCAGCTCAGTCCAGCGCAGCAGCAGGGCAGGGAGCGGGAGGAGGGCAGATGGTGTCAGCCAGCACCCAAAACCTCACCCTGAGCCAAGAGTCGGGCCCGGGTGGGGGTGCAGAGTTGGGGGACAGGGAAGGACTAAGGCCCAAGATGGCGGAGCTCAGAGACAGACACCTTAGGCCACTCGATGGTGAGACAGATCCACACACCACACTCAATGGAAGCCATGCCTGCCCCAGCACTCTGCCTCTCGTCTTCCCAGGACAGGCCCACGCCCCTCAGCAAGGAACTGGCCCATTCAAAGGAAAACAACCAGCAAGGAATGGAAGCACAGAAGTGTCCACGCATCACAGATAAGAGGCAGATGATCTATCCCAGTTTGCTAGAGCTGCTGAAGAACCACAGACTGGGGGCTTCAACAACAAAGCTCTGGAGGCTGGAAGTCTGAGATCAAGGTGTCCTTGGGGATGGTTCGTCTTGAGGACAATGAGGGAGAATCTGTTCCATGTCTCTCTCTCTGTGCCTTTCAGATGGCTGTCTTTTCCCTGTGCCTTCACACCATCTTCCCTGTCTGTGTCCATATTCCCCCTTTAATATAGATGCCAATCAAAGTGGATTAGGGCCCACTCTAAAGATCTCGCTTTACCTCAATTACCTCTGTAAAGACTCCAGCTCCCAGTAAGGTCTAAGGTACTGGGGGTTAGGACTTCAACATACAAACTGGGGGTGTGTTGGAGTGGGGAAACACAATTCAACCATAACAACAGGAAACAAAAATTACCCTAAGACAGAAGTATTCAGAAGGGATGTGGACACTGTCGTCACCTACCCAGCACCCGTTCCCTCCTCCCTAAAGTGTTAAGAGGCTGTACTGAGAGGACAGACCCCCACAGGTGCAAGCCAATCGCACAGTCTCTCCTGCCTCGCCAGATTCACCAGTGTCAGATGAGCATACTCTAGGGCCTGAACAAAGGTGGGTACAGGGCGGTCCTTGGCCACAGTGATGGGTCAAGGAGTAGGCCCTGGCCGAAGCAGGTCCCTTTAGCAGAAAGTCCAAAACACGTGCTCAGACAAGGCCATGTGTGGGCATGAGGTATAAAACCACTATAGCCATTTTGCCACTGTGGGGCCAACGCTGAGCCACAGAAGAGGACAGAGAACCAAGAGAATAGCAGAAAAAATCTAACCTCTAATTACTAGACCCACCTGAAGTTCATCCTAACCGCAGCGATCCACAAATCTCGTGGGATGGCAATGCCAAGAAAATCTGACGTGAAACTATCAATGCAAAGCATGTCCTGGTAAACCTGATCATTTTTAAGAATGGAGAACTCATCACTCTCACTCTCTCACTAGTAATCAGGGGGTAGCTCCGTCTCCTCATATTGGCAAAAACATTAAAGAGTAACAAGTGATTGTGAGCACATGGATAAAAAGGAACTCTCAAATGCTGGAGTGGACATGTAAATTTGGATGGCCTCTAGAAAAATCCCCCCCATCCCATCTGGCCCCCTCCACCCCCTGCTTCCCCTGAAGATGCCTACATCCAAATGCCCTTCGACTATGCCAAAGAGAGTGTGCAGAGGTGAGGAAGGTTAAGGATTCTGAGATGGGACGATCACCTCGGGTTATATGGGTGGTGGGTCAATGTAATCACATGAGCCACCTGAGCCCTTAGGAGCAGAGAGCCTTTCCTGGCTGTGCTCAAGAGACAGGAGGCAGAAGAGATCCAAGAAAGGCTCCAGCCACTGTTGCTCGCTTTGAAGATAAGAGTTGGGACCTCCAGCTAAGGAATGCAGTGGCCTCCAGAGGCTGACAATGACCCTCACTGACAGCCACAGCAGGTAGAAAAGGATCTCAGTCCTGTAGATACAAGAAACTGATTTTTGCTAAAAATCAGAAGCAGCAAGGAAATGGATTCTCCCCAGGAGCCTCCAGGAAGGAGTGCAGCCTGTCCAGACCTTGGCTGCAACCCAGGGAGACCTGGGCTGGATGGCTGCAGGACTCTAAGACAATAAATCTGCGCTGTTTTAAGGCACTAAACACGTGGCAATTTGTTATAGCAGCAGTAAAAAACAGCTGCTTTAAAAAGTAGCACAGCCATGGCTCACACAGCCGACGAGGCACGTGTCCCCTGGCCAGCAAGTGCCTGCACAGGTATATAGACCCTAGAAAGAACAGTGCTATCCAACAGAACTCTCTGCAGCAGCAGGAATGTCCCACACCTGGCTGGCCACTGCACTAGCCACTAGCCACTTGGGGCTGCCAGGCCCTTGACAGGCGGCTGGTGCAAGTGAGGAACTCTGTTTTCAGTATCTTTAATCCTAACTTAAATTGGAATAGTCACACATAATCTGTGGCTCCTATATTGGACAGCAGTGTCTAAAGCAGAGGTTGTCAGGGGCGCCTGGGTGGCTCAGTTAGTTAAGAGTCTGCCTTCGGCTCAAGTCATGATCCCAGGGTCCTGGGATCGAGCCCCGAATCAGGCTCCCTGCTCAGCAGGGAGTCTGCTTCTCCCTCTGCCCCTCCCCCCACTCAAGCTCAGTCTCCTTCTCTCTCTCTCTCTCTCTCTCAAATAAATAAATAAAATATTTAAAACAAATAAAACAGAGGTTTGTCAAACACTGCTGCACGTCAGAATTTTCCTGGAGAGATTTTTAAAATGCTGATGCCCAGGCTGCCGCTCAGACCAACTAAATCAGAATACCCCGGGGGTGGGACCCCGACATCAGCCTTTTTTTTTTAACTCTCCAGGGGATTCCAAATGTGCAGGCAAGTTTAAGACTCAGTGCCCCAGGGAAATGGCCACACAAAAGCACTCATAGGCAGACACAGGAAACATAGCTGAATCCCCCACTTGGAACACTGAGCCATGGAAAACTCTTTCCATTCATGCAACAAAATGTTACATATGCAAGTTAAGTAAATGACAAGGTCTACACATATCAACATGGGTAAGTATCCAAAACACAGCACTGAGTAAAAGAAGACAGCACTGATGACTGACGACACGATACCGTTTGCGTGCATTTTCAAATACACCAAACAATGCTCTGTGTTGATTACAGACACACACGCATCTAGTAGGAAGTATAAAAGTGTGGGCAGGGAGGACACACACAGACTGCAAGATGGTGGCTACCGGCTGGAAAGGGAGTAAAGACGATGCTGTGGGGGTGGGGGCGCTGGGGGACTTGTACCAAGAGAGCTTCAATTTTACACAGCAATTTCTTTCCTTTAGAAAGAGTTGAAGCAATTATGGCAAAACATTAGTGTCTGTTATATGTGAATGCTCTGACACAGTGTATGTTGTAGATACTTTTCTCTATACTTTTCTGGGTGCATTAAATTCTTCGTCATAACAAGAGACCAACATATGAATCTCTAGGCAGAATGCACAGATCCCACAGAGGGCAGCACAGGGGAGGGTGTCCCTCGGGCGGCTGGCTGGACTGTATTGTATTAAGTGAAAGAAACTTATTCCTAGGTAGGTTTTCCTTCGAGTGAGGAGCCAATTCTCTTCAAGAATTTAAGGAATGGGGTACCTGGCTGGCTCAGTCAGTAGGGCGTGTGATTCTTGATCTCAGGGTCATGAGTTTGAGCCCCACACTGGAGGTAGAGATTACTTTAAGAAAAAAAAAAAGATTCTAAGGGGTAAAACAATTATGAGCCCTTCTAAAAACAAACAAACAACAACAAAAAAAAAAAAAAAAATACCCACAACTACTGGACGACAAAATCTGGCCATGCATGAATCAACCAAATGAGGAAGTAGGCATGCCCTTTAGTAAAGAAGCAGCTTAGGAGAATGTGGTGCCAGGGACGCTGGTGTGCACTGAATGCACCTAAATATGGGACAAAGGTGATTTACTGTAGGAAGGAGGGCAGCGGAGAACACAAATGCTACTAACTTGCCCCATGAACTTAACAATCTAACTAGAAAAAAAGAAAAAGAGAGAGGTAAAATACGAGATTAATGTGTCAGACACTGCCCTAAGTGCCTTAAAATACAAATAATAATAACAACTCACTTAATGTTCACAACCCTATGAGAAAGATACTATTATTGCTTCTATCATATCAAGAAGGGAAACTGAAGGCGCCTGGGTGGCTCAGTCGTTAAGCAGCTGCCTCCAGCTCAGGTCATGATCCCAGGGTCCTGGGATCGAGTCCCACATCGTGCTCCCTGCTCGGCCGGAAGCCTGCTTCTCCCTCTCCCACTCTCCCTGCTTGTGTTCCTGCTCTCGCTGTGTCTCTCTCTCTGTCAAATAAAAATAAATAAAATCTTAAAAAAAAAAAAAAAAAAAGAAGGGAAACTGAATCACAGTGAGGCTCCATGATTTGCCCAAGGTCAAGTGGCAGAGCTGGGATTTAAACCCAGGCTGTCTGAGTGCCAGGGGTTAACCCCCATGCTATACTGTTTTCTGTGAAATGAAGTATGTGTCTGCTAATTTCCACTGCACTGGTAACAGGCATTCAAGAGACTCTTTGTACAACTGAAGAGTTTTTGAAAAACATGACTCCAACCACTTAAAAATTTTTGTAACATTTTCTACTGGACTGTGAGGCATATTCATATTCTGTTTCTTGTTAAACTATAACAAAAAATAAATTTAAATTTTAGTACTTATCCTTACACTAAAATGTATATATAACTCTCTATACACATACTCTCTATTTATATCCATAAACAGAGGGATGCCTGAAATGCTGTTCACCAGATGGCACATTGATGGGTATTTGTTGGAGGTGGCATTCTGTATGCTTGGTTTTTCTCCTTTACTTTTTTGTACCTATCTGTATTGCTTGAATGTTTGTAGTGGTATTCATTATTTTTCACAACAAAGTTATTCTAAACAAAATGTCCATGTAATGATATTTTGATAAGGCTAAGTAAGAAATAAAATGTCAATCAAAGAACCTCGCATAGAAACATAGGGAAAAGGAGGAGCATACGGACATTAAGAGGTAGAACATATCTGTAAAAATGATGTGTAGGATCAGAAATGTCTTTTGAAGATTGCATCCTGGGTGGACTGCAGGCAGACAGAGCCTCCGTGAGCCAAGGGCAGGGAGCTCAGGAGAGAGCAGGCTGTGCTCGGAGGGGACAGGATGAAAGGCAATGCCCTTGGAGCTAGAAGGAATGCCATGGAGACTAAAAATATAAGTACAGAAGAGGAATTCATGCTGAAGGAAGTAAAGATCAGAACTTATACCCTGCAAAACCAAACTAGTAATAGAGGGAAAAGCTTCAGAGATTCTATCAGAATGCAAAAACATAAAAGAACACCACTTGACAAAGTCTACTATAGTGAGAAAAAAAAGGAGAGGTCACGGGATATGAGGACAACATATACAGATAAAAGGTGCTTCAAGATGAACTGGTAACTGTTTTCCAAAGAAATGCATGCACCACTGTGGTACAAAAGCATACACTTATTGTATCAAATAAAATATTTCTCTACCAGTAAGTGCTCCAGATACTGCCTGAAATGCTCTCTGAGCTGTATATAGTAGAGGGACCAATTTGTTTTACCACATCAGAAAAACAAAGCCTGTTTATTTATTTGGAACACCAAATTCTTTGGTATTCTAAGATAATATACACCTCTCTCTCTGTGTTTCTCTTTCTCACACACACCTATTCTCACATTCACTAGATAAGAAGTTCCTTTAAGCTAAATTAAAGTATAATTTGAGGTATAATTTGTATCAATAAAGTATAATTTGAATCAATAAATATAATTATGTCACATGAACAAAAATTAATATCTTTAAAAGAATGGCAACGTGAGGTCAGCAAGATGGTAAAATGGTTTCCTACTGTCATCCGCCACAGAACCCGTGGACAAGAGTATCTTTGGGGGAGCCCAGGAGTCCAGCAGAGAAGTTTCAACAACTTGAAGCAAAAAAATCCAAGAACAGAGGCACCTAAGAGAGTAAGAGAAGCAATTTCACTTTGCCTGCATCAGCCCTCCCACAAGGCAGCACGGCTCAGTGCCAAGAGAGACCCCTCAGCCTGTGATGTCTCCTGTGGGGAAAAATGAAAACATGTAAGAGGTTTGCCCAGGTTCCCTAGCTGTGTGAGACACTGGCCAAAAGGCCTACTTCTTTCTTGCTCCACCAAGAATAATGAGGGGATCTATACAGCTCTCAGTACCTGCCCTGGCTTTGTGGGCTTGAAAATAAGCATATGATCTTAAGAACTACCCCTCCAAGAAAAAAATAAAAAAGTAGGCAGCAGGCACACACATAAAAGTTCTGAGAAAGCCTCAGAATCCCTAGTCAGACCGACTGTTGAAGATATTTCCTCCAAAGCCAGTCAGTAAAGACTGGAGGAGGTGACTGCTTCTTCAAATGCAAGAACAACAACAAAAAAAAGGTGCCCCCTCTCACCATTTTTATTCAACATAGTACTGGAAGCCCTAGCCAGAGCAATTAGGCAAGAAAAGACATAAAAGGCATTTATGACAGAAAAGAAGTAAAACAGTATCTGTTTGCAGATGCAATGATCTTACATATAAAAATTCTGAAGATTTTTGCACACAAAGAAAACTGTTGGAACTAATAAACAAATTCAGTGAAGTTGCAGAATACAAACTCAACATACAAAAATCAGTTGTGTTTCTATACACTAACAATGAATTATCTGAAAGAGAAATTAAGAAAACAATCATTTATAATAGCATCAAGGGGTGTCTGGGTGGCTCAGTTGGTTGAGTATCTGACTCTTGGTTTTAGCTCAGATCATGATCTCAGGGTCATGAGATGGAGCCGCGCGTCAGAGTCCACACTCAGTGGGGAGTCTGCTTTAGATTCTCCCCCTCTCTCTCTCCTTCTGCCCCTGCTTGCTCACTCATGCACTCTCTCTCTCAAAAATAAATAAATCTTTAAAAAAATCATCAAAAACAATATAATACTTAGGGGTAAATTTAACCAAGTTGGTGAAAGACTTGCACAATGAAAATTAACATTGATGAAAGCAATTGAAGATGGCTCACATAAATTCAAAGATATCCCATGTTCATGGACTGGAAGAATTAATATTGTTAAAATGTCCATACTGCCCAAAGTGATTTACAAATTTAATGCAATCCCTATCAAAACCCCAATGGCATTTTTCACAAAAATAGATAAAACAATCCTAAAACTTGTGTGAGACCACAAAAGACCCTGAATAGCCAAATAAATCCTGAGAAAGAAGAACAAAGCTAGAGACATCACACTGCCTGATTTCAAACTCTATTACAAAGCTACAGTAATCAAAACAATCTGGTACAGGCATAAAAACAGACACACAGACCAATAGAACAAACTTGAGAACCCAGAAACAAACACACATATATATGGTCAAGTAACAAGATGCCAAGAACACACAAGGGAGAAGGGGCAGTCTCTTCAAAAACTGGTGCTAGGAAAACTGAATATCCACATGCAAAAGAATGAAACTGGACCTCATCTTATACCACTCACAAAAATTAACTTGAGATGGGTTAAAAAATGTAAATAGAAAACCTAAACTGTAAAATTTCTAGAAGAAATTATAAGAAAAAACTCCTTGGCACTAGTCTTGGCAATGATTTTTTAGTAATGACATTAAAAGCACTGGAAACAAAAGCAAAAATAGACAAGTGGAACTATATCAAACTAAAAAGCTTCTATACAAAAAAAAAACAATTAACAAAATGAAAAAGCAAACCATTTGCAAAGCATACATCACATAAGGGATTGATATCTAAAATATATAAGGAACTCATATAATTCAACAGCAAAAGAAAAAAACAAAACAAAACCACCATAAATAATCTAATTAAAAATGAACAAGAGACTGAATAGACATTTTCCTAAGGAAGACATAAAAATGGCCAAGAAGTACATGAAAAGGTACTGAACATCACTCCTCTTCAGGGAAATTCAAGCCAAAACCACAATGAGATTGTCACCTCACATCTTTTAGAATGGTTGTCATCAAAAGACAAGAAATAATAAGTGTTAGCAAGGATGTGGGGAAAAGAGAATCCTTGTAGATTATTTTTTTAAAGATTTTTTTTTTATTTATTCATTTGAGAGAGAGAGAAAGAGAGCACAAGCAAGAGGAGAGGCAGAGGGAAAGGGAGAAGCAGACTCCCGGCTAACCCAGAAGCCAGACCTGGCGCTCAATCCCAGAACCTGGAGATCACGACCCAAGCTGAAGACAGACACCCAACCATGTGAGCCACACAGGAGCTCCACCTTTGTAGATTATTGGTAAAAATGTAAATTAGTATAGCCATCATGGAAAACAGTATGGAGGTTCCTCAAAAAATTAAAACTACAACTACTATACAATCCAGCAATCCCATTTCTGGGTATTTATCTAAAGGAAACAAAATTAGTATCTCAAAGGGATATTTGTACTCCCATGTTCATTGCAGCATTACTCACAATAGCCACAATATGGAAACTACCTATGTGTCCAACAACAAATGAATATGTGTGTATATGTGCCCACGCATGCATATACACACATGTACACACACACACACACACACACACACACACACACACAAGAATATTATTCAGCCATAAAAAAGAAGAAAATGCTGTCATTGCAACAACATAGATGAAACTGTGGGACATTATACTACGTGAAATAAGCCAAGTATAGAAAGAAAACTACTGTATGATCTCACTTACATGACATGGAATCTAAGCCTATTTTTAAAAAATTGTTCATAGAGACACAGAGAATGGTAATTGTGTGGGTCTATAAGGTGGAAATGAGAAGATGTTGGTCAAAGTGTACAAACTTTCTGTTATAAGATAAATAAGTTCTGGAGATCTAATGTACAAAATGGTGACTTGTTAATAATACTGTATGTGTACTTTAAATTTACTAAGAGAGTAAATCTTGAGCATTCTCACCACAAAAAAAGGTAACCATGTAAGGTGATGGTTTGCTAATTTAATTGTGATAATCACTTCAGAGTATACAGTTGACCCTTGAACAACATGAGAGTCGGGGTGCCAACACACCACACAGTTGAGAACCCACAGGTAACTGTGGACTCCCCAAAAACTTAACTACTAATAGCCTACTGTTGATGGGAAGCCTTACAGATAACCTAAACAGTGGATTAATGCATATTTTGTTAAGTGCTATGTATTATATACTATATTCTTACAATAAAGTAGGCTAGGAAAAAGAAAAAATTAAGAAAGTCATAAGGAAGAGAAAATGTATTTGCAGTACTGTAAAAAAATCCATGTAGAAGTGGACCTGCACAGTTCAAATCCATGTTGTTCAAGGGCCAAATGAATATGTATATCAAATTATCACAAAATACACTTTAAATATATACAACTTCATTTGTCATTTATACCTCAATAAGGGTGAAAAAAAAAATACAAAGCAGCAACAAGTCCAAAACCTATAAACTGAAGAACAATTCTGGCTTTCTCTGAAATACTACTAAAGAATAAAAATGACCTTCTCAAAAAAACATGGCAAACAGATATACACTTTACAAGTATCAATTAAAGGAGATGAAAGTAAACAATCTTTTATTTGGGTGATCAGAGAGCAAAACGACCAACAAACATTCATTTAACTCTCTGATAATATAAGCTATGAATTCACTTTCCACCTTCATCCTTCCAGAATTACTTAGATTACTTACTATCAATACTATAATAACCCCCACATCCATTGCAGCATTATTTACAATAGGGAAGATAAGAAAGCAATGTAAGTGTCCATCAAGAGATGAATGGACATACACATATGATGGAATATTAGTTGGCCATAAAAAAGGATGAAATCTTGCCTTTTGCAACAACATGGATGGATCTCGAGGGTACTATGCTAAGTGCAGTAAGTCACAGAAAGACAAATACCAGATGATTTCACTTATATGTGAAATCTACAAACTAACTAACAAAACAGAAACAGACTCATAAATACAGAGAACAAACTGGTGGCCAGAGAGTAAGAGCAGGAGGGGGTTGATGGGACAGAGAAAAGAGGTGAAGAGGATTAAGAGATAGAAGCTCCCAGCTATAAAATAAATAAGTCACGGGGATATAAAGTACAGCATAAGGAACACGGTCAGTAATATTTTAATAACTTTGTATGGTGACAGTAACTAGACTTATCGTGAGGAACATTTTGTAATGTTTATAAACATCAAATCACTATGTTGTACACCTGAAACCAGTATAATACTGTATTTCAACTATACTTCAATTTAAAAAATAGTACAGTAGTCACCAAAAAAAAAAAAAAATGGAATTCCACATCTAACAATCTGACCCTGTATTAAGTTGCACCCACCAACTCTACAGAACACCTCCCATGTTTCCTATGAAAAAAGCAATTGGAAAACTAAACTAAACTAAATCTACAAAGCAGCACTGAAATAAAAAGAAAATTGTAAAGTCTTTAGCAAAAACCTACAAGAATTAAGTGAGTTTAGCAGCATTGCAGAATACAAGATTGATAACCAAGATGTAACTGAATTTCTAGATACTAGTAACAAGCAATTAGAAAATTAACTTTTAAACAATACCATTTACGATAGCATTAAACATGAAAAAAACACGAAATAAATAAGGGCTAAGGCTGACAAAAGATGTGTAAGACCTAACACTTGAAAACTAAAAACCGCTGCTGAAAGAAATTGAAGACCTAAATAAATGGAGAACTATAATGTGTTCATAGGGCATAAAACTCAATATTGTTACAACATCAATTCTCTCCAAATTGATCTACATTAGTGATTTTTCAACTAGGTGTGACTTTGTCCCCCCAGGGGATGTTTGCAATGTCTGGAAGCATTATTATTTGTTGTAACTTGTGAGCAGGGAATAATTCTGCTGTCTAGTGGGTAAAGGCCAGGGATGATACTAAACATCCTACAATGCAGAGAACAGCCCCCATAACATAGGATTACCCAGCCTGAAATGTCAACAAAGCCAGTGACAAGGTTGAGAAATACTGATCTATAGATTTAATGCAATTCCAATAAAAATCCCAGCAGGTTTCATTGTAAAACTGAAACACTAATTCTAAAATTTACATGAAAATTCAAAGGATATAGAACAGCCAAGACAACTTTGAAAAATAAGATCAAAGTTGGAGGACTAACACAACCTGATTTCAAGATTTAATAGAAAAGTTACAGTATGTTGAGAGAGAATTCTCCATGAATTTCTGCATAGTCTGGGCTTTCTTAGCAAGCAGCAGTGGAATACATAGTTAAAGGGTGATTTGAATGCCTTGAAAGGTAGAAAGAATGAATTGCTCAGGAGAGACCTTAGAGTCTTATCTCGTGTATAGCCAATTTCTTATATTCCAGTGTAGTGAACCTAGCAAAGTATCCTTTCCTTTGCAGGGATTTGTTTACATTGTAGAGTAAGGGTCTGCCCTTCTCTCTCTCTCCTCTCTCTCTCTTGAAGAGAAAAAGGGCAGAGATGCCAACCATTCTATTTGAATTCACAGTTCCTCCCCAATGGGGCAATCCACTGCACCCACAGGTGAACGACTGGCACTCACCATGTTTCCCCTAAGGGAACTGATACAAGATGCACTGTGAGCAATAAAATGTTTGTTCTCTGATACAGAGACCTCATTTCCTGTCAGAACCCCCCCACACACACACACACACAGGTTTTTAGCATATTAACCAAGACAGTGTGGTAGTGGCATCAAGGTAAACAAACAGACCAATGGAGCATTACAAAAATAGCCCCTCATATATAGGCACAAAAAACTTCTGACAATTGTACAAGGGCAATTCCACAGAGAAAGGATAGTCTTTTCAACAATGCTGCTGGAAAAACTAGATATCCATATGGACAAAATGAAATAAACTTTAATCCATATCTCAAACTACATATAAGAGTTAGTTTCAAGTGAATCACAGACCTAAATATAAAACTGAAAACTGTAAAATTTGCAAGGAAAAAAAGAGAGAAAAATCTTTGTGACCTTGGATCTGGCAAAGGTTTCTTTCTTCCTTTTTTTTTTTTATAATTAAGAGGTTTAATAAAGTAAGAAGATGCTTATAACATGACGTTAAATGATGAAAACAAAGAGGCAAAACCACATGCTTAGCACGAACCAGTTATGTTACCATTATAAAGGGCAACAGTAAACTCTTAATAGTGTTTTGAGAGAAATGGGTGACTTAGATACAACACCAGAAGCACAATCTATAAAATTAAAAAAAAAAAAAAACCTGAGAGACCAGACTTCATAAAAATTGTACACCTCTTGCGGTGCCTGGGTGGCTCAGTCAGTTAAGCAACCGCCTTCGGCTCAGGTCATGATCCCAGGGTCCTGGGATCGAGTCCCAAATCGGGCTCCCTGCTCAGTGGTGAGACTGCTTCTCCCTCTGCCGCTACCCCTGCTTGTGCTCTCTCACTCTCTGTCCAAGAAATAAATAAACCTTTTAAAAAATTTTACACCTCTTATCTTTTTAAAAACACCAAGACATCATTAAAAGAATGAAAAGCCAAGCAACATAATGGGAGAAGGTATTTGCAAAGCATATATTTCATACAGGATTTGTACCTAGAATATATAAAGAACCATCAAAATGTAATAAAAACAGTGATGTCAGCAAAAAAATGGCAGAGTAAGGACTAATGAATATTCTCTCTGCCATAAAAGAAATGAGAAACTTGGCCCCCAAAAAGTCAAAATCGACTTTTTTCAGAACTCTGGAAATAAACAAAAGGCTTGCAGCAATCTAATGAGTGTTTATTAAATAAAAATGGCTGTATCTCAGTAAGAACAGAGAGCCCTGTGGCATTTTAGTTTGCCCTATTCCCATGCCACTTTCCATTTTCTGCTGCAGCCTTGAAAACCAACAGCCCACAGTCAGGATGCATACCAGCAGCTTGACAAAACACAGTTGAAGTTCCTTCAAAGTCCCATTCCAGGAGAACTGCCATTATTTGACCTGTCTGGTAGTTCCCTGAAAGAGCTCACTCAGAGGACTGTGTTTATTTGAACTGACTCAGAGTTTGCTCAATATGAAGTCTTTTTCCTGGGGATATTTGTGGAAAACAATTGACAACAATGGTTAATAATCACAGCTGCTAGAAGCAATGGATAACAAAGGGGCAAAAAATAGGCTGACCAAAACACTTAAAGGAAAAAGCCACGGAAAAAAAAAAGAAAGGAAAAAGCCATGAAACACGAGGGATCTATAGGGCCTTTGAAAAGCTCCAATATACTTCTGAAAATCCAGAAGGCCATGAACATGCAAAAGGGTATGCACATGCCAAGCACTATGTGCATGCTCAGGAAAGGCCTGAGAAAGTCCTAAGCTCTCATCTCTGACTGACCTTGAGATTCTGTGCAAGCAGAAAGTGAAGGCTACATCATTAGTTTTTGATGTAGTGTTCAATGATTCAAATGATATACTATACAGTGGCTAACTGAAGTGACTAACTAACCACCAAAAGAAAGAAAGAGAGAAAGAGAGAAAGAAAGAAAGAAAGAAAGAGAGAGAGAGAGAGAGAGAAAGAGAGAGAGAGAGAGAGAAAGAAAGAAAGAAAGAAAGAAAGAAAGAAAGAAAGAAAGAAAGAAAGAAAAAAAGAAAGAAAGAAAGAAAAAGAAAGAAAGACATCTGCATTACCCCCTCCCCAAAAAAGAAAGAAAGTGAAGGCTGAGGAATTGTAAACTAATGTGCTGAGTGTTGAAAGCATGCCCCAAAATGTGCATACACAGCCCTTGCATATAGTCTTCCAAAAGTCTAATTGATTCTAGGCATTAGGAAATTTCTGTCTGATCATTAGTTGACCTCTAAACTAGCTGTCCAGAGAATTCAGTAGCCACACATGGCAAAAAAATACAAACTTTACAGAATTAATTTATAAGAGGCATTAAACAAGCAATAACAAATAGCAATAATATCAAACACTGGGGAAAGGGAATAATCAAATTTCCAGAGTGGCCACAGTATATTACTTAAAATATCTGATTTTCAACAAAAGATTATGAGGTATCCAAGGAAGCAAGAAAATATGGCCCATATAGAGAAGGGAAAGAAAGCTATCAAAAGAAATTCCCTAGGAAGCTTAGATGTTGGGACATACCAGATTAAGACTTCAAATAAGGTACTTCAAATATGCCCAAAAAATGCTGTCTCACCAAACAGAGGATCAAATAAAGAGACAGAAATTATTTTTAAGTGAAAATTCTATAGTTAGAAATAGTAATGAAAATAAAACACTTATATAGGAGCCCAACTGCAGATCTGAGCAGGTAAAACAATGAATGAGTGAACTTAGAGATAGGTTAAGATCATGCAGTCTGAGGAACAGAAGAAAAAAGGATGAGAAATATAAACAGAGCCTCAGCCTCAAAAATCTGTAGGACCCTACAAAACGTACCAAGATATACATAATGGGAGTCTCAGAAGGAAAGGAGCGAGAAAGAGGGAGAGAGAATATTTGAGGAACTAATGGTGAAAACTTTCATGAAAAGCATTAAATATGAGGTGTAGCATCTAAGAAGTTTAACAAATTCCAACTAGGATGAACTCAAATACATGTACACCCAGACAAAGTGTAAAAAAATTGTTGAAACGGCGCCTGGGTGGCTCAGATGGTTAAGCGTCTGCCTTCGGCTCAGGTCATGATCCCAGGGTCCTGGGATCGAGTCCCGCATCGGGCTCCCTGCTCAGCGGGGAATCTGCTTCTCCCTCTGCCTCTGTCTCTTATGAAAAAATAAATAAACCCCCCCCCAAAAAAAACTGTGGAAAGACAAAGAGAATCTTGAAAGAAGCAAGAGAGAAGCTATTCAACATGTACAAGGGATCCTCAATAAGACTAACAGTTGATTTGCCATAAGAAGGCAGTAGAAAGAAAAATTCAAAGTGCTGAAAGAAAGACTCTCAACCAAGAATTTTATATCCAAAAAATTATCCTTCAGAAAGGAGATATTAAGATGCTCCCATGTAAACTAAAACTGAGATAATTCATCACTAGCAGACTTGCCCTGCAAGATATACTGAAAGGAATCTGTTAGGTCGAAATGAAAGAATACTAGATAACTGAAATCCACATGAAGAAAAAAGAGAGCACCAAGAAGGTAAATATAAAAGATGATATAAATGTATTTTTTGGCCTGGAATTCTTTTCTTCTACCATCTGATTTAAAAGACATCTACATAAAAAAAAAATTAAGTATCTCTGTTGATCAAGAACACAATGTTTGAAGACATAATTTATATAATATCAGCACAAATGATGGGTGAGGAATGGAGATATACATAAGCAAAATTTTTGCATACTTTTGCAATTAAGTTGGTTTTAATTTGAAGTATTTTTTATAAATTCATACATTAATTTTATTTTTTTTAAGATTTTATTTATTTATTTGACAGAGAGACACAGCAAGAGAGGGAACACAAGCAGGGGGAATGGGAGAGGGAGAAGCAGGCTTCCCACTGAACAGGGAGCCCGATGCAGGGCTCGATCCCAGGACCCTGGGATCATGACCTGAGCCGAAGGCAGACACTTAACAACTGAGCCACCCAGGCACCCCCATACGTTAATTTTAATCTCCAGGGTAACCACTGTACAGTAACTCAAAAATGTAGTAAAAGAAAAGACAAGGGAATAAAATGATATACTGGAAAATATGTACTTAACACAAAGAAGGCAGTAATGCATGAATAGAGAAAGAAGACATAAGACATACAGAAAACAAATAGAAAAATGGCAGACATAAATCCTGCCTCACTGGTAATTATATTAAATGTCAATGTATTAAACACTGGCATTCAGTGTTTACTCAAATTTTAAAAGACAGAGATTTACAGAATGCATTTTTTAAAAATAACATGATCTGACTATATGCTGTCTACAAGGCACACACTTTACACTCAAACACGCGTACAGGCTGAAAGTAAAAGGATGGGAAAAAATGCACCATGCAGACAGTAACCAAAAGAGAGCTGAAATGGCTATACTAACATCAGACAAAATAGATTTTGAGATAAAAACTATTCCTCGAGACAAAGAAGATTTAATAATGATAAAAATACCACAACAATTATAAATATATGCACACCTAACAACAGAGCCCCAAAATACCTGAGCAAAAGCAGGAAGAATTTAATACAGAAATAGACAATTCAACAATAATAGTTCCAGAATTCAATAACCCATTTTCAAGATGGACTGAATATTTAGACAAAAGATGCAGAAGGAAATACAAAACTTGAACAACACCATAAACCAACTCAACCTAAGAGACATCTATAGAAACTCCACTCATTTGACAGCAAAATACATATTCTTCTGAAGGACACATGGAACATTCTCAGCATAGATCATATGCCAGGCCATAAAACAATAATAAATTTCAAACAACTGAAACCATATAGAGTATGTTCTCTGACCACAGTGAAATGAAATTAGAAATCAATAATGGAAGGAAATCTGTAAAATTCACAAATATGTGGATATTAAACATCCCACCACTAAATAACCCATGCGTCAAATAAGAAACACAGGGAAATTGGAAAATACCTTGATATGAATGAAAACAAAAACACAGCACACCAAAATTTAAGAGATATAGCAAAAGCAGTGTTCAGAGGGAAAATTAGAGCTTTAAGTGCCTATATTTAAAAAGGAGAAAGATCTCAAATTTACTTTAAGAAACTAGAAAAAGAAGATCAAGCTAAGGCAAACAGAACAAAATAAATAGTAAAGATTAAAGTGAAAATAAACAAAAGAGAAATTTTTAAAATAAAGAAAATCACTAAAGCCAGAGTTGGTTCTAAGAACAAATTTTAAAATTGACAAACCTTTAGCTATACTGACTTAACAGAGAGTATGAGGGAGGGAGAGAAAGGAGGGCAAGGGATAGACCAAAAAAGAGAAAGGGAAGGACAGAAAGGATTCAAATTACTAATACCAGGAATGAAAGTGAGGCTATTACTACTAATATCATAGAAATGAGAGAATTACAAGGGAATGCTATGAACAACTGAATGCCAGCAAGTTAAACAATATAGATAAAATGGACAAATTCCTATGAAGAAAAATAGAGACTTTGAATAGACCTATAATAAGACAAGAGGTTGACTTAGTATTCAAAAAGCTTCTTAAAAAAAAAAGAAGAAGAAGAAAGAAAGGCCCTAGGCCCAGATGGCTTCACTGGAGACTTCTACTAAACATTAAAGAGGAATCAACACCTATCCTTGACAAACTCCCAAAAACAGGAGAGGGGATAGTTTTCAACTCATTCTGTAAAAGTAGTATTACCCTGATACCAAAATCCACAAAGACGCCACAAGAAAAGTACTGAACAATACTCCTTATAAACAAGACTGAAACACTCTTAACAAAATATTAGCATTCCATATCTAGCAACATATAAAAAAAGGATTGGACAGCATGACCAACAAGAATTTATCCTAGGAATGCAAAGGTGATTCAACATAGAAAAATCAGTCAATAGAAAATATCAATAAAAAAAACAGGAGGAGCAAACCATATGTCTCAATAGACACAGTAAAAGCATTTAAAAACTCCAACATCCCTTCATTATTAGAAAAAAATAAAAAGGAATAGAAAAGCCACTCAGAAATAAAAAGAAACTTCTTCAACCTATTACAAAGAACATACAGTTTCCTGAAAGCTTTCTGCCTTAAGATCAAGAACAAAACAAGAATACCTGCTCTCATCACTTACTTCTTCTTATTCAACATTATACTGGCAGTTCTAGCCAGGACAATTAGGCAGGAAAACGAAATAAAAGGCATCCAAATTGGAAAAGAAGAATTAAAACTCTATTTGCGGATGACATGATCTTCTAGATATAAAATCCTAAGTAATCCACAAAAATACTATTAGAGCTAATAAATAAGGTCAGCCAGGTTTCAAGATACAAAATCGATATTAAAAATTGATAATATTTCTGTAAATGTACAATAAACAATTCAGAAATAAGTTTAAGAAAACTCCATTTGCAATCGCATAAAAATAAGGAATAAATTTAACAAAAGATACAAGACTTGTATGCTGAAAACTATAAAACATCATTGTTTTGTTTTACACAATAAATGTATCGTCTATAATACATATACATGTATATTATAGTATATACTATATATTATACATATTATTAATTTATAATTAATTCATTAATTATATATATGATAAATTAATACATAATTTATTGTTTTATACAAATTAAGGCAAATTAAAGAAAACTCAAATAAATGGAAAGATATCCCAGGTTTCTGGACTAAAGGATTTAATATTGTTTAGATGGCAACATTCCCCAAATCAATCTATAAATTCAACATAATCTCAACAAGATTTTCTATAAAAGTGGACAGCATGGATTCTACAATTTATATAGAAATGCTAGGGACCAGAATAGCAAGATTCTCATTTTCTGATTACAAAACTTACTATAAAGCTACAGTAATCAACAGGGTGGTTCTGGCATAAGGGCAGATACACAGAATAATGGAAAAGAACTAAGAGTCCAAAAGTAAACTTATATTTATGGTCAACTGATTTCCAACAGGAGTGCCAAGAAAATTCAATGTGGAAAAATAGTCTTGATGGACTCTGAAAAACAAACTGAGGGTTCTAGAGGGGAGGGGGGTGGGGGGATGGGTTAGCCTGGTCATGGGTATTAAAGAGGGCACATTCTGCGTGGAGCCCTGGGTGTTATGCACAAACAATGAATCATGGAACACTACATCAAAAACTAATGATGTACGGTGATTAACATCACAATAAAAAAATTTTTTAAAAATAAAGAAAAATAGTCTTTTCAAGAAACAATGCTGGGATAACTGGATAGTCACATGCAAAAGAATTAAAACTGAAACTCTGTCTGACACCATATACAAAACTTAAGTCAAAATGGATCCAAGACCTAAATATAAGAGCTGAAACTATAAAACTCTTAGAAGAAAACAAAGATGAAAACCTTTTCCCTTCATGATCGTGAATTAAAAGCAAAGGTTTCTTATATGTGACACCAAAAGTACAAGCAACCAAAGGAAAAAAAAAACAGATAAATTGGATCTCATCAAAATTTAAAACTTTTATTCTTCAATGGATAACATTAAGAAAGTGAAAAGACAATGCACAGAATTAGAGAAAATATTTGCAGAGCATATTTCTGACAAGGAACTAGTATCTAGAATATAAAGTGAACACTTATAACTCAGTGTTATAAGTAGCCCAGTTGAAAAATGAGTCAAGTATTTGAATAGACGTTTCCCCCAAAGAAGATATTCAGATAACAAAAAGCACACAAAAACATTCTCAACATCTTTAGTCATTGAGGAAAAGCAAATCAAAACCACAATGAGATATCACTTCACAACCACTAGGATAGCTATAATCAAAAAACTGAAAAATATAAGTGTTGGTGAGGATGTGGAGAGACTTGAGCCCAAAACACTGCTGGTGGGAATGCAAAACAATGCAACCACTTTGGGAAACAGTGTAGCAGTTCATCAAACTATTAAACAGAGTTATACATGACTCAGTAATTCCACTCCTAGGCTCATACCCAAAAGAACGGAAAACATATGTTCATTCTAAATCTTGCACGTGAATATTCACAGCATTAGTCATAGTTGCCAGAAAGTGGAAACCCAAATGTCTATCAAGTGATGAATGGATACACAAATGTGGTATATCTATACAATGGAATAGTATGCAGCCATAAAATGGAATGAAGTATTGTTATATGCTACAACATGTTGCTAAGTGTAAGAGGCCTGATACAAAAGGCCAACACTAAGATGTCCTTTAACAGGTAAATAAATAACAAACTGTGGTGAATATATCCAATGGAATACCACTAGGCAATAATGAAAACAGATAACAACTGACACCCACAACAATATGGATGAATCTCAAAGGCATTGCTGGGTAAAAGAAGCTAGACTCAAAAAATTACATACTATATGATTCCGTGTACATGACATTCTCAAAAAACCAAAACTATAGTGATGGAAAACAGATCAGTAGTTGGCAGGGTTTGGAAGGGAATGACTATCAGGGGGTAGCATGTAATAAGGGAGTTTTTTTAAGGTAATGGAACGATTCTCTATCTGATCTTGGTGGTGGTTACAGGAATCTATGCACATTCATAGGACCCTGCACCCAGAAAACAGAAACAAAAACGTAACCATAAACAGAAAGAAACAAAAATAAGTCTCTCCTCTCCCAACAAGCCCATTTTTTTAGTAATCAATTAGAAAAACTTTGCAACTCAAAAAAGAACTTAACTGAGTCTTATTTCAAAAATGAGTTAATTCTGTATTTATGAAACCCAAATGTTTCCAATGGGAATATTTTATATGCTGTACCAGGGAGAGGTGCATTCTATATACTGAAGTACAAGAATTAATTATTCAAGCTTGGATGCAAAAAGTGCAAAAAGTAAAATTAAAATTCCATATGTATGATATAATGTCAAACTTGGAGGAAAAAAGCATTCCTGTAGAATGAATTGAAAGGCCCTTGCAAACATTTCAATCACCTGATAAAAGGAAAAATAAGAGAAAAAAAATAGGGTCACAATTCCATTCTATCACAGTGAAAGTGTCCCTCTTTCAAAAACTAAATGCTCCCCCTCCAGCTTCTAGGAGATGGTGGTTCTTAGACATCCCTCCGAACCCTTCCCCACAATCCCCACTAACAAATTCCTGGCTTCAAGACAAGCCCCAGCCTACCCCCTCTACCTGCCTCCTGAAGAGAAACTTGAGAACAGCCAGTTATCAAGCACCCCCTCTCTCCTGGATGTTCCAGCATGTGAGCCCCACACCCTTCCAGGACCTCTCCATTTTTCTATCCTTGCCAGCCTAACACCTCCAGAGAACCATGTCTGCTCCCACATTTCCACTCTCTCCACCATTATCCCATCTGACTTTGTCACCCATCTTCCACAAAACCTGTCCTGCAATGGTCACCAACAACCTCCACATGGTGGAATCCAAAGGATGTAATGTGTTTTGTTCAACTTCTCAGATGTCATCAACCAAGTTGGACACACGCTCTCCTTCTGTTTCTATTTTCCACTCTCAAACTCCTTAACTATACATTCTCCTGGTTTCTCCTGATCTGCCCACACTTTGTTGGTTTTCTTTTCTGGCTCTGTCTGCTCTCCTGGGCTTCTATATAGAATTCCTCAGGGTCTAGGTGGAGCCCCTAATTTCTCCACGTTGCCCCCCTTTGCAGCCCATTTCTCCTCCTGTTCCCAATGCCATCTGTATGCACCTACTCACCTTGTTTCACCAATCCAATCTCCTCTGGGTTTCAGGATACTTTCTAATTGGTCGATGAGATGTGAGTTAACATTGCACTAAAAAAGGGGTTCTGCGGGGAGACAAGCTTGAGAAACACGAGCCTGTCCTCAACTTAGGCATAGAAAGACAAGTATGTCTAAAATATTCTTAGAAAAAATAAACCAGTCAACTAGTTCTCTTCCCTATTTTCACCCCAGTTATTTTTTTATTAAATTTTTTACTGAAATTCAATTTAACGAACATATACTGTATTATTAGTTTCAGAGGCAGAATTCAGTGATTCACTCCAGTTTTCTAATAAGACTTGTACCACCTTCTGCTCTTCCTCCCTTACTGAAATTTAGTCCCGGCTAATATGAAACACAGAATTTACAGCTTTACTCCTACGTTATTCCCAAGAATGCCTGTCTCATTTCCTTACCAGGGTGCAGAATCAGAGAAGCAACAACAGAAGGAGTCGGCAGGCCCAGTAGTCTTGCAACCTCAGTTCTTCAGGGGCCCTGGAGACACTGACGAAAGATGGAATCCCCTCCTCAGAAAAATGAACACATGCACAAGACCCACGCTTCTGTGTAAAATTTCAAGGGTCCAACCCCCCCCCAAGCTCATTCCCTAGCCCATGGACTCAAGCTAAGCCCCCTATACTGATTCTTGGTGGGGGGGCGGGGGATCCTCCTGATTTACAGAGACCTCCATTCTCTCAGGCTTCCCAGGTTTGCCTCCCAACAAAGTAAGCCCAATGAGAATAACAGTGCACACCATAACTGAGACCTCTCAGCCCAGGGATCAGCCCTGCAGAAACCACAGACCCATTCATTTAACAAATATTTCCTGAGCTCATCCCACATTCTAGGTGCTGTTGTACTTGGAGAAGACAGACTCAATGATCCTTTCCCTCTGGAGGTAGGTATCCTAGTGAATGGATATCATTGATGCTGGGTCATCAGTAGTATCATTTTATAGCATTTGAGACTCCATTCCATAAAAGTCCCATCAAGATTTATAAAGCACCTCTTACAGTCTTTGAAATTAGAAGCTACAGCGTCAATGTGAGGGCTGACCAAAAAAAAAATTAGGATGAGCTGAAAGAACAGCCACATGTCCTTCTAAACGACTAAAAGGATGCTCATCTTCTTGGCTCACCACTCCCAGGAGAAATCGAGCCTCTATTACCCAAGTGAGAGTCACACATTCCTGCCCAGCATGCCTATAGTCACAGCCATCTGGCACAATGGCCTTGTGCCCATTCAAAAGATATCAAGCCAGTTTCAAATGGTAAAGAAACCCAAAAATAAAGATGTAAAAACAGAGCCCCTAAAATGAGGCAAATTATACTTCCTCAGAAAATTCATCCTCTGACGGCAAATCAAGTCCAAATTCTCATTACAAAGAATTATAATTCTAGGTAGTAGGAGGATTAGTTCCATGATGAAAGCCTATAGCTGTTTTGTAATTCACTTAATTACAGATATCTACTCTTGAAAATTACATTTTTGTTTCAAACAGAAAAAAAAATTAAGAAGCTGCCTAAGCTCTATCAATAGGAAAATGGTTACATAGATTATGTTCATAAAATAGAGTAATATGCAGCCATTAAAAAAAACTAGATAAAACTGTATATATTACTCAAGTGATATATGTTGTTTTATCTGCCTAAAACTCCATTTTTCTTATAAATTCTCCTTCATGCCATGTGACTCTACTTGGAACTTCCAATCATACTCTTTTCTACATGCTCCCCCACCCCCAGCCACTGTGATTTTTCCAGGGATAGGAACCATAACATGAAATAAATCTGTTAGAGTCTCCCCTAGGATTTTCCAACAGGGAAAGCAAAAGCTTCTCACATGTCCAGTTAAGAGGCTGTAAGCACATGAGGTCCCAAGAGCTTCAAGGAGCAAAAGTCCACATAAAAGTGCAGTGTGTGCGTATGTATGTATGTGTGGGGGTGAGGGGTGGAGAGATGGGGTGGGGGGGTGGGTGCGTGTGCACGTGCGCACGCACATGGCTGTCCCAGCACAGACATAGGAAGGCTATAGCTCACACAGTTTACAACAGGGTGAAAGGCAAAGAGAGAGGAAATTCTACTCTATGCAATTCAAAGGAAGTTTTAGGATTATTGGTGGTATTTTTCTTTCATTTTAATATGTTTCAAATTGAAAGAAAGGTACCATAGTTTATCACTGACAATACCCCAAGTTGCATTCCATAACTCTGCTTATGAGTCAGTTATTTGGAACTAGAAACATATTTTCCCAAAGAAACCATGCTATAAACAGCTGAGGTTAGATCCCAAGCCAAACCCAGAAATGCTTATTTAAACTACAATTTACTGTAGGGAAACTACATTTTTTTTAAAGTCCTTCCTATGTAGCAGACATTATGTCTTCTAAAAACATTAACTCACTTATTTCTCAAAACAATCCCTGATGGGGTTTGATTTCCTAAAATAGGCAGCTGTAAAGGCTTGTGATAACCTGCCACCTAGAGTTTCAGGGTAGGTTTCTCCCATCACCATAAACTTACCTACAACTATGACATTCCCAACTTAAAGAGTTCGAAGGGGGAGAAAAAGCAGAGCTCTCTCCGAACAGAGACAAGTCTCTCAATGTGCATTCTGGATCCTGGTTCTCCACTGGTTTCTTCGTTATCCTTCTCTATCTGTACAAACCCACACGACAGGATTAAACCCCATCATGCCTCTCCCTCAAGCCAGCCTCCACTCACACCTGCTTGTCTCTCATCTTCCCACCCCTCTCTACCTCTTCATTCCCCCTTACACCACCCAGCTTCTGCCCCCACTGTTCTAGACAATTTGCCCTTGGTCCTTTCCTTGCCAAACCTAATTGGGACCATTTCAGTCCCTACATGGCTGGACCTCTGTGCAGAGTAGGACACTGCTGGCCACGCCCTCCCCTGGTTCCTGTGACACTTCTCTCTTCTTGTTCTCCTCACACTTCTTGAACCATTCCTCCATCTCCTATTCTCATCTTCTCTTCCAGTTTTCCTTAAAATACCATAGTTCTCTGGAGTTCTGTCCTCAGCCATGAGTTCCTCCCATCGTATGTGCTTTTCTTGGGTAACTGTGTCTACTTCCATAGCTTGAGCCATCACCACGGAGCAAAGATTCCTAAATCTTTACCTAGAGGACCTACCAAGAATGACCCAGGTGTTCACCTCAGGAGCCTCAGGTGCCTCAGTTCTAACAATCTCAAAATGAACTCAAGATCCATTCTCAACCTCTCCTCCTGGCTCTGTTCCCAAACCATTTTAGAAAGGCCACATGATTATCATCAGACCGGTCTTCAGACTCCCAAGTGCTCTCATGTTCATTCTTCCCCTTAATCCTCACTGAAAACCTCTGCACAGGCATGAACAGACGTCGTGTTTGAAGAACACCGAGGATTTGTTTCAATCAGGTATGGTGAGACATGCAGACACAAAATGCCCTTCGTGAAGGAAGACGTTTTACTCAGTTGCCCAGAAACAAGAGGCACAGCACACCGCAGAGCCACATCATGAAGCCCCGGGTTCAGTCGGCGGGGGGGGGGGGGGGGGGCGCAGGGGGGAGAGGAGGACACGTGGGTGAGAGCCTTTGCTGTGATTTCCATGGGAAGGATCAGGTGAGGCAGAGTAAACAGACTTAAGAATAGCTAGTTTGAATGATTTCAGGGGCACTGGGTGTAGGAGCTGTCCCTAGTTGTCTGGTAACTGACCCTGGGGTGGATAAAGCAAGTGGACAGATAGAGAGAGGCCCACAGTGTGGGAGCCCAATAGAACAGGTGCTGGAGGATATGCACTCTGGATTGGTTAGTCTGTACTGGAGAGGCATGCTCGCAGGCAAGTCATTTGCTAACTCTAGGAGTTAGCTAGCACTGGGAGGGGCACCTCTTCAGGGTCAGCAAGGTCCCAAAAGTCAAAGCCTCAAAATATGGAAAATAAAAAGACATGACGAATATACACTGACTCCCTGTCTTCACCGATCTAAGTTCCAATGGGCTAATAGAAATTCTACCTTGGAGGGGCGCCTGGGTGGCTCAGTTGGTTAAGCGACTGCCTTCGGCTCAGGTCATGATCCTGGAGTCCTGGGATCGAGTCCCACATCGGGCTCCCTGCTCAGCAGGGAGTCTGCTTGTCCCTCTGACCCTCCCCTGTCTCATGCTCTCTCTCTCTATCTCATTCTCTCTCTCAAATAAATAAATTAAATTAAATTAAATTAAGAAATTCTACCTTGGAGTTTACACAGCATTTACATACATCACCTCATTTCGGATCTCACAAGAACTCTGAAGCATAGCAGCTTTATGCCCATTCTGCATCTGCAGAAAATGGAAGTTCAGAGAGGCTGAAGAGTTTTCTTTAAATCACCTAACTAAAGATAGGCAGAGCTACAAGTAAGCCAGACCCTCTCTGCCAGCCCTTTGCCTGAGTGCTTTAGCACACATCCTCTACAGACCTCGGTCCCCACTGGAAACGTTCATATGATGTATGAGGCCCCTGGGTATAGTAGGCCCCTCTTGGTTGTAAGAGTCCGGGCTGGGGCTGCCCTTCCCGCTCCCGCCTCCCACACTCAGATATGCTGAAGACACCTCTGCGGGGAGGAGGTGCTTCAGAACATACATTTTTATTCCAGAAGAAGCCTTCAGATTCAGTCTTGAGCGGTCTTCTCACACCAAGGAACAGGACTAAGTAAGTTCCCTGAGCCTAGCTCTACAGCTGTAAATCTCAAGGCTCTTCTGAGCACTCTGGGTTATCATATGGCTGTGTCATTCCTGGCATTTGAGGAACGATGGCCAGGCCAGGAATGGTAGCCATCTTCAATACAAGGGGTGCTAACCTTGAAACATTAATGTGGCTGCATCACCTGTGTATATAATAATCTCAGCCTAAAACTCTCTTCCGTGCTTAAACCCAAGATGTTTCTCCATTGTTCTGATATATACTGAGTGACCCAGCACTGCAACCACCAGGTCAACTGTGGGAACATTATAGTGTGTCCAGACCTTTACCCAGAGCTGGTCATCATTTGGGAAAATCATGCCCCTGATGACAAGGCCACTCCAGCACAGTATTATGTCCCAGCCACAGAAGCAGCTGTCATGTCTGTGGTGATGATAGGCAGAGGTGCAAGTATCTGGTCATTCATTACATATCTTAGGGGGAGAACTTCCTAAGCATCAAAATACATATTATTTTATTGAAAATTACTTTCATTTATTTTTTAGACTATATTCGAGGCTTTATTTTTTTTCTTGGATTGTCTTTTTTTTTTATTTTATTTTATTATGTTATGTTAGTCACCATAAAATACATCATTAGTTTTTGATGTGGTGATCCACGATTCATTGTTTTCCTATAACACCCAGTGCTCCATGCAGTACGTGCCCTCCTTAATACCCATCACGGGTCTAACCCATCCCCCCACCCCCCTCCCCTCTAAAACCCTCAGTTTCTCAGAGTCCATAGTCTCTCATGGTTCATCTCTCCCTCCGATTCCTCCCCTTCATTTTTCCCTTCCTTCTCCTAATGTCCTCCATGCCGTTCCTTATGTTGCACAAATAAGTGAAACCATATAATTGACTTTCTCTGCTTGACTTATTTCACTTAGCATAATCTCCTCCAGTCCCATCCATGTTGATGTAAAAGTTGGGTATTCATCCTTTCTGATGGCTGAGTGATATTCCATTGTATATATGGACCACATCTTCTTTATCCATTCATCTGGTGAAGGGCATCTCAGCTCTTTCCACAGTTTGGCTATTGCGGACATTGCCGCTATGAACACTGGGGCGCATATGGCCCTTCTTTTCACTACATCTGTGTCTTTGGGGTAAATACCCAGGAGTACAATTGCTGGGTCAGAGGGTAGCTCTATTTTTAATTTTTTGAGGCACCTCCACACTGTTTTCCAAAGTGGCTGTACCAACTTGCATTCCCACTAACAGTGTAACACGGTTCCCCTTTCTCCACAACCTCTCCAACATTTGTTGTTTCTTGCCCTGTCAATTTTTGCCATTCTGACTGGTGTAAGGTGGTATATCTCAGTGTGGTTTTGATTTGAATTTCCCTGATGGCTAATGATGTTGAACATTTTTTCATGTGTCTGTTAGCCATTTGTATGTCTTTTTTGGAGAAGTTTCTGTTAAGTCTTCTGCCCATTTCTTGACTTATTTGTTTTTTGGGTGTTGAGTTTGAGAAGTTCTTTATAGATCTTGGATACCAGCCCTTTATCTGTAGTGTCATTTGCAAATATCTTCTCCCACTCTGTGGGCTGCCTCTTTGTTTTGTTGGCTGTTTCCTTTGCTGTGCAGTAGCTTTTTATCTTGATGAAATCCCAGAAGTTCATTTTTGCTTTTGTTTCACTAGCCTTTGGAGATGTGTCTTGAAAGAAGTTGCTGTGGCCGATGTCAAAGAGGTTACTGCCTATGTTCTCCTCTAGGATTTGGATGGATTCCTGTCTCAGATTGAGATCTTTCATCCATTTTGAGTTTATCTTTGTGTATGGTGTTAGAGAATGGTCAAGTTTTATTCTTCTGCATGTGGCTGTCCAATTTTCCCAGCACCATTTATCAAAGAGACTGTCTTTTTTCCATTGCGTATTTTGTCCTGCTTTGTTGAAGATCATTTGACCATAGAGTTGAGGGTCCATATCTGGGCTCTCTATTCTGTTCCACTGGTCTATATGTCTGTTTTTCTGACAGTTCCATGCTGTCTTGGTGATCACTGCTTTGTAATACAGCTTGAAATCGGGCAACATTCAGGGCTTTATAATGCTTTTTGAAATCCTACCTGAGAGTATGCTGGACTTTCTAGGACTTTTCATTTTGGGATACAATAAAACTATTGCTATAACCGAGGGCTGTGGGTTTGGCCACAAATCCAGAGCAGGCTCTGGCCAAATACCTCCTGCAGCCTTTCCCCTGGGCCCTGTCCTAGATCCTGTCAGTATTTCAGAGCTCACATGTAGACTCATCTCCAAAATGGCTCCCCCAACAAGAAAAGAGAGAAGTGCATTGCTTTATTCTTCCTCTTAGTATCTGCAACCATAGATGGAGAAGTGGATGCCCCAGGGTGGTTGTGTCATACCTTCTGAAGTTTTCTTCTTACCTACAATGGCTCTTTATCACTCCTGCCTTTGCAAATTCCTTATGCATGGCTTTCCTTGAGACAGGGAGTTAGCAGGGGAAGGGAGCAGGCAATTTTGTCTACTAAAGATTCATTCAAAAAACGTATTTTAAATGCCTCCTATCTTTTTCACCAGGACTCCTCACTGACATTCCAAAGTTTGAAACTAACCATGAAATTTAAAGTAATTCAGAATTTCACATTAGAAGTGTTTACTACTTGGCAAGTAGGCCATTGTGGGGTATAGCATCTTCTACCTTGACTAGAGCCTAGGAGATCAAGCAGACTCCTGGTTCAGAGGTCTGGAACTTGAAAGAAAAAAAGCAGGGTCCAACTGGGGAGAGCCAAAAATGGGAGTAGGGAGGGCCAGGGGATCAAAGGGTTGTCTGAAATGTACCATTTATAATGTTTATCCCATATTGAGGAGCGCAGTCTTAAATTTATTTCACTACACTGTGATTGAGAGAAAATATTTTCTTCAGAAAATATCACTGGTAAACAAAAAGCTGAAGAAGTGATCTGTGTTTACTAAAACTTTCAAGTACATTTTAATATATTCTGCAAGGATAAAATGTAGTTATGCAAGAAGGAGACAGTGGTTTCTAACTTGCGGTATTCATAGCCCAGATACACTACGAAAAAATTCTCTTGATGATTTAGGCATCTATTCAGAATCGTAGGCAGAAAACATGGTCATACCTTCCTGCTGGCAGTCACATAAAACTGATACATCCCACACACTTGTTTTAGTAGCTCCAACACCAGCTGTTCTAGCAACTTCTGAGAGAATCTGCAATCACAGACTGACTGTTGGTCACTGATGTGCCAAACAGCATCATCTTCTAACCTAAAACTAAAATCTCACTTTGACAAATGGGCTGACCAAATTGTTAGCCAAACCAATGATTACGCCTGAGTTTTGATTGTGAAAACTTTCCGTATATGCTGTAACAGCAAATAAGGATTTATATTGTTTTAACAAAAGAGTAGAGACCGCCCATAGGATTTACCCCTACTAGATTTTAAAACATACAAAATCCAAGGTCTTCCCAAGAATTAAAAGCAATTTTCAGATTGAAATACTTAATAAAAATGCATAAATTCCACTAGCATTTCACACACACACACACACACACACACACACACACACACACACACACAAAGAATAAAAGGCATTAAATAGAAGGACCAAGATTACAGCCAGTTATGTATTTACCATCCAAAGACAGCAGACCCTTCCATGCTACTCTGACCTTTGCAGGTGCAAGGCAAGATTAACACGCACTCAGTACATGTTCTACGTACTATATACAGACCATTTCAGTTAATTCTCTCTGACTGTGGATTTCCCACAGATAGGCTCCTTATCACCACTCCACAGTTGAAGAAATGGAGGCTCGGCAACACACCCAAGGCTGCACAGGCAGGAAGCGCCAGGTGGGTCTAAAAAGGCATCCATTCTCTTTGGGTGTATCCTATTTATCCGCTTCCAAATCCCCAGCACACCAAACTTCAACTCTCCAAAAATGTTTCCAACAAACTATGTTTTTCTTGTATCATAAAAATTGTGCATTTTGGTAGCAGTAAGCAGTGGTCACTTTAAACATATCGGACATTGGGACCATAAAGAGGTGTTCCAGACTGCTGATGGAGTGGTAACCAGTGGGGGAAGGAGAAGCAGTAGCTGGAGGAGTGACTAGGGACACAGTCACTGGACTAGACACAGGGACAAGAAATACCTCTGTTAAGTTTTTCTGCAAGACTGTATGCTACTGCCCAAATTGGACCATATGTGACCACAAAAATGGCGACTCTGTACATTCAACCAAAGCCCACACCAATGCTGGTACCCCTTGGTAAAAAAGGGAGGATGGGCTTTCATGGGAATGTTTGAGCCAACCAAACTCTGGTTCCAATCCTCCTGTTACAATCCTAAATACAGGGAACTGATTTCTGCATTGCGGTCTTTAAGACAATGGATTTTCACCTAACTAAAAAAGGGTTTCATGTCAATAACGGGTTAGACTTTGTAAATGTGGCTCATGAGTTTGAAAACCTAAAATGGAAAACTGAGCTTCCAGGGTATTATGATTATTGGTTTGTACTTCACTATTTTACTTATATCCCTCCTTGCACTGAAAAAATATTCAAGGGTTTTTATTTCACCATGAATAAAAGGGATGCTTGGGCAACAGAAGAGAAGTAAAGGATGAAGAAGTATACTTCTTCAGTGTCTATAAATGACCCAGACTAGGTGTCCAAGTTTGGAAAATACTTAATCTCTTTCAGCAATGAAATGCCAAAATTCTTTTAAAGGCTAAGGGCTTATTTATTGTAAGTAGGAGATGAGTCAAACCTCTGGCAGCCCAGTCCACTGGAGGTGCCCCTACAAGGAATGTGGTAAGCACACTGCAAGGCATCATGGAGAAGGAACCTTAACTGCACCTCAGTGGTAGTTAAGTTCTGAGGCACGGTTACCACCACACTAAGGCCAGAGTCAAAGTCTTTACTGGTCCAGAGAAAAGGAGAAAAATAAAGGCAATTCTCAGGAGAAAAAAAAAAAAGCACCAGTAAGTATCTGTAGCCTGATGGAAAGAATAAATGAATGCACACTGTCCACTTTTCCAAAGAGATGACTTTATTACATGTAAAGAACTATCCTTAAAAAAAAAAAAACAGAAGCTAACCTTTAACCTGAGTGTCCTGTATAACTTTCTCTTATTAAAATACCCTTTTTTTTATTTGATGTAATGAAATGTTGTGACAGAAGATCACAGTTTCACTGGGGAAAAACAAAGTTAGCAGCCTCATTTTGTACACTAAAATATTCTTGATATTTTACCGGATGACAAATTTGACATTGGGGAAGCCACTGCTTTGGAGCACTGATTATAACCCTTTTAAGGGGAGATGGAATCAGAGACCCATGGTTTGGCCAGAAAACATCCCCTGAGGGTTGTAGACTCAGTAGACAACCTGCCCAACGGCCATGTTTCCTTCGTCCTCACGGGCAGATCCCCAGCTTTGTCTCAGTTGTCCATCTTTTTCCCATGCGACTCAAGCTCAAGTAAATCTACCTCCAGCTCCAGGGAAGGGTTACTAAGTAGCCCATTCCCCTTGCCTATGATTGGTTTAAGGATGAGCATGTGAGCAATGAGACATGAGGGGAAATCTGATGAAAGACCCGTGGGAAAGATTTTGCCGTTAAGAAGAGACACAGAAATGAGCAATCCCTCTCCTGTTGGACACTGTCCTCGCTGACCGCAATGCCTAGAGCTACAGCAGCCACCCAGCCTGAAGTCAAGCCAAGACACTCTTAACAGCAGAGCAGAAACATGGAAGGAACCTGGGTCCTTGATGATGTCACTCAGGTACTAAATTAACAATCTGGAAATCTTCTGTTTGGAGACTGTTCTCCAAAAAAGATAGATTGAAGTCCTTACCTCCAGTACCTTAGAATGTGACCGAATTTGGAAAGAGGGCCTTTGCAGATTTAACCAAGCTAAAATGAGGTCATTAGATTGGGTTTTAACCCAGTACAACTGGTATCCTTGTAAAAAGGGGAAATTTGGTTGCGGACACACATAAAGGGAAGATGATATGAAGACACACATGGAGAAGGCCATGTGAAGATGGAGGCCGAGACTGGACCAATGCAGCTGCAAGCCAAGGAAGACCAAGGACTGACAGCCAGCACCAGAAATGGGAAGGATACGAGGAAGGGTTCTCCCCAGAGTCGCAGGGAGCATGGCTTGCTCGTACCTCAATTTCAGACTTCTAGCCCCCAGGACTGTGAGAGAATAAATCTGTCTTGTTTTAAGCCACCCAGTTAGTGATACTTTGTTAGAGCAGCTCTAGGAAACAAATAGAACTTCCTTTTCCTAGACTTCTGACTCTGTGAAATAACACATTTTCCTTCTGCTTCAGCCATTTGGAGTTGAAGATATCTATACTTGCAACTGAAAGCAACCTGACAAATATGAGTTCTTAGCATGCTACTGGCCCCAAGAAGAAGGGGCCCATCCAACAGAGAAAGCATCCATGAGAAGCAAATGCCCTCTGCAGTCCCCCTGTGTGACCACCCAGCACCAACAGTCTCCCTTCTTCCCAACCTCACACTTCCAAACACAAACACAGACAGCTTTGCTCCACACATCATGCCATGATCCTTCTGCCACCAAAAGCACTCCTAGTCCAAGTGCCGGGTCTCATATAACATCTGTCTCTCCTTCAGTTTCCTCCTGATTCCTCTTTTAGCCTAATTTAGAAATTAACTATAAAACGGAGGACCATTTTATAAAATATATGCAAAATCCAAGTACTTTTCCTCAAGCCCAAGCCACCATCATCTCTCGTTGGATCACTGCAATAGCCTCCTAACTGGTCCCCTTGCTTCCCCTCCTTCAAAGTATTCACAATAGAGCCCCCAGAATGATCCTGTTAGAATCTAAGTGAGGTCAGGCTGCTCCTCTGCTCAGAAACCTCAAGGAGCTCCCATTTCATTCAGAGAAAAAGCCCAAATCCTCCCAATGACTTATAAGGCCCCAGACGATCAGGATCCCGTTCCATCATTGTTTTCCAACTGTTCTCCCTCTTCTTCACTCCACTATTGCCACACTGTCCTTTGAGCACACCAAGGAGGTTCCATCCTCAAGGCCTTTGCACTTGCTCTGCCCACTGGCTGAAATGCCCTTCCCCAGGTATCTGCCTAGCTCATTCCTTCACTTCTTCAGGTCTCTACTGAAAAATCACCTCATCAATGAGGCCTTCCCAATCCCCTCCCCATTACTCTTCAGACCCGCTCCCCTGGCTTTATTTCTTCTTCTTAACACTTATCATTATGCATTATCATTATGCATTTTACCTATTTTTCATGTTTATTGTCTATCCTCCACCTACATGTATGCCCCATGAGGGCAGGGATTTTTGTCTGCCCTGCTATATCCCACAGCAGTGTCTGGGAGAGGGTCTACCGCATATGTGAATGAGGGAAAGAACACAAGGTCATGAATGTGGTCATTCAGACCACCTAGCATGGTCTCATGTTTCGTACCAGCCATATATAGCTGGGCAGATCCACGCATGGAGTAAGCAGAGTTGGATCCAACAGGGTTGGGGTTTTGCCAAAAATGTATAATGAAGTAAGAGAAGAGGAAGGGAGGTAAAGGGGCAAACAATGCAGGTGTGATAATAATTGACCTCAGAAAGTAAGTTGGAAGAAATTAGTTTGGGTAAGGAAGGAGGTGAGGGTATGAGGGAACAAAGGACATGGAAAGATAAAGAATCAATGGATTAAAGATGAATGTGGGATTTAAGCTCTTTTTGGAGGAAGTACACCCACACTGATAAATTTGGTGTAGCCTAAAATTATGTCTGTCCCTCCTTGCTTTAGCACTCTTGGCTTCCACTCATGCATACATTAGCCAAATTTGTATCTATGTAAATCAGCAAAATCCAACTTCAATTGGTATGTAAGCTTTCTCCTTGTGAACTTTGTAACAGCAGCTACACTAACCTACCTTGCTGGGCTCTGACGCAAGTCTAGATATGATAAGGGGTGGTGGGATATAAACATGAAGAAACTGGCTTCCCAGGTGAGGTGTCTGAGTGAGGGGGATTGGGACCTGCTTTGGTTGGTAAAGACAGCTGAGTGGGGACTGACCATGGGGTCTGTCTTCCAAATCTTCTTCCACATTCTATCACAGTCTTCCTCAATCAAGAGCCAGGCAAGACTATGAACACACCTGCTGGTGTGATCAGCAACCAGAGGGGTCACACTTTGAATCTCCCTGCTCCTCTGTCTTAGCGCACACATGCACAGTCCCCTTGTTTCAGTGTGATCATAGAAAATTCTTCATGATCAGGCCATGGTGAAAGCAGAATATTGAAGACCTTGGGCTCATCCTCCTTGTTCTCTAAACGGACAAACCATTAGAAGCAACCAGCTCCCTCTTCCCCAGTCACTGACTTCCTCAGACACCTCTTCCTCTTCCATCCCCCAAGGTTGCCTTCGGTGTCTTCAGGTTCACCTCTTGCTTTGCATGATCAGAGAGAACAACCTCAATAGCTGGCACCCTTCCGCCTCCCACAGACTGTCAGAAACCCATCACTTGATCTCAGCTGAACTGCCCAGCCTTCTACCCTCACCTGGGTGAATTCTCAGACCCAGAGGCCCTGTCCCTATTGCCCAGACTGTGGACTCCCTGTGTCCACTTCTCACTACAACCTGGTATTTTCCTGGGCTTTTGTTTGCAACCAACAGAACACAGGTGGGCTGAGCAAAGTGGAAAAGTAACTTGCCTAAAGAATATCAGGTGACTTACAAAATCCCTAGGAAGGCAAAAGGAAATCCTGAGGGCTACAAAGCCAAGCACGATGCCCACAATCCTGCCCAGAGAAGGAGGAGATTCAGTGTTGGCTCTAGACAACATATGGCACTCCCAGAGCTGGATGCAGGCACGCCGTCATGCCATCGCAGTACTTACTGCCTGGGAAGCCCCCCATGCTGCAGATGCTTGCCACCACCGCTGTTCTCACACTGCCCTGAGTCACTGGCTCCCAAGACAAGGTCTAGGCAGGTGTGGCCAGGGCAGGCCAGTTGGTCAAGTGCTCTGTGGCCTCAAGGGGACTCCTTTGTCTAAGTCACACCTGACAGCGAAAGCCCACAGCCCATTCCTGACACCCCACCCCACCTATCCTGACACCCCAGCTTTTCTGGGAGCCATACCCACAGTCTTCCAGTTTCGATGGAAGAAAAGAGAGCTCCAAGAGGCCACTGGAGGGCATTCAAATGCAAACCTGTCAACTCTTGTTTTCACCCACCAGGGCTCAATGAAATTGTTTCCAGACATCAGCCGAGAGAGGGGAAACATCACGTTCACAGGGGGAAACCAAGCCAAGACAGGTAGATGTGTGTCTACTTTTATGGTAATATGGCCATCTTAAAATAATACATCAAGAGTTACAACACGTCAAGAGAGAAAAGCCTAAGACTTTGCTTGCCACCTATAATTACTTGATATCATAAAAGTAATTGCCAACTCTCCCTTCAGCTTGTTCTTAAGCATTTAAGATGCCATTTATAAAGTGATGTAACCCTACAAACTGCACATGTGATCTCCCCTAAAGAGTGTGTTTGAGAAAGTGCTAAAGCCAGCCAGGGCTCAAAGACATGATATCACTGGACTTTTTAACCGTTTTCTCTAAACACAAGTATAAAAAAGCAATCTTTAAAGTAAGTGAAAGGTAGACAACAAAGTAGTCCTCTAGCCTTGAATAGTTATCCTAATAATATTCCAGAGACCACCGGACTAGACATAGAATCTGTCTGAGGATGTGAGGAAAATATTTTTTAAAATAACAAAGCCCATTAAAAAGAATCCAGCTGGCCTCTCAAGATGACAAAGCCAGAGCAATTCTTGGGTATCGACATGACTCCTGGCCTGATGATCACAAACCACCAGGTATTCACAGACCTCTATTGACTATAAAAGGCATCACAAACTGACAAAGATCCACCGGACCCACCAGACCCACCTCTGGAAACCAGACAGTGGATGCAGAGTAGTATGCCTGCAGGAATCAAGGCTCATTTCATCTGTTCATTGGCTTATTCTGTAAATCCCTACTGAGCACCTGCCGTGGGCCAAGCCTGGTCCTAGAGGCAGCATGGATACACCTATCCAGACCCCTGCCTCAGGAAGCCTATGCTCCAGTGGGGAAAAGACAAAGAAATCAGGGGAACTGAATTTCAGATAGTGAAAGGAGATTAACAGAAGAGAAAGCAAGGAGAGAGGACAGTGCAGGAGAACAGGTCCCGGGTGGGCCAAGGAATGGGATGGAGGGAGGGCCAGGGTTCTTACAGCAAGAGGAGGGGTCAGGGGTCAGGGAGAGCCCTCTCTGAAAGCAACTAAGAGATAAGACATGAAGCATAAAAAGGAGTTATGAGAACTTGGAATCCAACTTCAGAGAAGAATTATATACCTCAGTCTTAGAAAAAAGAAACAGAATGGTTTCTAGACAGATGGAAGAAGAGGTACAAATGTCCTGTAACTGGAGGGAACAGGCAGGGTTTGGGGGGCGTCGAGAGGCCACCGTAGCTGGTCATGCAGAAGCTGCACAGGATGGTCTGAGGGGTGGGCCGCAGAGCCAGATGAGAGGGGCCTGGCGGGCCAGGTAAAGAGCAGGCTTATCCAGGAACAGCAGAAAATGAGAGAAGTGGGTCTTACATTGCTGACTGGGGCTGACACAGTCAGAATTACTACACATATGTGAAAGCAAAATAGGCCTTAAAAAAAAAAACAACTCATCTTTTACTCTTCTATAGTTTCCTGAATTAGATGGTTCTCCTGCTTTTGGTTTTAATTGGTGAGGTGCACTGTATTTTTATCTCATTCAAATAATGTTCCTAACTTCTTGGGGTTTTTTTTTTATTATTATTAATTTTTTGGATTTTTTAAAATTTAATTAAAAAAATTTTTAAACATACAGTTCTGTGTCATTAAGCATATTGACACTGTTGTGCAACCATCACCACCATCCATCCACGGAACTCTTTTCATCTTGCAAAACTGAAACTCTGAACCCTTCAGAGATTAATGCCCCAAAGTCCCCTCTCCCCACAGGCCCCAACTTTCTATCTCTATGAATCTGACAACTCCAGCAACCTCATATAAGTGGAATCATACAGTATTTGTCCTTTTGTGACTGGCTTATTTCACCCAGCATAATGTCCTCTAGGTTCATCAATGCTGTAGCAGGTGTCAGAATTTCCTTCTGTTTTAAGGCTGAATAATATTCCATTATATGGACAGACCACATTTGTTAGCCATTCATCCATCAGTGGACACTTGGGTTGCTTCCACCTTGGCTACTGGGAATAATGCTACTATGAACAGTAGGTACAAATACCTCTTCAAGTTCCTGTTTTTAATTTTTTGGGCTGTACACCCAGAGTAACTTCTTACTTTCAAAGATACTCTCTACACTTGCTCATATGTGACTTACAATAGGAGCTGGGTGCAGGCTGAGCAAACCATGACTGTCCACTAAAGCTGCAAAAATCAGAGGACTCCCACCATGCCTGTGAACCAGAAGTAGACCCCTGCTCCTGGGACACACCTCCAGAGGCTCACACTGCTTCTGACACAGGTCATGGCCTTGATTCTAATATGTGAAAATACTGGTTTTGGGAACTTGATGAGGAGATAGTTTTCATTTTCCCTTCAAAGGTATCTAGCGGAGAGAAAAAAAATGCTGTTTGACTTTTTCAAAGAATTTAAAATTTAGCTTCAGAAACGCATTACACATCTTAGAAAAAAAAGAGCAAAAAATTTCCTCCTCCAATTGTTTTTTCAAATCTGCAATCTGTCTAAATTTCTTAATGATGGGGACCAAGAAGGTTGTCTTGATTCTATTACCATAAAACAGTCTCAAATTTCTATTCCCTTTCTTTGTTCTTTATTCATTACTATTACTCATATTTTCTATGAATGCGGGTTAATTTATTAGAGGTGTTCACAAAACACATTCTATTAAAGATAACTTAAATATTTTATTGTATTTCATGTATTTTATATGAATTTATATTTACCTTATTAAAATATCTTTATTCTGAATGGTTTTTTCAGTACAATTAAATATTAAAAATTGATACATGGCCCTTTAAGGAATCTATTAATTTTGCAAAATACAGTAATATTGCAGAAGGAAGAATCAGAACACTCTCCAAGCCAGATAAACAGATATTGGAGAAAGGACACCTTGCACATTAAGTATTAATTGACACATGGAACAAAATAATTCATGGTTAGCAATCAAATTCATACAGACAGAAAGTAGGATGGTGAGTGCCAGGGGCTGGGGGAAGGAAGAAAAAGGAGTTGCTTAATGGGTATGGAGTTTCACTTTTGCAAGATGCAAAGAGTTCTGGAGGTAGATTTCACAACAGTGTGAATGTGTACTTGACACCAAACTGTACACTTAAATGGCTAAGATGGTAAATTTTATGTTATGTATATTTTACAATTTTTAAATTTCTTTTAATTTTTCACATAAAAAAATATACATTGTTTTTTGAATAAATAATGCTAGCCAGGATTGGCCACCAGTCAGCAGGAGAAGACTGCTCCAGAGTCAGCTCAGATTATGGAAACCTTCACTACTATTACTCATAATACCCCAGGAAAATCAACAGAAGAGATCTTTACAGAAGTAAGGTGTTATGTCCACTTCAGAGCAGAGGGGTGACAGCACTGAATTTCCCTAAGTCTAACCCCAACATTTCTTCAGCTGATGTTGAGGTGCCTCATCCAATCTCTCTCAAAAGAAATCTGCTACCCGCCAAGCAGAGGTATAAGCTGACAAGCTGGTGTGACTGCCTGTGTAGGTATAAACTTAACCAGGCATAAAAGGTTTTGGTTCCTTGTGACACATATCTGCATTGGTGGTACCAGGTGGTTGAATGTGAACTTAAAACTTGAATACCTAATGTCCCAACAAATGTCTTCAAAAAGATTACACATACAGAACTAAAACTCAACATTATTGTGTGGACAGAAAGTTGCCTTTCACATGGTTAAGCTATACAATTAAAATAAGCAACAACTGCCAAATCTTTTGGGTACATCATAAAATGCTCAAAGTCAGGACAGGTTGATGGGACTGACTGATGCACTGTGACATTTCTCTGTCCAAAGTTCCAGCTGACTTTCCAGAACAGCTGTTTAATTTCCACAGATACATAATACAATTATGGAAAAAGTAAAATTCAGGGCTTAACCAAAGAGGAAATGCAGACATCCGGTAGTTTTCAATTTGCCTTAAAATTATGCTGTCCACCCCAGAAGGGTACAAGAGGTCAAGGACATGAGCATGGAGGAAGAAAAGCATCTTGATAAAGGCTTCCAATACAACCATCAATGGCCAAAGAGGTAATAAAAGATTATACTGTGAATGAGAAGAGAGCTTACAACTTAAACTCTGTGATACTGAAGATGAAACAGTATGACATTGGGGATAAATGTTGGGGATATCTACTAATGGTTAGATAGCCTATGGGAACTACATTTATTATAGTATTGCTTTTTTCTAAAAAGATGCTGTTTAATAAAGAGTGGTCTTTGTAACAGAAGGTTTATCATAGGTTTTATGCTAAAGTAAATTATTACGTGATGAACCAAGTCATTTTTGTCACATTGAAGGTACTGGCCAAAGGCCACCTTGTCTCTCACAGCTTATTATTAGCCCACTATAAACTCTTCTGATGGAGGTAGAATACAGATTTTTTAAGTCATATACGGGTACTGTAAATTCAACCTCCCACTAATAAACAACAGAAAATAGCTTCTGATGTCAATCCTAAGTATATCCAAGCATCATTTAACATGTTTAAGATTGGTGTCCTTGACTGTGCTCACCTGAGAAAAAAATGCATTCAACCTCGGGAAACACTGAAAAGTATATGTAATAATTCTTCTTTTTTTTTTAAAGATTTTATTTATTTATCTGAGAGAGAGAATGAGAGAGAGTGAGCACATGAGAGGGGGGAGGGTCAGAGGGAGAAGCAGACTCCCTGCTGAGGAGGGAACCCGATGCAGGACTCGATCCCGGGACTCCAGGATCATGACCTGAGCTGAAGGCAGTTGCCTAACCAACTGAGCCACCCAGGCGCCCAGTATATGTAATAATTCTACTTCATCACCAGACAGTGATATTTCACAAACAGAATCAACAACTTGATGAGACTATTGCTGCCTTCACTGCAGACCCATGCTGTCTCCACAATGAAATTTAGATACTTCTGATATGACAAATTGTGCGATCACTTGATATGGGAAATTCAAACCATAAAGCCTGAAATGGTATCAAAATTAACAACTCTAATACCCAATGGAAAGCCCTAGCCCATGACACCGCAAAAGGAAAGGAAGCTTCTTCTTTAAGATAAAAGTAATGTAAGGTGTAAGGCAGTGGAAGAAAAGCAACAAAACATCTGAAGACCCTAGAAACCAGAAAACTCCAAAATCACCAACAGATAGTAACTGGGAAGTGCTAGGGCCAGTATAAGAACAACAGTGACACCACAGGGCTTCTTCAGACTCCGATTTGTAAGACAAAACTACTGGGAGTAGAAACCAAATTGGAAGTATGAATAATAGGGGCAAAGGAAGGAGAAGGACCAGATACAAGTGGCAGACTAGGGAAGAAGAGGCAAATCTCACCAAATACATGGCCAAAGTGTTTGTCGCCATGTGAAAACCACAGAAGGAATGCCAGAGTGATGACCTAGAAACCTATCCGACCTATAAACACAGGTAATAACGAAATTAGGAAATGGAAAAGAGGAAAATTTAATAATAAAAAGGAAATGAAAGAGATAAAGATAGAAAGCCATAGAGAAATAGGCAAAGAGGGTCCAACATACCCAGTGGGCGGCGGGGAGACCAGAAAAACTACCAAAAACTATAATCCACGCAGATATTCCCAAAGGTTAAAAAAGAAAAAGAAAATACCTAAAACTATATATTGACCCAGTTTTTAAAATAAGCAAAGGACTTGAATAGATATTTCTCCAAAAAGATCTACAAATTGCCAATAAGCACAAGAAAAGATGGTCAACATCCCAATCATCAGAGAAATGCAAACTGAAGCCACAATGAGGTATCCCCTCACACCCATCAGAACGACTACCACCAATCAATCAATCAATCAATCACAAGTGTTTGCAAGAACATGGAGACATTGGAACCCTGTGCACTGCTGGTGGGAATGTAAAATGGTGCAGCCATTGTGGAAAACACTAGGCTGTTTCTCACAAAAATTAAAACTAGAATTACCATATGACCCAGCAATTTCATTTCTGAGTATATGCACAAAAAAAGTAAAAAGAGGAACTCAAACATACCTGTACATTCATGTTCACAGCAGCATTATTCTCAACAGCTAAAAGCAATGGATAAATGAATAAACACAATGCAATAATCTATACAATGGAATATTATTCAGACATAGAAATGAAGGAAAGTCTGACAGATGCTCAACATGGATGAACCTTGAGGACATTATGCTAAGGGTAATACATCAGCCACAAAAAGACAAATATGTACAATTCCACTTATATGAGGTACTTAGAGTAGTCAAATTCAGAGATGAAAAGTGTAACAGTGGTTGCCAGAGACTGATGGGTGGGTTGTATGGAGCTGTACACCAAAAATGGTTAAAACGGTAAATTTTATGTTATGGGTATTTAACCACAATTTTTAACAATTAAATTAAATTAACTACTATACTGAAAGGGGGAACCACCACATATTCTATATTGCTGGAAAGGGGGGGGAACCACCACATATTCTGGCAAAATTATTAAAGGAGAAAGGATAATAGCACCACATATCTCCCTCAACTTACAGTGGTGTTACATCGCAATAAACCTATTGTAACTTGAAAATATTGTAAGTCAAAATGCATTTAATAAATCTAACCTACCAAACATCGTAGCTTAGCCTAGCCCACCTTAAATGTGCTCAGAACACTTATTTGAGCCTACAGTTGGGCAAAATCGTCTAACACAAAGCCTATATTCTAATAAAGTGTTGGATATCCCATGTAGTTCCTGAATACTGTACAGAAAGTGAAGAACAGAATGGTCATATGGATGCAGAATGGTAGTTAAATGTGCCTGTTGTTTACCCTCGGGATCACCTGGCTGACTGGGAGCTGTGGCTAGCTGCCACATATTGGCAGCTATGACATATTGCTAGCCTGGGAAAAGATCAAAATTCAAAGTACAGTCTCTATTAAATGCATATCACTCTTGCATCATCGTAAAGTTGAAACATTGTAAGTCAACCATCATAAGTTGGAGGCTGTCTGTACAGAAGAATCAGAAGGTACTTCCAACACTATTTGCTATGCTTTAGTTGTCTGGGAAAAAACTGCACTTTGATACAAGTAAAAAAAAGAGTTTACTTTTCATTATAAAAGATGGGAATTTGTTGTATTACCCTCTTTACTTGTCGGCATGCTGCTTGAAATATTCAATCACACATTCACACATAAAATAAAGAGAACCTACTAGCTTCCATAACTGAAGAGTTCAGACGTTACTGCGGTCTTCAGGGCATGCTTAAGCCAAGAACTCAATGTCATGAGAATACCAAGTCTTTTCTACCTTCTGCTCTGCTTCTGGGGCATCAGCTTCATCCTTGGGGTTCACACAGAAACCCTCAGGCTTCCCTCTTGTGATTAAATGTCTGTGGTGGTCTCCAGTCTCGTAACTTCATATTAGGAGAAGAGCATTTCTTCTGGAAACTTCAGGTCCTGGAATTCACTCTCTCACAGTGACTGAAACTGGGTGTTCATTCCTTTAACAGTTGGTATGGCAAGATAGTGGGATACAATGATTAGGTCAAACTTACCAGGAGTTAGGGGTACAGTCAATCCTAAGAACAGAGAAGGGAAATGGAGGTAAGAAAGGAGAAATGGATTCTGTGAGGCACCTACAGCAGAGATCATAGTCCTGTAGTTGCTTCTCAGCCTTACAGACACTATCTCTCTGCTAACCTGCATGAAACCATCAGACACATCTAGATTTGCTATGAGGACATAGCTCGACCCTTCCTCTGCTATATATACCTAACAACTTTTATGTAAAAATCACAAGGTCCTTTAGAGATAGGATAACTTTTATAATACTCATTGGAGGAAGACAGAACAAATTAGAAATAATCTGCCCTCACTTTCTCCTAATCTTAACCAAGGAAAACAAAATTAAGGGAAAGCCAGCACATAATTAAAACTGAGTTGAAAGTCAATGAGCAAATCCTACCAAAGATGATGGAGAGGCTAAGTACCTCTGGGTACTCACTCAATAAATACCATTTATTCCATCTACTGCAAAAGCAAGTATTATAAATAATTTAACTCACTTAGGAAAGGATCTTTCCCATTATTTTATCTGGATGTTATCGTATCTTGAAGTCTGACAGTTACCAAAGCAAATAAAAATTCTAATGTTCTAAATGCTAAGATAATCATTAATAATTCATTTTCATTGAAGCTTTCTTGATAACTTTTTGCTTCCTTGTTCTTGCCATAAATTAACTTTAAAAAAAAAAAAAGGCTAAAATCTGAAGAATTCCAGGACTTTCAAACCACTCTAATTTAAAACAAAATTCATAACCAAAAGTTAACCCACCTAATCCCAATGTCTCTTTGTGCTCATTTATCTTTCTCCAAGGCCATCCGATAACAGACTCATTCATTCATGCATGCATGCAGCAAAGATTTACAAAGTGTCTTAAACATGCTGGAAGGGATATGAAACACTACACTTCCTAAGCCCTTTTTTACAGATGAGGAACTTGAGGTCAAAGAGAGTAAATTTTCTGCTCACAGCCACAGAGCTAATAAATATGAGAAGTCACGAGAGCAATCAAGTTTCCTCAACTCCAGCCTGATGCATTCTCCTTCCTGGCATGCTCCCTCCCCTGTGACTACAGAGAACAGAACTGTAGTAGTAGTTTTTGTTAAATTTGTAGCCACCTAGCATCATTTGAACACCCTTCCTACATCTGGAGAATGTCCCCAAGGTAGAGGTAAGACCTCATCCAGCCCTCCTGGAAGTGAGGGCTCAGGCTCCTGTCTGGGCTTTGCTGATAGGCGAGGGGTGTGAGACGGTGGGCACAAAAGGAGGAGGGAAGGAGACAGAAGTAGCAGAGCTGCTGACATTCGATCCCAGCAAGCTGGGGTGTCTGTGCTAAGTGATGGCTGCAAGGCTGTCTTCACTTGTCCTAGTCCAGTGCTTTGGTCTTGGCACTTGGCACTCGCTACATGTAGTTCTCTGAAACTGGCTAAAATGGACTCTGCTTTTTGCAACTAAGAATCCTGAAGCATATCCCACCTATCCACACACTTAGCAGATATGCCTAGAAGCTATATTCAGAGTAAAGAGACCTTCTGCGTGAAACTTCACTATGAATCATAGGATACAGTTCTTATCTATCTATTTAAGTCCATTTTTTTTTTAATCTAAGTGGTTCTTTTCTATTAAAAAGACGATGGTGGGACTCCTGCACTTAAAGCAGTATGTACTGAATTGTCAAAAGCCTCTTTACAGAAAAAAATAAGAAGATGGCAAAGTAAAAAGCAATACCAAAATATCCTTTCCCCAAAATCTAACAACGGAGCAAAGCTGCTGCCAGGCCTCTGCACCACACAGCAGGTCCTCATAGCCCCCAGCTCTACTCGCCTTGGAAGCAGGAAGCAAGGGAGAAGCAAGTAAATAAAATCCTGAACAATCTCCCTAACAGCCACCAACTTAGAGAGGAGCAGAAGGGAAACAGCTGAAGGTAACTTCCAGAGACTAAACAGAATTTTCCCTAACACCTCCATGTCATCCCAGAGATTTAAAAAATGCTGTGACTCCTGCAGACAGGAAAGTAAAAAACTCTTTTTCCTATGGTTACAGATGGGGAATGTTTAAACACGACAATGTAAAAGCACAGTCTTCTGAACTGGACAGGATGGAGTGGGAAATGGGAAGATGGACAAATGCATTCATTTCCTCACGTGTCTTAGAGGGGAGCCACGAAGATAGGGCCGAACATTGGTAAACCTAGAAATAAGAGCGTTCAGGGTGGTCTGTAAAGATAAAATATAACAACAGCAAACAAACAAACAAAAAACTAAAAATAAGAATATGAAAAATAAAACTCAGGAGATAGAAGGGAAAATGTGGTGGGGTGCTTAAGATTTTATCCATTCATTTGTCAGAAAGAGAGCGCACAAGCAGGGGGAGCAGCAGAAGCAGAGGGAGAAGCAGGCTCCCCACCAAGGAGGGAGCCCTACCCAGGGCTCCATCCCAGGACCCCGGGATCATGACCCTAGCAGAAGGCGGACGCTTAACCAACTGAGCCACCCAGGTGTCCCTTTTTTTCACTTTCATAAATGACAACAATTTAAGAATTGCTAAACTAAGAAATAGAACGTTGTATATAATAAATACATAGGTTTAAATGAGTAACCATGGGGAAAACTACAAGCAGACTCTTAATAATCCAACATAGGGGACTGGGAAGGGAAATGCCACATAGACACACCCAAATTAACAAAAAATAAAAAAGACAAAGAAAAACAGGAAAAATGCACTTAAAAAGATAAACCATCCAGGGTGATAAAATTGCTATCTGTGATAGCAAGTGCAGATGACACATTAGTGTTATTGGCAAATGACTGGATGTACACCCAGAAAGTACAAGAGAATCCAATTTTAAAAACTATTAGAAATAGAGTATTTAGTAAACTGACAACTTACAAAATGTAAAAATATCTTCTCTTCCTATAAATAAACAAAAACAGACAACATGGGCTGAGAAGAGCTCATTGACAATAACGCCTGGACAGAATGGCACAGCAGGGAACTGACGTAAGCAGACTGGGCTGACCGTCTATGCAGAAAACGTGACAGTAACACAAAAAGGAAAGGAAATCCTTGCAAAGGAAGATCCAATACTGTAAAGTTATTAATTAATTCTCCCGAAATTAATTCATAAATTTACTGCAAACCTGTAAAAATACCAAGAGGCTCTGGGAGTTGTTTGGAACTTGACAAAATGATACCAATGGTAAATCTGAAAAAACAAACATGTGACAATTACCAGGCATGGCAGCCTGTGCTTTCTTATGACAATGCCTAGAATACTGCCAATCCCACCTGCTTTTTTATAGCGTGACCTTGGCCTCCCCTCCCATCCAGACTCAGGGGCTCTGTCCCTCCCTCCTTGAACGCGGGCATGCTTGTAACTGCTTCGACCAATAGTGTACAGAGGGAATGACACCACAGGACTTCTGAGACTAGGCTAGAAAAAGCCATCAGCTTCCACCTGGTGCTCTTGGGACACTTACTCTGAGGGGAAAGCCATAATGTAGGAAGTCCAACCACTCCAAGACCACAAGGCTGAAGAGGCCACAGTAGGCCCCATGGCTGGGCTCCCAGCTGCCAGGAAAAATGGCCAACATGTGAGTGAGCACATCCAGCGCAGTCAAGCCTTCAGATGACTCCAGCCCCAGCGGACATTTGACACAATCGCATGGGACAAGAATCACCCCGCAGAACCTGTCCAACTTCCTCACTGAAAAACTCATGAGCAAAATAAAATGCATGTTTTCAGCTGCTAGCTTTGAGGATAATTTGTTATGCAGCAAGAGTAACAGGAATTGCAAGTAAATTCTGTGAAAAAGAACAAGAAAAAAAAGAAAGAACCAAGGAGGGAGCAGCCCTATCATATTTTAAAACATAATGAATCAAAGTCATTCATTAATTCATTTAACAAATGTATAGTGAGTGCCTACAGGTCCACTGCCAACCAGGCTTTAGAGACACAATGGTATACAAAACGCTTATCTTTATGGGGTTTAGATTTTAGTGACACAGACAAACAAATTTAATTTCAGGTCATACTGGGTACTTTGAAGGAAAAGAAAAATCGAGACAACAGAGCAGGAAACACTCAGAACAGGGTGGTCAGCACAGGCCTCTCCAAGGACTTAACAGTGGAGCAGAGACCACTGAAGGGTTTGGGGCTTTCTCACTTTCTGATGCCGGGTTTGCAAACTGTGCTGCCTGTTTTGGGGGGCAATTCACAAAATATACGTCAATCTAAAATGCATGTACCCCTCAACCTAGAAATTTGTTGGCTAGGAAATGCCCTGCAAAGATTTCTTCCTCAAGCCAGCATACACGTTCAAGTATGTTTTCACAGAAATGTAAATCACCACAGTGTGGGATCAACAGGAGCTTATTAAATAAATTATGTTGTAGTCATTCAATAGGGCACCGTGAAGATTTCAGAAAAAGCAGATGAGCCATATACACAAAGAGATACATGACAATAAAAAAGAGAACAGTACACATAGCATCTCTCCCTCTGACTCACCCTCGGTCTGAAAGAAACCCTCTTTCCTCAGGAACACCTCTGGGGAGAGGAAGAAGGCTGTGACTTCTCATTTTGTACCTCTCTGAATCACTTTTTCCAACAAGCTCCTGTAAAAGTTTCCCTTTTGTCTGATAAACGCCCACAGGGTTTCTCTGGGCTGTGACAGGTTCTCTCCAAAGAAAGAATCAAGGTTGCCAGGACGGTTTGTTTTCTCTTTGGGGAGTCTCTGTACTTTCAAAAACTAACCCCATAGGTTTTAAATTAAAAAAAAAAAATTAAGAAGAAAAGCTCTAACAACAAAATATGAGAAACTGTGTTCAGACACATTCTATGTCTCGTTAAGTATAGGAAAACCTACAAAACCCCACTGCAGACACCACCAGGATGAGTGACACCAGCACTTCCAGGCCAGAGTGACACCACTGCAGTTATCCGGAACCACGCTGGTCATCTGGTTCTCCACCCATTCTCAGATCCCCCACTCCAGCCAAGCTCACACTTGCCCAATCAGCTCAGAACGGGAGAAGAAAAGATGCGCACCAAGCCCTCCTGATTTACCCCACTGAGGGCAGCCCACTTGTCCAACGTTTCCTCTTTCCAGAGCTTGTATGATGTGGGTGGCCCCGAGTAGGTCAGTCACACCCCTGGTCACAAATGGAACAATTCGTTCTTCACCCCCGCCTTTGCCCTCACTCCCCTTCACAGCGCCCCCAGATCCCTGACATGCACATGATGGCTTCCCCACCACCCCCAAAAAAGGAACTACTTTTGCCAAGAGTAATAAAAACATTTACTCTGAGTCTTTCTTGCAAGATCTTTCAGGGTGCCCACCAGGCTGACTCCTACACATTTCCACCTCCCCCACCTTCTCCAGTTTTCCTGTCGCTATCACCATGTCTTCTTCTATTCAAGGCTCTGTCCTCTGACGTTCTCTCTCCCCTGGCTTCAGCCCTACACAGGCGGCTCCCCAGTCCCACACCTGGATGTCAGCTCCCCACATGGAATGCTGTGAACATTCACTCTTGTCAGCCACTCCCAGCGTGACTCGGGAAGCTGTGCCATCATAGGGCACAAAGTGGGACACCCGGCTCAGGCCCCAGAGTCCTCCATCCCATGACCAAAGGGCTGGCTGCTCGCCCCTGAACACCTGGGAGTGCATCACACACAGTGTATTCCTTCCTCTGAGCTTACAAGTTTGCGTGCAAATAACCTACCCCTTCCTCACCATGAGCAAGCCAGCCATCAAGTGCTTTTTCTTCACTTATTAATAAGAACACAAATGTAAAAGATTAGTTTCTGCCAGGAAGCTCCTCGTCACACCTGCAGGCACCAGCCCCATGCCCCCCCCCACTCCCACCCACCACCCTCCACGTAGGTCCCCATGTTAAGGCTTCCTGTAGAGTGAGCTCCGACTGGGCTTCCCAGAGCTCTTTAAGGCCAGCAGACTTAGATCAACACCACCCTAGGTGACCCTAACTGTGACTCTCAGGGAGCAAGGGTGGGGTTTTGGTTTCTTTCCCTAAAAGCCCGGAGCCACATACAAACGGATCTACCCCATTCCCAGCAACCAGTTTCACAGTCAAGGGTCACGAGGAGCAAAGCAGAAATGGAGTCAGACACACTTCCCATCACTGCCCCCCCAACAGTGTCCCCAAATCCACCCCCATCCTTGCATCTAGGTAATTAAGACAGCCCATTCAAGAGACTGCGGATAGAATAAAGCTGCCCCTCAGGATCCAGGGTCTCCATGTGACACTCAGGAGAGGACTACTTTCTACCCACACCCACTTAACGTTCACCTCGACGGGCAGGGTGTAGCACTCACTGGGGGCCAAAGGGGAATAAATCACAATTCGTTTACAGGATCTGCAATGTCAGTATACCCGCAGGGACCTTGTTCCCCTGCTTGGACCATTAGACAAGAGCCCATTCCCTCCTCATGCGCCACCCAAACAACCAAGTTCCTACCGCTCCCCCCTTACCTGAGAACCCAGAAATCACGGCCCAGCCCTGCCATGCCTAGAAATCTGTGCCCACTGCTTTTATGTATTTTAGAATGTTGAATGTTATGCTGTTAATAGGCTTGGATCATCTGAATGGGTAAAATGATGACTTTCTACATTTTTACTTGTCCGTAGTGCAGTCTGGTTTAGAAACAGAACTCGGCTTTGGGCCCCACTTTCCACAGATGATAAAAATCAGTCTCAGAAAAGGCGTTCTTCGGGTCATGCCACACACTCTTCTTGAACACCCACCTGTGCCAGGTGGTGAATGGTCCTTGTAAATTCACCCAACCCCGAAAGGTGGAGGTGGGTGCAGAGGCTTCTTGAAAAATGAGCAGAGGAGAGGGGAGAGGGAGTGCGGGGCGGGGGGAGATACTCAGAGGACAGCAGGCTGCCACCTATGTGATTTGTCCCTCCCTGCTCAGCAGCCTGCTGAAGCCATCCCACTGGGAGAACGGTTCTGTGGTTTCCCATGCCTGGGAACTGCGGCTCCTGCCTGGGCATCCAGGTCCACCGGTGGAACGGGCAAAGCACCAGGGATCTCCAAACACATTCAATCCATTCACAGGAGAGGGCGCAGGCCCATGGGACCAGTGCCACTCCCCAGGGCCCGGGCTCACTACATGCCCTCCCCCTTATGTACAAGACCAACCTCGCCCACCACCCCACTTCCATTCTTTGCAGCACATCCCACCCAACCTTCCCCCCAGGTGGAGCTTCTTAGACGATCTCAATCTACAAAAGAGGAAAAGAGACCACTCACTCCTCATGGGAGAGCTGCAAGGTGAAAATGAGTTAACGTGTAAAACCTGTAGGATAGCGTCTGGCAAAAAAAAAAAGCAAGCATTCAACACATGTTAGCTCTTTTTTTTTCTTCAGGATTTTATTTATCTATTTGACGGAGAGAGCGAGAGAGAAGGAGCAAGCAGGCAAAGCAGCAAGCAGAGGGAGAGGGAGAAGCAGACTCCCCGAGGAGCAGGGAGCCCTACAAGGAGCTCCATCCCAGGACCCTGGGATCATGACCTGAGCCAAAGGCAGATGCTCAACCAAGTGATCCACCCAGGCGCCCTCACATGTTAGCTCTTGAGGTTGTTCTGATTACAGCTTCCATAATGCAGGCATAGTGGGCCCATTCTATGGGCACTCACCTGAGAAGGGGTCCTCAGAACTGGAAAATGGGGCCTGTGCCACTCTACTGGGCAGACCTGTATTCCGTCTGGCTGAAGCCCGGCTGTATGTGCGGCTCATCATCCTCAGCCCATTAGAATGTAAACAATCTTCATCCCTCTGTTTCTCCCACTACCCAGACCCCCTCCAGATTTCTGCACTCTATTCACCTCCTGCTGCTGTTGTAACAGTTACCGCAAACTCAGTGACTGGCACAAGTGTATTATCTTTCAGATCCGGAGGTCAGAAGCACAAAATCACTCTCACTGAGCTGAAGTCAAGGTGTCCACTGGCTTCCTTCCTTCTGGAGGCTCGAGAAGAGACTCCATTTCCTTGCCTTTTCGGCTTTCAGAGGACGCCAGCATTCCTCAGCTCGTGGTCCTTTCCCACATCATCACTCTACCGTCTTGCTTCCATCGTCACCTCTCCTCATACTGACTCAGACTTCCTTCTTGCTCTGATCAGGATCCCTGTAATCACTCAGGCCTGCCCAGATGACCCAGGGTAAGGTCCTCATCTCAAGCCCCTTAACTTAATCACAGCTACAAAGCCCCTTTTACCACATCAGGCACACATCCACAGGCTCCAGGGATTAGGACATGGACATCTTTGGGGGACCATCTATTAGCCAGCCACACTGGCCTAACACGTTTGTCATATCCAGCTGTTCTCGTTCTGAATAGTTGGGTTGGTCCAAATTGCCTAATCCACCGTATTGGAACTCAGTATGACATTGCATATTCATTTTTAAAGATAACTCTGGCCAACGTGTGAAGGACAGACTTGGGGTGGGGGAACCAAAGTAGAAGTGGAGAAGCCAGTTAGGGGGCTACAGAAATATTCTGGGTAAGAGATACACACAGTAAGCTGAAGAATCAGCAGGACTCTGTGACCACCAAGATGCTGAGTTAACTGGTTTGAGGAACCGAGTGAGAACAGAGGAAAGGAAACGTGTGTGGAGGGGCGATGAGGAACTTTGGGTTGGGACATCCTGAATTTGAGGTGCCTGTGACATGTCCAGGTGCAGACGGGAAGGTGGCAGTGGGCTCTTTGGGGAGGAGGGAGGTAATGGTGTCAAGCGTGAAGAGCTCTGGGAGTGACAGAAGTGCCCCCCTAGTGCAGGGAGAGGGAACCTGGGCCAAGTAATGACCTGCTGTGAAAGGGAGCTCATTCTGCCCCTTCCCGCATCTTTTGGTCTCAGCCCTGCCCTCAGGGTGTCCTCTGTAGAGATGTCCCTCACAGGGCAATGCAACATGATCACTCCCACGGAGAGTGGCCTTGCCCCTCACGGCCTCAGCCCCCACCTCACCTCAGTTCTGGGTGATGCTGAGGGTCCTGATACTCGGCTACGGTCTTCACAGGCCCCAGCTGCGGACGGTCTGTCTATCCTATAGCCTCATCAGATGAATATCTTTGCCGACCACTGAGGCACCCTGATTCTCTCTCCTAGCTCCCTTTAACACATCTCACTCACATCCACACGGAAACTCCCAGAGGTCTTTATTCCACACACAAGCCATGGGAAATCCCAAGCCTAATCCTCTAGAGCAGAGGTCAGAAAACTATGGCCCTTGGGCCAAACCTGATCTGCTTTGTTTCTATGATCAAATTTTTATTAGAACATGGCCATTCATTTATGAATTGTCTAGGGCTGCTTTGGTGGGAGAATGGCAGAGCTGAATACCTGCAACATAGACTATCTGGCCCACAAATCCCTGGTGTAGACATTTCCTTCTCCCTTCTTCATAAGTGCTACCTAATGGGACCTGCACCAGGCTGGAGGATGTGGATGGTAATGGGACCGCCAGCCTGAGTGCTCATGTTTTTACTCACCCATCTGGCTTCTACCATGTGGAGTGGGCTGTTTTCATGTTAGGCCCCTTCTCAGTGACTCAAGAAGCTTCTCCTTGGGGACTCCCGACTCCTGCAAGCTCTTCCTTCCAGCCCCAGCAGGCTTTCTGCTCTCCTTCCGTCCTGCTTCCTGTTGGGTGGGAACTTCCCTTCCATCATCTCCTCTGTCCTACCAACATGGAGCATGAGGGTCAAAGAATTTCCAGGCCTTTAAGCTTTGTTCTCAGGGTATAAAGGAAGGCTCCTGGAATTTAGAGATTCCTTTTCACTTGCTACAAAGCGTGGTTTTCATGACTATAGTCTCTCTAGAGACTCAGCAAAGTGCTGGAACTCAAAGCTCAGTAATGAGTGTTTTGTTCTAGGGAGAGTACCCGTTATTCCCCCAAAGCAATGAATGTTCTTGAATGAATGGGTGGGAGAGCTGCAGGATAACATGATTTACGGGAAGTTAAAAAATGGGCCAATTTAAATTCTCAAAAATATTATTCTTGCAATAACTCGAGTGAGGTCCAGAAACTTTACACCAAGTGGTAGGAAGAGGGGTATGGAACAGGACTTGGAAAATGGGGGCAGGACTGAAGGAGAGCCAGCAGGACTTCGGCTCTGTTATCCAGTCTCAGACTATGTGAACTGCCTTCTGGTGTTCTCCTGCCAATGCGTTTAATTTGGGTGGAAGAGGAGAAAGAGAAGACCATTTATAGTAATGGAAAAAACGTTAAGATCAGTTACTGGCAGAGGAACCAGAGGGAAGGGTCTCCAATCCAGGGATCCAGGAGAAAAGGCCTGAGAGAGAGATAAGCTCATTTGCATGATGAGCCCCCAGACCACAGGTCCCAAGAGGAAAAGCAAGAAACGGGACCCACAGCAGGTAACTCAAGGCCATCTGCAGAACTACAGATGGAACGTCAGGCCCCCAGACCCCTCTGCCCTCACCCCAGCACTTCCAGGACTGGTGTGTGTTTGCAGGCAGAAACCAAAAGAAGTGAGCTTTCTGCCTCGTCCATCTCCAAAGAGAGAAGTCATGCTCCAGAGCCGAAGCTCTTCAGAGTAGCCCAAGATAAGGAGGAGAGGCCGCTAGCCTCGTCACAGCCCAAGGGCTCAAAGGAATAGCTTCCAGGTGATATGTATGCCTTGTCCGCGTCCAGAGAGAGCAAAGTCGGGCTTTCATTTGACGGGAGAACAGGAAAAGAGATGAAAACATGGCAAGCACCTCTTTTAACCAACTTTCACATTCCTTACATTATAAACACCATAGGACAACCAAGAACCACCACACCAATAAGAAAACTCAAACACGCAAAAATAGGCAGATTTAGAAAAATAAACAGACTGACCCTAGAGCCAAGAGAACTCAAGGGTAAGAAGAAAACTGATTTTACTTAATTCCAACAAGTACCCTGACGTAAAAATGAAAAACCAGAAAGGAAGACCAATGTTAAGAAAAATCAGTGAAAAAGATGAAAGAGATCGTCACAATTTTCATTATGATTGCTGGGTAAGTACAGAGTTAATCTCACCCGGTCTGTTGCAACCTCTGCTAGTCTCCAGAGAGACTTGGAACCACAGGCGCAGACAGTTAGCCAAACCAGAATGAAATGCACCAACTAGCAATTAATGTCAACCTCTGCTAGGGTCCCAGGCTGACCCGGGCAACCCGCACCAACTCATCAGACTGCTTATACAAAATGTTCAGACTGATGGTTTGCACTTGGCTTCTCTAGAGTTTTCTGTTTTGAACCTGGCTGTGTAGCCTGGCTTTGGCTACGTGACCGGAAAGGGTAGAAAAGATGCACTTTCAGGTAAGACTGTTGCTCTCAAATATCATGACAGTTCACAAAAGCACATCCTGTGCTACAGAGTAAGGACCCCGGGAGCTGACCCCGGGGTGGCCCAGAGCTCTCTGATATTTGCTCATGCTTCTTTCTCCTGCTGCACTGAACTCTCCCTTCATTAAAGCCTTCCCCAGGTACACCCTGCAGTCTCGAGAATCCTTTCAATTGTCCAGCCCTGTGTCAATGGCTGCAATTCTTAAAATTTCCACAGATGATCCAGAAGCTGAAGCTGAAGAAATCTCTCAGATGACAAAGCAAAAGGCAAAGACATCTAAAACAAAGGGAGGACAAGCTGAGGAGCCTAGAAGATTAACACAGGTCAAACATCCAGTGAACAGGAGTTCCATAAAAGAACACAAAAAAACTGAGATGCAGAAATAATCAAAGAACCAGATTTCCAGCATTAAAGAAGGGATTCATTGAATGGCTGAGACCCTTCACTAAATACTGCAGAGTTATCAGAACACCCAAGAACAAAGAGTAGACCCTAGAAGCTCCCAGAAGGGAAAAACTGGGTATACTGCCAACAAAATAAGCCAGATAGGCATTGGACCTCTGTCCATTGACATTAGACAGGAAGACAACTGTGTGCCTGCCACCAAAGAAATAACAACAGAAAGGCTGAAAATAACTTTGAGGAAGGAATGGGGAAGGCAGGAGCTGAGGGATGGATTTTTTGCATTTCAGTCTGTACCCTTCCATGCTATTTGAATGGGAATTTTCACAAAATCAGATAGCTAATACTTTTGCCATCACCATAAGAATCCCATCACCATCAAAAAACATAGAGGAATGTGTGCTTTCAAGAGAACATGCGCCTCCAGGGCTGTTTCTCCACAAAGAAACATTGTTTCTCTTTCTCCTAAACTCTGATTCCATTCCCCTCACCTGAGAGGTGCCATCTGGATTACACTTCAACAGCCACTGGTAGAACTCTTGAAGTCCCTGGGCAGTGCCTTGCTCAAGGGGGTTCCCGGCTCTTTGTGTTCTTTTGTTTGTTGTTGTTGCTGTTATTGTTGATTATATAGCAACAAAAAATAAAAAGTATCATGGACTATATATTTTTTCAAAGAGAAAGTCAATCTTGGAAGAAGCTATTTACCACCAGTTATGACATATCTAAGCCTCCATTAATCCACTTCTTAGGTGTTATTTCCTGTCAAGAAAAAAAGAGTGCGCACTGAGCCTCACCCCTTTCTCGTGGCACCAAAAGGCAGTGGAGGGCATGGAGAGAGGACATGAGGGACACGGATGCTGAATCTGATAAACTGGCAGGTGAAAAGCAGATGCTGCGCTCCTTTGTCTTTCTCTGAGTCTGGGTCAAAAATCAGCGTCCAAAAAGGTAGTGAGTGTCCCTTTGTGAATAGCTGAAAAGAACTCTGTGGGGTATCACTGAAAAAGAAGCATGTTTTTTCTTAAATCAGGTGATTCTGATGAGTATATGCTCTTTGTGGCTAAGTAGCTTATTAACATGTTAAGTAGGTGTCATTATCACAGTACTTTCAAATTTTGCTGAGGGTTCCAAATCTCCATTTTAAAATCACCGTCCAAGTTCACTATCACATTTTTCATCATGGATGAGAAGCCAACACTTCGCTTATAATTAGATAACTTCAGTATTTTTCAAATAAAAATTTACTTTTTCATGAATTTCAAATTTTCTACATGTTCTCTATAAAAGAATGTGCTTAAATTTGAAGGACTTATTTTAGAACAATTAAATTTCATGCCTAGGTGGTAGATAATTGAGTCATAGTCTCTAGTAGCTGCTGACACAAAAGAAGTCATTTGTTTACATTTGCCATGCACTGAATACTTGACTGAACATCCCCCCCAAAAATGCCAGTATCCTCAATTCCTGTAGGCTCCTTAAGTCACTGTTCACTTCACTATACTCTACCTGTTAAGGAAAATACAGTGTTTTTGTCAACAGTTAGATGTAGAGGAGATAAAAGCAGGCCATGATTACAAATTGAAACTATAATTCCAAAACATGGTATCAACGTCAGGTCAGTTAAAGTGCCTAAATGCAGAAACAGAATTCAGGTTGCCTGAACCTAGCCTGAACCTAGACATGGTGGCGACCGTGGGCCTGGAAATCAGGCCTTCACTGGAAATCACATATGGTGTCTCAAAGAAAGGGCCCAGGGCTACCCCAGGTGGTCACATGGTCAGACACTCCTACAGAGCCTCCAGAAAAGCTAACAGGAGCCATTACATACACTGCCCCAGTGAGAAACGCAAAGTGGTTTCTCCAAGGACAGAAGGTGTCCTCCCTTCATCAGGCAATGTTCTCAGTGCCTGTGGAGAACCAAGGAGGGTGGGTGCTGGGGGCCGAGAGGAAGCCCTACCCTAGCTTTCGTGGTGCCTATCCACATCTCTCTTTCTGTTGCTGTCACCCTGACACCAGCTCTGTGAGGATCAAGCGCCTCACACATGGTTAGAATTCATCAACAAATACAGCAACAATATCAAGTAGTCTAAGAAACCATCATGGGCTTTATTACATTTTCTTTACTCTTCAATAAAACCACAGGATATGGTACTTTTTGACCTTTTCAAGATTCAAATTCAAAATTCCCCAGTAAAAGACTGAAGTATGAAGCAAAAAAATATTCTCCCTCATGCATTCAAAGTATATATACTATGTAATGTTCAAAATCTACTTCCTTTTGAACTAGCCTTTCAAATTGAACCAGGGACAGAGAAAGGTTCCAGAGATTTCTTCCGGAGGGGCTGCTGGGCAAGGGGTAGGAGCTGGTGGAACTGAGGGGTAGGAAGGGGTGAAGAAACCATTCGGCTTGAATGAAAAGGATGGTAATCATATCAATCATTTAATCTGGTAGGCTATTAGAAAATTCAGATTGGGGCGCCTGGGTAGTATAGTTGATTAAGCATCTGACTCTTGGTTTTGGGTCAGGTTGTGGGGTCAGGTCATGACCTCAGGGTCATGGGATTGGGCCCTGCATTGGGCTCCATGCTCAGCACAGAGTCTGCTTGAGTTTCTCTCTCCCCCTCCCTCTGCCCCTCCCCCGCCTCTCTCTCTCTCTCTCTCTCTCTCTCTCTCTCTCTCTCTCTCTCTTTCTCGCTCTCAAATAAATTTTTTTTTAATTCAGACTGATGGGGCACCTGGTTGGCTCAGTCAGTAGAGCATACAACCCTTGATCCCAGGGTTGTGAGTTCAAGCCCCACATTAGGTGTGGATAATACTTAAAAAAAAAAATTAAATCTTTAAAAAAAAAAAGCAAATTCAGATTGAAATAGATTGTCCAAGATGAAAATATAACCACCAGAAGAAGGGAGAAGCAGAGGAGAGGAAGGTTGGAGAATGGAATAAAAATCAACTTGAGAACAGATATTTATACAGCCATGTACACAGCATTATTCACAGGAGCCAAGAAGTGGAAGCAACTGAAGTGTCCACTGAAGGGTGAATGGATAAGCAGAATATGGTACATATATACAACAGAATATTATTCAGCCTTAAAACGAAAGGAAATTCTGTCAAATGCCACGACATGTATGAACCTTGTGGAAATTATGCTGAGTAGACTAAGCCAGTCAGAAAAAAGACAAATATTACATGATTCCACTAACATGAGGCAAAATGTTTCCTACTGAGTGCAACTGAGGTAAAGGGTGCAGGGTGGCAGCTATGATGGCCAGGGGCTTAGCTAATGTCCAAGCTGGAAGGAAAGTCAGGCTCTCTGTTCCACAAGAGGTAGGGAAAGCCGGAACTGAAATCAAAGTATAAAGCTACCACCCTCAAAGAACGAACATTCAATAAATTTCTGGCATGCACACGATGTAGGAACTCTGAAGCAAGTAAATTAACAGAAAATTTGGTCCTGGAAAATTTGGTTTTGGGGAAAAAAAAAAAGTTTTGCAAAGCCTCTCCAAAGGAACAAAAGCTCATCTGACTACATGAGGATGCCACAGCAGAAGAGCACTAAAGATGAGCTCAACCCCTCTCCCCCTAAAAAACACTATGACAAAATATATAAGGAAACCAGATCACCCACCCAGGAGCAGACAACACACAGGAATAGTCTACAGAACTTCTAGTAAGGGAAACACCAAATGCCAAGGTATATAAAACAATTTTTGCTTAAATTTACTAAAGACATAAAAGAGAGAATCAAGACCTTAAGAAAAAGACAAAGTACTATGACAGAAGAAGAAAAGGCAAATTTAGAAAAGACCAAAATAGAACCTTTAGAAATACAGTCATTGAGATCAGAATCTCTCAAAGGACAGGTTCAATAGCTGATAAGAAACGGCTAAAAACAGAGCCTGTGAAATGGAAGAAACATAAGGAAGTTATTCAGACTGTGGCACATAAAGACAGACTTAGACAATCTGAACAAAAGGAAAAGGGACAGGCAGGATAGAAGGAAGTCCAAGAAACATACAGAAAGACAAGATCAATCTTCTGACTCAAATAGCTTAACTCCAGAACAGGATTGTTAAATCCACATTCATTGGAAGTGCAGTCCATCATGTCAAAAAGATAACCTTTTTTTTTTTAAAGATCTTATTTATTTATTTTGACAGAGAGAGAGAGAGAGAGACAGCAAGAGAGGGAACACAAGCAGGGGGAGAGGGAGAAGCAGGCTTCCCTCCAAGCAGGGAGCCGGATGCGGGGCTCGATCCCAGGACCCTGGGACCATGACCTGAGCCGAAGGCAGATGCTTAACGACTGAGCCACCCAGGCGCCCCTCAAAAAGATAACCTTTAAAGCAACCCAGGAAAAGGCAGATTTCTCACAAGCAGACTCAGCAAAATTTCTACAAAATCAGAGGCCAGAAGACATCCTCAAAATACTGAGGAAAAATAACCATCAACTTAGAATTCTACACCCAGATCAACAATCTTTCAAAAGATAGAGTGAAACAGAGAATTTTTTTCAGACAAACAGGCATTCACAAACCTTCACTGAAAAAAATTACTAAAGACACCTTTGACTAAAGAAGAAATTTGAACCCCAAGGAAGTAACAGGATATAAGAAGCAACGACAAGCAAAGAAACTGATAAATATGTGACTCAATCAAGAAAAGGTGTTGACTAGGGATGCCTGGGTGGCTCAGTCGTTAAGCATCTGCCTTCTGCTCACGTCATGATCCCAGGATTCTGGGATCGAGCCCCGCATCGGGCTCCCTGCTCTGCGGGAAGTCTGCTTCTCCCTCTCCCACTCCCCCTGCTTGTGTTCCCTCTCTCGCTGTGTCTCTCTCTGTCAAATAAATAAATAAAATCTTTAAAAAAAAAAAAAGGGTGTTGACTATAAAAATTACAAGGATAATGAAAGTCTCTAAGGTTGTTGCAATTTTTTTTAAAAAGGCAGGCGTGATGACACTAATACCAAAGTGGGATCTAATACCAATAGCTCAGAACAGAACAAAGATGTACACTATGTTATGACAAAAGATATCATCAATAAATAAGGTGTAGTCATAAACACTTACACAAAAACAACATCAAGGCAAAAAACGTAAAGCAAAGTCATGGAAATACAAGAATGTAAAACATAAAACAGAGGGGATGACTTTAACATACCTGTGAAACAATGTAACATATCACACAGGCAACAACAACAAAAAGATTTAACTTTGAAAAAATTAACAATTTACTGATGATTTTTTAAAACTGCTAAATTACAAAAAGAAACTTTGCAAGCCACATTGACTATCATTAGGTAAAACAAGAAATCAGTAACAATGACATCCAACTTCCACCTCTCAAAAAAGACTATCTGCAGGGCACCTAGGTGGATCAGTGGGGTAAGTGTCTGCCTTTGGCTCAGGTCATGATCCTGGAGTCCCAGGATCGAGTCCTGCATTGGGCTCCCCATTCAGCGGGGAATCTGCTTCTCCCTCTGACCCTCCCCCCTCTCATGTTCTCTCTCTCTCAAATAAATAAATAAAATCTTTTAGAAAAAAGACCATCTGCTAATTAAGAAAAATAATTTTACAGAAGCCCAGGATCAAGGAAAGATCAAAATTAAAATTATAAACATCTAAAAATTAATGTAAATGGGAGAACTCTCTATTGAAATCAATGTGCTATAAATATACCTACACTCAATAAAATTTTAACTGTAATTGCTTTTATTATAAAAAAATGAATATGTCAAATATGCAACTGACATATCAGTTACATATCACAAATCTACTAAACTAAGAAAATAACACAGAGGAGGAATGTATAAGGATAAAAAGTGGAAATTAATGAACTAGAAATGGTTATAATAGACAGCCAGTGACAATTCTTAGTAGAAAAAAAAAACCAAAAGCCAAAATTCGCTGAAGAACACAACGTGAATAGACCAATATGTAAGACAATTAAGTTATTGAGAATCTATCACTTAAAAAAAAAATCTATCATTTAAAATAGGCACTTTACAGACTTTACAGATGAGCTAACTTACAAAGATCTTTCCCATGCTAGTCTACAGAAAAATATGGAAAGCTCACCAATTTATATTACAAAGCCAGCACAACTTAGCAAAACTAAAAATAGTGTATGCTAGTGCACATGCATGAACAAACTCCAGACCAACTTTATATATGATTATAGAAGCAAAAATCTTAATATATTAACACATGGATTCCGACACTATATTAAGTGAATAAGTGATAAGGTTTATTCCAGAAATCCAAGGATAATTCAATGTTAGGAAATCTATCAACATACTTCAGTATATCAATTACTGAAGGAGAAAAACCAAGGGACGATATAAATATATGACTAAAAACATCTGAAAACTTCATCAGTCATCCTTCAAAAGAATTCTAAACAGAAGTGAACAACCTAAGTGTGACTTTTAAATTCCTACCTTGAATACTAGATTGGAGAGTAGACAGGGAAGAATATTTATAAGGAACATCTTGGGCACAATTGGCAAAAGTTGAATTTGGACCATAGATAACAGTGTTGTGTCAATGTTAATTTCCCAACTTTTATTATTGCCCTGTGTTTATGTCATGCCCTTACAAGGAAATATACACTGAAGTATTCAGGGGCAAAGAGGCATGAGGTCTGCAATGTCCTTGCAAGTGATTCAGAAATAGTATGTAGACGGATGCATTACTGATGGATCAGTTGATCAATAAGAAGTTTGGGGGTCTGGAAATGATAAAGCAAATGAGGCAAAAAAATGTTAATAATTGGTGAATTATTAACATACCCTAGGTTAAGGGTAAGGGATTCTTTGGACTTTCCTTGTAACTTCTCCACATGCTTGATAGTGTAGCAAAATTTAAGTAATCAAAATTACCTATCTACTAAGAAATAAAAGCAAACCTCGGACAAGACATGAATGTTTCCTTTCATACTCTCCTTTGACATTACGAAGGTTTCAATCAATGCAATAAGTAAAAGAAATAAACACTAGAACACAAATATCGAAACATGAAGAATACTGAATATGAAGAAACAAAATTATTTATAGGTGATATGAATATAGATATGAAAAGCCCAAACTTACTTAAAAATAGAGTAAATAGGAAAATTTCTAAATAAGAGAATAAATAGTTTCTCTGTAGAGGAGTAGTGAGTACTGTTAAAATGTTAACCAGGAGAAGCAAAATATGAAGAGAGCATTATATTGTATCATGAACAAGCAGCAATATATGAATTCCACCTTGTCTGTCCACCTGCTTTCCCTTTATTTGAAATCACCTGGTATATCTTTTCCAGTCTTTTTTTATTTTTAGCCTTTCCAGCTTTTTTTATTTTTAAGTCTATCTCTGGATCTTGCTTTGTTAGTCAACCTGAAAAAGTTTTTTAACTAGGTTAATTAAGCCCATTTACATATATTAATACAGTCTATATATCTGGCATCAGCTTTGGCAGATTTTTTAACCTTACATTTAAAACACCTACATGAATACACGAAGTCTTTTGGTATGTGGGCTGCAGTCTCTGCTTGCTTGTTCTCTCTCTCTGCATTTCTTTAGGTATGCAAGAAGGATCTAGGTTCTAGTTACTACTTTTCTATTAGTACCTTGTATAACCCCCTCGGTAAGATCTTCTTTTGGATAGTATCACCTCACGACTATGAGCAATAATGCAAGTAGCTAGTAAATGCCTCTTCCTCTCTCCCTTACTCTTCTCAAACCATCAATTTGAGTCCCTAGTATTCATTCGATGCTAATATTTATAGTCTTAAAAAACCTAAATAAACTTAACCTTCTCCTCCTTGCTTTGTCAGCTTCAAGAGACATCTTTTACATCTAGTTAATTTAACCAATGTGACAAGGAGCTTATTCTGCTTCCCCCTTACTCTCCCCTCATCTCCTGCCATTTATTTTTTTAGCTGTATAATTCTATATAATCAGAGCACATAACGCTTACGTATTAATTTGGCCCCTACTGTCATGTTTTAGTTTTATAGTTAAAAACAGTCAATGTTCACCCCCTAAAATTTATGAAAATTGTTGCCAATCATCTTATAGTTTTCTGAAGTTTATTCTCTAGCAGACTCCTCATAGGTGCAATATTCCCAGAGTTCTTGCAAATTCAAAACTATGCATCTGTGGTCTTTGTATTTAAAGGACAATTATCTGAATATAGGATGTCTGACTCACACAGTGAGCATATTAAAAACATTGAGGTTCCAGTTCCAGGTAGAGTAAGCAAGCATACATTACCCTGTGTCTCCCACCAATTGCAGCTATAAGACCTAATAGAATGCATAGAATAAACAGCTTGAAAACTCTGAAAAGTGAAATAGCAGTTAGACGAAGGAAGAACAATACAATTCAAAGTACCACCAAATAGGCAGTAGTTTATCATTTTTCCCTCTACAGCGTCCCCCAGCCAAAACTCAACATAGCCTGAAACCCAAAATTGAGCATTCATGCAGACAGAAAAAGCCCAGAAGCCCTCCAGTTCTGGCTCAAGGATTTGGAAATAGGTTTCCCGGTGCCAAAAGACAGTAAGGCAATCCCCATTGTTTTCTTGTTTGGATTTCTTTCTCTTCTTTCTCTCACACCCCAGTCCCCCAAGCAATATCATAGCAGCGAAAGGAGCAGGCAAGGCATAGAAGAATCTTCCTCTCTGATGGCAGGAACTTGGTCCCAAGATAGGGCAAAACCTTGTTGCTGACTCCCTATCTGCCCTCCTCCTGCATGGCCTCTACCCAAATGTAAACACAGGAAGGAGGCAGCAAAGCAAGGTAAAGCTCTAGCCCTCTTGGAGGACTGGATAAGGGAAGCCCCAAGGAAACAGAAAACATCCAGGTCACAAGAGGGAGGAGCCAGGGAAAGAGATGCCCAACATGTATTTATGAACTCAGGGCTCATCCCCAAGGTGTGCAGGTGTTATGTACTACCTATCCTAAACAGAAAACACAAACTTTGGGAACAGACCTACAGGACAGATCACTGTCCAAGAGCCAGATGGGGACAGATCACTGTCCAAGAGCCATTGGGTGGCCCGCGTGCAGGACAGATGTGAACAGGACAGCAGAGACTTTGAAAACTGAAATGACATCAGAACCACCACCCACAGTGGGCTGGTCACGAGCTGTGATCTACACTCAAGAGGATGGCTTGCCCACTAAAACAAAAACATCAACATTCTCCCTGGGATTCAAACAATACCCAGAGACTCACAACATAGTATTCAACATGTCTAGGACACGATCCCAAATTACTCAGCATGCCAAGATTCAGGAAAATGTCAATTTCCATGGGAAAACGATGACAGATTTTGGAATTCTCAAACAAAAAGACTTTAAAGCAATGATGATAAAAATGCTCCAGGAAGTAAGGGTCACTGTTTTGGAAATGAATGACAAACTATAACCAAAAAGTAAGGAGGAAAAATAGGAGATATGAAGAAGAACCAAATGGGATTCTTTTTAAATGAGAAGATAATAAATATAATAAAAAACTCACTGGACAAGTTTAATGGCAGAATGAAGATGACAAGAGCAAATGTCGGTCACCTTCTCTGGCAACAACAATTTAAATCACCGTGGATTTCCACCAGAAAACATGGAGAATGGCTGGAACTGGACTATTTTTCAAGGCTGAAAGGAAAGAATTGCCAACCCAGAATTATATATCTAATGAAAATGCCCTTCAGGAACAGATGTGAGATAAAGGCATCCTAAGGTAAAGAACAACTAGACACAGACTTTTTAAAGTTCATACGGAAGAAGGGCCAAGGCACTTCTGAAACAGCAAAGAGTGTGGAGGGGCATGCCTCACCAGATAGCGAAACTCACCGTGAAGTTACTGTCACCAAAATAATGTGGTATTGGCTCTGTGATAGACAATTAAGAGAGTAAAACTGAAGAGAGCCCCAAAACTGAACCACACAGGAAATTTGTCTGAAAGCAAATCAAGTTAGGCCCTTTTTCCATACCAAATGCAAAATCCATTCTGGATAAGATAAAATTTGAATGGAAAAAATAAAATGAAAACATTAGAAGGAAGTTTAAAAAAAATCTGTGTGACCTCTGTAATGATAACCCTCTTAAACTCAGAGAAAAGGACCCAGAAATTGTAAAAGAGAAAAAGAACAGATTTGACTACATAAAAAGTCCTTAAATCTTTTATATGGCAAAAGACACCAAAATTTAAGCCATATGAGAAGCAAGGATATTGCAAGAAAATACTTGCAACATATAATAAAGTAACCATGGAAATGCAGATCAAAGGAAAACAAGAAATATCTTTTCTTTTTCTCCCATCCAGTGAATAAAAATGTTAAGGACTGCTAACATCCTGGGCTGCTAAGAAGGTGGCAAAAGGGCACGTTATGAAATGCTTCTGTGGGTAGGAATGATCTTCTGAGGAAGTCAATCTAGCAATACCCAACAAAATTCTAAATTTGAATACCCTTTGACCAGCAATTCCACCTTGGGGAATCTATGCTCAAAAAACAAAAAACCAAGTACTAGCATCTAAGGTTAGATAAACAGCAATGTTTGTACACTGATACAACCAGAATATTCCCAACAGGAGAATAACTGAATAAATTATAATAATTCATACTATGGATTCTAACACAGTCATTACAAAGAATGGGGGTGATAATAATAATAATGGGTTATGGCTGGGAATATTTATTATATACTAAACTTACAAAGTCAGAGAGTATGGTATGTGGTATAATCTTTTTGTAAATTTTTTTAAAAGAAAAGAAATATATTCCACACATATACATAAATTCTAATGCTTTTGTGATTGTACAGGAAAGCATGGAAGGATCCCATTACCCAACACTGGTACAGTGGGTCGGGAATTGGGATAGAAGGAGGCATTGCTATTATGTTTTCTTTGTTACACTTCTATGTTTCAGTTATTGCAACAAGTATATATTGTTTTTGAAGTATGAAAAAATCCAACAGTGTTGCTTTTACAGAAAAAAAAAAAAAACATATACACACATACATACCCAGTCATGCAGTCGGCTCCCAATGACCATGTCTTTATCAATGTACGTCACTGGTCATGTGGATAATTCACAATGTGAATTTGTCTCTGATGTCCTGGGCCTTACAAAATTTTCAAAGAAACATAACGAAGCTGCTCTGCTAAAGGACAACCATTCAAGACCTGGCTCCATGAGGCTCTTAAAACTGTTCATACGGATCATCATCTCTCAAAATGGGCCAGGCATTCATCCAGGAGGGAGACGACCTACCTCCCAACTCCTAGCTGGGTGGCAAGGACCTGAGGCAGCAACACCATTTGAAGGTGGTCCGCAGATGGCTGAAACAGCAACTGCTCCCTCTGGCCAGACCTGCTGCCCCCCAACCCCCTCGCACCCCCTCTACCTCATCCCTCCACCCCCGCCTATCTCCAACTTTGCCAAGGTGCTCCCTAAACCTTACATATCCTTCCCGGATGCAACGCCTCTCCACATTTTTCTCGAATGTTCATCTCTGCATGCATGTTTTGTGTTTTTCCTAAGAAACAGGGGTGTGACCTCCTTGAGGAGCTTTACCTTTGACTCTTTACCACAGTGCTTTATTCTACCCTCTCTGCCTCTGCCTAAGGGGGACGATTAAAGTCTAAGGGCTAATGAGAGACGATGGACTCTGAAAAACAAACTGAGGTTTCTAGAGGGGAGGAGGTTGGGGGGATGGGTTAGTCTGGTGATGGGTATTAAAGAGGGCACGTTCTGCGTGGAGCACTGGGTGTTATGCACAAACAATGAATCATGGAACACTACATCAAAAACTAATGATGTATGGTGATTAACATAACAATAAAAAATTTTTAAAAAAAGTCTAAGGGCTACAAGTAATGGACTCTAACGTCAGAGCAACCAAGTTCAACCCTGACAGTGGCCACTTAGCTGGGTAACCTTGAGCAGGTGTGATGGTTAATTTTATGTGTCCGTTTGACTGGGCTAGAAGATGCCCAGATAGCTGGTAAAACATAGTTTCTGGGTGTGTCTGGGAGGGTGTCTCTGGAGGAGATTATCATTTGAAATCAGTAAACTGAGTAAAGATTGCCCTCACAAGGAGGGCAGGCATCATCCAATCCTTTGAGGACCTGAATGAACAAAAAGGCAGAGGAAAGGTGAATTCGCACCCTCAGGACTGGGTGAGCTGAGACATCCATCCTCTCCTGCCTTTAGATACCAGCAATCCTGGTTCTCAGACTTTCATTCTCCCACCAGGAATTACACCATTAGCCCCCTGGTTCTTGGCCCTTTGCATTCAGACTGAATAACACCACCGGCTTCCCTGGTTTCTCCAGCTTGGAGATGGCAAGATCATGGCATTTCTTGGCTTCCATGTCAGCCAGTTCCTCAAGTGAATGGATGGATGGATGGATGGATGGATGGATGGATGGATGGATGGATGGATGAGCAAGGTACTGGTTCTTTCTCTGGAGAACACTGACTAATACAGCAAGTTACCGACTCCCCCTCCATTTCAGTGTCCCCAGCAGAAGCTGCCAAGACTTCTTAGGGCTTAGACCCAGCCCTGAGGCTGCCTGTTTTCAGGATTCTACTGGCCAAGGCAAGTCGGAAGCCTAGTCCAAATTCAAGTGAAGGGATCTGCACTAGAGTGTGAGCACCAAGGGCCACAGATGAAATGTGCTATCACACCATATAAAACACTCAGCTTAACGTCTGGCACATAGTACGTGCTCAAAAAATGTGAGCTCTTTTTCGTATGCATTATTTTCTCTTAAATAGAGGCAAGTTATTTTTACAGTGACTCTTTACCATGTACAAACCACAGAGAAGGCCTAGAAATCTAGAGATTTCTACAGAGCCCTCAAACTTCGTTACAGAAGATGCAGAAGAGCCAGAGGGCGGCCCTAACCCCGCAGGGCAAAATTCAGAATAAAGCCAGACACCCTAGTCACCATTCTTAAATGAAAAATATCCTTGCAGGGCAGTCTCCAGGTCTCAGAGGATATATATAGTAAGGGGCCAACGTTACCACTCACAGCCAAGCTAACATGCAAACCTGTCCCAACATAACTGGAACCAACCACCATTTCTGCCAAGGGCAGACTCAAAATGTGAAAAATGGTACATATTCTGTATTAGAAGAATCTTAAAGGTGCTTGCAGCAGATTAAATTTGAAGAAAGAAAACAAGGCAATAGAGAGTGGATGTAAGGGCGTAGAGTAGGAAACAGAGGATTGAAGTTACTCAAAATTTCAAAAATATAAGCAGTTTGTTGTGTTCATTGTCATCCCCAGAGCCTAGAGGAATGCCTACACATGGCAGATATTTGCAGAATTACTCTGAATTGGGGGAAGTTAAAACGAATAGGTTATACTTGTTGAAAGGAATAACACTGGAAATGCAAAGTGAATTGTTTTACAATTTACCCCTTCAAGCTAAAATGGAGTGAATGTACATTTTTCACACAGTTTTTCTACTGTGTCCAAGTAACATTTTCCCTTTTAGGTTTATCGTTAAAAGGCAGCTATTTTTCAATGCCCTTTGGGAGTACCAAAAATCATAGCTAAGGCTAAACGGGAGAAAGGGAGGCTCCGGGAGGAGCCAGGAAGTGAAGCTAATTTACCAGTCTGCCACCTGTAGGCTGGTTCCAGCAGACATAAACATCAGTGCCCACAAAACAGACGACATGAAAATAATGCATGTTAAATAATGCTAAAAACTGAGCAACAGATGTGTGAAAACTATATATAGTGGTCCATTTGAATTATGGCTCCCCTGTTCCTGCCTCCAACGTCCTCTCTCTGATTTAAACACCCTGAGCTATGGCCACACATACTGTTGTTCCTAATCAGCTCTCCCAAGACTTACCCGAGGTCTGAAATAAGCTTTGAAAATTAATACCCCCATTAGGATGAAGGACCACACCTGTATCGATCAGGGTGCCACAGAGTCAGTTTTACTCAGATCTCATTTCAAAAGCCACGCAATGTGCTTGGAGAACAGAGGCCATTACAAAAGAACAACAACATGAAAAAGCAAAGCTGGGCAGAATTGCTAAACTTCAACATTCAAGAACAAACAGCAAACATTCATTACAAAGGCTTAGTTTGGATTTCTGGAGAAGGAATTAAAACATACTGAGTTTACAGTTTAAGCCTATAAGACGTACTTCGGCATCATAAACCAAATGTAGTTACAGATGTCAAGACTTCTCAGAACAAGTGCTTCTCTTTATAAATGTCTGCTCTCCATGTATTTTTTCCGTTTCCATATGTCCACTCTTTATCAATATATAGAAAACACAACTTTCATCAAAAGGCTATAAAAATCCCGCCCCCCGCCCCGCAAAATTAACTCTTGGCGACAGTCGCTTCCTTATAATAGAGATCTCCTGGTGGCTTTCTCCTATGGAGGCTTGTTAGTCCCTGGCTTCTCTAATTTGGGGGTCAACAGCCTGAAAATCGGGTCACCGTCGAGGTGTGGAGCTCAGAAAAACACGCCCCCGGACGCGGGTTTCAGGTCGCCGGCCCAGTCCCGCCGCCCACAGAGCGTTCCGGACGCACGCGGGAAACGCCAAGTCCCAGAGGTCAAGTCTGGAAGTGGCCGCAGGGCGGGGGGGGGCAGCCGGTTTCCCAAAGCCCCGACTGACCCGCAGCCGGACCGGACGCGTCCCGTGCCCCCAGCCCCTATTCCCGCCGCCGCGCAGGCGAGACGCGCGTGCCGAGTGGCAGCCCCGCACCCGGTTCGGACCCCACCTCCCCGCCTCGGTCAGGGCCTCCTGGCTGCTGGGTCTGCACCGAGTCCACCTGGGCGAGTCGCGGGTCCCCAGCGCGCAGAGCCCGCGAGGGCCCAGGGCAGACCCCGCGGCCGGACGTGCGCCCGCTGCCCACCCCTCACCCAGCGGTCCCTGGGGCCGCTGCAGGCTCGCCGGAGGGCGGGCGTCTGGCTTCGGTTTTCTCCAAGAAAAGTAACTCGGGGATCAGCGCTATAGGAAAGGGAAAGCGATGCTCCGAGAGCGGGGAGTAAGGTCCCCGGAGTTATTGAGCCCGGAGTTTTCTGAACTGCACCCCGCGCTGCAGCAGCTCGGCCCCGGGCGTTCGCGCCCCGAACTTGGAGCCCGCGGTGCCGTCCCGGGCGGGCTGCCGGGACGGGCTGCCGCCCGGGGGCCCGAACCACCTCCCCGCCCGGCCGCAGACACTCACCGAGAAGCCGGCCCAGAAGGGGCAGGAGTGGCGGACGCGGGCCGAGGTGGTGAGCGCCAGCGCGGCGAAGCTGACGGCCACGATGAGGCATCCGAGCGCCATCTGCGTGGCCCCGAGCGCCAGCACGATGCGGGAGCGGCCCGGGCACTCGCGCAGGCGGGACAGGCTGCGGGGCAGCGCGGCGGGGCGCGGCGCGCGGGGACCGCCGGCCCGAGGCATCGCGCCGAGCGCCCGCACGCCTCGCCCCGCTCCCGCCCGGCCCCGGCGCGCGCCGCCGCCGCCGCCGCCTCTCCTCACAGAGGGTCCGAGGCAAGTTGCGCCGGGCGAGGGGACCGCCTTCCCGCGGGCCGCGGGCGCTGCGGCGGCCGCGCGCCGGGAGCGGGCCGGGCCGGGCGGGAAGCCGGACGCCGGCTGCCCCTGCCCGTGCCCGCGCCCATGCCCCCGCCGCCGCCGCTCCGCAGGGCCGCCCGACCGCCCGCCGGCCGCGCAGCGCTGCGCCCTCTCCCGCCCGCCCCGCGCGTTCCCCGCCCGAGCGCGGGCGCGGGCGCGAGCTGCCGCGTGCCGGGGGCGAGCCGCCGCCGTCCCCGGGCGCGAGCCCGGCCGCCGCGCGCTGGGCCGGGGCCGGGGCCGGAGCGCGAGCCGGGAGCGGGTGGGTGCAGGTGCGGTCCGCGCGGCCCGGCCTCGGCAGCTCTCGCCTCCCGTGCGGGGCGGCAGTAGGGACCGCAGGCGCCTCAAGGTCGAGGGCAGCAGGCTCCGCGGCCGAACCGTCAGTCGGCGGGAGCCGGGGCCCGCGGGCGGGCCGAGCCGCAGGGACCGAGCCGGCGGCCGAGCCTGGGGCCAGCCCGGGATGGGCGCTTTCCGCGGCGGAGGTGGGGCCGGGGGACACTGCGCGGCCAGGCGGGGAGCCGAGAGGAGGTGAAATCCAAGTGCGCTGCCCCAGGTGGGACGCGCAGCAGCCTCTACCGAATGCGGAATTCCAAGATCCAAGCTGCCGCTTTTCTGCAGTTCTGCAATTTCCCAAGCCATCCACTGAGAACTGGGCCCGGGAGGGCTCGGCATTTAAAACATTCCCGGTTCACAAACGGATGTCTCTTACCCACCTTTAGTTTGCAGGGCTTTTGATACAAGTGAAAAGTTTGGGCTTAAAACAAATTGCACCAAACGAATTTAAATAAACGATGTTATTAGGGACCTATTAAATCATACCTACTCTCTTTAGCCAGTATAAGGTTTTAAATTGATTATCGGCTTTTTTGAGGTTCCAAGAAAACTTGGAAGTTTTGATTGTTTTGATTGTCACAATTCTCTCTGTGGCCCTGTTGCTGTGACAACTTTAAGACCACTGTTATTAAGACTGTTATTAAGAGACCCACGAGTGTTGGGAAATCTGAAGGGATCGGGCATAAAAAGGCAACGTTCATGGTAATAAAGGGCAATGGTAGGTCATTCCCCCAGGCCATTTTTCCACTGTCGCACGGTGGAACTGAAGGAGTCCCCTATCTGAAACACTGGAGAGTAGCGCCCCAGAACATCTCAGTTGCTGGTGCTTGAAATTTAACCGTTAGAGACATTGATTCCTTTGGGGCTTGACGAGCCTCTATTAAAATGCAAATTCCTCTTGAAGGGGCAATAGCTCAAGCCTTTATCAGCCAACACCTTAGCAGGGATGGGATTTATTTTCCAATTTAAAGGGATGGCCAAGGGATGAACTGGGGGTGGGGAATTCCACAGATAAAGTAGCTGACCTCAAAATGTTGGCCTATGACCAAACTCTGCCTTTTCCTCCAGTTTTTATCTATAGCATGGCTGAGCCTCAGGCTGGCATCATTTAGAGTACCAGAGTACAAATTCAAATTTCCTGGAGACTTTCTCTATCTAGAAATTCTCAGGCAGCACTTTTTAAGGGCTTGGAACAATACCAAAGCAAGATCCTGGACTGCGAGGAGGTTAGGTTCTCAATGGAGTCACCTCCCTCCCTCCTTCATTCATTTATTTATTCCCCACAATAGTTTACAAAGGACTCTCTAAGCACCAGGGACTCTTAGGCTCTTAGAGTAAGTCCCTAAGTGAACAAAACAGACAAAACCCATGTGTTCTCAGTAGAAGGAGAGAAACAGTACAATAAGCAGAATAAGTAAATTACATAGAGTTTATCGACATTATGTAGTATTCAAAAAATATGTTAAGCACCCACTATGTGCCAGACACCGAAGATGTAAGGATTAGCAAAAGCAAACAAGCTAGAGAATGTTCAGTCTAGTGGTTGGATTGACAATACACAGATAATTGCTCAAAGGCCAATTGTGGCCAGGTGCATTGTGATGGAGAATCCTACATGGTGCCAAAAATCAGATAATAAGGAGCTTTGGAAATAGCTTTCTGACCACAATATAGTAAATGGTCGTGTCTAAATGGGGTATCTGTCTGATCGGTTTGGGGCCCCCAAATGTGGAGCAACAATTGGGTGGAAGCTGAAAGAACTCGCCTGAGGCAGAACAAAGGAGGTAGAAGCTTATTGAATACAATGCAAGGGAGTGGTGGGCAGGACCACAGAGGTGAGGCTGTCTGCAAGGAGGCAGTGGGAGGGAGCCGCTTTTAAGGAGGGAAGGTGAGGAGGTATGGCGATGTATGGAATTTTCCCTTTTTTGGTAACTGTGCCTAGTTGTAAATAGTCCATTGGCCATTTAGGGCTTATGGATATTTTGGGGTGGGTCCCCTGATGGGTCTGTATGTATTCAGCCTGGTGGTCGCTGTGGGCCTTTTCCATTGCTCCAGCCATTTCTGCCTAAAAGCATCCTCTACAGAAAATGGATTGAGGGATGCCCAAGAGAATGTAGAGCTCTCATGTTATTGCTGTCATCCAGGCAAGAAATGACAGTATTTGGGATGAAGGTAGAGGTGGTGTAGATACCCAGAATTGAATAGATTTGAGATGTTTGGGAGCTGTCAGCAATGAATTAAATGTGGATTAAATGATGGTGCCAGTTGAGGCATCCTGGGGAGAGTATCTAACGGTAGAAACCTCCCGTGAACTCCCACGTATGTATTAGATGTGCTTCCAAAATATATGTGAATCAATTCCTTCTATTTATAAATGGCATGGAAAGAGAGCTCCAGGCAGCACAGCAGAGGATTTAGGTGTAGGTGGATTGGAAGAGGGATCTACTTTCTCTGTGAAATTTGATTTGGGGGCAGAGGGAAAGCCTGATCCAGAAATTACAATAATTTAGCCATTTTAAAAATCATTTCAGTATTTTAGAGAATTTTAAAATTCAGTTGTATTAAATGTAACATCCGACATTCTCTTGATAAACAATTGGAATTTGGAGATATAAATAAAGTGAGTCAATTTCACAGAAGTGAATCATAAAGAAAGGAAGGATGGAAGGAAGGAGGGAGGGAGTTGGCTTAGCCCTAGCTCTGTTCCTAGCAACTCATTGACCCTCTTTGCTCCTGTGTTTTTCTCTTTAAAAGGCTGCATTAGGGGTGCTTGGGGGCTCAGTCGGTTGAGTGTCTGACTCTTGATTTCAGCTCAGGTGAAGATCTCAGAGTCTTGGGATCAAGCCCCACATCCAGCTCTTCACTCAGCGGGGAGTCTGCTTGGGATTCTCTCTCTCCCTCTGCCCCTCCCCCCTAAAATAAATAAACAAACAAATAAATAAATCTTTTTTAAAAAAATAATAAATAAAAGGCTGCCATAATACATGTCCTAGTATTATGAGAGATTCTTGGAGACCCCGGGGACCAACTTATAGCAACTTTTTCTTCTTCCTAGATCAGATGACACTAATAGACTGAGACCATTGTTCTTTTTTTTTTAAAGATTTTATTTATTTATTTGACAGCGACACAGCAAGAGAGGGAACACAAGCAGGGGAAGTGGGAGAGGGAGAAGCAGTCTTCCCGTGGAGCAGGGAGCCCGATGTGGGGCTTGATCCCAGGACCCTGGGATCATGAACTGAGCCCAAGGCAGACACTTAATGACTGAGCCACACAAGCACCCCGAGACCACTGTTCTTAAGCATAGCATGACAAGGTGACTGAGCTTTTACTGAAAGGTAGGCTGTATGCCTGCTTGCACCAGCAGGAAGATGAATAACACAAACGCCTCACTTACAGTGCCCTTCTTCAGATTCTTGCTCTTTTCAACATACCTCTCCATAGATGGATGAAAAACAAATTGGTCCCTTCATACTATAAGGCAGAAGAAAGTTCTACTTGGATTTCACAATCTCCAACTCTGGAAGAGTAATAATCAGCAGAGAACCACCATTTCCAAGAACATCAGGCTTGCAAATTCTCCTGCTAAAGACAACTAAGAAGGCAGATGAAATTTTTTTTTAAATATCTTCTTAGAAGTATCAAAGAGTTATAGAGATAATGGGGAAACACTAGGCCAAGGTTCAAGAGGAGAAGGAATCAGAGGTGTGGGCACCCAATTGGAATCTCCTGCTCTGGTCACTTGCATTTCTGGCTTTAGCAGACAAACAGGGTTAGAAAGATAAATTTTGAGTCCAGGGCCCTCAAGAATAAGGACCCAGTACACCAGTCCCCTGCTTTGTGATGGAACCCCAGATAGCTGCACCCAGGGAGTAAGGAATAAGCTAGCCTTTCCTCTAATTGCAGAAGCCCAGAAATCCCAAACCCTGAATTTGACTTAAAGTAATCCTTCATTGCTTAGGCCATAAGGAGCTGGCAAAAGCAATAGCAAGTCACCTCTAGAGAATGATAACCTCATCCCAGGCCTCACATTATTTCTATGAATAGCATCTTAAAAATTCACTTTAACTTCCTCAACATGATAAAGGGCATTTGTGAAAAACCCATAGCTAACACCATACTCAATGGTGAAAGACTGAAATCTTTCCCCCAAGATCAGGAATGAGATAAGGATGTCTACATTCAACATTCGTATTCAACATTGTACTAGAAATTCTAGCCAGAGCAATTATGTAAGAAAAAGAAATAAAAGGCATCCAACTGGAAAGGAAAAATTAAAACTATCTCTATTTGAAGAATGATATGATCCTATATTTATAGAAAATCCCAAAGAATCCACAAGAAAACTACTAGCAGTAATAAATTCAGCAAAGTTGTAGGATATAAAATCAACACACAAAAATCATTTGTGTTTCTATAGACCAGCATGAACAGTCTGAAAAACAAGAAAGCAATTCCATTTACAATAGCATCTAAAAGAATAACACATCTGGGAAATTTAAGGAGATGAAAGACTTGTACACTGAAAAGCACAAATTATTGAAAGAAATTAAAGACCCAAATAAATGGAAAGACACTGTATTCATGGATAGGAAGACTTTATACTAAGATATCAATACCCAAATTGTTCTACAGATACAATGCAATCCACATCAAAATTCCAATACACTTTTTCTGCAGAAATGGAAAAGTCATTCCTCAAATTCAGATGGAATTGCAATGGCCCTAAATAGCCAGTCTTGAAAATGAAGAAACAGGTGGAAAGACTCACACTTCCAGATTTAAAACTTACTACAAAGCTATAATAATCAAAACAGTAGGTACAGACATATGGATAGATGGATCATTAGAATAGAATTGAGGGTCCAGAAATAAATCCATCTATCTTAGGTCAACTGAGTTTTCATATGGGTGCCAAGTCTATTCACGGAGAAAGAATAGTTTCTTCAACAGATAGAGCTGGGACAACTGTATTTTCACATGCAAAAGAAAGAAGTTGGACCCCAACCTCACACTGTGTACAAAAACTAACTCAAAATGGATCAAAGATCTAGATATGAGGGCAAAAACCATAAAACTGTTAGAAAACAACATAGGTGTATATCTTCATGACTTTGGATTTGGCAATGGAATCTTAGCTATGACACTAAAACCATGAGCAACAAAGAAAAAATAGACAACCTGTACATCAAAATTAAAATTTTTTGTGCATCAAAGAATGCTATCAAGTAAGTAACAAGACAAGCTATAGAATGAGAAAAAATATTTGCCAATTATGTATCTGACAAGGATTCAATATCCAGAATATATAAACAACTCCCACAACTGAAAAACAAAGAGACAAACATGGGGCACCTGGGTGGCTCAGTGGGTTAAGTGTCTGCCTTTGGCTCAGGTCATGATCCCAGGGTCCTGGGATCGAGCCCCACATCAGGCTCCCTGCTCAGTGGGGAGTCTGCTTCTCCCTCTCCCTCTGCCTGCTCTTCCCCCTGCTGTCCTCTCTGTCTCTGTCAATTAAATAAATAAAATCTTTAAAACACACACACACACACACACACACACACACACACACACAAATGACCCAATTTAACATGGGCAAATGACTTCAGTGGACATTTCTCCAAAGATATACAAATGGCCCATACACACATGAAAAGATGCTCAACATTGCTGACTAGGGAAATAAAAATGAAAACCACAATGTGATACCACTTGGCATCCATTAGGGTGGCTGTTTTAAAAAAATAATTAACTGGGGTGCCCAGGTGGTTTAGTCAGTTAAATGTCCAACTCTTGGTTTTGGCTCAGGTCGTGATCTCATAGGTCATCAGATCAAGCCCTGTGTCCAGCTCTGCACTTAGCAGGGAGTCTGCTTGAAGAGTCTCACCCTCTGCCCCTCCCCTGACTCTCTCTCTCTCTCTAAAATAAATAAATATTTTTTAAATAAAAACTAATTAATTTAAAAAACAGAAAATAGCAAGTGTTGGTGAGAATACAGAGAAATTGGAACTCTTGCACACTGCTGGTGAGAATGTAAAATGGTGCAACCGTTATGGAAAATAGCATGGAAGTGCCTCAAAAAACTAAACACAGAACTACCCTTTAAGGGATACCTGGGTGGCTCAGTCAGTTAAACAACTGCCTTTGGCTCAGGTCATGATCCCAGGGTCCTGGGATCAAGTCCCACATCAGGTTCTTTGCTCAGCGGGGAGCCTGCTTCTCCCTCTGCCTGCTGCTCCCCGTTTGTGCTGTCTGTCCGTTTCTCTCTCTCTTTCTCTCTCTCTCTCTCTCTCTGACAAATAAATAAATAAATAAAATCTTAAAAAATAAAACTACCATTTAATCCAGCAATTCTACTTCTGAGTATATATCCAAAAGGATTAAAAGCAAGGATTTAGAGATATTTCTGCCCTTTCACGAGTATAGCAGTGTTGTTCACAATAGCCAAATGCAGAAACAACTCAGGTGTCCATCAATGGAGATATGGATAAGCAAAATGTGGCATACATATACAATGGAATATTATTCAGTCTTTTTTTTTTTTAAGGATTTTATTTATTTATTTGAGAGAGAGAGAGAGAGAGAAACAGCATGAGAGGGGAGAAGGTCAGAGGGAGAAGCAGACTCGCTGCTGAGCAGGGAGCCTGATGCGGGACTCGATCCCGGGACTCCGGGATCATGACCTGAGTCGAAGGCAGTTGCTTAACCAACTGAGCCACCCAGGCGCCCGGAATATTATTCAGTCTTAGGAAGGAAATTCTAACACATGCTACAACACGGATGAAACTTGAGCACATTACACTGAATGAAATCAGACAGTCACAAAAGGACAAACATTGTATGAATCCACTTATATAGTAGTCACGTTCATAGAGACAGAAAGTAGAATGGTGCTTGCCAGGGAGGAGGGGAAAATGGGGGAATTAGTGTTTAATGAGGACAGAGTTTCAACTGGGGAAGATGAAAAAGTTCTAGAGATAGATGTGGTAATGATTGTGCAACAATGTGAATGTAGTTAATGCCACTGAATTATACACTTAAAAATGGTTAAAATGGCCAATTTTACATTATATATATTTTACCACAATGAGCAAAAAATACAATAAAATACCACCTCACATCCACTAGGATGACTATCATGGTAATAAAAAAAAAAACCTGCAAATAACAAATGTTGGAAAGGATGTAGAAAAATTGGAACACTTGTTCATTGCTAGTGGTAATGTAAAATGGTGCAGATAGAAAACATTCTGGAAGTTCCTCAAAGCTAAACATAGAATTATCACATGACCAGTAATTCCAATTCTATGTACAGAATTGAAAATCAGTAACTTTAACTTGTTCTCCTGTGTCCTCTGGTCATCACCAGCTCTGGAGCAGATTTGTTTAGATAATTATAACTGCAGTGTTGGAAGCCAGTGTGGGCAACTCTGGAGTTTAACAGACAATAATGCATGTATGAAAACTTTGACTTGTCTCTGTTCATTGGGTTATAAAATGTCTATCTCACTGCTATCTAAGAATAAATTCAACCAGAGGTGAAAGACTGGTACACTGAAAATTCTACAAACCTTTCAGCTCAGAATATTGCTGAGAGAAATGAAAGAAAGCCTAAATAAATGGAAAGGCACCATGTTCATGGATAAGAAGACAACATTAAGATGTCAATACCCAAAGTGTTCTACTTAATAAACTAATTAAAGGACAATTTAGTACATGGAGGAAAGAGATCTAATTTTGACAGGACTTGAAACACTTATGAAACCTCAAAGGCTCTGTGATGAGATTTAAATTAGATCATGAATATATAAAAGTATTTTGCAAACATTAAAGTACTTTATGAATGCTGGGTGACATTATTCCATTAGTAATGAGTTCCTTACAGACAAAAACACAGTTTCATTCATGCTTGCAATCCCCTAATGCACCTGGCATAGTCCTTAGCAGATAGTGGTACTCGATTATGATTTATTCAATTGAATTCTATATCCTACACTCTGTGTTAAAATTGAAGTTTTTAAGACTTCTCAGCTACTGAATAGAATTTTATGAGAAGCCCCGGAGAAATAAATGGTGCTGGATTAGTCAGGGAGTACAAAGAGGCTAAGAAGTAAGTTCCACTTAAATTAACCCAACTAGCACTATTAAATCAGGTTATTAGAACAAATATTGTAATGATTTCATTAGAATAAGCAGTTATTCATATTCATACATACTGACTCAAACAAAATTATACATGAAAGTAATGTTTTACCTTTGGGGAAAATGTATCAAAATTATGAGTCAAGCCACATGAAACTTAAGAATTCTCATCCATCAACTGAACAGGAAATAATGAAGTAAAATTTGTCATTTGGGTATTATACACAAACAATGAATCATGGAACACTACATCACAAACTAATGATGTAATGTATGGTGATTAACATAACAATAAAAAATTTTTAAAAAAATTTGTCATTTGGTTTTGAAGTATGAGAGTCACCTTCAACCAGAACTACTTGAATAGCCTTTTTTTTTTTTTAAAGTAGGAAACAAATATGAAACATTTTGCTCACGGATAAATGGGAAGTCTTTGAGAAAATAAACATTAGGAGTTGCTAATCTTTGGTGTCAATTACATGATTGGGCCCACTTTTCACAGCAACAGTACATTGCTGAGATGTAATTCTTCAAGGATTTGTTGGCCTTTTTCATGCAACTAAGCTGTATGCTACATGCAAGTAAGTCTAAGTTGCAGCCCAGACCATCCAGCAAACCCAACTTCTCTCTCTGCCCTCCCCAACATATTTCCCTAGCCTTTAGCTCCTGCAAGACACTGGTCTTTCCTTTTTTAGCTTCTGGACATTAGTGAGCCATTCCTGCTGAGAATGACTTACTGCATCATCTATGCAAACTTTATCTCTCCTCTAGGTCTTTTCTCACATCTCAAAGGCAGGTCCAAAACCATTTTCTAGGAGGTTCCAGACTTGATTATAATGATCCCCTACCCTGGAAAGGATGTGAAAATCCCTTTCCTACTCTTTTCTCATAGGGATGAGGAAGAATTAGATTCTTAAAGAGGATATTCAAAAAAGAGAATAAGGAGCATAATAACATCCCTATAAACAATAAAAACATACCTACAGATATAACAACAAAATAGATCAAAATGGTAACTTACTATTTGAAAACAAGGTGATAGACATTTAAAAACAATGCAAGAAAAACATAAATCAAAATTACAAAATACAGAAAAGAAGGAACAGAACCCAGAAAAGATGGAAATAAAAAGAAAACTCTACTTGATAAGACCATCTACAAAAAACCCTAAAGGTTAACATCATACTTAATGATGGAAGACTGAGTGCTTTCCTTCAAAGATCAGGAGTAAAGGAAGGATATCCATTCTCACTTTATTCAACATGATTTGCAGGAGGTTCTGACCACTGCAATATGGCAAGAAAAAGAAATAAAAGGCATATAAACTGGAAAGGAATAAATAAATTTGTTCTTATTTGCAGATGATATGGTTGCCAATGTAGAAAATCCCAAGGAATCTACCCAGAAAACTCATAGCAAGTTCAGCAAGTCCACAGACTGCAAGATCAACACACAGAAATCAACTGCATCTCTCTAACTAGTAATGAACACATAGAAACTGAAATTAAGGGCGCCTGGGTGGCTCAGTAATTGGGCATTGCCTTTGGCTCGGGTCATGGTCCTGGAGTCCTGGGATCGAGCCTCACATCAGGCTCCCTGCTCGGTGGAGAGCCTGCTTCTCCCTCTCCCGCTCCCCCTGCTTGTGTTCCTTCTCTTGCTGTGTCTCTCTCTGTCAAATAAATGAATAAAATCTTAAAAAAAAAAAACTGAAATTAAAAACAATACACAATATCATTTACAATAACTCCAAAGAAAATGAAGTACTTAAGTATACATTTAACAAAAAAGATAAAGGATCTGAAAGTAATATAACACTGTGTATTAATTATACTTACAAAAAGGCAGGGGTGCCTGGGTGGCTCAGTCAGTTAAGTGTCTGCCTTTGGCTCAGATCATGATCCCAGGGTCCTGGGATTGAGCCCCACATTGGGCTCCCTACTCAGCAGGGAGTCTACTTCACCTTCTCCCTCTGCAGCTCCTCCAGCTTGTGTGCACTCTCTCTGTCAAATAAATAAATAAAATCCTTTAAAAAAAAAAAGGTAAAAACATCTGTATTCTGAAAATTACAAAATGATGATTGTATAAATCAGAGTTCTCCAGAGAAACAGAACTAATGGGAGGTATAAAGAGAGAGAGAGAGAGAGAGAGAAATTTGTTTAAAAAAATTGGCTCACACATTGTGGAGGATTGGTAAGTCCAAATTCTGCAGGGTAGGCTAGCAGGCTGGAGACCCAGGGAAGAGTTGTAATTTGAGTCCAAAGGCTATCAGCTGGCATAATTCCTTCTTGCTCAGGAAAGTCAGCCTTTGTTCTACCAAGACCTTCAACTGATTGGATGAAGCCCACCCACATTATGAAAGGGTAATCTGCTTTACTCAAAGTCCACTGATTTAAATGTTAATATCATTCATTTCTGGGATCTCTGTTCTGCTCCAATGATCTATGTGTCTGTTTTTGTGCTGGCACCATACTGTTTTGACTACTACAAATTTGTAGTACATCCTGAAATCAGGAATTGTGATAACTCTAGCTTTGTTCTTCTTTCTCAAGATTGTTTTGGCTATTCAGTGTCTTTTGTGGTTCCACAAGTTTTAGAATTATTTATTCCAGTTCTGTGAAGAATGCAGTTGGTATTTTGATAGGGATTACACTGAATCTGTAGATTGCTTTGGGTAATATAGACATTTTAACAATATTAATTCTTCCATTCCATGAGCATGGAACATCTTTCCACTTGTTTGTGTCATCTTCAATTTCTTTCATCAATGTTTTAGAGTTTTCAGAATACAGGCCTTTTACCTCCTTGGTTAAATTCAATTTAATAATTTTAATAATTTGTATTCTTTTGGTGCAATTGTAAATGGAATTACTTCCTTAATTTCTCATTATAAAATATGACTCAGCCATAAAAAGAGAATGAAATCTTGCCATTTGCAATAACATGGATGGACCTAGAAGGTGTTATGCTAAGTGTCAGACAGAGAAGGACAAATATCATATGATTTCACTTATTTGTGGAATCTAAAAAACAGAACAAATAAAAGCAAGCAAACAAAAAGCAGAAACAGACCCATAAATACAGAGAACAAACTGATAGTTGCCAGAGAGGAGGAGGATGAGCGGATGTGCAAAATGAGTGAAGGGGAGTAGGAGATACAGGCTTATAGTTATGGAATGAATAAGTCACAGGACTAAAAGATACAGCATTTAAAAAAATGTTAATATCATTCAAAAACACCTTCAAAGAAACATCGAAAACAATTTTTGACCAAAGATCTGGGCACCATGGCCCAGCCAAGGTAACACATAAAATTAACTATCACAGTGATGAAGTCTAAACAAATGGAGAAGCATACTGTGTTCACAGATTAGAAGACTCAACATGGGAAAAAGGTCAATTTTTCCTAAATTTCTCTATTGGTTTAATGAAATTCCAATCAAAATCCCAGCAAGACTTTTTAGACATAAACAAACTTATTTTTATATTTATATGAAAAGGCACAGGCCCTGGAATAGCTAAGCAATCTTGAAAAAGACAAATGAAGTGAGAGAAATCACTCTACTCAATTTTGAACCTTACTATAGATCGATAGTAATCAAGATATTGTGGTTTTGCAAATACGTGGAGGTTAAAGACCATCCTACTAAAGAATGAATGGGCTAACTGGAAATTAAAGAAGAAATAAAAAAATACAGGGAAGCAAATGAAAATGAAAACACAATAGCCCAAAACCTTTGGGATGCAGCAAAGGCGATCATTAAGAGGGAAGTACATAGCATTACAGGCCTTCTTCAAGAAGCAAGAAAAGGGGGCACCTGGGTGGCTCAGTCAGTTAAGTGTCTGCCTTCAGCTTAGGTCATGATCCCAGAATCCTGGGATTGATCCCCACATTGGGCTCACTGCTCAGCAGGGTGTCTGCTTCCTCCTCTCCCTCTGCCCCTCCCCTCCACTTGTGCTCTCTTTTGCTCTTTCTGTTTCAAATAAATAAATAAAATCTTAAAAAAAAAAAAAAGAAGCAAGAAAAGTCTCAAATACACAACCTAACCTTATACCAAAAGAAGCTGGAAAAAGAACAGCAAATAAAGCCTAAAGCCAGCAGAGGAAAAGAAATAATAAAGATTAGAGCAGAAATAAATGATATAGAAATTTAAAAAAAAAAACAGTAGAATAGATCAACAAAACTAGGAACTGGTTCTTTGAAAGACTTAACAAAATTGATAAACCCCCAGCCAGACTCATCAAAAAGAAAAGAGAAAGGATCCAAATAAATAAAATCATGAATGAAAGAGGAGAGATCACAAGAAACACCGTGGAAATACAAACAATTATAATAGAATATTACAAGCAATTATATGCCAACGAATTGCACAATCTGGAAGAAATGGATAAATTCCTAGAAACATATAAACTACCAAAACTGAAACAAAAAGAAATAGAAAATTTGAACAGACCAATAACAAGCAAATAAATTGAATCAGTAACAAAAATCTCCCAACAAACAAGAGTCCAGGGCCAGATGGCTTCCCAGGGGGATTCTACAAAACATTTAAAGAAGAATTAATACCTAGTCTTCTGAAACTGTTCCAAAAAAATAGAAATGGAAGGAAAACTTCCAAAATCATTCTATGAGGTCAGCATTACCTTGATTCCAAAACTAGACAAAAACCCCACAAAAAAGGAGAATTACAGACCAATATCCCTGATGAACATGGACACAAAATTTCTCAACAAGTTGCTAGCTAATCAAATCCAACAGTACATTATACCAAGATGATCAAGTGGGATTTATTCCTGGGCTGAAGAGGTGGTTCAATATCTGCAAATCAATCAACATGATAAACCCCATTAATAAAAGAAAGGATGAGAACCATATGATCCTCTCAATAGATGCAGAAAAAGCATTTGACAAAATACAGCATCCTCTCTTGATAAAAACCCTCTAGAAAGTAGGGTTAGAAGGAACATACCTCAACTTCATAAAGGCCATATATGGAAGACCTATAGCTAACATCATCCTCAATGGGGAAAAACTGAGAGCTTTTCTTCTAAGGTCAGGGACATGACAGGGATGTCCACTCTCACCTCTGTTGTTCAGCATAGTACTAGAAATCCTAGCCTCAGCAATCAGACAACAAAAAGAAATAAGTCATCCAAATCAGCAAGGAAGATGTCAAACATTCACTCTTTGCAGAAAACATGATACTCTATGTAGAAAACCCAAAAGACACCACAAAAAAATTGCTAGAACTGATACAAGAATTCAGCAAAGTTGGAGGATATAAAATCAACATACAGAAATCTGTTGCATTTCTATACACCAATAATGAAGCAGCAGAAAGAGAAATCAAGCTGTATTACAAAACTGTAATCATCAAGACAGTATGGTCCTGGCACAAAAACAGACACACAGATCAATGGAACAGAATAGATAACCCAGAAATGGACCCATAACTATATGGTGAACTAATCTTCAACAAAGCAGGAAAGAATATCCAATGGAAAAAAGACTCTTCAACAAATGGTGTAGGGAAAATTGGACAGCAACATGCAGAAGAATGAAACTGGACCACTTTCTTATACTATACACAAAGATAAACTCAAAATGGATGAAAGACCTAAATGAGAGACAGGAACCCATCAAAATCCTAAAGGAGAACACAGGCAGCAACCTCTTTGACCTCGGCCATAGCAACTTCTTGCTAGATACATCTCTGGAGGCAAGGGAAACAAAAGCAAAAGTGAACTATTGGGACTTCATCAAGATAAAAAGCTTCTGCACAGCAAAGGAAATAGTCAACAAAACTAAAAGACAACCTATAGAATGGGAAAAAATATTTGCAAATGATATATCAGATAAAGGGCTAGTATCCAAAACCTATAAAGAACCTATCAAACTCAACACCCAGAAAATAAATAATCCAGTTAAGAAAGAACAGAAGACATGAGCAGACATCTCCAAAGAAGACATACAAATGGCTAAGAGACACATGAAAAAATGCTTAACATTGTTCATCATCAAGGAAATACAAATTAAAAACCAAGATGAGATGCCACCTCACACTGGTCAGAATGGCTAAAATTAACAACTTGGGAAATAACAGATATTGGCAAGGATGTGGAGAAAGAGGAACCCCCGTACGCTGTTGGTAAGAAAGCAAACTGGTGCAGCCACTCTGGAAAACAGTAAGGAGGTTCCTCAAAAAGTTAAAAATAGAGCTACCCTATGACCCAGGCACTGCACTATTAGGTATTTAGATAAAGGATACAAAAATACTGATTCAAAGGGGCACATGCACTCCAATGTTAATAGCAGCTTTATCAACAATAGCCAAATTATAGAAAGAGCCAAAATGTCCATCCATCAACTGATGAATGGATAAAGAATATATGGTATATACATACAATGGTATATTACTCAGCTATTAAAAAGAATGGAATCTTGCCACTTGCAATGATGTGGATGGAACTAAAGGGTATTATGCTAAGAGAAATAAGTCAGAGAAAGACAAATACCGTATGATTTCACTCATATGTGGAATTTAAGAAACAAAACAGATGAACATAGGGGAAGGGAAGGAAAAATAGAATAAGATAAAAACAGAGGGAGGCAAAGTATAAGAGACCCTTACCTATAGAGAACAAACTGAGGGTTGCTGGAGGGGAGGTGGGTAGGAGGATGGTTTAAATGGGTGATGGGCATTAAGGAGGGCACTTGATGTAATGAGCACTGGGTGTTATATGTAAGTGATGAATCATTAATTCTACTTCTGAAACTAATACTATACTATATGTTAACTAACTTGAATTTAAATAAAATCTTGGAAGAAAAAAAGAGATATTGTGGTTTCGGCAGAGGGATAAACACATAGATCAGTGGAACTAAATAGAGAACTCAGAATAACCACAAAAAATATGTGCAACTGATTTTTGAGAAAGATGTACAAGCAATTCAATGAAAAAGGAAAGATAGCTTTTTCAATACATGGTATTGGAACAACTGGACATCTATAAGCAAAAAAAAAAGAGATGGACTTCAACTTTTTGCAAAAATTAACTAAAAATGAATTATGGACTTAAATGTAAAACAGAGAAGGAAGAAAGGGTTTCGGTAATAGAGGCTAAACTATACATATAAAAGTGAATAAACACAATTGATAATAAGCTAAGAGTGACAAAAAGGAAAAAGGAATTTTTTAAAATTATACATAAAAGAGTTTAAAAAGATTTATGAACAGTAGCATATATTGAAGAGTATTAAAGAAGATCCAACAATATGGCTAAAAGGAGTTCCTAATAAAAGGTAACTAAAGCGAGGGAACAAAAAAATTCTAAAAACTACAATTCAATAAAGTAATCCTGAAAATTTTTAAAGGCTTGAAATTGCACGTTGAAGGATTATATCCTCCATAATACTGGAAAATGTCACACCAGGATGGTCATGACCAAGAGAAACTGTATTAAAATTACTGTACTCTAAAGAAAAAGAAGAAATCCTTTGGGTATTGAAGCCAAAAAAAAGTGACTCTAAGGGAAATAAAATTTTTGGCAATAATTCATTGTGCCAAAAAAAAATAATAGAAGCAATTTTGAGATAATCAGAAGAGGAAATGTCACCCAAGGATTTTATATCTAATAAAACTGAACAAACTATCATCAGTGTGCAAAAACTCAGGGACTATCATTTCCATGAGCCCTTCCTGAAGAAACTTATTAATTCATGAACTTCAAACAACCAAAATAACTAGAGAGACATTAACATAATTACAGGTAATGAGCATTAAATATATAGCTCCTCTTAGAACTAAGAATAAATGAGGACGCTTATCTCATACCATATATAAAACATAACTCAAAAATGCATCAAAGGGGCAACAGTTTGCATTCCCACCAACAGTGCATGAGGGTTCCTTTTTTAGCATGTCCTCACCAACATTTGTGGAAAACAATATGGAGTTTCCTCAAAAAATTAAAAATAGAACTACCATATGATCCAGTAATCACACTAATGAGTATTTACCCAAAGAATACAAAAACACTAATTCAAAAGGATACATGCACCCCTTTTTCTATTGAAGTGTTATTTACAATAGCCAAATTATGGAAGCAGCTCAAGTGTCCATCAATAGATAAATGGATAAAGATGTGGTATATATAGACATCTGGTCTCAGGAATTCAGCTGAATAGGGATCAAACCATTCTGAACACCTACAAACTCAACAGGAGATCGAAGAAAAGAATAGCAACAACTCTCTGAACAGAAAAGCGACCACTTACTGGAAGGTAGGGTGTGCGGAGAAGTGAATCCGAGGCGATATTCGGGAGGATAGTCGGCGGGGGAGGCGCCTCCGTCGGCCGCTTCTGGCAAGTGCTAGAGCCGTGGAGCACAAAATCGGACCTTTTAGAAGTCGGCTCCGCGGAGGGACGTCGCTCCAGTGGCTAAGCGGGGGTGGAACCCTCGCGGGACAGTGTGGTCTCAGGACCCTCGGGGTCACAGAAAGACCGGGGGTGCCTGAGTGCAGCAGAGCTCCCAGGTATTGGAGCGGGGAAGCCGGCTGCAGAGACAGAGCCGAGGCGCGGGCTCTCAGCTCGGGGTTGCCATAAACTGTGATTCGCGGCCCAGCTGGGTCATTGCGCCTCCAGCAGGGACCCAACAAGCGGCAGAGCTGGGGAGACTCCCCTTCCTCCCCCGGGAGGAGCGGCAGGAGAGCGCACCACAGGGATCTGCTGGATTTAGAGACTCCACACCGAGTCAGGGGTCAGAGATAGAAACACACGGTCACAGGCCAGGTGAGCATGGAGTGCGGCCGGAGACCGGAGAGACAGGAGTGACTGACTGCTTTTCTCTGGGGGCGCACTGAGGAGCAGAGCCCCGAGTTCTCGGCTCCTCCAGGTGGAGATTGGAGGCCGCCATTTTCACCCTGGTCCTCCAAAGCTGTACCGAGAGCTTGCAGGGAACAAAAGCTCCCGAGAGCAAACCCGAGCAGATTGCTTAGCCCGGAACGACAAGGGTGGGGCAATTCCGCCTCCGGCAAAGACATTTGGGAACCACGGCAACAGGCCCCTCCTCCAGAAGATCAACACCAACAGGCAGCCAAGAACAAGTTTACCGATCAATGAGAACAGGAGAACTCCAGCGCTAGGGGAATACTGCACATAGAATTCATGGCTTTTTTACCATGATTCATCAGTCTTAAAAAGTTAATTTTTTTAACTGTTTTTTTTTTGAATTTTTCTTTTTCCCTTTTTCAACCAACATCTTATCAATCCCTTTTTTAAAAAAAAATTATTTTTCATTTTTGGAGTCATATTTTATCCCTTCATAGTAGTTACCCTTATTTTTGGCATATATATATATAAGTTGTTCTCTCTTTAAAACTTTGAGATACAGTTTCTTCTAACAGATCAAAATATACCCTAAATCACTAGTGTATGGCTTTGTTCTAGTCTCCTGCCTGATCGCATTCTCTCCCTTTTTTTTCTTTTTTTTAAATCTTCTTCTTTCTTTTTTCAAACAACTTCTTATCTTATCAATACCTTTTATAAAATCTTTTATAATTTTCATCTTTACAGTCATATTCCATCCCTTCATTGTATCAACCCTTATTTTGTACATATATAAGTCTTTCTTTCTTTAAAATTTTAGGAGGCACTTTATTCTAACAGACCAAAATACACCCAAAATCTAGTGTGTGGCACTGATCTATGCACTAGCCTGATCATATTTGATCATATTCTGTTTTTTTTGTTTTGTTCTGTATTTGTTTTTATCTTTTTCTTTTTCTTTTTTTTCCTCTTTCTTTTTTCTTTCCTTTCTTCTCCCCTGGTTTCAGGTCTTTTCTGATTTGTTTAGAGTATATTTTCTGGGGACGTTGTTAACCTGTTAGCATTTTGTTCTCTCATTCATCTCTTCTCCTCTGGACAAAATGACAAGACGAAAAAAAATCACCTCAACAAAAAGAACAAGAGGTAGTACTGTCTGCCAGAGACCTACTCAATACGGACATTAGTACGATGTCATACGTACAGTTCAGAATGATGATTTTAAAGATACTAGCTGGGTTTGGAAAAAATCTTGGAGATTATTAGAGAAACCCCTCCTGGAGAAATAAAAGAACTAAAATCTAACCAAGTCGAAATCAAAAAGGCTATTAATGAGGAGCAATCAAAAATGCGGGCATTAACTGCTAGGATAAATGAGGCAGAAGAGAGAATTAGTGATATAGAAGACCAAATGATGGAAAATAAAGAAGCTGAGAAAAAGAGAGATAAACAAATACTGGATACCAGGGCAGAATTCGAGAGATAAGCGATACGATAAGATGAAACATTAGAATAATTGGGATCCCAGAAGAAGAAGAAAGAGAGAGAGGGGCAGAAGGCATATTGGAGCAAATTATAGCACAGAACTACCTTAATGTGGGGAAGGAAACAGGCATCAAAATCCAGGAGGCACAGAGAAACCCTCTCAAAATCAATAAAAATAGGTCAACACCCCGACACCTAATAATAAAACTTACGAGTCTCAGAGACAAAGAGAAAATCTTGAAAGTAGCTCGAGAGAAGAGATATCTAACCTATAATGGTAGAAACATTAGATTGGCAACAGACCTATCCACAGAGACCTGGCAGGCCAGAAAGGACTGGCATGATATCTTCAGAACACTAAACGAGAAAAACATGCAGCCAAGAATACTATATCCAGTTAGGCTGTCATTGAAAATTGAAGGAGAGATAAAAAGCTTCCAGGACAAACAAAAACTAAAGGAATTTGCAAACACGAAACCAGCCCTACAAGAAATATTGAAAGGGGTCCGCTAAGCAAAGAGAGAGCCTGAAAGCAACATAGACCAGAAAGGAACACAGACAATATACAGTAACAGTCACCCTACAGGCAATACAACGGCACTAATTTCATATCTTTCAATAGTTACCCTGAATGTAAACGGGCTAAATGCCCCAATCAAAAGACACAGGCTATCAGACTGGATTAAAAAATAAGACCCATCAATGTGCTGTCTGCAAGAGACTCATTTTAGACCCAAAGACACCCCCAGATTGAGAGTGAGGGGGTGGAAAACCATTTACCATGCTAATGGACAGCAAAAGAAAGCTGGGGTGGCAATCCTTATATCAGACAAATTAGATTTTAAAACAAAGACTGTAATAAGAGATGAGGAAGGACACTGTATCCTACTTAAAGGGTCTATCCAACAAGAAGATCTAACAATTGTAAATATCTATGCCCTGAACATGGGAGCAGCCAATTATATAAGGCAATTAATAACAAAAGCAAAGAAACACATTGACAACAATACAATAATAGTGGGGGACTTTAACACCCCCCTGACTGAAATGGACAGATCATCTAAGCAAAAGATCAACAAGGAAATAAAGACTTTAAATGACACACTGGCCCAAATGGACTCCACAGACATATTCAGAACATTCCATCCCAAAGCAACGGAATACGCATTCTTCTCTAGTGCCCATGGAACATTCTCCAGAATAGATCACATCCTAGGTCACAAATGAGGTCTCAACTGATACCAAAAGATTGGGATTATTCCCTGCATATTTTCAGACCACAGTGCTTTGAAACTAGAACTCAATCACAAGAGGAAAGTTGGAAAGAACTCGAATACATGGAGGCTAAAGAGCAACCTACTAAAGAATGAGTGGGTCAACCAGGAAATTAAAGAGGAATTTAAAAATATTCATGGAAACCAATGAAAATGAAAACAAACACAACTGTTCAAAATCTTTGGGATGCAGCAAAGGCAGTCCTAAGAGGAAAGTATATAGCAATACAAGCCTTTCTCAAGAAACAAGAAAGGTCTCAAATACACAACCTAACCCTACACCTAAAGGAGCTAGAGAAAAAACAGCAAATAAAGCCAAAACCCTGCAGGAAAAGAGAAATCATAAAGATCAGAGAAGAAATCAATGAAGTAGAAACCAAAAGAACAGTAGAACAGATCAACGAAACTAGGAGCTGGTTCTTTGAAAGAATTAACAAGATTGATAAACCCCTGGCCAGACTGATCAAAAAGAAAAGAGAAATGACCCAAATCAACAAAATCATGAATGAAAGAGGAGAGATCACAACCAACACCAAAGAAATACAAACAATTATAAGAACATATTATGAGCAACTCTATGCCAGCAAATTAGATAACCTGGAAGAAATGGGTGCAATCCTAGAGATGTATCAACTACCAAAATTGAACCAGGAAGAAATAGAAAACCTGAACAGACCTATAACCACTAAGGAAATTGAAGCAGTCATCAAAAATCTCCCAACAAACAAAAGCCCAGCGCCAGATGGCTTCCCAGGGGAATTCTACCAATCATTTAAAGAATTAATACCTATTCTCCTGAAACTGTTCCAAAAAATAGAAATGGAAGGAAAACTTCCAAACTCATTTTATGAGGCCACCATTACCTTGATCCCAAAACCAGACAAAGACCCCATCCAAAAGGAGAATTACAGACCAATATCCTTGATGAACATGGATGCAAAAATTCTCACCAAAATACTAGCCAATAGGATCCAACAGTACATTAAAGGATTATTCACCATGACCAAGTGGGATTTATCCCTGGGCGGCAAGGTTGGTTCAACATGATACAATACATTAACAAAAGAAAGAACAAGAATCATATGATCCTCTCAATAGATGCAGAAAAAGCATTTGACAAAGTACAGCAACCTTTCTTAATCAAAACTCTTCAGAGTATAGGGATAGAGGATACATACCTCAATATCATAAAAGCCATCTATGAAAAACCTACAGCGAATATCATTCTCAATGGGGAAAAGCTGAGAGTTTCCCCCTAAGCTCAGGAATGCGGCAGGGATGTCCACTATCACCACTGCTATTCAACATAGTATTAGAAGTCCTAGCCACAGCAATCAGACAACAAAAAGAAATCAAAGGAATCCGAATCGGCAAAGAGGAAGTCAAACTCTCACTCTTTGCAGATGATATGATACTTTATGTGGAAAACCCAAAAGACTCCACCCCAAAACTGCCAGAACTCATACAGGAATTCAGTAAAGTGGCAGGATATAAAATCAAAGCACAGAAATCAGTGGCATTCCTATACACCAACAATAAGACAGAAGAGAGACAAATTAAGGAGTCGATCCCATTCACAATTGCACCCAAAACCATAAGATACCCAGGAATAAATCTAACCAAAGAGGCAAAGGATCTGTACTCAGAAAATTATAAAATACTCATGAAAGAAATTGAGGAAGACACAAAAAAATGGAAAAACGTTCCATGCTCATGGATTGGAAGAACAATCATTGTGAAGATGTCAATGCTACCTAGAGTGATCTACACATTCAATGCAATTCCCATCAAAATACCATCCACCTTTTTCAAAGAAATGGAACAAATAATCCTAAAATTTGTATGGAACCAGAAGAGACCCCGAATAGCCAGAGGAATGTTGAAAAAGAAAAGCAAAGCTGGCGGCATCACAATTCCGGACTTCCAGCTCTATTACAAAGCTGCCATCATCAAGACAGTATGGTACTGGCACAAAAACAGACACATAGATCAATGGAACAGAATAAAGATCCCAGAAATAGACCCTCAACTCTATGGCCAACCAATCTTCGACAAAGCAGGAAAGAAGATCCAATGGAAAAAAGACAGTCTCTTCAACAAATGGTGTTGGGAAAATTGGACAGCCACATGCAGAAGAATGAAACTGGACCATTTCCTTACACCACACACAAAAATAGACTCCAAATGGTTGAAAGACCTAAATGTGAGACAGGAGTCCATCAAAATCCTAAAGGAGAACACAGGCAGCAACCTCTTGGACCTCAGCCGCAGCAACTTCTTCCTAGAAACATCGCCAAAGGCAAGGGAAACAAGGGCAAAAATGAACTATTGGGATTTCATCGAGATAAGAAGCTTCTGCACAGCAAAAGAAACAGTCCACAAAACCAAAAGACAACCGACAGAATGGGAGAAAATATTTGCAAATGACCTATCAGATAAAGGGCTAGTATCCAAAATCTATAAAGAACTTATCCAACTCAACACCCAAAGAACAAATAATCCAATCAAGAAATGGGCAGAAGACATGAACAGACATTTTTCCAAAGAAGACATCCAAATGGCCAACAGACACATGAAAAAGTGCTCAACATCGCTCGGCATCAGGGAAATCCAAATCAAAACCTCCATGAGATACCACCTCACACCCGTCAGAATGGCTAAAATTAACAAGTCAGGAAATGACAGATGTTGGCGGGGCTGCGGTGAAAGGGGAACCCTCCTACACTGTTGGTGGGAATGCCAGCTGGTGCAGCCACTCTGGAAAACAGTATGGAGGTTCCTCAAACATTTGAAAATAGAGCTATCATATGATCCAGCAATTGCACTACTGGGTATTTACCACAAAGATACAAATGTAGGGATCCGAAGGGGTACGTGCACCCCAATGTTTATAGCAGCAATGTCCACAACAGCCAAACTGTGGAAAGAGCCAAGATGTCCATCGACAGATGAATGGATAAAGAAGCAGTGGTATATATACACAGTGGAATATTATGCAGCCATCAAAAGGAATGAGATCTTGCCATTTGCAACGACGTGGATGGAACTGGAGGGTGTTATGCTGAGCGAAATAAGTCAATCAGAGAAAGACATGTATCATATGAGCTCACTGATATGAGGAATTCTTAATCTCAGGAAACAACCTGAGGGTTGCTGGAGTGGTGGGGGGGTGGGAGGGATGGGGTAGCTGGGTGACGGACGTTGGGGAGGGTATGTGCTATGGTGAACGCTGTGAATTGTGCAAGACTGTTGAATCACAGATCTGTACCTCTGAAACAAATAATGCGATATATGTTAAGAAAGAAAAGAAGAAGATGATGATAGCAGGAGGGGAAGAAAGAAGGGGAGTAAATCGGAGGGGGAGACCAACCATGAGAGACGATGGACTCTGAAAAACAAACTGAGGGTTCTAGAGGGGAGGGATTAGGGGGATGGGTTAGCCTGGTGATGGGTATTAAAGAGGGCACATTCTGCGTGGAGCACTGGGTGTTATGCACAAACAATGAATCATGGAACACTACAACAAAAACTAATGATGTAATGTATGGTGATTAACATAACAATAAAAAATTTAAAGTAAAAAAAAAGATGTGGTGTATGTATACAATGGAATATTATTCAGCCATAAAAAGAATGAAATCTTGCCATTTGCAACAGCATGGATGGAGCTAGAGAGTATGCTAGGTGAAATAAGTCAGTCAGAGAAAGACAAATGCCACATGATTTCACTCATGTGTAGAATTTAAAAAACAAAACAAATGAACAAATGGAAAAAAAGAGACAAACCAAGAAACAGACTCTTAACTATAGAGAACAGATGGTTAGCAGAGGGGAGGTGGGTGAGGGGTGAAATAGGTGATGGAGATTAAGAGTACACTTACCATGATGAGCACTGAGTAATAGATGGAATTGTTGAATCACTGTATTGCATACCCAAAACTAATATAAGCCTGTATGTTAAAAAATAAAAATAAAGCTCTCTAGCTGTGAAAAAAATGCATCAAAGGCTTAAATATAAGAACTAAAACTATGAAATGCTTTGAGAAATCATAGCTATCCATCTATATGACCTTGAATGAGGCAATGGTTTCTTAGCAATGACATCTAAAACACAAGCACCAAAGAAAGTGTAGATACATTGGACATCATCAAAATTAAAAATTGTTCAAAAGACGGATCAAGAAAATGAAAAGACAATCCATAGAAAGAGGAAAAGGGTTTATAAATCATATATCTGGTAAGAGTCTAATGCCCAGAATACATATATGTTTTTAAAACTCTTGCAACTCAACAATAACAAAACAACCCAATTGAAAAAGGAGCAAAGGGTCTGAACTGACATTTCTCCAGAGAACATATAGAGGTGACCAATAAGTGCATGAAAAGTTGTTCAACATCATCAGTAGTTAGGGAAATGCAAATCAAAGCCACAATGAGATACCACTTCGTAGCCACTAAAAAGGCTATTATCAAACTGGTGGACGGTAAGAGCTCTTGGCAAGGCTATGGAGAAATGGAAGCATTGTCCATGCAGGTGGAAATATAAATGGTGCAGCCACTCTGGAAAACCACTTGCCAGTTTCTCAACATGTTCGTCTTAAAGTTACCATATGACTCAGCAATTCCACTCATAAGTGTATACTCAAGAGAAACCAAAAACATATTTTTTACACAAAAACTTGTACATGAACATTGATAGCAGCGTTGTTATGCGCCATTACCAAAAAGTGGTAACAACCTAAAAAGCCCCATCTGATGACTGCACAAACAAAATGTGGTATATCCAAACAGTGACATCATTTTTAGCCATAAAAAGGAATGTTGTACTGGTAAGTGCTACAGTAGAGAGGAACTTTGAAAACATTATGCCATCTGAAACAAGCCAACCAAAGAAGATCAGGTATTGTAATCATTCCACTGATACAAAGTATCCAGAAGGGGCAAATCCACTGAAACAGACAATAGCTTAGTGGTTGCTAAGGGCTGAGGGAAAGGAGAAATGGGAGTTTCTGCTAATGGGTACAGGTTTCTTTTTCAGGTGATGAAAATGTACTAAAATTCGTTAAAGGTGTTTGCATACCTTTATGAGCACATTAAAAACTACTGCATTGCATACTTTAAAAGGGTACCCTTTGTGGTTACATGAATTATGTTTCAATTAAGCTGTTATATTTTAAAAGACCAAATGAGTGTTAAAAAGAGTACTGGTTTTATGCTCTGTTATAGACTGAATGTTTGTACCCCTCCAAAAGTCATATTGCTGAAACCTAAGCCCCAATGTGATGATATTTGGAGATGAGGCCTGTGGGAAGCCTCTGCCCACATGAGTGGAATTAGTACCCTTTAAAAAGAGACCCCAGAGAGCTCCCCTTCTCCTATGTGAGGACACAGCGAGAAGGTAGCCATCTATGAACTAGGTAGCAAGCCCTCACCAGGCACTGATCTACTGGTGCCTTGATCTCAGACTTCCAAACTCCAAAACTCTGAGAAATAAATGTCTGTTGTTTATAAGGCATTCAGTCTATGGTATTCTGCTTCAGCAGCCTAAATGAAAACGTGACAATGTAGATATAATACAGCTATTTAAAAAAAAAAAAACAAAAAACTGGGGTTGAAGGGGGAAAGCAAATGCAAAAATTTTAGCTACTTTCAATAATTAATTGGTTGTGGTAGTATTCACATTATTATTATGAGACCTTTTGCTGCATAATTCTGGATTAAGTAAATGAGGAATTATGGGTTATTCTAGTTATACCATCTCTTGTGTCCTTTCCTAGAGGAAAGAAGTTAGAGATATAATATAGGCTAAGTTACATAAAATTCCTATAGTCCTGAATCTGAATGGGAAATAGCAGTATGAATTCATGAGATATCTTGTTTATCTGTGTAGCTACGTGTGTGTGTGTGTGTGTGTGAGTTACTTAACTCTGTCCACTAAAAATCATAGAAACAATGACCAACCCAGTAGTAATAAACATCCCTAGGACCCTGATTATTGTCTTGAAATACCATTTCTCAATTAAAAAAAAAAAAGGCTGATCCCAGGCTTGGGATCATATCAGATAGCAAAAACACTAGGAAATACTAGTAGAGTAATGCCAAAAGGATTCAGGAGTTGATTTTAGATGTTCCTACTTGGTAAAGATGGGGAAATTTGAATGTCAATAAGGTTACTCACTGAAATGCATTAAAAACTGTCAAATATGTTTAAAATCCATAGTTCATAATGGTATCTTTATTTTTTTTTTAATTTTATTATGTTATGTTAGTCACCATACAATACATCATTAGTTTTTGATGTGATGATCCATGATCCATTGTTTTTGTGTAACACCCAGTGCTCTATGCAGTACGTGCCCTACTTAATACCCATCACTGGGCTAACCCATCCCCCTCCCCCCTCCCCTCTAAAACCCTGTTTGTTTCTCAGAGTCCATAGTGTCTCATGGTTCATCTCTCCCTCCAATTTCCCCCCTTCATTTTTCCCTTCCTTCTCCTAACGTCCTCCATGCTGTTCCTTATGTTCCACAAATAAGTGAAACCATATGATAATTGACTTTCTCTGCTTGACTTATTTCACTTAGCATAATCTCCTCCAGTCCCATTCATGTTGATGTAAAAGTTGGGTATTCATCCTTTCTGATGGCTGAGTGATATTCCATTGTATATATGGACCACATCTTCTTTATCCATTTGTCTATTGAAGGGCATCTTGGCTCCTTCCGCAGTCTGGCTATTGTGGACATTGCTGTTATTGAACATTGGGGTACATATGGCCCTTCTTTTCACTACATCTGTGTCTTTGGGGTAAATACCCAGGAGTGCAATTGCTGGGTCATAGGGTAGCTCTATTTTTAAATTTTTGAGGAACCTCCACACTGTTTTCCAAAGTGGCTATACCAGCTTGCATTTCATAATGGTATCTTTAAAATCAACTCATTGGTTATTAAAGATGAAAGGGAAAAAACTCATTATCTTAAAAACTGGCAAAGAACAAGAAAATAATTAGGCATTTGTTCCTCCTTTCCTATATGAAATGTCCATTGTGCAACCAGATAATAGATGAGGAGAAGTATCATTTTATAAAAGTATCCCAATCAATAGTTGGAAAAGAAATATTGGATTAAAATATCACCTTTTTGCAATTCACAATGTGTGGATATACTCAGGGAACACTAACAGCTGCTGACATAAAACAAGAGTGAAACCCAGACATGATGTGCCTTCTGATGAAAGAACACGTCAATTATGTCCTGAGATAGGGTGGAACCTGACTCCAATCCAGTCTCTGGATCCACCTGCCAATTTGCAGGAAACCCAGAAGGCAGAGTAACATGGCTGAACTGCACCACGAGAATGCAGGAGTTGGCATTCTCAGTAAAACCTGGACTGCCAGACAGCCTGGGTTCTTCAACAGATAAATTGTAGAAAAAGGAAAAAGATGGACGGGAAACCTATAGATTAAAAGAGATTTGACAAACATGTTAAATTTTCTTAAATGGGTAAGAATAAACTGTAGTGCCTAGGGATAGATACTTGCTTGGAGGAGAAGGAAGGGCTGCCATTAGGATAGGGCACATGGAGGGAATTCTGAAATAGCTGGCAGTTTAATTTCTTGACCTGGGGAGGTGGTTACAAGGCTACTCACCTTAAAATAATTTATCTAACCCTCCACTTGATTTGTGTGGATTTCTAGATCTGTTTTACAGTGCCATAAAAAGGTTTTTAAAATCTCCCCCCCCGCCAAAGCATGTTTATTTACAATTTCAGGTGAAAACCTCGCATTCTTGGCTTGTCCAAATTCATCTCGACTTTCCTATTCCATGACTTTTGTGCCTGTATTTGAGAGTAAGTTTTTAAACAACTCAATTTTGCATCTGACATCACGGAACAAAGATGTATGTCCTGTTCTTCTGGAATATGCCTCTGTGCATCTTCATTCATCTTGGATAAGTGGCTGCATATCATCTTCCAGATGGTGCTTGACAAGCAAACCCTTTGTATAATGAAAGGAAACTGTAGCACTGAACACCTCATTCAGCTTTCTCTCACTACCACTGCACCTTTTAGATACTAGAATAGCCTGTCTGCCCCACTGCGGATTTATCACTGTTTGGATGTCAACTCTTTATTCCTCCCAGACTTAATCTGCAGCAAATTACTCAAAACGGGCAGCTGTGATACATAGAGTGAAAAAAAAAAACAGCAGGCTTGGAATCAATACACCTGGCTCAACCAGTGACTCTTTGTAGTTATGTGATCGGGGGCAGGCCGCTTGATATTCCTGCACCTGTTGCCTCATCTGGAAAGTGGGGGTAATCCACGGGGTATCATGAAGCTTCAGTAAAGTGATGAATAGAAAAGCAGCTTGTGGACTCTACAACTCAATGGTGTCTTCATCACTCCTACACAGCTCACTTGCAATGAATTTCTGTCATCACCCATGACCCTATAATGGGTCGCGTTATGACTCTGCCCCATCAGATACAAAATAATGACCGAAAGAGCTCAGTGCCCTGTGAATGTCTTTATGGCAGAGCCTCTAGGAAGCCAAGGATTGGAGACATAGAGTCTTGGAATGTGAAGGCCTCAGGGGGTCTCAGAGCCATCTGACCCTGAGTGGCATGTTGTGTCCCTTCTAAGGAGCCCCAGAGTTCCACAGCCAACTTCAATGGCTGCTTTAGGGCCCAGAAGAAGGAGAAGCCCACAAGACTCTGCCTGCCACTGCTACTTCCTTCTGAGCAGTTCTACATCATCAAATCTATTAGCTTCAGGTGTACGGTATAGTGATTCAATAACTCCATGTGTCACCCTGTGCTCGTCACAAGTGCACTCTTTATCCCCATCACTTACTTCACCCATGCCCCCAACCATCTCCCCCCTGAAAACCATCAGTTTGTTCTCTATAGTTAAGAGTCTGTTTCTTGGTTTGCCTCCCTCCCTCTCTCTCTCTTTTTTATTTCCCTTTGCTCATTTGTTTTGTTTCTTAAATTCCACATGTGGATGAAGTCATACGGTATCTGTTGTCCTCTGACTGACTGATTTCACTTAACATTATACTCTCTTAACGTTATATTCTCCATCCATGTGGTTGCAAATGGCAAGCTTTCATTCTTTTTTATGGCTGAGCAATATTCCATTGTATATATATACACATACACATCTTCTTTATCCATTCATCAATCGGTGGACACTTGGGCAGCTTCCATATCTTGGCTACTGTGAAAAATGCTGCTATAAACACAGGGATGCACATATCACTTTTAATTAGTGTCTTTGTATTTTTTGGGTAAATAGCCAGTAATGCGATTGCTGAATTGTAGGGTGGCTCTATTTTTTAACTTTTTGAGGAACCTCCATACCGTTTTCCACAGTAGCTGTACTAGTTTGCATTCCCACCACCAGTGCACAAGTGTTCCTTTTTCTCCACATACTCACCAACACTTGTTGTTTCTTGTTTTGTTGATTTTAGCCGTTCTGACAGGTGTGAGGTACTATCTCATTGTAGTTTTGATTTGCATTTCCCTGACGGTGAGTGATGATGAACATCTTTTCATATTTCTGTTGGCTATCTGTATGTCTTCTTTGGAGAAATGTCTATTTGTGTCTTCTGCCTATTTTTAATTGGACTTTGTTTCTTGGGTGTTGACTTTATAAGTTCTTTAGAAGTATTTTTTAAAAGAATTTATTTATTTATTTGAGAGAGAGTGCACACAAAAGTGGGGACAGGGACAGAGGGAGAGGGAGAAGCAGACTCCCCACTGAGCAGGGAGCCCGACTCAGGCTCAATCCCAGGATGCCGAGATCATGACCTGAGCTGAAGGCAGACTCTTAACAGACTGAGCCACCCAGGCGCCCTGAGTTTTAAAAGTTCTTTATATATTTTAGATACTAACCCTTTATCAGATATGTCATTTGCAAATATCTTCTCCCGTTCTGTAGGTTGCCTTTTAGTTTTGTTGATTATTTCCTTCACTGTGCAGAAGCTTTTTATTTTGATATAGTCCCAATAGTTTATTTTTGCTTGTTTCCCTTGCCTCAGAAGACATATCTAGAAAAAGTTGTTATGGCCAACGTTAAAGAAGTTACTGCCTGTGTTGTCTTCTAGGATTTTTATGATTTCAGGTCTCACATTTAGATATTTAATCCATTTTAAATTCATTTTTGTGTATGGTATAAGAAAATAGTCCGGTTTCATTCTTTTGCATGTTGCTGTCCATTTTCCCCAACATCTTTTGTTGAAGAGACTTGTCTTTTTCCCATTAGATACTCTTTCCTGCTTTGTCAAAAATAAATTGGCCATATACTTGTGGATTTATTTCTGGGTTTCCTATTCTATTGCATTGATCTATGTGTCTATTTTTGTGCCAGCACCATACTGTTTTGATTACTACAGCTTTGTACTTTGTAATATACCTTAAAGTCTGTGATTGTGATGCTTCCAGCTTTGCTTTTCTTTTTCAAGTTTGCTTTGGTTATTCAAGGTCTTTTGTGCTTCTGTAAAGTGAAAAATGCTGGTGGTATTTTGATAGGGATTGCATCAGATTTGTAGAATGCTTTGGGTAGTATAGATATTTTAACAATATTTGTTCTTCCAATCCATGAGCATGGAATGTCTTTCCATTCCTTTGTGTCATTTTCCAATTTCTTCCATCAGGGTTTTTATAGTTTTCAGAGTACAGGTCTTTCACCTCTTTGGTTGAGTTTATTCCTAGGTGTCTTATTATTTTTGTTACCATTGTAAATAAGATTGTTTTCTTTATTTCTCTTTCTGTTGCTTCATTATTGATGTATAGAAATGCAACACGTTTCTGTATGTTGATTTTGGATCCTGAGACTTTACTGAATTTGTTTATCAATTCTAGTAGTTTTTTGGTCAGGTCTTTGGGTTTTCTATATATAGTATCATGTCATCTGAAAATAGTGAAGGTTTAACTTCTTCCTTATTGATTTGGGTCCCTTTATTTCTTTTTGTTGTCTGCTGTGGCTATTTTATTGAATAAAAGTGGTAAGAGTGGACATCCTTGACTTGTTTCTGACCTTAGGGGAAAAGCTCTGTTTTTCCCCATTGAGGATGATACTAGCTGTGGGTCTTTCATATATGGCCTTTATTATGTTGAGGTATGTTCCCTCTAAACCTATTTTCTTGAGGGTTTTTATTGTGAATGGATGTTGTGCTTTGTCAAATGCTTTTTCTGCATCTATTGAAATTATCATATAGTTCTTATCCTTTCTCTTACTGATGTGATGTATCACTTTGATTGATGATTGAACCACCCTGGCAACCCAAGAATAAATCCCACTTAATCATGGTGAATGATTTTTTCATGTATTGTGGATTTGGTTTCCTAGTATTTTGTCATGAATTTTTGCATCTATGTTCATCAGAGATATTGGCCTGTAGTTCTCTTTTTTAGTGGTGACTTTATCTAGTTTTGGTATAAGGTAATGCTGGCCTAATAGAATGAATTTGCAAGTTTTTCATTCTTCTATTTTTTGGAATATTTTGAGAAGGGTAGGTATTAAATCTTATTAAATGTTCAGTAGGATTCGTCTGTGAAACCATCTGGTCTTGGACTTTTGTTTGATGGAAGATTTTTGATTACTGATTTAATTTCATTGTTGGTTATTGGTGTATTCAAATGTTTTATTTCTTCTTGTTTCAGTTTTATAGTTTATATGTTTCTAGGAATTTATCCATTTCTTCTAAGTTGTCCAACTTATTAGCATACAGTTTTTCATAATATTCTCTTATAATTGCATTTCTGCATTGTTGGTTGTTATTTCTCCTCTCTCATTTGTAATTTTATTTATTTGAGTCCTTTCTTTTTTTTTCTTGATAAGTCTGGCTAGAGGTTTACCAATTTTATTGATTTTTTTCAATGAACCAGCTCCTGGTTTCATTCACCTGTTCTATTGGGTTTTTTTAGTTTCTATAACATTTATTTCTGCTCTAATCTTTACTATCTCCTTCCTTCTGCTGGTTTTAGGTTTTGTTTTTTCTTTTTCTAGCTCCTTTAGGTGTAAGGTAAGGTGGTTTATTTGAGCTTTTTCTTGCTTCTTTAAGTAGGCCAGTATTGCTATAAACTTCCCTCTTAGAACATCCCATAGGTTTTGAACCATCATATTTTCACTTGTTTCCATGTACTTTTTAAATTTCTTCTTTTATTTCCTGGTTGACCCACTCATTGTTTAGTAGCATGTTATTTAACTTCCATGTATTTGTGGTCTTTCAAGATTTTTTTCTTGTGGTTGACTTCTAGTTTCATAGCATTGTGGTCAGAAAAGATGCATGGTATGACTTCAGTCTTCTTGAATTTGTTGGGGGTTATTCTGTGGCCTAACATGTGATCTGCTCTGGAGAATATTCCACGTGTACTTGGAAAGATTATGTATTCTGCTGTTTTAGGATGGAACATTCTGAATATAACTCTTAAATCCGTCTAGTCCAGTGCGTCATTCAAAGCCATCGTTTCCTTACTGATTTTCTGTTTAGATGATCCATCCATTAATGTAAGTAGGGTGTTGAAGTCTCCTACTATTATTGTATTATTATTTATTAGTTCTTTTATGTTATTAACTGTTTTATGTATTTAGGTGCTCCTGTGTTAGGTTCATAAATATTTACAATTGTTTTATCTTCTTGTTGGATTGTCCTCTTTATTACTATATAGTGTCCTTCTTTGTCTCTTGGTACAATCTTTGTTTTAAAGTCTATTTTGTCTGATATAAGTATTGCTACCCTGACTTTCTTTTGACATACATTTGCATGATAGATGTTTCTCCATCCCCTCACTTTCAATCTGCAGGTGTCTTTTGGTCTAAAGTGGGTCTTTTGTAGGCAGCATATAGGTAACTCTTTGAGTCCATTTGCATTCAAAGTAATTACTGATAGATATGGGAGTGCCTGGGTGGCTCAGTCAGTTAAGTATCCAATTCTTGATTTCGGCTCAGGTCATGATGTCAGGGCCCTGGGATCAAACCCCACATTGGGCTCCGTGCTCAGTGGGGAGTCTGCTTGAGATTCTCTTTCTTCCTCTCCTCCTGCCCCTCTCTCCACCCATGTGCGCTCTCTTTCTTTTTCTCTCTCTCTCAAACAAGTGGACAAATCTTTCTTTAAAAAAAGTAATCACAGATAGATATGTATTTATTGTCATTTTATTATTTTTGTTGTTGTTTCTGAATATTTTCTCTGTCCCTTTCTTGTCTTTCTCTCTTTCATGGTTTGCTGACTTTCTTTAGTGATGTATTTGGATTTCTTTCTCTTTATTCTTTGCATATTTATTAGTGGTTTTTAGTGTATGGTTACTGTTAGGTTTGTGCATAATACAACCTGCATATAGCAATCTGTATTAAGTTGATGGTTTAAGTTTGAACCATTCTTTTCTCCTCTCTTCCCACGTTTTAGGTACATATTGTCATATTTTACATCCTTTTATTTTGTGAATTCTTGGACTGATTTTTTACAGAAATATTCATTTTCACTGCCTTTCTGTTTCCTACCTTCATACTGCCACTTTAGGTTTCTCCTTTCCACTCAAAGAGTCCTCTTTAATATGTCTTGCGAGGCTGGTTTAGTGGTCATGAATTCCTTTAGTTTTTGTTTGTCTGGGGAAACTATCTCTCCTTCTATTCTGAATGATAGGCTTGCCAGATAGGGTGTCCTTGGCTGCAGATTTTTCCCATTCCTCACTTTGAATATATCATGCCACTCTTTTCTGGCTTACAAAGTTTCTGCTGAAAACTCCCCAACTAGCCTTATGGGGGTTCCCTTATATGTTACTGTCTTCTTTTGTCTTCGTGCTTTTAATTTTTTTGTTTTTGTTTATCACTATATTTTGCCAATTCAATTGCAATATGTCTTGGTGTGGATCTACTTTTGTTGACTTTGTTGGGAGCTCTCTGTACCTCCTGGATCTAGATATCATTTTCTTTTCCCAGATTAGGGAAATTTTCAGCTATTCTTTCTTCAAATAAAATTTCTCCCCCTTTTCTCTCTCTTCTTGTCCTGGGACTCCTAGAATACAAATATTATTATATTTGATAGAGTCACTGAGTTCCCTAAGTTTGTTCTTATGTTGTATAATAATTCTTTTTCTTTTCATTCAGCTTCATTACTATCCACTACTCTGTCTTCTAGGTCATTCATTCATTCTTCTGCTTCTTCCAGCCTGCTGTTCATTCCATCCAGCATGTTTCTTATTTCATTTATTGAGCTCTTTATCTCTGCTATGTTATTCCTTAGGTCTGTGTTAAAGGTCTCACTCATGTCTTCCACTCTTTTCTCTTGAAGTTTAGGGAGTATCTTTATGATTACTGCTTTAAATACTCTACCAGGCATGTTACTTATGTCTGTTTTGCTTAGATCTCTGGCTGTGGCCTTGTCCTGTTCTTTCATTTGGGATAAATTCCTCTATCTTCTCATTTTGTCTACATCTCTGTGCCTATTTCTGTGTGTTAGGGAAATCAGGTACATCTCCTATTCTTGAGGGTAATGGCCTTATGAAGAAGAGGTCCTGTAGTGCCCTCCCAGGTAGTGTTCCCTATTCCCCACGGCCTGACACTTCTGTGAGTGTCTCCAGTTGTGTTGCATGTGCTCTCCTGTTTTGTCCTGGCCACTTTATCCTTAAGGCTAATCATCTGCAGAGACTCTCTTTGCCTATTGTGGGCAGGGTTTGGTCCCTTGGCTGAATGTGGTGCATTTTCACTAGGTGTGCTCTGCTCTGCTTATGAAATAAGTACTGTCACCACTACCACAAGAACTGAGGTTCTGCAAAACTTCTGAGTGGGGAGATGAGGTGTGAGCTGGGGTTTGGCCAGTCTCTTGGAGGGGGTCTGCTGTCCTGGGACTGAGGCAAGCCTGACTTTGAGGGGCATTTCCACCAGAGTGTGGGGAGTAGGGCTTGAGGCAAGCAAGGTACGTAGCAAGTGAGTGCTGCATTGGTTCCTGCAGGAGGGCCTGTGCTTATGCCGGGAGGTAGGGGAAGGAAATGGCACTGGCCAGTTTCTTTGTTCTTGGAGTGGTCTGTCTGTAAATGCTGTCTCTCCAGGATACACTCTGAGATGAGTGAATTACCTCCCCACTAAGTGCCCCAGGTGCTCTTCAGACCACTGTTTCCACGTTGTACATTCACTGGTTGTTTGCCTGCCTTCTCTCCAAGACCAGCACTATGCCTTCTGGGCTTTAACACAGCCAAACCTGCTGACCTTTAAAACTGCAGGTTTTAAGCCCTGCTTATTGCCAGAAGTCACAAAATTTATCCCCTTTCACTTTCCAAGCCAGTTACTGTGGGGATTCATTTTCCCCAGGAGCTGTCTTGTGTGATAGTCTGTCTCTTGCCCTTCTCCATAACCATGGCTCCCTCTCCATTGCAGCAGCCATGAACCATTCCTCTCCCAAACCATGTCTCCATACTTCCTGCCTTCTTCTATGTAGCCTCTTCTCTCCCTTTAGTTATGGAGTTTGTTCTGCCAGTCTTAAGGTCAATTTCTGGAGTATTTAGGATGATTTGATAGTCATCTAGTTATATTCATGACAAGAGGTGAGCCTGGAGTATTTAGGATGATTTGTTAGTTATCTAATTATATTCACGACAAGAGGTGAGCCTCCTACTCTGCTGCCATCTTCCAACTTCTCTCATCCGGCCTTTCAACTAGTGACAGGCAGAACTGTGGCCAGAATGTAGTTCTTCTGGATTCTATGCCAGCATCCATTCCACCAAGTCTCTCTCTGTGGTGACTCCAGGGTTCCATATTGGCCTTATGGATAAGAAACAGAACTAGCATCTGGGCAACCAACTACGGTTGTGCCCTGCACAAGGACAGCCCATCGAGGCCAGGCACGCTGGACTGGTGCTTGTCCCTTTGGTATTTTCTGCTTAGTATGACTGTGCTATGTGAGCTGGCTTTAACTCTGGCCAACGGTATGACCAACTTTGTGTGCCAAGGCTCCCCTGCTTCTTCTCTCTTCTGAATCCTTTCAAGGTGTCCCCCCAATTCAGCCTCATCTGAGCTCTGTTGTGTACAGTGAAGACCTGTGAGTTTTTGATGAAGCACATCCATAGAATTGTGAAGCATAATGGTTTTTCCAATAGTCTGCATCCTCAAAGTAAGTTAGATACGACTGGAAACTGTAATGGCTTGTCCAAGCCACTAGGGTACCATTTAGGAAATTATTTCCTCAGTAAAATTTAGTAAATTACATTTGTAATTTAGTAAAACTAGGCTACTCTTTGGTAAATTAGTGTTTCAGGGCAGTTGAAATCATTTACTGCACAGAACTTAGTGAATGGTGTCCCAGTGACCTAAAATCCTTAATGCCCCTTCTAGGTGGGCCTGTGCAAAGGGGAAAGCTTCTGTGTCAGGGGGAAAATGTCCAGTTTAATTATAATTCATGAGAAGGGAGAGACCAAGGGTCCTTAGGAGGTCAGAGGGTCCTCCCTGCATTTGTTAAGGAAGATTTCTCAAACAGCACATTTCCCAAATGGATACAAGATTCAGAGCATTTCATAGCTTTCAGGGACAATAAATTTGAAAGGAGGAAAGAAGGAAGGAAGAAAAATTTTGCATGATTGATAGAATGGGATGTTTAAAGACGCAACCAAAACATTTTTAATGGATCCAAATATTCATAAACACATAGTAAGAATGATGGTGCTTTATAAATGCTCTAACATAAAGTCTTGATAATATACAAATGATGCCCCAGGGGACCTATAATGTGCTTCTCCTCAGAAGCTCAACAAACTGCTGTGTAAATTATTAGCTATTAATTCTTTCTATATTAATCTTATACATTAATTCAATCTTCAAACATTACTGTCGCCTCTTTTGCCAACCTCCCTTCAGTCATTATTAAATAAAATTTCTCATTTCTTTCTTCCTACAAACATCCTTTCTTTCTTAAATCTTTCAGAAATTCTGGAACATACCAAAAGATTTGAGAAAAATCTGTCTTTGCTAGAAGATACTCTGGCAAGTCAATCCTTCTGAAAGAATTAATTTTTTTGAAATCAGTGCCTAATTAGTTTTGCAATCTTCTTTTAAAGAACGCACTCCATTTTAGAAGACTCTTGTTAAGGGGGACTTATTGCTCATCTCATGCCCCAGAAGGTCTCCCTGCCCCTAGCTTGCTCCTCCCTGTAAAGGAGTGACTTATTTGATCAATGTTTGGACCACATTACTTGCAGGGCATTGATGCCCATCTCAGCTGCTATGGGTTGAATTGTGTCTCCTAAAAAAATACGTTGAAGTCCTAACCCCCAACCCAACATTTGTGAATGTGACCTTATTTTGAAATAGGCCCGTTGCAGACATACTCAAGTTAAGACAAGGTCATTAGAATGGGACCCTAATCCAATATGACTTGTGTTCTCACAAGAAGAGAAGAAACACAGATGCATCTACAAGCTGAGAATGCCAAGGATTGCTAGCAAACACCAGAAGCTACGAGAGGCAAGGAAGGATTCTTCCCTACAAGTTTCAGAGCAAGCATGGCCCTGCTGACACCTTGGTTTTGGACTTCTTGCCTCTGGAACTGTGAGAGAATAAAGGTCTGTTTTCAGCCACGAGTTTGTGGTACTTTGTTGCAGCAATCCTATAAAACCAGTACACCACCGTTGCTCTCTCTGCCTCTTCTATCTGCCTCTTGTACCCATGCGTGATGAGGGTCTGTTCTGGCCAATTCTCATCTTTCAATTCCAGCTCTCACCTGCGGCAAAACCAGGCAAATCAGAGTCACTAAAAGTCCTAAAGATTTAGATTGTGGAAGGGAGATCCCTCTCTTCTCTCTCATCCAAATCTGTCACATATTAAAGCTGCCCCAGAACTTTGCTTCATTTTGTTCCTCGTGTCTATTTGAAGATGGTTATAACGTGGAGGATCCTACCATTTAGCTGTAACACACTGTTCCACCTATGTCACCTGCTCACCCCCTATGCTGGTTAACAAGCTAGTGTTGGCTACAAACCTACCCTTGTATTCTCTCTACTTCATGTGGCTGGTGCCTGCCATTCTTCCTGTCTGCTTCCCTATTTAAACATTGCCATCATCTTGAGTAACTTCAACATCCTCATGACAACCCACCCAGCAACCTTGGCCTATCAGCTCCTACAAAACCACACCTCTATGTCCTGCTTCACTGCATCTGGCTTGATCACTCAACTATGACCACCCTTTGACCATCATTTATCCCCTTGACTAATATTTGTCCTTGCCCCGCCCCCTCCACTCCACACAGCAGAAACAAGGAACACTTTTCACATTGGGTCAGGTCACTCTGTGTGTGTCGACCTTCTTCCTAAAAAATAATTCATAAATAAAACATATGGAGATATAGAACAGAATAATGGTTCCCAGGAGGGAAGAGGGTTGGTGTGTGTGGCTATATAGGGATAGTGTGAGGGAGCCTGGTGGTGATGGGACAGTATCTTGATTGCAGTTGTCATGTGAGTCTACACATGTGATAAAATTGCACAGAACTGTGCACACACACAAATGAGTGCGTATAAAACTGTGGCTATCTGAACAAGCTCTCTGGATTGAATCAGTATTAATTTCTTGCTTTTGATATTGTATTATAGTTAAAGAAGATGTTATGTTGGGGGAAAATGAATGAAGGGTACACTGGACTTTCTTGTACCTTTTTTTTTTTTTTGCAATTTCTTGTGAATCTACAATATACCCCCAAAATAGATTTTTTATTTATTTATTTTTAAGATTTTATTTTTTTATTTTTTGACAGAGAGAGAGAGACAGCGAGAGAGGGAACACAAGCAGGGAGAGTGGGAGAGGGAGAAGCAGGCTTTCTGCAGAGCAGGGAGCCCAACGTGGGGCTTGATCCCATGACCCTCGGATCATGACCTGAGCTGAAGGCAGATGCTTAACCAACTGAGCCACCCAGGCGCTCCCAAAATAGATTTTTTTTAAAAAGGGAAATCAAGTTACCATTCCTGGCATAGTGTTAAATGCTGAAGACAGAGTCAAGAGCAAAACAGACGGTGTATCTTACCTCATATCATTGAGAAAGATCAGTGGGGGTTTACCGCGGTTCCCATCACTCGTGGAACAAGCCAGAATCCTGAACAAGGCCTTGTAGGCTCCCTGATGGGCCCTGCCAACCCTGGAAGCCTATCGTCCCACCATCTCTTGCCTCTGTTCTCTGCCCTCCAGCCATGCCGGCCTCCCCAGATGCCCTAGCTTGCAGCAGGCTTCCTCCATGACAGGCCCTCCCACCCATCCACCTCTGACCTCATCAGGCCCCCTGTTATAGGCTCTCCTACCACCTTGAACCTTTTCTCCAGAGGTGCAATGGATCTAACCTTCCCTATTAAATTATAAGAGCGAATGATTTCTCTACTCATGATTAAATCCTCAGCACCTCATACAGTGGCTGGAAATTAGGAGTCTCTCAGTCTGAACTTTTTGAATGAGCAAATGACTAGAAGGGCTTTAAGAAGAGGAAGGAAATAGTCTGATTTACCTTTGTTAAAATAATTTTTTTATATTTTAGAACAACTATAGAATTACAGAATAATTATAAAGATAGTACAGAGTTTTCGTACACTCCATATGCAGTTTCCCTATTGTTAACATCTTATATTAGTATGGTAGATTTGTCACAATGAAACAAGATTGATACATTATCATTAACTAAAGTCAATATTTTATTCAGATTTCCTCAGTTTTTCTCCCTAGTGTCCTTTTCTGTTTTAAGAGCCCTTCCAGGACACACCATTAACAATTAGTTGTCCTGTGTCTTTAGACTCCTCTTGGTTGTGACAGTTTCTCAGACATTCTTTGTTTTTGATGTCTTCGACAATTCTGAGGATTGTTGGTCAGATATTTTTCAGAATTTTCCTCAACTGGAATTTTTTTTTTTATATTTTTCTCATAGTTAGACTGGGGTAATATAGTTTGGGGGGAGGAAGATCACAGATGTAAAACACATTCTCGGCACATCACATCAAGTGTACCTGCTATCAACACGACTTATCACTGTTGATGTGACCTTGATCATCTGGTCTCAGAGAATGTTTGTCAGGTTTCTCTACTGTAAAGTTACTCCCTGCACTTTCCACTCTGTGCTTTTAGGGAGAAAATCACTATGTGCAGCCCACACATAGGGAGTGAAATGTTATGCTCCCTCTCCTTAAAAGTAAAGTTATCTCTATAAATTATTTGGAATGTTTCCGCTTAGGAGATTTATATCTTCTCCACTACTCACTTACTTATATATTCAGTCATTTATTTATATAAATATGGACTTGTGGGTATTTATGTTTTGGGTTATATATGACTTTGCTTTTAAGCTCAAATAATTCCAGTTTTGACCATTGGGAGCTCTTTCAGTTAGCTCTTGTATCTCTTTGACATACCTCCATTATTGTGGAGAATTTTTTTTTTTTTTGAGCACTTCCTTACCTTCTGGCACTACAAGATGCTCCAGGCTCATTGGTATATTTCCAACCTGAGTCCTAGATTCAGCCATTCTCCATGGATTCCTGGTTCCTTCTACTGAAGAATGATATTAGACACCAAAATCTAGACAGTGGGTGTGCTCATTGTCACTGGGAGCTATTGCTGAGAGGTCTTCTCAGATCACAGGGAAAGGAAATACATGTGTGTACACTAACCTAGTACATCTCATATCTATAGGTATTTCTATATGTAACAGTATAATAAGATAAACATGAGTTCATACTGGGGTCTCCAATTCTAATCCATTACCATGTAGATACTTCTAGCCTCCTCATCTTGCTTACCTGTAACCTCCCACTCCTACAGTGAGAAACCTAACTTCCACCATTTACTTAATTTACTTGTTTAATTCCTGTATACATGTAGAGTGTTTTCAGACTTGTTAACCCATGCTCCCTGAGAAACAACTTTTTCCACTAGAATATGGTGCTTATTCTCAGTTCTTTGGAGCTTTAGTGTGTTTAGACACACACTGTGACATCAGTGATGTGTCAGGGAAGCTGCTTGAAGAAGAACAAGTTCCACAGCCAAACCCTTCTCCTTTCTGACGTTATTCCTATAACAATAATATTGCATGGGCTGCTATGTTATTTTATACACACTTTTCCACTTGTCTGGAATGCCACCTTTCTTCCTCAGGATTTGTCCAAATTGGAAATTCCAAAGCCCATCCCAGGACTTCCATCATCATGGGGTCATCATCATCATCATCATCATCATCCCAGCCTGGAGAGATCTCTCTCTCTCCCTTGGTTTTTTGGGGGAAATCAGTATCTGTAGAAATTAGTTGGCAATTGATCATGTGTTGTTTTATCACCTGTTGTATCACGATGTCTTACTAAATAATCTAAAATTTTATTATTCATGTACAGGCAGTCCTCACTTTTCATGGTAGTGTGGGACAGTAAAAATGACCATGTGACCTGAAACAATGCAGAGCAATCTTAATGATCAATGGGAAAAATATGATTTTTCTTTTTTTTTAAAGATTTTATTTATTTATTTGAGAGAGAGAGAGTGAGAGAGAGTACACGAGAGGGAGTAGGGTCAGAGGGAGAAGCAGACACCCCACTGAGCAGGGAGTCTGATGCGGGACTCGATCCCGGGACTCCAGGATCATGACCTGAGCCGAAGGCAGTCGCTTAACCAACTGAGCCACCCAGGCGCCCGAAAAATATGATTTTTCAACGGCATTTAATAATACCCGTCAAAACATTTAAAATCCTCTTATTGTCAGGGGCAAATATATAGGAAAAGAAAGAAATAGTAAAACTAAGTATTTAATTAGCATGCTATAATGTAAAACACTAGAAACATTGATAATTAAAGTGTTTTGTTTCTTTTTTAAAAAAACTTATCAAGAGTAGTTTGAACAGTACTTTTTTTCTCATCTAGAACTGATGATGTGGAGCAAGCAACCTTTCTATGCCTGGTGAATTGTCTCCTCCTTTCTAAGTTTGGGTCACTTTCAACATTTTCCCCTTATTCTTTCAAATGTCATAAAATATATCTGAGAGTTCCTTTAACTTGAAGTGGTTTTTTGCTGGTGTTTCTTCCTTTGGGACACCATTTTTTTTTATCATGACCACTTTCCTCATTTATGTCTATAATTTTGCCTTCAGTAAGTTCATCTGACTTCACACCTGCAGTCTTTCCAAAGGAAGCAGTGTCAACATTCCCATGGTCAGCTCTTTCTTCCACGAGGTCATTTATGTCCAATTGAAATTTTATTTTATCTTTATCACTTTTTTTCCTTTGATGCACCTTCATCTCTGTTGGCCAATTCTTCCTTTTGGTTATGCATTTTTATAAAATGTTTATCACTGAGGGAAAAGGAGGCTGTGTAACTGACTAAGAGAGGCACAATGACCAATCACTACAGACTTCGAAAGAAGTGCGTGAGTGGTCACTGATCATGATGCATGTGTTATTTACACAGTTATTTGTGGACTGGAGAGCTAGTAGCAGAGTTTATACTTAAGTAATAGACAGTTACCATATCTTGGTAATTGAAATTTGAACCACGTTGTTGGGGGCCTGGTGTTATTTAACTGAACCTTGCTAAAAGAGATTCATGCATATCAGAACCATGAAAAGTGAGAACTGCCTGTGTTTTTACTTTGTCTCAAGTCCAGCATGAGCCCCATGAGGTAGGACCCATGACTCAGGGAGTAATTTGCACAAATACCCCACCCTCACCCTAACCACCTGCCATAGCATATAAAAAACACTCAAATGTTTATTGAATTTCGTTTTCTTCACTAGAGAAAGACCATGTAAATATATCTTAGTGTTAGAAGTTAGGGGACCTCAATTCTGGGTCTGGGTCTGCCAGTGTGAATAGTTTTTAGACTCTTCATCTGAAAAAATGTATTATAACCATATTTTCTACTTGTTACCTAAGGATATAATCAAAATTCTACCAATTATTGTGTACTAGTCACATTCAAATGGAAAAAATAGAGCGCTTTTTCTCAGTTTATTCTGCAGTTAGAACTTTGAAAGGTGCATCCAAATTGTCAGCACCATCTGCCCTGGTGCAATTCCTTTCTTTTTTGCATGCTCATTTGTGCAAACCTGAGCTTTGGAAAAGGTATAAATTGGCCCTTTTCCATTCTCCATTGATTCTATATCACTCACCTAGTCTCTCACTCCCCACTCCTTTAACCATATCACATGTCACTCTATTTCCCCAAGTACAGAAGGAAAGGAGTTCTGTTCAAAAGAGTTCTGTTCAGTCTAGAGCCTTGACATTCACAAGGCACATAGCTTGAGACCTTTACAAATCTCCAGTTTTGTGCCAAAAATGACACTAATGCATAAAATTGACCCCCAAAATGTTAAAATTATAACTAGAATTTTTAAAGGATTCTTTCAGACCCTTAAGTGAGTCTCTAAATATGGGAATAATTTTTTTATATTTTTATAAAGCCACTAAAATATTCTGCTAATAAAACAAACCTTATACTATATCACCACTGAGTAATATTAATTATTAATTTACCTGATGGCCAAAATAAAGTAAAAATGATGATGATGCTTTTCTCCTTCACATAAAACATGTGGTAAGTTCATTCATTTTATAAATGGTTAATTTATCTAAAACTCCCATATTCTAACTTTAGACTTTTAGGCTCTTCATTTTCTCTTCACTTTCATCACCATTATTATAAAGTGCCCTTTTTTGGGGAGGCCATTTTTTCTTAAAGAAAAGGAGGTACTGCTTCTGGCAGTGTTCCTAGGAGCCCCTTAATCAGTCAAAAACACAAAATCACTTTGACACGTGGATGTTAGCAGTCATGTAGTCATATGGGTTCATTAAGAGCTAAGTGGTCTGATCCAAATAGCAGCCTAACTGTAAATGTAGTTCAAATTTACATCTCATCAAAATGACCAAACACTATTGTGAAGGGCAAGAGAAGAGGATTCTAAGCACAGAGAACAGCATGTGCAAAGGCCCTGGAGCAAGAAAGAACATGGCATTACTTAGCTACCAAAAGGCCACTGTGCCAAAGAGCAGAGAGCATAGAAAGATGTGGAGAGTAGCGCAAGATGGTCCAAAGACCACAGGGAAAGAGTTGTAAAGAAGACAATACCATGATCCAATTTTGAAATCCCTCTGGCTACAATGTGGCAAGTGGATAGAAAGAGAGTCATAATGGATATGGGAGAAGAAGCTATGGCAAGAGCCCAGAAGAGAGATGATGGGACTTGACACCTTGGTGGAACTGATGAATACAGGGCAAGTGAATAGAAATACAAATTTGCAGGTCCACCACAGACCTGCTGAGCTGGAATCTCTGGGCCCTAGCGATCAGGGTTTTCATAAGCCCTCTGGGAGATTCTGACTCTCATTCAAGGGTGAGATCTATTAGACTAGGTAATAGAACAGAGAGAAGAAACTATAAAGGCAACATACGAGCAAGTTTGGCTCTTACTCAGGGCCTGGGTGGTGGTTATTGCTCTGCCAGGGCTGGATTCAAAACAAACAAACAAAAACCTACCAAACACTAAGCAAAAAGACAGCAAAAGCCCTTCTTAAATTTTAATTAATGTGAAACTCTGTGGAATTATTCTCAGCCCCTGCCCCCCTCCTGCCCAGTTCCTGAGTGTCCTCCCAGGATAGTCTATGTGCATACAAATATTGCCCAGATACGTAAATGTATGCATCATATTATGCACACTCTTCTATTTTAGCTTATTTCACTTGACCTTATATTTTGGAAATATATTTTGGAAATTGATCCACATATCCTGAAATCTGGACCCATTTCAGTATATCTGGATTTCACTCATTAAAAAAAGAAAAAAGTTTAATATGTAAAAAAATCTTCACATGCCAAACAGAGCACATATATTACTGAATATTAACTTAGTGCACAAAATATTCACTTTAATTGGGTAATTCTCCCATAGCTTTTATGTTAGATCTCACTCATTTTTATAATCATGTTATTTTAAATAAAATACAAATGCAGAAAACTACATAAATCAGACATGTTGGCTTAATGAATTATTACAAGGCAAACACTAGGGCAAGAAATAAAATTTTTCCAGCTGCCCCAGAAGCCCCTCCATAGACCCCACATTAATCACTGTCTCCTTCCTCCCACCATAAGTACCATTAATCTGACTTTCATAGTAATGCTTTCCTTTTTTTCTTTTTATAGTTTTATCACCCAAAGCTGCTTCCATAAACCCTATTCTTCAATCCTATGTATAAAAAATGTTTTGAGGAGCGCCTGGGTGGCTCAGTCGCTAAGCGTCTGCCTTCAGCTCAGGTCATGATCCCAGGGTCCTGGGATTGAGCCCCACATCGGGCTCCCTGCTCAGCGGGAAGCCTGCTTCTCCCTCTTCCACTCCCCCTGCTTGTGTTCCCTCTCTCACTGTGTCTCTGTCAAACAAATAAATAAAATCTTTAAAAATAAATAAATAAATAAATAAATAAATAAATAAATAAATAATGTTTTGCTATGTCTTTTAAATCTCTTTTAATCTATATTTTTCTCTTCTGTCCCTTTCATTTCTTTACAATTTATCTGTTGAAGAATCTGGGTTCTTTGATAAGTGGAATTTCCCCTAATCTGGCTTTTTTTTTTTTAAATAAAGATTCACTTTCTATCATCTATTATCTAGTTACCCAGTGATGTGGCTCATATAGGAAGGACATGAAAATTCTGGATTCTTTCCTTTTATTGCCCAGTTTTCAAGATAAAGAGTTGGTGCCCTCACATCTTCTGAAGGTGATTAATTCTCTTTGTTTTAATGTTGTTACTAATTCATGGATTTAACTTGTTTGTTGGATTTCAACACATTTCAATTGTTATCCTTAGTGAAATTCAAATTGTTCAATCTTGGGTCAATATGAACCTCTTCATGTTGCCTCCTGGGTCCTTTTGATCTGACTTCTAGTAGTCCTTGAGAGCTTCTTTGCAATCTGGTGTGACAAGATATTCCAGGCTCATCTTGTACATTTCCTGCTCCAGGCCTCAAATCAATCATTTTGAAGCCCTTACTTCTTTTGCAAAGAAGTAGTATTTCAGTGCTATTGAGTAGATCATTGTTTCTAGGCCTTTTTGGTGGACCAAGTTAGAAAAACAAACAAACAAACATACATACAAAATATATAAATAAGATACCTCTGAGTTTATATTTGTTTAGTCAGGGTTCTCCAAAAAAAAAACAGATCCGATAGGAAAGATAGAGATAGAGAAGAGAGATGATAGATAGATAAAAATAGATGATAGATAGATTAGATAGATGATAGATAGATGATAGATAGATAGATAGATAGATAGATAGATAGATAGATACATACATACATAGATAGATAGATAGATGATAGATAGATGATAGAGCTAGAGATAGAGATGTAGATTAAATGTTTACAGGTATGTAGATAGATAAATAGAGATAGATAATAAGGAATTGGTTCACATCATTATGGAGGCTGAGAAGTTCCAAGCTCTGCAGTCAGCAAGCTGGAGACCCAGGAGAGCTGATACTATAGTTCCAGTCTGAGTCCAAAAGCCTGAGAAGCAGGAGAGCTGATGGTGTAAGTTCCAGCTAGAGTCTGGAAGCAGGGAATGTCCAGCTCAAAGACAGGTAGAGAGAGCAAATTCTCCCTTACTACTCCTCTTTGTTCTATTCGGGCCTTCAACTGATTTGAAGACATTAGAGAGGACATGTGCTTTACTCATTAGAGTAAATTAATTTTACTCATTAGATTAAAATTAGAGAGGACAATGTGCTTTACTCAGTCTACCAATTCATATGTGTGGTTTTTTTTTTTATTATGTTACATTAGTCACCATAGAGTACATCATTAGTTTTTGATGTGGTGATCCACGATCCATTGTTTTCATATAACACCCAGTGCTCCATGCAATACGTGCCCTCCTTAATACCTGTCACCGGGCTAACCAATACCCCTCCCCTCTAAAACCCTGTTTGTTTCTCAGAGTCCATAGTCTCTCATGGTTCATCTCTCCCTCCGATTCCCCCTCCTTCATTTTCCCTTCCTTCTCCTAGTCCTCCATGCTATACCTTATGTTCCACAAATAAGTGAAACCGTATGATAATTGACTTTCTCTGCTTGACTTATTTCACTTAGCAATATGTTAATCTCACCCAGAAACACCCTCACAAACATATCCAGAATAATGTTTAATCAGATATCTGGGCATCCCATGGCCCAGTCAAATTGATGGTTAATATTAACCATCACAATATTGGTATTTCCCATTTAAATTTGAGACCACAGGGCATTCACAAAACTTTCTCTCTCTTACCTCTGTATGTCTTTCCTTTCACCTAGAAAATCCTAATTCTCAAGGACACAAGTGATGGTAGAATTAGAAGGTCCCAAGTCATTTGTTTTATCTCACATCACACACATAACATGCTCAGAATAATAGAATAACGATACCAATAATATGATTAACTGGAAATATTAAAGAATTTTGCTCATAGGCTTTCCTCATTCTCACTTCATTTTATAGTCGTTGTATTATATCCTCATTGTCAGAGCATATGGCTATTGCTTTCTATTCTTTCCTTCTCAGACTTCATTTACTCTTAGTTCAACAGGTTCTATATATTTTTTTTAATTTATTTATTTATTTTAGAGAGAGTGCACGTGCATGGAGGAGGGGTGGGAGGAGAGAGAATCCTCAAGTAGACTCCTGCATGCTGAGTGCAGAGCCTGACGTAGGGCTTGATCCCAGCACCCTAAGATCATGACCTGAGCCAAAATCGAGAGTCTGACGCTTAACTGACTGAGACACCAGATGCCTCCTAATGCTCAACTCCAGTCCTCATGATGATGCCTCTCTGACACTTTCAGTTTCTGATACTTGTTCTTCAGAAGATTCCTCAGGAAGAGCCAATGGGAACAATATTCCATGAGTTCTTTCATGTTAGTAAAAGTCTGCTGTGTCCTATAATTTATAGTTGAAGGTCCATTTTTCTGGGTATAAAATTCTCAGCTCATACTTTCTTTTCTTGACCATCTTAATATGTTAATCCATTCTCTTTTGGCATAACGTGTTACTGCCAAAAAAAAAAATCTGGTCATAGTTTATTTTTCTTTTCCTTATAAGTCACATTCTCTCTTTTTCTAGATGTCCCAAAAGATTTTTTTTTTCTTTTTCTTTATACCATAGTCATTTTACAAGTTCATGTCGTCTAGATGTTGGTCATTCTGGGCCAATATAGTCAAGTATGCATTGTACTAATTAAATACAGAGTTTCAGATCTTTTATCTCAGAGAAGTTTTCTTGGATTAAGGCTCTTGCTTTGGTTTTCTTCTTGAAGAATATATCTTATCCTATGTTCAGTACGCTTTGGTGTTCAGTACTTTCTCTTAAATCCTTTTTATCACTTTATTTCATTTTTGTTTTTTGTCTTTTTTTCTCTTTTTCACTTTGTATTTCTCTTGAGACAATATCTGTTGTGTTTATTTGCTCTCATATTCCTTGTAGCTTAGGTTTCCTTCCTGGGTGAATTTTTCTTTTAGTTCTATTTTTTCCCAAGTTCTGTTACTTCACTTCTGAGTTTTTCTAATCCTGATTGATATTGTTCTTTTATGTCTATCATTTGCTTAATGGTTTTTTTTTCTGAAATAGATCAAAACTGAAGCTTGATGTTTTATGACTACGTCTCTCTAGTGCGACTTTATTGTTGGCTGCAGTGGCTCGGCTCTTCTTCTTTTTTTTTTTTCTGATAACTTTGTATAGGATTGACCTTGATACTATTTTGTTGCTTGTTTTTTCATGTGAAATCTGTTTTCCTGAACTTTTATAAAGAGGCAAGACTTAGGAAAGCTCTTAAAACTTCACAGGGCACCTATTTCTGTGTCAAAAAATATGGCTACCTGCTTTCCAGGACTTCCTGGCCGTTCCCTTCCCCCAGTTCAGAGTGAAACTTCCTTTTCCTTCCTTTTTCTCATCCTTTTCAATTTTGATTCCACTCTCGGCACTTCTTCCCAAGCATGAGGCTCTGTCTTGGTCAGTCTTAAGTGTTCCTCAGGGCCTGACTACTCCAAGCTGCTCTCACCTTCCTACTGTGAGCCCTTAACACTATCTTGTGCTGGAGAGTTCACTGTCCTGATGCCACCTGTGTTTCTTAGATTGGCTCACAGTGCTTTCCAGTGAATACCTAGTCTATTTTGGGGTTCTTCTGTTCTCAGGTGCCTCATACACAACCCTCCTTTCTTCCTAACTTCTTTCAACTGTTCATACTTGGTATTGTACGGGTCTTGAGGCTATTGGTGGCTTACATATGTTGGGATTAGTGGGGATCATTTGACACCTAGTTTTGTTGTAAATATTGTCTGTGGGTTTTGGATTTTGCTACGTAGTTTCTTTGTGTCTTTGTGGGGACTGGGAGAAATTGAAAAATGATGCCCCTTGCATAGGATCTGCTTGCTTCATTCTCTATAACAGGGCACTGTGTTTATTTAGCCATCCCCCTACTGATGGACAAGTACAGTGTTTCTGAATTTGGCTATCACAATCAATACACCCTTTGCACACATTTGATGCACAAGTACAGGCATTTCTGTAGGATAAATTTCTAGAGGAGGAACAGTTAAATCAAAGGAGCAAACACAATAGGTGCTTAAAATATTTGTTGATTGAATACATTTGTTGAAATATATTCACCACAATAGTAAAAAAGATCTGTTCTAGTCTATAGCTCAGGTAGAGTCTTATTGTGAGAAATGTACTTAAAGCAGACTACTAAGTACAATTGTGGGATTCCTTGAGTAGAAGAGGGAAACAGAAAAGACATTGATTCATTCTTCCAGTTAGCAATTACATATTGGCTGTTAGCAATTATGTACTGACTGCATATGCACTAGACCGTGATGGGGCCTGGGGAAATAGCACAGGTCTGCTCTGCCCTAGCAGAGCTCACTGTTGAAAGGGGAGATGCCTTCCTTATTTCAGCACAACTTTGATAGTTAAATGAAGGCTATCCCTCATACTCACAGTCAGGCAACACTACATAAAACACACCATCCAGCCTTTGTCTGCACTTAGAAAATTGTAGAGTAAACCCCAGTGCAGAAGGAAGAGGAGAAAAGCTATCTGTCCACTGTCTATTTGGTCATGTTATTTCTAGGAGTTGATCTACGACTCCTTTTTAAATTTTTTTAAGAAGATTTTATTTTTTAGAGCAGTTTAGATTCACAGCAAATTAAGAGGAAGGTACAGAGAGTTTCCATTTACCCCTGCCCACACACATGCCAGGCTTCTCTAATATTAACATCCTCCACCACAGGAGTACATTTGCTACAATAAGTGAACCTATATTGACACATCATTATCACCCAAAGTACACAGTTTACCTTAGAGTTCATATTCTATGGGTTGGAACACATGTATAATGACATATATCCACACTACTGTATTATACAGAATAATTTCGCTGTCCCAAAACTCCTATGTATTCTGCCTATACATACCCCCTCCTCCCCTTCTGCCTCCTGGAAACTACTAATTTTCGTACTGTCTGCATAGATTTGCTTTTTCCAGAATAACATATAATTGGATTCATGTAGTATGTAACCTTCCTAGATTGGCTTCTTTTACTTAGTAGTAGGCATTTAAGATTCCTCCTTGTCTTTTCAAGGCTTAATACCTTATTTCTTTTTAGCACTGAATAACATTCCATTGTCAATTTATTAATTCATACACCTACTGAGGGACATCTTGGTTGCTTCTAAGTTTTGGCAATTATGAATAAAGCTTCTATAAACATCCATGTGCAGGTTTTGTGTAGACATAAATTTCCAGCTCCTCTGGGTAAATACCAAGGAGCACAATTGCTGGATTGTAAGGCAGCATATGTTTAGACTTGTGAGAATACAACTCCCCCTTTGAAGGCACCCAGAGTTTTCTGTAAGTGGATGAGCCTGTTTCAAGGGGACACTGTGATGCTTAGGTCCCTGCTGGCACTGGGATACAAATGTGGTAACTTTATAATGCATTGGCTAAGGCTAGAAATGCAAAATAGTAAAAACAGCAGACTTTGCTCGAGCTTCATCCAAGCTCATTTTCCTTCCCAGAATACCAGCTTCCATGTTGATGTCCTTAATGTTGCCAATGATGCCATCCTTCTCCAAGTCCAGGGTCAACAAATGCAGGGCAAGCTCCTCGGCTCATGCACACATCTCCACCCACCACTCACACTTTCCACACTTGCTTTTGCAATCTTTCTCACCAGGGTGCTCTAGGCAATCTCTGCAGATTGACAGGAGAAGCCATCCAAGTTGAGCCTTATTTCCCAACCTCTGTGGGACTACTCCATACTGAAATCTTGGGTTCTTCATTCGGACTCCTTTGCAGGCAATCAGTTCCCAAGTTCCACTGTATTGCCGCCATTCCTTGATAATCACTATACTTCCTCTACTCTTTCTGATCATCTTCCATAAGTTCTGCTTCCAGGTTAATCTGTCACCCCTTTGAAGCCTGATTCATGTGGGCTGCTCTCGCACTAATGGCATGTTCAAAGAAATGCAGTTCAGCAGATACTTGTAATTTTCAAAATCACTCAGGTTCTTTATTTGTGTTTCCTCAGCACCATGAAGGGGATACAGTGCCCACAGAAACATTTCTCAAAATTCCTACTCGTCTATCCCCCACTCTTGTCACTTCCTGGAGCTTCTCCTGTGATCTTTTGCTTCCAAACTCCCCCAGCCCCCAGTTCTGGACTCAGACTCTTCCAAGCCTCGCCTGTCTCTGGACTTTGCATCACAAAAGCCCAAAGAGTCGGCTTGGAAATGACCCAACCCTCCTTGGAGACCAGAGGGAGGAGAAAAAACCCAGTGGAGGAACCCTGATAAAGAGGAGGTATCTTAGATGGAGATAACTTAGAACTCATAAAATAAAAGATCTTGTAAAAAAGAACACCACTTTGATTTTTTCCTGCTCCTTGATATAGATTTCCCCGTAATTCCCTAGTGTCAATTGGCTAGAGTCCATACCCTTGGGCCTGGGAGTGAAGACAACTCCAAGTATGGCCTCAATCCACATCTCAAGCTTATCTTCTGATCCTCCTTCTGCCCTTCCCAACCACTTTCTCTGCTGTTCCTGAACATGCCACCAACATCCCAGCATGCTGGCTCCTCTCCACTTGTCTATTTCCTATTTTTCCTTCTGTGTTCAGCCCCAGTGTCCTGGACCCAGGGCTTTGACATTTTTTTGCTGCTTTCAAACCTTTCCAAGATCTCACACTGTATGTAAATGTTTGTCGACTGGGTGAATAGTTGAATCTCTTCTTCCTTGTCCTTCTCTGGCATGGAAATCTCATTATTCAGGAAACATCCTTGAGCAACTCCAAAGGTTTCCTTAGCTTATTTCATTTCTTTTAAAACAAGGATGCGATTTCTGTCACCATCATGCCCCTCCACCCTTTCAAGCTTCTATTCATAAGCTCTGTTCTCTAATTTTGTTTGGACAATTAAATTCCCAAAATATGTGTAAAAGAGAAGATTGCATCTTATTTTGCAAACATGGCTGCTCTGTGGAATTTTTAAACAGATGCCAGATTTTCTGCACACACGTGATTTTTCTTCTCCTTAAGAATCAATTGACATGGTCTTTTACTTCACGTCATTGACCATGATCCTTGACTTCTGACATTTTTTGCCATCCATTTCACATGCAGTTCACACTCATAATACTTTCTACTCTCAATTTTTATTACATGGGGCTTTGTCATAAGAATATTTTGTGGGTTTATCAGCTCTAATAAAATTCTAAGCAGTTTCCTTGAAGCTCACTACCAGGGGGAAGTTGCTCAGTTGGGTCTATGATCAGCTAGCAAAGAGATAGCATGGATTTAGTTCTGAGCTTCCATTTCTTGTTTCAACATTCCAGTTTGCAAAAAACTGTAAGACCTTGATGAAAGATATTGAGGAAGATACAAACAAATGGAAAGGATGTGTGTGCATGGATTGAAGGAATTAATATCATTAAAATGTCCATGCTACCCACTGATCTACAGATTCAGTGCAATCCCTATCAAGATTGCATTGTTATTTTTCACAGAAATAGAAAAAAAAATCAATCCTAAAATTCATATGGAACCACAAAAGCAAAAGTAATTTGAGAAAAAAAAAAAAACAAAGCTGGAGTGTGATCACTTCTTGATTTCAAACTATACAAATACTATACTAATACACAGTGGTACTAATCAAAACAGCATAGTACTAGCATAAAGACAGCCACACAGACCAATGAAACAGAATAGGGAAACAAACCCATGCATATACAGTCAACAAAACTTTGATAAGGGCACCAAGAACACACAATGGGAAAAGGGTAGTGTCTTCAATAAATGGTGTTGGAAAGACTGGGTATCCACAAGCAAAAGAATGTTCAACATTACTAATCATCAAGGAAATGCAAATCAAAACCACAATATCACCCCACACCTCTTATGATGACTTTCATCAAAAAGACAAGTCATAACAAGTATTGGCAAGGATGTACACACAGGAACCCTAGTACACTGTTGGTGGGAATGTAAATTGGTACATCCACTATGGAAAACATTATAGCATTTCCTCAAAAAATTAAAAATAGAATTACCATGGGATCCAGCAATCCCACTTCTAGGTATGTGTGTGTGTGTGTGTGTGTGTGTGTGTGTGTGTGTGTGATGAAATCAGTATTTCAGAGATATCTGCACTCCCATACATTTCATGGGATTCACAATTGCCAAGTTAAGCATCTGTTGATGGATGAATAGATAAAGACAATGATACACACACACACAATATGTGTGAACACAGACACATGCAATGAAATATTATTCAGCCATGAGAAAGATGGAAATCCTGCCATTTGTAACGACACGAATGCACCTTGAGGATGTTATGCTAAGTGAAATAAGACAAATACTATATAATCTCACTCATATGTGAAATCTAACAAAAAAAAGTTGAACACATAGAAACAGGATGGAATGGTGGTACCAGAGTTAGAAGGTGGGGGAGATGCTGCTCAAAGAATACAAGACTTTAGTAATAAGATGAAGAAGTTCTAGGGCTCTAATGTACAGCATGGTGATTGTAGTCAGTAATATTGTATTACATACTTGAAATTTGCTAAGAGAGTAGATCTTAAGCATTTTCACCACACAAAAAAACAAGGTAACTGTGTAAGGTGATGGATGTGTGAATTAACGTGATTTTGGTAATCAATTCACAAAGCATAGCTATACCAAATCATCATGTTGTACACTTTAAATATATACAATTTTGTCTGTTATACCTCAATAAAGCTGGTGGGGAAAAAAAATTCCAGTGTGCAAAGATTGTCCTTCTAATCTATCTACTGGTGTGACACATGGAACCAGAGTTCAATGCTGCCTTTGTTAATGGCCCAGAAGCCTGAAGAACAGGTCCCCAGAGAGTCAGCCTCCTTCATTCACCCTGTCATCTGAGCCCAGGGGTGGGAAGGCAGCTCCCACCACAGCCCAAAGAACAGCTGCCATCCCACAGGTTTTCTTGGACCCCACAGGTTGCAGCATCTGTTGGAGGATTAAACATATTTTGTTGCTAGACCATGTACCTCAAACCACAGAAATATCCAGTCGTTCTGCAACCTCCAGAGCAGGGAAGTCATTTTTAATTTTATCCCTCCGTTGGGAATAAATCCTTTGTGAAGCAGAACTTTCCCTTAGTTATTCACAAAAAGCTCCTTTTAAAGGAGTATCTTTGGACAAATTAACAGAGAGTACCACCCCTAGGTCAGACTCTTTTACTAGTATGTGGCAGAAGTTAGCCTGCTGTGTGAGAAAGTGAAGGCTCTCATACCAGATGAAGAGGTTACGATAGACCAACATCTCTGTACTCAGACGCAAGGTTCTTTCCTCAATATCCCTGCTCTGTGAGACAGTTATGGTGTCAAATTAAAAAAAAAAAGAAAGAAAGAAACATATGGAAGCTTTTTAAAATTTGCTTCACAAAATGTTAATCTGGTTGCATTTTTTATTATTATTTATTTTTCTCTTTATCTATATGCTTTTATTTATTCATTTAACAAATATTACCTGAGAGCCTACTATGTACCTGGAATTATTCGAACAATGATCATAGACTTTCTGTTCTGTCATATGGAATATGGTATCATAAAAAAGCCAGCACAACTCTTGGTACATAGTTATTTATGTTTAATAAATGTACAGACACTAAATATTTCAGGACCAGAGTGGTCATATGTAGAAACACTGTTCATTGCTTATGGTGTTATTACGTACAGGACATTGAGAATGCCCTTTAGCCAAAAGTAGAACATCCATTTTTTTTTTACTGCAACTCTACAATTAATAGTTCATTTTCTGACATTCAATTAACTTCTTGAGAGCAAAGACCACGACATTCATGCTTGTATCCCTAGAATCGAGCACAGAGGCTAGAAAGAAGGGTATTTGAAGTGAGTGGAATGGAGTGGACATTGCCAAAGGGAAATAGTGGATAAAAATGCAGTCTGTTCATTTGTAACATTGAACTTGAGGAATCACAAAGAAATCTCAAAGAACTACCAGGCACAAAGAAAATTATGTTAACAAAAAAGACACAGAGCTTGCCTATAAGAGTTTATAGCATAAGTTCTAGTAGAATAGATTAAATGTAACTAATCTTCCAATAAGGAAGCTCATTTGGGCACAACTAAAACATGAATCAATTTTCTATTTAAGGAATGTTTCAGAGGTCCCTTTTATAGAGACACAAATTCCTTCCTGTGATATTTCAAGCACACCCCCCCCTCCATTTGCTCACACATGAGTTGCCATTACTCTATAGTTCAGGAAGGAAATCATGAAATTATTACCAAAATAAAATCTGGAATTTTTTTCTTCAGAAATGAAAAAGGATGAATGTATAATGTTCTTGAGCCTGCTTAAAAGCTCATCATCAGTGAATAAAAATTACACTTTCTTTGGGGAAGTATCAGTACCCTCTATTGAATAGGGCTGGTCCAGTCCCAGATAACCATTTTCCTCATACGCTATGCATAGATTAAGAGTCCACTCAGTTAATAAATCCTATATTCCATCACCAAGTATGTCCTTTTTGTTAGTCATCTCACAGATGCCACATTTTGAAAGATTCTAGACATCAAGTTGCCTTTGTTATTATCATCATTGTTTGTCCTTTTGAATGAATCAGAGACCTTTCAGTAAGAGCTTCTCAGTAGCATGAAATAACCATGTTGTCACCCTAAGTTGCTGTTAGTCCTGAGCAATGCAACAAATGTTAACGTGGTAGGCTAGGCAAGCTTGTAGAAAGTAATTGAAATTATTAACATTATTAATGTAATGAAAATAGACCAGGATTTCCACTGCTTCCCTAGAAAGCACTAAAATTTCAGGAACCCCCCAAACTTTATCAGAATGTAAATTATTTCCATAACTATAACTGATCCTTTTGTTTACCTCTTTTTAAATACTTTTTTTTTCTATTTTTGCAGAGTCGGGGAGCCAAAGTTCACAAAAGTATAAATCCATCACAACACATGGCTTCATTTTTCTGGACATGCCTGAGATAGAGTCTTTTTTTTTCATTTTTATTGCAATAAAATTGACATATAACATTAGGTAAGTTTAAGGTGTTCAGAGTGTTGGTTTGATGCATTCCTATGTTGCAATATGATTATCCACATAGCATTAGCTAAGTCTTTATCATATCACATAATTATCATTTATTTTTTGGGGTGAGAACATTTAAAATCTAGTTTCTTGACATCTTTGAAGTATATAATACAGCATAGTTCACTATAATCACAGTGCTGTGCATTAGATCTCCAGAACTTATCCATATTCTAACTGCAAGTTTGTACCCTTTGACATTTTTTTTTTAAATTTTATTTGTTTATGAGAGAGAGGCATTGAGAGAACAAGTGGGAGGGGGGCAGAGTCCCTGCAGAGCAGGAAGCCCCAACTGGGACTCAATTCCAGGACCTTGGGATCATGACCTGCATTGAAGGCACACGCTTAACCGACTGAGCCACCCAGGCGCCCCCGTTTGACTTTTTTATTGTCACTTTTAAAAGTAATTAATTTTTATTGAAATATAATTAACATATTATAGTGTTAATTAGTTTCAGGTATACAATATAATGATTCAATAATTCTATACCTTAGTCAATGCTCATCAAGATAAGTATACTCTGGATCCCCTTTATCTGTCTCATCCATTTCCCCACCCACCTCCTCTCTGGCCACCAGTTTGTTCTCTGTGGTTGAGTCTGTTTTCCTGTTTGTCTCCTTTTGTTTGTTTGTTTCTTCATTTGTTTTGTCTCTTGAATTCCACATATGAGTGAAATCATATGGTATTTGTTTTTCTTTGACTGACTTATTTCACTTAAGGTTATACTCTCTAGGTCCATCTACATTGTTGCAAATGGCAAGATCTCATTCTTTTTTTTTTGTGGCTGAGTAATATTCTATCACATATCTATATCACTTCTTTATCCATTCATTTATGGATGGACGCTTACATTACTTCCATATCTTGGCTGTTGTAAATAAGGCTGCAATAAACATAGGGATGCAGGTATCTTTTCAAATTAGAGTTTTTGTTTTCTTTGGATAAATATTTAGCAGTGGAATTACTGGATCATATGGTAATCCTATTTTTAATTTTTTGACAAACCTCCATTCTGTTTTCCACAGTGGCCATGCCAGTTTGCAGTCCCACCAACAGTGTATGAAGGGTTCCTTTCTCTCCACATTCTCACTAACACTTGCCATTTCTTGTGTTTTTTATTTTAGCCATTCTGACAGGTGGAAGGTGATATCTCATTGTGGTTGTGATTTACATTTTTCTGATGATTAGTGATGGTGAGCATCTTTTCATGCGTCTGTTGGCCATCTGTATGTCTTCTTTGGAAAAATGTCTATTCAGGTTCTCTGCCCGTTTTAATCTGATTATTGTGGGGGATGCTGCGTGTATAAATTCTTTATATATTTTGGATATTAACCCCTTATCAAATATATCATTTGCAAATATCTTCTCCCGTTTCAGTAGGTTGCTTTTTTGTTTTTCTGATGGTTTCCTTCACTGTGCAAAAGTTTCTTATTTTGGTATAGTCCCAATAGTTTAATTTTCTTTCATTTTTCTTGCCTCAGGAGAAAATCTAGAAAATGTTGCTATGGTGGATGTCAGAGAAATTACTACCTGTGTATTTTTCTAAGCGTTTTATGATTTCAGGCCTCACATTTAGGTATTTAATCTATTTTGTGTTTATTTTTGTGTATAGTGTGAGAAAATGGTCCAGTTTCATTCTTTTGCATGTAGCTGTCCAGTTTTCCCAGCACCTTTTATTGAAAAGATTCTCTTTTCCTCATTCTTGCCTCCTTTGTTGTAGATTAATTGACCATATAAGGACGAGTTTATTTCTGGGTTTTCTATTCTGTTCCATTGATCTATGTGTCTATTTCTGTGCCAGTATTACACCATTTTTGACTACTACAACGTTGTAGTATATCTTGAAATCTGAGATTGTGATATGTGATACCTCAGGTTTGTTTTTCTTTCTCAAGATTGCTTTGGCTATTTGGGGTCTTGTTTATTTCATACAAATTTTACAATTATTTGTTTTAGTTCTGTGAAAAACGTTGTTATCTTGATAGGGATTGCATTGGATCTTTAGATTCCTTTGGGTGGTGTGGATATTTTAACAAGATTGGTTCTTCCAATCCATGAGCATGGAAGGTCTTTCCATTTGCTTGTGTCATCTTCAATTCCTTTCTTCAATGTTTTATAGTTTTCATAGTATAAGTCTTTCACCTCTTTGGTTAAGGTTATTGCTAGATGTTTTATTATGTTTTGGTGCAGCTGTAAATGGGATTATTTTCTTAATTTCTCTTTCTGCTACTTCGTTATTGGTGTATAGAAATACAACAGATTTCTGTACGTTGATTTTGTATCTTGTGACTTGTGACTTGTGACTGAATTCGTTTATTAGTTCTAGTTGTTTTTTGGTAAAGTCTTTAGGGTTTTCTATATATACTATCATGTCACCTGCAAAGAATGAAAGTTTTACTTCTTCCTTACCAATGTGGATGCCTTTTATTTCTTTTGGGTTGTCCAATTGCTGTGGTTAGGACTTCCAGTATTATGTTGAATAAAAGTGGTGAGAGTAGACATCCTTGCCTTATTCCTGATCTTAGGGGAAAAGCTCTCAGTTTTTCATCATTGAGTGTGATGTTAGCTGTGTGTTTTTCATCTATGGTTTTTATTGCGTTGAGGTATGTTCCCTCTAAACCTACTTCGTTGAGAGTTTTAAACATGAATGGATGTTGTACTTCTTCAAATGCTTTTTCTGTATCTATTGAGATGACCATATGGTTTTTATCCTTTCTCTTGTAATGTGATGTATTATGTTGATCGATTTGCAAATATTGAACCACACTTCCATCCATGGAATGAATCCCACTTACTAGAGGGGAATGATTTTTTTTGATGTACTGTTGGATTCAGTTTGCTAATATTTTGTTGAGGATTTTTGCATCTATGTTCATCAGAGATATTGGCCTGCCGTTTTCCTTTTTTGTGTCTTTACGTAGTTTTGGTATTAGGGTAATGCTGGACTCATAGAATGAATTTGGAAGCTTTCCTTCCTCTTCTATTTCTTGGAATCATTTGAAAATATAGAAGAGAGACCTGAGATAGATTATTACATTTGCTCCCCTCTGTGTGTATGTTTGTGAAACAGAAAAAGACATTGATTCAGATTCACAAATGATTCAATTTAGCTAATGCAACTATACTATACTAATGGGTATATTGATATGGTAGTATCTAAAAGCATACCACATTTTGAGTACAACTCATTAGGAAGAACAGATGGCACCCATTTTATAAGACAATTATCCATTTTGTCTATATTGTTGTGTTGCCACCTAATTTATCTGATGATACCAGTTCAGATTTCTGAGACTGTGCTCATTTATGAACATTTCTTTCTAATCTTCTTGTAATAAGAACATTTGGTATAAGACGTATCCTATTAACATTTTTTAAATTAAGTAGGCTCCATGCCCAATGCAGGGAGCTCAACGCCGGGCCCGAACCCGTGACCCTGAGATCAAGATCTGAACTGAGATCAAGAGTCAGACGCTTAACCTACTGAGCCACATAGGCACCGCCCCCCGTTAGTGAATTTTTAAGTGTACAATATGTTATTGGCTGTAGGTACAATGCTGTACAGTAGATCTCTAAAGTTTATTTATTTGGCTTGACTGAAACTTTATGCCCATTGATTAGTAGCTCCTCATTTCCCCCTGTCCCCAGGCCTTGGTAACCACCATTCCGCTCTTTGATTCTATGAATTTGATTATTTTAGGTACTGCATATGAGTGGAATCATGGGGTATCTATCTTCTTATAACTGGTTTGTTTCACTTAGCGTAATGTCCTCAAGTTTCATCTGTGTTGTTGCATTTTGGAAGATTTCCTTTTTAAGGACTGAATAGGATTTCATTGTGTGTATATACCATATTTTCTTCATCCACTCATCCACTGATGGACACTTGGTTTGTTTCCATATTTTGGCTATTGGGAATAATGCTGCAATGAACAGAAGAGTACTAACTATCTGTTTAGGATCCTGATTTCAATTCTTTTGGTTAAATACCCATAAGTGGACTGATGAGACAGATAGAGTTTTGGGGCACCCCCAGAAAAGTTAAGATATGGAATACACAGATCAACCCTTTCCCTCTCTGGGGGCAGGGGAAGCAGGGGGAGCTGGGAGCTGGGATTTTTCATCAGTTCAATCTGTGCTAAGCAGGAGGGAGAATCAATGGAGAACACCAGCCTCAGCTGCCACCTCTGCTCTCTCCAGGTGGCTGGATTGTGCTGGACCCATCAGAGCTATAAGACCTGTAAGACGGAATCCAGTCCTCCGGGGAGCCCCCCTGAAAATTTGGGGCACTAGACACATGAACAAAACCCTTCTCTCCACCGAGTGAACCTGTAAACTAAGGGGTCTCTTCCTGATTGTTGGCATTGTGCCAAGGACAAGGTCTCTGGCAACAAGTTGTCCCAAATCTCACTGCCATATTCATTGAGTCTGATTTTATGTTCTCCAGGAATGAAAGAGCCTTTCAATTAATTTATTTCTCACAAAGAAAGTTGGCCCATGAATTGTTGCTGAATCAGTGTGTTTGTGGAGAGAAGGAGAATGTGAGGCTTCCTACTCCACCATCTTGCTGAGTTCCTTACTCCTGAATATTCATTTTTCATTTTGTGTTTCTTGTGCTCTGTAAAGCATAACAAAAAGAGAAAGAAAACTTCTGAAATATTTTGGACCTCATCTTCCCTTTACAAATAAATACTTTGCTTTCTATGATTCAACACTTTATGTCACATTATAGCTGATATGTTAATAACACTGGGTGTTATACGAAAACAATGAAGCATGGATCACTACAACAAAAACTAATGATGTATTGTATGCGGACTAACATAACATAATAAAATAAAATAAAATAAAAAAACAACACTGACTGAATCCCTCAAAGCAAATCAGCATAATTCATCTACACAGGTGCATTTTAGTTGAAAAGAGAACCTTCGGGGAAAGATACTGAAACTGCCAAGACCCACTAGTCACTAAATGTAGGACTGCAGATCAGTGAAGTGGATGCTCAGTAGGAAACACTGTGGTGTAGCATCCCTCAGAGAAGCCTGCAGCAGCTCATCAGTTGGGAGCTGCATGAGGTAGGAACCAGGTAAGCCTGAGGCCCTGGGTTCTCTGACACACATCTGGGTCTTCAGCCTATCAGATCAGAGATGAAGGACAGGCACCTCTATGTCTTCATTTCCAGAGCTCTTTGCACTGATTCCCTGAGCCTCACATCTGGGTCTCTGTTCTCTAACCAACTGTTTCTTGTCAGTTCAGGTTTGGATTTCTTCTACCTCTCTTTCTCTTTTTTGCTTTCTGAGGACTCCCTCCCTCTTTCCTGGATTTTAATTTTTTTTAATTTTATTAAGTTTTTTATTTTAACTCCAGTATATTTATCATACAGTGTTGTGTTAGTTTCAGATGTACAATATAATGATTCAACAATTCTGTACATCACCCAGTGCTCAACACAGCAAGTGCACTCCTTAATCCCCATCACCTGTTTCACCATCCCCCACCCAACGCCCCTCTCGTAACTATCAGTTTGTTCTCTATAGAGAGCCTACAGAGTCTATGGAGAGTTAAGAGTCTGTTTCTTGGTTTCTCTCTCTCTCTCTTTTCCTTTGTTCGTTTGTTTTGTTTCTTAAATTCCACATATGAGTGAAATAATTATAGTATTTGTCTTTCTCTGACTCACCTCTCTTAGCATTATATTCTAGCTCTTCCCATGTTGCTGCAATTGGCAAGATTTCATTCTTTTTATGGCTGTATAATATTCCATTGTATTTATATACTACATCTTCTTTATCCATTTATCTTATCAGTGAACACTTGGGCTATTTCCATGATTTGGCTGTTATAAATAATGCTCCAATAAACATAGGGGTGCTTATATCCTTTCGGATTAGTGTTTTTATATTCTTTGGGTAAAATACCCAGTAGAGCAATTACTAGATCATAAGGTAGTTCTATTTTTAACTTTTTAAGGAAACTCCATACTGTTTTCCACAGTGGTTGCACCAGCTTGCATTCCTGCCAATAGCAACAGGGTTCCCCTTTGTCCACATCCTAGACTTAACAGTTAGTTCGTGTGTCTGTAGCTATAGTGGTATGGTTTTGTTTTTGTTTTTTTCATAGGTGACCCAGGAAACCCTCTGTGAAGGAAATCTAAACCTGTTTTTCCCTGTTATAATAGAGAAATACAGAAATCAGTGAGAAGACCTTCGTTACCATAGTCTTTCAATAAAAACTACATACATGAGCCAGGTAAAGTAAGCTTACATTACTTCTTAATGAACATGAATACAATTCTTACCTGAAACACAGTCTAGAAAACCCAGGTCCCCAGAGATTGCCCTAATGGATGGTGGCTGCAGGCAGGGTCCCCTGAAGAAGGAACTCTCCCTTCTGGTCCAGTCACATGGCACTCACACCAGGGTGGCAGTCCCCATGGACTTAATGGGGGCCTGTCCTGTTCAGGGGTTTACATGGTGTCAAGAAAAACACAGAAGAGCGTGGCTTAGCCCAGCGCTCAAGAAAGAACCACAATACCTTTGTTGATAAAGCAGAGAATCAGCTAAGACAATCCTTTTAGAAACTAAGGAAAGAAAGTTACATGTAGGAGACAGAACCTGAATGGATGAGAATTGGGAAAGATTCCCATGGCTGGTACAGGAAAAAGACCACGTTCCCAGTGGTGAGGCAACAAGCAGGAGCCCATCTGAATTTTAAAGCTGAATCACATTTTTCTGAGCACTCACTACGTGTCAGGCATGTGCTGAGTGTTTGACAGTACACATTCACAACAAGTTCATGATGTAGATATCTTTATCTACAGATGGGGAAACTAAGGCACAAAGGATTAAATAGCTTTGGAAGATCACACTTCTGGTCATGGTGCACCTGGGATGCACACAAACCTGGACTTGTCAATTCCAGGACCCACACACTTACCCCACCAAGTACACTGTCCCCTGAGGGACAAGAACACAATATTGAACAGTGCCTGCAAAGGGCAAGGTGACCCCTGTCTCATTGCAATAGCAACAAGTGGAGCTCTGATTGATCAGGGAAGAAGAGGTCGGTTCTCTCTGAGCTTCTTTTGATCATCACAGGACAGACACCAAAGATTGCCTGATACCCACCCTCCTGGCTCTTCTCCCACCTCACAGTCACCCCTTTGCCAGACTTGTCCTCCTCCGTGTACTGGGAGGCCCTCCCGCCTCTGTTCCAGATGGCTTTTCTGATCCCTGGGCCGTCTTCTGTGGATTCCTCTGTCTTCCCACGATGCACAGTTTGGTCCTGCAGTGCAAAGATCCCCAGGAAACTCAAACCCTCAGACTGTAGCTGGAAGACTGATCCTGGCTTCCCCCACATCCTCAGTCCTAGTGAGTGGGTCTGTGTCAGCCAGGGTTCAATCAAGGAAGCAGAACCATAAGAAATGATACAGAATGTAGGATTTACTGTGGGGATTTGACCTCACACGTCTGTGGGAAGTGGTTAAAGGGTTTATGTAGAGCTGCTGTTTCCATCTGATGCTGGATTGAAGTCTGCTGCTGGGCTAGCCCTGAAGGACAGATGGACATGAAATGGTGAGAACAAGGAACTCTAGCTAGAACCCTCAAAGACGACCTTGGAACAAGGAACCCTAGCTAGAACCCTCAAAGATAACCTCTTAGCTTCTCCCCATCTCCAAACCTCCACCCGCAGAAACCATCACTATGGACATGAGCAAACTCCTGACCCAATGGTCGAAGAGGCTAGAGAAGGGGAATTGTTGGGGGTTGACTGCTGCAGGCCCGGCTGCTGTCCCATGCCAACGTGGTGACACAGAACATCTGGGACAGTGTGCCTGAGCTGCAAAGCTCCTGCACCAAGCAGAAACATGATGCAACTGCTACTTCCCTTCTGCTTGCAGATCTTGACAATGGGTCTGCTCAGCTTTTGCCCACAGTGGCTGATAAGACCCAAACACCTGGTTTGGAGGAGTCGTTGAAACCTACCCAGCTATCTCTGGGATACTGTGCCAGTCATGGGGTCTTCCCTTGGGCAAACAGGGGCTTCCTGAGAGGTTGGGAAAGGGATAAGATGGGAGGGAGGAACAATGAATGAATCCCTCTCATTCAACCAGTTCACCATTATTGGGATATTTCTTGTTAGAGGCTGAGAATCAAGAAATGTAAAAGATACATCCTATCCTCAGAAGGTAGACGGTATAGCAGGAGCACAGCAAGTAAATAGATGATCCCAGGTCTCATCATGCTGTCCCACCTTGTCTTACCTAAGGACCTGCCCTTACTACATTTCAAGAATGGTCATGGCAATACTTACTCCGGCTTTAAATGTAAGGAGGCATCTCCCAGCATTAGGATGGCTACCGTCAAAAACAGAAAAACCAGGTGCTGGCCAGGATGTGGAGAAACTGGAACCTTCGTGCACTATTGGTGGGAATGTAAATAAATGCAGCCACTGCAGAAAATAGTATGGACGTTCCTCAAAAAATTAAAAATAGAGATGCCATATGATCTAGGAATTCCACGGATGCATATTTACCCAAAATAATTGAAAGTAAGGACTCAAAGAAATATTTATGCCCATGTTCATAGCAGCGTTATTCACAGTAGCCAAAAGGTAGAAGCAACTCAAGTGTTCATTGACGAATGAACGGATAAGCAAAATGTGGTCTATAGAAACAATGAAATATTATTCAATCTTACAAAGGAAGGAGATTCTGACACTTGCTACAACAATGAAACTTGAGGACATAATGTTAAATGAAATAAGCCAAGCACAAAAAGACAAATACTGTATGATCCCACTTACATGAGGCACCAGGAGTAATCAATTTCATAGAGGCAGAAGGTAGAATGGGAGTTGCCAGGGGCTGAGGAGGAGGGAGGAATGGGGAGTTAGTATTTAATGGGTACAGACTTGGTTTTGCAAAATGAAAAGAATTCTGGGGATGGTAGGTGGTGTGGTTGCACAACAGTGTGAATATACTTAACATTACTGAACTGTACAGTTCAAAGTGGTTAAGATGGTAATTTTATGTGGTGTGTATTTTACCACAATCTTTTAAATGTAAGGAAGAATGTTGAAAGAGGGAGGTGTTTATTGAAAATATTTAATTTCATCAACCAAAACATGTTTACCCTTTTTGATAAATTGGAGCAGCGGAGAGAGGCTGCCCTGGCCTCCAGTATCCCTTTCCTGTCTCAAGGTTCATGTCTGGAAAACTAAAATGGAAATTTACTTACACCCCAGTGTGTACTTTCTTTTGCTCTAAGTGTGTAACGAGGCACCCACTGTCTTCGTTAGTTCTGCTGGGTCAGCCCTGGAACCGGGATGGTGACCCTGGAGGTGACCAAGTCCTTCTGAATGGGAGAGAACGGTGTGAGGCTGAGGCTGAGGCTGGTCACAGTGATGAAGAATGTCCCTGAACTTTGAAGTTCAATGAGCACTTTCCTTGGGGAGCTGGTTACCTGTCTGTGAACATTCCAACCCCAATTGGTATTGTTGGTGGCTTTATGACAATGTTTGTGATTCTATTGCAACAGTTAAAAATTTTTTTTGAAAAGTTAAAAATTCCTTAATTTTTATTCTTGATACCACTACCACAATTTACAGGGCAATATACCTGATGTAATGAAAAGAAAAAGAAAAAGACAAAGCTACAACAGATAAAAGACCTCAGGAATGTACATCTAATTGACACTACATTGCATTAATCAATAACTGCACTTTTTGCAAACTGTGGCTATGACAGTCCTGAACAAGAAGGGTTTCCTGTTTAAGCTGCAGTAACTTTTTTGACTATGGATCATCGTTCCTTCTGTGGCAGATTTTTACAGTTCCTCTAATGCATTTGGGATGACTGTCTCAAAGTAACCTGCAAATTTCCTGACAACTCCTCGCTCTCTCTCCTGCTAAGAACTGTAGCCCTTTTCTTCTGAAATTTTTTTAGAACCTTCTGCTACCATATCCACCACTTCCACCACCAGATCCATAACCACCACCATAGGGACTGCCCGAGCTTCTTCCACCAAAACTGCCCCCCTTCATGGGTCCATAATTTGATTGCTGTTGTCCACTATAATTTCCAAAGTCATTATAGTTCCCACCACCACCATAGTTACCTCCAAAATTTCCTCCTTCATGGTAACCATCGTATCCTCCACCACCACCTCCATATCCGCCTCCTTGGTTTCCATATCCTGGTCCACCACCACCATAGCCTCCTCTACTACTATATCCAGGACCACCACCATAGTTGCCACCATCACCTCCAAATCCATTATATCCACCATCACCTCCTCCATAACTACCTCTGCTGCCACCACCTCCGCCACCATGGCCTCCTCTTCCACCGAAGTTTCCACCACGGCCAAAGTTACCACCACCTCCAAAGTTTCCTCCACGACCCATGAAGTTGCCAGATCCACCTCCACGACCTCTTTGTGATCCAGCAGACTGCATTACTTGCTTAGAAAGGGCTTTTTTCACTTCACAATTATGCCCATTAATAGTGTGGTATTTCTGAACAATAATTTTATCAACTGTATCATGATCATCAAAAGTTACAAAAGCAAATCCTCTTTTTTCCACTCTGCCTGTCTTCCATAACTTCTATGGTTTCAATCTTGCCATACTTTTCAAAGTAGTCTCTCAAATTATATTCTTCTGTGTCTTCTTTAATACCACCAACAAAAATTTTCTTCACTGTTAGATGGGCACCAGGCTTTACAGAATCCTCTCTAGAAACAGCTCTCTTTGGTTCCACTACACGCCCATCAACCTTGTGTGGTCGGGCACACATTGCTGCATCCACCTCTTCAACACAAGAGTAAGTCACAAAACCAAAACCCCTGGAACATTTTGTTTGGGGATCTCTCATCACCACACAATCTGTAAGTGTACCCCATTTTTCAAAATGTTCTCTTAAACTATCATCTGTAGTTTCAAAGCTCAAACCACCAATAAACAGTTTTCTCAACTGCTCTGGTTCCTTTGGATCATGGCCCTCCATTTTGAGACTGGACTGCCTCTTCCAACTCGAGTTCAGTATCGCAACAGTTAAAATTTATAAACTTTCTTTCAGTATTTGTATCGCTGCTTTATTCTTTGTTAAATTATCTTCGGACAAAGTGTTATGAGAGAAAGTGAGGAAGGAAGGGTCATTTCTGAAAACAGTGAAAACAGGTGCACCTGCTGTTCCTCAGGAGCCCTGGGGCCATCCTCCCCTGAGCTTGCACTCAGCACCAAAGCACGGGTGCCCTTGCAGAGCCAGCATCTGAACAAGGAATGGCCTGGCACCCCTTGCCCTCATGGATCCAAGTGTGGGGTCCTGAAGCCATGGTACTCAAGCTAAGGGCGAAGTTTAGGATGTCACAATAGCGAACTGTGATCCAATCCAGCTTCATCCTTACAAACTTGAAGAAGTCAAGACTGTAATTCTCTCCATTTTCAAGCTGGAGAACTAAGCCTTCAAGACAAAAAAATCGATTTTGTTCAAGGGTCACAGCCAGTGAATGGGAGACAAGAAACCCAGGTGGTTGGGCCTAGGGCCCACAGGCTTCCCTGCCACACAGCCTGGGTTTTGGTTGGAGGAGGAGTCAGCCACAAATACCACAGTGCAGAGCTCTGAAAATCGGGATTCCAGATGGGAAGTCAAGGATGCCTTGGTGCCTGAACAGATGACTGCTTTGGGTTTTAAATCTAGAAGGTGTTGAAAGGAGAGAATCAGGTGGTTGGAAAGAAAGTCAATACAGACTAGAATGTGTGTGCGCACGTGTGTGTGCGTGTGCGTGTGCGTGTGTGTGTGCGTAGGGAAGGGTCTCTGCTGAGCTCCCTCTCACTTCACCACATCCCTCTTCCTGTTTTTCTTTGTACCTGTGGCCTGAGAATTATGATTTCTTTCTTTATTTCCCTTCCTCCCTCCCCCCTTCCTTCTTTCCTCTTTCCTTCCTTCCCTCCCTTCTTTCCTTCCTTCCTTCCTTCCGCATTCCTGTATTTCTTTCCTTCTTCTTTTCACCTGTAGTTATAATTGTTATTTTTGTACCAGTTATAAACCATGAAATATATGGGATATGAGTTCCCTTTGCCTGTCAGGGTGGATAATAAGTAGAATTATTATTATTATCCACTTTTACTACTTATTATCCACCTTTTGATGGGTTTTCAGTGTCTTGGTCCACGTTCCACAGTGAAGTTCTTCAAAGATTCACATGATATCCATTCTCTCATTTCTCATTATCAAATACAATTTTAACCATTTCTAGCTTTGCTATAACAGAAAAGATGCAAGAGTTTATCTCTTCTATTTCCCGATAAACGTTGCACACGTGCACACACATATAGACAACGTAGTATCTAGAAAACAATCTAACTCAAATTTCTGGCCATAAATCAAATTTGTGGATGGTGTAACCATATATTTTCTAGGCCTCGGGCTATGTGTAAGACAACAAGTCTCCACCTGATCAGGGTTGCGTTCCCACAAAATGTTAGATTTGTTTAAACGCTGTTCTGTCTCCAACCAGAACAGCACGGGATTTTACTGTAGCTTAGTGATGTTATTTTGGAAAACTGAGTGAGATGTAACTATAGAATCTAAGAAAATCTGTATTAAAGGGAAAAAACAAGCATCAATATTCGCTGCTTTTTTAACCGTTTATTTGGAAATGATTGTAGACTCACAAGAAGTTGTAAAAATAGTACATAGAGTTTCTTGAGCCCTCCAATGGTGACATAGCTGTAGCACAAGCCCCAAACCAAGAAATTAACATTTGGCACACACTGTTAACTAGACTACAGACCTTACTCAGTTTTACCTTTCTCTAACCTGCATTTGTATGTGTGTGTGCACACACACGTGTGTGTGTGGTTTTTTGCAGTTTTCCTCTGTGTACAGATTCATGTAACACCATGTTCTGGACACAGAACTGTTCCATCGTTGTCAATGAACTTTCTACCATCTCTCTATAATCTCACGCATCTGCCCAACTCTTGGATCAGTTCATCAGTTCATCAGTTAGGACAATTCCTAACCTATTCTCCAACTTTATAGTCTTGTCATTTTGAAGGTGCTTTAAGTTGACTCACCATATGAAACCATTTCAGATTGGCTTTTTTCACGAAACATCCTGCTCTTTAGATCTACCAAACTGTTGTGTATATCAAAAGTTTGTTCCTTTTATTGCTGAGTATTATTCCATTTTGTAGGTGTACCAGAGTTTGTTCAACCTTGCACACTTTGAAGGACTTTGGGGCTGTTTTCACTTTTTTATTAACATGAATAAAGCTGCTATGAACATTCATATACACGTTGTTGTGTGAACATAACTTTTCATTTCATTGCAATATCATATGGTTAGTGCACATTTAGTTCTCTAAGAAACAACCAAACTACTTTCAAGAGTGACCATATCATTTTTACATTTCCACCAACAATGTACTAAAGTTTCAGTTTCTTGACATCCTTGCCATGTTTGGTGTTATCTTTATTATTATTTTAGTCATTCTAATAAGTATGTGGTGATATCCCATTGTGGTTTAAATTTGCATTTCTCTAATAGCTAATGATGTTGCATATTTTCTCATGTACTTATGTGCCTTCTGTATCTCCTTTCGGTGAAAAGCTTTTTGTTCGTGTATTTTGCCCATTTGTCTAATTGGGCTTTTTTGTGTGATTTTGTTTTTGTCATTACTGTTTTTACTGTTGCATCTTGAGTATTCTTTATGTATTCTACATACAAGTCCTTTTCCAGGTTTGTGGTTTGCAAATATCTTCTCCTTGCCCATGGCTTGTCTTTTCATCGTCTTACAAGGATCTTTGACAAGCAAAAATTTTCATTTTGATGAAGTCCAATATATTCCTTTTTTATTTGTGGATTGTGGTTTGGGAGTGAGGTCTAAGAACTCTGCTTAACTCTACATCCCAAAGATTTCCTCCTCCATTTTCTTCTAAAAGTTTTATAGTTTTGTTTTACATTTAAGTCTCTGATCCATTTTTTTAAATTTTTATTGTTATGTTAATCACCATACATTACATCATTAGTTTTTGATGTAGTGTTCCATGATTCATTGTTTATGCATAACACCCAGTGCTCCACGCAGAACGTGCCCTCTTTAATACCCATCACCAGGCTGACCCATCCCCCACCCCCCCTCTGCTCTAGAACCCTCAGTTTGTTTCTCAGAGTCCATCATCTCTCATGGTTCATCTCCCCCTCCGACTTCCCCCCCTTCATTCTTCCCCTCCTGCTACCGTCTTCTTTTTTTTTTAACATATATGGCACTACTTGTTTCAGAGGTACAGATCTGTGATTCAACAGTCTTGCACGATTCACAACACTCACCATAGCACATACCCTCCCCAATGTCTATTACCCAGCCACCCCATTCCTCCCACCCCCCGCCAAGTCTCTGACCCATTTTGAGTTAATTGTGTAAGGTGTGAGATTTAGGTTGCAATTCTTTTTTTCCCCTATAGATGTTCAACTGCTGTAGTATCTTTTGTCGAAAGGTTATCTTTCTTACATACAATTGCTTTTACACATTTGGCAAAAATCAGTTGAGCATATTTGTGTGAGTTGATTTCTGGGTTCTCTGTCCTGTTCCAGTGATCTATGTCTCTCCCTCTGCCAAATACCACATTGTCTTAATTACAGTAACTCTTAAAGTAAGACTTAATATCTGCTAGAGTGATTCCTCGCATTTTACTCTTCTTTCTTAACATATGTCTTTCCATATAAACTTTAAAATAGGCTTGTCTATGTCAAAAAGACTTGCTGGAAATTTGACATATGTTGCATTAAGATTATGGAATAATTTGGGAGAGAATTGACACATTCACTATGTTGAGTCTTCCTATCCAAGAACACAGTACATCTCCATTTGTTTAGATCTTCTTTGATTTTATTCATCAGTATTTTCTAATTTTGGCACACAGATTCTGGACATGTTCTGTTAGATGTATCTAAATATTTCTCTCTTCTTTTGAAAATTGCAAATACTATTGTATTTCTAAATTTTGGTTTCTGTATGTTGTTGCTTATAAAAATACAATCTATTTTTATGTGTTGATCTTGTATCCCACAACCTTACTATACTTGCTTATTAGTTCTAAGACTTTTTTTCTAGATATCTTGGGATTGTCTACATAAAGAACCATGCCATGTGCAAACAGGGCCAGTTTTATTTCTTCCTTTTGGTTCTGTATCTTTTAAAAATTTTTTTCTTGCCTTTCGGAGCTAAGAATTTCAGTACTATACTGAGTAAGAGTGGTGAGAGCAGACATATTGTCTTGCTCCACATCTTAAAGGAAAGAAATTTGTCTTTCACCGTTGAGTATTCTGTATGCAGTAGGTTGTTTGTAGATGCTTTTAATCAAGTTTCAGAAGTTTTCTTCAATTCCTAGTTTGCTGAGAGTTTTTCATAAAATGATGTTGAATTTTGCCCATAACCCTATCAATTTTGATCATATCAAAAATAATTATCTCCAATAGCCAAATCATCTTGCTCCATTCTTGAGTAAGAAGAACAAAGCTGGAGGTATCACAGTCTCAGATTTCAAATGTATTATAAAGCTATAATAATCAAAACAATATAGTACTGGCACAAAAATGGATACATAGATCAATGAAACAAAATACAGAGCTCAGAAATAAGCCCATCCTTATATGGTCAATTAATCCACCACAAAAGAAGCAAGAATAGACAATGAAGAGAAGATAGGCTTTTCATTATTTATTTATCTATTTTTAACATATAATGTATTATCTGTTTCAGGGATACAGGTCTGTGATTCATCAGTCTTACACAATTCACAGCATTCACCATATCACATACCCTCCCCAATGTCCATCACCCAGCCACCCCATTCCTCCCACCCCCTTCCACTCCAGGAACCCTCAGTTTGTTTCCTGAGATTAAGAGTCTTTTATGGTTTGTCTCCCTCTCTGGTTTCATCTTGTTTCATTTTTCCTTCCCTTCCCCTATGATTCTCTGTCTTGTTTCTCAAATTCCTCATATCAGTGAGATCATATGATACTTGTCTTTCTCTGATTGACTTATTTCGTTTAGCATAATACCCTCTAGTTCCATCCATGTCGTTGCAAATGGCAAGATTTCCTTTTTTATGGCTGCATAATATTCCGTATATACCACATCTTCTTTATCCATTCATTTGTTGATGGACATCTGGGCTCTTTCCATAGTTTGGCTATTGTGGACATTGCTGCTATAAACATTGGGGTGCATGTGTCCCTTGGGATCACTACATTTGTATCTTTGGGGTAAATATCCAGTAGTGCAAATGCTGGGTCATAGGGTAAAGCTCTATTTTCAACTTTTTGAGGAACCTCCACAGTGTTTTCCAGAGTAGCTGCACCAGCTTGCATTCCCACCAACAGTGTAAGAGGGTTCTCCTTTCTCCGCATCCTCACCAACATCAAGACTATGTTTTCAATAAATGGTTCTAGGAAAACTGGACAGCTACATGCAAAAGAATGAAACTGGACCATTTTCTTACACCAAACACACAAAAAAAACTCAAACTGGATTACAGACCTAGATGTGGGACCTGAAACCATAAAACTCCTAAATGAAAACATAAGCAATAATCTCTTGGACATCAGCCTTAGCAACATATTTATGGTTATATTTCCTCAGGCATGGGAAACAAAAGCAAAATTAAACTATTGGGACTATGCCAAAATAAAAAGCCTTTGCAGGCGCCTGGGTGGCTCAGTTGGTTAAGCGACTGCCTTCGGCTCAGGTCATGATCCTGGAGTCCCGGGATCGAGTCCCGCATCAGGCTCCCTGCTCAGCGGGGAGTCTGCTTTTCCCTCTGACCCTCTTCCCTCTCGTGCTCTCTCTATCTCTCATTCTCTCTCTCTCAAATAAATAAATAATATCTTTAAAAAATAAAAAATAAAATAAATAAATAAATAAAATAAAAAGTCTTTGCATAGCAAAAGAAACCATCAACAAAACCTACTGAATGGGAGAAGATATTTGCAAGTGATATATCCGACAAGGGGTTAATATCCAAATATATACAGAATTTATATAACTCCACACCAAAAACCAAGCTGATTAAAAAATGGACAGAGAATCTATTCAGACATTTTCCCAAGAAGACATACAGATGGCCAACAGACACATGAAAAGATGCTCAACATCACTAATCATCAGGGAAATGCAAATCAAAACCACAATGATACATCACCTCACACCTGTCAGGGTGACTAGAATCAAAAAGACAAGAAATGACAAGTGTTGGCGAGGATGTCAAGATAAAGGAACTCTTGTGCACTGTTGGTGGGAATGCAAGCTGGTGCAGCCACTGTGGAAAACAGTATGGAGGCTCCTCAAAAAATTAAAAGTGAAAATATCATATTCTCCAGTCATTCCACTACTGGGTACTCACCCAAAGAAAATGAAAACACTAATTTGAAAAGATACATGCATCCCTATGTTTACTGCAACATTACTTACAATAGCCAAGATAGGGAAGCAACATAAGTGTCTGTCCATAGATGAATGGGTAAAGAATTATCTCGAGGGCTTTTAGTTGCTCTTAGCAGAAAGGAGCTGAGAGAAGTGAATCTCCATAGGCTTGTCTAGAACCAGAGGCCAGACTGTTTTTTTATGCTAAAGGTTTTTCCCTCTTGTACTTTGTAGCTAAAAATTCCTGGAATTTTTAAAAGAATATTGGAATAAATCACTTTTTTTTTCAAACATATAAATGTCTTATCACATGCTTATTAAAATGTGATGAAGTTCAGTATAGGAAGTATATTCAATAATACTGTAATAACTGCATGGTGACAGATGATATCTATATTTATCATGGCAAGCATTTCATAATGTATATAAATGTTGAATCACTATGTTGTACAACTTGAAACTAATATAATATTGTATGTCAACTATACTTCAGTTAAAATTGTTAAAAGTACAACAGTTTGCATTGGTCAACATAAGATGTATTAAAAAAAATGGGGCGCCTGGGTGGCTCAGTTGATGAAGCGTTTGCCTTTGGCTGAGGTCATGATCCCAGCGTTCTGGGATTGAGTCCTACATGGGCATAGATATATATATATAGATTATTTTAGCAACTTAATGTGAGCACTTTGTACAAAGCAAACTTTTTACTGCACTTTCCTTTTTTTAAAAAAAGATTTTACTTATTTGAGAGAGAGAGTGAGTGAGAGAGAGAGAGAACACAAGTGGAGAGGGGCAGAGGGAGAGGGAGAGGCAGAGAACTAGACATAGGGTTTAATCCCGGGACTCCAGGATCATGACCTAAGCTGAAGGCAGATGCTTAACTGACTGAGCCACCCAGGCGCCCCTGCATTCTCCTTTTTAATATCATCAACTTGTTTCCTTTCATTACGCCTAAATAATCATGGAGTCTAAAAAAAAAGTGACATAGAATTAGGTTAACAGAGAAAATTTTATTTTAGTTGAAAATACATTGTGATTTCTGTGCCAAAGAAATCATGCATTTGTGTGTTAAGTGACAGAGTCATTGAAGGAAAGATTTCTTTGGTTTGTTTCTTAACTTTTTGCAATATTGAAAAGAGAGTTTGGGCTCTCCTGTGGACAAGTGTCTCCATGGGCACCATTGCCCCGAATCAAGACCCACCTCACTCACCTTTAAGTATGACAAATGATACTGCCACAGAGTACCCCCAAGTGTTTGCTATTACAGACCACCTGTCACAAGTCTACCTGCCCGTGCACCACCGTCACAGAGGAGCAGGCCCCGGAACGGTGCCACCAGAGGGGCTGGAAGGAATTGGGCAAGAGAAACACGAAATCCCCTGGCTTAAATCAGGCACTGTCTTTCCATAATCATCTCCAGTATAAATACAGTGTATTTGCCATTTGCCAATAGTCATCCAAGGGTCCAGCCCAACCATTTCTTTGCTCATCCTGTGTATAAAAGCTACGTGCTCCCTGAGATGTGACTTACCTGCCTCATTTTCAGAAGGCCCGCAGCCCTCTGACCCTGCCCATGCAGAATGAACATGGGCTTAGCAACTTTTACATCAGCGACCTCTGTCCACAGCCTCTTGCATCCACGGCCATTGTGGGCAGGCCCCAAGAGCACGCTGCAAATGTTGCAAGCCATCCTGGGCACCTGGTCTGGATTTCCCTGTGCCACTTCTATCTGTCACTTCTACCTCTGCTTTTTCCTGCCTAGTTTCTGCTTTTTCCACCTGTCCTTCAGGATGGGCATCCTGCCACCCATGACACTCAGGTGGGAGATCCCCGTGGGAAGCCCAGTCTTGCAGGGGACACAGATGACTTGGATGTGACACAGAAAGACTAACTGTTTGCCCTCGGCCCATCTGGCCATCAGGAGGTCAGCTACGTGGGGATGAGACTTGACACACCTGGCCTGCTTTACTCCAGGCTCCTGATTCAGGGACAATGTCAGATATAAGACAAACATTGGCATGAGGATTGCATACAACAAGAATGAATTCTGATTGCTGAATAAGTATACTTCCAGTTGGAGGAACACTGCAATGACAAACTCCCATGGGACTAAGTTCTCCGGAAAATTGCCTTCGGGGTACCCCAGGATTCTGTGACTGTGCAGAGACTGGAATCACCAACTGTCAGCTCTTCTCCAGGTCTGGATGACAGGGCATTTCAAGTCCCACTGGAGGACCCAGCAGGCTGACTAAGCACAAGGACCAACTTTCCAAGGGCCTGCAGTCTGCGGAGGGAGTGACAGGGGAGAGTACTGATTCCAGCTTTTGAAAGAAAACACAGGATGAACATTAATTTTAGTTAAATATTTGTAAGATATATTTTTAATGTCAAACAGTCAATTATAATTCAACTGATATATAGTTAGATAAAAATTGCATTTGATTTTGGAGGTGGGGACATTTTGATGTGTTTGGTATGATGGGGTCTGGGTGGGAGAGCTTTGGTGTTTTAAAAAGAACCCAAAGCAAACTAGGAAAGCAGGACACAAAGATAGAAGGGTGCGGAAGGAAAACTACAAACTCAATAAGCTCATGCAAAATTCTGCAATCAGAAATTTCAGAAGGCAGCCATTTTCGTGTCTGTTTTGTTAAATGGGGTGGGCGTTCCATTATGGGCTCGATGGTCAGGGTCTCACCTCCAGTTGCATGGAGGGCAACTTTCTGCCTCTGGCTACCCCAGGCTGACCACACCCAGCACCTCTGGTGCTGTGAGTGCTGATGCCCCCAAAGATGTGGTCTCCAGGAGCCCCTTCATGTACAACAGATATAAGTGCCCACCACAGGGGAGGGAGGAGGCCCCTAGGGCCACCGTGGAAAAGGCTTGGCCAGTTTGCCAGACAGGTGGGAGCTCAGCTCTGCCTGGAAGGCTAAAGTGTAGGAACTGCCACCATTCGATGCTGGCTGTTATATCTGGGATAAGGGCGGGACTCCACTCTATTTGTCCCTGAACAGGCCAGGCCCCCTACCTGGTGCTGCTGGGGCCTAAAGCTGCAACCCACAGCCAGCTCTGCCCACCTCTTCCCACCAACACCTTCCCCATGTTTGGAGCTACCCATGGGGGTCTGTGAGCCTGGGACACCCAGCCTCATCCATATGTGTTCAGGAGTCCTGTGCATGGAATGGGAACACAGATTATAGGGAGGAAGTTGAAAGAGCTCCAAGGCTGTACCATGTTCACATAGCCTCCTGCCACTGGGGAATAACAAGAGAGGAAGCTACCCTGAGAAGTGAAGCCAGAAGCACAACCTGGTGGGGTCCACAAGACAGAGCACTATGCGGGAAGGTCCTCCCACTGTGTGTTCAGTGTCACACTGCGCTGCCCCCTTTGGAGGGTGGTCAGTCACCGTGAAACTGACTTATCAAGTCATCTGAGCCCTTTAGATGAGCCCACAATATAATGAGGAATCAAAAAAGAGAAATCTGCTCCAGGCAAGTGTGATTTATGGCCATTAATTGCAACCACGCTCATTTCCTATAAAGTCGGAATGAAGTTGCTATTGCTGATGCAAGGCATCAGCATATCGGCTGGTGTCGTCAATACTGGGAGCTCTTGGGCCAGGTCCCCTCTGCGTTGTGATGAGGTAAGGCTGTTTGGGAAGGCAAATGCCTCCAGAACATAAATCTATTTGACACCAGATGTCTACTTCCCATGAGGAGTCAGACCCTACTATGAAGGAGGCCAGAGATGTAGACATGGAAAAAGTGGAGTTGGTCCCTACTTCAAGGAGAGAAAGGATCAAAAACTGCCTTGAGTTAAGGCAGGCCCTTTGCTGGAGGTCATTACAAGCTCAAACCCTGCTCCCACATCTCTCACCAAAACTACAGCTCTTAACAGCGATGTAAAAGCAATCTTGTCATCTGTTGTCATTTGGATCATGAGCAAAGGCAAAGGCTTTGAATGAGCTTGTGCAGTTTGGCCCAGCGCATGGGTTCTGGCCATTCAGCGTGAGAATATGTCCCAGGCACTGCTGGTCAGAAGGCAAGAGGCCTTTGGAGCATGTCAGAGCCCAGTCAAGCCCCGCCTAGATCGGCCAAGCCCAGTGGACCCACAGAGCTGTGCATTAAGAATCAATGCTTACTGCCGCAAGCCACTGAAACTTTGAAATTATTTATTCCACAGCATTATTGTGTCCATCACCAAACCCAGGACTTTAGAGAAGTAATGCTTCTGCCACTGTCTCAGAATTATTTTATAAACAACCCAAACACCGGCGTAGTTTGCTTTCTCTCGTGTCTTCAAATATTACATTATTCTCCAGGATGAATCAGGGGTTATTTTATTTTTAAAGCTACCTCCTCAGTATATATAATTTGGCCCTAATTTTGTAAAACATGAATATATATACAATCTCCAAAGATGAGATTGAAGTGCTAAAGATGGTGTCAGTGGTATTTCTGGGTTGAGGGGTCTAGAGTGACTTGTGTATCACCTTAAAAATTTTCTGTGTTTTCCAAATTTTCTATCATAAATAATTATTTTAGAATCAGATCTATCTGCCTGATTTTTAAACACATAAAGTTTAACATAAATATATTTTTTCATAAATATATTTTAAACATGAAGCTTACTTCCTCAGAAACTTTGTGCTGTCTGTCAAAAGCACAAACCAGGAAGATGAGTAAATCCTCACCCACTGCAGTCACTGCTCACCTTTTTCCAAAAGAGGAAACTGGCCAGAAATCTCAACAAAAAGATTTCCAAGTGTGGTCGGCCTCTTATGCTTAGGTTTTGATGGAAGAAAAAATTGTTCTTGAGATCAGATCTTGATTAAATACAATTATGCTTTGGTGCAATGCCAGTAAATCATTGCAAAAATCCCATTTGGACATTTAGAGTGAGCAGGGAAACAGTGAGCAAATCTTCCTAGATCCATTTCTCAGAAGTACATCATGTAGCCCACTTTCTCTCCAGAAATTGAAAGTAAAATCAGATTTATCTAAAAGTCACCTTTTCCATGAATGTGCCTAAATGGGTATGTGAGGTTATGAATAATACCTTTCTGTTTTAGAACCTGCCCAAATCAGAGTGACTGTCCTTCCTGGATTAGACCAGACTCTCTTTCTCTGAAGTGCAATAAAAGATGGAAATTTCATATATCAAGAGACAGAGAACACTGTCCATTGCAAGGCTGAGGAATATCCCGATACATCCTCTAGTCTTTGTCAGGGAAACAGAACCACCGGGATGAGGAATCTATGATGGGAACAAGACCTTACCAGCTACCAGAGGAACCAGAGAACTGAAGGTCTGAGAGGGGAAGTTGGAGGATCAGAGGGCTGACCAATAAGCCAGCCTGACCAATAAGTCAAGCACATGCCACCACCAACATCCATGAAGGGGGAGAAGGAGTCTACGGGAAGCTGTTCCTTGTGTGGGTTTTCAACCAAACATCTGGAGGTGGTCTGGGGCTGCTGTTGGGAGCAAGAGATGGATGTGTGGCAGAGGCAAGCGAGGATGAGCAGGATCCTGCTGGGCAACTCCATGTGCATCTGTTCCCATATCTAACCATGTCAACCTTCAGAGAGTAATGGTGGCTGCCCATTGGCCAGAAGTGGCTCAGTCCATGTTGTAATGAAAGATCCGGGGAGGTGAAAGGAAATCTGGCTCTATTAGTAAAGAAGAGTGGCTATTAGACAGGCAGCCAAGAGTGCCTGTGACAGAACCAGATAATTTAATTAATTCAAATAATTCATGGTTGTGGGGGACTGACGTGGGTTAGCACCATCCCTGGCCTCTCCCCACAAGATGCCAAGAGCACACCCTTTCTCCCAGTGGTGACAACCAGAAATGTGTCCAGACATTGCCAAATGTCCCTGGGGTGGTGGCAGGCAAAGTCATTCCAGTTGAGAAACTTCTGCATCACAAAGGATTGAACCAATATTTTAGAAGGTAGTAATGCTTATTCAATCATATTGATCTAACCAGAAACAAGAACAACAACTTGGTTTTTAATCATTTTTAATGAGAATAAAGGTGCTTCTGTGCAATTAATAAACAACAAAGAGACTTTTAAAAATATTTTATTTGATCTTTATCTTTAAAAAACTTTTTATTGAAATAAAGCATATATAGAGAAAAAAGTATAAATCATGATAATCCTCTGTTCAATGGGTCATGACTTAGAGGACACTCTAAGTTAAGACTCTGCTTTTTACATCTGCCTCAAATGTGTCAAAATGGAAAGCTGTATTTCAACCACAAGTGGTTCAAACCAGCCAATGCTGATAAATGTCTAAGAATCCTAATGTGCCAGACTCTTACTGGACCTGAAGACCTGAAAGAGAAGACTCGTTCCTGACCAATGACAAGAGGGACCTGTGTTTTGAGCCTTGTATGGACTTATGGACTCAAGCCACCTATTCCATTGTACAAGCTTTAATTCTTGATTAGTATAATCACAATGAACTGACCTTTTAGCAAAAAAAAGCCCTAACATTTTCCTTCAAAGAGCCACTCAGTGACTGTCCCCACAGGTGAGTATACCATTGCTTGGCAAGTAGATAAACCAAGATTCTATTTTCTCAGTCACTGGGGAGCTCATTTCTTTCTTTTAACAATCCTGGAGGTTCCACCAAGATTGCATTGTAGATTCTGCTCATCTGGAGCAGCTGATAGCCCAATGCAGGGAGTGTGGCCATAGTCAGGGAATCTGCTGCTTTTTTGGTGGTGAATCACTCAACAGCAGTAATATCTTTCCTTCTTAGTCATCATTGGAGTCCTGGTCAGCAGTATTCATCGCATGACACATGGTATGAGATTTTATTGTGATGCTGAAGTGTTGATTGAGTCTCCAACTTTAACTTGTAATCTCTTAACTATCTGCTGGAAGAAATGTTCATCACTGGGCCTGAGAATAAGGAGTTAATTGAGTTACTGAACATCCGGTCCAAACTCTATCTGCAGAGTCTCCATAGATCTAAATCTTGTGTATTCTAATTCTTCTCATTCAAAAACACATCAACTCATAAAAACCAACGCTGGCCAGAATACTGGGCCACTTTTGACTCAGAAAGTCTATGTCATTTGCTACACTTATCACAGTTGTCTGTGGTTTGTCTCTCTGGGTGCTGTTCTAAAAATTCTGCAGAAAGTTTGTGGTTGGGCTGTGCCTCACTCCACACCCACTCAGGGACCAGTGGTTACCAAAATGCTGAAGTTACCTTGACCATTCTGTTGAGAAAGCACCGTGTTATATACTTCAACACTTAAACGTCCTGCCTTCTGACTAGAGAAGGAATCCCTTCTGTTGTGGTTCTTTTTTAAACATTGGGACTATGAACGGAAAACAAATAGCACTTCCCCCTGGGGGTCTCTGGATTCTTATATGTATACTCATGATAATGCTAATTCTTTTGTTTACTTGGTAAAGTGGAGGGCTTTTGCCAAGGATAATTCAGTGATATAACGATCATTATGAGGGATATTTGATTTTGTAAGATTATATATCCATGAGGAGCACTGGAAATAAGACAGGACGAGATGCCAAGTATGCAACAACCATTTTTTTAATGGTATTCAAACATTTATAAACGCTGAAATGATCCAAATTGGACTTTTTGAAAGGTCCTTTAGCAGGAGTAAGGAGAAAGTTGATCAGGAATTTCTCTGATCCCCCACATACTCCAGCAGCTCCCCAAAGTCATGGAGTCTCTTTCATCCTGCTTCTCCATTATTTCTCCCCACTTCACTTCTCTGCCTCCTACTCCCCTGATGCCTCTTGTGAGGAAGATAGCTTACGCCACACCAAATCCCTTGTTCTGTGGGTGGGTGGAGGGGACCTCCCCAATCTGACTCAAACTCTGAGAAATCTTATCCTCCTCTCCTGGCAACCATACTTGCAGGGCACATGATGTCATGACGCAGTTTCCCCTCAAGTCTTTATTACACCTGTCTAACCGTGTTTATGCAGTAGTATTTAAACCTTGGACCAGAGTATAGTTTAGAGCTATAATAAATGAATCCCCAAATCCCACTGTGGGAAAAAAGTTACTGAATAATTTAGATGTTTATTAGATACCTACACTCTAGGCCTTAACTTTAGCTGGTTAGGCTAATTGTCATTACTTTGGAAGGAAAATCACAGTTAGATAAGGCAAGATGTAATCCTAAGGACTCTCCAAAGGTTATAATGCCTTTAGTATTTAGAAAGCCTAAAGTGTGCTAAAGAAATTGATAGGAAACTGCTCCAGGATATACATGAAGTTATCTTGGTTAAAATAGATTGGATCCAAATTTCAATCCATTCAGAAAATACTGGAGATGTAAGATATAGGTTAACTTTTCAGTTATTTATGCAAGAGTTGTGTCTAACACTTAACATGGTTAAAAAGATAAATGTTATGTATACTTTACTACCATAAAAAATAAATAAAATTTAGGCTGCATAAACTTAAAAAAAGTCAGACATATACTTATAAGGTGCAACTATATATTGGTGCTTAGAGGAAAATTTAAAGTTGTAAACACCTATGTTAGAAAAGAAAAAAAATCTCAAATCAATAACCCTAAACTTCCACCTGAAGACACTGGAAAAGTAGAGCAAAATAACCCAAAACAAGCAGAAGGAAGGAAAGAATAAGAATTGGAGAGGAATTTGATGAAGTAGAGAACAGAAAAACTATAGAGAAAATCAATACAACAAAAAGTGAGTTCTTTTACAAGATCAACAAAACTGACCAACATTTAGCTAGATTTTCCTGGAATAAAAGAGAACAGAATTACTAAAATCAGAAATGAAATCTTTACTACCCTTGTACAGAAATAAAAAAAAAATCATGAGGCAATACTATTAAAAACTTGTGTGCCAACAACTAAGATGACTTAGATGAAATGGAAAAATTCCTAGAAAGACCCAGACTATCAAAACTGACTCAAGGAAAAAAAAAAGTATATATATGTAATATATATATGAAATCTAAAAGTACATATACAGAAACAGAGATTGAATTAATAACAGAGAAAAACAAATACTTCCCACAGAGAAAAGCCCAGGACCGGATGGCTTCACTAGTGAATTCTACCATTTAATGAGGTCTGATCTTTCATACATCTTCCAAAAAATAGAAGAGGAGGATAAGCTTCCAAACTCACTCTATGAGGTCAGTATTAGCCAAAGCTATCACAAGAAAAGAAAACTACAGACCAATATCTTTTATTAGTACACATACAAAAACCCTCAACAAATTACCAGTAAATGGAATCAAGCAATGTATAGAAAAGATTACATATCATTACCAAGCAGGATTTATCCCCAAAATGCAATGTTGGTTTAATATGCAACGATTAATCATTGTGATATAACACATCAGTAGAATAAATGATAAAACATATGATAATGGTAATAGATGTAGAAAAAGCATTCAGCAGGATTCAACACCCTTTCATGATTTAAAAGAAGGTAATGCTCTAAGAACTAGGAATGGAAGGGAACTTCCTAAACCTCATAAAGGGCGTCTGTGAAAATCTCATAGCTAATATCATTCTAAGTGGGAAGAGACTGAATGCTTTCTCCTTAAGATCAGGAATAAGATAAAATGTCTGTTCTTGTCACTTCTATTCAACCTTGTACTGCAGTTCTAGCCAAGGCAATTAGGCAAGAAAATGAAATAAAAGGCACCAAAATTAAAAAGAAGAAATGAAACTATTTATAGATGATATGATCTTGTATTTTGTTTACAGAAAATACTAAGGAGTTCATGAAAAAATTAATATTATTAATATTAGAACTAATATAAATGATTTCAGCAAAGATTCAAGACACAAGATCAATATGCAAAAATCAATTGTATTTCTATTCATCAATGAACAATCCAAAAATGAAATTAGGAAAACAATTCCATCTATAAGAGCATCAAAATTATAAAAAATAGTTAGGAATACATTTAGCTAAAAAATGCATAAGTTGTAATCTGGAAAACTATAAAACATTGTTGAAAGAAATCAAAGAATACCTAGAAAAATGGAAAGACTTCCCATGTTCATGGATTTAAAGACTTAATATTGTTAACATGGCAATCCCCAGATTGATCTGTAGAATCAATGCAATTCCTAGCAAAAGCTCAGCTGACTTATTTTCAGAAATTACAAACTGATTCTAAAGTTCTTAAGGAAATTCAAGAGACCCAAGAAAACCAAAAAATTCTTGAAAAAGATCAGAATTGGAAGATTCACAATTCTCAATTTCATTACTTAACACACTACTGGTAATAATGTAAAATAGTGCAGCCACTTTGGAGAACAGTCTGGCAGTTCCCTAGATAGTTGCTGTACCCAAGAGAAATAAAAACATATGTCTTACACAAATACCTGTTCACTGATATTCATAACAGCATTATTCAGAATAGCCAAAAAGTGGAAACAACTTAAATGTCTGCCAGTTGTTGAATGGACAAATGAAATGTGGTAAATTTGTACAATGGAATATTTTTTGGCAAGAAGAATAAATGAAGCACATGCTACAACATGGATGAGCCTTGACAACATTATGCCAAGTAAAAGAAGCCAGTCACAAAGGACCACATATTGTATGATTTTATTTATATGAAATGTCCAGAATAGGCAAATCTTTATAGATAGAAAGTAGGTTAGTGGTTGCTGCGGGCTGCAGGAGGGATAATGCCTAAGGGGTGCAGTTTCTTTTTGAGACAATGAAAATGTTCTAAAATGGATTGTGGTGATCGATGCACAATTCCGTGAATATACTGACACACATTTAATAATGCACTTTAAATGGATAGATTGTCTCGTATATGAATAATATTTCAGTAAAGCTACTTACAAAGAGTTGGATATAGACAGGGAATAAACCACCAAAAGGCTCTATATGAACAAGTCATGATAGCATTGAGTTCCCAAGTTGCTGAATCGATAAGAAGAAATTGGGTGCACTGCAATCTCAGAGGACCTGCAAAATAGAGCAGGTTGTTATCAGAGAACACTTAGAGATGAAGAATATGGAAAAGGAAAGAAATCCAAGGCCCTCCAATTTGGGGAGCTCATACCAAACCTGAACCCCAGGGATGATAAGACATGCAAGAATTCTGGTTCTCAGTTAACCCAGAATAAAGTCTAAAATGGTGGGGAAAAATATAGAAATACTGCCAACTGCAGGGACTTTGAAAACAAATAATGTGTCCAGCATCAAAGGAAGACTCAAAGGCAAAAGTATCTGGGAAAGAAAAGGCCAAGTTTATGGGCAAAGAGCAAGGGGGTCACACTTTAGAAGCATTTACTCGTTTAATATAAAACACAAGTGTTTAAAAGAATGACAACAAAAACCACACACACGCACGCACACACACACACACACACACACACACACACACAACTCTTGCAATATTGCCAAGGTTGCCACATATGCTATAGTCTGTTTCCAGTGAGAAATCAGTAATTTGCTCACATGTTTCTCACTGATTGTCATATTCATAAACACACCAATAGTTTTGTGGGAAATGCTTGATACTTTATTTATTTGGGGGGACTAGAATAAGATGTGGAGACCCTGCTTTTTTTTGGTTTATCTTAGCATGAATTATGTGGGGTTCTTCTTGACTGTGGCTTGTCATGGTGGAGGTGGGGCAAAATACCAGGTATGGGCTTCCACACCAGTCTCCTCTTGAAAGCAAAAATGCTAATTGTAGCCAAAAGAGCTTCAGGGACTTAATTCCAAAGGCCATAAAAGTGCAGAGCTATGCTGCCTGCTTCCTCTCTCAGAAAAAGAGAAATTATTTTATTGATTTCCTTTTGATGCCTAAAAATTTAGCAGCTTAAAACAACACCCATTTATTATTCCACAGTTCTGTAGGTCAGAAGGCAGTTGGCTCAGCTGGGCTCTTGGCTCAGGATTTCACAAGGCTGAAACCAAGGTGAAGGCCAGGCTGGGTTTTTTAGCTGAAGGCTCAGGGGAAAAATCCACTTTGGGAGCTTATTCAGGAAGCTGACAGAATTCAGTTCTATGCAGTGGTGGGAAACTGAGGTCCTGGTTTCCTGTCCGATTGTCAGCCAGGTGCCAGGGGCCAGGGGCCAGGGACCAGGGACCAGGGGCTGTCACATTCCTTCACATGTGGCCTCTCCTTCCCACCCACAATGGCACCTGGATTCCTTCTCCTTCTTGGAATTTCTCTGACTTCCCTTTCCACCTTCTTCTTCTACCTTCCTCCTCTCCCATCAGCCGGGAAAAGTCCTCTGCTTTTAAGGACTCGTGATTAGATTAGGAGCACAAAGAGAATCTCTGAATCCTCATGTCACCTGACTTGGAACTTTCATTACAACCACAAAATCCCAGGCAGCACCTAGATTCATGTTTGATTGAAAAACCACTGGCAGGACTCCTGGGGCATGAGGGCATTATTAGGACCCTGCCTACCACATCTGTAAACATAAAAGAGACAAAAAGGCCAATTCCTAGTTGACACAAGGGTTACCCTTTCTATCCTGAGCCCCGCTGTAATAAAACAACCAGTCACTCAGAGAAATGGATGTGTTACAGTAGGTATTCCAACCCACTTCCTTTTCTACACATACTGAGCCTTTGACTACCACATTAGGACCAACAGAAGAACAACACTGATTACTCCTTTGTGCTTCCATGCCTGTCATCTACCTGCCAGAAGCCTTTTATATAAACGTGGCTGTCAGATTAAGTGCTCACCGGAAAGATTATTCTTAGAAAATAAAAAACCACTAGAAACACCATTTCACAGCATATTATTTCTGCACTTGACTTTCTTAAACTGGCCTAGACAATGACTCTTGGAACTTTAGATCCCTTACGCCAACTGGCACGTGATAATTTATGAGCAAAAGCTCTACTGATGGAAGGAATATGACGGGGACAGGTAGATCCTTCTCAGTCACTGTCTATGACATTTTAATATCCTCTGAAATCAGAAGTAATTCAAGGAACAAACCAGTCATAGATCCTCAGAAGAACCACAACAAATTCCTTGTACAAGTCTAAGCACAGTCTCCTTACACACCTAGTGGAAAGGGATATCAGTTTGTGCAAGACTTAAGAGCCATTCATGGAGTTATTCTTAGGTTTCCAGAAGTGTGTAATGTTCTTCTCTTACCAGTTCCACTTACAAGAAAATAGTTCCCAGTACTGGCCTCACTCACCTTCATTAACATTTCTGTAAATAGAGACAGTTGATAGGTAGTCCTTTATTTGGAATGACTAGCAATATTTTGGTCAGTAATGCCTCGGGGATTTACACCCACCCCCTTATATTCCTTCCAGCCTTTAAGTAATAATTTAAAAAAGGTAACACTCCTAAAAGGTTAAGATTTCATTCAGTATAGAAGACCTTACCTCGTATTTACCTCTCCTGGAAAACAAGGATTCCATTTACCTCTTGGAAGAGCAAGTGGCTAAATATGGTAAAGCCTGAAGGAAAAGTTACAATTTTGCCAAGAGGTGGTACATTAGTTAGGAGGTGACCTCTCCACCAAAGAGAATACTCTATCCCCAAAATTGGATTTCATGGATCCAGCAATATCTAAACCCAACAACTAGATGGAAATTGATAGGATTTGCAGAACTTAAGAGGTATTATAGGCAATGGGTTCCTAAATTTTCCAGGCTAACTCAACTCCTTCAAGAACTTACCAAAAACAGGTAACCAGAATTTACTTGAGAAGCTGCAACTGGCTTTGTCACTTTGAAATCTAAATTACAGGTGACCTCAATCCCAGGTCTACCAGAAAACAAAAATAAATGAATAAATAATCATAACCTTATGTCCTTTCAGTACATTTTCTTGTGCTGAGGCAAAAAAAAAGGGGGGGGTATCAGGAGGGTACCAGTGGTAGAGGCTTTGGCTCAACAGCATGGGAAACACCACCTCCTATTTAGGTATTTCTCTAGATTCAATGGCTAATGTCTTCCTCCCTATTATGTGACATGACTGTGTTGCAAAACTGGTAGATGCTCCTGTGGATGTCACCTTTGCCACACCACTAATTCCACAGCATGTGGATGCTGTTCAATCCTGACTACTAGCTAGCAACATCCAGCTTTGCTCAGTAGGCAGATTCACTATGACCGCTTTTGCTGGTCTCTTGTATGACCGTTTGTCACTGATACAATCTCAATCCTGCAGTGTTGCTTCCACCACTTGATAAAGTAGAGCCTTGTGCCTCTATAACAGCAACTATAAAACTGAGTGTCCAAGAGGAAGGTCAAGTTGATGTTTCCCTAGGGAATGTGGAACAAATGTTCTTTTTTAAAAGATCAACGTCGATACCATGGAGGATAGGCAGAGACTATGTAAAACTGGGTAAGAGGATAATCTTCCACCCAAAGCTGGGTCAGCCCAAGTTTTGGAATTAATAGTCTTGACCAGAGCAGGTGTCCAAAGAGTACAAGTTAAGGCATATAGTGAGAGCAGTGGTAAAGAAGGTGAAGGGAGTGCACCAGTAGATCATTAAACAAAACATGTGGCACTATTGTCCTTGCTGATAGGACTTATTTCTGATGAGACAAATATAAGAAAATAAATATATTTATACATAAAATCTGTTTCAGACGTAGGATATTCAGCCTCAGGTTCAGAAAAAAAAGATAATTTCTAATAATTGTTTCTAGTTACTTGATGTTAGTCATGATCTCTCCCCTTTCATTCATAATTTTATTAATTTGGGTCCTTTCTCTTTTCTATTGGATAAGTCTTGCCAGTGGTTTATTGATCTTATTAATTCTTTCAAAGAACCAACTTCTAGTTTCGTTGATCTGATCTACTGTGTTTCTGGTTTCTAATTCATTGATCTCTGCTCTAATTTTAATTATTTCTCTTCTAATGCCTGACTTAGGCATCGTTTGCTGCTTTTTCTCTAGTTCTTTAAGGTGTAGAGTTAGTTGGTGAATTTGGGATTTTTCTATTTTTTTGAGTGAGGTCTGGACGGCTACGTATTTCCCCCTTAGGACTGGCTTTGTAGTATCCCATAGGTTTTGGACCGATGTGTTTTCATTCTCATTGATTTCCATGAATTGTTTAAGTTCTTCTTTGATTTCCTGGTTGACCCAAACATTCTTGAGCAGAGTGGTCTTTAGCTTCCAAGTGTTTGAATTTCTGCCAAATTTTTTCTTGTGATTGAGTTCCAGTTTTAAAGCATTATGGTCTGAGAATATGCAGGGAATAATCTCAATCTTTTGGTATCGGTTGAGACCTGATTTGTGACCCAGTATGTGGTCTATTCTGGAGAAAGTTCCATGTGTGCTTGAGAAGAAAGAGTATTCTGTTGTTTTAGGGTGGAATGTTCTGTATATATCTATGAGGTCCATCTGGTCCAGTGTATCATTCAAAGCTCTTGTATCCTTATTGATTTTCTGCTTAGAAATGAAAAGACACTTCTCTGAAGATGACATTCAAATGGCTAACGGACATATGAAAAAATGTTCATCATCATTAGCCATCAAGGAAATTCAAATCAAAACCACAGTGAGATACCACCTTACACCAGTTAGAATGGCAAAAATGGACAGGGAAAGAAACAACAAATGTTGGAGAGGTTGTGGAGAAAGGGGAACCCTCTTACACTGTTGGTGGGAATGCAAGTTGGTACAACCACTTTGGAAAACAGTGCGGAGGTTCCTCAAAAATTTAAAAATAGAGCTACCCTTTGACCCAGCAATTGCACTCCTGGGTATTTACCCCAAAGACACAGATGTAGTGAAAAGAAGGGCCATATGCACCCCAATGTACATAGCAGCAATGTCCGCAATAGCCAAACTATGGAAAGAGCCGAGATGCCCTTCACCAGATGAATGGATAAAGAAGATGTGGTCCGTATATACACTGGAATATCACTCAGCCATCAGAAAGGATGAATACCCAACTTTTACATCAACATGGATGGGACTGGGAGGAGATGATGCTAAGTGAAATAAGTCAAGCAGAGAAAGTCAATTATCATATGGTTTCACTTATTTGTGGAACATAAGGAACAGCATGGAGGACATTAGGAGAAGGAAGGGAAAAATGAAGGGGGGAATCGGAGGGAGAGATGAACCATGAGAGACTATGGACTCTGAGAAACAAGCAGGGTTTTAGAGGGGAGGGGGGAGGGGGGATGGGTTAGCCCGGTGATGGGTATTAAGGAGGGCACGTACTGCGTGGAGCACTGGGTGTTACACGAAAACAATGGATCGTGGATCACCACATCAAAAACTAATGATATACTGTATGGTGACTAACATAACAATAAAATTTTTTTAAAAAGAAACATTTGCTAAAATCAAGTTGTTCTGTCAATTTCAATGGGTCCTAAGGCAGCTAAGATGGCCCTTTGGTTGCACCCAAAAAATGAGGTAAAATTTGACCAAAATGTAATAACACTGTTTCCAGCATGAATAAGCATTTATGGGGGAAATTTCTCCCTGGTGGCTAGAGATGTGGAGGGCTTATGCCTAATCTGTACCATCATACTCCAGAAAAAAAAACAAACAAACCACAACTGTGAAGGTGGGGTACATATGGGTCTGAGCCGTGTCCCAGAGGAGTTTCAAACACATAAAGATGGGCTTCATCCAATTACCCAAGTCACAAGGTTATGAATATGTGCTTGGGATCACTTATAAATTCCCTGGATGGTGAAGACTTCTCAAGCAGAAAAGCCAATGCAAGAACTGCCATATCTACACATATTGTTGGACAATGTTTTTTCCCACCTGGGGGATATGATCCCTACTCCCTAGTGTGAAAGGTACCAGGACAGTCATGAAGGAACTTGGTAAGGTGTTCTCGTTTAATCAAAATCTTATTGCCCCTACTCACCACAGTTTCCAGGAAAAGTAGAGGTACCAATGAACTCTCAAAAACTTTAAATTGGGGCGGCAGGAGCAGGAAGGGTACAGTGGTACATCTTTGTGGGAGTCTGGCTTTTTTTTATTTCAGCTGAGATGGTTTAAAAGCTGAGGGGATATGGAAAAGAACCGCCACTTCTAGCCCTCTTCCTCCTGAGTTTGTGACTCTGAGGTCCAAGATGGGCAGTCTGCTCTGTTTGGGGGAGGATCCCAGGGCACTGGCAGGGCAGTGGCCCAATGAATGGCCCAGAAAGGCTACTGATTGGCCATCATCCCCAGAAGTCTGGAAGTGGCCAAAGCCACTGGCGCTGGTGACCTTGGTGGAGATCATTTGGCATTTAGCTATGAGGCTGCCAAAGAACATAAGGCTCAAAACACATTTGAAAACATGGAGAAAAATTTAGGTGGAGTTTATCTCTTGGTAAATGCAGCTGGAATTAACAGGGATAGCCTTTTAGTAAGAACAAAAGCTGAAGGTATGATATCTCAGCACATACTGATCTCTTGGGTTCCATGCTGACTTGGAAAGCTGCCAGGAAGACTATGCTTCAACATCAAAGAGGGTCTATTGTTACTGTAGGCAATTCTGGCCAGTCTGTGTACAGCTCCAGTAAAGGAAGATCTTGCACATACTCCTGGTAAAGGAGTAACAAGAAAAAAAATTACAGTGAATGTAATTGCACCAGGATTTGTTCACACAGATAGGATGAAAGACTTGAACATTTAAAGAAAAACACCTCTCTTGGGAGGTTTAGAGAACCTATTAAGGTGCACATGACATTAATAGGTTTTAGGATCACCATATATGGCACTTGGGTTGTACACCATATATGGTCATGCCTGCTTGATTTCAGGGTCATGAATTAGAATCACCATATGTTACAGGGCATGTTCTGGTAGTGGAAGGGGGATTACAACTCATGATATAATTTATAGAGTATTAAGTTATAATAATGATTAGAATCAAGGGCACATTTTGTTTGACTCTTAATTTGACAGTCATAGCTACATGGGTGACATTTGCTACAAATGTTCATTTCCGTTTTTATATGAATATGTCTGAAAAGAACAATGTGTGACCAGTTGTGTTTTCTAAAAGGTATGTACCAATTGAACTTAATAATAAAAAAATAAAATAAATAAAAGGTATGTACCTTGCGCGCCTGGGTGGCTCAGTCGTCAGGCATCTGCCTTCAGCTCAGGTCATGATCCCAGGGTCCTGGGATCGAGTCCCACATCGGGTTCCCGGCTTGGCAGGAAGCCTGCTTCTCCCTCTCCCACTCCCCCTGCTTATGTTCCTGCTCTCGCTGTGTCTCTCTCTGTCAAATAAATAAATAAAATCTTTTTTAAAAAGGGGGGGTATGTACCTTATAGTCTGTAGCAATTTTAATAGACAGACATTTTGCAAATGATATAAACAGGTATTATCTTAATTTATATATTTTCTCTCAAAATTATATAGTCTGCTTGTTTTGAGTTACTTCATTGTATCAGACTAAATTATCTAGAAGCTAGCCCTGTGGACCATTGCCAAAATATAAGTATTTACAAAGCACTGGTTGGTTATCAACACTTTAGCAATCCTGCTAAAGTTAAGTATTGTATTCCTTTTCCGTATACCTTGGAAGATCAATTGTTATGCAGGTTAAAAAAAAAGTATCAGTATCAGGTACAGACATGAATTTAGAGTCTGGTTTCTTTGAGTGGCATTACTTCTGACTGAGCAGCTGGGCAAAATAATCTACAAATATAAGTGTGGTACAATTGACCCCTATAAAAAATTCTCAAAGATGATGAGGATTAACCCTTGAGGTTTTACCATCTGGTACAATAAGCTACATAGATCTCATCAACTTAGGAAATAGAAGTTGTTTGTTTTTTTTTTAAAAACCACTAAACACTCAGTAGGGCAAACTACTTAAAAACAGTCTAAGAAGAATGCCTGGGTGGAACAGTCAGTTGAGCATCCAACTGTTGGTTTTGGCTTGGGTGGTGATCTCGGGGTCATGGAATTGAGTCCCTCATGAGTCCCACACCCAGCGGGGTGTCTGCTTCTCCTCTCCCTCTCCCTCTGCCCCCTCCCCACTCACACACTCTCTCTCAAATAAATACATAAATCTTTAAAAAATTCACTATAAGACATAAAGACATTTTTAAAATTAAGAATTTTGCATTAATAAATATAATAATGATTCCTAACCTAAAATTTCAGAAGGAACATAGCTAATTACTTACAATCAGTCATAAATGATAATGTAAATAAATATGCAATAACAATAATTAAATGTCTTTACAAGGAACAGGTAAAGCATTGGTCTTAAAAGAAAATATTTCCTGAGAATAAAAGATAAAGACAAACTGAGTATAAAATATCAGCAACATCTATTTTGCATTGAACTCTTTGATGGTGAATAGTGTGATATTTAAACATCATTGGATTCACGTTGATTTTTATTATTTATCATTTTTAAAATGCTTTTTCAAAATTTTATTTAAATTCTAGTTAACATATAGTACAATATTGGTTTCAGGAGTAGAATTTAGTGATTCATCACTTACATACAATACCCAGTGCTCATCACAACAAGTGCCCTCCTTAATACCCGTCACCTGTCAAGCCTATTCCCGGATCACCTCCCCACCATCAATCCTCAGTTTGTTCTCTATTAAAAGTTTCTTATGGTTTGCTTCTGTCTCTCTCTCTCCTCTCTTTTTTTTTTTTTTTTTGCTATTCCCTATGTTCATCTGTTTTGTTTCTTAAATTCTACATATAAATGAAATCATATGGTATTTGTCTTTCTCTGACTTAATTTGCTTAGCATAATACATTCTAGCTCCATCCACATCATTGCAAATGGCAAAATTTCATCCTTTTTGATGGCTGAGTAATATTCCTCTCTCTGTGTGTGTGTGTGTGTGTGTGTGTGTGTGTGTGTACACCACATCTTCTTTATCCATTCATCAGTTGATAGACATTTGGGCTCTTTCCATAATTTGGCTGTTGTTGATAATGCCGCTATAAACATCGGGGTGCATGTGCCCCTTCAAATCAGTATTTTTGTATCCTTTGGGTAAATATCTAGTAGTGCAATGGTTGGGCTGTAGGGTAGCTCTATTTTCAACTGTTTGAGGAACCTCCATACTGTTTTCCAGAGTGGTTGCACCAGCTTGCATTCCCACCAGCAGCGTAGGAGGGTTCCCCTTTCTCCGCATCCCCGCCAACATCTGATGTTTCTTGTGTTGATAGTTTTAGCCATTCTGACCAGTGTGAGGTGGTATCTCATCATGGTTTTGATTTATATATCCCTGATCATGAGTGATGTTGAGCATTTTTTCATGTGTGTATTGGCCATCTGGATGTCTTCTGCGGAAAAAAGTTTATTCATGTCTTCTGCCCATTTCTTAACTGGATTATTTGTTTTTGGGGTGTTGAGTTTGGTAAGTTCTTTATAGATTTGGATATAAGCCCTTTATCAGATATGTCATTTGCAGATATCTTCTCCCATTCTGTCAGTTGTCTTTTGGTTTTGTGGACTGTATCTTTCACTGTGCAGAAGCTTTTTATCCTGATGAAATCTCAGTAGTTCATTTTTGCTTTTGTTTCCCTTGCCTCCAAAGGCTTGTCTAGTAAGAAGTTGCTACCACCAAGGTCAAAGAGGTTGTACCTGTCTTCTCCTCTAGGAATTTGATGGTTTAAATGTTTTAAATATTTATTGCATTTTTATATATTTATTGGAGCTGAACATTATTTTAAAATATTTTATTTAGGTTCAGGTCAAAAATGGCGGCAGCAGTGTATCTGCGTCCTGGCTGTCTGGGCTGCTGGTCGGTCCAGGGCACAGCTGGGGCGTTCCATGTTGAGTGGCGCCCACGGCGAGGAGGGCTCAGCTCACATGTGGAAGGCACTCACCTACTTCGTAGCACTCCCTGGCATGGGTGTGAGCATGCTGAATGTCTTCCTGAAGTCGCGTCACGGAGGGCATGAGAGACCCGAGTTCGTCGCCTACCCCCATCTCCACATCAGGTCCAAGCCTTTTCCCTGGGGAGATGGTAATCATACTCTATTCCATAACTCTCTCGTGAATCCACTTCCAACCGGCTATGAAGATGAATAAAGAGAACCTGGACCATCCCCCAGTGGGGACCACAGCACTGGTTTGGACCATGACTCTGCACACGGACTGGAAAAGTCTATGGGACCTTAAGCTCACCTTCCTTACTTGTATCAAATGATGACCAGTATACTGATCTTCCATCCCTTTGCTTATGGCAGGAGACGGCTTAAATAAATAACTTAGATTGGTCCATGAAAAAAATTAATTAATTAAAAAAATAAAAAATATATATTTTATTTATTTATTTGACAGAGAGAAACACAGCTAGAGAGGGAACACAAGCAGCGGGAGTGGGAGAGGGAGAAGCAGGCTTCCCGCTGAGCAGGGAGCCTGATGCGGGGCTCGATCCCAGGACCCTGGGATCATGACCTGAGCCAAAGGCAGACGCTTGATGACTGAGCCACCCAGGCGCCCCTGAACATTATTTTATATAAATATTTAATTTTATAATGCAAGTCAATGTAAAAGTATGAATAGGATATACTAAATCAATACAATATAATAAAAGTAATAAAAATAAAAAGTAGTAAGTCAAGTCTAAGCTCTAAATTAAGAAAAAAAAAAACTTAAGTTGGTCATGTGCTCTGAAACTCTTGGACATCCCTGGCTAAGAATTTTACCCCTAATGGCCATCAGGTCAGTCCATTCTGGAACTCATAGACCTATAAACTTAGGAGAATAACTAGAAGACCATGCACCTGCAAGTCTTAGCACCCATCACTGATTTGACTTTGCATCATACAGAGCTAGCTAAGTGTTATCAAAAGGAAATTCAATATTACTCTTATCTTCCAAGGGTGCAAGCTGGATTTTAAAAACTTTCACCTTTAGAACCTCTTCACTCCTTCAAGCTAGATACTAAGTATTCTGGAAATGACACCAATTGGAAATCTTCTGTGGTGCAATGCTGGAAATGATCCTATGAAGGCATTTTAACAGATACTGTCATGAAACTACAAAGAGTTTATTCTTGGATCCATGTATCCACCTCCTATGCAAAAGAAGGCCATAGAAATTGATTTGATAGTAGAGGACAACTGGGAATATATATAATTAGGTATCGCAAAATGAGCCTTATAAATACATCCAGATGAAGTAAACTACCTGATGACTGACAGCAGCTACCCAAGTAATTTGAACAAAGCTGATGAATACTTGAAGTAGACAGCTTCTACCCAAGATTACCAGAACAAGGTCCATTGCCTAAATAATTTTCTTTATTCCCTTCCTTCTTTCTTTTAAAATTTTTTTCTTTTTGCTTTCTACTTTTGTCTCTAATTCTTATAGATACTGACTCCTTTTTGTTGACTTAACCTTCCTGATACTTAATATACTATCTATGAATTATTTTATGTTTTTTAATCTCTTTAAGGCATGTAGCCATGGAGGTCTTATGCTCAGCATGGCCTTTTTTCCCTTTCTAAGGATGTAAATCCTACAGGAAATCTGACAAATTGCTGGATTTTTCATCTATCACCAACCTCTGGTGTACCCCATATAATTAGATATCAAGCATTTCATATTTCTGCTCAAGATGTCCAACCTTATGATGCTAACTTGTCTTATTCAATCATGTGGATTAAACACGTGTCTTCATTTGTAGGCACTGATACCAGTTGCTATAGTTATACTTATCCTGAATATTTGACTCATTCTGGACCTGAAATCTTTTCCAAATGTTGAATAAAAACTGAGTAGGTTTTCTCTGATTATTCTTGATGTTCCTACCCAAATTTTTGTAAATGTACACTAAATTCCATGACTAATGTAAAAATTGTTTCCTCAAGCAGTAGCATATGTGTCTTGGAAAATCTCATCAAACCCAAAGCAAAACTGAAAACTAAAATTTGGACCAAGAAACAACCTTTGTGCTAACACTATGTAGAGGAAGGTAAATATATTTGTGCAGTTGGAGAAATCAAATATATCAAGCAATTAACATTCGTAGTATACTAAAGGTGGAGCATAAACTTTGACCAGAAGACTTTATATAAAAGCTGTGCTGACTGGTAAATTCTTAATTTGTGGAAATCAAGAAATGCATTAATAAAAAGTTCAAAGATTTTAAATCCCCCATATCTTTCAGGTACCTTTAACACCCACCTAATGCTTCCAGTGAAATGCAAATCTATCTGGAGGACTTAGAGATGGTGGGATTCATATCTTTAAGAAGGTATACAAAATTTCTATTATGGTAATCATTACAAATAAAGTTGTTTCTGCACTATAGGCTTGAACATGAACCTGGACTTTCTTGATGAAGTGGTACTAGATAACAGAATTGCTTTATATATTATATAATATATATAGATTATATATATTGCTTTTCAGAACAAGGCAACATCTGTGTGCTGGCTAAACCTCCTGTTCAAACCAGATAAATGAGAGTTCCTTCCATAAAATTCAAGAACAAGCCAACTGGTTATCCAAAATGTGACAACATGCACCATGGGATCTTTTCACGTAGTTTGGGTTTGGCAAAAGGAAGAGCACTTTGTGAATATTAGTTATGCTGTTTCTAGCTCTGTTCCTAATCAGTACAGTTATCAAATTATTTATAAACAGGTTCTAAAATGCTGTTGCATACTTACTATCTCATCAAACATCAGATGATCCTAAACAAAAAAGATTCTAAAGCAACTCTAATGAACACAATTTCTGAGAGATTGGCACCTATGATAGAGTGTGGTAATGGCCCCAATTCTTCATGTCTCTCTCTGTCCTTAGCTTCTTCCATGTGCCCTCTCTCTTTGAGGCATGGGCTCATAGGAAAAGCGTAAAGCTGAGAATATAATAGGAACATGAGAAAAACTCTGCTCACAGCCCCAATCTATGCACAAGGTAAAACTAGAGGATTTTGAAGCCAGGGGTGCACTGAGAGTAACCATAGCAACAAGATAACCCAAACCCAGCTCAACTACTGCTTATCTTGACCAAACTTCCCACCCTAAAATCTAGCAGAAGATGTTCCCATGCCCATCTGGGTGCAAAATACCACTTACTTCAGGCTTTACTGAGCAACACACCACATCTGGCTTTCAACCAGAGATTACAAGATAGATAAAAAGGCAGGAAAGAGCAAACTCTTTTCAGGACACAGAGCAATGAACAGAAGCAGATTTAGATATGACTAGAGGTTGGGAGTACAGACAGGAAATTTTAAATGACTACCATTAATATGTTAAAGATTTATGGAAAAGTTGACAATATGCATGAAGAGAGGAGGAATTTCAGCAACGAAATAAAAACTATAAGGCAGAATCAAACGGAATGCCAGAATAAAGCAAACTTGGTCAAAACAAATGATGAATGCCTGAATGGGCTCATTAAGACTTGACATCGCAGAGGAAAGGATCAGTCAACTGGAAGAGAGGTCAATAGAAAGTACCCAAACCAAAACACAAACAAACAAACAAACAAAAAATGAAAAGAGGAGAATCCAAAAGCTGTGAGACAATATCAAACAGTCCAATATTGTACAATATGAATCTCAGAAGGAGAAGAGAGTGAGAAAGGGGCAGAAAAAATATCTGAAGGGATAGCGGCTGAGATTTTTTACAGAAATAGTGAAAGAAACGAACCATAGACTCAAGAGGCTTGGTGAATACTAATCAAGATAAATACTGCCCTACCTCAAAGCCATCCACCTAAACACATCATATTCAAATAACCAAATTCAAAAAGAGTGAGAGAGGGAGAAAGAGAGAATCTTGGAGGCCAGAAGGAAAAAAAAAATACACAAGATAGGAAAATAAGTAAGAATTACAGTAGATTCTCATCAGAAACTATGCAGGCCAAGAGACAATGGAACATTTTTTAACGTGCAGAAAGAACAGAACTCTCACCTCTGAATGCTATACCCAGTGAAAATATCTTGCAAAAATTAAGAAGAAATAGACTTTTGCTGACAAACAAAAACCGAGGGAATTCATTACTAGCACATCTACATTATAAGAAATATTAAAGGAAGTTTTTAAGGTAGAAGAATTCTGATAGCAAATAGAAACTTGGATCTATACAAAAAATGGAAAGATGCTGAACATTATTTGTCACTGGAGAAAATCAAACAACCAGATACCACTACACACCTATTAGAATGGCTAAAATTTTAAGAATCGGACCATACCAACAGTGAGGATGCAGAGCAACGATTACTCTCATATATTGCTGGTGGGAAAGAAAAATGGTGCAGTCATTTGTGAAAAGAGTTTGTCCGTTTCTTATAAACACATACTAAATGACCCAATAATCTTACTCATAGGTATCACCCCAATGAAATGAAAACTTATCTTATTACAAAAATCTGTATGCAAATGATTAAAGCTGCTTTATTCATAATCACCAAATACTAGACATATCCTAATTGTCCAAGAACTAGGGTGAATTGAGAACCACACTGTGGCACATCAATACACTGGAATACAACTTAGCAATCAAAAGGAATGAACTACTGGGGCACCTGGGTGGCTCAGACAATTAAGCGTCTGCCTTCAGCTCGGGTCATGATCTCAGGTCCTGGGATCGAGCCCCACATTGGGCTCCTGGCTCAGCGGGGAGCCTGCTTCTCCCTCTCCCTCTGCCTGCTGCTTCCCCTGCTTGTACATTCTCTCTCTCCGTCAAAAATAATTTTAAAATCTTAAAAAAAAAAAAGGAATGAACTACTGATACACACACACAACAGGGATGAATCTCAGATGCCTTAAGCTATATGCAAGAAGCCAGATTCAAAAGGCATATGACATGCTAGAACAGGCAAAATTAAAGGGAAATAAAATAAGTCTTGGGTTGCAATGGCTTGGAATTAGGAGTGGGGGTGATTTTTGGGGGGGTGGATATTCATGTATCTTCATTGTGTGGGTGGTGGTAGAACTGGTTACACAACTATGTGTGTTGTCAAATCTCAGAGAACTGTATACTGATAGGAGAGAATTGTCCTGTGTATATATCACACTTTATTAAATGTAAAATAAATAAACAAAAAAGTCTACTTGATACAGCACTCAAAACTGATCTGGATCTAACCTGGATCTGAAAGCTTGATAATTTTCCTTATCTTTTGTGTTTAACCTTTCATCCCTGACTAGGGCAGGGCCAGGGAAAGTCCTGTGGAAGAACAATTTTACAATCATCGCAACACTTACCTGGCACTTACCATAACTGAATGCTGTTCCAACCCGCCCAAGCTGATAAGTGACTCGTAAGTAGACTTTGAGCAGCACACTAGCAAAGCTGATGACCAACCAAGAGTCTGAACAACCTCCGTTAGGCTCACCCAAAAACTCTTTCCCAACTACAGAAAGAGACGGACTTCACACAACCATGTACATCCACATGGATGCCTCCTGCCCGATCCAGAGTACAAGCTGCAATCTTTAATTGGAAAAACCACGATGAACCTCTCTTTTTCTAGCACATGAAATCGGCGATTTTTTTTCCCTTTGGGGAACCATTCAGTGAAATATATAAATGCAGCGCTCACATTTTCTGTCATGGAGTAGCCCCTCTTCCTTTAAGGACATAGTAGGATAACCCCCACCCAGGTCAGGAAATAGGGCATAGCTAGCACCCCAGAAGTGATGCTTGTTCCCAAACACTGTTCTGTCCCTCCTGCCCGACAGTAACCACTATCGTATGAACACAAGCAGGGGGAGGGGCAGAGAAAGAAGCAGACTCCCCACTGAGCAGGGAGCCCGACGCACCCGATCCCAGGACTCTGGGATCATGACCTGAGCCAAAGGCAGCCACTCAACAGACTGAACCCCCCAGGTGTCCCAATCGCTATTGTGTTTCTAACACCATGGGTTAGTTTTGCCTTTTTTGGAACTTTACAGAAATAGGATCATACCAAATCATCCAGATAATTTTATGCCTGGCTTCTTTCCCTCCACATTCCGCCTGCAGAAATCCACATTGCCACATGAGTAAGCAGTTCATTTTTATTGCTGTATGATATTCCACTGCATGAATATATCACACTACCATTATTTATGTGCTATTGCTGGACATTTGGATTGTTTCAGCTTCGAGGTATTACAAATAATGCTGTAAGGAGCATTCCATTATATGCCTTTTAGATAAATACCTTTTGGGTTTTTTTTTAATTTAATTTATTATGTTATGTTAGTCACCATACATTACATCATTAGTTTTTGATGTAGTGTTCCATGGATTCATTGTTTTCGTATAACACCCAATGCTCCATGCAGAACGTGCCCTCCTCAATACCCATCACCGGGCTAACCAATCCCCTCACCCCCTTCCCCTCTAAAACCCTGTTTGTTTCTCGGAGTCCATAGTCTCTCATGGTTCGTCTCTCCCTCCAATTTCCCCCTCCTTCATTTTTCCCTTCCTTCTCCTAATGTCCTCCATGCTGTTCCTTATGTTGCACAAATAAGTGAAACCATATGATAATTGACTTTCTCTGCTTGACTTATTTCACTCAGCATAATCTCCTCCAGTCCCATCCATGTTGATGTAAAAGTTGGGTATTCATCCTTTCTGATGGCTGAGTGATATTCCATTGTACATATGGATCACATCTTCTTTATCCATTCATCTGTTGAAGGGCATCTCGGCTCTTGCCACAGTCTGGCTATTGCGGACATTGCCGCTATGAACATTGGGATGCATATGGCCCTTCTTTTCACTACATCTGTGTCTTTGGGGTAAATACCCCAAGGGTTTTGAACTATGGAGTGCATTCCTAATTTAAAGCCAAATTAAAATTTGAAGTAATGAACAAATTCAATCAGTATTTCTTTAGATTTCTTGCCGACAAATAGTACAAGTACATGTTTGCATGTAAAAGTTTGTGTTTTTTTTTTGAGGGGAGGGGTGCAGAGGGAGAGGGAAAGAATCTTTTTTTTTTTATGTTATGTTAGGCACCATACATTACATCATTAGTTTTTGATGTAGTGTTCCATGATTCATTGTTTGTGTATAATACCCAGAGCTCCATTCTGTACATGCCCTGTTTAATACCCATCACCGGGCTAATTCATTCCCCCACCCCCCTCCCCTCTAGAACCCTCAGTTTGTTTTTCAGAGTCCATCGTCTCTCATGGTTCGTCTCTCCCTCCGATTTCCCCCCCTTCATTTTTGAGGGAAAAAATCTTAAGTAGGCTCCATGCCCAGTGCAAGCTGGTCATGGAGGCTCAATCTCATGACCCTGAGATCATGACCTAAGCCGAAATCAAGAGTTGGAGGCTTACCCAGCTGAGCCACCCAGGTGCCCGGTGTATAAGTTTTTAATGTTTGTTTATTTCCATCCTTTGCCATTGGAATGCATTTATTAAAACTATTCTGAAACATTAATGATATTTAGATGAATTAAGAGTGTTGAACTGTGGCATTCTTTCATTTCCTTTTTCTTTTTTTTTGCTGATTTGTAAGAATTCTTTTTTTAACATAAATTGCAAACAAGGCCAAAAATGTTCTTTAGTGTTTTAATTGAGAAAGGAAATTAAAATTCCATTCAGAAGAACACAGAGAATTATATCCTTTGAGAAGAAGAAATTATATAATAGAATTCAGACGCCCTCCCTGTGTTTTAATTTAGCTGACCTAATTTGTCTCTGAGATTTTACTTTAAAACCTGAGTATACACAACAAGGGCCACATAATATTAGGTGGAATATTACAATTTGGTGGAATATTTAATGAGCTATACACATATACACAAATTTACAAGTACCCATGGCTGTAATACACAGAGGCCATAAAACCATTAATGGCTTGCAGTCTCCTTTTCACTATTAATGGTTATTCTCAGTGCCATTATTAAACTAGTGTAAAAAGTATTGCCCATTCTTGTCCATTTGAATACAAATGTGAGCAGTGACACACTCCTTAACCTTTAAAACACAGATGTTTTTTCCACGCCCACATCTACTTAAGAGACCAGACGCTATTTACCTGATATAGATGCTTGATAAAATGCTCACAAAGCTACTCTACTTTGGGTTACTACGGGAATATGGAGCCTCTAGAAGAATCAGTAGAAGGGTCGAAAAGACAACTGAGTCATAGTTTTGGTTTTGCTGCTGCCTTATTGTGCCTGCTTTTTGAAAATCAGATTTGTGAGGATTTTTCCCAAAATAAAAACAATTTTTTTATAATGGGGTAATATATGTCCCTGGCATAGTGATATTTGTGGGCCATCGTCTTCACGGCGTTGTCTGGGCTTGGTAACGTTTGTGACAGGTCCACTTTTACTGGCTTAGGCCCTGCTGCTTGGCCTGACAAAGGGGAGTATAGCTTCTTCTCATGGGGGGCACATTTCTCTCTGCCTGACCTCATGCATAGCTCAGTGGAGCCCTGAAACCCCCTGGGGCACTGGGTCTGAGTCCCAGCTGCTCCGAGCCTCAGCCTCTCCATCTGTCACACACATGTACAGTGTGCTTCAGAAGGAAACAGGAAGAATGGGAGGGAGTCATCTCTAAGAGTCATTTTTTAGTGTCCGCGCTGGATGCGGGGTGTAGCCTTACATTTTGCCAATCAATGCCTATTGACATAAAGTATGTCATCAAAGTATACTAAAATCTGAAGAATTCTTAAATGTGAATTCATTTATGCTCTAAAAGTCAAGTGCCATGTTTTCTCAATGCTGGAGCATTTTTTTTTTAAGTAGGCTCCATGCCCACCATGGAGCCCAACGCGGAGCTTGAATTCACGACCCTGAGGTCAAGAGTTGGACGCCTAACTGACTGAGCCACCCCGGCGCCCCAATGCTCTGAGCTTTTAGTTTGGTGATACGGTCTGTGCCTGGGACTAAGGACAACTGTGTTAATGTACACGTGGTCATTCTGCATCATAGATGGGGGGGTAGACCTTGGTTTGTGGCTGCAGCCGTGGCGCCAATGACTTTACCTCTATTTTGCATCTGCCAAAGCCTACTTCGTGGCTTCTCAGTATCTTTGAACTTCCCTGCACCAAACTGGAAAATCCTGTGTCCCAGCAGGCCTGGGCAGCATTGAGGTTGGTCTTCGAACCTTTGAATACTTTTCTCTAGTGGAAAGAGATTCTTTTTCTTCTAACTCCCATGGGGCTTCCTCACTCCCCTGTCTCCCCTTGTACCATTTGGATTCCATGGTCAAGCTCATCAGCTAGCTACAGCTGGGACTGAAGCTGATGGCTAAATCTGTCTCCCCCTTTCCCCGGCATACAGCTACAATTTCCCAGGATCCCTTACTGCTATAGGAGGTCATGCTGGTGCCACTTCTGTCTGATCCAGCTAAAATTACGGGATGCCTGGTGGCTCAGTCAGTTCAGCATCTGCCTCTGGCTCAGGTCATGATCCCAGGGTCCTGGGATCGAGCCCCGCATCGGGCTCCCTGCTCGGCGGGAAGCCTGCTTCTCCCTCTCCCACTCCCCCTGCTTGTGTTCCCTCTCTTGCTGTGTCTCTCTCTGTCAAAAGATAAATAAAATCTTAAAAAAAAACGGGCATTTTGATGATTAGAACAGCCTACACTCACTAGCTCCTCAACCAATCTTACAGTCTTCTTGCCAACATTCGGAACTCCCTTGTCCACATGTCCCTTTATCCTTTTATACTTATCTGGGCAAACTTGGCCCGAATGGACCAGCGTTCTGCCTCTTTTGCTTATGTGCGGGTGCCCTGGGGCACGGCCAGAGAGAAATCTCAGTCAGGCATTTCCTCCGTTGGGGGGAGGTGCCCACCTGCGCCGCAACCCTGGCGTGTCCCCAAGTCACTCTCTCTCTACCACCTTCTGTGGTGACGATTTCAAGTCTTTGGTTTTCTGAAGCCCTTGATTCTCATGCTCCCTTCCTCCTTCAAAGAGAAAGTTGCAATTGTTGGTTGGGAATGTGCCACAAGTGCACCATTCCGAATTCTCCTTGCCCCACTGGTGAGTCACCACTAGCCCTTCCCAGGGCACTGGATCCCAGCCCCTGACCTCGGCAGGGACACTCATGCTCTCTCTCCTGCATCTTCTGCTATCTTAGTGCATTGCTTTGGCGCATTGGACTCCATATGTGGAATTCTCTACACGCTGAGCCTAGTTCAATAGTAAAAACACCCAGCAGCTTTAATGCCTCAAAGACACTTACCGAGCAGCTGCCGAGGACTTTCAATCTAGCCAAAATGCAAATAGCGCTTGGCTCTCCTGGTCTCTCTCTCTCTCTTAACCACTGTACTCCCCCTAAATAGAACGGTTCTTTCCAAAAGGGGTGGCACAGATCATTTGCTGTGGGGAGCACAAAACATCACTTGCTTTTTTGCTGGGGATAATGATAATGGAGACCCTCCAGGGAACACTTACACCCCTCCAGCTCCCTCCTCATGGGAGGAAACTGGGTCGTGCTAAAAAACCTGCCATGAAAGGCCTACAGTATTTGGAGAAGTGCACTCACAAGCCGCGGGAGTGCTTGGCCTGATGAGCCAGCTGAGTTCTGTCTTCCCAGGCAGCACCACGCCCGCCACGCAGCCAGGTCTGACCCCCACGTCCTCCTCTCCTTTGACTAACATGATGGCTGAGCGTATTTAGAGGACCTGTTTTGAATGTCTGAATGTTCCAGAGATGACCCGTCTGCATTATGCAAAGTATAGGGCGTGTGCACTTAAGAAATGCTGGGCACGTGTTTAAATCCTCTTTTGAGAGAAAACAGAAGTTGTTTATACACTTGGATGTCTAATCAGCATCTCAAACTTCACATGTCTAAAACGGAATTCGCATTCTCCTTCCTCCCCAGCCACCTCCATCTCTCCTGGGGTGTCCGGGGTGTAGGCGGAAAATTTAGCAACGCGCTTTGACCCCTCTAATTCTCGCTCACCCAACATCCCACCCATGCATAATATTGTTGGCTTGACTTTCCAGTTATGCCCGCACCGCCTCTGCCCTGCCCGTCCCCACCAGGGCCCAGAGTGCCAGCATCTGTCCTGGACAGTTACGAAGGCTTCCCCAGGTCATCTTGTTCCCACTCTTGTCTCATCGATGCTGTTCTCCATAGAAAAGCTAGAAGCTGGGGTGAGGCGCCTGGGTGGCTCAGTCGGTTGAGCCTCCCACTCTTGGTTTCGACTCAGGTGATGAGCTCAGTGTCGTGGGATCGAGCCCCGTGTCGGCCTCCACGCTCAGCAAGGAGTCTGCCTCAGATTTTCTCTCCACCTCCCTCCACCCCTCCCGCTCATGCTCTCTCTAAAATAAAATGAATAAATCTTTTTAAAAAGAAAAGCTAGATGGTTTTCATCATGAAAATCTGATTGCACTGTTCCCTGCTGAAAATGGCCTTCTACCCCTCATGGAATCAGATCTGAAGTCCCCAAGGTGCCCGTACAAGCTGGTGGTCAGATGCTGCTCCCCCCACACCGTCTGTTCCCGGTAAGTACTGCCTCCAGCTTCCCTGAACCTTGCTGCTCCCCTCCCCAGCTTTATTGTGACATCACTAACATCTAACAATGTGCAAAGTCACCCTGTACAACATGATGACTTTGATTCAGGTATATATTGAGAAATGACAGCCACAGTAAGGTCAGTTAGGTCTCACCTCGCACTCCTTGCTGCTTCATGAGCCTGCCAGGCCAACTCCCGCCTTACAACTTGCGAACCTGCTCTGCCCTCAGCCAGGAAAGCTCTTCCCTGGGACGTGAGCCCGTCGAGTGGCCTGCCTTGATGTCTGTACTCGTTTGCCAGGGCTGCCGGAAGCACAAGCGGGGTGGTTTAAAACTGCGTGGCTCTGTGAAAGAAATCCATGCTCTCACAGTTCTGGAGACAGAAGCCCAAAATCACGGGTCAAGCCAGGCCATGCTGTCTCTCAAGGCTCCAGGGAAGAATCTGTTCTACACTTTCCCTTAGCTTCTGGGGGTTCCCGAAAATCCTTCATGTCCCTTGGCTTGTTGGTGGGTCCCCCAATCTCTGTCTCCACTGTCACCTGGAATTCTCCCTCTATGTCTGTGTGTCGTTCCCTTTTCTTATAAGGGCACCAGTCACGTTGGATTAGAGCCCCCCTACTTCAGTAATGACCTCATCTTAACTTGACTACACAGACTCTATTTCCAAATAAAGTCACATTCACAGGCACTGGAGGTTAGGCTGCCAACACATCTTTTTAAGGTTAACTCATAACTACCTCCTGTCTGTGCAGAATCCTGATCTGCTCTATCATCTCCGCCTGCTTTTTTCCCTATGGCAGTTCCCACTATCCAAAAATAAGCCTTTGGCTATCCCAAAGGATGATGGCAGCTGTTGAAATTAGATTCACTCCACCCTGTTCCTAAAAATTGTACAGATAAGCAAGGAGGGAAAACCGAACCACCCATTGCTCACGTCTACAGCACACCTAAGAGGCAGAGAGAGAAAAAAATAGCTAAAAGTGAGGGCCTGGCCCCAGCAAGATTGCCCCATCCCGAAACGTGGCAAAAGAAGATGGTGCCATTTATGAAAGAAAGCACCCTTCACTCTGACAACAGAAGAGGGAGCAGTTGATCTGCAAAACCAGGTCAACCGTGCAGACCCCTGCCCCGTTTCCATTGTACCATCCCCTCTTGCCAGGCTAGGAAAATGCAACATCAATAATCCAGAAAAAGAGCCAAAGGAACCTAACAGCCATACAGCGTTACGGTAAAAATACAACCGAAAATGACAACCAAAACTTTGATCACTTTGGGGAACAGTTTGGCAGTTGCTCAAAAAGTTAAACATAGAATCACCACCTGACCCAGCCATTCCATTCCTAGGTAGAGACTGGAGAGAAATGAAATCATAGGTCCCCACAAAAACTTGTACATGAATGTTCATGGAGGACTTACTTTGTAATACCCCCCAAAGTGGAAACGACTTATATGCCCATCAAGTGCTGAGTGGATAAGCAACATGGGGCATACCCATGCACGGAAGACTATGAGGCAGTCAACAGGAAGGAAATACTGATTCATACTTCAACATGGAGGGACTGGGAGAACCCCATGCCAGGTGAGAAAAGCCAGTCACAAAGGACCACATAGTGTATGCTCCCATTCATAGGAAATCTTTAGAAGAGGCAACTCAAGTGGTTGCCAGGGGCTGGGCTGGAAGGGGAATGGGTAGCAACCGTTAATGGGAGTAGGTTTATTTTGAGGGGGAAGAAAATGTTCTGGAATCAGATAGTGGTAAAAGTTGCACAACTCCATGATTATCCCAAAACCCACTGAATAGTGTACCCTAAAAGTGAATTTTAGGGTATGTGACTTTTTATCTTAATAACGGACAAGAAGAAACATGGAAAAAAGTTCTAATTATCAATAATAATAAATAAAGAATAACAATTAATAAAAAGTAAATAAATAATAAAAAGCTGGGGCAGATAAAAACCCACCCACACAATGCGGTTGTTGTGCCAATTATGAGGTGATTGCCTCTCAGTTTCAAACTTTCTTCTTCTACTGTGTTTTACTATTTATTTTTAGAGAGAGAGCGTGTGAGCAGTGGGAGGGAGGGGCAGAGAGATGGAGAGAGAGAATCTCCACCAGACTCCACACTCGGTGCAGAGCCTGACATGGGGCTCGATCTCACAACCGCGAAATCATGACCTGAGCTGAAATCAAGAGTCAGGCGCTTCACCGGCTGAGCCACCCAAGTGCCCCTTCTACTCGGCTTTACGATGAGACCCTGTCTCTGGGCCTGAGGTGCAGGAAAAAGAGGATGACATGAAGATTTCTGTGGTAGCAAAAGTTTATATAGTGGGTCAAGTGTCTGTTTCACTCATGTTTTATCCTTCACATTTCCAGGAACCAAAACTCTTAAATGGTTATAGTTTTGCCCCAGTAATTTAATTTCTAGGAATTTATTTCAAGAATGTACGGGAGTCGAAAAAATGGGGGTGCCTGGGTGGCTCAGTTGGTTAAGCATCTGCCTCTGGCTCAGGTCATGATCTCGGGGTCTTGAGATCGAGCCCCGGGTCAGGGACCACCCTCAGCACAGAATCTGCTGGAAGTTCTCTCTCCCTCTGCCCCTCCCACTGGTGTGCACACACGCTCTCTTGCTCTCAAATAAATAAATAAATAAATAAATCTTTTTAAGAAACATGTTGCCCAGTATACTTGGGCGGATTTCAGGACAAAGTGGCTGGAATCAGGATGCCAGGTGCCAGACTGCTGGGCATGTGGGGGGCTCCGGCCCCAGGGGGTCAGGCTCCCAGCTCTCCACTTAATGAAACACATACACATACACACACACACACACACGCACACACACGTTATACACACTTTCTCTTATACACACATATACACACTTTCTCTTATACATACAACTCCTATCTTTTCTGTCACAGGCACACACACTTCTGCACACTCACACACACCACACATAATTCACACACTCTTACACACTCACACTCCCATGTTCTCTCCTACTTTCACAGAGACACACTCGCCCATTCACACTTCTACACAAACACGTGCACACCTGCTTACGCTGTCCCCCACACCCACGCTCACACCCAAGCTGCACCCCTGCAGGGGGCCACCCAGCGCTTTTTCCCTGGGGCTGGAAGCAGGGTCAGGGTGCCTCCGAACAAACAGGCCTTGAGACTCCAGGGCGCTTTTCACTAGAACTACTTGGGGAGGAAAACTTGCTCCTGGCGCGCAAGGCTGGCCCAGAGGCCATGCTTGTCTGGTTCCCCCGCGGCCCCCGAGGAGGGGATGAGTGCTCACTGCCCTGCTCAGCCCACTGGGGGTGGGGCGTTTGGGGGGGCAGGACCCAGCCTGTTGGCCTGTTGCGTCTCCTTCCCCCAGAAGGGCCTGGGAGGGCAGAGATCCGGGCATTTCCCCACATGCATCTTATTTGTAACAAGGTGCTGATTTCAGTGATCCGCATCATGCACCCCTACCCCCCAGTGCCCACAGAGGTAAGGGGCTGGCCCCTGGGCTGCCTGACCGGCTGCTGGCTGGGCTCGCGGGTGACCCTCCTGCCCATCCCAGGGTCCACCGCCCCACTCTCACCACATTGAGCCAGAGCTTCCAGATGCCACTCACTGCAAAGCCCCGTCAGCTCTGCTGTCAGGATAAAGGAGTTGATTGCATCTCTTATTTGCAACAAAACTTGAGTGACACGCAGATTTTGAATACCTTATTTTGCAGCAATTTTAATCTGGGTAGCATGCAGCCTGTCAAATTCACCTTCCAGACAGAGCCATGGTTGGGGGCCTGGGGGCCAGGCCGTGGGACTGGCAGGCAGGGCAGAGGGGAATGCAGTGGACATATGCAGGGTGCTGAGTCCCCGGACAGGGGACCCAGAGCCAGCCTTGCGCATCGGCCCTGGAGAGGGGGGCCACAGAACGGGGGCTCCAGCGTCCATTCCCAGCCAAACTGAGTCAAGTCATCGGAGGATGAGGGTCTCCAGGGACCAAAGGACACAGGCCGGCCCTTCGAGGCTGCATATACCCCTGGCCCACACCACTACCGCTGCTTCATGAGGTTGCCGGACTGAATCACTGCTCTCCCAGGAGGATTTGTGGGACTCAGACGTTTTGGGACTAGGGAGCACTTTCTAAGAAAAATACAAAATGATGGCTCGGAATTGCTAGGGCCCCTCTCAGGGGCCCAGGGAAGGGGTGCAGACCCCTGGTAGAGAGATACACCTTTTAACATAAAAATTGGCTCCAGATATGAGTCCTTGGTCCCCCGTCGGGTCCTCATGGGCTCTCTGTTTGGACGGGTCATCCCAACAAGCCTCCCAGCTTCAGAGGCCATGAGGCCGTGGCCCCCTTCAAAGGCGGCACTTGGTGTCCTAGAGAAGCCCCCTCTTCCTCAAACGCCCCCCTCTCCCGTGGCATCAGCTTTGACAGTGGCCACGGCAGGCCCCCCATGGCTTTGTGAGGTTGGGAGGTGACCTCCCCACAGGGTCTGCACACCCTCACGGTGGCAGGCTCAGGTTTTTCTGCGAAGGTCCCGCTTTTCTGAGGAAGTCGGTCATAAGCCTTCCAAAGGGGCCCTTGACCACCACACCCCACAAGGTGCAAAGATTTCCAGGTGAAAATTTAAGAAAAACACTGCTGCGTTCTTCTTCTTTTTTTTTTTTCTCTTAAAAATCAAATGAAATATGGGAAATTCCAGTTATCCGGAATGACCGGGGTTTTTCTGGCTCCTGGGACACTGAGGTTGATCGGAAGTTACCACACAGGGCCCACGGGCGCCATTTTGTGAAGACTTATCATTTAAATGCACACTTGCTCTTCACAGGCTGAGTTTGGGACGGGTTGCCCTGCAGGTATGTCCGATGTTCTGGGACATGGGGACCCAGGTCCAGTTGCTGTGTGTGTTCAGAGAATTCTGGTTATGACTGTTTGCTCTAATGGAATCTGGAAAAGTCAGTATGCATGGCCACTTCCCCCACTCCCCTGCGGGCCAGGCAGGAGGCTCACGTAGGAAAGGGTAAAGGGTATCATGGGTCCCTGCGGGCCTTGCTGGCTATGTGAGGCCCTCCCTGGTCCTCAGAGGTGGTGCCCTGGGCTGTAAGCTGCCTGGGTGTCAGCTCTGGGCAAAAAGCATGGAGGTTGAAGGAGAAACCAGTGCTAGTGGGCCTGGGACGCTGGATAACACCAAGGGGGCCAGGAAAGCCCTCTCCTCACCCACCCGCCCCCACCCCAGAGTCAGCAAATGCTCCCCTGTCCTCCTGGCTGGCCTGAGCAGACTGTTGTTGTTGTTGTTTTAAGATTTTCTTATGTATTTGAGAGAGAGAGAGCACGTGCAAGCAGGGGGAGGGGAGAGGGAGAGAGAATCTCAAGCAGACTCCCCACTGAGCATGGAGCCAGATGGGGGGGCTCAATCTCACAGCCCTGAGATCATGAGCCGAAATCAAGAGTCAGTCACTTAACTGACTGAGCCACCCAGGCGCCCCTGGCCTGAGCAGAGTTTTAATCAGAGTTTTCTTTCTTCTAAGTCCCCATGAGATAAACTGCTTTGAGGGATTAAGAATTTTGAGGAATGGAAGGAAGAATAAAAGAAGGGAAGTTTTTCTTCTCAGCATAGAAATGTATGTAAACCTTTCAAATGAGAAACAGGAACCCTGGCCAGGGAGGCATGGGGACAGGGAGGGGGTGTCTTTCACCAGATCTGCTTTCCTTCCTTGCACCTCCTGCCCTTTCCCTGCCCCTCCCAGAACCCCCCGGTAATGGCCTCCATCCGGCCAGATCTGAGGCCAAGCCCCCTGCCACTCCTGTCCCCAGCTCTGCTGGCCTCCTCCATGGCTGTCACCTCCTCTGTGCTCCTTCTCCTCCTCACTAGTTGTAGGCTCTTCCTCAGCTGCTCTGGGCTCACTCAACCCAGTGAGGTGTTGTCTGTCCAGAAGATGCCCAAACTCTCATCTCCACCCTGCATGGGGCATTCAGTTCCCCTCGGCTCCAGCATCCCCTCCTTCTCCCCCAGGCCCTTCTCTGATGGCCAGAAGTGTGTCTCGGGGTCTCCAGCCCCATCACCCCAAGGCTTGCACCACACATGGCCCAGGAGCTCTTGACAACTCCCCATTCTCAGTGTGTCCTCAGTAGCCCCTCCCTGGACCCCTCCGAGGGTCTGTCTCCTGGTCATTGGCCCCCCCGCCCACCAGCTCCCCCTAAAGATACCTCTGCTCCCTTACTACTAAGCCCTGTGGGTTCTGCCCCCAACAGCTCCCCCTTCATTCCCCATTCATGCCTCCTGCATGTCCTGACCTGGCAGCTGGTCTTGGGGGGCTCTCTGGACAGCTCTGAGCCTGGCTCCGTCCGAAGTGGACGCAGCCGTGGTGGAGGGATTTTCCCATCCCATCCGGCAGGCGGAGGGCTCCTGGCTGTCACAGCCCCCCATGCTGTGCATGCGTACCGACCAGATCCCAAAGGGCACTGCTGGGCCACCGCTGTGTGCTTTGTAATTTTGCCAGATTTTGCCAGATGGCCCTCAGATGTGGTGGTACTCCATAGGCTCTCCTCCCTATAAGAGGGTCTTTCAGTCCAGCAAATAGTAAGTTGTCAGCCTCTTTCTCAAACAGGTGAAGATCATCGTGCACACGGAAAATGTCAAAGGCCTGGTGACTGAGCTGTTTGTGTTAGGACAAGTCCTGCCCCTTCGTCTAGGTGTTAAAACTTGAGATGTTCTGGCCCAGAAGCCACAAGCCAGGTTATATAGCGTTTGATCATGGGGGGCTTCATGGAGGCGAAATTCAGGTGAAATTCAGGAGGCAGGGAGGGTGGCAGGGGAAGATGGGGACAAAGGGGAGGGGTGATTCAGGCTGCAGATACATTGCAGAGGGCCTGAAATAATGGCCACTGGGAATTGGGTCCAGGAAGTGCTGGTCCTGGCCCTGTCCTGAGCTGTTCCAAGGAAAGAGCCCTTAGAGGAGCAGAGGGGGGAGGGGAGGAGTACAGGGGGAGGGAGGGGGAGGAGAAAAGAGAGGGGCAAAGGGAGAGGGGGAAGGGGAGGGGGAGAGATGGGGGAGGGGGAGAGGGAAGTTGGGGGAGGGGGGAGGTAGTGGGAAAGGGGAGAGGGGAGTGGGTGAAAGCTAATGAAATCTACAAGCCCAGTTGTGCTGTGAGAACAAAACTTATATTCTTGCTCTTTTAGAAGGAAAAACGAGGAATCCAAAACCCCCAGTTTCTCCTTTGAGACTAAAAGCCAGCTTTCACCAGTAAATCGGGATGCTAGCTAGATGTGTTGGACAAACAAAAGAATCATTTTAAATTGTGAGAAAATACATTTCTCCCTCTCAACATTGAACTTACTGTTTTGTAACTTTCTGTTACGCAGGAAGGAAAAAACCCTCCTTGTTCCTGAAAATGGTGAGTTCCCACATCTCGTCTTCATTCCTGACAGAGTGAGGACCATAAGTCCCACTCACCAAAGGCCAGGCTGTACGCATGCCCCAGGCGGGGGGAGCCCCCCTTCCAGTTCAGGGACACCCTTATGTCTCACTCCTTGAAGCCTGGTGAATTGCAGGCTTGCTTCCAGGAGAATTTCTGGGGGCGACGTCAACGTGACAGGTTTTGCCCAGGAAAAACCTCTAATTCTTGGGGCCTGGATGGTCCCTCCCCAGGATCCAGGGATGCCGCCCAGTTCCGGACGCCTGGCCCTGGCAAGCTGCTGGGGAGACTGGTGGCTGAGGCCCTTTGTGTATCTCGAGAGACAGGCCAGCAGACATGGGGTCCCCAAGCAGCATGATCACTAATATGGAAGTGAGGTCTTTGGGTAGAAATCAGGGTCATGGACTGCGGGTATGTGTCCCCCTAAATTCATATGCAGAAGCTCATCACCGCCGCTCTGATGGAACAAGGAGGTGGGGCTGGGGGAGGTGATTAGGTCATGAGCCCCACGTGGAGCCCTCATGAATGGGATTAGGGTCCTTCCAGGAGGCCCCAGGGAGCCCTCTCAGCCCTCCCCCCTGTGAGGCTACAGCAAAAAGATGCCTCTGTCCGTGGAGAAGCAGGCTCTCCTCAGAACCCGACCACACCAGCGTCCTGATCTTGGACTTGCAGCCTCTGGAACCGGGAGAAACACATTCCTGTGGTTTAAAGCCCCCCAGTCTGATACTTTGTTACAATAGCCCAGTGAAGACAGCCAGGTGTTTCCCCAGGCCCTTGCTCTTTTTATCCTTCTTCCCAATTATAAAAATAAATCCTCCTTGTTAGGGAAAAATGTAAAATATAGAGCCATTTATTAAGAGCCCCCATAATATTATGCCCCCTCTCCAGCCACAGAGATGAGCTTCGGTGACAGTTTGACATATATTTCTTGAGAATGTTTTCTATGCACATATACAGTCACGTCACAGGTAGTTGTGGCCATTTAACCATCTGGACTTGAGGATGGTAAATTTAGTGTCCAGTGTTTTTTACCAGGGGAAAAAAAAGATCAGATCAGTCATAAGGAAATAAAGACACTACATTTTCTTGCCAAACAAAACAAACAGATCTACTGTAACGCTAATATTTGCTGGAGACTGTGTGCTTTCTGTGGATTTACTCACTTAAACAGTAGTGATCCTTGGGGTGCCTGGGTGGCTCAGTCATTAAGCGTCTGCCTTCGGCTCAGGTCATGATCCCGGGGTCCTGGGTTCGAGCCTTGCATCGGGCTCCCTGCTCAGCTGGGAGTCTGCTTCTCCCTCACCCCCGACCCTGGACTGTGCTCTCACTCTTGCTCACTCTCTCTCTCTCAAATAAATAAAGTCTTAAAAAAACAAACAAACAGTAGTGATCCCACTGGCTCTGTCTGAGCTCAGGTGGTCACAGCACAGTGCCACAGGCTGTGGGCTTAACCAACAGAGATGTATTGCTCTGGAGGCTGGGGGTCCAAGTCAAGGCGGCTGCAGGGTTGGGCGCTAGGGAGGTCTCCCTTTGGGTTGCTGACAGCCACGTTCTCCCCAGTGCTCACATGACCTCTCCCCCTTTATGTCAGCACACTGGGGGATCGCCTGAACACACCACAGCGACATCCGTGTAGACCTGCTTGTTTTTCTGTGAGATAAATGTTTAGCAGCCAAACTGCTGGGTCCAAAGGATTTGGAAGTTCTACATTCAAGGTCTCTTGCTCAGTCATCCTCAGAGAGGGGGGGAACCACTGTCCTGGGTGAGCATGTGTTTCCTGAGGCTGAGTCCCGCTCCGAGTGTCCTCTCTCTTTTTAGTCTTTGCCACGCTGATGAGATTTCTCGAGTGGTGGTCGCAGTTGAGTGTGTTTTCCTTTTTCTTGGCTATTAGACTTCCAGGAACTGCCAATTACTGAGCTCTGCTCTTGGATTTTTCTTTTTAAAATTTCTTTAAAACTTCTTTTTAAAACTGAGCTGTGGGACCTCTTTGTGTATGAAGAGAAGGAGCTTTGCTACAAGGTGTTGTGAATATTTTCTTCTGCCATGATAGAAAAGATTTACAATCTACATTGTTCGACGTGTTAACCACTGACCCTGCGAGACTATAAAGCATTTGAATTGTGGCTAGAGAGAATGCACTGAATTTTTTCATTGATTTAATTGTATGTGGTTGATATTTAAATAGTCACGTGACTAGGTGAAAATTTGTCCTTTGACTTCTGGTTTGCTGTCCATAGTTTTTCTTATTCTTTTTAAGTCAGCTTATGGGGCCTACTTTAGACATTTGTTTTTCTGTTGTCATATTTATCTCTTTTCCTTCATGGCTTTTGAGTTTTAAAAAGGCCTTTTGGGGGCGCCAGGGTGGCTCAATCGGTTAAGCGTCAGACTCTTGATTTTGGCTTGGGTCATTCTCTCAGGGTCATGGGATCGAGCCCTGTGTTGGGCTCTGTGCTGGGCATGGAGTCTGCTTGAGATCCTCTCTCCGTCTCCCTCTGCTCCTCCCCCCACTTGCACAGGGGCACACTCTCCCTTGCCCTATCAAATAAATAAATAAAATCTTTAAAAAGGCCTTTCGTGTCCCCAAATTATTAAAATATTCACCCATACTCTCCTCTAGTACTTATAGGATTTCATTTTTTCAGATTAAAATTTTTGTTTTGTCTGGAATTTGTTTCAGCCAAAGATTGCAGTGGGGTATATAACTCCCCTCAAGGGGCTGGCTGGTGTCCCAGTACGTTTATTCGAGTCCATCTTTCTTTGTTCATCTGGAATACCACCTGTGTCATGATGTCTCCAATGATAGGGCAACAAACATATTTGTAGAGAGACAGAGAGAGAGAGAGAGAGAGAGTGTGTGTGTGTGTGTGTGTGTGTAGAGATAAAGCAAACACGGAGAAAAGTTAGCATAGCAATTGTTGAATCAAGACAGTCTGTAGATCATTACCCTATTCTGACTTTTCTGTATGCCTAAACTTTTCATAATAAAATTGTTTAAAATATCTAAAAGCCACATATAAGTGCAATCGTATGGAATGTCTTTCTCTTATTTCACTTAGCATGAAACCCTCTAGGTCCATCCATGTTGTCATGAATGGCAAGATCTCATTTTTGTGGCTGATGTTCTACTTTGGTGTGTGTGTGTGTGTGTGTGTGTGTGTGTGCGCGCGCACGCGTGCACATCTCCTCTATCCATTCATCTATGGATGGGTGTCTACGGTTACCTCCATTATCTCAGCTCTTGTAAAAAGTGCTGCTGAGGGGCGCCTGGGTGGCTCAGGCAGTTAAGCGTCTGCCTTCGGCTCAGGTCATGATCTCAGGGTCCTGGGATCGAGCCCTGCCTCGGGCTCCCTGCTCAGCGGGGAGCCTGCTTCTCCCTCTCCCACTCCCCCTGCTTGTGTTCCCTCTCTCGCTGTGCGTCTCTGTCAAATAAATTAAAAAAAAAAAAATGCTGCTGAGAAGCACAGCATAGGGAACGTGGTCAGTCATATCATGCTACACTGATCGAGGTGAGCACTGAGTAACGTACAGGCTCGTCGAATCACTATGTTGTACACCCGACACCAGCATAATATTGTATGTCAACCGTGTTTCAATTAAAAAAATGTGAAAGAAACACAAGACCAGAGATGAAGTCCCCCCTTTCCAAACGGGCGGCTGAGCAGGAGTTAACTTCCCGCAGGTGAGCCCGGGTACGGCCAGAAGGAAGCAGAGCCGAGTCGGGCAGTGGGCGCCCACGGGGGCGGGCCTCAGACAGTGGACGGGCCGAGGAGGAAGCTTGAGGGGCTGCGGGCTGGGGCTGCAATGTAGAAAAGTGCTCGGGCTCGTGCGGAACCGAAGCGGGGAGGCCGCCGAGCCACAAGGCATGAGGAGCAGCTCCTGGGCGTGGGGGCCGGTAGCGGGCTGGCCCGCACTGAGCTGGAGGCATGGGGATGGAGCTGTGCCTTCGGGAGGGGGGTGGGGGGGGTCAAGTGGGACACTGGCCACTGGAGTGGGCGTCCGCGGACACAGCTCCCCTCTCCCTGCGGGGGCCACGTGTCACTCGCCGTGGTCTCTCCCGTCAGGCCACACCAGGCCCCTGTCCGTGGTCCGCAGCGTGGGTTTAACCCAACTCCCTTGCCCTGGGGGCCGCGGACGTTTGTTCATCTCCTCAGGAAGCCTGGCGTGTAGGGAAGGTGAAGAAAAGGTAAAAGGAAGGAGGTAAAGAAGCTGAAGAAGAAGAAAGGAGAAAGAAGTGGAGGAAGAGAGGCCAGACCGGAGGCGGAAGGGCAGAGGCCCTGCCTGGCCAGGGACGGCCTCTGTCCTCCTAGGGCCCTGTTGCCTCCGCAGCGCGGCTGGTGACCCCTTTTCCTTTCCAGCACATTTCGAACTTGGGAAGTGTTCAGTAGGTAACAAGTCTGGGGTTTTTATCGCTTTCTTCCTAACTGCAAGGCTCATGAGATCAGTAGCGGGCGCCATCTGTACCGTATTCATCATCCTGCCGCAGAGGGGGGAAATGAGTAATTTTAGCATAAAATGTAGAACTGCCATGAAATTCAAATTGCAGTAAGTTGACAAGAATTATAACGTTTGTGGAAAAGCTCATGGAGGAGGCCGAAGTCATCACGTGGAAAGCAACAGCCTCCCCGCCCAGGGCACGTGCCGTCGCCCGTCCTGCCCAGCACGGCGGCATGATCGTCCCTGCGGCCTCCTGCTCTCGAACACACCGTGAGATGGAGGAAACAGGAAGGTGGGCAGGGCTCCTGCAAATAAAAGAGTTAAGATTCCACAGATTGTCGGCTGAGTAGGCAGAATGCTTGCCCAATCAGTTATGCATCGGAGGAGACGTCTCATTGCCTTCTGGAAACAAGACTGTTTTCTGAAAGGGGTCGCCAGTAACACCCACGAACAACGAACCTGGCCTCCAGCCCGCGATCTAGTCACAGATCCGGGGATAGAGATCTGTGGAGGAAACAGGAGGAAAGGAACGTTCCCGCGGATCCCAGTTATTCACATCAGAGCAAAGGCAAACGGGAAATGCAGCTGCCCGTTTGCAACCGGACAACTGCCCAAAACACTCACTTTGGTTCTGGTAACTTGTAAGTCGCTCCTTGCCCTTGAAAGCAAAAACCATTTAGGCTCTTAATTCTTTGTGCAAAGGCGGAGCATGGGCAGATCTTTTACACTGTCCTCTCTTTCCGTGGCAGAGGGCCCAGACCCTTCTGTCATCACAGCCACCAGAATTAGCACCTCCTGTGCTCTGTGGACCCAGCGGTGCCTAAATTTAACATGCGGTCACTTTCACAAAGGCTGGCTGGTCCTGCGTGACTTTCCCCCAAATACTGAGGTGGAGCTGGGATGTGATTTCGTGTCCCCTGTGCAACACAGATGCTCTAGCTCCTCCGCAATGCCACTGGCCCTAATCAGCGCAGGCTGTGGCTTCGCAGGCAGTCACACACTGGAGGCCTTTCCCTCCGCACCGCAGTGGCCGTCGGCTGGGTGAGCCGCTGATACCCATCTGCCAATTTCCCCAAGTGAGAGTTTCAGTGCAGCCAAGGGTCACCGGGAAATGAGTGCTGACATTCCAACCTGCCCTTGATAAGACCGGAACGCGGGGTGGAACTGGCAGATAGGTTTTACTGGGAGGGGTTGGGACTAGCGTGTTGCCATTTGTTGCCAGGGCACGTGCCCTGCAGGCCCTTCTGTACTGCACTCGCTCTCTGTAGCGTCCTAGACCGCTCCCCAGGGCGGGCCCTGCGGTGGGGGGGGGCGGAGGGGGACTCCAGTTCAGGGCCATCAGCGTATTCGTCAGGACAGACTCCCTGCTGCAGCAAGCTGCCCCGCTGAGCAATCACTGCTCCGTCCCAGGCGGGGACTACCATTGGGAAAAGAGCAGGGAGGACAATGAGGGGGGCTTTCTCCTGGCTGGGCTGAGAGTTTGGCACATTCAGGGGTGACAAAGGTCACTAAGAGCAAGAGAGAGGAGGACGGTGTCTGGCTGAGTGCCAGGACCAAGAGGAGGTGCCAGGGCACTGCGAGAATGGCATCCTCGACTGCTGGGTAATTGAAGGTAAACAACAAGCCAAAGTGCTGGAACCTTCCATAACTATCACCCACACTTACCGATGCTAGCTAGCATGTTCCTGGGGATCTGAGTGTTCTCTCCTGAAACATAATGCAGTTTGTGCTTCCTCCAAATTCTAATCAAGATGATTTAGAAGTTTGTGCGTAAGAAACAGAAGTGCACTTCAAAGAGGAGCAAAGTGCCATCTGGGGAGGTGGTTCCTACAGGCAAGAGGGTGGCTCAGTTTTCCAAAAGATAATGGCCACATGCCTTCATTAACCCTGCTTGCCCCAGAGCAGAACATTCCCAGCATTGCTCTGTCAACTTCTGACCCTGTGGGTGAGGGCCTTGACCTTCTGGTCTCGCTTCTTGTGGGAGACATTCATAAAAACTCCTTCAGGGGCGCTGCGTGTTTCTGGGACTTGAGGCCGGCCTGTGAGGAGGATTGGTGTGAACTTGTTGGTTTCCATTTGCTCTCAGGACTGCCCTGTGTCCCCACAGGGTCTGCACACAAGCCAGGGGAGACAGGCTCCAACATCTTGCGGGGGGGTGGCGGGGGGAAGGACACATACTCCGATGCTTACCCACGCTACGTGCTGTCACAAATGGGGCATGTTAACACTTGCTACAATTGGGGGACAGGTCCCTGAGGCCTGATAGAACACCTCAACTATGTTTACTTGAATATTTGAAAGCGAAGGGAAAACGAAAAACCTGTCCCATAGGGGAAGAGGCGTGAAGGCATGGGTGGGAGGCCCCAGGTCCATGGGGTACTGGTCCCACTTTGGGGAGCCTCCGTTTGCAGCCCCACCCTCCTCTCTGGCTGTCTTGAGATGAACCCAATGAAATCCTGGGACTACTGCATTACACTAATAGCTACCAGTCTGCTAAGATAGTCAATTTTGCTAACTCACTTGGCTTCAAGGATTTCTGAAACCCTATGGATGGCTCCCCACTCACAACTCCATTTCGGCCTGCTGGGCACCAAGACTGGGGTTCCTTAAGCCTCAAGCTTTGCCTTCCGCTTGGTTTCCCCCTCACCTTCAAGTTGTCCCCATACAACATGGAAGGGACACATTCTGACAGATGCTCTGGGAAATGCCATGTCCTGAAAGTCCCCTCCAAGAAGCCCTAATACCGAGGTTCTGGCTAATGCAACCCTCTGCCCTCTGATTGGCTAATGGAACACTCTGCCCTCTGATTTGAAGCTTATTTCTGCCACAAACCAGTTGCCAAGCACTGAACAGTTTTTAAGTGAGAATACTGTGCTTTTCTCCCCAACATTTAGACAATAGCAAACTGGTTCCATGTCTGTTTTCACATTTTCCTTGGATCTCAGGTTCTAGTCAAAACAAAAACAAGAGGAGGACATCTGTGGATAAAATTTTCTCAAAATAAAAATTGTGGGGTGCCTGGGTGGCTCAGTTAAGCCTGTGCCTTTAGCTCAGGTCATCATCTTGGGGTCCTGGGCCCAAGCCCTGTGTCAGGCTCCCTGCTCAGCGGGGAGTCTGCTTCTCCCTCTCCCTCTGCCCTGTACCCCCCGCCACACACACACTTGTGCTCTCTCAAATAAAATCCTAAAAAAAATAATTGTGACCTCAAGCTTAGCACAAATACACCAGCATCAAAGCCTCCGCACCCCCGTGTGTGTGATCTCCCCCACAGAGCACAGAGCAGGGCAGCACAACGCAGGGCGATATTCTACAGTCTGTCCGCTGCACTTGTCAGGTGTGAAACCGGCTTCATACTCCCTGCCTGGCATCCTTCCGGTAGGGAAAACACTCAGTGGTAAGTAAAAGAACTCAATTTTTAGTCTTCATAGGTATGTGGTTTCTAAGACAACTGGAAACACAGTTCACTGGAAACAGCCTGACCTGCAAAGGGGGAGCGGAGACAGAGAGCTCCTGCCAGTCACATGGTGCTGCAGTAAGCACCTTCTGCGCCAACTTCCGGCCAACCTGAGTGCTCACCGTGAGCTGGACGAGACGAGCTCTAGCGTGCGCCGTTTGTAAAGCCATGGTTTCCTACAAGACAGGACTGGAACAAGTTTAACCTACACCTTCTCTGTGAATTCTGAAAACACTAGATTTTCTACCCTTGGGTAGTTGTCCCTTCACTGTCAAGTGATTTGAAAGGAAAGCACACTGAGAAGTTAAAAATGCCATTAACTGAGCCTACTTTCACTGTGACCATACTTATTGAGGTGACCATATGGTGCTGTCAGTCTGCACATTACAGCGGGTTTCCCCGGCTCTCTAGCTGGGGAAACTTGGTTAAGGAAGCCGAGAACAGAGTCATCCTCAGTGACCCAACTTGGGACATCTCTGTGCCGTCATTTCTGCAACAGGAGCCAACCTCTTAACCAGCAAGTGTATTTTCAAACTGCCAGTCAAGGCAAATGACACTTTGTCCCCCTTTTGTCTGCATCTGCTGCCACCTCCCCGACTGGCCCACTATGTCCCCATCTAGGCTGGAGAGCCACTGCATCCAGATTCATGTCCCCTCGCCTGGGTCTCCCCCTGTGTGATGCCTGATGCATGCTGCACCAAGGGAAAATGTGCTAAGTCAAAAGGAGGAGGTACTGGGGAGCCTGGGTGGCTCAGTCATTAAGCGTCTGCCTTCGGCTCAGGTCACGGTCCCAGGGTCCTGGGATTGAGCCCCACACATCGGGCTCCCTGCTCGGCCAGGAGCCTGCTTCTCCCTCTGCCTTCCCCCCTCTTGTGTTCCCTCTCTCGCTGCGTCTCTGTCAAATAAATAAATAAAATCTTAAAAAAAAAAAAAAAAAGAGGAGGGGGTTACTGACTCAAGTACGACTGGTGGACGGACATTCTCGAAGTGTCCTGGTACGAGAACATTAGTCATACAGCAAAAGGCAGAAACAGCCTTCTGACACCAGAACTTGACCCTCTTGAGTCATTTCAGTGTCCCATGCTCAGCACTCCAGGAAGATGGTCTGAGGAAACAAAATGCCCTTATTTCTATAAACATTACAAAGCACCAGGTCTACAAACCTTGCCCGGCATTCACGCCATATAGTAAAAGCCAGGTACAGAGGTACAAACAACAGACTTGTAGATTACGTTCCCTCCACTAACTGATACAGACACCTGGAGTCTTGTTGAGGCCCTGTGTATGTGGGTCTGTCTTCACAATTCACATTCAAAGCAGAACAGACTAGTGCACCTGGACAGCAAAGGTAGCACTGTGTGCTGACTACCAGTAAAATAAAGAGAACAGACTAAATGGAACGCAACATATATCTTACACTATGTATAAAATTAACTCAAAATGGATCACAGACATAAATATAAAACCTAAAACTGAATCACTTTTGAAACAGAAAAATCTTTGTGCTTTGATTTAGACAAAGGTTTCTCAGATATGACACTAAAAGCATGATCTGGACTTTGTCAAAATTAGTAACTTAGACTCTCCAGAAGACACTATTATTAGGAAAACAGACTGAGAAAATATATTTGCAAATCACACACCTGATAATGAATCTGCATGCAGATTATATGAAGAACTCTCAAAACAGTAAGGAAACGACACAATTTACAAAAACCAGAAAAGATCCAGGGGCGCCTGGGTGGCTCAGGCGTTAAGTGTCTGCCTTCGGCTCAGGTCACAGTCCCAGGGTCCCGGGATCAAGGCCCGCATCGGGCTCCCTGCTCGGCGGGGAGCCTGCTTCTCCCTCTGCCACTCCTCCTGCTTGTGCTCCCTCTCTCGCTGTGTGTCTGTCAAATAAATAAAATCTTAAAAAAAAAAAATGAGAAAAGATCTGAACAGATGCCTCACCAACGAATGCATGGCAGATAAATGAAATGATGCTCAACCTCCTGAGTCATCAGGGAGACGCAAATCAAACCCACAAGGAGACAGCTCGTTAGAACAGCTGAAATAGAACTATGAGAACGGCGACTGCCGGTGAGGGCCTGGGGCCGCCGGCTGCTCCGACAAGGCTGCGGGATGCAGCACAGGACGGCACCCCGGCAGGCCGGGTGGCAGCTTCTTAGGAAGCTCAACGTGTACTTCAATATGAGCCAGTGGGCCCACTCTGAGGGGCTTCAATCAACTGAAAGAATTTATGTTAACACAAGAACCTATATGCAAACGTTTGTAGCATTTGTAGGTATTTTATTCATCATCTCCAAACCTGGAAACCAGCCCCAAGTGCACCTGGGGCTGGATAAAGAGACCAAGGCGTGCATGCACGGTGGGTAGGTGGAACACTGCTCTGCAGTAAGAAAGAACTAATACTTGCAACCTTGTAAATGAATCTCGAATGCTTTCTGCTGAGTGAAAGGGGGCACACTCAAGGCTGCATACTGCGGGATCCCACTCACAGGGGATCCTCAAGAAGAAACTACAGGGATAGAAAAGAGATCGCTGTCTGCTCAGGGCTGGAGGGATGGGGGAGGGGTACAACGGACTTTTGGGGGATGATGAGACTGATGTATTATTAGTAATGGTTATAAAACTATGTCTGTCTGTCCAAACCTGGAGAACTATACACTAAGACGGATACTTTTACTGTACACACATTGTAACCATGACAAAATAGATGAAGCAAATAGACTAAATCTACATAGATGCTCACTTTCTAGCAACAACCTAAATGTCATTATGGTGGTGGTTAAATATGGCAATCACGATGCAATACGTATAAGCCATTAAAAATCATTTTCTACACCCAAATGTTAACAACACAAGAAAATGCCCATGTTATGTTTTTGGAAAAAAGCAGGATACAAAACTATATACAACTTGGTCCTAAGGAACACAAATGCACACCTAAGTATATGCGTATTTACAGACGCTGTGGGAACACCGCCGAGAATTCTACAGCCAGCCTCCTCCTCTTGCCCGGTCCGTCTCTCAAGGTTTCCCGTGACCGGCGCTGCTCGGCCATCCCACCGTGGACGCCCCACCAGCCGGAGGTGGCAGGTGACAAGGTGATGAGCGCCAGTGTGGGGGATTTTAAACAAGATTATAAAGCTGCACAGAACTGCAAATAGTGGGCAAACAGACCAAACCAGCACTTTATTTTAAAAAGTTTTATTCTGCAGATTTAGAAATTTGAGATTTTTTAATAACTGCAAAAGAAATCCAGTCACACCTAATGATTGATTAACAGAATGTAGTGGTGTATTATCTAAACAGAAATCGTGCTGATGTGCCATAATAAATTGTTCTATTAGTAAAAAAATACACTTTCGGGCACAGCATGGTATCACAAATTACAGTCAGGGTACTTTGCAAGAATTTAATCAAACTAGAGAATTCTGAGTAACTGTATCTTTTAAATGCAGCACTTAAAAATGTAACAACTCTGTGCATTCTTTTTCTTAAAAAAAAATGACCTTGTATGTGTCATAGAAATGCTGCTTTATTGCTGCAGAGGTCAAAGTTCAAGGCTCAAGAGGTACAGGAGAGAAATACAAAGGTAGCCTTAAGAAACTTGGTTTTGTTTATGTATAAAAAAGGTAAAGTTTATAAAAGTTAATTTACAAACCAAGAACAAAAGTGGTATGCACGCATTATGTACAAGCATCCTTAAAACGTCAAAATTTTCAAATGCATAGCCAAAAGAACAGAAAACCACCACTGCCCCTCGGAGGGCGAAAAAAAAAATCCCCAAATCACACCATTATTTTCTTCTGGGTGATTATACATTTCTGAAACCACCAAATCCACAATTTACTCAATCTTTTTCATGATACAGTATCTAGATGCGCACAAAAGCCATAAAAACTTAGTAATACATGGAGAGAATGATCTAAGAATTAAAACCATGAGGGTAAGGCATTCCTGCTGGTTAGTATGTCTGTGGTGATATGGTCAATTTATAGATCCAAAGAGGCCACAGAACCAGTCTCACATGCTTTGGTGTCCTTCCCTAAAAAAATGTGTTTTCATATACAGTAAGGAATTGTCTTCACTTGACTCCCTACCCACCCACCCCCAAAAAAGCTATAAATTCCCCTTGCTGTACATTTCTGTTAAATCCACTACACTGATTTATATGGTCCAGGTACATTTTTTTAAATGTGTATTACCTCATGCATAATAAAATAAAATGTGTATGCCAGGCCAGGGCCATAATAAAGTTTGAAACAGTGTACTTTGGAAAGAATAGAACTCAAATGCACCCCACTTACTGGCTGGTATTTTAACGGAAATCAATATGTGAAGCAGTGACCATAAAAAAGTACAAAAATCATTACAAAGCAAACCATCTCTGACCCTCCAGCCAATGCCGCTAGTTTTTCCATCACAAAACACGCAGTCTGCAGCATGTTTTTGAACCACGGTGCAGGGGCATGCTCACTAATCTTCATCTGTTCAAACAAAATGCTTAATACTAAAAAACTGCAGTATCAATTCTAAGAAAAGTGTAATACTTGATAGAGTGCTTCCATTTAGATTTAGTAAGTTTAACCCAGCTTCACATTATTTAATCAAGTTCCTATATTTTAAGAATTAAAAGTGGTCAATCAGGACAGAAACACAGTTTGCTCCAACAAGGTAATTTGGATCTCCAGGAAGACACTTGTTTTGCCAGGTTTTAGGATCACCTAGGAGAGAAAAAGAAGTGCCTGTCATTTGCAGTTGGTGAAACCGCTAGCCGTGATCTTTGCAACCACGGGTTAACATGAGGACATATACTCAGATACAATTCTCTCCTATCTCTTCAGCATAGCACTTGTATCAAAACTCTAGGTGCTGTATTTCAATGAGGACCCACTGGAATCTAAGGATTCAAAGCTGTTTCAGATTTCTCTTTTATTGTGTTTTCAAGTTCATGCCTTTTCAAACAATGAATAGGAAGCTGGGGCGACCATATATGCCTGAGGTAGTTCCAGTGCCCGGGTCCACATAATTATTCACAGCACTTTTGAAAGTTGGGACAAAAATGTTATGATCATCCATTTGAACGGAGTAGGAGAACATATTTCTCATACTCAATTACAGACCAACATATGAATGCCTGAAAGTTCTGCAGAATCCGGTTCCTAAAGACCCTTCCTTCCCCTTTACAAAAAAAAAAAAAAAAATCAGTTTAAGTCTGGACCGAGAGCTTCTCAGCCCTGATCTTAGCTGTACAACAAAATCACTCATGTAGTTCTGAAAACTCACTGACTGAATCGGGGCTTGGGTATCTGAATTTAAAAAGCTCTTGGGTGATTTGAGATCTGCGGCTAGAGCTAAGAAGCCCCAGGCAATGGACACCAAGTGTGAAGAAGGCTGGGATGACTGTCTCTATGGCGTCCAAGATAAGTGATGGTCAAAGCTGCTGACTTTTGCCTTCCTTCTGTACCCCTGTGGGACAATGTCTGGGATGTTTTTGCCCGTCACAACTCCTATCTAGTGAGTAGAGGCCAGGGATGCTGCTAAACACCCCACAACGCACAGGACAGCTCCTACAACAAAGCATTCTCATCTGGCCATAATGTCAACAGTGCTAAGGTTGAGAGACCCTGCCTGCGGTGAGCTGTACATCACCTAAACGGTCTCTGAGTTACGATGGGCTCAGCAGTTTTACAACAGAGTGATTAAACAGAGGCGAAATCACTTCACAAATACATATGGGCTTATGCTGCACTGCAGGTAACAGCTTGTTTAAGCGACGAAGTAGAGCTATGACAGCTTTTTAGAAGTAAAGTAAAAATCGTAACTTTAGGCTCAAAGTTTCTTTCCAATATACTAACTTTTGTTAGGATTGGGTCAGTTGTCATCAAAATCTACCTTTGACTTTCTCAACAGAAGTTTATAGTAACAAAGCACTCTAAAGCCTTACAGGATTATACAGAAGTACATTTCTGCTCTAGGTGAATATACTCAAATTTAACAAAGGAAAAAGCTGTTTCAATCTAACAAAATAACTTTACATTCTGTGGTATAAAATATGGAATAACAAATGGAGAAATCATTTATGCTTCATATAGTAGCTGGGAAAAAAATCACTATAAAACAAGTAACTACAACAGTTATTTTAAAGCTTCTCATCCTAATTTGGTTCAGAAAATAATCAGAGCTCATGCTACAACCTGACTTTCAGAATATATGTTTAAAATGCAGCTTCATTAATATTAATTCAAACTACGCTAAAAAAATGTGTCTCCACTAGTGGAGTCCCTGAGGAAATAGCTCCACTATCTAGTGTGTTAGAATTAATTTATTAGCTTTCTCCAGAAAATGGTATACTTGTAGATATCAGGAAATACATATTTATATATAATTTTTTAATCTTGGGTAGTAATAGAGTATGTTCCTGTAATCTTTATACTCTAAAGTTCTATTTCATATTAGTGTATAATCCTCACCTGGTTTACTAAAAATTCAGAAACAAAACTTTAAATTCTTATTTTTCTATATGAGGTTCAATTAAAGCGATCTATACCAAAAATACACAATGTTTCATCAACTGGTAACTGATGTAGTCACCCAAGGAAGTGAGAAATGTGAAAATGCAATGGAAGCTTTGAAGCTATGATCTTAAGAGCAAAAAGCTATTTAAAAGTAGTGTGTATAATAGAAGATTAAATTTAGAGTTTTACACTGAGAAACCATGGCCAAGTATGATCACAGTGGAAGGTACTTTTTGTCTTTCAAGCGTCTCTGGTGTATATACTTTGTAGGTTGAGAAATTAAAGAATGGTAACGAAAAACAGAAATTATTGTATAAAGGAACCAAATCATTTTAATAAGAAGATGAAAATGCCTGTATATGTAGGGCAGTGGTAACAGTTCTCCCACTGCATCTTAATAATTTTGACAGAACAAATAATTTTCTTGACCATCAAGAAACAGTCAACCTTTGGCCAAATCATCAATGTTTAAAAGGCAGAAACTTCTGTACCTTTCCACATTCATTTATGCATGCACCACAAGGAAATTTTAAAACCATGGTGATGACTACACAAGGCCACAGGAACAGAGGCAGAGATGTGCTCACAAACAGCATGGGTAGCTCCAACAGCCCAGGGATTAATCAATGACAGTACCCAAAGCCCCCAAAGGACAGAGTGAAGACAGCATACCCGACGAGGAGTCGGATGATTTTAGAGCAAAAGACCAACCGTCAGGAGTCATGGACGCACAGTGTGGTAAGCGCAGCTCCACAGGCTTCAGGAACTTGAGGCCATGGGGCCCACACATCACTAAGGGGCTCAGCAGTGTCTCACCTACAGACAGGGAGGGGGTAGGGGTGAGAGGTTAGATGGCACCTTCCTTCTAGACCACAGTTCTCCTCATGCCCCCTTCTAATGATGTGCTTTAAAACCAAATGCAGTTAATTCTCTACAGCCGCAGTGACCAAGAAAAATAGAGGACACAGGTGTAATTTAGAATTTTCTAGTAGACACTTTGAAATAAAAAACAGGTGAAATAAACTTTAGTATTTATGTAACCCAGTATATCCAAAACATTATTATTTCAACATGTAATCAAGACAGTAAATCTCTGCATTCAGTGTGTATTTTTACACTTGTACACATTTCAACTCAAAATAGCCACAGGTAATTTAAGAAACAAAACAGATGAACACAGGGGAAGGGAAGGAAAAATAAAATAAGATAAAAACAGAGAGGGAGGCAAACAGTAAGAGATTCTAATTATAGAACAAACTGAGGGTTGAGACGGAGGGGAATTAGGCTAGACGGGTGATGGGCTTAGTTAAAAGGGGGCACGTGGGTTGCAATGAGCACTGGGTGTTCTATGTAAGTGATGAGTCACTAAATTCTACTCCTGAAACTAATGCCACACTATATGTTAACTAACTTGAATTTAAATAAAATCTTTAAAAAAAAAGTGAAAAACTGGAAAAAAAAATTACATGAAAACTTCTTGCAGAAAAATTAATCTGGGAATCAATTTTATGACAAAGTAGAGAATATGCATTTAACATAGACACTTTGCCCCATTTTAGTAATGTTATAGTCATTTTTATGATTTTTAAAATAATCTGTAATTTCCTTATTGTCACAACAAAAGATAATGTTAGCCCAGACTGCATTTCAAAACTGCTTATGTCTATCACTTCTTTTTAAATTTTGGTAAAATACTGTTTTATTCTGTATCCTCTGCTTTCAATGAAATTTTTAATCAAGGATGTAAAAACAAAAACAAAAAAACACACACACAAACGTAGCCAGCCACAGGTAGCTGGTGGCAACTGCATTAGATCATGGGGTTTTTGTAAGATATATTCACCAAATGTACGTTTTATAAAAGTTACTTATAGGGCGCCTGGGTGGCTCAGTCGGTTAAGCGTCTGCCTTTGGCTCAGGTCATGATCCCGGGGTCCTGGGATCAAGCCCCGCATCGGGCTCCCTACCCCGCGGGGAGTCTGCTTCTCCCTCTCCCTCTGCCTGTCGCTTCCCCCCACTTGTGTGTGCTCTCTGTCAAATAAATAAAATCTTAAAAAAGATTATGAAAAATAACAGCTTTCCTAGATTCCTTAAGAAGTTCAGAAACACACATGGTAATACCTGATAGGGATACGTTATTTACTGTGTTGAGCCCTGACCGGTGCCAGCGATGGGGGATGAGCACCTGCTCCAAGACGCCTCTGTTCTACAATCAGGTAACAGGCACGGAGCAAAGCCTTTCTGAGTGGGTGTTACCTAGACCCATCTCCAGAGATGCAAGGGGTGAATGGCTCAAAGACAGATTTGGTGAGGTCAGCTAAGACCACCCAGCAGACAGGTGGAGGAATGTCCAAAGGCCTGGTCACCTGTCATCACTGTCACTTTCACACTGAAAAGTAAAGCCCACCGTGTGGGAAGTCTAGCGTGCTCACCTCTATCACCCACCCCCTGCACACCCATGATGCCACTCCAGAGCACCCCCCTCCACAGTGCTCATTTGAGGGGCCTTCCCTGATGGGAGGCACATGCTGGGGCTGGCAAAGTAGAAAGGGTGTCCCGATTATCCTCTCAACTGAGCACTACAAGCTTTCAAGAGCACAGAGGGCAACTCTAGTTATTAAAACTACACAGGGAAACAAACACGCTTACCTTTCTCCTTATCTAAAGGCGGAAGGATGCTGTTGTCTCGGCAGACCTTGAAATAGATTTCCTGCTCAATTCCCTCAGGAATGGCTCCTTGTGGGATAATTATACTAACGCCAGTTTCTATGGAGCTCAACACCCCGCCATTGCTGTTAAACACGCCTCGGGCCGTGGCCACCACAGTATGACCATCCTCATCTTCATCTTCTTCCACAGCTGAAGGGCTGAGAGTTCAGAAACAACTAATGAGTAAACCCCCCACAATGCAAAGGAGTTGCCACTATGATTCCAACAGGTGGTTTCGTTTCATTTTATTTCTCCATATATCAAGAAGGTAAGTTTTCAGTGACACATTTTACTCACAGGAATAATAAGTCATATTCTTCCTGGAGAAATCATTTTCACTTTTGAAGCTAACTAATCAACTTCCCTTCCTTACTAATTTTTGCAACCAGAATGCACAAAGTCTGATCACCTTGCTCACCCAACTGCTATAGTTCATTAGTTTTAAGAAACACATTTTAACATCCATGAAATTTGAGTTTTAAGATTGGCAGTCATGGTTTAACTGGCAGCACTTTCTCTTCTTCTTAGTGATACTAAGACAATGGTGCATGTTACAGCTGATGGCACATGAGACCTGAGAAGTACTAGTTAGGTTCTCCACCTCCCTGGGATTTTGAGCAGTACTCCCTGAGTATCACTCCTTGCTGTCAAAGGCTTCCACAGTGCCATGAGGTAATACTTTGCTGTGGGTACACCTCAAGCACCCATGAAAAAAAAAAAAAACATATTCACTTAGTACACAAAGAATACCCAAGGCCGAGGGGATGTGGTTTCAATGACTGCTTCAAAAATGTAGGCTATCAAGACTTCTTGAAGTAAAATTTTGAGTCACAACCTAAAGGTGAGCAGAAAGATGGAATGACACAGTTAAGTGTATGAAGGGAGGCTGCAGCTTCATTCCCGCACGACCAGAGCACCACGGACAAGGCTGATGTGTGTGAGGAAGGACAGGCTTCCCATCCCCCACTACTGGAAAGGTTCACAAAGAGGGGAAGGCAGCACATTTCCATGAGCATTCTTGCTCTTGGGAAGCAGACCGCAGGTGGTCCTCCTGGCCCCGGGTTCTGCTGCTGGTGCTTCGGTTTCAGCGGGTGGTGGCTTGACAATACAAGTGGATTTGGGAGGCTGAGGCTGAGGTGAGCTTCCGTGTGGCCAGAATGGGTCTAGTCAGTCACCACGTAAGGACAAGAGGGAAAGGAGTATATGGAATATGGATCCAGGTAGGCTCGCTTTCTCTCGTTTGCTCAGACATCTTACTCATTAAAACTATAAAAAGAACAACCATTTTGAGGTTGTTACATTTTTATTACTGTTGAACAAAGAGTGGATAAGAACACAGATGCTTATGTTTTTGAGAAATTCTCCAAGCGTACCTCAGCAGCCCAAGGTTAGAGGTTATGGAAAGCTATGGTTGGTTAAGAGTATGGGCTCTGGGGTCAGACGACCAAGGGCTGCTGAATGTAGGCCCCCCTCACCCTAGCTGTGTGACTCTGCGCAAACCACAACGTCACTCAACCGCAGTTCTTAGTAAAACGCGGATAATGACAATGCCTACGGACCATATGTGGTCGTTAACTTTATTACTTTATTAACATTATCTTGTACCTCTTGTAGGATGTTTCACGTAACGACATTCATCTCAACAACATTTTGGACAACACTGTTAGGTTTAAAGTCGAAGTTAAAATGTTCACTTTAAGTCCCAAGTCACAGAAACTACGCCACACTCACATTAGACAAACCACAAGACCAAGAAAAAGGCAAAACTCTTACCTCACAGGAACAGCTTTAGGTACTGTGCTGATGTTGTTCAACTGATATTTAGGTTTATCTGCGTGGAGGGAGAAAGTTTCAACCCCGCTGTCAAACTCAGGAGGCTGTGCTGCACCATGTGCTTTCGCAAGAGTTTGGGGAGAAGCGGGGGCTTTTGAAGACAAGTCAGGTTTCTGTGCCGTTTCACTTGGCAACAGATTGTGGTTGAATTTAGGACTTTCGAACTTGCGCTCAAACGGCCGGGCAGAACTTGTGTATGGTTTTGGTGTGAATCGATTATACGCCGGAGTGGCCGTTTTCTGAGTCTGTTCAGCTCCATTAACTGGAGCTTTATCTGGGAAACTTTTCTGGGGATAGAAAGTAGATTGAACAGTGTCTTCTCGGTTCGGTGGTCTGAAAGTCGCTGGCTTATTCTGAGATGGAGGTGGGTCTGGTTTGGACACTAAAGAATTCTGAAAATCCAGCGACATCGAACTACCTGAAAAAATAAACACATATAAACATTTTTAAAACTTCCTCAAAAAACTTTAACAGCCCCTCTCCGGTGTCTCTCCCATCTTAACTTGTCCCAGTGCTGGAGTCACGGCCAAGGTCAGGGTTAGAGCCCTGGTGGCTGTCTGTGACACTGAGGGACCAGGAGGCGGATGGACACATGTGGTGCTTTAGAGTATTCTGCTGCCTTGGGGTCAAGGTCATGCTTCTAAGAGTCCAGGCCTCCAGAGACTGGTGTCTGAGTATCCCCTCTCCAACATCCGTAACAAATAAGAAACAGAATGACAACACAGGGACACCTGGGTGGCTCAGTCGGTTAGGCGTCTGCCTTTGGCTCAGGTCATGATCCCAGGGTCCTGGGATCGAGTTCCGCCCGCATCGAGCTCCCTGCTCTGTGGGGAGAGCCTGCTTCTCCCTCTTCCTCTGCCTCTCTCTCTGTCTCTCATGAATAAATAAAATTAAAAAATCTTAAAAAAAAAAAAAAGAATGACAATACAGCTATGTTAAAAAAAAATCAGCACTATAAAACTCATCTAAAGTCAAAAGGAAAGCCACAGAATGAGAGAAGCTATTTACAACCTGTATCATTATATGGAATTAGGATCTAAAACCTTTAAAGAACTCCTATACACCCACAAGAAGAGTCTACCAAAGAGAAGATGGGCAAAGCCCTGCAGAGGCAACAACGGAAGTGAAGGCCGGAATGCTCAGTTACCATACAAGACACTCAACCTCACTACGAGGAAAATGCAAACCCAAAACAAACCCCAAATACCATCTCACACCCACTAGATTGGCAACACTTCAGTTTGGTAACACCAAGTGTTGGCAAAGATGTGGAAGAGGAATTTCCAGGTATGGCTGGTGGCAGTATAAAGTAGTATCGACTGAACTCTAGCAACTCATTCAGGAGAAAAAGAACATCAATGCTACACAAAGTCTTTCAGACAAAAAAGAGAAAGAGGAACATGTCCTCGGCACTCTTTTATGAAATTAGCACAACAATGACAGCAAAACCAGACAAGGGCATTATTAAAAAATAATAATAATAAACCCAAATTCCTTGTGAACACAGCAACATATTTTACTTCATTAACAGAACAAATAAGAAAAAGGTTATGATCATCTTAAGGCATGTGACCAGATGCTTTCAGCAAACTAGAAAGGAATAAAAGGGAACATTCAAAACATAATAAAGGGTAGCTATGAGAAGCCACAAAAAAAACAATAGCTAACATGGAAGGGTGAAATATTAAATCCTTTCTCCCTAAAAGATGGGGAAGCAAAGATGTCTGCTATCATCACTTCTACTCAACATTTTATTTGAGGTCCTTGCCAGCATAAAAAGGCAAGAAAAAGAAAGAAAAGGGGTTTAAGAATTGGAAAGAATTAACACTTTATCAGCAGACGTGAGAATGTGGAAAGAAAATCCTAAAATGGGGAAATGTCAATCTACCAGTACGACTCTACAGCTCATCTGGTTGAAGACTTGGCCCAGAATTTGATTCCTACAAAAATAACTGAGAAACATCTGTAGAAGCAAAAAGGCAACAGGAAAATGGATAAATCATGGTATATTCTTAGGGTAAAATAGACAACCCTTTTTTTGAAAGGGCCAAATAAGGGGCACTGGGAGGTGAAAGCAGCAATCCTCCTTTCGGCGAGTCTGAGGGAAAGCAAACAGACACAGACGGTTTGAGGGGCAACAGGAACAAAGCAAGGCGCTCTGAACAATGGACTAGTGAGCTGTACGTGTCGGAGGGCGGAGGGAAAGGGAAAGGGAAAGACGGAACAAGCAGGAATGAGGGAGAAGAGCCACACCAGTGGCCCAGGGAGAGACGGCGTGGGTAAGGGGGCATGGGGTAAGAGTTATTGCGCAGAGACCTGTGAAGGAGACAGCGCGGGCAAAACCACAGGGGTACAGCTGTTAAGATGAATCAGTGGGAACTGCTGGACCCCTTGTTGGGATTTTGCCACAGTACCTAACTGCAAGGTGCTGAGGGACACATGTTCCATGGAACTTTACAGCTCTCCTATACCCATGTGTGGAGAAGGAACGTAACTGATTTTTACAAACTGCCAAATATTTAGATTTAGACATACTGGCTAACAAATACTACTTCCAGAGATTGAGCTGTGCTAGTAAAGGAGATTAAAATCTATTTAGCTAAAAGGCTTATCTGATACAATGGTCATAGTCATAAAAACAGGAGATGTACTTTACTTACAAAAACCCTTAGTTTTCATTGTTCCCAGGCTAAAGGTTTCAAGTATATATATTTTAATGAAAAACCCTTTTGCTTACAAACTGCAAGAATTCAGTTTTGTAAGTATTACTCTATTACAGCAGTAATGACAACTTTCAAACTTCCTACCTTCACCATGTGCCCCCTTGGCATGCGTGTGGAGGGCAAGAGAGGAGCTGGTACTGGGCTGAGCAGGCTGGGCATACTGGGAGGGCAATGGGGGAGGAGGGGGAGTGGCCTGGACCGGCTCATAGCGCTTCTCACCAAATGATCTATCCATGCCATCAGCTTCAGGAGACTTTCCCCTGTGAAAAAACGAAGACAAGGCCAACATATGAAAATGGATTTACACTGACAAAACAAGTTCTCATTCCTCTAAGTATCCCTGAGTTTAAAAAAAAACAAACTAGAAATTTCACAATTTATTCTCAGGAGTATAAATGGTTAACTCTACCCAAATATACAAACAAATTCGACCATTTATCAGCACAAGAAATGTAAGACAGCACAGATACTCAAAGAGTATTAGTAAAACATCCAGAAGATGGCAACCAAAAGGCAGATGAAATTTTGGGTATACTTGTAATATTAATTGTTTTGCTTAAAAAAACCAGTAATGGTTGAGAGGTTTGAGAAAGCCTTCCAAATATTTTCAAAAATATTTACTGACCCAAATCTTTCTTAGATTCATTTCTGATTTGGTATCTGAGGTACAAAAAGCCTTGACTTCTGTCACGCTCAAAGCACCACAAAAAATGGTTTTATAGACCAGAGATTGGCAAATTTTTTTATTGTAAAGGGCTGGACAATAAATGTTGTTGGCTTCTGGGGCCATATAGGCTTTTGCACAACTATACAAACTCTGCCCCAAAGCAGCCATAATATGTAAATGAAATTAGTGTGGTTGTGTTCCAGCGACACTAAAAACTCTGGACATCTCTCACTTGGCAACTGCCCTTAATTTACTGGATCCATTTTTTTGTTTAACAACTGCTGGAGTAGCAGACATTGCTTGATTTTACAAGGCTCATTTAAGTCAAATTGTGCCACCTATGCTTGTTTTTTCAGATCGCCAATTGTTAATATGTAACACATCAAATTCAAACAAAAGAAATCTTTAAAAGAGACCCATAATTACAACACTGCCATCTAAACCTTTGCAGAGAGCCAAAGCTGCACTGGCTTTATGTGCACAAACAAAACAGACGTTTGGAACGTACTTTCACAGAAAATTTCATCGACGAAGTCTAGTCTTGTGATAAGCTTTAAAATGACGCTGTTACGTTGCTTTCGGGCTCTTACGCGAAGCATTTGAAGACTTTACAATCTGAAAGTGCACATAATGCCAGTGACGCAGTGAGGGACACCTTATGTAACAGCCTCACATTAATGCCAGTCTTACCACTTGACGCTCCTTTTCAAGTAGTCATAGCTAGCGTAAGAGCCAAGAAATCTAGGTGACGGCAAAGCAAGCGCAATAGAAAAACGAAAGGAAATGGTCAATCTAACTAAGTACATTTGCAGCAAATGGAATTCAAATGTCATTTTAAAATAGCAACCAAAAAAATACACATCATTTCAAAAGAATTTGATCTATAAAAAAATATATCACTAACTTTCATTTAAGCTAGGAAAATCACCCATCAATTAAAATACAGTAACGTAGTTAGGTCCTGCCTGCCCGCCTGCCCGCCCTCCACATATTTTAACTGTGCAGCTAGTGAGTAGCAAGGTGCCTGAGCTTTCTTCCTCTTCCACCTCTGCCCTCTGGCTTCACTTGCCAGTGGTGAGTAAAGAGATGAACTAAATAAAGGAGGGATACCAGGAATAATCAACAGGCTCTGAATAAGAATGAAATGCTCTATTAAAAGAAGAGGGCCAGGCAAAAGAAATCCTCTAAGCGAAAACAGGAAGAAGCACTCCAACCCACTGGCTGTGTGGGTCCCCAGCAGGGTAATGAGGAGCGGGCGAGTGGAAACAGGACTGCCTCTGAAACATGACTGATGAACCTGTGCTCCTTCCTAGCAAGACCTTATCCATCACCGGTCCTAGAGCTAAGTCCTGGGATGGGTGGAGCCTATCTGTAAAGCCGCCATGCTTGAATCTCACAGCTTCTCTCACTGAACGTCACATACACGCACACAGAAATCACCTAACATCAATCTTCCTTAGTTCTTAAAAGGTTGAAAACTGCTAACATTTGTTTTGAGACCTGGAAGTCTCACAGTAAGTAGACTCTTGAGAGAGAAAGATTCTAGTGCCAGCAAAATCCCTGAAGAAGTTCACTGAGTCTCTGGGCGGGGAAAGGTACACAGACCCAGAGGGAGACTGCTCTTTCAGCCCTGTGGTGGAATCCTGGAAACTCCTCGCAGGCTGTGAAGATGAACAGCTAAGCCACTATTTCCAAACCTCCCCAGTTCCAACCGGGCTCTCCAGAACTGTAAGACAGGTGATATGCACTTGCTTTCCAGGATGTGTGTCCTATGCTAGCAGACTTCTCCCCTCTCTAACTCCCACCATTTCTGAGGCGTGCGTTTAAGTGGAACGTAAGCACATGTTATCTGGAAGAAGACAACTTTGTTATTTCTATATTTTACTTTAGAAAATAAAGGCCTGCAGGCAGTCTACTGGTGACCAAAAAACAGTAAATGGTTTTGAAATACAGGACAAAGAGGTTCATATATTTTAAATTATTTCCCAGTTGTTAAAGCTGTCTTAATTGGGCACAGGAGTACAACAGCACTAGAAGGTGGAGACACAGAAACACCTCCTCTCTGTCATCCTATCTTATTCCTCATTCCCCTTCCCATTGCTCTACCCACCAGATACCCACATGGGGAAATACAGCACAACTATGAAGAGTTTTCACTTTATGCCACAAAAGAAGGAAATGTATACTAGTGTCCATCTCAAGTCACACTCTGCAACTCCCATAACACTCACAATAGGAAACAGTGAAACCAAACACTCAAGAGTCCTAGGCGTATTCACAAAGACAGATGTTATCTATTTCTGTCAAAGGCAATATATGGTTGAGGAACCTCGGACCAGCTAAGACTCGTTCCTCCCAAAGCTGCATTAATGGAAAGGGGGGGCAACTGATGCACCTAGTACACTGTGCCCTGTGCTGCTGAGTCCCCACCCACCAAATACTAGGCAGCGTTCTAGACCCTGTCGGAAAATTATACATCAGAAACATGTCACTAAATCTTTGTAGAAAACCCAATTAATGCAAAACCAGAAACGCTTTGTCAGTTGATTCTCTGAAAAGACTTTTTACTCTTTAGACCTAAATGTATTTTCTTAAGGCTGTAATCTATTTACCAAGTACATAAATAAAATTTAAAACATAAAATAAAATAATAAAATCTCTCTCTTTACACTATACCCTTGGACCTGCTGCTAACAAGAATGAATGTGGAGCGCCTGGGTGGCTCAGTCGGTTGAGTGTCTGCCTTCAGCTCGGGTCATCATCTCAGGGTCCTTGGGATGATGCACTGCCTCTGTTGGGCTCCTTGCTCAGTGGGGAGTCGGCTTCTCCCTCTGCCTCTGCCCCTCCCCCATACTCGTGCTCTCTGTCTCAAAATCTTAAAAAAAAAAAAAGAAGAAGAAGAAGAAGAATCAATGTGTTAAATGACAAGTAAAAGTGAGCTCACTACAGCTCACTGTCTGAGTCTGGACACTCTCTCCAGATGTACCGGGCACCTCTCTAGTGCTGCGTTAGGGGAGGTTCACGACACTGGACACTGTTTGCATTTAACAACGTCCACTGCAGCACTCTGGTTTGCATTTGTAGTTCTCACAAACGGCTTTCTTCTCTAGACAAAGGTGTAAATGGATGACAGTGGAAAAAAGGTTTTTAAAACTTCACCTCAAATGATGTCTAAGAATTAGAGTGGTAATTAAAATTAGGTTTTTAATATTAGAGGTTTTAAAGAATATTCTATTTTCCACTCAATAGTAAATAACAAATGATAGTTAAGTCCAGATAATCCCAAGCATCTAATTCACTAAATACCTGGGTGCTTTGGAACTTAGACATAAGAATGATTTGTGATGGCTTTTTGATGTGTCAACTTGGGCAGGCCGAACTATAGCCCCATCTTTTGCTCAAATTCCTGCTGTGACAGGGATTTACAGATGTAATGCCTAGAATCAGTTGAGTTCACATAATCAAAATGGAGATCTGGATGGACCCTTGTAAAGAGAACTTAGGCCTTCCCTGAACTCAGAGATTCCCAAACAACTCTGCCTCTTCTCTTCCTGTCCTGTGAACTTACAACTTACAACTTACAGCAAGGTCCCACAATGGTGTAAACCAACTCCTTGTAATAAATCCACATCTGTTTCTCATTCTTGTGGGTTTGTTTTGCTGAAGTATGAACACACCTGTGCCAATGTGAATTTATATATCCCACTCTTAGTGGGTCTGTATACCAACAAAAACCCCAAGAAAGACAGACAAATCAACAAGATCCCCAACAGACAAGTCAACAAAAAGGAGAAGCACAGAACGGGGAAAAGATGACTAGGAGTCAAGAAACTTGGGTGCTACGTCTTAAGCTCTACCCCTGTCATGCCACCTCACTGGACCTCGGTTTCCTCTTGCATAAAACTGGACCAGAAATCCTTAAAGTCCCCTCAAGCTCCAACAATAAAAAAAGATAAGCTCTTTGTCACCTTGAAAAAAAAAGACCAAAAAACCCTCCACAAAACTCTGTTGTCCTCTTTCAAATAATGTTGCCCCCTGCCATGCTGTGTTCATATTTAAAAAGCAAAAACAGAAAAGAAGGAAAAGAACCAGTTTATTAAGTGTGTTGTACAGTGGGGAGACTTATGATTCACCTAAAACTCAGGGTCTTCACAGTTTACTCCCTTACCTGAAAACACTTTGATTTTAATATCTTTCATAAGGCAAAAGTTTTGTGTTATCTGCTATCAGAGTTTAAGGACAAAACACACACACACATCCTAGAGCTAGAAACCATGCACACTGCTGAATGACTGCAGCTGACAGAAATCATGTATTATGGACTTAACTGCATTCCTTCCAAATATACTAAATTTTATGTGATTAACTCTACCTTATGCAACTGAACCTTTATGTCTCTTATTTTTGAAAGGTAAGTCCTGGTGAAATAACTTACTTCGAAGAATAACTAGAAAAGTTTGGTTGATTCTGAGAATGAACGGGCTTGGCAGGCTCTGAGAGATGGCCAGCAGGAATGTGTGTAGAAGGCTTGTTATCAAAACTTCTTCGGTCAAAGTATGACAGTTGTTTTCGATAATATTCTTCATCCTCCTCGGGATCGTAATGATTAGACCGAACAATATCTTCAGGTGGCTTCATTTGAGGTTTTTGAGGTTCTGGGATCCTGACAATGAATGACAAATGGAACAAATTTTTAGATGTTAATTTTACAAAGAAATTAGAATATATAAATATTTTATCTTGACCTTTCCCTATGATTACTCAGGATCAAGCCGAGCAGTCCAACAGTCAAAATGGGCATTTCAAATCCCATCCCTTCATTCATTATACTCAGAAAGCAGCCCTCTTCTGGCTCATGAGGCCTTTAACACCATCTAATAAGCTTGATAATGATTTGGTTAGAGCCTCATGGCAGGTTGGAAGCAGTTAATTAGAAAGAGAAAAGGAAACATATAACTAAGACAGTGGAGAACTTCCCAAAGTACATACACCAATTTTAGCAACAAGTAATAACAGAGAATTTAAGAACTTTAATCCAGAATCGATAAATGTTTCTCATATAAGGAAATGAATCTATATAGTCCAAAGTTCTAGAAGGCACAGGAAGCAGTGGGGAAGAAATTAAGTTGTTAAGCAAATTAATAGAGATGATCTCCAATTTATGATGGGATTACATCCCGATACATCCAGAGGAAGGTGAAAATATCGGTAAGTCAAAAATGCATTTAATACACCTAATTTACCAAACACCATAGCTTAGCCTAGCCTACCTTAAGTGTGTTCAGAACACATACTTTAGAGGAGGAAGGAAAGATGGCGGAGGAGTAGGGGGCCCTATTTCAACTGGTCCCCGGAATTGAGCTGGATATCTACCAGACCACTCTGAGCACCCACGAAACCAGCCTGAGATGTAAGAAGATCTGGATCTCTACAGAGTATCACAGGTGGTTGGTTTCGAGGTACGAAGCAGGGAGCCCTGATTTCATGGGCAGGGCAGGGCAGATATTGGAGGATAAACGGCAGCGGGAGGGAGCCTGGCTGTGGGGATCCTACACTGCCGGTGAGCGACAGCCTCGTGCGCTGGGGAAGACCTGTAGTGGCAGGGAAAGGACTTTAGGGCAACCCAGAGCAGCGGAGTTAAGCACATGAACTGGGAGCGGCCGCATGAACTGGGAGCAGCTGCCGGTTTAAGAAGCACAAAGGGCAGAAGACGTGCCACGACCTGGAGGCAGCACTGGGAGCGCTGCGGAGGGGCACACAACCCAGGCCGCTGCAGTTTATAACAGCACAGACAGAAACGGAGATGGTGTGGCCCGGAGAGCTCACCGAAGAACAGACTGTGGTCTTTCAGCTCTGAGGCAGAGGGTTGGAAACGGTCTCTTCTGCTCTCTCTTCTGCTCTGACTCTCGGAAAGACATGGGGAAAGCCGCCAGAGAACAAAAGCCCCCCAAAACTGATTCCCGCTGAGCCCATGCCCCGCCACAGGGGGGCAGGGCAACTCCGCCCAAACAGGGTTGCCTGAGTAACAGCGCGGCAGGCCCCTCCCTCAGAAGACAGGCTGGGAGAACAAAAGGCCAGCAACCCTAAGGTCCCAAGAAAACAGGTGCATCTTGCTTGCGTTCTGGTCAATAATTTGGACTCTATACATTCCCTCAAACACCCATCAACAGAATGACTAAGAGGAGGAGCCCCCAAAATAGAAAAGACTCAGAGATTATGACTTATGCCACAGATTTACAAATGGATGCAGATATAACCAAGATGTCAGAGATGGAAGTCAGGTTAGCAATTGTGAAGACAATGGCTAGAATGGAGAAATCAATTAATGGCAACATAGAGTCTCTAAGGGCAGAAATGAAAGCTGAATTGGCAGAACTTAAGAATGCTATCAATGAGATCCAACCCAATCAAGATAATCTAACAGCTAGGGTAAGTGAGGCAGAAGAACAAATAAGCAACCTGGAAGACAATATAATAGATAAAAAGGGAAAAGAGGAGGCCAGGAAAAAACAACTCAGAAATCATGAAAACAGAATCAGAGAAATAAGTGACACCATGAAGCATTCCAATGTCAGCATAATTGGAATCCCGGAGAGAGTGGAGAGAGAGGGAGGACAAGAAGATGTATTTGAGCAAATCGTAGCTGAGAACTTCCCCAATCTGGGGAATGAAACAAACATTTGCATCCTAGAGGCAGAGAAGACCCCTCCCAAGATCAAGGAAAACAGGCCAACACCCCGGCATGTAATAGTAAAACTTGCAAATCTTAGAACCAAGGAAACCATCTTAAGGGCAGTTGGGGGAAGAGATTCCTTACGTACAGAAGGAGGAACATCAGAATAATGTCAGACCTATCCAGAGAGACCTGGCAAGCCAGAAAGGCCTGGCAAGACATATTCAGGGTACTAAATGAGAAGAACATGCAGCCAAGAATACTTTATCCGGCAAGGCTTTCATTTAGAATGGATGGTGAGATGCAGAGCTTCCACGACCGGCAGAAACTGAAAGAATATGTGACCACTAAGCCGGCCCTGCAAGAAATATTAAGGGGGGTTCTATAAAAGGAGAAAGACCCCAAGAGTGATACACAACAGAAATGTACAGGGACAATCTATAAAAACAACGTCTTCACAAGCCACATGATGACAATTAATTCATATCTTTCAATAATCACTCTCAACGTGAATGGCCTAAATGCTCCCATAAAACGGCACAGGGCTGCAGATGGGATAAAAAGACAGGACCCATCCAAATGCTGTCTACAAGAGACTCATTTTGAACCTAAAGATACATCCAGACTGAAAATGAAGGGACGGAGATCGATCTTCCATGGCAGCGGACCTCAAAAGAAAGCTGAGGTAGCAATTCTTTTATCGGACAAATTAGATTTTAAACTAAAGTCTGTAATTAGAGACACAGAAGGACACTATATCATTCTTAAAGGGTCTATCCAACAAGAAGATCTAACAATTGTAAATATCTATGCCCCCAACATGGGAGCAGCCATCTACATAAGCAAACTGTTAACCAAAATAAAGAGTCATACTGATAACAATACGTTAATTGGAGACCTCAATACTCCACTCTAAGCAATGCACAGATCATCTAAGCAGAAATCAACAAGAAAACAAGAGCTTTGACTGATACATTGGCCCAGATGGACCTCATAGATATTTACCGAACAATCCACCCTAAAACAACAGAATACACATTCTTCTCAAGCACACATGGAACTTTCGCCAGAACAGACCACATACTGGGTCACAAATCAGGTCTCAAAAGATTGAGATTATTCCCTGCATATTCTCAGACCACAATGCTTTAAAACTGGAACTCAATCACAAGAAAAAAATTGGCAGAAATTCAAACACTTGGAAGCTAAAGACCACTCTGCTCAAGAATGTTTGGGTCAACCAGGAAATCAAAGAAGAACTTAAACAATTCATGGAAATCAATGAGAAGGAAAATACATTGGTCCAAAACCTATGGGATACTGCAAAGGCGGTCCTAAGGGGGAAATACATAGCCATCCAAGCCTCACTTAAAAAAATAGAAAAATCCTGAATTCACCAAATAACTCTATACCTTAAAGAACTAAAGAAAAAGCAGCAAACGATGCCTCAGCCACGCATTAGAAGAGAAATAATTAAAATTAAAGCAGAAATCAATGAATTAGAAACCAGAAACACAGTAGATCAGATCAATGAAACTACAAGTTGGTTCTTTAAAAGAATTAATGGGGGGGCGGAGCAAGATGGTGGAGGAGTAGGAGACCTGGATTTCGTCTGGTCTCAGGAATTCAGCTGAATGGGGATCAAACCATTCTGAACAGCTACGAACTCAACAGGAGATCGAGGAGGAGAGTAGCAACAACTCTCTGAACAGAAAAGCGACCACTTACTGGAAGGTAGGACGTGTGGAGAGGTGAATCTGAGGCGATATTCGGGAGGATAGACGGCGGGGGAGGGGGCCTCCGTCAGCCCCTTCTGGCAAGTGATAGAGCCGCGGAGCACAAAATCGGAACTTTTAGAAGTCGGCTGCATGGAGGGACGTCGCTCCAGTGGCTAAGCGGGGGTTGGAACCCTCGCGGGACAGTGTGGACTCAGGACACTCGGGGTCACAGAAAGACCGGGGGTTCCTGAGTGCGGCAGAGCTCCCAAGTATCGGAGCAGGGAAGCCGGCTGCAGAGACGGAGCCAAGGCGCGGGCTCTCAGCTCGGGGTTGCCATAAACTGCGATCGGCGACACAGTCGGGCCACTGCTCCTCCAGCAGGACCCCAACAAGCAGCAGATCCAGGGAGACTCCCCTCCCTCCCCCGGGAGGAGAGGCGCGGGAGCGAACCGCAGGGATCTGCTGGGTTTGGAGATTCCACACGTGGTCGGGTGCCAGACATAGAAACGCTCGGTCACAGGCCGGGTGAGCACGGAGTGCGGCCAGAGACCGGGGACATGGGAGTGACTGACTGCTTTTCTCTGGGGGCACACTGAGGAGCGGAGCCCCGAGTTCTTGCCTCCTCTGGGGCGGAGATTGGGAGGCCGCCATTTTCACTGTCGTCCTCCAAAGCTTTACGGAAAGCTTGCAGGGAACAAAAGCTCCTGAGAGCAAACCCGAGGAGCTTGCTTAGCTGGGACCGACAAGGGTGGGGCAATTCCACCTCCAGCAAAGACATTTGGGAACCACGGCAACAGGCCCCACCCCAGAAGATCACTAAGCCAAGACCAAGTTTACCGATCAAGGAGAACGGGAGAACTCCAGCGCTAGAGGAATACTGCACATAGAATTCATGGCTTTTTTTACCATGATTCATCAGTTTTTCAAAGTTAATTTTTTAACTGTTTTTTTTAATTTCTCTTTTTCCCTTTTTCAACCAACATCTTATCAATCCCTTTTTTTAAAAAAACATTTTTTAATTTTCATTTTTAGAGTCATATTTTATCCCTTCATAGTAGTTACCCTTATTTTTGGCATATATATATATATATATATATAAGTTGTTCTCTCTTAAAAATTGTGAGAAACAGTTTCTTCTAACAGATCAAAATATACCCTAAATCACTAGAGTATGGCTTTGTTCTAGTCTCCAGCCTGATCACATTTTTTTTTTAAATCTTCTTTCTTTTTTCAAACAACTTCTTATTGTATCAATTCCTTTTATAAAATCTTCTATAATTTTCATCTTTACAGTCATCTTCTATCCCTTCATTTTATCAACCCTTATTTTGTACATATATAAGTCTTTCTTCCTTTAAAATTTTAGGAGACACTTTCTTCTAACAGACCAAAATACGCCCAAAATCTAGTGTGTGGCACTGATCTATGCACTAGCCTGATCATATTTGATCATATTCGGTTTTTTTTGTACTGTTCTGTTTTTCTTTTTAATCTTTTTCTTTCTTTCCCTTTCTTTTCCCCTGGTTTCAGGTCTTTTCTGATTTGTATAGAGTATATTTGCTGGGGACGTTGTTAACCTGTTAGCATTTTGTTCTCTTACTCATCTATTCTCCTCTGGACAAAATGACAAGACGAAAAAAATCACCTCAGCAAAAAGAACAAGAGATAGTAGCGTCAGCCAGGGACATACTCAATACGGACATTGGTACGATGTCGGACCTAGAGTTCAGAATCATGACTTTAAAGATACTAGCTGGGCTTGGAAAAAGCATGGAAGTTATTAGAGAAACCCTATCTGGAGAAATAGAACTAAAATCTAACCAAGTCGAAATCAAAAAGGCTATTAATGAGGTGCAATCAAAAATGGGGGAACTAACTGCTAGGATAAATGAGGCAGAAGAGAGAATCAGCGATATAGAAGACCAAATGATGGAAAATAAAGAGGCTGAGAAAAAGAGAGAGAAACAACTACAGGATCACGAGGGCAGAATTCGAGAGATAAGTGATATGATAAGACGAAACAACATTAGAATAATTGGGATCCCAGAAGAAGAAGAAAGAGAGCGGGGGGCAGAAGGTATATTGGAGCAAATTATAGCAGAGAACTTCCCTAATGTACGGAAGGAAACAGGCATCAAAATCCAGGAGGCACAGAGAAACCCTCTCAAAATCAGTAAAAATAGGTCAATACCCCGACATCTAATAGTAGAACTTACGAGTCTCAGAGACAAAGAGAAAATCCTGAAAGCAGCTCGGGAGAAGAGATATGTAACCTACAATGGTAGAAATATTAGATTGGCAACAGACCTATCCACAGAGACCTGGCAGGCCAGAAAGGACTGGCAAGATATCTTCAGAGCACTAAACGAGAAAAATATGCAGCCAAGAATACTATATCCAGCTAGGCTCTCATTGAAAACTGAAGGAGAGAGAAAAAGCTTCCAGGACAAACAAAAACTAAAGGAATTTGCAAACACGAAACCAGCCCTCCAAGAAATATTGAAAGGGTCCTCTAAGCAAAGAGAGAGACAAAAAGCAGCACAGATCAGAAAGGAACACAGACAATATACAGTCACAGTCACCTTACAGGCAATACAATGGCACTAAATTCATATCTTTCGATAGTTACCCTGAATACAAATGGGCTAAATGCCCCAATCAAAAGACACAGGCTATCAGATTGGATCAAAAAACAAGACCCATCAATATGCTGTCTGCAAGAGACTCATTTTAGACCCAAAGACACCCCCACATTGAAAGTGAGGGGGTGGAAAACCATTTACCATGCTCATGGACACCAAAAGAAAGCTGGGGTGGCAATCCTTGTATCAGACAAATTAGATTTTAAAACAAAGACTGTAATAAGAGATGAGGAAGGACACTATATCCTACTTAAAGGGTCTATCCAACAATTGTAAATATCTATGCCCCGAACATGGGAGCAGCCAATTATATAAGGCAATTAATAACAAAAGCAAAGAAACACATTGACAGCAATACAATAATAGTGGGGGACTTTAACACCCCCCTGACTGAAATGGACAGATCATCTAAGCAAAAGATCAACAAGGAAATAAAGACTTTAAATGACACACTGGACCAAATGGACTTCACAGACATATTCAGAACATTCTATTCCAAAGCAACGGAATACACATTGTTCTCTACTGCCCATGGAACATTCTCCAGAACTGATCACATCCTAGGTCACAAATCAGGTCTCAACCGGCACCAAAAGACTGGGATTAATCCCTGCATATTTTCAGACCACAATGCTTTGAAACTAGAACTCAATCACAAGAGGAAAGTTGGAAAGAACTCAAATCCATGGAGGCTAAAGAGCATCCTACTAAGGAATGAATGGGTCAACCAGGAAATTAAAGAATTTAAAAAATTCATGGAAACCACTGAAAATGAAAACACAACTGTTCAAAATCTTTGGGATACAGCAAAGGCAGTCCTGAGAGGAAAGTATATAGCAATACAAGCCTTTCTCAAGAAACAAGAAAGATCTCAAATACACAACCTAACCCTACACCTAAAGGAGCTGGAGAAATAACAGCAAATAAAGCCGAAACCCAGCAGGAAAAGAGAAATAATAAAGATCAGAGCAGAAATCAATGAAATAGAAACCAAAAGAACAGTAGAACAGATCATCGAAACTAGGAGCTGGTTCTTTGAAAGAATTAACAAGATTGATAAACCCCTGGCCAGACTTATCAAAAAGAAAAATGAACCAAATCAACAAAATCATGAATGAAAGAAGAGATCACAACCAACACCAAAGAAATACAAACAATTATAAGAACATATTATGAGCAACTCTATGCCAGCGAATTAGATAACCTGGAAGAAATGGGTGCATTCCTAGAGATGTATCAACTACCAAAATTGAACCAGGAAGAAATAGAAAACCTGAACAGACCTATAACCACTAAGGAAATTGAAGCAGTCATCAAAAATCTCCCAATAAACAAAAGCGCAGGGCCAGATGGTTTCCCAGGGGAATTCTATCAGACATTTAAAGAAGAATTAATATCTATTCTCCTGAAACTGTTCCAAAATATAGAAATGGAAGGAAAACTTCCAAACTCATTTTATGAGGCCACCATTACCTTGATCCCAAAACCAGACAAAGACCCCATCAAAAAGAACTACAGACCAATATCCTTGATGAATATGGATGCAAAAATTCTCACCAAAATACTAGCCAATAGGGTCCAACAGTACATTAAAAGGATTATTCACCATGACCATGTGGGATTTATCCCCGGGCTGCAAGGCTGGTTCAACATCTGCAAATCAATCAACGTGATACAATACATTAACAAAAGAAAGAACAAGAGTCATATGATCCTCTCAATAGATGCAGAAAAAGCATTTGACAAAGTATAGCATCCTTTCTTGATCAAAACTCTTCAGAGTATAGGGATAGAGGGTACGTACCTCAATATCATAAAAGCCATCTATGAAAAACCTACAGCCAATATCATTCTCAATGGGGAAAAGCTGAGAGCTTTTCCCCTAAGGTCAGGAACGTGGCAGGGATGTCCACTAACACCACTGTTATTCAACATAGTATTAGAAGTCCTAGCCACAGCAATCAGACAACAAAAAGAAATCAAAGGTATCCAAACTGGCAAAGAGGAAGTCAAACTCTCACTCTTTGCAGATGATATGATATTGTATGTGGAAAACCCAAAAGACTCCACCCCAAAACTGCTAGAACTCATACAGGAATTCAGTAAAGTAGCAGGATATAAAATCAATGCACAGAAATTAGTGGCATTCCTATACACCACCAATAAGACAGAAGAGAGACAAATTAAGGAATCGATCCCATTTACAACTGCACCCAAAACCGTAAGATACACAGGAATAAATTTAACCAAAGAGGCAAAGGATCTGTACTCAGAAAACTATAAAATACTCATGAAAGAAATTGAAGAAGACACAAAGAAATGGAAAAACGTTCCATGCTCATGGATTGGAAGAACCAACATTGTGAAGATGTCAATGCTCCCTAGAGCAATCTACACATTCAATGCAATCCCCATCAAAATACCATCCACTTTTTTCAAAGAAATGGAACAAATAATCCTAAAATTTGTATGGAACCAGAAGAGACCCCGAATAGCCAGAGGAATGTTGAAAAAGAAAAGCAAAGCTGGCGACATCACAATCCCAGACTTCCAGCTCTATTACAAAGCTGTCATCATCAAGAGAGTATGGTACTGGCACAAAAACATACACACAGATCAGTGGAACAGAATCGAGAGCCCAGAAATGGACCCTCAACTCTATGGTCAACTCATCTTTGACAAAGCAGGAAAGAATGTCCAATGGAAAAAAGACAGTCTCTCCAACAAATGGTGTTGGGAAAATTGGACAGCCACACGCAGAAGAATGAAACTGGACCATTTCCTTACACCACACACAAAAATAGACTCCAAATGGTTGAAAGACCTAAACGTGAGACAGGAGTCCATCCAAATCCTAAAGGAGAACACAGGTAGCAACCTCTTCGACCTCAGCCGCAGCAACTTCTTCCTAGAAACATCGCCAAAAGCAAGGGAAGCAAGGGCAAAAATGAACTATTGGGATTTCATCGAGATAAAAAGCTTTTGCACAGCAAAAGAAACAGTCCACAAAACCAAAAGACAACCGACAGAATGGGAGAAAATATTTGCAAATGACCTATCAGATAAAGGGCTAGCATCCAAAATCTATAAAGAACTTATCCAACTCAACACCCAAAGAACAAATAATCCAATCAAGAAATGGGCAGAAGACATGAACAGACATTTTTCCAAAGAAGCCATCCAAATGGCCAACAGACACATGAAAAAGTGCTCAACATCGCTCGGCATCAGGGAAATCCAAATCAAAACCTCAATGAGATACCACCTCACACCCGTCAGAATGGCTAAAATTAACAAGTCAGGAAATGACAGATGTTGGCAGGGATGTGGAGAAAGGCGAACCCTCCAACACTGTTGGTGGGAATGCAAGCTGGTGCAGCCACTCTGGAAAACAGTATGGAGGTTCCTCAAACAGTTGAAAATAGAGCTACCATACGATCCAGCAATTGCACTACTGGGTATTTACCACAAAGATACAAATGTAGGGATCCGAAGGGGTACGTGCACCCCCATGTTTATAGCAGCAATGTCCACAATAGCCAAACTGTGGAAAGAGCCAAGATGCCCATCGACAGATGAATGGATAAAGAAGATGTGGTATACATACACAATGGAGTATTATGCAGCCATCAAAAGGAAGGAGATCTTGCCATTTGCAACAACGTGGATGGAACTGGAGGGTGTTATGCTGAGTGAAATAAGTCAATCAGAGAAAGACATGTAATATATGACCTCACTGATATGAGGAATTCTTAATCTCAGGAAACAACCTGAGGGTTGCTGGAGTGGTGGGGGGTGGGAGGGATGGGGTGGCTGGGTGATAGACATTGGGGAGTGTATGTGCTATGGTGAGCGCTGTGAATTGTGCAAGACTGTTGAATCACAGATCTGTACTTCTGAAACAATGCAAGATATGTTAAGAAAAAAGGAAAAGAAGAAGATAGCAGGAGGGGAAGAATGAAGTGGATTAAGTCGGAGGGGGAGAGGAACCATGAGAGGATGGACTCTGAAAAACAAACTGAGGGTTCTAGAGGGGAGGGGGTGGGGGGATGGGTTAGCCTGGTGATGGGTATTAAGGAGGGCACGTTCTGCGTGCAGCACTGGGTGTTATGCACAAACAATGAATCATGGAACACTACATCAAAAACTAATGATGTAATGTATGGTGATTAACATAACAATAAAAATTTTAAAAAAAATAAAAGAATTAATAAGATCAATAAACCACTGGCCAGACTTACCCAAAGGAAAGAGAAAGGACCCAAATTAATAAAATTATGAATGAAAGGGAGAGATAATACCAAGGAAAAAGAAACAATTATTAGAAATTATTATCAACAACTATATGCCAATAAACTGAGCAATCTGGGTGAAATGGAGGCCTTCCTGGAAACCTATAAGCTGCCAAGACTGAAAGAGGAAGAAATTGACAACCTGAATAGGCCAATAACCAGTAACGAGATTGAAGCAGTCATCAAAAACCTCCCAAAAAACAAGAGTCCAGGGCCTGATGGATTCCCTGGGGAATTCTTCCAAACATTCAAAGAAGAAATAATACCTATTCTACTGACGCTGTTTCAAAAAACAGAAACAGAAGGAAAACTTCCAAACTCATATTCTATGAGGTCAGCTTTACCTTAATCCCCAAACCAGGCAAAGGCCCCATCAAAAAGGAGAATTTCAGACCGGTATCCCTGATGGATATGGATTCCAAAATCCTCAACAAAATCCTAGCTAATAGGATCCAACAATACATTAAAAGGATCATCCACCACGACCAAGTGGGATTTTTCCCGGGGATGCAAGGGTGGTTCAACATGCACAAATCAATCAATGTGACAGAACACATTAATAAGAGGAGGGAGAAGAACCATATGGTCCTCTCAATTGATGCAGAAAAAGCATTTGACAAAATACATCCTTTCCTGTTTAAAACTCTTCAGAGCATAGGGACAGAGGAAACATTCCTCAAGTTCATAAAATCCATCTATGAAAAACCCACAGCGAATATCATCCTCAATGGGGAAAAGCCGAGAGCCTTTCCCTTAAGATCAGGAACATGTCAAGGATGCCCACTCTCGCCACTATTGTTCAACATAGTAGCAGAAGTCCTAGCAACATCAATCAGACAACAAAAAGAAATAAAAGGTATTCAAATTGGCAAAGAAGTCGTCAAACTCTCTTTTCACAGACAACAAGATACTTTATGTAGAAAACCCAAAAGACTCCACCCCCAAATTACTAGAACTCATACAGCAATTCAATAATGTGGCAGGATACAAAATCAATGCACAGAAATCAGTTGCTTTCTTATACACTAACAACGCAACTGTAGAAAGAGAAATTAGAAAAACGATTCCATTTACAATAGCACCAAAAACCATAAGATACCTCGGAATAAACCCAACCAAAAAGGTAAAGGATCTATACTCTAGGAAGTACAGAACACTCATGAAAGAAACTGAAGAAGACACAAAAAGATGGAAAAATATTCCATGCTCATGGATCGGAAGAATAAACACTGTTAAAATGTCTATGCTACCCAAAGCAATCTATACCTTCAATGCCATCCCGATCAAAATTCCAATGACATTTTTCAAAGTGCTGGAAGAAACAATCCTAAAATTTGTATGGAATCAGAAAAGACCCTGAATCGCCAAGGAAAGGCTGAAAAAGAAAAAGCTGGGGGCATCACGTTGCCCGATTTCAAGCTATATTACAAAGCTGTGATCACCAAGACAGCATGGTACTGGCACAAAAACAGACATATAGACCAATGGAACAGAATAGAGAACCCAGATATGGACCCTCAACTCTATGGTCAAATAATCTTTGACAAAGCAGGAAAAAACATGCAATGGAAAAAAGACAGTCTCTTCAATAAATGGTGCTGCGAAAATTGGACAGCCACATGCAGAAGAATGAAACTCGACCATTCTCTAACACCATTCACAAAGATAACCTCAAAGTGGATGAAAGACCTCAATGTGACACAGGAATCCATCCAAATCCTAGAGGAGAACATAGGCAGTAACCTCTTTGACATCGCCCACAGCAACTTCTTTCAAGATACATCTCCAAAAGCTAGTGTAACAAAAGTAAAAATGAACTTTTGGGACTTCATCAAGATAAAAAGCTTCTTCACAGGGGCGCCTGGGTGGCTCAGTCGGATGAGCGTCCGACTTGATTCTGGCTCGGGTCGTGGTCCTGGAGTCCTGGGATCGAGCCCCGCATGGGGCTCCCTGCTCGGCGGGGAGTCTGCTTCTCTGTCTCCCTCTACTCCTCCCCTGCTCGTGCTTGCTCTCTCTCTCTCTCTCTCTCGCTCACTCTCTCTCAAATAAATACAATCTTGAAAAAAATAAAAAAATAACTTTAAAAGAAAAAAAAAGCTTCTGCACAGCAAAGGAAACAATCAACAAAACAAAGAGGCAACCCACAGATTGAGAGAAGATATTTGTAAATGACACTACAGATAAAGGGCTGGTATCCAAGCTCTATAAAGAATTTCTCAAACTCAACACCCAAAAAGCAAATAATCAAGTCAAAAAGTGGGCAGAAGATATGAAAAGACTTCTCTGAAGAAGACATACAAATGGCTAACAAGACACATGAAAAAATGTTCATCATCATTAGCCATCAGGGAAATTCAAATCAAAACCACATTGAGATACCACCTTACACCAGTTAGAATGGCAAAAATGGACAGGGAAAGAAACAACAAATGTTGGAGAGGTTGTGGAGAAAGGGGAACCCTCTTACACTGTTGGTGGGAATGCAAGTTGGTACAGCCACTTTGGAAAACAGTGTGGAGGTTCCTCAAAAATTTAAAAACAGAGCTACCCTATGACCCGGCAATTGCACTCCTGGGTATTTACCCCAAAGACACAGATGTAGTGAAAAGAAGGGGCATATGCACCCCAATGTTCATAGCGGCAATGTCCGCAATAGCCAAACTGTGGAAAGAGCCGAGATGCCCTTCAACAGATGAATGGATAAAGAAGATGTGGTCCATATATACAATGGAATATTATTCAGCCATCAGAAAGGATGAATACCCAACTTTTACACCAACATGGATGGGACTGGAGATTATGCTAAGTGAAATAAGTCAAGCAGAGAAAGTCAATTATCACATGGTTTCACTTATTTGTGGAACATAAGGAATAGCAGGGAGGACATTAGGAGAAGGAAGGGAAAAATGAAGGGGGGGAAGTCGGAGGGAGAGACTATGGGCTCTGAGAAACAAACAGGGTTTTAGAGCGGAGGGGGGATTGGTTAGCCCAGTGATGGGTGTTAAGAAGGGCACGTACGCATGGAGCACTGGGTGTTATACGAAAACAATGGATCGTGGGTCACCACATCAAAAACTAATGATGTAATGTATGGTGACTAACATAACATAATAAAATTAAAAAAAGAAAAAAAAAAGAACACATACTTTAGCCTATAGTTGGGCAAAATCATCTAACACAAAGCCTGTTTTATAATAAAGTGGTATCTCATGTAATCCATTGAATACTATACTGAAAATGAAAAACAGAATTGTTATGTATGCTCATTGTTACATATGCTCTGCCTAGTGAACTTTAGAAACTTTGCCTCAAAAATAGATAAATAGGTTTCACACCAAAAAGGGGGCTAAACTTTCAATAATTACGTTTATCTTATGTAAAATAGCTCATTTGCTAAAGATACTGGCTAAAGGAGACCCCGCAGTTTACATTTTCATGAAAAGCACTAGAGATCATTAAGAGGAAAATCTGTATGTTGGATAGTAGTTCCTGTTTATTACAAGCCATGAGTTAGGCAGAAAAACATACTGTATTCAAACCCAGTCTGTCCCTTACTTGCAGAGTGACAAGGACCCTGCTAAGAGAGCTGCTGGCCAGGCTTCTCTCCCGGCTCCACCAAGTCCTATAAGCTACTCAACGCCTCTCCGCCTCAGTGCCTCTCTCTAAAATGGGGGAAAGGACCGTCTACCCGCACTGCACTGAGTGTACAGAGCAATGGCAAGCATATGGCACCTGCTCACTAAATGATTAATTTTTATTTTAGCCAAACTGAGTCTGTTTCTTTACCCCTAGAAACTTTTAAGAGCTAGCTCCAGCAACGAAACCCCAGTCTGTGCTCAGATTAGAGTTCACATGTCTAAAAACACTTCTAAAACTAAAGAACGTAATACAAATGAAGGGCTTTAACATTTTTAATCACTTGCTAGAAAAGTATCTTTTTGAAAGACTTGATTACTAAAGGCATACCAAGGATCTGTTACAGAAGACATAATCGAGACCTTTATTTTTCTTTCTAGGGCCACCGTCTTAATCAGAAAGGCTGGTAGTTTTCATTTAAGGACAAACAAGATCCCCTTCCTTTTCCTTCTTCTCCACTAACACAGTAAGAGGCTCCCTCACTGACTGAAAGGGTCAGATTCCTGGTCAGTTCCATGCCACAAACACCACAACACATACCCACCTGTACAGTGTTTTGTCATGTTCACTGAACTGATTCTGAGGAGTGGCTTTAGGACCAATGATGGGAGCACCTGGAGGTTTAGATGCTACCTCTGGAGGCTGCAAAACAGAATAAAAACATGCCCCAAGAACAGATAATTACAAAAGAGCTTCATTTAAGCAGGGGAGGGGGAGCTAAGAAGCATTCCAAACTGCTCCTTCACTGAATGCGCCCATGCAGCCAAGGCAGGAAAGGCATGGTTACATGCTTACCTTAAAACCAGCAGTGTGGTTTTCATCCTTCTTGCTCTCCAATGATGCAGATCTTTTGTTTTCAAACATTTTAACTCTAGTGAGCACAGACTGGGGTTTCATTGCTGGATCTTCCTCCTCTTCAGTCAGAGTTGGGGGTGGAGGCAGTGGTTTGGTATTTGAAGGCAGAACTTCTGGCTTGTGTTGAGATGCGGGTATTAGAGGAGGGACAACTGCAGCACCATGGAGAGGCTCATAGGGGCCTGCTTTAGAGGTAAATCCTTGTGATGGTACTTGCTCATAACTTCGTGGGTACTGGTCAAAATACTGTTTGGGTTCAGATGCCTTCGGGCCTGCTGAAGAATAGGACTGTGCTTCTGGTCTGTATCTATTATGCACGTCATATCCAGGAGTTGGTTGCTCTTCGTGTCGTAGGGTGGAGGTTCTGGGTGGCTGGTCATAGCGTGGTCTGCTGTCATAGGACAGAGTGGCCGGCTCTTCAAAACGTGGGTAATAGCCTCGTTCTGAGGACTCTTCAGGATGTTGTCTGGAGTCAAGGTCCCGAGGGTGCTGATTATCAAAAGAAGGCCGAGGCTGGTAGGGCTGTTTGTCATCATAATATGACCACTGCTCCTCGTACGTAGGAACGCGCTCTTCGTAGCAGAGACGATGATCGTAGTTTCGAGAACGCTGGTCTGTGTAGCTTGAGGAGTCGTATCTGTATGTGGGCTGCTCGAGGTCTCTGCTGGCTTGTTTCTCTACATATGGGGGTTGGGATTCGTAGCTCAGATTAGGGTCCTTGTCTGGCCTCTGCCCTGGGTGACCAGCAGGTGGCTGTTTCAAAACATGATTCTGTCTCATCATTTCCTCAGGATAGGGATCTTTTCTATACACCTGTATAAAAAATTCATGTGTAAGTACAAAGGCTTGTTTTCAAGTCTAGTCTACCTTAAGAGATGAAAATATAATTATATTATATATGAAAATGGTATGTTCTACCACTTATTACACCAAGACAAGAAAGAGATTAGTGAGAAAGCTAGTTTAAGTGAAAGCTCAAAATTTATAATGCAGGAAGGGGGGCTTTTATGTTTTAGCATGTTCTAAATAAAAAGTGAGTTAAAGATAATTAATTATTAAATTTAGCAGAAAATTAATACACTGAACTACTGATTCCACTTGATTTGGACATCAAAAATAAAAATCATAAAGAAAACTTATGGACATCGTAATTTACAAAACACGAAAATGCTTATGATGAGTCACAACTACATATCATAAGGAATTCTAAAATACTGAAAGCCAAAAAATAAAAATAATAAAAACATAAGCACAAATACCAATTAAAAGGCCTGTTTTCAAATTATCAGTATACCACTGGAAGCCATGCAAACTATGAAACTGAAATGACTCATATTGATTCGAAAGCACTATGGTGTGTAAGCCCACAGTAGAAAAGCAAAAGGAACACTTAAAGGGCAAAGCAAAAATGACCGTGTGCTAGACCGATGGAGAGCGGCAGATGAGGGCAACACTGCAGCACAGGTACCTTTGCTGGGTCTACATGCGACGGCAATGATGGCTCTTGATCTCTTAGCATTATGTGAGCTGCCTCAGTACTTGGTGTTCTTAAAGAATCAGCTTGTGGTGAGTAAGATGTGGAAGGAACTGGGGTGGGCCCCTCCAGTCTGACATTAGTTAAAGGTACATTATGGTTAACAGCAGAGGTTGATGATGCTGGGTTTGTTTCAGGCGAAAGGTAAGGGACTGGAGATGAGGCTTCTGCTTTCTGCGAAGTGTTTAAAATATTTTAAATATAGTGTTTTTGTTTACTGCTAACTTCCCACTTCCATTTATAGGGGTTGGTAGACATACATTTTAAGTGTGCTGAATAACAAAACTATGACCTCACATCCTCAATTAAAAAAAAGAAATTCAGTATACTGCTGTGTAAGACGAACACACAAAGTTTAGAATTAAGTCCTTGGTATTCTCAAATCGAAATTAAAGATGAATTCTTAATCCAAAGAAAGGACAAAATATATTCTTCAACTCAATCACCACATTCTAAAATTTAATAATGCACCTCTAACTACAAAACGTTGAATGCTTGCTGCTTACCTGTTGAGAGGCTGTTTTAAATCCAGGGGAGTCTATTCTATGAACTGGTTGTGGCTGCGCTTGTGGTGAATAAGGAGGATATGTTTGGTTTTCATGATGCATTCCAGAGGAGTCCTCTCTTACAGGCTCAGAGGACCGTGTAATGGCAGACTCCGGTGGAGTCCCAACCTCATCATTAAGAGTTTCATCTAGTTCTTGATCAGTGTAGGCCCCGCCTTCTGTATCTGTGTCTTCATAGTCAGAAGTGTGTCTACTGTCCGTGCTATACATTGAGTATTCACTACCTGGGGCTGACAGGTAGGACAGACGATCATCATGCAAATCAAGGTCATCACTTGTAGCACCATCCGCCTGGGTCAAATAAAAGTAAATTAAAAATTTTATTCAGTAGTTCTTTAAGAGATGGCCTTTATTTTACAAGGGAGATTGAAAAGGATATTTTTCTTTGGAGAAATCACATCTATTTCTCGAAACTTCTGGCGAGGAAAGGTCAAGAAGATTGTACAAGCGCACATGCAGACACACAGAGCACCCTTTGGGATCAGAAGGGCTTGGAAGAATGAAATGTTGGCTGCTCAGCCACAGCAGAGCTGGACTCTGAGGCTCAGCCCCAGAAGTCAATGAAGGAACCCTGACACTGCTCAGGTTTATAAAACCTAATCAGTCACTAGTTTATCAGCCCAAAGCAAGGTGAAGAGTGAGAATGCTACCAAACCAAACTCACAGAAACAAGGACACACTGACAGAACAGCGCATTTAAGAGTTAACTATGAAAATAAATGCCATAGTTCAAGTAAGAGCTTACATATGTTTTTATATATATATACACATACATACATACATATATATATATATATATATAAAGAAAACTACTTTTAAAAACATTGTATTTGGTCAAGTTTTTGTAAAACACAATGGAAAAGCATCATCACCTAAGTGCCAGTTGCCTCATTATATTAAGAATTATTGTCTTTATCATTTTTCACAGATGTAGTATCCAATGGATGGTGAGGGAGAAATGCCATTATGTTTCTCTTTTGTAAGTAATTAAGATCTGAGTTGGTTTTTATTAGTCTACATTATCTTCTGAGTAGCCCAGAAAGAAAATGAGAAGCATTTGAGGGAAAGGAATCTAAAGAGTTGCATCAACAGGCTGTCATCAGATACTAGTTTGAAAACTAGTACCTGGATTAATTAGCACAGTCCCTGAAGATCTTGCCTGGACACTGTGCCCAGCTGGGTAGGAGAGCTGAAGGACCTGGAATCCAGAATTCAGACAATCCTTCTTCCATTTTAAGCATAGACTGAAGGACAAACATAAGGCTTGGGCCGCCTGAATGGAACATTCCACACAGTCTCATGCCTGGCTCCCTTAACAGCCTGACCCTGAGTACTGCCCTCCAGATAAGAAAGACTAGGGTATGTGAGGTGTCCCAGGGGCTCTGGTTTTCAACAGAGTACCTCTTGGGCTCAGGAAGTGAGCATTCCAGGGCTCTGCTCTATGTTACAGCAGTCTCTCTCCCATCGAAATCTCAATGGCCTCTCAACTCTATAATGGCTGCTGCAGAAGAGAAGTCTTTTTGCTACCTACTCTAACCTTTAACTCACCAGGGTTCTGGAAGACTATAACCCAGCAGCCAGCCAGGGAAATATTTAAGTCCTTGGAGAAGAATTAACTTGGAACTCACCAATCCACCTAGCCTTTGCAGTGGTATGAAATGCACAAGTGAGCAAGAACCATGGGTTGCGCTGACCAAGAAATGACATATGCCTACATGTTAAGAAAGTCTCAGGATGACTTTTCTTGGTTTAGTAAGGAACACATAAGACTGTGTCAGATCTTGCAAAAAAGAACTCTTTCCAGCAATTAGACCAGAGTAGTTTGCTCAGGCAAGTCAATGTGAAATGAAGTGGTTTTGGTTTAAGAATCTATTATAAAATATACTCGACTAGAAGGGGCAGGAGATCTATGAAGCTTGATTTAAATTGTAACAACCTATTCTGATTTACAAAATGCATCAATCTATTCTAATAATAAATGATCTGTTTTTTCCTCACATAAGTTAGGGGAGTTGGACCTGTATTTTAAAATCCAAGCTAAGACAGGAAGCACACAATAATATCACGAAAAGAAATCATAGAAAATTAAGATTTGTTGATAAAAAAAAAACCCTCAGGTAGGCAGATACTATACGTTGTGCATTTATAAACTAATTTCATTTCGGGAATCACCAATGCAAGCTATTAACCATTCTACCTGACAAAGGCTGCTAACAGAATTGTGTTTTTACAGATGAGTATGGAGAGGACTGTAATCCTTTGTATCAAATGCCATATGAGTGAAAATTAGTAATAGTGTGTTTCTGTAAAGTGATGCAGTGGTTTTTTCTACCTCGATCTGTCAAGTGTCCCAGCTGATACGCCAGTTATTCAAAGTGGTCTGATGATCTCATATGCATAGTCCATCCCCTAAAGTGGTACTGAGGAGAAAAACCACGATTCTGACACATTAATACAGGTGGGAAGAGCAGACCAGACACGACCTCTAGATGTACACATTTTAACATCAATTCTTGCAGAGGTTGTGTTTTCTGGATAAAGGGCACAGTGGTCCTAAGCATGCAGCATGCACTGCTAGAGCATCTGTAGCCATAGCCAGGCAGAGGAAAGTAGGGGCCATGCAGGGGCCAAACACAACAAAAACCAAGCCAAGGAAATATTAAAACAAAACAAAACAAGAGATATTCTCAATCTTCTCTAGCAACCAAAACTTATTAATATTGTACTGAAGGTAAAAGATATTAAAAACAGAAGTTTCTTTCAGCTGTATTAACTTGCCCAATAAAATGAACAGACCTTTCCCATCAAAGACTGCTATAAGACCAGAAAGACTGACAGAAAGTAGTTATTTTAAAGGTGGCCATTTGAATGTGTATGAAAATCAAAATTTGTATCTAAAAAGGACGTATTGCTCTGTTCAGGATCTAGTATGCCGTAACAATATGAACAGGTACTAAGTGGAAAAAAAATTCCCTAGGTAAACAAAGTAATAAAATAGGTTCTTTACTTACAACTTCTCAAAGCCTTTCCTATGCTGGTGGATACAGTGCTGCCCCTCACTGTGCTGTCCGCCCCTCCCAGGGGGCTATGGCTACAGTATTTCCCACCCATTACCTGCCATTAAGAGTTCCTTTTTCCTCCAGACCAAGTCCTGAATCTCATGTGCAGAGAAGAGCACTTTGGGGAACACGGACCCAGCCACCCAGCCCACTCAACTCTCCTCACTTTCAGAGAAGGAAAAAAAAATGAAGCCAGGTTCTAAAAGTCATTGCTCAGACAGGGGCAGAGCCAGAACTCTTGCTCTTTTAGTTAGCATTTGAGAGCTCTCTGAGAGAGCACCACTGAAGTGGTAATTCAATAGATGGGGAAATTTCAGAACCTTTTACTATCAAAAACAACTTTCATGACCCCTACATACAAATTATAAAAACTTAAAAGCAAACTCTCCCCAAATTACTCTAATGTACTGATCTAATCAGAAGACAATGGTAACTCTCAAAGCCATCTCTGATTAGTCATATCATCTACTGTAAGGGTTAAGTAACAGGAAGTTTCTTACCTTTCCCTCAGAAACCCATACCAACTGGTTCTGTTGTTGTTGAATTGCTTCTTTCAATGCACCATACCAACCATCATTCATTGAGTTTAGGTTAATTGTAGCTGAAAATAAATGAACAACATTGTTTTACAATTAGAACACTGTCAAAAGCCAGAATTCATTCAACCCGAATGCATCAGCTCAATCATCATTTCTTAGTTATTTGAAGGAAAATGTTTGAGGACACACACCTTTGAATTTTCTATTTTGGCAGTGTACATTTTGACTCAAACAGCAGCTGTTAACATAACAAAATTTTCCAAGGCAAAGGTTATATATAGCTTTTAGCATTTGAACAACACAATACTTTTGTCTACATATTGTTGCCTAGATATTTTAAATTACATGAAGGCCTTTAATATACTCACTTGTAAAAAGATGGTGATTATTTTTACGAAGTTTATGAGACCGTTCATATAATTTCCTGGCACTTTTCCGAGATTCTGGACATAACCTCATCCTCATAGTTTTCACACCTTGCTTAGAATCAGGGTTAAGGAATACTACAATTGGATACCACTGGGCATAATTGAGACGATCAACTGCATTTGGTGTTACATCTAATAAAGCATGTTTGTCCTGGAGGCACACACACACACACAAAAACAAACAAGGACACAAGATACTGTTAATTAGGAATCATCACCTTCAAAAAAAAGTCACAGCCTATGGGTGATGGACATTGGGGAAGGTATGTGCTATAGTGAGCACTGTTTAAGACTGATGAATCACAGATCTATACCCCTGAAACAAATGATACATTATATGTTACTAAAAAAAATAAATAAGCAAAAAAAAAAAAAAGTCCTTTGAAAGGGGGCAGCCTAGACTACATTCCAATGGTAATGGACCTTTAATCGGGCTCCAAAATGTCTCAAGAGTATGTCAGAAAAATTTGTAATCAGAATTCAATACAATTTCTGGCCCAATTTTTTAAAAAAAACTTCATCAGCTCACTTTAAGATAGCCCCAATACTTGCAAGTTGACAGTATTATCTGTGTTCTGTAAAGTGAAAAAGAGTGTACGAATTTAATGTTCCTGACGTGATCTTATAAAGTAACAATATATTCCCTATGCATATAAATATCTTTTGATGCATGCAATACTGTTTCATTGAAAGTTATTGGAATGCCCTTCAGCAGGGGCTTAATCTTCTTATGGTAGACCAGTAATACTTTTAGAAAAGCTACTTTACTACTTCCAAATTAACTAAACTCCATCCCACTCCAAAATACAACATTCACAGATTATAATGAAATAGGTCAATTTTTTAATAACGTACCTGATCTATTATTTGCTTTATTGTATGAAGGCGAATAATGCCAGAGCTACGTTGGTCAGTTCCAGCATCTCGTGGTTCACTTTCTATTCATGACATCAGAGGACAAAAACAAAACATCAAATGTGCATTGGTTAGACCAGTTTCTCAACTACTGGGCTCTTCCACAGGCTGGGCTCTGTAATACTTAGTTATAGGGGCTGTCCTGGGCACTAGGGCCTGTTCAGCAGCATTTCTGGCCACCTCCTGCTACATGCCTCCCGTCCACATTATGAACAATAAAAATGTCTCCAGGAGTGGCCAGTATCCTAGTGAGGCAGAACTGCCCCTGGCTGAGTACCACTGGGTTAGATTAACACTTCCCAACAATTCTGGGATTAGAGAAGGCAAGTAAGGCACTTGCTTCAGGAGCAATATTCAATGGGGTGCCAAAAAACCTCAGCAATCAAGTACTACTTTGCTGCAATATGTTTGAAAGATCAAAATTAATAATCTACAATAATCAGTAAGTGAAATGAGTAAAAATTATTTAAGACTGTCACTTGGTCAAGAAAAATTGTCAAACATGGCAATTCTTTCAATTGAAAATGAGATTTTAAAAAGTAAATTTAGGGGCACCTGGGTGGCTCAGTCGTTAAGCGTCTGCCTTCGGCTCAGGTCATGATCCCACATCAGGCTCCCTGCTCCACGGGAAGCCTACTTCTCCCTCTCCCACTCCCCCTTCTTGTGTTCCCTCTCTCGCTGTGCCTCTCACTTGTCAAATAAATAAATAAAATCTTAAAAAAAAAAGGTAAATTTAAAAATAATATTGATTAGCTTGCTTCCATTAAAGGAAAATAAAATTATCAATTCTATTTTGGTATAAATAAAATATTTAAACTTGAAATAATGTGAGTTTTAATACACGTTTTTTATGTTTTCCAAAAATTTTCTATGTTCTGGAAAAAGACATTAAAAAAGATGTAAAAATATGTATGTATGGACACACTGTTTTTCCTTTTGCCTAATGCTCTAGAATGGGTTGGTGTGGCACTATTTCCAAATGTCTTACACCCTGTTAACATGCAGAGAAAATGACATTATGTGTACGGCCAAGAGAGATAAACTTAGGGGGCCTCTTCTGGGTGGCGCCCCATCCAGCCACTGGGGGCTGATGGAATCAATACCTGGGCAGGTCCACAACCCATCAGCAACAGTGCTGTAGCAGACTGGCTGGGGAGTTCTGGGTTAGAGGCCTTTTTGGAACCTGGGAGCAGAGAAGGCTGTTAATTTGTAACTGAGACAGCCTGTGGTTTCACACTGGCAACCTGTCCCTCCCTACTGGTGTATAAAATGCCAAGTGCAGCTTGAGCCAGTTACTAACCAAAATTCTCAGAGGCCCAATTTACACGAAGTTCTCCACTAAAAAGGCACAGCAATGCTTGTGACTCTGGTCACAAGGAAAGCTTGAAAGGCAAAGAGGAGCTCTGGAGTTTCAGATCAGACAAAATCAGAGATTTGGAAGGACAAAGGTCACACCGAAGGACAAGCTGAATGACTCCAGAGAATGAGACTATCGTTAAGATAAAGCTCCACGAGCAAACAGGGCAAAATTTCAAATCTGGTGAACAGAGAATTAAACAGAGAGATCAACTGCGAGTTTTGGCTGGAGAAAATGCTACTAACTCTTTAACAAAAAAGACTCTCATTGGACTTGAGAGGATACATAACTAAGCTACCTGAATCCTTTTTAAGAGCCTGGCTGAAGTATAGAATAAACTCAATTAAAGCAATCAATTACTCCCTCACACAGAGCTTTACAAGTCTTCACACTTACTTTTCCTAAATTTAAAAATGCTAAGTTTGGTTATGGGTGGGGTCATCACCAACTTCTTTAGGCCAAATGTTACCTATAAAACGATGACCCAAAAAAACCTCTTCTGAAAAAACTAACAAACTGAATGGGGAATCAGAAATAAACTTCCTAAACTTGCTCAAATTTTACTATCATTTGTCTGCAAATCTTCTCGGTTTCATAAAATAAATACCCTCATTCAACTTCGCCAACAACCCAAGTGAAAAGCAATATAATAAAAAAAGGCAATGCTCTGATTCTTTAAAAGTGTTAATGCGGGTCTCATCTAGTGACAGTAAGAATGACAACTACAAATGTAGGCACAACCCTTTGGAAGGCAACAGCGATCATACACAGCAGTAACCAGAAAATGCTCATGTTCCGTAGCTTATTCCTGCCTGTACTTGGGAATTCTAAGAAAATTATCATAAATACGGGAAAAGCTATATTCCTGAGGAATTAAATCCTTTGGGAAACAAAGCAGAGCAGAAACAAGCAAGTAAAACAGGGACAGATTTCTGCATCCTTTATAAAAGTAAAATATAAAACTGAAACCAACTATGTATAAACAACAGAAGACTAATCAACTGAAATTTGGTTGCAGAATGAATAAAAAAAAAATAAGGTATTATCTATTAAAAAGGAAAAGAGAATAAATAAAGTTCCACACAAAAGTTTGCTTACAAACAGTAGTAGGGTGGAAGAAAATACAATAGGATAAAATTTAGGATGATGATGATATATGTCATTAATTTTCTAAGCTTTCCAAATAGTATTTCTATAATTAGAGGAAAAAAACAATTTAAGTTTTTATATATAGCTTACAGCAAGCCAAAGTGGTCATAACTAAGTCTGTACATTTAAAGTACCACAAGAGCTAAACTAGTTAAATACTAAAAGAATCTGTAAGCAAAATCTGCTAGGCATTTAAAGCACTATATCTTCAATATTTATATTTGATACTAACTTATTAAAAATGCCTACAATAATAACTGATGGCATGAACCATGCTTTTATTGCTCTTTTTATATACTTGTCTCTGTTAGCTCAATGACCGAAAGCACTGGACTGAAGCCAGGAAGGGTTGGGTTCAAAGTTGAGTTTTGTCACTCATTAGCCGGGTGTCATCAGGAAAGTTTATAAAGAGGCTGGCTGGTGATGGCCCCCACCACCCTAGGACTTAAGCTGCTCAACTTCAGAATGGATACGCAAATTAGTATTTACCCCATGGTGATACTGTCAGGATTTATTAAGCAAGACTGTGTACAATTTTCATATGACACCCAGAGCTTCATAAATGGTGATTCTTTTTATTATTAAAGGGAATTAAGAAAACGAGGACACACAATCACTCAAATTTCCCTCCAAGTTAAACAAACTAGGTAAACTGCAAATTTTCACTTACAGAAAGTTTTATTTCTATTAAGGGAATGGATCAGACCCATCCTTTAGAGGAGTACCAAATAAGGTAATACCCTCAACCTCATCTAAGTCCGTCTTAAAGCCACTTACTCGCAATCTGATAAATATCGGGTTCCTCTCTTGCCAGTTTTTCTCTGGCAACATCAGCTATAGGTCCAAAGATAGTCACAGGCCTCAGAAACCCAGCTGGGGAGAAATTCAAAGAAAAAATAACACAGTTTATACTTTTTCTTTCTTAAGCACATTGACATTAAATGGTAATAAGGTTAATCTATAAAAAATAAACTACCTTCTCGAAGAACAACTCGTTCATAGGCTGGAAACTTTGTTTGAACTGGCTGAGCTGACAAATCCTCTCTGCTCTTTCGAAGATTTCTCTTGGAACTGCGAAGACCCCGGAATCTCCAGAAGTCAGCACGGTCTCCCCCAGCTGTTTTCGGAAGTGTGTACTGTACACTGGCTAACTGCTCAGCCCTGGCCAAGATAGAATACAGACAGATGGATAAATATATTAAAAAAAAAACAAAATGGAAAAAGATCCATAGATGAAACAAAATGTCAAAATACTGGACAGAACTGTACATGCAGTTTAAATCTTAATGGCTAAACTAAGATAAAGAAGTTTTGGGGCATCTGGGGGGCTCAGTGGGTTAAGCATCTGACTCTTGATCTCAGTTCAGGTCTTGATCTCAGGGTCGTGAGTTCAAGCCCCACATTGGTCTCCACATTGAGCATGGAGCCTACTTAAAATAAATAAAGAAGTAACAAAAAAATAAAATAAATGAGTTTGTACAACTAAGTCAGTCATACATAGATAGAGTGAATACAATGAAAACTAACTCTTTACATTGCCAATATTTCCCAATGGGATTCAAGTCTTCCATCATCATTTACTTAACTTATTCTATGAGAAGTATCCAAACATTCATACCTGTTCTTATTAGGGATGATGCCTCGTTCTACTTCTTTATGATTTTTGCCAATTCGAATAGCAAGCCAAGAGCCTAGTTTCCCATTGTACAAGGTATCCACAACACGAAACACTTCTCCTTTGTTAAAACTAAGTCCATAGGGAGATTCCTTTTCATATTCAAAATGGGTTCTAATATAGAAAGAATCTCCTACATCTGATTCTACGATGCGACGATAAACTAAAAGGAATCAAAACAAAAACATTATCAATAGCTAGTAAGATAAGAAATTACTCTGAATAGATAATGTGAAGATGCTGTAATAACAAAACCAGCAGCATTCACAACATATGTTGGATCCTTCCCCTGTGTGAGGTACCACATTAGGCATTCTATTTCATGTACAGCACCATTACCTCATGAAATAGGAATGCTTAGCACCTCCATTTTGCAGATGAGGAAAGTAACGCAGAAACAGATCAAGCAACTTGTCTAAAACCACACATAGTGCTATTTATATCATCTAACTTAATTTTGTTGCAAATATTACAAATATTCCCGTTTTTCCTAAATAAGTGGTTCTCAAATGAGGGTAATTTTTCTCCCCCAGGGGATACTTCGCAATATCTGGAGGCATTTTTGATTGGGTATGTGTGCTACTGGCATCTAGTGGATAGAGACCAGGGATGTTTCTAAGCATCCTACAATGCATGGGTCAGCTCCTACAAAAAAGAATTATTTGGCCCAAAATGACAATTAGTGCTGAGGTTGAGAAACCCTGTTCTAACTGAAAAGTGTAGCTGCCTAATCAAAGAAAATGAGGCATTCTCTTTACTTAATGCTAACAAAAATGTATTGCTTAGACAACATTAGTAAAAAATTTGGAAGCTAACTGTATACTTTTGTATGGTTCTGATGGCTAATAAACAACTAGGATTTTTCTATGCCTTGTGAACGGCTGGATGGATAGCCTTCTACTTAAACTAGAATGTCATAAAGATTGGTCCTATAATCGTGTTTTCTGAGCATAGTGTAAGACTGCCTCTAAGTGACTTAAACTCTGACATTAACAAATCCATTTATCACTCAACTTTGATTTATTTAAAAATGGAAATTAAAATCCCTATTTAAGTTCTCAGAATTCTATAGATTTTCTCCATTTTCTGACAGTATCTCACCATCTTTCTTCTTCTGAGCCAATATGGTCACTTCTTCTCCTTTAGGGAGGTCAAGTAGGAAAAGGACAGCTTCTTCTCTTATGATGTTTGTGAAATCTACATTGTTTACCTGTTAAAATATATTTCACAAATTACTCTTGGCCATATTTTAAGATTACAAAAGTACTTATCTACACAGAAAAAAAGATTCTCAGACTACCTAATTTGGAAATATCACAGCTTTCAGAGGGAAAAAACTGACTTTCCTTTGGAGAAAAATAATATAATTTAAATTATGTAGAAACCAAGTAAAATGAGTAAAGGTGTAAATTCATTTAAAGAGTGGCCACAATGCATCCTGGCATTAATGGTCATCTACTGCAAAATCTAACCAATTTAGACCAAAAAGACAACTCCTGATTCCAAATATTTATTATAAACTCTTTAGCTTTAGGTTTTGAAATTATAAATTCCATGAATGTAACTTAAAACTAATATAATGTTGTATACCAATATACCTCAACAAAAAAAGATTTTAATTCTGTGAATTTAGTAATAGAGTCTTACTTTTTACTAGTCTCTGAAAAAGAAGTCAGAAGGAAATAAGATAAAAAGAAACAGGGTATGCATTGTCCCAACTCTGTAAGAGCATCTGTATGATGTAGGCTCAACGTCTGCAAAATCAGTATGTACTTATATCAGAAGCTCTTAAGGACCAAAGGAAACTTATCAAAATGTTACTGGTGACTATATGCATGATCACAGGTAGATTTTCTTCTTTTTACCTTATGAAAATTTTCCACATTAAAAAAAAATTAGCATGCACTACTTTTATGATATAAAACAAAAGCAAATTATTAAAGAAATAATTTTAAAATGTTGTACATAAGGGTGCCTGGCTGGCTCAGTTGGTAGAGCATGTGACTCTTGAGCTCAGGGTTGTGAGTTGGAGCCCCATGTTGGGGGTAGAGCCTACTTAAAAAGGAAAATAAGAGCTTTAAAAAAATAAAATAAAATGATATATGTATGCCCTGATTATTTCAAATAGGATATGAGGTGGTTAAGACATAGGTCTGTTTAATTTCTTTAGTATAGTGAACATCATTCTCCATGTTGTGTCTGAGTACAATGTAAATATCACCAGGAGGAATCAAAGTACAGTGTCAGATGGAAGCCAGTAAGTCAAAGATGATAGCTTGACTTTCACAGGAAGTCTGAAGGGAAAGGACAGATGGTGGACAATGGCCACAGCAGCTGGCACAGTGGGGAGGGGCCTCAGGCAGAGCTCAAAAGTGAAGATTCTGATGGTGGGCTGCTGACATGAGCCCTCAAAATCGAGATGGAGACCTGTAGCAAGAGAGAAGCAGGGAGCTGCTGACACTCTCCATGCTTTAGAAGAACCATTAAGGAAGACTGGAAAAGAATTTACAAGATTAAAAGAGCACCAGAATGACAGTGTTAGGGAATCCAAGGAAGAAAGCACTTCAAGAAAGATTACTTAAGACAGTCAAAACACTGCTAGGAAATAAAGGAAAACGAGGGCTGAGGGTGCCATTAGGTCGACGATGGCTTATGAAACTTCAGATTGAGTAATGGTTATGACGGAAGTCAGACGATAAAACTTCAGGACAGCGACAACTAAAAAGGAAGGAGGGTAGGGACTGACAACAATTTCAACAGCAAAAGGAGAGAAGTAAGCCAGTGGAGGATGAACGAAGAGCCAGAGGAGAGGGAAAGAGAAAAACATGAGCAAAGCAGCAAGGTTCTGATCTGGAGACTGAATCCAGGACAGGGGGCAGGAGGTAGCCAAACGCAGGAAGACCTGAACAGAGGCGGCAATGACAGTCTGCGCTGGAGAAGTGGTGCAAACAGGAACTCACATTTCATAGATAATGATCTTCTGGTTAAAACAGGACATAGTTTATCCGCCAAGAGATTTGGATGTTTTAAGGAGACAGATAAAGATGATACTATATGACTGGACAGCATCGCTTATGGCAAAGATAGAAAAACAACATCAAAAGAAAAGAAACCACACCTAAGCTGGGCTTTCTGACTCCTGTAACTGGTCCTGTCTCTTGTGGGGTATGAAGCTTCAGAGCCAAGGCAGCTGACACATTTGTCCAATGGACACCCCATTTCCTTACATGTGAGCCATCCCCAGGGTAAAGAAAGTCCCACAGAGCTATGTGGACTGCTGCAAGGACTGTTCCCTCTCCCATGGGGAGGAACAACTGGTGGCAAGTTGTGGCCCATGTCAGTCCTGCCAGTCTGAATGTCTAGTTGAACTTAAAAAGACTACTTGGTGGATATTATAGGGATCTAAGACCTATTTTTTTTTTTGGTAGGTTCTACGAACATTAGAGATTAAAATGAAACCAGAGGATCACACTCTGTAGTAACACATACCACAGCAATAAACAAGAGCAAATGCAGAAATGGGAAGGGACGAGGCCAATACAACCAAGACCAGACAGATTCCTCATCTGAATGGTTATTTGGTTCAAGAGACTGTGACTTAAGATTACAACTGAATTATAATAATAGGTTTGCTGTATTTGATGTCTTCCTCTGAAGATCTAAGTACTTTCAAACCACGTCTCTGATATACTGACATACCCTGAGAATTTGATCACCCTCTTCTAAGCCTTCTTTGGCTGCAGGGCTATCTTCTAGAACACCAGCTACAAATATTCCAACATCATTTCCACCAGCCAGGCGCAGACCCACACTATCTCCTTTTCTGAATTTTACCAATTTCATGCTGGGCCTGTTAAAACAAATATTTTATTTGAAATGGTTAAAAGAAGCTTGAAAAAGTTACAGTAAACTGCTACAATGAAAACCACACTCAGAATGAAACAAAGGACCATCATCTCTGAAATTCCCCTCATACCACTAATTTACTGAATACAATTTAGTATTAGAATTCCAAATCAGCTTTACTGGCACTTTCTTTTATTCTCTGATTAATAAGTTTTAAAATATCTGAATTTAATATGCAATTACGGTTTTACAACTAATTTATAAAACTACTTTATAAAAACAATGTTTTCCCAACTCTTAGTGTCTTGGATGCATGTGGGGCATTTGCAATGGTTAAAAACATCTTCCTTTTTTTCCATTCCAATTCATACCATATCATCTATACAGAATAACTGAGAAATTTTCTGAGAAAACAGAAACTGAGAAAAACAGAAAACTGTTTTTCAAAGGTAGAAACTGAGGCATAAATTGACAAATTTCCTAGTACCAGGGAATCAAAATGAATCTCCAAGCACTGTGATCGCCACATCCAAGAGATAGTGGTTTTTAAACTTGGCAGGTGGTGCACTGACACAGATCACTTACTCTGCAGTCCCTTTGAATTTTAAATAAAAAACTTATCATCCTTCAGCCTTTCTGGATTAGTCACATATTCAATCTCTGCCCTTTTCTTACTAGAGAGAGAATGGAAAAGGAACTAATGTATGCACATTCTTTTATAATCGGTGTAGTGCCAAAACCTTGTGATAGTCCTGAAATAAAAACTAAAGGATGTCTTAGAAGAATGGGTAGGGAGAAACGGTAATTACAAACTACGCTTTAAGGTAATTAATTACAAATTACATACATAATTACAAATTACCCATCTAGGTTTCTGTAACTCTCCCACTTTTCTAGTCAAAAAGACACACAATTCTATTACCTATTCTGACATGAAGTGCAGTTTCCTTTTAATTCACTAAGTAACAGTGAACAAATGATTAGAAGCCAATAGAAAGTAAAAAACACAAATCAAATAAATGAATAAATGAGTTGAGGAAAGGGGGGAGTCTAATTCTTTTAAAACAACTAAAGACCACCTTAAGCTTTTAGATCTTATAAGGTATTCACACGTGTCCCATTTCCTTACCTAGAACAAACATTTACTAGATGTAAACATCAGAGCCTGTAGGTTAAAGTCACTCATTGTCAGGGTTGGTGGCACCCTTGGTCCCTCCATGAAAGTACTGGCCAGTGTTACCATGGGCCATGTGAATTGCTTAGCTGTGATAGCGTCCACTTTTCCAGGTCCTCTCCCAAACCAACTGTACAGAGAGCTTTTTTAAACACTTCCTCAAAGTCCTTGAGACTTCAGGTCCCTGGTAGTCCTTTTGTAACACGGACTGATCTAGTGTGCCTCAAAAAGTAAAAATTGTTGATTGTAGTCTGCATCCCTTAGTAAAACTTGTCTTTTTAAAGGACAGCTTTAGGCCCAGTCTCAGTGTCATGTACCCCAGATGACTGACATTTTATATTCTGCTTTACTGGCTTTACATCAACTACTTGCAATAACAAAAAGTAAATCTATTAACCACTTCTGTCCCAAATCCAGTCACTGGATTTGAATGAATAACCAAATGTTTCCCGGCTCAGCCCACAACCTCAAATCCTCTTTTAGTATCTGTTCTTCAGGGCTCTCCTGAGAAATAGGTCTCTAGAATTAATCATCCCAATTTTCTTAAACCTTAAACAGTTACAAAATCTTTCAAGCAATTCTGGAGAAAAGGAAAAAGGAAACTATTCCTTCATAATTTATAAAATTTTGAATTATCAGTTATTTGATATTAACACAATATATAATTTTAATCTTGTGTCTTACCCATCTATTTCAGTTCTGTCTCTCTATCTAGCTGGGTCTTGCAGTAACAACCCAATTTCCTTAAGCAAAGAAAAGAGGTAAGAGCAGGGGTCTACATCTAACTCACTTAAAAGTTTGGTTATTTTGAATTACTCACATCATGTCCCTTTCACCACAGAGGCAACAAAAGACTAATTTGATGATCAAGATGGTATGAAATTTACATCTCAATCTCATTAAGTATAAAACAGAACAGTAAAAGGTGTGGAATATAAAAAAACTTACTTTGAGTTGCTAACTCAACTCATAATGTAGAACAGGTTTTCAACCAAGGGTGATTCTGTCCCCAAGAAACATTTGGCAAAGTCTGGAGACATTTTTGGTTGTTACAAGTGGGAGGTGCTACTGGCAGCTAGTAGACAGGGATGCTGCTCAACATTCCACAATGTGAAGGACAGTCCACCACAATAAACAAGGACCCAACCCAAAATGTCAACAGTGTTAAAATGGAGAAACACTGGTGTTTGTTTTTTTAAATGCTAGGGCAATAGAAAACTTGTGAAAATTCTGATTTCTAAGCAGAAAACAATTTTTAATTTTTGTAATTCCGAACCTAAAAACTAGGTAGGTGACAGTGGTGAGAAAGTCAATATCCAAAGTTTCTTTTTTGTTCTCTAATCTCTATCATATAAATAATGTGAAATAAAACCTTAATCATAGCATTAAGTGGTATACACTCTTAAAAAGGATATGCAATATGGTTCTCAACTGAATTCTCACTTTAAATAATGCTGAATAATGGACAGAGAAGACAACACAAGTTTAAAATCGCATTACCGGAGAATCCCATCTTCATGAGTTGAATTAGGTAGGACACCATCAGATGGACTGACAGGTAAATCCACATCTGGTTGTCCAACTTGAGCATACACAGGCTTTGGTTCTAAAAGAAAGAAAATTTAAAAATTGTGCAGGAAGCACTTTATTAAAAACTGGAATAATAATGTAAGCAACCCGGAAAATACCAAACAACAAAAAGCCCGCAAAATATATATATAAAAATTCATCAACAAAAATATAAGCTCAGAAAACCTAATAAGGAACATATATACTATATATTTTAAAGCAGAGTACAGCTATAAATTCTGATGTCTTTACAGCAAGTATGCACATTACATGGTTACCTGTGCCCTCCAAAGCTTCAGCTATTAGGGTTTGAAAAATCTGTGGGTGGGGGGCAGGGAGAGGAGGAAGAGGAGGAAAAAGAGAAGAAGAAGAGCAAATCCCTACATTTCTCTAAGACAGTCAAAGCAGCCTTCTTCACTGTGGTAAAATTTGTTTTCAAATATCTACATTCTTGCTACTGAACAAGCAGAGTAAGAAGATTTGAGAGAAGAAACTGAGAGACAACAGAACCCAAATCTCCTGGCCTTTCAAGCAAATGAATCTTGTCTGGTCTCATATACATCTCTCCAATGTATAACTTACAGCGTTTATGAAAACACTTTCAATAGGTAAAATAACTTAAAAATTTTTCTTAAGCCAATCTAATATTTCTCCTAAATAAGCAGTGGTAAAGAACAGCTTTACTCACTGTGAATAGCTGTTAACTATGAATAATTTCTATCCAGAAAAATTTTTAAAAAACTCATGAAAGCCTACTGATCCATGCCAACCTCATACCCATAAGGAATATGTTGTAAGTCAAATACAGAAAAATTCAAATACAGGTAGTAGTAGAAGCAGTAGTAGTAACTGTAGAAGTAACAATAACCATAATCACTGAAACATCTTTAAGTTGTCTGTAAATTCTGACAATTACTTTATTTAATCTGACTGCAAATGTTTTCCGAATGTAGTATTTTGCTAGGCTTACCTGGAAGAGTAGGTGCTTGTTTCTCATTTCTCTCAACTACAACTTCTTCTACCGTTTTAGGTGTATGATCATCCGCATGCTTCACAGGAGTTGAGACAGCCCCAGGTTTAGAAATTCTCTCTTCCTCTCTGCTCCGGAGACTACACATTAGTAAAATTTAAAAAACTATGAGCATAAAGATGACTGTGAATATCATTTGTAAGAGAACAGTCTAAGAACAATCAAGCAAACTTTGAAAAACAATGACAAGGGATTTGCTCTAATAGCTATCAAAATATTATAAAAACCTAGTAAAACTAGAGTGGTATTGCCAAAGAAATAGAAAAAGAGATCAAAGTAACAAAACAGAAAATAGATGAATCTATCCCCAGTAGTAAAATTTATTATGGAAGTGGCAGTTCAAAATTGTCAGAAAAGAACATGCTATTTATTTAATAAATGATGTTAGGACAAATGTCCACAAATTTAGAAAGATTAGATCTCTATGCATATTAATGACAAAAATACGATTTCAGATGGAATTTAAGTCCAAAACATAATATATTTTTTAAAAATCTGTATCATCGAAAATAGCAGACTATTAAAAGTAAAACTCAAGGCACAAAACCCCTCATACACCAAGAACCGTGATTACATAAAAATGCAGATAATTAAAATATATATATACAAAAAAAATATATATATACACATACATATATTTTTTGGTTATGCCAAATGAAATGGGTTTTTTAGTTCAAACAGCTGAATATGAGCTATTTCATATAGTTCGACCTCAGATATGTAATGAGTTTAATACCTTCATATTTACATATTGACCAATTTATATACTGGCCTAACAACACATATATATTTGTATATATATATTTGATATTTAGAACATATAAGGAACTATAAATCAGTTTAAAGGAGACAACTCAAGAGAAAAATGTGTATTAGGAAGAGACAATTCACCAAAAACATACAAATAACAATAAACATGAAAATATGTTCACACTCACTAGTAACTAGGAAAATGAACATTAAAACAGAGCTTTTAATTATCTTATCATTCATGAGACCTTTCACACGATAAAACACAGGGAAGGACATGGAGAAACAGGTACTCATACAAGGATGGTAAAATAAATGTAAATAAGTACAACTATTTAAGGGCAAAATGGGAGTTACTTACTGAAACAAAAAAGGCAAACATGCAAAAACCTGTAATTCCACTACTAGGTTTACCCTAGAGAAACACATACATGACCAAGAACGCATTTTTTCCAAACTTTTTGTTATGGAACATTCCAAACACGCATAGTAATGCAGAGAATAGTATCATAAAAATCTTGTGTATTTCAAAAATTTTCAACATTCTATCAGCAATTCAATTTGAGGCTAACAGTACCTTAACACCCAAACCCTGACAATGACAGGACAGAGAAAACAATAAATATTTTAAACTATAAATGGAGGAAAAAATTCTACATAAAATGCTAGCTAAGGGAATACAGTAATGTATCATTTTACAATGATCACGGCAGGGTTATTTCACAAGTATATGGCTGGCTTAACATTAGGAATCTATCACATAATTCATTATTACATCCAAGTATTACAAGAAAGAAGTATCGGTCAAACAGGAATGTGAAAAAAAATTCATCAGCCATTCCTAACAAAAATCACAAATAAATCAATACAAGCAATACAATTAATAAGAGAGACTATTTTCCAAAACCAAAAGCCAAGACCATATTAAACAGGGAAATGCTGAATGTATTTACACTAAAATCAGTAATAACACACAGTGATACCTGCCAATACTATGGTTATTTACCACTATTTTGAAGACTCAGATGATATAATCATGAGAGAATAGGCTTGAAATACGGAGGAGAATTTTAGTGAGTATAAAAAAATACAAATTATATAAAGAAAATTATAATTACATTAAAGAAAAAATCAATGGACTTTCCTCAATGTCCTCTATAATCAGAAGAAAATGAAAGGGAAAAGTATACCAGCAACAATAGCATTAGAAACTGTAAAACGCCTGGAGAGAATCTGTACAATCTTAGATTGGGGGAGATCTCCCCAAATAAGTAAGATAAACATCCAGAAGCCATAAAGATGAAAACATTTCACTTTTAAAAATGTTTTATTGCACAGGAAAAGATATTATAAAGACTTACATTTACAACACACTCCCCAAAAGAGCTACTACTGACTGATGAAGAAATGAGAAAGAACAACACAACAGGAAAATGAGCAACAGAAATGAACCTGGCAATTCACTAAGGAAGCAATACTATAATATATAATACTATAATACTAATAATCTCATAAAAGATGCTCAGCTCCACTAATCAGGAAACCATCAATTGAAAATAAGGAGTTACCAATTTGCAACCATCAGATTGGTAAACATGGAATTCTGAGAAACAAGTGTAGTCTGAAACGTTACTCCTGGAAAATAATCGGCATTATCCATGAAAATTTAAAAATAATACCAATATACCCTTTAATGACTTCAGAAATAAAAAGAGCCAGTATATGAAATCATGGACAAAGATGCTTACACAACAGTGATTGCACAGAGACCTAGAAACAGAATTTCCATAATATGTAAAGTTTCTCATCAGAAGAGTAAGACGGAAGGATGTTCACCCTGTATTAAAATTAGTTAGCTGGAAAATAGTGTGCAGAGTCTGACCTTTTTTAATTATTAAAAACACACACAGAACAACCTTCTTGGGTCCCCTACCTCCTCAGGAACTTTGTATATCTCACTTTGCCATCGCTCAATAAACCCTGCTTTGCTGCCCACCAAAAAATAATATGATATAATAAAATCACAAACTGTATATATGATACTTTTATTTGTAAAGTAGAAAGGAGAAAGGCTTAATTCAAGAGCAGTGGGAAATGGGGTAAGGTGGAGTTGGCCTATTTTACTTGTTCTAATAAGTATATGTTGCTTTTATAATTGAAGATAAAAACTAACATTAAAATAAGTTATAATGAAAGACAGCTATATGTAAAAACACGAGAATAACTCTGAAACAAGATGTGATGCACAAACTGCAGAGCATCTATGGTGTGACACGACACCAAGAGGTGTCTTCATAGCTCTATACAAACACACATGCATGCACATGCCCACATGGAGAAACACCTACATAGGTATAACCAGCCAACAGTGTTTCCCCCGAGAGGGAGAAGTAGACAAAACCGAACCCAAGTGGAATTTGAGATTTATCTATACTATTTCAATTTTTACAACAAAAAATATGTACACATTACTTACTGAGTAAAGATTGAAATGTTTTAAAATATTTTAAAACAATGTTCATTTTAAAATAATGTCTATATTTTTAAATGTAATTAAGTCTAACTTTAAACAAAGAATTTGGTTCTATTAATGCATATTACTAGCAGTCTCTTATCAAGAAAAAGTTTCTTCGGTTACCTTCTTGAAAAGATAAAACATAGGCATTTTTCATTGTTTCTATTTTCTATTCACTTAACTATTCTATGGGGGTGTACTCTAGTTTTAAGTTATGTATATTAATATGAGCTACATGTAGGTAAAACAGTCTTTTAGGAAGAACTATAAAAGTCAAGGTATTTTCTAAATCAAACCAGAATGAATTATTTTTAAATCATAAAAGGTCAAAATTTTTAGCCATTGCTTATGTAATAAAATCTCATGTACAATTAGTCCAAGAATAAATACAATTAAGCTTTATCCCCAAACTGCTCTAGGCACCTCAGAGTGTAAATGGCAGTACAAAATAGAAGATTCTCCTTATAGTCTTTATTTTGCATTTAAAAATGCAAATATTACAAATATGAACTTTAAAAGAGAATGAGATTAAAGAATGCATAATTTTAATAGTTTTACAGATTTATTGCTCTGCAACAAGCAAATTTTAAACTGCTTTAAAAAGATCTAAAAACAAATATTTACAATTGATTTTCTTTCTTATAACTTAAATTTCCTAAATTTAAAATGACTGACAATGATAACTACCATCTTGGTAACTTAGAATCAATTATAATACTTTACTGTAAACATCCTCTGTAATGGTAACCAACAAGTTGTCATTTGTTGTGCAACAGGGCTCCATCACATAAAACTGCCAGTATTTTCATCTTCGGTTAATTATCATCCCGCATTGCCCATCACCTTTTTTCTTCCCCCTGTAACAACTGTTATGACTTAAATAACATTTCAGGCGGGTGGAACTCATATTATTCTATGAAATTTTTCATACAATTAGTATTTGGAGAATTACTTCTCTTTTTAGTGCATTTCTGTTATCTACCAAAAGATGGAGGCATTATTCAATAATACACGTAGATCAGGAGCAGTGTTGTTAACAGGATTATGAAGCAAGTCATCTATGCAATTGTAAGTTTTCTAAAATCTGTATTAAATGAAATGAGGTAAAATCAGTGAATACACTTTATTTAACCCACTACATCCAAAATATTATTTCATTAGGTAATTAAATTATTAATGAGGTAATTTACATCTTTTTGTGTGTGCTCAGTCATCAAAATCCAAAGTGTTATTTCACACTTAACATACATCTCAATTTGGACTGGCCACATTTCAAACACTCAGCAACCACATGTGGCTAGCTAGTAGCAACGATGTTGGGCAATGCAAATCTACAGTTACAGTACAGGAATAAAATAATCAAATTTTCCAAACATTTAAAAAGTTCTATTATGAGCAAATGTGATCATTATTGTCTACTGCAAGACAAAAACTGAATTCGTCTATAATCAGTGGCACTTATCAAAAGAAACTGGCAAGGCTGTGACAATGAAAACACATTTTCCTCAAATCTGCCGTACATGATTCTACCCAACTGGCTCTGAAATATCTAAGTTTTACCAAAAAAAAAAAAAAAAAAAAAATTTTTTTTTTTTTTGCTATTAAGAGGAAGGCTGACTTTATACAAAAACCACTTCTGTCCTGAGTCAGACCCATGTTTATCCACATACTCTGGTTCCGAGTAGCCGAGACGGACATTTCAGACATTCTCAAGGACCTCAAGATCCTCTTAAGGGCATTTCTGTTTTTCCCCTGGAGGGTTGGAGACAGGGTTTATTTTCCAGATTTTTCATTTGTACATCAAACTAATGACAGTGATCCATTTATCTAGAAGCTCTGGTCTGGTTAAAAACTCTATGGAAGACAGTTGTTAAGAGATGGGGTGGAACACGGTCTCTGAAGAGTTTTTACAGTTCACATAAATGAATTCATTGTAAACAGCCTTCTTTAAGCCTTATCCAGTCAACTGTGTAAACTGGGTAACAGAGTAACATACACTCTTATCAGATTAGCAAGGAATAACAAATTGTTTTAAGTGAAAAACTTCAGGTGTAAGTAAAATCACAAGTGTTTGGGCCTATTGGTAGAGGGCAGGCAGCTTGGTCAGGGGATCTCCTTCTGGGTTCTGGTGTGTGTCCCCTCAGAAGGCTCCTGCAGCACATAGCAGTCAGCAGTTTTCCCCAGTAACTCCCTAGGATGATTTTGCAGTAAAGGTCTCTCACAAGATACTTGCCCAGGAAACTCCTGTTCCAAGCACTCTACAGGGAAAAGTTCCTGCAAGTTCTTCTGGTGATACACCATAACCAAATTCTCTGCCATTCAGTGAGCCATGCATGGGTGTGCCTTTTCCAACATGGCTGGCTCTGAGCCCTAGGGATGGGTTGGGGAGCCTCTTCTTTGGCATTCCATCACAGCACCAGGGGGAGTGGATGTTCCTATACCCAATTCTTACATTCTTTAGTGTTCCCTTTACTTCTTACTAGCTAATCCTTTGTTACTCCAATCCTGTTATATTTAATCTCTTTACATTAAACTTGCTGGGTTCACTCGCATTCAGCTTTCTGTGTTGACAGGACGCTGTTTGACAAAACATGCCAGACCACCAGTTCTTCATGCAGCTTTCTTTCATGCTTCTAGCTCTCAAATACCTTTCTCAACTGACTGGTCAGTCATGCCTTATTTTAAATGACCCTAATACAGGAAATAAACTTGAGGCTTGAACATTCACTCCAGTAAAACATTCTTTTATAAAACCAACTTCAAACTCCTATTACACAGTAAATGACTTACCCTAAAAAAGGGATTTATACTTTTTCAGAAACTCACTTACTACATAAAGGGAGGCAAGACCTACAGAACCTAGGATGAAAACAAAAACTAGTTTACTAATACTAATTCCTTTAAAGGCTACTGGCTATCTCAGTCATAATTAGCAATAAAGATATGTTTAGAAATTAACTTAACCATATCCCACAGCTTTTCTCCAGTAACAGTAAAGTTCAGCCAGGAGGGCTAGAAGAAATGAAAAAGAAAAGCTAAAGGTGCACTCAAGTCTGACTATTTAGACTGTTGTGACCATTGCTCAATCTTCTAAATTTTATATGGAAACAAAATATTTATACATTGTAGTTCCTCCTTAATAGCAATAAAAAAAATTATCTCTTTCTGCATGGCACATACAGAATTCTAGGGATGACAAAGGCAAAGAGAGGCAGAGATTCTAAGATGGTACGTGGGCACAGAAGTAAAGAGTGGTATGCTGAGAAGGCCAGGGAATATCTATTTTGCATATTTACAAGCTAATTTCCCACAATTTAAGTTTATTCTTTACATATTGTAATCTGCTTTCTAGATATATATATGTGTGTGTGTATATGTTTTTGAAAAAATTTGAGTATCTATACCGCTCATTATGGCAAATGGCTTTCAGGTGATAATGCAGATACAAACTTGTATGAAGCTTATCATTTTGTACAGAGCTTCTCATCTTACATGTTCATTTATGATGGTGATGATGACTAACCTGATCCATCTGATTTAGAAGGAAAACAGATCTGTTGTTCAAATTATGATTTTTGTAGAAATGCATAATTTTTAATAATGAGAAGGACTAAGGAAGATCTTTTTTTAATTTAAGGATAGCATTGTTAAGCCTTCATCAGTGGTATAATGATTATCAGGTCCTTAGATTAATATTTGGAGTAAAATGATCTTTTTTAAGATTTATTTATCTTAGAGAGAGAGAGAAAGAGAACCCCAAGCAGACTCCCCAGTGAGCACAGAGCCCGATGCGGGGATCGATCCCACAACCCTGAGATCATGACCCAAGCCAAAACCGAGAACTGGATGCTCAACCAAATGACCCACATAGGTACCCTACAGTAAAAACAATCATCTGATTCAGAGGTACATTTGGTTGATTTTACAACAAGGGGCCAATGTTGCAACACTCATTTTTTATGAAGATTTTCACAAGGACAACACAGAAGGTTGTTGTACATTATTTAAATCTGGAAATAAGAGTATTCATACATTTACTATTTTTAACATGTTACCAAGTGGACAGTCCATTTTTAAATATCATATTTTATGTTTTATATTGTACTTGTATAAGAGCTGATGAATTAAATAAAATTCATACTTTTACTTTTTAAATTGTGGCTATAAAGTATAATATTTAAGCCTGCTTTTCTGCCATTAGATCCATAAACTCCCCTTAGGAGTTAAAATTGACCAGCAATCATTGAGCACACACATTCTTACACTTGGGTTTCTAGTTAATTACTAGAGAAATGCACCAACTATGGTCTTTCCTCAGCCTGGCTCCTTAGAAAGCATTATCAAAAACAAAGCCTCTGCTTGAAATTTTAACCTGGTGACCTAAAATTCCCAAGGATTGAAAACAAGTTGGTTCTTATCTAAGTAACAAAAGTTAAGGATGGGTCATCAGTGTTCTACTCATTTTAAAATGTTAGACAAAGAATCTTACCCCAAAAAACCCCAATTCAAGTAATAAACAACTTTTTTAAAAACTTCCATATTTTTCCTACTGAAACAATTTTTTCCAAAACAAAAGAAAAACTTCTTAGAACTCCAATCACTCTCTCCTTTGCTCTTGTGATCCATCCACACAGGTCATCTTACTGTTATTCCTAGTTGAGAAATGCCACGTGCTATTCTTATTCTGTAATAATCTTCATCGAGAGAGCCCTTTCTTACTCATTTCAAGACGAGGTCACTTTAGAGAAGGCTTCTTCTCTGATCATATTATCTAATATTGTCCCCTCCACGTTCACTATCATACTATACCCTGATTTTCTTTATAGTACTTGCCACTAAAAGAAATTACATTTTCATATTTCAAAGTTACTTATCTGCTTTCCTCACCTGGATATAAGCCCTAAAATTCTATGACAGCATGGATCTTGCCTAGACTGTTCAGGGCATAATTTATGACCATATACTGATAACATATACATGATATCAATAAATATTTAGCTTAGTAAGAATTAGCAGGATAATGTCAAAATTACTGGTAAAAAAAAATAAAATCCTTGAACTGTCACTGTAAAATGTTCACGGTGCTGCATCAACTCACAACCAACTGCCTTAGTCCGACTGGAAGGCATAGGAGCCAAGGGGAAGAAGTCATTAATCGATTCATTATTTTCACTGAGACACTTCAAGAATCATATCTTTCTACCTGGCCCTTTTTTTCACAGATGAAGGAGAAACCAGAAACAAACAACATGAGGGACTTCATAGTCTGAAAAAGAAAATGTAGCAGTACCTACAACAAGTTAATTACCAACATTATCACATGTAAATCTTGTTCTGAATAAAGCATCTATCTATTAAACAGGAAGTAATAAAATGTTTTTTACTTAAGACAAAGAACTAAAACCAAAGATCAGAAAACAAAATCTGAAATTCACCAGTCAGAAATGGGCACTTCTCCACATTTTAAAAGAGTAAAAAAGAAATGTCCAACTGATACAGGTAAATGTCTCAATAATTTTTAGCCTATTGGCAAAGTTCCAGAGAGAGAACCAAGCATATCTGACAGAAACTATATATACTAGAATTAAAAAATATTTATAGCTCTCTAATATCTAAGAAAACAATTATGGAAGGTAACAAAAATGTAAAGTGTGTAAGTAAAAATAATGATCTTTAATTTAAAAGCTAAGACTTCTCTAAGGTATTTAAGCAGATACATTATATGCATACATAGGTATTAGGATTTACCTGGCACTCCTGGAGAACAAGATGATGAGCTTAAATTCAACCTCGTATAGTAAAAAGCTGATAGTAAAAGGTGGACCACATAGGTAAATGGTTTTCATTCCAAATATATCAGCTTAACTGGGCTAAACACTTGGATTTAGTCTAGAAATTTCTCATTTGTAAAATTCAATTTTACTATCATGCATTTACTATATCATAAACCATATCAATATTGATAATACTGTCTTCAGAATTTAGTGGAAGCATTTGCTCTCAGGAGAAACAATGAATAAAGAGAATATTTAAAAATTTTACAAAGTTTCAAACTTCTTAAAACACTGCTTTCAAGTACTTCAAAAGCAACCATTTTGATTAAACAGATATGCTAAATATAAATTAAACCTTTTCTATTTGTTAAAATACATTCCCCTAAACACTTCAGACAACAACTTAGGCCTTAAATAAACTTCGTCAGTTTATGAAATGCCTGAGTGTAAGTAACACAAAACATAATCTTTACAATGCAGATTCAACATTATCGTAGTCCGAGCTTTTACTACAATTTTTTCAATACTGCACCCGCTTATGATAATCAGTAGCACCACAGTCACCTTTATTGTAACAGTTCATAGGACAGAACAAAAAAGGTAAACTGTTACCCAAGGGGGAGAAGTCCTAAAACAGATCTGTTAAACATTACACAGTAGGGAGAGTAAACTATACCCAAGCAGAGGCTTAGAACATAGCCTGCAAATCAAATACTCTCTAGATCTCTCACAGTGAGATCAGTGAAAGAATCTTCTCATTGAAAGCTACTTGGTTATCACCATTCAGCAGTGCCACCAGCTGTGGACTCGCTCAGTATCCCCAGCTCCTGGAGTGCAAGTCTTGGCCCAGAGTGGGCTCTGAAACATCACTGAATAAAATACAAAACAAACTTGGCAACAAGCATCAAGGTATAAGGAAATCACTGTAATAATTCTCTCTATACCTACATAGTTTTTTAGTTTAAAAACACGACTATTTTAATATTCTAGACCAGGGACTGGCTTTTTCCTTATATGGCTCTGTGAGCCATAGTCTCTGTTCCAACTTCTCAATTATGCCATTACAGGATGGGTTCCAATAAAACTTTATTTGCAAAATCAGGCAGCAGGCTGTATTTGGCCTATAGGTGGTAGTCTGCCAAACCGTGTTCTAAACAATAGTGAGGACACTGCTCACCTAGTTATAATGAATTAACATGCTAAGGTGTTTTTCTCAAGAGGTCTGTCCATGTAATGTTTGCTTTCTCAGGAAAGAACATCACACAGAAGAATGTAAGTAGGTCCTAACAATGATGAAATGCTGTATAGGACTCATGGAGTTTTTTAACACCAGGATTTTACTCTTAAACAACATCTAAACTGTTTCTCAACAAAGGATAATCCTCTACAACTCCACAGTTATTTGGATTTTAACATGAACTTTAGGGGAAGGAATAAAACCTTTAAGCAACTGGTACTACTGTACATCCTGCCTATGGGCAGGTCACGGAGTTCTCAGGAATTAAATTCTCAGCACAAAAATCTGGAAATAACCTGAAGACTTTGGGTCTTCTGTAGTTGAAGTACTCTTTTCTTTAGTATATGCTACATGTTCTAACCACGTTCCTAAATCTGGTAGTGCACAGAAGAGAATGGTACCAGGAACTTAAACAAAAAAAAAACCCACTATTCCCTGCCTCCATCTGAGAACAGGGCCTAGGATTCTGTATTTTTAAAAGATCTCATATAACTGGTATTATCCATGAGAATACCTGAGGTTCCCAATTAAAACACCCAAACTGAAATATAAAAAATCTTTTTTTATAAAAACCTCAACTTCTAAGTTACAGATGTCAAGTGTGAATGAAATTTAATGGAAAAAAGTAGGCTTCAAAAAAACTTTCTGAAACTTCAAATTTGCTCACAATAAAAACGAATGGCCAAAATTTGGATCTTTCTTTTTTTTTTTTCTTTTTAAGGAAAATCATGTCCAAATTGTTTGATACCAGCATGGTTTCTAGGTGAGAGAAATGTGTTAAAATTACAACTGCTCCCATGAATCATCCAAAGGTGTTAGTTCTTTTTTTTTTTTTTTAAAGATTTTATTTATTTGACAGAGGGAGACACAGTGAGAGAAGGAACACAAGCAGGGAGAGTGGGAGAGGGAGAAGCAGGCTTCCCGCCGAGCAAGGAGCCCGATGTGGGGCTCGATCCCAGGACCCTGGGATCATGATCCGAGCCGAAGGCAGACGCTTAACGACTGAGCCACCCAGGCGCCCCCAAGGGTATTAGTTCTATCACTGTGTATGTGCTGTGGCAGCAATCTTTTTCCAGGTAACATCTATGCAGTGTCAGGAAGATTTTTAAAACCAATATATTAACTTGTAGCAGTTAAAAATAATAATCAGTTGTAAGATAAACCACGATAGCTTGTGACATACTATTAATATTCCTTTTAAAAAAATCATTACAACCTTAAAATAAAGATCAGAGTTAATTTATAAATCTAAAATTTGAAATTTATAAAGAATCAACTTCACAAATTTCTAAAACCAGCAGTGCACAACCGTACCACTATGGCTTTTGACGATCTTTTAAAAAGCTTTCTTCTGGCTAGATATTCCTCCTTTCTCTGTTTACTTCCTTCTTGCCTCCTCACCTTCCTCAAGGAATGTACTCCCCACAGTCCAGCTGTTGGCCTCTCCACACTGTTTTTCTTCACAACCTTAGTGACTTCTATGGTTTGAGCTAACACCTCCATGCAAGTAAGTCCCAAATTACCATCTCTAATCCTAAACTGTTTCATTCAAGTTTTCAAGGGCCTCCTGAAGATCTCCATATGGATTATTATTAAAAACCACTGATCAACTGGGAGGCCTACAGAGCCCTGGGAATGTCCACAAATTTTATATAAAATGCAACATGTACGTGTACATGTGCCCTTTTCTAGAGATAATGGCGATAATTTTCAGTTTCTCAAATGTACATGCAACCCCAAAGACCATATAAACTCAGGTAAGTCATATACTAATAGCATACCAGACTCTTTGGCATAAATACAGAGTGTATTTTTAAAAAGGAAAACAAAGTCCAGATTAAACTGTCTAGGAAAGGACTGCTAGTACAGTTAACTTTCCCAAGCAATAAATTCTATAAGCTGGCTAGCATCTTCTAATTCAGTGGATCAGCAAACTGCAGCTCAAGGCCAACTGTTTTTATAAAAAGTTTCACTGGAACACTGACTGCCCTGCCTGTTCATTTACATACTGTCTACAGTTATACTTCTGTGCTACAAAGACAGAGTAGTGACAAGAAGCTGTGTAGTCTGCATACCTAAAATATTTATTCTTTCACTCTTTAAGAAGTTTCACTGACCTCTGGTTTTCTAGATAATCCCTAAATTGATTTTTAAAAACACACAAAAAAACACAAAAAAACCCTACCCAAACTTGATAATCAAAAGAAAATCTTCTAGTTTTATTTGTAAGCAATACCACAAACACGTATCAAGCACACGTAACTATATTAACAACAGAGTGTGATTTACCTGCCACTGCTAGGCTGCTGTGGAGAGTGTCTGGAATGATCAGAAGGCTCTGACCGTTGGTCAGGTGATCGTGACCGGCTGTGGCGGGGAGGTCTGTCATGTGATCGACCAGAATGATCTGATGCCAGTGACTGAATTTCTGAAATGTCTGTTAGGTAAAAGGGTGCTATTTATTTTCCCGTGAAATGATTATAGTAAAATGTAAGGTACTCCAATGATAACAGATATAAGCTACTAAATATAATTTCATATAAAATTGTTGTTTTAAGCAGTAACTTTATCAACCACTGATAAAAATGGTGAGCTGCCTACAGAAAAAAAAAAGTGAAACCATCGATGGACCTTGAAGGCAGATGCTAAGTGAAATAAGTCAGAGAAAGACAAAAACAAAACCAAACAGAACTACCACAAAAAAAACCACAAACCTACACAACCACCAAACTCACAGAGATTAGACCTGTGGTTATGGGGAGGGCAGGGGGAGGGGGGTAGGGGAATTAGAGGAAGGTGCAAACTTCCAGTTACAAAATAAATGAGCACCAGGGATGTAATGTACAACATGATGACTACAGCTAACAGTGCTGTATGGTATATAAAGTTGTTAGAGAGACTAGACCCTAAGAGTTCTCATCACAAGGAGAACTTTTTTCTTTTTATTTTATCTATAAAAGATAATAGACATTAATCAAATATACCATGGTAATTGTTTCACAATATACGTAAATCAAACCATCATGCTATGTACCTTAAACTTCCACACTGATGTATGTCAATTTTTTCTCAGTAAAACCAGAAAGTAACTAAAAGTAAACCCTCTACCCCCAGTATAAACATTTGTAATTCTTAGATTTTGAAGGTGTCTGGCTTGCAGAAAATTATTTTGCTCAAACGTATCAAATCTTCCTACTACTTTAATAGGGCACTTAAAGGGACTTTCCAAACAGAACTGTACTCACCATCTCTCTCAGAGGCATTAGCAGAGTGGATACTGTCAGAAAGATCAGGGACGTTCAACAGGGTAGCCCGTTCATCCCTCTGAACTACCATTTTTAACTTGCCTTTAGACCTTTCTATCAATGTCTTTGCATCTGTCAGGGACATATTTTCTGTCACAGTACCATTTATCTGCAACGGAAAAGAAATCAGGTTGAAAATAAATGACAAAAATATAAATGTTAACATAATGTTATGAAATAGGAATATTTAAATTATCCTTGGCTTGCTGTAAGAACCAAAATATTCCCTTTATACTCTCCTGTATTATCAAAGTACTCCTCTTCCCTGAAATAATAAAATTTTAATATACTGTTGCTTTATCAGAAAACCCAAATTACTACCACTGAGCCTGTCAGTTTCTATTGCTTATAAGCAAACTAACATTTCAATAATATTTAGGGCACTTATCAAAACCCTTATTGAATAAGACTAGACATATCTACCTACAAAGTAGCTCCTACCAGTGAATGGTAATTCATTTGTAGCGATTAATTCACTCAGGATGACTCCATGCCTAAAGAAAAACATTAGTGTTGACATGTAATAACAGACAAACCATTTTTGTCCATTAAAAATGGCAAGCCATCCAGTGCCCCAAACACAGATTTTTAATTTTTTTGGCAAAATTGCTTTGAACATGAGCAGAAGCATTATATGATTACACAGAATTTGTTTTCTATTTCAGTTTATTAAAATACAAGAACAGGACTATACCTTTAATACAACATCGCCTTCTTGAATATTGCCATCTCTTGCTGCCAAACTATCTTGTGAAATTTCCTTTACAAATATATGGCTGGCCAATCGAAGACCATACTCTGAAAGAACATATTTAAATGTCTTTAGTGTAAAATGCTAAGAGACTTAAATAGAGTTTAAAAGCCTAATAGTAATCACCACATTGAGTTTTTTTTTGTTTTTGTTTTTAAGATTTTATTTATTCATTTGACAGAGAGAGAGACAGCGAGAGAGGGAACACAAGCAGGGGGAGTGGGAGAGGGAGAAGCAGGCTTCACGCTGAGCAGGGAACCTGATGTGGGGCTCGATCCCAGGACCCCGGGATCAGGACCTGAGCTGAAGGCATATGCTTAACGACTGAGCCACCCAGGCGCCCCCACATTGAGTTTTTAAGTACAATCGATAACAAGAAATTATTCTTGGTTACCCTGTAAAGATGACATTTCCTCTAATCATCAAAGCAATGTGAAAGCAAAGGAAGTATGTGATTCAAGAAGAAGACTGACAGACCTTATTCCCACTTTACTCAGAGAAAAAAGCCCTGAAGAGCAGACCATTTCTTTCTATGTTGTAATAACACACTAGCTTCTCAGAAGGTTTAACGAATACAATTCTAAAAAGTGAACTGCTTGAGACTGGAAAAACTCTGGGAAGGTTGAAAATTTTATTGATGACTTGTGTTACCAAGCATACACTGTTTTTTTCCCCCAATTTCAATTCCACACACCTCTAACACTGGAGAGACATACACAGAGCATTAGGACATAAACTCTGTATTAGTGCAAATAAAGGCTTCAACTAGCTGTGCAGATACAGGCAGGAGTTATAAATGCCAGTCCTTTCCTTTTAACACCAACCAAGTGTCCAAAAGTGATGCAACATCTATCTATGGGTGAGGAAATGGTCAGAGTTGAGGAAGGTACCAGGGGAGTCCAGAAAACTGTCCAGGGACCTGCAAAACTGTAGAATTTTGTCTGTTTGTAAACCAGAACAATGACGACAACATAACATCAACAGTTTGAAAAGCACTGCTCCTGGTTCTCTCAGGAGAGAGAAAAGGACTGCGTCTTTCTGCATTAAGGAAAAGGGGGGAAACCCCCCCAAAAAAACCCTCTTGGGGTTTTTTGTTTTTAATATGGGCTGGGTAGCAGGTCAGCTAACTCAAGCTTCTATAAGTGAACTTAAGGCAAACTTAAGGCAAATATACGAAGAGTGCTCACAAGCAGGAAAATCAGGGTAAAAAAAATAAAATGACTTTTGAGGAGATCTAGGCAGTCAAGTATATGTGCTTAATGGTTGTTATATCACAAAAGAATACAGTATTGATGACAAACCTGTCCTTATTTAAGATTAAAAAGTTACAGGGGCACCTGGGTGGCTCAGTTAAGTCTGCCTTCAGCTCAGGTCATGATCCCAGGGTCTGGGATGGAGCCCCGTGTCAGGCTCTCTGCTCAGTGGGGAGCCTGCTTCTCCCTCTCCCTCTGCCCCTGCTTGTGTTCCCTCTCTCCTTGTGTTCTCTCTCACTCTCAATGAAAAAATCTTTAAAAAAAAAAAAAGATTAAATAAAGTTATAAATGACCAATACAGAGATGACTTCAAAATAATCCTCATATATGCATTTACTCCAAGTGTTTCCTTGAGTATATTAACTATGTGCCAGGCACTATGGATAAAAAGCAGCAAACGAAAGATAGTCCCTGCACTCTGGCAACTTCCACCCACAGTAGGGGCAAATGTAAGTGTGAGAAGAGGTCAGATAAAGGCAATACAGGGTTCCGTGTCCAGTATGGAGTCCAAGAAGGTCTCTCCGAAGAAGAAATACTAAAGTAGAAATACTACTAAACCAGAAGGATGAGTGTGTGTGTATGTGGGGTGGGGGTGGGTGGTAGAGACAGGATGGTTAAAAACAAATGCATCTCTGTGAAGGTGTCTGCAGAACTGACTGGAAGGGATCCACAGACTAGTTTTTGAGACTCATTAAGTTCACTTAAGAGGTGATGGTTGCTCACCAGACCAAAAAAAAAAAAAAAAAAATCCATAACTATTAGAGGATGTGAGGTAACTAAAGTATCATGTAAATGATGGCTGTGATAAACTTGATTATGATCATTTTGTAATATCAAACCATCACGTTTACATCTTAAATGTATAAAATTTTATACACAATGTCAATTACATCTCAACACAGCTGAAAGAAAAAAAGATTATGGTAGCTTGGATAAGGGGGTGTTGGCGGTGGAAAAAGGCAGAAATGGGATGGCTATTTAAAGTGGTATTTAGGAAGTTAGCATGTATTAACTGGGTATAGGGAAGTTAGGGAAAGAGAGATGTTAAGGATAACTACCATGTTATCCATAACCGGCATGAGAAACTGGGTAGATGAGAATTATCAAACGAGTGACTTCATAAGAAACACAACAATTTTAAGAGGAAGATGTGAGTTTCATTCAAGATGTGTTGAGTTTGAGGGAGCTACATGAAACAATGAAGTGAGTATGCCTAATGGTCAGCTGGCTCACAAAAGTACACAGACATGGACTGGAGAAATAAGGTTTGCCATTAGCAGCAGACAACTGAGGCAATGAGTAGATGAGACTGTGTAAAGAGGTTATGTTGAAGAAAAAAAGAGATTCTGGAACAGAAATCTACCTAAGGTTAGAGGGCAGGATGAGGAGAATGAAGTTGCAAAGGATACAGAAAGGGGGTGGGAGACCCAGAAGGACACAGTATTACCATTCTCTTGAAGCCGAGAGAAGACATAATTTCAAAACACAGGAAGTCGTGCTCGCTTCGGCAGCACATATGATAAAATACAGAAATGGTTAATGCTATGCAAAATGGTACTGAAAAGGCAAATAAAATAAAGACTGAAAATTTCTACTGAATTAGTATGAATGGTTTGGGAAGCATGGTGAAACAGATATCAGGCCAGAGAGGGCTGGACAATGAGTGGTAAAATGAAGTAGAAACAGTAGGGGTAGGCAGTTTGAGAAGTCCACTACAGAGTAAGGTGGGGAACAAGAACCAGAAAAAGGTCTGTCAGGTGCCGGTAGAGCAGATCAAAGTGAGCCCGCATGATATTCTTAGAACAACACCTTTTTACCAAAATGATCAGTCACAGATGCTTTCCAGCATTTGAAAGACATGTCCACAACAGGAAGATGCCACAATCAGACTCATTCTTATCAAATCTGATTAAGTAGGGGAGGCAGCTGGCTTGAGTTTCAAAAATCTTAAAGATGTCCTGCATTATGGAGAGATGCCCTATCAGGGGGCTCCTTCCCCTTAATCTCTTCATTTAAAAAAGTATTCTGCCCCCCACCCCTCAAGCCTAGGAATTCTTCCCATGGTTATGCTACTACTGATCCTAACGGCTAAGTAAAACACTGAATTTGAGCTTGGTCATGGTATGACATTTGTTAGCATAATTTTCATTTGGCTATCCTAATCACAAGGAATCCAAAATCCAACTACTGGACAATTTATCTGAAGGACTATCTGCTACAACAAAATAATTCAAGAGAAAAGAGATGATTCTGAAAGCCTGCTAAACGGGACATGACTTACGGCAACAGCACGTAACAATGAAGATAACAAAAGAGAACAAAAGCAAGGATAGGAAGGGACGGCAATTTTACTTCTTACCACAATTGGTGTAAACATTTTCATGCAAAAATGGTAAACGAGTTGGTAGAGAATACCTTCATTTTTCCGGGATTTCACCAATGTGACTTTGGTGGGTTTGGCAGGTTGACTGGAGGCCAGAGATCGCCTATCAGACCGTGGGGACAAGCTCCTCTCTCTGCTTGCACTTCTATCCCTTGCCCAGCTCTTGTCACTCCTTCTACTGACCAGCCCGCCACGACTGTTTCTCGGGTCATGGACTTCCTCATCATAACTGTCTTCTTCATTCTCAGACACCGGTTCAGGATCGGGACGACTGACTGGTATCTGAACTTTCTTCTTCCTCCGAATGGTCTACAAATAAAGATTATAAAGAAGCTGACTGATTTCCATATGTACTTTCATTTCTAAGAGAAAGGAAAATTACAGTTTTCTGGTCCCTTATCATTTAAACTAATTATGTATCAGAGAGACACAATACACAAAAAATTATAACAGATCACTAGGAAATACATTTCCATAATGGCTGTGTTTTCTGCTCTCTTGACAAACAGATCTGGTTAAGAACCGAATGTGGAATAGTGAGGCAAATGAAGTCCTTAGTTACTTAATTCAGAAAGATTTTCTAGGTATAATAATCACAAGCTTAAAGAAAAACTAGTAATTGTTGGTGGCTGAAATAAAGGATGGGGCACTGTACTCTAATACCATCAAATACACTCTAGTTGCTACCAAGCAAACTTGCAAGCCCAACTTGACTCCTTGAAATTTTCAAAATCCATCAATATCAAGGCCCATAACTGTCCTATTGAAACTCTTAACAGAGAAATTTACTGTATTTCCACACTAACATTCACCTTCGTAAAGTCGGAGCTGGTAACTCCGTTATATTTTCACCAATACAAACTGCTTTCGGTTTCTGTATCTCTCCAATTTATAATTTCTCATCTTGGTATAAATCCCTTCTTCTGGCTTTCTTTCCTCAATGACTCTGATAAGTGGTTCGATTTTCCCTGCTCATTTATTTCCTTCACTTTCTGTAGATTCAAAATCTACAAGCGTTACCTTCTGATTGAGTGGCCTCTTAATCCCTGGACTGTGTGTACCTCGCCTTCTCACCCTGATAGACCCTGGATCTCTTCAGAGATCTGTAAGATCTTCTTGGGTTAACACTCCTTGTCTCTACTTTTGATGCCTTGATCTACTGAAACTTTTCTATTCCCATCTTCTTTCGATTCCTTTCTCTCCTGTTCTCCCAGTCCATTAACTTCTTCCTAGTTTCACCTGCCTTGCTCCCAAGTTTTCGTAAAATGTCATGCTGTGATATTTAAATGACTTTCTCTTGACCTCTCAATCACCTGCCATGACGAACTCCAGTCCTGTATTATCTTCACCTTCCGATGGCTGCATTTCCGCACTTTGCTGAGTAGGTCCTCCATAAATTCATTTTACTTGACAGAATTCTTTTGCTTGTTCAGTAATGCTTTCCTCTACCTCTTGCCTCTCTATGGAATTTGCTAACACAGGTATTTCAAAACCATTCACCAAGACCCCAATTGCTTAGCCTGACTTACAGAGATCAGTGCCACTTCACTTCCCCTACACTCCCACATTTTTTCAGTATCCCATTTATTTAGTCTTCCTTCGGGGCTCAAAGACCAAGTTGATCCTCTTCCTGAACAAATGAAGTCCTCCCATATGAGCTCTTATTCTTATCCTTACCCATCTCTAATACGTTCTTCATCAGTAACAACCCCTGAAGGTACTTATGACTTTCATCTCTCCCTCAAATTTCTCCTCTGCCTACTACTTATCTGCTAATTAATCTTCTATTCCTTTGTCTTGCTACATATTTCCAAGTTATCCTATGTCCTCCCTTTGGGGCTAATCTTCAAAGGGCTGCTCTAAACTTATACAGCCCGCTGTTCCTTTCTACTACCACCGGTGATCAGAGAAGGCCCTTCTGAGGAAACAACACTGAAGCTAAAGCAGCAGCAAGATGCCAACACAGGAAAAGAACAGACAGCTCAGTTCCCTGTTAGGAACTGAGAGAGGGCTGCCTGTCTTTCCACCCTCTGTGCCCCACAGCTCAGGCCCTTATCATGTAATATTTACTGTAAAGCATTCTTAACTGACTCTGCATTTTAGTCTCACCTCTATTTCAATCTCCAACAAACTATTTTAGAAGTAATGCTTTTGCAGTATTACTTCAAATCTTCAACTCCCCCCAAGCAACATACTAACAAAAACAAAGTAACCAGATGAGGACCGGGAGCTTTCCAGGTCTTCCACCAAGAGAGTGCCTGCCACCTCCTTGGAAATTTACTGTACCTGAAACTACTCTCAATCTCCGATATGCATTATGGTTATGACTGTGTATACCCATCTATCCTCTTAAGATTCAAGTTCCTTGGAGAAGGTCCTTACCGTGCATTTAACTATACCTATAATGAAATATCTGCAACCAGTTAAGTGCTTAACTCATTGAAGAATATCCAATCCTGTTATAATTCTCTATTTATGTTATAGTTAATGGTCATAAACCTACAAGAAGATATTTAGCAGGTTTGACAATTATACTTGATTTTAACACTGAAAATTTTGAAAGAGAAATTTGGGGGGAGGGTGCCTGGGTGGCTCAGATGGTTAAGCGTCTGCCTTCGGCTCAGGTCATGATCCCAGAGTCCTGGGATAGAGTCCCGCATCGGGCTCCCTGCTCCTTGGGAGCCTGCTTCTCCCTCTGCCTCTCTCTCTCTCATGAATAAATCAATAAAATCTAAAAAAAAAAGAAAAAGAAAATTTGGGGGGAAATGCCTACTTCAAAACAGTCTAGCTAAATTAAAGATTCACATGTAAAATAAAACAATGAAATCCTACAAGTACTAGAATAAAATAAAGGATATATGCTTCTATAACTCTGGTAAAGTAAAGGCTTTTGTAAGCCTGACCCCAAAGGCAGAGCCAACCAAGTAAACCTCTGACAGACATGACAACAGAAGAACGACAGCACTTCAGTGTTGAAACAAAATGACATAAAAACAAGCCCCCAATCACCATAAACAACTTACGCTCACAAGAGCAAATGGGTAAACAATACACGTAGTATATATGACATAAGGCTAACCCTCCCAATATATACAGCTCTCTAGTACGACAATCATCACCACAGAGATGCAAAGGAATAAGCAAAAAAGAAACATAAATGGGCAGTATATATACTATGAGATGATCAAACTCATTCGTACTGTAAAATATTTCATTTGAATTACTATGTTCAGACTGTTGGCCAAAGATTTAAAAACTGTTGATAAAAGTGGGCTCTCAATACCCTATTGGCTTTCTGAAGGGCACTGGCAATACACATATCAAGTCATTCATGCCTTCTGACTGAAAAGCCACTCCTAAGAAGTTATTCCTAAACAGTAACTGAACAGCTAGGTAGAAACACAATGATCTTCAACACAGTATTTTTTTTTAATACCTAAAAACTAGGCACTGAAATGCCCACCCATGAATGGGCTAGGTAAGTAGCCACATGGAGATATACTGAAGTGCTCACAGAGGTCACCTCTAGGAGATGGTTCTGCCCAATCATTTATTTCATAATGCTTTTTTAGGATGGTCAGAATTTTAGTAAAAATTATACATGCTCACTGTGTCATAAATGATTTCTAACTTCACTTATTGTTAAAGCTAAATTACCCTATTTATGGTAGTTACATTATCTCATAGAGTTCTAACATTTTAGTTCAACAGAAAAGAAATAATTTATTTGCTTAATACCCAAGGAGCTCTTAGTTTATGGAAAGATAACCATATAAACAACCAACCACCCCAATGTAAGAGCACAGGGAAGAAAAGAGATTAGCAGATGGGGCGGGGGGAGGGGGCGCAGGAGTTGGTTATTCAGAACTGAAAAAAAAAACAAAACTAAAGAAGCAAAAACAATGTATATAATGACCCTGAGGTTCTGGTTATGCCCGGGGATGAATTAAGAGTTAAGAAAGGCACCTCACAATGAAAGACCACAATCTAAGACAATGGGGTTTTATTCTAAAAGTCATACGGCAATGATAAACTTAACAAGTTAAGACATGATCCAATCACTTCAAATGTAGAAATGAACAACAGCTCTCTGCTGATTAAAACACCCTCTACCCAATCCCCCTATAGAGCAAAACTTCCTGAGTTCTGCCTTTCCAATTCATATAGCTAAGTACAGTCAGAGCAAAATCCACCTTTGAAGCTGCCCCAAATCCTTTTCCTATTTCAAATTCATTACAGGTTTTAGACCTACTTCTTATAAAATAATTTGTATGGGGAAAAGTCCAGGATGTAGGAATACAACTTTCTTAGATGCATTATTAATGTGGAGTATATATGTTGAATATTTTGCATGGCAAACAAAATAGCTCAACATTTCAGAGGACCAGAGAGCTTAAAAAGTTGGGGTTATAGGTGAAGCTCACAACCTTATGTACAAAGAAAAAAACCCAAATTACCTAATGTGCTCACCTTGGAATGTGCAACCGAAAAATACTATAAGTAATAATAACAATGCTCAGGATCAGCAGCTAAGGCAAGCATGCTAAAACTTACTCAGTTTTAAGATAAGCAATTATAAAAATTAGCAATTTGCTTCTGTAAACACTACAATCTCATGTTCTAAAAACTGTTTAAAAACTCTACCACCCACTAGCCAGTATGTATATGAACTGTGATTTAAAAAATAACATTACAGGGCGCCTGGGTGGCTCAATCGTTAAGCGTCTGCCTTCGGCTCAGGTCATGGTCCCAGAGTCCTCGGATCGAGTCCCACATTGGGCTCCCTGCTCAGGAGGAAGCCTGCTTCTCCCTCTCCCACTCCCCCTGCTTGTGTTTGTTCCCTCTCTCGCTGTCAAATAAATAAATAAAATTAAAAAAATAAATTAAAAAAATAAAAAATAACATTACAGTTATAAAAATGTAATTACAATGAAGTTGTGAAAATATATACTCAAAAGAAGATGTCTGTCATTTAGAATGCAGTAACTCAACAGTGGATCTACTGCAATTTGAGAAAACTCTCACCTCACCAGCATTAACACTGGTGTGGAAATAAACCATATGGGAAGCAGCCTACACAAGGGAAGAGGGCCTAGCAACTGTGGGGTGCACAGTCTCAAGGTATACACCTTCTAGATCTCACCAAATCCCTAAGGTCAAAACACAATGCAGGCCTTCCCCTCACACCCTCTCCCTTCCACTTGGTCCACTGTGGTTCTGAGCGTCTGCTAGAAAGCAGAAAATTGACAAGGCAGGGCAAACCATCTAGATGCCTACTCTGCCTCTTCTTTCTGCTCTTTATACCTGAACTAAGGCCTCAAAGCAGTGCCTTTATCATTCCTTTCAGAAGCTAGATGGGCAAAAACCTGGGGGTGGGGGGGAGCAAAGTGGGTAAAAAGTAGCTAATATGCTCCTAAACATGGATGTAATTTTAAACAGGACTTTTACATTAAATACACTTTGTGCCACATTTGCTTAGTTTTACCTGTGATTTGAGGCCAGTTATCAAGAGTTAACTGAACATCTTTTCCCTTACTTAAAAAAAAAAAAAGACTTCTTAGAAAAATAATGAAATAGAAGACAGATTCCAGCTATATGCTATAACATTAACATTAAAATGCACCCTGAACAACCCTACAAAGAAAATCTTACCACTTTCTCTCTCCTCAAACTGTATCACAGTAACAAGGAAAGTGGTTGATGATGTATGTGTTCAAGGGACAATGTAAAATTTGCCCATTAAACAAATCCTGTAACAGAAAACAGAGCTAAATATTTCAAACAGACTGCATGCCAAGATTCAGTCTAACTTAAGTACTTAAAAAAGAAGGAAAGATTAAAGCCATAAAAAGGTGACCATTCAATCACCCCCACCTTTCCTCCTCAATTAAAAAAAAAAAAAAACCCTAGTATCTAAACTTTGAGAAAAATACACACAGTGATAAAACATACTACCAGTATTAGAAGAAACACTCTTGTAAGCTAACTTTGGAACTACTGATCAAGTTTTCATCTTCTTAAAAGGTTAAGATGAATTAAAAAACCAGAAACATATCAACCATAAAGTGGATGCTTTTCCTAAATTAAAGGTAAAAGATACTTACAATTTTTGCATTCTTCCCACTTTTCCTTAGTTGCTGAACAGCAAAAGCATGTTCAACATTATCCATTGAAACTCCATTAACCATCGCAACTCGGTCATTTTCCCTAAAGAAAAAAAGGTCACCAAAATAACATGTTAGAAAAAAACATACAGACAAGTTTGTGAATGTATTTTCAAGATGGGTACTTCCACAAAAATACCTAATTATAAGCTAGTTAATCTATTTGTCTTCAGATCAATGATACAATAATGTCAAACGATTTACTTTCTGATCTCCTACGACGTTTAGTAACTAACCACAGGCCATTAATTTTTTTAAATCATTAATACAATGTTTTTACAAAAGAGTGAAGAGGTACCACAATACAAAAAATAATTTTTGGTGGTACAATTAGAGGGCATTAAATAATATTATGTTACATAGCTGGAAAAAACTATTCCCTTTTTAAAATATAAAGTCTTTCTCCTTCTAGGTTCCTTTCAATCCTCTGACTGTACGCTCACTCTCCTGCGAGCTGGTGTGTCTTTGCCTCTCCTTTATCTTGCTTATCTTAACTGAATAAGGACAAGATTAAGGGTGAGAGGTTCCTGAAGGCTAAATCCCATCCCAAACTGAGTAACAAGTTTTCTCTTCACCATCTTTATTTTTACAGCGACCACCTATTTAAGGTAAGGGATACTACCTTTCCATTTATGATAGAGATAAGTAGAAATGTATGCTGATTTAAAGAAATCACTAGCAGAGTATGCCAGTGACTAAGGGTAGAAACAGTGCTTGTAACACAGGTGCCCAAAAGAAACATGCTTACTGTAGCTGTCCTTCAGCAGGTCCCCCTTTCAGCACATCTGAAATTACTATGGATGTTTCTCCACTCTGAAAATGAGGGTTGTCTCTTCCACCAGATATTGCAATTCCAAATCCAAATCCAGGAGCCTAAAGTAATAATTACAGAAAAACCCTGCTATTACGAAAAACAACTGTTCATTGTATCATACAATCTAAAAAAGTTTAAATATAAAAATTACAATCTTATTATATCTGTGATCCAAACACTTGCCTGGGTGGATACATATTAGAATGATCTATCCTGGTATGGGAATGCATATTCTAATAAATTAATTGCTGGACATAAAAGAATATTAAAATTTGATCACATGAATGCTTTCTAAGTACTAAGACACATTTAAAAATTCTGAACACTGAAATCCTGCATTTATTTTTGATTTCAGAAGAGCTCCTGAAGGTACTGGCAGTGCACTAGTGTGATCATCAAAAATACAGGCAACTAACTTATAGAATGAACACTTAAGTGGTATAAAGATCTGGTGTCATTTTGTATAATAAAATAATCAATAGCTGTGGAAATCAAATATGTTATTTCAACTTCCTTCAATTATGCTAAAAATCTCTTTAGAAGTAGTACATTATAATAATGTCTTATATGCACATTGCAAATAACAGAAAGTAGAACCATATCAAACCATTTAAAACATATTTTTAATTAAAGAAACAAATGATATACTTCTAAATGAGCTGAAAATCTTAATCACAATGACTAAGGGCAGACCAATACAAAGAAAATTCAAAATATTTCCAAGTTATTAAAAAATTACCTCATCTCAAAAAAAATCTATACCATTCCCTTGAAAGGAAATGAACCATTCAGAGTAGTCTAAAGAAACATCAAATATTTTCCTAGGGTTCCAGAATCACTAAAGCAGAGGAGTGTATTTTCATATAAATTGTACTATACTATACTACAGTCCAAACCACCTGATGATATAGGCTATCCAGTGCACAACAAAGGAGACCACATCCACCATGGACTATGTATAGGTCATGACCTTCTCCTCCCACCCCAAAGCCTACTGAAGTAGCAAAAGGAAAGAAGAAAAACTCTTCTTAAAAAAGAATAAATACTGGGGCGTGTAGGTGGCTCATTCCATTAAGCATCTGCCTTTGGCAGGGCCCTGGGATCAAGCCCCACATCGGGCTCCCTGCTCGGGGGGAGCCTGCCTCTCCTTCTTCCTCTGCCATTCCCCCCACTTGTGCTCTGTGGCTCTCCTTCTGTCAAATAAATAAATAAAATCTTAAAAAAAAAAGAATAAACACCAGTAATTCCACTCATAGGTATATACCCCCCCAAATGAAACCATATGTCCACACAAAGACTTAAACCCAAACGTCCATAGCAGCATCATTTATAATAGCTGAAAAAGTGAAAACAACCCAAATATCCATCAACTGATGAATGGATTAAAAAAAATGTAGTATATCCATACAATGGAATGTTATTTGCAATAAAAAGAAATGAAGCACTAACACGTGCTGTAAAAGAAGCCAATCACAAAAGACCACATATAGTGTAAGTCCATTTATAACAAATGTTCAGAAAGACAAATCTGTAAAAGCAGAAAGACAAATCTATAAAGCAGTGGTTGTCTAAAGCAAGGAATGGAAAAGGACGGAGAGACTGGGGAGTAATGGCTTAAGTAAGGTACAGCATTTCTTTTTAGGGTAATGAAAATATTTTAAGAAATGACTGGTGATGGTCATACAATTCTGTGAACATACCAAGAACCACTGAATTGTATGCTTTGAAGGGTGAATTGCACGGTATGTGAATTATACTGCAATAAAGCTAATGCAAAAAAAAAAAAAAAAGGTTAATGTCGAAAAAAATAAACAGGAAAACCCTGGGTAGCCAAAAACAATGGCATCTGTATGAATCCATCTCCCTATACATCCTCCCAAAATAATACTACAAGAATAAATCACTACACAAAACCATTCCCTTGGTATAATTCAAAGACCAACAATATCCAAATTTCAAAACAGAAACAGAAAAAAAAAAAAAAACAGAAACAGGCTTAAAATTTCAAAAATAAGAAATGATTAGAAAGAAACAACTGTTGGCACAGAATTAGGAAACACAAGAAACGACTTTACAGAACAAATTTAAACAAACCCAGATGAACCAGGGGCACCTGAATGGCTCAGTCAGTTAAGTGTCTGCCTTCGGCTCATCATGATCCCAGCGTCCTGGGATCCAGCCCCGCATCAGGCTCCCTGCTCAGTGGATATCTGCTTCTCCTTCAGCCCCTTCCCACCCCCCACCGCTTGTGTGCTCACATGCTCTCTCAAATAAATTAATTAAATTTTTTAAAAAGGCAAAGAAAAAGAAAACCCAGACAAGCCAGATAATTCCTAGGGAAATACAGATTATTGAAATGACTATCAGAAACTAAAAACGTAATTTAAACAATGCAATTTCTGGAGATGAAGGAGAGAAAATTATCCCACAAAAAAAGCACCAGCCACTGATGATTTCACAGGGGAATTCTTCAAGACATCACTGTCCTGGCAGCCTCAAAGCTCCATAAATTTTCCAGAGCACTGAAAATGAAGGAAAGCTTCTAAACTTTTTATAAAGCAACTATAATATTGACATCTAAATGATAGTGACTATCCATAAAAACAGAACCCCACTCCAAATATTAAAGCCCAAAATGATTTCTATATAATTAATCAAAAAGTATTAAGCAAAAAAAGCAAACAGAGGGCAACTTCCTACAAATACTCCATGACAAAGGGATTTATTACAGGAATGCAAAATTCATGTATAAGGAAATTCACTGGTATCATACATATATCCTATTACTAAATCTAAAGGAAAAAAAAATTCTGTGATTATATCCACAGACCTTAAAAAGGCCTTTGAAAAAATCCAACAGTTACTAGTAAGAAATAAAAAGTTCAAGAAAATTCATTCAATTTCTTGTAATAGTTGTTTATTAAAGTACACGAAGAAAATCCAGCTTCACACACATACGCAGTTAAAAAAAGGAAGTTATTTTAGTAGCCCTTTTAGGTGATTATGGATATTCATGGTTGATTTTATACCAAAACTTGGTGTGAGTTTCTTAACAGTTGCAGTGTACAATCTGAAACCTATCAATGAACTTTTTGTACTCAAATACCCATTGGCAGGTTTTGCGCTTCCAATGGGTATTTTATCCATCACGGTTTTATAAGAGCATGCCTTGGTCATTTGAAAAATACTTAGGCAAATCCTTCAAATGATGATATATTTCATTATATATTTTTTAAAAATTGTGTATTGTGGTGCCTGGGTGGCTTGGTCGGTTAAACATCTGACTTCGGCTCAGGTCAAGTAAAAATAGTGTTACATACACAGACATACACACAAATTGTTTCCAATTCAGTCACACAGGTACTTCAGTATAAAGCGTCCTATGCATATATCCCATTTCAATGCATAATTTTAAAACTGTACTCAAAAGCTGAGACGTGGTAAAACTAAAATGAGTAATTTTTACCGCTTTGAATCATTCTGAAACTTGGAACTGTTCTTTAAACTGTGAGTGTGTGGCAGTGACTGTTAAGTAATGTTTGGTGCCACTGCCTCGATTTGGGCTATGGCGGCCAGTTTTACCCACCACTGCTTCTGCACCTTTACTACAAATTTAACTATAGTGAAAAGACAAGTAACATTTTCATACTTTAGGAAAATAATTTGCCCTAGAGCCTAAAAAGGTTTCAGAGACCTTTTGGGGTCCTCGGGCCATACTCTGAAACCACTGATATTAAGAACTACTAAAAAATAAGAAAAAGGGGAAAAAGAACCCACAAAAACAACAATAAAACAATAAAACAGATTATTTGCACAAGATACAGAAGATGTTAAAACTCATAATTAGAGAAATGCAAATGAAAACCACACAGTGAATGGTAAAACTTAAAAGTAAGAAAAGACATTTTGTTGGGAAGGCTGTAAAGAAAAAGGTACTCTTACACACTGCGGATTGGATATGTAAACTGTAATTGTTTAGGAATTCGTTAATACCTAACAAAATTACAAACGCACAAATCTTCTGACAGAGCAAACCAATTTCTAGGAATTTTTTTTAAATTTTGTGAAGATTTTATTTATTTGACAGAGAGACACAGCGAGAGAAGGAACACAAGCAGGGGGAGCGGGAGTGGGAGAAGCAGGCCTCCCGTGGAGCAGGGAGCCTGATGTGGGGCTCAATCCCAGGACCCTGGGATCACGACCTGAGCAGAAGGCAGACGCTTAACGACTGAGCCACACAGGTGCCCCTAATTTCTAGGTATTTACACTGAAGATACATATACATCTCCAACAATATGAAAATACATACACAGTTATTCCTTGCAGATTGCTAATTACAAACACTGGGGAAAAACCTAAATGCCCAAGGAATACCTAGAGAGCAGGGGGGAGTAAGGGGTGGGGTTATTCTTTTGCTTTTTTTTTCCTCCTTGGAAGAGGCTCAGACTAATCTTTTATTCTATATACTTTTATGTTGTTCATTTACATCTTGCTTGGTAATTCTTTTATTTAAAAAATGTTAATATAACACTAAAATAAAGAAATGCTGAAAATATCAGAAACTTTCAATGAGAAAGACAGAGATGAGAAGATATTTTCCTTACATGTGAGCAAATCTAGTAGTTTTTGGCTGCAGTGAGCCAGGATCAAAAACCTGGCCTGCACCACTACTTCTAATGCAGCCCTGGCTCTTAGTAAGGCATGTAAATCCTGATCAGTGCTTGCTACAGTTCATTTAATGACTACCCAGAAGTCTGTGGCCCCCACATCTGGTTGGGGATGAGAATCACTTGGAAACAGTTTCAAAAGTGCTTGGTGAGGTACAACCCCCACCTCATACCAATTTAAAAAAAAAAACAAAATGAAGAGGCAAGATGGCAGGCAATTTTTTTTTAAGATTTTATTTATTTATTTGACAGAGAGAGAGAGAGAGAGAGCGCGTGCACAAGCAGGGGGAGTGGCAGGCAGAGGGAGAGGGAGAAGCAGGCTCCCTGCTAAGCAAGGAGCCCAATGGAGAGCCTGGGATCATGACTGAGTCAAAGGCAGATGCTTAGCAGACTGTGCCACCCAGGGTGCCCCTGGCAGGCATTTTTAAAAAAGTGATTCTAATGGGCAGCCAGTGCTGACCACCTCAGCCTTAAATGGTTTGTGAACCTCAGACGAGGGTGGCAATGAAAAACTTCAAAGGTTTCAACTATTCCAACACTTCCCCTTCCCTCTATCTTCACCCTTGACTTATTTGGCCTTCTCAATAAATTTCTTACCTCCACCAGCCTACAATGTACCCTCCCTCTGTTTGAAGGGTTATCATTCTAAAACAAATCTGATCCTGTCATTCCACTGCCCACAGGCCCAAATTCCTTAGTATGAAGCATTGTGAAATACAACTCCAACTTGCTTCCCAGCACCCCAGTATTTGCTCTAAACACACTGAACTACAGATCCCTGCTTAAGCATGCCATGCATTAGCAAACTCTATGCTTTTGCATCTCCTCTCTACACCTACGTTTCCTTTAGGACCTCATCAGTCTTGCAAGCTTTAGCTCATCCTTCAAAATCCAAGTTCAATGTCATCTCATTCATAAAACCATTCCACTTTTCCACTGATAGAAGATGTACACACTTCTGCTACTTAACACATGGCATTGTAAGTAACCTGGGTATCAAAGCCCAATCTGGGAAGGATTCACATACTCATCTACATATTCCAGCTAAGTACAACCCTGCAGAAGCCTAACACAAAGTGGTTTGTCAACAATAGCAAGTCAAAACAAGTATATGATTAATTATTCAATTTAATTTTAATTAAGTTCCCATTTATAGAAAATTGTCTTTTGGGACGGCTGGGTGGCTCTGTTGATTGAGCGTCTGCCTTCGGCTCAGGTCATGATCCCAGGGTCCTGGGATGGAGCCCCACACTGGGCTCCCTGCTCAGCAGGGAGTCTGCTTCTCCCTCTGCCTGCTGCTCCCCCTGCTTATGCTCTGTCTCTCCCTCTGACAAATAAATAAAATCTTTTTTAAAAAAAATCCCTAAAGAAAAAAAAAAGTTGGGGCGCCTGGGTGGCTCAGCTGGTTAAGCGACTGCCTTCGGCTCAGGTCATGGTCCTGGAGTCCCAGGATCAAGTCCCACATCGGGCTCCCTGCTCAGCAGGGAGTCTGCTTCTCCCTCTGACCCTCCCCCCTCTCATGCTCGCTCTCAAATAAATAAATAAAATCTTTAAAAAAAAAAAAGTTGTCTTTTTTTGTTAACTAGCACTAACTTGAGCACTAGAAGCTCAGATTTCTGGAAAAATTAACAGCCATGGTAGTACCATGGATTTTGAACCTTCCTGAATTCTCAAAGAAAAACAAGCAGGGCAGCTATACAATAAACAAAAAGCCCATGGACATTTACAACAAATCCCAGTCACCAATATATACCCCCTCAAGGTGCAAAAAACAAGCAGTCAGGGAGGAGCAACTAGCTCTGAAACTTGTGTGTTCCCAACACCTACATGGAAGGAAAGCCATACGGTATCCAACATACCTAAGACCTAAAGAATCCCCAAGTAACTAACTAACTGATAGGTATTCACTGGAAAGAACGGGAGGAGAATTTAAGAACTGCAGCTGATTATGCAGCCATAAAAAGGAATGAGATCTTGCCATTTGCAACGACGTGGATGGAACTGGAGGGTGTTATGCTGAGTGAAATAAGTCAATCAGAGAAAGACATGTATCATATGACCTCACTGATATGAGGAATTCTTAATCTCAGGAAACAAACTGAGGGTTGCTGGAGTGGTGGGGGGGTGGGAGGGATGGGGTGGCTGGGTGATAGACATTGGGTAGGGTGTGTGCTATGGTGAGCGCTGTGAATTGTGCAAGACTGTTGAATCACAGATCTGTACTTCTGAAACAAATAATGCAACATATGTTAGGAAAAAAGAAAAAGAAGCAGATAGCAGGAGGGGAAGAATGAAGGGGAGTAAGTAGGAGGGGGAGACAAACCATGAGAGACGATGGACTCTGAAAAACAAACTGAGGGTTCTAGAGGGGAGGGGGGTGGGGGGATGGGTTAGCCTGGTGATGGGTATTAAAGAGGGCACGTTCTGCGTGGAGCACTGGGTGTTATGCACAAACAATGAATCATGGAACACTACATCAAAAACTAATGATGTAATGTATGGTGATTAACATACCAATAAAAAAATTAAAAAAAAAAAAGAACTGCAGCTGAAATTGGGAGGGATTCTGCCTGCTCCAATAGTGGGTGAGCGCCAGGAGCCGGCAGCAGAGCTGTAACCAACTGGAGCAGTGTAACCTGTAGCAACTGTCAACACTGACCTGTCACGGGCCCTGCTAGGAGAGGGCCCCACACTGTGGAGCCACTGCTGGCAGTGGGATTAACACTGGGGGGGGGGGGGAGGGAACAAGAACAACAGAGACAAAAGAGAAGGTCCAGGGACGCCTGGGTGGCTCAGTCGGTTGGGCATCTGCCTTTGGCTCGGGTCATGATCCTGGGGTCCTGGGATTGAGTCCTGCATCGGGCTCCCTGCTCAGCGGGGAGTCTGCTTCTCTCTCTCTCCTTCCCCACTGCTCCTGCTCTCTCTCAAATAAATAAATAAAATCTTAAAAAAAAAAAGAGAGAAGTTCCAGATAAAAGTGTGCAAAAGGCAAATAGCTAGGAATATCAGAAAGCCGCAGTTATGTTTTTTGGCAGACATATGTGCATGTATGTGTAAACACACACACACACACACACACACACACACACAGGAAAACTAAGCCAATTTCTAAAAAACTCCCTAATTTTTTTTTAAAGATTTTATTTATTTATTTGAGAGAGAGAGAATGAGACAGAGAACACGAGAGGGAAGAGGGTCAGAGAGAGAAGCAGACTCCCCGCTGAGCAGGGAGCCCGACATGGGACTCGATCCTGGGACTCCAGGATCATGACCTGAGTCGAAGGCAGTCGCTTAACCAACTGAGCCACCCAGGCGCCCTAAAAAACTCCCTAATTTTACATAAAAGGAGCAAAGAAAGTAACAGGATCAAATCCCTTACAAAATTACTATAAATATAGTAAATAGCAGAATAATAACCCTATAGAAAATGGAAGCATGCCAGAATGAGTGCTCAAAAAAAGAAAAAGGATCAAAGCTGTTACTATTACAAAACAATCTAAGAGGCTTAAGAAAATATACAAGACACAAAAGGACATAAATAACAATTAGAAAAACTCAAAAATGAGTTGACAGAATTCAAGAATCAACTATAAATTTTAAAAAGTAATTTTTGATAGGACAAGACTAATAAATAATACTATAAAAGAAAAAGCAAAAGGAGAAATCTTAAAAACAAAAAAGAAATGATGCATAAGATTTTTAAAAAGATATGAGAGAAAATTACAAATACTGGAAGATAGGCATAGAGATACAACATATGTATAGAAGGAGTCCCTAAAAAACAAAACCAAAAAAGGGGAAAGAACAGTAAAAACTGTAAAAAACATAAACAAAACTTTTCTACTATTATTTTTTTAATTGAAACTATATACTCAAAGAACACACATCACTGTAGATATCTGAGAAGTATCTGAGAGTATCAATTCAGAGAGACCAACACCAAGATCTACTCAAATAAAACAACTAGATTTAAGGAAAAGGGTTCTTTGGCATCTAGGCAAAAAGATCTCATAACTTAAAAAGAAAGAAACTTAGGTTATCATCACACTTGGATAGCAACATGTTATGCCAAAGATAACATAGTTAAAGTACTCAAAGAAAACAGTGAGCCAAGGATTTTATATCCAGTAGAACAGACCTTCAAGTAAAAAAGGCACAGATAAGCTAATTAACATGCAAAACCACAGAATATTGTTTTCATGATCCCTTCCTAAAGAATCTAATTGAAAATGACTTTCTGACAATCAAAATGACAAGAGACACACAGAGAGAACTGGTGATAAGCATTAAATATATGCTTACTTATAATACTAAGATTAAACGAGGATTAAGGGGTGAAAGGATCAAATTATGTAATTGCTATATGATCTAGATATACTAAAATACCATTTAAAACGGGGAGAGGAGTAAGGATACCATGTATAAAAATTTTTAGTGTTGTTTCCAGTAATTAAAATTGATAGTGGCAGAATTATTATTATTTAGGACAACTGTATGCTCTGTACTGGACTTACTAAAAGACTAACATGGCTGTCTTCCTGAGGCATTTTCAAAAGAAAAGCAAATTATTCCATTTTATTCTCTTAGATCTTTACCATAAAAACTTGGTGGGTATGCCAAAAGACAGCTGACTTTTACATATTTACATGAAAAAACGTCCAAGATAATGGGTTTTTTAAATGCTTTTTTTTATTGTGGTGGTGGTGGGGGAAAGTGATTTAAAGGCTAGGATAGGATCTCATTTATTTGTATGTGCACACACATATATAGGTGATAGCTTTCGGAGAAGAGCATCAAAGAATTTTACTTTCACCAGGTTTTACCCTTCTGAGACCATAAGCAGCCACAAGCAGCAATAACTTAAATGTTTATATCTTTGCCTGGTAGGGAAACGAAATTTATGGCCTGGGATCTCTTCAGTTATTTGTCCAATTTTACTGGACACTAGCCATGCCCGTTCCTTTACACCATTATGACAGCTTTTGCTTTGAGTAGTTCCGACAAGGAACCTACTATGGCCCAAAGAGCTGAAGCAATTTACTATCTGACCCTTTAGAGAAAAGCCCTTTGCCTACGCTTGCATGTTAAAGCATTTCTTGATTCCTTAAAAAAAAAGAAAAAGAAAAGGGAAAAAGTAGTTCCTAAAAGGTGATTCGCTGCAGAAATATCTGGGTAATCTCTTTTCTAAACATTCTTCTCTATTCTCTTCAAAGATGCCCAATTTTCTACTTACAGATTTCCCTGGTTGCCTTCTACTTTTTCTCCTGGTTTTCCACGCCACATTTTTACAATCAGCCACCTTAATCCTAACTTTTTTTGCCAATTATAGTTTTCCTCTTCTCCACTTAATTCTTCCAATCAACCCTCAACATTCTATGGAACTTATTCTAGCTGTTTGTTTTTGCAATGGACCCTGGAATCACTGAATTTTAAAACCAAACAGATCCTCAGCAATCAGCCGATTCAACTTCCTTTTTACAAATGAAGGCAGAGGCCTGGGGTTCTACTTATTCATTATTCAGCAGGTGGTGGGCAATTATGTTATTTCTACTTTCTATTATGAGTAATGCTGCTATGAACACTCATGTAAAGTTATTGTGTGAATAATGTTTTTCCATTTCTGTTGGGTGTATACCTGGGAGTGGAACTGTTGGGTCACATGGTAATTCAATGCTTAACTTTTGAGGAACTCCCTGTTTTCCATCATGGCTACACCATTTTACATTTCCACCAGCCAACATCCACATCTTTACTGATACTTCTTACTGTCTGTCAGTGATAACAGCCATTCTAGTGGGTGAGATAGGATATCTCACTGTGCTTTTTGACATATATTACCCTGATGGCTAATTTCTGTATCTTCTTTAGAGAAATATCTATTCAAATCCTTTGTCCATTTTCAATTGAATTACTTGTCTTTTCATTGTTGTTATAGGAGTTTTTATATATTCTGGCTATAAGTCCCTTATCAGATATATGTTTACAAATATTTTCTTCCATTCTGTGGATTATCCTTTCACTTTCTTGAGGGTGTCCTTTGAAATACAAGCTTTTCATTTTGATGTGATCCAATTTATCTGTTTTCTTTCTCTTTTGTTTGTGCTTTTAACATCATATCTAGGAAACCACTGCCTAAATCAAGATCACAAAAATGTATTCCTCCGTTTTCCTCTAAGAATTTTATAGTTTTAGCCCTTAAACATTTAAGTCTATGATCCATTTTAAGTTAATTTTGTACATGGTATGAGGTATAAGTCCAAATCCATTATTTTGCTGAGTGTTGTCCCAGCACCATCAGTTACAAAGACTATACTTTCCGCCACTGCACTGTCTTGGCGTCTTGTTCCAAGCTTACTTCTCATTCAGTCACCTCCCCAGCTGAAACACTTGACTGCTCACACCCTTAGGATTATCCCCTAACTAGGTTCCTTGCTTTCAACTTCCACCCTTTAATTCTTTAGTATATAAATACTCATTTAATCTTTTATAATGCTTTTTTAGAAAATAAAGATGACCAACTCATTCTTTTAAATTCCTAAATGAGAATTTACTTCATTTCTCAAAGGATTATAAAAACATATATGCATTTTCTAAGAGAATTCTGAAACTAAAGAAAGTGGAGATGTGTCACGGTGGCAAGAGGGATGGAACACAGGACCTTCTGAATGCAATTACCACCTCAAGCTACAGACTTGCACTTGCCAATACAACAGCCATTAGACACATGATGACTAAGCACTTAAAACGTGGCTAGTCTTACCTAAAATGTGCTGAAATTGTAAAATGTACATTGCTTTCGTAAGACTCAATATGAAAAACAAAGTATATCAATTTTTAGATACTGAGTACATACAGAAAATGGTATTCTAAACATATTAAGTTAAATAAGATTATAAAATTCACCTGTATTTTTTAATGTGAAGACTAAAACATTTTGGATTACATGTGTGGTTTGCTTTTGCAGCGTACGGCCACTGGACTGGACAATGCTGCTATTACAGACCTCCTAAGAGTGACTTTGTTGAATAGGCAGGCCTTCTAGGGAACTTTTATTGGACATAACCAAGTACCAAGCACCAAGAGGATATGAAATTAAGATTTCTCACCCTTTAGAAAATTATAATGCAGTAGGAGATGGAGGAGACAACAACCTGAGGAAAACATTCGTCTGTCACTGAGGACAAAAGACCAGAATCCATGAGGCAAGGAGTTCTGCCTGTTTCTATTCTCTGATATAATTTCAAAGACTACAACAGTGTTTATCAGACAGTGGAGCACCCAAAAATTACTTAGCCTTAAAGATTAAATAGGATTTCAATGGCTTCTAGTATTCTCAGGTGAAGAAAGTTTCCTCTGAGAGTGCAAATAGAAGAATAAGCCAATACAGAACCATACCATATATTATTCTTGACAATAAACAGGAGAAAATGTTAGCTTTAATCCACAGGGATTTTGTTCTTTTAAAAGAAGTTACTTCCAACCTTTCTTATCACTGACTACCAGATGTCAGAGAATATGATTTGACCTTATTTGGCAATACTGAATATCTATACTCCAGGTTACTGCAAAAAGAATATAGCCTCAAATTATCTCCTTTACTTTTTACTATTGCCAAAAGCCCACTAGCTCACCTCAATGAGAATGACTTTCTCATTCCTCTGTCAATGTTTCTTAAAAATGTGATGCCAGAGTCCATGGCCCTCCATTTCAAACTGGAACATTTTAAAAACATGGGAGCCCATTCCAAACCAAATGAATCAGAATGTCTGTTAGTTGGGAGATGACCTCGTTGACTTCTCTTTATAATAAACCCAGAGAGCCACTGCTCTCCATCACTGGTCAGCAACAAATGGCCTCCAGGCCAAATACATAAGTAAATAAAGTTCTATTGGAACACAGCCATATCAATTTGTTGACCTATTATCTGTGGCTGCTTCTGCAATACCACTGCAGAGTTGAGTAGTTGTGACAAATTTATGGTCTGCAAGCAAGACGTAAAAAGTTTACTTATCATCTAGCTTGTCACAGCAAATTTTGCTGATAATGCCCTAAATTTTATTCTGGATCTACTTGGAACACCAAAAGACTGACAAAATTGAAAGTACTGTTCTGCAGTCTCAGAGAATGAAGTCAATGGAATTATGCTTTGACATAAGTCTCTCAACTTGTACTGACAGGGCTATTTTTAGAAACCTCCAAAAAACAATTCCTGAAAGAAAAAAAAAATTCCAGGAGGGATGGTCATTGAGAACTTCTATTCTGTCACAGTCTCTTTGATGAGGCCCAGAGGCAACACAGGTCTATGTTCCCAGAACAACAGTTAACATGTTTAAAAACCAAAGAATTATGAATTCTATATTCATCACTATGTATCTTCTGATGACATTTCTCTGGGCTGGTACCTTTCTCACGGTTTCTCACGGCAAAAGAAAACCAAAGCACAAGAGGTCAGCTACAGAAAAGAACTTACACTAATCTTCTAAAGAGAAAACTTAGATTTACCTATTAACACCTACCATGAGGTGGTATGAGACTTCGAACACATTTAGAAAATTGGGCTGTTTTCTCAATATTCAAGATCTTTTCCTACTTTGCATAAGCTAATGAGATACAGATCTGTAGTAAATGCACTTAACATTTCCCTATATTTAAAATCCTAACAAAACCAGGCAAAATAGTAGAAAGGAGAAACAAACTTTAGCTAATTTAAGTGTCTTATTTTGCTTATTTAAAAACTAAAAAGGTATGAGAAAGAAACAAACATAATGTGATAATGACAAATTGCCTCTACAGTCACAAATGATCTAGCTTCTACCTAAAAAAAACTATAAAGGATAGCAATTTAAACCCAATGTAAGCAGAAAAAAGGAAATATTAAAAAGACCAAAAATCAAGGAAATAAAAATAAAGAGTAACAATGAAAACAAAAGCTAGTATTTTAAAAAGATCAATAATATTGTTAAACCTCTAGCTAGACTGACCAAGAAATAAAAGACACAAATTACCAATATCAGAAGTGATAAAAGGGACATTATTACAGATCCTACAACATTAGAAAAAGGGATTATTATTAACCATTTTATGTACATAAATTTGACAACTTGGATGAAAGGGACAAATACTTTGAAACATACAAATTACCAAAGCTACCAAAACAAAACAACCCCCCCCAAAAAGCAAAAACACTCACAAAGAAATATATGAACTGAATAATCCTATGTAAAATTAAAACGAATTTATACTTAAAAGCTTTCCCATAAGAAAACCCTCCAGGACACTGGTGAATTCCACCAAGTATTTAAGTAAGAAGTAACATCAACTGTACAGGAACTCTACCGGGGAACACAACAGGAAGACATACTTCCCAACTGCTTGTTTTGAGGCCAGTAGCTTTCCCTGATACCAAAACAAAAACAAAACAAAACAAAACAAAAAAGAAAAAATCGTAAACCAATTCCTCATGAACACAGAAACAAGTATCTTAAGAAAACATCAGCAAGTTAACCTAGCGATATATAAAATGCATAATGTATCAAAACCAAATAGAATTTATCTTGAGAATGCAAACCTGTTCAATATTCAAAAATCAAGAAACTACACCAACTAATTTAAAAACTCATACAATAGGGGGAGGAGCAAGAGGGCGGAAGAGTAGGAGACCTCAATTTCGTCCGGTCCCAGGAATTCAGCTAGATAGGGATTAAACCATTCTGAAAACCTACGAACTCAACAGGAGATGGAAGAAAAGAATACCAGCAACTCTCTGAACAGAAAAGCGACCACTTTCTGGAAGATAGGAGTACGAAGTGAATCCGAGGCGATATTCGGAAGAACAGACGGCGGGGGAGGGGGGCTTCCAGCAGCCGCTTCTGGCAAGTGATAGAGCCGCGGAGCACAAAATCAGAACTCTTATTTATTTATTTAATATTTTATTTCTTTATTTGACAGAGAGAGAGACAACAAGAGCAGGAACACAAGCAGGGAGTATGGGAGAAGGAGAAGCAGGCTTCCCGTGGAGCAGGGAGCCCGATGCGGGGCTTGATCCCAGGAGCCTGGGACCATGACCTGAGCCGAAGGCAGACACTTAACGACTGAGCCACCCAGGCGTCCCAAAATCAGAACATTTAGAAGTCAGCTCCGCTGTGGGACGACGCTCCAGGGCTAAGCGGGGGCGGAACACTCGCTGGGACAGTCTGGTCTCAGGACCCTCGGGGTCACACAAAGACGGGGGTGCCTGAGTGCGGCAGAGCTCCCAGGTATCGGAGCGGGGAAGCCGGCTGCAGAGATGGAGCCGAGGCGCGGGCTCTCAGCTCAGGGTTGCCATAAACCGTGATCCCCGGCCCAGTCGGGCCACTGCTCCTCCAGCAGGGACCCATTAAGCGGCAGATCCCGGGAGACTCCCCTTCCTCCCCCAGGAGGAGTGGCGCGGGAGTGCACCACAGGGATCTGCTGGGTTTGGAGACTCCACACGGGTTCGTGTGCCAGAGACAGAAATGCTCGGTCACAGGCGGGTGAGCATGGAGTGTGGCTGGAGACCGGGAAGAGGGGAGTGATTGCTTTTCACTGAGGAGCGGGACCCCGAGTTCTCAGCTCCTCCCGGGCGGAGATTGGGAGGCCGCCATTTTCACTTTCATCCTCCAAAACGCTATACGGAAAGCTCCCGAGAGCAAACTGGAGCAGATTCCTTAGCCCAGACCGACAAGGGCGGGGCAATTCCGCCTCCGGCAAAGACATCTGGGAACCACGGCAACAAGCCCCTCCCCCAAAAGATCAGCAAGAAGAGCAAGCCAAGAGCAAGTTTACCGATCAATGAGAATGGCGGAACTCCAGCGCTAGGGGAATACTGCACATAGAATTCATGGATTTTTTTCCCAAGATTCTTAGTCTTTCAAAGTTAATTTTTTCTTTACACTTTTTTTTTTTAATTTTTCCCCCTTTCAACCAACATCTTACCAATCCCCTTTTTAAAAAATCTTTTTTAGGGCACCTGGGTGGCTCAGTTGGTTAATAGACTGCCTTCAGCTCAGGTCATGATCCTGTTGTCCCAGGATGGAGTCCCGCATCGGGCTCCCTGCTCAGTGGGGAGTCTGCTTCTCCCTCTGACCCTCCCCCCTCTCATGCTCTATCTCATTCTCTCTCTCAAATAAATAAAATCTTAAAAAAAATCTTTTTTATTTTTCATTTTTAGAGTCATAGACTATCCCTTCATAGTAGTTAACCTTATTTTTGGTATAACTATCTATCTATATGTATATATGCTGTTCTCTCTAAAATTCTGGGATACAGTTACTTCTAATAGACAAAAATATACCCTAAATCTCTAGTGTATGGCTTTGTTCTAGTCTCCTGCCTGATCATATTCTCTCCCTTTTTTAAATCCTCCTTTTTTTCAACAAGCTCCTCTTATCAATTCCCTTTATAGAATCTTTTATAATTTTCATCTTTACAGTCCTATTCCATCCCTTCATCATGTTTACCCTTATTTTTGTACACATATGTTTTCTTTCTTTAAAATTTTGGGAGGCACTTTCTTCTAACAGACCAAAATACGCCCAAAATCTAGTGTGTGGCACTGATCTATGCACCAGCCTGATCATATTTGATCATATTCTGTTTTTTATGTTTTGTTTTTGTTTGTTTTTATCTTTTTCTTTCTTTTTTCTTTTTTCTTTCTTTCCCTTTCTTTCCCCCTGGTTTCAGGTCTCTTCTGATTTGTTTAGTGTATATTTTTCTGGGGTCATGGTTACCCTTTTAGCATTTTGTTCTCTCATTCATCTATTCTCCTCTGGACAAAATGACAAGATGGAAAAAATCACCTCCAAAAAAAGAACAAGAGGCAGTACCGACTGCCAGGGACCTAATTAATATGGACATTAGTAAGATGTTGGAATTAGAGTTCAGAATGACGATTTTAAAGATACTAGCTGGGCTTCCAAAAAAGCATGGAAGATATTAGAGAAACCCTTTCTGCAGAAATAAAAGAACTAAAATCTAACCAAGTTGAAATCAAAAAGGCTATTAATGAGGTGTAATAAAAAATGGAGGCTCTAACTGCTAGGATAACTGAGGCAGAAAAGAATTAGTGATAGAGAAGACCAAATGATGGAAAATCAAGAAGCTGAGAAAAAGAGAGATACACAACTACTGGATCACGAGGGCAGAATTCGAGAGGTAAGTGATACCATAAGATGAAACAATATTAGAATAATTGGGGTCCCAGAAGAAGAAGAAAGAGAGGGGCAAAAGGTATACTGGAGCAAATTATAGCAGAGAACTTGCCTAATGTGGGGAAGGAAACAGGCATCAAAATCCAGGAGGCACAGAGAACCCCCCTCAAAAACAATAAAAATAGATCAACACCCCAGATTATAATAGTAAAACTTACGAGTCTCAGAGAAAAAGAAAAAATCCTGAAAGCAGCTCAGGAGAAGAGATCTGTAACCTACAATGATAGAAACATTAGATTGGCAACAGACCTATCCACAGAGACCTGGCAGGCCAGAAAGGACTGGCATGATATATTCGGAGCACTAAACAAGAAAAATATACAGCCAAGAATACTATATCCAGCTAGGCTGTCATTGAAAATAGAAGGAGAGATAAAAAGCTTCCAGGACAAACAAAAACTAAAGGAATTTGCAAACACAAAACCAGCCCTCCAAGAAATACTGAAAGGGGTCCTCTAAGCAAAGAGAGAGCCTAAAAGCAACATAGACCAGAAAGGAACACAAACAATATATAGTAACAGTCACCTTACAGGCAATACAATGGCACTAAATTCATATCTTTCAATAGTTACCCTGAATGTAAACGGGCTAAATGCCCCAATCAAAAGACACAGGCTATCAGACTGGATAAAAAAACAAGACCCATCAATATGCTGTCTGCAAGAGACTCATTTTAGACCCAAAGACACACCCAGATTGAGAGTGAGGGGGTGGAAAACCATTTACCATGCTCATGGACACCAAAAGAAAGCTGGGGTGGCAATCCTTATATCAGACAAATTAGATTTTAAACCAAAAACTACAATAAGAGATGAGGAAGGACACTGTATCCTACTTAAAGGGTCTATCCAACAAGAAGATCTAACAATTGTAAATATCTATACCCTGAACATGGGAGCAGCCAATTATACAAGCCAATTAATAACAAAAGCAAAGAAACACATTGACAGCAATACAATAATAGTGGGGGACTTTAACACCCCTCTCACTGAAGTGGACAGATCATCTAAGCAAAAGATCAACAAGGAAATAAAGACTTTAAATGACACACTGGACCAAATGGACTTCACAGATATATTCAGAACATTCCATCCCAAAGCAACAAAAGACACATTTTTCTCTAGTGCCCATGGAACATTCTCCAGAACTGATCACATCCGAGGTCACAAATCAGGTCTCAACCAGTACCAAAAGACTGGGATCATTCCCTGCATATTTTCAGACCACAATGCTTTGAAACTAGAATCAATCACAAGAGGAAAGTTGGAAAGAACTCGAATACATGGAGGCTAAAGAGCATCCTACAAAAGAATGAATGGGACAGCCAGGAAATGAAAGAAGAATTTAAAAAATTCATGGAAACCAATGAAAATGAAAATACAACTGTTCAAAATCTTTGGGATGCAGCCAAGGCAGTCCTAAGAGGAAAAGTATACAGCACTACAAGCCTTTCTCAAGAAACAAGGTCTCAAATACACAACCTAACCCTACACCTAAAGGAGCTGGAGAAAGAACAGCAAATAAAGCCTAAACCCAGCAGGAGGAGAGAAATAATAAAGATCAGAGCAGAAATCAATGAAATAGAAACCAAAAGAACAGTAGAACAGATCAACGAAACTAGGAATTGGTTCTTTGAAAGAATTAACAAGATTGATAAACCCCTGGCCAGACTCACCAAAAAGAAAAGAGAAATGACCCAAATCAACAAAATCATAAATGAAAGAGGAGAGATCAGAACTAACACCAAAGAAATACAAACAATTATAAGAACATATTATGAGCAATTATATGCCAGCAAATTAGATGATCTGGAAGAAATGGATGCATTCCTAGATGTATAAACTACCAAAACTGAAGCGGGAAGAAATAGAAAACCTGAACAGACCTATAACCACTAGGGAAATTGAGGCAGTCAATTTCAGAAACTCTTCCAAAAAACAGAAACAGAAGGAAGACTTCCAAACTTGTTTTATGAGGCCACCATTACCTTGATCCCAAAACCAAAGACCCCATCAAAAAGGAGAATTACAGACCAATATCCCTGATGAACATGGATGCAAAAATTCTCACCAAATACTAGCCAATAGGATCCAACAGTACATTAAAAGGATTATTCACACCACCAAGTGGGATTTATCCCTGGACTGTAAGGTTGGTTCAACATCCACAAATCAATGTAATACAATACATTAATAAAAGAAAGAACAAGAACCACATGATCCTCTCAATAGATGCAGAAAAAACATTTGACAAAGTACAGCATCCTTTCTTGATCAAAACTCTTCAGAGTATAAGGATAGAGGGTACATACCTCAATATCATAAAAGCCATCTATAAAAAACCCACAGCGAATATCATTTTCAATGGGGAAAAACTGAGAGCTTTCCCCCTAAGGTCAGGAACACAGCAGGGATGTCCACTATCGCCACTGCTATTCAACATAGTATTAGAAGTCCTAGCCTCAGCAATCAGACAACAAAAAGAAAACAAAGGCATCTGAATCGGCAAAAAAGTGAAACTCTCACTCTTTGCAGATGATATGATACTTTCTGTGGAAAACCCAAAAGACTCCACCCCAAAACTGCTAGAACTCATACAGGAATTCAGTAAAGTGGCAGGATATAAAATCAATCCACAGAAATCAGTGGCATTCCTATACACCACCACCAAGACAGAAGAGAAATTAAGGAGTCGATCCCATTTACAATTGCACCCAAAACCATAAGATACCCAGGAATAAATCTAACCAAAGAGGCAAAGGATCTGTACTCAGAAAACTATAGAATACTCATGAAAGAAATTGAGGAATACACAAAGAAATGGAAAAACGTTCCATGCTCATGGACTGGAAGAACAAACATTGTGAAGATGTCAATGCTACCTAGAGCTATCTACACATTTAATGCAATCCCTATCAAAACACCATCCACTTTTTTCAAAGAAATGGAACAAAGAATCCTAAAATTTGTATGGAACCAGAAAAGACCCCAAATAGCCAGAAGAATGTTGAAAAAGAAAAGCAAAGCTGGTGGCATCACAATTCCGGACTTCAAGCTCTATTACAAAGCTGTCATCATCAAGACAGTATGGTACTGGCACAAAAACAGACGCACAGATCAGTGGAACAGAACAGAGAGCCCAGAAATGGACCCTCAACACTATGGTCAACTCATCTTTGACAAAGCAGGAAAGAATGTCCAATGGAAAAAAGACAGTCTCTTCAACAAATGGTGTTGGGAAAATTGGACAGCCACATGCACAAGAACGAAACTGGACCATTTCCTTACACCACACACAAAAATAGACTCCAAATGGTTGAAAGACCTAAATGTGCGACTGGAGCCCACCAAAATCCTAAAGGAGAACACAGGCAGCAACCTCTTCGACCTCAGCCGCAGCAACTTCTTCCTAGAAACGTCGCCAAAAGCAAGGGAAGCAAGGGCAGAAATGAACTTTTGGGACTTCATCAAGATAAAAAGCTTTTGCAGAGCAAAAAGAAACAGTCAACAAAACCAAAAGACAACCCCAACAGAATGGGAGAAGATATTTGCAAATGACCTAACAGATAAAGGGCTAGTATCTGAAATCTCTAAAGAACTTATTAAACTCAACACTCAAGGAACAAATGATCCAATCAAGAATTGGGCAGAAGACATGAACAGACTTTTTCCAAGGAAGACATCCAAATGGCCAACAGACACATGAAAAAGTGCTCAACATCGCTCGGCATCAGGGAAATCCAAATCAAAACCTCAATGAGATACCACCGCACACCAGTCAGAATGGCTAAAATTAACAAGTCAGGAAACGACAGTTGGCGGGGATGCGGAGAAAGGGAAACCTCCTACACTGTTGGTGGGAATGCAAGCTGGTGCAGCCACTCTGGAAAACAGTATGGAGGTTCCTCCAAAACTTGAAAATAGAGCTACCATACGATCCAGCATTTGTACTACTGGGTATTTATCCCAAAGATACAAATGTAGGGATCCGAAGGGGTACGTGCACCCCAATGTTTATAGCAGCAATGACCACAATAGCCAAACCGTGGAAAGAGCCAAGATGTCCGTCGAAGGTTGAATGGATAAAGAAGATGTGCTGTATATATATACAATGGAATATTATGCAGCCATCAAAAGGAATGAGATCTTGCCATTTGCAACGACGTGGCTGGAACTGGAGGGTGTTATGCTTTGCGAAATAAGTCAATGAGAGAAAGACGTATTTTATGACCTCACTGATATCAGGAATTCTTAATATCAGGAAATAAACTGAGGGTTGCTGGAGTGGTGGGGGGTGGGAGGCATGGGGTACCTGGGTGATAGACATCGGGGAGGGTATGTCCTGTGGGGAGTGCTCTGAATTGTGTACGACTGTTGAATCACAGACCTGTACCTCTGAAACAAATAATACATTATATGTTAAAAAAAAAAAAAAAGAAGATAGCAGGAAGGGAAAAATGAAGGGGGGGGAATCGGGAGGGGGAGACGAACCATGAGAGAGTATGGATTCTGAGAAACCAACAGCGGGTTGTAGAGGGGAGGGGGGTAGGGGGATGGGTTAGCCTGGTCATGGGTATTAAAGAGGGCACGTACTGAATGGAACACTGGGTGTATACGCAAACAATGACTCATGGAACACATCAAAAACTAATGATGTTTACGTATGGTGATTAATGTAACATAAAAAAAAAACATATAAAGATTCCTAAAACTCAACAACTAAAAACAATCCAATTAAAAAATGGGCAAAGGACTTGAACAGAGAGTAATTTTCTATTTATTTTACCAAAACCTAAGAAAAAAAAAAAACCTCAATAAAAGGAAACAAACAACCGAATTAAAATGGGCAAAAGATTTAAATACATTTTACCAAAGAAGATCTGTGGATGAGAGGCTCACAGATACTGAGTATCATTAGTCTTTAGAGAACTGCAAAATAAAACCACAATGACAACACACTACACACCTATTAGAATGGCTAAAATTGGGAGGTAAAAAAAACCCTGATAATTTCAAATGTTGATAAGGATACAAAAGCAACAAAACTCTTACATACTGCTAGTGGAGATACAAAATGGTAAGGACAGTTTGGCGGTTCCCTATAAAGTTAAACATTCACTTACCAGAAGACCCAGACCAAGTCCATTCCTAAGTATTTACGCAGGAGAAATGAAAAGTATGTTCATACAAAAACCCATACACGAGAGAATTATTTAAATCACCAAAAACTGCAAACAACCCAAATTATTCTACATTCATATAGTGGAATGATACTCAAGCAGTAAGAAGAACTAAAAATAACAGCAACAAGAGAAACTATTGATACAAGCAACATCATGGAGAAATCTCAAATGCATTAGGCTGAGAGTCTAAGAGGCCAGTTTTAAAAGACCATATATTGCATATACATACGTACTGTATGAGTTCACTTACATGACTGTGTGAAAGGTTAAAGTATAGAACAGAAAACACATCAGTGGCTGCCAGGTGCTAGAGTTAGGGAACAAAGTTGACTACAAATGGGTACAAGAGAAAGTTTCAGGTAATGGGATAATTCTATATTTTGGTTGTGCTGATGGTTACATGACTATATGAATTTGTCAAACTCAGAACTGTATTCTAAGGATAAATTTTACTATATGCAAATTATACCAGTAAATGCAATAAAGGTATTAAGAAAATAAATGTAATGTGGTAAAATAAATAATACCAAATTATATCACAACCAATTAAACAATTATTAAGGTATACAGTTATTTTACAACATGTTTAATCTGATTTAAATACTCTGCTATCTATTACATTTCAGAATTGACCGTATTTTAGCCTTAAAAATTAAAAGTTAAGGTCATTATTACTGAACAATTTCTTTTACCATTTAGGGAGAATAAAAAAAGTCAAGTATATCTTATCTGAAATCACTGTTTTGGTTTTTTTAAGATTTTATTCATTTGAGAGAGAGACTCTGTAAGCAAGAGAGCACAAGCCAGCGGGGCGGGGGGGAGGTTGGAGAGGCAGAGGGAGAAACAGACTCCCCACTGAGCAGGGAGCCAGCCAAACTCGGGTCTTGATCCCCGGACCCTGGGATCATGACCTGAGCCAAAGGCAAGATGCTTAACCAACTGAGCCACCCAGGTGTCCCTGAAATCACTGTTTTTTAATAATTAATTTACCCATTATCTACTACATACAGATTCAAACATTCACAAGATAATCACGGGCAGAGTTCAGGAACATCATTTACCTACACCTTGCCACTTTCCTAGTAATGGACACAGCTGGTAGAAACAGTACTGTGAAGTGTTTAAATATTCTCTAATCTCAGGGTGCCTGGGTAGCTCAGTGAGTTAAAGCAATCACTTTGGCTCAGGTCATGATCTCAGGGTCATGGGATGGAGGCCCGTGTCAGGCTCTGTGCTGAGCATGGAGCCTGCTTAAGATTCTCTCTCTCCTTCTCCCTCTGCCCCTCCCCATTCATGCACACATTAGCACTCTCTCAAAAAAAAAAAAAAATTCTCTGATCTCCTTCTTTTCATTCTTTAAGGGGAAGAATAATCAGAAGAGTTAGCGCTCTTCAAAGGTGGAAAAAGGGAGAGTTACAGGAGGGGCTTATTACTTCACGTTAAACATAAACAAGCGCCATTAGCCCCATTTTAAACCTGTGAAAACCCAGGCTTTAGCAGGAGATTAGATCACTTGCCCATCTCTAAAGGAAAAGAGGCAGCACTAGGATTCAAATTCAGGATGGTCTCTCTTCAGACAGAGCTCTTAACTCTTACCCAGCTTACTGCTATGTGCTCTCTGTCCATCTGCAATTGCTTAAGCAACACCTTGGGTCTACATGTTTCAAATCAAGAATATCTTTTAAGATTTTATTGCTCATACAACCTGATTTGATTTTAAACCCCAAGCCTACAATAAGTGCACATATACTCAGAAAGGTTGAAGCAGTTTACAATTTATACCAACATACAATGTCTTTTATCTGATGGCTCAAATTTTTTTAAAAATAAATCACTTAATATCTTACTCAGGGATAAAAAAAAGGAAACATACAAATAACCACCAAAAGGATATATGAAAAAGTAATCATGTTCACTTTTAACCTTAATAAAGAATTTATTGCAACTCTAAATTTTAAACAAAGGAATATAGAAAAGTTTTTCCCCTTTCTTCCGACTTCCTGACATCTGGCTTTTCTCTATTGTTCTCCAAAGCTGCCAGTATCCTGAGTTATACACAGATTATTTACTGCAACAGAAACTTACCCTGTGAAGCGTCACTGTGTGTTGTTCCCATATAGCTGTTTCCTCCATTGCTGTGTTCTGATAAAGGAAAAGAAAAACAAATCATTTATCTTTTAAGAAAATGTCTTTAATAAAGTGAGAACATCCAGCAATTTGCACACCGAAATACCAAAATAGATATATTAATATTAGATATTCTGAAAGGAGTTTAATAATTACGGAAGGTTTTTTATTGCTTTTGTTTTTGTTGTGAGACAGGAAACTACACACAGGAACTTCCTTTGTTTTTAACTTAATTTGGACAGATGCTGCTCTATATTCATTTCATGCCAGCTGAAATCAGTATTCAAGCTAATTCTGTAACTTTATACTTAACATCAGATAGAAAAGAATAAAAGTTGGAATAGTACTATTTTAAAGTATCTGATGACAAACAAAACATTTTAAAAAGTATTCCTTACATTGTGCAAAGGAAGGAAAAGTCAAATACCTCTGAACTCAGTAATTATAAATATACATGTTACAGGAAACCAGATAAGACCATTAGATAGATTTGAACATTGGTTGCTTTAAAATCACAGTTAAACGCTACTGTTCCACCTAGTTTCAGTTTTGCTACAGAATTACCTTCTCAAGCTTTGTTTATAACCCTAAGGAAAAAAAGTTTTTTCTAGTATATGTATCGTGCACATACATGCATGCACATATAGGCATAACAAAAAAAAGCAAAACGAATAACTACAAAATACCCCAAGAGTAACCATAAAATTAAAACAACACCAGCTCCAATTCAGGTACTACTCAAACCATAATATAGTTCAGGTTCACCTCCTGTTAAGAACCTCTTACAGGGAAATAAGTTACTATCCAAGGCATTAGCACTAAAGAATTTTTAAAAAATTTCTTAGAAACTGGGTTAATTGCTCTTAAAGGCTTAAGTAATTGAGTCTCATTTCATGGAACTGGGTTACTAAAAATATACTATATTTACAAAAAAAAAAAAAAAAGGCCTTTCCAGAATTAACAAAAGGCAGGATGGAAGGGGAAAATGCTGAGCATGACATTTCAGAACATCACGGGTTACCCACTGTTATAAATGCTGATTTCACAAGTGAGATCCGTTTTCTATTACACTGCTGTCATTAGCATCATGAGACTATGCCCATCAAGGTGCCATGGACCCATTTCTCCTTTCTCATAGCATCTTTAATCGAGGTTAATGCCACTTTAGAAAATGAATCCCTGTATTATAGAAAGCCTGGTTCCCTAAATTCAAAGCAACCAGATTAACTTTCCTGCCAGATGAATGAGAGAGGGAGAGAAAGGATCTCTCTGTTCACTCCCATAGATAAGAACTACCAACCTTACCAGAGTTTTGTTTCAATCTTCCAATCAAATGCAGCAAAAGCTCCCTTTAATGAGACCTCTGCGGTTCTGTTTTTTCACAAAAATTGACCAGGATTTAATGTAGTAAAAAAAAAATTCCCCCATCAATGTGAAGCAACGATGATATGAGTAATTCTGCTAAATATTGAGAGTCCTACTGAAATATACATGATAAAAATATCTGCAATAATTGCCAGTTTGTCCAATCTTAGCTGACTTATTAAAAATGAGAACTGCTTGCATAGCTCTAAGCTCATCTTTTCTTGATCCACTTCAACCAGTAGCATTGCTTCACTGCCTTTTTAATCTCTTCCCTATCAGCGTAAAGGGAAAGTGATCTGACACCAGGCAAGTACCTTGATAACACCTTCTTTGGTATGAAGCAGTTTATCATCCTCCATATGATTTTAATGACCAGTTTTTCATTTTGTAAAAGAATATTAATCAAACAAGAAAATTCATTTAATGTTAAGGAGAGAAAACCAGGTTATGAAACAGCTTATACATTGTTATCCTAATTATGTTTAAACATGAGTAGTAAAAGGAAGGCTACAAGGACACAAAATGTTAAAAAGGATCATCTTCAAAGGGAAGTGATTATGAGTAACATTTTTTTCACTAGGTATTTTATCTTTTTGCTTTCCTTTCTTCATTCTTAATCAGAATAAACTACCAATATATTTTAAACCACATTCACCAAATCCCCTTTGAAACTTCAAATATCTATTATTCACTGTTTTAGGAAACCAAATAGTATTTAAGATTATGTTATTGTTGATTATAAAAAGTATTTATTCTACTGTTGGTAAGGGATCTAATACATTAAGGTCTTAATGTACAAGCTTCAAGAGAAGTGCAGGAAGAAAAATTTATTTTGTTTGGGTAAGGGAAAAACTAAAAATACTAAAACAACTGTTCTCGGCATTCCAATCAAAATTGATATGTTTCTTTGTTGGAGGAATTAGAAAAGTATGCGTCTCAACTAATTCAATGGTTTCCCAAGAAAGGGTAATATAATAGCTCATTTTTCTCTTAAAGCCAAACATAGCCTACATTAGCTTGATTTATCACAAGGGAGGCAGTACAAGAAGGCAATAGAGAATGAGACATTAAAAAGGCAGTTAGTTGTGCTGGCTCTTGACCAGCACATTAAACCAATTTAATCCATAATATTATGCCTTGCCAATCCTATCACTTAAACCACAAAACAAAACAAAAAACTGTAGTCCCAGTTTAAATCATGAAGCATGTCCTCCCTCTCTACTCTCTAGCCTTCGGTTACTTCAGTGGCAAAAGCAGCAAAATTCTACCCACAGCTGTTTGTATAATAACTATGCAGACCTTATGAGGAGTTCTGAATGAACAGAGAAGTGAACAGATGAAGAAACAGATTTGTGATAATGCAAATACAGTAAAATATAATGGTAGACTCTTATTTGTCAATATTCAAGTCTCCATTGTAAAATTCTGTCAACTTTGCTATGTTCTAAAATAATCACTAATAAATTTTAAAAAAACTTAAAAAAAAGAAAATGATCATAATAAACTGGGGAGGGGGTTCTTACAATAAATCACTCAGAAATTGAAGGCTAATACTGATATAAAAGTTTTTATACTAATAAATCAAACACTATTTTCATAAGCACTACAAAAAGAAAAAATGTTCATTAATGACTGAAAATTTTTATACTTTAGAAAAGGGGGAGCAGAGGGTTTCCTTTGGAAAATACCTAATACCTTATGTTTTCACTATGACCCCTTTTATAGTGTTTTATCAAGTTCATCTATCACCTATTCAAATAAATGACTGCTAAAACTCAACATCCTTATTGTAAAGGATGTAAAAAAAAAAAATCCTTGCTTCTCGTTTCTTATTAAAAAGAAAAACAAAGCATAATTGCATAACTTGGACAAGGATCTTCTGGGTAAATCTATAGTCTCATTCCCAAAGCATTTAAGTTTCTGGGAGACCCAGGAAAAGTGTTAACTCCTTTAAGCATGATTCCAGCACTATTATTCTCTAGTAACCTGGAAAGATGCTGTTAAAAACAGAAAATGAGGGGCGCCTGGGTGGCTCAGTCGCTAAGCGTCTGCCTTCGGCTCAGGTCATGATCCCCGGAGTCCTGGGATCGAGCCCCGCATCGGGCTCTCTGCTCAGTGGGAAGCCTGCTTCTCCCTCTCCCACTCCCTTGCTTGTGTTCCCTCTCTCACTGTCTTTCTCTCTGTCAAATAAATAAACAAAAACAGAAAATGAACTAAACCAGAAGTATTGAGATCAGAGTCCAAATGTGTCATACTAGATAGGTGACCTTCTTTTTCCTTACCTGTAAAATTAAAGAACTGGATGAAATTATCTCAAGTAAAAAGTCCTTTCTGGCTCCAAGATTCTGTTAGACTTTAATTCTAATTCTAGTCCAATTCCAATTTCAAACAGGCTGCATATTCAATAATTAGTGAGGTACTGCAGGCATGAAGAGTGACTGCAATTCATGACTACTGGATTCTGAGTTCTACATACATTCTAAGTCAGCATCAACTGACTAGAATCACAATTTCTGAAGAAGCAAAAAGCTGCATTTCAGAATCTGCTAAGAGTTTGTTTGGTTTCTTTGTTCTAAGCTCCAGCTGGCGAAGGCACTACTCAGATCACCAACTCAGAAGGGATTCCTGCCAAAACTTCAGATCCCCATTCTAAGCAGTTCTGCTGTCCTTTAAGGGCTGATTACAGATCAAATGCGGAAAAGGCAGCAGGACACAAGAACTGACAAAACAAGATGAACCTGTAATTGGAATAAAACCAAATCCAAAATAGAATAAAATAAGGCAACTGTTCTACAAATAAAAGAAAATCTTAGCTCCTAAACATTATCTAGATATAGATCAAAATTTATAGTCAGTTAAGTTTTACCATCTTACGGCTGTTATTTTAAAAGCAACCCTTCATTTATTCACTCACTCATTCAACAAACATTTACCAGATATGCTAAGCTTTGTGGATGCCAAAAATAGATACCTCTTTCTCCCTAAAGGGCTTAAGGAGAAAGTTTATAATACTACATAAATGGTGTAGAAGGAGGATTCTGCCTGTTAAAGATCAGAGACAGAGTCCCAGAGAACCAATATTCAAGTTCAAGCTTGGAGAATGACCAGTTAAAAAAACTGGGGAGAGATGTTTCAAAGGAAACATCACATCAGCAAGGTTGCTGATGCTGCACATAAAGCTGGCTTTGAGATGGCTGAGTCGTACAATCTGTGGAAGAGGAAAGGGTAAAAAGAGAAGCTGCAAAAGTGCCACTACAACAGGCCTCATAATATAATGCTAAGGACTTGAAACTCAATGGGAAAACACGAAGGAATTTCAGGCAATCACGTGACATAGCCCGACCTCATTCTGAAGGCTGTTACCGGGAAGATGGATCTAAGGCAGGGAGACCAGTTAGAAAGTTGTGAAAATAAGTTAAAGATGGCGATAGGTTTCTGAATTGGGTAGCTGAGTAAAAAGCAGGAAAAAGAAAAGATTACAAATTCACTTTTAGACATCCTAAATTGAAGGTGCCTGTGGAACTATCAAAGCAGAGACACAGGCAGTAGAGAGCTGGATATACAGGGCTGAAGACCAAGACTGAGATCTGGAGTAGATAAAGATCTAGAAGTAATCAACAAAGTAGTATTGAACCCAAGAGAAAAGATCCAATTACCCAAGGACTAAGATGACCCTGTTAACTACAAATATTTTAGGGGGGAAAAGGAAGAACCAAAGAACTTGAAAAGAACAGCCAGTGAGGATACAGGAAAATCAATGAGCTAATACAAAATACTTGTTCAGAGAATACCAAAATAAAATATAAAAATGGAAGATATCACAAAAGAATAAAATTTCCATATGCTTTTTAAATTGTTGGACCTTTAAATATTAAATATATACCTAGACTGGTTTAGTCAGTACTATCTCTTCAATGAGGCAGCATGCTGAACACCTGGTAACTTGCTGTCCTCCATTAGGAAAATCAAGTGGCGCTCTCTCTCTGGGGTCCTTAGGTGGGCAGAGCTACTACACTGAATTATTTCTGAATTCTCTGCTCTCCAAAGTGTTTTTGTTTTGTTTTCAGCTATTTTCCACGCAAAATAAAATGCAAGATTATCTACTGAGATCAGGTTGAGCCAGGAACTTAAAAAGTACAACCCAAGTTTAGTGAATAAAACAGATGACCCTGCCCTCCTTGACTTTTCAAGTATTTAATTTCAATTGTGATCACTGCTATACAAATCAAGTACAAAGAAAAAGACTAGAGTACGTGTTAAAAGGCAGGGAAAATACATATTTGGATTGATCCAAAGGGTTGTCAAGTAAACAATCAAAATGGACATGTCCAAGATAAATCTAAAGTCAAATGAAGAGAGGTCTTGGGAGACACTCAGGGATTCAACAAACTTCTCAAATATAAGTTAAGAACTCACTAAGCTTAAGAATTCAAATAATGATCAAAATAAGAGTGTAGCAACTACAGGATGACAGTCTCAATACAAAGTAAGTAAAGTTAGTATCTAAGACCCCACTATACTCAACATGAGTTAAATTTTCAACTACTTTATTCTGTCAACTCCTTGGTTGGCAATTTAGGAGACAAATGATGATAAATATGATTAGAAAACATTAAAATAAAAGTTTACAAATAAATCACTGTATTTGTCACTGCCCTTAGATCAACATGAAAAGATATCAGCTTAACTAAGTTACCATTATACATACATTAAACATTGAGAAATTCTCATCAGGAATGGTTATATAGACACTATAGAAAACTTTTGAGTGCTTTCCAGTTATCAAAAATCAAACTGCATTTAGGTTGACTCTTTTCTCTCTCTCTCTCCTTCTTTCTTTTTTAGATTGACATTTTGTAATGGCTTGAAGATGGATAAAGGACTTTTCAAATACTTTCCAGGTGGAAAGGGAAAAGGGATTGGGGTGGCAGGGATGACTGAGTGTATCTTTTTACGTAGCTCTGACTCTTAGAACCGCAATATTGTTTCACCATATATATCCTTCTCGTATCAAAAAAACAACCAAACCAAACCAAACATTAAAACAAAAGTATGGGGGTGGGGGAGAGTACCAAAAATGGAATGCAAACAGTAACAGATGAACCTAACTCTATTACAAATGAATAAGGCAGCGAAGAAAAGAACTTTAACTGTGGAAAAGAAAAAAGTAACTAATTGGGGAAAACAGTATCTTGACTGAATGCTGTAAGGCCAAAGACAAAAAGAACTATATAGAAATTCTGTAGCCTAGTTAGTAAGTCTTTCTCCTGGAGGTATGGGTATAAGTTTGAAACTATTTTGTATGTATACTAGAAGTGAACCAAGCAGTAAATATACTATAATGAGAGCTGGGTTTCTACTGTTGAGAGAAAAAAGTTATAAGAAAAGGAGGAAGGCTGGGGTGCCTGGGTGGCTCAGATGGTTAAGCGTCTGCCTCTGGCTCAGGTCATGATCCCAGGGTCCTGGGATGGAGCCCCGCATCGGGCTCCCAGCTAGGCGGGGAGCCTGCTTCTCCCTCTGCCTCTCTCTCTCTCTGACTCTCCTGAATAAATAAATAAAACATTATAAAAAAAAGAAAAGAAAAGGAGGAAGGCTAAAATGAACTCCATTAGACTGGAATCTAAGCATAACCCATTGTTTTAGACATACATACAGATACAGAAAGAATCGTACATATGCACAGATTATTATACATATGTCTATTTTTTAGTTCCCTCTGCTGAAAAAGCCTGGAAGCAAGCAAACAAACAAAAAACCCCAACTACAGTGAGCACAACCGTCATGGAAATCTAAATTTCTAAATACTATCCTCTAATAACACCAACCAGGATTCCTTGGAGAAGTGGTTGGCTTCAGAGTGAAAATATGTAAGATAAACCTGGAATATCATGTGATACCAGAAATTAAGGGACTGCTTGAAAAAACGGGGATGTCTGTTCAAAGAACACAGCAACCGACCTGAAGGAGTTCTAACAGCCAAAGTTGGAGTAACTTGAGCAACAAAGTAAATAATGATAGTATTAGATTTTAACCCATAGAATAAAATAGATATTCATGAGACCATACCAATATAATCAAATAAATAAATGGGAAATGAACAGCACTCCTTACTTACAATTAACAAACGTGGGAAGAAAAAGGGAAACAAAATTATCATCAGGCAAACCCCACAAATGAGATGGGGTTGCAGGTGAGATCCACCAATAGATCTCTTTCACCCACTAAAATTAGTGGGTGAAAGTTTAAGGAGTAACAAGATTAGCACATCCTCAAATTATCTCCTCCAAAATATTTATCAATTACAAAAATATAGTAACTTTACAGTGGAGAAATGCCACCTTAAACAAGTGATGAAGGTAAACACCAATAATACAAATCAATATCATGAACCCCTTGATATGATGCATCAAGCACACATTATGATTTTTATAGTTTTTGCCAAAAATGTATCATCTCATTCTAATCATAAGAAAGTATCAGACAAAGTAAACTGAGGGGCATTCTACAAAACAACAGATCAATTCTCTTCAAAAATATAAAGGTCATAAAATACAAAGGGAAGACTGAGAGTCTTGTTACAGATTCAAAGACTCAACGGGAAGTAACAACCAAATGCAGTGTAGAATCCTGAAGTAGAAAAAGGAAAACTGGCAATATTTGAATACAGTCTGTAGTTAATATTATTTTATCAATGTTAATTTCTTATCCTTGATAATTGTTCTATGGCCATATAAAATGTTAAGGGGAGTGTAATGAGGGATATAAGGAAACTAATATTTTTAAAACCCTTCTCTAAGTTCAAAATAAAGAAGCTTTAAAAAATCTTTTCAATTTTTAAATAAGATACATGAAAAACCATGATAAACAAAGCACTCAATGGAAAACAGACCAAATATGCAGACTCAACAGGTCACATTTCTTTAAAATCAGCCTTCTTAGTTCACCTTAAACCCTAAAACTATTTTTTTTAAAGATTTATTTATTTGAGAGAGAAAGAGTGAGAGAGTCTGCATGTGGGCACAGGGTGAGGGGGGGCGCTGGGGAGGGCAGAGGGAGAAAATCTTCAAGCAGATTCCCCACTGAGCACAGAGCCCCACGGTGGGCTGCATCTCACCACCCATGAGATCATGACCTGAACTGAAACCAAGAGTTGGACGCTTAACTGACTGGACCACCCAGGCACCCCCCTAAAACTATTTTAAGTGAATCACACCCTAAAACTATTTTAAACGAATCACAAAATGTGTTAAGGCACAAAAGGTGACAAGCTGTGTTTCAACTGGTAAGCCTCCCTTAGACACACTGTTCAGGGAGCTCCCTCCTGCTTCTAAGATCAGGCATCTTGAGGCTGAATATCTTACCAGTAAGGTGGCAACAGTAAAAAAAAAAAAAAAAAAAAAAAAAGGGTGGCAACAGTAATTGCTCAATATTCAATAGGAAGAGAGTAAATATACCAGTTTTAATGCAAGCCGTGTAGGTAAAACTTTATGACTTTTCCCAAATACAACAAAGAGCAACACCATTAATTTTCATGTAAAACTGGGTTTTTTAAGTAATGCTAATTGCAGATACATAAGTTTAATAAACTTGATCTGTTGTTAAAAAATAAAAAATAACCTGCTAATATCTATATATCCAACAGTGTTCATATCCAGAACACACAGAGAATTGCTTTCAATAAAAGACAGTCTAAGAGAACAGATGCGCTAAGGGCTCGAGGAAGAAACTTCACAAAAGATATCAAAATGGCCAATAAGCATGTGGGAAAAGTGCTATATTTCATTAATGAACAGGGGAATACAAATTAAAAACACAACGAAATGCTACTAGTCATTCACACAATGAGCTAATATGAGAAAGAAAATATGAAGTGTTAGTGAACAATCTAATCAGAACTCACTACTAGTGGGAGTGTAAACTGGTATAACCGCTTTGAAATCTGCCAATATGCATAACACTATGATCACTGAACAAAAGTGTGTACGTTCACTTTAAGAATATTCACAAAAGCACTATTCTGAATAATCAAAAGCCAAAAACAACCTAAGGCCCATCAGCAATAAAATAGAAAACCATTACAACATTCACTCAATGCAATATTATACAGCCATGAAATGAAGTACAACTACACAAACCATAATATGGAGGAATCTCACAATGTTCAAGTTGAACAAAAAAAGCCAGACATTAAGAACACATACTATATGTTTCCATTTGAGTGTAATAACAGGCTAAAAACAAAAAACAAAAAACCTACCAGGGGGGAACTAGCCCTACCAGTTAAAGGCTTCTTAATTAAGACATACTATAAGGATTCTATAATGAGAAGTGTGGTACTGGTACATGATTAGAGAAATAGACCAGTGGAATAGAATGGAAAATCCAGAAACAGACTACCAAAATAAATAGCAAATTAGGATATGAGAAAGGTAACATCTCTAACTGCTGGTGTAAAGGATGTACTTGTTAATCAAATGGTGCTGGAACAACTAGTCAGTCACATGGAAAAAAACATAAAATTAGATCTATATTTCACCAGAATAAACTCCAAAAGAATTACAGATCTAAATGTAAAAAATAAAACCATATAAATACTAGAAGAAAACTCAAGTGAATTCCTCTTTGAAGATTTTTTTTTTTTTGACGAGAGAGAGAGAGAGAGAGAGAGAGAGGGAATGCGCAGCAGCAGGAGCAGATTCCCCATGGAGCAGGGAACCCAATGTGGGACTCAATCCCAGGACTCCAGGATCATGACCTGAGCTGAAGGCAGATGCTTAACCAACTGAGCCACCCAGGCTCTAAAGATTTTATTTTTAAGCAATCTCCACACCCATCGTGGGACTCCGAACTCACAACCCCGAGATCAGGGGTTGTATACTCCACCAGCCATGTGCCCCGGGGAAACCTTATAGGTTACAACCACACAGGACCACCTTATTTGAATCCTGATTTTTAAAAAATACATTTAGAAAGTGAAGTTCATACTTATGACAACTGGAAACTTTACACTGACTGAACACTGAATTCTGGATTTAGAATTTATTTTTAAAGTGTGATAATGGTCATATTGTTCTTTTTTAAAAGAATTCTTATCTTTTAGAGCTATATTCTCAAATATTGACAGATAAAAAAGACTGATATTGGGCGCCTGGGTGGCCTCAGTTGATTAAGCGACTGCCTTCAGCTCGGGTCATGATCCCGGAGTCCCGGGATCGAGTCCCGCATCAGGCTCCCTGCTCAGCAAGGAGCCTGCTTCTCCCTCTGACCCTCCCCCCGTCTCATGTACTCTCTCTCTTTCTCACTCTCTCAAATAAATAAATTTAAAAAAAAAGCCCGATATTTCCTTCAAAATAATGGGGGAACGAAGATATAATGCACTGGAAGTACAGATGAAACTGGCCATAATTGTTAACTGTACCTGGTGATGGTAAAGTGGGGATTTTTTCTACTCTGCTTCACTTTTGTATGGATATGAAATTCTTCCACTTTAAAAAAAGGGAGATAAATTGAAGGGACTAGAAAATTTTTTCAAAGTTTTTATTTAAATTCCAATATAGTTAACATACTATGTAATATTAGATTCAGGTGGGGGCGCCTGGGTGGCTCAGTCTGCCTTTGACACAGGTCATGATCTCGGGGTCCGGGATTGGGCCCCGCATCGGGCTCCCTGCTCAGCAGGGAGTCTGTTTCCCCTTCTCCCTCTGCCCCTCCCCCCGCTCATGCGCACTCATTCTCTCTCCCTCTCAAATGAATAAAATCTTTAAAAAAAGTCAAAATAGTTATTAAAAAATATTAGTTTCAGGTGTCAATATGGTGATTCAACACTTCCATACAACACCCGGTGCTCATCACAACAAGTGTGCTCCTTACTCCCCCTCCCCATCACTTATTTCACCCACCCCCATCCCACAACCAACAGTTTGTTCTCTATACTTAAGAGTCTATTTCTTGGTTTCTCTCGCTCTCTTCACCCTCCTACCCTTTGCTTGTTTTGTTTCTTAAATTCCACATGAGTGAAATCATGTATTTGTCTTTCTCTGACTGGTTTATTTCGCTTCATTACACTCTGTAGCTCCATCCATATCCTTGCAGATGACATTTAGTTCTTTTGATTGCTGAGTAATAGTCCATTGTATATATATACCACATCTTTATCCATTCATCAGATGATAGACACTTGGATTGTTTCCATAATTTGGCTATTACTGATAATGCTGCTATAAACATTAAGGTGCACATATTCCCAAAACTTAATATTTTTGTATCCTTTGGGTAAATACCTAGTAGTGTAATTGCTGGATCTTAGGGTAGTTCTATTTTCCACTTTCTGTGTTTTCCAGAGTGGCTGCACCAGTTTGCATTCCCAGCAACAGTACAAGAGGGTTCTCCTTTCTTCACATTCCTGCCAACACCTGTTGTTTCTTGTGTTCTTGATTTTAGCCATTCTGACAGGTGTGAGGTAGTATCTCACTGTAGTTTTGATTTGCTTTTTCCCTGATGATTAGTGATGTTAAGCAACTTTTCATGTGTCTTTTGGCCAGCTGTAGGTCTTCCTTGTGTTTTTTTAAGCTTTTATTTAAATTCCAGCTAGTTAACATACAGTGTTATATCAGTTTCAGGTATACAATATAGTGATCAACACTTCCATACAACACTTGGTGCTCATCCAACCAGCGCACTCCTTAATGAGGGGACCAGAAATTAATTACTGATCTAGGGAAGACCCAAAGAAAAGCAGCAAGTAAATTTTCCATGGGATGGCTACTTCAGCAGCCTCCTCCCCTCAGAAAAGAAAAATGCAGCTGGATCTGGAGATGTGCTAGTACCTTTTAGGAGTCTCTAGGCTGACTTTAATCTGGTCTATTACTGGTAAGTGAGTAACATATTATTTAAAAGGCCACTCTAAGTCTAGGTAGGACATCAGCTATTAACCAAATAACCAGCAGAAAATAAGTAGAAGTTGCCCTAGTATTACAAAGAGAAAGTATACAGAGCTTAAAGGAGAGTTCTGACCTAACTTGGGGGCTCAGGACATGGTTCTTGAGGAACAGGTGCTTGGTGAACGAGGGATGAAGGTAGAGAAGCTTTCCAGGTAAAGAGTATGTGCAAGAGCCCTCGGGTTCTTTCTTTCCCTCATTCAAATAATATTTGAGAGTTTATTATATGTTAGACACTGTGTTAAGTTCTGTGACTAACAGGGCACAATCAGTACTGACCTTTGTTCTCATGGAGCTTACAATCCAGTGGGAAAAAAAATTCACAACGAAATATATAATCACAGGCTTATGTCTAAGTACTACAAAGGAAAGAGAAACAGTGCCATGAGAGGAACTCAGAGAAACTTGGCAGGAAGTGCAACATCTACTAAGAACCAAAAAGAGGACAGCATAGTTTAAGAACACAGAGCAAAGAGGAGAAAGATGCAAGATGAGGCCAGAGGAATAGGCAGAGGTCAAATAATCCGGAAGGAGCTTAATGACCACTGCATGGATTCTGGTCTTACTTCTAAAGGCAATAAGAAGTCTATGAGTTTTAGGAAGAGGTTGTGTTGGGGTGGGGAACTAATAAAACTTGGATTTTGAAAAGAGTGAGAAAGAAGGGATATATTATACTTAGGCAGCTATTACAGGAATCCAGAGAGACTATAATGTATGTATGTATGTATATGTATGCTGGGGGAGTGGAGGGGAGTTTTAGGGGTTGCTAAAAAGTACAGACAGAACAAGCGGAAAACTATAAAGTGCTCAAGAGTTAAAAACTGAACAGAATCTGCTAATCACTCACTATACCAATAGATATTCCAACTGTGCACTGGATTTGGAATGGTCTTTAATTTCTATTCTCTAATCCATCAGAATACAGATTGCATGTCTTACTTAATGCTATTTTAATAGATTTTTCAAAAGTATCTCAGAGCCCATGGACTTCTCTGAAACCACAGCACATCTTGCTGGACTGGGACTCCTAACTCATAGGCCAATCTCTGTCCAGTATCAAATAAATAAATATATACATACATAAATACACAAATTAAATGTTCATACATGGATGCACACATAGAAAACCCTAATTCCTGCATGCCTCTTCTCTAATATTAAGATGTGGGCACTTAAAATGTTTTTTAAAAGAGGTACAGCTTAACATAACAGCTTACTATGTGCTGGGCATTGTGCAGAGTGCACAACCACCCTGAGATGGGATAGGTACTGTCATCATTACCTGCATTTCATGGATGAGAAAACAGCTATCAAGCATGACTCAAGATTCAGATTCCATAGCCTAAACTCATACAGCAAAGCAACTAAACTTAGGGTTACTCAAGGATAACCTTTCCCATCCTTTACTTGCTCTCCCTCTGTGCAGGATCTGGCCGGCTGACAGTTCTCTCTCTCGAAACTTTTTTTTGCAGTGCCGCTACCCTCTAACCACATTCAAATTAAGAACTTCTATTAATAAAAAGGCCACTGAGAGAGAACCACCATGTTGGAAAATAGATCTAAAATATATGCAATCAACCAGCTTTTATCCAAAAAATACAAAGCAAATCAGTAAGAAAAAGTCCCACAGAAAAGTAGACAAAAAACTTGAATAGGCAGGCTATAAACATGAAAAGTTGCTCAATCTCATCTAGTCAAAGAAATGCAAATTAAAACTACAATGAGATTGTACTAAAGACCCACCAGAAGGGCTAAAATTAAAGCGTCTAATAACACCAAGTACTGGTGAAAACACAAAGCAAAAGAAACTCTCATTCACTGATGATGAAGAACGTAACTAGTACAACCTCTTTGGAAAACACATCATTCAATGACTATTTCAATTACTAAAATTGAAGATACACTAAATAATCCAGCAGCAATTCCATCCCTAAATACAAATCTTAGAGAACTGTGTGATCACCAAGAGAAATGTATTAAGTGTTTATGGAAGCATTACTCTTAATAGCCCAAATTAGGAAATAACCCAAATGTCCATCAACAGCACAATAAACAAACTGTGGTATATTCATGCAATAGAACACTATACAGCAACGAAGATGAATGAATTCATACAAAACAACATACGAATCTTAAAAACATAAAGTCAAAACAGTGACTGCCTTGGGGGAGTAAAGGTGTTATTTAGGAAGATCACCATATGGATCTTATGGTCAAGACAATGGCTACCTTACTAGGGTAATATTATTAGGAACAGGCAAGGCGGGAAGCTTCTGAAAAGCTGGCAATATTTTATTCTTTGACCTGGATGGTGTTTAAATGGGTGTTCATTTTACAATAATTTACTAATGTACATCTGCTTTATGTACTTTTATATAGATATTGTATTTCACAGTAAAAAGGCATAAAAAGTGACATCAGCTGACATTTAAGTCAAGATAATTTACATAAAAATCCAGATTTACAACCTGTTTTGAAAAACCGGAAGATCTGGCCTGCCTTGCCTTCCTCCATGCCAACAATCAGCTGGAGCCAAGCAATAGCTACCTCCTTCAGATCCACTTGCGCTCTCTTGACTGCCACAGTACCCTATGTCTCCCGGCTTTCATGATTCATGCTACCTATCTGGTCTAAAACTCACCTAACACCATTCCACACTCATCTCTGTGACACTCCTTTAGAACACACGAACGTATAAGCATGCGCATGTATGAATTATAAAGCATATGAGCAGGATAAGGCATCAAGCAACCTCACATTTAAAATAGAAGTAATAGTGGTACCTAACAGAGTTGTTAAGATTAAATGAAATAATGCACACAAAACATGTAACTTAGTATTTGTCACAGAATCAGTGCTCAATATTAGGGGGCTATTTATTATTGACATGCATTTCTCATATTGACAACACATGTAAATCTACTTGCATGGCCGCTGTCTTCTGATTATAGACAACACAGCAGAAAAATAAGGGTTGGTATAAATTTGTTTGATCAAATACTTCAACACGTATCACTGTTAAAACCAACAACCAGTACATAAATCTTCCAAAGTTCCTTTACAGGACACCATGGGAAAGATTTCCTACAATTATACTTTGAAAAGTAGGCCTGTTTTTACTTGTTTTGTCCAATGCATGTATTTCACCTGATCGTGCCTTTTACTGGCCTGATCAGAGTTACGTAAATGGGTACCTACTAAAATATACTTCAAGATGATGAATTTTAAGACCTTAGTCATAAAATACCCCCAAAACTAAACACTTTAGGTTTGACTTTTGACTTTTCAAGGTGAACATCATATGAACACCAAAAGAAACTTTCTATATTTCACATAACTGTTATACTCCAGTGACAGGCTAATCTAGGCTTATCCAATTCTTGCCCCAAAGACAGAGGAATACAGTATTTTTCTCCAAAAAAACCCTCACAAAAGTCTACTTCAAACTTTTTTTTTCTGAAGCTGATTTGGCAGTTAAGTCCTCATACAATGGATTACTATGAATTTAATCCACGAATACAATGAAAACTAATGAACTAGTTACCCACATCTCACAAAAGCAACGCTGAGCAAAAGAAGCCATGCACAACAGAAGCCACACTGGAAGATTCTGTTTGTGTAAAGCTCACAGGCAAAACTACAGTGTTCACAGAATGCATAACTAAGTGGTGAAATTATAAAGAAAAGCTAGAAAATGAGTACCGCAGAAGACAAGACAGTTGTAATCTTTGGGAGAAAGAGGCTATGATCCAGAAATGGCATGTTAGGAATTCTAGAACTTACAACACGTACAGTATTTTACTTGTTGCTCTCTGCTCACACAGTTAAAATGCTCCATAAGTAGGAGCTATGTTCACTGTTCTATCTCTCGCATCTAGAACAGGGCCTGGCACATGCTAGGTTCCCAATAAATATCTACTGAATGTAGAATAAAGTTTCAAAACTCTAATTGTTCCATATTTCACAGCTTGTCAGACTCTAAATATACCAGTAACAGCCAGCATATTATGCATTTTCCATGTCAGTATTCTCAAGGAGTTGTAAGTAAACTCTGACTATAATTCTTAACCTTTTTCTCCTTTTGGCATATTTTTTACCGAACACACGCATACAATACTTACAAGGATGTATCCAGATTTGATTAAAACATTTTAAAAAAATTAACAAAGAAAAATACTAAAATTCATGTGTTAACAGCAAGCCCAGGCTCTAGATATGGCTCTACTACCTTCCTCAACCAAAGAAAGCACACAGGATGCTGTGTTATTATAAGATGTCTGTGTGATCATATTTTTTTATGGGTAAACAATGTAAAACTAAATTACACATTTCATAACTGATTATTACAGTATAAGGCAGTTGGAAACTATAAGCTTCTAGAGGACAGGAATCCAAAACAAAATGTGTTCAATGAATATTTCTTGGGTTAACAACAATTACTGAAATCCTCCTGATTTTATAATTATGAACTGAAGTTGAGAGGTAATCGAATTAAGTTTAATTCAGTCTTCAGAAATTGTACAAACCCCAAAGATTACTAGTGATAATTCCAAAAGAGTGAAAATTCCTAAGATAACCAAGAAAAAATAATGAATTTTCACTCCTGGGGAATGTATACTATTTAAAAAAAACAATATTTCAGCAAATAAAAAAAAATTTTTTAATTAAAAGCAGCATATGCTAACCTTATGTTCCTAATTAGTACCCATATAAAGTAATATTAGCTCCTGTTTTCACATCCATTCTGGGCACAAAAAACTAGAATGATTGAGGTCATTCATCAGTCAACTCACTTCCCAGTATTTCACTTGCACGAAATAGGTTGTTCTGATATATACCTACAACGCAAACTAATACAAATTTATCTTCTGATCTATCCCAAAGTTAAGGGCCATCTGAGACTCAGTATTTAAGACTACATATATAACAGTCAGAGCTTTGTTATTAGGTCTCAAATGGTGTGTTTTATGGTACAAATTTTGGCAACATAGGTTTTCTCTTGTTCTAAAGCAGTGTTTCTGTGATATAGCTGATCACACAAGAGTCTTATTTTCATCCATTTTTAAGATATAAAAGGAAATTCCCTACTCATATACTCAAGTGCACTCTTCTCATTATTAAGAATTTATCTGTTTCAGAAGGAATGGAAATAAAGCACCTGGCTAACCCATAAAGGAGCAACCTGAAGCTACTCTTCTCTACAATAAATAAATTAAGGAGCATTCTAGGTCAGACATACCAAAAGGGCTGTATTTATTGCCATCTTATACTGGAAATACTGTTCTGAAACCTGCCAATTTTAGATGAAATTTAAAAAACTATAATAAATAAACCCTCAGTAAACTATTCTAATGTCTCTTTCTTCCTACCAGATTAAAAGTTGTTAAACTAAAAAGGTTTTTCAAAGACTGCCTTTCAAAATTCAGAGATGCAGAGCAAGTTCCAGTCAAGTATTTCAGAAATACCATAATAGTCATCAACTATCTCTTTAGTCTCATTTAACATTTGATCAGAAACTCTACCAATAAAAAATAACTGCTCATTCCACTAGCCTGTCTTCAGCCACCATGCTCAGTCAGTACTGGATACCAAGTGCATGTGTGCGTCCAGGCCTGCAAAGAGCTATGACTGAGCAGTCAGGGATGGGTAGTCCCATACACGAATTTACAGCTAGACTAATGGTCTTTCAGTAGACTGAATTTTTACCATGTCAGGATTGTGTCAAGAAACAGGATTACATTTCCAAATTTTCACCAAAATCATTTTCTAAGACCCTTTCCTTAGCAGCATGGTGATCTTATTTATACTTTTTTATTCTTAGAACTGTACAGAGTTTACATTTGGTCTCTAAATAGAAAAAAAGATTAAAGAGCAAGTAAAAGTCAAAGCCAGTGCATTGTTTCCAGGATTGAAAAAAATGAGTGACTCTACTGTAATCTTTTTCCTTCAAACAGGGAACAGTTCTAGCTATATAGCATTACAGCCCTCAAAGCCACAGATTGGTCTCAAACTCATTATTTGTTGGTTGTGGATGGCTGACCTCCTCTATCACTTACTGACAGTAATCAGTGAGCAGCATGAGTCTTTCTTTAAATATATATATATATATATATATATATATATATATATATATATATATACTTATTTATTTGCGGGGTGGGTAAAGAGAGAATCTCAGGTGGACTCCCTGCTGAGCTAGAGTCTGATGCAGGGCTCCATCTCACCACCCTGAGATGAGTCCTTCTTAAATGTAAAATAAAGGTTGTAAGATCCTAACATGAAAACATCAGTATCTTAAAAAAAAAATGGGGGAGGGTCTCTCCTAACAGTGGAGTGGAGTGTGTACCATTACACAACCTGAGAGAAAAGGCACAGTATGATTGGAAAAGTAGCTGTCTTACAGAGCTGTCCTAAAATGAACTTAAGAGTTGTAAATATAGTCAGGATGACCAACAAAGAACATAAATTACAGTTTTAACCATAAATGTCTAAAATGCTAACATAAATGAAAGCCTTTTGCCTTTAATATTATAAAAATATTTCTAGTGAAAAATAAGTAATATATAAACTTAGCACATCCAGAAAAATATTACTACAGTGAAGCTCATTAAAAGTTGGCAGACACAATCAACTGAATTCTCATAAGTCCAGTGAGTTTTTCCATTACTTTTAAAGCAATATGCAGCACATAAGCATTGATCAGTACGTACCAAAACTAAAACTACATTGTACCAGCCACTAAGGACACAATTCCTACCTGTAAAGACTAATTTTCTACAGTTCTTAACTTTCAAATGTTCAGCTATTAAGAAAAGTCCAGGGGTGCCTGGGTTGCTTAGTTCAGTGTCCAACTCTTGATTTCAGCTCAGGTTTCAATCTCAGGGTTGTGAGTTCAAGCCCTGAGTTCAAGTGCATGCCCAGCTTTTTAAAAAAATAATTAAGCAAATAAAAATAAATTTAAATTAAAGAAAAGTACATTGTGCCTCACTTGATATAATCAATTCCTAAGAAGTGATGTAAATTATTTTTATACTAAACTACAATTTTAGAGGTAACCACAGGAAAAAAAAGTACTGTCCCTGAAACATAATGGAAACATTTAATCAGTAAAACCTAACAAGCATTTAGGTAGTACAATCTTAAACTTTATTGCTTCCTCCAAAGTGAAAGAGCTTGAAAATCCAGAAGCCACTGCAACTTCCTTCAGCCACTTTCTGTGATTCAACCAATAGGAAATGTTCCTAATAATTATCCACACCATTTTCTTACATAATTAACTCCTTGGTTAAAAAGAGAACCACCCTCAAATTCCTGTTTTCAACTCTAGAATTTTATTATCAGGCACACTAGTAATTCTGTTTGCAATTCAGATGTATACCACACATATAAAAACCTTTTCCTTTATTTAACATCACATACAAAGAAGCCCTTTCCAGCTCAGGTGTATTTCTTAAAAAATATCCTGCACTTTCTTCTAGTATTTTATGATCCATATTATTTGCTCTTATTCAAACATTTCATTTTTTTTTTTGCCTATGGTTTAAAGCAGAAAACTACCATAAAAAGGGGGGGGGGGAGATAACCACCAGTCCCAGCACTATTCAATGAATAAATAACCCATTCCTTTCCCCAGTAATCCACATTATTTTTATCATATATTCCTAATTTTCCCTCTTGCTGGCTAAGTGAATTTGGGCAAATTATTTTATCTGTGTTTCAATTTCCTCATCCATAAAGTGGGGATAACAGTAATGCTCACTTCATAGGGTTACTATAAGAATTAAATCCCTTAATTCATGTTAAGCACTTAGAACAACACCTGACACATTAAACACTGATGATGATAATCACTAAAAACTCAAAAATACAAAACTGTTCCTGGATTCTGCGGTTCCACTGTCTATTCCTGAGCTGATAGACTGCTTTAAATTACTCTGAATTTATAACACATTAGGTTTTCTAGTAGGGACTTCTTTATCCAAAATTTCATGGCTATCATTCATTTATTTTAGCAGATAAACTTTCTCATTACATGTCGAGTTTTCTAAAATACCACTGAAATTCTATTTGGAGTTGTATTACACTTATATATATATATATATATATATATATCGATTTGGGGGGAATTCGTATATTCTACAATACTGACTCTACCCATCTCCCTCATCTAATTTATTTAGGTTTTATGTCCTTTAAAATAACATGTAATTGGGGTGCCTGGGTGGCTCAGTCGTTAAGCGTCTGCCCTCAGCTCAGGTCATGATCCCAGAGTCCTGGGATTGAGCCCCACATCGGGCTCCCTGCTCAGCAGGAAGCCTGCTTCTCCCTCTCCCACTCCCCCTGCTTGTGTTCCCTCTCTCGCTGTGTCTCTCTGTCAAATAAATAAATAAAATCTTAATAAAATAAAATAACATGTAATTTACCAACAACTGTTATATTTACTCCTAAGCATCCTCTTCTTAGAGAAAAATTTAATGGAATTTATCAGAATTTTAAATGCACATAACCTTGGACCCCAAAATTCCATTTTTAAGGACTTAACACACTATAATAGTGCACAGATATAAATATAAAGCTACTTATTACAATAGCAAAATCCTGAAAACAAGTTAAATGTCTGTCAGTAAGGCAATGATGATCGGCAGCATATTCTTAGGATAACAGACTATTCAACTATTACAACGAATATAGAATCACACGTACTGGCTTAGAGTTTTGTTCTACAAACGACTCCGCTAAAACAAAAGAGCACGCTGCAAAATTAATTTTTTTTTTTTTTTAAACTGAGGTAGGGTAGGGAAACAAAAGTATCACATGTAAAGTACTAAGTACACAGTCTGGCTTGTAGTAAGCATTTCAGTCACCTCAAGATATTAAATGTGACTTAGGGAAAAGGCGAATATTCTTTCATTTCACTTATTTTTTATGGCCTGCCTGCCTTGTTCTACAGAAGATTTTGTGGTAGGCTCATAATACAGCATTTAAACAAAATAAGCTTTCAACTCACATTTTATTCATAAATATTTACGAATACACATGTCCCTACAATGTAATATTTAAATTCTGATGCTTTTCAATATGCCATAAATCTCAATCCCATAATTCAGGAAGAAAAGTATTGTTTCTTCTAAATCATCTTACTATAACAATCCACTGAAAACTTACTTCTCTCCATATTTGAAATAACCTTTTTAAAGTGTGTTGTCTTGTCAGGTAGCATTTTCCTCACATAGTGTTGCTTTAATTACAATAATAATAATAATAGTAATAATAATAATAATAATAAAATGAAGTGTGTTGTTTTAGATATCAAGTACCAGAGATCACACCTCAGGAACAAAGTGACATTATGTGTAACATAAAAACAAAGCCTTTCCTCCTTGGAAAGGAAACCCCCTTAAAGGTAAGTAATGTGAACTTATTTTAAAATCTAAACAAAATTTTGCTTTTTATTCTAAATCACTGGCTCAAGTTTCATCTTAGATTGTTCTTCATCAACATAAGGTCAAAAAGGTACAAATCAAAGTTTTCTTAAAGAAAGATTATATCCCTTAAAAATATATATATTCACTACTAAATGTAACTGCTAATTTCTGCCTCCCAGAAAACAAGGTCCTGAGTTCAAAAACTTCAGGGCCATATTATACCCTGTTCCAGATGCTATGAATAAACATTTCCAACAGAAAAATCAATACATAAAACCATTACATTCTTAAGTACTTCGATACTGTTTGAAGTAATGAATTAATTTTCAAAGAGAGGTTTTTACTTTTTTTTTACATTTCTGTATGCCTGTAATTATTAAAAAAAAAGCAGGTACTACTGTATGATGAGAAAGAGTACAATGTAGAAAAGGAAAGGAGAATTTTAACTGAGTTTACGAACTTCAGCTTTTTGATGTAACATACAAGTTGGTTTCACAGCACTGAAAAAATGTCCTAGTACTTCAAAGCACATGTAAAAATTGATAGGAAAAGACAAATCTTTCTTAATTTTATTTTTTAGACTTCATCTCATTGTCCATTTGTAGGAGTATTTTGTGCTACTTCTGAAAGTTTAATTCAAATTAAGCTATTACAAAGTGTTAAGGGGTTCTCTTTTTCAATGCTACCTTAAGTAAATTACACAGTGTGGAAAAAAAAAAATTCCGACATACTACACACAAAACACTGAGTGTTCTCCTGCCTCAATGTCTTATCGCTGGCGCGCGCATACCACGAACACTGACATCAGATCGAAACTACACGGTTTCGCCGGTGACCAACCACTCCTCCAAAGACAGCAGCTACCGGCCTGGGGAGGTGGCACCCCAAACCCCGACCTCCCGCCCGCCGCAGGCTCGCCCAGTGCCCGCAGAACCCACTCCCGTCGCCGAGTTTGCCGGCGCCGGACCTGTTGCGCGTCCCCGCCCGCCGCGAGCCGGAGCCAGGCACCGACGCCGGCAGCGATGCACCTGCCCCGGACCGCAGCTCTGCGCGCCCGCCGCCCCCTCCTGGGCCCCCGCCCTCCGCCGGCCCGCCCGCGGGGCTCCGAGCGGCCCACCGCCACAGCCAGCCCGGCCCACCCGCTGCCGCCCCCGGCGCTTAGGCAGCAGCCCGCGGGGAGGAGGGCGGGGCGCGGGCCCGACGCCGGCTGGCGGCCGCCCTCGCTCGGAATCGGCCCTGACGGCCTCGGAGGCGCTCACCTTGGCGGCCGCGGCCCTGGCGGACATCTTGTCTCTCTCCAGCGCCGCGCGAGGCTCCTCGGACCCGAAACTCCGCGCCACCAGCCCGCCGGCTCCTCACGCCACAGACCAGATAAACATCTCCCCCGAGCGAGCGGTGCTGGGGGCGGGGGCGGCCGCAGAGGCCCGGCCCACGGGGAGGGGACTCAACTCGGACAAAAGTCCGGGAAGCGCCCGCCTGCCCCGCCCGGGTCTCCTCCGCGGGGCGCGCCCGACCGGCGCCTCCCTCCGAGTGCGGCCACTCGCTCGGCCTCCCAAGCTCTCACAGCCCGTACACGTCGGCCCCGCTCGCTCGCCACTGGCGTCCCCGCAGTCCGCCCGGTGGCTCCTCAGAAGCCGGCTTCCGCACGTAACTTCCCTGGAACCAGCCGCGGGAAAGGGACCCAGCGTCCGCAAGCTGAGCCGGCGCCGGCAACTGCGGGAGGCCACGCAAACCTGCCGGCCCGGCCCGGCCCGGCCCACTGAGCATGCCCGGCTGTGCGGGGGCGGGGCCACGGTGGGGGTGGGCCCATGGTGGGGGCGGGGCCGCTGCGGGGCGGGGCGAGCGGCCCGAGGCCCGCTTCCTCCCGAGGTCCGACCCCAGTCGCGGAAGGAAAAGCCGGGTTCCCGAAGTACTTGGTGGACAGTTTCCGCTGGCATGCGAGTCTTCCTGTTTGTTTTTATCAAAGCTCCAGCAGAAATCGCCCCCGAGGAGAAAGCCCCTGTGTACCAAAGCTTTTTCGACTTATAGCAGAGACTTGTCCGCTTGCTCCTCAACAAGCCACGATGGATCAGCCCCCACGCAGAAGGGCTGTTGGAAAGGCTGGTACAGCAAATACCTGACAGTAGTTTTCTTAACGTGGTAAATATCGATGGTCACAGCTGTCACCACATGCCTGGGCCTTGCTGCCCCACTGAGAGCAGAATGCGTTTTTCTGTAAAGCACGTCCTGCCTTTCATCTCTAAAGCGCTCTTAACAGGGTCAGAGTGATTGCTTTCATTCTCGACAAACAGACTGTGCTAAAACTAAAACTTCGTGGGCACTCCTGGGCAAGCAGGCTGGGAAATACCCAAGGGAACTGTGATACCCTGGCCCACCCACATTAGGCCTCAAGATATATCCAAAGTCTCTCCCACCCCTGTAGGCAGGGATCTCCAAAGTATATTTTTGGCAACCAAAACGCTGCAATTCTTAGTGGTGAGCGAAGGGCTCGGGCTGCCTTGCATTTCTGAAGCCAGTTCTCCAGCTCACATCAGGGCAGACGAGGAGGTTAAAGACTTGCAGCCCAAGGTCCAAGTTTAATCAGTCTCTGCGTACACTTCCCACGATGCTGACCGCCTTGCTAAACGCCAAAGAATATGTAAGAAACCATTTCCAGCCTCATTATTCTACACTTTGTAAAATGTAAAGCTCTCCACAAATGTCAGAAATTCTTCATAACAATAACATTCTTAAATTACCTAACCTAGTGCCACAAAAGGTACACAAGAAAGGGGGAAAAGGCACAAACACCAGATTTTAAACAATCATTTTCTGTTTGGAACTCAACTGTATGGAAAGATCAAACTTCTCTTAGCCAAGAAATATCTGTTTATCATACATAAATATCTATTAAGATCTCAAAGTAACCTTTTCATATATTTTTCAGCTGAAGCTATCAGAACTAGAAAAAAGCACTGTGCAAATCAAACTCTTATTCTTTTCTTTCTCCCCCCACCCCGCCCCACCCCCCTGCATAGAAATGGTTGAAGTCACTTTTGTTTTATTTTTATTTTTTTTTAAAGATTTTATTCATTTATTTGAGAGGGAGAGAATGAGAGACAGCACAAGAGGGAAGAGGGTCAGAGGGAGAAGCAGACTTCCCGCCGAGCAGGGAGCCCGACGTGGGACTCGATCCCAGGACTCCAGGATCATGACCCGAGCCGAAGGCAGTCGCTTAACCAATTGAGCCACCCAGGCGCCCCGAAGTCACTTTTGTTTTAAACTTATGGTGTAATATTTTTGTTTGGAAGCAAAGTATTATTTATTCTTTTAATAATTGTAATTAAAATGTCCTTAGGAGCAAGCACTGTTTTTAAAAAATCTGGGGAGTTTTCATGTCTTTATTACTTTATTATTGGAGACCTTTCATGTCTTTATTACTTTTACCATTTATTAAGATGTGCAATCAGCATAAACTGCCTAGAACTAGGCATTGTGTCTTTAATAGCACCTAAACCTAGAGACATACCTAAAAATGCACAGAAACTTTTCTTTTTTTCTCATTTGTCACTTTTCATCATATCTTCCGTATATCATTTAAATGCTAGACTACAACAATTTGTCAAAGATCTAATATATTTGATTACAATTTTAGTTTATTTTTGCCATGGTATAAGACATAATGAAATTAAGCCAAAAATTTTTACCTTGAGAATGCCTTGCTTTAAGAATTACATTTATAAAACTATCTCAGTGAATAATAGTACCCTTTAAAATTTTTTCAGTGGTATTTGTAATATCTGAAGTGAACTGTATAACATGTTTTATGTATTTCCTTTTCTCTAAAGAAACAAGAGAAAGTTTTTGTCACTTGTAAAAAGGAAAGAAAAACACTATTGTCAAGTCTTAAAAACACATCTCCATTCCAATGGTTTATTTTTGGGGAGATGCTCTGATAAGAAGTGGAAAGCATAGAGCATAATCTCAGATAGTTGTCCCTTTAACAATGAAGAGTTTATCCACTGAACAACAAAAATTATACCACAACTTTAATGCTCAGGTATGAATGTGGTTATAGCTCCTCTAGACTCATCACATGGGAAGAAATACAAGCAAGTTTGAGATTCTCATTTAGAGTAACAATAAAGTTTAACCAAGAATCTCTTTCGATTGCACAGATTATCTTATTTCTGATCAGCTAGTGCAAACTGAACAGGAAACTAAAAAACCACAACACTCACAAAGAGAACTTCCTGTGGGATTTTTGGTGTCTGCGGCTCAGAATGAAAAAAAAAAAAAAAAAAAGAACTGCGCAAAATCTTCATAAATCTTAGATAGAACCACTTATTACAACACCCTTGACCAAATGAACAACTATATCCATGCCCACATTTTATCTATGTATATTTTGTTTCCATTACAAAAAAAAAATTTTATCCTTAGAAAAGCCATTTATTTATTTTTGGTATGAGATGTGAGTTTTCGTATGAAATGCAAAGGGGAAGTATTAGGCACTGTGGCAGAACATGAGACAACCTTGATAATGCCACAGAAGAGGATATATGAAATACTAGAAATAGAATTGTACCAAAGCACTGTAACCATCACCACCACCACAACAAAAGTAATTCTAACCTACTCCTATGCCATGTCTTTAAAAATTCTATACATTGGGGGCACCTGAGTGGCTCAGTCAGTTAAGTGTCTGCCTTCAGCTCAGGTCATAATCCTAAGGTCCTGGGATTGAGCCCTGCATCGGGCTCCCTGCTTGGCGGGGAAGTCTGCTTCTCCCTCTCCCTCTGCCTGCTGCAGTCCCTGCTTGTGCTCTCTCTCTCTCTCTTTCTCTCTCTCTGTCAAATAAATAAATAAAATCTTTAAAAAAAAATTCTATACATTGTTTCAGAGCTTTCCTCTGCCGCTAAAGTCATAGAACAAGATTAAACAAAGAACAGGTTTCTAAGGCTCATAAAATTTCCAGACTGCACAGACCAGTAAAATTTCAAACAAAACAAAACACTTCAGGGGTGCAGTATATAGGATTACCAACTTTTTCACTTATTTTGCAAAGCAATGACATTTAAAAACAAACACTAATACACTTAAGGATGATTAAAATGGTAGATTTTATATTGTGTACATTTTGCCATAATAAAAGAAAATACCAAAAGAATGTTACTATCACCAACATCATTTCATTTTTAAAAGGACGTATAAACATTAAAAAGTCATTTTTTATTCAGTTCAGAATAAAGAACAGTCCTTCCTCAAACAAGAGTGAGGCCATCCTTCCCTTGACTGGGGCAAGGTGGACCTTTCTCTTTGTTGTGTCCTGAATGTCACACAAGCAGGCTGATTGTTAGCTCCCTAATTCCACGGAATGCATGACTCCAGCCGGACTGACAAGCCAAGGCTCTGACTCCTCTCTGAGCAGTTTGCCTCCCCGTCTCTCCAGCTCCTGTTTCCCATCTTCTATACTCTCCTGACGATCCCTCAAAGACCTCCTCCCCAGCCCAAGCAGTGATTCCTAGAGAAAAAAGAAATTAAGGAATGGAAACTCTCTTCCCTTCCTGCCAAACCATGATATACCTACCCTGGGCACCTGCTTCTCTTCCGTCTTCTGCTCTCCCTGGGCTCTAAACCCCATCTCCGGGGCGGGCTGGCCCTATCAGCTTTGTTCTGTCTCACCATCATCGTCATCCTCTCTCAGCGGAAGGATTCTACATCTCAGAATTCAAGCTTCCTCTGATGTCTTCCATTTAAAAACGGGGGTGGGGCTGAGGGTCAAGAGGGCAACCCTTGACCTTACCCAGGCCACCTTCGATGGTATGCAATGGGCACAGCTGCTCAGAAGGGACCTACACTGGATTTAATGCTCTGCAGCACTGTCTGGAGTCTTAACAGTTCTCGCTTTGGATTTGTGTTTTATAAGTGAAGGTGATGGGACAATGGGGCATGCACTGGGGACCTCAGCTCACATGTGATCCTGTTTGTTTTGGCCTCCCTAGAGGGCTTCTCAGCTACCTACTCCCACAACTCCTAAAGCCCCTGCCGGTGCTCCCTCCCTGCTCTACCACCCTCTGTCCCTCACAAAGATCTGGGAGAGGGTTGGGGTCAGGCTTGTGTACCCTTAGCACCTTGGGCTGGGCAAGAGCCCCAGGCTGACAGGAGGCCATATGTTGGTGGGGGTGAGCCTCCTGCCTAGCCTCCATTGGGGTACCAAGCTGCCAGTGGTGGAGGCTTAAGGATCCTTGGTAGTTGCTGTCTGCTATGGGCTGGAGCGGCAGTCCTGTAGCCTGAGTTCCCTGGGGAAGGGAAGGACCCCATCCTCAGCTTAGGCATTTAGGTCAGGTGGCTTGTGAGAAGGGGGTCCCGGTAGGCTCAGGAGGCAAGTGGGACCCCCAGGGCCCTGTGAGGGTCTATACTGGCTACGACTGTACCAGGTCCAGGGGTGCTTCCCCCAGGAATGGGGTCCTCTCTCCTCCCTACCTTTCTGAGTCCAGCTGTGCTTGTCTCTTCTGGCCAGCTTGAGGGACAAACTCCAGGGACAAGCCACAAAATATGGATTGTGTAATTTAAGTGATTACTCATACAAGTTAAATATTCTGATCTTTGCTTTTAAAACTGGCACTGCTCAATATAAATGATAAAAATTATATGTACCTTTAACTGCAGTTTCTTTTGCTTTTTGAACAAAGGGTCCCCTACTTTCATTCTCCACTGGACCCCACAAATTAGAGACCACCTCTCCCTTCAGACTGCATTCTATGAGTTCGTGACAAGTTTCTCAGAAGTTCTCTATCACCTCTAGGTCTCTCTGTTGTCAAGACATGCCCAAGTCCTTTGGCATTCTTTCTTTCTCACCTTAATTTCACAACTAATGCAGGCATACATTCCTTCTATGAAAGAAGCAATAGACATTTTTAAAAGTCCAACTGGACCACATGCTCCCATTCCCACTGCTATTACCCAGGAATATTAGTATTTAAACTGAACCGGAGTATGTATTTTCAGATCACTTTTTCTGTATTTATTTACACATATATATATGAAAACAAAGAGAAAGGGGGGAGAGGGTGTGTGGATATATAGGAATATGCAGGTTTTTAAAAAACAAATGACAGACAATATTTACTTTTGCAATTTTTTCCACTTAATATTTTTGTCTTGGAGATTAGGTCAAGCAATGAAAATCTACACCATCGTTTTAAAATGGCTGTCTAGGATTCCATAATATGGATATACTGTAATTTGTCTAGCTAAGATGGTTTTGATATTATAATGCTGCAGTGAAAATCCTTATTTATGCCTTCTTGTGCACATGTGAAAGTTTCCTTTAGGAGAGACACCCAAAAGGTGATTTTCTGGGTTGAGGTATATGTTTATTTAAAATAAATTTTTTTAAACGGACACTGTCTACCATCCCTCCAAAAATACCAGATCAACTTATCCTGTTTCCCCCACCCATATGAACACTTGATAATATTAATCTTTTAGATTTTCGCCCATCTGGCTGACAAAAATGGTATATTACTTGCCTGTTTATGTCACTTACTCCCCCTTTTTTTTGTTAGGTTATTTCTGTTATTGATTTGTTGAAGTTCTTTAAGTATACTTTTTTATTGAATGCAGCTGCTTGTGTGTGTAAGCGTTAAATAAAATTTATTTTGTAATAATTTTAGCTGTACAGAATAGTTGCAAAGATAATACAGAGTTTATCCAACTTCCCCTAATGTTAACATCTTATATAACTGTGGTAGATATGTTAAAGGTTTAAAAATTAACATTGTTACAATATTATTAACTAAACTGCATCGAATTCTGCTAATTTTAACTCTTTAATTTCTCTGATATTCTTCCACTTTTGCCGATTCCTCCTCTTTGCAAATCTTATGCAAATTATTTTAGACATGCTCATTTTGAGCCTCTAGACTTTTCTTAAGTTCAGATTTGTGAACATGACTACGAATGAGGCAGAGTATAAACCAAAAAGTCACAGTGGACAACATACAGGGTACACCTGGAGTTTCACAATTCTTATTCTGTTCAGGAACATTTTTTTCTCAAACTCGTGTTTGTAAAAGAAATGCTGTGGGATATTTTTTCAGCCTCAAGCAGTAAACTGAGATTAGAAGAAATCTCCTGACTGCACTTTAGTTTGGAGTCTGTCCTCCCCAGATGGCAGGGAGTACCCAACTCACTGGATTAAAAAAAGAGAGATTCCTTAAAAGAATCTGAATGACCCAGTCCCCCAAAATATGTTTGCATTCTCTTTACAATGTGGTGTGATAAACCTTAATAATAATACTCTTTTAAAACAAATAAAAAATATAGAAAAGTGAATGACACTCCATCTAAAAAAGGGTAAATATATTTTTATATTTAAAATAATCTTTAGGGGCGCCTGGGTGGCTCAGTTGGTTAAGCATTCAACTCTTCATTTAGCACAGGTCATGATCTCAGGGTTGTGAGATCGAGCCCCACATCTGGCTCCGTTCTGGGTGTGGAGCCTGGTTGGGATTCTCTCTCTCTCTCTCTCTCTCTCTCCCTCTGACTCTGCCTCTAAGCCCCCCTCAACCCGCACACATGAGGGCGTGCTCTCTCTCTAAAAAATAAAATAAGTAAAATAAATTTTAAAAGGGAATAAAATAGATGCATATACTTGCAAAAGAAACACTGGAAGACTAAGAATAAATATAGTTACCTTTGGAGGAAGGAGAGGACATCAATAATAATTTTTCTACATATGCTCTATAATATAGTTTCAACTTTGAAAACATAAAAATATTCTACGTATTTTAAAAAAGTAAATGAAATCAAGAAGAAAAAAATTTGTAAAAACTGAAAATGAACTGAAGCAAGAAAACGTAACACTAAGTTGGTGACCTAACCCCACAGAGAAAAGAATTTTTTCCAATGCCTCTTGCACAAAGCACTTTGTTGTAGATTCTTTGTATAATATATTCTAAGGAAAACAGCACTGCAAAGAAATCTTAAATTTCATTCAGTAGTCTATTAGTAAAAATATCAGCATTATTACTTTGAAACTGTTAATATATGTATGGGTGCATTAACTAATATAAAACTGTTATATATTCATTAGTTCATTAACCTATATATAATGATTAGCTGTTAATTTATATATAAGTGTATTAACAAATATATTAGTATATTTAATATATTAGCATTATTAACATTCAACAATTTACAATATTAGCATTATATTATGTATTTGATAGTTTCAAAGTTACATATAAATATATAACAATTCCAAAGTAATAATTCTAATAACATGTTAGCGTCTGCTAATAATGATAATATTATAGTGTATGCTTTTATACTGGTTATATTATTAGTTAATATATCAATATATATTAAGGTATACTAACATTCTTATGTACCAAGATTTTCTGCTTAAAAGAAAAAAGTATAAAAATCGAAGAAGTTAAATAAAAATTTGGCAATTCTCATTTTAAATTTTTAAAAAATCAGTATAACTTAATTTTTAAAGTATCTTGAAAATATATATATGTATATGTGTGTATATAGAGATTTCCTAGCTCTTGCCAATAAAAAAGACTAGAAAGGATGAAAACCCAATATCAGTGAGTACATCTAGTGCCCGAATTGTAATCTCCAGCCAGGAATGACTGATTACAGATCTGGAGCAAGAAATATACAAGATAATCTTGGGATACTTTGTGCCAGAAAGCAAGGAAGTTCTCAAAGAATAATGGATCAAAGGGATACAACAAACAGCAGTTCCCATTGGCCAAAGATGAAACAATTTAAGCCCTCCCCAAAGAAAAATAAAGGCAATTAACTGAAACACAATGAATATCTAAAACCCATGAATTCAAGTGACAACAAAAAAGAAAGTAAGTGAGAGAGCCCCCAAGCAACTACTTATCGAACAACTCTGGATATAACTTGGGCACCAAATTCTTATTCTATAAGCTGTCGATTTAAAGGAAAGAATATATGAAGGGGGATAAGAAGGGGGATAAATCGGAGGGGGAGACGAACCATGAGAGACGATGGACTCTGAGAAACAAACTGAGGGTTCTAGAGGGGAGGGGGCGGGGGGACGGGTTAGTCTGGTGATGGGTATTAAGGAGGACACGTATTGCACGGAGCACTGGGTGTTATGCACAAACAATGAATCATGGAACACTACATCAAAAACTACTAATGTACTGTATGGTGACTAGCATAACATAAAAAAAAGAATATATTTTGTATGAACTCTTTCAGATAACCAAACAACTCTGATAACAAGATGTTCCTTATAAAATAACTCCAGCTAACAAATCTGGAATGATAGAATTAGGAAACCATCATCTTGTGAACACTTCAAACAACAGACCCAGGCAATTGGTCATCAAGGGATCAACTCACTGAGCAATGTTAGCATCATTCAAAGCTAAGACAAGCAAACATTTATGCCTCCATGTGACACAACTGGAAGCAAACAGTACTATTATCTACAGAGGATGGCTGTCCCCAAAGTGGAACCTGAATGAAACTCAGCCTGTAGGGCTAACTTCCATAAACAGAAATACAGGAGATGGAGAAGCAAGTTAGAGGACTCCACAAGGAATCGAACAGATGACTACAGAATGTAGGAGGTTCTATGCAGGAAAATGGACCCAGTTTTCAAAACAAGTCAGTAGACAAAAAAGAAAAGAAAAGCAAGTTGGGACTGCTATGGACCTTCTGTGGGTGGATTCCATTTCAGATCTACCTATTATAAAAAGACATTTTTGAGACATTTGGGGAAATTGCATTATGGACTGAGTGTTCAGTGATACCAAGATGTGGTCATGGTATTGTGGCTACATAGGAAGGTATCCGTTTGGGGCGCCTGGGTGGCTCAGTCGTTAAGCTTCTGCCTTCGGCTCAGGTCATGATCCCGGGGTCCTGGGATCGAGCCCCACATCAGGCTCCCTGCTCAGCGGGAAGCCTGCTTCTCCCTCTCCCACTCCTCCTGCTTGTGTTCCCTCTCACTGTGTCTCTGTCAAATAAATAAATAACATCTTAAAAAAAAAAAAAAAAGAAAGGAAGGTATCCCTTTTCAAGAACTGCATATGCAAACATACAGAGCTGAAATAGCCCAATGTTTGGGATCTGCTTCAAAACACTTCAGCAAGGAGAAAAGTTAAAAAGTAGAGGCAGCCAATGGAGCAACATTTTGAAAACTGGTGAATCCAGCTGATGGGTATATGGGAAGTTTACTGTATTATTCTTTCTACTTTGGAGTTGTTTGAATGTTGGTGTACATTTGAAATGTTTTATCATGAAAATCAACAAAAACAATAAAGAACAAATATTCCTGTCAGCAAAGGCAGGTAGAGTATAAGAAATTGTCAGACATTCCCTGTTTGGATACCCCATTGCAATGGGCCTTTGCAGTTCTTCTCATCAAGAGGTGGAACATTTTTTCCCCCATCCCTTGAATCTGGGCAGCACTGTGACCTGTTTTAGTTAAAAAGCAAACATGACACACGCAGAAGCTTGACAAGCACTTGGGCATGGGGGGTGCACTTTCCCTAGCTGCCGCGAGCCTTGAGACCACCATGGGAAGAAGCCCAGTTTAGCCTGCTGGCGAAGTCACATGGAAAAGAAATGAGATGTCCTGGCTGATAGTGTGCCAACCTCCAGACATTTGAGTGAGGGAATATTCTAGACCAGCCAGTCTCAGCCAAGCCACAGACGACTGCATCTGTATGAATCAGCCCAGGCAAGTCTAGCAAAAGAACCACTCAGATCTGAGCCCAAATTGCTAGCCCACAGAATCATGAATGTTTTTTAAGATCCTAAGTATTGGGTGATTTGTTACACAGCAAGGACAAACTGATAGGTCTGGCTAAATCGACAGGAGTACTACACAAACATATGCAAAAGATCAGCTTCTGAGGACTGTGGGGGTACATGGCAGGTACTCCTTCAAGGGACCTGAATGGGAATTCCACGTCACTAGAAAATGGGACATTTGGAAATTGCTCTAAAGACAATGGAGACCTCGGTAGACCACTTCCTTTGTCATGTGCAGTGAGGGCTATCAAACCAAGTAGTCACTCCACTGATAGAGGCAGGTATGACCGATGGATTATGTAGAACTCTTTTTTGAGGACCAGAAAGGTCTGGTTCTGCCTCTAGTCACCAATCCCAGACAAAACAGAGCCAGTCTCTGGGATTGCTGGCAGAGGGCCCTGCCTTTCTTCCCGGACTCAATTCTGCAACCCAGGCAGCCAGTGCAGAAGGAGAGCACACATCTGTGAGAGTCGGCCTGACCCTCCCTCCCCTACAGGCCACAGCTGGGGCGACCCTAGCACCCATGAACACATCTGGGACACTCTCCAACAGGGCAGCTTTCACCCTATGTACTCTAAGAACAGATCTTGTTTCCTCTTTACCACAGATGTTCACCTGCAAATGCTGGGCCCGAGTAGAAGAATTAATTAGAGAGTGTTTAAAGTGCCACAGGAAAAAAACAATGCAGAAGTCACTGAGGTGCACACGGACGTTTTAGCCAAGGTATTCTTTTACTAAAAGAAAATATTAAAGGATTTTAAATTATGACTGCTTAATCTAGCTAAATCACATTAACTTTAAAATAATCCTCCCAAGGATTACATAGCTCATCTTAGTATCATGAGCAAAATACTGAACTTCTAAAAGAGAAATTCAAGATAGTTAAATATTTCTGCATAATACTAGCTATTCATTTGGAACTATTTTAAAGTTCATTTGATACTTTAATTCGTGATGAATATGGCTATTTTCAGTACATTAGAATTACTGTTCACACAAATGCCAATCACATTTACATGCTAATTTATCCGACTTCTTCATTTATATTTTTAAAGGTGCAATATAATTTTTGTAAGTATATTTTTTTAAAGCACAAGAATCTTGGGGCGCCTGGGTGGCTCAGTCGTTAAGCGTCTGCCTTCGGCTCAGGTCATGATCCCAGGGTCCTGGCGATCGAGCCCCGCACAGGGCTCCCTGCTCCACAGGGAGCCTGCTTCTCCCTCTCCCACTCCCCCGGCTTGTGTTCCCGCTCTCACTGTGTCTCTCTCTGTCAAATAAATAAATAAAATCTTAAAAAAAAAAAAAGCACAAGAATCTTGTTGTAAATTCCCATATTTTATACTCTTTTGAATGAGCAAACTATTACTTAGTAAATGTTGCAAATGCCTTTTTTGGAGTATGGGTTTGGAATTAACATTATAAAACAAAGTCTAACAACACAGAAAGATCATTAAATAGAGGGTTTGGGAAGACTGGACTTTAAAAGTGAAGACAAATTGGTGGCAGCTTCATTATTTGTGGAACTACACTTGAAGGGGACAAAGGAAAAACCTGAAGCTGAGCTGAAGGTTGGTGCAGCAGAAGCCACTGTCCTAGAAGGACCCCTCACTTGGGGCAGCACTTTGATCTCCTGCTCCTGATAATCCTGCCTTCTCCTTCGGAAAGGGCAATACAAAGAGCTGAGGAAAAGTCATGAGATTCATTATCCTTCTACCTAATACTAAAATAAATGTTCTCTCCTGTTAACAAAATGTGGACACATATGGTGAAAGCATCAGAAAGAACACGATGGAAATGATCTGGGAAAGGTCTTCTGGGACTAAAGTTTCCTTATCTGTACAACAGAGGGGAGTCACAGGGGGAGACTGGGTGTGTTGCGGGGGTGGGGGTTGGATTAATTCTAAGACCTTTTCTAGCCATAACTTTCAGTGATCTAAACAGTCAAAAGCTTTTCATCCCTGACACTATGAGGCTAGTGTTGGATGTGGTTATTTGTAGGTTCTACAAGTTTGGGAAAGATACAGATGATAAAACCATAGATTCTGTTTCTACGAGAAGTTCTAATTTTAAATGTGTTTAATTTTAAATATGATTAAATTTCCATGTGAGAGCACATATTATATGAGAGCGAAAAGTTTTATAAAAGCTGGACAAATTAGAAAACATGCAAAAATCCAGCTAAGCTTAAATCTGTGTGTGAGAGAGAGTATGTTTTCAAAGGGTGTGGCTTCCTGACTCTGGATTGTTTGGATAATATTCTGACAAAGCCAAATTCATTTCTCTGATATCCTGAACACAGCAAGGAACTGGAGCCTAAAATAGCATAAAACATGATATTCCTATATATATAATCAATTTAAGTCAACTAAAAAAATGTGATAAACACCCAAAAGATTTTTTCCTTTTTTAAGTAGGCTCCACACCCAGCATGAAGCCCAACTTGAGGCTTGAACTCATGACCCTAAGATCAAGACCCGAGCTGAGACCAAGAGTTGGAGGTTCAACTGACTGGGCCACCCAGGTGCCCCAATACCCAAAAGATTTTTAGTCTGTATTCTCATAATTCCTTTTTGAGGGATAGTCTGTGCAACTACCTGGACTAGAAAACTTAGCAACACTTAAGCATACTTTTCACTCATTCGTTCATTAACCCATTTTTCATCTATTCAACAAGCGTTTATAGAACTCCTCCTATGTGTCAGAAACCAATTGCGTTTAAAAGTTTTCCAGGTTTTGTTTGTTCGTTTAACTTCATCCTCCCTCACTCTCACCCCTGTCTTTGTTAGGGATGACGCCCTGTTCAGATTACTCAGGAGTACATGTAAGTTGTGGAACTCAAAGCAGAATATGCTCTCTTACTAAGGGAAAAACACAATCCACGTGGGTCAATGCTTCACACTGCGGTGTCTGGAGGAGCAAACAAACAGATGAGTAGTTTGGTAATCTTTACCATCCCCACCCCCACCTCAAGAGACATACAGGTCCGGCTGGACTTACTTTTGCTCCCAGCACCTATGTCGTAAAGAGAAGTTTATTCCCCAGTGTGATCAACTTTTACAGAGTGAATCCGGGACAGAAATAACAGACAAAAAGATTTAATAATATAATATATAGTAAGTAATTATACACGTGTGTAACTGCTTTAACACAAAAAAATAGGTGCAGATAGAGATTATATACTATTCTGCATTAGTTCCCTCTCTGTTACATAAATGTTAAACACAACAACAGGAGAACTAGTCACAGTGGCAATCAGTAGTAACTAAGAGCAGGACTACTTAAACAATGTAAGAGAAAAATATAACAAGATTTTAAAATGCTTCTTTCTGTCCTCTGATACAGCAGCTTAACCCTTTAAAAATTATTTATTGGCTAAATATCCTCTCAACAAAACCATCTGAGCATGGAACGCTTATGATTCTCTTTACTAGCAAGAACAGGTTTTTAGGGGCGCCTGGGTGGCTCAGTCAAGTGTCTGCCTTCAGCTCAGGTCATGGTCCCAGGGTCCTGGGATCGAGCCCCGCATCGGGCTCCCTGCTCGGCGGGAAGCCTGCTTCTCCCTCTCCCACTCCCCCTGCTTATGTTCCCTCTCTCACTGTCTCTCTCTGTCAATAAATAAATAAAATCTTTAAAAAAAAATCTTAAAAAAAAAAGAATAGGTTTTTAGACTTGTGGGAATTCATTCCCACTTCTCCAAAAATGTCCACCCACTTTGTATCTAAAGGTTTATTAATCAGGTTGTTTGCATCTATAAATTCATCATATATGCTATTACTGTCTAAAATATCTGTTGCTTTATAAAACTTTTTATTTTAAGGTGATTGTAGAGTCATAAGAAGATGTAGAGAAATGTACAGGGAAATCCCATGCTCCCTTTACCCAGCCTCCCCTGATGTTAGCATCTTGCACAACTCTAGTACAATATGGAAACCAAGAAACTGACAGTGGTACGTTCTAAAGACTGTTCAAATTTCACCAGTTATGCAAGCACCTATGTTGTGCGTGTATGTGTGTGTGGGTGTGTAGCTCTATGCAACTTGATCACGCTGTCGTCTTGTACAACCACCAAGATACTCAACTGTCTTTCTGCCACAAGACTTATGTTACCCCTCACCCCCAATCTCTAACCCCTGGCAACTAATAATCTGTTCCCCATCTCTATAATTATATTACTTCATGAATATTACATAAATGGAGTCATATAATATGTAACCTTTTGGAATTGGCTTTGTTCACTCAGCATGTTTTCCTTAAGGTTTATACAAGTTATTGCGTGTATCAATAATTCCTTCCTTTGTATGGCTAAGTAGTATCCCACTGTATGGACCTACCATGGCTTGTTTAACCATTTTCCATTTGGACATTTGAGTAGTTTCCGACTTGGGGTTATCATGAGTTAAGCTTCTTTGAATATTTGTGTACAAATCCCTACATGAAAATGACTCTTCATTTCTCTGGAATAAATGCCCTAGAATTCAAATGCTGAGTCCTATGGTAAATCCATTTTTTTCAGATTTGAGAAGAACTGTTGAAATATTTTTCAGAGTAGCTGTACCATGTTACATTCCAACCAGCGATGTATGGGTAACATATGAGTAATTTCCAGCATTTGGTGTTACCGTTATGTTTCATTGTAGCCATTCTGGTAGGTATGTAATTAGTCTCATTCTGATCTTAATTTGCATTTCTCTACTGGCTAACGAGAAATTCACCTGTATATCTCCTTCAGGGAAATGTCTACATCTTTTGTCCATTTTCCAATAGGATTTTTTTTCACTATTGAGTTTTGAGAGTTCTTCATATAGTCTAGATATAAGGACTTTGTTGGATATGAACTTTGCAAATATTTTTTCCCAATCTATAATTTGTCTTTTCATCCTTCCAGTAGGTTCTTTCCTGGAGAAAAGATAGTTAATTTTGATCAGTTCCAATTTCAGATAATTTTGATGAGTTCAGTTCTAAGTCCCAAAGATTTTCTCTTACGTTCTTTTCTAGAAGTTCTATAGTTCTACATTTTACATTTAAGTTTGTCTATCATTTTTGAACAATCCAAATGGATAAGTTAAACCTCTCTTTCTCCAGGAATATAGTTTTGAAGTAAAAAGGTAATTTTAACTTCTAAGATCAAGGTTTCATTGAGAAAAGCCTATTTAACTTGGTGACCCTTTTCTGATGTTTTTTTCCCCTTTTCTGATAATTTTTTTTTTACCAAGTTGAAGATCATTTCCAAAAAGGACTCATTTTATAATCATATGAATTTTTGCCACAACCCAAACAGAGTATCAAATGACTCAGATACAGTCACTTTATCCTTCTCAAGGCTTCTTATGGCCTAACCAAAAATCACAAAAAGTTTTGAAGAAAGAGCATATATAAATGTCTGTTTTACTGTACTTTTCCCTCCATTTCCATCCTCAATGTATTTCCAAATTAGAGAAGGACATTCCTTTTGTCCCACACTTGAAAATATGATTTTACGCAAGTCAACACTTTAGTATCATTTCATAACTGACAACAGTGACAATCATCTTGTAGGCAAATGTGCTATAGAGGCTAGCCCCTTGCATTTCTATAAATTCAAACATCTCATTAAATGCTTCTGCACATTTTGAGGAAACGGAAAAGTAACCCAAAACTTACATTATAAAAGCCTCAAAATCACGGGTAAATAAACAATCATGCTTCTTTTAACAGTGTGTGCATAAGGCATATAGGTATTTTTTTTTAAGATTTTATTTATTTATTGACAGAGAGAGACACAGCGAGAGAGGGAACACAAGTTGGGGAGAGGGAGAAGCAGGCTTCCCGCTGAGCAGGGAGACTGATGCGGGGCTCGATCCCAGGACCCTGGGATCATAACCTGAGCCAAAGGCTGATGCTTAATGGCTGAGCCACCCAGGCACCCCCATATAGGTATTTAATAGGTAAAAATCATTTCAGTTTCTTTGGTGAGAACTTTATAGATTGAATGGAATTTTCAAAATTTATATTTGAACTGTCTGCTGGATATGCAAATAGGTAGCAAAGTAGAACAAGATATCAACAATCTTTGTGTTTTTTCATTTTCTTAGATTTCATTAAAATCTTCACAGAAATCAAGATGATGATTCAAAAGTTCAATTTTAAATCAAAATACCTAATAGCTGGGCAGAACACTTGATCTGATGAACTTGTACTATAGATAGTGGGTTGGTTGAGAAGGCCAGACAGAATCAGCTCTACACCATAAGGGGCAAACGTTCTGGTATTTAGGTTTTCTCATTTGCCCACAGGGCACATTACTGCATCCTCTGAATTAGAAAATGTCAGTTCCATAGAGCAACAGGGGAATGAAACCATAATGCATATTCATTGGTGTGGTATGCCTAAGATTATCTAGCAGTAGCTATTTTTTTTAAAGATTTATTTATTTATTTGAGAGGGAGAGAGAATGAGTGGGAGGCGCAGAGGCAGAGGGAGAGAGAGAATCTGCAGCAGACTCCACGCTGAGCACGGAGCCCAACATAGGGCTGGATCTCGTGACCCTGAGATCATGACCTGAGCCGAAACCAAGAGTTGGACGCTTAACTGACTGAGCCATCCAGGCACCCCACAGCAGCTATTTTTAATTAATTATTGTATCTTTTTGGGACATGAAGAAACTTTTGAATTAGAAGTACTCGCCTATCTCAACCCAGATTAGTGGGATTCAGTCTCCCTACGTGCTTTCACACCACCTTCTCCATGCCCAGTTCCAATATCTGTTCTGTATTATTATGCTCTGCTTTGGTCATTAGCTCCCCAATCCAGCTGTATGCATCCTTCCATCTGTCATTAAAATATCACAGTCAATTAGCCTTCTTTTTCAATGAGATTTGGGTCATGCTGGCATTGCTATTGTAATCGTTTTAATTATCTGAATTCTTAGAAGACACGATCAGAATATTCACAATGTTAACATTTTAACAAGCACTATCTTGATACAAAGCACAACAGTTAATCAACAGGCCAAGGCAAAGCCAGATTCTTAACGCTCCTGATTACAACACCCTTAATTACACACTTACATCTCCTCGCTCAGAGTGATGCAACAACAGATGATCCATTACTACGAACCGTAAGTCACAGATGCCATTTTTGTCATCTTCAGGGGAAGATGCAGCGACAGCAACTCCAGAAGGTAAATCATCTATGCGGTATCCATCCAGCATTAAAGCGCCACTGCTGTCAACCTCGATTTGGGAGGTTTTTGTACTTTTCCCCCAACCTTCGGTGCCCATCACCAAAAGCCAGGGCTTCTTGGGTCCCAGGGAGTGGATTACTGCGACAGGGTTTTCAGTGCTAGAATCAGGACACCAGGCGACGGAAGACATCTAGTCACCCTAGTGAGATATGTAAAAGCGCCATTCTAGAAGGCCCTCAGAGTAGGATGGCCCCTCTTACTGGCTCTGGTCATATCTTGACCTGATTGTGTTAGTTCCGGAGGACCAGGGAGGAAAGTTTCAGAGAGCAGATATATGGGCTGGTCTCTTTCTCTTCCTCCTTCTCTGCCACTTCCCATTTCATTCTTAGCTCAGAAATTAAAACTGTATATAGTCTCCTCACTTTCCCCTTGTCTAGGAAAGGAAGAGACAGAAGTTGGAGGGGCAAACTCTACAGTAGGAAGGCTGCAGTGTGAATACTTCCAAACTTGTCCAATTTTTATATCCCAATGCCATGGAGTAAAGTGGCACATATCAGCACTCTGTTGTGAACACAAAGCATTCTTCTCCATCATTCCTAAATTGTTTGCTTATTAGATGTCACTCACCATGCTAGGTGTTTGGAATACAAGAAAGAATACGGGGTGGGGGGGGTGGCTCATTTGGTTAGACGTCCAACTCAGGTCATGATCTTGGGGTTGTGGGATGGAGCCCCACATTAGGCTCTGGGTTGGGTGTGGAGCCTGCTTAAGATTCTCTCTCTCTCTCTCTCCCTCTGCCCCTCCCCACTGCTGCTCAGGCATGCTTTCTCTCTCTCTCTCTCTCAGAAAGAGAGAGAGAGAGAGAGGGAGGAAGGAAGGAAGGAAGGAAGGAAGGAAGGAAGGAAGGAAGGAAGGAAAAAAAAGGAAGGTCTCTGTCTTCAAAGCATCTGCAGTCTAGAGAAGGAGATCAAATAGGAGATGAGCACCAATAGAACAAAGGCTAAGAACACACAGAAGGAACTAGGGAAACAGAGAAAAGGAGAATTTGGATGGGAGTTTTGGGGGCAGGTGTCCCTAGGAGAGAACATGGTGGAAGTATGACTATCTGAAATAGAAAAAAATTGACCTCAGAATAAGAGTTCCTGTATTTCAAAGTCCTTGAAGTATATTTCAAAGGGTACCACCAATTTGAGGGCTGCTCCTCTAAAAACAGGACATTGGCATTTCCCATGAGCAACAAGAAGAACCCACAAAGGGCGAATGTGACTGCATGAGGTTGACAAGAGGAAGGAGGCTGATCCCTTCCCCACTTGCCTGGAAGGCTGGGCCTTAAACGTGGTGTTAGGGCACTGAGCCAGGGTTCCAACGTAGTCTGGGCTAGGCTGAAGCTGAGTCTGGCTAGTCGACAGCAAAAAGCTTACCAAGCAGAAGGGCAGGGGAAATCTTTCAGCAAAAATATTTAACCCACTGAAAATAATTTATACTTGTGTACAAGCAACCTGCTGATTAAAAATGATTCTTAACTACTCATTAAAAGGAGGCCCACCCTTCACGACCTATACTTTGTAACACTTAGGTACTATTTAATGGGAGTTACAGTATAAGCAAAATATTAAAAGGCTGCATTTCTTTACATGCTATAATTTTACTTTTGACTAATTCCAACTTTCTCTGTGCTCAATTAGTCTGACTTAGTAAAGTTTTGTCATGTATAAGCTAGGAAGTCCTGACTTGTCTCCCAACTTGCCAGCAAGAAGTAGCAAGATTAGTAAATCCTCAAGATTTTAAAAAGGTCAAAACTGTGGCCCCTCTTTATCTTTACTAATTTTAAATGACTGTAAGCCATTGGGAACGTAATACTTATTGCCAAAAATACAATCTATATCCTTCTTGACCATCACTGATTTGATTGAGAATCAAATTTGAGTCTGTGGTCTCTTTCTTCTGATTTCTTGTAGCACGACACATAACAAAGTGGGTTCAACGCCGTAACTGGGATTTCCAAAGCCTGGAGACTCATTAAGAATTCCCATAATTGGCGACATCTCCAGAGGTGGTAGGGTAGAGAGAGGTGTTTTGATCTTCTGGTAAACTTTTAACTAGGAAGCCTCAGATAAATTCTCTTATTTTGAGAGAGGGGTGAAAATTTGGGTAAATGAGAGTTTCCAGATATAAGTATAAAGGAAGAATGAATGTATGACCAGAAGTGCAAATCTCTGATGAAGAAATATGGAAGAACCATTTTGCGGCCCCCTTAATACGGGCTACCCAAGCAACAGGAATGATAAGTGTTTAAGTTACATGTTTCTTCTCCACCTGTGAGAAGAAAATTTCACTTCTGAAATGCTAAATAAACCTGTGGTTTTAAGACAAGTAAAACTGCGTCATGGTCCTTGCTTTGCCAGATATATGCTGACTATGTATAAATAATCTGACTTCTCTGAGCCTCAGTTTTCTTATCCATAAAAATGAAAATCGCTGCTTTTTACAAGTTGGTGCGATGAGAATTAAACGGGCTCGTGTATGAAATAGTACAGAAGCACTCAATAAATATCTGCTCATTGTTTTGCTGAATTATTCTTGCCTTCCTTTTTAAATTTTGACCTGTTATTTGATATTTACTGTTCTTATTTTTTATTTTTATATCCGTGTAAAGTCAGAAAACTTAAGCAACCATTCTGAAGATGATAAAAGTTATTTACTTTTTAAAAAAGATTTTATTTAATTATTTATTTTAGAGATAGAGAGGGGAAGAGAGAGAGAGAGCGCGTGAGTGGGGGAAACAGCAGAGGGAGAGGGACAAGCGGACTCCATGCTGAGCGCGGAGCCCATCACGGGGCTCGATCCCACAGCCCTAAGATCATGACCTGAGCCAAAATCAAGAGTTGGATGCTTAAGCGACTGAGCCCCAGGCGCCCCGACAAAAGTTATTTTCTAGCCCATATTAGGTAACTGAGTATCTATTATGTTCTATTTGCTGGAGACTCAGTGGTTAAGAGCAGACAAAACGGCCTTTCCTCACAAAGCTTCCACTATATTGGAGAAAGACAGAACCTAATAAAATAAATAAGAAAAATATGCAAAATGTTACATGGCAGTAAGTGCTAGGGAGAAAAATCAAGTGAAGAAGGGGAGGGAATCCAGAGGAAAGGCATGGGACAGTTCATTTTGTGGCTTCAGGAAGGTCTTATTGGGAAGATGACAAGGAAGTGAGTCCAGGGAGTGAACCATGGGCCTATCTGAGGAAGACCTTCCGGGCAGGAGGGATAGCGACTGCAGGGTCACTGAGATGGGAGAGGTCTCGGGGTGTCTGAGGAACAGCAAGGAGGCCAGTGGGCTGCAGGGGAGCTAAAGGGAAGCATGTCAAGGAAGTAAAGAACTATGGCAGGGTGGACAGGTCACATGGGACCTCAGAGGCTTTTTCCTATGTGAGATGGAGAGCCACTGGAGGAATCTGCATGGGAAGTGACAAAGGAGCAATTGTTTTAACAGAAACCCGCTGCTGCTGTACAGAGAGTGAAGTGAGAGGACAAGGGTAGAAGCAGGGAGGCCGGTGAGGATGGGGTTGTGGTGGCCTGGACTAGACGGCATGGTTGGAGGTGCTGTCTGTGAATTCCAGATGTAGTCCGAAGGTAGAGCTGACAGGATGTGCTCACCGACTGACATGGACTATAGAGAAAAAAAAGGAGTCAAGATTAATGCTAAGACTTTTGATCTGAGCAACTGGAAGGGTGGAGACGCCATCAAATAAGATCATAAAGACTGGAAAAAGCAGGTTTTGGAGGCTGACATCAGGAGCCAGTCTTGGACACATTGTACGTGAGGCAGGTGTTAGACATCCATGTAGCAATGTTGAGTAGGCACTTGGAGATGTGAAAACGGACATTAGGGAAGAGGTCCAGGTTGGATGCATTGATAATCACCAATTTAGGATGCCTTAAGCCATAGGTGCATAAGCCCACAAAAGAGTGGGTGTAAATGCGGAGAAAGAAACAAAACCAAGCTTGGGGTCTGCCGATGTTGAGAAGTCAGGGAGAAGGAGCAAAGGCAAGTGAGAATGAGTGGCCAGTAAGGTAGAGGAGAGTGTCTTAGAAGCCAAGCGAAGAAGACATTTCAGGAAGCGACTGATTAACTGCAAACTGTGTTATATGCTGTTGTTAGGGTAGGAAGATAACCGAGAACTTTCCAAAATGGATATTCCACAATCCTCAAAAAAAAGTATATGAAGCCAGTCTTTAACTTAAAACATTTTCTTATTTGGTTTTTATGTTTTCGTAAGTCCTTATAATTAAACATGAGAGCGTGCACATGTATTTACCTCTTCTAAATCTCACTAAAATGACACTAGAGATAAAGCTGTAACACACAAGGACAAAGAGACAATATAGGTCAGGATGTGTCTCCTTCCCCTCCTGCTCCCCTAAACTCTAAACATATCCTGGAATCTATTCAAAGATGGATTTTCCAGCTACGGCGAATTGGTCTTCCCAGGAATTCCAGAAGAATGGAAGCCCCAGAGACAGCAAAGAAAACACAGAAACCTCCCAGGACCGCAGCAGATTTGTGAGGGGATTACAATCTAGGTGAGTGACAAGCATACATCCATAAAAAGTGAAACAAAAATGAAGACAAAGCACTCTATTTAAATGGCAAACTTCAAAATAAAAAGTACTTATCATGTATTTTCATTATTATACAATAGGAAAGAATGCGGATCCCAGACTTCTTCTCCTGCCCAATGGCCACCAGTGGCCAGGCAGGACCATCAACATCCACCCCTGGCTTCTCAAGCCCTGGACTTGCCTTATCTGCCCTCCCTCTCAGTGATACATGCCCAGGGGCACACACTGGGCATTCCCGTCACTCCAAACTGCCTCCTCTCCAAAATCACAACACTCTCACATCCCAATCTCAGACATGAGATCAGGCATGTCGAGGTAAATGGGAACAGTGGGGATCTGAAAGAGCCAGGGGTCAACAAGGTCAGATCCAGAAAGAGGCTCAAGGAGGAATAAAGGGGCTAACGTTAAAAAAAAGTGTCTGAAAACATAGAAATGCCTAAGTCAAATCAGTGCCTTTTGAAGAAATTAGTAAATACTTTTGAGCACGTACTATATGCAAAGCCACAAAATGCTATGGGCCTTAGTTGTCTATTGTTACATACTAAAACTTAGTGACTTGAGACAACAAACGTTTATTTCATAGTTTGTAAAGGTCAGGAATCCAGGAGCAGTTCAGCTGAGTGGTTCTGGCTCAGGGACTCTCATGAGGTTGCCATCAAGATGTTGGCCAGGGATGTAGTCATAGGCTTGACTGGGCTGGAGGATTTGCTTTCAAGGTGGCTCATTCATGTGGCTGTTGTCTACAGATCTCAGTTTCTCACCACACAGACCATTCCATAGGGCTACTTGAATATCCTCATGACAGGGCAGATGGCTTTTCTCAGAATGGCGGATCCAAGAGGGAACAAGGAGAAAGCCCCAGTGCTGTGTATGACCAAGTCTACATTACACACCATCATTTCTGTCTTATTCTATTCACTAGAAGCTGGTCACTAAGCCCAGCCCACATTCAAGAGGAGGGAATTAAGTTCCACTTCCAGAAGGGAAGATCATCAAAGATTTTGTGGATACATTTTAAAACCATCACACTATATATCTGGTTCCGTAGAAATGATAATATAGTATACTGTTAAACAAGCACACACGTAAGTAAGTATAACATAAATTGGAATGTGGCAAATATAAGAAAGGTAAAAGTGCCATATGTAAATTTCACAAAGAAAATTATAATTTAACTCAGGATCAAACCTACCAGGTGTTCCACAAAACCTACTCAAGACATTAAGTTTAAGAGACTCCATTTGATTGAATTTAAAGTTTCATTCTGGTTCTGTTTTTTAAAAAAAACTTATGTATAGGATCACATTTCACAACCATTACAGTATTATTTAGAACTCTTTTACTGATGATATAAGTCAACAAGTTTATTAAATAATTATAAATCATATATTCTATTTACTATTATATAAAAAGGATGTTAAAATAATATAGCACCACCAGTTCCCTACATGTAAGAAAACTGTTAAAAAAACTATTTAGAATAATAGTTGCTACATTAACTATACTAGAAATTTCTATTTTTAAATGTGTCTCTAGTCTACTATAAAGGCAATCTAAATAGATAATAATAGCTAGAACTTGAGTTCTCAACATCTTAAGATATGCTTACCATAATTTAAACTTAAATATAAATGTTAGTATGCACCAAACAACAGAGCCTCAAAATGAACAAAGTAAAAGCTGACAAAGCTGAAAAGGGAAACAGATAAGTCCTCATTTATAGTTGGGGACTACAGCCCTCCTCTCAGAAACTAAGGATTTCTAGTTAGATAAAAAAATCAGCAGGGATAGAGAATATCTGAGCAACACAATCTAACAGGATCTTATTGACATATGTAGAACACTAGCCCAACCTCAGTAAAATATAAATTATTTCTAAGCACTCATGGAACACTCATCAGAAGAGACCATATGTTGGGCCATAAACCATGCCACAAAAAATTTAAAGTAACTGTAATCATGCAAGTGTGTTCACTGCCATAGTGAAATCAAACAAGAAAACAATAACCATGTGAAAATAAAATACTTATAATCAATGGGTCAAAAAGGATGCCTCAAAGGAAACTTAAAAATACATAGAACTAAATGAAAATTAAGACACAATATATCAAAATACATGGGACGCAGCTATAGCAGCAGCTGAGAAAAAAATTAATAGCACTAAAAATGCTTATATTAAGAATGCAGGGCACCTGGGTGGCTCAGTTGGTTAAGCGACTGCCTTCGGCTCAGGTCGTGATCCTGGAGTCCCGGGATCAAGTCCCACATCGGGCTCCCTGCTCAGCAGGGAGTCTGCTTCTCCCTCTGACCCTCTTCCCTCTTGTGCTCTCTATCTCTCATTCTCTCTCTCTCAAATAAATAAAATCTTTAAAAAAAAAAAAAGAATGCAAAAAGACCTCAAATCAATAATCCAACTTCCTACCACAAGAAACTAGGGGGAAAAAAAGAGAGAGCAAAAATCAGCCCAAAGCAAGCAAAAGGAAGTAATAAAGAGCAGAAATTAATAAAATCGAAAATGGAAAAACAAACGAGGAAAGCAAAAACAAAACAAACAAAACAAAAGGCGGGTTTGGTGTGGAGGGTGGGGGGAAGGTTCAATAAAATTGGTAAACCTCTAGCAACACTGACAAAAATAAAAAGAGAAAACAAAAAAAATTATCAGAAATGAAATAGGCAGGATGACTACAGATCCCACAGTCATTAATAAGATAATAAGGGAATACAATAAACAACTTTATACTCAGAAATTTGATAACTTAGAAGAAATGGACCAATACCTAAAAAACTACAAGTTATCAAAACTCAGAGAAGATGAAACAGTCAAACTGAACATCTAATTTAAAAGCTTTTAAAAGATAAATTTCCAGGGCCAGAAGGATTCACTGCAGAATTCTACCAAATATCTAAGGAAGAATTACCACCAGTCAAAATCCCTGCAAGATGTTTGTGTATATAAACAAAATTATTCTAAAGTATATATGGAAAGGCAAAGGAATTAGAATAGCTAAATCAACGCTGAAAAAAAAGAATAAGATGGGAGGAATCAGTCTACGAGATTTCAAGGCCTATTATACAGCTACAGTAATCAAGACTGTGGTATTAGCAAAGATCAGTGGAATCCAGAATTAGACCCACACAAATATGCCCAACACATTCTTGACAAAGGAGCAAAGACAATTCAATGAAAGAAGGACAGCCTTTTGAACAGTTAGGAGAAATTGGAAATCCACCAGCAAAAAATGAACCTGGACCTAAACCTCAAACCTTATACAAAAATTAATTCAAAACAGATCAGATACTTAATGTGAAAATATAAAAACTTCAGGGGAAAAAAGAGAAAATCTTCAGGATCTAGGGGTAGGCAAAGATTTCTTAGACTCGACACTGAAAGAATAATTCACCAAAGGGACTACTTATAAATTGGACATCATCAAAATTAAAAACTTTTGCTCTGCCAAAGACCCTGTCAAGAGGATAAGACAAGCTACAGGCTGTAAGAAAATATTTGCAAACCACATATCTGACAAAAGGCTAGAATATATAATGTACTCTTAAAACTCAACAGCAAAAAACAAACAATCCAAGTTAAAAATCGGCAAAAACCAGACATTTCATTGAAAGTGAAATTCAGATGGCTAATAAACACATGAAAAGATGTTCAACATCATTCAACCACAGACTTCAGGGAAATGCAAATTAAAACCACAATGAGAGGGTTGCCTGGGTGGCTCAGCCGGTTGAGCGTCTGCCTTCGGCTCAGGTTATGATCCCAGGGTTGTGGGATCGAGTCCCACATCGGGCTCCTCACTCAGGGGGCAGGCTGCTTGTGCTCTCTCTCTGAGAGAGAGAGAATAAATAAAATCTTTGAAAAAAAACCACCATGAGATATCACTGCATATCTATCAGTTATATACTTATTTGGTGACAACACCAAATGTTAGAAAAGATGTGGGAAAACTGGATCACTTATGCATTGCTGCTGGAAATGTGATATGGGAGAGACACTAAAAAACAGCTCGGCAGTTTTTTATAAAACTAAATGTGCAATTACCATACCCAGCAATTACACTCCTGGGCATTTATCCCAGCAAAATGAAAATCCATATTCACACAAAAACCTATATATGAATGTTTATAGCAGTTTTATTATAATAACCCCAAAACTAGAATCGGCCCAGATTTTCTTCAACAGGTAAGTTAAAAAAACTGTGATCTACCCATACCATGGAATATTATTCAGTAATAAAAAGGAACAAACAATTGATGTAAGCAACGACTTGGACAGCTCTCCAGAAAATTATGTTGAGGGAAATAAGCCATTCTCCAAAGGTTCATTCTGTACTCAATGCTTGATTCTGTTTATATAACATTTTGAAATGATCAAATTTTAGAAAAAGAGGATAAATTAGCTGGGTGTGTCAGGGGAAGGGAGAAAACTATATGGTTATAAAAAGGCAACATAAGAGGTTCATGGGGTATTGGAAATATTCAGTATCCTGACTGTCATAGATACGACAAACTGTCAGATAGATACATGATAAAATTGTATAAAACTTAATACACACACACACATACACACACAAATAAAACAGGAAATCTGAATAAGATCAGTGGATTGTATCAATGTTAATGTCCTGGTAGTGACATTATACTGCATTTCCATAAAATGTTACCACTGGGGAAACTGGACAAAGTTACAGGGAATTTCTCTGTATTGATTCTTGCAACTGCATATGAAAACTACAATTATCTCAATAAAATTTTTAATTAAAAATATATAAAGATTAGATAAGGAGAAATACACATTTAATGTGGCTCTATTATGTTCCCTCAAGCTTCATATTGAACACAATAGCCATGCTATCAAAACTGAGCAAGAGGAACTGATGCCCTGTGGTTACTTATCAATATATCAAAACTAAAACAAATACAAGTGCATTCTAAAAAAAATTCAAAGCTCAATAAAATATAATTTTACAAGGTTACTAAATGTGTTTATTTGCAGGATCATGAAAGCAATTTCCTAATATCAAAACCCAGACCTTCTGAAATGAATATCCTTTGTTGAGAATAACTTACATAATGTTATTCTGCATTACATAATAATGAAATGATAAGCTGTTTTTTTCCACAGGAGATATGCACAACACATCAAGGGAGCAACAATACATCCGCATTTCTAGCAGACGGTTGCTCTACCTTCACCACATCACCACTAGATTTCTATGAATCATGTTTAAGAAAATCAATACCACACAGCAGTTTTACTCAGTTTTATAATACATGGAAAAATGACAAGACCATTCTCTTGCCATGCTATTTTCAAAGGAAATTACAAAATCACTTGGAAAATATACATTTTACCGAACTAAATCCATGTGTAAGATGTAACATTTTAGAACATATAGAAAGACGTGTATGTGTATATATGTATATATATATACACACACACACACAAAAACTAAAAACAAGGGAGAGAATCTATGTACTAACAATTATAGGATGGCTTCTCTTTTTTAAGATTTTATTTATTTATTTGACAGAATGAGAGAAGAGAGAGATTGCAGAAGCAGAGAGAGAGGGAGAAGCAGGCTCCCCGCTAAACAGGGAGCCCCATGCAAGGCTCAATCCCAGGACCCGGGATCATGACCTGAGCTGAAGGCAGATGCTTAACGACTGAGCCACCCGGGTGCCCAGGATGGCTTTTGTAGTAGGCTGTATGGTGGTCCCCAACAAGATATGGCCACAAATTAATCCCCAGAACCTGTGAATATAACCTTATTTGGAAAGTGTCTTTGCAGATGTAAATTAAAGACTGAGATGGAGACCATTCTATATTATCCCAGTGGGCCTTAAATCCAATGACAATTGTCCTTATAAGAATGAGGCACAGGGAGATCTGATGGAGACACAGAGGAAAGGGGGAGGTGAAGACAAAGGCAAAGATTGGAAAGAAGAGGCCACTAGCCAAGAACGCCCAAGAATGCTGGGCAGCCACCAAAAACTGGAAGAGACAGTGATCAGATTCTCTCCTAGATCTCTGGGAGGAAATGCAGATAGATTTTGGCCTTCTTCTTCTTCTTCCTCTTCTTCTTTTCTCTTTTTTTTTTTTAGATAGGCTCCACGCCAATCATGGAGCCCAACATGGGGCTTGAACTCAAGACCTGAGTGGAGATCAACAGTCAAACACTTAACCAATTGCGCCACCCAGGCACCCCTGATTTTGGACTTTTATCCTCCAAAACTGTATGGTAATTTGTTACAACAGCCACAGAAAACTAGTACACTCCCTTTATCAGAGAATACAATTTCCACACTTGCCAATCAAAGCAAAGCATGAGAATCACTATCTTTTAAATTCAGGATAAAACAGGTCTCAAAAATAATTTAAGACTCTAGCTAGCTAGAATCTAGCTTATGTAACCATGAGACCTCCAAACTGGTTTAGAATCCAGAACAAATAAGAAACACCTGAACAGTAAGGTATTATGAGGAGAAAAAAAGAAGTTTAGAAACAATTTTTAATTCTGTTCAAAGGGAAGCAATAGCACAAAAAAAAAATCAAATAAATGATTCCTCGAATTAATAAGCATTCTGCAAAGAATGAGCACAAAACTGATGAACAGGAGTTAAATTGATATCTTTACTATACACTAGAAACACTAGTTTAAATATAATTGGTAAACACTGCATTCACAAAAGTATGAAAATATGAAACACGGTATCAAGGAATAACTTCATGGTCCTATAGAAAAACAAAGAAACAAAAATAATTATTATTTTATTATTATTATTATTTTATTTATTCAAGAAGACTTGAATAAGTGGGACATATCCAGTTGTTGAGACACAAGTTACTCTCAAGTTTGTTGACAGGTTTAACACAATGCCAAAATATATTTTTCGAGGGAACTTAAATGACTACAATATACCTACAGTGTAAAACTCTAGTGAGAAAGAAAAGATTTATAAACTAATGGGTATGAAGATGACCAGACATGCTACACACTAAAACATGATATAAAGATATAGTTATTAAAACAAGGAAGAAGCTAAATGAAGCAGAATAGATAACAGAGAAACAAACCTTATTATAGAAGAGAATTAATATATGGTAAAGCCAGCAGCAGGACAGGGAATGAGAAATCAATGAACTTTATAATTAACAGTGGACTAGCAATTGGGTGAAGTGGAGGTAGGGAAGCAATCAACTCTTTGTATCACACCATGTATGAAAATAAACAACAAAAGAACTGAAGACTTAAATGTTAAAAATTAAACAACAAATAAGCCAGGGGGATATAAAAGAGAAAACCGACCAGATCTGGAGGCAAGGGTGGTGGAAGAGGGAGTGAGGAAAGAGAAGACCTTGTAAATGCAATGGAATGAGCAAAAAAAGAGAAAGACTGATAAATCTTACTATGCCAAATTTAAAAAAAAATTTTTTTTAAGATTTTATTAATTTTTTTGTCAGAGAGAGAGACAGAGAAAGCACAACTAGGGGGAGTAGGAGATAGAGGAAGAAGCAGGCCCCCTGCTGAGCAAGGAGCCCGATGCGGGACTCGATTCCAGGACCCTGGGATCATGACCTGAGCCGAAGGCAGACGCTTAACTGACTGAACCACCCAGGTGTCCCCCAAACTTTTTATGCTATAAAAAGGGACAAATGAGCTGGAGAAAATATTTACAATAAATAAGAAAAGGGATTGATATCTTCAATATCTAATAAATTCACTCAGAGTGAAAAAGGCACCAGAAAAAAGAGAAAGCTGAAAAAAGATATTAAAAAAAATATAAGAGAAATAAACCTTACAATTCAAATAAAAAGACAAAAAATTAAAAACGGGCAAAGGAGGGTGGGGCACAAAGAAAAATAAAAATGGTCAAAGGATTTGAACAGACATTTCTCTAAAAAAGATGTATAAATGGCCAATAAGCCCATGAAAAGATGCTCAACATCATGATCATTAGGGAAATGCAAATCAAAACCACGATGAGATACCCCTTCCCACCCACTGGGATGGTTACAACGAAAAAGACCAACAAAAACAAGTGTGGGAAGGACGCAGAGAAACTGGGACTCTCCAATATTGCTCGTGGGATTGTTAAATGGTTCAGCTGCTTTGGAGAACAGCTTGGCAGTTCCTCAAAATGTTAAATATAGTTACCAGCAATTCCACACCCAAGAGAAATTGAAAACATATATCCCTACAAAAATGTGTAAACAAACATTCATAGTAGCATTATTTCATGATAGCCAAAGAGGAGAAACAACCCAAATGTCCATCAGCGAAATGGATACATGGATAAATGAACAAAAGGCAGTAAATTCATACAACAGAATGTTGTTCAGCCATAAAAAGGAATGAAATGCTGGCACATATGCTACAACATGAATAAGCCCTGAAAATACCATGTTAAGGGAAAGAAGCCAGGCACGAAAGGCCATATACTGCATTATTTCATTTATGTGAAATGTTCAGAAGAGGCAAACTCATAGAGACAGAAAGTAGATTGGTGGCTGCCACACTTGTGGGAACAGAGCATGGGGAGTGACTACTAATTAGTAGGAGGCTCTTTTGAGGTGATAGAAAGTTCTGGAATTTCTATAAAGTTATAGTTAGTTTATAGCATGTCATGAAATAAACTTCAGTTGGACTGAAGATTTTAAAATTAAAATTAAAGCCATGAAGGTACTCTGAGAAAATACAGAAAAATATTTCTATAATCTTTAATTGGGAAACGCCACTTTTAAGGATGGCATGGATTAAAGAAATTATAAAAGATGGATGGATTTAAGTATATAAAATTTACAAACTCAGACAACACAAGAGACTTCCTAAATGGATACTGCTGGATTAAAAACAGAAGTTTCCATTCACATATCTTAGAAGGCCAATGGAGCAGACAACCTCTAGGCAGGCCCCCAACTCAACCATTCTGCCTCTTACATCACGGATCCACCCTTGGCCTTGGTCATGTTTTCTGCCACGTGGACAAGAAAAGCAGAGGAGGCCTTTCTGTAGACAAACAAGAAGAATAAAAGATATATGCAGAGAGGACAGACATAAATTGTGCAGAACTGAGTATTAACGTCATTCAAGTTCCCTGTTCTAGCCTTTTTCCAAGGTCGAGATGCATTACTGCCTTTGGGGATTAGGAGACACTCGGACTCAAACTGGTGTTTGTTGACAAGAAAAGATGTCTAAATGAATACATTTTATTATATTAAAATGTTTCTATCGCTTTGACTCAGAAATTCTGTTTTTCTGAATCTTAGAGGTAGAAATTTTTTTTAAAGATTTTATTTATTTATTTGACAAAGAGATAGTGAGAGCAGGAACACAAGCAGGGGGAGTGGGAGAGGGAAAAGCAGGCCTCCCGCGGAGCAGGGAGCCCGATGCGGGGCTCGATCCCAGGACCCTGGGATCATGACCTGAGCCGAAGGCAGACGCTTAACGAATGAGCCACCCAGGTGCCCAAGAGGTAGAAATATTAATCCAGTGATTTACCTGGAGTCTCTACTACATGCCATGCAGTTGAAGGCAATGTGGACACATGGCTTCTGAAGTCAGATGGTTGCTAACTTAGGATTCTCAATAGCAGAAACCCCTAAGCTTGATCTCCAACAACCAGGGGTTGCTTGTGGAATATTTATTCAACATTACTTACATTAATGTTACTTAATCATTAAAATGCTACGTGTAAAACTGAGGGTTGCCGGTGTGGTGGGGGGTGGGAGGGATGGGGTGGCTGGGTGATAGACATTGGGGAGGGTACGTGCTATGGTGAGCGCTGTGAATTGTGCAAGACTGTTGAATCACAGATCTGTACCTCTGAAGCAAATAATACATTGTATGTTAAAAAAAAGAAGAAGAAGAAGATAGCAGGAGGGGAAGAATGAAGGAGAGTAAGTCGGAGGGGGAGATGAACCATGAGAGACGATGGACTCTGAAAAACAAACTGAGGGTTCTGGAGGGGTGGAGGGTAGGGGGATGGGTTAGCCTGGTGATGGGTATTAAAGAGGGCACATTCTGCGTGGAGCACTGGGTGTTATACGCAAACAATGAAACATGGAACACTACATCAAAAACTAGTGATGTATGGTGATTAACATAATAATAATAAAAAAATGCTACATGTAATAACAATGAAAAGTAGGTTATTTTGTTAAGTGAAGGAAATCATATGAACACATATTGTAATAATCACAACTGTGTAAGAATACAAACTTATTTGTAGAACAAAAGATTGGAAGGATCAAAGTGTTGACAGTTACTAACTTTGAATGGTGAGGCTATGGTAGTATTTTTCTGTTGTAGAAAATTTGGAAATTTTCTACAATGAGCAAGCTTACTTTGGGGAGTGAAATAAAGTAAAGAGCTTTAAGAAAACTGAATCAGGAAGCAAGGTAGCAGAGGTATGTGTTATCTAATTATAAAACACCTGAGGGTTCTTACCCCAAACAGTCCATCAGAAACTCTAAACAAAAGAGACAGCCCCTCCTGTCCCATGAATAAGGAAGCACCCGGAAGAACGCAGAGGGTGACCAACTTGGAGATTCCCAGCCCTGGTTCCAGGAAGTCACTTTGAATCTGTGTTCCTCAGAACCTTCAGGGTTCTCTGGAGGTCATCTGGGATGGGCAGGGGAGGAGGTAAACAGGGGTCCAGCTTCCTGCACTTTTTCGGCCTGATCCTCTAAATCAGAGCAACTCAAAGGCTCTTTTCCTTTTCTCTTCCCTCCGGAGACTATCAGAGATTTCATTTAAGGAAAGAGTCCCATTTACTAAAGTATCTGCAAATCACTTAGGTGATTCAGGAATTACTAATGGATGTTCTTTATGACTCCTTCCGGTAGTATCAGGGAAGGAAATTCTCCAAAGGGCAAGAAAAATTCTGAGACAAGTTGTTTTCATTTTACACTCAGTACTTGTGGAAAGCAACCTGAGTGCTGCTCAGATTTCACTCTAGCTTGAGGGAGTAAGTGGCAGGTATGTTCACTTCTGAAAGCTGTGGCGGGGGTCTCCCTCATCTGCCCCCCGCATCTCCAGTAAGAGGTGTTCACAACACTGTCTCCCATCAAAAGTCTAGTTGCACAAAGCACATGCTACTCAAAGAGGCCAAGGAAGCACTGGACACATTTAATAACAACGTGAATTCATGAATTGAAAAAAAAATTTTTTTGAAGATTTTATTTATTTATTTGACAGAGGGAGAGAGGGAACACAGGCAGGAGGAGTGGGAGAGGGAGAAGCAGGCTTCCCACGGAGCAGGGAGCACGATGTGGGGCTCCATCCCAGGACCCTGGGATCATGACCTGAGCCGAAGGCAGATGCTTAACGACTGAGCCACCCAGGCGCCCCATGAATTGAAAAATTTAAGTTCAGGGCGCCTGGGTGGCTCAGTTGGTTAAGCGACTGCCTTCGGCTCAGGTCATGATCCTGGAGTCCCGGGATCGAGTCCCACATCGGGCTCCCTGCTCAGCAGGGAGTCTGCTTCTCCCTCTGACTCTCTTCCCTCTCGTGCTCTCTATCTCTCATTCTCTCTCTCTCTCAAGTAAATAAATAAAAAATCTTTAAAAAAAAAAATTTAAGTTCAGTGGTTGGCTGTTCATAATTCATCATTTCCTGATGACTTTGAATGACCAAAATTTTGTGTGTAAATAATCTATATATAATGATAGAGTATTTCAATAGCTATCTTTTAAATATTCCTTGTTCTCACAGGCTTTTGAATCTTGAAAGGAATTTAGAAGTTGTAAAGTCCAAGTCCCTGATTGTACAAATAAGGACAAAAAGAAGCAGAGGTTAAATGACTCACCCAAGGTCATGATGGAAAAGGCAAGACTAGAATCCAGCATCCTTCAACTTCTGGGCTATGCCATATTTTACCCATGTGGGATCTGGATTCTAGTGGACATGGGCTTCAACTCTGAGCATCAGTTTCCTTATCAAAAAATGGAACCAGAACTATCCACCACTGAAAGGCTATTTGGAGGATTAGAAATAAGATAGCCTCCTGGCACAAACCCTGGCATGTACATAAGAGATGGTTAATAAATGCTGGTTATCATGATGCCATGCTGCTGCTCGGAAGGCATTCTTTATACCTAGAAATACTTATGAGAGCCCAGTTCAATCCACCCCATCAGTCGTTAAAATGTGTGTCCTTTATTGAGGAATATATCATCTTGTCAGACCTAGCCTACTTTGCTCAATTTGGTTATAATCCTCATTATATAGTGTGTATTTTATTTATTATTATATTATTGTAAAATATATGAATCATTTTAAAAATCTCAGTCAGTTGAGCATCCAACTCTTGGTTTCTGCTTAGGTCATGATCCCAGGGTCTTGAGATCAAGCCCCACGTTATTAGGCTCCACACTGAGTGTGGAGTCTGCTTGAGAGATTCTCTCTCCCTCTCCCTTCACCTCTGCCCCTTCCCCTACTCATGCTCTCTCTCGATCTAAACTAAATAAATAAAATCTTAAATAAAAATCTAACAGGATAAAAATGTATGCATAATATCAGAGGAAAAAAACACTGCAATCATTTTACAGACAGGGTTATTAGGCAAAGCTGCCTTAGGAAGTTTCAAAGTGCTGTAGCCACAAGCACAGGACTATTATCTACTATGTTATCACTTAAAGACACCTACTTACACCACTCAGGAGGAGGTTCTGTTGGGGAAGGGCACAAGATGATGGATATGACTTGTCTACTCTTACTATACACATTAAACTATAATATGCTGCCTTTTCAAGTTAGGGGCTCTTCCCAAACATTGCTTCCTTACCAAGATTACTATTATTAGAAACAGCAACATTAACAACAATGGCTTTATTTTTTTTTTTTTTACTCTCCAAGCCAACAATGTTCATGCCTTTGTTTTTTTTGTTTTGTTTTGTTTTTTGGATTTTTTTTTTTTTTTGGCTTGGTGTTTCCATATTAACATTCCAATTTTAACATTTCAGTTGGAAACAAATACATACAAGTAGCTGTCCATCTAGTTTCCATAAGAACTATTTAAAAGATTCTGAAAGTGTGTGTTGGGGTGGGGAAACAAGCTTTAAAGTATAGAAGATACACTCAAGGCTGAAACACTGGCAGAGTTTATGCAATGACAAACAGGATGGCCAATAAAAACTCTGTTTCACGGTCAACGTGATTTTTCAATTTTCATCCTCAAGTTTTAGGTTTATTTATAGCAACACCACAGTATGCCTAAAATGTGGAAGAAAAGAAAATGCAGTACAGTCTGAGTGGCTGTGAGGTAGAGTGTTCGATTTGTAAGGTAAGAATGAGAAAAGGTGTCATTTTTCTAAAGCCCTACCATTAAGGTCAGCTCCAACACTACCTCCGAAAAGGACTACCACACAGCTATTATGCTGACCTTGCTTATGGGTCCATGTTGACCATCTAATTTAGAAAGCAAACTGTTTTTTGTACTGTCCATTTCTCCCTACATTGGGAATTAAATGAATTTTATGGTTAGTTTTTATTTTTACATTTATGCCCAATGATTTTATGTCTCAAAAGAAAATATCTTGGGGGGGGGGAATCAATTGCAGGACTTCTCCAAAGATATTTTGGCCACCGACCAAATGAAGCTATAGGCATATGTGCCTTGCAGGCAGATCCTCTGTCTCACCTGCTCTGCCTAACCCAGAGCCCTGTGTTGGACACCACTGTGAAGGTGACAATGGTACCTGTTATCTGCATCACAGTCCTTGTCCCGGAACCAGCCCCAGACCTGACCACAGCCTACCCTCTGACCTCAGGAGAGGGTGCTCTTTTTTCTCACTCTCCCTGGGAGTCCGGTTTACTCTTCTGTCTTACGTGCCTCCCTTTCCTCCCTTTTACATTTTATTTATTTATTTATTTATTTATTTATTATTTTTTAGAGAGGGGGAGGGGGAAGGGGCAGAGGGAGAGAGAGAATCTTAAGCAGGCTCCACAGCCAGTGTGGAGCCCCACGTGGGGCTCGATCTCACAACCCTGAGATCATGACCTGAGCCAAAATCAAGAGTCTGAGGCTTAAGTGACTGAGCCACCCACATACGCCAACCCTTTCCTCCTTCTTGTTGCCTGGGTCCAGAATTACAGGACACCTGGAATTACAGGACATCTCTGCTTTCCATTCCCTCCTCAAGTCATCCAGAGGCACCCTCAGATTGGCACATCTATACTTAAATATCTAGAAAACACCTCACATTTACTCTAGGATAACCCAAGTATGTGCATTGTCAGAACTTTTGGTTCATAAAGTCATAAAAGAGGTATCTAGGTGGAATCCTAGATACCTCCCACTCCTACTGAATCTGAATCAAGATTGGAGGACAGTAACATGCACATTTTAGAAAAGCTCTCAGCCTTATTAAGATAGAATTCAGATACCATAAAAGTCACCCCTTTAAAGTGTCCAATTCAGTAGGTTTTAGTACATGCACAAAGTTGTCCACAACTATCACCATTATCTAATTCCAGAATATTTTCAGGACCCCAGAAAGAACCTCATGCCAATTAGAAGTCACTCCCCATTCTGATACCCTCCCCAACCTCCTAGTCTCCGGCAACCATTAATCTACACTTTCTGTCTCTATGAATTTGCCTATTCTGAACATTTCATATAAATGGAATGATACAACACGTAGCCCTTTGTCACTGGCTTCTTTCATTTAGCATAACGTTTTCAAGGTCCATCCATGTTCTAGCATGTATCAGTAGTTCATTCCTTTTCGTGGCTGAATAATATTTTATTGTATGGATACACTACAACTTGCTTATCTGTTCATCAGTTGATGGATACTGAGGTTAGTATGAAATAATGCTGCTATAAATATTTATGTACAAGTTTTGTGTGGACATGTCTTCAATTCTTCTATGTATCTATCCCTAGGAATAGAATTGCTGGGTCATATGGTAACTCTGGTTTTTAGGGCTGCAAACTTTTTTCCACAACAGCTGCAACATTTTACATTCTTGCCTGCACACATGAGGGTTCCAATTTCTCCACTTTCTAGTCAACGCTTGTTATTGTTCATCTTGATTATAGCATTCCTAGTGGGTGTTTAGTGGTATCTCGTTGTGGTTTTGATTTGCACTTCCCTGATGACTAATGATGCTGAGCATCTTTTCATGTGCTTCTTGGCCGTTTGAATATTTTCTCTGGAGAACTGTCTATTGCCATTTTTTAATTGGGTTACCTTTTAATCTTTGACTTGTAAGATTTCTTTATATATTCTGGATACTAGGCCCTTATTAGATATGATTTGCAAGAACTCTCTCCCATTTTGTGGGCTGTCATTTCACTTTATTAATGGTGTCCTTTGAAGTACAAAAGTTTATAATATTGATGAGGTCCAATTTATTTTTCTTTTGTCACTTGTGCTTTTGGTGCCATATCAAAGAAACTACCGCTTATTCCAAAGTCATAAAAATTTACTTCTCTGTTGTCTTCTGAGTTTAGCTTTTATATTTAGGTCTATAATCCATTTTGAGTTAGTTTTTGTTTGTGGTGTGAGATAGGGATCCAACTTCATTTCTTTGCAGGTAAATATCAAGTTGCTGAACCATTTGCTGAACTCCAAGTGATTTTGACATACACTCTAGTTAAGAACCACTGAATTTTGATCTAACACCTCCAACATCTTTGTTTTACAGACAGAAGTTTTAGGCTCAGAGAGATTAGGTTAAAATTGCTCTGCATTCAGAATAAAGGAAGTTACGGAAAAGAAGAAAAGTTGGTTCCTACTTCTATAGAATCTCGAAGTCTAGTGCAGGAGGCAAACATTTCTGCAGGATGTTCAGGAATAAGAGCAGAAATATACAAAGTGGTGTGGGACCTCAGAGAAGGGACTGATCAAGTAACTGTCTGGTGATTTAAGCTAAGTTTCACAGGGAGGAGGATCATTCCAGGCAGAAAAAAAAGCTCATTACAAAAGCCTTTAGAATGGAATGTTGTAGAAAGCGTACGTAGTCTCTACTTAGGTGAGATCTTAAATTGGGGGCAAAAAAAAAGTGAGGGGGGCGGGGAGAGTGATAAGAGAACAGGCCAAACTGCAAAGGGTTGAGGACCAGGCTGAGCTTGCCCTTCTCAGGTGGGCAATGAGGAGTCATCCCAGGTTTTTAGCAGACAAGGGCCACCACCAGATCTGTGCGTTAGAAATTCACTGCTGGCAACATGGATGATGGGTCATAAAAGGCAGAGCCCGGAGGAAGGCTTTAGGAGACTCTTGGAACAATTCATGACCAGGTCCAAAGTAGAGTCCTCTGCCTACAATCAGTCTTCAGATGCAAGTGGCAGATGTGTGTTGTTTGGCTAGAAGAATGTTTTTAAAACTTCTTGAACTTGAATACTTGATCAGGGAGGAGGCTCTCTCTGGGGTACCACAACCCGAACACTCCATCTTTAGGTTTGTCTGGGCCAGAGCACCCATTTATGTTACCACTTGGCCCCTGTGAGCATTTGAGTTTGCAACCTGGGCCCAAGCAAAAGTGGCAGCAATGGAGAGGGAAAGAGAGAGAAGAGAACATAAACTCCTAGAATAATTAGAAAGAGGGCTGCTATTGGCTCTTTGGTGGTGAAAGAACATGAAGAGCAGTTATCTCTGGACTTCCATGGGCCTAACCCACACCCCATTCTCCCAGAATGGCAACAAAGCTTTTGCCGAACCTGCCACCCTCAATAGCTTGCACTGCTGGTTGCTGGCCTCTCGTGGCAATAATAAAAATACATAAAGTGTTTCAAAATGTCTTATCTAACTGTGTTTTCTTTAAATACTGAAGGTTTAAGACAGAAAGCTTTGGCAAGTAGATCTTGCAGTTCCTTGGGAAGCAAAGGTTCTTTTAAACTACAGGCTTCAACTTCCAAAGTTGTCTGGAGATTCTGGTGCTAGTCAGTGGTGTGGTATTTCCTTTTATTTGCCTCAAGTTGGTATTTCTCAGAAGATTTCTCTCTCCCCAGATTAAAAAAAAATGCACCCTAGTTCCAATGTAATCCTTTCGTTTTCTTCTAAACTTTGTTCACCCCAGTCCTTGTCTCTGAGAGTGAGTTCCCTGAGGGTAAGGACCATACGTTTCATTTGGTTTAGTGACACAAGAACTTAACGAGGTTCCTGGCCCATAGGAGGTGGTTATTACTGAGAACTGTTCAGGTTTCCTATGTCAAGACTGTTATCTGTAAACTCTTCGTCAGTCAGCTCCAGTTACCTGCAGGCCTTCTGGGCCAGATTCAATTCCACAGGGCCTTCATCCAAATTAGAGGAATAAACGCAGGGGATGAAGGAACCCAAAATCTGACCTTTGGGGTTTCCGGATCTTTCTCTGTGGTGCTGGTATTATGTCTTTTGAGTTCCTGACTGTCTTATCACTATCTCCACACTTCTTATCAGTTAGCTATGCGTGGTACTTTCTCTCCTACAGATCTTTTATACTTGGCAGTTTTTTTCTTTGCTTTACAGAGTACTGAGTGGTAAACATTTGTATGCTGTTTTTTTTAATTCCTTTTAATTTTTTGCTTTACAAACACCTGTATTTTGTTTGTAAATCTCTTTTCTAAAATTAACCCAAAAGTTATATAATAAAAAGCAAATATTAAGCTAAATTTAGAAGGCTCAAAAATAACCTCTTTTTCTCCTTCTCCAGGAGTGACACACCAAGAGGGCCCTTCCAACTCTGATCTGAAGGTTCAGGAAACCATGAAGGCTCATGTGAGCCAAGGTCTTCATAATTTGCTTGTGTTGGAATCTACAAGTGTATTTTAACAGGATAAGCAATATGTAACAAGACCAGGAAACTATTCAAGGACAAGATTAGATGGGTGTTTTTCTTGGTTTTAGCTACACAAATCAACACCAATCCCTCCGATTTGCTCTTTCAGCAGTTACTGACAGTAGCAAATGCCAAGAAGATATTTACAAAGAGCATGGATTTAAAGCCTAAGTGCATGGGGAATGAAGCAGGTGATTTTTACAAAAGTCAAGGTAAAGTGTGCAGTTTATTCCACCCTACACTGTTGAAAATTTCACTCTACCAGGTTCCAGGGCAACCTCCAAATCAACCATTTTCCCAAGAGAATGGGCTGCAACTTCCTTCAACCTCAGAGAGCCTCTTACGTGGAGAGGAAGTTGCAGTATCTGTAAAGAACCTAGAATATCATCATGTTCAGAAGTGCATTTTATTTGTAAGACTTGTTTTGCTAAATATTTGTCAAGCAAATGAATGAAAGAAGATGCAGACATATGAGAAGCATCTGAAAACCTCTCTCACGTGCACGGAGAGGCATAGGAACACCCAGAGGAGCCTCGGCAGCAAGGAGGATTGGTGAAGATGCACACACGTCCAACAAAGTCCCATGCCAGTACCAAGCACTAAATGCGACTGGTCCTCAAGAGCCTCAAAAGCTGTTGGAGGAACAACTTAAAGAAAGAAAAAGAAGTGAGGGAGTCAACCAGAGAGACCAACAGAATAGCTAAAGAAATAGAGAGAAGCAAAGTGTTTCTCTTGAGAGAAACCTACATCCAGTCCTGTTCAGATCAATTCAAATCATCAGGGGCTGTGCGAGAAACTGGGGACACAAGACGAGACGCTGTCTGCCCTTGATTGGTAAGGAGACAGAAATAAATCTGCAGACAGCAATTGCAAAAGCAACCTTTCATCATCGGCAGTTGGAAGAAAGGAAACACAGAGCTGACATAAACTTTGATGTAAATACAGCTTTCAGGATTTTTTCTTTTTCTTTCGGTAATCTGACACCTTCTCCTTTTCAAAAATAGCAGCATATTAATTCTCTGTTAACTCTTCTCTTTGAAATGCGTGTTTATGTCTGGCATGACTTTATCCCCGTGTCACCTAGTCCTGCCCCCCACATTCCTGTTCTTTCTGGCAACACCCACCTAAGTTTCAACACATTTTCTCTCACAAATTTGGCATTAGCTTAAGTCATTAACTATATTTAGAGCTTGCCTTCATCCTTGCTGAAATATAAAGGATAGCTGCAATAATGTGTTTTGTTTATGAAGAAAAAGTGTCCATGTTTAATCAGTATGTCTAAATACATCATTTCTGTATTTGAACATGGCTTTGACAGATGCAGGATCAGGATAGGATGAGAACTCCACACTGGTCAGAAAACAAAGAGGCAGCATTCTTCATTTTATTATGTGAACTCCCCACACAGTATGTCATGTGGAATTTGTGTGGGATCTTATTTACTATATTACAAAAGCTGTCCTTAGTGTATATTTTATGCAGAAAACAAACAGGCTGCTTTTATGTAAGTCAAATGTCACATCAGAAAATAGTACTCTGGAATGTTTGGAAAGCATTCCAATGCTTTTGATCCATTGAAAAATATCATTTGCCTTTCACAACAACAAAGTAACTGAAGAGGTAAGGTATGCTTAATAAAAATAAAGAAGCCTTTGGGGTGCCTGAGTGGCTCAGTCAGCTGCATGCCCAACTATTGATTTCAGCTCAGGTCATGGTCTCAGGATTGTGGGATCAAGCCTGGTGTTGGGCTTGCACCAGGAGTGGAGCCTGCTTGGGATTCTCTCTCTCTCTCTCCCTTTCTGGTTGGAACTGAACTATCAAGGAACCTGTAGAAGGAGATGAGACCTTCCATGGGCTTTCTCCATCCAGTGGCTGCCCTAACCTGAGACAGCCTGGGAGATAGCACAAGGCCCTGCAGGGAGCCCCATCAGTAGCCCTGAGCCTTCCAGGGAAAGAAGGACACCAAACTGAGCCTGAACGTGTCATCCCTCGGTTCCTATTTTATTAGTGCAGATGCTCAAAGGTGTCTCTGTTTCTGGTTGCTTCTCCATTCCCTCTATTTTCCACTGAACTGGACTTATGACATTTATTAAGAACAAATATGATCAAGTATGTATTACGTCAAATGTAAAACGTGGAAACTACAATTTCTGGCTGGCACCAGAACTCTCCTGGACGTAAGAAATTTCCAACCCATCAAAGCTGAGCAATGCCCAGGTCAGATGGGTTGTCTGTGGCCAATAGTAGAACTGAATCATTCAACTATAAAAGCAAATGGCAATTTGTGAAAAAGAAATCAACTGGGGGGGGAAAAAGAATGATCTATGTGATAGCCATCACAAGGGCAAAACCGTAAACCTGTCTGTTCAAATGTTACAGCAGGTGCCCCCTGAAGAAGGTAACCTGCTTTACTTTCTCATACCCCAACACAGCCTATGTCTGCTCAGATCAGGGGAGAAACATTTTTTTCCTACACCATCATGTGGGAGTTCTGATATAGTTCTCCAGTCTCTTTCCACAGGGTCCATGGGTGTGTATATTCCCTCAAAAATTGTCTCAGTGTGTAAAAAATGTGTTCTAAAAATATGTTTAAGAATTAGCAGAGGCGGGGCGCCTGGGTGGCTCAGTTGGTTAAACGACTGCCTTCGGCTCAGGTCATGATCCTGGAATCCCGGGATCGAGTCCCACATCGGGCTCCCTGCTCAGCGGGGAGTCTGCTTCTCCCTCTGACCCTCTTCCCTCTCGTGCTCTCCATCTCTCATTCTCTCTCTCTCAAATAAATAAATAAAATCTTTTAAAAAAAAAGAATTAGCAGAGGATTAGAGCAACAGCTCCTAATTCCCTCTTTCTAATTTTCCAGGAATTAAAAATAACTGGTCAGTGGTACGGATGCCAATTCTGGCCAGTGGTTGTTTTGCAAAGGTTTAGGATAAAATGTAGGAAAAAAACTGCTGAAAAGACTTCTTTCCCTTTTGGGTGGTCTGATTTCTTATAAAATCTACAGGCGCTCTACTCTGCATGTGGCTTGGTCCAAGGACAGAGCTAAGCTATCTGCACTATCACTGAATCAGGGAATCGGGGGCTCTCCTAATCTCCCAAACCAAGCACAGTGTCCAGCACACAGCAACATGTAATAAAGGCTGATGGAAAGGAAGAAAAGGAAGGAAGAAATAAATCAAGAGAATAAAACAGCTAATCATGTCTGGCACTGGCATACACCAGGTTCCCAATATTTGTCGAGAAGATGAACCCTCTATGCAAAACAGCCCAAATTTAAGTTTTTTTAAAACTTCCTTTAAAGACTGGTTCTGAGGACTTATATCAGAGGCAGATTTTGCAGATGCTAATAAACTTGGTAAAATTTTGAAAAGGAAGATTTTAATCATGGGAAAGAAAAACCTTAAAAAAAAAAAAAAGAGGAATGAGTAGAAATTAGTCCCAGCAGATAATAGAACATAATATGAAGCTTTAGGATCAGAACAGTTTGGAATTAGAAAAGGAATAAGCAAGAAAGATCAGCAGATCACAATAAAAGATTAAAAACGCATAAGAGAACTTAATTCACTATAAAGGCATATGGTAAAATTATATACTATTAAGGTAGCATATCAAGAAAAGTGAGTGATTGCTCACTGTTTCATGCAACTAGGAAACAATAAAGCCAGATTTCTTTCACTCTTTATACCAAAATTAATTTCAGATGAAAGTTTCTAAGTATAAATACGTATAAGTATAAAATAAGTATAATAAGTATAATAATGAAATAAGTATAAAAATGAAGCTATAAGAAAAAGCTTCAGTGAACAGAGAATCACAAAGATGGACAGGATGGTCTCTTTCTATGCAGGACATAACACAAAAATCAAAAAGCAAACAGGGAAAATATTTACAACACAGATGCAAAGAGCTAACTTCCTTAATTTAGAAAGTGCTCATACAAACAAAAAAGAAAGAAACTTACAGAATAATGAAGCATACAGAAAATTTGGAGGAGGAGAAATACAAATTTCAAAAACAAAACAAAAATCATTAAAAAATGCTCAACTTCACACATATTTAAAGAGGTTAAATAACAGATGATTTCACTCATATGTGGAATTTAAGAAACAAAACAGATGAACACAGGAGAAGGAAAGGAAAAATAAAATAAGATGAAATCAGAGAGGGAGATAAACCATAAGAGACTCTGAACTACAGGAAACAAACAGGGTTGCTGCAGGGGAGGTCGGTGGAGAGATGGGGTAACTGGGTGATGGGCCTTAAGGAGGGCACTTGATGTCATGAGCACTGGGTATTATATGTCACTGGTGAATCACTAATTCTACCTCTGACACTAATAATACACTATAGGTTAATTAAATTGAATTTAAATTAAAAATTTTTTAAAAAGAGGTAAAATCAAATCAACAATGAGATACTATTTATTTTATCCATCATACTGCAAAACTCTGGGGAAGGCCTGGATCACTGACATACTGTTAAGGGGAGTGTACATTAGATGCAACATTTCTAGGGAATTTGGCGAGGCTTATCAAAACTTAGAAAACATGAATCTCAGCAATCCCTGGATCAAAAAGAATCTACCTTATAAATATACTCCTGTGTGTGTATATGTGTATATATATATATATATATATCCTGAGGTTCTGCTCTAAGGTCAAGGTTGCAGAAGGAGCAGTGCTATTTCCAGGTCATCATCCCACTGTAATCAGGTTCAACCCCACAACCTACACATACTGCTCGTTATACTCACCAATGATACCCCTCGATGCCAAGTCAAATGCGCACTGTACTGACACTGAATGATTATGAAGCTCACGGCCTGGTGCTACTGACTTGTATGTCCAGCAATGTGAAGGCAGGATGATGTCCTACCATCTTTCTTATATAATATTTATACAGCCAACGCAGGTAGGTAAAGTAACATTTACTGATTAAACAAACGAACGAATGAATGTGTAAATAAGCCAAATTAGCTAACTGGAAATACCATCGGGCAGATTAGAGAGACAGGATTGAAATACAGGTGAAAGGTTAAAAAAAGAGAAAGGTGACACTTTAAAAGAGTTCTGTAATAAATGCAACGTGGGTATTGTGTGTAGAAACCGTTTATATATTAAGTATGCAAAATTAAGTTACAATACATAGAGCAACATGAGTAGACAGTAATGAATTTCACAAATTTAGCATGTTGGGTTCAATCTGATGAAACCAAAGACTCTTAAGCTTTGGAGACTAGCTTGTTAAATAACCATGTTCCTGTAAACAGGCAGGCTCAATTTATTGTGCCCCTGGGAAATTCTCTGGAATGAACACAGAAAATGCTTCTGTTGATTAGCCCTTTCAGCTTGCGGCTGAATGTTGACCTAAAAGGGAAAGGCTTGCCCTCCAGATTTTACATAACGTGCCCTTATCAATTCCTGTTAGGGGAACTGTCCCTCACAGGGCCATGGGGAGGACTAACGATTCTGCCTCAATAAAACATCCTGTGCTTCCAAGATCCCGCTGCCAAACAGAAGCGGATGTCCTATACCTGCTGGAGGACTAGAGAGAGAAATTTTACATTGAGGGCAAATGCAAGGAGAATGGTAAGAAAGGAGGGGGAAATTAATACAACTGAACAAGTTTATTGACTGATCTGTTCAGACAAAGAGAGGAACTCAAGGTTGTGCATGTGTGAGAACCTGCCCGAGTCCCTAGGGAACTCACTTGTGGCCAGGCCAGGAGCATCAAGGGATTTCCTCCTCCAGCGGGGCCATCTCCAGCCACCTCCTCAGACACTAGCTTGAGTGGCCGGGAGGAGGCAATTCCAAGAGGCACGCTCTGAATAATCGGCAGTGTTTTTACCAAAGGAAAGGAAAGACACTCCTCTAAAGGAGACACTGAACACTCATTGAGAGCTGGTCACTGAAGCTTCTGCCTGCAACTTAAGCCTCACTTAACGAACTTTTGGGTTATTTCCCACACAGTTCTGAAGAAGGACACAAAGCAAGATAATGAAGTCAAAGAGAGATACTTCAACTACTGTGGGAGTAACAGTAAAATGAGAAGATTTTAGGGGCGCCTGGGTGGCTCAGTCGGTTAAGCGTCTGCCTTCAGCTCAGGTCATGATCCCAGGGTCCTTGGATGGAGCCCCGCATCGGACTCCCTGCTCAGTGGGAAGCCTGCTTCTCCCTCCCCCTCTGCCACTCCCTCTGCTTGTTCTTGTGCTTTCTGTCAAATAAATAAAAAAAAAATTTTTTTAAAACCTTTAAAAATCTTTTTAAAAATGAGAAGATTTTAATAAATGTACAAAACATTATAAATACGGAAATATACATAGTTGGTTTTCTGGCTGTCACAGCTTATCTTCAAAGATGACACCCCCAACTTCTACCATTCTCACTGAGAGAAAAACCTCCCATATTTAGCCCCTGCAGCCCCTTCCCCTAGGATTCAGTAGAAGCGAGGCTGTGGTGACTTCTAAGACTTGGTTCCTAAGAAGCCATGCAGTTTCCCCCTGAGCCTTCTTGGAACGCTTGCCCCGTGGGAGAAGCCCAACTGCCCTGAAAGGCTTTCTTACGAGGAAACGCACACCGGTCACATGGGAAAGCAGCCTGAAGACAGGTGCCAGTCGGCCCCCCACGGAGACACCAAACACACATGAAGTAGCCGTCCTGGACGTCCAGACCAGGTGAGCACTCACATGAGTCCAGCTCAGATACCACCTGACTGTAATTCCATGACAGACCCCTGATGAGAACGGCTAACTCAGAGAACTGAGTCAAGAATACATCATTGAAATTAGCTAACCAAACTGTGAAAAAACATTCGAATGGATTTCTTGCTATGAGACATGAGGAATGAAAACAAGAAAGGCTAATAAACAGTTAATGAGCTCTTGTGCCGCTTCTCTGAATGGAAAGCCTTAGAAATTCTTCCCTGTTTTCTGGGGTATTTTGAAGGAGGGCAGGTCTGAATGGACAGCAGCTCGCAGCTGTGGAAAGGAAGACAGGTGGTTAACAGGGTCGGCGGTGGGAGAACAAGCCTTGTGGGCAGGGAAGAGAACCAAGGATGATGGGGGTTGGGGGTGGGGGGGCACAGAGGCTGAAGGACTCAGCAACAGCACTTAGCTTTCGACTTGAAACACGTTCAGCCCCGCTGGTTCTTTCACAAACTCTAGAATGCTCTAGAGTTAAAGAGGTATTTATATGGTAAGCATAAATGTGGAATTACTTGTACTTTCCTAGATCATGGGGCAGCATCTTTTTATTCTTTATTTTCTCTAGAATTAAAAATTTGTTTAGATTTAAACCTTATTGTATTCTAGGGTACCAGGGTGGCTCAGTTGGTTAAGCGGCTGCCTTCGGCTCGGTCATGATCCCAGGGTCCTGAGATTGAGCCCCAAATCCGGCTTCCTGCTCAGCAGGGAGTCTGCTTCTCCCTCTCCCTCTGCTGCTCCCCTTGCTTGTGCTCTCTCTCAGATAAATAAATAAAATCTTTTTAAAAAAAACTCGTATTATATTCCAATCAGAAATGATTGCGGAGTGCCTTGAACTCAAATTCAAATTGAAAATATAAAACAAAGATGAAAGAACAGGCTAGAACAGAAAATAAACAAACAAAACACAATTCAAGGATAGTATAACAAAAACATTTCAGATATGGAGAGAGCTGGTACTCTGCGATAGGAGACTGAGTCTCATGGATGTCTCATCCTTAACAAGCAGATGTGTACACCAGTCATTTCAACAAAGTCATTTCTGAGGTTCAAAGCTGCATCTGACATGGGCCTTGCCGGAGAAATGGAAGTCACGGGAAACTGTGCAGGGGGGAGGGGGGGCCATGTCATTTTATGAGTATACACACCAGGGGCCACCTGGGGGTGAAGGGTGAAGCTCTGTCCTGAGAGGAGAGTGAACCTGGGGAACTTCAAGCAGCTCTGAGCAATTCTTTTGATGTCTATTTGGCGCGCACGCGCACACACACACACACACACACAAATTCTTATTAAATAGACCGACTCACTGTATTTTGACAGATATACTAAACACTTAGGAGAGATTCCCTCTCTTTCAGGTTTAAAATAATTAATTCTGAAGAAACCATTAACAAAACAAAAAGGCAGCCTACTGAATAAAAGATATTTGCAAACGGTATATGCAATAAGGGGTTAATATCCAAAATATATACAGAACTTATACAACTCAACACCATAAAAACCAATCAGATTAAAAATGGGCAGAGGACCTGAATAGACATTTTTCCAAAGAAGACATACAGTTGGCCGACAGACACATGAAAAGATGCTCAACATCACTCATCATCAGGGGAATGCAAATGAAAGCCACAATGAGAAAGATATCACTTCATACTATTTTGAATGACTAGTGTCAAAAAAACAAGAAATAACAAGGGTTGGCAAGGACGTGCAGAAAAGGGAATCATCATGCAATGTTGCTGGGAATGTCAAGTGGTGCAGCCACTGTGGGAAACAATATGGAGGTTCCTCAAAAAAAAAAAAGAAAGAAAATTAGAAATACCATATGATCCAGTAATTCCACTATTGGGTATTTACCCAAAGAGTACGAGAACACTAATTCGAAAAGATAGTTGCACCCTATGTTTACTGCATTCATCGGTGAACAGATGAATGGATAAAGAAGATGTGGTGTATATATACAATGGAATATTACTCAGCCATAAAAAGAATGAAATCTTGCCACTTGCAACGTGGATGGACCTAAAAGGGTATAATGCTAAGTGAAACAAGTCAGACAAAGAAACACAAATACTATATGATGTCATTTATATGTGGCATCTAAAAAACAAAACAAATGAACAGACTCACAAACAAGGAAAACAAACTGGTGGCTACCAGAGGGGAGGTGGGTGGGGAGGAGATGGGCAATAGAAGTGAAGGGGACTAAGGGGTACAAACTTCCAGTTATAACCGTAATAATGGAATATGGTGACAGATGATGACCACACTTACAGTGATGAGCACCGTGTAAGGTACAGAATTGTCAGATCACTATGTTGTATGCCTGAAACTAATACAACATTGTATATCAACTATACGACAATAATAAATAAAATATTTCTGGATCTTAGTTGTTCCCAGATTCAAAGATGATATCCCTCACAGCCAAAACCTAATCCAGGTGCTCAAAACACCTTGGGGAAGAAGATCAACAAGGCCCTCCTGCAGGAATTGACTCCTCCAGACCCTGCTCCCCAGGCTCCAGTATGGCCTGTCACATTTCTCGGTCTAAGAGCAACCTGTTCCTTGTCATGAATCAGTTTCTTTTTTGATCAAATCAGAAGTACAAAGAAAACACAGAGGACTATTCACTTCTGATCATGGCAATATTTTCTATACTTGTTATCCTTTTCGGTTTCAAGTATTTTCTCATCTGGTAGATTTCAAGCATGGGCTCTCCTTTTCTTTCAGCTAGGGTATGAAGCTGACTCCACCTGCCTAGATGAGGGCTTTGTGACCTTGGCAGACTTCTTAGGGGTTGTACCAAAGAGGTATTTCTCTCCAGATAAATCTAGAAATTTTTCTGGTGTAAATGGAACGGCAGATCGTAGCTTTATCTTTTGCTGAGAACAAGAAAAACATTTGACGGGGGGGCGCCTGGGTGGCTTAGATGGTTAAGCGTCTGCCTTCAGCTCAGGTCATGATCCCAGGGTCCTGGGATCAAGTCCCGCGTCGGGCTCCTTGCTCAGTGGGAAGCCTGCTTCTCCTGCTCTCCCTGCTTGTACTCTCTTGCTGTCAAATAAATAAATAAAATCTTAAAAAAAAAAGCCTAAAAAAATAAGTAAACCAAAAGAAAGCAGAATGAAGGGACTATTAAAGATAAAAGCAGAGGGGCGCCCGGGTGGCTCAGCCATTAAGCGTCTGCCTTCGGCTCAGGTCATGATCCCAGGATCCTGGGATCAAGTCCCACGTCGGGCTCCAGGCTCAGCAGGGAGCCTCCTTCTCCCTCTCCCTCTGCCTCTCCCCCTGCTCGTGCTCACTCTCTCTCTCTCTCTCTCTCTCTCTCTGTATCTCTGTGTCTCAAATGGATAAATAAAATCTTTAAAAAAAAAAGAAAAACATTTGACATTGCACAAAGGACAGCATTAGACATAGCTGCTACCTAATAGGATTAAAAATCAAAATTAAAACAAAACAAAGGGACAGAAAGAAAAGCAGTTTTCCTCTCTCCCACCTCCTCCTCCTCTCCCCCAAAATGTCTAGCCCACAGGGAGTTTCTCAGTCACACAGTTTAGTGTTTAGATAAAGATGATGTTGCACGCTCTCCTTCAGGTTTCCCACTTATGCCTGTCACCACCATCACACCAAAATAACAGTGACGGAGGGTTGGTCACGTTAATAAAAACGAGGAGGGTCTGTTCTGAGGCAGTGCGGGGGCTTCGTCTCTGAGAAGGAGGGTGACAGGCGAAAGAGGCCTGCAGGGTGACAGCAGGGAGCATGGCAGGAGCCCCGTGAAGGCCCCACTGTGCGCTGTCGGAATCAATCAGGCACTTGGCTCACTGCAACTTGGTCCGCACAGCAGTGGGGGGAGGAGGGCAAACCTCAAAAACAGCATTTCTCAGTCACAGGACACGATCGGGACTGGCTGGCATCGTCAACTGTGAGACAAGCCTGCGACAAACGGCAGTCAGAAGGACAATGCCCCGGGTGAAGAAAGGAATCCGCCCTATTATGAAATAAGAGAAACCTCAGCGAATCATTGTCTATGTTCTTTCTGGGCTGATGCAATGGCATTACGCAAAAATCCATGTTAATGACATTCTCTAAATCAAGTACAAACTAGCAAAACCATCATTTTAAACAAAGGTAGAATTTTAAAATTTTTGCCTGCAAACTTGATCGTGAGCTGTTGAGATAAAAAGTCTAGTTCCTTACCCAATGAGTAATGACTTTTAAACACAACTTAATGCATAGCAGTATCAATATTACAACTGTTACCATATTTAATGCTTCTAATCACACATACACACACACACACACACACACACAAATATCATGTGAAAAGAGTTGCCTGATGGATTTTGACACATATAAAGTAGGACCATTCAGGTAAAGACAGAGTTCATGATTATAAGAAACAAATAATACCAATTAAAATTATTTTTAGGGGTGCCTAGGTGGCTCAGTCGTTAAGCGTCTGCCTTCGGCTCAGGTCATGATCCCAGGGTCCTGGGATCGAGCCCCACATCGGGCTCCCTGCTCAGCGGGAAGCCTGCTTCTCCCTCTCCCACTCCCCCTGCTTGTGTTTCCTCTCTCGCTGTCTCTCTCTCTGTCAAATAAATAAATAAAATCTTTTAAAAATATTTATTTTTAAAAGTTGTTAGATTTTGGGGCTCCTGGGTGGCTCCGTCGGTGAAGCGTCTTCCTTCGGCTCAGGTCATGATCTCAGGGTCCTGGGACTGAGCCCCACGTCGGGCTCCCTGCTCAGCGGGGAGTCCTGCTTCTCCCTCTCCCTCCGCCCCACACCCCGCTCATGCTCTCTCTCTCCCTCAAATAAATAAAATCCTAAAAAAAAAAAAAAAAAAGTTGTTAGATTTCCCTTCTCTTCCTCAGTGGAAAGTCGCATTTATTGCATATCTACATGTTTCTTGGGCTGCAGGAAGCAAAACCTCACGTGAATGGGTGATGAGGTCTAGTATATAAGGATTTCTTTTTTAAATATAGACCCACTCCCCTCGTGCCCACATCCATGGGTCATCTAGCAGATCCTAATAAGGAGTACTAAGTCTAAGCTCAGCAACTCACCGGGGACGTCATACCCACCTTCCACTCTGCCCCAGGAAGTGTGCCGCCCTCTGAGGCACTGTGACCACCCGCAGACCCAGAGGAAAGCCAGCCTCTAGCCCGTACTTTTCAGTCAGTGCCTTGGTTTTTTTTTTTAAAGAGGAATTTCAACCTTATTTTCATTGGTTTGATTTTATTTTCCTCAAGTATCTTGTTGCATTTGAAAATTGCAGCTGACCTTATTATCTTAAATGAGTCCTCTTTTCCACCTGCTGCGGGAATTCCTCAAGCAAATCTATTTGTGCAAGTATCTGAGGACTAAATTTTCCTGGAGCTGCTGTGTATGAGTCCATAAATTCTGCTCGCGGTACAGGTACATGAGGCGCATCTTCCCTGTGGGCTGCACCTCCAATGGCAAAAAGCAGCTCTTAACTTCAGCCAAAACTCTACACCTGCGCTGTCCAATATGGCAGCCACGAGCCCCAGGTGACTATGTAAACTAAGTAAAATGATGTAAAATTAGAAATCCTGTTCCTCAGACACACGAAGCCAGATTTCAAGTGACTCACAGTCACGTGTTACTAGTGGCCCCCGTACTGAACAGTGCACAAAGTTCTATGGGCAGCGTTGCCCTACAAGACGAAAGGTGGATCTGTGCACACTCCTGGTTAAGATGGAACATTCTCTACCAGGACACACACAGCTGAGAACACTGAAATGACTAAAGACTACATGCTACAGTCCTTCATTCCTCCGGAGGATTCGAGGTCACTGTAACACCTAGCAGTGCTGTGAATACAAATCTGAGAAACCAGCATCCTTGGGTTTGAAGCCTGAAATCATCCCAAACTTTTTCCTGTGACAGGTTAATACCACCTCCCAAGTGCTTACATCACACATTTATGAGAACACGGTGAAGCCTTAATTTAAATAACCAGAATGCTTCAGTAACAAAAGGGAAGTATTTCAGTTAATTTAAATTTGAAGTCCATGCAGTTTCTCCTCACTTTTATTACAATTCTCTGTATAACATCAGGTTACTTTGCTGCCATTATGGCAGCATTCTACGGCACCGAATTCTTACCAATTCAGATCTGATTCACCGTTTTCATAATTTCATGAAAAGCAGTAACAGATGCAAAGAGATTTTAGAAAATTTGCCTTAACATTTGACTCAAGGACATAAAATGTATGATTATTTCTTTAAAAGCTTAATATTTAGACTTTTTACATTGAAATTGGCCTGTTTTCCCTGAGTATAGTTTTTATTTAAATTTCACTTAGTTACCATATATGTAATATTAGTTATAGCGATTCAACACTTCCATACATCACCCTGTGCTCATCACAAAAGTGCGCTCCCTTCATTCCTATGACCTATTTAACCCATTCCCCCACTCACCTCTCCTCTGCTAACCATCTGTTTGTTTTCTATAGCTAAGTATAGTTTTTTAAAAGCTGGTTAATTGTGACTAGTCAAGTGCAGTCTAAACTAACTTGATCTCTGTCAGCAGCCTCTGGATTTTGCCCAGAACCATTATGAATTCCTTGGAAGAAATGGATATATTCTCAAATAAATACTTCATAAGTCAGATCATTCTGATATAACCTCATTTTAGAAAACAGGTCATAGTTCACTATCTGTCCTTAGACTCTGTCCTTAGAATAGAAATCTGCAAAAAAGGGAAGTCTCTAGAGGCATTCTTTGAAAGTCATCCCTACAATTTTAGAGTTCCATAAGCTCTGTATAATTTCTAATCATGCATGTAAACAGCTAAAACGAAAAATGATTTCCCTTCTGTATGAATTTGTTTCCAAGTCTGCTTGAATAATATTCCCATTCTGCCTGGACCCACAGGAAAGCTGATGTGGGAGGCAGGGCAGGCCTGGGATTAGCAGGGGAGAAAAGGCAACCTGAACAATAGTTAATGGCCACGTAACCGCCAGCAATCCTCTCCCCGCCACACACATTCATGCACAAGTGGTTGACACGGGACAAAGAGAATATCAAATACAGTGTCAGTGTGGAAGAAATCTAAGAAAGGCAGCACGCTGTCTGGAGGCTGGGAAGACACTGAGGGTAAGTCTCAAGGTTTGTTTGCCCCTGTTTTGTTCTCTGGCATCCATGTACAGAGCCATTTCCACCTTCCTTACCAGCTGCCTCCAGGGTGCACTGCCCGGGCGCCTCTCCAGAGCCAGGGCCAGATTCTCTGGTGCCCTTCTTTTTCTCTTGAATATTTTTTAAGATTTCTACTTCTAATGCGATTAATGATTTAATCCGTTCGATTTTTGCAGTGGTTTAAAAGCTCAGTCTGGGGATGGCTGAAATAGGTGATGGGGATGAAGGAGGGCACTTGTTGTGATGAGCACCGGGTGTTGTAGGGAGGTGTTGAATCACTATATTGCACAGCTGAAGCTCATATTATACTGAATGTTACTAACTGGAAATAAAAACTTTAAAAAAAGGGCGCCTGGGTGGCTCAGTCGTTAAGCGTCTGCCTTCGGCTCAGGTCATGATCCCAGGGTCCTGAGATCGAGTCCCGCATCGGGCTCCCTGCTCCTTGGGAGCCTGCTTCTCCCTCTGCCTCTCTCTCTCTCTCTCTCTCTCTCTCTGTCTCTCATGAATAAATAAATAAAATCTTAAAAAAAAAAACTAAAAAAAAAAGCTCATCTGGGTAATCTAGGAAATGTCTTTCTTAGAGACGGCAATCTTGTCACCATCACCATCAATCCCACTCTTCTGCAGCTATACTTCGATAACTGAAATAATAAATTTAAACTAAATTGAATTAAAAATGAGCAAAAGAGCTGAAGACATTTTCTCAAAGTACACATACAAATGGCCAACAGATATATGCAAAGGTACTTAACATCATTAATCATCAGGGAAATATAAATCAAAAAAAAAAAAAAGAAAGAAAAGAAAAAGGAAAAAGAAATCTCACTCCTCTGACCCACTAGGACTTTGCAAAAGCATTATGACGTCAGATGTGCACTCTTTCACATGTGGTTTGGATCAAGTGATAATATTAATAAATGTATCCGAATGGCAGTGAAAATTATCCTCATCTTCTTAGCTACTCTGAAATACGTTGAGTATTGCCCTAAGAAAACAATTGTCTCATGAATTAAAGTAAATTTCAAAATTACACAAGTTTTTACTGTATATTGCTTCCCTCTTCTACCATTCTTCAATAATTTTTTTCTTGGTGCAATGTATTGAAACAATTTATTCCACAATTTCTCTGTGTATGTACATTCAGGGTTCTTGGTTTTTTGTTTGGTCTCTAACAACAAAGCTGTAATAATAATAATAAAGGGGTCCTTGTCCATGGTCTGATGTGTCCTTTGGAGACAGGTAGTCCAGTGCAGCAGGTAAGCAGGAGAAGCTTAGAGCTTCATTACCTGAATTCAAATCCTTCTGATCTCACTGTTTAACACTGGGCAAGTAATTTACTCTTTCTAGCTGGTTTCCTTCTCTGCTAATCTGGGATAATATTAACTGAAAGAGATAGGATCACATCTATTAATTAAGACCTTATCCAACTAACGTTCATCGGGTGTTGTATCAGTAGATTCAAATGTGACCCATACTTTGGATAGAAACTTTTCACCTCTATTCAGGAGGCTATGTGGATATTCAGTAGTAACTCCCAGATACTCAAGTACATGAAGTTGAACTACGAAGTACAATGCCCTCTCACCAGCCCAAGCAAAACTGCCCCAGTGCATGGACTAAAGAGACCAAGTGAGCCCCTCATTAGCACAGGACCCCCAACATCAAGCACTGGGCAGAATTTTTACTGTACGTTTTGTTTGTGTTTTGGTTTGGGGGAAGAGAAAAGAGATGTCAGTAGGCTCAAAGTGATACTACACGGCAGATCAAAAATATGAAATGATTCTCGTGTCCTCATTACCAATATCAACAATAAAAGACTCCCTGGGAGCACATGGAGATTTTAGAGACATTAATAACCTTTCAAAAATGATTTTGTGACATTCATTCTAAATTGTTAGGCAAATAACTCACTAAATAGACTGCAGAAAATGGGCCACAAAATGACCAGGAGGCACATGATATCATGTACAGAAGAGGGAACAGGACCAAAATTAAATCTGCAACTAGGTTTAAGTACCAAATTCCTAAGAGACGGAGATGGCTGGATCGAACATGCTGGGCCAGAGGAAAAGCAACTGTGTCGAAGCCCCTCTCTAACTACCTTTTCCGAATTCAGAGGCATTAGTCCAATTCAGCTTAAGGGACACTGCAGGTTATCAAAAAAGGTTAAAAAAAAACAACAACACCAAAACCTAAATAAATAACCCCAAAAACCTGTTGGATAAATTTGGTGGAAGGTGATTTTGAGAGTAACTTAGACGAGTTAAATAGACCCAAGATTTGACCAGTTGGCTGCTTACCCACTTGGCCTTGGTGATGACTTCATTACTCTATAATACCTTCTGACTTGTATCTTCACTTTCCTTCTGCCCGCCCCCCCCCCGCTTTTGATTCTACCACTATACCTATGACTTGTAGATGGAAGGAGGACAAAAATGCCTAAAGCAGTTAAATTATTTTAAATGGTTGTTTGAACTAACCCTAAATTGAACCCTCTGGAGAGTTCTCTAAGCTGCAGGATACCAGGCACATACCCTCACTCTGGTCCTAACTCTAACCCCAACCCCAACCCTGGCCATAAATCTAACCCTTAACCCTACATCTGGGAAGAAAAGAAAGAAAAGAAGTAAGATATATATATGGTAACTACCTGGAATTTAAATAAAACTTTAAAAATTAAATAAATAGGGATGCCTGGGTGGCTCAGTTGGTTAAGCATCTGCGTTTGGCTCAGGTCATGATCCCAGGGTCCTGGGATGGAGTCCCACGTTGCGCTCCTCGCTCAGTGGGGAGCCTGCTTCTCCTTCTGCCTTCTGCTCCCCTGCTTGTGCTCTCTCTCTCTCTCTCTCTCTCTCTGACAAATAAATAAAATCTTAAAAAATAAAATAAAATGGTTGTTTGAAAGAACTGATCTAATTAATGGGGAAAAAAATGCCTCCACTTGAGTTTCAGAACTGTTATTCCTGATAGAAAAGAACATCTAACAAATATTTGTTTCATGCTGAACTGTGGAGACCTCTGACTGTATACAGCTTGGAGCCTACTGGGAATCTGCCTGCTTCCTCCAACTCTTGTCAAAGAAATTTAATTTGGAATCTAATAAAGTAAAATATTTCCTCCAAGCTCTTGGCTTGCCTTGGGACTTAGGGTAATGCTGGGTCCATTTCCTGCAGCCTTGGAAAGCTGGTGAGGGAGGTTCTTAAGGAAGGGCTTGGTGACAGTTCTGTGCAAAATGCTCAGGGAATGCAGGGAATGCAGAATGTTCTGTGTTCTTTTTTACTCTGAGTTGCTTACACTTGCTGCTCGGTTGGGAGATTAACTCTTCTAGCATGACTGAGGCATAAAATTATAAAATAATCTCATACATTCCTTGCAGCAACTAACTCCTTCCCACACTCCACACACAAATGTTTAGTAGTGAAATGGTATTTTTTCCCCTTTTAATCCTGAGATCATTTATTCCATCGCTGTCATTTAATGTTGATCAAATGACAAAGAAGAAGAGGTGTCTTTAGGAAGGGTTTCCTTTTTCATTTCTGGCTTTTATTAGGAAGACAGGCTACCTCCTCCTTCCCCTTTGTCTTCTTTTAAAGAGAAAAAATCCCTAGTGATAAAAGCACTGCATTTCAATGAATGGTAAGTTTTCATAAATCTTTCAGAATGTGTGGGTAGATTCTACTCACAAATTATTTACAACTCAAATTAATGAAGGAATAGACAAATTATACACAGAGCTTGACAGCCTCATGTGTTTGGTGGTGACATGTCACAGCCATGCCCCAGCACTATAATGCTAGTAACAAAGTAAACACGTTAAATATGGAAATTCCTAAAAGATAAAGATTCCTGGGAAAAAGTCTTTAGGCCCAAAGCTGTCCGAGAGCATCCTACTAAAACAAGAACATCCTGTTGATTGTTCATTCTCTCCTTCTAGAGAATTTGAGGGCACACATTTTTCTACTAAATTATCTCGCACTCGTTCATTATCTGTACTTGCCTCCGCACTGAACTCACAATAGGAAAAAGAAACATCTTTTGAAAGAAAGTAACTCTACAAATAGAGGTCTATCATGTTTTAAGTATTCTTTTAAAATAGAGCTGGAGAGGGGCGCCTGGGTGGCTCAGTCGTTTGAGCGTCTGACTCTTGATTTCAGCTCAGGTTATGATCTCAGGGTTGTGATCTCAGGGTCATGAGATGGATCCCTGCATCAGGATCCATGCTTGGTACCAAGTCTGTTTGGGATTCTTTCTCTTCCTCTCCCTCTGCCCCCTGGGGAAACCATACAGATCACCTTGTTCGTTGGTTCTCAACAGATGCTCTTTGGAGCATCTGGGGGTTGGATTTAACGGGCAGGCTCTCAGCCCTATCCCAGGCCTGGCATATCTCAGAGGACAGAGCCTAGCCATCCGCAATTTTTTTTTTTTTTTAAGATTTTAGATTTTATTTTTAAGTGATTTCTGCAACCAATGTGCGGCTAAAACTCACAACCCAGAGACCAAGAGTTGTATGTTCTTCTGACTGAGCCAGCTGGGCGCCCCAAGACATCTACAGTTTCAATAAGCACCTTATTTCATTCTTCTGTCCACTAAATTCTAAGAACCTCTGTTATCCTATCTCTTCCCTTTTCAAGCACAGATACTTGAACCCAGGTCATCCAAGAGTAGGGTGGCAGAACTACATAGAACTTAATCCAATAATCAAAATATCACACTACTATAATGTAACATTTACTAAAAACTAAGCCTTAGAAAGGCAGAATGAACACTTATATTTCTTGCAACTATCTTATAGTAGTATCTTAGGTCTTTCTCATTCATTTATTCAACAAATCTTTACAGAATGCCCATGACATAATGCATCACCTGTCCTCGCGTGGTAAAGGCTACAAAAGTGCCCTCAGGTGGTTTACAAGTGAGCAGAGATGAAACATTTACACAAAGGGGTGCAATTCAAGATAGCCTACAATAAACCCCACAGGAGTAGATTAACTAAAGAGATCCAAGAGATCTAAGTAGCTAGCCCTCACTTCTGGTTCAGATGATAAAGAAACTTCATATAGGAAGGCGGATCTGGCCAGGTGGGAAGGAGGGCTGGGCTAGGGACTGACAGCGAAGGACTGAAGGCTAAGGGCAGGGGAGAAACTCCTCTTACCATTGGCATTCACTACCGAGTGTAAACACCAAAGGCTTCCATCGTACTGGGGCTGCAAGGGGCTGCAGCCTTCACAGGTGTTCCTTTGTACAGAAGTGCTTAAAGTGAACTGAAACGGATAGGTGACAGAAAACAAAAGCCTCCCTCCAGGATGGTGTCTCCCTGACCTCCAGGGCTGCCAGGCTGACCCTGCTGGGACTGTTTTCCTGACTCCTCACTCCTCAGACTCTGCTCCTTTGCAGGCTCTGTTGTAGATCTGGGTCCTGCCCACCCCCGTTTTGATAGGGAACCCCAACATTCACAGTGGTTACCTGTTACAGATGGGAATCGAGGCTTCCCTGAGGTCATAAAGTGAGTGAGTGGCAGCTACCGGGCTTGGATCTAGACATCCTGTCTCTCAGGCCAGTGCTCCTTTCATTACAAAGTTCCCTTTAAGCCTCTGGCTGTCCGTGAGCTCCCAGAGGTAGTACTAGGAAGAGGAAATGGAAATCAAAACAAAGCAGCACTTCTGAAAGCTGTGGGGAGGAGCTTCAGCCGGAGAGGCTTTGTCCCTTCTTCCCACTTTATCAGTAAATGCCCCCAGTGCGCTGAGGACTGTCAGCCCAAGACTCCCTGTGTTTTCAAGCTTTAAAACAAGAACAAAAAACTGATAAACAATCAGCTTTTCTTTTCAACCTTGGGCCAGTAAATTAAAAAAAGAAGTGGGGGTGGGGGGAGGAAAGCAAAGAACTAACCTAGAATTGTCAACCTTTTATTTTGGCATCTAAGAATATTTGTGGGGGGGGGGGAGGCGTCTTATACTTTTAATATATAAAAGCATAGTATACATTTATAAACAAAGTAGGAAAGCCACGATTTCAATAAAGGGCAGTTTTTAAAGGAGCAAAAATTCAGATTATAAAAGACTTTTTTTTTTTTTTTAAGATTTTATTTATTTATTTGACAGAGAGAGCGAAAGAGCACAAGCAGGGGGAGCAGCAGAGGGAGAGGAAGAAGCAGGCCTTCCTCCGAGCAGGGAGCCTGATGTGGGACTTGATCCCAGGACCCTGGGATCATGACCTGAGCCGAAGGCAGATGCTTAACCATCTGAGCCACCCAGGCGCCCATAAAAGACTTTTTTTACCTATTTTTTTATGATTTTGCATGGACTAGTAAAAAATTGCGTCATGTGGCCCAATCTGTAATACTTAGAAACCACTACAGGCTGGGAAATGTAAACTGCATAGGTCAGAGATTCAAAGAACATGAAGAAGATTTGCAAAAGCATTTGAGAGTTTTTCAAGACACAACAACATGCACAAGTTCCAGTGGCCAGTTTCACATTTGAAAGCCCCTCATCAACTGTAATCCAGGCTCTGCCTGTTCCCTCAGACAAGAGATCAAGCTGGATGAGATGCCAATTTAAAAAAATTGTGAGCTCGAAATAAATGTGAACATCAGCAGTGTAGGCAAACCAGGATATGTCAAAACATACTGTTTGATAAAGGTTAAAAGTCTCTGTAAGACCTAAAGGCATATCATGCCACTGTCGCCATTCTTCAATATAGTTTTACTTATTTAGAATTTTACTGTTTTATCATTTACAAATTTTTGTTATTTTTTTTTAAAGATTTATTTATTTATTTATTCATGAGAGACAGAGGGAGAGAGAGAGAGAGAGAGGCGCAGAGGGAGAAGCAGGCTCCCAAGGAGCAGGGAGCCGGATGCGGGACTCCATCCCAGGATCCCGGGATCATGACCTGAGCCGAAGGCAGATGCTCAACCATCTGAGCCACCCAGGTGCCCACAAATTTTTGTTATTTTAAAAATTTTCAAGAAATTCAGGCCAATGCTAAAAGACATGAGACAGATACCAAAACTTAAATATGAAAAAGGAAGATAAAATATTTATTTTTGGATGATGTAGAATCACATGGGAAACTATTAGATTTAATTTAAAAGGGAATGTATACAAGATATTCAAAATCAAAATACCAGGTATCCTCAGTCTGAAAATATGATGAAAAAGGAGGTGAAAACACAAACTACAAAGTAAACAGTAATAACCCTAATGAGAAATGTGTGTGACCTATTTAAAGAAAACTGGAAAATTCTGTGAGAAATACAAAAAAGAAGAGTTGAGTAAATACACAGGCCATGCCACGTGCTTGACTGGGATGACTAAACATTTTTAAATGGCCAGTTCTTCCCAAAATAATTTGTAAATTCAACATAAGTATTCCAAAGTTAATATGAAAAAACAAACGGGAAAGAATTACAAAGAACATTTGCAGAAGAATCCTGAAGGGGGTTTGGCCTATCAGATACTGTTATTATTTAAAAAGCATTGACAGGGGGGCGCCTGGGTGGCTCAGTTGGTTAAGCTACTGCCTTCGGCTCAGGTCATGATCCCAGGGTCCTGGAATCGAGTCCCGCATCAGTCTCCCTGCTCAGCAGGAAGCCTGCTTCTCCCTCTCCCACTCCCCCTGCTTGTGTTCCCTCTCTTGCTATCTCTCTCTCTGTCAAATAAATAAAAAAAATCTTTAAAAAAATTTAAAAAAATAAAAATAAAAAGCATTGACAGGGGCAGAAACCGGGACAAGTAGAACAATGAACTAGAGTGGACAACCTAGAAATAAAACCTACACATATTAAGAAGATAGCACAAACTGATCAAATAAAACTGGGGAAGGATTACGCCAACTGGGTAGCCACTGGCCCCCTCATCCAATTCCATATACTGAAATAAATACCCCATGAAATAAAGAGTTTAAAATTCTTAAAAATTCTTTTAAGGTAGAAAAATATATCGAATGTTTAAAATACTTCTGGAGGGGCGCCTGGGTGGCTCAGATGGTTAAGCGTCTGCCTTCGGCTCAGGCCATGATCCCAGGGTCCTGGGATCGAGTCCCGCATCGGGCTCCCTGCTCCTTGGGAGCCTGCTTCTCCTTCTGCGCCTCTCTCTCTCTCTCTCTCTCAGTCTCTCTCTGGCTCTCATGAATAAATAAATAAAATCTTTTAAAAAAAATAAATAAATAAAATACTTCTGGAAAAGAAACACCACACAGGAAAAAATATTTGTAGATAAAAATGATCGTCAAATAAAAGACTTTCCAATAAACAGAGATATAACATTTGTATTAGATTTGCTAGTAGCCTAGTAAACTAGTACAAACTTTTGGGAAGGCAATTTGACAATATATGTAACTGTAATCTTAAATATACTCCTACCCATGACTCAGGAATTCCACTTCTGGGAATCTAGCCTAAGGAAATAATCATGTATAATAAATACTCTCTGTGCACAAAGATGCTCATCACAGTGAAAAAAAGTGGAGACAATCCAAAAACACATTAAAGAGCAGTTAAATAAACGATGCAGTCTTTTAAAATGATGCTTAGAAATGATGTGTAATGACGTTTACATTTTTATAATGTAACGTTAAAAAAATCAAGATACTAACTGAATATTTAGTGAGGAATATAACTTTATTTTAAAATCTAGACTTATGTATAAAATATTAAAATATTTCATTAAAATACTATATATACCCATCATTATGTGTGTGTATATGTAATGTGTATATATTTACATATATGTTATATATTTCAATAAACATATACACACACATATCACCTGCTTAATACCTTTAGTTTGTTCAGAAAACAGGGTATAAAGCCAAAAGTCATTAATGTAACATTACCATTCATTTCAAGAGTAAAATTATAATTCCCAGAGTATCCTAAGTTCCCAATTTTTTTATCGCAGTCATAAAAAAAACCATTATGGATTAAGCATATATTAAATAGTACTTATATTTAAAATGACAAATCACTTATGCTCAAGTATAATTAATTAGTTTCCAAAAATGGGTAAGTAACATAAAACAACATATGAGTACTTTATTGTTTCAGCTTCCCGCAGCATACATCTGAAAACGACATTCTCTGCCTCCCTTGAGGATTGGCTCTGGCTCAGGGTTCCCAGAGCTCCCATGGCACCTTCAAGCGTTGTCACTCCTGTCATGAGAATGACATCCTGGCAGAAGCATGACAGGAATGCCGAATGCTATGGGATGTTATTAAAAGGACTATGGAATGGGGCTGAAGGCCCAGCAAGAATAATAGGCAGCTCAGGACCCAAGAAGGCAACAGAGACAGACTGGATTTCATCACGTGCTCTCGCTGCAAAATGCACAAAAATGTGCTCAGCACAAGGCCAAGGACTCCTGCTCCCCAAGACCAAGAGATGGTCAATCTGTTCCCTTAGTTGCATAACCAATCCTGGGAAGTAAATAAAAGGAGAGGCCTCAAAGTAAATCAAACGCATAGCATGTATGTATGTGTATTGTTTTAGTGTTAAATACAAGAAAATTCTTGAGTGACTGTCATTTAAAGTGTTTCTAATATTTTAGGAAACCTGTTGTAATGGTCTTGTCATCTGTAAACTGCAAGATGTATCAGAAATTTATTAAGTTTGTAAATACTGTAATGTTTGAGATAACTTATTATTATTTTTTTAGAGACAAAGAGAAAGAGTGTGAGCAGGCAGAGACAGAATCTCCAGCAAGCTTCCTGCTGAGCACGGAGCTCAAGGCGGGGCTCCATCTCATGACGCTGAGATCATGACCTGAGCCGAAATCAAGAGTTGGGTGCTCAACCAACTGAGCCACCCAGGTGCCCATGTTTGAGATAACTTGAGCACTGTACTTATAAGTTTCATTTATCCGGGGCTTTTTTTTCTGCAGAGATTTTAAGTTTGTGTCTCAGACATTTTATGTATCTTTTATTTTTTTTTTTTAATATTTGCTCTTTCATTCTTTTTTCAGTTTCTATGTTTTGGTATGTATTTCATAATTTATCCAATATATTTGTATGGTGGCAGACGTATATAATTAATAAATAAACGTATATATTGTTTAGATTGCATGCACCCTGTTTTTCCTGGTGGAAGGAAGAGATTCATCCATGGCTGAGAGGCACTAGGAGAAGTTCAGGAGGGACGGACAGGCTCCACCCCAGGCCACTGTGGGGTCTGGAGGCCTGCAGTCTAGAGGGGAGGCTGAGCCGTGATCCACACTGACTCAGGAAGGAGCCTGAGCTGGGCCTGGGGCTGAGGACAAGGAGGAGTGGGGAGGGGAGAACACCAGAAGTTTTGGGCAAGGCAGAAGTGCAGACTGTAGTGAGGGATGGGGTGCTGGGGGATGGGGGTGTTGCTGGGGGGGTGGAGCTTGGGAGGTGCCCAAGCTGCTGCCCGCATGCTGGTCCATGCATGGGGGTCCCCTCCAGGCTGAGCCGGCCCCAAAGGCCCAGACACCATCTCCTCCTGCCTTGTTCTCCTGCACAGCCACCTCTCGGGCATTTTCAATACTTAAAAAGAAAATATACTAACTAAACCTATAAATGTAGTTTAAAATGTTTGGGAGAAATCAAATTAACTAAAATTAATCAACAATCAGTCTTACTGTATACAAAATAGTCACATTTATTAATGGAATTATAAGCTTTGTAAATTGAAAAGGAAAAGGAAAACTAACCTTTCTTTTTTTTTTAAGATTTTACTTATTTATTTGACAGAGAGAGAGAGATCATGAGAGCAGGAACACAAGCAGGGGGAGTGGGAGAGGGAGAAGCAGGCTTCTGGCGGAGCAGGGAGCCGGATGCGGGGCTCGATCCCAGAACCCTGGGATCATGACCCGAGCCGAAGGCAGACGCCCAACGACTGAGCCACCCAGGCGCCCAGGAAAACTAGCTTTTTTTAAAAAAGTGTAACTTCCATAAACTGGATATTATTCTTAAACACAAGTAACTACAATAGTTCTCTGTAAGGACAGTAGGCCCTCTTGGACATTACAACCTACCATTTACTCATTCCCCAGCCTCTTGCACAGCCACACCCATGGGATTCTTTCCTGAGAATGGCAGGGCAGGCCCTGGCCCCTCCTCAGCCCTCATCCACTGTGAGGGCACACTTAGTAATTCATGCCATCCTCCAGAGAGAGCCAATGTCACAAGGCATTATCAAGTCATAGTCGTCTTACCAAAGATTTCATGAGGAAATGGTTAGCAGAATGCATGCATTCTTTTTCATATACCACAGAGAAAAAAAATTTTAACTTCTTTCATTAAATATCTCCTCTCTTCTGCGTAAAACTTCTCTTTCTGCTCGTTTCATTATCTCTCTTTTCCTCTCCCACTGCCTCTCTTCAGATATAGTTCTCACCCTCAGCTGCATGACCCACTCAGCAAAACAAAAGTTCCACAGTGGGCCAGACAGTGGCCAAGCACCCCCGTCCACCTGAGTCTGCCACTCCGAGTGAAAATGCCTGACAAAACTGGGTCTACTGGGGGGATCGCACTGCCCAGGAAATGAGATTCTTCTCATATCATTTAAAAACGGAGTGACTGGGGCGCCTGGGTGGCTCAGTCGTTAAGCGTCTGCCTTCGGCTCAGGTCATGATCTCAGGGTCCTGGGATCGAGCCCCACATCGGGCTCCCTGCTCCGCGGGAAGCCTGCTTCTCCCTCTCCCTCTCCCGCTGCTTGTGTTCCCTCTCTCGCTGTCCAATAAATAAATAAAATCTTTAAAAAATAAATAAATAAATAAATAAATAAAAACGGAGTGACTGTTAGAAGCCATCTGAACCAAAATGAGAGTTAAGGGAAAACAGGCTAAGAAAATAGGAGTAGACAACTTCACCATTTTGCTTAATTTGTAACACCTTCAGTAAGATCTTCAAACTTGAAAAGCTGGAGATAAGGAAGGGCACTCTTAACAACTTATGAAAAGCAATTATATATGTTTCTGTGGAGTCATTGTTGGTGTGGGTTCCTAAAGGAAAAAAAATGGATAGCTGTCAGGACATGGAAACCAGAGGAATATTTTCCCAGTTTTCAGAAAAGAGCAAAGAGTAAGATTCTGGAAATTACAAACTGGTAAATTGGTAAATATGGCATTGATCCCTAACAAAACTCTAGGACAGACTGTTCGGCAAATGTTCTGTTGTGAAAAGCATAATATATACAGTGTGGTCAATACAAAATATATTGAAAATTATTCGGCCCCTTCTACTCCCTCACAGAGAATTTGATGTAATAGTAAATCTCTACAGAACTGCTAACAGAGTAAAGAGAATCCTCTTTTACTATTTCCTCGACTGTCAAAAAAGTAGAATCATGAGAAAATCAATGCCACAGAAGAGTACAAAAGCTCTTAATAAGGACAGATTCTGCCAGGGAAAATGTCTGCTTGTTCTAGGGTATCGCCACTGAAGCCTGCACACCTGGACCAATGTGTGCCCTGCACAGAGGTACCAAGTTGAGGGTAGGGACTGACAGTGTGCTAGCCTCCAGCCCAAGCTCCACCTCCATACTGCCTGTTTTGGGGCAGGGCCCATGTCAATGTCATCCTAGGGGCAACATCTTTTCCCATGATGCTCTGTGGCCCTATGCACAGGTGAAGTCCAGAGCCTGCACTTCATCCTACACCTTCCACTCATCAACTTGAAGCCCTCCTTGGGATTCAGTCTTCCTATGAATGGGTGTGAGTCACCCTCCAGACTGACGGTGAGGACGAAATGCTAACTGGTTGTGAGGAGCACTGAAGGCAGTGCTTGGCGCCATCTTGGGAAAGTCTGGGAAGGGATTACATGAGATATTTATGGTCCCGATCTCAAATTCCGAGATTCTGTGACCAGAATTTGAAATCAGAAACTCTTGACTCAGATCCTTTTTGGCCATCACCTTCTCATTGCGGTTAAAATTTACAATGTGAACTACTGAGAAAAGAGGATTCTCTGCACAGTATTTTAGTTTTCTGTTCTCCCCATTTTGTAAACTATACTATAAAAACAAAAGCTTCTGAAGTAACAGGTTAATTATACTTGTTCCCTTGTGAAAGAAAAGTCATCAAGTCATCCTCCGCACCACCACCCCCATCCATTTTCCTCTCATTTTAAACAGATTCTATGAAGCAACATTTATGTAATAGGTAGATTTTTGCAAACAGGAAAGAGGGGGAAAGAATCCTATCTGACCATGCCTTGAGAAGCAAGTTTTTCACTGGTGGCTTCATTAACTTTGTGTCTGGGGCTAGATGAATAGAAATGATGTCACTTGTGGGACACATAATGAAAGATGTACTCTGTCCACACACTTCATGGATGGTTGATGAGAAAAGATTCTAAATTTATAGAAGTATGTACATGAAGGAATCTGAACACAAAAAAAAAGCTATACAGAACCCCTTCAGATATTTTTTACAAGCAAAAATTTCTTTAATTTCAATTAATAGTTCTATCTATTATGTTTCAGAGAAAATCTATCAGATAAAAGAAATACAGCACATTTGTTCCATAATGCTAATATAATCTCAGACTGAGTAGTTCCCACCCCAAATCCTCTTGAAGTGAGAAAATGATGAACAGATGATGTGTTTATTAAACATATGAAAATATGTAGGTAAAAGATCATTGATAGACTAAAACAAACTTGAACTCTTTGGTTCATTTGGATTAGGTTTCGGCTAGAGGAGTTGGTTGAAACGAAGTATGTACAGAAAAAATAAGGACAAACGTTAAGTATTAGTGTTGGTCTCTGGGATGGGAATGTAAAGCATTACTGGGAAGATACAGATTATCTTATTAGGCCCTATGTGTTATTTTGTACACTCTATCAGCAGCGCTGAAAACATGAAGGCAATGTTTCATGAGGCAGAAAGTGACCTGAAGAAAGGAGTCCCAAAAACCAGGATGCTCCTAACCCAACTGTTAGGTAAAAATGGACCTCTACTAGCATGAGGAAGCAACGGCCTCTTCTGTTTTTAATTTTTTAGTTTTTAAAAAATTTTTAGTCTCTATTTTATCATATTTGGTTTCAAAGCAATACACCCTACTGCATGTCTACTTTTTACCAGGCTCTGACTCTGCTAGGTCTAGAGCTATTAATGGGGTAAAATGTGGAAACCACCCTGCAGGAGTTCACAACTCAGTGAGAGAAAGAAATACTCTGTACTTCAAGGTTCAGTAGCAGTCACAGGAATGCACCTAAGATCTGAAAGTCAGGCAGGGAGGATGTGATGGCAGGGAGGGTGTGATGGACTCTGATGGCTTCCCAGAGTAGGTAACAGCATAGTCGTGGGTGGCCTTCACGAGAGGAGAACCTACTGGAATTGTAACAGCTGGGGGGAAAGGCTGTAGAGAAAGACAGGAAGTTGAAGGAATGGCTGCCCCACATGGAATAATGACCATCTACTATTGAAAACAGAGACACTCTCTCCTCTGTGAGCCACAACACTGAGATGCAGGTCGCTGAAGAACACACAACGCATTCGAGTTCCTTCCAAATGTTCCTTGACAACACAGACGTTATTTGGTTTGACTGTTCTTACTTTCACAATTATAACTTGGTTTGGTCTATGCTAATCAGCAGGGTAACTTTGTATTATAGACCTCCAAAGCAAAATTCTACAGAAGCATACAGCTGCCTGATCCCTAAGCCATGCCGGTGGGCTTGCCATAGATCCCAAGAACCACAGAACCTTCTGGTGCACTCTGATCCTCTGCAATGAATAAGTATCACTTTTAAGAACATTACTAAATTGGTGACATGTTTGCTTAGTGGTCAATTGTGAGTCAGACCTTTTTACATTATACACGTATTTAGGATAGGCCTATAATTCTGTATTTCATTTGATTTTTCTTTTTTTTTCTTTTTTTAAAGAAGATGTTTTCTTTTTTTTTTTAAGATTGATTTATTTATTTTGAGAGTGAGAATGAGAGAGAGAGAGAGTACATGAGAGGGGGGAGGGTTAGAGGGAGAAGCAGGCTCCTCGCTGAGCAGGGAGCCCGATGTGGGACTCGATCCCGGGACTCCAGGATCATGACCTGAGCCAAAGGCAGTCGCCCAACCGACTGAGCCACCCAGGCGCCCTCATTTGAGTTTTCTTAGTAAGATGAAATTTTAAGAACTACAAAAAATTTTAAATAATATGGGAAAATAAGCCACTAATTTCTGTGTTAACCTTCTCGTTCATGTCAATTCTGAACATAGCTCTATTTCCAAAGACAGAAGATAAATAGGAAAAAAAAAATCCAGATATTAAATGAAATTGTTGACAGTGTCACATTTGGCTCTTTAATTTCAATCATGGAGCTTTCTGAAGATTTATTTTATAAGAAAATTGGAAAATGGAAAACAAACAAAAAGCCCAGAAGGAAATGCAATGTTTAAAACCTCTCCAGGCAAAGACATGCAACATTGTATTTTTTTCTGCTTGCTAGTTATTTGAAAGTTACAGATTCTACCAGTTGAGAAAATGTAAGCTAATAGTGGCCTTAGTCTGTATTTGATTCTAACTATAGTACACACATGGAGGAAGAAATATTTAGTGAACTAAGGATAAAATAAACTCAGTTAATTACACAGAAAACAATCAAGGGTCAGGCTTAATTTTTAAAGGACACTTTCTATCCAGTCATAACACTGACTTAGATTTATGGGAATAGAGTCCTAGTCCTATCTACAAACACCTTTAAGAAATAATCAGGAACATAGCAACTGTTCTTTATTAATGTTTCCTTTTTGCTACGAACCAGTTAAGACGGAATTCCTTCACTTAATAAACTGCACTGAAGGACCATTTGCCCTGCCCTAAGGGGAAGAGTTCCAGCCAAAGGAAACTGATAAGAACCAGAGACTGTAGAAACCAACAATTTAGCAAGTGTTAACATCTCAGTTGTTATGTGCTATTCACTTCCAAGGAAACAACAACACAACTGTGAACCCCATTTATGAAAAATATCTTTTCTATCTAACAGGTCAGGTTTTGACCTAAGTGATTTACAGGCAAGCCCAGCATCTGTAAACAAGGCCAGGCTGCTCACAAACACACCTGCCAGGCCCCCTTCATCTTGTTCTCACTCATCTCCCATCTCCACACAGGGGTGAGGCTGCATGAAGCAAAACTTTCTAACTGATCTATGTATCATCTGTTCTATAGAAAGCTCGAGATGAGTATTTTACAATGGCACAAACCGTGCATGCCATAAATGTAATAATTTAGTTTTATTCCAGGATCAAATGTGCTTTTAACGGTGTGATAAGTATTTTTATCTAGAAAGGTCTCCTTGCCATTTGGTAAAACAGCAAATAAAGATTAAAGCCTTCCTCATTGAGAAATGGTTAACCATTCGATATCATGTGTTCACTCTCACCAAGTTTTCAAAATACTTAAAAAATCAGAAAATCTCCCTTTACAAGACTTTAAGATATTTCTTTCCTTTCCCCTCCAGAAATCAGAGTAGAACTTCGGTGACAAGCAGCAATCTAAGTGGATCATAGCACTGGGAAATTCTTTCATGGAAACCAAATAAATACATGTATTTGTAGTAGGTAACCTGAAGATAAAATCCCCCGCCCGCACCAACTGAGCTGCGGAGCTGGGAAACAGAAGTGCCTGGGGGCAGCTCCATTATCAGTTTTTTGACCTCTTATGGCCGGGTGTGAGGCCTAAAATAACCAGAGGAGATTTCAGCAAAGTTGAACTCCTCCAAGGCTTCAGTGCCTGAAGTCCTAGATCAGTAGATGTGTTTGGATAAACAAGAGGGAGGAAGGTTCGGCGGGGGGGGGGGGGGGGGGGGGGCGCGTGGGGGAGGCGCGCGGGGGGGAGGGGGGCGCGGAGGGGGGAGGCGCGGGGGGGTAGTGGCAGGAAAGGATGAGGAGGTGGCTGCATCACTAGGGACCTGCGGGCCAGGATTGGGGCCGGGCTTTTGTTCCACGTGGGAGCAGAAGCCGTTGAAGGGTGCTGAGCGGAGGAGTGACAGGATCTGATTTACATTTGAAAAGGACTGTTCTGGCTGTTGCGTTGAAATCAGACGGGGTGGGGTCAGGAAACTATACAAGGGTCCTACAGTGATTCCTGGGAGAAACAAGAGTGGCTCAGACGGACCTCACAGGCAGTGGAGGAGGCTGAGAGAAGTGACCAGATTTGGTACACACTTAGAGGGGAGGATGCCAGAGGCAAGAGGAAGATAGCTCTAACCTCTTTTTGTAAATAAAAATAAATTCCAGAGAGTTTGATGAGTTCGGATAAACCATTCAAATGAAAAACAGGCAAGGGCTACAAACAATTTACAAAACAAGAAATACATGCAAATGGTCCTATCAAAAGATTGCAACGTCACTAGTGATTCCAGAAATGCAAATTAAAACAAAAATAGGACGCCCCCCCCCATACTGATTAGAAAAAAGAAACTTAAATATCATCGTAGCGGATTGAATTTTTTCCCGCAAAACTCATGTCCACCAGCAATTTCAGAATGTGACTTGTTTGGAAATAGAGTCTTTGCACATGTAATTAGTTAAGATGAGGTCATACTGGATTCAAGTGGCCCTAAATCCAGTGACTGGTATCCTCATAAGAGGACAGAGCACACAAAGATACCCTGTGATGACAAAGGGGAGATGAGACTTGAAGCAGCTCTAAGTCAAGGAACAGCAAAGATTTCCAGGAGCCACCAGAAGCTAAGAAGAAGCAAGGAAGAATCCTTCCCTGGAGTCTTTGGAAGGAACCCAGTCCTGCTGACACATGACTTCAGATTTCCAGTCTCCATTAGTTGTGAGAGAATAAACTGGCAGTTTTAAGCCACTGAGGCTGTGGTTCTTGGTGACAGCAGTCCTGGGAAGCTAATGCAATAATATATGGTGTTATCAAGGGTATGGTAAGTGGTCACTCACATACCCTGCTGGCAGAAGTGTAAGTTAGCATCTAACCTTTAGAAAAGATGAAATTAGAAGGCTTACCAAACACAATTTTAAAAATACCAGATTTTTTTGGGGCGCCTGAGTGGCTCAGATGGTTAGGCATCTGCCTTCAGCTCAGGTCATGGTCCCGGGGTCCTGGGATCGAGCCCAGCAGCAGGGAGCCTGCTTCTCCCTCTGCCTCTCTCTCTCTCTCTGACTCTCATGAATAAATAAATAAAACATTTAAAAAATACCAGATTTTTTGACGCAATTCTAACCTGAGGAATTTATATTAAGGAAATGATTAGAAATGTGTGTAAAGATTTCAAAAGAAGAACGTTCACCCTAGGGTCAAAACTGGAAAGAATCAAAATGTTAACAAATCTGAAATTAGTCAAGTAATTTATGGTATAAGTAGCTATTAAAATTAATTTTGTTTGGAAGATAGTGTGGTAGCTTCTTATGAAATAAACATACTCTTACTATATAATACAGTAATCACACTCCCTAGAATTTACCCATATGAGTTGAAAACTTACATCCACATAAAAACCTGCACACATATGTTTTAATAGCTTTTTTCATAATTGCCAAAACTTGGAAGCAACCTGTCCTTTGAAAACAGCTGAATGGGTAAATAAACAGTGGTACATCCATACAATGGAATATTATCCAGTGATAAAAAGAAATGAACTGTAAGGCCATGAAAAGCATGGAGGAAACTTTAATGTGCATTACTAAGAGAAGAGAGACCACTATGAAAAAGGCTACATACTGTGTGATTCCAACTATACGACATTCTCAAAAAGGTGGTGGTTGACAGGGGTTCAGGGGGATGTGAAAAAGGATTAACAGCTAGAGCACAGGACATTTTAGAGCAGTGAACTATTCTGTTTGGTACTATAACAGTTGATACATGTCATTATACATTTGTCCAAACCCACAGAATGTAGAGTTCCAAGAAGGAACCCTAATATAAACTACAGACTTTGGGTGATAATGATGTATCAGTGTAGGTTCATCAGTTTTAACTAATATACCGCCCAGATACAGCTGTTGATAGTCGAGGAGGTTATCAGAGGTGCTGTGTGGGAGGAAACAGGGTACATGGGAATTCCCTGTACTTTCTGCTCAACTTTGCTGTGAACCTAAAACTGTTCTAAAAAATAAAGTCTATTAAATTTAAAAAGGATTCAAAAGAAAAAAATGACCTTGAAAAAAATATCTCATGTCAAAAATATTCAATATGTGTATTGTACTGTTAACAGGAAAAAGCACAATATAAAAACAACTTGTAGTATGACTCTAATTTTGTTTTTAAAAAGTACATAGAAACATACAGCATATTCATATATTATTAGATATACCACAAAAAACACTAAAATATTAAGAACAGTTATCTCTGAGTGGTGAGATTATACACAATTTTTATGTTTTTCTTTGTGATTTCTTTCTTTCTTTCTTTTTTTTTTTTTTAAGTAGGTTCCACACCCAGCGCAGGAGCCCAATGCGGGGCTTGAACTCACAACCCTGAGATCAAGACCTGAGCCAAAATCAAGAGTCAGACACTTAATTGACTGAGTCACCCAGGTGCCCCTCTTTGTGACTTTTTGTTGTTGTTGTTTTGTTTTTTTAAGATTTTATTTATTTATTTGACAGAGAGAGACACAGTGAGAGAGGGAACACAAGCAGGGGTAGAGGAAGAAGCGGCTCCCCACAGAGCAGGGAGCCGGATGCGGGACTCGATCCCAGGACCCTGGGATCATGACCTGAGCCGAAGGCAGATGCTTAACAGACTGAGCCACCCAGGCGTCCCATCTCTTTGTGACTTTTTATACTATCCAACATTTCTACAATAAACATGTATTACTTTTGTAATCAGGAATGAAGAGTTAATGTCATTTAAAAGTAGTAACAAATACAGGGGTCTGAAAAACCTAAAAACGTTAATTTGACACAAATAACAAACTGCTTTAATGAAGCTCTCAATACCACCTGTTTTGTTGTTTTAACTTATTCATCACATTCCTGTTCATGGCCTTTGTTACATTCCTTTCAAGCTCCCCATGGTTCCTCCTACCTCCTTTTCTTTTACTAAGCAACCTGCCTACCTATTCAGGGATGCTGAGATTCATCTCACATGAACCACCTCTAATTCCCTTGCTTGCAGAGCGAAGTTTCCTGGAATTTCCACCCATCACGTCATATCACCCATTCCTCTTGTCATTTACTGCTCTTTAAAAAGAGCCCTAGAAACAAAGTGCTCTTGAAAACTAAAAATATGGGAGAAGGGGGAAAAAAATCAATGGAAATTTGGAAGACAAAATTGAGAAATTATCTCATATAACAAGAAAAAAATAAAAGGGTAAAGAATTGGGAAATTGAAGATTAAAAAGAAAAAGAAAGGGGCGCCTGGGTGGTTCAGTTGTTAAGCGTCTGCCTTCAGCTCAGGTCATGGTCCCAGGGTCCTGGCATTGAGCCCCGCATCAGGCTCCCTGCTCAGCGGGAAGCCTGCTTCTCCCTCTCCCATTCCCCCTGCTTGTGTTCCCTCTCTCGCTGTCTCTCTCTCTCTCTCAAATAAATGAATAAAATCTTAAAAAAAAAAAGAAAAGAAAAAGAAACAGGGATGCCTGGGTGGCTCAGTCGGTTAAGTGTCTGCTCTCACCTCAGGTCATGATCCCAGGATCCTGGGATCGAGCCCCAAGTCCCTCCTCAGCGGGGAGTCTGCTTCTTCCTCTCCCTCTGCTCGCCCCCTCCCATGAGTGCGTTCTCTTTCTCTCTCAAATAAATAAATAAAATCTTTAAAAAAAAAAAAGAAAGAAATTAAAATATCAGTCCAAGGGGCCCAACAAGAGAGGAAGAAAATACCACTAAATAATTTCCCCAAATTTGGAAGACATTTTCTAGTTCTAAGTGCCAATCTCAATGAATTTAAAAAAAGACAGATGCTACAGCATATCAGAACACCAGGGATAAAGAGAATTTCCTAAATTTTTCCAAAGAGAGGGAAAGAATGAGAGCATATAAAGGACTGAAGATCAGAATGCCATTGGATTCAGTGACAATACTGGAAACTGGAAGACAATTAAGTGATACCTGCAAAGTTAGGAGAAACTAATTTCCCACCTAATACTACACTCAGCAAAACTACCCAGTGGGCAGGTGACATAAACATGTTCTCAGACATTCAGGTGACTCCCTTGTACCACATCAGCCACTGTTCATGGCCAACCCGACAGCCATCCCCCTTCTTCTTTGCTGAAAAACCCCAATTTTATTCACATATTAAGTGGTCATCTGTTTTGAAGGAGGTGGGGTATCAGCCCTAGGAGGGTGGTGAATCCTTTTTTTTTTTAAAGATTTTATTTATTTATTTGAGAGAGAGAGAATGAGAGATAGAGAGCACGAGAGGGAAGAGGGTCAGAGGGAGAAACACAGACTCCCCGCTGAGCAGGGAGCCCGATGTGGGACTCGATCCCGGGACTCCAGGATTATGACCTGAGCCGCAGGCAGTTGCTTAACCAACTGAGCCACCCAGGTGCCCCGGGTGGTGAATCCTTAATAGAAGCCAGTTATGGTCATTCCATTCCCTTTGATATGGCCTGAGATGTGAAGTGAAGGTGGCTAGGAAGTTTTCAAAAAACGATTCAAATGGGACTCATCAGAGAAAATCGCTCCTTTTTCACTTCTAGATAACTGCTTTCTGCATAGGACCCCTGCAGCATGGCACCCACACAGGCCAAATCCTCACATCAAGGCTCAAAGAGTTGAAAGTTTGAAACTTGATGTTAGTGATGAGGGAGCAGAAGGCTAGCTGAGGACAAAGCACAAGCTGACACCTTGCAACTCTCCCCCCCCCCCCCCCCCCCCCCGCACACACACACTCTGGGGTGGGATATGTGTGACATTCATGACATTCCTCCAGAAAGCTCCCAACTGTCTTAATGTTAATGCCTTACTAGAGGAAAAACTACGTTAACTTGAGAATGGCAAGGCCTCCAGTATCTTGTAGATCCTCTTTGACATATGAAAGTTCTTTTGAAAACCTCCCTTTTTCCCCTCCCCCAAACTTCCAAGTATATAATCAGCCACCCCTCAACAACCCCGGTGCAGCAGCTCTTTCTGCCCCACGGGTCCTATCCCCATGCTTTAATAAAACCACCATTTTGCACCAAAGACATCTCAAGAATTCTTTCTTGGTTATCGGCTCAGACCTCACCCCACCAAACCTCACCTACATTCCAAAACTACATTAGGAGTTAACTGGACACAGGTAGTCAGCGCCAGGGTCCCCAACAAGAAAATATGGAGTCAGGACAGCTCAAATAAAACAGCACTGACATCCTGTTCTGCAGCTTAGACAAGACCTCACTGACATTCTGCTTTGCAGTTTTTGCAGAAATGACTTCTGCAAAACGTCCTAAAATAAGACAACTAACCACAGGGCATTTGTCAGTATCACAGGTAGGAGGCAGTTAAGACATAAGCCCCCAGATGTCAACAGAAAAAGACCATCAGCACAGAGACATTAACCTAATAAGTAGACAGATATGTGATCAAAGACCTGATTGCTTAAGGAAGTTCTGCAAAAGAGCTCAACTTAGAAAAGAGCCCTAAACTTAGAAATTCCAAGGGCAACCCACTCGGGCCCCCCCTCTCTCTCCAGGAGCTTTTATAGTATGGCTCAATAAACTTTGCTTTGCTGCCCACCACTCTTCATTCATATGTCTACCACTTCACTCTTCGAAATGGTGTGACCAAGAACCATAGGCCCTAAGGGGACAAAAATTCTGCAACACTGGGTTTGAAAATATCACTGGGCCTACTCTGTACCATCCTACCTCCAGCCTTACCTGATGTAAGAAATGTCCTGGTTAAGTCACTTTTGGTTGTCTACCACCTGCAGCGGAAAGCATCATAAACTGATATATACCCTTTCTCAGAAAGTTAATGGACAAGGCCTCCCTGGAGCCGTGAAATGGGAGAGGTGAAGGAAATGCCCAGGATAACAGTATAAGGACAAGCAAGGAAAAATGGCTGTGCCAAGGCCTGCAGAGCAACGCGTCCAGACCTGAGCTGGAGGGTGGGGCTCCAGAAAGGCCCCCAGGGAAAAGCGACAAAAAAGCTTTGCGACTACGTGAAAGAGAATGTTAAGAAGCATTCTGTATGTAGTCTCCTCAGTTTAAGAAGACATAATAATAGATGTAGAGAAAATTAAGCAAATTAAAAAATGAGGCAATTTTTTTTTTAAGATTTTATTTATTTATTTAACTGACAGAGAGAGAGAGAGAGAGACACAGCGAGAGCGGGAACACAAGCAGGGGGAGTGGGAGAGGGAGACGCGGGCTTCCCGCGGAGCAGGGAGCCCGATGCGGGGCTCGATCCCAGGACCCTGGGATCATGACCTGAGCCGAAGGCAGACGCTTAACCAACTGAGCCACCCAGGCGCCCCAAACATGAAGCAATTTTTAAGTCCAAGAAAAATTAAAATCTGCACAAGAAAGGAAGATACTACTAATGTACTACTTGGCTGAGCAGTGAGTAGTATTTACGTAGTTACAGTATATGAACTCAGAACGGGGGGAGGAAGGCAAATGTCAGGGAGGGTCAGAGTGTGGGGTGAAAGGGCTACTTCCCCATCTTCCAAACAGAAAGTCCATGGATAATAAATATCTCAGGCAGACGAATCAAGAGAAATCAGAATATGCATGTCATGTAAAGAAAAAGTTAAAAGTTGGGGCGCCTGGTGGCTCAGTCGTTAAGCATCTGCCTTCGGCTCAGGTCATGATCCCGGGGTCCTGGGATCGAGCCCCGCACCGGGCCCCCTGCTCGGCGGGAGGCCTGCTTCTCCCTCTCCCACTCCCCCTGCTTGTGTTCCCTCTCTCGCTGTGTGTCTCTCTCTGTCAAATAAATAAATAAAATCTTTAAAAAAAAAAAGAAAAAGTTAAAAGTTGAAGATATTTAAATCCTGTAGTACTGTCCGACTTAAGAAATTACATGAATGCATTACTGTAGCGTAAAAAAGGATTTGTCTGAGGTTTCCAGCACAGAGCTTCTGAAACACTTGGAATTTCCGGCTTGGGAGGAGTGTCTTTGTTATGCTAATAAGGGAACTCAGGGTGGGCCCCTGCAGAGCTTCAGGATAGGGGCTGGCCACCTGCAAGACAACCTTGTCATCAGAAGTTTGGGACTTTCAGCCACCCTATCTCTAGGGGAGGGATGCTGGAGATTGAGTTCAATCACGTGACTAATGACTTCATCAGTCTTACCTGTGTAATGAAGCCCTAATAAAAACCTTGGACAACGACACTCAGGGGAGCTTCTTAGTTGGTGAACACAGGAATGTGCCGCGACGGTCACGCACCCTGACTCGACAAGGAGAGGGCACAGAAGCTCTGCATTCCTTCCCAGACCTCACCCTATATGTCTCTGCATTTGGCCAGTCCTCCTGATTTGCACTTTTATAATGAAACCTTAATTGTAAGTACAGTGCTTTCCCGAGTTCTGTGTGTTGCTCTAGTAAGTTATGAAACCCGAAGGGGTTATGGGAACATTTATAGCCAGTTGGCCAGAAATGCGGGTGGTCTGGGACCTCCAAAGTGCAGCTGGCAAAAGTGCGGCTGGCATCGGAAGTAAGGACCAGTCTTGTTGGGAAGCAGGGCCTTAACTCGTGGGGTCTAAGCTAACTCTGGGTGGTTAGTATCAGAATGGAACTGCAGTAACCCGGCTGGAATTGGTATAGAATAGCTACTTCACTAAATTATTTTTTAAATGAAAAAGGAATAAACCTCAGCATCTTAATCATCAAAGGAGTCTGTGGCACGTGTCTGAAGGCGCAGCCCAAGGGGATGGCCAGATCTGACTGAGCACGGAGCATGTCCCTGGGAGGCAGGCTCTGCAGGGCTTACTTCTGCCTAAGGATGCAGAAAGGGAGGTTTCTTGGGATTTTTCTACTAAAATGTTATCCCAGAGTAGGAAGATTTCTGTCCAGGAAGACTGGCGATTTGGACAATCATTTAATTCCACATTCTTCAAAACAAATGTCTAACGGTTTCCTTATGGTTGGAGTTGGTCAAAGGTAAAATGAGAAAAGTAAAGTTTATCCTTAGTGTCCTTTGTTCTTCAGGTTTTCTTCTCTCTACCCTGGAGGCACCTCAGCACCCACCTAAGCCAAACCCACTGAGCTGGCCCTCTCCAGGCCACCTCCCTCGGCTCCAAAGTCTCCCTTCTTCTAACATCCTGCTCACCTCTAAGCCTCAAAGATCTGGTTACAGCTATCTGGTAGCAGGAAAGCGATTCGTTAATTCACAAATAAAAACAAGTGACTGCTTTATGGAGGTGTAAACCCTTTCAAAGGAAAGATAATTTTTTAAATGACATTTCAATATGATAATCCAGAGAAAAGGGAGTTCTGACACTCTTAAACCCATTTCTGCACAAAATGCTTAGGAGTCAGAAACAGTTATCCTTCACAGTGCCTATGTCCTCCACAGCTCTGGGTGCAAGACTGGTCTCCCACCAGGCGAAGACTCGCTGTTTCTCTCAGGACATATGCCCTGGGGCACCTCCGGCTTGCGCACCATGATTACACAAAGTTCTGAGGGGAGCCGAGCACCCCTTCCCATCAAATGCGATGTCTCTGTACCACGGTACTAGAGTCTGTAGTTTAGAACCCAGGTCCCCAAGGAGTAGGGTGGCTAAAGCCTCCCAGGGTCAGCCTCAGCCATGCGCTTAGCCTGGAACCCATCCATGGGTTAAGCTCTAACAGGCAGAAGTGGGAAACTAACTTAGTTCTTTAAGTATTTTTTAAGTCATCATTTATCTCCGTCAAAGCAGTTTCTAGAATGATCCAGACTCATATTCCACAAAGGGCTGGGTATCTGCACTGAAATCGGAAAACACTCTAAAATGCAATGTGATATTTGTTTATTTGTACTACTAAAAACCACTGGAGAAAACGCCTTATCTGGAAAAACAATTTGAACTGTTACTCACCTCCCCAAATCTGAATTGATATCTAACGCCTACTTTCCTTGCAAAACAATAGCAGGCAGTGGAGAAATGTTATAATGTCACAGAAACCCGAGAAGAAATAAACAGTACTTATTTTCTATGTACACTCACTTTCTTCTTTAACATCAAAGCCTGCTTATAGTTTTAAATACTAAAGTGGAAAGAGTGACTTTACTATGTTCACTCCACCCAACTTCATTGCTACAATACCTGAATCTTTGCCAAAGTGTTTGGCCTATCGCTAGGAAGTCCTAAACACAGCCCTGTTTTTGAACACTTTCACCACTCCCTTAACCTTTCCACTTCTAAAATATGTTCTGATATCACATGTTTGCTTCTACATTTTGAGCACCGTTTATATGAAGAGAAGTATTTTATTTATTTTATTTATTTATTTATTTTTTAAAGATTTTATTTATTTATTTGAGAGAGAGAGAATGAGAGATAGAGAGCACGAGAGGGGGGAGGGTCAGAGGGAGAAGCAGACTCCCTGCTGAGCAGGGAGCCTGATGCGGGACTCGATCCCGGGACTCCAGGATCATGACCCGAGCCGAAGGCAGTCGCTTAACCAACTGAGCCACCCAGGCGCCCCGAGAAGTATTTTAATTAAATCAAGCAACGGAGATTATGCCTGTTACCTGCATGTAGATGATTCTGTAGCTCTAACAAACTGTGCTAATACTACTAGTGACCAAAAAAAAAAAATGGACCTCGATATCAGTTTTCATGATGACTGATAATGCCGAATGGCTAACACCAACCCCAGTTGAAGAGCTCTAAAGATAGGAGAGTTACCACCTCCAATCCTTAAAAGAACATGCTCTAGGTACAGGGGGGCCCCAACTCAAACACATATTACAGATGATCAATTATATGAAATGGGACAAACTGAGAGAGAGTAAGGGATTACCAGAGGTGTTATCAAATGTGCCATGGCCAGGGAAAGACAGGGAAAGGAGAGCGTCCCTGTGACAGTAACGAAGACATCGGAGATCCAAGGGTCCCTGGTAACCGGTCACTACCTGGCACCTGCAGTTCCGGATAGCTCCGTTGCTTTCAGAGCACGGGAGGCAAGTAAGTTGCACCATGACCATTTTGAGAGAAGAGAGGCAAATAAAGAGTATGGTGATAATTAAGTTATATTCTGAGTACATTTACCTGCAGTGGTGTCTCTCTTGAAAGGTACTTGCATGCCATCAAGCCAGCAGCTGCCCACTGCCACTGAGAGATGACCTCGGGCTCCGAGATGACATGAAGCACACCAGATCTTGACAGAAGACATCAGCTACCTCTGTTGTGACCTCAAACTTGCCAATTGATGAAGTTCTTTCCAGCTTATCTCCTAACTCAGGCAAAAGACGCTGAGGGCAAAGCATCCCCTGATTGCAACCAAAACTACCCCCCAACCCAAGCAATAAGGACTGCCCTGAGCCAGCAAGACCCTGTGCATTGATGACTTGACCTTCATTGCCCACCTGCAGGTATCCACTGACCTTTGTCCCACATTCTCATTATATAAACCTAGCTGTACTTTTAACACTTTAGAGACAGTCTTTGAGACATTAGTCTATCCTCTTCCCAGTGTTGGCCTCACTGAAATAGATTCCTTTCTTATGTCACCACTCCTTGTCTCCCTGCCTTTGGATTTTGTCAGCAGCAAGTGGCTGAACCTGGTCTGTCTGGGACCCCCAGAGCCAGGTGCTTTTGCCCCCTTGCGTCGTGGCTACAATCTGCTCACTCTTAGAACTCCATTCCCAAATCTGGAGACTGAAGGAGTCAAGGCTGATGTTTCTATCATGACTGACTCAAGAACTGAGCAGGGCATGGTGGAACCCATTAGTAGATCCAGCTGAAGAAGGAAAAGGAAGGAAAATGAGGAGGAGGGAAGTTCACTGTCATAATTAAAGCAACCCTCCTAATTATTAGTGTTAACCACGCATTCATGTGTTGACTCAACTAAGACTCAGGCCCTGGGAACTTAAAATGCACCAGGCTCTATGTTAGGAACTATGGGAAAACAGCCATGGCTTGGATTCTGGGATTCTTGAAAAGTTTACAATCTAATGAGAAAGTTAAGCAGACAACTATTGTGTTTGGGATTAAATATTAGAAATAAAGACAGAACACTCCAGAGGGGTAGCATGAAGGAATATTCTGGGGGCAGGTAATGGAACTGTTCTCTATCTTGACTGTGGTGATGGCTATAAAAGTTAATGCATTTGTTAAAACTCTCAGAACTGTGCTTATAGCAGCAATGTCCAATAGCCAAACTGTGGAAAGAGCCAAGATGTCCATCGACAGATGAATGGATAAAGAAGATGTGGTATATATGCACAATGGAATATTATGCAGCCATCAAAAGGAATGAGATCTTGCCATTTGCAACGACGTGGATGGAACTGGAGGGTGTTATGCTGAGCAAAATAAGTCAATCAGAGAAAGACATGTATCATATAACCTCACTGATATGAGGAATTCTTAATCTCAGGAAACAACCTGAGGGTTGCTGGAGTGGTGGGGGGTGGGAGGGATGGGGTGGCTGGGTGATAGACATTGGGGAGGGTATGTGCTATGGTGAGTGCTGTGAATTGTGCAAGACTGTTGAATCACAGATCTGTACCTCTGAAACAAATAATGCAACATATGTTAAGGAAAAAAAAAGAAGATAGCAGGAGGGAAAGAATGAAGGGGAGTAAATTGGAGAGGGAGACGAACCATGAGAGACGATGGACTCTGAAAAACAAACTGAGGGTTCTAGAGGGGAGGGGGGTGGGGGGATGGGTTAGCCTGGTGATGGGTATTAAAGAGGGCACATTCTGCGTGGAGCACTGGGTGTTATGCACAAACAATGAATCATGGAACACTACATCAAGAACTAATGATGTAATGTATGGTGATTAACATAACAATAAAAAATTTAAGGAAAAAAGAACCTCTCAGAACTGTGCAATTGTGAATTCTACTGTATGTAAATTCAAGAATAAAGTGTTAAAAGCAGCTAAATATTAGCAATTTCATATAGTTCAACCTAAACAACGCTGGAGTACAGGTAGATGGTTCTGTAGGAGCACAGGAAGCAGGGGCAGGCAGAGATTCCCAAGGGGGAAACGTGTGGTCTCCTGAACAGCAAATGTCACATCAGAGCTTTGAAAAAGAAAGATGCTTTCAAAAGACGCAGAGGAGGAAGTTGAGGATGTGAGCATCCTAGGTACAAGAGCAGCAGGAACAGGAAAAAAGTTATACAAACCCACAGTTTGTATCTGGAGAACAGTAAATCAGGCAGTAGGAAGTTGGTGAGAGCAGGGAAGCCAAATGAAGCAGAATTAGATAATGGAAGTCCTTCGTCCTTAAAGACTACGCTGAACAGACTCGACGTTATTCTACAGTCAAAGACAAGTCAGAAAAACTTTAAGCAGGTAGTGACATAATTAAATCTATTTTGAGAAGATAAACGGTCAAAATATGAAGAATTTAGTTGTTGCAGGAGGTATTACAGGCAGGAAAATGACCCTGATGAAGGTTTCTTAACCAGGGTCGGCAGATCTCGTGAGAGGGTTGCAAAATTGTGTGCACGTGTAGGTGTACGCATGGAGGACACGCAGTTCCTCGGGAGGGGGGCCTGTGGGTACCCATGGGGTCCATAACCTCACGGATTAAGGAGGAGAAAGGTAATGTTCAAGTGCACAGTGATGAGGCAGGAGAATACATTCATGACACTTTATAAGGACTGACATTTCTGGACTTGCCATTAAGTAGGGAGTGAGAGAAGAGCAGGCCTTAAAGAGGCCAATAAAGGTTCTAGCTCGGTGACTGGGAAGTGTGGAGGCGAGAGAGAGGGGAAAGGGACAGAAGGGGGTATCATTACACTAAGAAGAAAAATAAATGATTTCACTTCAAAGAACGGAATACTTAACCTTTTCACCTGTGTCACTCTGAGCCGGAGATATTTTTCCCCCCATTTTTATGGGCCAAAGTATTTCTGGCTAAAGATAGACAAAAGATGAACTACAGAGGACCCTGTTTGCATATAAAAATAAAAAGCAGATGAGAAAACAATCTTCAAAGTCCTTCCCAGAGTAACTTCTCTCTCCACGGAGGCCTGCTTTCCGTATTCTTGTGGCATCGGGAAACCTCAGGGAGATGGCACTCGCCAATGAATCTAGCATATCTGAGAGAAGTAAACCAAAGATAGCAATCCAGACAGGGATAATTTTCTCAAATGTTCAAAACATTTCCTATGACTCGAGGTTTTTACAAATTAGGAATTTGACTCACCAGCATGGATTACCCCTTCAACGGATATAGAGCTTCATGTCGCTTCATCTCTCGTTTTTATGCACATACTACATACCGAGGAACAAATTACATATTTTTAGTGGTGAAACATTTGTCAGGTGGAGTCTTAAAGTTCTCTTTCGTGTGTTTCCTTCTCCCTCTTCAAAGTTAAAATCATGACTGACACACAGAGGCACTCAAAGTTGGAGCCGGAACAAGGCAATTGCTCACTTCTAGCATTTCCAAGTAAAACAAAAATTTCTGTGGTTAAAACAAAATTTTTAAAATATCTTCTTTCGGGGGCGCCTGGGTGGCTCAGTCGTTAAGCATCTGCCTTTGGCTCAGGTCATGATCCCAGGGTCCTGGAATCGAGCCCCGCATCGGGCTCCCTGCTCCGCGGGAAGCCCGCTTCTCCCTCTCCCACTCCCCCTGCTTGTGTTCCCTCTCTCGCTGTGTCTCTCTCTGTCAAATAAATAAATAAAATCTTAAAAAAATAAAATAAATAAAATAAAATATCTTCTTTTGTTACCTAAGTAATGCATGACGAGAACTCTGGGTGGCTCAGTCCATTGAGCCTCTGTCTTTGTTTTGTCCTTTTTTTTTTTTTAAGATTTTATTTATTTATTTGAGAGAGAGAGAATGAGAGACAGAGAGCACGAGAGGGAAGAGGGTCAGAGGGAGAAGCAGACTCCCCGCTGAGCAGGGAGCCCGATGCGGGACTCGATCCCGGGACTCCAGGATCATGACCTGAGCCGAAGGCAGTCGCTTTACCAACTGAGCCACCCAGGCGCCCGAGCCTCTGTCTTTGGCTCACGCCATGATCCCGGGGTCCTGGGATCGAGCCCCACGTCAGGCTCTCCACTCAGCAGAGAGTCTGCTTCTCCCTCTCCCTCTGTCCCTCCTCCTTCTTATGTGCTCTCTCTCTCTCAAATGAATAAATAAAATATTAAAAAAAAGAGAACTCTAAATTTTAAAATAAATCACTATTATCCTAGCATGTATTCCATTACAGGGGCCAGAAAAGCAGTCCGTGGGACAAAATGTGGGGGTGTCGTCAGAAAGGCAGATTCCTGGGTCCCAGCCAGATTATTAAGTCAGAATCTCTGCAGTGGGGTAGGAGACTGAACTGTAACAGTCACCCACATGGTTCTTGCTTGCCACAAAGTTTGCAAGCCACTGGTCTAAGAAATAAGTGGTAAGAAGAGAAGGAGATAGGGATGAGAATTAAACTAAACAAACGAGTGAGTCTCAGAATGGGACAGAAAGACAAGAAAGGCTCCTCTGTATGTCTGGTGGGAGGAAATGGGGTTAGAACAGCACCAAACTTTGACTTTGGTGGTATTCAAGGAAATTGGTCCCCCAGTTTTCCTTCCAGACTGCTCTTAAGGAAATGACTCTTCTAGAATTCTGATTCCATTAACTCTGAAATGGCCCTCAAGCTTAAAAATCTCTCAAAGACGGTAAGAGAAGAAGCGGGAATAACAACCCATCCTCCCTCACACTCCTGCCCCTCCCCCCGGGCTCCCATGAAGATCAGGCCCTGGACTCCTCTCTTCCACGCAGTAGTGAGGAAAGGCATAGCAGTAGCCTACTGCTGTCCCAGTACCATTTCTCAAGGCCAGAGTCTGAGGCTCCTTTTAGAGAAGGCGTCTCCTGCCACAGCATCCACAGGGTCCAGAGTTTCTCTTTAGAGCCCTTGGGGGCTACAGTCTGGTTGCAAAGGGGCTTGAGGCTGAGTTTACAAAGAACTTCATGTAAATCAGGACAAGTTAATTAAAACGGGGAGTGGAGGCCTTGTTCACTCTATGAGCAGTTCTCACACTTTAGCCTGCATCAACATCCCCCAGGGGCTGAGCCCCACCCCCAGAGTTTAGGATCCAGCAGGTGTGGGGTGGGCCTGAGGTTCTGCATTTCCAAGTTCCCAGAGCTGCTGTTGCTGGTTGAGGGCCAGCACTCCGAGAACTGCTGGGCCACATTATCACCTCCGCTCAAGTCTCCTCTCTGCCACCAAACAGCTTGTTTAGCAGGCAGTTTCTTGGCACATGCTAAGGAAAATGTAGATCTAGAGCCAAAAAACCACTTCAGCCCTGAGTGCTAAAGAAGTCAGGAAGGGTCAAGGCAGCAGGCCAGACATAAGGTTCAAGCAGAAGAGAAGGGAGCAGGAAAGGAGAAGCAGAGTGGGCTGGAGGTGGGTGAGAAAAGGAAAGGATGGACGTTATTAGGAGCTGCTGCTTTTTACCCCTTTTTACTTACTCCCTGAAACTGGATAAAAAGGCTGTGGATCTAGGACTATTTTTTTCCTGCTAAGAGTGCAAGCTTTCACCACACTATCCAGGCTCTGTGCCCCGAGAAAGGTTTGTACTCTTCTGCTCTGGGCCAAGCCTCCCCGAGGAGGGGACAAAGGCAAGCGGCAGATCTGACCAGCCGGCATGGCCACCAGGCCACACTGGGGACCACCCCTGCTCCTGCCCTGGGCAAATCGGAATGCCTCAACCCAGAGGATGGAGGCCTTCCAGGGACCCAAAGCTGCTGGCCCCTCGGGGGCTCCAATTTAACTGTTCTGGCCATCCCTGCTTTTAAGAGTCCCCCCACCTCCTCAGATTTTCACATGGCCTAAGCTGAAAGAGGTGCTCTATGGGGGCGCCTGGGTGGCTCAGTCAGTGAAGCATCTGCCTTCAGCTCAGGTTGTGATCCCGGGGTCCTGGGATCGAGCCCCATGTCGGGCTCCCTGCTCAGCAGGGAGTCTGCTTCCCCCTCTCCCTCTGTGCTCTCTCTCTCTCTCTTCAAATAAATAAGTAAATCTGGAAGGAAGGAAGGAAGGAAAGAAAGAAGGAAGGCAGGCAGGCAGGCAGGAAGAGGTGCTCTACAGAGTACTTCTCCAACGCTCCGTTTGCTCTGTGTGACTCACCTCCAGGGGACCTAAAATCCAAAAAGCTGCAAACTAGCTTCAGAAAGCCTGGAGAAAGGCACACAGCAGAAGGCCAGTGAGACGGTGTCATCAAACAAGGTACCAAGAGCCAGCTGCTAGGATGGTGTCAGAAAATACAAAGGTACAAGGGGCTCTCTGTGGAGTCAAGCTCAGCCACACGTGAGAGCAGCCTTATGGAGGAAGCAGCTGACTGCCTGGGAGGCCAGGGACCGCAGCTCCAGGGAGGCGACAGCTGCCACGGGGAGATGAGAGGGACGGGGAAAAGGGCCCTCAGCAAAAGCATCCGAGGCTTCCTAAATGCTCTTATCTAAGCAGCAAGGCGCTCTTACCTGAACTCCACTCACGCAGTGTTGCCAGATTCACTACTGCTTTTCGTCTTTTCAGTGAACTATTCATAGCCACTGAGGACCTGCCACCTGCCCGGGACCCTCAGGCTTCTCCCCAAGCCTGCAGCAACACACACAGGATAGCACAAACACAAACGGACAGACCATGCACGCACCACACACACACACACACACACACACACACACACACACACACACACACTTCTGCTCTTACCAACTGAGCTCTATGAACAATACAATCTTAGCCAACTGTATTGTTTCATTTGTACTTTTTAGTGTAACTGATGAATGGGTACCAAAAATATTATTCATTGAATGCCTTGGAAGCATTGGATGAAGGCAAATTATTAAAAAACCCAAAATGCTGTCAAATTTGGTATGAAAGAAATTAACTCTAAAAAGGAGGAAAGGAGATTACTAAAAGTCATAAAGAATCTTCCAGCCACACTATCCACCTCTTTCTACTTTCAAGAAACCCCAACTGCAATATGACTGTGTGGTTAATGGAAGAACAAATCCATATCAGAGCAAAGGCTTGGGATCTACATCAAAACACTGGTAGATGAATGTGCATTTACATGTATTTGATTAATATAAAGTGTTTAAGGGATATATGGGTCATTTTTTTTTATGATTCTCCGATTTACTGTTTTGGAATTTACTGGCCAACTACCATAGGAGTTCACCAAAAATATAGCGATTCTCCCATTCCTCCCCTATGTGAATTTCACTGGAATGGCCATCACAACCACAATCACCCACTTTCACCCCACATGACCCATGACCAGCTGCATTCCCTTTCAACTGGAAAACTCTTGGCTCTGTGATGGACTTTATCAACGATGATTCACAAACAGTACAGTCTCATTTACTGTGATTTGCATTTGGCTTCACTTGATGAAAAGATTTTCTAATTAAGACTTAAATGTTAACCACTGCCAAGTCTGGCTCATAGGATCTCATATAACTTAGACTAGAATGTTTACGTGGAATAACCATATGAGGTACTCTGTCAAAGTAGGTTCTTAGTGCCTGTTATCATTTGTATTACAGTTGCAGAATTTTAAATACTGAAGATCTCAAAAAACTTAAAATTAATTTTTGAATGTAAAATATGGGATTACTTATTTTGTTTTAGCACATTTCAATTTGACAAACTATACAATAACAAAAACATTCAAGTTGTAACTACTGAAATTAATTGACACAAAATCTGTCCTTTTATTGAATAATTGCCTTGTTCACAGTTTTTTAAAAATGTATTCAGTTGGAAAAGCTATCCTTTAAAAACTGATGCTTTGCAACTCTTGATCTCGGGGGTTGTAAGTTCGAGCTCCATGTGGGGTATAGAGATTACTTAAATAAATAAAACAAAAACAAAAACCGGATGCTTTAAAATCCATGCTATCAAAAGACTATCAGTGAATACCAGCTCAAAAGCTCTTTCTTCATAGTGTGTTAAAATATCAATATATTATTATTCAGTATACATCTAGCATATTTGTAAGATCTCAGAAGCATGATGGAATGCCCTGGATCATCTTTACACATGAGTCAATATAACAGAGCAACTTGAGAAAACAGAACTGAATTTCCTGAATGGGCAATGGGATCTCTTACATTTAATGCACTGGAAACCAACTAACTTTGCCTTCAATTAAAAAAGAAAAAAATGGTACTACTAAAATTACATTTACTTGGTCTGATAGGCAGCTGAGATGGAAATTATCAGGGCTTCATGAATTTTAAACCTACACAAGTGTTGTTACACAAATTCATCTTCATCTCGTCCTCAAAGTCTTTAGCTTACAGTCAGCTCCTGAGGTTCTGCTTCCATAATCTTTGTTGTCAATTCAAGAATGGAGTTCTACCTTATGGATCACACTGAAGAGGGTGGATGTACCTAAATGTTAATACGTCGCCATCACAAGTTACGTTCAAAAGCAGCTCACTAGTTTATTTTCGTGTATCACTCTCTAGTGTCAATTAAGCAATTGCGATGAACCATTTTAAAACCATCAACAACACAGTGAGGTGTGACATCATGTGACATTTCCTTTCAAGCTCTCTCCTTAATCCACCTTCTAACTGCCACATGCATACACATGCACAAAAACCACACAGACACACACACACACACCAGTCTTTCAGGGCATATATTTATGGTTTAAATTTAGCCAAGTTAATGTTAATTTCTCTTGACAACTTTTTTTTTTTAAAGATTTTATTTATTTATTTGAGAGAGAGAGAATGAGAGATAGAGAGCACGAGAGGGAAGAGGGTCAGAGGGAGAAGCAGACTCCCTGCCGAGCAGGGAGCCCGATGCGGGACTCGATCCCGGGACTCCAGGATCATGACCTGAGCCGAAGGCAGTCGCTTAACCAACTGAGCCACCCAGGCGCCCTCTCTTGACAACTTTGAAAGTACTTTTCAACCCTCTTTAAATAACTGACAAAAAGATAAGACATTTAGGAATGAACTCTATGAAGGTTTCATTACTGTAGTTTTTCTGTTTTAAGAAATGCCTCATGTGGGGCGCCTGGGTGGCTCAGTCATTCAGCGTCTGCCTTGGGCTCAGGTCGTGATCCCAGAGTCCTGGGATCAAGTCCCACATTGGGCTCCCTGCTCCTCGGGAAGCCTGCTTCTCCCTCTCCCACTCGCCCTGCTTGTGTTCCCTCTCTTGCTGTGTCTCTCTCTGTCAAATAAATAAATAAGATCTTTAAAAAAATAAAAAGAAACGCCTCATGCTATCAGGACACAGAGCCATGCCACCTCAGCTACAAAAGAATGGACACTACTCTGAAGGGGTCTGTGGCTCACTGGAGCCTGGGGTTAGAAGATGACTCCACAGTTTGCTCAGAGCTCCCAGGTTGATGGTAGTACCAATGCGGACAATTAGATCAAGTGAACAGCTGGCTGAAATAAGCACTTTGAATTTTCATCTGCATGTGAGTAGATTAAAAAGATTAAAGTGATATATCCATAATTACATGATTAGAACTATTAAAATATACCTATGCAAACTTCTAATTAAAAAGGTGGGGAGTACATGCATGTTATCTCCTCTCCCTCCTGAATCACTGACAAAAAAAAAAAAAAAAAAGATATAAATCCACAAGGAAAAAAGTTCCTGGCGAATGGGAGATGGCAACACTTGTGTCCCCACACTGCACTCAGATAGTATCCTGAGAGCAGAGGAGTCTCTGCATCTGCACGTGGGGGTGTGTGAGGTGCAGGATGGGAGGAGTGGCTGCTGTGGGCCAACATGTGGAGTCAGCAGCTACAGGGCCCAATGCTCCTGCTGAGCAAGGAAATGTAGGGCTGGCCCTGTCTCCATCTGGGTCTGGCTCAGCTCCCTGAGCTGACTCAAGAACGTGTCATCATGTGCAACCTGCAGTCGGGCAACTTCTCCTCTTAGTCAGATTTAAAATACTGTGTATTTCTATCAGATCTAACCGTTTAAAGGATCCGCTCACTTTTAATCCTCAAAACTCCTGCAGGAGAGAAGCACACTGATGTCTGCAATTTACTTGAAATGAGTCAAAAATGTAAAATAGATGGATGGATAGGGGGATGGGCAGATACGTCATCAAAGGAGTACAGCAAAACGATCAAGGTCAAATCCAGGTACCGGAGAGATGAGTCTTCACTCTCACGTTCTTTCAGCTTTGTGATATTTTTGAAAACTTTCATAATAAAATGTTGGGAGGGGGCTCTCCCATCACCCTGGATAATTCAATATCCATGTGAATGATGCAGCCTCAAGCTTCCTGACCCTCAATACCCATGGGGTCCCCTCACTTCTCAGACCTTATCCTCACTGAGAACAGTGCTGCCTGTGAAAAAGTCAGTGTTTCTTCTGGTCAAATTCCTTGTCACCCAGTTTACTGTGATCCCCAATGCTTCCACCTCAGGAGGAGGTCCCCCTCCCAAGATAACTTACAAGATAACTCTTGTTGGGATGGCACGTGTCTTTCAACAGTTTAAATACTGTTTTATTATGAGATATTTTAAATATACTCAAAAGTATAAAAGAACTGTATATGAACCTATCCCTCAGACTCAATGGTGTTGAGACTCACATCACTAATCCATTTTTTTCTTTTTCTTTTCATTCTTTGCTGAAGTATTTTATTTATTTATTTCTAAAGATTTTATTTTTAAGTAACCTCTACACCGAACGTGGGGCTTAAGCCCACAACCCTCAGATCAAGAGTCGCACGCTCTACCAACTGAGCCAGCCAGGTGCCCCTGCTTAAGTATTTTAAAAGAACACTCAATTCTTCAAATGCCTCACTAATAAATGTGGAATTGTTAAAACATAATCACAATGTCTTTATCACACATAATAAAATTAAAAGTAACCTCTTGGTATATCATGTAAGATTTAGTCCACAATAAAAATGCCCCGATTGTCTGAAAAATGTCTTTTTACCCAAACAGGCTTTAATCAAGATCCAGAGCCCACACAGGTATTACCCGTGGTTGTGCGTCTTTAATCTAGGAGTCACCCCTCCCTCACCTTTATTAATCTAATGCCATTCATATGTTGTATTTGTTCCAGTTGCCCCACACTCTGGATTTGTCTGTTGTTTCCTCACAGTGTCATCTGCTTAATTTCTTCCTCTCCCATTTATCTCCTGCAAATAGAGTTAGCTCTAGAAGCATGACTCAGGTTCCACTTTTTGGCAAAAACAGTTCATAGGTAATGCTGGGTGCTTCCCACTGCATCGCATCGGGAGGCCCACAGTGTCTGCTGGCCCCTCTTTTAGCAATCCATCAGCGGACTGAGGTGCTGACAGCCTGAACTCTGCATCTGAACAGGCCCCTCCACCTTCCATCTAGTGGCTTCACTCACTGATAAACATTGCCTCAATCCACTACTTCATCAAGGGATGTAAACTGACGATTTTCTAATTCTATCCCATTCGTTCCACAGCTATGAGCTGACATTTTTTTAGAAAGAACAACTTTCCTTACAAGTTACAGTTACTTGTCTACCTGTATTATAGGTGATATACAAAAGGCAGGATAAGTGTGTAATTCTTTCCTTTTAATCGTTGACTTTCAGACTAGGACCCTAATTCTGGATTCCTCCAATAGGGTCCAGTGAGTTTTCTGACTTTCTCTATTAAAGTGTTCTTATAAAGTAATAGGTTTGTACACATTCTTTGTGTTTCAGTTAGTTTCATTTTAACATGTAATTCCCTAATCTTCCCAACTTTGGTCAATGACAGCCCCTTCATGTTGGCTCTTGTGTCTCTTGATATAGTCCTAATAATCTTTGGTAACTTCTTTGTGTTCCAGCACGATATAATGTTCCAAGCTCATCTTGACTATTTACTGCCCCAAATCTAGAACTGGTCATTCTTCCAAGGAGCCCTGGTTATACATTACAGTCGGAAAGCTACATAGGTCATAGTTATCACTCCTAGGACTGTTCTGTGAACAGAGCCAGGAAATATGTTTTCCTTTTTTAATAAAAAATCAGTTCATACCGTTATTTATTTCCAATTACGATTTAACATTAATGGGGTTTTTAACTAAGATCTGCAAACAGGTTTTTCTTTAACACTTTCTAAATTGTATGCCTCTCATGTTCCTGACTACGGAGAGAAGGCCTCTAGATTTTCCCCATTAAGTAAGATGTCCACTTTGGCGTACATATATACACATGTGAGAATGTCTAGTCATGTTAAGCTACTTTGCACTGAGTCCTATTTTACTGAGCATTTTTTAAGGAATGAGTGTTCAATGTTGCTAAATGACTTTTTGGGCTCTCTGAAGATGACTATATAATTAATTTTTCTTCTTAGATCCACTGACCTGATACAAAAAGCCATACAAATGGATTAATAAGTCACATTTGAACTCCTGGAATAAACTCCACTTGATCATCACGTATCTTCTTTATGTACCATCGGATTATATTTGTTAACATTTTACTTTTTTTTTTTAAGATTTTATTTATTTATTTGACAGAGAGAGACACAGCGAGAGAGGGAACACAAGCAGGGGGAGTGGGAGAGGGAGAAGCAGGCTTCCTGCAGAGCAGGGAGCCCAACACGGGGCCCAATCCCAGGACCCTGGGATCATGACCTGAGCCGAAGGCAGACGCTTAACAACTGAGCCACCCAGGCGCCCCTTGTTAACATTTTACTTAAAATTCTTGCATTGATATTTTTTTTAAAGATTTTATTTATTTATTTGAGAGAGAGAGAATGAGGGAGAGAGAGAGAGTACATGAGAGGGGGTAAGGTCAGAGGGAGAAGCAGACTCCCTGCTGAGCAGGGAGCCCGATGCGGGACTCGATCCCGGGACTCCAGGATCATGACCTGAGCTGAAGGCAGTCGCTTAACCAACTGAGCCACCCAGGCGCCCTCTTGCATTGATATTGATAAGTAATACCATTCCTCCGTTTCCTTTTTTTGTAAAGCTGTTACTGGATTTTAGTATTGTTAATTTACTTCATTAAACACATTTGGAAATTTTCCTTCTTTTTCTGTGCTCTGGACCAGCTTAGGAAGTACTGGGATTATCTGAGGTTTTAAGATTCGGAAGAATTCCCCTATGAGGTCATCTGGGCGTGGTGCTTAACCAAACTCTTTTACAATTTTTCCTTCTTCATGTATTATTGGGCCCTTTAGATTTTCTGTCTCCACCGGGCTCAGTTTTAGTAAAGTATATTTGCATAAAAGGTTGCCTGTTTCATCCAGGTTTTCAAATATATCTGCATGGAGCTGTGCAAAGTAGTCTCCTGTTTTATTTTAAATTTCCTCTGTTTTTATGGTTATTTCCCCCTTGTCATATCTTATCTGGGTATATATTATTTTCTTCCCCTGTGTTTTAAAAATTAGGTGGGCTAATCTTTTTTTTTTTTTAAGATTTTATTTGTTTATTTGACACAGAGAGAGAGAACAAGTAGGCAGAGAGGCAGGCAGAGGGAGAGGGAGAAGAAGGCTCCCTGCTGAGCAGGGAGCCCGATGCGGGACTCTGTCCCAGGACCCTGGGACCATGACCTGAGCCGAAGGCAGCCGCTTAACCGGCTGAGCCACCCAGGCGCCTGGCTAATATCTTGATCTTTATTTCAATAATGAAATTCTTTTTTTTTTAAAGATTTTATTTATTTATTTGAGAGAGAGAGAGAGAGAATGAGAGAAATCACAAGAGGGAAGAGGGTCAGAGGGTCAGAGGGAGAAGCAGACTCCCCGCTGAGCAGGAAGCCCGACGCGGGACTCGATCCCGGGACTCCAGAATCATGACCTGAGCCGAAGGCAGTCGCCCAACCAACCGAGCCACCCAGGCGCCCAAGAATGAAATTCTTGATTAATAAATTCTTCTTTGTGTTTACTAACAGTTAATTTCAGTTTTTATATTATGAATGTCTTATTTCTTTTAGTTTACTTTGTTGTTTATTCTCCCAGTGTTTTGAGCTTGATGCTTAGTTCATTTTTTAAAAACTTTTTGTTTTGATTTTTATTTATACAGATATTTATGTCATGAATCTTCCTAAGCATTGTTTCAACTATATTGCACAGACTCTCATATGGCATGTTTTTATTTTTCAAATTTTTAAATTTAAATTCAATTAATTAACATATAATGTATTATTAGTTTGAGAGGTAGAGGTCAATGGTGATTCATCAGTCTTATATAATACCCAGTGCTCATTACATCACGTGCCCTCCTTAATGTTATGGCATGTATTTAATATTGTTTTCTCAGAATTCTGTAGTTTTGTTCATATTTTCCTTTTGCTCCAAGAACTGTTTGAGTTTTAAATGTACTAGAGTTAGAGTCTCATTTTTAATGAATAAAATAAGCTTTAAGACTGCACTTTGGAGCACAGGCGCATTCTACTCTGAAAATTTCCACATTGTAAGGAAGCTTTGTTTTTAGTTTTTATTTGTATTTGCCTTATTGTTTTCTTTGCATGCTGTTATCTCTCTTTATTTGGTACTGTTAGTTTTACTCTGCTTCTGATATATGCTCCTGATACAAAACAAAGTCAAATCCTGGCTTTATCACTAATCAGCCAAAAGACTTTTGGGGAAGCAATTCACCGCTCTGGGCTTCAATACCCTCATCTGTTTAAGTAGGGCGTTGACTTCAGGGTTTGTTTTAGGTCTAAATTCTATCCTATAGCTGCACTGTAAGTGATAATTACTTCTGTTTTCTATTTAGAATAAATTGGCACTCAAGTAAAAATGCTACTCCTCACCTGTTCTTGAATTTAAAGCAGAGGAATCTGGAGTCTTGTGACCACTTTCTGCATTTCCCTCTGATGTCCGTATTAGTATCTTCTTTAAATGTTAATGAAAATTATGAGTTCATGCTGACTGCTTACTATAAGTTCACTTAATGGAACTATTTTAATACAAAAACATTGAAGGAAGAACATAATTTTTTTTAAACGTGAATTTACCAGGCATTTTACATAAATGCTAACTAAATCTTCACTCTAAAGGGAGGTGATATTATCCACTTGAAAATTAGGGAAGTGAATTTTAAAGGTGATTACTTTGTTTATATGTCAAGCCAATGGGAGAAACCGTATATGATTTGAATCAGGTCATTATCGTGGCAAAGTCTGCTCCATTCTGTACCACTTACCTACCTAAGGGTCGATCACATATTCTTTTTGGTTCCCCCAGGTAGTTGGGGTTTCTGTTGTTCCTTTTCTTTTTGTAGGCCTTTCCAAAAAAACTGGTAAAATACACATAAAATTTACCATTTTAACCAGTTTTAAGTATACACTTTGATAAGTATATTTATACTGTGTGTAATCAACCTTTTGTTTTTATTAATTTCTAGTTTTATTCAGAAAATGTTGGTTGATTCCTGTTTTTTGAAATATTTGAAGTTGTTTATAGTTAGGTTAATATGTGACAACTTCGTATGGTGACAAACGGTAGCTAGTTTTATCATGGTGGTCACTTCATAATGCATAACATATTGAATAGCTATGCTTACACCTAAAACTAATATAATATTGTATGTCAACTACATTTCAATAAAAAAAAAACTTACAATGTTATCAGTTGTACCTCAATAAAGCTGGAAAAAAAGAAAAAAAATTTTAAATGGTTAACAGTTGCTATGCAACATGAAGAAGTTCTAGAGATCTGCCGTACAACATGGTTAAGTGGGTAGATATATGAGGTGTTCTTACCACAATAAAAAAAAATGTCAAGTTTGTCAGTTCTGAAAAAAAATTATTTGAAGTTTTTTTTACCATCAACTAATACAAAGCAGACTGGTATAAATGATCCATGTGCACATGACATCAAGGTAGTCTCTATTATTGAGGTACACAGTTCAATATAGAACTACAGATCCCCTTACTGATTATTTTCTTAAGTCATCTATATCACTACTAATTTTTTGCACCTGATCAGAGAGCAGTATGGCAAATACCTCTATTGGTTAGTGCCTGTCTATTTCTCCTTTTATCTCCCATAGTTTCTGCTTTAGGAAAGTTGCTTGTGTTCTTTACAGCACAGATATGAAAAACTATCATTTCTTCATTGTAAATTATACTGATACCTCTATATGATATTCTTAGTCTTCTCTTTATTTAGCTATTAACTGCTGTCTTCACAATCAGAATACTCCAGATTTATCATTCAGAGCTAGAGTTACCTCTTGATTCCAAAGACAGGCTCTCTTCACCATGGCTACTCATGAGAAAGTAATGCATGAAATAAAAAGGAAGATTTTCTAAGGAGAATAAAAAGAATGCGACTTTCCCTTCTTCCCAAAGAAGGGAAAAGAGGGAAATTAAAGGAAAATGAAGAAAGGAATTGGGGAAATCAGATAAAAGAACTATATGGAAGTAGGGAAATTAATGCAAAGGTCAGCAAATGTTTCGGTCTCTGAATTTGACATTTAGTTTGTAAATTAACAGATTAACCCATAGGCTGCACATAAACATTACATTTGTAAAGGGCTATGCTTTTTCTGTTTCTAAGAAAACCTTCAGTTAGCAGTTGAGAATCTTCTAAAATTAAAGTAAAAGAAATAATTGGTGTGAAAATGCAAGGGTTAGCTGTGTGGGAAAATGTCTAATTGAGGGTTGTAAGTTTCTTGTAACTCGAGAAGAATAAATATTTTGAGGAGTAACACTGAAGGTGGCATTTTTAAAAGAAATTAAATGGTTATTAAAAGCCACTGGAAAAGTAGTGGAAAGGAAATGGTAATAGAACAATTAAAGGATAATAGAATAATAAACAGGTTAACAGCAGAATAATGATAATTAAGAGTAATAAAAAGATATTAAGGGAGATATTTAGAAGATATTAAAATTTTAATTAAACTAAGGCAGTGGAAGGAAATATTGAAATACTGAAAAACTTGAATATATAGAAGTTCTAAATATCTACTTATAAACTTCTAACCTTATATATTTTAAAAGAAAAACATAAATGGCAAAATAACCACACACACAAAAAACCCCAAAACCAACTGTTCAACCTGAAAAGTGCCAAGAAATGCAAGCAAGGACTCTGAGGAGCTATTTTTCACTCCTCAGATTACTACAAATTAAGGAGGCTGACTATTTCAGTGTGACGAAGACACAGGGAAATAAATGAATGCTTTGCTCTGCCATTGGTTGATGCATATATGCCCTTTGCCTTTCAGGAAGGCAGGTGGCACTCTGTTCAAAATGTAAATGGACCATACCCTTTCCGCCACCAAATCTACTCCAAGGAGACAATCTACTTCTAGAAGAAGATAAATGTTCAAAGATCTATCCATCAGAATGCCCACTGAAGCAGTGTCCAAAAAAATGAAAAATTCAAATATCCATTAACAAGGGGTAGGGTAAATAAACCGTGGCACATTCACAGAAAGGGCTATTGCTGCCACCGTTAAAAGTTTGAAGACGCCGAAGAAAGTCACATGACAAAGAAACTTAGTGCCACTGTAAATTCATGATCCTTGCTCCCAAATGGGCCCTAGACTTCTCTAGCCACAGACTTAGAGGCCCTTCTGCTGATGCAACCAAAGCTCTTATTGGCAGTAAAAAGAATGAAGGAAGGACTGACACATGCTGCAGCATGGATGAGCCTTGAAAACATCATGCAAAGTGAAAGAAAGCAGTCGTAAAGGACCACATAGTATATCATTCCATTTACATGAAATGTTCAGAACAGGCAAATCAATAGAAACAGAGAGCAGGTTACAGGTTGCACAGGGCTGGGGGCAGGGGCTGGAATGGGAGACCAAGGGGAGGGTGGGAGGCTGATGGTAAAGGGAGTGGGGTCTTGGGGGGGTAATGAAAATATTCTAAAATTAGTTGTGATGAGGATGCACAATCTGTAAATATATTACAAGCCACTGAATTCTACATTTTTTAAAAATTTTTTTTAAAGATTTTATTTATTTATTCATGAGAGACAGAGAGAGATTGAGAGAGAGGCAGAGGGAGAAGCAGGCTCCCAAGGAGCAGGGAGCCCGAAGCGGGACCCGATCCCAGGACTCTGGGATCATGACCTGAGCTGAAGGCAGACGCCTAACCATCTGACCCACCCAGGTGCCCTGAATTCTACATTTTAAATGGGTGAATTGTATAGGGTATATAAATTATACCCCAATAAAGACATTAAAAAGCAAAAAGCTCTCCCAATAGCTGCATGTCCCTTTGCCACCTCAGCACTCTCATCTTTTTTTAAGATTTTATTTATTTATTTGACAGAGAGAGACACAGCGAGAGAGGGAACACAAGCAGGGGGAGTGGGAGAGGGAGAAACAGGCTTCCCGCTGAGCAGGGAGCCCGATGCGGGGCTTGATCCCAGGACCCTGGGATCATGACCTGAGCCGAAGAAGGCAGACACTTAACGAATGAGCCACCCAGGTGCTCCTCAGCATCTCATCCTTAAGCCTAAGTACACCTTACTTGTTTTTCTATTATGTGAGTTTCACCATCTGTATGCAACAAACCATCTCTGCACTCATCTGTCACTCCACTGTTCTAGAAAGCCATCTGACAATACACACCAGATCAACAGCTAAAATAACAACTCCTGTCCATTGATTCAGATATTCTCTTTTTGAAATCTATTATAAGGAAATATAAACTTAGAAGTTTATATTCAAAGCAATTATTTTTTAATTTGGGAAAAAATGCAAGCAATCTAAACATTTAACAACTGAAAAATCAATCGACTATAAAATGCCTGATAAGGAAGAGCAGAAAGCCATTAAAATGTCTTCAAAGAATATAGAATATAAAGAAAAAGTGTTCATGATCTATACGTGAAAAAAAGCAGAACACAAAGTATGTATCTAGTGTGATCCCTGTTCTGTACATTATACATAGTGACAACACGGATATGAGGGACATCCACTGCTTTCTCTAAATACCATCCCCCTGGGAACCTTGAGAACCACCATGTTAGAGTAAAGTGACCACACTGCCTAGCCACAGGGACAGAGACTGATCTGGGGATGCGGTGGGCAATCACAGTCCCTTCCCTAGAAATGTGCAACTGAAACTATGAGATTCAAACTGGCTGTTCTTCTGAGCTGAAGAGGTCTAAGCCCAGGCCCAGTTTACAAGTCTGCTGCGGAAGCAGTTATCTGAAGCATGCTGCTAGGATCTAGGCCCACCAGGGCAGCTCTGACTTGTAGCTGCACCTAAATCCCATCATTCTTAACTGGCTGGAATGCAGAAGCAGGCATTCTCCCCGCACACACCGGCTGTACAGAGCAGAGCTAATCCCAGGGGAGCACTGCGGGCCGTATCCACCTGTACCAGCAGCCTCCTGTAGCACCTTCTTGTTTAACCTGCTCCAAGCACAGTAAATAATCTAAGAGCTGATCCTGCTACACACCTGGGCCAGTCTAGAATTTCTAATTGCTGTCTGAAGCATGGTCTGGCGATCTAGCCACGGATCCTAGTCATTACTGCTGCCTTTCCTGCAGACTCAGAGAATCAAGCACGCCCTGACCCAGGGGCCAGCCCCTCAATATTTCGGGGCTTCACTCCAATATCCTCTCAGCTGCCCTCTGTCCTAGCACACAGATGACCCCACTGCAGAAATAGCAAGCAATACCACAAAAACGTGAAGGGGACTCTATCAAGCTGAATCTTCTCAGGATCCTCCGAGTTGAGCACCTTTCTCCAATAGCACCCAAATCTTTTGAGGATAGAGGGGCACCTAACAACTCTGACAAATCTGCCCTAGGCACAGTAAGGGAAAGAGGGCAGATGTTCAGGTCCATTCGACCAGGCTCTCCTCCTCTCTTGTCCTGTTACTAGAGCAAGTTACTTAACACCTCCACGCCCACATTTTCTCATCTGTAAAGTGGAGGCATCACAACACCCACCTCACTCAAGGCATTCATCAAGTATCACTTCTGGTCCCTCTTCTGTGCTACTTCTTTTCCTATTAAAAAAAATTTAGGGGCACCTGGGTGGCTTAGTTGGTCAGGCAACTGCTTTCAGCTCAGGTCGTGATCCCAGCCACATGGGGCTCCCTGCTCAGAGGGGAACCTGCTTCTCCTTCCCTCCCTGCACCTCCCCCCTGCTAGTGCTCTCTCTCTCTCTCAAATAAATAAATAAAATCTTTAAAAAAATTTTCAAAACAAAAAAAATGTCAATTTGCTGCTATGGACATGATAATTACAACGTGTAAACCATGGCATTCACCAGAAGTCCATGAAGTCATTCCTATATACACAAACATACGTACACCTTTCTTCTTGATTTTACCATGAGCAGGTCAGCAATTTCTGACACATTCTCCTTTAACTCTTCTGACAAGCTGATCTTCCTTTTTTACAGCTTTATTGAGGTATGTTTCACATACTATTAAATTCACTTATTTAAAAGATAAAGTTCAGTGGTTTCTATTATTGACAGGCAGATCTGGACCAGCATAGAGAGGAAGTTAAAAAATAAATTGGCATCCTCTATTCTCAGCCTCTTTCTTTTTCTTTCTTTCTCTTTCTTTTCTTTTTCTTTCTTTCTTCTTTCTTTTTCTTCCTTCCTTCCTTCTTTCCTTCCTTCCTTCCTTCCTTTCTTTCTTTCTCTTTCTTCTTTCTTTCCTCTTTCAAGATTTTATTTATTTATTTGTCAGAGAGAGAGAGAGTGAGCACAAGCAGGGAGAGCAGCAGAGGGAGAATCAGGTTCTGCGCTGAGCAAGGAGCCCGATATGATGGGGGACTTGATCCCAGGACGCTGAGATCGTGACCTGAACTGAAGGCAGACGCTTAACCAACTGAGCCACCCAGGTGTCCCCTCAGCCACCTTTTCACCTTCCCCTCCTCCACTGTGTTTTCCTGGGCATCCCATTTAACCCATGGCCACCTTCGGTCCCTCAGTAGCACTTCATGGTGGCCGGTAAGTCTGGGAGGGAGCCACAAGCTAGGGCAGCAGGCTTAGTTCACTATGACCCCAATTCTCTCCCCAGGGGAACAAGCTCTAGGTTCAGATTATGAGATCTTATTGAAAACCAAAGAAATAAAGATAAAAAGGAGGAGAAAAAAAAACTTTTGTGTACTTTTAAAGTATAGATAGCAAGTTGAGTGTTTATAAGCAAAAGCTGAGAACTTTTTTTGAAAAGAGCTTTCTTACATAATCTCTTCCCTGATTCCCACAAATAATCAAAAGCCCAGAAATAACCACACAGATCCATCAAATAGTAAATAATTATTTGGGACAAGAAAAAAATTCATAGGTGTGATGGACAATAAAACACCCAAAGAAATAAAAATCCTGGAAAAAGCAGGGTAAACACAATGCATAGAAAAACAATATAGAAATATATCCAAATAACATCATAAATCAGAATATAAATAAATGAAATGTCTCAATTTCATTGGATAAAAATTTAGATTGTGTAAAAAGGAAAACCCCACAGAATCCACAGAGACACACATACAGAGAGATTAAGTATAAAAACAAGAAAAATATATCTATGGGAAGAATTTAGATTCTGGGAATGATGGACTAGGTAATTCAGACTAAGTCTCCCTCTGAACATAACTGGAAAGATATAAGGGACATTTTCTTGATGGCATCACAGAACCAACAAAGAACTGCCAAGCCAAATTCTGGGAAGATGGAGGTCCAAGAAGTGAGGCAAGCATCCAAGGGCCACCTTCCCTTTGGGGTGTCCTCTGATTCTGGAGAGTGTGACTGAACAGCACTGTGATCCCATCCAGGAATTAAGGGAAAGAAACTTGAGTTCTGAAATTTAAGAAACTTGAATTCTTGAGTTCAGAAACTTGAGTTTTCAAGTTTTAGAAACTTTGAGTCCAGGGCCCACCAAATTCAGGGAGACTGGTGAATCCTCCTTAATTTGGACTGGAATTCTGAAGGAGTGCTCCCCACAAATAAAGATGAATCAGAATTAGTAGGTCTCTGTAGGCACTAAAGCTTAGTTCCGAATCATCTCAGTCCTGGAAACTGGACTGAAGTGATCCCAGATCACTATGGTTGACAAGTACCCAGCAGAAACAAATACAAAACTACTTTGGAGGAAGACAACACTCTCCTCGACCTCACTTTATTTTTATTTTATTTTTTTATTTCTCTGGTACTCAAAAATAACCAGACCTACAAAAAACAAGATTCAATTAAAAAAAAAAAAAGAAATCATAAGCAACAGAATACCTATAATCACTCTAGATTTTAGAGAGTGAGACATAAAGTGTAAAATAATTTTGCTTACTATGTCAACAAGATAAAAGACTGTTTTGGCAGAGCATTGGAAACTATAAAGAAGAACCAATAAATATATGAAAAGAGGCTCAACCTCATTAGTAATCAAAGAAATGCATACTAAAACCACAACGCTTACTACTATGTCCCAACTTGATGGCTAAAATTTTTTAAAACTGACAACATCAAGTGTTGCTAAAAATAGACTAAGCAGGAACTCTCATGTACCACTGGTAAGACTATAAATTGTGTAAACCACTTTAGGAAACTGTTTAGTACTATCTAATAAAACTGCACATATGCATAACCTAAGACGCAGTAATTCTACAGCGAGGTTATACATCCAACAGAAACTCATGCACATGTACACCGTGGGACACATACAAGAAAACTTCTAAAAGTAAAAATCACTAGAAGGAAAAATGGATAATACTATTATTACAGCAACAGATTTTTTTTTTTAAGATTTATTTAGAGAGAGAGAAATAGAATGCGAGTGGGAGAGGGAGAGAGAATCTCAAGCAGACTCCTCACTGAGGATGGAGCCTGACGCAGGGCTCAATCCCAGAACCCTGAGATCATGACCTGAAACCAAGGGTTGGCCACTTAATCGACTGAGGCACCCCAAAAGCAGATTTTAACATACTCATTTCACTAAAGTAATTGATCAAATACACAAAAGCTGAATAACAACAAGCCTAAAAGAAATATATCTTATTAGAGAACCCATTATTTTCAACCCTAGAGATAACATTAAAAGAAAAAAAAAACCCGACTCCATTAGGCAATAATGCAAATTTCAACCATTATCAAAGAATCACTGTCATATAGACTACCTTATCTTACCATAGTAAAATCAGAAATCAAGGGGGAAGAGGTAACCAATCTATGCCTGTCTTTTTGGAAATTTATGAACAGAGTTCTCAATAACCATTAGGTCAGAGGAAAAAACCATAAAGGATATTAGAAAATACTGAAAGCTTTAGTGACAATGAAAGCACTAAATATTGAAATACATGAGATTCAGCTAAGTCACTACTTAGAGAAAAATGTCATGTCTTAAGAGTATTTTTTGAAAAGAAGAAAAAGACTGGGGGCGCTTGCCTGGCTCAGTTGGAAGAGCATGAGACTCTTGATCTTGGGGTTGCGAGTTCGAGCCCCATGTTGGGTATAAAGATTACTTAAAAAAAAGGGGGTGCCTGGGTGGCAGAGTAGGTTGAGCCTCTGACTCTTGCTTTTGGCTCAGGTCATGTTCCCAGGACTGTGGGATTGAGCTCCACATCAGGCTCTGTGCTCAGTGTGGAGTCTGCTTGAGATTTTCTCTCCCACTCCCCCTCCTGCTCATCCTCGCCCCCCCTAAAATAAAAAATCTTAAGAAAACTTAAAAAAAAAAAAGGAGAGAAACTGAAAACCAATGGTCTAAATCTGCAACTTAAAAAATTAGAGGAAGAACAAGTAGAGGTGAGGATATGAGCAGAACAATGAAACTAAGACAATAAAAGAAGCAATAATCCGTTAGTATAATTTTGTAATTCACCACATTGACATGCACATGTCAATTAAGACTAAAGGAGAAAAAACTGCATTATCTCAACAGGTGTAGAAAAGGCACTTTAAAAAAATTTAACACTCATTCATGATATAAACTCTCAGCAAATTAAGACCAGAAGAGGATTTTTCTAACCTGATAAAGGTGACTTACAATTATATACAACAAACACCATACTGAAAGAGGAAACGTTAGAAGGTATGGAATGCTCGCTATCACCACCTCCATCCCAGACTACGAGAATGCCCAACACAGAAGTAACACAAATGGGACAGGCGTAAGGATTGGAAAACAGGACAAATTTGTTTTTGAATAAGCAGAGACTAGGAAAGTATACCGAATAATCAAGGAAATCTTAAGTTACTAGAATTAAAATGACAGGTTGCTGGTTATCACATGAAAACACAAAAGTCAATTACATATCTATGTATCAGCATAGTTAGAAAATGAGAATAAAATATAAGCCATTTACAATGGTCCAAAACTATACTGTATAACCAATCTAATAAATTATACAAAATAAAACCTTATTGAAAGTAATTTTAGCATAGACAGATGTGCTCTATCCAACTATAAGAGTCCAGATTATAAGGATATCAATTCTCCCCCATTCTAATTTTATACTTCAACGTAATTCCAGTCAAACTCCTGATAGGGTGTTTTGTCTGGAATCTGACAGATTTATTACAAAATATATAAGGGAGATCAAAGGGACAAGCATAGGCCAAGGCAAATTAAATAACCAGGGTAGGGACGGAAGATACTTGCCCTACCAGTTTTTAAAATTTGTTATTAAGTTCTAGTAATTACGACAGTTTGGTTACAACACGGGAATAGGTAAACAGAGCAATGGAAAAGAAAAGAGAAACACATCCACACATGTAAGAAAACTCTACTTTTGACAAAGTATTATAGATTAATATGGAAAGACTGAAACATTCAATATATTGTACTGAGACAACTGATTATCCACATTGAAAATAATAAAGCAATCTCTACCTCCCACCACACCCAAAAAATAAATTTCAAGATTAAAGAACCAAATGTGAAAGGAAACCTTAAAACATTTCTAAAAATATAAGGGAGAACATCTTTATGACTTGAAGAAAGGTTTTTTAAACAAGACATTAAAAGAGTAAAAAGCATAAGGAAAAGACCACTAAATATGACTACGTTCAAATTAAGAACATGAAACAGAAAGAGAAACATAAGCCACAGACAAGGATAAAATATTTGCAATCCATCTTACCATCAAAGGATTAATAACTACAATATACAAAGAACTCCTACAAATCTATACTCAGTCTTCTTTCCAAATAAATTAGGTATGTGAGAAAAGTATGAAAAGTCTCCATTTTTTGTTTCCATTTTGAAAAATAAATATTTAGTTTCTCTGAGAATATCCTTTTTCTCTTTTTTGTTATTTGCAACACAGAATTCTAACACTGATTTGAACAGTATTAGAACTACTGAAAAATATTTTAAAACTAGTGTATTTTAACAGTTTAATGATTATAAAATAACTAGAAATTTTGTAAAAGTATTAAAATGTACATTTGAAATATTAAAATATTAAAATTAAAAAGAAACAAATATAGAGAAACAGGAAAATCATGAATAATCCTTCATGCATGCAAACATCCTTGTTAGTATTTTGGAATTTTTTCTATACTTTGTTTTCATTATTATATACAGAGATGTACATGTACACTATGACATGACATACACACACACACACATATATATATATGTACATATGCACGACAAGTTAGACCTAAAGGGAGGGCGGGTCATTCCAGTGATCCATCAATTTGGAGATGCAAACTAACATTTAAAAAAGTTAGGTCTGGGAATGCTGACTGGGGAGATCATTCTTGGAGCAACAAATGAATCACTTTTGGAGGCAGAGACTGGGAGGAAAATAAGAGTGAAAACTAAATGCTGGAATAAAGACTATATTGAGATGTTGGGTTAAAGAACTCTCTAAAAAAGAAAAGGCACAGAGAGGTAGGAGGAGATTGGGGATATTGCAGAAGAATTTCGAGGAGAGAATACTGCTCAACTGCTGAAGCCTGCAAAGGAGAACACTTAAGGAGAGTAAGTGCTAAGAAAAGACAATCACCAGGGCTGTGGTGAAAATATCAGACTACTGGAATGCAAAGAGAGTGGGAGATAAAGGCATGTGTGCGTGGACCATATAGTCAACAAATGTAGCAGGAAAAGAAAAGGTGACAAATCAGGGGAAATGTTTTTCAAGATGGCAGAAATTGGTTTAACTCTAGGGAATGAAGCCCCATACACTGCAAGGCTGAAGACGCTGGAAGAGAGAAGAAAATGACACAAAAACCTGAAGGCAGTGGGAAACAATGAAGTTGGGAGAGGGGAAACATGATTCATGGTCTTACACGGGAGAAAAGAATTGGGTGTTTCAAGCTGATGACGACAGCAGGAACCTCCGGGAGGTAAACCTGATGGTTTAGTACCAAGATCTGGCATGGGACAAAATTCTATTTAAATCAAGAAACGTCTCCATTAAGCTGTATTTGAGAGCTTACTAGAAATAAAAAAACCCAAATCCCTCATTACGTCTTTCCTTCAAGTCATTCATGGCATGAGAACCAAGACAAGCATTTGAATGAAATGTCATAAAAACTGACGCTAAGGGGAATTTTTAAAACAACTTAACCGCTGACCCAAATGACAACCTCTTGTTTCCTCAAAAGGAGGAAAATCTTGATTATTTTAACATTATTCTTTGATATGTAAGTGTCTATCCACACTACCAGTGAAAGCTGCATGTAATGAATGTTTCTAGTTGCTAGTGTTGCTAGTTTAATATACAGAATTAAAAGCAAAACAATTCAAGGTGAAATAACCCAGCTCATGTTTTCCTAAAAATCTGTGATTAAACAAGGAATGTGATGATTCATGGTACTGGTATTAACTTATACTGAGGTTGCTCCTCTTGTCTCAGAGAAGTAGGGCTGGGCTGTCACTATGATTTTCTCAACTGCTTCAACATCCAAGCTCCACGCTCTCCTCACCTATCAAAAGTCAGCTCCACCTTGAGTGACGCCAAGATAAAACCGGAATTAGACTTCTTTGTGCCACAAACCCAACAAACTGGAGAAACAAGAACGCTTACTGACCTCTTTAGTTATTCCTTAAAAGGAGATCTAAAATTTAGTAGTAATAAATTTTTTTTTAAAAGGTTATGTTCTAAGTATATGTATAACTAAAGCCTACAACGGAAACATTTGGAACCTCTGAAGTGGTTTTCAACTTCAAATACATTTACTGGAGGCAAAGCTAATTAGCTTTGTTATAAGCAGTATGTGAAGAGTTAATGGTGATTTGAGGAAGCAAAGCTGGCTAAGATTTTCATTTCACTGTGGATTTACAAAATGTTCAACAATTCCACTTTTTGAAATAGCTTTTATCTTCCTGTAGGTTAAAATAAATTAGTAAGTTAAGTGTGGAAGTCTTTGAGGTAATATCAAAGCAATGCCATTAGAGGGAACCTGGGAATTATTACTCTCAGAAGTGTCTGGAAAATGATTGTCAGAAATGAAGGCACGGAGAAATTACTATACCCACATTCTTCCACATTCCATGGATATTTCTTCTATTTGCTTACACAAACCATTTGCTCTTTGGCACACCCCCGGCAACACTTGCAGATCTCCTAGGTGTTCTTTTTTTTTTTTTTTAAGATTTATTTATTTGAGAGAGAGAGAATGAGAGAGAGAGAGAGTACATGAGAGGGGGGAGGGTCAGAGGGAGAAGCAGGCTCCTTGGCTGAGCAGGGAGCCTGATGTGGGACTCGATCCTGGGACTCCGGGATCATGACCTGAGTCAAAGGCAGTCGCTTAACCAACTGAGCCACCTAGGCGCCCTCTCCTAGGTGTTCTTAATATTAAGCATTTAACTCTCCAATTAGTTCAAACTGCCTCCACAAAGCATTTCTTTTCTCATCCTTCAAAGGTTGCTTATTCTCGTTTCTCCTCAAATTTCATTTAATTTTAAATTCTTTATCTTTACCTTCTAAACCCTGTACTCCCTTCTTCTGTTCCAATTATCAGTAACAATTCGACTCTCTAAGTCCCTATCTCTTTCAGCCATGATTGTCAGGTATTTTCTTCAAATTCTTGTGTCTCCCGTGAGGTGCTTTGGCTTCATGGGGGCCTCGCAGAACAACACACCAGTGACCAGGAAAGGACAGTGGGGGATCATGAACACTTGAATGCCTGCTTCTTCACCCATGGCCATGGTCATTCCCAATGACTTCAGAATTCCTGGCTTTACCAGTCCTGGAATGACCCTGACACCCTCTCTGTTCTATCAGTCCATGCCCAAAGACAGCACTGTTTCCCTGACAATTCAAATGTGCACATCCAGCATTCAGGCCAAAGCTCTTGTTTTCTGCATCAAGGTCTCAGCCTCCCCAGTCCCTTCTGATCTCGCCTCCTTGCATCATCAGTCCAGTCTGCATGCGCCATCACTTCAATCACCCTCTGCCCTTTCATCTCGAGCCTCTCCTCCCTTGTCTCACTGCCCACACCCTTCATTTCCAGCCAGGCCAGCTCTCACTGCTGTCCCAAGACTGAGTCATGGTCTCTGACCTCTGCTGGCCCCTCAACAGTTCCTGGCAGTCTCTACTCATGTTCCCAGTCATTTCCTCTCCTTTGCCCTCAGGAGCAATTCTATGTGGTCACCTCTCTATAGAATCTTCACTTCTTCCTCAAGTGGCAATCTCAGTGCCCACTTAGAAAATGAAACTGTCTCCCAATGTCAAACTTATCTCTCTGGGCAACTACGCAGGTCCTCCTCTGGGGGGGGGGCAGGGAGCTCCCCATTAGGGTGCTTTGAATTCCATCCCTCCCTCCCCACCCCACAGCAGCAGAGCCCTCCATCTACCTCCTCCTCCCTCTGGTATCTTCAAAGGCTCCCCTAGGCATATAAAGATGCTCAATATGTTCCCATTTAAAAAAAATGGCATATATTAAAAATTACAAATGTCTGTAGAATACAGTTACCTCTCCACTACGTAGTGAATATAGTGGTATGCTCAGTTTTCATTATATTGCTTCATGTTGTCAGTACCTGCCTTCCCTGGTCCAACTTATTGTAGACACTGATGCTCATTCCTGTTGCTTCAACTCCAGCAAGTTCCTAAGCCACCTAGACCAAGCCTCCAGCCTGCCTATGTCTGGGTCTAGAGGGCCACCCACTGGCTCTCCAAGTTGAGGCTTTCTTTCTCCCATCTGCAACTCTGATCCCCCAGCTCCTGGCTTAGTTGCAGTTTGTACACCGGGTATCTGTACTCCAGGGACGTCAGTGAACACGCAAGGAACACTGGCTGCTTTGGTGGAGCCCAGCTGGGTAGCAGGTGAGTCACTTCAAGCCCCACTCCCTTGTTTATAGTTTCCTCTCATTTTCTACTAATCTCCAACCAACGTCTCATCAAATCTATGAACAAACATGCATGCTGTCACAGGTGGTGCATTTCATTTACTACTTATTTTAAGTAGTTTTAAGTGTTAAAACCAATTCTGAAATTTATACAACTCTTTCAGTGATTAGCAAACAATGTTACAGACTCTATAATACTCCATAATTATAGATTATATATAACATGAATGCTACAGGATTTATGCTCAGAGATCGCCATTTTAAGAGTAAACTGTTTCTGAAACTGTTCAGTCAAAAACAAAAAAGGTTAATATCAGGTAGTAATATGCTGGAAAATCAAATCTTCAACAAAGATTTGGGGATCCTGAGGCTTCCAAATGTGTTGGTTTCTACCAGATAAGTTTCTGACTTTCTCATTTTATACCATCCAAAGGAACTGATTCTATGTTAAAAAAATGATCCAAAATGAATCTGAGAAAACATACAAAAAGTAGCAGTACATTTATATATTGTATATTCTGAAATGAAAACTAAGAAACAACGGCATGCTAAAACCAACTGGTGGTACTAAAGTATTTTCTCATGAATATACAACACAGCAGTACTTAATAACTTTGAAAAGCAGGGGCGCCTGGGTGGCTCAGTCACTGGAGCGTCTGACTCTTGGTTTTGGCTCAGATCACGATCTCAGGGTCATGAGATGGAGGCCAGGGCAGGCTCCATGCTCAGTGTGGAGTCTGTCTGAAACTCTCTCTCCCTCTGCCCACCCTTCAAAATAAATAAATAAATCTTTTTTTTTTTAAAAGATTTTATTTATTTATTCATGAGAGACAGAGAGAGAGAGAGAGAAGCAGAGGGAGAAACAGGCTCCCAAGGAGCAGGAAGCCCGATGCGGGACTCGATCCCAGGACCTGGGATCATGACCTGAGCCGAAGGCAGACGCTTAACCACCTGAGCCACCCAGGCGCCCAATCTTTTTAAAAAATAACTTTGAAAAGCAGTTATTAGATACCTATCTGCACACGATGTGCAAAGATAATAACAAATACAGATCTTCCTTGACTTACAGTAGGGTTATATCCTGATACACACATTGTAGATTGAAAAGATCCTAAGTCAAAAATGCACTTAACACACCGAACCTACCTGACATCATTGCTTAGGCTAGCGTACCTTAAATGTGCTCAGAACACCTACATTAGCCTACGGTTGGGCAAAATAACCTAACACAAAGCCCATTTTATAACAAAGTGCTAAATATCTGCTGTAATTTATTGAGTACTCTACAGAAAAGGAAGAACAGAATGGATGTATAGGGACACAATGGTCGCAACGGCCGTTGGTTGTTTACTCTCACGATCATGGCACGGACTGGGCACTGTGGCTGGCTGTCACTAGCCAGCATCACGACAGAGTAGTGCACCATGTACTGCCAGGCTGCATAAAGATCAAAATTCAAAATCTGAAGTATGGTTTCTACTGAAATGCACATCACTTTTGCACCACTGTAAAGGTGACAAATTATTAAGTTGAACCATCGTAAGTTGGGGACCATCTGTATGCAACCTAACATAAACAACACTGACCCAGTCCAAGATAGAAAATGACATGCAAGGGGTGCCTGAGTGGCTCAGTCGTTGAGCATCTGCCTTCCACTCAGGTCATGATCCCAGAGTCCTGGGATCGAGCCCTGCATCAGGCTCCCTGCTCAGCAGGAAGCCTGCTTCTCCCTCTCCAGCTCCCACTCCCCCTGCTTGTGTTCCCTCTCTCGCTGTGTCTCTCTCTGTCAAATAAATAAATAAAATCTAAAAAAAAAAAAAAGAAAGAAAGAAAGAAAGAAAGAAAATGACATACTTAACACAATCATCATCTGGAGAATAAGTCAAGAAGGGCAAAGCCTGACTCTGGAATCCTTTCCTAAATGACACTCTTGATAACTCGGTAGCTCCAATTAGGCCGTTCTTTTGCCCTGGTCCAAAATACACCTAGATATGAAAAAGTACAATGGAAAACATTTCTCTTTACCAGAAAAAAAAAAATCTAACTATCAGATGGTAAATCTAATGTTATACTAAAACAAAGTTTAGATGAATTAAAATATGGCCCTGCTTGAAAGCATGTCTTTCCAATCTTACTGTACCTCACTAACACTTTCAAGGGAGAAAAAAATAAACATTTATAAGCCATTTAAAATTAAATAGTCCATTTTAAACATTCTGCTGTGAACATGGAACATACAGCAGAAGCAAAAGGTGAAACGGGTTTTTAAAATGTAAGTAGTAGCTACAGTAATATATTGAATTATATAATTTCCAAAACATGGAAAATGAATTTTCATGCCAAAATAGTAGGAAAATGTCACTGATTATGAGTTATCTACATAAAATGCAGTAACCCAAAGTATACAGTTGGATCAGAAAGAAAAAAATAAAATATGTTAAAGGCTGGTTTACAGTTTTCATTCTCTAATTATAATAAATCTTTCAAAATTTAGTTCATAACAGAGAATGGAGAAACAAAGTTAATAAATGCTTACAAAGGTGGCTCAGGTTATAACAAACACAGAAATGAATACAAAAACATAATTTTAAAAAAGATCACAAACTAAAACCCTGTTTAGGGTACAGAAATATAGCTAGCTTTAAAGAATTTCAACTAGGTTACTTAAAAAAACAAAAAACAAAAACAAAAACCACCAACCTAAAAGCTTGACTTCTTTCTGGTAACACAGAAGTCCTTACAGAAAGGTAGAAGCACTTCTGTTTTTCATCCCAAAGAGTAAAGCAGAGCCTTGACTGTCAGATATCCTCCAATCATCAAAGCTCTTGACTTAAAAAATCACCCTCCAACAAGCAGAGTGGCTCAAAAGTCCACTCTGCCCTAGGCGGCACCTCTCCAAATATCAACCGCTTCCAGCAATTCATACATCCAAAATAACTTGAAATTGTAACAGGTTTTCCTCTTTCATTTCCACATGGAAGTCCGTGTACCACAAATTTAAGTAGAGTTACCATGGGTGACCAGGAGGGAGCATGAAGTGAAGCTTTTAGCCAAGAAGGACCCCAGCTGGATGACCTCGTTCCGGCTGCCAAAGTGCACTTGCTAGAAAGTCCTGCCCCCATGTGGCCGGCTGCTCTGCTGTGTAGCCTGGCCACCTGCCTTGGGGCAGGAGTAGGGAGATTCTAGTCTAAAATAATCCTGTGAAGTGCCCACCTCCGGCTGTTGAAAGATTCAGAAGGAAGCCTAGTAAGTAGAAACTATACCCTTTTCCAGACCCAGTGCCTTGGACAATGTGGACATACAACAATTAACTGTAACAACATGTGCTGTATCTGCCTGAACCTTACTGAGGTTCTCACATGTGGCTTCTGCCCAGGGACATTTACGTTCTGAGACAATGCTGAGGCCCAATTTAAATGACATCTTTCCTGGTCACAATTGTATTTTGCTAGTAATGCTTCACTACACAGGATCTTTCAGTTAATATTAAAGTTGTATATAAAGGTCACATATGACCTTCTTTGGTCCTGGGGCAAACGGGGCATCTCAGCACTTTGGGTTTTTGGTATTCCTTCTGTGTCTGGGACCCTTCCTTCCCAGCCCCGGCTGCCTGGGGTCCATCCTGGAATGCTCCTGTCCTCTCTGGTTCCCGCCCCATGCACTTTCCAAGGCAGGGCTGTCAACCTCTGCCACTCGAGGGCTGCTTCCCAAGCCCAGGGGCAGACTCTCAGTGCCTCTGAAGGGGAAAGCTAGCTCCAATAATCTGGAAACAGCACTGCTATTCAAGCTCATTATACTGACTCTCAGAGTGGGACTTCCGAACACGCGGAAGGTGAGGGACAACCAGAACAAACCGGCCACAAGATCTGGAGAAGACTGGGTCTTGTGACAGCATCCAAAGCAGGCTCTGAGGAAGGAGCCTTCCTGCAAGCTATGAAGTCATCACTGAAGAGAAATCAATATTTCATGCCCCCATTTGCCGCAGGAATGAAAACAGTAAAGCACCGAGGAAATGGAAGGATTCCTTTCCTCCTGGTTTATTTTCTCAGGCCCCCTGAGAGGGTGTGAAGAGCAGGGGTATTCGCTGTGTGTGGCCCTCACTCCACCTCTCCACCAGGGGTAGTCAGTCCTCACTGAACATTAGCTACTATGACATGCATGGCTTCCCCAAAATAGAACATGTTACAGAGATGGCAAACAACACATTGAGACTTCCATTTCTATTCTAACGCTCAGAAGTCACGTAATGACCAGATGAGTTAACATGCTTTCATCCAGGAACACAACGATGTCTGTTTCTAGGAGAAATGGGACCAGTTTTCTCCATGCTGGAAATTATGGGCGTGCGTCCATACACACACAAACACTGCATTATCTGTTATGTTCCTCAGAGATTATTTATCCTGCTCCATAACAAATGTGGAAATCATATGATTCTGTCCGTTGAGAGAAAAATAATGAAATAATATATGATCATCTCTGAGAACCTGAAGCAGATCCATTTTAGATAAAGAAGAATCGTTTCCATATATTTACTCATTCAGCACACGTGAAAACAGTCTTTTTATTTCTATATTTCCCAACCTTCTCCTGGCTGCTGGCCCGCTCCACTGACCTTGGCTAATGTCACTAACCAGCTCCAAATGTCCGCTCTCCACCTTGTGCCTGCTACCACCATAAGCACAGATCTGTGTGCCCCATTCACAGATTTGGGGGGGTGGGGCCGTAACTGGCAGAAATGTGAGGTAACTGTCAGAGTCCTTGACGTCAGCTCTGTAGATTTCGGAGTGCTGATGGCTCTCCTTGTTGTGTGTCTGTATGAAAAAATTACATTATTCCTTCTCTCAAGATAAAAAACAAAGGAAAAGATAAGCTCTAGTTCTCACTCCTCGAATGACTTCTGACCACGGGCAAGTCCAAGTTGCTTTGCCCTCCTCCAGCTATTTGAGGCCACATGTATCTGTGGATCACTCACTCCCTTCTGTAAACTGCCCTCCTTGGCTTCTCTAACTTCTACTCATGAACTTCTTTGGCTTACTCCTCTACTTTTTGACCACCCTTGAACTAGTGTTCTCTGGTTCTCTGGTATTAGCCCTTTTAGTTCACAAAGCCATCCTAGGGACAGAATCTTTTCTTTTTTTTTTCCCCAGATGAAATGCTGTGTGTCCCTTCCACCTTCCAGTAGAACAGATCAAAGCAGAGGTATTGGGGCACCGGGGTGGCTCAGTTGCTTAAGCGGCCGCCTTCGGCTCAGGTCATGGTCCCAGGGTCCTGGGATCGAGCCACGCATCGGGTTCCTTGCTCAGCAGGGAGTCTGCGTCTCCCTCTCCCTCTGCCTGCTGCTCCCCCTGCTTGTGTGCGCACGCACTCTCTCTCTCTCTGTCAAATAAATAGATAAATAAAATCTTAAAAAAAAAAAAGCAGAGGTATTTCTGCTGGAGAGGAGGATCGGGGCTCAAGACACACCCAGCTCAGCCCCGGGCATCTCTCCAGAGCTCTGGGGTTCAGAACAAACTGTACTGTCCTTCCACACCCGTGGTCATTCTCAGCTCCATCTCCACTCCCGACTCTGCTCCTTCAAACTGATGACCTCCTCCCCACTTTTCCCCCAAACAAAGTCAGATGCCTTCTTCCCAGATCCAGGTCAAGGGTCACCTTCTTTGTGATTCTTTGCCGTACCAGGCCGAGATGAGCACTGCATATTCCCTGGAGGCACCCTGGACTGCCTCTGCTATTGTTCGTAGTTTATGTTTCTGCTCACTCTACTAGATCGGACCATTGGAACGGCAGACAAGATGATGATGGTGGTGGCGGCGGTGATGGTGTGTATGAAAGATATGAAGGAGAGGGGTCCCAGATGAACCTCAAATGAGGCCTGGATACGTTCTGGCTGTGGGGCTGGCGCCTTGATCTGCATGAAGAGAAGCAAGGCTGTGGCTGGAGACGGGGAGAGGACAGTGGCTGGCTGCTCTCCAGCCCAACCAACAAGGATGGAATCTAAGCCCTAGAAAGAGAGGCAAAATCAAAGAACTGCTTTCAAATCAGACTATGAAATATGCGTTAAGGTAAAATACTGAAGACCTCGTATTCTTAATTTGGAAATAATATTTCTCTATTGTTTTCTATCTATATTTTCTATTCAGTTTTGATGAATAAAATCCTGTCTAAAATCAGAGCCAACAAACCTCTCAAGAAGCAGTTGCTAGTGAAAAGAAACTAAAGAAGGGAGATGCTGGCATAGGTGTAAGATAGAGACCAAATTCTGACCTGCAGAACCAATCCAAAACAGCTGTCAGATAAAGGTGGAGGCTGACAGTCCTCGCAGGAATATGCAGCTTATAGCCATTATGCTTATAATCTTTTAAAAAAACAAGAGTCATTGCAAGGCTATCTGTAAGAGTCCCTTAGAAATATCTGGATATTCAGTTTAATGAAGACAGTAACCATTAAGGGCACACCATCTACTACTAGTTGGTTGTCAATTAGCAAATTGGATTCAGATTGGGCTCTGTTAAGTCCTGAACGTATATAAATAGCCAGATTCCTTTGAAGCCTCAAAACTCTGATTCCTCTCACTTTGGAAAATTAATAAGGGTGATAATTCTGGTAGATTCCTGTACCCTAGAGCAATGCATATCCTCAGGGAGGGTTGGGAGTGAGCCACAGCACACTCCTGTGTCCAGTTCACTGACACCCAAGCTGGCGAGGAGGCCAGATGCTCGGTGAACTGGGACTAGTAAGGGCAGGTCCTCTGTTTCTGCCAAGAATGCAGGACCTGAATGTAGTCACAAGAACCACTGAATGGCTCCAGCTTGAGGATTCTTTAAAACTGTCAAAGAAAGGGACGCCTGGTGCTCGCTTCGGCAGCACATATACTAAAAAAAGGAGAGGGGCGCCTGGGTGGCTCAGTCGTTGGGCGTCTGCCTTTGGCTCAGGTCATGATCCCGGGGTCCTGGGATTGAGCCCTGCATAAGGCTCCCTGCTTGGCGGGAAGCCTGCTTCTCCCTCTCCCTCTCCCCCTGCTTGTGTTCCCTCTCTTGCTGTGTCTCTCTCTGTCAAATAAATAAAATCTTAAAAAAAAAAAAAAACCCAAACTGTCAAGGAGAAAACATGACTCCTAAAACCAATGCATGTTCCTGGCTGGGATCCTGCACCAGAGAGGAAAGAGAGACACCACTAGGACAGTAGTGAAGTTGGGATGGGAATTGTAGATTGGACTGTATCGTCGTGTCAGTGCTGATTTCCTGATTTGGTTACATGATGGTTAAGTGGAGAGTGACCTTGCTTGGGGGAATTAAACGCTTCAAAATTTAGGGGTTGTGGGACATCGTATCTACAGTTTGCTCTCAAAAAGTTCAAGAAAAGACTAATGATAATGGGTGTGTACACCTCTACCTCCACCACCTCCAGCTTCATCACCACCTCTATCTCCATCACCACCATCACCACCACCAGTCTAGTCTCACCACCTCTACCTCCATCACCACCATCACCACCACCACCAGTCTCACCACCTCTAGCTCCGTCACCACCATCACCACCATCCCCGCCACGACCTCCAGCTTCATCACCACCTCTACCTCCAGCACTATCATCACCACCACCATCACCACCTCCACCTCCATCACCACCTCCAATACCTCTAACGGCACCATGATATCTACTTTGGCTATTCCAAAAATTCCCCCCTTATTTCTTGGTATTCAGGAATGTTTCCCATAAGAAAAGTCAACAGAGTGAGTTGGTTACTTTACCTCTGTATCAAATGAATTACATCATTTTATATCTCCTCTTACTTCTTAATACCCACTATTATAACATTTAATGGTCTCTAAGCTTTTCCCTATTGAGCCACCACAGTCAGCTCATGAAACAGTCAACCAACAATCAACCAACAAATACTTAATGAGCATACAATCCGTCATGCTTAGCGTTCAGGGGAATATAAAAGACATGTTCCCTGTCTCTGAGGGAACTGAAGCCCATGATACAATCAGGAACAAAATATGCAGTAAGAGTTGAGGACACAGTGAGGAGATCTGCTGGTGGTCTTGGGGTCTACACCTACAAATGACAGAGATCTGTAAAAGTGAACAGAAAGATGCCCATGTCACTAGAGTTCAGGATGGAAAGAACAGCTGTGCACCCAGAGCAAAGGGTCCCCCAATGCTCACTGCTGTTCCTTATAGGTTCTCATACTGACAGTGAGGTGGGCAGTGGTGACTGAGTGGGAGTGAGAAAGGGGAGAAGTGGCTGGCCCCCTCCCAACAAAATGGGAGGCAGGTTAACTTGGTGTTCAGTGTGCCTTCACATGTTCACCTTCCACCATTTTCCCACCTTGGGATGCCCATCTCCTTATTCACCAGTCAGGGACCCAATCATGCCAAGAAGAAAGCAAACTTGGTAAGTGTTCAAAGTCAAATACATACTTAGTTTTAAAACAGGGCTCTAGAATCTCTCAGTGTCCCACAGATCTCATGGAGAACGTCTTGAAGGGTAGAGGGAAAAGGAGAAAATTTCTATCACTGATATCTCCATAGGTTACAAGTATTTTCTATGAGTGTACATGGAGATTCCTCTTTATCAGGAGAAAAAAGTAGCTTCTCAAATGTGAAAAATCACTAATCATTAAAAAGAACTACCTTATACTCAGGCAGCAGTGAAATGTGACTTATTAGCCCAGAAATGTACACAAATGTAATGCTCCAAATAGTATCTTATTATCACGTATTTTTCCTCTAATGACAAAAAAATCCTCTGAAGATTTTGAAATGTATCGTTTTTGCCTAATGGTTCTTGGTGATGATTGAAACTGTCTCTCATCCAAGGCTAAGGGAACACAGCCATAAACTATTAATTGGTTCATTGTTTTTCTTTATTGTGCATAAAACTTTTTGTAGTATTTGTCTGTTGGCAGAAAGAGAGAATTAGCAATCTAGATTTACACCCACAAAGCAGGAAATAAATTGCATAAGTCTATATTCAGGACAGCCTCCCCCCCGGAATGAATCCTACTCAACTGGCTCCATTTTTCTGTTTTAGAAAGGATGTATAATCAAGAGAAGCTGTAAAATTTCAAGCAATCTGTTGAATTTTTAAATTATCACTAAAAATGTTTTGACTATACACTTAGAATCTGAGAGGGAAGACAAGAGTCAATACCACCTGATCACTCCAAACAGGCAATGAGCCAGAGTGAAATGGAACAGCTAAGCATATAAACATCATTAATGAGTCCAAAGACAAATGGTCACTTTTCCGTCTTCATATCGATGATCAATATATCACTCCATTACCTCGAGGGAAAAAAAAGAACTTGTCACATGGTTTTATAGCATTTTACCCATGAAAATGTGTTGAAGAAAGGCTCAGGTTTTCCAGGCAAAATATGTGTTCACAACAGACTTGTCCAGGCCAGGCCTTGCCTAAGAAAATTTTACCACAGATCTCTGGGACACTGTCTCATGGACTAGTGAGACTGGATGGATTCCAGCCTCCTCCAGTGAACTAGGAAGTCAGTCATTTATCTGTAGGGTTTACAAAATGAACTAGAATGCCCATCCCATTTAATCCCCACAGAGAAAGCTGAAACAATCACCTCTCCCCAGGAGTGAAACGGCATCAATCTGACGCCTGGGACAAAAGCCAATCATCTCAGCTGGAACCTGAGGTTTCTCAGCCAGAAACTGGGACCTTGAATGCATAGCAAGCAGACCGCTTGCTCTGTTTGCTATGTTTTTCCAAAAGCAGTAAAAATTGTATTTCTTTTTAGGCAAAGTTAAAAGTAAAATGTGAAAATAAAAATATACATGTTATTCTGTTGGTCGTGCAAATTTGATATACGCACATGACTTGAGATAATAAACTAAGCTTAAATCTTCCTACTTTAAGGTCTGCCAGTTACTTTGGGAGTCAAAGGAAGCCATACATCTAATAAAAATTTTGACAGATTTTAAAAATAGTGTATGACAGAATTTTCAGTCTTTTTTGAACAAGGGGTACCTATGGTGGCTAAACTATTTCCTAAAGGGGATGAGAAGTATCTATTCCTATATAATTGACCATCATTTACCAAGTAATTGTCCTTTAGACATTGTGGTTAAGGCTTTAAAATGTGGTTTTCCACGATTACATTGTAGTCAACCGTGTGAGAGAACTAGATCTAAATCCCTTTCTCTTCCTGTGAGAGTCTTTTCTAATGCACTTTTCAAGAGTAGCACTTCCTTGTTTTATTTATTTATTTATAAAGATTTTATTTATTTGACAGAGAGAGAGAGAGCACTAGCAGGGGGAGTGGCAGGCAGAGGCTGAAGGAGAAGCAGACTCCCCACTGAGCAGGGAGTCGGATGCGGGGCTGGATCCCAGGACCCTGGGATGATGACCTGAGCCAAAAGCGGACGCTTAACCAACTGAGCCACCCAGGTGCCCCAGCATTTCCTTCTTTTAAAAAGACAGAACTTAAGAAGTGGAGGGGAAAACATCCTTTTCATCCCCACACTAAAGATGCTATATGCCCCTATGTATTTTGAATATTACAATACTAATTGCCATAGCTTACGATAGACAGTGGGAGTAGCCAGGCTGTTAGGCTCTCTTAAAAAATTTCCCTATTGCTTGGAAAATCAGTTTTTTGCTTTCCTAAAAATGGAACATGCTCATTGTAAAAATTTCTAAGAATCTAAAAATCTTCAAAGATTGCTGTCCTACCACCCATGACTGCAAAAACCTAAGAAGGAAAAGGAACTCCAAGTCTAATGATTGCAGAACTGTTGACCCTTGAACAGCATAGGTTTGAACTGATGGGCCTACTAGATTTTTTACAATACGGTACTACAAACGTGTTTTCTCTCCCTTATGATTTTCTTAATAACAATTTTTCTCTAGCTTATTTTAAGAATGAAGTATATAATACATATAATACATAGAATATGCGTTAATGGATTATTGGTAAGGCTTCTAGTCAACAGTAGATTATTAGTAAAGTTTAGGGGGAGTCAGGTTATACATGGATTTTCAACTGCGTGAAGGGTGGATGCCTCTAACCCCTGCAATCTTCAAGGGTGAACTGTAATTGCATTTCATTAATATATTCTCATTACTAAAAGAGAATGGACCTTCCATCAACCTCAACTTTACCTCTCCTGCTTAACCTCAGTGTCAAATGCCTTCCCTCCAGGGATGCTAAAACATTTCACTTTTGAGATAAAGTCAAATAGGAAAGATCATCCAAAAGAAAGAAATTAGTTCTGCAGATGTTAACTGCACCTGGAGAGTGTTATTTTTTCCTTGCTTGAACTGTGTACTCACCTGAGCCAGATCAACTCTTGCATGGCACAAGGAAGGGAATGAATTATCAATAATTTTAAAACTATTTGTCATGATAAAAAGAGAGCTCTATTTGCCAACTTTTCCTCACAGCTGAAATAATCTATTTCTATTTCTGGGAAACTGAAAGCAATAGCACATGAAGTAAAGCTTTTTCTTCTGTCATATTCTACAGATATTTTAACCTCTTCTCCAACCACAGAGACCATGATTAAATAAGCAAACCATATTTTATGAGATGCCAAATTTATTAGTTATTGGACTACCTTCTGTAACGACAATGTTTAATACCATAAAAAGAACCTGATAAAATTCCAATTTCCATTTTTATATTCCAAAAAGTAATTCAAATCTGCTTCTCAATTCAGTGTTTTACTTTTGCAAAGCAATCCTCTTTATTTTAAACCAAAGTTATGTTTTCTTTAGTGATTTTCATCGTTAGGTTTACTTAGCAAAAATTTACTGTCTTTTCTCAGTTATTGCTTTTAAGCAATAAGACATTTATATCTTCTAATAGGTCACATTTCACCTTCTGCTGTCTTGTGTCATAAAATGGTCAAGCACACTTTTAGGCAAAATTGAGTATAATTATTTTAATAAGAATAATTAAAAAATAAAAAAACAGAGTATCCACATTTACTGAACTTCTGTTTTTGTCAATTATAGATAAAAGGTGCAGAAGTCATATCCTCAAAAAAGAAAGGCTCTGTTACCACTGTTTGAAACAGGTATGGTCAATGGTACTTTTATAATTCAGAAATTTTCAGAGCTCGAAGGGTAGAAGTGAACACATCTCGTCTACTAAACATCCTAAATATCCACTAATTTGCCATTGAGTCCTACAATACATAAATTTGAATAAAATCTTCTTACCGCAAAGAAAATTCTACTACATCCCTTATAGCTCTGCAGTATCTCTCATGAACTAGGACAATATAATTATTAGCAAAGGACAGTGGGGACTGAAAGTGCCAGTCTTCCTGTTCCTCTAAAAACATGCATGAATGTATCACATACCCATGTGAAAACCTCTCACTTGGCCTGGAAAAAAATAAAAAGGATATGACCACCATGTTAATCACTTAGAATAGAAAAAAAGCAGCAACATTAACTGAATCAGGATCTGGTGTAAGAATATCTAAGTAACTCTATTTTCTGGCACTGCCAGGAAGGTGGGTGGGGTTAATCAAACACTTAGATCTCTACTCACATTAATGTCCAGATTTGTAATTTTCTAATAAATTTATGTTACTACTCCACTGAACTTATTTCAATTTTTGTTGCAGAGTTCAGGAAGCATTTCTTTATCTTGGTCTTTGAATCTGAATCATTTATTATAAATGTCTCATGTGGATACCAATTAACAAAGCATTCTGGTTGGTAACCTGCTGGATAAACCAGTTTTTCTTGCAAAAAGACGCTCACAGCAAAATAAGACTGTTGCATTTTTATGAAAATCAAAATTTTCATATTCTTTGGAAAATTAAAAAAAAAACTACTGCACAGTCCACTTACAGTGAGTTCACAGAAATCGATACTATCCAGGCTTTGGCTTCTGTGCAGTCTCCCTTTTATCCGTCTTAAAGAAGGTTTCCCTTGGCTGACGCTAGAAGTAGCACCATTCGGATTTTCAGAGGATGGCGTTACCCTGCAAGAAGTGGAAAAAAACTTGAAAGACGGGTTTGTAGTTAGATACAGTTTCTCAAGCAGGAAATAAGTATTTACTTGAGGATAGCTCTGGAAATCTCGTGCTCCTCTTTCAACCAAGAAGCTAAGAACCACAGGAGAGTTTCCTCTGATCAGATACCCTTTCTAAGTATTTCTTAGCAGCTTGTTGGTTTAGGAATTTTTCTTGACAGGGTTCAAACATTTCTACATTAAGATTCACTAAAAGTCAACTCTGTGACCATCAAAGAAGCAATTAAGGGCAGACTGAAGTTTCCTAGGTAACTGGGAAGCATCTGCTCCCCTCTGGGTAGTTCTTTATCAAGCGCTCAGCCCGGTGCCTGGCACACTCAGTGCAAGTCAGCTATCACTGTGTCCAACCACAAATACCGTTCGGCACGCTTTTTTAAGCATGCAAATAACTTTTAAAGATTTAAACATGACAGTCAATGCTTAATTCAGCATGATTACAGAACCAAGAAAATACAGGTAAGAAGAAATGGTAAATAATCTAAGCCATCTACATATATGCACACTGGGGTACATGCTCATACACATAAACACACTCAAGACTGCGATGTGTTCAATCATTTCTGTACCACCGCTGCTGGCAGCCTTAGAATGTGCCCTGGGAACCTGGAAGGAAACTGCTTAGTGGATTATAGTCTTAGAGAGGACAAAGACTTAAGTAGTAAGACTGATTTGTTAAGTGTGGCTTAGGAAAATCAGTTTCCTTATTTTATGACAAATTTCCTGCTTGGATACGTTCCATGTTTGTGTACTTTTCAAATTTCCTGACCTACCTAATATTTTATATTTAAAATGTTGTTGTCTGAAAGGCATAGCTCTCTCATGGGGCACCTGGGTGGCTCAGTCAGTTAGGCATCCGACTATTTCGGCTCAGGTCATGATCTCAGCGTCATGAGACTGAGCCCTCCAACGGGCTCAGGGCTGAGCAGGGAGCCTGCTGAAGATTGTCTCTCTCCCTCTGCCCCTCCCTCTCCGTGTGCTCTCTCTCTAAAAAAAAAAAAATAGGTCTCTCATTGCTTGAAAAGGACACACTGGATGGACTATTAGCAAAGTAAACTGGACTTATATATAAGATGGGAGTGAATATCATAAAATAGACTAGTTTAGGTATGGCTGCTGTTTAAAATAAAAGTACTAAGTCCCTATAGTCAGATTTAAAGAGTGTGAAAAGATGCAAAAATGGAAAGTAAAGCCTCCCTCTCCCGCCTCATCGCAAATCCCCATCCCTTTTCCCAAAGATAATCACAACTAACAGTTCTCTGTATAACCTCCCAAACAAATGCTCGTGCTTATCTGTGTGTTAATCTCCTTTTGAAACTTTTTAGCAAACTGACCGAATTGTTCACATTGCCCTGCATCTCATTTTTTCACTTAATATCTTGAAGCTCTTCCCATAATAACCCAGATCCGTTTCATTCTATTTTTTTTTAAAGATTTTATTTTTAAGTAAGCTCTATACCAAATGTGGGGCTTGAACTTACAACCCTGAGATCAAGAGTTACAGGCTTTACCTACTAAACCAGCCAGGCGCCCCCTCCTCTTTTTAAAAGATTTTATTTTCCGGTAATCTCTACATCCAACATAGGGCTTGAACTTACATGTTTCATTCTTTTTAATGGCTAAACAGTATTCCATCGTACAGGTATACCACAATTTAGTCAACCACTCCCCTACCCATGGGCATTTAGTTTTCAAATATTTGCTATCAAACTATAAAGCAAGAAACATATTTGACATCTCTGGGTACAAACACAGTATTTACTTAAGAAAGAGCACTAGAAGTAAAACGCAGGGTCAGGGGTTTCTGGGTGTTGCTAAGTACTACCTTTCAAAAAGGCTTTCCCAATTTACACTTCCATCAACAGTACAAAAGAATGTTCAGGTGGGGGTGGGCATGTCCTTAAGTGGAAGGGTGACTTTATCATTTTATTTTCTTTTCTAACTCACCTTCTCTGTGTCCTTCATTATATTTGTCTTGCTGAAGGGCTGATTTCTCTTAAAAAAGATGATTACTGAGTTTCTTTCCCACCACAAACATGGATTTGACAATATATATACTATATATACTAGTTTTTCCTTTACATATTTCAAATCTATTTTATTAGATACCTTCATGTTTATAACTCATCTTTTTTTTTTATTATTATGTTCAGTTAGTCAACAAATAGTATATCACTATTTTTTGATGCAGTGTTCAACGATTCATTAGTTACATATAACGCCCAGTGCTCATATCTTTTTAGGGATTTAGCCTTTTATCACATTAAAAGTCTCTCTTCCAATTAAAAACTTTACCTTAAATGTGATTTCATCTAATAATTTCCCCATCTACATTTTAGCTGTACCTTTAACTCTTATTAATTCTTTACCAGCATGTGACTGGATGCTTTTCTTTTATATCCAATTTGAGAATCCGTATCTTTTCAGAGAAACTTAATCCATTCAAATTTGTTGTGTTTACTGATATGTTTAGATTTATTCCTGCCATGTTGTTTTATAGTTTGTGTTTTTCAAATTTAAATGCTTTCTTCTTTTTCTTTTCCCACCTTTGAGTTTTCTTTCTCTCTACCCACCCCTGGACTTAATCCCCTCCAATTAGTAGTTCAAAGTTAGACATCTTATTAGGGCAACTCTAACTCTAGCTAACCATACATACACACGTATTTATATATTTACATGTACATTTATATATTTACATGTACATGTACATATGCATATATATGTACCTCTACATTTCCACAATACATATATACACACATAGATATTTAAACTGAAATACTTCTATCAACATCTAGCGTTCAGTGGTAGTCTAATTTCCTGTTACACAAGAAATGACGTTTAACACGTCTTCATTTCTCTTCTTTTCCAGCACCAGTGAAACCTTACCAAAAGCTCCACCCTTTCTTGGAAATAGTTTCAAGGTCTCCTAACTTCTCTTTCATAGTTTCGATCCCTTTGTTCTTTTGTGATTCTTTAGCTTACTCCTCCAGATTGCTCACTTGCTTTTCAGTTTTGTCAATTCAGCCATTCTCTTTCACCTTAATGAGCAAAGGTTCAATTTCTAAAGTGTCTAGTATGGTGTTTTATTCATATGATGTTCTCTTGCATCTTTCTGAAAATAACCATCTTAATCCAGGGTTTTTCTATTTTCTCAGGGATTAGTTCTTTTGTTTGTTGAGTATGGTAATTCTTTTAATACTGGCTTTCTCCATCTGTTTGGTGATTTTTAATGTCTACTTATACTTGTATTAGAGAACATCTGTTTCTGCACTGTCGCATTTCGCATTTACTGTGGCCTGCCTTTGGCAACTCTGGCAAAGAGATGGGACACGCTGCTACGAAGTAACTTCTCTTCTGGGTCAGAGGACTCAGTAGCTACCTCAGGTACAGCCCTGTCTCTCTGGCCCAAGAGCCCACATTCACTGCTTTGGTAAGTGAGCAAGCAACACTGTTGTCCACAACTTGTCACAAACTAGCGGGGCAAGGTGCCAACCAACCTAGGGCATCGAATCTGAATAATTCCCCAAGTGTCCTCTGCTTCTTTTGTTCCTGGAAAGCTGCTGCAATCTATCAACCTCTCTTTGTGCAGAAATGTTCTCCTGCACATTTCCTGGACAATGGTTCCTGTAAATCTTTTCTCTGAGTAGATCTATCTCTATCTAGTAAATACATTTCAGGGATTCTGCAAAAAATGCTGGTCCACTGATAGCATTCAGTATTGTTTACTCAGACTAAGTATTTTTGTTATTTCATTGAATTGCCAACGAGTGCACCTTTCAAGTCACCTCCCAGAGTAAAATTCTGATGTCACTTTCATTATTCTTAATACAAAAAAAATTGTACATTGTATAGTTTTGCTCTCTTCTCTGCAGAGTAAAATCTTCCATGAAAATAATGAAGAATTTCATTTAAGAAGAGTGGGCATATGGGGGGAAAAAAAAACAGAGCTGTAAAATAATATCCAAGTCTTAAATTACACTTCCTTTCTCTCACTTTACTTTGATCACATTGATTATGTGGCATAATCATATTATAAGAAATATAAACTTTTTGAGAAAGACATTTTTCACAAGTTTTTCTCTCATTTGACTTAGAAAGGTATCACTATTGACCTTTTTTCCAAACCTAAAACCTAAAGTCTGTGATAAGAATTTATATCTACCAAATCTATAAATGACTGACAGCCAAGAAATTTATCAGACTTAACTCAACGTAATACCAAGTCCAGTGACTAAAGCAGAAAAAAACATCTTAAATATAACCAGAAGAATTGATCCTCCCCTTCTTCACCAGGTTCATAACAAAAACATTTACTAAAGAGTAGAGCTGAATTGACATATAGCAGGTGAATATCAAGTCTGTATCCACCCCACCCACAGACTCCTCAGGAGGAAGGTGCCTGTCCAGGCATAGAACCAGGCTCCTACAGAGAAATTTCAGTAACTTTAAAGTTTTGACCAAGTCTTTGGAAAGCTAAGAGGTCAACTGTTAAAAAGCATTTGGTTCAGTAATGACCTCCTTTTCTTTGGTGGGGGAAAAAAAAAAAGGAATAAACATGGTTCCAGATAATAACGTGCAATGTTAACTCATATATAAGTAGAAGGGGTACTGAGATATAGGAGAATTTAAGATGTCGCTTCTCTTTTGTTTTACTACTTTTTTTTTTTTAAAGATTTTATTTATTTATTTGACAGAGAGAGACACAGCAAGAGAGGGAACACAAGCAGGGGGAGTGGGAGAGGGGGAAGCAGGCTTCCCATGGAGCAGGGACCCCAACGTGGGGCTCGATCCCAGGACGCTGGGATCATGACCTGAGCCAAAGGCAGATCCTTAACGACTATGCCACCCAGGCGCCCCAATTTTTACTACTGTTTTTGAGAATTAGTATTTCTCTTGGGGCAGGGATATGTGTATATTCAAATACTTTTCCACTGGACACTCATAAGAATACAGAGGAGTATTTACAACTCAGCTAAGACGGGCTATACTGGGATACAAAAAGCCCACCAAAGACAGTTCTTCCTAACATGGAGTATAAGGAGTGTTGTTGTTGTTGTTGTTGTTGTTTGAGACAGAGAGCGAGCAAGCTGAGGGAGGGGCAGAGGGAGTGGGAGAGAGAGAATCCTAAGCAGGCTCCACGTCCAGTGTGGAGCCTGATGTGGGGCTCGATCTCATGACCCTGAGATCATGACCTGAGCCAAAATCAAGACTCAAACCTTAACTGACTGAGCCACCCAGGCACCCAAGGGGTATTTTTAATACCAAGGTCCCACTCTCCCTCAACCTGATGGTGTGGTCTGCACTGAATAACTCAGACTCTGGGATTTATTTCCCAAATATTTAGGAGAATGGCCCTTGACAACAAGAAAAATAAAGTTAGTAACTGAGATACAAGCATGTTGGATATTTTCTCTTGAACTCTGGGGAAATCAATATTTCGTTTACAATGAAGTTTTTCTTTTCCTAATTCTTAATTCCATTCCATCATCCCTAGGGGATGATTGGGGAGAAAATTTCTCCTCTCCACTCCCTTCATAACTTCCCTAATGGGACCATGTTTTTACTTGTGGGCATGGTTGGCACGCTTGAAAGGCAGAAACCCAGTGTCCACCCTCTCATTTTGTTTCTAACTCAAGAGTTTTGGCTCACAATCATTTTTGACCATGGTTCACTTAGAACAAACAATTCCTAAACTTATCTACCTCATCCATCTCTAATTTCTAGTGGAAAAGATCTCAATAATAATAAAGAATTGGGCAAAAATAATCAAGATGGTAAAAACAAAGCATTTATACAAGAACAAATTGCCAACAAAAGTACCACCTAACAATCTTTCTACAAGATATTAATTTTAAAATATCAGGAATTGATAGCCACAACCAAGATTAATACTAATGGGTGATAGCAAAGCATCTTTCCCCCAAACAAGGGGAATTACAAACAAGGGTATAACAACAGAGGCCTTGAGATACTGCTAAGTTCAGCAGGGCAGATGACTTTAGAAGGATACTGAATCCTTGTGAAGGGTGCTTCACTAAAAGCTAGTAAAATGCTAATTTTTGACTATAAGTAACAGACTTCAGAAACCTCAAGAGTTCCCTCTCTCGCTGTGTCTCTCACTGTCGGATAAATAAAATATTATATGTGCTGCCAAAGCGAGCACTAAATAAAATCTTTAAAAAAAAAAAGAAACCTCAACAGTTCACTTAAAAGGTTTATATAAATGGCCGACCTTTAGTTGTACTTACAAGTAATAATGTGTGTAATTGCCTATAATTTGCTCATTAAAGAAACTAAGAAAGGGATGGATGTTAACTAGATTTACTGTACTGATCATTTTGCTAAATACATAAATATTGAATCATTATGTTGTACCCCTGAAAGTAATTATGTCGTATGTCAATTATACCTCAATCAATAAAAAAATAAAAGAAACCAAGAAAGGACTTGGATAGTAGAGCCATACCCATCCCATCGGGGAACCTCTGGGACCCACGAGGGGACTATGCGCCACCCTTGGAGAAACAACATTCTATAAGGCACTTTCCAGTCATTTTGTACCTGTTTCCAGTTGTTCTTCCTTTCTAGACTGTCATGTCCCTGCTCAAATGTGTTTTTAACGCCAACAACTGGTATAAAACTTGATGTGTGACTCTGGGCAAGTCAATGATCTCATGTGTAAAACTGGGAATGTACAACACCTACCTCACAGCGGTGCTGCAGGTTACATGAGGGTTGCTTGGAAAGCACTCATACAGGGCCCAGCAGGTAATAATTAGCTCAATGAATGACAGCTCTTCTTATTTCCAGAATCTGATTACTGGACTACTACTTGAATGAGTGAGTTGATACCACGTGGCCTTTAATAATTACTCAAATAACTGGGAGAAATATATTTAGAGGCATGAAGAAAATGAAATGACACTCTTTCCCCCCTAAGATCAGTGTAAACATTCCTAAGAGCACTCAATGCAAAAATCAAGACTGACAACGTAAAATTATGATGAAACAGTTATTTGGGCTTCACACCCACCAAAGAGCAGAGAGTTGGCCCCAGTACCTGTACTGGATTGAATGGTGCCCTTCCTCTCCACTCTTCCTAACCCCAGGAACCTGTAAATGTGAACCCATTTAGAAAAAGAGTCTTTGCAGATATACTGAAGGGTCTTGAGATGAGCTTATCCTGGATTATCCAGGTGGACCCGAAATCCAATAACAAATGTCCTTGTAAGAGAAGAAGCCGAGAGGACACAGACACACAAAGAAGACCATGTGAAGATGTAGAGAGAGGGGGGAGTGATTCAGCCACAAGGAATGCCTGCAGCCACCAGGAGCTGGAAGAGGTAAGGAAGCATTCTCCCTAAGAGACTTCAAGGGAGCGTGGCTCTGCAGACACCTTGATTTCAGACTCCTGACCTCCAGAACTAGAGAGAATAAATTTCTGTTGTTTAAAGCTACCGAGTCTATGGTAATCTGTTACAGCAGCTCTGGGAAATACAGTGCCCTTCTGCTTCTTTTCATAACCAGCAATTATAGAAGACTCCCACAGGAAGCAAGCTACACAAACTGACAACTATTGCAGGTAGAGGTAACAGGCCTGACTTCCAGGTTCCTAAACACTAACGATTCAGAACCAAATACTGCAAACAGTCCTACTTCCTAAATTTCTTGGAGAAGGAGACAGAGAGAAGAATTGCAGGCTCCACTGATGCAGGTCTGGCTGTTTGTCTGCTTTAGTTTTCACCTAAACCAGCGTGTACACATAATATTCCTTAAAGGATTTGCAGAGCCAATTAGAAAAAAAGATACTGCACAAAAGAAAGCTAATGAGCACAAATGGTCAAACTAGAAAGAAGTGTGGGACCAAAACACTGGATCATTCACCCCTACCCTTTACTTCCATTGGCATAAGCTTTGCAGGCATGCAGTCTTTCCATACGGACTGCAATAATTTAAAGAGAGAAACACAGACAGCATACACATTTTCATAAGCACCTTCATATAAAGCTTCATATATGCCACAACCAGTTATCATAGTATGCCCTCACATCCTACAAATGGGCATAAGCTAGGGCATTTCAAGGTCTGACCACCCTTGCTGATGTCTGCTATTGGTTCCCACCGACCACTCTGGAGTCAGAACTCATATCTACGTATCTTCTTGCCATGTAACAGTGCCTTCTGTCTCAATCTTCCATGTGCCATTGGCTCTGATACTGGCAAAATGAAATGTTATCTAGAAAATAAATTCCAGAGGATATAAGAGATAGATGAATCAGGCAGCACAATATTCTTCAACTTAAAAAAAAAGTACTATATATATCTATGTTTAATATACCATTCACTCTAGAGTTTCTGTAGCATATGCTCTTCATTTGCCACTAGAGAAACTAGATTAACATTTGCAAATTCACTTAACATTGAGCAGAAATTCTGAAATGCTCATTTAAGATTGTGGAAAAGTTAAACAAAATCCCCCTGCCTTTTCCAGGCTCTCTCTTAGTAAGATGGTTTTTAACCGTGGCCTGAGTTCACTGCCTGCTTGAAACATGAATCTCTAGAGTACAAAAGTTACCTGGATTTTATTTCTTTGTGTCCTCTCTTCACAAACTATATTGGGGAATGTATTTTCAGAAGCAGCACCCCACTGAAAAAGAATAAACCTGGTATCCTGACTTGGTGGCCAACCATGATAATATTCATGCCTAACAGCTCCTCAAACATTACTCTCACATCTCAGTTTTTAAATTTAACATCAAGAAAATCTCCTTCCCAGTTACGCATTATTAAGAATTAATGTATTCAACACATATCTTTTCAGAAACTATTTTGTACCAGATACCAGTTACTGGGGACTTAGTAATGAGCTAAAGAGATAAAAAGGCCTGCCCCCATGCAACTTACATTCCAGTTGCGGGGGGGAGGGGTAACATGTAGGACAAGTAAAATATGTAGTGCTTTGGATATTGGTAAGTACTCAGAAGAAAAGCAGAGTGAGAGACTGTTGGGAGCTGACCTCTTTTCTTCTTCCTGTACACCAACAACCTGAAAAGCTATCTTCAAATGTTACTACTTCTTGCTTCGTAATAGTGGCAGAGTCTTCATATGTTTGCTAAAGTCTTCCATGGACATTTCTTAATTAAGGCCAACTATTACCAGTCTAGTCTTTGATGTGTTGTCACTTGATGCTCTTCAAATCAAAATTCCTTTTGCAGAATAAATCTTTTTTTAAAGATTAATTCCACTGAGAGAAAGTGGGGGAGGGGCAGAGAGGGAGAGAGAAACTCAAGAGGACTCCACGCTGAGTGGGGAAGCAGACAGGAGGCTCAATCCCACGACCCCCAGGTCAGGACCCCGGCTGAAACAGAGTTGGAGGCTTAATCAACTACACCCGCAAGGCACCCCAAAATCTCTCTTTTTTAAAACAAATTGGTGGGGGGAGGGCACTGAGGAAGACACTAATATTCACCAAGCACCCATTATTCAGTCAGACATAGTGGTAGGTACTTTGTATTCATTATCTCAGTTGATCTGGGTTATGACCCCATGAGGTAGATAATATCATTCTCACCCTACAGACCAAGAAACAGATACTCCAGTAATTTGCTTAAGGTCACTCGGTAAGTGGCACAGCTGAAATTTGAACTTTGCTGCCCATATTTTTTGGTCTTAACCTCCAAAATTCTCCATTATTGGCATTCTTTTTTCAAAAAACTCTTTTTCTCGGTTGTTCCATCTTTTTATTCCTTGGATCACTCATTTCGTCTTAGATAACAGAAGCTACTTTTCTCAAATGCCTAAAAGCATTTTCCTCACTTCCTTTTTCTCTATAACCTTGAAATTAAATTCAATTAAAATTAAAGTGCGTAAATCTCTAAGAACCTCACCGAACACAAATTTTAAAATTAAAATAGCCACTGAAGACCAAAGAATTCTGGCATATTTTTCCTATAGTCACCATCCCTTTACTGGACTCTTTTGTGACAGAACCTTACACTTAAGTCTCAAGGCGATGGAACGCCTAGGCAGCCCACGGGGATCCCATATGCCACATTTAAATGCTAATAAAATGCAGTACAACCCAACAGATAATCAACCATGTAAACCAGATCTGGAAAACTTCCAGACATTTTTCTTTTAAGGGCGATCTTTTCCCGTTACCCCAATAACAGTTTCCAGGTCAGGGGAACTGGAACGCGTGCAGATAAAATGTAGTCCCTGATAATGCCATTAAAATCTCGCAACTTATTCCCCTCACCGTGGGAGCGGCTCGCCCTTCACTCTGAACCCACAGCAGATGGGTTTTGAGAAACAGCAGAAAACGCAGAGCTAAGAAATTGTTTCTCTGCCCCCAAGGAAGCCTGGCTGGAAATTCTGAGCCAGAACTCGCAGGGATGGGGCTGGAAGGACAGTCCCGGGCGGGAGACCGGTGTCCCGGTGCCCGTAAGCCGCCGGGTCCCCGCCCCTCCCTCCCGGCAGCGCGCCGCTCTGCGTGTCGCGGGGCACAGGCGAGGGTCGCGGCCGAACATGCCGGCGTGGGCGCGGGGCGCGGCGGCCCTCGGCCCTACGGGCTCCGAAATGGCTGCTGCGCCCCCGGCTCTGCGCGCCCGTCGGGCCCGGCCGCCGGCGGCCTCGCTGCCCGCCAGCCCGGGCTCCGACCCGCGCCCGCCGCGCCCGCCGCGCCCTCACCACAGCTTCCTCTTGAGCGGCAGCAGGCTGCCGCGGTTGGAGGGGGTGACGCCGATGGCCATCTGCAGCACCGTCAGGTATTTCTGGTACTTCATCTTGTCCCCGCTCCGCTCGCGGGCAGGGCCCCGCCGCCGCCGCCGGCGCCGCAGACACAGCCCCTCCAAGCGCCGCATAGATCAGCTCTGGGCCATCCGCCGCCGCCACAGCTCCCGCCGCTCCCGCCGCCGCCGTCGCCCTCGCCGCCGCGGCCGCGCGTGGCCGGGACTCCCGCTCCCGCCGCCGCCGCGGCCGTGCGTGCCCGGCCGCTCCCGCTCCCGCCGCCGCCCGCACCGCCCCCTCCGCCCGGCCGGCGCGGCCCCAGCGTGCGCCCAGGGCGGGCGTCCCGAGCAGCAGGCCTTGCGGGACTCCCTCTTAAGGAGACGCGGGAGCGGTCGGGCCACCGCCCCCCCCCCCGGCCCCGCCCACCCGCCCGCCGGCCCCGCGCCGCGCGTGCCTCAGTTTCTTCTGCGGCTGCCAGGAGCTCCTGTCAGCCGTGTAGAGTCCAGGAGAATCCCATGACAAGCTTCCAGAAGAGAAAAAAAAAATGTTTTTAATTTATAATTACCGGTTAATGGTTTGTAAGCATCATTTATGTGTTCTAATCTAAGTGTTTGAAGATTTTATGTTTACATAGAATGCATCTATACAAAACGCATGTATGTGTATACACGTGCATACTGTACAGAATATATATGGTACATATACTATATACATGATGTATGTGGTATATATGCAGTCCTCGCTTGCACGGTGGTTTGGAACTGTGGGAATGACTGTGAATCATGCAAAACTATCTTAATAATCAATGGGAAAAATTAAGATTCTTCCGTGACTTTTAACAATTTTGTCAAAACGTGCCAAACTCTCTTCACTGATGGTTGTAAATGTATAAGGAAATGGAAAAAAAAAAGTAAAACTCATTTAATACACTGTAGTTTGAGATATTACAAACATCAAGAATTAACCTGTTTTATTTCTTTGTAAGAGAAACTTATCAAAAGTAACTTGAATAGTGCTGGTCTTCTCCTGGTAGAATTGTTACATAAAGCATCTTTTCTGTGCCTTGGTAATGCATCATGTTTGGATTACTTTCAACGGTTTATCCTCTGAGCTTTCAATGTTGTGAAATATATCAGAGTTCCTTTAATGTGACATTCTCTGGGACATCCTCATCCTTTTTGTCACAACCATTCTCTTCATCCTAGTTTATATTCAGTAAGTTCTTCTGGCTGCAAATCTAGAGTCTCTGGAAAGATGACTAGTGTCAGTATTTTCACAATCGCCTATTTTTTCTATAACACCATTTACATTCCATTCAAATTTCACTTCACTTCCATCTTTTTCATTTTTTCCTTTGCTGCACTGTCATCTTTGTTGACCGATCCTCTCTTCCAGTTACCCATTTTTATACAGTGCTGTGTGGGTTTATCATTGGGAGAAAAGGAGGCAACACAACTGCACACTTTGCTGTCATTACCTAAACTGTACAGCAGATGTGCAGTAACCAATCACTGACAGACTTTGAAACAACTGCTGGGATTTCTCACTGATGGTGATGCACAAGTTATTTACATAGTGATTTGTGGACTAAGGAGCTACCACGGAAGGTTATACTCTACGCATTTTCTCACAGTTAATATGCTATGATAACTGAAATTTGAACCATATTGTTGAGCTACTGGTGTTATTTAACTAAGCCGTAGTAGCTAAAATCAGGCATATCTGAACTGGCAAAGCAAGGACTGCCTCTGTGTGTGTGTGTGTGTGTGTGTGTGTGTGTATAATATGTATAAATGAAGAGTACAAATAACAAGATAACCTGTGTACCCACCAGGCAGAATTATTAAATGTTAATGCCCTCCCTCCACAGTACATTCCTCCTGTACCTCTATTTAAATACCGCATTTTCAAGTTAATTAGTCTGTAAGATTAGAACAAATAAAAACAAAACAGACAAAAAATTGAACAAAACAAAAATCTCCTTCTAGTGGGCTCCCAACATGATTTCACATTCACTTTGGTAGGAAAACTCATCTGACTCTACTTCGCTTTTATGTATCCACAGAAGTTTTAGCTCTCGCATAAAATGAAGAATTGGCAGATCTTTGACATTTCAAATGTATATCCACACCTGGGAGAGGACCTTGGAGCAGTACTTTGAAAAAGCATCAGGATCTATACTTAAGTATTCATCATTTTTATGGCCTTTTGTACCACCTTCTCATATCACTTATAAGCTATCTGATGAAAATACTGCACTGTACTCAAGGATTTAGACAACTGGAGGCTGAGGGGATCAATTCAGGATAATGAAAGACAAAAATAAATCTGGTAGAAGCACTTCCAGAATGGCAGAAAATCTGCTTCTCCATAAAAAGGGAACACTGGCTAAAATTGTCAAAATCAACCTTCTCAGAACTCCAGAAATTAACCAAAGACTTGCAACAATCCAGAGAGTGTATATACAAGAAAAAGTATTGAATCGTGGTTAGAGTAGTGATCTTTATAGCATTTGACTTGCTCAGTTCGCATCTCCTCTCCAGCTCTGTGGTAGCCTTGTAAACCAACAGCCTTATAATTACAGTGGTTTTGAAAACTAGTAGGGTAGCAGCCACTGGAGGTGGCAGAATGGGTCAGAGCTCCCCAAAAGCCCCATCCCCAGAGAACTGTCTTTATTTGACTTGAAAAGCTCCATCCATGGGGCTTGTCTTTGCTTGCCCTGGCTTAGAACTAACTTTGTGCCAACAGCCCTATTCCTAGGGCATTTGTCAGAAACAATCAGTAGCAATTGTTTAACATCACAGCTGCCTGAGGTAGTGAAACTAGTTGGGGCTAACAAGAGGCCAACCAAAAAAAATTTAAAGGACAGATGGGGAAGGAGAGTCCATAGGATAAAGGGCCGTGCTCATATTCAGGAAATGCCTGATAAGGCCCTAATCTCTCACAACTGGCTGACCTTAAGGTTCAGTGCCAAGCAGAAAGTGAAGGCTAAGGAAGAGTTGTAAACTACTTATTGGAATGTTGAAGGTGAGCCCTGACACAGCCTCTCAGCAAAGGCTGGGACACTTATTGGTTCAAAAACATCTAGGGAAATTTCTGTCCAATAATTGGCTGACACTAAACACCTGAGAAGAAATTTTGGTAGCCAAACATGACAAAGAATACAGACTTTACAGAATTAGTTCATCAGAGTCACTGAACAAACAAAACAACAACAAACATTACCAATAACCTTAGAGTGGGGCAGGAAGGATAAATTTCTAGAGTTGCCATATTCTTTTATTTAAAATGTCCAGGTTCCAACAGAAAATTATAGGACTTGGAAAGCACCAGAAAAATACGGCCAATATAGGGGAAAAAGCTGTTAGTAGAAACTGTCTTTGAGGAAACCCAGGCATTGGATTTATTGGGCAAAGGCTTTAAATCATCTATTATATGTTCACTAAGGGAAATCATATTTAAAGAATTAAAGGGAGGTCTGAGGGACGCCTGGGTGGCTCAGTCGGGTTAAGTGTCTGCCTTCACCTCAGGTCATGATCCCGAGGTCCTGGGATCAAGTCCTGCATCAGGCTCCTTGTTCAGCAGGGAGTCTGCTTCTCCCTCTGCCTGCCGCTGACCCTGCTTGTGCTCTCTCTCTCTGGCAAATAAATAAATAAAGTCTTTAAAAAAATAAAATCAAGGGAAGTCTGAGAACAATGTCTCACCAAATTGATAATATAAAAGAAGATAGATATTTAAAAAAATATATAAATTTTGGAGTTGGAAAATACAATGAAATAAAGTATTCATTAGAAGGACTCAACGGCAGATTCGAAATAGCAGAGGTAAGAATCAGTGAATTTGAAGATAAGTCAATTGAGATTATCCAGTGTCACAAACAGAAAGACAAAACAATGAAGAAAAATGAACAGAGCCTCAGAGAACTGTGAAGAATTATTAAGCATACCAACATATGCATAAAGTCCCAGAAGGAAAGGAGAGAGAAAGGGCACAAAGAGTATTTGAAGAAATGACTGAAAAATTCTCAGATTTTATGAAATTGTATTAATCTGCACATCCAAGGAGCTGAAATAATTCCAAGTATGATATACTCAAGGCAGTCCATACCTAAATACATAATAGTCAAATTATTGAAAGCCAAAGACAATGAGAGAATCTTGAAAGCAAGATAAAAGCAACTTATCACATACAAGGGATTCTCTATAAGATTAATATCTGACTTCTCATCAGAAATCATGGAGGTCAGAACGGAAGACATTTAAAGGGTTGAAAGAAAAAGACTACAAATGAAGAATTCTATATCTAGCAACATCACCCTTCAAAAATGAAGGAGAAATTAAGGCATTTCCAGACAAACAAAAACTGACAAATCATTGCCAGCATACATGAATTACAAGAAATACCAAAAGAGTCCTCCAGGCTTAAATAAGAGGATACAAGACAGTAACTTGAATCCACACACAGAAATAAAGAGCACTGGTAAAGACAACTGCATAGTTGAATATAAAAGAGAATATAAAATATTTAATTTTTGTTTTTTTAAATCTTTTAATTAAAATCTTTTTATGTAAACTATTTTTTTATATTTTTATTATGATGTTAGTCACCATACAGTACATCATTAGTTTTTGATGTAGTGTTCCATGATTCATCGTTTGCATATAACACCCAGTGCTCCATGAGATACATGCCCTCCTTAATACCCATCACTGGGCTAACCCATCCCCCCACCTCCCTCCCCTCTAAAACCCTCAGTTTGATTCCCAGAGTCCATAGTTTATTTGGAACTGTTTTACATTTATACATTTACATTTATAATGTATAAATATGTAATTTGTATGGCAATAATAACACAAAGGAGGTAGGAGAGAATGGAGCTATATTGAAGCATAGTTTGGTGTATGATTGAAATGAAGTTGGTACTAATTCTACTTAGATTATTTCAAGTTAAGAAGTTAATTGTAGGGCACCAGTGGCTCAGTCGGTTTAAGCATCTGCCTTTGGCTCAGGTCATGATCCCAGAGTCCCAGGATTGAGCCCCACATCAGGCTCCCTGCTCAGGGGGGAGTCTGCTTCTCCCTCTCCCTCTGACCCTCCCCCCTGCTTGTGCTCTCTTTCTGTCTCTCTCAAACAAATAAATAAAATCTTTTAAAAAAAGAAGTTAATTGTATTCCTCGGGACAACCTTTAAGAAAATAACTTTTTAGAATATAGAAAAAGAGGCAAGAAGAAAATTAAAATGGTACATTCTAAAAACATAGCACAAAAGAAGGCAGTAATAGAGAAATGGAAGAACAAAAAAGACATAAGACATATAAAAAACAAATAGCAAAATGGCAGCCATAAATCCTACCTTATCAATAATTACTTTAAATATGAATTACTAAACATTCCAATCAAAAGACAAGAGATGGCAGAATGGATATAAAAACATGATCCAGCGGCACCTGGGTAGCTCAGTCTGACTTTTGATTTCAGCTCAGGTCATGGTCTCAGGGTCATGGGATCAAGCTCTGTGTTGGGCTCTACACTGGGCATGGAGCCTGCTTGAGGTTCTCTTTCTTCCTCTCCCTATGCCCCTGTCTCTCTCTCTTTCCCTTTCTAAAACAAAAACAAACGAGAAAACATGATCCAACTGTATGCTATCTACGAGAGACAACTTTAAAGACACAAATGTGTTGAAAGTGAAAGGATAGAAACACCTGTACCATGCAAAAAGTAAGAGAAGAAACATGGAGTGGCTATACTAATATCAAATAAATTTTTTATTATTTTTAGAATAACTTGTTCGTTTTAGAATAAATTGTTACTGGACACAAAGAAGAACATTTATACTGACAAAAGGGTCCATCTATCAAGAAAACATAACAATTAGACACATATATTCACATAACAACTGAACACCAAAATAGCAAAAATTAACAATATTGAAGGGGAAAAAATAGAAAATTCAACAATAATAATTGAAGATTTCAACAAATCCATTTTCTATGATGGCTAGAGCAAGGCAGAAGATCAGCAAGGAACTAGACGACTTGAATAGCACCATAAATCAAATAGACCCAACACATCTGTATCACACCCAACAACAGCGAAATATACATTCTTCTCAAGTGCACATAGAACATTCTTTAGGATAGATTATACATTCAGCCACAAAACAAGCCCTCAACAAATTTAAAAGTGTTGAAATCATACAAAGTGTGTTATCCAACCACAATGGAATTAAATTAAAAATCAGCAACAGAAGAAAATTTGGGAAATTCACAAATATATGGAAATTAAATGAAACACTCCTAAATAACCGATGAAATGAAGAAATCATGCAAGAAATTAGAAAAAACTTTTGATGAATGAAAAAAAGTATAACATAAAACTTAGATGCAGCTAAGGCATGCTTAGAAAGAAATTTATACTGTGAACACGATATTAGAAAAGATAAAAGAGCTCAAACTTATAGCTCACTCTTCCACCTTAACAAATTAGAAAAGAAGAGCAGATTAAACCCAAAGCAAGCAAAAGGAAGGAAATAATAAATATTAGAGTGCAAATAAATGAAAAGAGACTAGAAAAACGATATAGAAAATCAATAAAACCAAAAGTTGGTTCTTAGAAGAGTTCAGTAAAATTTTAGATGAAACTTTAGCTAAGCTGACGAAGGAAAACAAAGAGAGAAGATTTAAATTACTAAAATTTGGGATGAAAGAGAAGGTATTACTACCAATCTTGCAGAAATGAAAAGCTTTATAAGGGAATACTATGAGTGATTGTATGTCAACAAGTTAAATAACCTAGGTGAAATGGAAAAATTTCTAGAAAGACCAGACTACTGACACTAATTCAAGAACACACAGAAAATCTGAAAAGAACTATATCAAATAAAGAGTTTGAATTAAAAAAAAACCTTCCCACCAATAAAAGCTCTGGTCCAGAGGAGAGAGGTTACGTCAGTGTTGTTCACTGCATCTCTAGTACCCAGAACAGTGCCTGGTATATAGTAGGCACTCAATAAATATTTATTGAAGTTGAGTGAGGGCATGAATGCAAAGTGAAAGACTTCATGACTTTTTTTTTCTTTCTTTTTCTTTCTTTCTTTCTTTCTTTCTCTTTCTTTCTTTCTTTCTTTCTTTCTTTCTTTCTTTCTTTCTTTCTTTCTTTCTTTCTTTCTTTCTTTTTCTTTCTTTCTTTCTTTCTCTTTCTTTCTCTTTCTTTCTTTCTTTCTTTCTTTCTTTCTTTCTTTCTTTCTTTCTTTCTTTCTTTCTTTTTTTAAGATTTTACATATTTATTTGACAGAGCACAAGCAGGGGGAATGGCAGAGGGAGAGGGAGAAGCAGGCTCCCCACTGAGCAGGGAGCTGGAGTGGGACTCAACCTCAGGACCCTGGGATCATGACCTGAGCCAAAGGCAGATGCTTAACTGACTGAGGCACCCAGGCACCCCCGCCCAATTTATTTTCCTCCTGTCTAATAGATTGCAGCTGTGGTTTGTATAGTACTGCTCTAAGAGATGCCTATGACTAATGCCATCATGCCTCTCACATCCTTGTTTACCTCAGCAATCGCCTAAAGTCCAAGCCCCTCCAGTCAGCCAGTAGCATCCAGATTTATTGCTTCATTCATCTCAGTTTAAGGTGACCCAGTTTCCATCCCTCCCAAAGCTATCTGTTTTCTGGAATGCCCTATCTGTGAGCAAGCCCCCTCCCCTGTGCCCTTAGCACCTTGTTGGAATATTCTCTTTAGCTCCTATCCTTGCTTTATGTCCAGCTAGCCCCCCGTCAGTGCTTTTTCCTGCAGCCCTCTACAGCAGAAGGTGTTTTCTCTCTTGGACCCCACATGCCTCAAGGAAGGCCAGAAGGTGGGGTAAGTTTCTTCCTTGTCAATACTGCCTCTTTTAAGCCATTTCTTGCTCCTTCTCATACCAAAAACAAGACAAATAAGAAAAACCTAAAAACTGGACCCTCTGAAGTTTATGTTCTTAATCTATACCACCTTCTCCCCCTCTCTTCATCATCACATACTGACTTCCTTTCTTTTTCTATTCTGGCCTACTGTTTTTAATGACTTCATCCATGTGGATGGACCATCAAACACTTTGGCCTCTCAGTTCCCTGACCTCATCTCTTCCAATGACTTTTTCCCTGTTCCACCTCTGCCTCCCTCTCCCATGGTCTTACCTTAGGGAACTGGGTTCACAAACTCAAAAGCCAATAGGGTAAGGCATTTAAAACAGTCAAGCAGGCCAGGTGTTAGTCACCAGGGATTGGTGGAATCCATGACTTGCCTACCCTTTTAGAAAGGAGCAGCCACTACCCAGGACCTGCCAATTGTTGAATTGTGGAAATACCAGAGCAGTATTTCCACTCCTTCCAATTCACATCAATACAGATTTTCATGTGCTGTCTCCTAAATCTTAAATATTAGCAACAATATGGACCTTCAGTTTTAAGACAGTAACATTAAAAACATTCCCTCCCTTTCTTCTTTTGAAAACCAGTTCAAAAGAACAAGCCCGAGAAAGAGAAATAAAAATACCGTCTTCATGGAAACCCCATTAGTTAGGCAACTACCTTTCCCCTATCCTGCAGAAATGGAGGTATACTCTCTGGAGAGAAACTATAGAGAGTAGAATCAGAACAATAGGGTAGACTGCCAGCTGAAAAGGGGGTGGAGTAATGGGAGAGTCTGTGTATTGAGTGGTGAGATATTAAACTCTCTTTTTTCACCTAGTTCCAGAATGCTTGCAACTTCAGGCAAGAGATTTATTTATCTTCCCATGTGGATCAACATATTTGGCTAAATCCATGTATTTGTTTATTGTGACTATTTAAAAAGAGTTTAGTACTGACCCTCGTAGTGTATCATTATTTTATTTCCTTCCTTTCTTTTTTTTTTTAAAGATTTTATTTATTTATTTGACAGAGAGAGAGACAGCGAGAGAGGGAACACAAGCAGGGGGAGTGGGAGAGGGAGAAGCAGGCTTCCCCGTGGAGCAGGTAGCCCGATGCGGGGCTCGATCCCAGGACCCTGGGATCATGACCTCAGCCGAAGGCAGCCGCTTAACAACTGAGCCACCCAGGCGCCCCTTTATTTCCTTTCTTATACAACTTTTTATTTTATCTGGAGTTAACAATTGCCTTGTTTTTCAACTTGTTTAATTTTCCTGGAACCCATGGCTAAGTGTTCTCACATCTGCAACAGTAATATGAAATGCCTTGCAATACAGTTTTCCATACACTCAGACTGGACAGAGAGTTTATCGATTTCATTATTTCCTGGACTCAGCACTCTTGAAGCCCTCCATCCTGCTGCTCCAATCTGTAAAGATTTGCTCTCTAGGCTTCTGCCCAACTCTTGTCATGGGTATCTTCTTTGTTTCTCTCCTTTGTTGGGTCCCCTGTATTCTGGACTTCATATCTTGGTTTACTTCCTTGTTTCGATGGATAATCTCTTCTAATAACTTCCGGATGAAGAATACGTGAGACCCGGATATTTTGAGACCTTGCATATCTGAAAATTTATGATTTTACCATCACTTTGATTTATTATTTGGCTGAATATAGAATTTTAGACTGAATAATTTAACTCAAAATTTTAGTCCTTGCTTCATTGTCCTCTAGTTTCCAATGTTGTTGAGAAATCTAGTATACTCTGTGTCCTGAATACATTGTTTGCTTTTTTTCCCAAGCTTTGGAAGCTTTCAAATCTTCTGTTCATTTCACTGTTCTAACATTTCATAGTGATATTCCTTAGAGGGGGTCTCTGGTCAGGCACTGTAGCCCTTTCATTAGAAAAGTGTATATTCTCTGGTTCTGGGGTATTTTCTTATATTACTTCTTTAATATTTTCCTCTCCATTCTTTTCTTTCTTGACTCTTTGGAATTAACTTCTTATTACTTAAATGTCAGATGTCCTGGTTCACCCTCTAATTGTATTATCTTTATTTCTTAGCTCTTATTGTTGTTGTTGTTGCTTTGTCTATTCATTCTGCTTTCTGGGAAACTTCAACTTTATCTTTCAAACCTTTTACTGAATTTAAAATTTTTGCTATTACATAGCTTAAACTTTTTCTTGTTTTGATTGAATGTGTGTGTATGTAATTTTATTTCATGTATGCATATCTTTTATTTATTTTTAAAGATTTTATTTATTTATTTGAGAGTGAGAAAGAGCACAAGTGGGGGGCAGGGAAGAAGGAAAGGGAAAAGCAGACTCCACACTGAGCAGGGAGCCCAACACGGTACTCCAGCCCAGGACCCTGGGATCATGGCCTGAGCCAAAGGCAGATGCTTAACTGACTGAGCCACCCAGGTGCGCCATATGCATATTTTTAAAATATCTCTTATAATCTCTCTGGGATAGTAGTTACAATTGATTCTTCCCATTTTCTGTTATTTGTTTCAGTCTCTTTAGCTCATATTGGAGGAGTTGCTCATATATTTGATAACACTTGTCTCTTCATTTATATTTAACTATGAGGCATGAAAATCCTGGTGGGATGGGTTATATTTACTGGTGGGCTTCCCTGAGGGAAATCTCTATAATTTAAATCCTCCTTCCCCCACCCAAGATCATAATCTATAGATATTTTCTTCTCCAGGACACTTCCACTTACCCAGAAAAGGAACTTCTAAGAAGAGGGAAAGGAGGTGTGAGAATACTAAAAATGTGCATGTGCTGTAGCAGAAAGCAAATAAATAATTGAATCAAGACATGGCAATATCTGCATATTATTTAGAAATAGGAAGATAAACACTTTTTAAAAAAGCTTAAAATTGAAAGGCTACCCTTGTGGAGTGGGATGGGACAGGGTACTGGTAGAGTTGTTTCCTTATAAAGCTTTTAACATTATTGTATGTGTGTTGTGATTAAAGTTTTAATTTTTAATTTTTTAAAGATTTTAGTTATTTATTTGAGAGAGAGAGAGAGCATAAGCAGAAGGAAGAGGGAGAGAGAATCTGAAGCAGGCTCCGTGCTGAGTGCAGAGGTCAATGTGGGGCTTGATCCCACGACCACGAGATCATGACCTGAGCTGCAACCAAGAGTCAGACACTTAACTAACTGAGCCGCCAACAGCCCCTGTGGTTAAAGTTTTTAAATGATTTTTAAACATTCAAATAAACTTAAAAAATTAATCATATCTAATAACAATGTAGCCAAAAAAGAAATTAAGAAAATAATTCCATTTACAATTGCACCAAAAATAATGAAATACCTAGTAATAAACTTAACCAAGGAGGTGAAAGACCTATACCTGGAAAATTATAAAACACTGAAGAAAGAAACTGAAAACAACACAAATAGGACAATATCCCATGCTAATGAGTTGGAAGAGTAAATATTGTTAAAACGTCCATATTACCCAAAGCAACCTACAGATTCAATGCAATCCTTATCAAAATACCAACAGCATTTGCACAGAACTAGAAAAAATCATACTAAAATTTGTATAGAACCACAAAAGACTCGATAGCCAAAGCAGTCTTTAAAAAGAAGAACAAAGTGGGAGTATAACAATTCCAGATTTCAAGATATACTACAAAGCTACAATAATCAAAACAATATGGTACTGGCACAAAAATAGACACATAGATCAATAGAACAGAATAGGAAATCCAGAAATAAGCCCATGCTTATACAGTCAATGAATCTTCAACAAAGGAGGCAAAATATTCAATGGGGAAAAGACAGTCTCTAAAATAAATAGTGCTTGGAAAACTGGACAGCTACATGTAAAAGTTTGAAACTGGACCACTTTCTTACACCATACACAAAAACAAACTCAAAATGGATCAAAGACTTAAATGTGACACCTGAAACCATGAAAACCTTAGAAGAAAGCACAGGCAGGAATCTCTTTGACATTAGCCTTAGCAACATAATTATGGATATGTCTCCTCAGGCAAAAGAAAGAAAAGCAAAAGTAAACTACTGGAACTACATCAAAATAAAAAGCTTTTGTAGAGCAAAGGAAACAATCAACAAAATGAAAATGCAACCAACTGAATGGGAGGATATTTGCAAATGATATATCCAATAAGGGGTTAATATCCAAAATATTTAAGAACTTATACAACTCAATATTAAAACCCCCCAAATAACCTGATTTAAAAAATGGGCAGAGGACCTGAATGCACATTTTTCCAAAGAAGAGATACATACAACAGACACATGAAAAGATGCTCATCATCACTAACCTCAGGGAAATGCCAATCAAAACCAAAATGAGATGTCACCTTACATCTGTCCAAATAGCTAGTAACAAAAAGACAAGAAAATAAGTGTTGGCGAGGTTGTTGAGAAAAAGGAATCCTCATGCCCTGATGGGAATGTAAATTGGTGTGGCCATTATAGAAAAGAGTATGGAGTTTCCTCAAAAAATTAAAAGTAGAAATACCATATGATCCAGTAATTTCCACTTCAGGATATTTACGCAAAGGAAATGAAAGCACCAATCCAAAAATCAGATGTATGCATCCTATGTTTATTGCAGCATTATTTATAATAGCCAAGATATGGAGACAACCTAAGTGTCCATCAATAAGTGAATGGATAAGGAAAATGTGATTTTACATACACACACACTGAAATATTACTCAGCCATAAAGAAAAATAGATCTTGCCATATGTGACAATATGGATAGACCTAAGGGGTACTATGCTAGGTGAAATAAGCCAGACAGAGAAAGAAAAATATCATATGATTTCATTTAGATGTGTCATCTAAAAAACAAAACAAACAAAGCAGAAACAGGTCCATAAATACAGAGAAAAAACTGGTGGTTGCCAGAGGGGGGGCGGTAGGAGGATGGGCAAAATTGGTGATGGCGAGTGGTAGGCACAGGCTTCCAGTTATGGAATGAATAAGTCATGGGGATGAAAGGTGCAGTGTAGGGAATATGGTCAATAGTATTGTAATAGTGTTGTGTAATGACAGATGGTAGCTACACTTATGTTGAGCAGAGCATAACTATAGAGTTGTAGAATCACTGGTGTATACCTGAAACTAATGTTACATTGTATGTCATCTATACTTCAATAAAAAAAGTGGTTTCGTAAAATAATATTAAAAGAATAAAACAGTTACACGCAAAAAAAATTAGGTCATGTTACTCCCCAACTCAGATACTTTCCGAAGTCTTTCCATTACACTTAGAATAAAATCCACACTCTTGCCTATGGCCTAGGAGGACCTGCATGACCTGGCTACTACCCACTTTGATCTCATCTCCTGTCGCTCTCCTTTTCACTTACTATAGCTTCTGTTTGACTGGCTCCTCCTTATCCATCAAATATCATCTCCCCTAGATGCCTTCTCTGAGTCCCTTATTTATGTCTCCCTTCCTTTATATTCTGAAAGGGAAGCCCACCTATTTTCTTCTTATCACAAACTTATCACAATCTATAATTCTCTCTCTTTTTTTGGTTATTTTTCATTTTATATACGTGATTGCTTTTGTCTCTCTCACTAGAATATAATTTCAGTAAACTCAAGGTGGTTTGTGTAATAGAAGACTTTCCCCCGTAAAAGCATGCTAGGACCCCAAATGGCCACATCCTCATTGTGAAGGTATACCAGAATTAAACCTACCCAGAAAAAATGTATCCATCACATGAATGTTCAATCCAATTCACCTGGGTAATCTGAAGTACCTTCAGGTATGAATTTGGCTTAAAGAGGCTCTAGCACCTGGGTGGCTTGATTGGCTAAGCATCTGCCTTCAGCTCAGATCATGATCCAGGGGTCCTGAGACTGAGTCCTGTGTTGGCCTCCCTGCTCAGCAGGGAGTCTGCTTCTCCCTCTCCCCCTCCTACCCTCACTCATCCTCTCCCTCTCTTTCTCAAATAAATAAATGATATCTTTTAAAAAAGAAAGAAAAGAAAAGTGATCCCAGAATGGTATGCTCTAGGTGCTTGGCAGGAGCAAATACAATTTTTTTTTAGAAGAATAGGTCTCCATACTAGGCCTTCAAAAATGACAAGTGATTTTTCCAGAACAAATCATAGTTCACATTAAAAATTGCTTACATACTAGGAAACAAGTTACCATAAGCGAGAATCATAGAAACAACAAATAGCAAAACAGAAGCACAAAGTCTTCAGAAATTGGAATTAACATATATAACTTGTAAAATAACTATGTTTACTCTGTTAAAAGAAATAAAAGAAAAGCTTAGAAACGTGTGATGAAGGGTATAAAACAACGTAATTTATGTAATCCCAAAATATTTCCCCACACATTACTTCTACATTATAAAGGATGAAAAGTCTGCTTTTACAGTGGTGAAATGTATCAGTCATCTTAACTAGATCATCAAAATTAACCTCACCAAGAATGAGACAAACTGACATCACATGCCTCCTGATATGATGGAATGAAAAGGAAATAACATCAGGCCTGTAGTATTCATGCCAAAAATGTAGGAATTCTCATATATATTGGGATGGCTACTATCAAAAAAATAGAAAATAAGGTTTTGGCTAGGATGGGAAGAAATTGGAACCCCTATGTACTGTTGGTTGGAATGTAAAATGGTACAGGTGCTATGTAAAAAGGTATGGTGGTCCTCAGAAAATTAAATACAGAATTACACACAGGATCCAGCAATTCCATTCTGGATGTATACCAAAAAGCAGGGTCTTAAAGAGATATTTCTACACCCATGTTCAATAGCAGCATTACATACAATAGCTAAAATGTGCTAGCAACCTATGTCCATCAACTAATGAATAGATAAGCAAAATGTGGTCTATACAATGGAATATTATTCAGGCTTAGGAAGGAAGGAAATTCTGACACATGATATAATGTGGATGAACCTTGAGGACATAATGCTAAGTGAAATAAGCCAGTCACAAAAAGACAAATACTGTATGATTCCATTTATACAAATACTTAGAATAGTCAAAATCATAGAGACAGAAAGTAAAATGGTGCCAGGGGCTGGGGAGAAGCAGGGAATGAGGAGTGAATGTTAAATGGGTAGAGAATTTCACTTTTACATGATAAAAGAGTTCTGGAGATGGATGGTGGTGATGGTTGCACAACACTATGAATGTATTAATGCCACTGAGCAGCACACTTAAAAGTGGTTAAGATGATAAACATGAATTATGTATATTTTACTACAATAAAAAATGAGGGGGGAATGTAGGAATTGATTCATGAAGGATAGTCTACAAAACAATAAGCCTATACTATCAAAAATTGTAAATATCATATAACAAAGAAAGACCACAGAACTACTCCAGATTAAGAGACAAAGAGGTAAAAATAAAGATACGGTGAAAGATAGCATTGTAATAACTGTCAAATTTGAAAATGAACTACATATTAGATAACAGTATCATATCAATGTTAAATTTTCTTAATTTGGCCATTTCACTATAGTTATGGATGAAAATGTCCTTGATTCTAGCAGATACACACTGAAATATTTAGGGCAGGATTATTATCTCTGCAACTAACTGTTAAATGGTTCAATAATAGTAATAGTGTTACAAGTAATAAAAATGACAAATGACAAGACATATTTGAAAATCAACCAAAAAAACATCGAAAAATAATACATTGAGAGGTGCCCGGCTGGCTCAGTCGGTAGAGCAGGTGACTCTTGATCTCAGGGTTAGAAGTTCAAGCCCCACATTGGTCATGGAGCCTACTTTAAAAATAAATAGATAAACAAACAAACAAATACATAAAATACATTGAAAATTGAAATAAAAATGTTTAACAAAAGATTAGATGTAGCTAAAGAGAGAATTATTAATAAACTAGAAGTAGCACAAAGAGAAAAAAGGATGGACAATATGTAAAAGCAACTAAGAGACATGCAAACCTGAGTAAGAAGGTCTAACACGGGTAGACACCTGAAGCAGAGGAAAGGGATATATGGGGCAGATGCCACATTAAAGGAGATATTCATGAGTATCTTTTAGAACTGATGAAAGGACAAATTCATGGTTTCAGATAGACCAGTAAACCCCATATCGGATAAATAAAGAGAAACCCACACTAAGATATATCATAGTGAAATTGTAGAACACCATAGAAAAAGAGAAAAATCTTTAATAAGCTAGAGAAAAAAGAAAGAAAGTTTACATTCAAAGAAGCAGCAATGAAACTGAATCTGGTCTCTCAACAGCAGTAATGGAGGCCAGAAGACAGTGGGATGATATCTGATGTGCTGGAAGAAAATAACAGCCAAGTAGAATCTTAGAGCCACTGAAAATATCTTTTAAGAATGATGGTGGAACAAAGACATTTTCAGACATGTGAAAATGTAGTTTGTCCCTCGCAGATTCTCAACAGAGATAATTCTGAATCATATACATTAGTCAGAAGGGAAGCTTTCCCAGATGATAGGTATGAGAAACAAGGAATAAAGCGTATAGAAAGTAGTAAATATGTGAGCGAACCTAAGAAAATACTGATTAATAAAACAATGATAATAGTTTCTTAAAGGATTAAAAAATAGTTGAAATAGAAAGAAAAATAATTTGTAAGTTTTGAAGTAGGTAAAAAGAATTAAGTTGTTCTAAGTTTCTTTTATTACGCAGGAAGAATTTAAGTGATTTATTAACTTTAGACTTTATTATGTTAAGTAAGCATATTACAATTTCTAAGACAACTACTAAAATAAATGAACAGAATGTGTAACTCTTAAATTGCTTAAAGGGGACAACATTGATATGACTAAAATATTGCAAATCCAAAATAAGGTAAGAAAGGAGAAAAAAATGAAGCAGGTATGACAAATGGAAAGTACAAAATACATTTGCAGGTTTAAACCCAATGATATATACAATGTGAATTGTGTCTTTAGGAGTGGTGCAAAGTCCACGGCCTTAACAATGTAGTATTAATTATGTTTCATGTAAATGAACTAAATGCTCCAGTTAAAAGATAAAGACTTTCAAACTTGATAATAATAAATTCTATCTTACGCTATTTATAAGAAACATGTCTTTCTGTATCCTTATAAAAAAAGTTGAAAGTTGAATGATTGAATAAGACATACCAAAACATGAAGCAGCTGCTGCGGCTAAGGATGAAGAGGTTGCTGCCTGTGTTCTCCTCAAGGATTTTGATGGATTCCTGTCTCACATTTAGGTCTTCCATCCACTTTGAGTCTATTTTTGTGTGTGGTGTAAGGAAATGGTCCAGTTTTATTCTTCTGCACGTGGCTGTCCAATTTTCCCAACCCCTTTTGTTGAAGAGACTGTCTTTTTTCCATTGGACATTCTTTCCTGCTTTGTCGAAGATTAGTTGACCACAGAGTTGAGGGTCCATTTCTGGGCTCTCTATTCTGTTCCACTGATCTATGTGTCTGTTTTTATGCCAGTACCATATTGTCTTGATGATGACAGCTTTGTAATAGAGCTGGAAGTCCGGAATTGTGATGCCACCAGCTTTGCTTTTCTTTTTCAACATTCTTCTGGCTATTTGGGATCTTTTCTGGTTCCATACAAATTTTAGGATTCTTTGTTCCATTTCTTTGAAAAAAGTGGATGGTATTTTGATGGGGATTGCATCAAATGTGTAGATTGCTCTAGGTAGCATAGACATTTTCCCAATATTTGTTCTTCCAATCCATGAGCATGGAACATTTTTCCATTTCTTTGTGTTTTCCTCAATTTCTTTCATGAGTATTTTATAGTTTTCTGAGTACAGATCCTTTGCCTCTTTGGTTAGATTTATTCCTGGGTATCTTATGGATTTGTGTGCAATTGTAAATGGGATCAACTCCTTAATTTCTCTTTCTTCTGTCTTGTTGTTGGTGTATAGAAATGCCACTGATTTCTGTGGATTGATTTTATATCCTGCCACTTTACTGAATTCCTGTATGAGTTCTAGCAGTTTTGGGGTGGAGTCTTTTGGGTTTTCCACATAAAGTATCATATCATCTGCAAAGAGTGAGAGTTTGACTTCTTTGCCAATTCGGATGCCTTTTATTTCTTTTTGTTGTCTGATTGCTGTGGCTAGGACTTCCAGTACTATGTTGAATAGCAGTGGTGATAGCGGACATCCCTGCTGTGTTCCTGACCTTAGGGGAAAGCTCTGAGCTTCTCCCCATTGAGAATGATATTCACTGTGTGATTTTTTATAGATGGCTTTTATGATATTGAGGTTTGTACCCTCTATCCCTACACTGTGAAGAGGTTTAATCAAGAAAGGATGCTATACTTTATCAAATGCTTTTTCTGCATCTATTGAGAGGATCATGTGATTCTTGTTCTTTCTTTTATTAATGTATTGTAATCACATTGATTGATTTGTGGATGTTGAACCAACCTTGTAGCCCAGGGATAAATACCACTTGGTCGTGGTGAATAATCCTTTTAATGTACTGTTGGATCCTATTGGCTAGTATTTTGGTGAGAATTTTTGCATCCATGTTTATCAGGGATATTGGTCTGTAGTTCTCCTTTTTGAGGGGGCCTTTGTCTTGTTTTGGGATCAAGGTAATGGTGGCCTCATAAAATGAGTTTGGAAGTTTTCCTTCCATTTCTATTTTTTGGAACAGTTTCAGAAGAATAGGTATTAAGTCTTCTTTAAATATTTGGTAGAATTCCCCTGGGAAGCCATCTAGCCCTGGGCTCCTGTTCGTTGGGAGATTTTTGATGACTGCTTCAATTTCCTTAGTGGTTATAGGTCTGTTCAGGTTTTCTATTTCTTCCTGGTTCAGTTTTGGTAGTTTATACGTCTCTAGGAATGCACCCAGTTCTTCCAGATCATCTAATTTGCTGGCATATAGTTGCTCATAATATGTTCTTGTAATTGTTTGCATTTCTTTGGTGTTGGTTGTGATCTCTCCTCTTTCATTCATGATTTTATTTATTTGGGTCCCAGACACATCACCAAAGGCAAGGGAAGCAAGGGCAAAAATGAACTATTGGGACTTCATCAAGATAAAAAGCTTTTGCACAGCAAAGAAACAGTCAACAAAACCAAAAGACAACTGACAGTATGGGAGAAGATATTTGCAAATGACATATCAGATAAAGGGCTACTATCCAAAATCTATAAAGAACTTATCAAACTCAACACCCAAAGAACAAATAATCCAATCAAGAAATGGGCAGAAGACATGAACAGACATTTATGCAAAGAAGACATCCAAATGGCCGACAGACACATGAAAAAGGGCTCAACATCGCTCAGCATCAGGGAAATCCAAATCAAAACCTCAATGAGATACCACCTCACACCAGTCAGAATGGCTAAAATTAACAAGTCAGGAAATGACAGATGTTGGAGAGGATGCGGAGAAAGGGGAACCCTCCTACACTGTTGGTGGGAATGCAAGCCGGTGCAGCCACTCTGGCAAATAGTATGGAGATTCCTCATAAAGTTGAAAATAGAGCTACCCTACAACCCAGCAATTGCACTACTGGGTATTTACCCCAAAGATACAAATGTAGTGATCCAAAGGGTCATGTGCACCCCAATGTTTATAGCAGCCATGTCCACAATAGCCAAACTATGGAAAGAACCAAGATGTCCATCAACAGATGAATGGCTAAAGAAGATGTGGTGTATGTATATATATATGTATAGATGGATAGATATAGATATAATGGAATATTATGCAGCCATCAACAATGAGATCTTGCCATTTGCAATGACGTGGATGGAACTAGAGGGTATTATGCTAAGCAAAATAAGTCAATCAGAGAAAGACAGGTATCATATGATCTCACTGATATGGGGAATTTGAGAAACAAGACAGGATCATAGGGGAAGGAAGGGAAAAATGAAACAAGATGAAACCAGAGAGGGAGACAAACCATAAGAGACTCTTAATCTTAGGAAACAAACTGAGGGTTGCTGGAGTGGAGGGGGGTGGGAGGGATGGGGTGGCTGGGTGATAGACACTGGGGAGGGTATGTGCTATGGTGAGCGCTGTGAATTGTGTAAGACTGATGAATCACAGACCTGTACCCCTGAAACAACACATTATATGTTAATTAAAAAAAAGTAACATGGGCATATTAAAAAAAAAAAAAGACAAACCAAAACAGGATGCCTGGGTGGCTCGGTCAGCTAAGTGTCTGACTTTGGCTCAGGTCATGATCTCGAGTCCTGGGATTGAGGCCTGCGTGGGGGTGGGGGGGGGGTCCCTGCTCAGCGGGAAGTCTGCTTCTTCCTTTCCCTCTGCCCCTCCCCCTACTCAGACTCTCTTTCTCTCTCTCCCTCTCTCTGTCAAATAAATAAATAAAATCCTTAAAGAAACAAAGAAAAAAAAAGACATACCAAAACGTTCCAAGCCAAAGAAAATGATAGCTATATTTAAAAATATATCTTTAAAGAAAATAAAATTAAAGGAATAAAGAAGGTCATTTTGTATTGATGAAGGGAACTATATGACAGTTTTAAGTTTTAAACTTGCGCAGGAAAGTCCTCCAAGTTTATATCTATTATTGATTAAAATCCATTATTTATTTTCCTAACCCCTTTAATTCTCAAAAATGTTCCAGTTTGGGAGAGAAGCCTTATGTCCATCCTTTCTACTTATAATAATAAAGAAACTAAATCCATAATCCAATATATTTCCAATATATATCCTCAAGATATATAAGGCAAACAATGACAGAACGTCAAGGAAAAATAGACAAATATACCAAGTATCGATGGAATGGTTTTTCATATTACATCTCTCAGTTATTCATAGAAAAGCAAGCAAAAAATCAGTAAAGATGTAAAAGGTGTTAGTAAGATAATAAAATTGACATAGTGTGATCTCTACCTAACCACTGCAGAATACATATTTTTAGGCATACAGAAGTTACTAAATATAAACAGACCATAAAACAAGTCTTAATACATTTTAAAGGTTTAAAATTATACAGAGCATGTTCTTAGATCGTAACACAAACTAGAAATCTGCAAAAATTAGAATGAGGGGAAAAAAACCGTATATTAGAGACTAAAAAAATCATGCATCAAAACAAGATCATTAAAATATTAGAAAATATATTAAGCAGAATAGTAACAAAATAATTACATAACAAAATTTATGACATGAGTACAGAAAGGGAAATTTATAACCAGAAAATATGCATGTTTAGGAAATATAAATCTTAACTAACCATTCACCTGAAAAAATTAGAGGTATACTAGAAAGAAGAAAATAATGAAGATTAAAGGAGACATTTTGAAATAGAAAACAACTATACATACAATAGAGAGACTCAACAAAGCCAAAAGTTGCTCATTTATTTCAAGAAAATTAAACTATCTCTTTCAAGAATGATGAAGAAACTGAGAAAGCACAATAATCAGCATCCCAGAAGGCACAATAATCAACATCCAGAAACAAAAAGGAGACACACTTACAGATATTACAGTTATTAAAAAGACAGTATAAGATTAACATGATCAACAAAGTTGAAAAAAAAACACGGAAAAGAAAAAAATTAACATGAAATCTTTATATCAATAAACTTAAAAATTTAGGCAAAATGTACAAATTCCTAAAAAACATAACTTACTAAAGTTTACTTGGGAAGAAGTAGGAAATTTATAACCGGAAATAGGCAATCTTATTATGGCGCCCATATATCCCATTTTGCGCAGGAAAGTCCTCCAAGTTTACACCTATTATAGATTAAAATCCATTAATTATTTTCCTAACCCCTTTAATTCTCAAAAATTTTCCAGTTTGGGAGAGAAGCCTATGTCCATCCTTCCTACTTATAATAATTAAAAAAACTAAATCCATAACCCAAATATTTCTCCTAAGAGGATTCCACACCCAGATTCACCAGCAAGTTCTAACCATGGAAGAAATAATTTTAATCTTAGACAAAGTCTTTCAGAAAGTAGAAAAAGAGGAAACACTTCCCAACTCTTGAGACTAGTATAACCATGATACTAAAATATGGCAAAGACAATGCATGAAAAGAAAGTTAGGGACATCTCACTCATGAACACAGATGCAAAAATCCAAACTGAAATGTTGGCAAACTGAATCTAGTAGCATATAAAAGGACAATACATCATGTCCCAGGAATTCAAGGTTGGTTTAACATTAGAAAATCAACAAATATAGTCCACTGTGTTACCACATCAAAAAAGAAAATCATAACATTTTCTCAGTATATAAAGAAAAAGCATTTGATAAAATGTAACATACATTCATGATTTTTAAAAAAGATTTATTCATCTATTTGAGAGAGAGAGAAAGGGAGCACGTGCATGCATGCACAAATGAGCAGGAAGGAGGGGCAGACAGAATCTCCAGCAGACTCCCCACTGAGTGGGGAGCCCCATGTGTGGTTCTATCTCAGGACCCTGAGATCATGACCTGAGTTGGGTGCTTAACTGACTGAGCTACCCAGGCACCCCACATTTTTGATTTTTTAAAAACATCTTACCAAAGCAAGAATCAAAGAGAACTTCTATGATGAAGGTTATCTTCAAAAATCACACCAAGACTGATGTCAACATCATGGCACTGTGAATGGCTTTTTTTCCTCTCCCTTTTTATTTATAACTAATCAGACATCTACAACTGAAAAAAAAGGGCCTCTGCACAGCACACTAGGACACCTGAGAAGTCCATATGTGCACCCCAAAGTGGTGGATTGGACTGGGGAGGAGGCTGGGAAGCAAGGGGAGTGGTGGAGGAACCAGTGGTGGCAGAGGCAGCAGCAGAGAAGGTGATGGAAGGTCTGGCAACTGGCCATCATGACCTTTTTGGCAGAGGAGGTGGGGGTGAGTGGGAGGTCGGCCTGGCTATGTGCACTGTAGCTTTGAGGACCCCTTGCTCTGTCTGAGGAGAGACCACAGTGACTAGAGGTGAAAGAGGGAAAAAGAAGTAGGCAAAGAGAACTAAAGGTAAATATCTCCTGCTGTCTGCTTGGGGATTCTAGCAAGATGGAATTCTGGGACCATCACCACCACCCCAACTTGAGGATTCCTTTACCTGGTACGGGCATACCCAAAGCCCCATGTGCTAAATATGCATTTCCCTCCAGTCTACCACCACCCTTTTTCTTTTCTCCGCCAGCTTTATTTCTTTTTATGTGTAGGCTCCCAGCTTTAGGGGCTGATAGTTTTCTAGCACCCAAACCTAAAGACATGGCATATTGTTATCTATTATTTACCAGTTGTCTAACTGATAAAGAATTCAAAATAGCTATTATGAAGAAATAATAAGCTGCAAGAAAACTCAGAAAGACAATACAAAGATATCAGGAATAAAATTAACAAACAGAAGGAGTACTTTACCAAAGAGATCAAAATTCTAAAAAAGAGCCAAATAGAAATTCTGGAGCTGAAGAACTCAATAAATGAGACAAAGAATGCATTAGAATGCATTGGTATAATGAATATAGACAATAATAGTGTACTATAGTTATGTAATGTGATACATACTGCTATATCGGCAATCACACTGCAATATATAAATGTATTGAAGTAATATGCTGTAAACCTTAAACTTACACAATGTTACATGTCTATTCAATAAAAATAAAAACAAAATTATACGGCAAATATCATTTTTTAAAAAAATAGTATTTTCTTAAAGATTTTATTTATTTATTTGAAAGACAGAGAGTGAGCGTGTGATAGAGAGAGAGAGAGAGAAAGAGAGAGAGTGTGCGCACAAGTTGGGGGAGGGGCAGAGGGAGAAGCAGACTCCCTGCTGAGCAGGGATCCCAATGTGAAGCTTGATCCCAGGACTCTAGGATCATGACCTGAGCCAAAGGTAGATGCTTAACCTACTGAGCTACCCAGGCACCCCAGCAAATATTCTTAACGGTGATATTTTAAGATCAGCACAAGAGAAGGATTCCTTCTATCATCACCTCTACTTGATATTGTAGTGTGTTCTGAGCCAATAAAGTAAGATAATAAATAGAAATAAATGGTGGAAAAATTGGAAAATAATATGCTTATATAATAGAAAATTCAAATTAAAACTAAAGATATTATTAGAATTAATAGGGGAGATGAACAAGTTTGCTGAATATAAAAAAGATCCATCGCATTTCTATATACCAGCAACAAAATATTGGGAAATGAAAAAAAAAGATTCCATTTACAATAGCACCAAAATATAAGATGGATCTAGGAAGAAAATCTAATAAAAATGTTATGGATAAAATTATAAAACTTCATAGAGAGACATCAAAGGAGATATAAACAGAGAATTATAACAAATCTATGGATTGGAAGACTGAACATTGTAAATATATCAGTTTTCCTAATCTATTTGCTTAATCTATAGGTTAATATAATTTATAATATAATTGAATAAACCATATATTAATTACACAATTATTAATTATATTAAATAATACATTCAATGTATTTATAATACATTATTCATAATAAAAAATAACAGTTTAAGTTGTTGAACTTGGCAAACATTCTAAAGTTTATATGGAACTGGAAAGGGCCTAGAAAGCTGAAAAAAACAAAGTGGGAATATTTGCCCTGTAAGATGTCAAGACTTAATACAACACTGTAATAATTAAGAAGGTATGGCATTTACTCAGGAATAGACAGGTAGATCCATGGATGATAGAGAGTGCACAGAAATAAACCTACACACGTATGGACACTTGATGTATGACAGAGTTGGCATTGCAAATAAGTGATGAAAAGATGGATTTTTCATTAATGGCTGCTGAAACAATTGGGGTTTCATATGGAAAAAAGAATGAAAATAGTCCTGTTTCTTACACACAAAAATCACTAATGGGCAAATTATATGTGAAAACCAAAACTATGACACTTTTAGAAGATAATAGAGAAGCATATCTTCAAGACCTGGGAGTAAGAATTTCTTAAATATTATATAAAAACCTTTTTAGCCATAAAGGAAAAGATTAGTAAATAGGACAAGATTAAAATTAAGAATTTCTCATCATCAAAAGGCACCATCCACATCATCATAAGACCAGAGACTAGGAGAAGATATTTACCGTGGTATAAGTGGCTTATATGAAGAATATATGTATATTTTCAGATGCCGGCCAATCAATGAGAAAAAAAAGATAATTCAAAATAAAAATGCACATAGTATTTGAGCAGGCTATTCCTTCAAAAAGAGGAATTCCAAGTGAAAATAGTCTCCACAGCCTCTCTCAAACTTATTTTAGATTTCATAATTTTGGCCAGTCTAATAGGATTATAAGGGGGTCTCTCTGTGATTTTAAGGTGTAGTTCCATGAATACAAATGATGCTAAACACCTTTGATATGTCATGTATGGAACATATTCATGGAACTACACCTTAAAACCACAGAGAGACCCCCTTATAATCCTATTAGACTGGCCAAAATTATGAAATCTAAAATAAGTTTGAGAGAGGCTGTGGAGACTATTTTCATACACAATACCAGAAAAATTGGTAGATAAACAGGAATTTACTGTAATGGAAGAGTCCAGGGATTCTGGGGAGGACTGGCAGGGACACTTGTTCACTTCCTGCATTGGTGATTTGATGAGGGGCAGGGCAATTAATCCTGGCTCTTGTCAGTCTCAGTGCTAAATTGTTCAGCTACCATTTAGTGGAGGTAACAGCTGTCATATTGCTTTAATAGTTTCCTTCCACTGACGTGAAATGAGGAATTTCTTCTGTGAGGATGCTTAAGAGTTGGCAAAACTCCTAATGGCATCCTTCAATTTTAGCCTCTCGTGGCTCCTACATTTGGATGAATTATGTAGAAAGGAGTTAGAAAAAAGGGATTATCAATCATAGGAGCCTCTCCCTCTCAAGGAAACACACCATTTTCTTTTCTTCTGAAGACTGTGATGGCATTTTTTCCCCACAAGTGTGCTCAGTTTAAAACCTGCGCATTTTACCTTCTTCGGGAAGCTCTCTTAAGCTGTTCTCTGATCCTTTATACTTTCTATCTGGTTTGACTATTGTAGGCATACATGTTGTAGCTCCTTCAGTAGATCTTGTGGAAAACAGGATGTTTGTCAGATCCATTTTTTAGTTCTCCACAATGCCTTTTCCAGTTTCTGGCACATAGTAGGTGCTTAGTAAGTGATTTTTTTTTTTTTCATCTCATGTGAAAAAAAGGTCATGGTCTGCCAGTCTGGTGTTGGAAAAGTGGTTCCATGAAGACATGAGAGCCCTAGGCACTTTTAAATTTCTGCTCTGCATTCTTTAGCATGTTGCTTCCATCTTCAAGGTCACAAAATGGCTACTAGAACTCCTACCATCATGTCTGCCTTTTGGGAGAATAGAAAGGGACAAACAGGCTCTTCTCTCCCTTTAAAGAGTTTTAGATAGCACCAACCAAAGTTTTCTACTTAAATTTCATTGAGTACCCCCTTAACTGTAAGGGAGCCTGGGAAGTAAAGTTTTCTAGTTTGGCACACTACACTCTGAACAAAATCTGAGTTAGGTTACTAAGGAAGCATGGGAGAGAAGATATTTGGTTAAGCACCTGCAATCTTTGCCATTAAAGGCTCTAATTATTTGTCAGCAAGTATTAAAATTTTTTTTTACAAGTGTTAATTGTTTCTTTAAGATTTTTACGTTTCTCTTCAAAATCTATAGGTAAATTTTTTTTAAAGATTTAATTTATTATTTATTTGAGAGAGAGACAGACAGAGATAGTGAGAGAGAGCACGAGCAGGGAGGAGAGGGAGAAGCAGGCTCCCTGCTGAGCAGGGAGCTGGATGCGGAACTCAATCCGAGGACCCTGGGATCATGACCTGAGCAGAAGGCAGCCGCTTAACCAACTGAGCCACCCATGTGCCCCAAAATCTATAGGTAAATTATTGAAATTTATTCAGACTCCAGCTTTCATAGCCAGGGTTTTAATGCAATGCAATCTACTCAGTCAAATGAGCTTTGTTTGTTTCCTCTATCCCTAAGTAGGTTTGACACCATCTGGTGTTTTCAGCTTTTGACCCAGAGCCATGGCTGCCATCATCAGACTAATCAAGAGGTAGGAGGGGATGGGTCAGGAATGAGTTAGTGACACAAATCATTTAGTAATTAAATACTCATTGGTTATAATATTTGCTCCTTGCACAATAAATATCCACTGAGGAATTTTAATAAAATTCTGTTGTTAATCATCAGCAATTGGAAGCTCAGAGTGTGAGTCTAATTGATAGACCAATGCTATGGCTGATATAAAATATTAAGTTTCAAAAAGACAACCAAAGGGGTAGTTAAAGAATATTTAATGTGTGCTCATTTTATTTTAATTTTTAATTTTCTTAAAAGATTTAATTTATTTATTTGACAGAGAGAGACAGCGAGAGAAGGAACACAAGCAGGGGGAGAGGGAGAGGGAGAAGCAGGCTTCCCCGTGGAGGTAGCCCGATGCAGGGCTCGATCCCAGGACTCTGTGATCATGACCTGAGCCAGAGGCAGACACTTAATGACTGAGCCACTCAGGCGCCCCTATTGTGTGCTCATTTTAGCCTACTTTTCTCATATATGTTAAATTCCTCCAAAATAATAATACATAATAAATAACTATTTAAAAAATTCTCCTAAATAATTTGGATGACCAAGGTACAAGTAATGAAAGATAATAATTGATCTATTTATCCATTCCATTCAAACAATAATTGTTGAATGTACATTATTTTCTAGGCACTGTGCTACCTGCTAGAGATCTAAATGAGAGTTTTTTAAATGTAGATATTTCAGGGCGCCTGGGTGGCTCAGTTGGTTAAGCAACTGCCTTCGGCTCAGGTCATGATCCTGGAGTCCCGGGATGGAGTCCCACATCGGGCTCCCTGCTCAGCAGGGAGTCTGCTTCTCCCACTGACCCTCTTCTCTCTCAAATAAATAAATAAAAAAATCTTTAAAAAAAATAAATGTAGATATTTCAGAGGTAAAGATAGGTTGAAAGGCTAAAATGGACAGCAGGAAACTGAGATGAGTAATCTGAAATCAGCTTCCATAGGCTAATAATTCCAGAAAATTAGCAACAGAAAGTAGGCTTAGACATTTTGTTATTCTCTTCTAGCCATATGAAATTATAAATTCTTAGAAGATTCAGACAGAGATTTTTAATATGAGATTTTGACATGTACAAATTAGACAATCTTAATGAACAAAGAAAAGAAATAGAGCAATTCACTTATATGGCATAATATAGAAATCAGGTGTCCTAGAAGTCAACTAGTCTGTCTGAAAGATAAGAAGTTCTAACAGGTTACATCTGAGTATGTGGCTCAATGTTCTATTAGAATATTCTTAGCAGGAATTTACATGAGAGTTACAGAAAATTAAATTTAAAACCACGACCTGGAAAGGATTCATTAATTTAAAGGCAGCCCTCTTTTTTTTTTTTTTAAATCACTGGATTTTCAGAAATTGAAATTGGTTAATCCTTTTTTATCTTGACAGAGAGAGAGAGAGAGCAAGCAGGGGGAGGGCAGGCAGAGGGAGAGGGAGAAGCAGACTCCCTGCTGAGCAGGGAGCCCGAAGTGGGGCTTGATCCCAGGACCCTAAGATCATGACCTGAGCCTAAGGCAGCCGCTTAGGCTGAGCTACCAGGCGCCCCTGAAACTGATTAATTCTAATTGACTAATTGATATAATTGGCCAAGTCTTAGCTGAAAGTCATGAATTCGGAGACTGCTGATGCTATGGTAGACAAAACTTGTTTATAAAAAGACATCCAGCCCAGAGGTATGGGGGTCTTCTGCCCCATAGGTCTCTCATGTGTTTCACTTGGAGCTCAGGCCACTGTCCTGAGCTATTGACCTTGGAACATCAGTTGGTCTGATATGCTTGTTTTGTTCCCCTTAGTTGGATGAATTATTTATAATCTCTAAAACTCAGTGTACTCTTACATAAGTTGTGTTTAAATATAACCATTATGATGTCCTCTAGACACTCTGTTAATTTTTTAAATGATTTTGAAAGGCTTAAAAGGATTTCACTACAAAATTTATAAGGATGATAATTTAGTAGATTGTCAAGGGTGGTTTAAATGCTTAGGGAGCTTTTGTTTTTTACATTTGTCATCTTCCCTTGTTGTATTTGAAATGTTTAAGAGAGTCAATTATGTTAAAATTGTACTTTGAAATAGCCAAGAGAATGTGATTAAATATGTAAATATTTAAATATTTGAGTTAACTCAAAAAAGACAAGTGAAAATGATTATTCTTATTTTGATTAAAATCATAAAATTTGTAAATAAAGTAAGAGTGCAAGTTAAGCTTAAATGTTTATGGGAAATGAGACTTTTACCTTTGAAACTGTAATAATATAATATTGATTTAAATAAATAATTATAAGGATTTCTTTTTGTGCACAAAATCCCAACTAGGACAGTAAAAGCCCAACTCAGATTTAACCAATGGCAAAAGTGGAAGTGTGGTCTGTGAGTCAATCACTAGGATTCTTTAAGAAAGACCTGCATCCCTAGCCAAGGTCAGTGGGTCTCCACACACACCCTGCCTCCCCATTTACACACAGCTCACAAACTGATATAAGGATAATGCCAGAGGACTGCTCTTTGTAGAAAAACAATCTGCGTGGAGAGGGGATCCAGAGGCCAAGCAAGGCTTAAGATAACTCCAAAAGTGTTTACATCAAACATTAAGGTGGACAAGAAACAATGAGACCACTGAAGGAATTCATCTCCAGAATAAAAACCTCCTAACTCTGACTTAATGGAGTTTCCAGGTTGTCCACCTTCACCATACCTACCACCCTCAACCTGCTGGGTAATTCCCTTGCCCACTGGCACAGAGGCCGCATTTAGCCCTCCTGGTGATGGGGAGGCCTTTGGGAAGCTGCAGCTTCCTTTACTAATCATCCTGATCATTTATGCATAACGATGAACTGACCCAAGAATTACTAGACACTGGACAAAACCCAGCAGCATTAAAAAGATCAAGGTGGGGATGCCTGGGTGTCTCAGTTGGTTAAGTGTCTCCCTTTGGCTCAGGTCATGATCCCAGGGTCCTGGGATCAAGTCCTGCATCAGGCTCTTTGCTCAGCGGGGAGCCTATTCTCCCTCTGCCTGCCACTCCCCTGTTTGTGTGTTCTCTCTCTCTCTCTCTCTCTCTGACAAATAAATAAAATCTTAAAAAATAAAAACATAAAATTTTTAAAAAGAATTAAAAAAACACCAGGGTGATAAAAATTATGTTAAGTGAAGTAAGCCAAACACAAACAAATATTGTACAATTTCAGTTATATGAGGCTCCTAGAGTAGTCAGTACCCAGCCTGATGCATTGCAGGATTGAAAGAAGTTCATACGAGTTTCAGAATTCCTACACAAAAGGGAGAAAGAAGTGTGGAGCAGGTGTATCCATAGAAGTTCTGAGAAAGCCTGATCATCCCTAACAGGGCTGATGGAAGGTGTTTCCCAACATTAGTCAGTAAAGTCTGAAGGAGGTGACTACTACTTCAAATGTTAAAATAGCAATACAAGACTTCAAGGAACATGAAAAATCAAGGAAACATCACACCACCGAAGGATCACAATAATCTTCCTTTTCCTACTCCAAAGACATGGAGATCTTCAATTTACCTGATAAAAATCTCAAAATAGCTGTTCTAAGGAAGCTGAATGAGCTACAAGAAAACATAGACAATTCAAAGAAATCAGAAAACAATACACAAAATGAGAAGTTTAACAAATATTTAGAAATCATAAAAAAGAACCAAATGGAAATTGTGAAGCTGAAGAAAACAATGTAATGAAACATGTAATGGAGAACATCAAAAACAAAGTGGATCAAACAGAAGAAAGAATCTGTGGATTAGAAGATAGGACTTTCAAAATTATCTAGTCAGAGGAGAACAAAGAACAAAGAATGAAAAAAGGAAAAGAAAGCGTATGTGATCTGCATGATACCATCAGAAGAAATAATCTGTGAATTACTGGAGTCTCAGAAGGAGAAAAGAGGGAGAAGGGGTCAGAAAACTTTTTTAAATAAATAATGGTGGAGAATTTCTCAAATCTGGTAAGAGATTGGATATCCAAGTTCATGAAACTTATTGGTCCCCAAACAAACTCAATGTAAAGAGATCTTTTCCAAGATAAATTATATAAAACTGTCAAAAATCAAAGACAAAGAGAATCTTAAAAGCAGCAAGAAAAAAGAAGCTTGTAACTTACAAGGGAACTCCCATAAGGCTATTAGCAGATTTCTCAGCAGAGACCTTACAGGCTAGGAAAAAGTGAGCGATATATTCAAAGTGATGAAAGAAAAAAAAAACTGCTGAGAATATTCGGCAAAGTTGTTCTTCATAAATGAGGAGAGATATTTCCCAGACAAACCAAAGTTGAGGGAGTTCATCATGAGCAGATCTGCCTTTTAAGAAATGCTGAAAGGAGTTCTTCAAGTTGAAATGAAAGGATGCTGATTAGTAACATGAAAACATATGGAAAGTATACATTATACTGGTAAAGGTAAGTATATAGCCAAATTATAAACACTAATATTGTGATATGGTGGTGTGTTAAACACTGCACTCTGGTATAAAAGTCAAAGACAAATGTATTAAAAAGAACTATAGGTACAATAATTTGTTAAGGAATACACAATATTAAAAAAAGCTAAACTATGACATCAAAAACATAAAAGATGGGGGACTAAAAAGGTAGAGTGATCAGGGTTAAGTGTTACCAGTGTAAAATAGGCTGTTATATCTATAAGATGTTTTATGTACCATTTGCTGATAACCACAAAGCAAAAACCTACATTAGATTCACAAAAAGTAAAGACAAGGGCATCAAAGCATACCACTATGGAAAACCTTCAATTCACAAAGGAAGATGGCATGAGAGGATGAAAGGAACAAGGGAACTATAAGACAGCCAGCAAATAATTAAAAAGATGGCATTAGTAAGTCTTTACCTATCAATAATTATTATAAATGTAAATGGCTTAAATTCTCCCATCAAAATGTATACAGGGGGCTGGATGGATTTAAAAAAAGGGCCCAACTATATGCTGTCTATGAGAGATTCACTTCAGCTTTAAGGACACACATAGGCTTAAGTTGAAAGATGGAATCATGATATTCCATGCAAATGGAAACTGAAAGAGAGCAGGGGCAGCTATACATTTATCAGACAAAATAGACTTTAACTCAGAAGCTGTAACAAGAGACAAAGAAGTTCACTGTATAATGATAAATGCATCAAAGAGAATATTAAAATTGTAAATATATATGCACCCAACATTAGAGTACAAATATCCCCCTCTTTCTGAAAACTGCATTATGCCACTTCGCATTTACAAAAGACCTACATTAGTTCCTGTTTTGCTAACTGAAAGACAGCCAAAGAGGATTTTCACTCTTACAAAAAAAGGCAAAAAGCAAAAATAGTGTTCAGTGTTTGTTTTGGAGTGAGCCACAATGAGGAAAAGACCACCCTGAGCAGTGAGAGTGAGGCCACCAACCTACCTCCCTGGGAACTGCACTTAGCATCAAGCCTCCATAGCTTTGAACTGTGTCTGTGCGCATTTATACTTTATCCAGGTTTGTTTTGTGCATTCATTAGCAAGATGTGTCCTAAGGTAGCAGAAAAACCTAAGAGAACTCATTTTTGGAGTCTGAGTATGCCCTAAATTTTTCCATATAAGTTAATGGCAATTGCCTTTTTGCTTTATGCCATTTCAGCTTATGAAAGTTTTCATAGAAATGCTCTACTTTCAAATAGTGGGAGAAACTTGTACCTAAATAAATTAAGCAAATATTAAGATCTGAAGAGAGAAATAGACTAAAACACAATAATAGTAGGGGACTTCAATACCCCACTTTCAACAATAGATAGGTTATTCAGACAGAAGAATAATAAGGAAATGTTGGACTTGAACCACACTTTAGATCAAATGGACCTATCACACATTTACAGACTACTTCATCCAATAGCAGCAGAATACACATTCTTCTCAAGCATATATGAAACATTCTTCAGAATAGATAATATGAGGGGTCACAAAAATGTCTTAACAAGTAGAAAGAGATTGAAATCATGCCAGGTATCTTTTCTTATCAAAATGGCATGCAACTGAAATTAATAGCAGGAAGAAAACTGGAAAATTCACAAACAGATGGAAATGAAGCAAACGCTCCTAAACAATCAATGGGTCAAAGAAGAAGTGAAAAAATATCTTGAGAAAAACAAAAATGGAAACACAACATACCAACACTTATGGGATGTAGTGAAAGCAGTTTTAAGAGGGAAGTTCATAGGAATAAACACATTTTTTAAAAAAAGAATAATCTTTAAATAAACAACATAACTTTACACCTCAAGAAACTAGAAAAAGAAGAACGAATTAAACCCAAAGTTAGCAGAAGGAAGGAAATAACAGAGATCACAGAGGGAAAAAATGAAATAGAGACTAAAAAGACAATAGAAAAGATCAATGAAACTAAGAGTTGATTCTGTGAAAAAAGAAACTGGCAAATCTTCAGCTAGACTCAGAAAAAACAGGGAAAACTCAAATAAAATCACAAATGAAACTAGAAACATTACAAGTGATATCACAGTAATACAAAGAATCATAAGAGACTACTCTGAAAAATTATAAACTAACAAATTGGATAACCTAGAATAAATGGATAAATCCCCAGAAACATACAATTTACCAAGACTAAATCATGCAGAAATGAAAAATCTTAACAGACCAATAACAAGTAAGGAAATTGAATCAGAAATTAAAACAAAACAAAACAAAACCAACACCACCTCTCAACAAAGGAAAACTCAAGACCAGATGGTTTCACTGTGAATTTTACCAAACATTTAAAGAAGAATTAACACAATCCTTCTCAAACACTTCAAAAAAACTGAAGAGGAGGGAAAACTCCAAATTCATTTTACAAGGTCAGTATTATCCTGATACTGAATCCAGGTAAAGACATAAGAAAAGATAACTAGAGGCCAATATCCTTGATGAATATAGGTGTAAAAATTTTTAAGATTTTATTTATTCATTTGAGACACAGAGATACAGAGAGAGAGAGAAAGAGAGAGCATGAGCAGGGAGAGAGGCAGAGGGAGAGGGAGAAGCAGGCTCCCCGCTGAGCCAGGAGCCCGATGTGGGGCTCAATCCCAGGACCCTGGGATCCTGATCTGAGCCAAAGGCAGATGCTTAACCATCTGAGCCATCCAGGCACCCACGTGTAAAAATTCTTAACAAAATACTAGCAAACTGAACTCAGCAGCACATTAAAAGGAACATATTCCATGATCAAGTTGGATTTATCCCTGGGATGCAAAGATGCTTCAACATATGTAAATCAATAAATATGATATATCACATTAATAGAATAAAAGATCAAAATCATATGATCATCTCAATAGATGCAGAAAATACATTTGAAAAAATTCAACATTCATTCATGATTAAAAACACAACAAACTGGATATGGGGGAGCATATTTCAACATAATAAATGCCATATGACAAGCACACAGCATTATACTTGATGTTGAAAGGTTGGAAGATTTTTCTCCAAGAGCAGGAAAAAGACAAGGGTGCCCACTCTCACCACCCCTATTTAACATAGTACTGGAAGTCTTAGACAGAGTAGTCAGGCAAGAAAAAGAAATAAAAGTCATCCAAATTTGAAAGGAAGAAGTAAATTGTCTCCATTTGCAGATGACATGATTTTAAGATATAGACTATCCTACAGACTCCACCAAAAACCCCACAAAACAGTTAGAACTAATCAACAAATTCAGTAAAGTTGCAGAATACAAAATCAACATACAGAAATCAGTAGCATCTCTGTACACTTACAGTGAAATATCTGAAAAAGAAATAAACAGTTCTACTTACAATAACATCAAAAACAATAAAATACTTAGGAATAAACTAAGTAGGTAAAATCTGTATGTTGAAAACTACAAGATTTTGATGAAAGAAATTGAAGAGGATTTAAACAGAAAGATATCCCATGTTCATGGATTGGAAGAACTAGTAATACTGTTAAAATGTTCATACTACCCAAAGCCCCCTATAGATTCAATGTAATTCCTATAAATATTCCAATGGCATTTTTTACAGATATAAAAAAAGACAATCCTGAAATTCTTTTGGAATGACAAAACCCTGAATAGCCAAAGTAATCCTGAGAAAGATGAACAAAGCTGGAGGCATCACACTCCTTGATTTCAAACTGTATTCCAAAACTATACTACTCAATACGGTAGATAAATGGCATAAAAACAGATATATAGGCCAGTGGAGCAGAATTGAGAGCCCCCCCTTAAGATAAACCCTCATGAATACAGTCAACCAATATTTGACAAGTACACTAAGTATACTCAATGGGGGAAAAGGACAGTCTCTTCAATAATGGTGCTGGGGAAATTGGATATGTACATGCAAAAGAAGGAAACTTGACTACTATCTTATATCACTCACAAAAATTAACTGAAAAGGGATTACAGACTTAAATGTAAGACCTGAAACCATAAAACTCCTAGAGGAAAATATAGGTAAAATGTTCTTTGACATTGGTCTTTGCAATGATTTTTGGGCTATGACACTTAAAGCACAAGCAACAAAAGCAAAAATAAACAAGTGGGACTACACCAAAATAAAAAGCATCTACACAGCAAATGAAACAATTAACAAAATGAAAAGGCAACCTATGGAATGGCAGAAAATACTTGCAAACTACATATCTGATAAAGGGTAATGTCCAAAATATATAAGGAACTCTTACAACTCAATAGCACAAAAACAAATAATACATTCCAATTTTAGTATGTGTGCTGCTGAAGCGAGCACAAAAAACAAGTAATTCAATTAAAAAAATAGGCAGAGGACCTGAATAGACATTCTTCCAAAGAAGATATTCAAATGGTCCACAGGTACATGAAAAGGTGCTTAACATCACTAATTATTAGGGAGATACAAATCAAAACCACAATGAGATATCACTTACAGCAGTTAGAATGACTACTATCAAAAAGACAAGAGATAGTAAATGCTGGTGAGGCTGTGAAGAAAAGGGAACCCTTATGAACTGTTGGTAAGGTCACAAATTGATTTAGCCACTATGGGAAATAGTATGGAGGTTCCTCCTTGTCCTTTGCTGGTTTTGGTACTATCTTTTTCATCATAAGTTCTTTTTCCTTTCAAGATTTTATTTAAATTCAAATTAGCTCACATATAGTGTAGTATTTGTTTCAAGGGTAGAATTTAGTGATTCATCAGTTGCATATAACACCCAGTGCTCCTTACATCAAGTACCTTCCTTAATCCCCATCACCCGATTACCCCACCCCCACCCACCTCGCCTCCAGCAGCCCTCAATTTGTTCCTTATATTTAAGAGTCTCTTACCGTTTGCCTCCCTCTCTGTCTTTATCTTCTTTTATTTTTCCTTCCCTTCCTCTATGTTCATTCCTTTCTTAAATTCTTAAATTCCACAGGGTGAAATCATATGGTATTTGTTATCTATCATAAGTTTTTAATTTTGGACAAGTCAAAGATGTCTTTTTCTTTATGAATTTTAACATTAATGTTATGTAAAGAAATAACTTTCTTCAACATAGTAGAGAGATTCACTACATTTTCTCCTACTATTTCCTTAAGGGGTGGGAGAATGGGTGAAGGTGAGCAAAAGGAACAAACTTCCAGCTAAAAGATAAAAATTCTGAGTATGTAAATCTACAGCATGGTGACTATGTTTAATAACATTGTATTGTATATTTGAAAGTTGCTAAGAGAGTAGATCTTGAAAGTTCTCACCATAAGAAAAATCTGTAGCTATATGAGGCTAAATAAGTTTAAGTAAACTTATTATAGTAATGATTTCATAATATACACATATATCAAATCATTATGTTGTATGCCTTAAACTTATACAATGTTATATGTCAGTTACATCTCAATAAAAACAGAAAAAACTCATTTTCATTCATTTAATCCGTATTTTCCTTTATATTCTTTAACATGTTCATGGTAGTTAAAATCCCTTTGCATTAACTCAAGTAGCTAGAACACTTGTGACTTTTCCTTATTATCTTTTTTCTCTTGATTTATCAGTCATGTTTTCTGCATTCTCTTTATGTCTCATATTTTTTAATACATGCTGGATATTGTATAAAAATGAACCATAGTGACTGAGGAAGTTGATATTTATTTTTCTCAGGAGGTGGTTCATCATTTCCTCCATGAGGCAGAGCTGAAAGCCTGATTACTTCAATCCAATCAGGGATTGAGCAGCTTTGGGCTATGTAGGTTTGGCTCTCCTAGGCTTTTGACCTCCAACACCATGGTTCTTTTATATATACAATAACCAGCACACACAATAATAGTTGCTCTCCCATACTGTATAATATTGATATTAATAATGTCCAACAGCAAAGTTATCTGATAATGGATTTCCCATATTTGTTTTGTATTCTTTCTGAACATAATATTTGCCTTTAACTTTGAGGCTACTTTTTTTTTTAAATTTTATTTATTTATTTGAGAGAGAGAGTGTGAGCAGGGGGAAGAGCAGAGGGAGAGGGACAAACAGACTCCGTGCTGAGAGCCTGATACAGGGCTCAATCCTATGACCCTGAGATCATGACCTGAGCCATAATCAAGAGTTGGACGCTCAGTTGGTGACTGAGACACCCAGGTGCCCCAAGGCTATTTTTACGTCTCTTGGAAATACAGTGACCTATACCTGGTTTTAAAGACTGCAGTGATGATCATTAGTATGACTTTTTTTTAGAGACACAATTCATCAAGTTTGTGCTGAACAGCTTTATTGGTTTTGTAAAAATTCCATTGTTTTACCAGAAAGTAGCTCACTATGCTTGCCTTGAAAATTAGATAAAAACATTGATGGATCATGTCATTATTTGTCAAATTTTTATAAATGCCGATTATTGGAGGAATAGACTGCCAGTCCAAAAAAATACCAATTTTCAGAAATTCATCTTTGTACTTCCTATTGATTGATTGATTGATTGATGGCACTTATTTGAATTCTCTACATCAGCATACACTGATGCACATTTTTAATTTATACTGGAGTCCTATTCACAATTTAACCTTACATTTTTTTAAGTTTTTATTTAAATTCTTGTTAGTTAACATACAGTATAATATTGGTTTCAGGTATATAATTTAGTAATTCAACACTTCCATACAACACCTGGTGCTCATCACAACAAGTGCCCTCTTTAATCCCCACCACCCATTTAACCCAACCCCCACCCCACCACCCGTCTGATAACCATCAGTTTATTCTCTACAGTTAAGTAAGAGTCTGTTTCTTGGTTTGACTCTCTCTTCCCCATGCTCATTTGTTCTGTTTCTTAAATTCCACATATAAACAAGATCATACGGTATTTGTATTTCTCTGACTGACTTATTTCACTTAGCATAATACTCATTAGCTCCACTCACGTTGCAAATAGAAAAATTTCATTCTTTTTTATGGCTGAGTAATATTCCATTGTATATCTCTACCATATCTTCTTCATCCATTCTTACATCTTTCAAAGTATATATTTTTTTCTTTTTGAACACTGCTTTTAAGCTTTCATGAACAGCTCTGAGCCACTGATCTACTCTGAGAATTAGGGTTGTATTACAACACAATGCTGGTAAGAAAAACATGTAAAAATGGTCAATGTAGAAAATAGCATAGTTGTGATGAATTGTTAATGAGACAAATTACCAATGAAGAAATACTAATAGAATTAACAAGGGATGCTTGTTGTCGGATACCAAACAGTCATCAAAGTGATCCCATGGTACCCACAACCTTGTAGGAAAGGCAAATTACCAAAAGCCTTGCAACATGATCATTGGGGACCCACTGTCTTTAGGAATAAGTTTAGAGCCTTGCTAATAGAGAGAACACATTTTCTTCCAATATGGTTTTAGATTAAAGCTTGCAAATTCATGCCCTGAGGGCTGTATTGCATCACAAACATCTTTGTTTGGTCTGTACAGTATTTTTAAAAATTTTGAAATTTCATATAAAAATCTGGTACCTTTTGAACAAACAAAAATCACTCCCTCATGTCAACCCCTGGAGCTGGGTAGAAGTTGTTCTTAGTTAAAACCTGCATGCTCCAAATTGCCAGTTAGCATCACTTCTTATTTTGAAACACGGGGTGCCTGGGTGGCTCAGTCAGTTAGGCATCTGCCTTTGGCCCAGTCATGATCCTGAGGTCCTGAGACCGAGTCCCACATTGGGTTCCCTGCTCAGCCGGGAGTCTGCTTCTCCTTCCCCCTCTGCCCCTTCCCCCTGTTTGTGCTCTCTCTCTCAAATAAATAAATAAAATCTTTAAAAAAAAAAAAAGAAAGAAAGAAAGAAAGAAAAAAAAACACTTGGCTTGCTTTATGCCCTAACATTACTTACTTGGCTTCTGTAAGCACTTGTGGTTTTAACTTGCGTTTTCCTCATTATTAGCAGAATTGAGCCTTTCCTGTTTTCTCTTTTGTGAATGGCCCATTTGTCTCTTATAATTTTTCTATTCTGTTAGTTTTTTCTTATTGATATACATATAGTCTGAATTAGTCCCTTGAGGTTTATATGTGTTGTGAAGGCTTTCTCCTAGTTTACACTGATTTTCCTTTTTTTTTTTTTAAGTTTTTGTTTTCCCTCCACTGTTTTTGTGCTCCTCTTTGTAATTATATTTCCTGTTCCTCCAAAATAAGGCCCCAGGAACCCCCAGGTTCAAATATGTCCCTGAGCTTGGTCCACTGCTGTCTTGTATTCATGCTTGGGTATTCGTTCACCAACCTTAAACCCCAGGATAGAAGATGTGACACAGCAGGACTCCCTCTTCCATGGCACGAGTCCTTTGCTGACTTGAGAGGTGGCAGTGGCAGCCAACATTGAAAAAGGACTGGAACTTTTCCTTGGAACTGGGCTGTGATGAGAAGTGCTTCAGGAATCTCATCATCTTTTCCTTGACCCCTCCCGCTAGTTTCTGAGGATAGAGTAGAAAATAATCTTCTTGGAAGGGACTGATAACAATTCCAAAAGACAAAACACATACTTCCAATGCACTGTGTTTCAGATAGCCTAGATTTAATTCAGCTGCCAAATGAGCTGATTGATGTATTCGCCTCAATAACCAGGTAAGCCCACCTCCTTGAGGAAGCCCACCCTGTTATTGGCAGCAGGAGGGGCCCATGAGAAATGGAAAGGACATAAGAACTCAGAGATCATCTGGAAATTCTTCCCTGGAAAGGCAATTTCATGAATGAGGTCTTCTGAGCATATAACACCATCCTTCCCCAGGTGCTTCTCAATCACTGTGTTGTCAGTCAAAGGGATGGCTTTATTCTTCTTCCTTTTTTTTTGTAAGTACCTCCATGCTCATCGTGGAGCCCAACAGGGGGCTTGAACTCAGGGCCCTGAGATCAAGACCAGAGCTGAGATCAAGACTCAGAAGCTTAACCCACTGATCCACCCACGTGCCCCAGGATGGTTTTATTCTTGACTTTGGCTTGTCTACGTTTCCAGATGTGCTCCCGGACAGACTTCAAATTTGGAAATCCCCAGGTCACATAAGGTTCATTTTTATATACGCAGCATTTTTATGGTCTGGGGGGATCACTCTGACAAAGACACCACTGAAAATCTTCAGGCGAAGCCTTGCAGGGGTCCTCTGTACCCATTAATCCTTTGGATGTGAACAACAAAGGCCAAGGAATGTTTATCTGGCACTTCTAAGCCATGATGTTTCACTTCTAAGATGTCTGAGGCACACCCTGTCACGTTGTTGTCGCCAGGAATCGTAGGAATCATTCCAGTCGCTTAAACTTGAGCTCTTTTATGTTCTTCTGCTCCTTCTTGTCTGAAAGCACCTGCTTTGCTTGAGTGGCTGTAAGGGCCCGATAAGCCTTCCTCTTTTTCAGGAGATTTTCTGGAGCCAAAGGGATCTTTTTTCTTTGCTCTTGCTCCGCCATGTTTCCAAAGCTCTAAGCATGCATTTCGATGAGTAGAGATTTTATATTTTCACGTAGTTCAATCTATTAAACCTCTCCCATACAGTTTGTGCTTAGTTTTTGAAATACCAAGAACCATTTTGGCAATATTTCAACAGCTTTACCTATATGACACAATGTATTTTATATACATATATACAAATATGTTAAAATAATAAATATGACTAAATTATACAGCTGTAACTAGTTTAAATATTGTAATTAAAATTGTACAATTAAAATAAGCATGCCAGCCAATGGTTTAAAAAAAAGTTTCACTTTGGTATTTATTTAGCTTTTGAGCTACTGAAATCAATGGCCAGAGTGAAGCAATGATCTGATGCTTGTGGGTGGCAACCTTGGAGAATCTCAGCCTCTTCCTCCATCCCACCCTATTTTTGTCTTTCATAGCAGATATTTATCTCAATTTGAGATTATATTATTTTCTTTATAATCATAATCTTAAAAAGCTTAAAATAGTACTAAATTTCACATGGAATAAAACATATTCTCAGCATCTTACCATTCTTAGTGGTTTCTACTTTAGCCTTAAATATAATTATGTAAACGCTTATCTAGACTGTTGTTTTAACTTAGTGCTGTCTAAAAATAATGCAAAAGGGAAAATATAGAGCCCAAATTAACCATAACTACCTCTGCTTTCTGAGGAAGGCAGAGCAATACATATCAGCGAAGAAAGAAATCTCTCTATGGCTCTTTTCTCCTAACATACACTGGTGGAAGAGAGAGAAGGGTTCGAGAAATTCCAGTTTGGCAGAGCCTTTGGATATTCAAATAGAGTCCCAGCGCTTAGTTCTTCAGAGAAAGGGCCAGAGATTTGGGGGTGGAGGACAGAGAAGAAGAAAGAGGGGAAGAGAGGGCTAAGTAGTTCGGCAGAAGGCTGGAGCCTGAGCTGGTAAATATGTTCAAGGAACTTTTTAAGGAAAAAGATTGGAGATTCGAGATGCCTCCACTCTCCCTGGTAATTCAGATCTTTGTTATAATCTGCTTTATATACACATGCTTTGTGTGAACAATGCTTTTGAGGAAAGGAAATCTGTTTTATGTGATGCAAGGTGTAGCGGGGACAGCATGTGTGGGATAGTGAGACGACCCTCCTATTGAACCAGCTCAGCTGTGGAAGATGATATGCACAGATAGGAGTTGGGTGGTTTTGTGCTCCTCAAAGACATTGAGAAGAATGCGTGCCTTCACTCACCCTCAGCAAGGGGCTCAGGCAACGTTATTAGGATCTCCTGTCATCTGAGTGATACAAACTAAGGAAAAGAACAGGCAGCATATAATGGCCACTTGTTCTTTGCAATTCTGAAGTCCAGGCAATATTATTAGGATCTCCTGTCATCTGAGTGATACAAACTAAGGAAAAGAACAGGAAGCATATAGCAATCACTTGTCCTTTGCAATTCTGAAGTCCAGCCAGGCACATATCTACAGGGGGCAACAAATATTTCCCTGGTCATTATTTGTTTGAAGCTCTTGAATTTATCCTCTGTGATCTTGGCTCTACACTTTTGTTTTTTCTTTTCATTAGAAGATGTTCTCTCAACCTGCTTCTTGCCCATAAAACAGTGGGGGCCTAGAGAGCTCTATTCATTTTGAACTGTCTCTATGCCTTTTAGTTAAAGCTTATGGTACTTTAGTAAGTATTTATCTTAAAAATGTTCCGGGTTCCCTGTGAATGTTACTGGGTATCACACCATAGCAAAAACAAACAAACAACAACAAAAAACTATATCCATATTTTTTTTTTCTAAAATGGGCTTCTCTTTGGCCCACAGGCAAGGCTGTTGTGGGAAAATAGGCCCTTAATATTCTTAGAAAGTGTCTAGATGGGAGAGTCTACTAGATGCCGCCTTTAGTCTTATAGAGGTTTTAACCAGGGATTTTTAGCCAAACCCTTGATTTAATCTTTACTCTGAGGCCCATTTCTTACTTTGATAATGTTTTGCTGGCCTGAATGGCTGTCCTCGGTTTTCTATATTTCTTCTTTATCCTGCCTAAAAACTAAACAGTTCCTTGTTCAGTTAATCTCTCTCTTCCTGTATTTTATCAATGTGGCTGAGAGAAGCCAATTGTATTTTCAGTATTTTGCCTGGAAATCTCCTTATCCACATCAGCAAATTCAGAGCCATTGACTGGAGGCCTAAGAGGTGAGAAAGAGTGATGAAACCAAACAGTTCTGGAGCTGGGGCAGTTGTACATCAACCGGACAGGTGATACCCTCATTTGCTCAAATCGGTGAGTTCATTAGCTGCATCTCCTAGCTTCCATGATCCCACAGGTGATAGTGTGGCCAAAAAATTCTACCACTCTGTAACATAGCTTACTCTTTTTTTTGAGCTTCCAAGGGCAATTTTCTCACTGTTATTCCAGGTTGATCAGACAGCTTCCTCAACGAACTTTCTCTTGCCGCCCAGTATCAGAAACAATGACAGGGGTTTTAGATTTTTGTTATAGCAGCAACCCACTTCCAGATACCAATTCTGTTTCGGATATCTGTTGTTATTGCTGTGTAATAAACCAGCCTAGCATTTAGTAGCTTAAGTCAATGTCCATTTTATTGCTCACAATTTTGTGAGTCAGGAATCTGGGCAAGGGTTAGTGGGGAACAGTTCATCTCAGCTTTGGTTTGGTCAGGTGGGGCAGATAAGTTTGGAAAATCCATGCTGTCTGCCAGTTGGTGCTGGCTGTCAGTTTGGGCACCTTGTCTCTCCTCTGTTTGACCTCTTATCATTCAGGCCCATCTCATTCCAGGTGGCCTCTCCAACAGGGTAGCCTGGACTTGTCTACATAGCAGCTGGCACCCGAGGGCAGAAACGGCAACTGCAAGATGTCATAAGACAAAGAAATCACAGTTACCATTTGCAATGAATTTTATTGGTCAGAGAAAGTCACAGGGCCAGTCCAGATTCAAGGAAAGAGGAAAGAGACTTTATTTCTTTGTTGGCAAAGTCGCAATGCAGAAAGGCATACAGGATGGGATGGATTGGTGTGACCATCTTTGGAAACAACCTACCTCACAGATAGAAGCAAAACAATCATGAATCCACATACTCTCTGAGGCCACTGTATTTCATAATCCAACAATAAACCTGAAGTTCAATTACCCTTAGCAATCTGGCTTATTAAGCCAAGTGAGGTCAGAAGGGAGGTAAGACGTTAAGTAGCCGACACGGACTGCTTTTACAATATTCCTATATGTACTTGTTCGAACATTTCGAGAGACAAACCACCTGAGAAGGTGATCTGTTCCCTTGTTGAATGGCTCTAAATTCTAGAGAAGTTTTCCATTTGCAAAGATGAAGCTGCCTTTCTGGACTCCTCCCATGGTCAGTTATCTGCCCCCTGGAGCCACTCACAGGAAACCTACCCCCTTCCAAGTATGGCTGACCATATTCAGATTTAGATATTTTAAGATTTTAGATTTAGACATTTTAAGATAGTCTTCTTGACTCAACTTCAAAGACTCCACCAATGTGCTTACTTGTCTATCCCAAATCATGATTTCCAGAAACATGTGTTTATGTGTATAACATATAACTCATAGAGTGAATTTTGCTCAGTATGATATGTTTAAGAAGAGCATGTAAGAGATTATAGAAAATTTTAAAATATCTGACAATGCAAGTAAACAAGCCGTTTACTGAAAGTGGATTAAACCTTTGCCTGGCTTAGTTATTCAGTTTGATCTTAGGGATATCCAGTGCTTGAAATTTGTCTTGTCACAACTTTTTCATAACTGATTTGCTGTTTACCAAAATAATCATCTAAATGTGGCATCTTCTATAACTGGTATTCAGTAGAGGGTGCAAGTGGCTGAGTAGTAATACACAAATTCTAAGAAAAGCTGAAGGCAAAGTTTGTTGTTATAACTGATAAAAAAAACAGCCCAGATACAACAAAGTTGGTTTGATGCCTTGTGTGCCAAAATGAAAAATACAGAGCATGTATGACTGGCTGGAGAATCATTTCTCTCTGTGGATGGTGCTTAAGTAAGAAGGTGCCTCAAACCCAAAATTAGAATGAAACTTTTACTAGTTAGGGCAGGTGGCTATAAAAAGATAAGAATAATGAAAAACTACAACCAACAAGTAGAACAAGAACTTAATCACAGCCTTGTTGACCCACAACAAGGGGTCATGTCTGATATGCCTTAGTCATGTCTTATCTTATTAAGACAACAACCCCAAATTTTCCTGACAACAGTTTTTCTTTTTTTTTGGTACCAATATTTTGGGTTTGTTTTTTTGTTTTTTTTTTTTTTGCCTCTGAGTACCAGCCCCCTAATAAAATCAGAAAGCTTTCAAATGTGTGCTTCAAATCTGTTTATTTTATAAATAGAAATATATTTGGGGATATATGAAAGGAACAAAGTATTTATTTCACCACACAGTAAAGGACTTTAAAAATAGTCATTGTTGTATAATGGTTTTTAAAGCATTAAAGTGGGACAGTTGCTTTGAATTTATGAAGACTAACACATATATAATTAATGGCTTTCCTCTTCTATTTGTATTGTGCTTGCTTAGATTTGTTTAGGCTTAGTGAAAAGGCTATATAGAGGGGAAAAAACAGTGTGCATAAGTAATAATAAAGATACAATGGGGACTATTAGAGAATCAAAAATAGTCCTCTGTATACAATGAGCTTGAAGATAGTTCCAGATATTTCTCTACATTCACCTTTCATCATTAGTGCATAAGTGATGTGAGACGATATTTTTCTTTTTTTTAAAGATTTTATTTATTTATTTGACAGAGGGACAGACAGCGAGAGAAGGAACACAAGCAGGGGGAGCGGGAGAGGGAGAAGCAGGCTTCCCTTGGAGCAGGGAGCCCGATGCTGGGCTCGATCCCAGGACCCTGGGACCATGACCTGAGCCGAAGGCAGCCGCTTAACGACTGAGCCACCCAGGCGCCCCAAGAAGATCTTTAAAATTGGATAAACCAAATGTGTCCTGGTTGAACATAAAAAGTGAGAAAACATAATTTTCCTAAATACATAACAGAGGATAGAAGATGGTCAGAATTACAGAAATCTTTCTAAAAATTGATTCTGAAGACAGTGGTGATGGTTGTATAACAACGTGAATATACTAAATGCCTCTGAATTATATACTTTAAAATAGTTAAAATGGTAAGTTTTGTTTTATGTATTTTACCATAATTTTAAAAATGCCCCTTCAAAATAAAACCCATAATACACCTAAATATGCCTAAAAACCTCCTTGGGTAGGACCCTAAGATCTAGCAGATTTTAGGCAGAAAGGAAAAAGGATAATCCCACAGTGAATTGGCTGGGATTGCCCATCCTTTTCTTTGTTGACAACCTGCAAAATGTTTGCTAACTTCTGGGCAAGTGTGAGTTCAGTTGGCACAAGCAACAAAGAAGTGATGTGCACTTGGGCCCAGGTGGACTTGTTCTCAGGGTATCTTTGGAAATTTAATTGGTCTAAGTTCACTGTTGAACCAGTTGCAGACAGGAGCAGGCAAATTCCAGGGCTACTGATACTCAGAGTGTCCAGAGAGTCAGCTGATTGTAAACGAAACTGGCACAAGTGGCCCTTTATATGAGTCCCTGCTGGTCACACAGAAAGACAATCCCCCATTCATTTGTTCCTTTGGATGTTTGTGGTCTTGGGGACTTTTGGACTTTCGTTGCTGCAGATGACAGAAAATAGGAATGGGTGAATCTGATCATAGGATTTTCTTTAGGAAAAAGGTCAGGTTAAAAATAAAATAACAACAGCATCAAATGGGAAAGATAGACAACATCAGGCAGTGAGCAAATAATTCCAGCTTTTATCTTAAAATGTAGGTTGACCTAGCATAACTCCAGGCCTGGTGACAGACTCTATTATATGATCACAGACTGTGATAGGAATAACTGAGATCACCTGATATTCTGGCTTTCTCATAATTACCAGACACCTCAGTTGACGTTGTTGGAACCCAGGTTGGGTAGGAACACGATGGTTCTTTGGTAGAGAAGTTTCTACGTTCACCACAACGGGGAAGTGCAAATAGGAAGGGTTTATATCATTGGGGGTTGGGATGCTAATCAGTTGTGCCACTAGGGGGCAACAGTCTAACTACAAGAAGCTATCACAAGACTGTCTGGGGTATTCTCTAAAGCACTGTGTCTCTGATGGACTCTGAAAAACAAACTGAGGGTTCTAGAGGGGAGGGGGTGGGGGGATGGGTTAGCCTGGTGATGGGTATTAAAGAGGGCACATTCTGCAAGGAGCACTGGGTGTTATACGCAAATAATGAATCATGGAACACTGCATCAAAAACTAAAACAAAACAAATGTAGTTAAGTGTGTACCTGTATATACAAATCTATATACTTTTCTTGTAAATCATTAAACAATATCCAAACATGAGTATTTTCGTGCAAATAAAGTAAAAGACTGTTTCAGGATCGTTTCAAAAAAAAAAAAAAGCACTGTGTCTCAAACTTTAATGTACGTATAGATTAAGTGAGGAGCCCGTCAAAATACAGTCTTTGATTCCGTAGATTGTACATTCCTAACAAGCTTCTAGGTGATGCTCATGCTGTTGGTCTGAGGATCACACTTCATGTAGAAAGACTCTAAAAAACTTAGGGCCAACTAGGGGGAGACTAGCATGATTCCAGTTGGATCTAGTATTTCTACTAATAGATTGAAAGTTTAAAAATCTAACTTTTGATCTAAAGAATTGATTACAAACATGAAATTCTAACTTTAACAAAGTGCTCTGAAATCATTCATTCATACGTCTTAGGCTAGAGCTAGTGGATTTGAGCTGGAAGAAGGATGACTTCCAAGAGGGTGTTCAGAAATGTATAGAGGGTGTTATTGGTTGCTATGAAAACATAGAAACGCTACTGTGATTTAGTGCTTGTAGGCCCAAGACTCTCATCGTCTGGTAATATGTAAGAGAGTTCTGAACAAAGAATTATCCCATCCAAAATGCCAAGAGAGCCCCCATTAAGATATCTGACCAACACTAGTGGAGACAAATGCTGCACCCATTACCAAAAACCTCAGCCAATTAGTTCTTTGAACATATTTTAAAATGCAGAGCCTGGAACAGTACACCCTACCCATGTGCTTTAGCTCATCTTTTTAGAGTTTTGGCTGCCTTTAGGATTTTCCAGTGGGAAGTGAGGCCTTTCTGTCTAGTGTTTCACATGCAGTACCATAGTTTGATAAAGTCATGGCCATTCTCACAACAGAGAATGAACCCAACAGGAAAGACTTACAGAGTCTGGATTCATCAACATTCTGTGTGAAAAATCAGAAAAAGGAACTTCCAGCGTCCCCCTTGAGGTGATAACCCTCTGCTGCTGACGGTGCTCACCTTCCTCCAAACATGGGGCCATGACCATTGTGCCTAACTCCAAACACAAATGCTTCCAATGCTTCGGGGTCTATCAAATTCCCACCAAATTCTTCCGCAAAAGGGAGAGTCCCACAGTCCTAGATTTGTTGGCCATGAAAAGCTTTTCTAAGGTTCAAAACAGATTCTGACTTCTGATCCCAACAGATATAGTTGAACATTATCATGAGTGTATTAGAAATTCTTGTGGTAACTTAGTATGGCAAAAAAAAATACAGATATGAGAAATAAAATAGGGAAATAAAGACGTGACCTAGGGCAGTATTCAGAAAGAAAAGAAGGAAAACCCGAATCAACTTAACATGGTAGAAAGGAGGCCTTCACAACTGCTATTTCAGAGACTAATTAAAAAAAAGATGAAATAATAGATACTGCAATAAACATATTCAATACAGTATAAGAAAAAAAATTGTATAGCTTTTTGAGCTTCCATATAAAGTTCAAGAGATGGGCAACTTCTGAAAGGATTTGGAAGGGTCAATCTGATTCCGTCCGGGAAAAACTTTCTTCATCCTGGCTTGGTCCTGGGTATTGCTAGATAGACAGGAAATGTGTCTTGCACCCCAGGGGAGCAGTTTCTGTGCCAAGATGCCAAGTCCCCCATGACCACACTGCAATGACCTGAAGGAGATACTCTGTCACTGATCACTGCATTCTAAGAACTCTCAGATCAGTAAATGTTGACCCGATAAAAAATTAATTACGTAAATAAAATAATGTGCACATAACACCCCTAATAATCTGTACACATGAAAACGTTTCGTCTTTCAAGTGTTATTAAACAACAATAACAGCAACAACAACAATTCTTATGGGGCACCTGGGTGGCTCATTTGGTTAAGCGTCCAACTCTTGATCCCAGCTCAGGTCTTGATCTCAGAGTGGTAAGTTCAAGCCCTGCACTGGGCTCCACCCTGGTGCGGAGCCTACTTAAAAAAATAATTCCCTAACACAGGCTCCCTGGAATGCTGGAAAGCTGGCTGATTTTCAGGGCCCTGGGCACTGGCCCGGGATGAAAACTGGCTGCACTGAGGCCAACTTCACTTCAAGAACTAGGAGCTCTCCATGTTGGTGAATGCTCTCTTAAAACTAACAGGGGACGTTCTTCTGAAATGGTGCCATGAACCCCACTGCATGAGCCTTAACAAGAATTTGACAGTATTTCCTTTGCAGGACAAGATTTTACTGGCAGCTGTGAGCCCTGGAAGGAACTTCGGGTCAGGAGAAAGGCCTGCATAGAAGGTTGTGTCTGCTTTGCTCTGCTTCATGGTTCACTTCTGTTAAGTTCTGTACCTGGGTTACAGCAGGTGTGTGCGTGCGTGCGTGCGTGTGTGTGTGTGAATGTGTGCGCTCGCATGTCCTTCCTGTCAACCTGTAAGCTACCTGCGATGATACAGGCCACAGTTTGGAAGTGCACAGAACATGTCATTTCTTATTTTGTTTACGTAATTTCTTGCCTCCTTTCAATACTTCCCATTTCTTGCAGGGAAACAAAACAAACAAACCAACAGAACCCAACTAAAAGTCCCATCGAGTGTAAACCTTAGATGCACACGATACTTTTAACCATCCTGTGGGTACTTCTCAGCCTTCCAGTTTCCTTCTGACCAGGTATTCTCATCTGCTATGGTCTTCTGCTAGGTCCTGGTGATACCTGATGGGCTGCCTGATTGCTGGGCTCCCTGCTGGCTTCTGAGCTGAAGTCTGAGCTGGTAGATTTGTGGTGCGACCTGCAACCTCCTCAAGAGCCATTCCCATGGGGCATAGTCCCCAAGGCCCTGCTTCGCCTCCATCTCACTTTTCCTCCATCTAAGAGCCCATAGTGCCCTCCATGCAACCCCTTTGTGCCCTGTGCAGCCTGGCCTCATCCCACCACCATTGACTCAGGGCCAGCCCTGTGGATCTCAGCTCAGGGCCCTGCTGGGATTGGAAAACTCCCTGGCTGACCACTCTGCTCAGTACTCCTAAGTAGGCTGGACCATCTCATGTTGGTTCAAAGGACCCCACTTGGCTGCTTCCTGCAGAGCCCACGCATTCTGCATCCCTTCCTGCTGGATCTTCATGAAGCAGGCTCAGCACCTACATCAGGTTGACCATTTGGCCAGACCCTTCTTGCTCTTCTTCTATCACCCTCCTTCAGAGGGAAGGAGGTAGGCTTTCTTTTGCATCTCCTCTCTGGGAGCCTTTTTCTGCCAGACTGAACAAAGTCCCAATGCTCAGTAGAGACAGATGGTAAGACTGTCTTCTCTCTTCACTTTAGGAGATGGTTTAAGCTGCAAGTCAGGTGTAGGCCATTTGAATGGCAGGCAAAAAAAAAAAAAAAAAAATCAACCAAATCCACAAAGCCTGGATTTCAAGCCTAGTATCTTGCCAAAGAGGGCACATACCTGGCAATAAGCCTTTTGACTCTCCTTCAAGATGTGAGAAGTTCGAATGGAATATGGCTTAAGGGTAAAATGCATTGGTTTTATATTTGTAGAATACTGTGTTTCATTACAAATGCTTTATAGGGTCTTGCAGGAGAAAACAAGACCAAGCAACAAAGAAATATTCAGATTTTTCTGAATTCAGCATCTATAATTCAGCACCTATAATGGACAAAGAGAACCATTTCCTAAAGAAAAGACTTTCCATCAAAAATTAGGTAGTAATCATATTTTGACTATCATCTGTATGTTTGACTCTGCACAATTAGAATGTTGGTTGCCACTTGTACATGCCTTTGGGTTTGCCAGTAATTCTCCTGTTCTCTTTTCAACCTACCACTACTAATTTATGTTGACCCTCAAAAAAGAAAATGAGGACTTGAATGTCAGGGCATGTGACTTGCATTCTAGGACATATTGTAACTTCCAGAGCACTGACTCAGCAATCTAATGGTTTAGGCTTCATACTCCTGACAGCTGTTTATTTCTTTCAATGTAATTTCAGAGGAAAATATCCAGAAGGGATTTGCTGCCCTAGATCTATCAGAAAACATATTTTAAGATTTTCCGTAGTTTTATAATACAAAAATTGAACACTAAACAATCATATCATAAAAGGGTTATAATTTCAGTAGCAGTTTATCTAAAATCAGGCAGAAAGGTATTTAAAGCACACACCTGAAACTTTGCAGAGATTTAATGAGATAATGCATGGGAACCATAGAAGCTAAGAAATGTTTCCAATACCATCTGGAGGCAATCAGGGAATAATAGAATTTGAAAGAAACTTCAAGATTATCTGCGTCAGATCTCTGTTTTCCATACCTAGAAAAGTTTACTTGACTTTTGGTAGAATAAGTAGGGCTGCTCAAAGATCAGAAAGCCTTGGGATCACAGTCAGTGACTGCAAAAGGAAACCATATAGACATATATAAAGGAATATTATGTAACCATGAAAAAGAATGAAAGCTTGCCATTTGCAACAACATGAATAGATCTTTTTCTTTTTTTCTTTCTTCCTTCCTTTCTCTCTTCCTCTCTCTCTTCCCCTCTCCCTCCCTCCCTCCCCCTTCCATCCATTCTCTTTCTCCCTCCCTTCTTTCTCTCTCTCTCTTCCCCTTCCTTCCTTCCTTCCTTCCTTCCTTCCTTCCTTTCTTTTTCTTTCTTTCTTCTTCCTTTCCAGTTTAGCTCTTTTAATCAGCCAGCCAGCTTGCTAGCAACAAGGGACAGTTTCTGTTGAGGAAGGTCCTATGGAGCGGGAATGTGGTCACCAGTGACCTCTGTCTTATCCAGAGCTGCAGTAGAAAGTTGCTTGTTCATTTTTGCTTTAGCCTTGTTGTAATTCCCAGAATCAAAATAGTTTTGCCTGTTCTGCAATTGTCTCCTTAAGAAATCTGAACCTCCAGGCTTTTGCCCAGATGGGGATTTTGCTTGTAATTTTGCTTCTTCGGCTTTCTCTGGACTAGTCACTTTATCTTTTATTTCCTTCTGCTTCTCCACGGAGGCTGCCTCAGGGACGTCTGTGGACATACATCTCCCTCTTACCCCACTTCTCCGGCTCTGCCAACATGGATGGATCTTGAAGGCTTTATGTTAAATAGGTCAGGCCGATAAAGTAAATATTCTATGATCTCACTTGTATGTGGAATCTAAAACAAAGCAAAAAAAAAAAAAAAAAAACAAACCTAAAAACAAACTACTAGATGCAGAGAACAGACTGGGGGTTGCCAGAGGTGGATGGTGTGAGGTGAGTGAAATGGGTGAAGGTGGCCAAAAGATACAAACTTCCTCTTATAAAATAAGTCATGGGGGTGTCATGTGCAGCATGGTGACTATAGTTAATAACACTGCATTGCATATTTGAAAATTGCTAATAGAGTAGATCTTAAAAGTTCTCATCACAAGAAAAAAATTTGTAACTCTGTGTGGTAAGATGTTAACTAGACTTATTGTGGTGATCATTTTGTAATGTATACAAATATTGAATTATTATAGTACACCTGAAATGAATATAATGTTCTATGTCAACTATACCTCAATTAAAATAAACCCCAATTCTTAATTCCTTTTTTTTAAGATTTTATTTATTTATTTCAGAGAAAGAGAGATGAGAGATAGAGAGCACGAGAGGGAAGAGGGTCAGAGGGAGAAGCAGACTCCCCGCTGAGCAGGGAGCCCGATGTGGGACTCGATCCTGGGACTCCAGGATCATGACCCGAGCCGAAGGCAGTCGCTTAACCAACTGAGCCACCCAGGCACCCTCTTAATTCCTGATATATAGGAAAGCAATTGGCTGAAAACTCATATATTACACTTATGCCCTGCAATCTTCCTACAATCACTAGTTTGTTCTAGGAATTTGTTTTGTTGTTGTTGTCAATTAATTGAGGTTTTCCTACATAAATAATCATGTCATCTGTAAACAAAGACAATTTTATTTCTTCCTTTCCAATCTGCATACTTTCTATTTTTCTTTTTTATCTTATTGCATCAGTGAGGGCTTCCAGTATGATGTTGAATAGGAGTGGGAAGAGGGGACATTTATGGTTTTTTCCCCTATCCTGGGGGGAAAAGCATCTAGTTTCTCACCATTGAGTATTATGTAGAATTTTTATAGATATTCTTTATCAGTTTGAGGAAGTTCCCGTCATTCCTAGTTTGCTGAGAATTTTTATCTTGAATGGATGTTGGATTTTGTCAGATGCTTCTTCTGCATCTATTGATATGATCATGTTTTTTTCTTCTTTAGCCTGTTGATGTGATAGATTACATTAATTGATTTTCAAATACTGAACCAGTACTGTATTCTGGAATAAATGCCAGTTGATCATGGTATATAATTCTTTCTATACATTGTTGAATTTGACTTGCTAATTTTTTTTATTATTTTTGCATGTATGTTCATGAGGGATGTTGATCTCTAATTTTACATCCTCAAAATATTTTTGTCTAGCTTTGGTATTAACGTCATGCTGGTTTCATAGAATGAGTTAGGAAGTGTTCTCTTTGCTTTGATTTTCTCAATAGATTACAGAGTATTGATATCACTTCTTACTTAAATGATTAATAGAACTTACCCATGAAACCATCTGAGTTGGATGCTTTCTGTTTTGAAGTTTATTTATGCATTCAACTTCTTTAATAGATGTAGAACTATTCAGATATCTATTTCTCATTGTGTGAGTTTTGGTAGATTTTGTCTTTCAAGGAGTAGGTCCATTTCAACTAAGTTGTCAAATATCTGAGCATAATATTCTTTTTTATTTGAGTATAACTAACATACAGTGATAAATTAGTTTCAGGTGTACAATATAGTGATTCAACAATTCTATAAATTTCTCTGTGTTCATCAAGATAGGTGTACTCTTTTTTTTTAAAGATTTTATTTATTTATTTGAGAGAGAATGAGAGATGTAGAGCACGAGAGGGAAGAGGGTCAGAGGGAGAAGCAGACTCCCTGACGAGCAGGGAGCCCGATGCGGGACTCGATCCCAGGACTCCAGGATCATGACCTGAGCCGAAGGCAGTCGCTTAACGAACTGAGCCACCCAGGTGCCCAAGATAGGTGTACTCTTAATCCCTGTATCTATTTCACCCATCCCTCTACTCACCTCCCTTCTGGTAACCCCCAGTTTGTTCTCTGTATTGAAGAGCCTATATTTTTGTTCGTCTTTTTATCTCCAGTTAATGGATAAAGAAGATGTGTGCATATATCCATTCATCTATCAATGGGCACTTGGGTGGCTTCCGTATTTTGGCTATTATAATAATACCGCAATAAACATAGGGGTGCATATATCTTTTTGAATTAGCGTTTTCATTTTCTTTGGGTAAATACCCAGTATGGAATTACTGGGTCATATGGTAATTCTATTTAAAAAATTTGTAGGCCCCTCCATACTGTTTTTCACAGTGGCTGCACCAATTTACATTCCCATCAATAGTGCATGAGGGTTCCTTTTCTCCACATTATCACTAATTCCTGTTATTTCCTGTCTTTTTGATTCTAGCCATTCTGACAGGTGTATGGTGATATCTCATTGTGGTTTTGATTTGTTTGTATTTTTTTGTTAATTACTGATGTTGAGCATTTTTTTCATGTACCTATTGGCTATCTCTTTGTCTCCTTTGGACAAATGTCCATTCAGATCCTTTGCCCACTTTGATTGGATTATTTGTTGTGTGTGTGTGTGTGTGTGTGTGTGTGTGTGTGTGTGTGTGTGTGTATTGAGTTACGTAAGGTGCATAGGTTCTTTATATATTTTGGATATTAAACCCTTATCAGATATACCACTTGCAAATATCATCCAGGTTGCCTTTCCCCTCTTACCTACTTTAAAGCGTACAGTTCAGCAATTCTAAGTATATTCGCACTGTGGTGAAACAAATACTCAGAAATTTTCATTTTGCCAATCTGAATCCTTTGATGCACAAAGTTGAAGTTTGATGTGGTCCCATTTGTCTATTTTTGCTTTGGTTGCCTGTGCTTTTGTTGTTGTATCCAAGAAATCATTGCCAAACCCAGTGCCATGAAGTTTTCCCTATGTCTTTTTCTAGAAATTTTATAGTTTTATGTCTTACATTTAAGTCTTTAATCCATTTTGAGTTAACTTTTGTATGTGGTGTAATATTGTGACTTATAATAAATATATATTTGGTTTTCATCTCCTTTCCTAACAGGAAGCTACTAAAATCCTTGGCAATTCCTAAGTGGTAAGAGTGATAAAGGTGAATGGTGCATCTTTTGTTTTTTATAAAAAACCCCTTTCAACCACACCTGAGCTTCTGTTAATGAGATGATTTTTAGAAAGCCTCTAAGGATGGGACGGGTGCTGTTTGCCAGGGGAACCAACCCTGTGATCAGAGGATTAGAACTGTCAGCCCTATCTCTTGACCTCCAAGGAAGGGAAAGGGATTAGAGATTAACTTAATCAACCATGGCCAAATGATTTAATCAATCATGCCTATGTAATAGAGCCTCCATAAAAATTCTAACTGAAGGGGTTTGGAGAGCTTCCGGGTTGGTGAACACATGGACGTAGGTACTAGAAGTGTAGTGTGCCTGGAGAGGGCACGGAAGCTCCACGACCCTCCCCACATACCAGTCCTATGCATCTATTCCAACGGGCTGTTCCTGAGTTGTATCCTTTATAATAAACTGGTAAATATAAGCAAGTGTTACCCTGAGTTCTGTGAGCCGCTCTAGCCAATTACTGAATCTGAGAAGGGGATCATGGGAAACTTCAATTTATAGCCAGTTAGTCAGAAGCACAGGTGACAACTTGGGGTTGTGACTGGTGTATGAGGTATGAGACTGAGCCCTTAACTTGTGGGGTCTGTGCTAACTACAGGCAGTTAGTGCCAGAACTGAGGTAAGTTGTAGGACACCAATCAATCAGCATCTGCTGAGAACTGGAGAATTGGCTGGTGTGGAAAAACCAATACATTGGGTGGCTGGCCAGAAGTGTTGTGGGTGAGAATAGTTGAGTAAAAAAACAAAGGGATGTTTTAATGGTGTAAGATAAGGGTTCATTCTTTTGCATATGGATATCCAGTTTTCCAACACCATTTGTTGAAGAGATTATCCTTTCCCCATGAAGTGGTCTTGGCACTCTTGTTGAGGATCTTGATGAACATATATGTAAAGGTATATTTCTGGGATTTCTATTCTATTTTAGAGGTCTTTTTGTCTGTCTTTATGCCAATAACACGCTATTCTGATTACTATACCTTTGTACTACATTTGGAAATTAGGAAGTGGGACTCCTCCAACTTTTTCCTTCTTTTTTTCAAAATTGTTTTGGCTATTCAGGATCCCTTGAGATTCCATATGAATTTTAAGATAAAATTTTTTATTTCTGCAAAAAAAAAAAAAATGCCACGGGATTTAGATAGGGGTTGCATTGAATCTGTAGATCATTTTGGATAGTAGGGACATCTTAACAACATTAAATCTTCCAATCCATGAACATAGGATGTCTTTCTATTTATGCCCACTCCATTTTGTGTCTCCTTTAATTTTTTTCAGCAATGCTTTGTAATTTTCAGTGTATAAGTCTTTCGCCTCAGGTTTATTCCTAAATATTTTATTCTTTTCAGTGCTATTGTAATTGAATTGTTGAATTCATTTATTAGTTCTATCAGGTTTGTTTATTTATTTGTTTTTTGATGGAGTGTAGGGTTTTCTACATATAAAATCATGTCATCTTTAAACATAGATAATTTTCTTCTCTTCCAATTTGAATGCCTTTTATTTTTTCCCTTGCCTCATTGCTCTAGCTAGGATTTTCAATAGTATGTTCAATAGATGTGGCAAAAGCTTTGCTTAGAGGAACAGCTTTCCATCTTTCACCATTGATTATGATGTTAGCTATAGGATTTTCATAAATGGCCTTTATTATATTGAGGTAGTTTCTTTCTATTCTTCATTTATTGAGCATTTTTTTTATCATGAAAAGGTGTTAAATTTTGTCAAATGTTTTTTCTGCATCAATTGAGATGATCATGTGTTTTCTGTCCTTTCTGTTAATGTGGAGTGTTACATTGATTTTCATATGTTGAACCATCCTTGCCTTCCAGGAATAAACCCATTTGGTTATTGTGTATAATCCTCCTAATGTGCTGGTGAATTTCGTTTGCTAGTATTTTTAAAAAATATTACTTATTTATTTATTTGAGAGAGAGAGAGACAGAGATAGCAAGGGAGAGCATGATCGGGGAGGAGAGGGAGAAGCAGACCCCCCCACTGAGCAGGGAGCCTGATGTGGGGCTTGATCCCAGGAACCCAGGATCAAGCTGAAGGCAGACGCCCAACCGAATGAGCCACCCAGCTGCCCCATTTTGCTAGCATTTTTAATGAAGATCTTTGCATCAGTATTTATTAAGGACATTGCTTTGTAGTGTTCTTGTAGTGCCTTTATCTGGCTTGGTATAGGGCAATGTGAGCCTTATAGAATGAGTTACAAAGTTTTTTCCCCTTTTCAAATTCTTGGAAGAGTTTCAGGAGGATTGGTGTTAATTCTTTCTTAACTGTTTGGTAGAATTCTTCAGTGAACTTATCTGGTCAAGGGCTTTTTCTTTGCTGTGAAGTTTTTGGTTACTAATTTAACTCCTGACCAGGTACTGTTCAAATTTCTTATTTTTTCATGATTCATTCTTTTTGTGAGTTGTGTGATTTTAGGGATTTATACATTTCTTCTAGGCTATCCAATTTGTTGGCATAGAATTTTTCATAGTATTCTTTGATAATCCTTTTAATTCCTGTGACATCAGTTTTCATGTCTCTTCTTTCATTTCTGATTTAAGTTTTTTTTTTTAGCCTTTCTTTCTTAGTTAATCTAGCTAAGTGTTTGTCAATTTTGTTGATAAAAAAACCAACCCTTAGTTTCATTGATTTTTTTTTTTGTGTGCTATTGTTTTCTGTTCTCTATTTTGCTTATCCCTGCTGTGATCTTTCCTACTGCTACTTTTGGGCTTAGTTTGTCCTTTTTATAGTTATTTTATGTGCAAAGTTAGGTTATTTATCTGAGATCTTTCTTCTTTTTTATTTTTATTTTTTTATTTTTAAGAAAGAGAGAGAGAGAGAGCAAGCACGTGCAAGTGGGGGGAGCAGAGGGAGAGGGAAAGAGAACGTTAAGCAGGTTCCATGTCCAACAGGGAACCTGGCAGTGCTCAATCTCATGACCCTGAGATCATGACCTGAGCCGAAATCAAGAGTCAGATGCTTAATCAACTGAGCCACCCAGGTGCCCTGCTTCTTCTTTTTTAATATAAACATTTTGGCACTTCCTTCTTCATATTGCTTTTGCTGCATCCCTTAAGTTTTAGTATGTTGTATTTTCATTTTCATTTGTCTCAAGATATTTTCTAATTTCCCTTGTGACTTTTTCTTTGACCCATTAGTTGTTTAAGAGTGTGCTGTTTAATTTCCACATATTTGTGGATTTTCCAGTTTCCCCTGTGTTATTGGCTTCTAGTTTCATTCCATTATGATTGGAAAAGATACTTGGTATGATTTCAGTCTTCTTGAATTTGTTAGGACTTGTTTTGAGACCTAACTTCATATTAGTATACCCACCCCTGCTCTCTTTTGGTTATCATTTCTCACATATTTTGATGCTTTCTTTTTAGGTACGTTTACATTAAGAATTGTTATGTCTTTTGGATAATTGACTCCTTTATCATTTTGATCCCTTTTACCTCTGAAATTCTTCCTTGCTGTCCAGTCTGCTTCATGTGAAATTAACGTAGCTACTCCAGCTTTCTTAGTGTTAGCATGGTATGTTTTTCTCCATTCTTTTACTTACCTATTTTTTATTTTGGTAAAATATACATAACATAAAACTTGCCATTTTAAATGTACAATTCAGTGGCATTAAATACGTTCACAATGTGCAACCATCACCACTGTTTCCAGAAATATTTCATTACAGAAACATTGATCACAGAAGCTCTGTACCCATTAAACAATAACTTCTCATTATTCTTTCCCATCAACCCCTAATAATCTTTTTTACACTTTTTGTCTTTGTGAATTTGCCTATTCTAGGTATTTCAATGTTATGGATTCAATTTTTATGTTCCCTCAAAATTTATATGTTAAATCCTACCTCCCAGGGTGATGATATTAGGAGGGAGAGACTTTGGGAGGTGATCAGGATTAGATAAGATCATACAGGTGGAGCCTGCATGAATGAGATTAGTGCCCTTATGAGAGTCATGAGAGAACTTGCTTACCCTTCTCTGCTCTCTACCACATGAAGATACAATGAGAAGTCAGAAATCTGCAACCTGGAAGATGGCTCTTATCAGAAACCAACCATGCTGGCACCCTGATCTCAGATTTTCCAGTCTCCAAAATGTGAAGGCTGAAAAATACATTTCCCTTGTTTATAAGCCACCTAGTTTATGGTATTTTGTTATAGCAGCCAGACCTAACTGAGACACTTACATAAGTGGAATCATACAGTATTTGCCCTCTTCTGTCTGGCTTATTTCACTTAGGAAGTTTTCCGTGTTGTACCATGTATCAGAATTTCATTCCTTTTAGAGGCTGAATAATATTCCATTGTATGTATTTATCACATTAAAAAAATCCATTTGTCTGTTGATAGACGTTTGGGTTTTTCTACGTTTTGGCTATTGTGAATAATGCTATGAATATTGGTATACAAATACCTGTTTGAGTTCCTGCTTTCAATTCTTTTAGGTATATACTTAGAAGTGGAATTGCTGGATCAAATGGTAATTATATATTTAATTATTTGAGGAATGCCATACTGTTTTGCACATGGCAGCACCATTGAACATTCCTCCTGACAATGCACAAGGGTTCTAATTTCTCCACACCTTCTCCTGCCTTTTTTTTTTTTAAGATTTTATTTATTTGTTTTGTCAGAGAGAAAGAGAGAGAGATCACAAGCAGTGGGAATGATAGGCAGAGGGAGAAACAGGTTCCTCACAGGGCAAGGAGCTGGATGCCGGACTCGATCCCAGGACCCTGGGATCATGACCTGAGCCAAAGGCAGACGCTTAACTGACTGAGCCACCCAGGTGCCCCGATGCACAAAGTTTTATATTTTGATGTAGTCTAATTTATTTATATATTTTTTTGTTGCTTATGCTTTTGGTGCCATATCCAAGAAATCTTTGTCAAATCCAATTTCATGAAGATTTTCTCCTATGTTTTCTTCTAAGAGTTTTATAGTTTTAGGTCTTTGATCCTTTTAAGTTGATTTTTGTGTATGGTGTAAGGTAAGGGTTCAGCTTCATTGTTTTGCATGAGGATTAACAGTTTTTCAGCACCATTTGTTGATCCATCCCTTTTTTTTTTAATCCATCTGTGTCTTTATATTTAAAGTGGTTTCCTTATAAGAAACATAGAGCCGAGTCTTCTTTTTTTTTTTACCTACTGTAATACTCTCTGTCTTTCAACTGTTCTCTTTAGATCATTCGCATATAAAGTGATTATTGACATAGTTGGATCAATACGTATCATACTTATAACTGCTTTCTATTCATTACCCTTGTTCTTTTTTTGTTTTTCTTGTTTTTTGTTGTGTGTGTGTGTTGTATTCCACACATTTTCTGCCTTCTCTGGCTTAATCAAGCAATTTATATCATTCTATTTTCTTTCTTTCCTTAGCATATCAATTATACTTCTTTAAAAACATTTTTCAATGGTTAATCCTAGAGTTCACCATCCACATTTACAATTAATCTAAGTCCACTTTCAAATAACACCACTACTTCATGGGCAGTGCAGGTACCTTATAACAGTCTTTCCAACTCCTCCTTCCCATTTCTTACAACATTGCTGTCATTCATTTCACTTATCCGTAAGCTCTAATCATCTATTATTGATATATATTATTATGTAATTATTATACTATTGTCTTTTTATATTTCATCTAATCATCTAACATTATTGATTGTATTATTATATAATTATTGTGTAATATATATTATTATTTGAACACATTGTTATCTCTCTAGTCAAGAATAGGAAAAATAAAAGATTTTCTTTTAGTCTCATTTATTCTTTCTCTAATGCTTTTCTTTTCTTTAGGTAGATCCAAGTTTCTGGACTATATTAATTTCCTTATTTCTGAAGATCTTTTTGAAAACACACCTTGCAAGGCATGTTTCCTGGCAACAAAATCCCTCCACCCTTTTATTTTTTTATTTTTTGGTCTGAGAAGTATTCCTACTTCACTTTTGAAGGATAATGGCACTTGATACAAAATTCTAGATATTCTTTTCTTTCTTTTCTTTAAATATTTCACTCCATCCTCTTCTCACTTACATGGTTTCTGAAGAGAAGTTTGATGTAATTCTTATCTTTGCTCCTTTAAAGGTAATGTGTTTTTTTCTCTTTGTTTCTGGTAATTTTCTTTGCTCTGAAGTCTACTGATATTAATACAGCCACTCTTGGAAAAGATTATTCCAATGTCATTTAAGCTATTCTAAAGAACAGAGGAGGAAAGAAACCTTTCTAATTTATCTGCCCAAGCTAATGCATTGGCGTTGAAAACCTGACTTAGATGGTTCTCACACACATATGCACATTCACAAAGCACCCTTATTTTAAAATCTTACTTGTGGATTTAGTTAAAAATGTCCAACATTGGAGCACTTGACCGGCTCAGTTGCAAGAGCGTTCGACTCTTGATCTCAGGGTCATAAGTTTGAACCCCACTTTGGGTGTCAAGATTACTAAAAAAAATAAACAAATTTTTAAAAAAGTCCAACATACACTTAAGGAAAATGTATTACAAGAAACACACAGTTTGGCTAAGCAAGGCTTAATTTAAGAATGAAAGAATCTGGGGCACCTGGGTGGCTCAGTCAATTAGGTGTCTGACTTCAGCTCAGGTCATGATTTCAGGGTCCTGGGATTGAGCCCCACATTGCTTGTGCCCCCTGTCGAGTCCTGCATAGGGCTCTGCGCTCAGTGGGGAGTCTGTTTATCCTTCTCCCTCTACCCCTCACCCTGCTCATGCTCTCTCTGTCTCTCTGTCTGAAATAAATAAATAAAATCTTTAAAAAAAAAGAATGAATCCTTTGACTTAGAAACTCCATTCATTAATAATTAAGAATGAAAGCCTTATGATCATCTTAATCAATTCTATGAAGCCATTTGAAATAAATTCAATTTGCATTACTGTAAAGACTTTCAAACCCTAGTAGAGGGGCGCCTGGGTGGCTCAGCTGGTTAAGCGACTGCCTTCGGCTCAGGTCATGGTCCTGGAGTCCCGGGATCGAGTCCCGCATCGGGCTCCCTGCTCAGCGGGGAGTCTGCTTCTCCCTCTGACCCTCCCCCCTCTCATGGGCTCTCTCTCTCTCATTCTTGCTCTCTCAAATAAATAAATAAAATCTTAAAAAAAAAACCAACCCTAGTATAGCAGAATGATTTATTATTTTAATAGATAGCACCAGGGTGTGTTTAATGATGGAATGGTCTCTCTGTTTTTGACAATACTTTGATTGGAAGGCAAAGCCTTGAGGGAGAGGTTTGTTCTGGAATGACCAACAAGGAAATAGTGATAATACTTGGCATGAAAACAAAACAGAAGTTCAGGGAAGGGAAAAAACGATGGGAGGGAGGCAGAACAGGGTTGTGTGGTTGAGCAAACTGGGTAGAAGCCTAAGACTCTTGGAAAAATTTGCCAGTGAGTAATTCCCAACTGGTGAGTTGACCAAAGGGCTTCATGAACAGGATGTCTAATGTTCAATTTACAGTTGGTGCTGCAGCAGGAAAGCTTCACCTCTCACTCTGACCCTGTACAAAGGTCTTCCTTGTGGGAAGCACAAAGGAAAGCACAGGCTGAGTTTCTCACCTGGATGATGAAGCCGAGAGCAGAATATGGCGAGAGCTGGAGGATAAAAGGGATTACAAGCGTTCAGCCAGAGCCGAGAGTCAGGGCCCGTGGAGGCCCACAAAAATCTTGGAAAAGGTGTTGAGCTTCCCTTTAGGTGTGTGATGGGAATTTGAGTCAATTTTTTTGGTAGATATCCAAAGACAGAATGACCTCAACTGAAATCTGCACTATGTTAAGAATACACATCTCTTTGTGATTCTTACTATGTTAAGATACACAAACACCTGCAAATTTAGTGTACTAATTTCAGATGGACTGAAGATTAGAGTTTTACCATGAGAATCTACAAGAAGGAAATAGAGGTAAATATTTTTTAAATTATCTTTTATACAGAAGAACCTTCTTAGGATGACGTCAGATTCAAGAAGTCAAGTAGGAAAAACTAAGTTCCTTTGCACAGAAAGGGAAAAGTACAATAAAGCTATAAAAGATAAACTTGACAAAATATTTGTGATATATGATGAGTAATGGTTAGGTGTTCCTAGTAAAAAAAAAAAAAAGAACTGTTACAAGTCTGAAAGAAAAGAATAAACAAGCCAATAGAAAAAATAGGTAAGTATCTCACGGAAAAAGAAACCCAAAGAGCAAATATAAACACATGAAAAGATGCATAACTTCATTCTTAGGTAGGAGATGAAAAATAGAAAGAATAATGGTTGACTACAGGATTTTAAGAATTCATTATACCCAATGTTTGGTGAGGATGCAGGGAAACAGTCACTCTCATGTATTATTCACTGGGAAATATATCAGGATTCTCTTTTTGGAGGCCATTTGGCAATATCTCCTCCTGGCAATTTATGGTGCCTGCAGGCACATATTTGTATATGATGGTTTGAGTGTGTGCAGGCAGGACAAGGTAAGGTTAGGCACTCAGGCTCTGGAACCAGACCGCCAGGGATCACATTACACCTCAGCAGCTTCCCAACTGTGTGACTGTGGCAAGTTACTTTACCTACACGGGCCTCATCTGTAGGGTGGAAATAATAACATATTTCTCTCATAGAGTTGTCATGAAGAGTAGATATATTACACACATTAGAAGAATGTTTAACACATAGGTATCGATCATTGCAACATTAATCTAAAGAAAACATCTAATTGCTCCTCAGTAGCATGCCGCTTAAGTAAGGTACAGCGTAATAGTTCCATGGGCTACCATGTTCCATTCAGGTGAATGGAGTAAACCTCTATTTGACCGGGTGATCAATGTCCCCACTCTGTTAAATTCTGGAGCATCACTTGCTTTAGGATATCATAACTTTCCACATCACTTCCTTTATTTGTGTCAGAATTCTAGTAAGCTGGGAATAAGTGGCAATTCCAAAGACAAGTATTTTATGAAATGGTGGACATTGAGGGTTTGATTCTTAGGCTCTCTTTTTGTGTTTTTTTTTTTTTTGTCTTAGAGCAGAGTTTCTCAAAAATGGCACCATTGAAGTTTTATTTTTTAAGTAGGCTTCACGCCGAGTGTGGAGCCCAGTGTGGGGCTTGAACTCACGACTCTGAGATCAAGACCTGAGCTGAGATCAAGAACTGGATGCTTAAGTGGCTGAGCCACCCAGGCGACCTGATATTTTGGGAGGGATAATTGTTTGCTGGGGGCTGTCTTTTGCATTTAAAAATGTTTAACAGACCAAACAATGAATCATGGAACATTACACCAAAACAAATTATGTAATATATGGTGATTAACATAACAATAAAAAAATTAAAAAAATGTTTAACAGTATCCTTGTCCTGTACCCACTAAATACACATAGCACCCCCCAATTTCTGAAACCAAGGATGTCTCCAGATATTGTCAAAGATCCCTTTGCGGGGTGGGTGTGATCACTGTGGGTTGCTTTAGAGGCTGGGAAGGGTAGAAGGGGGCATGTCGCCCCTCTGCATAATCATGAAAATGATTCTCTCCATCAAAGGTGGAGACTATAGTTCGGATTTTGAAGCAGTTAGGAAAAGATTTCCCTTCCAAAGTATGAACTCGGACTGCACTGCTTCTGAAAATTAATGTTCAGGGTGTGTGTGTGTGTGTGTGTGTGTGTGTGTGTGTGTGTGTGTGAGACTATTTGACCCAACAGTTATCCACTGGGCTCTTGGATGAATAAGTAAGCATAGCTCCTGCCTAATCTGTAGCAAAGTCCTTATCCAGATTTGGAGTGTCTATGTCCCATCGCCTTTCACACTTCTGAAGGTCCACTTTTATTTTAATTTTTTAAGTCATTAATTTTTTGAATCAGCAGTATATCACATGGTTCAAAATTTCAAAGGTATAGATGAGTGTAGAGTGAAAAGTTTTTTTCCCCATCCCTGTCTCCGGGCATCGGGTCCCTCCCATGAGGAAGCCACACGGACAGTTCCCCATTTAACCTTCCAAATATATCTTATGCATGCGCAAATATATACATATTTTTTCTTTTTTGTTTTTTGACCAAAAATGACTGCATACTTGATACACTGTTCTGTGTCTTCATCCAGACTCTCTTATGCAGGTACAGCATGCAGTCACCATTCCCTCCTTCCTAACAGAGCTCTGATTTTGTGCCATTCTCCCCATCCCTCCACCCATGGAACCCCTATGTGCCTTAAGAGAAGTGGATTCCAACCCCGGACTTGGGAGATAGTTGGTCATGGGGTGATCCATTCTCCTTGCCCTAGATCAGTTCACAAATGGGCGTAAGATCCAATTCAGGCTAGTAAACAGGCTGAGAAATTTGTTAGGCAAACCAGGAAAAATCTTTTTCTTTTGAGTGAGCTATGGAAGGGAATCTTTCTCACTTCCTCTGGACATCGTTGCATTGGGAAGTGAAGATGAGGCAGACATTTTAGGCATGGCACTGGAGGAACTGGAGTGCCTGGATTAAGCCAATCCTGAAGCTTGATCTAATGCTGTCCATCCAGGCATGGAATGGAGGGGTGCTATCACCTTTAGCAGTCTAGGGTGGGGTCAAGGGACAGCAATGTGGGAGCTATAATTTTAAATGTGAAGCCATTTCAAATCCAAGTCTGGTGTGGCTGGTGGGCTTTCGGTTTACAACAGAAAAATCCTCTCTCTGATGTGTAGTGTGTTTCAGTTTAAAGGGACATTCAGGTCTCATTTGAGCATAACCATGCAAGGCAAGGCCTATGCCCCGCTGCACAAATGAGGAAAGGAAAACACAGTGGGGCGAAATGCTTGCCCAAGGCCACATTATTTATAAGAGGCAGATCTGGAATCTGACCCAACTTTGTTTCCGTATCAGGGTTACTTTCCCTGATTTTCCTCCAAACTCCAGGCTGCTCCGGCTCACGGAATCTGTGCTCACACACACATACTAGGGCCCACACTACCCTCTGGAACAACAGCACCAAGAAGCTCTGGAAGGTCAGGAAGTAGGAAGGAGGCAGGAAGAGCCTTGATGGGATACAGCTGCGGTCACTGAGGGAGCTGTCCGCATGACAATATGACCTCTGACCTCCGACCCTGCCCAGTTCCTTGCATCATGACACTTCAAGGTGTCCTAGGAGTCAGTGTGCCAGCCTCCAGGATACAGAGGGGCAGGAGAGAAGGATCTGGTGCCCCCCATCTGATGGAAGACTCCCATGGACATTGGGGTGCTATGCTGGAGAGACCCCAATGACAAGTGTTCCCATTGACTCTAAGGCTCCTGCCACCTCCCAAACTCTGGGGGCAAATAAAATGAGTACCCTTTAGTGACCTCCTCTTGCTGGCAAATTGTCTTTTTTCTTTTTCTTATAATGCTTTAATTAATCTCAAAGAATTCAATCCCAAGGGTGAGAGTACAGTTGATGATGGGGTCAGAGATCTGACCTCAATCAAAAGTTGGGAAAAAAAAAACAGGTGTGAGCAATAATGTCCCTGGTCTCAAATGTAGTCACAGAGCTTCATCTGGCTTTATGAAGGTGTCATTTGGGCACGTTCTAGGTGTTGCACACACCCTTTTGTTCCTGCACGAGGCCAGGCATGCCACGGTGGCGTGGCTGCATTTTGTTTTTTAATCCTAGGTTCATTTTTAGATCTGAAAACACAAAACGGAATTCGGGAAGTGTGAATTTACTTGAACCAAACTGAAAAAAGATGTTCTCAGCCTCTGCAAAATGAAGCTGCCGAATTCACAACAGTTTTAATTATAACACACTAAATAAATACAATAAGCTGCTCTTTGCTCTGAGGTTGAAATCTCTTGTCTATTTTTATCTCCAAGCAAATAAGGGGAAGTTACTACATTATGAGTGGATGATTGAACCTAAGCATCAACGAATTCTTTGACATTATTCTGTACTGTCTGCTAAAGAACATCATTTATCAGGAGCCATTACTGTAAACAAACTGAGCACCAATCTTAGGATTTCTGAGAAAAACACTTTCTTCCAACAGGCAAAGGGAAATTGAGCGCATTAAAGACATTGCTCTGCATATTTGTGATCTATGAGTTCTGACACCTGCTACAACATGGATGAAGCTTATGGTTCATGGAGGATATTGTGGTAAGTGAAATAAGCCAGCCATAAAAACCCAAATACTGTATGATGCCATGTAGATGAGTTTCCTAGAGTAGTTGAAGGCATAGACACAGGGGTGTCTATGGTGCCAGGGGCTGGGAGAAGGGAGGAATGGGGAGTTAGCGTTTAATGCGTACAGAGGCTTGGTTTTGCAAGACAAAAAAAGTTCTGGATGTGGATGGTGGTGATGGCTGAACATCATGACTGTATTTAACCCCACCGAACTGTACACTGAAAAATGGTTAAGATGGTAAATTCTATGTTATATGTATTTTACCACAATAGACAAAACAAAACAAAACAAAAAAACACGCTGCTCTGAAATAACTTTAAAGCGTAATTCTCATTGTGTATTTCCGAAGAGCCCTTGAGAGAGCCGCAAGACTCTCCCTTTCTCACCTCCCACAGTCTCCAGGGCCTTAGAGCTCAGGCCATGAAGATGAAGATCACTCGAGTTACTGCTGCAGCTGGGCTCTGGATGAAATTGGGGATCCAGGAACAGAACACCCTGGAAATAGTTGGCTGGGGCCTTGGTGGGCTGCAGGGTGAGGCCCTTGGCCTCACTTCCTTGTTCTTCTCCTAGAAGAGTCTATCAGAACTAATTTTGTCCCCAGGAGTGGGCCTGGGATGATGACTCTGGGCTGAATTCTTCCCCTGTACTTGGGGGTCACATCATGGAACCCGCTCTTCCATACCAGCGTAAGAAAGGGATGGCAAGTGGATGAAAATCCCTTCCAAAGAGAAGAGAACAGAAAAGGATATTCCCACTTTCTGTATTTTCAAAATAACCCATACTACAGATGAGAAAATTGAGGTGTGTGGAAGTTAAGAGGGTTGAAATCCACACTTTGCTGTCTGGCTGAAGCCAATTTGAACCCAACTTTGCCTGACTCAAAGCTTTAAATTACACCAAGGTCATTTCTTTTTTCTTTTTTAAAGATTTATTTATTCATTTGAAAGGGAGAGCAGGGAGGGGGGGCAGAGGGAGAGGGAAAGAGAAACTCAAGCACATTCCCCGCTGAAGGTAGAGTTTCATGAGGGGCTCGATCCCAGGATCCCAAGATCATGACCCGAGCCCAAACCAAGAGTGGGTCACTCAATCGACTGAGTCACCCAGGTGCCTCCTCATTTCTAAATCAAAGGTTTGACCCTTACTGTTACAAAAAAATTAACAAGTAGCCCAACCAACTTGACTGGGAAGTTCAGTCAAACGACTGCCTGAGAAGTTTTATACAGAGGCCGTGTTTTTTTTTTTAAAGTATTTTTTTCTTTAAATTTTTATTATTATGTTAATCACGATACATTACATCATTAGTTCTTGATGTAGTGTTCCATGATTCATTGTTTGTGCATAACACCCAGTGCTCCACGCAGAACGTGCCCTCTTTAATACCCATCACCGAGCTAACCCATCCCCCCACCCCCCTCCCCTCTAGAACCTGTTTTTCAGAGTCCATCGTCTCTCATGGTTCATCTCCCCCCCCCCCGATTTACTCCCCTTTATTCTTCCCCTCCTGTTATCTTTTTGTTTGTTTGTTTTTCATAACATATATTGCATTATTTGTTTCAGAGAGGCCGTGTTATTTTGAACACTTAAACCAATTTTTACCACAAACAGTTCTTAAATCACTTCGTGATGTTTCGGAACCAAATGGGATATTTCTTTAATGATACATTTTTTTTTTTAACTACACAGATGCAGAGCTTTAACTTTGAAACCTCCCAGTGTATGTGTCTTATTCCTCCCCCGAACTTTATGATGCATTTTTCACGAAAGAGAATATGAACCGTTATTATTCATAAAATATAAAACAGAAGAGATCTCGCAGCCAATAAAACCAGGGTTTAGAATTGGATACCCCTGCACTTTTCACCACGCTTGGGTCTAAGCGGCCCCCATCTGCAGGCTTCCGTGCACCCCTGAGCACCCAGGACCGCCAGGGGGCGCTGCCTGCGTGCTCAGCCTGGGGCACCTGCAGGGAGTAGCATGGTCTTCCAGGCGCCGTGGAAAACACTGGGGCTTGTTCCCATAACCTCTTTACTTACTCTATAAAGATTCATCAATTCAACAAAAATACATTTAAGCCGCAACGCTTGGCTTGGAGCTTTGAAGATCAATGGCATCTATTGTTAGGATAGTCGTGGGGTTTTCCGACTTTTTATTTCCTCTTTTTTTTTTTTTTTGGTGGTACCGATGCCTGAGGGCTGTCTACACAGTACAGCTCAATTTTGCTAAATTTCTCTGCAGACCCCTTGCTGTTCTTGCCTCTCCTTGCCACCCTTTTGGATCTGAAGCTTGTCTGTCCTATTCACCCCTGAAATTGGAGCATGCGACCTCTCCTCTCATCTCTCAGCGAGGTTCGGATGCCTTTTCTGGTTGAGAGCGGTATGGTTGAACCATCTTAAGTTGTCATTTTTGTCCTGGAAAAAGGACAATTTCATATCCTTCGTTTTAATACCCCTGGCGTGGTAAACTTCCTGCTTTTGTGACCTAATACAGGGAAAAAATAGTTCCTCCCTCAAAGTGTTTTTCAGAGCAAAACGATGTTCGTTTTATCCATATTTCCTTGTTCAGTGACATGTCTGGCACAGCCGCAAGGCTTCAATGCCAGTTTCCCAGTAGGGAGGACTGAACCATCCCCTGCTTTCCCACGGAGCACCCCTCCTCCTCTTTGTGACTGGTTCCTTTCCTCTGGGCCACTCTACTTGGATTATCTATCTCTGAGAGTGTGATGACAAGAATAATCCGAAATATTGTTCCTGTTCACTTTAAGTGGTAAATTATGCTTTCTTCCATTTTCTCTTTGCCTGAAAGCTTTATACAATGTTAAAATTTCCTCTTAATTATGTAAACATAATTAAGTAAACAAATTATGTAAACATAACTATGTAAACAAAATACAAAAGAATGTAACATGTGGGTTCTTTGTCTTTTGGGTGTTTGGTTGTATCAGTTCTTTATATAGTTTGGAGATTAACCCCTTATCAGATATGTCATTTCCAAATATCTTCATATGTGAAATCTAAGAAACAAAACAAAAGAGCAAAGAGGGGAGAGAGAGAGAGAGAAGAAATAGACCCTTCACTTTAGAGAACAAACTGATGGTGACCAGAGGGGAGGTGAGTGGGGGAAGGAGTCAAATAGGTGAGGGGGATTAAAAAGTATACTTATTGAAAGAATGTAACACATACCCTAAGTGTTAGTTTGTTTGGAGTTGGAAACATCACTGAGCCCTTTGTTTACTGTCTTAGATTCTCATCAAGCAGTTGATAAATCTATTTCTTCTTTAAAATGAACTTGAATAAACAAGTTCCCACAACGTTGGGGCCTGTGTGCAGTACACAAGAATGTGGAGCTTCATCCCTGGCCAGTGCTGGTCCAACTTGGAGAAACTCAAAGACCCTGTAAGGCCAGCCTCAGCCAGGGTAGCTGATCCCTGGGAGGGAATTGTTGGTAGGTATGTAAGCTCCATTTCACCACCAGAAAGGGATTTGGGGCACATGATAGAAATACATACATAAAATAAAATAAAAATAAAATAAGCAAAGAAATGGGAATGGAGGAGAATTAAGGTAAAAAGTTTAGGTAAGGCCATTTTCTTTTCTTTTTGTCCATTCATATTTTGAGTTTTCTGTCTTATTGATTTGTAGAGTTCCTTGTATATTCTAGATCTGTGCCATCCAATGGGATAGCAGCTAGTCCCATGCTGCTATTAGAATTACAATTAATCACAGGTAAGTAAAATTAAGAATTCAGTGGCTTGGTTACACTAGTCAGTTACACTAATCACATTTCATGTGCTCAATAGCCAAAAGTAGCATAGACCTAAAACATTTACATCATTGCAGCAGACTCTCTCAGACCGAATTGTTCTATATATTAATCCCTTGTCAATTTTATTCATTTCAAATATCGTCTCCTAGATTATTGTTTTCTGCTAACTTTGACTAAGATGACTTCACTGAACAGAAATGTTTAATTTTTATGTTGTCTTATCCATCATATTTTATTCTTTCATTTGTGCATTTAAGATCCTGTTTAAAGGGGCACATGGGTGGCTCAGCCGGAAGAGTGTGTGACTCTTGATCATGACTCTTGTGAGTTTGAGCCTCACATAGGGCACAGAGATTACTTAAATAAATAAAACTTAAAAAAAAAAAGGATCTTGTTTAAATAATCTCCTCCCTGAGGTGTCCAAGACATTTTCTTCATCTTTTTGTAAAGTTTTATGGTTTTACTTTTCATATTTAGGTATTGAATCCAATAGGACTTTGCCTTTTTTGTACAGTGTGAGGTAGGGATCCAGCTCTATGCCATCCACCTATTGAGACAATTTTCCCAATCACTGCTGCTAACACGTCAGTCTTTCTCCCCTCTGGTTTGGAGTCTCACTGCTCTCCTGTGCCTGTCCCAAGCCTGCGTATGGTAGTTTGTGGGCTCACCCACAGGCTGCATTTATTTCTTTGTGTTTCTTCTGCCAGAACTAAATTTCTTTTTGCTCCAACTTTGTGGTATGACTTCACAGAGGGGCAGTGCCCTACAACCCCTGACCCTTCTTTTGCCAAATTGTCACAGCTATTTGTGGACCTTACGCATCCAGACACATTTTAAAATCCATTTTTTGAGTTCCTAAAAAAATACATATAGAAAATCCGTAATCACTCACTAATGAAATACTGTCTTTTAATTTAAAAATAATGTCTTTGTGGGGCAAGCTCCGTGATCTACTTCTGAACCTAAGAATGAAACTCCAAGTATTAACAGTGATTTAAAATCCATTCCCCGGAGTTTCGGTTAGTCTGGGGTGTCTTTAAATGTTCATTTCCAAAGTGCTTTGCCTTTGGAGACTACTAATGCATGCAGTGTGTTGCCATGGTAACGGTTACTTTTAGTTAGTACTTTTTTTAGATTAAAGTGTTACACCCTGGAGTCTCTTCATGTAAATGAAGAAATCTTAAGATGGTATGATACTTCTTTTAATGTAGATATTTAATGGCACAGAGTCAGACTTAACCACCTGGAAATGGAACATCTTCAGCCTTCATATTTAATATGGACATGCATTGTTACCAGAACTGTAACAGTTTCATTAACATTTCTGGGTTTTTTTTCACACAATACAAGTTAACCTTTTTTATCCATTGGAATTTATCAGCATTAATAAATAGTGGCAGAAATGTGTGTGTCTGTCAGGAGTTTGTACGTGTCACTTTGTTTTCTACCCTGGGGCAAAATACCCAGTTACTGTGGGGAGTCAAAAGACTCAGAAAACATGGTGTCTCACAATCTAATAGGAGAGACATCACGGGGCACCCTGGGTAGAAGGAGCACATGGGCCTGGGTTTGGGTATTGGCTCTGACCTTTACCAACGGTATAGCCTTGAGCTTTGGTTTCTTCAACCATAAAATGAGGATTATTATATTTACTTTGTTGAGCAATTGTGATGATTAAATATATCTTCAGTTAGTGACATCTATGATTTTTAGAAATGATTTCAAGTCAATATTTAAGACAGGAAGTGGGGTGCAATCCAGCACAAAAGTGCTGAGGAAAGCTGAGAGCAAGCAGTCATGGTAGGTATAAGAATCAGAGAATAGACCCATGTCCTCTGCTTCCATGCACAGAGGGAGAAGGAGCACAGGGGTAGGACCTCAGGAAGGCCATGGGTCTGGGCAGAGGGGCCATGGGGCTGGTGGCGTGGGGGAATCGGTCAATGCCATGGTGACAGGAGGCCCCAAGTGTGGGCTGAGAGTTCTGTGCTTCACGCAGACAGTGATGTGGTGATAAGAAGTGTTTCAGAAAGAAGATCTGGCAAAACTAAGTGGCATGTGGAGACAAGCATGAGGGTTGTCCGTATCCTTGGCCTGAGAAGAGAAGGGCCTGAACTCAGGGACCAGGAGACTGAGATGAAGGTACACATCTCAAAGTCATAAAGAGGCCTTCTCTTGGGATATAGGGATTAGCTATTCTGGGAACAGAAGGAGTGGAAGGAGCCAAAAGGAACCTTGAAGGCTTTGATCTTTTCTGATAAAGGTTGTTTTTTTTTTTTTTTTTAAAGCAACAACAATGAGGCGGGTCTGGCTGGCTTAGTTGGAAGAGCATACGGACTCTTGATTCTGGGGTCCTGAGTTCAAGCCCCGTGCTGGGTGTTGAGATTACTTAAGTAAACTTTAAAAACTTAAAAAAAATTAAAGCAACAACCATAATAATACCACTATGTGGTTTGAATATCTGACATTTGTCCTTTTAAAAAAACTTTTCAAAATGCATTTACGAACATTATTGCATTTGGCTCCCACAAGAGCTTTGAGATAGAACAGGCAGATGTTACATCCTTGTCTAAAATAGGAAGAGACCATTTCTAGAAAAGTAACAACAGCAATCAAGGCAAAACAATTTTTAGGCCTTATTCTGTTTCGAAAAAAAAACAAAAACAAAAACAAAAACCCAACATCTAAGTGGCTTCCTTTCCCTGTGTGGTTCAACACCATGGCCGAGGTCAGTTTCATCAGTCAGTTCCCTGAGAATCAGGAGGAAATTGAAAAATGCACATCCCCAGGAGGGTTCCTTAGAGTTCTCAAGGACAGACCCGATTGTCCAGAGAGCAGACCGGTTTATTGTGCAGAGGTGTGCAATGAAATTAAGTATATCAGTCCTGCACATGGTCAAAATGGGATGCTGCCTAATCTAGGTCTCCAGCTTGCCTTCTTGCTTGAGCTCTCAGTGCTCAAGTGGTGGTGGGTTGTGGTTCTGGATGCTGCACCATTACTCACATTCACCAGGAATACAACTCAGCTCATCATCTGAGTCCCTAAATGACTTCCATCTTGACTATCCTACTGTGGCCCATGATATTTCTCCTCTTCCAGTCCCCTAGTGGTAGGCAGCTTCTCATAGCCTCCCAGTGATTTCCACCTCCTGGTATAACACCCTGTAGTTCCCTTCCTTTGTGTATCTGAGCTGAACCTAGTGAGTTGATTTTAATGAATAAAATATAACAAAGGTGATGGGATGCCACTTTTGTGATTAGGTTATATGAGACTGATTTTCATCTTTTTTTGTACGCTGTTTCTTTCTGACTCTTTTTGCATGTTTGCTCTGATAAAGCAAGCTGGTGAAGCTCATATAGCAAGAAACTGAGGGCAGCCTCTGACCACCTGCCAGTGAGAAATCAAGACCCTCATTCTACTATCTCACAAGGAATCCTGCCAACAACCGTGCAAGTGACCTTGGAAGTCACTTTCTCCCATCAAACCTTCAGGTGAGACCACAGCCCTGCCTGACAGCTTAATTGCAACCTTCTAAGACACCTTGAATGGATAACTCAATTAAACGGTGCCCAGATTCCTGACCCACACATACTGAGAAAATAAATGTGTTTTTTAAGCCCCTAAGTTTTGGGGGTAACTTGTTATGCGGCAGTAGACAACTAATACACCTATATTCCAATACTTGGAGTTATCTATCGATTATAATAAGGCACCTAGATGTTCTCCTGCCCTTTCTAAGACCCTTAAATTTTGCTTTTTTAGAATTTGATAGAAGGTAAAGTGCTTCTTAGGTAGGAAGAGATCACTCAGGATATGACCCCTCTAAGCATTCTTTCCTCTGTTGTACAACTGTTTCTCCAGTCTAACCCTTGTCCAGTTTTTCACTGGGGGAAAAAAACCACTCTCCTCACTCTTTTTTCCTTGTATGTTCTGTGTCCAAAAACATGGCTTGGAGCCAAACTGTATTTTTCTGCATCCCTCACCAATTCCACAGTCTGATTGCTGTGTTTCTGAGCCTGACTTGGTCAGCAGATCTTTTATTATTGCAGCATTTGATGCTTGGTTTCTGACATTCCTGAGCTTGTATTGCACCCACACAAATCAAAACCACCTTGGCAGCTCTGCAGGAAGGTTCGATTCCCTCCCCCAACAATATAAGGCCTGGTCCCAAGTTACCAAATCAGGACCCTGACGAGCTCCCAGTGCTCAGCCCTGGTCCATAGCCTCTTGAATGCCCCTCTCAAGCTTTTTGTAAGCCTGGCCTTTCCAGCTCCACCACCTTAAGGAGGCATGCACAAAGGCATGAGCCAAGTTCTGAGCTTGCTCTTGCTATCTTTCCAGGGGGTGTGGGATAGGACTTGTGAATGTGCCAACTCTTCAGGAGGAGATATGGATGTACCAGCCCCATGTAGAGTTTGGCAATGGGCACCGCCACTCAGTGGCACAGTGTTGACTCATGAAAGCAGTGGGGAGTGGAATGTGGCAGCAGAGAATCAGCTCCCAGCCCCTCTCAGCAATTATGAAGCACGCTGTTGACTTGGGGCCAGGAAAATAGAGTAAAAGTTCCTTTTCCTGGCTTTCAAGAACTGTCTGCCATAGGCTGTTGCAACCTGCTTGTCCAGTCTGTTCTTCATCATGAGCCCTCTGCTCCCACCACTTTCTAAACCAGAATGCTTTACTTTAAGAAATATTTTTATTGAATGGATGAACCTCACGAGACATTATGTGAAGCATATGAACTGCTTAAGTCACTTCCCTTTCAGGAAGTCATCGCTCTCTGTGCTGGCTCAAGAAGACTTTCTTTTAGCCGACTCCTTGACATGGCTGACTTTCAGTCTGCTATCTAGTTATAGGGGCTTTGTACTGTTTTAAACTGTTTTAAATTTGTGTCTTGTTTTCTTCAATGAGAACGTGTGGACCTGTATTCTTGAGGGTAGGATCCATCCTTTACTTCTTTGCGTTTCCTCACAACACTCAGAACTATGGTGTTCAGTAGACAATTGTTCAGATTCTTAGTTAGAAAATAATGGACTATTTTCTTTTTTTTTTAAAGATTTTATTTATTTATCTGAGAGAGAGAGAATGAGAGACAGAGACCACGAGAGGGAAGAGGGTCAGAGGGAGAAGCAGACTCCCTGCTGAGCAGGGAGCCCGGTGTGGGACTCGATCCCGCGACTCCAGGATCATGACCTGAGCCGAAGGCAGTCGCTTAACCAACTGAGCCACCCAGGCGCCCAATAACGGACCATTTTCTTACTAAAAATTGCCTGTATTCTTTGTCTCTCTCATACACTCCCCCCCACATATATATGGTCTTATGGTCTCAATGCTTGTGTCCCCTCCAAATTCATATGTGGAAATCCTAACTCCCCATGTGAGGGTATTTGGAAGTGGGGCCTTTGGGAGTTGATTAGATCATGAGGGTTCGTGGAACACTTATAAACGGGGTTAGTATCCTTATAAAAGAGAACCAGAGAGCTCCTTCGGCCATGTGAAGAGGCAGAGAGAAAATGGCTGTCTGTGAACCAGGAAGCCCTTTCCAGACATCAAATCTGTGGACACCATGATCTTGGACTTCTTAGCCTCCAGGACTGTGAGAAATAAACGTTTATTGTTATAAGCCACGCAGTCTGGGGTTTTTTGTTGTAACAACCCAAATGGAATAAGACATATTTTTATATTTATAAATATGCCAAGAATTTTTTCTCAAGGTACTGAACTAAAAGATTGTTGTTGAGATGTGTTCTTTCATGAAAGAAATAAAAATAAGTATAAATGTAGACATAACTTTTTTAGTTATTTAATTTTGGGATTTGCCAATTCAATGTTATTTCCTATTTAACAGATTTCTATCTATATTATTTTTGCTATGCATATCATTCCAGACCTGAGGTGGTTGTAGGGGAAACATTTGTTCTGTGTGTGTGTGTATGTGTGTGTGTGTGTGTGTGTGTATTTGGAAACATTGGTTCTAATGGGGTTACTGGGAGTTGAACTGAACTGACTTAGGCCTTGGAGAATGGAGTCATTCTTTCTTTTTTTTTTTAAGATTTTGTTTTTAAGTACTCTCTACACCCAACATGGGGCTTGAACCCACAGCCCTGAAATCAAGAGTCACACACTCCATGGACCGAGCCAGTTGAGTACCCTGAGAATGGAATCATTCCTACCAGTTAACCACAATGAGAGAGGAACTATATCTACATACTACAAATCAGCACCAGAGTGACCTTCATGCATAAAAGGTGTAGAATTCTTTTTTTCCAATGAATAATGGAAACCTTCAACAGCACAGAGTAAAGTTGGCAAATGCTGTCTGGAGTGAACCCATTGTGTTCTCCCGGGGGACTGAGTCCACTAGGAATGTCCATCAGAGAAGTTGACAGGAACAGCAAAGCTTTGATTAAATTGGGTATTAGCGGGGCACCTGGGTGGCTCAGTTGGTTAAGCGACTGCCTTCGGCTCAGGTCATGGTCCCGGGGTCCTGGGATCGAGCCCCACATCGGGCTCCCTGCTCCGCCAGAAGCCTGCTTCTCTCTCTCCCACTCCCCCTGCTTGTGTTCCCTCTCACGCTGTCTCTCTCTCTCTCTCTCTGTCAATTAAATAAATAAATAAAATATTAAAAAAAAAATTGGGTATTAGCCAGGGCCTGATTGCTTGAACCACACTGATAGAGACAAAACTCATGGTATCTACCAGAAACATTCTTTCCATTGCAAGATTTAGCAATGAAAATAAACAAAAGCTTTAGCTTGTCAACTACATATATCATGAAGAGTGGTGAAGTTTTGTTTGTTAATACTATTTTGGTTTTTCTGCTTAGTTGGCTATGAAAACTATTATTTGCATTCTTTTGCAGTATCGTTTAGAGCTTGAAGGTAACTGTGAAAGAATACAGGGAATTAATGTCACTTCTCAGAAGCCCTCATTTTATTTAAACCAAAGAACTTTTACATAAGAGATTTTCGGGGTGATTTAACAAATTAAAGTTAGGGGAGGAGAAGATAGAGCTAATGGGAGTGACAAAGATGCCTTCAGAGTGATTTATTCCTTGAAGAAAAAAATCGCTGTCAACACCAAGTTTAAGCAATGTGGAATTTAACACCTACTTTATAGTACCACCTAGTGGTGATGGAGCTCCATCCTTATGTTAAATGAGGATTGTAGTTTATCTCAGCCTGAAAAGAGCAACTCCAGGTCATTAGTCAATTACACAATCTGTGACTGTAAACTACTAAAAGTGTGCAAGGAGAAAGGTATCTTTTATCATCAGAATGTGTTTCAGAGGATAAAGTGAATTCATATAAACAAAGTATTAGCAGGTCATATGCCATGTATTAAACTTAAAGATGTTCTGGGGTGCCTAGCTGGCTCAGTTGGAAGAGCATGTGACACTTGATCTTGGGGTCATGCGTTTGAGCCCCATGTTGGGGGTAGAGATTCTTAAATAAATAAATAAACAAAAACTGTTTAAAAAGTGCATTGAAAAGTGTTCCTAGCGGGGCTACTGGGTGGCTCAGTTGGTTAAGCATCTGCCTTTGGCTCAGGTCATGATCCTGGAGTCCTGGGATCGAGCCCTACATCGGTATGTTCGATATGGATTCTCAGTAAACTGTGTTTTTAAGATATTGAACAAGTACTGCAGTTTTGGGGTTTTTTTGTTTTTTGTTTTTTGTTTTTTTTACAATAATTAGGGCAATTTGTTTTGGGGTTATACCATAGAATACTGAGTGCTGGTTTCTTTGTTTTGTTTTACTCTTAACAACTGTAATTTGTGCATTTCTTCCAGTAAATATGATCTAGAAAGCAAACACTTTTGATATGGTAGGTGTTGTTGGAAGAGTTATCTTTATTTAATGAGTTTATAGAGGGTGGAGAAAATAATTTTTTTTAAAGGGACACTTTCTCTTATGAGAACCTGAAATCATCATTACTGTTACTGGTAATTTGGGCACTTTGAGATCAAATTCAGATATAAAAAAGCACTTGTACTTGGTTTACCAATATTTATAATTATAAGCCCATTTTCAGACTTCTGGCCTAATTCTAGTTTAAACACAGACAAATGAGATTCAGTGTGAATCTATCATTTTTTACTTATTTCAAGTGTTGTTTTATTAAAATGGCCTTGATTTGTTTGCCATAAATAAACAGAACAATTTACTCTGTTAAATGTCGTATCTCAACAACAAAGGGCCTAAAGAATAAATGTTAATGTCTAGGCCCAGAATTACTTTTTTAAAAAATTCATATAACATGTCTATTCTATTTTGCTTACTGAATTAAAAGATGTTTGAAAAACTCCTTCATATGTATGATGGTGATATGATTATGCCCTATAGTGATATGTTTTATTGACTGTGAGAGAAATTTTATTGAATGTGAGAATTTCTCTCACATTCAATTGTAACTTCCTTGAAAAGATGAGGAAATGTTACCGTATCTAAATCACAAGTGCTTTTGTAAAAAAGCAGCACGATCAAGGTAAAAATACTTCTACAGGGGCACCTGGCTGGTTCAGTCAGGATAGCATGCGACTCTTGATCTCGGGGTCATGAGTTCAAGCCCCATATTGGGTGTAGAGATTACTTAAGAATAAAATCTTATAGAAGGAGGGGAAGAATGAAGGGGTGGAAATCGGAGGGGGAGACGAACCATGAGAGACGATGGACTCTGAAAAACAAACTGAGGGTTCTAGAGGGGAGGGGGTGGGGGGATGGGTTAGCCTGGTGATGGGTATTAAAGAGGGCATGTTCTGCACGGAGCACTGGGTGTTATGCACAAACAGTGAATCATGGAACGCGACATCACAAACTAATGATGTAATGTATGGTGATTAACATAATAAAAAATTTAAAGAATAAAATCTTAAAAAATATATACATATTTCTGCAATTTAGTCTCATGCTTGATGCTGACAAAATACCTTTGTTTAAAGTCACAATCAATTTTATAAATACCTTTTTCTCATTATAAAATTCATCCACATCAACTGCAGAAAATTAAGAAAATAGGAAACTAGAGAAATGAAGAAACTTCACTTAGCGGGGCACCTGTGTGGTTTAGTCAGTTAAGCATCCGACGCTTGATTTCGGCTCAGGTCATGATCTTAGGGTTGTGAGATCGAGCCCCGCATTGGGCTCTGCGCTGAGCATGGAGCCTGCTTAAGATTGTGTCTCTCTCTCTTCCTCTGGCTCTCTTACTCCACTCACATGCACTCTCTCTCTCTAAAAACAAACAAAAAAAACACTTGAAATCTCAACACTCAGACAACTACTTAAACTATTTTCCTAATTTTTTAAAAACTAGCAAACTTGTTTGCCACCTGACCTCTTTCACCTAATAATATATTGTGAGTAACTTTCCATGCCAGAAAGATACTTTTTACGAAATTATCTAAAATCATTTAGTTTTCCATTGTACAGGCGTATAACAATTTTCTCAATTAGCTCCACAATGTAGAACTCTTAAGTGGCTCGCAATGCTTCTGTCTATGATAAACCTTTGGAAACATCTCTGTTTATTTCTTTGGGATAAAAAAATGAAAATTTTTCATTTAAGTGAAAGAAAATGTTACAATGTTTAGATAGTGAATGCTTTCGTAAAAGAACAGCAACATCAAGACAAGGTAGTTTTAATTTCTGAAAACTGCCCAGTTCCTAAGGCCCGCTGCATGTGAGGAAACTGGATAAAAATCTGACATAGTCCTTGCAGAGACGGGAGTCTAGAAGCAAAGGCAGTGGGTGATGCCTAGTGGGTGATGCTAGATAAAATTTCCCCAACAAGATTTAAAATTCTTTGAGGACATGGGTCATCTCTTCTGTTTCTGTTGTTCCCTGGTCTCAGTCTGAAATTTTTTTTTTTTTTTTTTTTTTGGTTACAAGTGACAGAAAATCAGAACCTAACTAGCTAAAACACAAGGGAAAGTTGTTGGCTTGTGTGACTGAATTCTCTAGGAATAGGTACGGCTTCAGAGGGCTAGATACAGGCTGTTCACCTGCCCTGGCGCTGCTCTGCCCCTTGGCTAGCTTCCTCTCTTCCTGTTCCTTCTCAGGTGGGTCTTCCCTCAAAGAGACAAAGCAGTAGCTCTAAGTTACATACTTTCAGTTAAGAAGCCCAGCTACTCTCCTGGAACGTTCACCATCTTCCTGGCAATACTCTTTGACTCAGTCTTGAGTTAGAGTCTTTATTTCCTTATCCTATGGTACCGTCTTCCCCGGTTTATTCTTCTTTTTGGCGGAACATGCCCTCTAGTAGCTGCCTGAGAGAAGATGACTAGAATTAAATATTCTCTTCTGAGATTTTGTAAGGCCAGAATGTTTCTTTAGTTTACCTTCGTGCTTGATTAGTAGTTTTGCTGGAATGAGAGAGACTCTCAATGTTACCCATACCTTGTCCTTCTGTCTTTCCTGAGTACCTTTCTAGATCCTTTGCAGTGAGGTGGTGTTGTGATAAATTCAGCCAGTGAATTGTGATGGAAAAAGTATATCACTTCCAGGCCCAGGGAACTGAGAGCTTGGGTGCCCCTCCATGCTCTGTTTCCCCCACCACAGGAACTTTGGAGGACATGTGTTTAAAAGCACCTCTCAGGATAGAAAGAGCCTGGATGCCTGAATCACAGGATGGAGAACCACCCGCCAACCTGCTTTTACAAGAGCAGAAAGTAAACATTGCTGTGCTAATCTAAGATGTCAGGGTTTCTTTCTTCTTTTTAAATTGCAACAGCCCTCAGTGGAATAAACATTTCTTAGGTGCACCATTCATATGAAGAAAAATTTAGAACACTCCTGAGGGACACAAAGAAAACTCAAACAAATGGAAATCTGTATTCCTGGAAAAGAAGATTCATGGTCTAACAGTACCAGTAGTGGAAAGTGTATTAATTATGAAGGTGATGTCATCCCTATAAATATACCAACAGCATATTATTTTTTTTGAGGGGAAAACTAAACAATCTCATTCTAAAGTTAATACGGAAAGGAAAATTTTGAAGAAAAATAAAGTTAAATTCAGATCTCGCACATGACTCCAGGATAAATTCTAGTTGGTCAAATAATTAAATGTAAAACATGATACCATAAAATTAGGAGAAATAATGATAATTGTTTAGAACCAAGTACTGGGGAGGCTTTCTCACGGCATGACACAAAACCTTCATAGCCATGGAGAAGATATTGGTAGATTCCATTATTTAAAGGTAAAGGGAAAAAATCTATACATGAAAACCCCCATAAGCAAAGCCAGAAGACAGATAATAAACTGGGAAAGTATTTGCAACTCAATTCAATTCTAAAGAATAATTTCCCTAATACACAAAATGCTCCTGCAAATCTGCAAGAGAAAGACCAATAACTTAGCAAGAAAATGTGCAAATGATATGAACAGAGATAGAAGGAAACATACATGGATCTTAAAAGATGAAATGATGCTCAATCTCACTCACAGTAAGTCATTTCACATTGAAACTACAAAGGGACATCATTTTTCACCTACCAGATACTGGCAAAGATCCTAGAATTTGATAGCATGCTGTATTATTGAGGATACAGGAAATGAGCACTGTCATAAATTACTCGTGGATGTGTAAATTACGACAATCCTTACAGAGTACAATTTGACGACATCTTTGCAAATACTCTTTGAGCCAGCAACCCTCTTTAAGAACTTTCTCCATATCTGCAGATATGTGAAAGGATATCAGCATAGCCTAGCAACATTTCTTGTAACAGTAGAGACAAGAGATGAGCTAAGTGTCAATGTAGGGGCCAAGGGCAGGCTGCCCCAAGATGGGTCACTTTGGCATGAATAGTCTTTTGAGTTCAAAGTAATCAAAACCCAGCAGATGGAGGTAAAGCTCTCTTCCTGGTCCTCAACCGCCTAAATTTACATTGGGAAGGAGAGCCTATGCCAGGAAGAGAACTATTAAAAGATTCCCTTTTACCTGAGAAACTTATCTGCACAATAGGACAACTTTTGTTTTTAAAACATCTCCTTTCACCTTCCTGGTAATGGCCTTCTTCCCCATCTTTTCCTCAGATTCTACCCCTCTCCTTAGCTCATATAAGCTTCATGTTGCCTTCTTGTCTTTAGAATTTCCATGTTTATGTGGATTCCCCATATGTATGCTATTAAATTTGATTTTCTCCTGTTAATTAGTGTCATGTCAATTTGATTCTAAGTCCAGCTAGAAGGACCTGGGAGGGGAGAGGAGATTGCTTAAACAACACACAATAAAATATTCCATAACTGTAACAAAGAATGAAGAAACTCAAGAACAGACATGGATTTATCTCCCACACATCTGATTGAATGAAAAAGACAAGTTGCAGAATGTGTGTGCAATATACTGTATTAATTGTGTGGGGCTTTTTTAAAAGAGGAAAATGTATATAGTTTCTACATGCACAAAATATCTCTGGAATGAAGTATAAAAATCTGGTCATTGTGGCTGTTCATGGGAAGGGAACTGGATGAGGGTAAGAGAGAAGATTTGAAGGGAAGAGTTTGGGCACTTGCAACTTACCTTTCAGTATCAATGGTCACATAACCCCTTCAGTGACAAGCATCTCACCTGCCGCTGAGTCAGCTCATAGCTCACAAATATGTGTGAGTGACTCCACCTTCAGGCTGATCTCTTTTGGAGGTTTTTGGGACACCCCTTGTACTGTGGGCAAGTGTCTACCATATGACCAGAGTGTGGGTTTTGGCTTCCTATGTTGATATAGTCCAGAGGAATGGCAGGGAAACAAAGCAATTCCCTTTTGATGTCTTTGATAACAATGGCTCTAACTAATGAGTAATGAGAATGGAAAGATTTCCAGTTGAAGACGACCCACCAAACACAAATTTACTCCTCCTCCCTCTGAGAGTCCTATTGCAATGACGAAAGAAACATTAAAGAGAAAGTCCATAGTAGCATTGGGAATCTGGGAAGGATGCTTTTAAGAGATCAGAAGACACACAAAAATATTTCCTAAGACATAAAGCAGACAGAATCAGGTTGGTGGCAGCTCTAGAATTTGTCTCTGGGATCCATCTTCTCACGTTGCTCCTGAATAAAAGAAGAAATGTGTTACAGGTGGTGTCCACAGTGGATATTGGGGCAGGAGTAAAGGGTCAGTGCCCTGAGTTGTCAGCTGCTTTGAGGGACCAAGAGAACCCACACTAAGGAGTCAAGTGACCTCAGAACCTAAATGTCAGCCTGTCTAGTCACATGGCCTACTAAAAATCAATAAGTTGCTATATCCAAAAAGTCATCAGTTCTGGAAAATTAGAAGTGAGTTCTTAGGTGAAAAATTGAGCAGATGTGCTTCATCCATAATGGGCTTGACTCAAGGTCTAAGCAGGAGCTGAAAGCTTCCGCAGATGAATTCTCCCAGAATGCAGTGCAAAACAGGATGTCAAGGATAAAACTGAAGGCAAGTATGATGAACACCATTCATGTGTAGTGGCTCAACGTAGTCCCTGGGTTCAAATCCTGCCCAATCCTTTATTAACTCTCTGATCTTGGGTAAGTCACATCATGGCTCAATTCCTCAGTTTTTTCAGCTGTGAACGGGCGACAACCAGAGGAACCACTGCATAGGGTAGGTCTGAGCAGTATATAAAGTAACAGGTAAAGTGCTCAAAAAGTGCCTGAACAGAGTAAGACTCAGATCTGCTTAGCTAAGTGTCTATTGTTATTCATATTAACAGACCACCAGCTATGTTAAAAATAAATATGCTATCACATTCCCTGTTTGAAAATGTCTAAAATAAAATGATGCAGAAATCTTCAAAAGTAACGATGACAAGGGTAGTCGCACTCTTTCAAAAGCAACAAAAGACAAGAAACAGTGAAATCAGAAAGATAGAATTCTAAGCCAAAAAGTATTAAATAGGACACATTTTATATTTATAATAAAAAAACTATGAAAACAATGGCAATGAGCCTTTATGCCTGAACAACATGGTATCAAACAACATGGAATCAAAATATATGAAGAAAAAGAAATTGAGTCAAAATGAGAAAATTTAGCAAATTTCTAAAATGACTGATTAAATAGACAAAAATAAATGCCATGGGGTTTTATTTTTATCTTTTTTAAAGATTTTATTATTTAGTTGAGAGAGCGAGATCGCACAGATGGAGAGAGAGAAGCAGACGCCTTGCTGGGCAGGGAGCCCGATGCGGGGCTCCATCCCAGGACCCCAAGATCATGACCTGAGCCGAAGGCAGACACTTAACTGACTGAGCCACCCAGGCGCCCCCGACATAAGGGTTTTAAATATTGAAATCACAAGCTTGATTCAATAGTAACACATAGGATTTTGAACCCAGGAAAGAATACACACTCCTCGTAAGCACACATGGAAAAATTGATATAGTTTTGTTGTTGTTGTTGTTTGTTAATTCATTAATTTATTGATTCATTCAACAATACATATTTAACACTCACTAGTTACCAGGTTCTATGACATATATTGTGTCTACACTATACAAACAAAAAGAAAAATTGATATAGTTTTAAACTAAAATGTCTCAATAAACTTCAAAAAGTAGAAGACACTCGGGCTAACTTTCTAATGTCAATGCAGTAAAACCAGAGATCAGAAATAACACAGAATGTATGGACGTGTTGAATCATTAAATTGTACCAGAATCTAATATCACACTGTGTGTTAACTAACTGGAATTTAAATAAAAACTTAAAAATAACACAGAAAAGAATACCCCAATCAAAAAAAGAAGAAAAAGATATATGTCCTTGGAGATCAAAGCAATACAGAGCAGCATTCTGTTACTCTTGGGCAAAGCAGAAAGTCATGGTTGGCACTGCCCACAGTTTCTACTTGGACAATGAAGACTCTGTGTAGTAAAGTCACAGAGAAGACAAGGGGAAAGGAAATCAACCCCGAAAGCTAGCAAATGACTGAAAATGAGAAAAGAAAAAAGGAAATTTAACAGATAAAAGAAGCAGACATCCATGAAACAGGGCAAACAATGAACTTTGATAAGATCAAAATCAAGTTCTTTGAAAATAACGAATACTAATAACCAATACAACGGCAAACCATTCACAGCCTTGATCTAAAAAAAAAAGGAATGAGAAAAATCACTACCAAGGAAGGAGAGACTTTCAAAATTATAATCAACTTTATAAATTTGAAAATCTGAATGAATTGAATATTTTTTTAGGAAAATATAAATTACTAAAATTAACTACAGGGTCAGAAGACCTAAATCCTTGATGGTTCCATTGAAAAAAATTGAAAAGGTAGTCAGAGGTAGTCAGAGGTCTGGTCCTAAAACAGCCCCCAGAGTCAGGCAGTGTTTGGGGGGAATTCTTGTGACCTTGCAAGAAACACATCGTTCTTATTATTCAAACTGTTTCAGAGCACAGGAACAGATGAAACGTTTCCCTTCTCATTCTCAAAGTCTAGCAAAGTCCTAATATCAAAACTCATCTGCATTTGAGAGGTATAGAGGTTTGCATGTGCGTGCATACAAGTGATCTAGAAAGAATCCAGACCCTAGCAGGCTTCCTCCTGGGAAGGACGGGGACCAGGGCTGGGTGAAGGGGGTTTTCACTTCCTACCCTACACATTTCTGTAGTTTGATTTTTCTCAATAAATACCCATTGATGGATTAACTATGTAATAATTTTGAAAGCATTCATTACTTTATTTATTATTACCTTTTCAACTAAAAGAATAAGTAGGAAGTATCTGTATCAGAAGTTGGCAAATTTTTTTCTGTGCAGGGCCAGATAGTAAATCCTTTAGCCTTTTGGGGCTCATACAATCTTTGTCACAGCTGCTCAACTTCGGTGGCTAACACAAAAGCAACCACAAACGATACGTAAATGAATAGGTGTGGCTGTGTCCTAATAATATTTTATTCACAAAAACAGGCTGTAGGTTGGATTTGGTCCTCCGCCATACTTTGCTAACTCTGATCTCTATCAGGAATGTGGAAATTGGTATTTTGATGCATTTTACTAAACCTCTGTCCAATGTTGTAGTCATTTAACAAATATTTATTGAGCACCTACTATGTTCTAGGCACTGCTCTCAGGACTAGGGATATAGCAGTGAACCAAACAGAGTCACCATGCTCAGGGAAGTTGCATTCGGCTGGGAGAAAATGGACTATGTGCAAATAAAAAATAAAAAATGTCAGGGATTAATAATTACAATGATGAAAATAAAACAGAGAGTACTGGAGGTGGGGATGGCACAGTTTTAGAAAGGGGGGTAAGAAAGCCTTCTTGAGAGGTATGTGACCATCAGAAAGAGGCTGAGGATGTGCTGTGTGGTGGGGAGGGAGTGGGGACCTGTTCCCGGGAAAGAGGAGTGTGAAGTCCCAAGCCAGGAAGGAGAACCAGCAAAAGGCTGATGTGCCCACGGCAGTGGCCAGTGGCAGTGGTGCAGGCGAGCAGGAGAGACCCAGGAAAGCATGCATCTTGCGAGCCAAGGGAAGTGCCAATCAAAGGTCAAAAGATGAGAACCATTCTCCCAGGTAACCTAAGAAGGGCGGTAGGGTCGGGCTACAGAGTAGGTTCAAGCAGAGAAATGTGGCCAGGAAGCCAAGCTGGGCACTTGGAGACCCGGACCGGGGCAGCGATTAGGCGACAGAGCGGGTCCTCCAACCAGCAAGCTTGGTCCCAGGCTGCACTGGGCTCTGAGAATGACAAGGGGGATCGAAAAGCTTCCTTCAGTGTGTGGGGGGTGGGGCTGTGTTGGTTGTGGGAAAAGGGTGACACATGGAAACAGCCTATCTCTTCTGAGAAGCATGAAGTTAAGGGCCAGTGCAAAGGTGTATGGAAACAGAGGAGAATTCCATTCCATTTGCCCAGTCTGTGTTCCATGGAGGATGGAGGGGGCATTTTGCACTAAGTTTCTCCAGGGTTTGGTCAACTGAAGAGCCTGGACCCCACGTGCGAGGTCAGCAAGATGACCACGTGTCCGTGGGCTGAGTCAGGCCAGCAGAGGTTCAGTCCTTTCCATCACAGCAGAGGCTTGGTGGGCAAGGGTGGGCAGGAGACCTACATTTCTTTCCAGCCAAGGGTGTTAAGAACCAGGCTGGCCAAATCCTTAGGTTTGTGTCTGTGAACGAGGAACACCAAGTCCTTGGAGGCAGCAGGGCTCCGGAAAGGGCACAGAACCCATGGCTGCATTTCTATACCTGTGACCTGGGGACAATCACACTTTGTGATGCCTCAGAGGTGACTTAAGATAACATGTGGAAACTGCTTGTGAACCTGAAGGTCGTGAGTGTGAGGAGAATGTACTCCGTACTCCATGGAAGCACCAGACCCATTGAGAACTTTAAACAGACAGCTGAGGGTCATTCTCCATGAGCGAAAAATTTTGGGTGTTTAAAAAAAGACCAGTATTCCTTTATATTTGTCCAACATTGTTCTTTTTACCATGCATTTAATGTGTGTAAATAGAAACACAACTTCGGCTTGACTTCTCCCTGCATCTTATAGCCTTGTCTTTGTGGAGCGGGATGCCCGTGTTCCCACCTCCACCTGCCTGTCCTCAGGACTGCTGCTGCTGCTGGCTTCTCATTGGCTGATCACAGGTCCTGGATACAGTTGCCTTGGTGAATTCGCAACCTCGTGTGTGGGTAGGGGCAGAAGCTTCTCTGATTTATCCTCTGCTCTTAAAAGTTGAGGTTATCCCCAAATGAAGCTTAAAATAAATTATGACTATCCCCCTCCACTGTTTTATTTTTCTTCAATTTGTGCTTCCGTGAGCAAGTAATGCTCTTTCATTGACAGCTGAATGAGCAGAAAAATGAGGAAAAGCAACTGTCTCCTGTGTCCCAGTGGTTTCCCCGCTCCAGCCCTTCCTGGAGTGGAGAGACACAAATTACAAAGCACGCACCATCATTTTTCGGAAGTTAGCTCTTAAGGCTGAGTGGGAGTGATGCACTTTGAGGGCCTTCATTTCAGGGTGTCATATGGGAGAGGTCATATTCCATTTCACCTTGTCCTCCATTGACGAGCGTGGGGATGAGGGGAAAGCATGGGGTCCCACTGGGCGCAGAGCAGGACTTTGATGATGACAACCACGCAGCCAACATTTGTGCCATGGAAATGTCTTCTAACAGTTGGTGGAATCAAAGTGGGTTCTGACATGAGTGTGGCAAAACCCGTTCAGGAGAGAAACTTTTCTCACCTCCTGGTAAAACCCCATGGTGCATCTCTAACCTATTCATTAACTCAGAGAACCTAAATATAAATTATTTTTGCTACTATCTAACTACTGTTCTCCTCCAGAGGCAGGTTTAAAAGCTGACCACATTGGTGCTTAATAATACCATACTGTTGTTCCTGGTGTGATAAAATAACCTAATGAGGTGCATTTTTCACAGGCCTATATTTCAACATGAGTATGAGATGATTAATTATAATTTTAAGCCAATGTTTCACAGATGCAGAACAATCTACATGTCACAGGTTGTTTTCATGAACAAAACAGGGCTTACATCATGCACCCCGTAGGTTAACCTAACAGACTTAACTATTGTTCTAGAATGTATCCAATACATAAGGCAGTGCGGCATGATACAGTTGGGAGTGTACAGGGAAGTAGGCAGCAACTGTCAGCCATAGACAGTGAGCTCGGAGGGAGTGGTAATGTAAGGATAAACCAACATGGATAGAATGTCCACTGATGGCCCCTGCATGGAAGGTTCTCCACATGTTCTCCAGCAGCGTTGTGGGTAACCTGTTTCGGATTTTAGGCTAGAAAAGGACAGTGAAGTCAGAGAGAAGAAAAGCATGAGCTGTGAGGGAAGAATGGGGTGGGGAGCTGGTGGCAGTGTAGCCCAGTGCCATGCAGAAAAAGGCCGACCGAGGGACATGGGTGGCGTTGGCTGCAACTTTTCCTTGAGAAATGGAAGTTCAAGAATAACCTTAGTCCGGTCTGAAACTCAGAAGGGCCTGAGGCTGGGGGCAGGAGGCAAGGGGAGATGGGTCTCTACTCTTAGACCACTTCAGGGTACATCTTACCCCATGTGTAGAATCCAAAGGAAAGCTTGGTGGCAGATGTGGACCTGGGGAGGCTCTCCCCAGGAATCAGGAAAACCAAATGCCTTAGAAACTCAAAGAAAGCCAACTATAGCAGGGTGGCTACTTCAGAGCCCAGACTTCCCACTCTCTTCATAAGGATGTGCTGTGTGGTGGGATCATAACTCTAACAGAGTTATGATCTGAGGACTATTCTTTCTGTCCTTATATGATCCCTGGGTAGGGGCTGAACAAGGAAAGGGAGAGAGGAAAGAAGGATCTAGGACTTGGGGAAAAGTAGGAAGGGCCAAGAAATAATAATCCAGATACTGTGTTTGCACAGGAGACAGAAAGTCAAAATCCAGGACGATCTGCCACCTTTATTAATGCAGCCAGGGTACCACAGGTGCCCCTGGGGTTGGTGTGTGGTCAGATCCAGAGAAACAGGGAACAAAAGTGGTGGGACGAGCTTAGTTAGCAGGTCCAGTGTGCAGGAACTAGTTGCACAGAGAAAATGCTGGTAACCTGGGACTTAATTGTAGAGAGGAGCCAAGCCAGGAAATTCAGTGTGTAGACTGCTCAGTCAATAACTACTTAGCAGGCATTGGGTGCCAACTATATGCCAGGCACAGAGTAGTCTGGGGCACAGAAAAGGAAGAATAGGTCCGGGGAGGCTGCCTGACATGTTTTTGTGCATTTATTCCCCACACCGATAATTCATTATTCTCATTTTCCACAAGCAAAATGCAGAGATAGAGGTTAACAGCTTGCCCAAGGCTACACAACACCTGTGATGCTTGCTTGTATGTGTGAAATTGGCTGGGCCACGGTGCCCACTTGTCTGCTCAAATGCCAGTCTAGATGTTGCCGTGAAGGTATTTGGGGATGAGCTTAATATCTAAACCAATAAACGTTAAGTAAAGCAGATTACGCTCCAAAATGTGGGTGGTCCACACCCAATCACTTGAAGTCCTTAAGAGTATAGACTGAGGTTTCTCAAAACCAAAGGAATTCTCCTCAAGACTGCAACATAGAAACCTGCCAGTAGGGCACCTGGGTGTCTCAGTCAGTTAAGCGTCTGCCTTCTGCTCGGGTTGTGATCCCCAGGGTCCTGGGATCGAGTCTGACATTGGGATCCTGGGATCAAGTACCGCATCAGGCTCCCTGCTAAGCAGGGAGCCTGCCTCTCCCTCTGCCCCTTCCTGCAACCCCTGCTTGTGCTCTCTCTCAAATAAATAAATAAAATCTTAAAAAAAGAAATAAAGAAAAGAAACCTGCCAGAGTTTCTAGCTTGCTGCCCTGTGGAATCCAGACTCAAGACTGCAACATCAACTCTTATTTGATTTTCCACCCTGGTGGGGCTTGCCCTGTGAATTTTGGACTTGCCAGCCCAAACCATTGCATGAGTTAATTCCTTAAAATAACTTTCTCTCTCTCCTTATCTATCTATCATCCATCTATCTATCTATCTATCTATCTATCTATCTATCTATCTATCTATCTATCTATATTCCTCCTTACGGAAAACAAAAACTAGAAGGGGAAAATCACCTCTTTAACAAATGCCAGAGGCACCTGTTAATGCAGAATCCTATACTAGGAAGGGCTGTGATCAATGGGGGCCAGGCCTCCGCCTCCTGAACAGGGCAGGCAGGAGGTCATGCTCTCCATGTAGGGGATTCACTCCAGAACCTCCAACCCCGCCCCTGCCAGAGAAAACCAGGAGGAGCCTGCAGGAGGGGCCGTTATTACAGGGACTCCAAGACCACCCAGGTCAGTTTACGGGACCTCTGGGAGTTCTGCCCCAAGACTACATGGTTCTCCACACAGCCAGGAAAGGGACAGAGAGCAGGATGTGTATAGACCGTGATAATGGGGCCCCAAGTACATATTTGAGTTAATAAGTCTGATGAATGGAAAATCAATTATATATGCTAATTAAACACAGTAAATGTTGGCTTGTGCACTTTTCTACAATACTTTCTAATTACCATAACTTAGATATTTATAAGCAAGCCATTAAAAAATCAAAGAAAACTGATGATTTACATTTTTCACGCCTTTGGAAGGGGGAAGGACGTTGAATGGAGTAGGAACCATTTCCATGGTTGATTTGAGTTCTTGAATTTATTCAAGTTCTTCTGATCAGAAATACCATAAAGGCTTACCACAGTTCAGGTTTTATTCTAGTCCATAAAATACATAATTTGTGAGCCAGAAATGAGGATGAAGGCAACTCGTATATTTGAGCAACTCCAGAGCATCCCACAATGAGTTGAGAACATGGGTGTTTGGTGGGAGAGAAGCATGAGCATAGATTTTAGAGGACCACTAAACAATTCTTAGGTTTTAGAATTTTACTACTGAAGTACATATTTTTTTTTGTTTCAAGTTTTTATTTAAATTCTAGTTAGTTAACATACAGCACAATATTGGTTTCAGGAGTAGAATTGAGTGATTATCACCTACGTACAACACCCGGTGCTCATCACAAGTGGCCTCCTTCATCCCCATCACCCATTTAGCCCATTCCCTGTGTGCCTCCTCTCCAGCAACCCTCAGTTTGTTCTCTGTAGTTGAGAGTCTCTTATGGGTTGTCTTCCTTTTTTTTTCTTCCTTCCCCTATGTTCATCTGTTTTGTTTCCTAAATTCCACATTGAATGAAATCATATGGTATTTGTCTTTCTCTGACTGACTTATTTTGCTTAGCATAATACACTCTAGCTCCATCCACGTCATTGCAAATGACAAAGTTTCATTCTTTTGGATGGCTGAGTAATATTCCGTTGTGTATATATATATATATATACCACATCTGAAGTGCATAATTATCTGGGACGCTGAGAAATGAACAATATCAGCCTGTTTCAGGCTCCGACAAAGAACAAAAGGTAAGAACAGTCAGGTTCACACTTGAACAGCATCACATCAACTGCCTGCAATAAAATGGTGCTTTTCAAGTACCATTCTTTACATATGGCAGAGCAAGCCAAGAAGTCACACAGTGGTCTGAGCACATCCCAGAAAATACAGGCATCAGCAAAACAGTTTGTAAGTGGCCGGAGGACACAGCGGAAAGAGAAAGGGAGGAAGAAAACAAAAAGCAAAAAGATAGGACTTTTTAAAGGTTGCAAACACACAGAGAATGTTCACATACTTGTTAAATAATTGAAGACCTTGCTCTTGATCTTCAGTCTCACGGGCATCGCTGGGTTCAGACAGAGTGCCAACCCTTGCTTTGTTTTCTGCAGTGGATGCATCTTGGAAGATCCTGTGGGTTTGTTCTGCATTATAACATAAACAGGCATCATGGTTATGGCAAGAAGCTCACCTACTTCTTGCTGCCTTTCTTGTCGTCCCTAAAGTTATATGTTGCTAGGGATTTGGCTATTCCCAATTGTCTACAAAAGGATGATTTTTCAGTTCCTATTTCACATTTTTCTAACCAAACATCCATTAGTTCATTGAGAAAATGGTTCATTACAAGTCATTCAAAATAAACAATTGCTTGTTTTGGCTAGGAATGGAGTGGCCATTTTTCCAAAAGTGCATGTTGGTATTTTTCTGGTTATGAGGGTTGCAGTAAGTACCCCCCTTCTTTGCAATAGATAAAAATGGGTTTCATGGAAAGAACGAAAGAAGGAAAAAGAGAAAGCAAAATCCCTTTCAAATGTAGTATCTTCCTGAACTACTGGCCAATGACTTCCCCACCTTGGGTTTGGGTTTGGGTTTGGATCTGGTTTCTCTTGGGTTTGGGAACCAGAGTCACAGGGAGTTTCTACTGACTTTTAACACTCACCAGTAAAGCTCATTTTCTTCCTCTCCAGGACTCCACCATGGACCATGATATCTGCCTTAGTTTGGGGCAGCACCTTCTCCACACACCTAGTTCTAAACCTCTGAGACTCATGAGCCTCTTCACCCCACCTCGCAACAGTCACAAGGGGTGATGTTCCCTAGCAAAAGGCTGATGGCACCCTGATTAAAACCTTCTGGGGGACCCTTTGTCATCCAAGTCCATCCCATCAACCTGTTGGCCCACCCCTGCCCTGCACCGCCCCTCACCCTCACGTACACCCCCTCTGTCATGCCCCTTTCCTCCTTGAGCTTCTGGAAGGCAGCCCCCATCCTCCCATCCACATGTGCCCAGTCCTGGGTCCTGAACCTGCGAGGTGCAGACTTGTCATGATCTATGCTGTCACATTGAATCACATTGTGGTGGAAAGGCTCATCCCAAGAGACAGGCTATGGGAAAGGGTGGCTTTGGCATGGCTGTCCCTGATGTCTCCTTGTATGCTCCACATTTAAATTGTCCATCCAGCTATAGATCTTGCCTCCTCCCAATGGGACAGAGGTGGGAACAAGAGAAATGCAGTGGCCACCTTAAGGGGTGGGAATTGCCACGGGGATGAAGCTCTTGCCCCGGTGTGGTGGCTTCTCCCCTGTAATCAGGGACGTTGGGCATTCTTTTCATCACTGATGGCACAAGTAACCTGTTGTAACAACCTATGTTGTCCACGAACAGTATTAAAATGTGGATATAAAACCTGAAACACTATCATGCTCCTGGGTCCCATGAACTGGTACTATGGAGTGAAATGCAATAACCTTTTGCCTCTACCTTTATGCTGGTTAGATCATTTTGACTTCCATGGAGCTCTCTAAAGCACAACTGCTAATCTGGAGCCTTCCAGCTTGGTCACTCCGGGATACATTCATTTAATAGGATGTATTTTTAATGGTGGCAGCTGGCTCTTTTTGTATTGTAAGAGCTGCAAGGCTTCCTTGGTGCTTACACAAGCTGAAATCTATCCCCGCACAGTGAGAGGAAGTGGATTTCCTTCTGAAGGTGGATGCCATTATAGCTCATCATAAAGCAGCCCCTTCTGGAGCACCCACAAAGGAGGAGCGCCATGGAGCACAGATGGATCACCCAATGCTGGAGGGAAGCAAGCCTTTACTTAAAAGCCTGGAATTATTACCTAGGGAATCACCTACAAAGGTCAGTCTCAAACTCAAAATGCTGCCCATGGATCTGATGTGCAAGTGGCAAAAGATCTGGAATATTTTAGAATTTTATTAAAAAAATAATCTAAAACATAATCTCTCTGGCTACATTTTGACGATGTTAGTGCTATATGTATATCTATTTTTTACAATTTTAACTTTTTATTAAGATTTTATTTTTAAGTAATCTCTACACCCAGCTTGGGGTTGGAACTCACAACTCTGAGATCAAGACTTGCATGCTCTACCAAGTGAACCATCCAGGCACCCCTACAATTTTTAATTTTTAAGTAGTTTTAGGCTCATATAAAAGTTGCACAGAAAGTTCCCTTGTACCCTTCACTCAGTTTCCCCCCACAGATAGCATGTTACATAACCCTAGTATGTAAATCAAAACCAGGAAATTGATATTGGTGCAATACTAAACTATAGATTGATTCAGACTGTACTGGGTTTTACATGCACTCACTTTGTGTGTGTGTGTGTGTGTGTGTGTGTGTGTGTGTGTGTGTGTGGTTGTTGTATAGTTCCATAACATTTTATCATTGGTATAGATTTGTGCAAACACCAGCACAATCAGGTGATTTTTTTTAAATGAAATATTTCTTTTTTTTTTAAATTTATTCTTTTTTTTTAAGATTTTATTTATTTATTTGAGAGAGAGAACGAGAGAGAGAAAGCACGAGAGGGAAGAGGGTCAGAGGGAGAAGCAGACTCCCCGCTGAGCAGGGAGCCCGATGCGGGACTCGATCCCGGGACTCCAGGATCATGACCTGAGCCGAAGGCAGTTGCCCAACCAACTGAGCCACCCAGGCGCCCTAAATGAAATATTTCTATTCTATTTTTACTTATAAACATTTCAAACACGCAGAAAAGTATAAAAAATGATATAAGAGATATCCATGTTTCTAACTCTGGATTTAACAGGTGATAACGTTTTGACACATACACTTCACAATCTGTTAAAGAATTAAAATATTAAAGATGCAGCTAACGCCACCTGATCCCTTCCCTCTCCCTTTTCCTTCTCAGCCAAGGTTATTTCTTTATCAGCAAAATTAACTGTCAAATCCAGGAAACAAACCTCACTCTGTAATGGTCCCTTACCTAAAAAGTGAGATGATTACTATGATAAATATTCAGGCTATTTTTGACTTACCAGGATTTTAAGTTACATTGTAAAAAATATTCGTCAAAATTTTTTAAAATGTATTATAGATATTTAATAGAAATAAAGAATTTGGCAATAAAAACAAAGTTTTGCAGTAATCTTGTTTATCATAGTACTCTATGAAGTTGTATGGAATTAATAAGTGCATAGATGAATACTCCTCTGACAAACATGTTACATCACAGGCTGTAAGAATGTATTACATGACAGCCTAAAATAGTGTATAAATAAAAAACCATGTCTAAATATTCATTTTCACCAACTTGACTTTTTCAGTGGATGGGCCGTTTTACTGAAGATTGTGGGGGCTGTGGTAGGGGTGAGGTTACAATGAGACTATGACTCACAACAACTACCTTAATAACCAAGGATAATTTTTCCATTAAGACAAATCTTAAAATACATGTAATACACGTCCAGTTGCGACCCTGATGGTTCAGGCTTGAGGAAGTGTTGCAGACCACAACAAACACTGCTTCGTCCTGCCCTACAATTCTTAAAGAGGTGAATGAGTATCCCCACACACGCAGGCCACAGCATCACAGAGAGGGGTCGTTTTCTCTTGCCTCTGCCCTCATGACTCCCACCACTGCCCCAGAACACCTGCTGCCCCCCAAACCCTCCTCTTGTGCCCAGCTCTGCGTGGCTTTTCTCACCCACGCTCACCTTTCCCTCTCCTATTCTTCGTTCCTTTTTCTATGGCCCAACCCAAACCCTCTCTTAGGAGAAAGGGTCCTTTCTCTTTCAACGTTAGGAGGTAGGGAAATTGAGAAAGGCAATTACAGGGTTCTCTTTGGAAGGCTAGGAGAAGAAAAATAGCTAAGAAGATCACTGTGCTAGTTTTAAAAACATAACAGCTTTGGGGCACCTGGGTGGCTCAGGCTTAGTCAGTTAAGTATCTGCCCTTGGCTCAGGTCATGATCCCAGGGTCATGGGATTGAGCCCCGCAATTGGGTTCTTCGCTTATTGTGGAGCCTGCTTCTCCCTCTCTGTCTCCCTCTGCCTGCAGCTCCCCTTGCTTGTGCTCTCTCTCTGTCAAATAAATAAATTTTAAAAAATCTTAAAAAAATAAAATAGCTTTATTAAGCTATAGTGCACATATCATAAAATTCACCTTCCAAAGTAATACAATTTGGTGGTTTTTAGTGTTTTCATAGATGCGCTCAACCACTAATTTCACAACATTTTCACTGCCCCCCTAAAAAAGTACCCTGTACCCCAGAGCAGTCATTGTGCATTCCCTCTAATTCCAGCCCCTGGCAACCACTCATCTACTCCTGTCTACAGATTTATCTATTCTGGACATTTCAATGGAAGGAATCGTAACAGTATGTGGCCTTTTGTGACTGGCTTCTTTATCTTAACAAAAGATATTCAAGGTTCATCCGAGTTGTATTGTAGCATGTGTCAGGTCTTTATCCCTTTTTAGGGCAGAATAATATTCCACTTAGGAATATACCACATTCTGTTTATGCATTTATCAGTTGACCAACATTTGTGTTGTTTCTACTTTGGGGGCTATTTTAAGTAATGCCATTATGAACATTATTTTTTTTAATTGATAAACTTTTAAAAAAGATTTTATTTATTTATTTGAGAGAGAAAGAGAGCGAGAGAGGGAGCGGGAGAAGCAGACTCCCTGCTGAGCGTGGAGCTTGACGTGGGGCTTGATCACAGGACCAGGAGATCATGACCTGAGCTGAAGTCAGACACTTAACCGAATGAACCACCCAGGAGCTCCGCCGTTATGAACATTCTTACACAGGTTTCTGTGTGGGTATATATTTTCATTTCTCTTGGGTTTATACCTAGGAGTGGAATTGCTGGGTCGTATGACAACATTTGGAGGAACTATGATTATTTCCGTGCGTTCACCTATAGAATGAAAGTTCAGTCCAGCTTCCTTAACTTCCTACTCTTTCCTGCCTCGTACTTCGAAGTCCTCATTAAAACAAGAAAGGTGCATATTTTTCTATTAGTCAGCTGAAATCATCCCCCAGGTTGTTTGCGGGTTACATCAGGTCTTACTTGGCATCACAAAAATTTACTTCCATATCATGAGATTTGAGAGAGAAGCATCGGAATTTTTAATCAAATGCTATGTTGAAGCTCACTATCACATCGTGAGGGTGGGGTGCCAGAGATTCTGCTTAGACTATCCTTAAGCTCACTACTTTCCAGAGCAAACTATGTTCTTACCTTGGTAATAAAGGAAAAAGCAGGTGAGCAGGTAAGGACAGAATTCCTCCAGGTGAGAGCAGAAAGCACAGAAAGCCTTTGGACCTTTGGAGCAAAGCTTCAGAAAAAAAGACTCCACTCTCTTCCAGGAGCAATCCCAGGAGAGGATCTCGCTGTGCTCCCTCAAGGAGAACACGCCATCATACACCAAATGCAGAAGCACCTGGCTCACGTTGAAATCCCTCAGTATCCTCTCTCTGTAACTCGTCAGTATTTCTGAGAGCTGCTTGTTTCTCGCCTCCTTTTCTCTCTGTGCTGTTGACTCGCAGTAATAGAACCACGACCTGGCCCCTCCCTCCCCCATCCTATATAGAGCGGGTGAAATGTCTCCCACCGGGGCCTGGGTGCTCGGCGGCCCCCGCAGGCAACGTCCGCACTGCATGGACATCTGGAGGCAGACTCACCTACTGTCTGGCATTATTATAGATCTGCGGGGAGAGGGAAGGCCTCGGATTAATCCCGCATGCTGACCCGCGTGGCCCTAAGAGGATTGTACTGCACTGATTAGCCCCTTGCAGCCGTTAACTTTAAAAGATGAAGAAACAGTCTGGCTACCGCCTGTTCCATTGAAATTCTTCCTCTGGGCCCCAGGTGATCATTTCCCCCTTGAACTCCCCCAAATGGTTGTTTTTAATGTTATGAACGTAACACGCTCACCATCTAATTGCATGGTCTCATCACGATGTTGGAAGGGGTTTCAGGAACCCTGCGCTCATCTCTTCCCGCCCCCCACCCCCCCAGTCTGGGGGTAGACTTTGCCTTGCAGTAAAACTATAGATGGTAGAGCAAAGTAGCCAAAGCCAGTGGTTGTTTAACGGTGTTTCAGTTTTATTCAACTATCTACTGAGTGCTATTTCTTCCTGGCATGGTTCCCTTCCTCCTAAGAAATTCAAACACTTCTATGTGATCACTTGGTTAAATGATCTCTCTCTCCTCTGATCTGACCCTGGTGTCCACTTAATGAAGCCAGATTAGAAGAAGGGATTATTGCTGGCTCAGGGGAGGCCTCTGACATCAGTGATGCCTCACTGCAGATTCCACAGATATAATTCAATTGCTCCAAGCGAGCCTTCGTGTTTCCACCTGCCCGGAACCTCCCAGGCCCCGGAGTGACCCTGGAGTGTCCCTGGCTGGGTCTGCAGGTGACCAATTCTTTGCTTGCCCATACTCTCTCTCCATCTGTGCATGGGAGTGAATTATGGCTTTGGGGTCCTTCTCCTACCTGTATCATATGTGTCTTCTCTCTAAAAGTCACCCTAAAATCACCCCAGATAAAGAGGAATGATTTAAAGAAGCCCAAAGGTCTCTTACATTTTTCCACTTAGGAAATTGATGAAAAGATCAGTGGTTATTGTGATATTCAGTTTGGTTTATAGAAGCAATTAGATATTTTTCTATAGAAGCTGGGTGGAAGATTTATTTTTCAGAAATCAAAACTCCCTTGGAGTGATGTGATTGTGGTAACCACAGGAGAAGGCTTTTCCTGGCTTTGCTTCTGACCTCTTGTGTGACTTTGGGAAGCCCGCGTGCTTGCGTGACTTTCACATGCAAGCCGACCAACCCTGAGCACCTCTTTTATCAGAGGCTCACATTTCAGGCCACCATCCACCAGCCCTAATCACCCCTGGCCAGGGGCCAGATGACTAGGGACAGCTCCTATGTCCTAGAACCCCCCGAAAGTATGCAAACTAGCCACTCCTCAGCCTGCTTCCCCTGAATCGCCCAGGATTTTCCTGCAGAAATCACAATAAAGGCTGTCTCATATTTTCCTCCCACTCCTTCCACCTCCTGACCTACCCCGGTGCTTCCCCGTGTGGCCCTGCCTGGTGTGACACGCCCCTTCCACTTGGGATCGGTAACAAATGATCTTTTCTTTCTTTCTTGTTAAGATTTTATTTATTTGACAGAGAAAGAGTGAGAGCACAAGCAGGGGGAGCAGCAGGCTGAGGGAGAAGCAGACTCCCCCACTGAGCAAGGACCCCGATGTGGGGCTCGATCCCAGGACACTGGGATCATGACCTGGGCAGAAGGCAGATGCTTAGCCAACTGAGCCACCCACGCGCCCCACAAATTATCTTTTCATCGGTGGTGGTCTCTTGATCTGTTGGCTTCAATATACCTGAATAACAATGAACTCTACATTTTAAGACATCCATTGAAAGTACAAATCTGGGACTGGGCTGGGACAATATCACAAAGTGCTCTGAGCCCCATGAAGAACGGGGAAAGGCGGTGACAGAACCCAGCAACTTCTTCACTACCAACACTTAAGGTAAATGTGCCCCACGTTGAAGCTTGGGAGGGAAAGAGTGCCATCTTGTGGTGTGTTGTGGTCTCTCAGGGCATTTCTTCTTTTTAAGACTTTTTTTTAAAAGCAGTTTTAGGTTACAGCAAAGTTGAACAGAAAGTACACAGTTCTCATCCCCCCTGACCCCCCCACCCACCCACCCACACACAGCCTCCCCACTGTCAACATATTCCACCAGTGGTGCATTTGTTACACTTATGAACCTGCATTGATACATTATCATCACCCACAATCCATAGTTTAGGGTTCACCCTGGGTGTTGTATATTTCATGGGTTTGGACAAATGTATAATGACACACATCCATCATTACAGCATCATACAGAATAGTTGCACTGCCATAAAAATCCCCTGTGATCCACCTCTTCATCGCTGTTCCCCACCCCCAACGTCTGGCATGCACTGAGCTTTTTACTGGCTCCAAATTTTGCCGCAGGTGATCTTTACTCTAAGACTGTCTTTATTTGGATGCCCACTTTGGCTGGTGCGTGATATAGAATAATGACGTGTAAGACAGCAAACTACCCTGGAGAGGAGGTGCAGATGGAGATTTAAAAAAAAGTCAAGTAGACAAATAAAATAATTACAATATAGCTGGAAAAGAAGTTGAGGGAAAATGAGGGTAGGGTCTACCTTAAATAAAAAGCAGAGGAGGCACATAAGCTAAAACTGCCAGGATGACCAGAAGGCAGATATTACCGTGGAAAGAAGATGCTCCCAGGACGCGTAAAATTTCAGTGTCAGGAAAAAGTGAGGGCTCCGTGAACCAGTGGATGGGGCTGTAGGATGGGGGTCATGGGATAATATTGCGGAGGCCATCAGGAGCTCAGTCTTGCTTGTCTGCTAGGTCCTGATGAGAAATTTGGGTTTTCCTCTGTTCGCAAAAGGAAGCCCCTGAAGGCTTTACCCAGGGGAAGGATATCATCTGATGGATGGGTTCAGAAGCTGCTAACATTTTACCTTTTGCTTTGTCACTTGCTCTCTTTCTTTCTATAATATTTTTGGGAACTATTTGGACATTAAATTACATATATCCCTGTGACCTTTTACCTCTGAATAACATCAGCTTGTTTTTACTAAGATTGGAGATGTTCTCTTACATAGCTTCGGAACAATCATCAACTTCATAAATTCACATTAACATAGTATCACATTAGATATTTTGTCTATACACAATTCCTTTTCCAATTTTGTCTGGTTGATCTAATAATGCCCTCGATAGCTTTTTTAACAATCCCACCCCCGGTCCAACTTGAGGTTTTAAAATTTATTTTTTAAGTTATTTTTTAATTGAGGTGTAATTGACCTACAGTATATGGTTTCAGGTGTACAACATAAAGCTTCAGTATTTGTATGTCTTACAAAATGATCACTACAATAAATTTAGTTACCATCCATCCCCATACATAGTTACATTTTTTTCTTGTGAGAACTTTTAAGATCTACTCTCTTAGCAATTTACAAATATACAATACAGTGTTATTAACTACAGTTGCTATGTTGTACATTACATCCCCATGACTGATTTATTTTATAAATGAAAGCTTGTACCTTTTGACCCCGTTCGCCCCAAGACTGTTCTTAAAACAACCATATTTGCTCAGTTACTTGAGATACCACCTTGATCATCTACTATTTTTTTTTTTTGTATGAAGTTTGGTCTACTTTTGGACTTTCTTTTCTATTCTTTAGATATATCTGTCGATTCACGCACCAGTTCCATATTCTTCATGTTAGAGCCTTTGTAGTATGTTTTAATATCTAGCAGGGCTAGATATAGCTCCTTATAGCTCTTTCTCTTCATTGTTTTCCTAGTTATTCTTTTGTGTTTATTTTTTCATGTGAATGTTAGAATTGGCTTTTCTAGTTTCCTGAAAATGGTCACTGGAATTTTTATTGGGGTCACATTAGATTTATAAATAAACTGAGGGTGGGCTGACATATAAGGATATCGAGAAAGCCTAACCAAGAACAAGGATGTTTTCCCATTGGCTCAAGTCTCCTGTGACTTTCAGAAGTGTTTTAGGGTTTTCTTCATGTAAGTTTTAAGTACAGGCATCACTTATTTATTGCAATTTGCTTTTTTAAAAAAAGTATTTATTTATTTGACAGAGAGAACGAGCACAAGCCGGGGGGAGAGGCAGAGGGAGAGGGAGAAGCAGGCTCCCTGTTGAGCAGGGAGCCTGATGTGGGACTCGATCCCAGGACCCTGGGATCATGGAGCCACCCAGGTACCCCTCTAGCTTTTTCATCATCATTATATTTGTTATGCTGACCTGTGATCAGTGATTTTTGATGTTACTATGACGGCAAACTTAACTGATAAATGTTGTGTGTGTTCTGACTGCCCCACCAACAAACTGTCCCCCTGTCTCTGTCCCTCTCCTCCGGCCTCCCTGTGCCATGAGACACAGCGACATTGAAATTAGGCCAATGAATAATTTTAATTAACTCCAAGTATTCAAGTGACAGGAAGTGTTCATTGAAGCAGCAAACTTGATTGTTGTCTTATTTTAAGAAATTGCCACAGCCACCCCAACCTTCAGCTACCACCACCCTGACCAGCCAGCATCCATCAATGTCACGGCAAAGTCCTCCATCAGCAAAAAGGTGATGACTCATTGAGAGGTCTGATGACAGTTAGCATTTTTCAGAAATAAAGTGTTTTTAAATTAAGGTGTGTACCTTATTTTTTATTAAACATAACGTTATTGCATACTAAATAAGCTATAGTATAAACATAAGTATTATATGTGCTGGGAAACCAAAAAATTTGGCTCGCTTTATTGGAATATTCTTTCCATTGGAGCAGCCTGGAACTGTACCTGCAATATCTCCGGGATATGCCTACATTCCTTGCTGCCTTATTTCTAATATTTTCTCTTTATTGCTCTAACCCTAAATGGGATTCTCCTATTCATTGTGCCTTCTGACTGGATATTACTTGTGTGTGTGAATACTATTGATTTTTGCACATTAAGTTTATGCTTCTTTTTTTTTTTTTTTTTTTTTAAGAGAGAGAAAAAGAGCCTGCCAGCAGGGGGTGGGGGTGGGAGGGGCAGAGAGAGAGGATCTTATGCAGCTTCATGCCCAACACAGGGCTCTGTCTCACAACCCTGAGATCATGACATGAGCTGAAATCAAGAGTCTGGCGCTTAACCGACTGAGCCACCCAAGCACCCAGTTTTATACCCTTTTATCTGGATAAATTCTTTTTGATTTTGTGTTGGCTTTACAATTGATTATTTAGAATTTTCAAGGTGTATTATCATGTCATCTTGAACAGAGATAACTTTTCTTTCTCCCTTCTTTTTCTTTCTTTTTTTTTTTTTTAAGATTTTATCTATTTATTTGACAGAGACACAGCGAGAGAGGAAACACAAACAGGGGGAGTGGAGAGGGAGAAGCAGGCTTCCCATGGAGGAGGGAGCCTGATGTGGGGCTCGATCCCAGGACCCTGGGATCATGACCTGAGCCGAAGGCAGACGCTTAACGACTGAGCCACTCAGGTGCTCCTCTCCCTTATTTTTCTGTTGTTTTCTCAGCCAGATTCCATCTACTTGTACCTCCATAGCAATATTAAATGATAGTGGAGTGAGTCGGCATCCATGTCTGGTTTGTGACTTTGGGGCAAATACCTCTGGGTCTCCCTCTTAAGTTAGAACTTAAGTAAAACTGTGGTTTTATGATTGAGGTATATATATTCATGTTAAAAAATATACACCCATTTCTGCTTTTTCACAAGCTTTTATTTATTTATTTTTTAAAGATTTTATTTATTTATTTGAGAGAGAGAATGAGAGAGAGAGGGTACATGAGAGGGGGGAAGGTCAGAGGGAGAAGCGGACTCCCTGCTCAGCAGGGAGCCCGATGCGGGACTCGATCCTGGGACTCCAGGATCATGACCTGAGCTGAAGGCAGTCGCTTAACCAACTGAGCCACCCAGGCGCCCTTCACAAGCTTTTATTAAGAATGGGTGCTGCATTCTGTCAAAAGCCCTTCCGGCATCTATGGAGTAATTATATGGTTTTTCTTTTTAGGCTAATGTGATGAATTACATTAATATATTTTCCATTATCAAATCATCATTGTATTCCTGGCCTAAACCCCACTTGATCACGACATACTGTTTTCTTTATATAGCGTGGAACCCTGTTCATTTTCATTAACATTGTATTTAAGATTTTTGCATCAGCATTCATAAGTGATGTTGATAAATTTTCTTTTTTAGTGCTCTATCTTTATCAGGTGTAGGTGTGTTATACTGGCTTCATAAACAGTGTAAACATTTTTCTTTATTTTCCATGCTCTGTGACAATTTATTAGCACTGAGACTCTATGATCTTTAATGGTTTGATTGAGTTCCCCTGAAAATCATCCGGGCCTGATGCTTTTCATGGGGTAGTTCTTTGATATAACTTTACTTCTTCTATGGAAACTGGTATGTCTAAGGTTTCTATTTCTGCTGGGGTAAACTTTATATGCTTAAGAAATTATCCATTTCCTTCTGTTTTCCAAGTTTATTTGTAGGGATATAGAAAGTAGTGTCTTATAATAATTTATTAAATTCCTTATTATCAATAGTTATTTTCTCTGTATCTTTTCTCATCTTGCATATTTATGCTTTTTTTCCTTTTTTCTTTGATTTTGGAAGTCGGTGCTTGTCCACTTTATTTTTCAGGGTTTGGGATCTTGGTTTACTAATCTGAATGAAAGATTTTCTCTTCTCTATCTCATGAATTTCTTCTTTTTTCTTTATTATTTTATGTGCTTCCTGCCTTCCTTTATTTTGTTATTTTTTTAGGTTTTGAAATGAGAATTTATTTATTTTCATTGTTTTTTTTAAAAGATTTATTTATTTATTTTGAAAGCGAGAGAGAGAGACAGAGAGACAGAGAGACAGAGACAGAGACAGAGACAGAGAGTAGGGGGAGGGGCAAAGGGAGAGGGAGAGTCTTCTTTTTTTAAAATTTTTTGTTATGTTAATCACCATACATTACATCATTAGTTTTTGATGTAGTGTTCCATGGTTCATTGTTTGTGCATAACACCCAGTGCTCCACGCAGAACGTGCCCTCTTTAATACCCATCACAAGGCTAACCCATCCCCCCACCCCCTCCCCTCTAGAACCCTCAGTTTGTTTTTCAGAGTCTATCATCTCTCATGGTTTGTCTCCCCCTCCGATTTGCTCCCCTTTATTCTTCCCCTCCTGCTATCTTCTTCTTTTTTTTCTTAACATATATTGCATTATTTGTTTCAGAAGTACAGATCTGTGACTCAACAGTCTTGCACAATTCACAGCGCTCACCATAGCACATACCCTCCCCAATGTCTATCACCCAGCCACCCCATCCCTCCCACCCCCCCACCACTCCGGAGAGGGAGAGTCTTAAACAGACTCCACGCTGAGTGTGCAGAGCCAGACTCAGGGCTCAATCTCAGGACCCTGAGATCACAACCTGAACCAAAACCTTGAGTCAGTGGCTTAAGCCACTGTGTCACCCATGTGCTCCTTCATTGTTTTGTTTTTATTGACACAGATATTAGGGTTATGAATTTTTCTTTCACCATTGCTTTAAATGTATCCTGTAGATTCTTATGTGTATTTTCATTATCATTATTTTATTTTATTTTTTTAAAGATTTTATTTATTTATTTGACAGAGAGAGACACAGCAAGAGAGGGAACACAAGCAGGGGGAGTGGGAGAGGAAGAAGCTGGCTTCCCGCTGAGCAGGGAGCCTGATGTGGGGCTCGATCCCAGGACCCTAGGATCATGACCTGAGCTGAAGGCAGATGCTTAACGACTGAGCCACCCAGGCACCCCTCATTATCATTATTTTAAAGAAATTCTGTGATTTCTTTGTTTTTTCTTCTTTTACAAAAGAGTTGTTTAATAGAGGTCATTTCATTTCCATGTGGAAGGGCTTTTTAAAAAGTTGTTTCATTTCTAATTTCCAATTCCATTGCATTGGGATCCAAGAGTGGTGCATGTATATTTCTAGTTTATTGAAGTTACTGAGGTTTTCTTTAGCTGCTGGTATAAGATTAATCTTTGTGAAGATTGTGTGTGTGCTTAAGTAGCTTTTGATATATATGTTAACCTTTTTATTATATTTTGGGAGGGTCTTTTACATTCTTACGTTTGTATGTGTATACTCGACCTGTCTTGAATGAATAGTGTGTAAAATTTTCCTATTATTAGTGTGTTTGATCTCTTTCTCCTTGCAATTCCTGAAGTTTATATTTTATGTAGTGCTGTGTAGTTTGCCTCATATATATTTATAATTGCTATATTGTCATTGCAGAATGTGACTTTTTTTTAAAGATTTTATTTATTTATTTGACGGAGAGAGACACAGTGAGAGAGGAACACAAGCAGGGGGAGTGGGAGAGGGAGAAGCAGGCTTCCCTCTGAACAGCAAGCCCAATGCGGGACCTGATCCCAGGACCCTGGGATCATGACCTGAGCTGAAGGCAGACGCTTAATGACTGAATGTGCTATTTTTCACATTATAAAGTGTCCTTTGTCTCACTGAATGCTTTTTGGCTTGCTTCTTTAGTATAAATATGTTCTAAATATTGCATGGGGCATACTTACACCCCCAATTATTATTTATCTGAAATTCAAATTTAACTGTGCATCATATATTTTATCTACAATGCTAAATACAGACAAGTCCTAGAAATAAGGATCATTGCCAGTACCCAGACTGTGCAAACTAAATATCAGTTCTCACTAAAAGCAACTAGGCATGGCATCTTGGAGACATGACAGATCCTGCGTGTACAGATGAGTCTAGAATATTTTATCATACCAGAAAGAAAGGCAGCAATGAAATGTCTCAGGAGTCAGTTTGAAGAGGCTTCTACTCCACAAGAGTGCAGAGACATCTATAAACCAGGCTCAAGTTTTTTCCTCCTCAGTGAACTGGTGATATAGAATTCCCCATGAGGCCATAGGAGCTCTGGCCCTATGGGTGATTGTGCAACTAACTTGTGCCTTTAGAATCTGTTTGAGCTTGAACTTATGTGTACCTCTTTATTGATCATAGAGTGCTACTATACATGCCTAAATTTAGGGCTTGGTGGGTCAGACAACACCAAGTTCATGATGGACAGCTTAGGTAGCTTGGTAACTTGATGGTCCATGATCAAGAAATCAGTCTCCAGGGGCACCTGGGTGGTTCAGTCGTTAAGCGTCTGCCTTTGGCTCAGGTCATGATCCCAGGGTCCTGGGATCCAGCCCAGGGTTGGGCTCCCTGCTCAGCGGGAAGGGCCTGTTTCTCCCTCTCTCACTCCCTCTGCTTGTGTTCCTTCTCTCTCTTTGTCTCTCTTTGTCAAATAAATAAATAAAATCTTAAAAAAAAAAAAGGAAAAGAAAGAAATCAGTCTCCACTGTGGTCCAGGAGCAAACCAGAGTTGCTTCTCAGAAATAAAAAAATGGCATGTTTTTTTCCCCACTCCTAAAGGACTATGACTGTGATTCCTTTATAAATTCCATCAAAGGTTACATATATTACTCTTACCTTCAAGCACCATCAAATCTGTTGCATCATTGCGGTCCATGGGTAAAAGAGCTTGCATAGCAGCTTGACCTATTTAGAGCCTTCTGCTCTCACTCCTACTCAAAACTGTAGTCTTTTGAGTGACACAGTAATTGGGTCAGAGTAACATACATGCTCAAATGAGGTGTATGTTGTCTCCAAAATCCAAAAAGGACCCCTAGGCATTGTGCCTCTTAGTGAGACAAGTCAAGATTCAGCAACTTCTCTTTCACTCTGGAAATGATATCTCTAGATGCCCTCACCTACTGGGCCCTTAAAAGTTTCACTGAATGGCAGTCTCCTGCAATTTTTAATTTTAGGATTTATTTTCCTCCCAAATCTTTCATGTGCCTTCTCAAGGTGACTATAGTATAGTTGACCCTTGAACAACACAGGCTTGAAATGCATAGGTCCACTTATATGTGGATTTTTTATTTTTTTATTTTTTAAAATTTATTATTATTTTTTAAACATTTTATTTATTTATTTGACACAGAGAGAGGGAGATAGTGAGAGAGAGAGAGCACAAGCGGGGGAGCGGCAGGCAGGCAGAGGGAGAGGGAGAAGCAGGCTCCCTGCTGAGCAAGGAGCCCGATGCAGGACTTGATCCCAGGACCCTGGGATCACGACCTGAGCCGAAGGCAGCCGCTTAACTGACTGAGCCACCCAGGCGCCCCATATGTGGATTTTTAAAAAAATAAATACAGTAGAGTACTGAAAATGTATTTTCTCTTCCTTATGATTTTCTTAACATTTTTTTTTTCTAGGTTACTTTATTGTAAGAATATAGCACATAATACATATAATATACAGAATATGTGTTAATTGACTTAACATTATTGGTAAGGCTTCCGGTCAACTCAAGACTTCTGTTATTCATAGTTAAGTTTTTGGGGAGTCAAAAGTTATATGCAGATTTTTGACCACACAGGGCATAGGTGTCCCTAACCCCCCGTACTGTTTAAGGGTCAACTGTGTTTGTTATTTCCCGCTCACCAAGTAGAATCAGCGGGGTATTATTCACGATAGGACATTGGCGTGATGTCTTTGAAATGGAGCAGCAATCAAAGTCCTTGTGGACTAGATTATGACGTAAAGCTAGAGAGTCCTAGGGTGAAACGATGAATGTATTGCTTGTCTTGGCAACTGAATGAAAACTGCTTTTGAGGGCCTTTAACTAATAGGCATAAAGTAAAAGCATTAGCCAGATCAATAGCTGCATATAAGGTGCCAGAGATGATGCTGATTTACTCCACCAATGAGAGCATATCTGGAAGAGCAGCTGCTACTAGAGTTGCCATCTAATTAAATCTATGACAATCCACTGTAATTCTTCATCCATTTGCCTTCCCTATAGGCCAAATAGGGGAGATAAATGGAGGTGTGGTGAGAATCACCACGCTGCATCTTTCAAGTCATTGAGGGTGGCAGTAATCTCTGCAATTCCTCCAGGACTATAGTATTGCTTTTGGTTTACTATTTTCCATGGTCGAGAAAGTTCTAGTGCCTTCCACTTGGTCTTTCCTACCAGAATAGGAAAGTGGTTCCCTTTCTGGGGTGAGGGAACCACTGTGGATATTCTGCCAGTTGCTGAATATGTCTGTTCAAATCCTGCTTTCTGAAACTGGGGAAATAACCGCAGTAACCTGAGGAGCTCACCATCAGGTAAATCCTAGCCCGAACCTGGAAACAACCCAAATGTCCAACAACAGATAAATGGATAAACAAATTGTGGTATAGCCATATAATGGAATATTATCAGGGATGGGTGAGGGAATGAACAACAGATACACCCAAAGACATGGATAGATCTCAAAATTATGCTGAATGAAAGGAGCCAAAAAAACAGTACATGGTATATGATTCTGTTTATAGAAAACTCTAGAAAATGCAAACTAATCTGTAGCGACAGACAGCAGATCACTGGTCGCCTGAGGATTGTAGGTGGAGGCTAAAGAGAGACAAATTACAAGGGAGCCTGAGAAAACTTCGGGGGCTGGGGAGGGGGCTATGCCGGGCCATAGCATTTGACAATACATGAGTCATGGCAGAATGGGAGGAGCAAAAACCAGATGGCAGCAGGTTGAGAAGTGACTGGGAACAGTGAGTCAGTGTAACTCTGTCCAGAAGCTTACCAGGGAAGGGAATAATACAGTGGTTTCAGTGCCATACGTAATGGAACTTCCTCCTGGGAGCTGTTTGTGATTCCAGTTAGCTTACTCCAACTAGATGCCCCCCTCAGCCCCTGGAATGCGGATCTGCTCCCAGAGTGGCATTCATTCGCCTCTCTACCTTTCTAATAACTGCCAGCCTTTATTTTCAGAGCAATTGCTCTCTAACTTCATCAGTCTAACTAAGCTCTCCCATTTTGGAATTCTGAGGGCATTTATTATCTCTTTCTCATCATAGGACGTGTTCAATTCAATTTCACCAATGTTGAAAGGTACCATAGTGTTAAGCACATAGACGCTGGCATCAGATTATCTGAGTCTGAATCTCAACTCTGTCATGCAGTGGCTGTGTGACCCTGGTCAAGTTGCTTAGCCTCTCTGTGCTTCAGTTTATCCATTAATTTACCAGACATAATAAGAGTACTTTTTGCTATAAGTATTATAGTAGTATTTATAAAGAGCTTAAACCAGCGTTTGCCACATTCTAAACCCTAAGAACGTTAATAAAAATCACTTTGTGTTCCTATTACAGGAAGGTTCATGCTCACAGTTACGTGGTATACAGGGATGTCTGCGGCATTTGCCTTAACCTGGAGTGAGGAGCTAGCAATTGCCCGTCAGCTTCAAATTTTCTTAGAGATCTTCTGTGCCTTGGCCCAGCGGCCTCTGCACTTGGTCAGCTTTGGCATGAAAGCCAAAGATGGTGGACTCTCAATAGTCACTTCTCAGAACCTAGCTGCAAGTTGGAAGGATGGTGACTGCTAGAATTCGCGAGAGGAAAGACAGAGCCACGCTGGGAAGGGAGATGTTAATAACCTTCCCAAGATTTTGGACACTTTGCATTTCAACCACCTCATGGTGATATTCATGGCTAGCCCTGAAGGCACGGTCTGCCTATTCAGGCCCCACGCCACTCTCCACGCCCTGACCACCGCGCGTGCGGGTACCCAACCCCAGCAGCGTGCCCAGCCTCAGCCCCACCCCTGCAGTCACCGCCCCCCCGCCTCCCCCTCACCCCGCCGCCCCGAGGCCCCAGAGTATAGTCCCCGCCCTGCAGTGTGCCTCCTCTGCCCTTCTCTGTTGCCCCGCCTCTCCTCCTCGCCCCGCCTCCCCGCGGTTTCTATGGTCCCAGCTTGCGGTGAGCCCCGCCCCTCCTCTCCTCGTCGCCCCGCCTCTCCCCGTCAGTCCACCTCCCCGCGGCTCCTATAGTCCCCGCCCTGCAGTGAGCCCCGCCCCTCTCTCCTCGTCGCCCCGCCTGTCCACGACGCCCCGCCTATAGCCCGGCCGCCGCCGGTGCCTCCAGCGCAGCGGCTGCTACCTCAGTGGCGTCGGTGGCCTGGGGAGCCGGCCGCCATGGCGGCGGAGGCCCTGGCGGCCGAGGCCGTGGCTTCACGCCTGGAGCGGCAGGAGGAGGACATCCGCTGGCTGTGGGCGGAGGTCCAGCGCCTGAGGGACGAGCAACTGAACGCGCCCGACCGCGGCCAGGCCGAGGGGCCGTGCCTGACGCGGGAGGTGGCGCAGCTCCGGGCGGAGAACCGCGACCTGCGCCACCGCCTCTACCGCCTGCGGCTGTGCCTCGCCGAGGAGCTGAGACAGCAGGCGCCGCTGGAGAGCGCGGCGCGGGCGGCGGCGGCGCAGGAGGAGGCCCGGCGCGCGGCTGCCGGCGCGCAGGTAACGGGGCGGCAGGCTCGCTGCGGGGAACGGGGGCGGGTGCGACTAGAGCCCCGGGCGGGCGGCGCCGCGGGCTGCGTGGTGCACGGGTGGCGGTGGTCCCGCCGGAAGGACGGGTGCGGCCGCGGCGCGCTGCTCTGTGCACCTGCTACGGCCTGGGGAACCAGTGAGGCGCCTGGACATCCCTCGGAGCCCTGTCTTTCCAGCAGTCGCCAGACTGACTTAATGGTGTCATTTCTCAGCTCTCCCAGTAAATTGCCACATATTTTCTTCAGTAGCAGAAATAGCATTTTCCTTTGTTTGAAAAAAAATGCTGGCGTGTTTAAAACTTACTCTTCTTTTCTTAGCAGGAAGACCAACAGCTACGTAAGTAAACTCAGCCATTTCGTCTAATGAATGGCTGGTTCTGAGCTGTTTACGACAGGTGGTTTTTGGGGGTTTTTTTTTGTTGTTCACTCGTTGAAATCTGTATATTTAGCGTTATTATTAGAGTGTTTTAATATTTTGGGCCATTGAAGGACAGGTTATCGTCGTGTAACATAATACATTTTATGAAGTTTAAAAGATTTCACAGACTGTGGGGTGTTCTTGAGTTCTTTACCAAGGGTAACTGTGGTGCACTGGCAACATCTTCCTAAAATAGTGTATTTACAGTGCGGAGGCAGCTACACAACCATTTTCCAGTGACATTATGTTTAAAGTTTAGGGGAAAAAACTTTAGAGAGCAAAATATGTTAAATGTACTTAGCAAGAGTGTGTGAAAATGCACAGACAGGAAGGACGGAACCCCAGAAAGTGAGTTGCCCATCTAGAGTTTTAGGTGGTGGTCAGGGAAGCCCAGCCTCCAACGTGGGACACTTGCTGATTGCTCGCTCCTCTGTTGTGTTCCTCTTTCTTGTCATTGGTATGAGTTATTTATAACTTACCTTTATTTCTCAGCCTCCTTCCAGTCAAACCCAAGAAAAGAACACTAAAGCAAAGGAGGATAGCAGGCCTGAGAGCGAGGTGAGTTGTTGCTATGGAACTAATGTAAAATACTACCTGTAATTTAAATATGTTGATACACTTAATAGCCCAGATTTTAAATTAAAACATAATTACTAATTAAATTATGACACTAGTAGTATATTCAAAACCTTGCAAGCCTTAGCTACAAGATGTCTTAACTTCGAGCTGAGCTAGCCACACAGCTATCTTTAAGTGCTTCTTTGTCTATTTAAGTTGAGATAGCAGGGCTTTACTTTTGTGTTAAGGAAATTAGCTACCATATCAATCATGAAAACAAACCAGAGTAGGTTTTGAGGATAAACACTTGGCAGGAGCAAAGAAGGAAAACCTGGCTGCGGAGTAATCAGTCTGGTTGCGATCAAACAGGAAAGACAACAGAGAATGAAGTAGGATGGTATATGGGTAGGTGCTGAATTGTGCAACTGTGCATAGACGAGTGTTAAACATATGGCGGAGGGAGATATGGTAGTTAGAAGAGGTGGGCTTTGAGCTGGACCCTAAGACCTAAGAAGGGGGTGGGAAGTGACTGGCAGGAGAGTTGGAAATGACCTGGGGTGTGCAGAGAATGGGGTGAGCCTTACTGCAGGGTGAACACGTAGAAAAAAGTGGGCTGTGTATGTTAACCTTCTTGTATTCTAATGACTTTCAGGTGACAGATCAACCAGATTTTGTGAAGGAAAGATTGAAGCTGTTTGAAATATTGAAGCAAGACCATCAGCTCTTATTTGTCGTTGCTGACGAAAAGGGGAATACAAGCAATGTGATCACAGTGAGAGTGGCTGGTGGGAAAACCGTGGAAGGGGAAGTCTGGAAAACAACACCTTATCAAGTGGCTGCTGAAATTAGGTAAAACCATAGTTTGGAGAAGATATTCATTATGTAGTATTGTGCCAGAGCTTGGTGACAGTGTGTTCCCTGGGAACTGCAAAAATATTTTTTTTTCTTACTTGAATAAATTAAGTGTCATTAATTTTTTCCCTCTGGCTTAAATAGGGCATTTAAATAAGTAGTTGAATACCAGAATAAAATCTCTTCTTTAAAATGTCCATATTTTAAAGTTCTTTTTTTTTTCTTTAAGATTTTATTTATTTATTTGACAGAGAGAGAGAGTACAAACAGGGGAAGCAGCAAGGAGCAGGAGAAGCAGGCTCTTGCTGAGCAGAGAGCCTGATGTGGGGCTCGATCCCAGGATCCTGAGATTATGACCCAAGCCAAAGGCAGACTCTTAACCAACTGAGTTATCCAGGTGCGCCCCCCCCCCCATGAAAAATATATAGTAGAGAAAAATGTATAATCCTTGACAGGTCACTTTACATTGACTTTGTTCATCATCAGAGTATTTCCATGAGATTTTACTGATCCTTTGCTGGACTTGACTCCAAGTCAAGTCATCATCCCACCAGTAAATAACCATGGGTGGTTCTTCGAACCATGTTGGACAGATCCCTGAAGGTTTTCAGGCCTGTTTCTTTTAATCTCTGGAATAATATTGCTTTTCCCATTTACCTAATGAGGTTGTAAAAATTAAATAAAATAACTGCATATGAAAAATACTCTGAAAATTAAAGTGCCTCTAGAAATGTACAAAGTGACTTATTATAGATTGAAGGTGTATGTGTTAGAGCTATTATCAACCCTGGAATAAATACTTTGACTTTCCTAGAAGTTAGATACATTAGTGAAGTTATGTTATTTTGACCAATGTTAATTCCTAGCAGTAAGTGTAATTCCGTGGAAGCTATAGCTCAAGACTGCCATGTAAATAAACTTTTACTATTTAAAAAGCAAGCTTTTTCAACAGTTGAAATCTTCAGATTTCCTTGGAAAACTATGATTAAAATTATATATATATTTTCCCACCCCATCATGTCTTGCACTCTAACAGCCTCTCCCAGCTATTCCCACGTTTTCCAGGAGAGAGATGGTTAGATGTGCTCAGGAAAAAACAGGCTTTGAGGCAAAAATAAGTTTCTGTTTCTTCACGGCGAGTCAGTTTGCATGTTGGCGTAGTAGAGACTGGTTCTGCACGGAAGAATCCTGTTTGAACTTGGGAAGCAAAGTTACTGGATTATAGGACAGCTTCTTCATTGTACCCTTAATAATCTGCATTTCCACAGGGTACCAGCTTACAAATCGTACAATCAAATTTCATGATAGTGGGATTGTAGGAGCGTCTAAAAAGTAAAGTTAGCCCAAACCAAAAGACAAGCAAAGCGGGCATATCAGGCAAACCTGTTAGGAAGAGAGCCGGGATCATAGTACTTCAAGACACCAGAATTCAGAGCTTAAATCATCAAATGGGAGGCTTATTTCAAAAATAGACAAACAGTGTAATCCGCAATGACTATTTGTCACAGAACTTTAGGAGTTAATTGATGTAGCATCAGATCAGAAATACAAAATTAAAGACACTCAGGAGTGGTAGGCTTTAACCTCTCTTTGGTTAGTACTGGTTTTGGACCCATCACATAGGCAAACATTAGGGTTATATGCGTCTGAATAATAACACTGTGAGGGGGACTTAGTGGTTGCTCACCAGTCTCTGTGGTCTACAGATAGAGATCTCTCAGCACCTGTGGTTGTGTTTTTGGCTTCTCAGAACCTTAATTACATGTGGAAATACAGTTCACATATTCTGTAGGTAAAATGAAATCTGTTATGAACTCAGTAAACATTAAATGACAGCAAGGCAAAACAAAGTAAAACTTGAAAATTACAAAAAAAAAAACTCTTCAAAATAACTCAGGTGAAAGGAAATAAAAACCACAGGATTTTTTTTAAAAATTTTTTTATTATGTTAATCACCATATATTACATAATTTGTTTTGGTGTAGTGTTCTATGATTCATTGTTTGTTCATAACACCCAGGGCTCCATGCAGAATGTGCCCTCTTTAATACCCATCACCAGGCTAACCCATCCCCCTACCCTCCTCCCCTCTAGAGCCCTCAGTTTGTTTTTCAGAGTCCATCGTCTCTCCTGGTTCGTCTCCCCCTCTGACTTACTCCCCTTCATTCTTCCTCTCCTGCTATCTTCTTCTTTTTCTTTTTTCTTAAAATATGTTGCGTTATTTGTTTCAGAAGTACAGATCAAAACCACAGGATTTTTAGGAAATACTTTAATGAGGAGAATGTATGTCAGAAATCTGTGGAATAGGGCCAAAGTAGTGATCAGAAACAGATTTGTAGTATCAAAGGCTTTTCTAATAAGAAAGAAGAAGAAACAGACTAAGAATTCAACAAAGACAGTTAGAAAAAGAAGGGAGCTCTAAGGCGAATTAGAGAGGGGCACCTGTGTGGCGCAGTTGGTGGGACGACAGGCTCTTGATCTCAGCTCAGGTCTTGATCTCAGGGTTGTGAGTGGGGTTCTGTGTTGGGCTCCTACTTAAAAAAAAAAGTGAATTAGGGAATAGTATTAACTGGAAAACTGTCTGAATAAGGGTTCAGTGAGGTGGCTGGATATAAAATAAATGAGAAATTAATAGTTTTATTAAATTATACTGCCTATTCTCTTGGGTTACTGAGAATTGATTGCATAGATGATGATTCCTGTTCTGGGGGAGTCTAAGCATACCATGTAACGTGGAAATCATTAAGGAAAAGATGGACAAATTCAAACGGCACACAAAATAAAACGCTTAAGAAAAATGGCTATGTGTAAAAATGACACATAAAACGGGAAATGACAGATGTAAAAAAAATGTACCATATAAAACAAATGATTGCTCTCCAAGTGTTTTTCAAATTAATAGGAAAAAGATGAAAACTTCAGGAGAGGAACAGATTATCTTAGAAGTATAAATGAAAATTATTATGTGTTCTCTATTTGTCCAAGGTTTATGCATAGCAGTTAACATTGATACAGTCTTGGGGAAATGGCATTGCTGGAGGGTGGATAAATAGGTCCGGTCTCTTTCAAACTTTTAAAGCCTTAAAAACATGCAAACCCTAACCTTGGACCCAGTAATTCTATACATAGCCATTTATCCTAAGGAAATACCCCCGTAGAGGGGCGCCTGGGTGGCTCAGTTGGTTAAGCATCTGCCTTTGGCTCAGGTCATGATCCCAGGGTCCTGGGTTTGAGCCCCGTATGGGGCTCCCTGCTCAGTGGGGAGTCTGCTTCTCCCTCTCCCTCTGCAGCTTCCCCCTGCTTGTACGTGCATGCCCTCTATGTCAAATAAATAAATAAATAAATAAATAAATAAATAAATAAATAAATAAAATCTTTAAAAAGAGAAAAGACCCCTGTAGAAAAATGGGGCAAAGGACAGTTCATAGTAGTTCATGAAAGAATTGTTCGCAGAGTGTGGTTCCCAAACCAACAGCATGAGCATTACCTGGGAACTTAGGAGAGAGCAAATTCTTGGGCCCTGCTCCATACCTCTTGAATAATTAGTCTCTGTTTGTAAGCCCCTCCAGGAGTTTCTGATGCAAGTTCAAGTTTGAGAACCACTGAGTTAGGCTAAACTGCTGTCGCAAGAGATCTCCCCCAAAGACCATTGCTTGAATAAGGTAGACCTCACGTTTTCTCATATGGCAGTCCAGAGATGACCAGTCCAGGCTAGTGGACATCCCTGGTCCATGCAGTCATTTATGAACCTGGGCTCCTTCTGTTTTGTTGATCTGCCATCTCCTAGGTCACAGTTCATCCATGTTGAGGGGTGGAAGCTGAGTTCATGGACTCACGGACTTGCTTGCAGGCAGGGGGAAGACAGCTGAGGAACAATAATGCTTTGAGGGCCAGACCCCACAATGGCACACTCTAATTTCCTCTTCTATCCTATTAGCTCACCTTGAGTCACCTGGCCACCCCTAGCAGTAAGAGAGAATGGAAATGTCGCTTTTGCTGGCCAGCCACATGTCCAGCTAAAGCATTCTCCCCGTGGAAGAGGGAAAGCATGGTTTAGGGGACAACGTCTGCCACAGTGTGTCCCTGTGAAGTCCAGAAATCTGTGAGAGCCCTTTTTCATCATCCCGCACACTTGGTCCCTCCCCAGGCGAGACAGCTCTGGGTCCCAATAGCTGAAAGCTTGGGATTTCCAAGTGATGTACAGAACACCCCGTTAGGCTGGCCCCTTACACTCTAGCAACAAATAAGCTGATAGGGCTGCCCACCCCACATGTGTATATATACGGTGGTGGAATACACACGAGGCCAACACGATAGAAGTGTATTTGGAAAAAAGAGGAAGGAGCAGTAGGGCATCCAGTAGTGGACAGAAGCCATCAGATTCTGCTGGCAGCGATCGGGAGGCCCACAGCCTGGCAGCGGGCAGTGCTTGGGTCAGCCCGTCTGGCCACCCTTTGTTTTCTGGTCCACAGTCCCCCGGAGGCCCTGGTTTTGCTCTTGGGGAGGTTCCTAGTTGTCCATCATCTAGACAATTCCATCATCTAAGAATTCTAGAGAGAGACTTCTCACCCCTTTTTGTCCTGGCTTTTGTGCTTGGCTCATTCCTCTGTCCCTCAGTTGAGTGGCCTGAGGTCATATGAAACACAGGCTGTGGGAGGGCAGCACCCTTACTCTGATCCCTGCAGTGGGCCTGGCCCCTATTGTCAGTCTTGACGTTGGCCTTCGAGAAGAGCTGTCCGTGCCTGTCCCTCCTGCTGTTGGGGACAAATGACTGTTTCTCCGATCTCGCACAGCCTCACATTTCTGGACTCTTAGTTTGGATTACAGGCCACAGGCAGAGCCTCTCTTGGCAAAGTCCTGTCCCTTCCATCTCTGCCTCCAAACCAGATAATTCTCACCCGGGCTGAGCTGGGTCTGGTGGTATTTTGCAAAAGCTGCAGTAGCCATCCAGCGTTTACCAACATTCTGCCTTTTTATGCCTGCTTCCTTATGTGCTACAAGCATTGTAAGCGCATTGGTTTGCTTTAAGGCTTTACCAAATATGATCTCAACTATTTAATCACGTATCAGTATTTGATGCTTATCAAATACCAAATGATGCCACGACAAGGGGTGTTGGCCACATCTTGCTGCCCATTTGCTAAGCCAGTGCGACGTGTTTTGGTTTTGTTACTCACCTCCAGGTCCTTACTTTTTTGTATTAGTTAAGATACAGGCTAAGCTGCTGCAACAAAAAATTCAGTAGCATAAGTATGATCGGAGTCTCTCTCCGGTAGCCGTCTGGAGGTGCGGGGGGCCACCTTGGCAGGACAGCACTCTTTTCCATAAGTCATCTGGAGACCTGAATTCCTTCCGTTTGGTTGCGGGACCATCTGTATGTATGTCCAGTGTTGCGCTTGTCTGCATGGTTGGGGGGAACAGCGTGCGTTCGCTCTGGTGTGCAGGAAGTGGGGAAGGGATGGGGAAGGGCTCTCCGTTGTCTTAAGGCTGAGATGCAGAAGTGCTACAGGCCACTTCTGCTGGTATCCATTGCTTCCAAACCTAGTCACATGGCCACATCTGGCTGCAAGGAAGGCTGCAAACTCCTGCACAAGAAGGAGAGAATGGATTTGAAGAACCCTTAGCAGTCTTCACAGCCAGTAAAAATGAAAATTAAATTCTACTTCGTTAATAACAGTAGCTAGCATTTATTAAGAAGTTTTTATTGTGAGTATGCCTTATTTAATCCTTAGAATATATGGATGAGGAAGGTCCTATAAATCCCCATTTTAACATATGAGAGAGCCAAGGCTTAGAGTAAATTGTTCAGTGTTCAAACCCAGAGCAGGTGCTCTTAACCACAGCACTGTACCAATGCTCAAGTTACTCACAGAAATGCAAGTTAAAACATCATATTGGAAAGAGGACATGGTTTCATAGTACCTGACATTATGAGGGGAAAGAGAAAAGGTATTCTTGCACCTTTCCTGGTCGGGAAATTTGGCAGTATATTCCAACAGAGGTCATTAAAGCATATTTCCCTTGACCCAGCAGTTTTACTTCTTGAATTTTTCCAGAGAAAATGATTGGGCACTAAGATGTGTGTTCAAGAATGTTCACTGCAATATTACTTGCCCCAAAACAAAACAAAGAAAAAAAAAAACCCACAAAGAAATAACCAAAATGTCCAGCCACAGAGGGTTCAGTAAGCAAGTCTTGTTTCTTCTGCAACTAATTACTAGCATGTTTTTCAAGTCTGTCTATTGTCAGGGAAAACATGCGACTTACAAAGTTTAAAAAGTACGTTACCAGATAACATATACAGAATGGTACTATTATTAGATTTTTATTGTAGTGTATATATTTATGAAAAAATATGGAAGGACATACAACAAAATGTTAACAAGTAATCCCTTGGTGGTGTGATTGAGGTTTTTTTTTTTCTTCTTCTTTGCTTTTCTGTGCTTTCCAGGTTCTTAATGCGTTATTTTTGTCAATAATTTTCAAACAACAATAAATGTGTGGGGGGCGCAGTGAGAGAGAGAGAGAGAGAAGGAGGGGTGGATGTAGAAAAAGACTAGAAAGACATGTACTAAAATGCTAGGAGTAGTTATTTTCAGGGTGGTAAGATTTAGATGTGATTTTTATTTTATTCTTCGTGTTTTCTCTGTTTTCCAAGTGTGGTGGTGGTGGTTGTTGTTTACAGTGGATGTATACTACTTTTGTATCTAAAATAAATGTTATGAAATAAAAAAAATCTGTTCTATTAGTTTACATTTGTACTTTCTATTCACTTAAAAAAAAAACCCTGGAAACTATTCTAATCTTTTGTTTTAATGAATCATTGTAGTGTGTGATAAGGTTAACTCCCAAGTGACTTTTCTCTTTCTAGTCCAGAGCTGGCTGAAAGCACGGTTGTAGCCAAAGTAAATGGTGAATTATGGGACTTGGACCGTCCATTGGAAGGGGATTCCACTCTAGAGCTGCTTACGTTTGATAATGAGGAAGCTCAAGCTGTAAGTATTTAAAAACCAATCAATGAAACTTTGAGTAATTATATTGTAAACAATATTATGTACAAAGACACATATTAAAGTCAAGAATGATGAGTTTTGTAACCTTCTGAGACTTAACATTTGTTTATTGGTGCTTAGTATTTATGAGTTTCTATGGAATGAATATGTACAAATATATATCAGCTTTTAAAGAAGCCCCTATTTATCATTTTTTAAAATAATTATTTCTTTAAGCTATAATGCTTTATTATAAAATCAATGTATATTCCAAGTGAATTTTAATAGATTCTTAAAAATCAGTCTACTTTATAATATAATATGTGTAGGAGAATTGGAAAACATTATCAAAACTCAGATATCTTTTAAATAGTTATTAATGTAATATTCTGGAAAATAGATACCAGATTTTTATGTAGGTCTCTGATATGCACCGTTACCTTAACTTTGCAGTTTTCCTTTCATGTGGCCCACTGTCCACCTAAAACCTAACCTGTGATTAGTTTAGGCTACATTAATCTTGAAACCTAGGCTAAATTTCTTGATTTATTAACCCAAACTTATAAGAAGCATATTATAATTACTTTTCTGTGTGAAATATGTGAGGTATAACAATTCAATAGCTAAATAATACAATATTAATAAAATCACATTTAAAAGTGATTCGGAAAGAGCAATTTTTAGAAGAAATACATAGCATATATGTATTATTTAGTTTTTCTCATGAGTTGTTAACAGCTGTCACTTAACTTCATCCCAGATTTCATCCCTAGACTTTAAAATTTTATAAATTCCTTCAGTCAACTGACCAGCATCTAAGGCCCTGGAGTCACGTAAAGACACTATAGGGCTGCAGTGGACAAAGCATGGAGACTCCCGCTTCCAAGAGTTTTAAGAGTTTACATCCAGTGGGAGGAGGTAGTAAACAAGAAAACAAACAACTAGAGGTTTCAGATAGTGTCAGTTTCTGGAGAAAGTCCAGTCGGGGCTGGAACCAAGAGCCACCATGATAGCTGGTGGAGCAATTAGTTTTGATCCTCAACTAAGGGCCCAGATCCTGCCTGAAAGCCTTGCACTTTCCCACACTGGCAGGCTCTTGGTTTATCTGCAGGTGTCGCTCCTGAGACTCTTTTTACATAGTTGGCTGTTGAACTTCTTCAATCTGCCAGGTACTAGGGTGGTAGGGGATGGACGAACTACCAACTTTAATGTTCCATGGAGATGTGGGCATCTTTGGGGTTCTTCTCTCCTTGCATTCAGTGACCTCATGAAAAAGAAAACATTTGTTATCATGGGAAATCTTTCTAGAGTGCCGAACCAGCAGGCCCCTCTGCTTGCCATGCTCATAACATGGTATCTGACGTCGGATTGTAGGGTTTCCATAAATATGTGTGGTTGTTGATGAAAATGATAATAGGCAAAAACATTTACCAGAAGTTTATTTACCATTTACCAAGTGACCCTGGCCCCTTGAGTCCCCAGTTACCCTAGCACATGTGTATGTTTTAATCCCTATTTTACAGATGAGGCAACCAGAGCTCAGGATGGTGAAGTAACTTTTCCAAGATCTTGATGCTTCTTTTAATGTAATTTAGTAACAAAGATTTTTTTGTTGTTGTTGTTCCTGGAATTTATTTTCCTGTTGCTATAAACATAATAAGATACTGAACATAAACCAACTTATGAATATTTAGCACATATCCATGAAAAAGAAACCCTATAGAAAAATGAATCTTGAAAACCCAGATCTAAAGAAATGAGAAATTAATGCTTTTTTAAAAGCATTTTTTGCTTTATGGAAAATTTCAAGACTCCTTTATATTGTAAAAGATGATTCTATTTATAAGAATAGTTAGAGCATAATGTAACATACAGAAGAAACACCCTCTGCCCTCTAGATAAGTTCATATAGAAAATGACAGGAAGAATATTCACATAAAGCTGATAAATATACACAACAGAAACAAGGGGCATTTTATAAAATGATACAGCTTGCAATTTTAAAACATATCTAATGGTATTTCCTTTTGTGAGCGTATTGTCTACTAAAAGAATATATGTAGGTAGATATTATTCTACTTTAAATCTTTGGGGGAAGTCCCAGGGAAACCAGTGATGTGCAGCTATGATTTCATGCTCAAGAAAACACAAGGTACTTGGTGGTACTTAGAGGTGTGAACCAGAAAAGCAGATTTACATAAGAACCAAAGCTGCTAGTTCTGTGCTTTTAGTGCAGCTCAGGGGTCTCTTCCAGTACATCAGGGCATGAGTCGGGCTTCACTCCCCTTTTCAGTGGCCACCTCCCCCCATCCTCTGGATTCTCTCATTTACAATGAACCACGCCCTTCTTTTAAGGTCCTTTATGGTGCCACTGCTTTTCTGGTTTCATTCCCACCATCGATTGTTCTCAGTCTCCTTTGCTGGCTTTTTCTTCTTCATCTGCCCGCAGAGTGAAGAATTCCTCGGTGCTCAGTCATGGCACCGTCTGTCTTTAGATTCCCGTTCCAAGCGTTTCTATTAACTATCCGCTGTCAGTTCTTCTGTCTGTGGCTAGACACGTCTCAGTCTTGTGTACGCTGTTGGCCATGCACTATCTCCATCCAGAGATCGTACAGGAATCCTGAGTATGTCCACAGCGGAACTCTTGATTTTAGCCCCATCTGAGTGTACACCTCCATGACATGCCTAATTGCTCAACCTAGAGTCTCAGAGGTTGTGTATGATTACAGCCTGCCCTCCCAGCTCCAGTCTCGAATTAATTGGTAAGCCATTACTTTCCTGAGGTATCTTGAATCTGCCCACTTCTCCACATTTCCACTGCCACTGTCCAAGAGTCCACGATGGTGTTATTATGGCACAACCCAAGAAACTGCCCACCTGCTGTCCTATTCCCCTAAAATCCATTCTTGTACTGCTACCAAACGGTGTTTTAAAAGGTAAATTGAAAATTTTTCTGTTTAAAGCCCTTCACTGCATCTCACTGCATTTGGAATAAAACTCAGCTTCCCTCCTCTCCCGGCCCAAGGCCTGCATGGCTGCTCGCCTTTTCTTCTCTCTGCAGCCTTTCTCAGGCTACCCTGCTTTCCCCCTTCCATGTTCCTGACTCTCTGTGAAGGTGGAGCCTTCACTGTCACTCTTCATTCCAGTGCCCTGTTCATCTCCTTTTAAATCTTCTTCTGGTCTTGTGATTATGCACTTACTAGTTTGTTTATGCCCGTCTCTCTCACGCTGCGCTGCAAACTGCAGGAGGCTGGTGACTCCTTTTTGTTCACTGTTGTATCCCCAACACCTAACACAGAGTTTGGCTCAACAAATATCTAGGGATGGACAGAGCACCAAAGAAGAGACTTGGGTTCATGTTGGCAGTTAGTCTGCCCTCCTGGCACCATCCGAAGCAAAGGGACCGACCCTCTGGGCCGTTTGCAGATCCTATCCCAGCCTAACGCTGCCGGTTGGGATTGCCCATAGCCTGCTCAGCCAGCCAACCTCCCTCTGTTCGGATTGATTTTATTTGTCAAACGGCTTTCTCATTGTAACATTTCCTATTTGATAAGGGAAGGAAAATGCTGCCAGGGGACTCCGGCGTTGTCTTGCTTCTTTGGCACCTATATTTATTTGGTGACTTTGGTTAGTTTTAGTTTATCCGTAAACCACTGATTCCTTGGGGATTCAAAACCAGATTCAAAACCCAACTTTCCGACCTTCTAGACCTGATGAGCGGCCCTTGGACGGTGGTAAATTAACTCATGTGTGTGCTGGCCGGGGCTCTCAGGCCACATTCCCAGGCCCCACACTCGTCGCCCTCCAGAGCCATCTTGTCAAAAGCTGTTCAACCTGCGGGGACTGCCGTGTAGACGCAAACTACTTTGGCCCTCTGTGTTCAGCTTCGAGGCTGTCCCTGGAGAGAAAGGAAGGAAGCCAGTGTCTGTCACCCTTGGCTTTCCTCCACTCTGGGCTGAGCTGGGCTGCCGCGCGACTCCTCTGCTCAGCCTTCCAAGCGGATGGTTGAGGCTTCAACAGACAACCTCTCTGCGAGTGAAGATGGACGTGGAAGGCCGTGGTTTTGGAGCTGTGCTTTAGCTGCGACTCAAGACAGCAGTTTACACTAGAACCCAGCTTATGGCCCTGGTGTAATTGCCAGGAGCGCTCAGAAAGTGTTCTCTTCGACGTGGGCATTGAAGCGTTTCTTTTCAAATTGATATTGCTCTGTGTCTTAGCATTTGTCCCCTCAAAGGTGATCCACTTGCTTCCTTGTGTGATTGGACTAACAGTTTCCCATGCCGTAATTTCGATAGCCACTGGCCTCTGTGTTCCACACAGGTGTACTGGCACTCCAGTGCTCACATCCTTGGGGAGGCCATGGAGCTTTACTACGGAGGCCACCTGTGCTATGGTCCACCCATTGAAAATGGATTTTATTATGACATGTTCATTGGAGACAGGTAATACCGCCTGCATAGTCACTTCTGAAGGCATGCGTTTATAATGATTACATATTAATTTAGTGAATGTGTATATGTTCTATAACTTGAGCATAGATTGGCTATGTTTGAAAATTATTCTTTTATGAGTTTAGATTCCAGAGGAACTTCTCGAACTTTCTTTCTTGTCCTCAGAAGGAAGTGATAATACTATTTATCTCACATGAGACCTGCTAGAGCCTAGTACTGAATTAAGAACAGAATCTCAAATTTAATCCCCAGAGAGTGGCTGGTTCAGTTCTGCTCCATGAATAATGAAGGGTGCTATCCACCTTGGCCAGACATCCCATGCAGATAAGTACCATGCAGAGTAGGGGACAGAGGCTTCACATTCTGTAGATCTGTGCTTGAAATCATTAGCAACAGGCCCAGCCCCAGCCCACCACCTGTATTCCCCATAGCTCTTAAGGACTAGCTGCCAAAGCTGAAACCTGAGGGTCCTTCCAATTCCTGTCCCTCCCTCAATCCAGTTCTTCCAGTCCTATCTCCTAAATAGTTCTCCCATCCTCCCTTCTTCCTCTGTGCTTCTGCCTGAATTAGACCCATAACATCTCTTGCTGGATGACTTTGGTACATTTTGTCCTTACCTGTCACTACTGCACTGCTCAAATGGTCTCCCTAACTGAGCACCCAGTACTCTATAGCTCCTGTGTACAGCCTTGTCCATCTTCATCTCCTGTTCCCACCACCCCAAGATTTGTTCAACAAGATTTTTGACTGAGCTTGGTGCTGGTGATTCAGCAGTGAACAGAGTATGGTCTGTTCCCGTGGAGCTAACAGTCTGGTTAGCTTAGACAATAAACAAACGAACAGCCACTTACCAGGTGGTGATGAGTGGTATGGAGGAAAAGAAGCCAGGTGTGGAGAGGTGTGTGCCATGACAGGTGGTCAGGAAAGGGTAAAGTGATGCTGAAGCAGGGACCAGAATGGAGGAAGGGAGCAAATGCTGAGGCTGTTGTGTGTGTGTGTGGGGGTGTTTATGGACCTTTGGGGGTACAGCATTCTAGGCCTCTGGGACCTCCCTGGTGTGGGCCTGTGCCTGTGTTGTTTGAGGAAAGGCAAGGAAGCCAGCGTGGGTGGAAGGGAGTGAGGGAAAACCAGAGAGCAGCTGAAAGAGGTCAGCTGATGGCTCACGGAGGCCCATTCCCTGCAAGTACCAGACTGGATGCTGCAGGTCACACCCACAGATCTTTCTCCCAACCCGATTCCACAGAAACTGAGGGCGGGGATTTGTGAGCACTTACTACATCTCTTTTGAACAAAAATGTAGGTGTGTGAAGTATAAGGTTGACTGCATGAAGAACAGGTCTAAAGGAGCTTAGTCTAACCGGGGAAGATTCTAATGGGGCTTTTCAAATTATACACCTCATTGCAGAGAAGAATTGCAGGCAAGTCATTTCCTCTGTTGGGGCCTCAGGATTCTTCTTTGAGAAGTGAGATTGTCTGCCTTGCATGTGGACGTATGACTTTCTGAAGTCCTGGTACAATAAAACACGAAATTCCTCAGTGTCAGTGACAAGGGTCCAAAGAAAGGACATTGCAGGAAGGCTGAGAAATCTGAGTTGACTCTCACTTGCTCTTCTTTTTAGAGCAGTGTCCAGCACAGAACTGTCAGCCCTGGAGAGCATCTGTAAGACTATCATAAAAGAAAAGCAACCTTTCGAAAGACTGGAAGTCAGCAAGGAAGTGCTCCTCGAAATGTTTAAGGTAATTTCAGGAAACTCTTTAGAATAAGAAAATCTTTTGCCAGGAATATTAAAAATGATTAATTGACATAGCTTTTTTTTTTAAACAAATAGTTGAGTGTTGCTTGCCACATTGTTCCAATCAGTTTGGCAGCCTACTGTGAGGTTGTCACTAGTCACCCAATGTGATATGTCCTTACTATGTCCTGAAAATTTTAATGCAGTTATATGTAGGTGAAGGACCAGGTGATAATTTTCATGTGTGTGTCTATAAATCTGATTAATTTTGAGTATTGTTAATATTTTGACTAATAAATTCAATAATACTTCTACTTTCTCTTTATATTGTTTTGACCAACGTATGTAAATATATTCTTAACTTTTATTTAGCACGCGCGTGCTCACGTGCGCACATGTGAGCAGGGGTGGGGCAGGGGGAGGGGAGGGGCAGAGGCAGAGAGAGAGAATCTTAAGCAGATTCCACATCCGGCCCAGTGTGGAGCCTGACTCAGGGCTCGATCTCACGACCCGAAGATCATGACTGGAGCTGAAATCAAGAGTTGGATGCTTAACAGACTGAAACACCCAGGCGCCCCCTGATTTTATTTTTTAAATCATATCAAAGAAAGCACGTAATTTGAACATAGAATATTGTTGAATTAAAAAATAGGTTTGGGCTTGGTAAAGTTGCAGGTACTCGTGTGTGTGTGTGTGTGTGTGTGTGTGTGTGTATGTGTACATGTATGTGTGTGTGGTAAAATACACAAAATAGAAAAATTTATTAACCATTTTTAAGTGTACAGTTCTGTGGCATTTTGTACATTCATATTGTGCAACCATCACCACCATCCATCTCCAGAGCTTTTTCCTCTTCCCCACCTGGAACCCCAACCAAGTAAACACTAACTCCCCATTCCCACTTCCCCTTTTTCTGCCTGTACAAATTTGACTACTCTAAGAACCATATAAGTGGAATCATACATTTTTTTGTCCTTTTGTGACCTCCTTATTTCACTAGCGTAATGTCCCCAAGGTTTGTCCATGTTGTAGCATATGTCAGAATTTCCTTCCTTTTTAAGGCTGAATAATATTCCGTTGTATGTATAGACCACATTTTGTTTATTCATTCATCTATTGGTGGACACTTGGGTTGTTTCCACCTTTTGAATATTGTGAAAAGTGTCGCTGTGAACATGGCTGTAGAAATATCTGTTCTAGTCCCTGCTTTCAATTCCTCGGGGTATATACCCATAAGCTGCTGGATCATATGGAAATTCTCTGTTTTGTCAACTGCCAGACTGTTCGCCAACGCAGCTGCACCATTTTACATTCCCACCAGCAGTGCATGAGGGTTCCAGTTTCTCCACGTCCTCGCCAACACTTGTAGTTTTCTGTTTTGTTGATAGTAGCCATCCTAACGTGTGTGAGGTGGTATCTCATTGTGCTTTTGACTTGCATTTCCCTAATGACGAGTGATGTTAAGCATATTTTCACGGACTTATTGGCCAGTTGTATGTCTTATTTGGAGAAATGTCTATTCCAGTCTTTTGCCCATTTTGTAATTGGGTTGTTTGTTTTTTGTTGTTGAATTATAAGAGTTCTTCATATATTCTGGATATTAATCCTGTATCAGATATGTGATTTGCAATTATTTTCTTCTATTCTGTGGGTTGCCTTTTTGCAGCCACTCTTAAGAACTAAACTTAATCAAATCTCTTTGAAGAAAAATGATTTGATTTGAACATATAAGTATGAAACAGTTAAATCATACAAATCTATTTTTTTTCTCTCAACAACTATCCCCTTTAAATAGTTATTTAATAAAAAGTACCTGGCACCAAGGCAGTAGTGATGAAAGCAGGAAAGAAAAGAGAAGTGTCTGCTGAGTTTTTAATGTAACGATAGGATCATTTACTATAAACTTTGTTTTTGTTTTATGCAAATTAATGCAGCTATGTCCTCAAATTTTATTTATTTCATGTTAATGAAATAAATGAAATAGTTAAAATTGGAATCTTCAGACCTAAATGTGAGACCTGAAACCATAAAAATCCTGGAGAGCACAGGCAGTATCCTCTTTGACAGAGGCTGTGGCAGCTTCTTACTAGCTATGTCTCTGGAGGCAGCAGATATAAAAGCAAAAATAAACTATTGGGACTACCTCAGAATAAAAAGCTTCTGCACAGCAATGGAAATAATCAACAAAATAAAAGGCAACCTACTGAGTGGGAGAAGGGATTTGCAAATAACATATCTGATAAAAGGTTAGTATCCAAAATATAAAAAGAACTTATCAAACAACACTCTCCCGAAAAGAGTAATCCAATTAAAAAACAGGCAGAAGACATGGATAGACATTTTTCCAAAGAAGACATTCAGATGGACAACAGACACATGAAAAGATGCTCGTCATCACTCATCACCAGGGAAATACAAATCAAAACCGCAATGATATATCACCTCACACCTGTTAGAATGGCTAAAATCAACAACCTGAGAAATAACAGGTGTTGGCAAGGATGCGGAGAAAGGGGAACCCTCTTGCACTGTTGGTGGGAATGCAAACTGGTGTAGCCATTCTGGAGAACAGTATGGAGGTGCTTCAAAAAGTTAGAATACCCTATGATCCAGTAATCACACCACTAGGGATTTACCCAAAGAACACAAAAATACTAATTCAAAGGCATACTTGCACCCCAATGTTTGTAGCAGCATTATCTACAGTAGCCAAAGTATGGAAACAACCGAAGTATCCATCAACTGATGAATGGATAAAGAAGAGGTGGTATAATCTACAATGGAGTATTATTCAGCCATAGAAAGAATGAAATGTTTGGGCGCCTGGGTGGCTCAGATGGTTAAGCGTCTGCCTTCGGCTCAGGTCATGATCCCAGGGTCCTGGGATCGAGTCCTGCATTGGGCTCCCTCCTCCTTGGGAGCCTGCTTCTCTCTCTCTCTCTCTCTCTCTCTGTCTCTCATGAATAAATAAATAAATTCTTTAAAAAAAAAAAAAGAATGAAATGTTTCCTACCAAGACATGGATTGAGCTAGAGAGTATAATGCTAAACAAAATAAGAGAAAGACAAATACATGATTTCACTCATATGTGAAATTTAAGAAACAAATGAGCAAAGAGAAAATAAAAGAGAGTGAGAGAAAGAGAGAGGCAAGCCAAGAAACAGACTCTTAACTATAAAGAACAAACTGAGGGTTACCAGAGGGGAGGTGGGTGGGGGGAGGGGTGAAATAGGTGATGAGCACCGGGTGAGGTACGGGCGTGTTGAATCACTGTATTGTACACCTGAAACCTAATATTACACTGTATGTCAACTAACTGGAGTTTAAATAAAAAAAGAAATACATTCTGAAAATGAGATGAAAAAAATCATAGTCTTCTAGAACAGTGCTGTTCAATAAAAATATAATGTGATAATGATGTACTGTATGTTGGCTAATTGAATTTAAATAAAAAAATTTCGAAAAATAAAATTTCGAAAAATAAAAATACAATGTGATCCACGAATCTCAGCCCCATATGTAATCTTAAATTTTCTGGTAGCCACGTTTTAAAAGTAAAAGAATGGTGGAATGAATTTTTATAACATTTTATTTAACCCATTATATCAAAAATATCACTTCAACATGTAACCAACATAAAAATAATTAATGAGCTATTTTACATTCTGTCTTTCACAGTATGTCTCTGAAATCCCGTGTGTTTTGCACTTAAGCTCATCTCATTTCAGACTGGTTCCATTGCAAGTGCTCAGTAGCCACTCGGGTTCATGGTTCCTGGTTTAGACACTACAGCGCTACACTGTGAACTCGGGTATTCCCCGAGTCTCAGCACCTAGAACATAGTAGACACCCATTCAGTGTTTGTTGAAAAAAGTAAAAGTTTTTTTCTCCATTTAAACATTTTATATAATAATATGTAAATATATTTTTCTTTGTAGTACAATAAATTTAAATGCCGCATCCTGAATGAGAAAATTAACACTCCAACTACGACGGTTTACAGGTAACGTGTGTGTAAATTTTAAGCCCTGCTCCGTGGTAAACTTGAAGGTATTAGAAGTAGAAGCAGTTGGTCTTTGGGTGGGTGGCGTATTTTATAAATTTGCACAGTTGATATACTACTTTAGTTTGGGACTCCGAAATGTTATCAGCAAAGGGAACTTATTCCCCTCTTCATTTGTATTTATCAGGCTGGTGCTAAAACCTGAATTTTTGTTTTCCGGACGTTAGCTGTGACAGCATCTTTCCCCATGTGGGTGAGACTGTTTGCCCAGTGCCTTACGTTTTAGTGGGGGCTGTTAGGGAAGGGAATTTTATTCTATCCTCCCACATTCTTGTTGATGTGGCAGCGGGAGTTGCTCTATGTCATCTGCCTCCTACAGTGATTTTCTGCCTCTTACTATACTCCCCATTTCCGGGAGTCCAGGAGCATTAACTTTCATGCGTTAGTCAGATATTCATCATGAAACACAATTAAAGACAACCTTGGGGAACCAAAGGCAAGTCAAATGGTAGGAAGAGGCAAGTGAAGTCAGTACCACTGTGACTTAGTTCTGTTCCTTTAACATCTGAGCCCTTTTTTTTTTTTCGTGCGTCTTTTAAGCTGCCTGACGGGTAATTGCTGTTCCCCATGTCTGTGTGTTCTGACTGCGTCTGTGACCTTCACGGTCCCATCTTAGAAGATCTGCTGTCTGTGTATTTGAAATCACAAATACCCTCCGCAAGGGCATTTACTTTCCACAGTCAAGTACTTATGATTCTGGGGTTTAATGGTGCTGTAAGTAAAGTCATCTCCCCTCTAAGCAAAGCTATGCACAGGTTATTTCTTTAAAGATTTTATTTATTTATTTGAGAGAGAGAATGAGAGACAGAGAGCACGAGAGGGAAGAGGGTCAGAGAGAAGCAGACTCCCTGCTGAGCAGGGAGCCCGATGTGGGACTCGATCCTGGGACTCCAGGATCATGACCTGAGCTGAAGGCAGTCGCTTAACCAACTGAGCCACCCAGGTGCCCCTGCACAGGTTATTTCTTATGTTACAATATGAACTCATTGCCCTTTGACATTGAAGCGGGATAGATACTGTGCTTACCTTATTTTTGCCATTCGCCAATGACCAGACAAGGTTTTATTATTCATTACCTGTAATTCAAGTAATTGTTAGTATATGCATTTTAAAACTTAAAAATACATGAGGAAATAAAAAAGGTATGCTGTTTTAAAATTCTGGCTTCTAATACTTGAGCCTTTGTGGTTATTTTTTTTTTCTTAAGATTTTATTTATTTATTTGACAGAGACACAGGTCAACAATGACGCTTCTTATTCTGTCAGTTTAATTTTTGGAAAATGAATTGCTTTTCGTTCTATAGGGTTGTTCAAAGATCAGTGTATTGAAGTCTTTCATGCTAATTAGGCATTCCTTCCACTCCTTTGAGCGTTGATTTACCACTTCCATCTTGGACAGAGAACAATAAAGCCTGGTCATTTGAAGAAATGCTATTTTCATCTTTTTTTTTTTTAAGATTTTATTTATTTATTTGACAGAGAGAGACACAGCGAGAGAGGGAACACAGGCAGGGGGAGTGGGAGAGGGAGAAGCAGGCTTCCGGCAGAGCAGGGAGCCGGATGCGGGTCTTGATCCCAGGACCCCGGGACCATGACCTGACTGAGCCGAAGGCAGACGCTTAACGACGGAGCCACCCAGGCGCCCCAGTATTTTCATCTTTGAAGCTTATTTCACTTTGGTGAATAAACCGGTCCCTTTATGTATTCATTGTAATTTTTAACTTTTTAACCAGTGAACTTCAAAAATACTTAAAATTGGTTGGAAGAGTTAAGGAAACTTACTTTCTTTACTAAATTTTCCTTAAATTAGTTGATGTTAAGGACCTTCCCTCCAACCAGTGTCATTAGTATTTTAACTTTTTAAATGTTTCTGTACTTGATAAAAAGTCTGTGCTTATTAAGGTTTGGGGGTCCATGTTTGTTAGAGGTGCAAGTGAATCCCCAGCAACAGTATCATGTGTTTGTTTTGTTTTGTGTTTTAGAGAGAGAGAGAGTGAGAGCATCCACAGACAGTGGGGAGGGGACAGAGGGAGAGAGAGAATCTTAAGTAGGTTCCATGCCCAGCACACGATGCGGGGCTCGATCCTAGGACCCTGAGATCATGACCTGATTGAAGGCAGACGCTTAATCGACTGAGCCACCCAGGCGCCTCCAGACCTGATTTTTTAGAGCAGGTTTAGGTCCATAGCAAAATTGAGAAGGTACAATGATTTCTTCCGTACCCCCTACCCCACACATGCACAGCCTCCCCCACCTATCTACAGCCCCCGTAGACTGGCACATTAGTTACAACTGATGGATCTACACTGACACATCATAGTCACATAGAGTCCAGAGTTTGCATTATGGTTCACTCTTGTTGGGGTACATTCTATGGGTTTGGTGAAGTTTATTTTTAATGTAAGGTATGAAGTTAGTGCATTTTGTATAAATTGGAGGTCATTTTGGTTTTGAAAGTTAGTGTAGAGCAGGGGAATGGCTTTTTGATTTTATGAAAGTGGAAGGTTTTTAAGAGCCTTGGGATATGACAGTGAAAAGTGATGTCTTTATGTACAGTTATTTTCAGAAGATTCTGTAACTTTTGAATTTGAACAAAGGAGGGAAGACTGGGATCTAAGACTAGATAGATTGCCTCTTCATCCTAAATTAAAAATTAATTTAAATTATTTTAAGTTGGCCCCAAATCAAAAGTTGACCTAAGATGTACAAATAAGTGAGATCCTTCACTTAAAACATATGAAAACATGGTTTGTAACGAATGGTCCAAAATGCTATAACTGTATCTGGGCATGTCTGAAATATTTCATTATAGGTGCGGTCCGCTAATTGACCTTTGCAGAGGCCCGCATGTAAGACACACTGGAAAAATTAAAACCATAAAAATTTTCAAGGTAAGGATTTTTTTTTTAATACAGCAGACTTAAGATGACCCAGATAATGAGTAATTTCAGTCACATCTTTTATCATCCGAACATCACAGTATTGTAAAATACTTCATTATTTGATTTTTACAAAAACTTCTAAAAATACTGTAATTTTTTAGATTTTTTGATAATTAGGACTTTACATGTAGTTTTGTTTATTATCTAAACTCACTACACATGTGACAATGCCTTTCTTTCTCATATGCTATGTTAACATGTTGTTCTGGGTATCATGGTTTTCTCGAATCACCCTAATGTGAACAAGAACACTTGACTGGGATCTTCACGTCCCCGATCCTGCTTCCTCTGCTGCTCCTCCCGTCAGTGGTGCAGTTACTCTTGGCCCTGCTGCCTTCCCCTACCTCACTTTCCTTTCCCACAATCCATACAGCAGACTACATCGTTTTCTGATGAATTCCGGCAGGGCGGGTTTAATTAGAATCAATTTTAAAGTCTTTCCAGTGCTACCGAAAGTCATCTTTAAGTAAAGCTATGTTGATGATGTAGCAGAAAATTGTGCACATATTTAAGAGCGGTTTTATTTATCACCAAATGTTTGGTGTGTTGACCCAAATCTTGTTTGGTGCTTAGAATTCCTCAACATATTGGGAGGGCAATCCCGAGATGGAAACACTGCAGAGGGTCTATGGGATATCCTTCCCTGATAACAAGATGATGAAGACCTGGGAAAAGTTCCAAGAGGAAGCCAAGAACCGAGATCACAGGAAGATTGGAAAGGTACGCCGTGCGTCCTAATCACCAGCAGGATGGGGACGTTCTTTGGCCTATGATCAAATTGTTTGGTATTTCTTCTGCTCATGTCTGGTCTTCTGTTTTGCTGGCACTCGGAGTTTGCTGTTGCGTTCTTGCATGCTAATCCCCAAGTGTCCTCTCACCTCTTTCCTTCCCGTGTCTTTTATTAAGTTTAGAAATCACACCATTCTCTCATTCTTACCATGATATAAAAATAATGTTTTAAAAAATTGTATGTACTTAATAACATACTTTGTGTTTGGGAAACAGAGCAGAAAGAATGAACTAGATGGAAATTGTAACTGAGCCATTCCTAGCATATCACATGCATACAGTAAATATTGATCTATGGCAGTGAGATTTGAGATGCACTTATTGTTTTAATCTAGGAACAAGAACTATTCTTTTTCCATGATCTGAGTCCTGGAAGCTGCTTTTTTCTTCCCAGAGGAGCCTTCATTTATAATACACTTATGGATTTCATACGAGTAAGTTTACTTTTAAAATGTTTTTCTTATTCAGCCCCATTTTACTATTTTCTCTCATAATAAAATGGCCAAGCGTTTTCATTAGCTTTAGTTTATGAATATTAATAATAATTTTTTATTAATTAATTAATAAGAATATTAACTAATATTAATAAGAATTTTGTACCTAAAAGAGAAATACTGGATTGTGCTTCAGAAAAAATTGAGATAAATTCTATATTCCCTAAATAAAATGCATCCTTGGGATTTCCGTAAGTGCAACTATTGTCCATATACATTTCTAGAGCATGAACAGTACAGAGATAAGCATTAGATTAAGTGTGGAACTCTCTGTGAAGGAGAAGAAAGGAGGAAGTGCCCTCTCTGGTACACAATGCTAAATGATGAAGTGTGGTTGCTCAAAATGTGGTCCCTGGTCCCCCTCCATTGACTCCCAGGTGACTTGGCAGCTCCATCCGGAGCGAAGGGTAAAGGCAATTGCGTAAAATACCTTCTTGTAATAAAGGTCATAGATTAGAAAGTCTTCATCGCTTCTCGGCCTTTTGGCTAAGATCAAGTGTAGATTAGAAAGTCTTTAGTTTACATCATTTGAACTATAGATACTGTCCAGAGATGATCCATGTGGACGATTAGGATTATGTTTCCTTTTTTGTGTTTTTTGTCTTTCCTGTAACTAATAATTACCTAAAATTTTCATATACTCAGTTTTATATCACTGACTTATTTAATTCTTATCACTTACTCATCCTCAAATTTTTCCTCAAAACTGCAAAACTCCTTACAGTGTATTCTTATGATTCAGGTAATGTCTCAGTAATTTAAAAAATGTGGTCCTCTTGTTCTAGAATTAACTTGCTACAAGGATTCTTGCCAACTGATGTCTTAGGACTTGTTTTATTCATCATTCTAGCTACTCCCTTCATGTGTCTGCTATGTTGATTCTCTTTTCTGATACTGTATCTTCCTCTTCCTTATCCCTCTCATCTGGGGAAGCACTTTCTTCAGTAACTTCCTGAGAAAAGGTTAATGGCGTGAGCTGGTTTTTCTCTGTCTACCTCACCAGTCTCATTTCCCTTCCTTCTCTTGTGCTGTGTCCCTGGAGGCTAAGCTCTTTGGACTCTACCACCTGGGCTACCTATTTTCCAGTAGGGATTGACCAGTGTGAAGCCCTGGTAGGCCAGAGGGCCTTGAAGAATCACTGAAGATTATCTGAGACTTCAGCAGGTGGTGATGACCATGACGCTGCTGTTTTGGATGGGCTATGCTGGAAAATCAACACAGCCCCTGGCGCCTTGAACTCTCAAGGTTGGAGATCGAGTTTTGGAGAATAAATAGAAAGCCTCTGTGGTGGCCTAAAAGGAATCTCTTTATCTTTATAGATGCAAGACCCACATGGCTGATGATTAGGCCTGATTTATATGGCCTGATTTGTATGGGCTGCAGAATTATAAAGGTATTTAAATTCACAACCCCAGTGGTCTCTTATGCTAAGGTAAGGGCACCTGTGGGAAAGAGTGGGTTCCTGAATTTTGGAATAAGAATTTTTGGCAGACACAGATGAGGCAGAAGACTTTGAACTCCCAGATACCTTTGTCTGAAGAAATTGGCCTTTCCATGCAAACAAAACAAAAATAAAAAACATTCAGGAACTTTACCTGTTTTTCCTCTTGATTTTCTGTTATATGATCTTGCCTTTTCCCATATTTAGTAATTTTTTATTATATCTAAATATTGTATATAAAAAGAACTTCAGAGGCTATAGATAACTTCATCTCCCACTAGAGCATTTACCCCCTGCCAAGACTGAAGACTAATTGCTCAGTCCAGTTAAAGATTGAGCTGAGGGACGCCTGGGTGGCTCAGTCAGTTAAGCGTCTACTTTCTGCTCAGGTCATGATCCTGGGATCCTGGGATCGAGTCCCGCATCAGGCTCCCTGCTTAGCGGGGAGCCTGCTTCTCCCTCTGCCTGCCTCTCCCCCTGCTTGTGCTCTCTCTCTCTCTCTCTCTCTCCCCCTCTCCCTCTCTCTGACAAATAATTAAATAAAATCTTTAAAAAAAATAAAGATTGAGCTGAGTTAGGGCAGGGTCTCCATTTTGATAAGACATAGTCTCCCTCTTCTTCATCCATATTTCTAGGGCATGACCCTGTGGGGTTTCCAGTTGATAGGCTGGTCTCTTCAGCTCCAAAAGACTGGAGGAGAGTCAGTTCTGCTCTTCGAATGTGTTCTGCAGAGCAAAAGACTATTCCAAATCTCATCCAATTACTGTATTGGCTCAACATCTAATAATATGTCATCTGAATCTGCAGGTCTAGGTGCAGAAGCGGCTCCTCAGGTGCAAAGTACAGATCACCAAGTGCAGTTCTGCTCCTCGTAAGATCTGTGAGCTAAAGGGGCAAGTTATCTGTGGGCCATCTCCCCCCACAACATTATAAAATAATGATAGAGAAATAGGATGCAGTGTGTACTGCCATTCAAAAAGGGGTGGGGGAAGGTAGTAGTCACTGATCTGTAGAAATCCTGACAACCTACTTGTTCTTTCTCCCTGGTCAGAAAATGTACTTTGGTTAGGGCTTTTGTCTCTGCATGGGTTGTGGTTCTGCCCTTTGAATCATCCTTCCTTTACCATGAGAAATAGCCCATGTAGCCTTCTGAGTAGCTTTCTCAATATTCTCAATCTGTTTCTTTCAGTAGGAGTTTGGGGTTCCAAGGCCTCATTTCATTTTGTGCTGTCTCTGTCCCTTTTAGTTTAAGCCAGTACAATTCCTTGAAAAGCTTCATGGGGTCTTTTATATACATTTATAATCAACACTTGGGTGAAAATCACACCTTCGTCTCTTTATGAGCCAGATCATTCTCTACCTAAGCCTGTCTGTGAAGCTGATGTGAGCAGTACACTTAAGATTCTTAAAAGCCTTAATGTTTGGGGCACCTGCATGGCTCAGTTGGTTAAGTGTGTGACTTTTGGTTTTGGCTCAAGTCATGATCTCATAAAGAGACTGCTTCGGATTCTCACTCCCTCTCCCTCCAGCTCATGTGCACACTTTCTCTCTCAAAAAATAAATAAAATCTTAAAAAAAAAACCTTAATGTTTAGCTAGAGAGTCTACCAAGCACACTCTTAAGACTCTCAGAAGCCCTACCAGCTACTTGCGTAGATCATTCTGAGGTCTTCACAAGTGGTATACAGCCATACCCTAAAGAGCTTTACCCTAGGCCATGCTTTATGGGTGGGTGGTAACCTGTGTCTTTTCTTTGTGCTGAAGTCATTCTTACCTTGTGAGTCTGAGGATGCAATAGTTTTATTTATGAAACTAGCAGGTCCTGGCATTTTGATATTTCCTCTCAAAAACTTAATAGTACCCTGTTTAGTTTATATCTCTTTTGTATTTTGTCATAGGCAGCCATAAGAAGTCAGCTGTCCCTTTCTTCTCTCTGCCTAGACATATCCCTAGCTACAGTCCATGAATTCTCTGAGTACCCTTTCTGTTTTTCATCACCTCAGGTGATAGTGTTACCACCGTACTGGCACCACATAACAAGAGTCCCCTTTTCTTCATCCTCCAGTATATTTTCCTCACCGTCCTTCCAAGTCCTCGCAGATAGTCTCTAGCCTTCTAGCTCCCACCCACCACCTGGCCCCAAAGCAGCACCCACATCCAGTGCAAATTCTGGTTGTCTGTTGCAGCATAACAGAGTGTCCTGAAGCTTAGTTGCTTAAAATGGCTATTTTTTTGGATTATTATCTCTAATGGTCTATGCATTAGGCTTATCCAGGTGGTTCTTACATTGAGTTCCTTATATGACCTCATTCAGATGGAGGCCAATGCCAGAGTTGCTGACTGAAGTTTAAGTTACATTTGTTAAAATGCATAAATCTGAAGCTCAAGAAATTTCCACATGTGTGTACGTCTGTACAACCACCACCCAAATCAAGACATAGAGCAGTTCCATCCTTCTTTAAAATATTTTATTTATTTACTTATTTGAGAGAGAGAGCAGAGTGAGGAACAGGGAGAGGGACAAGCAGACTCCCTGCTGAGTGTGGAGCCCAACACGGGGCTCGATCCCACAACCCTGCGATCATGACCTGAGCCAAAATCAAGAGTTGGATGCTTAACTGACGGAGCCACAGGCATCCCTAGGACAGTTCCATACTTTCATAAGGTCCTCTTGTATCTTCCCAGTCAATACCTGCCTCCCCTCTTCTCACCTGAGATGATCTTGCTGATTTCTATTAAGCATAGATCAATTGTGCCTAGTCTTAAACTTCATGTAAATGGACTCATACAGTATTAGCTATTGTGTTTCTGGCTTCTTTTGTTCAACTTAATGTCTGAGACTCATCCATGTTTTATGTATAATTTTTTTTCTATTGTTTGATGTATTTCATTTTGTGACTGTAGAACAGGGTATTTATTTGTTCTCCTGTAGGTGTACATTTACATTTATGTTGTTTCCACTTTGGAGCTATTATACATGAAGCTGGTACAAACATTTTTGTACATGTCTTTTGGTGGGCACAAGTACTCGCTTCTCTTGGGCATATACCTAGGAATGGAATTGCTAGGTCGTAGGATGGTAATGACTAACTTAAGAAAATACTGCATAGTTTTTATGTGGTTGATCCATATAATGTTCCTTCCAGAAATGTATGAACATTCCAGTTACTCTGCATCCTCTTCAACACTCGGTATTATCAGTTTGCCATTCGGGCAGGTACCATGGTATTATTCTGCATTTCCCTGATGAATAATGATGTGACAACCTTTCCATATGTTTGTTGGTCATTTGGATATCCTCTTTTGTGAAGTTCCTGTTTAAGTATTTTTCCCATTTTAAAAAACTGAGTTGTCTTTTTATGATTGCTTTTTAGGGGCTCTTTCTTTATTCTGGTATGAGTCATTTGCTAAATGTATATATTGTGAGTGCATTTTTTCAAGCTGCAGCTTATTGATTCACTTTCTTAATGATGCCTTTTAACCAATAGTTCTCATGTTTAACAAAGTCGGGTTTATTATTTTTTTATTTTCTGTTTAGGGTTTTTCATGCCCTCTTTAGGAAATCTTTGCCAATTTCAAAGTCATGAAAATATTCTTCTTTGTCCTATTCTAGAAGCTTGATTGTATTTGTTTTTAGATTCAATGTCATGATCTATCTTGAATTCACTTTTAGGTTTTGTGGAATAGAGGGGTCATGGTTGATTTTTATCCACAGGTTATCCAGTAGCTTCAGTACCATTTATTACTGCAGTAGAATCTTTGTCCCAAACCATTATATATTTCTGGATATTTATTCTGTTCTTTTGGTCCCTTTGTTGTCTGTCCTTGCATTAACACCACACTGCTTTGATTATTGTAACTTACTATAACTATGTATTGTCTTAATATCGGTAGTTTAAGTTTTAAAATTTTATTCAGGACTATTTTGGCTATTTTAGATTCTTTGTATTTCCATATAAATTTTATATCATGGTTTTCATTTCCTAAAAAATAACTGCTGGGATTTTGATTGGAATTGCATTCATTCTATAGATTAATTTGCAGATAATTGACACCTTAACCACATTGAGTTTCTAATCTATGAACATTGGAAATTTTGTCGGTTCATTTAGTTCTTTCTTTTCCCTTGGCAGTATTTTGTAACTTCTATTTTAGAGGTCTTGCACATCTTTCATCAGGTTTGTCCCAAGACATTTAATTTTTTTGAGTGGAAATGGTGGAGAAACACAGACAAAGGTGCCCAACGCGCCTCGGTGGCTCAGTTGGTTGGGCCTCTGCCTTTGGCTGAGGTCATGATCCTGGGGTCCTGGGATCAAGCCCCTTGTCGGGCTCCCTGCTCAGCGGGGAATCTGCTTCTCCCTCTTTCCCTCCCCCTGCTCGTATGAGTGCATGCTCTCTCTCTCTCTCTCTCTCAGATAAATAGATAAAATCTTAAAAAAAAAAAAAGTTACCCAACATCGTTAGTCATCAAAGAAATGAAAATTAGAGGCACCTGGGTGGCTCAGTCAGCTAAGCATCCAACTCTTGATTTTGGCTCAGGTCATGATCTCAGGGTTGTGAGATCGAGCCCCGCATTGGGTTCTGCACTGGGTGTGGAGCCTGCTTAAGATTCTCCCTCTACCCCCACCGCTGCTTTCTCTCTCTGTCTCTCAAAAAAAAGAAAAATTTGAAAATTAAAGCTGCAGTAAGCTACATGTCCACTAGAATATCCCCCCATAGTAAAACAACAACAACAACCAACCTGAAAATACCAGAGATTGGCAAGAATGTGAAAATTCTAACTCCCATTGGTGGGAATGCAAAATGGTACTGCTACTTTGTAAAACAGTTTGGGCAGTTTCTTACACAGTTCCAGTCCTAGTTTTTTACCCAAGAAAAATAAAAACATGCCCATACAGAGACTTGTATTGGAATGTCCACAGAAACTTTATTTATATTAGCAAAACTGCACAAAGTAAGCTATAAACATAATAACATTTCCCGTCATAGAGCATACTTTAAAATCATTCCCAAACACATGAAATGCTAACATGATTAGCAGTATTATCCAGAGTGGATTAAAAGTCCATTGATTATTATCTCCTGAGCCAAGCTTTAAAATAGTCTCTAGTCAAAACAAACAAGCAAACACAAAAAATTCTTCAATTTTTAGGTCCTTGGTTAATCTGAATATATAGAGGCATCTGACATAGCCACAGAATAGTTACTGCCATTTGTAATGATCTATAATTTTGTTAAAACTTTCTAATTTAGTAAAAATGAGGGATAGGTAAAGCAGCTTACTGAATGGCTGAGACCCAGCTATCCACAACTGGACTGAAAAGATGCTCTGCCGAAGAGTAACAATGGCATCCCTTTAAGTGATATGAAACGAGTGTTGTTCATAATTTTAAAACATTATGTTTTATACTTTTTTTAATTGTAAGAAAAAGTTTTTTTACTTCATTAAAATATGCTGGTCTAGATCTGTGCCAGATACCCTTAAATGATTAACAAATGGTAAGAACCTAAGAAACCAGCAACAGAGATCATCTGATCAATATCTTGAAGGAAGAAAAGTTTAAATAAAATAAGAACTTTGGTTGAAAGACTGTTTTCCTGTCCTGAGTGATTGAGTTAGGAAAGCTGTTGATAGGTAGGGAGGAAGAGAAACCAGCTTATGGCTTTATAGATACCCGCCACTTAATGTGTTATATATTAAAATTCTCAGCTTCATTTCTGTTTAAAACTAAACAAATCAAAACTAAATTTGAGTGCAACATAACATTCATGCTTATTGAGTTATAAAGTGATTCTACCTCTTAAGTAATAGAAAAATACCTGCTGTTTATCTAGAATGTAGAAGGATTTTGGAATTTGTAGTTATAGAAAGTTTATATATACATAATATTATATGTGATATATATTATACATATAATTTCAGTTACTAATTTTCAAAAGAATTAACAGATTATGTACTATATACTATTATATAGTATAAAATAAAGATACTTAATGTGAAAATGAGACTGAGAGTACATTAATCTTTCTTTCATGATCCAGAACACCTCACCTAAAACTGAGGGCACATTAACCACAAACTAATATGAGGTGTAATCCCAAATTAAGAAATATTCACTCCTAGTGTTACTTTGCATGGAATTGTGATCTGTCTTGCCACATTTTAACATTAAATATGTTTATCTTAAAGGAGGAATATCACCAACATAACTTCACAGAAGTGCTCTCTCCCAACATGTACAACAGCAGACTCTGGGAAACCTCAGGTCACTGGCAGCATTATAGTGAGAACATGTTTACCTTTGATATTGAAAAGGACACGTTCGCCCTTAAGCCCATGAACTGTCCAGGGCACTGGTGAGTATTAAAAGTGAAGCAGATCTTTGCATAAGAGCACATAGCACACTTCATCACAGTCAGCTTTGAATATTACTAGTTTGCTTTTTTGGAGTTAAGGGATTCCTTTAATCTGAGGAGTGGTGGCTACCAGTTATCTTTACCAAGTTATTTCATTCTGGAGAGTACATTTACTCTTTAAGATATGTTTGATCTTGGGCAGGTGTAGAATGTTAACTGGAAACCATTTAGTTTTTGTGCCTCTTTGAGATAGAATTATATATCAATTTTATAAATTATTATATTTGTTTCTGTAATAGTAATACACATCAAATACACATATTTGCAGAACATTTAGTTATTATATACTGTTTAGGTTGATGAAAACAAGACCAGTGAAGTCATAATCAGTGGGTTACTGGATTTCATTGATTCTAAGATAACTTCCCACCCACTCCCATTTCAACATCCCTGAAATCAGAATGCATCATATTATCAGGGGCCTCTTAGCATTATGTCATAACTTAATGGTTATTTCCTTTCTAGTGGTATGTAATATAGTGATACATCTTACAGTGTTGTCTTAGATTCTTTGAATGAATGTAATTATCATAAAGCTGGCATGCAAATTCAACCTTGTAAGACAAGCATATTTCACAATAGGATGTGAACAGACATGAGTATCCACCAAAAAATTTCCCAAGTATTGTGGTTTTGTATCATCAGCATACATAGTTTCAAGTACATTGGCCTTAGAAGGTAACTATAAAACCTCAAAACAAACTGAAGAAATCTTTTTGCCCTTTAAAGACTAAAAGAAATTCAACTTTACAATGACAGCATATAAAAAATATATACTTAATTTTGTGAAAACTGGTGTGTAAACATCTGTTTGCTCTCTTTTTAAACAGAAGGTAGAACTAACCTAGAGTCTTGCATTCTGTGAAATACTGTTAACTTTTTAACTCAGTTTCCTATTAGGTACCATTTGAAGCTATAGCCTATGATTTCAACTATAGTTATAAGTAAGCCTGAATGAAGGTAGGGAATGGAATTTTGATCTTCATACCTTGGAATAAGGAAGTAGGATCACAGTGGCTTAGTGGTGTTGGGGTGAGAGCCAGGAGTGGTTTTTTTTTTTTTTTTTCCAGAAGAGAGGTCTTTTACTCAACAGGGAACACTTGTTGAGTGCTTATGGCGTTGGTGCTAGGAATGCAGAGGTGATTAAGACACCGTCCATTTCCTTAGGGAGCTCACGAGCAGAGTGGGACAGAAGCAGATATATCGACAATCAGTTATGAAAAAGTAAGTTCAGTGTCAAATTAGTGGCATGTTCCAGGTGATCTTAGAGCCTGAGGAGAGACTGCCTAGTCTCATCTAGGGAAGTGTCCAGGGGGCCTTCACTTAAGAAGTAGCCTTTGAAATGAATTGTACACAGTAAGTAGAAATTCACTGGGTGAAAAAGAATAAGGAACAGAATTTCTGGAAGAGATAACAGACAGGGTTCTTTCTCAGAGTGCTGCAGTGATATAAATTCAAGGTTCAAAAATTCCTAGAAGTTTTTTTTTTTTTTTTTTTTTTTTTGAGGGAGAGTGAGCATGGGGAGGGGCAGAGGGAGAGGGAGAGAGAATCTTAAGCCCCGATGTTGGGGCTCAGTCTCACGACCCTGAGATCATGACCTGAGCTGAAATCAAGAGTTGGATGCTTAACCAGGTGTCCTTGAGGAATTTTAACTGTAACTTACTAATATTTAGATAATTACTTAATCTTTTCTCTGCTAAGTAAAAGCCGTGTGTTGTTGCATCTTTTCTAGTCTAATGTTTGCTCATCGTCCACGATCATGGAGGGAAATGCCTATCAGATTCGCTGATTTTGGAGTTCTTCATAGGAATGAATTATCAGGAACTTTAAGTGGTTTGACTCGAGTTAGGCGCTTCCAGCAGGATGATGCCCATATCTTCTGCACAGTAGAGCAGGTAAACGGTAATACTGGGTGAAACATGGTTGACATAAATTCAGTGTGTTGCCTTAGACACATCTCTTAGTTTCAGAGTCGCTATAAAATAAGATGTCTGTTCTCATCTCTGAGGTCTCCTTCAGCTCTAACATTTTTGATCCTCTAATTTGGGGAATAGATCAGTAATTTCTTGTCATGAAATGTATTATCTTTTTCCATCAAGTTTCTTCCAGTTTTATTAACTTAAATACATTAAGTGGAATATTTTAAGGGACTTGGTAGAATTTTGGTTTTTCTGTTTGTTTGTTTGTCAATATTGCCTAGAAGTGAGAGCTTACTTTTTCAGGTTTTCATGTCAGTTCAAATAAAAATTGCCATGAAATAGTACACCATCAAATGATTTGACCTAACTGACACTTAAAGAACACTTCAACCAATAACAGCAGAGAATGCATTCTTTGAAAGTGCACACAGAACATTTACCAAAATAGACCATATTCTGGGACTAAAGGAATTCTCAATAAATTTAAAGGGTTCAACTCATACAAAATACGTTCTCTGGCTACAGTGGAATTAAAAGTCGAAATCAGTAACAGAAAGCTATCTGGAAAATCCCCAAATATTTGGAAAGTAAATAACACGCTTCTAAATAATCCATGGATCAAAGAAGAAATCAAAGGGGAAATTAGAAAATATTATATATCAAATGAAATGAAAGGAAATACATCAAAATTTATGGGACACCATTAAAATGATACTTTGAGGGACATTTATAGCACTAAATGCCTATATCAGAAAAGAAAAATGGTTTCAAATCAGTAACCTCAGCTTTCACTTAATAGACTAGAAAAAAATACTAAATTATATCAGAAGTAAGCAGAAGAAAGAAAACAACAGCAGAAATCAATGAAATAGAAAAGAAAAACAATACAAACTTTCGGTAAAAAGCAAAGTCTGGTTCTCTGAGAAGATCAATAAAGTATAAACTTTCAGTCAGACTGATCAGAGAAAAAGAGAAGATACAAATTAAAAATACTAGAAATGAGAGACATGACATTACTTCAGATTCTATAAATAGTAAAAGAATAATAAGGCAATATTATGAACGATTTTATGCCAGTAAATTTGTCAACTTAGATAAAACGGACAAATTCTTTGAAAGACAAACTACCAAACTTCGCTCAAGAAGAAATAGATAATCTGAGTACCCTTTGTCTATTAAAGAAATTGAATTGGTAGTGAACAGGCTTTGCACAGAGAAAACTCCAAGCCATGATGGAATCCTTGTTGAATTCTACCAAGCACTGAAAGAAAAAATAATACCAATTCTTCATATCCTTGCCAGGCATTAACAAGGACCTCCCACACACTTCATAGTGCCACTGGAGACAATGTGGGCTTAGACTTCCACCATCATCTGGCAGTAACAAGGTGCCTGTTCTAGTCCCTGTTTTGAGTGCTGTCAGAGGAGGTCTAGTGGAGAGACAGGACTTTTACTACCACCCCACAGTAATGAGGTCATGCATTCAATGTGGTCAGTAATGGCCACATGAGGAGCAGTAACAAGATACTCCTACCTCTCCCTGGCAACGTGTTATCAGAGGAAACCTAGTGGGGAGCCATAAATCCCACTGTCACTATCAGTAATGAGGGGTTCCTACTTTTTTCATGCGTCCTCAGTAGAAAACCTAGACCATCTATTCCTACTTTGCAGTAACCAGGAAGTACTTCACCCTCCCTGTTGGAGCAGAGTCTGTGGGAGCCAGCTAAAACAGAGGTTTAAATAAAATTAAAGGTCTTAAACTATCCAAATTTTAAATTTTATAAATCAAGAGTTGTTCATGCCAAGAATTAGGAAAATCTCAACTTAATGAGAAAGGACAGTCTACACTAATGTGGAGATGACAAGGATATTGCATTACCTGACTAAGATTTTAAAGAAGCCATCATAAGAATGTCTTACCCAAGCAATTACAAATACACTTGAAAACAAATGAAAAAATAGCCTCAAGAAAGAAATAGAAAATCTCAGGAAATAAATAAAAGAGGGGTGCCTGGGTGGCTCTGTTGGTTAAGTGGCCAACTCTTGGTTCTGGCTCAGGTCATGATCTTGGGATCCTGGTATCCAGCCTCCATCTCACATGCTGGGTGTGGAGCCTGCTTGAGGATTCCCTCCCTCTACCCCTTCCCCTGCTCTCTTTCTCTCTCTCAAATAAGTTTTTTTTTTTTTAAAGAAATAAAAGTTATAAAGAAGAACCAAATGGAAGTCTTAGAACTGAAAAATATAACAACTGAAATAAAATAGTGGATGGATTCATGAGTAGAATGGAGGGGACAAAGAACAGAATCAGTGAACTTCAAGGCAACAATAGAAATGACCCAGCTTGAACAACAAAGAGAAGAGACTGAAAGAATAATGAACACAACTTCAGAGACCAATGGGACTAAAACAAAATGTGTAATATTTATGTCACCAGAGTTCTGGAAGAAGAGGGGAATAAGGGTGGAGGTGAAAAGTACTCAAAGACATATGGCTGAAAACTTGCCAAATTTGGCAAAAGACCTAAGTCTACAGATTCAAGAAGCTGAGAAAACTCTAAAAAGGATAAGGCCAAAGAAATCTACACCAAGATAAAGCATAACCAAACTTCTGAAAACTAATGACAAAATTTTTGAAAGCAGTGAGAAAGAAATCAACATTATCTTTAAGAAAAGATGTTTTGTTTTGTTTGCATAAGAGATTTCTCATCAAAAACCGTGGATGTCAGAAGGAAGTGAACAACACTTTCCAAATGCTGCAAGAACTGTCAATTCAGAATTCTATATACAGAAAAAATATTCTTCAGGGATGAAGGGTAAATCAAGACATTAAGCCTACCTTAAAACAATGGCTATTGGAAGTTCTTTAAACAGAAAGGAAATGATAAAAGAAAGAGTCTTGGAACATGAAGAAGGAAGAAGGAAAAATTGTAAAAGTAAAACAATTTCCTTTTCCTTTTGAGTTTTCTGAATTATGCTTGGTGGTTGAAGCAAAAATTATAACACTGTCTGATATGGTTCTGAGCATATGTAAGAGGAAATGTGTAAGAAAATTATACTATAAATTGAGTAAAGGAGGTAAGGTTTCTCTACTTGAACTGGCAAAATGATGACATCAGTAGGCTATTATGTAATACCTAGGGAAACCACTGGAAAAAAGATACACAGCTATATGCTTAAAAATAGATAAAATGGAATTCTAAAAAATATTAAGCCAAGGGAAGGCAGGAAAAAGAAAACAGAAATGAATAATAAGACAATACAAGAAGGAAACAATAAAAACAACAAAAAAGACAAACTGAAATCCTAACATATGTTAAATGTAGATGGTTAAAATAATCAATTAAAATGGAAATATATCAAAATGTATGGGGCACAGCAAAAGCAGTGCTAAAAAGTAAACAACACTAAATGCATATATTATAAAAGAAGAAAAGTCTCAAGTCAATATCTAGGCTCCCACCTCAAGACCTAGAAAAAAAGAAGGGTAAAATAAACCCAAAATAACAAGGAAGGAAGCAATAAAGACCAGAGCAGAAATCAATGAAATTGAGGACAGAAAAATAATGGAAAAAATTAATGAGACAAAAAACTGGTTCTTTGAAAAGATTAAGAAATTGGCAACTTCCTTCAAGACTAACAAAGAAAAAAGTTGGGAAGACACAAATTACCAGTATCAGGAATCAATAGGGGATATCCCTAAAGACCTTGAAGACACCAAAAGCATAAAAAATGAATATAATGAACAACAGTACATAAATTAGTTTGATAACTTAGTTGAAATGTACTAACTCCCTGAAAAGCACAAACTACCACAATCACCTGATAGGAAATACATCATTTGAAAAGCCCTATCACTATTAAGGAAATGAATATGTAATTTAAAAACTCCCCAAAAAGAAAACTCCAGGCTCAGATTTTTTTCACTGAAGAATTCTATTGAACATTTAAAGAATTAGTACCAATTCTGTACACTCTGTTCTGAAATAGAAGAGAACACTTCCTAGTTCATTTTATGAGGCTAGTATTAACTGATACTAAAACCAGACAGAACTACAGACCAGTATCCCACATGGATACAGATGCAAAAGTCCTTAACATGATATTAGCAAGTAGAATTCAACAATATATTAAAATAATTACACATCATTAGCAATTGAGGTTTAGCCTTCAGGGATAAGAGGCTGATTCAGTGTCAGAAAATTTGTCAGTGTAATCCACCATATGACAGGCCCATTCGTGGGAATGTAAAATGGTACAGTCACTTTCAAAAACATTTGGGCAGATTCTTAAAAACTTAAACACACACCTACCATATGACCCAGTCATCTTACTCCTTTTTTTTCCCCCAAGAGAAAAAGAAAGCACACGTCCATAAAAGACTTGAACACAAACGTTCATTGCAGTTTTATTTGAAATAGCCAAAATATAGAAACAACCCTAAAGCCCAATAACAGATAGATGTAAAAAGTAACTGTGATACATCCATTCAATGGAAAACAGTTCAACAATAGGAAGGAATGGTCTATTGACACATATAACACGAGTTTATCTCAAAATAATTATGCTGAGTGAAAAAAGCCAGCCAAAAATAGAGCATGTGCTGCGTGATTCCAGATAAAAATTCTGAAAAAGTCAAACTGATCCATAGTGACAGAATGCAGATCCTTGCCTGTCCCCCTGCCCCTTCCTAAAGGGCTCTAGTTTTGTTAGCCCTTTTCTGTTTGCATTTAAAGGTGCCATCCTTTCCCCCCACCTTCCTTTCCCCCACCGTGAGGGGATCTCGCTGCACTCTCTGGAACCTCACTTATGTTCTAGGCTCAGCTGCCAGTCTCACCTGCATCTCAGCTCTCCTTCCTGAGCTCCAGATCTCAACCTCACAGGGTCTGGTAGACCTTCTGTTTCTGCCTCCCACACCACTGTCTCTGCCTTCCCTGTTCACTTTTTCAGGGGATGCACCAACATCCTCTCCAGTGCCCAGGCCAGGAGTCCAGGTGCCTGTTACTCTTCACTGCTCATGTCCAGTTAATCACAAGCCTTACTGAAAGCTCTTCCTAAATGTATTATCCGTTCCTGAATAATTTTGTTCATTCCTGGATTTCCAGCATCCAGCACAAATTCCCTGCATTCCAGCTACTTCTCTCTGGTTCAAACCACCATCACCTCACTCCTAAATGACTCTACCGGCTTCCCAATGGGCCCGCCTTCTAGTCTTACCAATCTATTTCCCGTACTTGAAAGGAACAGATTGGACTGTGTTAGTCTCTTGCTGAAGAACCCTTCATTGGTTTCCCATTGCTCTCAGGCTAAAAAGTACAGACATTATACTAGCTTTGAAGACCCTTCATTTTCCCTGTCCCCTGCCTGCCACTAGCCTGATCACCTACCACCCTTCTGTGCCCTCTTCCCTGTCATACGCAGCTCGGCCCCATGGCAGCTTCCTGTGGCCCCCCTGCCCTAGCCTGCTCCTCTGTCCTCTGGGTCCATACACTTCAGTATTTCCTCTGCTCCAGAAGCTGTGCCCTAGCTTTCCACGGAGATATACACACACACACACACACACACACACACACACACACACACACACAAAACATCTTTATCCATTCATTTGTCGATGGACATCTTGGCTCTTTCCATAGTTTGGCTATTGTAGACATTGCTGCTATAAACATCAGGGTGTACATACCCCTTTGGATCCCTACATTTGTATCTTTGGGGTAAATACCCAGTAGTGCAATTGCTGGATCGTAGGGTAGCTCTATTTTCAAGTTTTTGAGGAACCTCCATACTGTTTTCTGGAGTGGCTGCACCAGCTTGCATGCCCACCAACAGTGTAGGTGGGTTCTCCTTTCTCCACATCCCCACCAACATCTGTCATTTCCTGACTTGTTAATTTTAGCCATTCTGACTGGTGTGAGGTGGTATCTCATTGAGGTTTTGATTTGGATTTCCCTGATGCCGAACGATGTTGAGCACTTTTTCATGTGTCTGTTGGCTGTTCCGATTTCTTTGGAAAAATGTCTGTTCATGTCTTCTGCCCATTTCTTTATTGATCATTTGTTCTTTGGGTGTTGAGTTTCATAAGTTGTTTATAGATTTTGGATACTAGCCCTTTATCTGATATGTCATTTGCAAATATCTTCTCCCATTCTGTCGGTTGTCTTTTGGTTTTGTGGACTGTTTCTTTTGCTGTGCAAAAGCTTTTTATTTTGATGAAATCCCAATAGTTCATTTTTGCCCTTGCTTCCCTTGCCTTTGGCGATGTTTCTAGGAAGAAGTTGCTGTGGCTGAGATCGAAGAGGTTGCTGCCTGTGTTCTCCTTTAGGATTTGGATGGACTCCTGTCTCACATTTAGGTCTTTCAACCATTTTGAGTCTACTCTTGTGTGTGGTGTAAGGAAATGGTCCAGTTTCATTCTTGTGCCTGTGGCTGTCCAGTTTTCCCAACACCATTTGTTGAAGAGACTGTCTTTTTTCCATTGGACATTCTTCCCTGCTTTGTCGAAGATTAGTTGACCATAGAGTTGAGGGTCCATTTCTGGGCTCTCGATTCTGTTCCATTGATCTATGTGTCTGTTTTTGTGCCAGTACCATACTGTTTTGATGATGACAGCTTTGTCATAGAGCTGGAAGTCCGGAATTGTGATGCCACCAGCTCTGCTTTTCTTTTTCAACATTCCTCTGGCTATTCGGGGTCTTTTCTGGTTCCATACAAATTTTAGGATTCTTTGTTCCATTTCTTTGAAAAAAGTGGATGGTCTTTTGATGGGGATTGCATTGAATGTGTAGATTGCTCTAGGTAGCATTGACATCTTCACAATATTTGTTCTTCCAATCCGTGAGCATGGAACGTTTTTCCATTTCTTTGTGTCTTCCTCAATTTCTTTCATGAGTATTCTATAGTTTTCTGGGTACAGATTCTTTGCCTCTTTGGTTAGATTTATTCCTAGGTATCTTACGGTTTTGGGTGCAATTGTAAATGGGATCGACTCCTTAATTTCTTTTTCTTCTGTCTTGTTGGTGTATAGGAATGCCACTGATTTCTGTGGATTGATTTTATATCCTGCCACTTGACTGAATTCCTGTATGAGTTCTAGCAGTTTTGGGGTGGAGTTTTTTGGGTTTTCCACATAAAGTATCATATCATCTGCAAAGAGTGAGAGTTTGACTTCTTCTTTGCCGATTCAGATGCCTTTGATTTCTTTTTGTTGTCTGATTGCTGTGGCTAGGACTTCTAATACTATGTTGAATAGCAGTGGTGATAGTGGACATCCCTGCCGCGTTCCTGACCTTAGGGGGAAAACTCTCAGTTTTTCCCCATTGAGAATGATATTCGCTGTGGGTTTTTCATAGATGGCTTTTATGATATTGAGGTATGTATCTTCTATCCCTATACTCTGAAGAGTTTTCATAAAGAAAGGATGCTGTACTTTGTCAAATGCTTTTTCTGCATCTATTGAGAGGATCATATGGTTCTTGTTCTTTCTTTTATTAATGTATTGTATCACATTGATTGATTGATTTGTGGATGTTGAACCAACCTTGCAGTCTAGGGATAATTCCCACTTGGTCGTGGTGAATAATCCTTTTAATGTACTGTTGGATCCTATTGGCTAGTATTTTGGTAAGAATTTTTGCATCCATGTTCATCAAGGATATTGGTCTGTAATTCTCCTTTTTGATAGGTTCTTTGTCTGGTTTTGGGATCAAGGTAATGGTGGCCTCCTAAAACGAGTTTGGAAGTTTTCCTTCCATTTCTATTTTTTGGAACAGTTTCAGGAGAATAGGTATTAATTCTTCATGAAATGTTTGGTAGAATTTCCCTGGGAGGCCATCTGGCCCTGGGCTTTTGTTTGTTGGGAGATTTTTTATTACTGCTTCAATTCTTTAGTGGTTATAGGTCTGTTCAGGTTTTCTATTTCTTCCTGGTTCAGTTTTGGTAGTTGATACATCTCCAGGAATGCATCCCTTTCTTCCAGATTATCTAATTTGCTGGCATAGAGTTGCTCATAATATGTTCATAGAATTGTTTGTATTTCTCTGGTGTTGGTTGTGATCTCTCCTCTTTCGTTCATGATTTTGTTGATTTGGGTCATTTCTCTTTTCTTTTTGATAAGTATGGCCAGGGGTTTATCAATCTTGTTAATTCTTTAAAATTAACAAGATTGTTTCATTGATCTGTTCTACTCTTCTTTCGGTTTCTATTTCATTGATTTTTGCTCTGATCTTTATTATTTCTCTTCTGCTGGGTTTAGGCTTTATTTGCTGTTCTTTCTCCAGCTCCTTTAGGTGTAGGGTCAGGTTGTGTATTTGAGACCTTTCTTGTTTCTTGAGAAAGGCTTGTAGTGCTATTTACTTTCCTCTTAGGACTGCCTTGGCTGCATCCCAAAGATTTTGAACAGTTGTTTCCATTTTCATTTGTTTTCCATGAATTTTTTAATTCTTCTTTAATTTCCTGGTTGACCCATTCATTCCTTAGTAGGATGCTCTTTAGCCTCCATGTATTTGAGTTCTTTCCAATTTTCCTCTTGTGATTGAGTTCTAGTTTCAGAGCATTGTGGTCTGAAAATATGCAGGGAATGATCTCAGTCTTTTGGTGCCGGTTGAGACCTGATTTGTGACCTAGGATGTGATCTGTTCTGGAGAATATTCCATGGACACTAGAGAAGAATGTGTATTCTGTTGCTTTGGGATGGAATGTTCTGAATATATCTGTGAAGTTCATTTGGTCCAGTATGTCATTTAAAGTCTTTATTTCCTTGTTGATCTTTTGCTTAGATGATCTGTCCATTTCAGTCAGGGGGGTGTTAAAGTCCCCCACTATTATTGTATTGTTGTCGATGTGTTTCTTTGCTTTTGTTATTAATTGGCTTATATAAGTGGCTGCTCCCATGTTAAGGGCATAGATATTTACAATTGTTAGATCTTCTTGTTGGATAGACCCTTTAAGTAGGATATAATGTCCCTCATCTCTTATTATAGTCTTTAGTTTAAAATCTAATTTGTCTGATACAAGGATTGCCACCCCAGCTTTCTTTTGGTGTCCATGAGCATGGTAAATGGTTTTCCACCCCCACACTTTCAACCTGGGGGTGTCTTTGGGTCTAAAATGAGTCTCTTACAGACAGCGTATCGATGGGTCTTGTTTTTTTATCTAGTCTGATAGCCTGTGTCTTTTGATTGGGGCATTTAGCCCATTACATTCAGGGTAACTATTGAAAGATATGAATTTAGTGCTATTTTGTTGCCTTTGAGGTGACTGTTACTGTATATTGTTTGTGTTCCTTTCTGGTCTGTGTTACTTTTAGGCTCTCTCTTTGCTTAGAGGACCCCTTTCAATATTTTTTGTAGGACTGGTTTCGTGTTTGCAAATTCCTTTAGTTTTTGTTTGTCCTGGAAGCTTTTTATCTCTCCTTCAATTTTCAATGACAGCCTAGCTGGATATAGTATTCTTGGCTGCATATTTTTCTCGTTTAGTGGTCTGAAGATATCATGCCAGTCCTTTCTGGCCTGCCAGGTCTCTGTGGATAGGTCTGTTGTCAGTATAATGTTTCTACCATTGTAGGTTACAGATCTCTTCTCTTGAGCTGCTTTCAGGATTTTCTCTTTGAGACTTTAAATTTTACTATTAGATGTCGAGGTGTTGACCTATTTTTATTGTTTTTGAGGGGGGTTTTCTGTGCCTCCTGGATTTTGATGCCTGTTTCCTTCCCCAAATTAGGGAAATTCTCTGCTATAATTTGCTCCAATATACCTTCTGCCCCTCTCTCTCTTTCTTCTTCTTCCGGGATCCCAATTATTCTAATATTGTTTTATTTTATGATATCACTTACCTCTCGAATTCTGCCCTTGTGATCCAGTAGTTTATCTATCTCTCTTTTTCTCAGCTTCTTTATTTTCCATCATTTGGCCTTCTATATCGCTAATTCTCTCTTCTACCTCATTTATCCTAGCAATTAGAGGCTCCATTTTTGATTCACCTCATTAATAGCCTTTTTGATTTTGACTTGGTTAGATTTTAGTTCTTTTATTTCTCCAGAAAGGGTTTCTCTAATATCTTCCATGCTTTTTTCAAGCCCAGCTTGTATCTTTATTTTTTTTTAAAGATTTTATTTATTTGAGAGAAAGAGAGAATGAGAGAGAGAGAGCACGAGAGGGAAGAGGGTCAGAGGGAGAAGCAGACTCCCTGCTGAGCAAGGAGCCCGATGTGGGACTCGATCCCGGGACTCCAGGACCATGACCTGAGCCGAAGGCAGTCGCTTAACCAACTGAGCCACCCAGGCGCCCCCAGCTTGTATCTTTAAAATCATCATTCTGAACTCTAGTTCCAACATCTTACTAATGTCCGTATTGATTAGGTCCCTGGCAGATGGTACTGCCTCTTGTTCTTTTTTTTTTTTTGAGGTGATTTTTTCCGTCTTGTCATTTTGTCCAGAGGAGAATAGATGAATGAGAGAACAAAATGCTAACAGGGTAACAACGACCCCAGAAAAATATACACTAAACAAATCAGAAGAGACCTGAAACTGGGGGAAAAGAAAGGGAAAGGAAGAAAAAACAAAAAGATAAAAAACAAACAAAAAAACAGAATATGATCAAATATGATCAGGCTGGTGCATAGATCAGTGCCACACACTAGATTTCGGGTGTATTTGGGTCTGTTAGAAGAAAGTGCCTCCCAAAATTTTAAAGAAAGAAAAACATATATGTACAACAATAAGGGTAAATATGATGAAGGGATGGAATATGACTGTAAAGATGAAAATTATAAAAGATTTTGTAAAAGGAATTGATAAGAAGTTGGTTGAAAAAAGAAGGAAGAGGCTTTAAAAAAAAGAGAGAATGTGATCAGGGAGGAGACTAGAACAAAGCCATACACTAGAGATTTAGGGTATATTTTGGTCTGTTAGCGGAAACTGTATCCCAAAATTTTAAAAGAGAGAATAACTTACATATATATGTATACCAAAAATAAAGTTAACTACTATGAAGGGATAGAATATGACTCTAAAAATGAAAAATAAAAAAAGATTTTTTAAAGAAGGATTGATTAAATGTTGGTTGAAAAAGGGAAAAAGAAAAATTCAAAAAAAAGAGAAAAAGAAAAAGAAAGTTAAAAAAAATTAACTTTGAAAGACTAAAGAATCATGGGAAAAAAGCCATGAATTCTATGTGCAGCATTCCCCTAGCTTTGGAGTTTCTGCCGTTCTCACTGATTGGTAAACTTGGTCTTGGCTGGCTGTTCTTGCTGATCTTCTGGGGGAGGGACCTGTTGCCATGGTCCCCAAATGTCTTTGCTAGAGGCGGAATTACCCCGCCCTTGCTGGGTCAGGGCTAAGTAATCTGCTCGGGTTTGCTCTCGGGAGCTTTTGTTCCCTGCAAGCTTTCTGTACAGCCTTGGAGGATGAGAGTGAAATGGCAGCCTCCCAATCTCTGCCCCAGAGGAGCCAAGAACTCGGGGCCCTACTCCTCAGTGCGCCCCCAGAGAAAAGCAGTCAGTCACTCTTGTCTCCCCAGTCTCCGGCCGCACTCAGTGCTCACCTAGCCTGTGACGGAGCATTTCTGTCTTTGGCACCCAACCCCGTTTGGAGTCCCCAAACCCAGCAGATCCCTGTGGTGCGCTCCCGTGCCGCTCCTCCCGGGGGAGGAAGGGGAGTCTCCTGGATCTGCCGCTTGTTGGGTCCCTGCTGGAGGAGCAGTGGCCCGACTGTGCCGCGGATCACGGTTTATGGCAACCCCGAGCTGAGAGCCCACTCCTCGGCTCCGTGTCTGCAGCTGGCTTCCCCGCTCCGACACCTGGGAGCTCTGCCGCACTCAGGCACCCCCAGTCTTTCTGTGATCCCGAGGGTCCTGAGACCACACTGTCCCCGAGAGGGTTCCACCCCCCGCTTAGCCACTGGAGTGATGTCCCTCAGCGGAGCTGACTTCTAAAAGTTCTGATTTTGTGCTCTGATGCTCTATCACTTGCCAGTAGCGGCTGACGGAGGCCCCCTCCCCCGCTGTCTATCTTCCCAAATATCGCCTCGGATTCACTTCTCCGCATGTCCTACCTTCCAGAAAGTGGTCGCTTTTCTGTTCAGAGAGTTGCTGCTATTCTTTTCTTCGATCTCCTGTTAAGTTTGTAGGTATTCAGAATGGTTTGATCCCTATGTAGCTGAATTCCTGGCACCAGATGAAATTTAGGTCTCCTACTCCTCCGCCATCTTGTTTCTCCAAACCATACTTTATTTCTTAATTTATTTCGGTGTTAACTCTTTAGAATATTTCATTTGCTCTCATTTCAGATTGAAGAAGAAATAAACGGCTGTTTGCAGTTTTTGCAATCTGTTTACTCAACATTTGGCTTCTCCTTTCAATTAAATTTGTCAACAAGACCTGAAAACTTCCTAGGAGAAGTTGAGCTATGGGATGAAGCTGAAAAGGTAGGGGGAGACAAAGTGCATCCCTTCCTTTCTGTGAGTGTGGAAACCACCCGAGTGACTGTAGTTACTTTGCATGAGGAGGATGCCATGCTTTGCAATAGAAAGGTTTAAATTGGAAGTTATGGGATAAATACAGAGATTATAGAATGTGGTTGTCCAGTTTTCTTTGTAACAGTGATAAGAACAATACATTTGTTTCAAATAGTTTCAAGTTTATAGCAGGTTTTTATTTATACTCTTTCAGTGTCAGTCACTAATAACCAATTTCATAAGTTTTTAAAGGAATCCTCTGATTTGCAGGCACTCTTGGTGTGTGTGCAGCTTATTTTAAACTGTTGCCTGTTGAGCCAACTTAGTGTGATTCATAGATGTAGACGCACACACCCGTTGCTTGAATCCTCTCCACAGTCACAGCCTCTGGTGCTATCCCTTATCTAGAGGCACCCAGAGACTCACATGTCACATCTCAGCTTTGGAGAACAAGATTAAGGAGCTCATGATGCTTCTCTGTCTCTCTCTCTCTTTTTTTCCTTCTTACTAAACATGAAAAGAGTCCAGTACATTTCCTGTGTCAGTTTTTATTTGAAATGAGGGTGGTGGTATGGCCAGACACCCTTGAATGCCTAAACCCTGACCTGCCTGTTGATCCACCTCTTCACAGAATACTCACAGACGCTGATCACACAGATCATTAAGGAACTAAGAATCAGAGGAACACTGTATTGATAGTGTTAGTTAGTTTTCTGTTCGGTACTGAGGCAGGCAGAGACTTGGTAGAAGCAGTTTAGGCTTGAGATCTAATTAGGGCCTTCTCCTCCCCACTGTCCCATACCCATCCTAAATGCACCTTCTTCCGTATCTGTTTCATAGAGGAAGAAAGTCAAATTAGACAGCCTGCCCCTGCTCAGCCACATGGAGATAGGAAGAGGAAAAGAGGGCACAAAGCTTGACTCTGGAACACCTTTTGCCTATTTTCAAAAAGGTTAGCTCCATGAGTGAATTATAGAATAAGCATTAAGGTCTGAAATGGTGATGATGATGACAATGATTGTGATAACACCTAAGGTTATGGTGGGCTTAAGTGGAATAATTTATGTGAGGAATTTGTCATAGTGTCAGGCACATGTAAGTGTTCAGTAAACGTTAGGTGTTGGTATTATTAATTGTAGTAGTAGTATCACTATTATCACTCCATACATGGAGTGCAGGGGGCCAAAAAGTGGGTGGACCAAGTGTGGGCCTGGCACGGGGAGAATGGGCTGGGCTGTCCCACCATCTTTTTGCTGTCTTTTAGTTCACTGTTCCTTTAGAAGTTGGGAATCCTTCCACTCTGGGGGAATTTATCCCATGGTGTCTACCCCTGATCTGGGAATCAGTGAGATGAATATATATATATTTTTTGTCTTCAGATGTCTCTGAAATGGTTTGAAAGAGACAGTAGTTAAGTCAGCTCCAAGGCCACATTGTTCCTGAGTCATCAATTCACCATTACCTTATTTCTTATCTCAGATTGTGTGTAGTTATGGAACCCAGCAGAACTCACTGGACAGCTATGCAGTGTAACCATCAGATGACAGCTTGTCCAAATAACCAAAATGTCAGGAGCAAAAAAATACCCTAGATTTGAATGATGTGAGTTCTGTTTTCTGTTAAGTTTCATCAAGAAATCTGTGACATAAAGAAAATCTACTTTTTCTTGTGAAAATTAAAATCCAAAAGAAATAGTTTCATGTTCTATATGTTCAATTTTTTAATTTAACCTAAGCTCAGCTATAGGGTTCCCACTCAGATAAATGTGAAGGGAGTCTGGGCTGCTGCTTCAGCAGACCTGATCTGGCCTCTGCCCCTGGAATCTATGTAAATCCACCTGCTCCTTGGAGCTGGAATAACCCCTCTCCAAATCTCTCGTGCATCCCACTTTTCCGGCATTCCATTGAGCCATTGAGATCCCTAAGAACATTCCAAGCCCGCACCCACAAAATTCCAAGCAAATTGATATATTTAGACCCCAGCCTGTACCACAGCATAGACCCACGGTGCTCTTGGGAGCCAGAGACTTGGTTTACCTGGAAAAGAAGGATAGCCAGCCAGAAGGGGAGAAAAGGAGATCTTGATTTCTCCTCTACCAGGGTGCAGGCAGTGTCCACAGATGTGAATTACAGTGGTTCAGTCTCCCCTCAGACATACATTTCCTCCCATACCTTGCATAAACTGAAAGCTTTCTTAGCTTTGGTTGTTCCTATTAGGCCGTCTTGATTACTGTGTCCTCAGAGGCCCAGTGAGTATCAGTGCCCTCTACTTTATGCTTTTCCCCCAAAACTGGCCCTTTTTTGGCTTTTTAATTCCTGGGAGCCCCCCTCAATTCTCCCCATCACTTAGTTCCCTCCTGCAGCAGGTCCTCGTTTTCTCTAGGAATATATTCCAGTATCTCTTCTCCTTGCAGAAGCAGAGTAAGGCAGAGGCTAGCCTCCCAACCTATGAAATGAGTCTGTGGTGGTGACCTTCTCTAGTCCTAGGTAGAACACAAGCTGCTCTAGCAGGGTCAGGCCCATGAGGGAGCCTCCTGGGATCTCAGCCAAGACCAGCCAGCACCTGACGCACTCTAACTGAGATCCTAGAAAATCCTGCCAGGACCCCATGAGTCAGCTTTCTTGATGACTCTGCCTTTGGACCCCCAGCCGCCACCACTGCTTTGACTTCCCTATCAGCAGTTTACTCCCAAATGTCAACCCCCTCATAGGCACCGATATATTGAGGTGATGACAGGACTTTGGATGCTGGTATGGCAGTATTCTGGCCAGGGACTTAGGAATGCACAGGTGCTTCCCAAGGAAGCTATATCCATAGGACATAGCCAGAAGACTTAGACACTTCTTATTAATACTTATACCCAATCACCAGCAGTTCTGAGGGTTTTCACTACAGTCTGAAATCAAAGAATTTATGTGGCTTAGGCTGAAGATCAAAATGGGCCTCCTGCTCCCACCCACTATAAATCATAAAGGACACCCCTCCCTAGCTACATGTACAGAGGTATAGAAAAGCAAGAGACAGTGGCAAGGCCCTTCCCCTTGACCTTACCCACCTAAACACAGAGTGGATGGGGGAACACAGGGTGGATAAAGGATAAAGATCAAAGTTTCATACCTTTTAATGAGTGGAGGCATCACCCACTAAGTTGGGAGGTGTGTAGGCGAAGGGGGCCTGCATTGGCTTCCCTAAACACTTGCCTGGAATTCACTGGGACAGTTTAGTACATTGTCTTTTAATTTTTCCAGTTATAATGTGTATGAGAGCACGTACCATCTTAATCACCTTTATGTAGCCCCTGCTCAGTAATTTATTGGATATAAAACATGCCCAATAAATATATGTTAAGCTAAAATAGAATATAATTAAGATTTGTAATAACTTACTTTTTTGAGCTATGTGGCAAAAAATAAGAGTACAGTGACGTATAAGTTTTAAATGTTCTCTTCTTTAAAAAAAATAGCAACTACAGAACAGCTTGGTGGAATTTGGAAAACCATGGAAGATGAACCCAGGAGATGGAGCATTTTATGGCCCTAAAGTAAGTAGACTATATGCCTCAAAAAGAGTAAAAATTTAAAGGAAAAATAAAAGCTGTCTTTAAGCCTGGTTTAAAATAAAATATCATTTAATTTATAGATTGATATAAAAATCAAGGATGCTATTGGCCGATACCATCAATGTGCTACAATTCAGCTGGACTTCCAACTACCTATTAGATTTAATCTTACATATGTTAGGTGAGTAATTGAATGTGACAAATAAAGTAGTACTAATATGCCAATCATTTGTCATTTGAACATTAGCAGTACAAAAATAAACATCAATACATGGACTAGTAAATGTCTATTACTATATGTGTGACATACTCATATATTTTTTATATATTCAAGTTTTTACTTAAATTCCAGTTAGTTCACATACAATGTAATATCAGTTTCAGGTGTACAATATGGTGATCAACACTGCCATACAACACCCAGTGCTCATCACACATGCACTCCTTAATCCACATCACCTACTTCACCCATCCTCCCACGCCCTCCCTTCTGGTAACCATCGGTTTGTTCTCTATAGTTAAGACTCTGTTTGTTGGTTTGTCTCTCTTTCTTCCCTCCCCCCTTTGCTTGTTAGTTTTGTTTCTTAAATTTCACATAGGGTTGAGTTCCACATATGGATGTCTCTCTCTGATTGACTTATTTCGCTTAGCATAATACTCTCTGGCTCCATCCATGTTATTGCAAATGGCAAGATTTCGTTCTTTTTTATGGATGAGTAATATTACATTGTTTATATTATATATACAACTTCTTTTTAAAAATTATTTATTTATTTATTTGAGAGAGAGAGAGAGAACACAAGCAGGGAGAGGGACAGAGGGAGAAGCAGACTCCCCACTGAACAGGGAGCCCGACATGGGGCTTGATTCCAGGACCCTGGGATCATGACCTGAGCCGAAGGCAGACACTTAACCAACTGAGCCACCCAGGCACCCCTGTACTACTTCTTCATCCATTCGTTGATGAGTGGACACTTGGGCTGTTTCCTCAGTTTGGCTATTGTAGATAATGCTGCTGTAAACATCAGGGTGCATGTACCCCTTTGAATTAGTATTTTTGTATTCTTTGGGTAAATACCTAGTAGGTCACTTGCTGAATCATAGTGTAGTTCTATTTTTAACTTTTTGAGGAACCTCCATACTGTTTTCTACAGCCGCGGTACCAGTTTGCATTCCCACCAGCAGGACTAGAGGGTTCCTCTTTCTTCATATCCTCTCCAATACCTGTTGTTTCTTGTTGTTTTAGCCATTCTGACAGGTGTGAGGTAGTTTTGATTTGCATTTGATTTCATTGTAGTTTTGATTAGCATTTCCTTGATGGTGAGTGATGTTGAGCATCTTTTCAGGTGTCTGTTGGCCACCTGGATGCCTTCCTTGGAAAAATGTCTATTCATGTCTTCTACCCATTTTTTAATTGGATTACTTGTTTTATTGTGTGTTGATTTGTATAGTTCTTTATGTATTTTGGAGGCTAACCCTTTTTTAGATATGTCATTTGTAAATATCTTCTCCCATTCAGTAGGTTGCCTTTTAGTTTTGTTTCCTTCACTGTGCAGAAGCTTTTTATTTTGATTTAGTCCAATAGTATATTTTTGCTTTTGTTTCCCTTGCCTCAAAAGACATATCTAGAAAGAAGTTGCTATGGCCATTGTCAAAGAAGTTACTGCCTATGTTCTCTTCCGGGATTTTTATGGTTTCAGGTCTCACATGTAGGTCTTTAATCCATTTTGAATTTATTTTTGTATATAGTGTAAGAAAGTGGTCCAGTTTCATTTTTTTGCGTATAGCTGTCCAGTTTTCCCAACACCATTTGTTGAAGAGACTGTCGTTTCCTCATTGGATGTTATTTCCTGCTTTGTTGAAGATTAATTGACCATATAATTGTAGGTTCATTTCAGGATTTTCAGTTCTTTTCTGTTGATCCTGTGTGTCTGATTTTGTGCCAGTACCATACTGTTTTGATTACTCCAGCTTTGTAATATAACTTGAAGTCCAGAATTGTGGTGCCTCCACCTTTGCTTTTCTTTTTCAAGACTGCTTTGGCTATTTGGGGTCTTTTGTGGTTCCATACAAATTTTAGGATTGTTTGTTCTAGCTATGAAAAATGCTGTTGCTATTTTGATATGGATTGCATTAAATGTGCAGATTGCTTTGGGTAGTATGGACATTTTAACAATATTTGTTCTTCCAATCCATGAGCATGAAATGTCTTTCCATTTCTTTGTGTCATCTGTAATTTCTTTCATCAGTGTTTTATGGTTTTCAGAGTATAGGTCTTTCACCTCTTTGGTTAGGTTCATTCTTGGGTATCTTATTGTTTTTGATTCAGTTGTAAATGGGATTGATTCCTTAATTTCTTTTTCTGCTGTTTCATGATTAGTGTGTAGAAATGCAACAGATTTCTGTACATTGCCTTTATATCCTGTGACGTTGCTGAATTCATGTGTTAGTTCTAGCAGTTTTCTGGTGGAGTCTGTGGGATTTTCTATATAGAGTATCATGTTATCTGCAGATTGTGAAAGTTCTACTTCTTCCTTGCTAATTTGGATGCCTTTTATTTCTTTTTGTTGTGTGATTGCTGTGGCTAGGACTTCCAGTACTATGTTGAATAAAAGTGGTGAGAGTGGACATCCCTGTCTTGTTCCTGATGGTAAAGGAAACACTCTCAGTTTTTCCCCCACTGAGGATGATATTAGCTGTGGGTTTTTCATATATGGCCTTTATGCTGTTTCCTCTAAACCTACTTTGTTGAGGGTTTTTATCATGAATGGGTGTTGTACTTTGTAAAATGCTTTTTCTATATCTATTGAAATGATTATATGGTTCATATCCTTTCATTAATGTGATGTATCATGTTGATTGATTTGCAGATATTGAACCACTCTTGCAACTCAGGAATAAATTCCACTTGATCGTGGTGAATGGTTTTTTAATGTATTGTTGGACTCAATTTGCAAATATTTTGTTGAGGATTTTTGCATTTATGTTCACCAGAGATATTAGCCTGTAGTTCTTTTTTTTGGTGGTGTCTTATCTGGGTTTGTTATCAGAGTTTTGCTGGCCTCATGGAATGAATTTGGAATTTTTCCTTCCTTTTATATTTTTTGGAATAGTTTGAGAAGAATAGGTATTAACTCTTCTTTAAATGTTTGGTAGAATTCTCTGTGAAGCCATCTAGTACTGGACTTGTGTTTGTTGGGAGTTTTTCATTACTCATTCCATTTCTTTGCTGGTTATCAATCTGCTCAAGTTTTCTATTTCTTCGTGTTTCAGTTTTGGTAATTTAGAAATAGAAACATATGTTTCTAGAAATTTATGCATTTCTCCGAGGTTGTCCAACTTGTTGGCATGTAGTTTTTCATAATATTCTCTTATAATTTGTTGTATTTCTGTGGTGTTGGTTGATATTTCTCCTCTCTCATTTGTGATTTTACTTATTTGGGTCCTTTCTCTTTTTGATAAATCTGACTAGAGGTTTATTAATTTTATGAATTTTTTCAAAAAATCAGCTCCTGGTTTCATTGATCTGTTCTATTGTTTTAGTTTCTATATCATTTATTTCTGCTCTAATCTTTATTATTTCCTTCCTTCTGCTGGCTTTAGGTTTCGTCTGTTTTTCTTTTTCCAGCTCCTTTAAGTGTAAGGTTAGATTGTTCATTTGAGATTTTTCTTACTTCTTGAGGTAGTACTGTATTACTATAAACATCCCTCTTAGGACCACTTCGTTGCATCCCAAAGGTTTTGGACCCCTGTGTTTACATTTGTTTCCGTGTATTTTTCAATTTCTTTTTTTATTTCCTGGTTGGCCCATTTATTTTTCAGTAGCCTATTATTCAACTTCCATGTATTTGTGGTCTTTCCAGATTTTTTCTTGTGGCTGAGTTCTAGTTCCACAGCATTGTGATCAGAAAAGGTGCATGGTATGACTTCGATCTTCTTATTTGTTGAGTCCTGTTTTGTGGCCTAATATGTGATCTGTTCTGGAGAATGTTCCATGTGCGCTTGAAAAGAATGTGTATTCTGCTGTTTTAGCATGGAATGTTCTGAATTTATCTCTTAAGTCCATTTGATACAGTGAGTCATTCAAAGCCATTGTTTCCTTCTTCTGCTTAGATGTCCATACATTGATGTAAGTGAAGTGTTAAAATTCCATAATATTATTGTGTTATTATCAATGAGTTCCTTTATGTTTGTTATTAATTATTTTACATATTTGGGTGCTCCTATGTTGGGTGCATAACTATTTACAATTGTTATATCTTCTTGTTGGATTGTCCCCTTTATGACTATATAGTGTCCTTCTTTGCCTCTTGTTACAGTCTTGTTTTAAAGTCTAGTTTGTCTAATGTAAGTATTGATTGTTACCCTGGCTTTCTTTTAACATCTATTTGCATGATAAATGTTTCTTCATCCTCTCACTTTCAATCTGCAGATGTTTTTAGGTTTAAAATGAGTCTCTTGTAGGCAGCATTTGATGGTTCTTCTTCCTTTTTTTTTAATCCATTCTGACACCCTGTGTCTTTTGATTGGAACATTTAGTCCATTTACATTCAAAGTAATTATTGATACGTATTTATTGCCATTTTATTACTTGCTTTGTGGTTGTTTCTGGAGATTTTCTCTGATCCTTTCTTTTGTCTTTCATGTTTTGCTGATTTTGTTTAGTGATATATTTGGATTTCTTTGTCTTTATTCTTTGCATGTTTGTTAGTGGTTTTTGATATATGGTTACCATTAGGTTGGTATATAACCTCTTCTGCATATAGCGGTCTATATTAAGTTGATGGTTGTTTAAGTTTGAACCCATTCTTCTCCTCTTCTCCCCATGTTTTAGGTGTATGTTATTATATTTTACATCCTTTTTTGGTGAATTCTTTGACTGATTTTTTACAGAAATATTCATTTTTACCACGTCTGTGTTTCCTACCTTTATACTGTCACTTTTGGTCTCTCTTTTCCACTCAAAGTGCCCCCTTTAATATTTCTTGCAGGGCTGGTTTAATGGTCACGAACTCCTTCAGTTCTTGTTTGTGAAACTTTTTATCTCTCCTTCTATTCTGAGTGATAGTCTTGCTGGATAGAGTATTCTTTGCTGCAGATTTTTCCTATTTAGCACTTTCAAAGTATCATGTCACTATCCTGTGGCTTGCAAAGTTTCTGTTGAAAAATCTTCTGCTAGCCTTATGGGTTTTCTCTGGTGAGTTATTGACTTCTTTTGTCTTGCTCTTTTTTTTTTTTTTTTTTAAAGATTTATTTATTTGAGAGAGCGAGAATGAGAGAGAGAGTACATGAGAGGGGAGAGGGTCAGAGGGAGAAGCAGGCTCCTCGCCGAGCAGGGAGCCCGATGCGGGACTCGATCCCGGGACTCCAGGATCATGACCTGAGCCGAAGGCAGTCGCCTAACCAACCGAGCCACCCAGGCGCCCTTGTCTTGCTCTTTTTAAGATTTTTTGTTTATCACTCTACTTTGCAAATTTAACTACAGTATATCTTGATGTGGGCCTGCTTTTGTTGATTTTGATGGGAGTTCTCTGTGCCTCCTGGATCTGGATGCCTGTTTCCTTTCCCAGATTAGGGTAGTTTTCAGCTATGATTTTCTGAAATACAGTTTTTGCCCCCTTTTCTCTCTCTTCTGGGACTCCTATAATATGAATGTTACATTTGATGGAGTCACTGAGAACCCCAAGCCTATTGTTGTTTTGCATAATTCTTTGTCTCTTTTGTTCAGCTTAATTACTTTCTATTACTTTGTCTTATAGGTCATTAATTTGTTCCTCTACCTCTTCCAGCCTGCTGTTCATTGCATCAAGTGTTTTCTTTTTTTTTTAATGTTTTTATTTATTTCTTTATTCATGAGAGTCAGAGAGAGAGAGAGAGAGAGAGAGAAAGGCAGAGGCAGAGAGAGAAGCAGGCTCCCTGCCTAGCAGGGAGCCCGATGCGGGACTCGATCCCAGGACCCTGGGATCATGACCTGAGCCGAAGGCAGACGCTTAACCATCTGAGCCACCCAGGCGCCTGCATCAAGTGTTTTCTTAATCTCGTTTATTACATACTTCATCTCTGTGTGATTCTTTTTAAATTCTTATCTCTGTGGTAAGAATCTCACTGATGTCTTCCATTCTTTTCTCAATTCCAGTGAGTATCATTATGATCATTACTTTAAATTCTCATCAGGCATGTTACTTACATCTGTTTCACTTAGATCTCTGGTCGTGGCCTTATTTTGTTCATTCATTTGATATAAGTTCCTCTGTCATCTCATTTTGTCTACATCTCTGCCTGCTTCTGTGTGTTAGAAAATCTAGTTATGTCTTCTACTCCTGAAAGTAATGGCCTTATGAAGAAGAGGTCTTGTAGTGCCCAGGCCTGGCACTTTAGGGAGTGTCTCCATTGTGTGCTGTGTGCTCTGCTCTTGTGTTCTGGCTATTCTTTCCTTCAAGCTGGCCATCTGCAGAGGCTCTCCTTGCCTGATGTGGGCAGTGTTTGGTCCCTGGGCTGAGTGTGGTGAGTTTTAACTAGGAATGTGCTGGTCTGCTTCTGAAATGAGACATGTCATCACCTCCACTAGAACTGAGGCCCTGTAGAACTCTCTGATAGGGAGATGTGTTGTGGGCAGGGGTTTGTAGTCTTCTGGGGGAGAGGCCCACTGCACTGGGACTGAGGTAAGTGTGATTGAGAAGGGCAGTTCCATTGGAGTGCGGGGGTGGGGAGGTGGGATTTGGTGTGAGCAAGTTAGGCGGCCAGTGTCCACACTGCGCTGCTTCCCAAAGGTGGCTCTGTTTATCCTGAAGGCTGGGGGAGGGAAATGACGCTGGCTAGCGCCTTTGTTCCTGGAAAGGCCTGTCCGTGAATGCTTCCTCTCAGGGACTCACTCCAAGAAGAGCAAATATTCTCCCCACTGTGTGCCCCAGGTACTCTTCAGATTGCTTTTTCCATGCTGTCTGCCCCCCGGGTTGTTTCCCTGCCTTCTCTCTAGGACTAGGGTAGTGCCCTCTAGGCTCTATCCCAGCCAAGCTTGCTGATTCTAAAATTCTAGGCTTAAAGCCCCACTAGTTGCAAGAACTCATGAAATTCAGTCCCTCTATTTTCTAAGCCAATGGCTATGGGGAAACATTCTCCTTGTGTGTTCCCCTGTGTGCTCCTCTCTCTCTTGCCTTTCAACACGACCATGGCTCCCTCCACACCACAGCAGCCAGGATCCTTTTCTCCCCTAAACCATGTCTCTGCACTCCCTACCTTCTTTGATGTGTCTTCTTCTCTCCCTTTAGTTGTGGAGTTTGTTCTTTCAGTCTTCAGTTGAATGTTTTTGATTTCTGGGGTATTTAGGATGATTTGATAGTTAGCTAGCTGTATTCGTGGGATGAGGCAAGCCTAAGGTCCTCTTACTTTACCACTATCTTCCTGTCCCCAGTTCCCAATATACTCATATATTTATGTACCTGCTTATAATCTATTTGGGGATCAACGAGAATTTTCTGACTACATGATCTAGTGGGGGAAGGAAGATAAATAAGTATAAGATTAGAGATATGAACAAAGTACTTTAAAACAATCAAAGCTGCTAACTCCCTGACGTGAGGAGGGATGACTTTATAAAGAGTGAACATTGGGTCTGTATCTTGAGGGTGAGGTATTTGCCAGGGAGAGCAGAGTAAAAGGGCAATATTGTCACTGCACACCAACAGCTTTTTAAAAAAATAATTCTTAATATACAGTAAAGTTTCATATGTGTGTGGCGTGTGTATGTGTATGTACAGTTCTATGAATTTTCACACCCATGTAGAGTTGTGTGCCACCACCAAATTATGATTCCATCATTCCAGCAAACTCCTGTGCTCCTCCCCTGTCGTCATATTCTCCTCCCATCCCTTGCCCTTAGCAATCACGAATATGTTGTCCGTCCCTATAATTTTGCCTTTTACAGAATGCTATATATATGGAATGATATAGTATAAAACGTTTTGAGACTGGCTTTTTTCACTCAGCATAATGTCTTAGAGATTCATCCATGCTTTTGCCTGTATCAGTAATTTGTTCCTTTTACTGTTGACTAGTATGCTGTTATATGGATGCACCACAATTTGTTTTTCCACTCACTCATAAAAAGGCATTTGGTTCATTTCCAGTTTTGGGTGATTATGAGTAGAGCTGCTATAAACACTAATGTATAGGCTTTTGAGTGAATGTAAGTTGTCATTTCTCTGGGGTATAGACCTAGGAATGGGGCATATGGTAAGTGTATGTTTAACTTATAAGAAACTGACACACTATTTTCCAGTGTGGCTGTGCCATTTTGCATTCTCACTAGCAATATATGAGAATTCCAGGTGTTCTATATTCTTGCCAGCCCTTGGTTTTCTCAGGATTTGTTTGTTTCTTTTTTTTTTTAAGCCATTTTAATAGGGGTGTAGTAGTATTTCCTCTTGGTTTAATTTTGTATTTCTCTAGTAGCTAATGATGTTAACATCTTTTCATATATTTATATGCCATTCATATATTCTCTTTGATTAAGTGTCTGTTCAAGTCTTTTGCTCATTTTTAAATTGGGTTGTTTTCTTACTGTTGAGTTTTGAGAGTTCTTTATATAATTCAAGCCCTTTGATAGATACGTGATTTGCAAACAGTTTTTCCTTATCTATAGCTGTTGTTTTTTCATTTTTTACAGTGAAAGTCTTAACTCTTCCTTCAATATTGAGTTTTTAATTTCAATGAATTCTAATTTGTAAATTTTTTCTTTTATGGATCATGCTTTTGGCATCATGTCTACAAACACTTTGCCTAAGCACAAGGTTTTCCTTTATGCTTTATTTTAAAAGTATTCTAATATTAAGTTTTACCTTTGGATCTAAGATCCACTTTGAGCTCGTGTTTGTGTAAGATGTGATGTTTAAGTCACAGTTCATTGTTTGCATCTAGATGTCTAATTGTTCTAACACCATTTTTGTAAAAACTGTTCTTTCTCCACTGACTTGCCTTTGGGCCTTTGTCAAAAATCAACCGGACACATTTGTGTGGTCCTATTTTTAGATTTTCAATTCTGTTCCACTGATTCATTGATTATCCCTTTATTAATACCATACTGATTCAATTACTGTAGCTTGATATTGTTTTAAAATTAGATAATGTGAATCTTTTATTCTTTTTCAGAGTTGTTTTGGCTTTTCCAACTCTTGCTTTCAATAGATCTATTAAAAAAAGAAACAACAAAAAACAAAACAAACAAAAAACCCTAGTGAGAATTTTGATTGGAATTGCATTAAATCTGAAGATCAGTTTAGAAGTGACTTTATTGAATCTTTCAATCTATGAACTTCTTTGATTTCTTTCATCAGTTTTTATAGATTTCATCATACAAGTCCTATGCATATCTTATTAGATTTATACCTAAGTATTTCATTTGGGTGGAGCAGTTGTAGATGGTATATTGTATTCTTAATTTTGGCACCTGTGTGTTCATTGGGAAATACAGATGATTTTTGTATGTTGATCTTGTTTGCTGAACTTACATATTCTAGGAGTTTGGGCAGGCTTTTGTTTGTTTGTTTTTGTTTTTTATTTTTTTTGGCAGAATTCCTGGGATTTTTCTATGTAGACAGTCATGCCATCTGCAAATAGAGACAGTTTTACCCTTCCTTTCTCATCTGTATGCTTTTTATTGCCTTCTCTTGCCTCATGGCAGTGGCTAGAACTTTCAGCTCTAGGTTGAATAGAGGGATGAGGGTGGAGATGCTCACCTTCTTCCCAATCTTAGGAGAAAAGCATATAGTTGTTTCACCTTTAAGTACAATTGTTAGGTGTAGGACTTTGTAGGTGCTCTTTATCAAATTAAGGGAGTCTTCCTCTACTTCTAGTTTTCTGAGAGTTTTTATCATAAATGGATTTTTAAAAAAGATTTTATTTATTTATTTGAGAGAAAGAGAGAGAACGCAAGCAGGGTAAGTGTTAGAGGAAGAGGGAGAAGCAGGCTCCCCACTGAGCAGGAAACCTGATATTGGTCTTGATCCAACCCTGGGATCATGACGTGAGCCGAAGGCAGACACTTAACTGACTGGGCCATCCAGGCACCCCCCAGAATTGATTTTGAATTTTGTCAAATTCCTTTTCTGTATCAATTGATACGTGACTTTTCTTTTTTAGCCCATTCATATGGTGGATTACATTGATTTAGAATGTTGAACCAGCTTTGCATTGCTGGAATAAATTCCACTTGCTCATGGTGTATTGTTTTTATATATTACTGGATTGAGCTCCTAATAGTTTGCATGTATGTTCATATGGGATATTGGTCTGTGGTTTTCTTTTCTTGCACTATCTTTCACTGGTGTTGGTATTTGAGTAATGCTGGCCTCACAAAATGAATTAGGAAGTAGTCCACTGTCTTCTATTTTCTGGAAGATATTATGTAGAATTGGTTATTTCTTTTTCAAATGTTTGGTAGAATATACCATTAAAACCATCCACTGCTGGAGGTTTTCTTTGGGAAGGTTTTTAATTATGAGTTCATTTTCATTGAGATAGAAGATGTTTATGTTACCTCTTTCTTTTTGGTTAAATTGAAATAGATTGTGCTTTGCAAGGAATTGATTCATTTCATTTAAATTGTTGAATTTATATGCAGAGAGTGTTCATAATATTACACATATTATGCTTTTAATTTCTGTGAGACCTGTAGTGATATCTTCTCTTTCATTCATAATTTAGTAATATATCCATCTTTGTTCTCTTCTTTGTCAATTTTTCTAGAGGTTCATCAATTTTACTGACCTTTTCAGAGAACTGACTTTTAATTTCATTGATTTTTCTCTATTATGTTTTTAATTTAATTGATGCCTGCTCTTTATTATTTTCTTCCTTTTGCTTGTTTGGGGTTTTCCTATCCTTTTACCTTTACCTTTAATCTTTAAGTTCACTGACTCTTTTCTGTCATCGCCTTTGCTGCCACGTCCATCTAGTGAATTTTGTTCATTCCCATCATTGTATTTTTTTAGTTTTACAGTTTCTTTCCTGAGACTTTTATCTTTCTAGTCCTTTCAAGTGTGTTCACCTTCACTTGGAGTATGCTTATAATAGCTGTTTTGTAGTCTTCAGTAATTCCACCATCTTTGTCATCTCACTGTTGGAATCTGTTGTCTTTTCCCCTTACCTGTTGAGATTTACCTGGTGATTGATATGCCACGTAGCTCTGGATTGCATGCCAGACAGATGCTGGGTTTGTTTAAATCATAAAGAGAGTGTTGATTTTTTTTTTTTTTTTTTTTTTTTTTTAGCAGTCGATTTGAAGGGTTAATTAAGTTCAGGCCTTAATTTCCAACATGCCTTCTGGGGGCTGTGGTTCCAACGTGAGTTCAATTTTCAAAGCCCTTGGTAGCGCTCTTCAGATGTGTCCTGTGTGTGTGCCACCTAGTGGCCAAGTCCCATACAGGGTTCAGTTCTCAAGCCTGGTGTATGCTCTTCAGGGTCAGACCTATGCATTTGCAGGTCAGAGGTGAGGCCGGGTGCGTTCATACACTACTTTATGGGATAGCTCTATTGTACTCCCTGTGTCTGATTTCCCTGGCACTTTTGATTCCCTAGGGTACCTTTTTACAGTCCTATGGCCAGAGAGCTGGGGCTTTAGCTCCCCCTCTTCTCCATGCTCTTTCTGTGACTATATCTGTCCTAGAAACCAAGCATCAGGAGGTGAGAGAGAGAGAGAAAAAAAAAGCAACTGTGATTTATCCCTGACATGTAGGACCATAGCTCTTCTGGTCAGAGAGAAGGATCCCCTTTCTTAGAGTTTTAAGTGCTAGTTTAGTCCCTGGCCTCTGTGGGAATGCCTGGGGGCTGGACAGAAGAGAACAGAAAAAAGAAAAAGAAACCCTAGGATTTCCTCAACCCCTACTCTTTCTGAAATTTAGGAGTTATTTATTCTGACTCCTGACCAGGAAATGAGGATTTCTCTTGAAGCTGCTTCTGGTGTATACTTCTTGGTTTGGGCCTGCCTTTTAGTCCAGACCATCAGGCCACACAATTCTGAAAGACAGAGTTACAGGAAACTAACTACTGGTTTGATGGTACTTCAAATTCTGGTCTCCTTTAGCAATCCACCTGTCACCATTTACTTTTCAGAGTTCTCGGGTGGCTGTTTCATGCCTTCTCTCCAGGGTGTATGTTTGTATTCAGTGAGAGAACTAGGCTGGAGCAGAGCATGCTTACTCCGTTTTGCCTGGAACCAGCATCCTGATCTGAGTTAGACAAAATGACAACATCCCTTTAAACTCTACTCTTATCAGCATGTCTAAGTTTTGGATATAGTGTTGATTAGATAATGTGCTGAGTTGTCTTTTTTTTTTTAAAGATTTTATTTGCTTATTCATGAGAGACAGAGAGAGAGATAGAGAGGCAAAGGCAGAGGGAGAAGCAGACTCCCCGCAGAGCAGGGAGCCCGATGCAGACTTGATCCCAGGACCCTGGGATCATGACCTGAACCAAAGGCAGACGCTTAACCAACTGAACCACCCACGTGCCCTGACTTGTCTTTCATTCAACATTAATAAAGACAAAAAAGGAAAAATTATTGGCATGTTTGAAATCCAGTAATTTTAATAGAATATTTTCCTAATAAGATTGTTTTTTTAAAAAAGATTTTATTTATTTTTGCGAGAGAGAGAGAGAGAGTGTGCATGAGTGGGAGAGGGAGGGGCAGAGGGAGAAGCAGACTCTCCACCGAAAAGGGAGCCCAGTGTGGGACTCGATCCCAGGACCCTGGGATCATGACCTGAGCCAAAGGCAGACACTTAACTGGCTGAGCCACCCAGACGACGTTCCTAATAAGATTCTTTTTTTTTTTAAAGATTTTATTTATTTATATGACAGAGAGAGGGACATAGCAAGAGAAGGAACACAAGCAGGGGGAGTAGGAGGAGGAGAAGCAGGCTTCCGGCCGAGCAGGGAGCCCAATGTGGGGCTCAATCCCAGACCGTGGGACCATGACCTGAGCTGAAGGCAGCCGCTTAACAACCGAGCCATCCAGGCACCCCACTAATAAAATTCTTATAATAAATGAACAACCACCATTTTCCCAGTATGATTTTATGGATTGATCTCAATTTGTGTCCAAGCTTCGAAAAATCTTTTATTTTGTATTCTTCATCTTGTGTTTTGATTACTAGTTATAGAGCTACACTAAGAGTTATAAGTTAAAGAGCTGAAGGAATAGTCGAAGTGTTACATATTGAGAGTTACATCAACACATGAAAATAATAAAAATGCTTAGGAGAATGAGGGAGAAAACACAGACCTTTCAAAAATAAATTTGGGCCTTTTAGGAAAGATGGTATCTTAAGTTCATGTCTACAAAACCCATCTTTTCCCAGGAACCTACTAAAATGAACAAAAAGAATGAAGAGTGATGGCACTTTGTTAATGCTGAAATGACCCAACTTGTTCAACAAAATTTGAGCATTAATGGGCATTCAAGGAGGATGTGGAGGAGAAGCAGATCAGCTAAGGCAATCTCCATCCTCTATTCATCCGTCTATCAGTTTGTCCATCCATCATCCGTTCCTCTTTCCATCTGTCCGTCCGTCCATCCATCCATCCATCCATCCATCCATCCATCCATCCTAGGTGTTGGGTAGAAAACAGAGTAGGAGAGCAAGAGTGGAGGCAGTGGTCTGGAGACCAGGTCAGAGATGATGACAATTAGAATAAGGTGGTAGTAACAGAGATTTTTTTTTTAAAGAGATACTTGGGGTATATTTTGAAGGTAGAACCAGTGTGATTTGTTCATAGCTTAGATATGAAGGGAAAAGGAGAGAAGAGCATCAAGGTCATCGTCATGATCAAATAAGGTTTTTTCTAAGAAAGCAGGGCTAGTTCAGCATGAAAAAGTATATTATTGTCATTCATTACATTCAACAGTGCTGAAATTCAATCAACAAAATTTAACATCCATACTCGTGAGATGAACAGAAAGAAATTTCCTTACTATTATAAAGAATATTTATTAGAAAATAACAAGAACACCTCAACTTTTTTGGAAAGAAGGGGATTATGCCTACTGTTTATACTGTTACTTAGAATTGTTCTGGGAGTACAAATATTTGAAGCAAAAAGATAAAATTGTTATTATTTGTAGATGTTAAGATGTCTTGAAATCTACCAGAATCAAATGGAGAAAAATGGCAACTAATGATAAAGTTAAGTAAGGTCAAAATGCAGAAATCAATTTGCTTTCATATATATTAGCAATAACCTGCTAGGAAATGCAGTGGGGAAAAAACATTTCAGCAACAATACTAAAGTAAAATACCTAGGAGTAAACTTAACAAGAATTATAAATGTATAATATTTATATGGAATATATGCCATAAAATTTTATCAAAAACTATAAAAAAAGCATTGTTTATTTTGTGCATATGTTTTTTTTAATTTAAATTTTGTTATTTAACATACAGTGCAGTATTGGTTTCAGGAGTAGAATTCAGTGATTCATCACCTACATCAACACAGAGTGCTCAACATGACAAGTGCCCTCTTTAATACCTATCGCCCATCTAGCCCATCCCCCACCCTCCTCCCTCCATCAACCCTCAGTTTGTTTTCTCTCATTAAGAGTCACTTATGGCTTGTTTCCCTCTCTCCCTTTTTTTCTTTCCCCATTCCCATATGTTCATCTGTTTCTTTCTTGTATTCAGCCATCAAAAGGAATGAAATCCTGCCATTTGCAATAATGTGGATGGAGCTAGAGTGTATTATGCTAAGTGAAATAAGTCAGTCAGGGAAAGACAAATATCATATAATCTCACTCATATGTGGAATTTAAGAAAAAGAATTGTTTAAATGAAAATTCATACCACACTCTTGGAATGGGAAGAATCAATATTGGGAAGATATTAATTCTCTTCAGATTTAACTATAAATCTAATATAATGCCAACAGAATCTACTGGGATTATTTTTGGGGATGCTGGCATTAATTCTAATGTTTATCTGAATGTATAGATGTGTACATATAGGTTTTGTCACTATTTGCCCTTCTTAAGGCTAGACCTGATTTTAGTTCTTTTGATAGAAATGATGGGACAGAAATTTCTGGTACCTGGGGCCCTATGAAAGAATCATCCTGCTTCTCTTTCATTCCCTATACAAAAACAATGTTATGTAACATTCAGGAGTATACCATACTGGTTATTTTATAGAATGAATTATTTTTTCGTATATCTGAGCAGGACTGGACTCAGCTACCTACCCCCACCCCAGAGCTTTCTGTGGGATCTAGATAGGATTTGGCCTGCAGTCAGGTTGTAATGGCTCTTAGCAGAAATGATTGGCAATGATGATATCCAATTTTAATGTTTGAAGTAAATTTAATGAATGGATTTCTCTGTTTTTATTTGTTTGTTTGCCTTATATGTATGTAGTGTAGTAGTAGCTAGCTAATATAATTTTTAGATACAAATGTCTCATAAGAAATTTGTAAGCATAGCATATAACATTTATTGCAATAATGTGAAATTTATGTTTCTGAGAAAATTATGCACAGATCTTGGGGTGACTCACTTCATTACAATTAACAGTCATAATTTGTTTTTTCCATCTTTTTTTGGAAGGGAAGGAGGGAATCATTAAGTGTAAGGTACATGTCATCAAAGTTTCATGTCTATTTAAGGAATTTGACCAGTGGACTTTAGGAACAAATATCAGGAACATTTTCATGAGGCTTACAATGGGAGCAGTGGGTAGTGTCAGGAATGGGTTGCATTCAGATCAAATAAAATTAGCTGTTAGTTGACATTTGGGTGAAGCTGAGAGAGGGTTATGTGGGAGTTCATTATACTAGTCTCTTTACTTTTTTATATGTTTCATGTTCTCTAATAAAACATTTTAAAAATAAAAGAACAGAAATTAGCAAACAGAGCCGTCTTTGTTTTAAGAAAACAAGACAGTCCCAAAACCAAAGAAATAAGGTTCATAGGAGAGATATCCAAAAATACTCATTTAAATCTGTAATCAAAGCACTATGAGAAGAACCCAAGGCACTCTGCTCTGCCCCCACCTCTTCAGATTTAGAGATTGCTGAAGATCTTAGAAGCAGAGAGTACCGATGGCCACTTCCCTGACTGCCCTACTGTGGGATGACCTGAACCTGGTCCACACCAGTTGCTGCCAGGTGCCTGGACCATGGTGAACCTGTGTTCCCCTGGACTCATGCTGACTCCCATGGAAGGGGCTCCTGTAAAGTCTCAGGGAAACCAAAGAGTTTAGTACTTCATTCTAAACTCCTTAGGGCTTCTTCTTTAAGGAGTCTTCCCTCACCACTGGTGGTCCCAGCATTACACAGCTACACAGTGTGTGTTGCTCATTGGTTTTCTAAGAAACTCGGTGGTAGTAAAACCCCCAAGAAAAGCAATGATGGGAGGAAGGGGAATATGACTGAGGAGGGGTACATGAGAGGTTTTTAAAGTACTGGTAATATTGTATTTCTTAACACAATTTTAAAAAATTATTCTGGAAAGTAGACATAGGGATGTCTGGGTGGCTCAGTCAGTTAAGTGTCTGCCTTCGGCTCAGGTCATGATCCCAGGGTCCTGGGACTGAGCCCTCCATCGGGCTCCCTGCTCCACAGGAAGTCTGCTTCTCCCTCGCCCACTCCCCCTGCTTGTGTGCCTGCTCTCACTATCTCTCTCTCTCTGTCAAATAAATAAAGAAAATCTTAAAAAAAAAGAAAGTAGATATAAATGTTTTAAAGAGTCTTCACCACAAATTGTACATGTTAAATTTTTAAAATAAAAAATAGTGCTATATATGAATGAAGCAATACCGTCCAGATATAGACTTATGTGAGGATATAGTACATGGGAAATGAGACATTTCAAACCTGTGGGGAAGGGGTAGGTTCAATAAATGACATTGGGACAATTGGCTGGGCTGTCCATTTGGAGGGAAAATGTGAAATTCTAGATTGCATACTAGATACAAAAATTAGTTATAGCTGGATAAACTATTTTTATAAAAATTCATTAGAGTAGTACTGACATGATACTACCTAGAGAAAACCCTAAAGACCACCAAAACATTACTAGAACTGAAAAATGAATTCAGTAAGGTCACAGGATACGATATCAATGTACAGAAATCTGTTGCCTTTCTGTGCATCAATAATGAAGCAGCAGAAAGAGAAATTAAGAAGACAATTCCGTCTATAGTTACACCAAAAATAATAAAATACCTAGGAATAAACTTAACAAAGAAGGTGAAACACCTGTACTCTGAAAACTATGAAACATTGATGAAAGAAATTGAAGGCAACACAAACAAATGGAAAGACATATCATGCTCATGGAGTGGAAGAACAAATGTTAAAATGTCCATATTACCCAAGGCAATCTGCACACTGAATGCAATCCCTATCAAAATACCAGCAGCATTTTTCACAGAGCTAGAACAAACAATCCTAAAATTTGTATGGAACCACAAAAGACGCTGAATAGCCAAAGCAATCTTGAAAAATAAAAACAAAGCTGAAGGCATCACAAATCCAGATTTTAAGTTATATTACAAAGCTGGAGTAATCAGAACAGTATGGTATTGGCACAAAAATAGACACACAGATCAGTGGAACAGAATAGAAATCCCAGAAATAAACCCACAATTACATGGTCAATTGATCTTTGACAAAGGAGGCAAAGATATGCAATGGGAAAAGGACAATCTCTTCAACAAATGGTGTTGAGAAAACTGGACGGCTACCTGCCAAAGAATGAAATTGGACCACTTTCTTACACCATACAGAAATATAAACTCCAAATCACTTAAGGACCTAAATGTGAGACATGAAACTGTAAAAATCCTAGGAGAGAACACAGGCAGTAGTTTTTCTGACATTGGTCATAACAACATCTTTCTAGATATGTCTTCCAAGGCAAGGAAAACAAAAGCAAAAATGATCTATTGGGACTACATCAAAATAAAAAGTTTTTTCATAGTGAAGGAAACAATCAACAAAACTAAAAGACAAGCTACTGACTGGGAGAAGATATTTGCAAATGACACATCCAATAAAGGGTTAGTATCCAAAATATATAAAGAACTTATACAACTCAATACAAAAAAACACAAATAATCCAATTAAAAATGGGCAGACATGAACAGACATTTCTCCAAAGAAGCCATCCATATGGCCAACAGACACCTGAAAAGATGCTAAATATCACTCACCATTAGGGAAATGCAAATCAAAATCACAATGAGGTGTCACCTCACACCTGTCAGAATGGCTAAAATCAACAAATGATGGGGATGTGGAGAAAGGGGACACTCCTCCACTGTTGGTAGGAATGCAAACTGGTGCAGCCACTCTGGAAGGCAGTATGGAGGTCCTCAAAAAATTAAAAATAGGACTATCCTTTGATCCAGTAAGTGTGCTACTGGGTATTTACCCAAAGAATACAAAAACACTAATTCGAAAGGTTATATGCACCCCTATGTTTATTGCAGAATTACTTGCAATAGCCAAACTATGGAAGCAGCCCAGTTGTCCATCAATAGATGAATGGATGAAGAAGATGTGGTGTATATATTACAATGGAATATTACTCAGCCATAAAAGGGAATGAGAGCTTGCCATTTGCAACAACCTGGATATAGCTGGAGAGTATAATGCTAAGCAAAATAAGCCAGTCAGAGAAAGACAAATACCATATGATTTCACTCATATGTGGAAACAAAACAAATGAACAAAGGAAGAAAAAGAGACAAACCAAAAAACAGACTCTTAATTATTAGAGAACAAACAGATGGTTACCAGGGGGGGGGGTGGGTGGGGGGATGGGTGAACAGGTGAAGGGGATTAAGAGTACACTTGTCATGATGAGCACTGAGTAATATATGGAATTATTGAATCACTATATTGTAAGCCTGAAACTAATATAACACGGTATGTTAACTACACTGGAATTTTTAAAAATCCAAAGTAGTAGAAGAAAATATATTGAATATCTCTATTATGTTGGAGAAGGTTCTTTCTCTATATAACATTACTGTTAAAACTCATAAAGAAAAAGACAGCTTTGGGTGCCTGGGTGGCTCAGTTGGTTAAGCATCTGCCTTCAGCTCAGGTCATGATCTTGGGGTACTGGGATCGAGCCCCACATGGGACTCCCTGTTTGGTGGGAAGTCTGTTTCTCCCTCTCTCTGTCGTTTCCCTCCACTCTGCTCATGCTCTCTCTTGCTGTCTTTCTCTCTCTCTCTCTAATAAATAAATAAAAATGAAAAAAAAAAAAAGACAGCCTTGACTTGTCCAAAATTAAAAATTTATGATAGAAAAGATAGTACCAAAACAGGCAAAGGACAAGTAAATAAATGTGCTTGGAAGAAGTATTTTCAATTTCCCACATTAGAAAAGGAGTTAATTTTCTTAATATGTCTTTATATATTTGTTTACTGTATATATGTGTGTGTGTGTATACTATATATAGACACTTTCTTACTATATGTTTAAAAATTAATTACCCCCACATTCCCAATAGACAATGGACAAGAGACACAGTAGGCAACTGAAGAAAAATCAGAAATATAAGCAATCATTAAACATGTAAAATGACATTCAGCTTAACTAATTACAGCAGTACAAGTTTTTTTTAAATTTCATTTTCTATCTTTATAACTCACAAAACAATTCATCCCATGATTCATCTTTAGTGTTTATGAGAAAATGAGAATTTAAAAGTCTATTTTTTTAAGATTTATTTATTTTAGAGACAGAGAGAGTGCGGGGGTGGGGGCAGCAGAAGGACAGGGAGAGAGAATCTCAAGCAGGCTTCCCGCTGAGCACAGTGCCTGACCTGGGGCTCCATTCCCAACACCCCGAGATCATCAACTGAGCCGAAACCAAGAGTCAGTTCCTCAACTGACTGCACCACTCAGGTACCCCGAGAAAATGAGAATTTAGAAACAAATCCATTTTCTTTATTTCTTCGGTGTCTGACAGTTGTTCCACATAGTACTGGCAAAGTAAGCCATAGTTCAAAATAAAGTTAATTTTTAAAAAATTATGATTTGCAAGATTGCCCATCAGTATTAGTAAACTGATCGCAGCCAATAGTTTAGAATCAAAGATAATCAGTACACTTACAGTAGAAATAGTGTTCTAATATTTCCTTGCTTTTTGCTACATATTTCATTTTCCCTTGGTTTGTATTATTATTTCTAATACATAGCACATTATATGCTTAAAGATGATTTATAAGGAATCTTGTTTTTCCTAGTTCAGGAAAATAACTTTTAAATAGAAGGCAAGAAGATAAAGTTATTACTGAATCTTAAGAGAATACATAAATATATAATTTTCATTTTTTAGTAAGGATGGAGATGATAAGAGGAACCCTGTGATCATTCATCGAGCCATTTTGGGGTCAGTGGAAAGAATGATAGCCATCCTCTCAGAAAACTATGGGGGGAAATGGTAAGTGATATGGAAAAGAAAAGCTGTATGTCTATCATTTTGAACATTTTGAACAAGATAGGATTACTGCGAAAAAATTGGTAGCTCTTGCCTTATAATTAGCAAGTATCCAAATAGCAAGTAATCAATTCTTGTTGAATCTGCCAGGTCAGGAAACCAAAACAAAGAAGACAAAAGCAGCACAACCTAAAACTATCATTTACCTTTTGGGGAATGCAGTAGAATTGAAGAGTTATCTTTTTACCTATTTCAAGTCCTTTAAAGATCTAGTTGCATCTGGTGACCCTGTGAGTACGGTTCAACCCCTTGCTGAACAGCCATCCCTCCTTCAACCCTTGTTTTCACCTCCTGGGGGTGCCCAGTCGTCATGGGGAGAAAAACACATGAACCTGGTTCACAAATGGCTCTGAACAATACTTTGGCAAACCTAATGCGGACAGCTACAGTACCACTTAGGGGAGAAGTGTGGAAGGGAAATGCCCCCGAGTGCAGGAATTTGAGTACATCTCATAGTCCTCTTTCCTTAGAAGGAAAAATGACCAGACATACGGAGTTACAGCCATGCCTGGGCTCTGGTGACTGCTTTGGCCACAAGGTCAGAGACCTAGAAGTAATTAGATTGGAAAATAGATGACAAGTAGATATGAGGGGGAGGAACATGGATCATAACTCAGAATGGGCCATGAAGGTGACGTCAGCCACCCCAAACCCTCACTTTTGGGTGTTTTTAAAGATTCAAATACAGGAGGACCCATTCTGTGGTTACCATCAGCTTCATTCTTCCCCCAGTGGCTGCTCCGTGGTTCACGAACAAAGTGGCCACTTGGGGTTACGGGCTCAACAACATGGGCCTCCCCAAGTTCCTTCTGGCTATGCCTCTTCTGAGGCCTCAGTCTGCCATCAGTAGGGTTCAGTCGTGGTCCCTCCTATGGAACCATAATCCTGGGGAACAGTCAGCTTTCTGGGTCTTTCTCATCATGCAAGGGCCAGTGACTTGTCCTCACTGGAGAAGATATCAGTTCTGGAATTTGCTTAGCTCTTCCTTCCTCCCACGCATCTGTCAACAGCACCGTGTAAATACTTACTGAGCTTCAATGGTCGGAAACACGATAATGCTTCTGACCATGGAAGTAATTTTTTTTTTTTTTTTTTTAGCAAAAGAAGGAAGGTGCTGAGCTGACATTGTGGGATTTGCTAGTATTACTGTGCCCCCAGAAGCAACCGGCCTTACTGGCAGTCAAGACATCAGGTGGCAGATGATCCATCTTGTGATGGCACATCCAATGGAGGTGGAAATGCTGCAGCCCAGCAATCACATGTGACATCTTTGTCTCCCATCTCATTTTGAAGAAATTGACTGAGATCTGCTCATGCAGTTTAGTTCTGATTTAGTTCTGTGCTGCTGTCGCTGGGTACAGTCCCTGCAGCTCCCATTGTTGACCCTGGGGTGCTCCCATTGTTGACCCAAAGGTCTCCCCCAGAGCTCCATGTCTCCGCACCACCCCTGCCAGAATTGATTCTATGTAGTACCTCCCCCAGGTGCTACTCTGTCCCAAATCCGTGCACCATGCTTGTACATGCCAGATCATGTGCCTGCACTCGAACATGTCTAGGGCAGCTGGGGAAAGCAAATTTCTCAGCAGGCACTACAAGGTGGGAAATTCCCCCAGCAGAGGGTCTTTAAGACGTCCTGGGTAGCTAGAGTCTGTGTACATCCCTGAAGTTTTATTTGTGATCTTAGAGAAATGTACTTAGGTATCATGGGGTGTCCAAGTTGTTAAAACTTACACAGATAAGCCAAAAGAACATGCACGCTACCTAAGTATGAGTTAACACATTGACATCTCTTTCTGGTTGATTCTGTTTTAAATAGTTTAATGTAGGTAAGAGATGGTGGTGTCTCGCCCGAGAGTGGTGGCAGTGAATGTGCTAGAAAAACTAAAAAGAACTAGTGGAATCAGGTGATGGAGTGGGAGACAGGAGATGGTGCTGTGCACTCAATGGGCTGTCCCTCACCGTGCAGACTTAGGGCACAGGCTGTGCAATCCATTGACCCAGAGTTCAGACACCTGCCAGAGTTTCGGTGGACACCTCCCCAAGAGCTCAAAATAGAAATTGTTAAAATGTGGCTCCCCTGGGGATGGGGTGAGGACAGAGCTCAAAAGGAAATGCTTACTTTTCACTTTATCCACTGTATTCCTGTGTTTTATTATACATTTTATTACTTCTATCATATGCGTTATTTTGCTTTTTTAATTTAAGAATAAATATCTAAATGTTCATAAGGTGCCGCCAGGTGGTAGTTCCCACAGCATTTCCTTTCACCTTTCAGACAAAGTACTGATGAAGAAATATTTCCCACATTAAACATTGCTTATACCCAACTTCCCATCTTTTTTTTTTAATTTCATTTTGAGATAATTGTACATTCACATGTAGTGGTAAGAAATCACTGAGAAAGGTCCAGCATACCCTTCACTCACTTTTCCTCAATGGCAGCATCTTACAAAACTCTATACAATATCATGACCAGAAAATTTTTGATACAATCCGCCAACCTTATTTAGGTCTCACCAGTTCACATGCACTCGTGTGTATGTGTGTGTTGAGTTCTATAAAATTTGATCACCTGTGTACCCACCATCAGTTAAGATAGAGGACAGTTCTGTTACTTATGAGGACTCCTTGTGCTACCATTTTATTGTCACACACCTCCTACCCCACCCCCATCATCCTCCTCTGACAGCCACTCATCTGTTCTCCATCTCCATAATTTTGTCATTTCAAGAATGTTACATAAATGGAATCACACGGTGTGTAATTGTGCGGGATTGGCTTTAATCACTCGGAATTCCACTGAGATCCATCCAACTCGTTTCAAGTCTCAGTGGTCGGTCCCCTTTTATTGCTGATAGTGTTCCATGGTGTGGATGCACCAGTTTGATCATTCATCCATTGAAAGACATTTGGAGTGTTTCCAGTTTGGGGCTATTATAAATAAAGCTGCTATGAACATTAGTGGGAAGGTTTCTGTGTGAACATGTTTTCGTTTCTCTGGGGTAAATACCCAGGAATGCAATTGCCCAGTGGTGTGACCCAGCAGCTGACCTGTTCTTCCCTCCCTTTCCTCCCATAATTCCCAGCTTCCTCTTTTGTCTGCCGTGTTGCTTTTTAGCTCTCAATATGGTTTGGTTTACTTCCACACCACTCTGCTGAATCTGCTTTCTTGTGAAGTCTTACTTTAAAAAAATCTTCGGCTATATTTTAAATCACATAATACATGATCATCATCAGATTCTGAAAATACGTATTTTATATATTTTTCAGGCCTTTCTGGCTCTCTCCTCGTCAGGTAATGGTCATCCCTGTGGGGCCAACTTGTGAAAAATACGCACTTCAGGTAAAATCAGAGATAGAAAAGTACATAATAATCTCGGCATGTCATCTGTGAAGGTTATTGACTTGGAATGTTATTTGTGCCTTAAAATATTGCATAACTAATATGTTACTTTAGCAACCCACATTTTCAGTAATTGAGAGTAACATCTGAGTCACGTCTGTGTAGCTGGATCAGAACTATTTTATTTCTTAATGTTTTTGAGAAATGGGGATTTTAAAACATCTCATACTTAACAAGTTACTCTTTTCCACATGGCTCTATTTGGAAGAATACTTGTCTATTGCTGTATAACAGATAACTCCAAAACTCAGCAACCTGAGACCACAAGCATTTATTATGTCACAGTGTCTGCGAGTCAGAATCTGGGAGCAGCAAGCTGCTGGCTCAGGGCCCCTCAAAAGCCTCTGATTGCGCCGCCGGCCATGGCTGCCTTCTGTGGGCTCACTCACTTCGTTGTTGGAGGCCTCAGTTCTGTACCCTGTGCACTTTTTCAGAGGTTCCCTGAATATCCCTCCCAACGTGGCAGCTGGTTTCCCCAGAGGGAGTGATGTTAAAGACGTGGAAGCTGTAGTCTTCTAGCTTCATCTCAGAAGTGACTTGCCATCACTTCTGCCCTCCTCTGTGGTCACCTAGAACCACCTGGTACAATGTGGAGGAGACGACACAAGGTGTGAATACCCTGTGGGTCATCTCAGAGGCTGGCTACCATAAATATCGTCATAATGAAAGTGTTTTGTTTTCTTGTAGGTGTCCAGTACATTTTTTGAAGAAGGGTTCATGGCCGACGTTGACTTAGATCATAGCTGTACACTAAATAAGAAAATACGAAATGCGCAGCTGGCTCAGTATAATTTTATTTTGGGTAACTTAAGTTTACATTTTCTCAAATGCTTGTTTTTTTTTTCACTTTAATTCCAAAAACTGGTCTATCTGAATATCTGAAATATAGTACAAACTACATGAGTATGGTATAACTATGTGAGTGGTGAATGGTGTAACTACATGAATATGGTATAGCTGTGTGATTATGACAGTTTATTACCTGTACACAAAGAACAGTCCATGGTGTTCCTGGTTAGTTGTTCTTAAATACTCGTTATTTGCTAGAAGAAGAGTTATAAAACCTCACGTGAATCCTGTGGGTTAGTATCACTAGCAGTATTCAATATCTCAAACCAACAAGGAAAAAAATGTGAAAATGATTTCATCGGTAGAATTATGCTCTTTATGTTTCAGTCATGTGACAGGCCTCAACTATTCTCCCTTGCTTTTCTGATTTATTATTAATCTTCGGGATTAAATTAATCAGTGGGAAAGATGCCAACTTTAAGGTGATCAAAAGAAAAGAATTTAAGTGAAAAAGTGTCCTTAAGACATATGAGTACTTGGATGCAGTATCTAAAATTTTGACTTTAAAATGATTCAGAAATCAAGAGAAGCTGATCCTGGATGCCTCCAGGCATGATATTGTTATCTCCAGTAAGTTGAATGATTCTGTAGGAGGTAAAATAAATATGCATAGGGTTGTTCTATCCGCATTTTGTCATTGAAAGTATTTGACTGTGTAGTAGATACTGTGATGTTTCAATCAGGCTCCTTCTGGTGACAGAACTCTCACATTGACTTAGATAAAGATGGAATTTATTGGAAGGGTAATGGAGTATCTCCTGACACAGAAGGTAGAATTAAATTAGAAGAGTATTAGAAGAGTAACTGGAGCAAGCTGCTCAACCCTTATCAGGACTGTTTCTCCTCATTTCTAGCTCCTACTTTGCTCTGGTTCTTTGTGCTTCTCTTGAATGTCTACTTTATTCCCCTTACCTGGTGACCAATTTCTTCCTTCCACATGGCAAGAAACAAGCCTGCAGATTGCTGCATCATCCCACATAAGGGGCACTAGAGAGAAACTTTCTACCTACATTCCAGAAAATTTTGATTGGTTGGGCATGGGTCTGGTGCCTACCCATATTGCCATATGGAGTCAGGGGTCTGTCATACCCATATGCCATATGCCATATGGAGTCAGGGAGATCTTTCTCCCTGCTCCAGTTTGTGCCCCAAGACTACAATATGTGTTTGTGCAAGTGGACAGTAAGGAAGAGGGGATTAGAAGTCATTCCTTCTCTCAAGAAACTTACTATCAGAGGATGACTTCATGGCCATTAGACTGATAATAAGTGATTAATACTGAAGAAGAACTCAATAACACATGTGTCATATGACTATTGACTTAATATTTAGTAAATCGTTTATTTAAGATATGTTTATTACCCTTTCTTTTCCACAGTGGTTGGAGAAAAGGAAAAGACAAATAATGCTGTAAATGTTCGAACAAGAGACAACAAAATTCATGGAGAGATTTCTGTAACTTCTGCCATTGATAAGTTGAAGAATCTCAAGAAATCGCGTACACTGAATGCTGAGGAAGACTTTTGAAGTTCTTCCTTGTACTTGCTTCTATGTAGCCTTGTTTTGACCCCTAAAAATGCATTTTTCTTTATCGCTAGTACTTCTAAGAACTTTTGACTCACTGATGGGCACAGTGAGAAAGGAGACAATGAGTAGCTGATATAAAAAGTTTAGTTCATTAATGTGTCTGAAGAGAACACGAGGACAAGCTTGGGAGATTTTTAATTTCCCAAATGCCTTGAAAGACTTAAGGGGGAAATGTTATTTATTGAAAGAGGGAAGTACTATGATTTGAAGATTTGGAGAGGTTATTGCTGAGATTGTGGTTTTCAAAAGATAGACCTCAAATTAAAACCTGCAAAGCTTTTCTCAATATAAGGGGAAAATCTTATTTTCTAGGACAATACATCTCAGGTATTTTTATGATTGTTTTACTAAAGTTCACACTGAAATGTTATCTCCAAAATTGGAATCGTCGCTTAATTTGTTTTAACTAACCAACAGCCACAAAAGAAGCGACTAGTACTAAATACTGGATTATTGACAAAGGACTCGGGACCTCAGATTCAGTATTGTGGAATCTACTGTTGTTTGCAGTGTAGGTTAGGAGTTGCTGTTTTAATGCTTCTAATTGACAACTGTTCATCTGTAGAAAAAATAAATTCCTAAATAAAAGACAACACACAGTGTTTCCAGTATTTCAGCTATGGGCTTATACCATAGTAAGCTGCTCCCCTAGAGTTAAATTACTTTTTTCATGAGATGACATTCTACTGATTTACAGACTGTGTTAACCTTAAAAATAAAACTGTCCGTTATTTTACCAGCAAAAATGGATTCATTTGGGAATAGCAGATAATTTTAATTTGACATGTGTAAGCTATCACAAAACCATAGACAAGTCTGGAGAACAAAGGAGAGGGGGCTGCTTTTTTATAAAGGGGGCAGGAGGGAGTTTGGAAGGGCTGTTATAAACAAAAAGTCCACTGGAGTAAACTGGGAGTTGAAGTGTAGCGGCTTTTCATTGGCTGGATTGTGACAGTTTCTTGTTGGCTGGACCGTCCCCAGGCAAAGAGAAAATCTTTCTTCTTTTTGCCGGGGTAATAAAGTATAGGTTCTTCCTGTTGGGAATGCAAGGTGCCTCTCTTGGAGTACAATTCTGTAGTCCTAATTTAGGAGTGGTAGGGCATGAGAGCTCCCCCTTCTGGCCTCCTGGCTCCATCTTAAATGAGGTTTCCTTTATTCAGGTTCACAATTCAAATGGATTTCTGATTTTAACTGAGAGGAATGCCTTACTGCTCAGAACCGAGTTGAAATAGCTTTACGCCAGTAGAGAATTTAGCTACCAATCAAGAAGTATTTATTGGGTGTTATCTGGCTAGATACTGTGGAATTCAAAATAAATTTAAGACATGCTCTCTTTTCTCAACACCTTTATTATTTAGCATCCTGAACAGTTAGTAAACAAAACTGTATTATAGATCAGACCTATATAGTACTAAGAGGTGCAAATTGTGTGATGTAATTTTTAAGGAAATATTTATTGGGGCCTTATTGTGTGCCAGGCACCAGTCGGTATATTCTTTTCATTCATCAAAACTGCTAGTGAAGGAGTGGGGAGTCAGAAGGCCCCCAAAAAAATCTTGTGGCAGGTGGGTGGGAAGGAGGAACGCAAGTCAACAACACAGGAGAAAGTATGCTGTGACAAAAATAGGTGCAGTCTGCCATCTGAGCACACAGGGAGCCGGAGGCCCCGGGGTGCAGCTCCCTTCCCCAAGGCTGGCCTTCTCCAGGGAGGGACCCATGCTTTGGACCCCCCCCCTTTCACATCCCCGGGTTCTTGTCCCAGTACTTCTGGACCTGAATACTTGACAGGTATATTTACTGCCCTCTCCCAATCTCAAAGGAACTTTCTGGAAGTGTCTTTTTTTAAAGAGTTGGCTAGAGGTGAACCCAAAGCTGACCACAGAGAGATGCTAGCTGGGCACTGATCAGGTCAGCAACGCAGGAAATGGTGGCGTCCTTTGGGGCTGCCTGTCACACCTTGGCGTGGGGTCTCACTTCCCCTACTGGGTGTGTGCCACAGTTTCTTCATTTGCAAATAAGTACCTTTTCGGTATGCAATCAAATACGTCATCAACACCTTCGCAGAGTACCGAGCAGTTTTTAACCTCTAAACATACATATCCATCCACGTAGAGATGATGGCCAACTTCCCCAATCTGCCCGCCTCTGATTGCAGCCACTTCAGGTGTGAATTTCGGTCCCGGTGACCCTTCCCAGTCGCTAGCCATGGAAGGAGAAGTGAGCGCCTCGTCCGGGGGAACTCTGGGGAGCCAAACAACCTCACAGGGTCGCGGCCACCACACGTCCACCCCAGCTGCCGGGAGGGCGGCCCGGGAGGCTCTGGAGAACCCACGCGGAGCCGGCCGCGCGCCTGCGCCCTGGGCTCCCCGAGGACGCGCCTGCACACGCCCCTACGGCGCGCGCCGGGGCCCCGCCCCTTTGCCTAGTCCCGCCTCGCGGCCCGGATGTGCGCGCGCCGGCGACATGGCGGCTGCGGCGGTCATGCTGCAGGCCCTGTGCCGCTTCTGCCGGGTGCTGCTCTTCCTCTTCCAGTTCTACATCTTGTCCGGCGGGGGTGAGTTAAAGGCCAGAGTCCACGCGGGGTCGGGCTGAGCGGTAGCGAGGCCCCCGGGAGCTGCGGGAAGCGTCCGCGCTAGGCCCGCTGGCGGAGGGCGGAGACTGAGTGCGGGGCGCGGGGCAGCAGGTCGCTGCAGCCGGGTCTGGGGGGTCCTGACCGCCCGCTCCGCGGCCGTCCCTCCGCTCAAGAACCCCAGAGCCTCGGAGCTCGGCTGATGAGCCCTGGAACGGGGGACCGAGGGTTGGGGTCTCGGCCGGGGAAGCGGACCTGGAACCCGAGACCACGCTTTGTTCCCTAGTAGCCTATCGATCCGCATTGGTGTCGACCCCTTTGGCGTTTCTTTGTTTAGTTTTCTGGGCAGTCAAGCTGTGAGGTTTTCATGAGCATTTATTGGCCTGGTGTGGACCTTGCGTCTTAACCACACAAACCAAGGTTTTCATATCCCAGGATAACATGTTTCTCTAATTGTAGGATCCTTAAATTTAGAGCAGTCGCAGCCGCTGGCTCAGTCAATAAAGGATCCGGGCCCAACACGTACTTTCACAGTAGTTCCCAGGGCAGCAGGTACTAGACATTTTCTATTCTAGTAAATCTGTATATTTATATCTAGTGGTTTCTTTCTTCTTAGATAAAATAACTTTACAGTTTTTTTTGAAATTTTTATTGTATTTTAGGTTATGTGAACTAAAGACAGATACTGTGAACTAAAGACAGATACACAGATGTTTTTCTGTAGACTGTCTTGATATTGCAGTACCAGTTCCAGCCTCATCTCTTTTTCCAGTTCCACAGTCCTCATTTCTATCTCTTTATTATTTTTCCGCCTCGTTCATCAAGATCACCTTCAACCAGTGCTTCTTTCCCTTCAGAAATTTTCTTTTTCTTCTTAAGCCCCATTCCTGATGTTGGACATTAGAGGCTCCTCCCAGGGCTGTGTGAAATGGAAGGATCACAGACAGATTAAGACTTGGACACTAGGTCTGGTTGAGCTTCTGGGAGCTTGAGCATATTATTCACCCCTTCAGCATCACTTTACTCATCTTTTAGGTGGTGAAGTTAGCCTGGCCCTCTAAAGTCATTTTGGCTTTGTGATTTCTAAGTGTCCAACTTCCAGCCACAAGAGTAATCAGAATAAAAGAAAAGAAAAGTAGAATTGACTACATAATCCAGGGACTTTAAGTAGGATCAGTTTTAAATGAGTCTTAGTGTGTTTCGCTAAGCAGAACCTTTGTCTCTATAGTTCATCCCTTTAAAGTTCCATTATTTCAATGAATTGAAACTGGCAGAGGTATTTTACTGATTGTTATTTGGTTGTTAAGACTACTACAAGACAGGAGCATACTTGAATTTAAAACACAAATTATAGAGAAAGCACAAGAATTTTTTATTCCTTTGGATGTTTTTGAAAGCGTCTCTTCCTCCCCCAAGTATACTTGCAAATGATCCTCTCTTAATTGATAAAAACATATTGTACTCCTGGGAAGGTTGGCTGGGAAAAAAAATTATAACCCACCAAACAAGTTATTAATATATGGAGAACTCTCTTGAACTTTGGTAGTATAAAACTGTAAGTGGTACTAGCAAATTATGGCTTTTTGAAGTACCAGTGTGGAATAATGACAGAGAACATTTTTAAAGTTGGTACCCTGTTGTACTGATTGATTCAGTTGGAGGGTCAGTGTCGTAATTACCAAATCAGTGAATTCAGATGAAAAGAATATTGGATTAGAAACAGAGATTTGGGTCGTGGTTCCAGTTTTGTCACTTTGTGATCATGAACAAATCTTACCCTCTCCAAGTCTTAATTTTTCATCTTGTTACAGAGTAGATTTTTTTGAGGCCCAAACTTACACCTAGCTTTGTGTATACATTGTATGTACATAAGTACCTTTGATTTTCATGCTCATTTGGGGGGCAGTAATTAAATTCTTTTTACTTAGCTGTTGAACTCTTGGACCAGGTCACACAGCTTGGTGGCAGCCCCTTGCTTTAATTGCAGGTGTCTCTGATTCCAGCCCTGACATTTTCCATTCCAGTGCAGCATTTCATCACTGGCAATCGTGTCCCTTACCCTGCAGGAAATTGTTTTCTTCTGTGATGCTGATCAGTATTATATGAGAATAAGCATCTCTCTTATTTTTCACAGAAAGTACTGATATCCCACCTTATGTGATGAAGTGTCCAAGTAATGGTTTGTGTAGCAGACTTCCTGCAGACTGTGTAGAATGCAAGACAAATTTCTCCTGTGTCTATGGCAAGCCTGTCACCTTTGACTGCACAGTCAAACCTTCCGTCACCTGTGTTGTAAGTACTGCAACTTACTAATTTTAAATGAACTCACTGTAAACCTCAAGTTCTAAGTACAGTTTAGACTTGACTGTGGGGGAAATCCTGAAAGAAAGCGCTCTGCATTCCGCAAGTCATATTTTAGGAACAAAGACAATATGATCAGAAGACTGAAACTTTCCTTTCCAAGTGAGGTTTGGTTGCCAGGGTACAGATGGCAATTTCTTGACAAACGAAATTGGGGCAACTATCAGACTCCTAACAGAAAGTCAGAAATAGAAAAGGCTCATGTGCACTGTTGCCTATTAGAAAACACCCTATTACAGTTATCACACCTATATCCCATCTCCTGATATTTTGACAGACAGGAAGAGGCCTAGGAAGGCTTTCATAGTTGGGTGTTCCATAGAGTGCTCTAGGGATACCTGCTTCCAAGCTGCTTGACTCTGGCTGCCATTAGAATCACTCTGGAGCCAGCCCCTGGCCTGCTAAACGCGAACAGGGCAGGGAGACTCAGGTATCTGCATTTTTTAACAACTGGACCAGGTTAAAATTATTACACACTCCCTTGTTTGGGGCTACTCTCTGGGTGAGAGGAAGAGTAGAAAGGAGTAATGAAGTAGTGTTTTAGTCTTGGCCCTGCCATAGCTAGCTGGGTGACTTACTAATCTGTCTCTTGTCAAATGAGGGAAATGAGCAGATGGGCCCAGAACAGCTTTTTCTAAAGTGTTTCCGTGGAACCCTACTTTTGGGAAATGGTTGAAGAGGAAGAAACAGATTCTATACCGTGTCCTCTCTTGCAGATTGCTTTTGACTTGGCAGTCCTAGCATTTCTGTCACTTGAACAGGGTACCTTGCCCCTTCAGTCTTTGGAACTTGGTCTGTGGAGGGCTAGACTGGAAAGTTTCTTACACCCTTGCACTCTTTCTGTAATTTTCCTGATGAAGTCTAGTATCAGAGAGGGAGCAGGGAAGGCTTCTCTTCAAAGGGGAAATAAGATTTTGTGCTGTCAGTGTCTCAACTTAGTTTTCATAAAACTTAAGTATTGCCGTTTTATATCTTGTATCAGCACACCGGAAAATTGAGTGTAGGTGCTAGATGGTGTTCGTGACTGCCCTTGAATTATTAGTCTTTGTTGCTTAATCTTAAATACTGTATTCTCCCTAATTACCTAATGGGGAAACTTACTAATTTGAAGGCTTTTAAAAATGTTCTCCCCACCTGAAAGTAACATAACATTGGGTATCAGCTGTACTCCAACGTAAAAATAAAAAATGTTACCTCATAGGTCTGACAGTGAGTAGGTACTTCGTGAAAAATGGGAGAACTCTGACCTCCGGGGGAACTCTTCCAGAATTAGCCTCCTTTGTGGTTTGCCTCAGCAGCTTTGATGTTCACTCCCAGCACTGGTTACTGGGTGAGACAGGATTCTCAGTTTCTTCCTTCTTTAGATGTTTCCTAAATAAACTGTTTCATTTAGTAGGAAATAGCAGAAGATAGGAAAAATAACAAAGGTAGAGAGAAGTTACAAAGCTTAAGGGAAGTTTCTGGACTCCTCAGTCATGGTGCCTGGTGCCGTGCTCAGCCCCTGGCTGAGATGTGTCCTGGGCGGGACTTTTTTCTCTCCTCCTCCTCCAGGAGCTTTCACATCACCTGCCTCCTCTCCTGGCCAGTGGCCCTGAGTCCTGTCAAATCACAGGTGCCCCGTCCTCAGGTGTAGGACTTGGAAGTCTGCCCCAAGAGAGTGTGGTCTGTTCTTGAAAGTGGAGAGCAGTAAAAACATGAATGGACTGCCTGCAGACATGGGTCCTGGGACTGCTGTTGCCTGGTGAGCCAGGGCAATTCGCGTGTGTTTATTTATTTTACGAAGATCTGTAGGGTCTCTTCTTGGTAAATAAGTTACCATTTCAGGAAGGAATCATCCACCACCGTCCCCGTGTAAGCGTGCTGATGCTTATTTTCTCTCATCTGCACGTGCATGCACTCAGGTGCCTCCCTGCCCCCTCTTATTTTGAACTTAACTGGCCAAAAAATGAACTCTTCTAGTCCTTCTCCAGACATGCTGAATTAAGAACTACCAGGCTAAGGGAATCTCACCTGGATTCTTTTATAGAAATAAATGTAAAAACCCTGCATCCCCTGCCATGTCCTATCACTCCTGCTCCACTTGATGTCCGCTGGAAGTGTGCTTGTCAGAAATGTTTTGCGTTCCTTGGAGAAGCTATCAGACTGCTAGTGTATCTGAAGCAGGTGTAATTTCTTCCAATGGGTTCTGGGTTCTTAGTAATGACAGCTGTTTCACAGAGGGAAAGGTAACATCTTTTTACTATATATAAGCTTTTGAGGGAGTCTATACCTCTCCAGAGAGAAGATGGATTCAGTCAGTGCTGGGATGCCCGGGTTGCTCTGGGGATAAAAGTGGAATCCCTCTCTTGTCCCAAATAAATTCAGAGAGATCAGAAATTTAATATAATAAAATGAAGCCACAAATTAAGCAAAGAAAGCTTGATTGTTATGCTATAATCTCAAAAGTAGGAAATATTTTTCTAAATATGAAATAAAACTTAGAAGCCGTAAAAGAATTGATACATTCGACTGCTAAAAATGACCTAAAAAAGCATAAAGGCAAAAGATCAGTGGCAAACTAGGAAAAAGTATTTCTCACACCTGTGACAACTAATGCACTAATATCTATAATATATAAAGATTTCCTAAAAGCCAAGGAGAAAAACATGACAGTGCTATAGAAAAATGGTATGAGGACATAAGTAGATGGTTCACAGGAAAGGAAGTACGGATGGGCTTTCAGCATATGAAGAAATGTTCAGTTTTTCTCATAATTAAAGAAATGTAAATGGATGTATTTTTAAACCTATCAGGCTGGCAAATAAAAAAGCTTGGTAACACTCCGAGTGCATGAGGACATAAGGGACCCTCTGTCTTGTTAGTGGGTGGGCAGATTGGTCAGCCTCTTGTAGGCAATTGTCACATCTGTGAATCTTAAAGATGTATATATCTTTTGACCCAGCAATTCCACATCTAGGAATTTATCTTACAGATACTGTACGTGGATGCAAATAAATATGCCTAAGGATATTCTTAGCTGCGTTGTTACCCGGGCAGAAGATTTAAAACGAGCTTAATGTCCAGGAGAGAACTGTTTATGATTCAGTATGAAATGAAATAAGTAGCAGCTAGTAAAAAGAACTAGGCAGCTCTCAAGATACTTAACTGATAGCTACAGAATTCAGTGAAAAGTGAATATCAGTGGGAAAGTTAAATTTAAAAAAAGAAATATATCTGACATAAACGCACTGATGCATAGAATAGATTCCCCGGAAGGCCAGAGGCTAAGCAGGGCTTGGTGCTGGGGAGGGCAGTGGCTGCCGACGGCTAGACAGGACCAGCTTCCCCCTTGCTCCTGTCTCGTCTGGGAATCTGTACCACATTCGCGGACTGCGTTGTTTAAAAAACAATTGATAAGAAGCGTGCATTATCAGTGCATCACTAGAGATACACAGATGTTTCAGACACTATTGCCTAAATCAAATGGTGCCTTCCCCAGTTTGGGATGTCATTCATAAACCGCAGTTTTGCATTGATCAAAAAAATTAGTAAATTTATACTTCCAGAGATGATTTTAAATCATTTAAAAATGATTTTGAAAACTCTCTATTACATTATAATGTCAAGTGGGGAAAAAAGGATACAAAATGCTTTCAGTATAATTGCACTTACATAAATCTGTATTATAGGAATTAAAAATGAAAGATTAAAAGTAGTTCTCTCTGGAGAGGTTACCAGTTTTTTTCCTGTAATTTCCAAAGGGGCAGCACACAGCATGTGCTACTCTTCCAAGAGAAAACAAAATAATGGTTTTTTTAAATTGAAGTGAAAAAAATCTACAGTCTTAAAAGCTTAGCGCCAACAATGAACACTTGGCTGAATCTCAACATGTGGCTCTTTCAAAGTTGAGAGTGATTTTCTGGGGCGACCCGTTGGTTGATTATACTGGGTGGAGGTGTGAGCAGCAGTCACAGCCCGGAGGTCCTGGGCTCCGGTGGAGATACTTGGGAGGATTTGAGACTCGGCAGCCAGTCCATGTGTTGTACTTCTAGGAGCGTCAGACTGGGGTTGGGGACTGTGGGTCCTGCGCATAACTTGCAGCTCAGTGACCTTGAACACATGTAGTCGTCTGTGCTTCCAGCTCCCTGTGGCTCTGTGGCTTGATAAAATACATTTTCCCTTTCGTATTATAAAAGTACCCATGCTCAATTATGAAAAATTTAGCCAAGTGAAAGTGGTAAAATAATCTTACCATCCTGGAATAACCTTTGTTATTTTGATGTAAATTTATGTAGGTTTTTTTCCTTAGGCATATATATTTTTGGGTGTATATTTTTATGACGAAAGGCTCATACTGTGTACGTTTATTTTGCGTACATACTGGTTTGGTACCTATTTTCCTCCCACTTTCTGCTAGTATTATTCACAAGGCCTTTAGTAGGAGTTTTGTGCCTTGTATTTTTATTGACATATTAACAAACTATTATGATTGATTCATTCTCTGTCCTTTGGCGTACAGGATCAAGACTTCAAATCCCAAAAGAACTTTATCATCAACATGACTTGCAGGTTTTGCTGGCAGCTTCCAGAAACCGATTATGAGTGTTCCAATTCCACCAGCTGCATGACGGTGTCCTGCCCCAGGCAGCGTTACACTGCCAATTGCACCGTGCGGGACCACATTCATTGCTTGGGTGAGTTGGAGTTCAAGGAAATTCGTGAGCAAAATACTTTTCTTTAAGCTTACATATGGAACTTTAATTAGCAGTTTGAGAGTTAAATTTACATTATTTATTTAAAGAGTTTATTTATTTATTGGATAGAGAGAGCACAATCAGGGTGAGGGGCAGAGGGAAAAACGGGCTGCCAGTGTGGGACTCGATCCCAGGACCCCGGGATCAAGACCTGAGCCGAAGGCAGACGCTTAACTGACTGAGCCACCCCGGTGTCCCTATTTATTTATTTATTTATTTTTAAGATTTTTATTTATTTGAGAGAAGGGGAGAGTGAGTGGGGAGGGGCAGAGGCGGAAGGAGAAAGAATCTGAAGCTGACTGCACTGAGCATGGAGCCTGATGCAGGGCTCATTCCCACCACCGTGAGATCACAGCCTGAGCCGAAACCAAGAGTCAGGCGCTTAACTGACTGAGCCATACAGGCACCCTAAATTTAAATTGTTTAATCAGAAACATTTATTAGCACTTTCTAGTTACAGCAAGCCTCATTAATAAACTCAGTGGTGACAGATGGTAGCTACGCTTGTGGCCGGCATAGCATAACATAGTTGTTGAATTACTTCCTGTGTTGTTCACCTGAAACTAATGTAACATTGTGTGTCCACTGAAAGATAAAAAAATAAACTCAGTGAACTAAAAAAAAAAAAAAACACCCAGAAAATGTGCAATTCTCTTATCTTTTAAAAATGTAGGATATGATAACACAAGAAACAAGGTGTAAGATATAAAGCATAATGTACAGTAATAACGTTTTACCCAAATTTCCGACTAAAACAGTCGGATGCCATGACAGCTAACTGAGTGCTTTTCCTGCACCTGCTTGCCCTAGCTTCTCTCGAGAGCTAACCACCCTTAGATGAATTTTCTTATCATCCCACTTGCTTTTCTTTACATTTTGTGTCCTTGTATCACATGTAAAAATAAGATAGAGTATGATACATTATTCAGTAGTGCTTGTTTTAGACTTACCTAAAATAATAGTCTGTTTATGGTCTTATCCTTCCTCTTTTCCTCTCAACATTGTGGCTCTAAGATGATCCGTGTGTCTTATTATTTTTTTTTTTACTTCTGTATAATAATCCACTGTAAGATTGTATCATAGTTTCTCTGTTCTGTGTATTTGGATTATTTACAGTTTTTTGCCCTTACAGGTTGTGCTGGTATTAGAGTTTTTGCACATACCTCCTGGTTGCATGTGTGCAGGCCTATACTCTCTAGCATGTATTATTTTCCAAAATGCTTTTAACAGTTTACATTCCCACCATTGATACGTAACTGATCTTGATGCACATGCTCTCCAATACTTACTATTCATAAATGTTGTCTTTTTCTTGAAGATTTCTGGGAATTCTTTTGTATTTTGGATAATAACCTTTTGGTGTCCCTAAAACCCTTTCCCAGATTTTAACTACCCCTCCCCCCACTTTTGGGGGTATCTTTTGGATAGAGCTTGACTTTTTTTTAATACAACTCATAGCCCTTTTATTTCCTATATTTTCTTCTAGAAGTTGGAAGTTTGGCCTTTCACACATAGGTCTGTAATCCACCTGGAATTGGTTTTGGTATATGGTATGAAGTAGATTCAGGTTTACTTTTTATCCCACATGGATAGCCAGTTGTCTCTGGACTCTTCCAGGCCAGTCTGTGTGTGCCCTGCATCCCATAGGAGGCGTTTCTGTGTGCCTGGGCTGGGCTCTCTCTCCTTTACCCGTTGCTTGATTTATCTGTTTGATAAATAAGACCACACTGTCTTATTTGCCCTAAACTTCACCTAAGTCTTGTTAGCTTCACATACTTAGAGCTGTAACCCTTACTTAACTGATTTAAACATTAAATGTATGTTTGTAGATGGTAAGGGCTTTCTTTTTACTAGTCACTGTAGCAAACTTTATCTTAGAGAGAGTTGACTTTTAGATTTTAAATGACAAGGCCACTAGTCTCTGTGTAACAATACTTTTATACCCCTGTTTCTATGTAGAGTGTTTTCCCTTTTTTTCAGGTAACCGCACTTTTCCAAAAATGCTGTATTGCAACTGGACCGGAGGTTATAAGTGGTCTACTGCTCTGGCCCTGAGGTAAGCTTGGCTACTAGTAAGTAAAGGATGCCATTCAGATTTCGTTGGGATCAGTGGAATCTTCCATACATTGAGCTCAGCTGAGTTCCTCCTTCACTTAGATTCTTTCACATGTGTTAGGAAGGCCCTAGGAAATGTAGCCGCAGGGAGTTATTTAGATGATCAGAACAGGACCTTCGTGGACGTTAATGGCAGGATGTTTGCTTTTCTCCCAAGATGTCTGCACATCCTTAGAGATGCCTTACTGAGTTATTATTATAGATCATTAGAACCAGTCAGGGTTTTCCATCCTGAGTGTATGTGAGTCAGTAAAATGGTATACACTGTTTAAAATAGATAGGTTTATGATTTGTAGTTTTTAGTAACTTCCTCCTTTATTATAAAAACTAACATATACTCCATACTAAAAACTGGAAAAATTGAGATAAAATAAAACATTAAAAATCACCTCTAATTCCACCATCCAGAGATAATTATGGACTTATAATTTTAACATAAGAATGTTAATGCTTGAATTTGTTAAGACTTTTAAACAGTTTGGGGGAAAAAACTACCAATTCTTACTCCCAGAGGGAAGGGTAGGTGTGATGCTGATTATTCACTAATTGAAAAGTTGGGGCATCTACAGTTGAAGGTTTGGCGCTAGAGCCCGAGACCCTGTGGCCTGTAGCGTGACATGTCAGGGGTTTCTCGCCTTCGTCGAGGTTGAAATTCAGGCCAAATTGTTCTTTGCTGTGGGGCCAGCAGGGCGGTTAGCAGCATTTCTGGACTCTACTAACTAGATGCTGGTAGCACTCCACGGTGTGATAATCAAAAATGTCTTTAGAGACTGCCAAGTTGCTCCTTGTTGAGGAGCACTGCTTTAGGGTTTGGGCTGGGGAGGGACAGAGCAGAGCCTGCCTGGCGGGAAGGCCCAACTGGAGAGTAAAAGAATAGTCCAAGGTAGAAAATTTGATACAACAAAAATGAGATTTGATAACTGGCCATCGTCTTTGTCAGCAGTGGTTCAAATGAAAATGAACGATGGACTTTTTTTTTTTTTAAACTTTTTATTTTGGAATAACTTGAGACTTACAGAAAAGTTTTGGAGATTGTTCCTGGACACCTGTCACCCACCTCCCCCTTGATTGTTCACATCTTAAGTTACTGTGGTGCATTTTACAACTTGACTTTTAAAAAGTAAGCATCATTTTCTTTTCAGAGCTCAACATAGTTTCTTTCAGAATATTCACTGAGTGCGATAATATCGGGGGTTTGCTTCCAAGTACTCTGGCATGGGGGCAGGGCGGGTACAGATGCTGCAGGACTGGCCACATGCTGATCAGTGGTGGAGCTGGGTCGGGGGTACTATTGTCTTCAACTTTCTTTTATATGTTTGGAAATGTTCCTTAATCTTAAAAGAAGTACAATGAGAAGTCGTCTGAATATTGTTAGGTCTTGGAATTTGAAGGAACCTTAAGAGTCATTTGTTCTTAACACTCCATTTTTGGAGATGCGTGGCAGAGTTCAGACGACTTGATCTGGGGCAGTCTCGTGACCCCACCTCCTGACTCCATGTTCGTGTCCTTTCTGTTGGACTGGCTCCCTGCTTTGTTCTCCCACATGTGCCATTTTCAAGACTAAAAAGCAATGAGATGGATTTACTTTTCTTTGAAAGAGGAACCATTAGATTTCAGCACAGCTAAAAATTGTTTGTTTACCTTTGACATTTAAACAGTCTTCTTGCCTGTGATTATTTGGTGTCGTGAATTTGGGAAGTAGGCATTTGTGTCCTTACAAAGGATTGTGGTCGTTTGAGGCCCTTTCACACGTGTGACTTCATGCCAGTATTGAGCCACAGCTGGCTGTGGATGGAGGGTGGCTGATGGACTCGCACCCTGTAACCCGTTTGCTCTTGCAGCGTCACCCTCGGTGGGTTTGGAGCCGACCGTTTCTACCTGGGCCAGTGGCGGGAAGGCCTTGGCAAGCTCTTCAGCTTCGGCGGCCTGGGGATATGGACGCTGATAGACGTCCTGCTGATTGGCGTTGGCTACGTGGGACCGGCAGATGGCTCTTTGTACATTTAGCTGTGGTTATGTGCTTCAGAGAGGAGCAGTGTTTAGGAGTCTCTTTGCCCGTAGGAATTGATGTGCTGTGAGTAATGTATTTGTATGTTTTTAATGTACAGCATCTGTACTTTGCCTGCCTTGATGAAGGTAAAATTAAAAAATAAATAAAATAAAAAATACCAAACCATGTTTATCTGGAATTTGTTTTTATCTGCCTGAACTTTATTTTTTTCTGTGAAAAAATGTAAACTTACTCATCACTCCTTGGCCTTTTGGCTAAGATCAAGTGTAAAAAATATGAACTCCCTTAACTAGAACAGAAGCTGCAGTGATTGAAAATCTGCGTAATTCCTGTGACTTTAGTTTTAGATTAAGTCAGTTTGTCACTTGGATCTCCAGCCTTGAAAAGATTTTCAGTTAATGTTTGCAGAAAGTGGAACGTGTTTGTATTCTTTTTTTTTTTAAGATTTTATTTATTTATTTATTAGAGAGACAGCGAGAGAGGGAACACAATCAGGGGGAGTGGGAGAGGGAGAAGCAGGCTTCCTGCTGAGCAGGGAGCCCGATGTGGGGCTCGATCCCAGGACCCTGGGATCATGACCTGAGCCAAAGGCAGACACTTAACGACTAAGCCACCCAGGTGCCCCTATTCTTTAGCTAAATAAAGTTCTCTACCTAACCTTCCCTCTGTACATTTTGCAGTGTACTATCTCAGTAGGCTGGTCTTTATATATGACGCTTGAAGTAAACTGCACAACTTTTGTGTGTAGTTGCTCTGGTTTGAATTTTGTTAGTAACATATTTGCAAGAGTACTGGAAAATTAATAAAACGACAGGTTCCTTTAAGAAGTACATAGATCTGTTTTCTGTATTAGGATGGAATCGAGTAATCATAACTCTTACTGGGGTAAAATCCTTATTTTTCAGAGCCTTACTCCATTTCAACATATATTCATAATTGGCTGGTTCATTGACACACAGTGGAAGTGTTAAACGGTGTGTTTCAGTGTGAGAAATGTTTTCAAGTCTTTATAAATCTGTTGTAGGCCCTTTCGTGGAAAGAAAGACCATTATTTCAAATTAAGAGTATCTGAGTATTACTTTTTAAACATCTGTGTTAATAGCTAGAAGGCTTAACCAGCCTATCAGATCCAGAAGCTATATTTCTCAGCATGTTCCCATAAATCTCATGGAAAGAAAAGGCATCTTTTCTTCACAAGATTATTAATTATAGTTTACCTGTAAACTACAGGGGAATTGAACCACTTTGGTGTAGTAACCTGCCAGTTAAGAAGGCCTGAAGCTCAGAATCTCTTCTGCAGGTGAGATTTCTCGTTCTAGTTGAGTAACAGTTCCAGCCCTGGTCACTAGGTGGTACGTTTCCATTATATTTCTAGAAGCTGCTGAGGTTAACTGGTTCTTTCCTAGGAACATGAGCAGAGGCACAGGGCATGGGCAGTGCTTCAGATGGGAGTAGCCTAGTTTGCATGGACCTTTCTTTTCCAGGGCAAACACACGTTCTCGTCTGTCATGGGTACACGAGACTCTGGCTTGAGCTGATATTTCTTTAGTAGGCTTCTGTTCCTACAAGGAAACGGCTCCTTTGCTAACTATATAAAAATTTCCCCTGAATCTCCTCTGTAATTAGCTCTATGCAGAAGAGACTCACCAACATTGCCCTGTTGAGCTAGCCCATGAGGAGCCGGGGAAGTGATGGGAATCACCGGCTGCACTCAGTGCCCTTGGAGGAAGTAGGAAGCTCCTGCTTTGCCAGTTGAGCATCTTTATGGCTTCGGGGCCTGAGCTCAGTCATGAAGTTCCAGTGTTTGAAAGGTTCAGAATCCGTGAAAGGAGACGTGTAAATGAAATTGCTCTAATTCCTGAGAAACTTTTAGAAGGGGATAGTCTTGGGGACCTAAAAACTATAAGCAAATCAGAGATGCTTCCTATCCAGGATTTGGTGGAGCTGATGACCTCCGTGACAAGAGAACTAGCAGGAAAAGGAAAAGATTTCCAAATGCAGTTTAAACAAATTTGTGAATGATGAGCTCATACATGGCCCCTTAAAAAAAAGACCTAATAAAACTAGACTTCCCAAGGGCACCAGAGAGGGTGGGTGTGATCTCTAGAAAATTCCATGGGCCTCTGCTGGCAGCAAAAAAGTCATGTTTGGGTCTGACCTTCAGGCTCTAGGCCTGTGTGCTGTGAGCTCTGACTAGGGACTGCTAAGTCCCTATCAGGTAGGACTGTGTCAGTCATCACCCTCTATTGACGGTTCTCTGGAAATTCAGAATTTATCACAGCAGCATGCCATATGTCACTACTTTGTCCTAGGAATCTCCGCCTTGCTTTGGCAAGGCTCTTCCACTTGCCTTAGTAATTATGCCTGGGCAGGTGCCGTGTCACTTATTTCTGTCTCCCCCATTGTCCAGAGCAGAATGTCTTGCCCACCGTGGCTCTGATTTTTTGCTGGCTGAGTTAATGCCATTGCTGCCTTAGAGGTACTGGAGGACTTGAGGTCTTCCAGGGAGTGTAGCTGAGGTGCTTGCTGGGAGGCGACGTGCAGCAACTGGCTTTGAGTAAATACTGGCTGTAGCACCGTGTTAATCTGGTTTCTGCAAATTGCTGAGGAACAGCTCTGGTTTCTGGTGCTTGTAAAAAGAGATTTCTTTTAAACATCTTAATATTTCAAGATCTTAAACTGTCTTCTCTTTGCCACAAGTCTTTAATACTTTCTGCCAGAATTGCATTTATTTTTGGCATATCACCAGCTAAGGAATTTGCAAATGATTTTAACTCCTCCTGCAAGCAAAGAGTGGAAAACAAGCTGTATCTGATGCAGCTTTTCAAATACAACATCAGGACCTTAAAAATGAAGGCAGATTCCTTCCCTTCTGCTCTGAAGCTTCCTTTCTGGCCGTACTATATCTGCTGGAAGGGTCACAGAATGTTGGAGCGTATGTAAGTTAATTTGTAACCTAGATGAATTTGGTATAAATCTTTCAATTTGGAGTATTGACATTGTCTTTTACAAACACATTTTTATGCAAAATAAGGAAGCTTTGATTGAGACACTTGGACGTAATTTACTAAGTAGGAGGTTCCATGACAGCAGGGCTCTGGTGCTGTGCTGTAGCCCCCTTTGAGGTCCCTACCTGGCACACAGTAGGTGCACAGTGACTTTGCTCAAAGAGATTCCCTATTATTGAATAGGGAATCTCCAGAAGTAAGCTAAATCTCTAAAAGTATTGCTAAGAATGTCTGGATAAAGTGGCTGACAACAGCTCCCTTTCAAAAAATGCCTGATGACACAAACACGATATAGTAATACTGGCACTTCCTTCCTGCAAAAAACAAACAGAACTCATCAGCAAGCAAGGAAAAAGACAACCAAATGTCAAGAATGTCAAAAAATGGTCAGAGAAGAGAAAAATTTTGCTCAGGTGTGCCAGGCTACTCCTGCAAATGGTCCTGGTGAATCCGCAAAATCCAGCAACTGAGGGCGCCTGGGTGGCTCAGTTGGTTAAGCGACTGCCTTCGGCTCCGGTCATTACCTGGAGTCCTGGGATCGAGTCCCGCATCGGGCTCCCTGCTCAGCAGTGAGTCTGCTTCTCCCTCGGACCCTCCCCCCTCGCATGCTCTCTCTCTCTATCTCATTCTCTCTCTCAAATAAATAAAATCTTAAAAAAAAAAAAAATCCAGCAACTGACTCGCAAGTGGAACAGACTGGTCCGGGGAAGGGGCATGTCCTTATCCTTCCCCGGTTACTGCAGCGGGGAGTGGAAGGGGCTGCTGGGAACACAAGGGAGGGGGCTTCTGGACCACCAGCACTGATTCTCTGATGGATATGGGGGTCCCACACTAAACCAGAGAAAGGCTCCAAAGCCCAAGGTGACCTCCGTGGGTCATGAAATGCACTTCCTAGTGAGGGGAAGAGAAACATGTTGAAAATTTCAGTCAAGAGACCAGAGACTAGGTATTCAAGGAAAGGTAGTTCCAGCTGAGCTTTCCCGGCCTTCCCTCTGGCTGTCAGGCCACACAACATTGAATAGAACACAAAATAGGACTTCCAAACGGGGCTCAGAGAAGAAAAATAGGGGAATTTATTCACATGATAACATGAAGTTGCCCACATTACACAAGAACACAAGAAATGACACATGACTTTATACCCACTTGGATGACTATAATCAAAAAGACAATCAGGGTGCCTGGGTGGCTCAGTTGGATCAGTATCTGCCTTTGGCTCAGATCATGATCTCAGGGTCCTGGGATCGAGCCCCATGTCAGGCTCCCTGCTCAGCGGGGAGTCTGCTTCTCCCTCTGCCTGCCTCTCACCCTGTTTGTGCACTTAGACTCGCTCTCTCTCTCTCTCTGTGTGTGTGTGTGTCAAAATCTTTTTTTAAAAAAAAGACAATGATAGGTATCGGTGAGGAGGTGGAGAAATTGGAACCCTCTTACACTGCTGATGGGAATGTAAAATGATTGCAGCCACTTTGGAAAACAGTTGAGAAGATCTTAAATTTTTAAAACAGTTACCATGTGACTCAGCAGTTCTCCTGGATATATATGCCCAAGAAAAATGAAAACATGTGCCCATACAAAAACTTGTTCATAGCAGCATTATTTTTAATAGTCAAAAAGTGGGAACAACCCAAGTATCCATCAACTGAAGAATAATGCATACACAAATGTGGTATATCCATACAGTGGAATATTAGTCATAAAAAGAATGAAGTGTTGATACATGCTATAACATGGATAAACCTCAAAAACACTGTGCTAGTGAAAAAAGCAGGTGAACTTTATGATATACAAATTATATCTCAAGAAAACTGTTTTAAAAAAGAAATGGCAACTGCCTGGAGTGTATATCCGGGATGTGAATTTGCCTCCCATAGCTGCCTTCACTGCTTCACACAAAATTGCTTCTGATCAAAGAACTCTTTTCACAGCAAAAGAAAAGGGGCAGCCAGTGTGAGTTTATCCTGAGAAAGGGAAAAATGTAGTAACCAGTACTACATCTGGTAGCCAGGCTGTGATTTTAACCTCTAGATAGTAAAAAAACAAAACAAACAAACAAAACAAAATACAAGCAGCACTCCCCCACTTTTTTCTAGTTTCTTAAGGTAGAAGTTTGGGCCATTGATAGAAGACATTTCTCATTTCCTAAAAGAAGTATTTAATGGTGTGAATTTCCCCCTAAACTTTAGGTACATCTCACAAATTCTGTTGTGTCCAATTAGAAGTGTTTTGTAAGTCTTCATTTGGCTTCTCTTTGACCCAAGGGTTATTTTTTAAATTTTATTTATTTATTTTTTTAGAGAGAGCATGAGCAGGGAAGGGGCAGAGGGAGAGAGAATCTCGAGCGGGCTCCCTGCCTGGGGCAGAACTGGGTGTGGAGCTAATCTCACGGCCCCAAGATCATGACCTGAGCTAAAATCAGAGTTGGATGCTCAACCAAATGAGCCATCCAGGCACCCTGACCCAAGGATTATCTTTAAATATGTCATTTAATTTCCAAATATATGGGAGTTTTCAAGATACAGTTTTGTAATTTCTAGTTGAATTTCACTGTGGTCAGAGACTAAAATTTGTATTTTAATTATTTTAAATTTGTTGGTTTGGTTTTGGCTCAAAATATCATCTGTCGCCTGATGTCATATACTCACTTGAAAAGAATGTGTATTCTGTTGCTCCAGGTAATTGTTTTATTAATGTCAATTAGGTCAAGTTGGTTGATAGTGTTTTTCAGGATTTCTACATACTTGCCAATATTCTATCTACTTAATTCTATCAATTATTGACAGAGGAGTATTGTGGTCTCCAACTATAACGGTGGATTGATGTATTTCTCACTTCAGTTCTATCAATTGTTGCTCTGTTGTTAGGCATACATATTTAGGATTGTGATGACTTCTCTTTTTTAGTTGTAAAATGTATGTAACACAAAATTTACCATTTTAACCATCTTATGTGTATAATTTGGTGGGATTAAGTAAGTTCATATTGTTGTACAACCATCATTACCATCCATCTCCAGAAGTTTTTCATCTTCCCAAACTGAAACTCTTCCCCCATTAAACACCTCCTTATTCTCCCTCCCCCAGCCCCTGGCAACCACCACTCTACTTTCTGTCGCCATGAATTTGATGACCCTAGGTACCTCATATAAATGGAACTAGACAATATTTGTTTTTTTGTGTGTCACTTAACATAATGTCTTTGAGGCTTATCCATATTATAGCATGTGTCAAACTTGTATTCCTTTGTAAATCTGAATAAGATCCCATTATTTGTATATACCACATTTTGTTTATCCATTTATCTGTTGATAGAAATTTGGGTTGTCTCTACCTTTTGGCTATTGTGAATAATGCTGTTATGAACATGGTTGTAAAAGTATCTCTTTGAGTCCCTGCTTTCAGTTACTCTGGGTAGTCCCAGAGTGGGTTGCTGGATCATGTGGTAATTCTGTTTAATTTTTTGAGGAACCTGTGATGTCTTCTTGATGAATTGACCCTTTTATTATCATGAAATGACCCTGGTCACATGCCTTGTTCTGAAGTCTACTTTGTCTGATATTAGTATAAACACCTCCCCTTTTATTTTATTAGTGTTTGTCTGAAATCTTTTTTCATCCTTTTACTTTTGTAACCTGCCTGTGTTTTCATATTTAAACTGATTTTCTTTTAGACAGTATATATTTGGTCTTGTTTTTTCCCGTAATCTGACAATCTCTTCTGTTTAATTGGGGGAGTTTAGACCATTTACACTTAACATCACTAGTGATATGGTTGGATTTAAATCTGCCATTGTGTTAGTTATTTTCTATTTGTTCCATCCATTCTTTTTACTCTTTTCCTGCTTACTTTTAGAATTGTTGAATTTTTAAAAATTATTTTCAGCCATTTTTCTTCAAAAATTTTTTCAGCCCTATACTCTTTCTCCACTTCTTCTGAGACTCTAATGATACAAATGTTAGATTTTACTATTTTATTGTCCCCTAGGTTCCTGTTCTTTTTTTTTAGTATTTATTACTATTTATTTATTTATTTTTTGTATTTTTTTTATTTGAGAGAGAGAGAGAAGCAAAAGAGAGAGAGCATGAGCAGAGGGGAAGGGCAGAGGGAGAAGCAGACTCCCCACTGAGCAGGGAGCCTGATGTAGGACTTGATCCCAGGACCCTGGGATCATGACCTGGAGCGAAGGCAGACACTTAACCGACTAAGCCACCCAGGTGCCTGTCACTGTTCTTTTTAAAAAAAATTTTAGTCTGTCTTCTCAGGTTGTTCATAATGGAAATTTCTACTAATCTCTTTTTGAATTCACTAATTCTTTCCTCATTCATCTCCAATCTACTACTGAGACTGTCCAGTGAGTTTTTAGTTTAAAATATTGAAGTTTTTGTTACATTGTTCCTCTTTGGTTCTTTTTTATATCTTTCATTTATTTGCTGAGATTTTCTATTTTTTATTTGTTTTCAGAGTGTTCGTAATTGAAGCATTTTTATTATTTTATTATTGCTGCTTTAAAATTCCTGTCAGATAATTTCAAATCTGAGTTATCTCAGTGTTGGCATTTTAGATTATCTTTTCTCACTCAAGTTGTGATTGCCCTCGTTATTATATAACAAGTGATTTTTTATTGTATCTTGGGCATTTGGGGTATTATGTTGTGAGACCTGTTTGATTTTTTTCTTTCTTTCTTTTTTTTTTAAACCCTTCTGTTTAGGTTGGTGTGCATGTTCAGCTCCCTGCTGGGCTTCATTGACTTCTCCCTGACAGAAGCGGACCACTGATTCACATTGCCTTGTTGCAGATGGGGGTAAGCTAATCACAGGAGTCCTTGAAGAAACAAGCTGCTATGATATGAACATATTTGGAGGGCCACATGGCAGGGAACTGTAGACAGCTGTAGGAGCTGAGGGTCTCAGTCCTACAATTGCAAGGAATTGAATTCTTCCAACAATGATGTGAGCTTGGAAGAAGACCCTAAGATCCAGAAGGGGACACAGCCCCACTGGCTCTTGGATTGCAGCTTGGTGAGACCCTGAAGCAGAGAAGCCAGGTAAGCCATCCCAGACTCCTGATCCCCATGTGTTGTTCCAAGCTTCCCAGTCTCTGGTGATTAGTTATATAGCAGCAGAAAACTAATACACACTTCCTGTTGCTCTGTTTCATTCCTAATATTCCAGGTTTCCTTCTGTTATCATTTTCTGTCTGAAGAACTTCCTTTAGCTTTTTTTGTGTGTGTGTGCAGGTCTTCTGATGAAATTTTTCTTTAATTTTTCTCATATGAGGATACTTTTATTTCACCTTTATCTCAGAAAGATAGTTTTGCTGAATACAGAATTCTGGGTGACAATTTTTTCTTTCAGCACTTGGAAAATGTTATAACACTTCCTTCTGGCCTTCATGATTTTTTTTTTTTTTTTTTTTTTTTTTTTTAGAGACAAAGAGTGTGTGTGGGAGTGAGGGGGAGGGCAGAGGGTGAGGGAGAGCAAGAATCTTAAGCAGGCTCCACGCTCAGTGTGGAGCTGGACACGGGGCTTGATCTCATGACCTTAGATCATGATCTGAGCCAAAACCAAGAGTCAGATGCTGAACTGACTGAGCCACCCAGGTGCCCCTGGCCTTCATAATTTCTGATGAGAAATGTGGTGTCATTTAAATATTTTACTGCTGCAGGTAATACTTTTTTTTTCTGGCTGCTTTCAAGATTTTTTCTTTGTCTTTAGTTTTGAGAAATTTGATTATGATATACCTAGGCATAGATTTCTTTGAGTTTATCCTATTTGGGGTTTGCTTAAGTTCTTGAATCTATAAGTTTGTCTTTTGCCAAATTTGGGAAATTTTCAGTCATTATTTAAGTATTTGTTCAACACCACATTCTTCTCTTACTGAGTTTCTGATGACTTGGATGTTAGATTTTTTTTGGTTACTGTCCCACATGTTTCTAAGATTCTATTCATTTTAAAAATCGATTATCTGTTCAGATTAGATAATGTCTATTATTCTATCTTCACGTTCATTGATTCCTTCTAATGTCATCTCCATCTGCTATTCAGCCCATTCAGTGAGCTTTAAATTTTGCTTACCTTATTTTTTAGTTCTCAATATTTTATTGGGTTCTTCTTAAGTCTTCTTTTTCTTTGCTTAAGGTTTGTATTTTTTTTCTTTTCTCCCCCAGAGTTCTAGTACTTGCTTTTGGGAACATTTTTGTGGTAGCTCCTTTAAAATCCTTGTCCCATAATTATAGCATCTGTATCATCCTGTTGTTCATGTTTGTTGATTGTCTTTCCCCATTCAAGTTGAGATTTTCCTGGTCTTAGTATGATGAGTAATTGTGGGTAACAAGGACATTTTGAGTGTTGTTACAGAGATTCTGGTTTCTATTTAAATATTTCTCAGCAGGCAGTCAACCTGTTTAGGTTCAGAGTGCATGTTCTGGCATACTTTTGTGGGCTGTGGTTCAAATGCCAATTTAGTTTGCTGTGTTATTCTGGTCTGCTCAGCTTGTATGCCGCTCAGAGGCCAATCTGAAATATGAGCAGATTTGATATTAAGTGAAGTTCTCCAATCTCTTGATGTTTTGATTCTGGTTGGTCATGCATTGACTGCTTTGGGGTCTGCTCAGGATATCATACACAGATGTAAAGTGTCCCTGTCTCCAGTTTTGTTTTGTTTTTTTTCTGTAACCGCCCTACCCCCTTGCTCACTTTCTGATTTGGAGGGGAAGGGTGCTGCCTCCCTGTTGCTGTTTGCTTAGCACACAGGGGAATAGTTATAGTCCCTGCAACTGATACACCAGTGGGTGGTGGAGGAGCACCACCTTTTGCTGACATTTGCTTAGTGCAGGACAGAGATGGTAGACAGGGATCCCTCCATAGTCTCTGCAGTGCCAGGAATGGAGGAGGAGGGGTACCACCTCTGCTCATGTTAGTGTAGGACCCCAAATCCCAGGGTGGAGGAGGTGGATCTTCTCATTAGTGCAGGGCAGGCATGGTCAACAGGTCTCTGCGTATGGTCCCCATTGCCATCCACCCAATGGAAGGAGGGAGGCTGCCTCCTCATTAGTGTAGGGCAGGGATGGTTGACAGCCCTGACTCCAGTCCCTGCCGCTAAAGGTTGGGTAGGGGTGGTGTAGCTTTTAGTGAGGAGTTCCATCTGAAGTAGAGTGGGTTCCATCTTGTAGGACTCCCCTTTGTCAAAGCTTTTGGCCAGAGAGAACAAATTTTCTTTGGAGCTTTTGGGTTTTTTGGTCTGGGTCTGTTGACATTTCTGGGTTGTGGGTGTCTCTAGCGCTCAGACAAGGGTATATAGGAGGCTAAACACACACACACACACACACACGCACACATACACACGCACGCATGCACGCACACAAAAAAACCCAAGGAAATCTCTGCCTGGTTGTTCCTCAAGGTCTCTGGTCAGCCCAACTTCTCATTTCCATCTCTTAGAGTTTCTGATGGTTGTTTTATGTATTTTGTTCAGAGTTTTGGTTGCAAATAGTGGGAGGAATTAGGTGAAGTGAGATTACTCATTTTGTCTGGAACCAGAAGCTGTGAATTTATCTTTTACTGCGATTAAAAATAATGCTCTTCATTCCTGTGTAAATCCAAGTTCCACCTGCTATCATACTACATGTAATAAAGAGTAAGACTCCACTTCTGATGTTGGACCATTCACAGCTTGCGAGGCCCACTCCTCCTTCCCTTTTGCCCCACATCTGGGGCAAAAGCCATTAAGAAAGCTGATAAGAAAACCTGAACATTCCTTCTGGTGGTGCCCACAGGAAGTTCAAACCACACAAACTCCAGCCCGAGTGCCTGAACCCTTTCCTCAGCCCTACCCTAAGCCACAGCATAAGCCAAAGTCACTGGCCCCACTTGGCTCTTGCCATTTGGACTGGCTTGTGCCTGCCCTTCTCTCCTCAGGAAATCCCATGAATAAGAAACCTTTCCATATCTTCTTGGTGTAAATGGCATTATCAGTCTCAACATCTCAACTATTCCAGGACGGGGGTGGGGGGTGGGGGTTGGGGAAGGCTCATCCTGCCCTGCTTGGGGTGACTATCAAGCACTCCTTCTGCCTCAAGAAGTTCGTTTAACAGTTTTTATGATGCAAGCCTGCTGTCAATGAATTCTCTCAGTTTTTGTTTGAAAATGTGTTTTACCTTAATTTCTAAAGATATTTTCACTGAGTATAGAATTCTGAGTTGACAGGCTTTTTTTTTTTTCCTTTCAGCACTTTTAAAGATGCCATTCCATTGTCTTCTGGTTTGCATAGTTTCTGATCAGAAGTGTTCTGTAGCTCTTTGGTCTTCTGTGTGTAACTTCCTGCTTTTCTCTGACTGCCTTCAACCTTTCTTCTTCAGCTTTGAGCAGTTGGACAATGATGTGTATAGGTGTGTGTGTGGGCGGCGGGGGGGGGCGGGTTGGTGGGGTTGGTGTTTTTTTTTTCTTTTTCTTCCTCTTTCTTTTTGCTGTTTATTTTGCTTGGAGTTCTCTGAATTCTTCAATCTGTAGTTGAATGTCTATTATTATTTTGGGGGGGAATATTCTTGACTATTATCTTCTAATATTTCTTCTCTTCACATTATCTTAAAATTCTTCTCCATCTGCGACTTTAATTACATGTGTGTTAGACCATCTGATGATGTTCTCCCCACAGCTCTTGAATGCTCTGATTTGTTTTCACCACTTTTTTCTCCTTGTGTTTCAGTTCACAGCATTTCTATTGACCTATCTTCAAGTTTGTTGATTTTTCCAAGGCTATATTCATTTTACTTATGCACTGGTCACAAGAATTCTTCATCTATGATATCACATACTCTATTTCTAGCATTGCTGTTTCACTCCTTGTTATAGCTGGCATCTCTCTGGTGAAATTCACCATCTGTTCATGTTTGTTTCCCCCATTTCCACTGATGCATTAACATATTACTTAATAGTTATTTTTAAATCCCTGTCTAATAGTTCCAACCACCTGGGTCATCAAATCGATTTCTGCTGATTGCTTTATCTCTAGATTGTTTTCGCTCACTTTTTTTAAAATTGTAATTTTTAATTATATGCCAGACATTGTGTGTAGAAGAACAGTATAGACTGATGTAAATTGCATTGACACCTGCAAATGAGCATGCCTCTTCTGTCTGGATTTTAGTATTCAAGGTTCAGTGCATCCAGATAGGAGTTGAACCTGAACCAGGTTTGGGTTTTGTTGTTGCTATTTCTACCTGTGTAGCAGCTGACAGTTTCAATTTCTCCAAATGTGGGATGCTTTTACCTGAGCTGATAGTGGGGACTGGGGCACCAGATGGTTTCTCTCAGTGTTTCTGATAATCTCTTCACCTTTCAGCCTTTCCTTTTATACCTGTGCCTCTGAGAATCTCCTTCTGTACTCTTGTCTCTCCATCAGGGGTTGTGCTGTGACTTGTTTCTCAACACTAGGCCTCTGGTGAGAGGGGCCACTCTCTTATCCTGGTCCAGCCTCACTCTGAGACAGATTGTAAACCTCAGTGTGGGGCTTTTTCAGCATTCCTGCCCAACCTTCCCATGGCAACTCAGTTCTGCCTTGTCTCTAAATTCTGCTTTTTAATGGGAGTTTCCTGACCCTCCCCCATCACTGGTAACAGGCCTCTGCTTGTACTGGTGTCAGATCCTAGGCCCAAAATGATTTCTTGCCTTTCCCTTCCACCATAGCCATGGGTTTTTCCCTGTGTTCTTGGGGCAAGAGGTTTCCTACCTGTCTCCCAGAGGCAAATGGGGTTTGCTTCTAGTCTTTCTTGGAAAGCAATGGATTTTCACCTGCGGCCCTCCCTCTGTGTCTCTGGCTTTTGCTTCATAGGAGGGATGGATCCGGGGAAGGGGCAAGGCCTTGTGCCTATTCTCCAACAGCAGCTTGCCTCTTCCTGCATCCTCACATGCCTGTCACTCCCCAGACCTCTGCTCTGTTCGTAATATTTCTCTTGAGAACAAGTGGGTGCCGACTCGCCTAAGTCTGGATTCCTCAGCCTTTCCGAACTTACATCCAGGCCCACACCTGGCTTTTAATGATTTGCTAAAATGTTACCTAATGTCTTCATACCTCCTGATGGCCACGCTTCTCCTGTGCTTGACCAAAGGGGAAACAGGTTGTGCACTGCATTTCCCCTTGCAGGAGGGTCTGCTCCTTCTTTGGAATTCAGCTTATTTGGTTCCCTTATAACCTTACATCTCTGATAGACTCAAGAAAAATTGGGTACTCCTAATTGTAAACTATCCAGATTTTCTCATTGTTCCTTGCAGCTTTCTACATCCTATGTGGAAGCAGAAATTAGATGTTTTAAGTTAAAATTACTAACTCATTCTAATTTGTCCTCAGTCATCTATCAAGAACATTTCATGAACTTCTTATTCAATTATATCCTTCTATTTTATAAAATGACTTTAAAAGAGTTTCCCATATTTAAAAGCTAAAGAGTTTCCCATATTTAAAAGCCATATTTAAAAGCTAAAAGCTGTGAATGACCTGCTTTTATTCTAATATTGTAACCAGGGTCATTAATGAATATCCCAGTTAAACTCTTTCCCTTTGAAAAACATTGAGTCAACCACAAAACCAATGGGTGAATTTTTTTTCTCTTTCCTTTGGAAGTTCTTGAATTGTCTACTTTTAAATTTATATAAGCTCTCTATAACCAATTAGGATAGTATCTCTTGTGGATTTTAAGAGACCTTACAACCTAGTTTATTTTTCTTTTGTGTTAAGTTTGTTTGCCTGAGTGGTTAGTTCTGGAGTGTGCACATAATGACAGAACATTTTTGTGATTCTTTAATGTTCGAATAGCTATGGCTGTGTAACAATTGCCTCAGAGCTTAAAGGTATAAAACAATCACTTACTTTCACAGATACTGTGGATCAGAGATTTGGACACAGCACAGCAGAATGATGTGTTCTGTCCCATGATTCCTGGGGACTGCAGCTGGGAGCCTCCAAGAATGGGGCCAGAACCATCTGCCGGCTCATTCTTCACCTGCCTGGTGCTTCCCCTCCATGTGGACCCCTCCATGTGGTCTCTGCATGGGTCTGTTTGGGCATCCTTTACAGCATGGTGGTTGGCTACACAAAAGTTGAATTGCCTCTTCTAGCCCAGCTCCAGAAGTCATTGCGACGTGACTTCTACCCCAGTCTAGCCATTAAATCAGTTACAAAGGCCATTCAAGCTCAAGGGGAATGGACATGAACTCCATCTCCTATTGAGGGAGTAGGTAGACTCAGGAAAAGCATAGGAAACTAGGAATACTGTAGTAGATGTTTTTAGAAAATACAATCTATTGCAATTAATTCCCAAAGTTTTTCATGAGATGGAACAAAAGAAGGAAGAGGGGGTGGAAAAGAAGAGGAGAGGGAAGAGGCTGTCGTCTCCCTTGGAGCCCCTTCAGAATCCCTCAGAACTTTTTTTTTTTAGACATAGAGGTCTTTTTTTTAATTTTAATTTTTTTATTTTTCAAGATTTTTATTCATTTATTTGACAGAGAGAGACACAGCGAGAGAGGGAGCACAAGCAGGGGGAGTGGGAGAGGGAGAAGCAGGCTTCCCGCCGAGCAGGGAGCCTGATGCGGGGCTCGATCCCAGGACCCTGGGATCATGACCTGAGCCAAAGGCAGATGCCTAATGACTGAGCCACCCAGGCACCCCTACCTCAGAACTTTTGAGTTGCTGTTTCTTTGTGGCTAGGGTGGAATGATTAACTGCCAGCTACTCTTCTGTTTGCAATATTGACAAGTGTCTCTGTTGGCAGAGTTCCTATTTGTGTTTTTAAGGATTTGTCAGCCTTGTGTGCAAAATTTTAGGGTCATGCCAACTAGCTTCTCCCATGCAAGGCTTTCCATCTCCTGGCCCAACCACAAATGGACTGGCCGGGGGAGGTCAGAAAAGCCTGGGGTGTGTGTACCAGGCGTGAGTCTGAATTCATCACTGAAGTTTTTCCTTTCTCACCTGGGATTTGGGAAATCTTCTAGGTAGACAGTTCTAGAATTTGAATTGAGTTTAGAGGTCCCCTCATGTCAAGTAAAAGAATGTAAGCTGTTGGATATTCAGGATTATCTTTTTTTTCTACTTGTTTTCAGATGCCAATCAAAATAGCAATCCTGTCTATGTCAAAAGTTACCCAAAGTGGCCACTGTGACTTCAGATTGTCCTTAAGGAAATAATGGCATTTGTATGAGTAAGACTTGTAATGTGGAGATATGGAATAAACAGGTATTTGGCCTGGTTGGGGCACAGATTCAGACTAAGGTGATCCCTCAAGAATTGTGGTGGTTGGTAGAATGATGTGTATGCAATCTAATGGCTCCAGAACATGGCCCAGAACCAGCTGTCCTCAACTGTGCAGCCAAGAACCCTCCTGTGATCTATGTGCTTGTCCACGTCTTGAGTGCTGTTCATCTATAAGAAGACGTCTGTAGAGCAAGGGCAGACGTAGCTGTGGAGCTGGCTTGAGGAGGGACTTATTCAATCCACATCTGCCCTGTCCTTGTAGACAACCCCTTACAGACAAACAACACTTAATTCCCTCAAGGTCTTAGTGAAATATTTGGAGCTCAGACTGACACTCACCTTGCTGTCACAGGCAGGATGTGGCCTCAGACAGAAGGTGACTCAAGGGGTGTGCATGCAATCACTACGTCAAGGACCTGGTCTGCAGGACTGAGGGTCTTGACTGAATCATGCTGGGCCCTCCACCTGTCGCAGCCCACTAACCTAAGACCACCAGGGTCACATCAATGGCCAAAAAAGGTAAGCTTTATTAGCTGGCTGCAGCAAGGGAGAAACTTCACTCCTGATGCCTCTCAACCCTCAGTGTTTCTGACTTCACTGGATTGCTGTAATTTCCCACATACGGCACAGAACTTCTGGTTGTGCGCACACTCCATCGCTGTGCACTGGAGGACAAATGAGCCTTTGCTTCCTTGGGCTCTCCCAGCGTCAGCCTTGCTGCTCCTTCGGAGGTGCAGCACAACCCTCTTCTGAGCTGTGAGCTGTGGACACACCACCCCTCTCCTTTGTTCCCCAGCCCTAGCTGCAGTGCTGCACAGGCTGGCTGGTCACGTCCCCACTATCTGGGCACCCGTATTTACTCTTTATCCTTCCACCGTCCAGCTCCTATGTTGGCCTCCTTTGGATTGACGCACCAAGTGTAGTTTCTGGATGTTTTGTTTTGGGGCCGAACCCTGACAAACACAACTCCTTAAGAAGGAACACGCGTCCTTTCTGCCTGCTCTTTTTTTCCTCTTTCTTCTGGCTGGGACAGGGATGCAATGACTGTCATGACAGAGCCACACACCGAGGAAGGCAGAGCAGAAAGACAGAAGGTCCCTGAGGACATAGCGGAGCCTCCACCCCACCTCTGCCTTCATTTCCATGAGGGAGAAACAAAATGCTCTCTCGTTTACACCACGGTCTGGTCCCAGCAGCCAAGTGCTGTTCCTCAGTGACCTGCCCCTGTAGGACCTGATACAGCGTCTAATGCAACCAGAACAGCTGAGGTCTGGGCTACATAAGGGAGGAAATTGCTTGAAGAAGTAAATAATTCAGCTAATTTTTTGTATAATAATCATGAAAACCTTTTGAAAGTAGATGATGAAACTGGAGATTTATAAAACCTTTGCTGGTCTGTGACACTCAGGAGGGAGGCAGGCAAGGGCCAGTGGGCCCGCTGTCCCTGCGCCCCTCTCTACTGAACCAGAGTACAAGTGATGTGGCAGAACTGGTCAGGCAGTGGGGCTTGATGAGGAGGCAGGCAGCAAAGTTGTGGAAAGCTTGGGCTGCAGAGCTCTTGAATACTTCAGTGTGGTCTTTGCTCGAGGCCTCCATTTCTTCATCTGTAAAATGGGGGTATCATTGAGTTGATGTGGACACCAGATGAGACAATCTATATGAAACAGTCAGCATAATGCATGACCGCTACATTTGATATTTATAAACCACGCTAATTTACAGACAAGAAGATTGCAAACTTTGGTTTACTTTTACTATTATTTACTATTATCAGTCACAGTGACTTGTGACTGTTCTCACAGCGTGCTCGCACGACAGTCACCATGAGTGAAGGTTTAGCCTTTAGTTGGTGATGGTGGGCAGAGGGTCCAAGCTCAGAGTGACAGGTGGTTGCCACCTCAAATCCTCCATGGAACGTGGTGGGGTAAAAGCCAACCAGTAACAACAAGACCGGATGGTCTTGAGTGCTGTGGTGTATAAACTGCCAGAGCTTGCAGATCGGCCCCAGGGGTCACTCCCAACACCCTGGGGTTATGAGATGGGTGCGTGTGCCTGCCTCCCTGCACCCCAGCTCCAGCTTCTCTGTCCCCTCGGCAAAGTCTGGACAGATGGCAGTGCAATCCATTATGTGTCAGCTCAGCCCGAGCATTTCAATCGATTATGATGATGTTAACCTCGGTCATTTTGCTATAATTGATCCCTGTGGGCCTTTGTCAATTGCTTCAGCCACACGGTAGATGCAAGGCAAAAAGATGCGGTGACCTGGAGCCCTTTCCTCTGGGGCCAAGAAGCCGTCCTGATCACAGACCACAGAATGACCCATCTCCCACAGGCAGCCCCGAGGTACCCGAGGAAGATTAAATGGTGGTCGGAATACTTCGGTTAAGGATAACAGTGTTTCTGATAAAATGCTAATTTGTAAGTTTGAGTGATTACAGGGGTAACCCAAGTTATCTGGAAAAATTAGATTTCGTTGTTTCCTGCCAGGGCTGAATTAATGAGATGTCACTGCCGTGCACGCGCTCTTTTATCAAGATCTCCTTTATGATGTATAATCCAAGGTTGACAGACCTACAGCGCCCAGAGCCATTCATCCTCCAATTAACACATTTGTCAGTGTTTCTACAAATCATGCATCTTCTGATACAGGATAAGGGGCCCTCGCTCCATCCTGTGTCATCACCAAATACACACACATACACACACACACACACACTCGCACACTCGTACACTCACACACACTACACATCACGCCTCACCGTGGTTGTAAGTTAGATTTTATTTTGCCCACCTAGTGGCGACCGACCAGATCCACCTGTTGTACACTTGTAAATGTTTGTTTTCCAAGACCCCGCCCCACCCACCATTTGGACGATGACAATGGCATGCGTTTAGAAAGCCGCAGGGATTATATGAAGGGCAGGGAACATGAAGGGACGTGGGGAGTGTGGGTAGGGAGTGGAGACCAGCTTCCTGATGGGAATGAGACGCTACTGGTCCTCCCTGAGTGACTTAACCCTGACTTTGAGTTGTAGGTCCCCTGTCCCGCATGGGATGCTCGGTCCAGGACCCCCATATGACTGGGGGCACCTGGCCGGGCTGCTTGCAGTACGTTCAAATGCTAAATGATGACGTTTGGCACACGTCTGTTTAACATCTGGCTTCCCGATGCAATGCCTGCCTTGTGCTGCCTGCTTGGAGATTGGAACATAATCCTGGTGAACAAGCCAAAGTGGACGAGAAAAGGGTACTTCTGGTGACTCGTCTGTTCCGCATACGTTAATTTGCGTAATAATTGATCTCTAGCTATGAAGCTAATTTTGTCCCCAAGGCCCCTTTGTGAATCTCTGTCCGGTGGTCCCAGTGGAGATCGGAGGCTGGGAGATGTGGAGTCACTTGCTCTGCGAGTGGCAGAGCCCCCGAGGCCTCACCCTTTGCCCTCCTGCCTCTGTGGGTGGCATTGTCAAGTCCTCTCCACGTCAAGGGGGGTGGTTTCCCACCACGAGACCCCCCCCCCCAGGCCAACTCCACCCGTTCAGCTCTGCAGGGCCAGTATGTGGCCCAACCCTTCTTCCATGGTTCTTGCCCCAGAAGGCGATGACCCTCCCAAGCCCCCCGGGGGTCGTGTCCCCTGCCTTCACTGCACTGCCCTGGTGGCGTGTCTGTTTGGTGGCCTCCTCAGGACTGCTCTGGCAGCCAGAGCCCTGCCCCACAGGTGGCATCAGGGACCGAATGGCTGATGGATTCTACTGACATTACGTGGACCCCAGGGGGGTCTGAGCTAGGTGGGGGGAAGCCAGACTCAGGGCTTGGGGAAGGCTGAGTTACCCCGGGCTGGGTCTTGGGGTGCTGGGTGGGTAGGGAAAGTTTTCAGGAAGTTGGAAGCTTAGGAGGCGCAGGAACAGGAAATGCCACGTTCAGGGTGTGACAGAGGGCACACCTCTGCTGTGAGGGTTCTACCCAAAGACCAGATAGCTCCTTGCCTTCCCAGACTCTGGTGAGACAGTACTTAGGGTCTCATATGACTGGGGTCCACACCGTGGGCATCGGGTGCAATTAAGCTCTCTCAGAAGGTGTTTGTGACACTGTGGGGACCAAGGCCAGGCTGAGGGTTGTAAGCCCAGGTGAGCCACGACCCGAGGCCCCAAAGGACCCAGGGGCCACAGGGCTGCCTATCCCCTCCAAATGTCCCTCCCTCGACATCAACCATATCCTCTGCTTCCTCCACCACTGCCCCATTGTGGCTGCCCTGGACTTGCCTTCTCCCCGAGGGGTCTCTTACACTTCGCAGGTCACCCTTCGCCCTAAAACCCCTCCTGGCTCTCAGGAGAAAGTTCAGACTTCCGGACGGAGCCAGTGTGCTCTGCTGCCGGTCCCTCCCGCCCTCTCAGGAGTCTCAGTGGCCTGCATGTTCTGCCTCTGCCTGGGCCCCGCTCCCCGGTCAGCTCCGCTCTAACTGCAAGTGGTCGCACCTGGGGCCCCTGCCTGAGTGTCCAGATGTACCCACCCGCCAGGACCTTCCTCCGTGAAGTCAGTCATGTGTTACTGATGTGGTGGCCCGAGGGCTGCTGTCTCCCTGCTACCTCTGCGCACCCACCCCCCCAGTTCTCCAGCGGATTCCCAGTGACTGCCACCACGCCCTGCTCACAGCAGGTGCTCAGTTGACGTGGGATGGCTGCAGAAGGCTGGGGGCATGGGGGGGACACTTCCAGCTGACTGTGGCCCTTCTCTAGCTGTCACCGTGGTGTCCACACAGTGAGTGAGCACAATGTGGCCACAGCAGCGTCACCTGCCTTCTAGAGTGGATGACGCTCTCGCCATGGTCATGATCAGGAGGGTCTGGGTGTACCTTGGAGCAGTGAGAAGGGTGAGACGGAGGAAAGGGCAGAAAGGGTGGCTCTGGAATCCCGCAGCATTTCCCAAGCCTGGGGGCCTGGTGTCCCGCTACGGGACCTCGGGGTGACTTCTTTCTGGGGAGCTCAGTTCAGCCTGTTGGCAGCCCTGAAGCCCAGGACCATGGGATTGGAGAGGACGTTTCCACCCCCGCGTCTGCCTGCCTGGACGGTGTCCTGGACCACGCGTGGGATCTCACAGCCAGGTCTCTGCTGGGGATAGGAACCAGCTCTACAGAAGAGCATCCCTTGGTGGATGTTCTCCACGTTTCCTCGCCTGAGCCAGGTGGGGCGGGCCCAGCACTGTTCTGCTTTAGGCTTTGTTAATTCCCTGCCTTGCTGTTGCCACATTCAGATGAAAACCTCCCGAGTTTCCGAGACTCCACGTGTCAGAACCAGCTGTGTGTCCCGAGAGTTGAAAATTCCCTCCCAGTGGAATGGTGGGGGGGGGGGGGCGGATTGTTGAGAAAGCAGGGCCCCGGGCATGCCTGGGACCTCGGGGAGTCCAGGGTCTCTTTCGTCAGGGGAGAGTTGGCTCTGAGCCGATTCCAAGCACCCCCCGGCCCGCTCTTCTCCTCTGAACCCCATCCCACACCGAGCACATACACTTGGCACCGCACCTACCTCCCGCTCTCCAAGGCATCAACTTGACATTACCTTATGGTTGCGCCGCCCCAGTTGGTGGCTCAAGCAGTTGGTTCCAAACACTAATGCTGATCTGGCTGCTGCCTTGGGGCCAGGCCCAACTCTCCCCACCCCCAGGACCTTAGCCTAATGGGAGAAGGCTGTGGATTCCCGGTGTCCTCATTACTACCTGGAGATACTGGGCAAGAGATGCTCCTCTGCAGGTGTCCTCCTCTCTCAAACGTACCTCGGGGCTGAGAAATAAGCAAGGTGCCTCGTGCTGTCACGCACAAACGTTGCAAACGCTCTTTGCCAGGGTGCGGGACAGGATGGAGCCTGGCACCGTGGAGGGCAGACAGGTCAGTGAGGACGGAGGCTATTGGCAAAAGGACACGGCTCCAGCTATGTGTGGGGACGGTGGCGATGGTCGGGACAGGGAGACAGCTCTCAGGTGGACCCCGTCCCCACCTGCCTGCTTTGGGCTCTGTGCCTCCTAGGCCTTGTGCTTGCTTTGGACCCCCATGGGGCCAAATCCTTCATCATGGCTCCCTGGGCCAGGGGGGTGCTCACAGTGCCTTGTGAGCCAGCACCATGCTCTCCACCCTCCAGCTTGTGCCCTTGGGGACATCTGGGTGTGAGCCCGGGCACCAGCCCAGCCAGGGTTTCAAGGGGCCTCACCTCACCTCGTCGCTGCAGGGCCTTCGCCTCCCAGGCTCTGGGCTCCCCCAGGGGGCACGGGGCAGCCCTCGCCCGGTAGCCAGATCTTGCCCCACACTTAACCTCCCAGTCACAGCCTGCCATGTGCAGGAGCAGCTCCGCCAGGGGCACGGCGACCTCTGCACCCAGAACCAAAGCCCCTGCAAGCACGGCCAGCCTCGGTGAGGGCTCACTGACTGACACTGTGCTCCCCAGGACCGTCTTCACCTTGACCTCCAAAGGCATGTGTGGTGCCCCTGAGCTTGAGGCTCATGTTTTGTTCAGCTGGCCCAATATTTTACCCACATTTAAATATTGGAAGAGTTAAGATAAAACCTGGATTTTCAGTGCCGCCTCCCTCACCCCCCCCGACTCATCGCTGCACACCTCAGCCCTATATGATTCAGTTTTGTATCCACCCCCCCACACCCCTACACCCCTAATCCCTGGGTCCCCACTGGTTACATCCCTGCACCTGCTTTCCTCAACACGGCTTCTCTCCTCCTTCCATCTCTCAAACCTGCATCCTGTATCCCTTTGCCCCACGTCTCTGCAGCCCTGTATTCTGCCTCCCAGCGCGGTTCACACTGTCACCCCTCACCCCTGCTTCCCCGTGAGCCCCGCCATCCCTCCATCCCCTCCTCCCTGCATCCTTGTATTTCTGCACCTCTCACCCCTGGATGCCTCCATTTCTGCATCCCTCCGTCTTACACCCCTACCTTCCCCCTCTTCCTCCTCCTCTTCTTTGGGCTTCTCCTCCGCCACTCATTAGGCTGTTTTCAGCCCCTCAGTGGAGGACACAGGCATCGGTATCCAATCTGACAGATGCTCAAAGCCATCTCTTTCTTTCCCCGGGTGCTTTTAGGCATTCTTTGGGGACCGCTTTCCTGCATCCTATGGCATACATAACCTCCTGCTGGTGTCCCCGTCCCTGCGGGTCATTTCTTGAGCAAAGCCTGCTCAAGACGGCCTGAACTCAGACACGTTCTGCATTGTCTCCGTTGTCCTGCTGAGGTGGACAAGCAGGCTGTCCGCATTGTAGCCCTTCCGCCAGCCAGCTTCCCTCCTGCAGGAGGGCCAAGGTGAAGGCCGGGTGCCCCAATTCCAGCTCTGCGAGCTTCCTGAGTCCTTCTCCATGCTCTGCTCCCTGTCCTGGGGGCCAGGAGCCTCAGAGCCTCTACTCTGGGCTTGTGGTGGGGCAAGAATGTCAACCCCTCCTCCACTCCCCACAGTGGGAGCAGGGACAACATCACAGAGCTCCTGCCAAACTGTCCCCAAAGCTCTCTAACCAGAAACCCTCTTTCTCAGCCTCCCTGATCAAACAGCCTTCTAGAAGGGCTCAAAGTGGTTTGGGGACCTCTTGGCAAGTCTGCCTGGAAAGGGTAGCCCCCTTTAGGGTCTGACACTCACAGGCCACCTGCTGAGGTGTATGGCTCAGCATCCTTAGGATGTGGGGCACTCAGCTCTTCTGGCTCTCAGTGTGGTGGCTTCAGCGGGGACCACATCATGTGCTGCTAGACAACCCATACCTCTTTCCTGAGTCTCATTTCTGAAACAGGATGGGTCTTAGAGACCATGCACTGGCACGTTCCCAGTGCACTCTGTGTTTTCGTGGCTGGGTCGGTCTCCACTGCACTGTTCTGCTTTACTTACCCAGCCCCCAGCCCCCGACGGAATGTGCTTTTGCCGTCACAACTCACAGGGATGAGAATCCTGTGCCTCCACCTTTGTGCACAGGTGTGAAGAGACCTGTAGGAGACAGTCCTGGGGGTGGGTCCTTATTTTACTTACACCCCCAAGTTACCGTAGTCCACATCCACGTCACTGGGCGGAGCTGGTGAGTTGGTGACCCTTGGTGGCCCAATTCCCCGGCCGTCTGCAGGAGAGTCCTGTGAAACAGAGAGACGCTCACTAATTTGGCTGAAATCAGGTTGGACCAGGCCCGTCTCAGGAGTCGGAAGAAGGCTATCAGGGAGAAATGCAAAGGATGGTAAAGGATGATGCAGTCGCCTGGGCCAACCTGGCTGAGTCCGAGTCACAGAGGAAGTCCTGCTCCTGGGAAGGGGGAAGTGGGGAGGGGTAATTAGCATATGGTGCTGCCTTCACAGAGCCCTGCTTCTGCTCCCCCGGCTCTTACAACCCTGTTTGTGTGGGAATGGTCCCAGATTCCCAATGCTAGATAATTTCGGAGAGCGTGGAAGGGAAACCCTGCACCTGGGGCCTAGAGCCCTGATGGGTGGCTCCCCCGAGACATAGCACTCAGGGGCCCAGTCTTGTGGGGACCGGTTGCCGGGAGCAGAGCATTTGTGGGGACATCTACGTCTTCCACTGATACCGGGGCCCTTCCGGCACTGATATTTCTGGGCATCCTCTTGCGTTCCTACAATGCCCAGGAGTAAGTCTGCCCCCCTGCCCTTCTGTCCCCTCCCCCCGACCCCTGTGCCCTGCAGGAGTGTCTCTCCCTGAGCACTGCTGTGCCCTCTGTGGCCGAGGGGTGCATGGTGGTGTGGATGGCTGCCCTTCACTCTCGTGCTCTGCTGGGTGGCTCCCCAGCCATATTGCTCATGCTCACACCTCTCCGTAGGCTGTCTGGTGCAAAAGCCCTTTCGGTTTTCCTCCCCTAGTGACCTGGCTGTCTGGATAGATGTGACTGGCCAAGCCTGACATCTCTGTCCTAGCAGATGCCTCGGTCTTTATGCAAATAGGCAGAGACCCCACTAGCACATATGGCACCTTCAAGGGAATTAGGAACAGGTGTCTCTACTGGGTAGGCTGCCAAACGTGCCCCTTCTGTTGGGCATGGCGGAGCTCCAGGGCTGGGCATCTGTACTTTGGTCCCCTTCATCGGGAGCCCTGGTGTCTGGTGGCCGCGAGCAGGCATGTCTGCTCCTCAGCTGGGATGTGCCGAGAGAGGGACCAGGCTGCACAGGCCCCTCCGGCTGAAGCTTCCAGCTCTTTTGGACATGAGGTGAGGAAGAAGAGGGGCCAGCATCTCTTTAAAGCTGGATCCCTGCTCCAGACACACTTGGGTGGTCTTGGGGCCCATTGGCTGCTGAGGAAGGCTGGAAAGAGCCAGGAACTGCTGGAATGATGTGCACGTCAGGGACACCCACAGGGAGGCCCCGCCAGGCCTGGGAAATACACTGGAAGGGAAGCCAAGAGGGAGCCACCCCAGCCCTGCGGGCTCCGGAGGTGAGAGGGCAACCCCAGCGGGCAGGAGTGGCCGGCCTCTGCCCCGGGGGGTACCCACAGCCCGATGGGTGCACATCCCTAGAAGAGGGAACCAGGGGCCATGCCGAGGCCTCAGTGCTTCTGCCACCAGCCCCTGCAACTGCAGCCCCCAGCCCGGCTTTGGTAATGGGCTTCGGAATTGGGGGAGTGCAGCATGGTCACCCGCATCAGCGACCGGTTATCCAAAGCTCGTCCAACATCAACCACTTTATAGCCACAGATGCTGAGCAAGCTGCCCGAGGCCACGGTGAGGGAGCGGTGAGGGGGGGGCCCCGCCAGGGGGAAGAGCTGAGTGCCGCTCTGATTGCACAGTGTGTGGGGGTACCATCCCAGACGCTGGTGCCAATGCTGGAAAGCGAGGGATCCGAGGAATCGTTGGGAGAGACGACTGAGAAAACCCAGTGATGGATGGCCGTGGGGTGGGAGAGGCCATGTCCGGCTTCTGGCGGGCAGTGAAGGGACGATGCTGCGAGGCTGGGTAGCTCCAGGGTAGGCGTCAAGCGGTGGCTGGGTCTCCAGGTCTGCAGCCTGGGAGCAGTCGGGCTGGACGTACAAGCCAAGGTCCTTGGTGTCTCATGGTGACTGAAGCCATGGGGGTAGCCCGCAGGGTGTATGTATGTGTACTGGTGTATATATTTATTTGTAATTCCATTCTCTCTCTCTCTGTCTCCCTGCCTTTCTCCAGAATAACCTTCTAATCAATGCAACTTGATCCTTCTTTCATTGACCTCTCACTAGTGAGCCCGGGCAAGCAGCGCGTGGGTGCCAGGCTGCTAGGCACACCTCTGAGCTCCGTGACTTGGCAGCACTCTGTATCCGCAGAGGGAGCCGCGGGTCCAGCAGGAGGAGGGAGGGCAGCAGACCGGGCTCCTTGGAAGCGGATCACGCAGCCTGGGCCCTTCCTGCCCATCAGTTGGCACCTTTCTTGGACTAGGTCAGACTTTAGAAGCTGCGAAATGGTGACCTGAAGGAAGGTCTTTGGTTGAGGCACGGAAAGTGAGGGAGCAGGAGGGGCAGGTGGCCGGAGACGAGAAACTAAGAGAAGGGGGGACGGTTAATGGGGGTGGGGGAGCCATCAGGTCAAAGAAAAGAGTCCTTTCTAGGAGAGCCCTTCTGGGACTCGTTTTGAGTTGCCAGAGTAAAATCTCTCTGAGAATGCAACGTGGAGCTTTGCCAAGGCACCGCCGGCTGGACCTGGGGTGCTGGCCCCGAGCAGGAAGGCAAGCGTGCAGACGGGAAGGGCAGGAAAGGAAGAACTGCAGCTGTTGCCCGGGGGCTCTACAGGCTGGACCCTGGGCCGGGGATCTTTCTGGGTCCGCCCTTTGGCCCTTGGGGCACCTGGCATCACCCCAATACAGGTGTGTCCTGGAATTACTATTTAGGATTTCCATTTCTCCCCTTCACTGTGGGGAATGTTGGTCCTCTCTGATATTCCTTATGCCGACCCCCTCCCCAGATTGTTCCCCACTCTGGCGAAGTGCTCCAGAGCAGAGGGGAGCTTCACTTCCTTACTGTGTGGGCTCCAGGCAGCCATCCCAGCCCGGCCCGGCCCTGTGGTGGAGAGCTCTCGGGGCTCCCTGTCAAGCCCCCCACTGCCCCAGAAGACAGCCAGGGAGAGGGTTTTATTTCTGAGGAGGGTCCGTCTCCGCTGGGTTTTGTTACAGAGACTTCGGTCCCTGGGAAAGTGGAAAAGGAAGATCATATGTCTTGCCTGTGTTTTGTTTTCTCTGGATGAAGGCTGAGCTATCTGACAGCGGGTCCTGTGACCAGGGCCCTCGGCCAGTTCCCAGGGATAAAGTTTCCCAGCAGGACCATGCCACCTGTGGATGCTGCTGCAGCTCCCGGAAACTGTGGGGGTCCATGCATTGTCCTGCTGTCAAGGTGGACCCAAAGCGACGCTTTGTCCTGGAGCCGGAAGAAAGCTCAGGCCCACCCTCACAGGTGCACCCTGGGCCTGGCAGTGTGGGCAGCTGGCCCAAGGCCTGCGACCAGCCAGTGGTGAAATCAGAACCAGATCCCTGGCTCTTGGACCCACGTGCCCCACATCAGTGACTGAGTATAAAGTAGGAGCAGCCGTGGTGATGACAACTCTCCGATTCATGGAGAATGGTAGGTCTGACCGCACTGGAAGGGGTAGGGCTGCAGCCTTCCCATTCAGGGCATGGGATGAAGAGCAGTCATGGGTAGGAGCGCAGTCAAGGTCAGGAGCAACGGAGAGGCAAGTGAGCAAGACCTGCAGCTGAGAAACTGCACCTGCTCACACCTCCTCCCACACGGGGCCCACTGCTGGAGGCCACGCGCAGGAGCCACCTTGATCCCTTCTGAGGGGGGAGCCAGTCCCAGCCCCAAGAATGCCCGGCACCCCTGGCCTGTTTCTGGGGCCCTTCATCCCAGGGCTGTGCAGGAATGGGCGTGTACCATTCGACGAGAGCCAACTATGGAATGTGCTGGAAATCTGTGAGCCAGGCATGAAAGACGGATGTTAATAACAATTAATTCTGTGAACTTATGATGAAATATGTTATATTAAAACAAAAAATCGCTTCCTAATTATTTCACTAAATTAATCTTGACTAGTTATTTTATTGACATCTATGCAGCGGAAACACTAGATAATGGTGGCTCTTGGCTGTCTCTTCCCAGCGGCACAGCCTGGGATGTCATGTTGGCCGCCTGAAATTGACTATGGTGGGAATATTTACAGCGTGGAAATTGGAGAACACTACAAATCAGGGCTTGGATCTGCAGCAGTCGGGGTCCAATTAGGACACAGAGGTTAAACAGAGGTGGTGTAGTATACAATTCTTAACTAAACATAAGAGTAACTGGAAGCTATAAGGGAATTCTGTGTGGTGCCCTAGGGCTGAGGAAGCTGCTGGAGTGAGGACAACGTTGTTTAAGGTTCTGACCTTGTCGGAGGTGTGGTTCCAACAGAGATATCAGAGAGATTCTCTAGCTGAGCCAGGCCACAGTCATCAAACGGGGCCGTTAAGTTGGCTACCCAGACAAGAGTTTGCTGGGCAGACAGCAGGCCACCCTCCAGGGTGCAAGCAGGTTGTAAGGTGGTCGGCAAAGGATGGCATGTGCGTGGGGTGGGAATCTGAATGCCCGCTGGGTCTCAGGGGGTGGAGTTGGGGGGGAGGGTGCAGAGGGAGCTGTCACTCTGGGTGCTCCCCTCTCACCTCCATCTCCTGTCGCCTTCCCCCCTTAGGCAGGCTCTTGGCGGACGGGGTGGGGGGGGGCGCTGGTTTCTGTGTTGAGAGGGCTGTAGACAGTCATCACCAAGAAAGGTCTGGTGCTCTGAGACTCCACCAGATGTCCTCACACCCACACAGGACCCTCCCTCCGGCCGTCTTGGAAATTGCTGGAAGCCTCTTTCTCTTGCAGTGGACCTCCAGAACCCTCTACCAAGAAAGGGTAACTCTGTGCTCACTTGAAAGCAGAAATACTTAATGGGCTTCCTTCTTTGTCATAAAGCCTTTATTAAGGGTGCATTCAGAGCCCAGACACAATACATTGATAACTGTGAGTTTCCTATGGCTGCTATAACCAATCACCACAAACTTGGTGGCTTAAAGCAACTCACGTTTATTCTCTTACAGTTCTGGAGGTCAGAGGTCCCAAGAAATCAGTTTCACTGGGCCCCAATCAAAGTGTCAGAAGGGCCACCCTCCTTCTGGAGGCTCTAGGGGAGAATCCATTTCCTCGCCTCTTCCAGCTTCTAGAAGCTGGCTCCCCTTCGTTCATGGCCCCTTCCTCCACCTTCAAAGCCAGCACCTTAGCATTTTCAAGTGTCCCTCTGCTCTGGCTTCACATTGCTTTGTCTTCTTGTCTAAATGTCCCTCTGCACCCCTCTTATGAGGACACAATCCAGGAGAATGTCCTCATCTCAAGATCCTTAACTTAATCACACCTGCTAAGTCCTTTTTGCCATATAAAGTGACATTCACAGGTTTCATGGATCAGAGCCTAGATATCTTCAAGGGCCATCACTTAGCCTCCCACACGGACACACCAATGTATTGTGACCGGCACAAAAAAAAAAAAATAAGGAAATATTCTTCCAGGATTCGACAACTATTATCTGATTCAGCAAAGAAGCTACTCACAACATTAGCGTATAAGTGAAGCTCTGGTGTTTGTCTTCGTTGGCTCCTTTTTGTGTTACTCCTTAACCTAAATGAAAATAGCAACCTGCTGTTGTGTCGGAAGCACACTTAGTCATCAGACAGGGCTGTAAGTTCGCTACCCAGACAAGAGTTTGGGAAAACTCGGCACAGAAATTCTATGAGAATCAATGGGCTATCTGGAATTTATGATGGAGTGTATTATATGTTTTATTATTGCTTATAAATTATGTGCTACACATTTTTTATATCAGTAAAATTTAGAAATACATGTGTGTATCTCTATATCTAGTACACATACACTTAAATATACATATATTTGACATCTACACGTATACAAATATACATATATTCCTGAGAGCCCGTGGTTAAATATTTATCAGCCCACTACTATTGACTGCCCATTTCCAATAGGAAAGGGAAGGAGGGGAGCCTGAGGCCCCTGCAATGGGGAAGGCACGTCCTTTGCACCCCAGGGTGAAGTTTCCAGCACCCCCACCTACTTTGTAATGAGTCAGTCGCTGATGATGGTTAGCTTCTCCTGCTCACAGAGTGTTGAATGAATCTGAGACAACCATCCCCAAGTGTGACTATATTTCAGTTATTAGGCTTTGAGTTTTCGTATTTATTTTGAAGGCAACCATTGATGATTTTGTGGCTGACTCCTGTGCCAACTTACCACCTCCCCCTAGGTTCCCACCCAGCACAGCCCTGAGGTTCTTGCCTGACTACCTGGACCCTGAGTCTGGCCAGGTGAGTCAGCACTACCTTTCCACCTGTCTCTGTCCATGGGAGTCTCTCCTTGCGGTCTTTATATTTGAAATAACCACTGTAGTTGCCTACCTCCAAGATACCTTTCTTCCCCATCCTGGGTTACAGAAGGAATGTTCTTAACAAATGTTCTACCCTTATCTGCTGGAGGATTATATTTTGAAATATTTGTTATTCTTTCATTTGTTGATCCTGCAGATACATACACATTTAGAAACTGAGTGAGCACCCTAATTTATATTCTGGGACTCTGTGGGTGAGGGAAGAAGCGGCTGTTTGGTATATATTGTAATTTTAGGTTTTAAAACTCCCCTTCTTTTTTTGCATATGTGGTGGGATGTAACATTTAGGAGCAACTGAGAATTCCTGAGGCAGCAGCAACAACAGTAAGACATTCTAAGCTGGAGATTGCCTGTCACAGGGCCCTGGAGGTCATCCCTTGGCACTGCTCCCTCTGAATAAACCAGTTAGAGGATTTGTCCTCTCTTGTCAGAAAACAGTCTGAGAATTGTGAGGGGCGCCTGTGGCCGGAGCCCTTGTGCTCTCCCTTGGGGCGTCTGGGCATGAGTCTCTCTCCCCCATGCTCCTGGGAGTCCTGGAAGTTGGGACCCTGCCTTATTTACCTATCTACACCTGAACCCCCATGGATTTTTGTCATGCAGTAGGTGTAATGCACATTCGGGCCTGGAGATGCTCGTAATATTGTCCATCCCTTCCAGACATTTTCACAGCCCCCTGCATTGTGAGTCCTGACTTCCAAACTGCCCTCCTTTTCCCAGCCCGGTTTGGTGTCTGCTCAGGAGACACCATGTGAGTGTGACCTAGAGGGGGATCTTGAAGCATCAGGCAGGCAGACATCCATGGAGAGCATGCCAAGGGCAGCTGAGGTAGCTGTTCCAGAGTCAGTGGCAGTGGGGGCACCAGCCCCAACGTGGTAGAGAAGGGTTGGCATTGTGGTCAGCAAGCCCAGCTCTGTGGTTCTGTGGTTTTGGAAACTCAGGTAGAACTGACTCCTTCAATCTTCCTGATGGTGCTGTGAGGCTTCTCATGCCCATCAATAAATCGCCTCCTGACTAAACCAAACTAAGTGGTTCTGTGGGTGTTCTCAAGCCACAAGAATGGCCCCCACCCAGGCAGATCCAGATTCATGGGGTCCAAAGCTTACATAATTGGGAAGCTTTTTAAAAAAGAACATGAAATAATGCAAACAAAACTAAGTGTGATGTAAAAGGTGAATATTTATTTAATGAGAAAAGAAATCACAAGACGTTACAAATTTTAAACATCAAATACCACAACATTCCGAAAAATGTAATTTTATTTATTTTGGGGGGAGTTTTAAAAAAGATTTTATTTATTTATTTGAGATAGAGTGAGCAAGAGAGAGAGCATGGGTCGGGGAGAGAGGTAGAGGGAGAAGGAGAAGCAGACTCTCCACTGAGCAGGGAGCCTGACACAGGGCTCAATCCCAGATCCTGAGATCATGACCTGAGCCGAAGGCAGATGCTTAGCTGACTGAACCACCCAGGTGCCCCAAATGATGTAATTTTAAAAATTAATTTTCTATCCTAACTTACCCCTAGGTATCTCTTTCCTGCGTTTCTTGATGATAATTTTGTAATGGTATTTTCTATGGAGAAAATTGAAAGATAAATGGAATTTTCTTTTAGCATTGATGATTAAAATTTGATTTCCTTACTGATAGGTTAGAAAAGTTATTTTCAACTTCACAACTTGTCATTACTGAAATGTCTGAATTCAGTAATGTCATCACTGAATAAAGTTTTGTATTATTTCCAGTCTGGGAAAAATCTTATCAAATTCCCATCATATGTGAGCATTGAGATTACAAGGCATCTCAAGTTGTCTTGTGCAGTGGCCAATCTGAAATATTCCTTCAACTGATGACATTTGTTATTCAGTTAGTCCCCAGTCTTTTCTTTTAACTTTCCAGGACTCAACACAGTGGGCAATAACCAGGTTAAGATGACTTCCAATAATTTAACTATACACTGAAGTAACTACGAATCATATGAATATAGCACACTGAACTCATTAAGTGTATTCCCCAGTTCACTTCCACTCAACAGTCTGCAGCACCCCAAAATATCTGTAGCCACACCAAAATCACCCAACAAAAGGAGACATGTAATGGAGGGGAAATCAGAGTGGAAAAAAAATCATCATAAGCAATTACAATTCACACCCTTATTCTTGTAAATTTTATAAAATATGCAACCATTTGGGGCACTGCCAGGGCCCCTCCTAGGGACTCAAAAGGACCCATGCAGGTTGGGGGTAGGAGAGTGTCCAGATATGCAGCATGACTGACATCACTCTAATTCTGTCTCAGTTTCCAATAGTAACAGTAATAAACAAACAAATAAATAAATAAATTTGGTTTCAGATTTATATAAAAGTCAAACCACAAAGAAGTGAATTAGTATCCTGAAATCCTTGGTAAACTGTCTGAACATTTCCATGGGCGTCACACAGTTATACTACATCCTAACACTAGAGTAGAATTAGGATAGCTTTTGTTCTGAAAATTCTCCTCAGAACCAAAGCAATATAATGTGGTCTTGGAGATTTGCAAAATTTTTAAAGGTATTCCTCTTTGTACTGTGATAAACCAACTTAAGTTCCTGATCTTGAGTAAATGAAGCAAAATTGACATCTAAAAATGCAAATTGCCCAGGAAAGGCAGCATAGACATACTTCTGCTGTTTCTCTCACTAAGTATAATTAAAACACTGGACATTATATATTGAAACTATATAAGGAGCCTCTGAAAGTTTGAGAGAAGAAGGCAGATGAGCTGGGGACTGCACGACCCAAGAAACAACATGGTGATGAGTTCTCTGGGTTCTCTTTCCACCTCACACCTCCAGGCATGGAGCTAAAGAAACAGGTAACTTAGAAACACTAACAAGTGCAAACAACAAAAGCCTGCTATCTCTAGCCAAAGGACCAGGAAGGGAATGCCTAGTACGACAGAAAACTTTTAGTCAGTAAATGCTGTAGTCCAGCCAAACATTCCAGGATAAATATGACACCACCCCTAGCCATGCCAAGTAGGTGAGCCTAGACTTCCATCCTTGCCAGATTGTAAAGCAAAGAGCTCCAATTTCTCTGATGAAATGGTGTCAGAGAAGGCTATGTAGGGAGCTGGAACTTTAATCCATGCCAAGAAGTTATGAGCACCACACTTCCTGACCTGTGGTGTCAGCAGAAGCCATGTGGGAAACAGTAGTGAAGCATTTCTGCCTCTCCCAGCAAGTCCTAGTAGGGAGCCAGAATTCTCACCCCTGGTCAGCAGTAACAAGGAGTCCTTCCCCTCCTTGGTGCCAATGGAAGCCGAGTGAGGAACCTGGACTTCTAGCCCCACTTGGCAATAACAAGGCAGTGCCTTCTGTTCACCTGCCAGAGCGGTGTCAAAGAAGCCATCTAAAACAGAAGGTTTAAATAATATCCAGAGTCTCATAATATAATACCCAGGTATCCTGGTTTCAACTGAAAATCATTCATTATACTAAGAGCTTGGAAAAATCTCAGCTTGAATGAAAGAGACAATCAGTACATGATAACACTGAGATGACAGAGATATTAGAATTATCTGACAATAATTTTAAAGCAGCCATGATAAAAATGTTTCAATGAGAAATTAGAAATACATTTGAAACAAATGAAAAATGGAAAGTCTCGGGAAAGAAATAACAGATACAAAGAAGAAAATGGGACTTTTAGAACTGAAAAAGTATGGCAATAGAAATAGAAAGCTCAGTGGGTGGGCTCAACAGCAGAATGGAAGGGAAAGAAGAAAGCATCAGTGAACTTGAAGACGGAAGAATAATAACTACCCAATCTATACTACAGAGGAAAAATAGACTGGGGAAAAAATGAGTGGTCTCAGGGATCTGTGGAGCTATGAGATTTAACATTTGGGTCATTGGAGTCCCAGAAGAGGGAAAAAGGGCAGGATTTGAAGAAATAATGGCTGAAAATACCCCAAATTTGGCAAAAGACACAAATGCACAGATTCAAGATATTTATCTTTAAATAGGATGAATCTAATGAAATCCATGCCAAGAGACATCATAATTGAATGTCTGGAAACTAAAGACAAAGTAAAAATCTTGGAAGCAGCTGGAGAAAAGCAACACCCGACCTACAGGAAAGAAAATCAATTCAAATGATAGCAAATTTCCTCTTTAGAACCATGGAGGCCAGAAGGAAGTGACACCACATTTTCCAAGTGCTGAAAGAAAATAACTTTTAAGCCAGAATTCTATATTCAGAGGAAATATTCTTCAGGAATAAAGGGGGAAATCAAGTCATTCTGAGATGAAGGAAAACTAAGGGAATTTGTTGTCCGCAAGACTATTCTAAGAGAACGGCTAGTGGAAGATCTATTAACAGGAAGAAAATAATAAAAGAAAGCCTCACAAAACATTGGGAAAGAAAATGAATGAGTAAAGATAAGGTTAAATATAACACATTTTGTTTTACCTCTTGCATTTTCTATGTTTGAGAATTGAAATAAAAATTATAACACTTTGAAGAAATTCTAAATGTATGTAGAAAAGTATTTAAGGCAATTATACTATAAACAGTAGAGGGAAAAGGAATGTAAGGGAAGGTAAGATTTCTATGCTTCATGCAAACTGGTAAAATGTTCACATCAGTAGACTGATAAGTTATGCATGTATAATTTACAACCACTAAAGATGCTATACAAAGAGATTCACTCAAAAACACTATGGATAAATAAAACAGAATTCTTTTTTTTAAGATTTTATTTATTCATTTGAGACACAGAGAGACACAGAGAGAGAGAGAGCATGAGCAGGGGGAGAGGCAAAGGGAAAGGGCGAAGCAAGCTCCCCACTGAACCAGGAGCCAGATGTGGGGCTTGATCCCAGGACCCTGGGATCGTGATCTGAGCTGAAGGCAGACGCTTAACCATCTGAGCCACCCAGGTGCCCCATCAAAACAAATTCTAAAAAAAAAATTCAAGTAACCCACAGGAAAGCAGGAAAAAGAAAACAGAAACTAAAAACAGAGATGACAGAAAACAAGGTAAAATGACTAATTTAAACCCTAACATAGCAACAATCATATTAAATGTAAATGATAAACACACATTGATTAAAAGACAGAAATTTGAAGTGTGTTAGAAAACATAACCTAAATATATGTTAACAGAAATTCATTTCAGATATAATTACATAGGTAGGGTAAAAAGTAAAGGATGGAAAAAGATATTATGTGCAACATTAATAAGTAGAAAGCATGAGAAACTATATTAATATCAAATAAAGTGACTTCAGAGAAAAGAAAATTACTAAGCACAGATAGAGAAATTATATAGTGAGAAAAGGGCCAATCCATCAGAAGACATAGCAAATTGAGTGTGCATGCACCAAACAACAGAGCCATAAAAATATGTGAAGCAAAAACTAATAGAACTGGAGGGAGAAATAGAAAAATTCACAGGTATAGCTGAAGACTTCAATATCTCTCTCTCAACAATTGATAGGAAAACCAGAGAGAAAATCAGAAAGATTACAGAAGATCTCAACACCATCAACCAACAGATCTAACTGACATGTAGAGAACACTCTGCCCAACAACAGCATGGTCCACACTCTTGTTAGTGCCCACGGAACATACACCACCACAGATCAGATGTGGCCCATAAAAACCAAAACTCAACAAATTAAAAAGAATTGAAACCATGTAGAGTGTTTTCTCCATCTGCAATGGAATTAAACTAGAAATCAGCAACAGAAAGAAAACAAGAAAATCTCTGGACAGTTGAAACTGAACAACATACTTCTAAATAATCATTAGGTTTTTACCAGAGGAATTTACCACAGAGGAATTTACCTGGGAAATTTTAAAAATGTTTTGAACTGAATGAAAATGAAAATACAACCCCAAAATTTGTGAGATGTAGCTAAGTCAGTGCTAAAAGGCAAATATAGTACTGAGTACTTACATTAGAAAAGAGGGAAGTCTCAAATTTATCACCTAATTCTCACTTCAGAATCCAGAAAAAGAAGAGCAAAATAAAGCCAAAACGTGTAAAAGGAAGGAAATAACAAAGACATTGGCAGAAATCAGTGAAATTGAAAACAGAAAAAGAATAGAGAAAAATAAACAAAAAGCTGTTTTTAGAAAAGATCAACCAAATGCATTTTTTCAAAGAAGCAATAAAACTAACAATAGAATTGATCCAAAATTCAATAAAAGATCAATAAAATTGACAAAACTTCGGCAAGACTGACAAAGAAAAAGAGAAGACACACATTACCAATATCAAAAATGAAACAGTGGATGTTACTATAGACTCTGTAAGACATCGAAAAGAAAATGAAAAAATACTGCAAATACATAACTTTGACAACTTAAATGAAAAAAACCAATTTATTGAACTACACCCCAACTACCACAATTTGCCCAGTATTAATTAGATAATTTGAATAGACATAGCTATTAAGGAGATTGAATTTTAAAAAATTAATAGACTTTCATTTTTAGAGCAGTTTTAGGTTTATGAAAAATTGAGCAGAAAGTACAGAGATTTTCCATACACTGTCTGCCTCCCGTTTCCCCATTATTTACATCTTGCCTTAATGTGGTACATATGTTACAACTGGTGAACCAATATTGATACATTATTAGGGACTAAATTTCATAATTTACATTAAGTTTCATTCTTTGTGTTGTACAGTTCTATGGTTTTTTTTTTTAAATAGACTTTCAGTTTTAGAGCAATTTTAGATTCACAGAAAAATCAAGCAGAAAGTATAGAATGTTTCCGTATACTCCCTGCTCCCACAGTTTCCTCCACTGTCAACATCCCAACCAGAGCAATGTATTTGTTATAATTGGATGAATCTACATTGACATATCCTTATCATCCCAAATCCATAGTTTACATTAGGGTTCACTCTTAGTGTTGTACATTGTGTGGGTTTGGACGAATGCATAATGACATGTATTCACCATTATAGTATCATACAGAATAGATTCATTGCCCTAAAAATCCCCTGTGCTCTGCCTATTTATCCCTATCTCCCCCCGCCCTTGGCAACCACTGATCTTTTTACTGTCTCCAGGGTTTTGCCTTTTCCAAAATGTCATCTGGTTGGCATTATACAGTCTGAGCCTTTTCAGATTAGCTTCTTTCACTAGTAATATGCATTTAAGATTCCTCCATGTCTTTTCATGGCTTGATAGCTCATTTCTTTTTAGTGCTGAATAATATTCCATTACATGGATGTAGAACAATTTGTGTTCCCACTGACATGTTGAAGGATATCATGGTTGCTTCCAAGTTTTGGCAATTACAAATGAAGCTGCTGTAGACATCTGTGTGCAGGTTTTTGTGTGGGCATAAGTTTTCAGTTCATTTGGGTAAATACCAAAAAGTGCAATTGCTGGATTGAATAGTAAGGTTATATTTAGCTTCATAAGAAACTGCAAACTGTCTCTCAAAGTGGCTGTACAATTTTGTATATCCACCACTAATAAATGAGAGTTCCCATTGTTTCACATGCTCACCAGTATTTGGTATTGTCAGTGTTTTGGATTTTGGTGATTCTAATAGGTATATATAGTGGTAACTCATTGTAGTTTTAATTTGAAATTAGTGACATATGATGTGCATCTTTCCATATGCTTATTTGCCAGAAGTGTATCTTCTTTGGTGAAGTGTCTGTTCAGAATTTTTTGCCAACTTTTTAATTGGGTTGTTTGTTTTCTTAGTATTGACTTGGAAGAATTTTTTGCATACTTAGATAAAATTCCTTTATCAGTTATGTGTTTGCAAATATTTTATTTTAGTCTATGACTTGTCTTTTCATCCTCTTAACAGTGTCATTCACAGAACAGAAGTTTATTTTATTTTAATGAAATACATCTTCTCAATATTTTTATTGTGCTTTTGGTACATTTAAAAAGTCATTGCCAAACCCAAAGTCACCTTGATTTTTCTCTTATGTTATAGCCTATAAGTTTTATAGCTTTGTGTTTTACATTTAGATCTATAATCCATTTTGAGTTAATTTTTATGAAAGATGTAAAGTCTGTCTGGATTAGTTTTTTTTATGTTTGTCCAGTTTCTGTAGCATCATTTCCTGAAAAGACTTCCTTTTCTCCATTGAATTGCCTTTGCTGCCCTTTGTCAAAGAGCAGTGGACTGTATTTGTGTGTATCAATTTCTCAGTTATCTATTTGGTTCCATTTGTCTCTCCCTTCACAAAAACTGTACTGCCTTGATTACTGTATCTTCACAGTAAATCTGAAATTGGATAGTGTCAGTCCTCCGAGTTTTTTCTTTTTCTTCAAGATTATATGGACTATTCTAGGTCTTTTATCTGCCATATAAACTTCAGAATCAGTTTGTCTGTATCCAAAAATAAAATCTTACTAGGATTTTTATTAGGATTGTGTTGAATCTATACATCAACAATAGTTGGAAAGAAGCAACATTTTAACAACATTAAGTCTTCCTATACATAAACATAGAATATTTCTCCTTTTATTTGGTTTTCTTTGATTTTGTTCATCAAAGCTTTATAGTTTTCCATATATATATATATCTCATATACATATTTTGTTAGATATATGCCTAAATATTTCATTTTATAGTGCCAATGTAAGTGGTGCTATGTTTTTAATTCAAATTCTTATTGTTCATTACTAGTATATAGGAAAGCAATTTTTTTTTATATTACCTTGTATCTTGCAACCTTGCTCTAATCAGTTATTAGTTCCAGGGATTTTTGTTTGTTTAAAAATTCCCGAGAAAGAAATCACCAGGAACAGATGGCGTCACCAAGCATTTAAAGCATATTTAAAACCCATTCTACACAATCTTTCCAAATATAGAAGAGGAGGGAAAACATTCCAACTCATTTTATGAAGCCAGTATTACCCTAATACAAACTCAAAGATAGTACAAAAAAGGAAAACTACAGACAAAGATCCCCCTTTAATATAGATACAAATTTTTTTAACATGATGTTAGAAAACCCAATTCAATAACATACTTTGGAAAAAAAAGATAATAAATTATGACCAAGTAGTATTTTTTCCGAGGGTGCGAGCCTGGTTCAATATTCAAAAATCAGTCACTATAATCCAATCCTAATCCTGTTTAGGTTAAGCAAGAAAAATCATATGATCATATCACTTGATGCAGAAAAGCATTTAACGGGCGCCTGAGTGGCTCAGTTGGTTAAGCGGCTGCCTTTGGCTCAGGTCATGATCCCGGAGTCCCGGGATCGAGTCCCGCATCGGGCTCCCTGCTGAGCAGGGAGTCTGCTTCTCCCTCTGACCCTCCCCCCTCTCATGCTCTCTCTATCTCATTCTCTCTCTCAAATAAACAAATAAAATCTTAAAAAAAAAGAAAAGCATTTAACAAAACACACATTCATGATTTAAGTCTCTATTGGACAATGGCCATCTACAAAAACTTACAGCTAACATTATACTCAATACTTAATTGAAACACTGAATACTTTCCCTCTAAATTTGGGAATAAGGGACAGATGCCCATTCTCACCACTCAGTCGACATAGTAGGGAAGGTCTAGCTAGTGCAATAAGGTAATAAAAAGAAATAAAAATTATACAAATCAGAGAGGAAGAACTAGAAGTGTCCCTATTTGCAGATGATATGATTGTTTATGTAGGAAATCCCAAGAAATTTACCCCCCAAAATGCTAGAACTAAGAAATGCATTGTTCAAGGACATAAGAACATTAAGACACAAAACTCAATTGTATTTCTCTCTACTATTAATAAACATATGGATGCTGAAATCCAAAATAAAGTATCATTTACAATTGCTAAAAAAAAGAAAAAGAAAAACTTATGTGTAATTCCAACAAAACATGTACAGGACTTGTATGCTGAAAATTACAAAACACCGATGATAGAATTTGGAGAAACTCTAAACAAATGGCGAGACATACTGTGTCCATGGATTGGAAAACACAATATCATAAAGATACCAATTTTCTCCAAATGTATCTGCTGGTTAAATGTAAATTCCTACCAAAATCCCAGGAGGCTTTTTTTTTTTGTAGATATATACACAGATGCAGATATAGTTTCTAAAATTTATATGGAAAGGCAAAGGAGCTGGAAGAGTTGAAACAATTTTGAGAAAGAAGAATAAATCAGGAAGAATAAGTCTATCCAATTTCAAGATTTATTATTTAGCAGCAGTAATCAGACTCTGTGGTATTGGTAAAGGGAGAGACACAGAGATCAACGGGACATAAAAGAAAACCCAGGAATAGACGCGCACAAATACGCCACACTGAATTTTTACAAAGGTGCAAAAGAATTCAACGCAGGGAGGATAGACTTTTCAGTTCATGGTGCTTGAGAAACTAGGCATCTGGAGGGTGAAAAAAAATGAAGCCCAGCCTACATTGGACACTTTACCCAAAAAATAAATCGAAATAAATCATGGATTTAAATGTAAAATGTAGAACTATGTAATTTTAGGAGAAAAAGTCATAGGAGACAAACTTCGGGATTTGGGGCTAGGCCAAGAGATCTTAAACTTAATACCAAAAGCACAATCCATAAAGAGAAAATTGGTAAATCTGACTTCATCACATTTTTCTCTATGAGAGGCCCTGTTAAAAGGGGAAAAGACAAGCTGCTACAGATTGGAAGGCAACATTGCAAACCATGTAAAGGACAAAGGACTAGTATCTGTAATAGATAACTTTTGAAACTCAACAGTAAGAAAATAAATTAGAAAATTGGGCAAAAGACATTTCACTGAAGGGGATATACAGGTACAGAGAAGCATATGAGAAGATGTTCACCACCACTAGACATTAGGGAAATGCAAAATAAAAACCACAATGAGATATTACTACACGCCCATCAGAATGGCTAAAAGAAAAACTAGTGACAACACCAAATGCTAGTAAAGATGCAGAGAAACTGGAGCACTTCCTTCACATTGCTAGTGGAAATGGAACAGCGACTCTGGAAAAGAGTTTGGCAGTTTCTTAAGATATAAACATGCAACTACCATGCAACACAGCAATTGTGTTCCTGGGCATATATCCTGGAGAAATCAAGACTTAAAAGTTCATGTAAATAACCTGTACATGAATGTTCATAGCAGCTTTATTCATGGTAGCTAACACCTGGACACCAACCATTCAGATGTTCTATGAGCAAACAGTTGAACTGTGGTATATTATCCCATGGAATACTACGCAGCAATAAAAAGGAATAACTCCTGATACATTAAACAAGGTGGATGAATCTCCAGGGAATTATGCTGAGTGAAAAGCCAACAGACCCAACAGGTTTCTTGCTATACGAGTTCATTTATGTACTGTTCTTGAAATGACAAAATTCCATGAATGGAGAACACGTAATGGATTAGCAGTTACCAGGGTTTAAGGTGGGAGCGGTGTGGGACAAAGGTGAGTGTGGCTATAAAGGTCCACAAGAGGGATCCTTGTCATGATGGAAATGTTCTGTGTCTTGATGGTACCTACGTCGATTTCCTGGTGTGACAGGATACCATAGTTTTGCAAGATGTTGTCCACCGTTGGGAGAAACTGGGTAAAGGGTATATTGTATCTCTCTGTATTCTTCTTACAACTGCAGGTAAACCTGCAATGATCTAAAAATTAAAAGTGTAATTTTTTAAAAAGCAAGAAAAATGCAAATGATCTAGTAGTGCTGTGAGATACAAGGTTACAGTGGCTGTTGGTAACAATTCTCCCGGACAATTCCAGATGGGAGTGGAGATGTGACCCCCATGCAAGTGTGTATCAGTCATTCTGTACATGCTTCACATGGGGGTGGAAAACGTTTAAAAATGCAATTCCAAGTAGGTAAGATGAGCACTAGCCCGGCATCTTATTCAGGTTCTATTTCAAGCCAGCTGGCTAACTGGGAGTATAATATTTGGTTGCTTTGAGCGGCAAGAAACAGGATATAATACCGTTTCATGCAATACAGATCTATTACCTAATCCAACAGGAAGCAGGGATAGGCAACTACAAGGTGGATCAGTGCTTGTGAATTGGCCTTTCTGAGATTCGATAAGATGGCTGCAGCAACTCAAAGCTGTACAGCTTGAGACCATGTGTACAAAGCCACAGAAGAGGGATCAGCAAAAAAGGAAACTTTTCTCTTATCCCTTTCTCTAACTGGGGAGGAAAATGACCCCACAACTTCCTAGCGGACTCCTCCTTATGTTTCATTGGCCAAACTGGTGACTTGCTTGCTTCTACCCCCCCCATCACCAGTGAAGGGACTCATGATTCATTCCTTGTTGCTGGGCGAATTGCCACCCAGAAACACCTGGAGTTCATCAGCAAGAAAGAATGGAGAAGAGCTGTTGGATGGGCAAGCAATAGGCCAGCCATAGTGGAAAGTTGGCCCCTGCCCCATGGGATGTTCTGAGCCTTCTGAGTGTAGGGTCTATGCTGCTCATGGTCTTCCCTCTGCAATCTTGGAGAGGATCTCCATGAGGGGCAGTGCGGTGGCGAGGGGGGGGGGTTGCTAGGTTTTGTGGCCAGCCCTAACCATGGCCCCTTATCCATCCAGTGAAAGGAGAACAGTTACATCAAAATAGAATGGGCCATCCTTGGCAAGACATATGGCCCAAATATTTGCCCCACTGCCTGCATCTCTATGCCAGAGAAACAGAAGTTCTTTGGCTTCCTCAGAACTTTTCTGCAGCAATAATGGGCCTGCCAAGGTGGCCTGAGGACCCAGTAATGGATGAGCATCAATGAGCTTAGCAGAAATAAGGAAGAGATGAGCTGATTGTTGGCAAGTACACCTTATCTCTCTATCTCAAGTAAGATCTTTGAGACATTCTTCATCCATTCCCTGGGGAGCTAGAAAATGACCAAGACTCCCCCCTGCATGTGTGCGGTTTAATATAAGTGACTGTTAAATTTCTCCTGCAATTTAGGGGACTATATCTGGTTGGCTGTCTTGGTCAGCTTTAGGATATTGGTTTGAAAAAGGGTCATAAATTTTATTTTCAATTTTGTTTCTGTGGCTTTTATACTTTAATATGTCCCTGCAGACTTGCTGAGCCTGACGGTCAGGTGAAGGAGAGAAATGGGTATTGGAGAAGAGTCCTCCACCCCATGAGAGGATTTTCAGTCTCAGAAAGAGTCCTTCCCTCTCTTTGTGGGTGTCAGGCCAATTTAGGGCTTAAATTAGTGTATGGTGTAGGGTTGAAGGTACATTATGTTTTGTCTGACCAGCTCTCTTGAGGAGACAACCCCTCCTTCCTTCTCTCAGTTGGGGTTGACCCCATCTTCTGGCTACAGGGTTGACATGTGGCCCAGATCCAGCCAATCAGAGAATTCCACCCCAGGGACTGGGCAGGAATAACTGGGCCAATCATAGCCTTGACTGGAGCTGCCCATCCCCTGGGTCCAGCTATGCCTGAAGCCAGATGCTTCTATGGCAGTCCCCATTTCACCAACCAGTAAGTACCCCACCTGCCCTTGAGTTGGTGTAGTCCCTTGCAACTGAAAGGGTCCTGAATAATACACACGTCTTCTGAATACTAAATCTGGGGTAACCAGTAGGTGTTCCCCGTAACATCAACATTGGCCTCCACCCCCAGTTCTTCCTCCACAAACATTGGCATTCCAACAGTGTCAGAAGGCTTGCAGCCACTTTTCAACCTTACTACTGTGCACCTGCCAGGACCACATGAAGGCAATCTTTCCCGCCCCTGGCTCCGGTTTTCTCTGCTATAGAATGAGTTGCCTACCTTACAGATGTGTGACACCAAAATGAGAAACCAGGGATAGCATGAAAGTACCATGTCTGACAATCCTTGACCTGTAATTCCAAGTCCAATGAGCTTTGAAACTGAAGGTTTTTCCTAGCTTTTTTTTTTAGGCATATTTCTTATTATTATGTTATGTTAATCACCATACATTACGTCATTAGTTTTTGATGTAGTGTTCCATGATTCATTGTTTGCGCATAACACCCAGTGCTCCATTCAATACGTGTTTTTTAATGGCCAAAACCTGACCTGAAGTGGCACGAGATTGTCTAAATATAGTCTGTGATAGCCTTCGTCACTAGTTTGGGGCTGCTTATATCCTTGCATCTCCGTTAAAAGTACCTCCAGCTTGATCTGCTCCTGTGCACACTTAATGTCATCTGGTTCCCGTGGCTTCTGTGTCACTCACCAGACCTCACGCCCTGCTCAGGGAAAGCACATCGGTCCCTTTCTTCAAGGTGGTTATAATAAGACTTTTTTCTCCTTCCCTCCTTCTCTCTCTCATTTTCTCTCTTTCTCTCTTTCTCACACACACTCCTCTCTCTCCCCTTCTCTGTCTCTCCTGGGAGGGGGATAGTAAGGCAGAAGAACACTATTATTTATGGATCCAAAGGAATGAACAGTGATGAGGAACTGGGGGGGGGAGTGGGTCACAAGCAAGAGTGAGCACCGTGGAGACTGTGGCAGATAATGTTTGGCCACTTCTCTCATCCCAGCTTCCTTAGAGACGCCTTCTTGAGGCCAGAGAGTTCAAACCTGCATTTCCCAGACTCACTTACCTCTGGACTACCAGTAAGTGTGTAACAACTACACAATTAGGTGCAGGATACCTGGATATTCTGCTGCTTCTATTCTGCTCTGCAGGCAAGTACAGTGGAGAAGGCATTTGGTTTTTCTGCAGCCATGGAAATAAGAGGCAGAGGGCATCTGCGTGGCTGGTGTGGCTTGTGGCTGAGAGCTGAAAGGTGGGTGGGCTTCCTGAGCAAAGGTCCAGTTCTGCAATGGGAGAACCAGTCCCAAAGCCACATTTCCAGCCCACATGATTTTGTGCATCCCTAATCCCTTCTATAACTCCTTTTCTGCATAAACCTGCAAGGTGGTTTCTGTGATAGCACATGAGCCCTGACCATCATGGGAACATGTGAAGGACGATGCAGAAATCATTTAGAATCAAGGCAAAGAAATATTCTAGAGGACTAGGAGCTCCGAAGGACCTTCTGTGAGGAAAAGTTGGAGTGGGTCTGGTGGTGTCTTAGGTAATGCTGCAGAGAGGGTGGATGGTGCAGCATTTCTAAGAGAGATGACCATGATGCAATGTTTTGGATGCAGCTCCAGGATGTGTGGATCCTTCCTGCAACTTCTGGGCCATAATACACACCTTAGCAAATTTAGAAGAATAGAAATCACACAATATCTGATCTCAGACCACAATGAAATTAACTAGAAATAACAGAAAGTGACTGGAAAATCCTGAAATACTTGTAGATCAAACAACACACTGCTAAATAACATGTGGGCCAAAGAAGAAATCTCAGGAGAAATTGTAAAATATTTTAAACTAAACAAAAATGAAAACACAGTTTATAAACTTATAAAATTTGTGGGATCTGGGGGAGACAACAGTCCCACCCAAGAAGACAGCTCAGCCTGGAGAGCCTGGGGAGACCTCAGGCTTGTTTAGATCTAGGAGTTAGAAGCGAGCTTATTTACCACAAAACAGGACTTGTTCAGGCCCACAAGGGAGGATTTGTGAAAGACCCAGCTAGGCACTGGGAGTGAGGACAAGTGAGTCTGGGGCACCCCAAAGTAGAGATGATAACAGGAGAATGGAGACAGCTGGAATCATCTGTCCCTGGGATGATACCTACTCTCCTCTCCTTGTTGCTGGATTGAAAGTTAACTCCGGGGCTGGGAATAAGCCCAGCCATCCATAATTTGAATAAATAAGCCCTCAAATAAAATGAAATTGAAGTGATTTCATTTGCTGTGCTCCTATGATTGGTTATAGATCATTAAATTGGTCCATCATGTTCCATTTGTCATTAATTTTTTTCAAATGAATTTATAGCGACCGGTTTTTTAAAAAGTCTTTAGCAGGGCAAAATGTGGGGGAAAGCAATGGTGGTGTTCCTCTCCCACCTCTGTTTTCTCCATCTGCTGTTGCCCTGGTAGAGGTGTGTGTGGCCGGGCACTGGGTCAGGACTCAGGAGAGCTGGGACACAGCAGGAGTGTAGGGTTTCTCTGCCTTTGGACGGGGGTGGTAAGGGGCAGTGTGGGCAGGGGTGAGAGGGCGGAAGACCAGATGCTCACTCTTCTAACCAGCCCTCACCACCTACCCCACTTGATCACTGTCAGCTGCCACGGTGGGATTAGCCCTGGGCCTTGCCCCTTGCATTTCCCGCCAGCCTTGCCTGCTGGGAAGGCTCGGACCCACAGCCTGGTGCTGACCTGGCAGGACAGCAAGGCAAGCCCTCTCAGCTCCCCTCGTCTTCCCGGGCGGTCTCCCCTTGCCATCCCTCCCAATCCCACTGCCCTCCGGCCGTCCTGTCCATTTAATTTTTGCCCATTCTGATGGGTCTCTGTGTTCTGCTTACATTTAGATACTGAGCATCTTTTCACATATTTATAAACAGTTGGGAGTGCTTCTGTGAATTGCTTATATCCTTTGTTCATTTTCTAATAAGTTGCTGCTTCTTTTGACAATACACACAGCCCCTTTATATATAATGGATATGAATCCTTTGTCTACTATATATAATGAATATTATTTCTCAGCCTGTCCTTTACCTTTTTTCTTTTTTGTTAGGGGCAGGTTTTGGTTTGTGTTTGCTTTGTAGTAAAAAGGTTTATGTTTTTTTATTAATTATATCTCTCCATCTTTTCCTTTTGTGAATCCTGGGTTCCGGTTCTTGGTTAGGAAGTCCTTCCCAATCCCAAGACTATAAAAATATTCTTCTAAGGGCGCCTGGGTGGCTCAGTCGTTAAGCGTCTGCCTTAGGCTCAGGTCATAATCCCAAGGTCCTGGGATTGAGCCCCGCATCGGGCTCCCTGCTCAGCGGGAAGCCTGCTTCTCCCTCTCCCACTCCCCCTGCTTGTGTTCCCTCTCTCGCTGTGTCTCTCTCTGTCAAATAAATAAATAAAATCTTTTTAAAAAAATAAAAATATTCTTCTATACTTTCCTCTGATTCTTTCAGGGTTTTGATTTTTACATTTACGCCTTTAATTGATCTGGAATTTACATTTGGGTGTGGTGTGTGAGAAAGGAATCAGTTTTTTTTTTTCTCCAAAGCATCCAAACACTATTTCTTGATGAGTCCATTTTTCTCACTGTTATTAGTCAATATTGGAAATCTATTAAGGTAATTTGCTAGCACGTTAAAAGGAAGATACATATTCATCCTGGTAGATTTCCTGAATTTAAAAACTTGACACAGAGCCTGAGCAAAACCCTCAATAAACTAATAATAAAAGGAAACTTTCTCAACCTAAAAAAAAACAAGCCACAGAATCAGTATTTCATCAATTGTAACAAAAAATTGTAACCAATGTCCCACACTAACACAGGGTGTTAAAAATAGAGGAATTAGTTGGGGGGGGGGGTTGGGTGGTTTATGGGAATTCTGTACTTCCACTTAATTTTTTTCTGTAAACATAACACTGCTCAAAAACAAAAAATAAAAAAATGAACTAAAGTAAGAATAACACACCACAGCAAACATATTTGCTGGTGAAACTTTGTAAGCACTCTCATTAAAATCAGAACAAGACATTTAAAAGATATAAATATCTTGTCCTACATTATTTCTTGTTCCAGCGTGACCATAGTCCGTGTTTCTTGATTCCTTATTCTGTGACATGGGGATATTATACCTCCACTGATACTCAACTCTGCTTACCAACATCTGTCAACACATCTCTACTCTTACACCGTCAAGATTGATAAAGTTTATCTGTAGTTTTATTTATAGATTGATTCTCAAAGATGAAAACCAGCACACAAGCAAAATCCAAGCTAATGTGATTTTGACTGTGTAAATTTTATCTTGGCTGCTGAGCCAAGTCACATGCCAGAATTATATTTCCTTCTTTGTGGATCCACTGTCAGTATCCTCGAGTCACTGAAAAAAAGTTTCCCTTGGACTGCATTTCACATTGTCAATTACTCAAAATCTTGATCTATTTGGGTTTGTTTCATATTTGCATTGTATCTTTTATGTTCAGTTTGGTTTTCTTTTGGAGAGAAGAAGCATCCATCTTATTCCACACACGCCTGCTAGTTCCCAGCTTCCTATACCATTCTCTTTTGCTTAGAATCCATTTTCTTCTTATTCTTGAACCCCACCCAAGTCCTATGCTTCACATATAGATTGTGACTCTACCTCTTTTTACCTTTCATAGAATGCCTGGATGCCTTTCTGCTTCCATCTTATAAGGAATACCCTTGTGATAACTTCCTGTACCAGGAGCACGTGGTGCTCCATGGAGCCCATTTCCTTCACAGGTCCTCCCTCCCGAGCCTCTGACCTCCTCCTCCAGGGTGGAGCCTTGCTTTTCAGTTGCAGACCTGGGGCTTCTCCTGACTGCTATTCTGGGTTTGGAACTATTGTTTCCTGGAGTCTCAGTTTTCCCATTTGTTGGTTCATTCCCTTATTTTGTTGGAGTATTCTCTTTTGTTATTTCCTAAGAAAAAAAATGCATGGGATGTGAAATTTTTGAATTCACAGGAGGCCTCACACTTACTGGTTACTTTGGCTGGACATTTTTAGACTGAAGTCATTTTCTTTCAAGATTTGCAGGCTCTGTTCCATAGCATTCTAGCATCCAGCAATGCTGCCAGCCTGCTGTTTGTCTCATTCCCATTTCTTGGAGGGCTGCCTTTTTCCCTTCTGGAAGCTTTTTAGGACTTTCTCTTGATCCTGACTATTCTGAAGATTCACTGTGTGTTTAGATATGGGTCTTTGTTTGTATCACTCAGGATGCTTTTAGTTGGAAGTAATACAACTCTTAATACAAGACAACTTAAAAGGTAAGGAGACTGATTGTTGCAAAGAAGTCCCAAAGAAGGGTAGTTCCAGAGTTGGCTCAACCTTGCCATCAAGGCCTTACCTTCTCTCCACCTTCTCTGTCTGCGGACCTCCACAGGTCACCTGGCTGCAGAGGGCCGTAGTGACTCCAGGCATCACATTCTTGTGGTGGTCAGAGGGAGTCATCTTATCCTGGTGTCTTATTTTAAGAAGTAAGAAATCCACCACACAGTCCCTCCTGAGAGACTTTTCTAATATCTCATCAGTTAGAATTGGGTCACATGCCTTTTCCTATGCCAGTGACTAGAATTATCATGACTGGATTGGAGCCAGTCTCTGGGACTAAAGCCACACAGAAGAGCATGAAGACTTGAAAAACAAAAAAACCAAGGTTCTGTAATTTAAAAAAAAAAAAAAAGAGGGTACTGTTGAATACTAGGCCATTTCTTCTCTTATTTTTTTGATTTTTATTTCATACTTTGAACTATAAAAGCTCAAAATTCTGACACAAATCATCTTGAAATGATGCAAAGCAACTCAAAATGTTTACAAGAATTTCTCTTTCATTTTTCCTCTTTCAACAATGGTGTGATCAGCACAGTATGGCTTTCTTGGAGGGCTGTCTAAACAGGCAGGCAGGCAGGCAGACAGACAGATAGATAATAGAAAGCCAGAACCAATTCACTAGTAAGTATGTCACTATTAATTCTTCCAGCCCATCCTCTGCATTTTTAACAGGAAAAGAGTATGGCTTTTGCCCAATGGGAAGAGCTGTCTGTTTTCAAGTAAAAATTAGAAGTTTGATGGATGAGGCAGGAAAAGACTCTTTTGAAGCAAATGTTTTTAAACTATTTTAGCTGGGTTTTTTTTTTTTTTCTGGCATTTAGATCCATAACTTGACTATACTTCTGTTTCTTGAGTTTTCAATTTTAGATACTGTCTGCTGATAATCCCTTTCCCTTTCCTGTCTACAAACATACATGTGCTTCCCCTCCTGACAATATTGTTATATCAGTTTTCAAGTGTGTATGTATTTACGTGTACATTACGAACAGGCAACCGTTATTCACAGCTGACTCATACAAAGTTACATCTTTGTTAGTTACTTTGCTCAGCTTTTTGTCTTGTCTAGTTTCAAATTTTAAAAAGTTTCCATTTGTTTTCTATATATTAATCCCTACTTTATCACCAAATTTTTTTGAATATGTTCAAACCCATCAACACCAGCTTCATCTTTTTTTCAGTGTTTTTAAAAAGTTGAGTATAGTTGACATTAGTTTCAGGTGTTCAACACAGCGATTCCACAAGTTTACACATTCTGTTTCATTCGCCACAAGTGTAGCTACATCTGTCCTGACACAATGCTATAACAGTATCATTGACCTACTTTGCTTATGCTGTGCTTTTATTCCCATGACTTATTAATTCCATAACTGTTTTTTTTTTCTTTTGAAAGATTTTATTTATTCATTTGAGACACAGAGATACAGAGAGAGAAAGCATGAGCAGGGAGAGAGGCAGAGGGAGAAGCAGGCTCCTCACTGAGCCAGGAGCCTGATGTGGGCCTTGACCCCACCCCTTTTACCCAGTCCGTGCCCCCCACCCCCGCCCAACAACCATCAGTTTGTTCTCTGTATTCATAAGCCTGATTCTGCTTTTTTTTAAATTTGTTCATTTGGATTTTGGGGGGTTAGATTCTACTTGTGAGTGAAATCATATGGTATTTGTTTTTCTCGGTTGATTTATTTCACTTAGCATAATACCTTCTAGGTCCATCCATGTTGTCTCAAATGGCATGATCCCATCCTTTTTATGGCCGTGTAATTGTCCTGTGTGTGTGTGTGTGTGTGTATCTTTTACTTTTGTCTATTGATGGACACAGGTTACTTGCATGTCTTGGCTATTGCAAATAACGCTGCAGTAAACATAGAGGTACACATATCTTTCTGAATTAGTGGTTTTGTTTTCTTTGGGTAAATACTCAACAATGGGATTATTGGATCATATAATATTTCTATTTTTAATTTCTTGGGGAACTTCTATACTGTTTTCTGATAGGAGAAGATATTTACAAATGATATACACGATAAGGGGTTAATATCCAAAATATATAAAGAACGTATACAACACTAGCTTCATTTTTGAATCTTTCTCAGAGTCCCTCATCTGCCGGTCTAAACTAGCTTTGCTACTTCCACTGCTGCACAGTGTTGTCCTAGGACTTTAATATTACCCTTGGCATTCCTTTTGCCTGTCTCTTATGTTGAGGCCCTTATTTTCTGAATCTGCAGAATTCAACTTTCTCAAAGTATGTATGCAATTTTAATTGAAATATAATTCATATCCCATAAAATTCACCCCTTTGAACTGTACAATTGAGCGGTTTTATTAGGTTCACAGAATTGTGCCACTATCTAATTCCAGAACATTTTCATCACCGCAAAAAGAAACCTCGTCTCCATCAGCACTCACTTACCCATTCCTCCCTCCCCCCACGTCCTGGAAACTACTAATATACTTTCTGTCTCTATGCATTTGCTTATTCTTGACATTTCACATCAGTAGAGCCATACAATATGTGGCCTTTTGTATCTGGCTTCCTTCACTTAGCATAATGTCTTTGAGGTTCATCCAGGATGTTATAACATGTATCAGTACTGAATTCCTTTTTTTTTTTTTTTTTTTTGGCTGGGTACAGTATACTTTATTGATGGTACATGACAAGGTAGGGGTCCCCAAGCTCCTCCCCTTCTTCAGGGGGTCTGGGATGGAAACGGTGGAGGTCGGGAGATTCTCAGTGTTTTGCGGGATAAGTTGGGGCAAGGACTCCCCAGCAGCTGAGGGCCTCTCTCTTCCTCTTGCTCTCGCTGGGGCTGGTGGTCCAGGGGGCTCTTACTCCTTGGAGGCCATGTGGACCATAAGGTCCACCACCCGGTTGCTGTAGCCGAATTCATTGTCATACCAGGAAATGAGCTTGACAAAGTGGTCGTTGAGAGCGATGCCAGCCCTGGCATCGAAGGTGGAGGAGTGGGTGTCACTGTTGAAGTCACAGGAGACGACCTGGTCCTCAGTGTACCCCAGGATGCCCTTGAGGGGGCCCTCTGACGCCTGCTTCACCACCTTCTTGATGTCGTCATTTTTGGCAGCTTTCTCCAGGCGGCAGGTCAGATCCACGACAGACACGTTGGGGGTGCGGACACGGAAGGCCATGCCAGTGAGCTTCCCGTTCAGCTCAGGGATGACCTTGCCCACAGCCTTGGCAGCACCAGTGGAAGCAGGGATGATGTTCTGGGCAGCCCCTCGGCCGTCGCGCCACAGCTTCCCAGAAGGACCGTCCACGGTCTTCTGGGTGGCAGTGATGGCATGGACGGTGGTCATGAGTCCCTCCACGATGCCGAAGTTGTCATGGATGACCTTGGCCAGAGGAGCCAAGCAGTGGTTGGTGCAGGAGGCATTGCTGACAATCTTGAGGGAGTTGTCATACTTCTCGTGGTTCACACCCATCACGAACATGGGGGCGTCGGCAGAGGGAGCAGAGATGATGACCCTCTTGGCCCCGCCCTTCAAGTGGGCCCCAGCCTTCTCCATGGTGGTGAAGACCCCAGTGGACTCCACAACATACTCAGCACCAGCATCACCCCACTTGATGTTGGCGGGATCTCGCTCCTGGAAGATGGAGATGGACTTTCCATTGATGACAAGCTTCCCGTTCTCAGCCTTGACTGTACCGTGGAATTTGCCATAGGTGGAATCATACTGGAACATGTAGACCATGTAGTTGAGGTCAATGAAGGGATCATTGATGGCGACAATATCCACTTTGCCAGAATTAAAAGCAGCCCTGGTGACCAGGCGCCCAATACGGCCAAATCCGTTCACTCCAACCTTCACCATCGTGTCTCAGGGACGCGGCTGGCACTGCACCAGAATTCGCGGCTGTCTGTCGAACGGGGAGGAGCAGAGAGCCAGTACTGAATTCCTTTTTATGGCTGAATAATATCTCATTGTATGTATATATCACATTTTGTTTATCCACTTATCTGTTGGTAGGTACTCAGATTGCTTATATTTTCTGGCTATTATGAACGATGCTGATATGAAATTCGTGGGCAAGTTTTTGTGTGGACATGTTTTTAATTGTCTTGGTTAGGTGTATCTAACCCAAGTACACTTGACCCATATGGAAGTATAAGTATATTACCTATTCATCTTGATGAGGCACATCCTCCAGTAGCTTCTTGAGGTAGGATACATGGTAGCACATTTTTGGGACCTTGAGTATTGGCAAATGTCTTTATTATATACCTACACTTTGAGTATAGACTTATTAACAGGAGGAAATTGTTCTCTCCAAATGTTGAAGGTATTTTCTCCATGGTCTTTTAGCTTCCAGGGCTGCCTATGAGAAGTCCAATGCCATTTTTATCCCAGATTCTTTTTATATGACTATTTTTTCATTCCTGAAAGTTTATAGGAGTTTCTCTTTTCTCCTAGTATTCTGAAATTTGACAAAGATGTCCTTAGTGCAGGATTTTTCCCCTCCCCACACATTAGAGTAGAAATTTGGTGGACTCTTAATATGGAAACTCATTTGTTAGGCCTGGGAAATTTTGTTGTACTATGCCTATGGCAATTTTCTTCTCTTTTTCTCCTTTGTTCTTGCTTCTTGACACTTCAGTTATTGAAATTTTAGTCTTCCTTAACTAATGGTCTATATCAGTTAGGTGTTGCTGTGTAACAAACTACCCCCCAGTTTAGGGGTTAAAACAACTACTTATTTAGCTGAAGATTCTGGAAGTCAGTACTTTGGTTTGGGCTTAGCTGGGCAGCCTTCCTAGTCTTGGCTGGGCTCATTCATCCATCAGTGGTCAGCTGTTTGGCTTGCTAGTAATTGGCTGGTATAAGGTAATGTCAGCTAGGATAGTTTACCTCCCTCCACATGCTCTCATATTCCAGCAGGCTAGTCTATGTTTGTTTACATGGCAGTGGATAGAATTCCAAGAAAGCAAGCAGCAATGTACAAGATCTCAAGGTCTTGACTCAGAATTTGTATGTCACTTCTGTCATATTCTATTGGCTACAGCAAATTATAAGTCCAACCCAGGTTCAAGGGGAGGGAAAATCAACTCCACTTTTGTAGGCAGGAACTGCCAAGTCATATTGCAAAGGGCAGGTGCCATGGACTGAATGTCTGTGTTCTCCTAAAAATTCATATGTTGAAACCATAATACCCAATGTGATGGTATTTTGAAATGGGACCTTTGGGAGGTGATTAAATCATGAGGGTGGAGCTCTTATGGTGGGATTAGTGCTCTTCTAAGAAGAGACATGAGAAATCTTGATTCTGCTCTCTCTCTGCCATGTGAGAATGCAATGAAATGGCCTTCTGTAAGCCAGGAAAAGGGCTCTCACCAGACTGGCAGCAGCTTGGTCTTGGATTTCTCAGTCTCTAGAACTGTAGAGATAAATATTTGTTGTTTAAGTCACCCAGCCTGTGCTGTTTTTTATAACAGCTGACTAAGAACTGACTAAGACAGAGAAGGGTGGAGATTTATGGCCACTTTTGCATCAACTACATGCTGCGGTTAGTGTCTTTTGTTCCCCTATTTTTTATACCTTTGTCTTTTATTCTTCTTGGAATATTTCCCCACTTGTTCTTCCAAGCTTTCTGTTGAGTTTTTAATTTTTGCAATGCATTTGTAATTTCCAAAAGTTATTTCTTGTTTTCTGATATATATATATATATATATATTTAAAACAATAGCATTATGATTCTGGCTTGGGATAAGTCCTTCCCTTATATCCTTCAGAAGCAACCAACTCAGCCAGCACCTTGATCTTGGGTGTCCATTCTGCAGAACCAGGAGAATATAAATTTCTGTTGTTTAAACTGAGGGTTGCTGGAGTGGTGGGGGGTGGGAGGGAGGGGGTGGCTGGGTGATAGACACTGGGGAGGGTACGTGCTATGGTGAGCGCTGTGAATTGTGCAAGACTGTTGAATCACAGATCTGTACCTCTGAAACAAATAATGCAATATATGTTAAGAAAAAGAAAAAGAAGAAGATAGCAGGAGGGGAAGAATGAAGGGGGGGAAATCGGAGGGGGAGACGAACCATGAGAGAGGATGGACTCTGAAAAACAAACTGAGGGTTCTAGAGCGGAGGCGGGTGGGGGGATGGGTTAGCTTGGTGATGGGTATTAAAGAGAGCACGTTCTTTTGGGCGCCTGGGTGGCTCAGTCATTAAGCGTCTGCCTTCGGCTCGGGTCATGATCCCAGGGTCCTGGGATCGAGTCCCACATCGGGCTCCCTGCTCAGTGGGAAGCCTGCTTCTCCCTCTCCCACTCCCCCTGCTTGTGTTCCTGCTCTCACTGTCTCTCTCTGTCAAATAAATAAATAAAATCTTTAAAAATTAAAAAAAAAGAAGGCACGTTCTGCATGGAACACTGGGTATTATGCACAAACAATGAATCATGGAACACTACATTAAAAACTAATGATGAAATGTATGGTGATTAACATAACAATAAAAAATACTGTCCCCCCAAAAAATTTCTGTTGTTTAAGCTACCCAGTCTGGCGTTTTGTTATGGCTGCCCTAGCAAACTGCCATACCTTGGTTACCTGAAACATGCAGTGTAGGCTGTTCTGTGGTTATTGGTGAGCTTTAGCTGACACCCAGGCCTACACACTTATCCAGCATCTCTGATAGATGAGAGAGTCCTCTGCTGAGGCCTTTTGCCCGCCTTCAATTCTAGTCCTTATAACCACACCATCAGCAGGGAAAGCTGATGTGGCAGACAGAGTCAGACATGCAAATGCTCTGTGTGCTCCCATCTTGTGTCCGCCTCTCCCATCTCTTCCCCTGGCTTCTCTCTGTATGTTTTAAATTGGCTCAATACAATTATGATTTGAGCAACATAGTATGGTCTGTGAGCCTTTCTGTTCCATATCCTCTGTACTGGCATCCCTAGAGAGTGTTTGCAGACCTCAAGACATGTTTCCATCATGAAAGATTCCCCATGCCTCTCATCTTTTTTCATAATTCTGTGTCTCTACCCCTTTGGTTCTGCCTTCTATTCTTTTGTTCTTTGGGCAATAAATCCTGTTGTTATTTTATGTTTCTTCTACCCGATTGCACCTGAGGCTCACCCTGTCCTTAGAAATAGCATATATATTGCATTAGCATATAGCATTGCATAGCATATAGGATCCTTTGCTGGTGGCCTGCATGGTGACTTTTTCCCTTGGAGGTTCCCCTCCATGCCCCACCCCTCCTGCCCATGGCCGGACACACGGTCACCTGTCCAGCCTGCTGGCTTGGAGATGTGGTCCAGTAGTATAGGGAAAGCACCTCCATCCACTGAGGGGAAGAAGTCAAAGTAGGCAATATGGCTTCCCATTCCTACATTAGTAAAAAATGGTTAGACAAAGCTACCAGCATCCATTTGAGAAAGGACACTTAAAGCAAAACTCTTAGTTTCTGCCACCTTGGGTCTTTCTGGCAAAGATAAATAGGTGGTTAAGGTTTCCATTAAAGTGTGAGATCCACTGCTTCAAAAAACAAAACAAAACAACCCAATTCCAAGACCTTTAAAGGCTGTTGAACTTGGTGTTATTCCTCAATACGCGACAGAGAACCTACATCTCCTGGATGCTGATGTTGTTACTGTTTTCAAGTCTGGAGAGAATTAAGAAAAATCTTGGGTAGCTACTGTTATTTCAAACACTGATTCATTTCCTGTTTGGTTGACTCCATGAAATACCATCTATCTCCAGAAGACACATTAGGTAACAAGCAGCCCTTCTCATTTTTCAGTGATTTGCTCATAACAAAGTCATTGTTTCTTTCTTTTTCTTCTACTCTGATGAAGACCTTTGCTTCTCCTCTGAGTGAATTTTCAGTAGCATTTGTACTAGAAACAGCCACCCTTTTAGGCTGGTTGAGGACCTCACGTACACTTCAGTTCTTGTAAGCACCAGGCAGGAGTCCAGAGGCAGGCTTCTCTCCTGTGTGCCTGCACCACCTCTTAGAGGCATCACAGGAAGGCCAGTCATGACTTGAGCCTGCCCATCCATGTCAGCAGCACCTTTCCCTGCCATGACAAATCTCTATTTATAATGGTTGCTGCAGACTGCTACCATGCTTTGTTTAAAAAAGAAAAAAGCCTCTGTTGGAGTGTCTTTAGGAAAGAAGCAACATTTATTTCAGCAGAAACTTCATGAAACTTTTAAACACATTAGTCCGATCTGTGTGAAGGGCTGTGTGAAAAATCAAGGCACAGCTCATCTCGTGTGGGGGCAAGGTTAGCGATGGGTAAGAGGGAAGAACGGGCATGAACTTACATTCTTCCCCATGAATTGATAACTCCCTTCAGAAAAGGAATAACAAACAAGGATTCAGCCAAATACATCTTTCACAGATCCATTCTTCTGACTTTGAATTCTGCTAGCATGGTCACAAATAAAAAATATGTGATAAGGCTCTGTTCTCTTTTCTTCTGTTTTTTCTGGCTAAGCCACAAGCTCTGAATCTTAGCCTCCGGAGATACTGTGCTTTGGAAGAGAGATGAAACCAGTGCCAAGTGATACAGGGCTTCTCGTTCTAATCCTGTTACTTTCTGTGTGTTCTTGGGTAACTCTCTGGGCCTCATGCCCTCAGAACTCAAGGAGAACATTAGAGCTAATGACCCAATAAAGACGAGTATTTTATTTTCAACATTTTTTATTTTAAACCTTTTATCAGATAAAATTGCAACTATTCAGGGTTCCCCACAAGTCAATTAACTTGTATCACTCACACATTTCCCATTCTACAAAAATGAAATTTCAGATGTTTTAATTTAGAGAGTACTGTCAGAGCTACCTGAAAATGGAGATATCTATTATTTGGATAAAAGGTTTTTTTCAACCTCTTTTAAAGTTTGCTTTTTAAAAAAAATAGACAATTTGGATAATTGATTGTATTGATAAAGACTATTTTGCTTGCAGGTAACAGACACCCAAGCCAAACTACCAAGAGGAATCTATGATTGTTGATGTGTATGAATGCATTCTTTAGAAGCTGCAGACTACGGAATCCACAGGTATGTTTCAGAGAAAGGAATTTATTGCAGCATATTATGTAGTGGATAGAGTTTCTGGGCAGGTCTAGGACCCAAGCTTGGATCCTACAGCCAGAAGAGATGCCTGACTAGACCATGGGACTCAACTTCTGAAAACACCACTGCTTAGGGTTGGGGCAACAGACTCTCCAGCGCAGCTGCTCAGAGAGCTGAGCCCCTGGGTCCACTCTACTTGTAGAAAGTCTGATCCCCCTGAGTGTGGTCACCACTCTGGGGTGCTCTTTACCAACTTCTATGTGTTCCGCAGGTGTGTGTGCCTGGTGGGACCTCGGTCACATGTGACACCTTCACTGCAAGGGAGTCTGGGAAATCTGGACATTAGTTTTCCATCCTCTAGATAACTGGATAGGAGTTGGGTGAGTTGTGAGGGTGCTAATGTGCAGGGCCTGCCCTAGCAGCAACCTGGGGCACTCTTCAGAATCCAAGGGAAGAAGGAGCTGGGCCTCAGGAACATCGCCTCACATGGACACTATAGGGAAATGAGAAAATTCTATCCCCATGTTTCCTTTACCTCTTTCTTGGGCTGCTACCTTGGAGTAACACAACTTCCAGTAGCTTATGAATTTTACATGTTAGGGTCCAAGTCCCAGAGGGGTCTAAGTTCCAGTTCCAACCTCCTCAGGAATGTGATGAGTTGTCCCAGCCAGGGTCAGCTGCCCACCTCTGACAGGAGCAGGGCCACAGTCCTGCAGGGAGCCGTTCATTTGAAAGCAGAGGAAAACAGTTTTCAGGAAAGGATGAGCACTGGGTGTTATACACAACTGATGAATTATTGAACCTACATCTGAAACTAATGATGTACTATATGTTGGTTAACTGAATTTAAATTAAAAAAAAAAGAGAAAAAGATGGTTGCAGAGTGGAGAAGTGGGCTGGGAGTGTCTGGGCAAACTGGATGGTATCAAGAAGGCAAGAATTCTTGCTGAAGCAGTGTTACCCTTCAGTTCTTGTCAGCTGTTCTCAGCTCGGTCTCCCTGCTGGATAAGAGTGTGGCTTTCTTGGACTGGTTGCATGCTCTCTGTTCTTCCACATTATGGCTGCTGGGAACAAAGCAGAGTGGTGGGCTGGGCAAGCTGACATCCAGCCCCACTGTTACCCTGACAAGTGGCCTTGGGCAAGCGACTTCAGTTCTGTCTTCTCTGTCTGCAAGATGAACTGGCAATGACTGCTCCTCTAGACACCATGGAATTTAAAATAGAGAGGCAGTAACCTCCCTCCACGGCATCCTGAGCTTGATAAACAAGGACCCACTGGAAAAACAGCAATGAATGAGTCTAATTGAGCACCCAATTAGTAACCCAAGAGAGGAACAGATAGTAAAAGAACACCTAGAGCTTCCAGATGACCTTGGGTCTCCAGACTCAACCTCACTCCTGAAACTTTAAAAATTTAGGAGAAATTTACATAACAAAAAGTAACCATTTTAAAGTGACCGATTCAGTGGTATTTAGTACATTTACAATGTTATGCAACCATTACCTCTATCTAGTTTCAAAATATGTTCATCACCCTAAAAGGAAGTCTATTATACCTATTAAACGATTGCTCGAATTCTCCATTCCCCCATCCTCCCAGCCCCTGGCAACCTTCCACCTGCTCCCTTGTCTCTATGGATTTACTTACTCTGAACACTTTATATAAATGCAATCAATCCATGAATGGGATATGTGACCTTTTGTCTGGCCCCTTTCACGTATGCTTTCATTCAGCATAATGTTTTCAAAATTTATCCACATTGTAGAGTGTATCTGTGCTTCCTCCCTTTTTATGGCTAAATAATATTCCATCAAATGTACATAAGCACAGTTTGTTTATTCACTCATCCATTGATGGACATTTGGGTTATCTCCCACTTTGGGCTATTGTGATTAGAGCTGCTATGAACATGAGTGTGCATGCACATGCTTGAATATCTGTTTTCAATTCTTTTGGGTCTATACCTAGGAATGGAATTGCTGGGTCATATGGTAACTCTATGTTTAACTTTATATGGAACTGTCAAAATGTTTTCCACAGTGGATGCATCAGTTTACATTCTTGCCAGCAGTGCACAAGTGTTCCAACGTCTCCACAACCTTGCCAACACTTCTTTTCCTTTTAAAAAAATTATAGCCATCTTAGTGGGTATGAAGTGGCACTTCATTGTGGTTTTTCTCTGCGTTTCTGAGAACTTCTTGAAGTTATAAACAACACTTTGTCCTTGATCCTTGAGGAGAATCCTGGCAAACAGAAGATGGACTAAAACCCTGGTAGCAGAGCAAATATTATCCCAATTCTCAAAACAGAGGGAAAGGTGGGCTCCAGAAACTCTAGTCTTCGATTCCCAGCCACATCTGAGAAGCATGAGTAGTCAGAGGAAAAAAGGAGGAGCATGGGGGTCCTGTTTCCCTAGTGAATGTGTGCTTGTGTCGTTGCAGTAGTGCATTTTTACTTCAGTGTGGAGGAGATCCTGAAGCTAAATTTCACAAAATTGAGGAGGACCTCCTGTGACTGGGTCCCCCAGAGTTTTAATCTCTCAGATTTGTCCACACTGCACTGGAAATGTCCTGCACCATTAGACAACCACATTCTAAGGGTATTATCAGAGTCTAACCGACCTGGGAAGGGATATATCCAACTCCAGTGAGCTCTAGCTTTCCAAGTGGAAGAAGAGCAATATCCAACTCCAGCACACCCTAGTCATCCTGTTCTACATCACGGGGAAGATAGTAACTGAGAAACTCTTGTGAAGTCAACAGTCCAGAGGCACAGCCTCACTAAAAGACTGAGACTTAATCAGAGGACTATAGAACACTTTCCCTCCCCTTACACCTCACCACCACATTACTAAAGGCCTATTTACAGCCATTCCTTTTGTCTGGTACATCATGTCTGGCTATCCAGGGGAAAAAAATGACAAAGCATACAAAATTGCAAAAATAAAAACAAAAAACCAATAATCCTACAATATGAAGAGACAGAGCTAGCTTCAGAATGAAACATGGCAGCAATGTTGGAATTATCAGACCAAGAATTTAAAACAACTATGATTAACGTGCTAAGTGCTCTAATGGATAAAGTAGGCAACACACAAGAACAGTTGGGCTTTGAAAGCAGAGAGGTGGAAATCATAAGAAAGAACCTGAAAGAAATGCTAGAGATAAAAAACGCTAATGGAGATGAAGAATGCCTTTGATGGGCTTGTTAGTACACAAGACACAGTTGAGGGAAGAATCTGTGAGCTAGAGCATATATCAATAGAATCCACAAAAAGCAAAAAGCAAAGAGAACAAATACTGAAAAAAATAGAATAGACTATCCAAGGACTGTGGGACAAATACAATAGGTATAAGATATGCATAATGAGAGTACCAGAATGAGAAGGAAAACAGAGATGGAAACAGTATTTGAAACAAAAATGACTGAGGATTTCCCTAAATTAATGTCAAATACCAAACCACAGATCTAGGAATATTAGAGAACCCCAAGCAGGATAAATGCAAAAAACAAAACAAAACAAACAAACAAAAAAAACAAAGCCTGCTCATAGGCATGTCATTTTTAAACTACATAAAATCAAAGATAAAGAAAAAAGCCTGAAAGCAGCCAGATTTTTTAAAAAAAAGACTTTTCTTATAGACGAACAAAGATAAAAATTACATCTGACTTCTCAGAAACCATGCAAGTAAGAAGAACATGGAATGAAATATTTAAAGTGTTGAGAAAAAGGCTCTCAACATAGATTTCTGTATCCTGGAAAATTATCCTGCAAAAGTGAAAAAGAAATAAAGACTTTCTCACACAAAAATGAGGGAATTTCTTGCCCATGAATCTGCCTTGCACAAAATGTTAAAAGAAGTTCTTTAGAGAGAAGGAAAATAATATAGTCATAAACTCACATCTACATAACATAAGGAAGATGTTGAGAAAAAAATAACTGAAGGTAAAGTAAAAACTTCTATTTTTCTGAATATTAATTGAACTAGCAGATAGCAGTTTGTTCAAAATAATAGTGGTAGCAATGTAGGTATGTATGCTTGTGTATATATAATACATATGCTTATATACAAGTGAAATGAATGACAGCAATAATACAAGGTATGGGAGGTAGGGATTAGGATTATTTTGTTATTAGAAAGAATTCACACTACTGTGAAATGGTATAGTTTTATTAAAAAGTGGACTTAAATTAGTTGTAAACATATATTGCAAATCCTAGGGCAACCACTAAAAAAGGTTAAACAAAGTATAACTCGTATGTTAAGGAAAGAGAGAAAATGGAATCATAAAATAATCAATTAAAACCACAAAAGGCAGAAAAAGAATGGAAGAGAAAAATAGGAGCAAAGAATAAGGGCAACAAAAATAAAATAGTAATAAATATGGTACATATTAATCCAACTGTTTCAATAATCACTTTGAATGTCAATGGTCTATATGAACCAATTAAAAGACAGAGATTATCAGAGTAGATCAAAACATAAGACCCAATTAGAAAGACAAACACCATGTGATTTCACTCATATGTAGAATTTAAGAAACAAAACAAACGAGCAAAGACAAAGAGAGAGAGAGACAAGCCAAGAAACAGACTCTTAACTATTGAGAACAAACTGATGGCTAGCAGAGGGGAGGTGGGTGGGAAGATGGATTAAGTAGGTGATGGGGATTAAGGAGTGCACTCATCATGATGAACACTGGGTGATGTATGCAATTGTTGAATCACTATATTGTACACTTGAAATATAACACTGTATGTTAACTATACTGGAATTAAAATAAATACATAAAACATAAGATCCAACAATATATCGTCTACCAGAAACCCACTTTAAAGACACATATGTAGTAAAAGTAGGTGGCTACAGAAAAATATACAATGCTAACACTAATCAAAAGAAAGCAGGAGTCGTTACATTAATTTCAGGCAAAGCAGACTTCAAATCAAGGGAAGTTATGAGGGACAAATAATAATGAAGGGGTCAAGTCTCCAAAAAGACATAACAATCTTAACATGTATATACCTAACAACAGAATGTCAAACTATGTGAGATAACAACTAATAGAATTGCAACAATAAGTAGTTGAATCTATGATCATAGTTGGAGACTTTAATACTCATCTATCATAAATGGATAGACCCATCAAACAGAAAATCAGTAGGATACAGTTGAGCTCAACAACACTTACAGTCAACTGAATATAATTGACATCTATAGACTATTTCATTTAACAACAGAGAATGCACATTCTTCTCAACCTCAAATGGAATATTCACCAAAACAGACCACATTCTGGGCCATAATACATCCCTTAACAAATCTGAAAGAATAGAAATCACAATATCTGATCTCAGACCACAATGGAATTAAACTAGAAATCAATAACAGAAAGTAACTGGAAAATCCTGAAATATATATAGATCAAACAGCACATTTCTAAATAACACATGGGTCAAAGAAGAAGAAATCTTAAAATATTTTAAACTAAATGAAAATGAAAACATAACTTAAAAGAATTTGTGGGTACTGCTTTCGCTGTACTTAGAAGGAAACTTAAAGCATTGAATGCATATACTGGAAAAGAAGGAAGATCCAAAATCAATAATCTAAGCCTTCATCTTAGGATACTAGAAAAAGAAGAGCAAACAAAGTAAGCATAAGAAAAGAAATAATAATGATTAGAGCAGAAATCAATGAAATTGAAGATAGGAAATCAATAGAAAAAAACTCAACAAAACCAAAAGCTGGTTATTTAAAAAGATTAATAAAATTAATAAGCCTCTAGCCCGGCCAACTCTCTTTTTTCAAAAAGAGAAGATACAAATTACTAATATCAGAAATGAAAGAAGGGGCATCACTGCAGATCCTGTGGCCATTAGAAGGATAATAAAGGAATACTATGAAAAAAAAATCTACATTTACAAATTTGATAACCTGGATGAAATGGACCAATCCTTGAAAGACACAATCTACCAAAAGTCACACAAGAAGAAATATATAGTCCAAATATGTCTGTATCTATTAAATAAATGAAATTAATAACCTTTCAAACAGGTTTACTGGTGAATTCTACCAAACATTTAAGGAAGAAATGATACCAATTCCCTACAATCTTTTTGAGAAGACCCAAGCAGAGGGAATACTTCCTAACTTACTATAAAAGGTCGGTATTACCCTAATGCCAAAACCAGACAAACATATTACAAGAAAAGAAAACTACAGACCAATATCTCTCATTAACATAGATGCAAAATTCCTCAATAAAATATTCACAAGTTGAATTCAACAATGTATTTTAAAAATTATATACTATGATCAAGTGGAATTTATCCCAGGTATGGAAGGCTGCTTCAAAATTTGAAAATCAATCAGTGTAATCTACCACATCAACAGGCTAAAAAGAAAAATCACACCATAACAATAGGTGCAGAAAAAGCATTTGAGAAAATCTGATGCTCATTCATGATAAAACTCTCAGTAAACTAGGAAAAGAGGAGAAATTCCTCCACTTGATAAAGAATATCTACTAAAAACCTATAGCTAACATTATATTTAATTTTGAGGAACTCAAAACATTCCCACTAAGATCAGGAACAAAGCAAGGATATTCCCTCTTACCACTCCATTTCAACATTGTACTAGAAGTTAAAGTAATGCAATGAGACAAGAAAAGGAAATAAAGGCATACAGATTGAAAGGAAGAAATAAAATTATCTTTGTTCACAGAAGACATGATCATATATGTAGAAAATCTGAAAGAATCAACAAAAAACTCCTGGAACTGAGTCACCGCAGAACCAGAGGAGGAGAGGAGAGGCCTAGAGAACACCAACATGAGCAAGTTGAAATCATTGCAGAAGGATAATTTGTCAATTTATGATCCTCACACAATCTAGTGAAAAAACAGCAGTAAGTTAGTTGTTGCAACAGACATTTTTTCCCCAAAACCCTGAACTTTATATATGAGAGAGTGTAAAAGGATCATTGAACAGGAAGAAGTAAGAACGACTATACAATAGTTACAAGGATCCTCAAGATGAAAATAAACTTGGAATAGATGATATACAACAGTCCTGTGATGACCTGGCACTTGATCCAGCCAGCCAGTGTGTTGACTGTTGCATCGAAGTTCAGAGCAGCAACACAGTGCAAGTTTCCCAAACAGGAGTTCATGGATGGTATGACATTGAAACCTAAAGGCCCAGATACCCAAGATGAAAGAACCAGGATGATTTAAGGACTTTTACCAGTTTACTTTTAATTTTGCAAAGAATCCAAGACAGAAAGGATTAGATCTAGAAATGGCCATTGCCTACTTGAATTCAGTGCTTAGGGAAGACTTAAATTCTTAGGCTTATGGAATAAATTTTTGTTGGAACATCATAAATGATCAATATCAAAAGATGCTTGGAATCTTCTTTCAGATCAATAGAACAGAATGAAGACCCCAAAAATATAGCCACATAAATACAGTCAACTGATCTTTGACAAAGGAACAAAGGCAATACAATGGAGCAAAGACAGTCTTTTCAACAAATGACACTGGAACAACTGTATACCCAGATGTAGAAAAATAAGTCTAGACAAATACTTTATAACCTTCACAACAATCAACTCAAAATGGATCATAGACCTAAATGTAACATGTAAAACTATAAAACTCCTAGAATATAACATAGGAGAAAACCTAGATGACCTCAGGTATGGTATGTCTTTTTAGATACAACACCAAAGACAAAATCCATGAAAGAAACAATTGATGAGCTGGCCTTAATGAAAATTAAAAACTTCTGCTTTGTGAAAGATAACATCAAGAGAATGAGAAGACAAATTATAGACTGGGAGAAAACATTTGCAAAGACATATCTGATAAAGGACTATAATCAAAAATATACAAAGAACGCTTCAAACTCAACAATAAGAAACCAATGAAAAATTAGGCTAAAGACCCTAACAGAAGATTTGCAGATGGTAAGTAAGCACTTGAAAATGTGCTCCACATCATATAGCATCAGGGAAATGCAAATTAAAGCAACAATGAGATACTACTGCACACCTACTAGATGACCAAAATTGGGAACACAGACAACACCGAATGCTGGTGAGGATGTGGAGCGACAGGGACTCTCATTCGTTGCTGGTAGGAATTCAAAATGGTGCAGGCACTTTGGAAGGCAGTTTGGCTGTTGGATGTTGCTTATAAAACTAAACATATTCTCAACCATACAATTCAGCAATTGTGCTCCTTGGTATTAATTTACCCAAATGAATTGAAAACTTATGTCCACACAAATACCCTGCACATAGATGTCTATAGCAGCTTTATTTATAATTGGCAAAACTTGGGAAACAATCAGGATGTCCTTTAGGAAGTAAATGGATAAAGAAGCTGATACATCCAGACAATAGTATATTATTTAGCACTAAAAAGAAATGAGTTTAGGAAGCCATGGAAAGACATGGAGGAAACTTAAGTTCTTGTTACCGAGTGAAAGAAGTCAGTCTGAAAATGCTGCATACTGGATGACTTCAGCTATATGACATTCTGAAAAAGGCAAAACTATTGGAGACATTAAAAAGATTGGTGGTTGCCAGGGGTTGAAGGTAGTGGGAAGGATGAATAGGCAGGGCACAAAGGAATTTTAGGGCAGTGAAAATAATTCTGTATGATTCTGTAATGGTAAATACAGGTCATTATACAATTGTTTAAACCCATAGAATGTAGAACACCCAGAGTAAACCCTAATGTAAATTATGGAATTTGGGTGATAATGATGTATCAGTGTAGGTTCACCAATTGTAACAAATGTACCACTGTGATACAGTGATAGTGGGGGAAGCTATACATGTGTAAGGCAGGGGTTATAGGGCAACTCTCTGTACGTTCCTCTCAAAATTTCTTTGAACCTAAAATGGCTCTAAAAATAAAGTCTTATTTTAAAAAATATTTAACTTGGACTCTGGAATCAGATTTGCTGGACTTCAAACGAAGCTAATATGGCCTTGCAACCTAATGCCTCCATTTTCACATCTATAAAGCAGAGATTATACTAGTATTGACCCACCAAGTGGTTGTGAATGTGAGTAACACAATGCGCGAAAAGTACGTAGCCTCAAGCCTGTTGGAAAAGAGAGACAGGTTAAAGTTATTTAAAACTGGTCTGCTGAATAGTCTGAAGCAGGGAGGAACAAACAGAAAGGGGCTTGATCTTCCATCCATGCTGGCTGTCAGGTAAGTTCTGTCACATCATCCTTCCCTTGACGACATCTTAGTGAGCCAACCCACCTCAGCTTCCGGGCATTTTAAATGATAAGAACAAGCCTTGTTTCTGTAAAGATGGCTCACTTTCAGGTATTCAGTCCAGTCCGGTCTCAATCAAAATTTGGATCTCACATCCAAGCCAAGCTCTGCCCTGGCCCAACCAGGTGGTGGGAGGGGCATCGTGTGTCGTTTTCCTGGTTTTCTCTCTCCCTTCCTCTCCCTTTCCTGGCTTGGGGCAAGGGAAGTAGAAGATTAAAGGAAGGGAGCAAAACATCTTTTTTCTTTTTTTCACTTAACTAGTTCTACTGCCATGATCCTCAGGTGGCAGTCCTCTAAATGCTGGCTCTCTCAAGGACCACGTTTTGTGGATTCTTCAGAGGCTCCCTGGGGACATACACACTGCATAGTGTTTTAACCTGAGAGATAAAGTCTTCGGGCAATCTCTTGCACCTTCTCTTTGCTGGTTAATCGCCATTGCATCCCCTCCCCTGATCCATGCCTCCTCCTTCTCTGTCTTCATCTGTGATCCAGAGGCTGACTTCTGGGGACTATACCTTTTGGGCTTCCTTGATGATATCTGGGTTCAACCAATGGAGGCCCCAACAGGAAAAGGGAAGATGAAAGGAGAGGAGGATTTCCCACTCATCTTTGCCTCAGGGCTGCACCTGGCTGTAGTGTGATTCTCATGACCATAACTCCATGCCCCACTTCCTCAGCTCCAGCCCTCACTGGGCTCAAGTAATATAATTTCATCCCCTTGAACTTCATCCTCAGAGCAGGAACAGCTCCCTGCTGTCACCAGCCCCAGGTGCCCAACATCCCACTCAAAGTGGTGCCTTCAGAGAAATTATTCAAAAAACAACACATAGAGCAAGATTTCAGAAATAGCTATCGGCAACATAGAAGTCTGACAAAGGACTTGTATACAGAATACATACTTAACCCCCACACACCAATAAGAAAAAGATATAACCTAACATAAAAAATAAACAGAACACTTGAATCAACACTTTACAAAAGAACATATCAAAACAGCCTCTTTTGTGTGTTTTGTAAACATAGAGAAAGGAGTTCAACCTTATTAGTCATCAGGAAATGGCAAATGAAAAACTGCAGTGTGATATCACTGGATATCATTAGAATGGCTAAAATAAAAACAGTGGAAAATGCCAAGTGCTGGTGAGGATGTAGAGCAACTACAACTCCTCTACACTGCTAGAGGGGGTTTAAAGTGGTGTGAACATTTTGGAAAAGTCTTTGGTGTGTCTGATAAAATTGAACATACAAAAAACCTATACCCCTGCAGTTCCATTCCCAGAAATACATCCAGTTAAAATGTATGTTTGCTATTCATAAAAGTCCCAACGTGGACACTACACACATGAATATTAACAAAAGAATGGATAAATGAATTGCAGTATAGTCATTCAGCAGAATACAGCATAGCAGTGAGAATCAGTGATAATGGTAGGCAACAACATGTATGAATCTTACATATTTGTCAGGATGCCTGAGTGGCTCAATTGGTTAAGCCTTCAACTCTTGATTTCGGCTCAAGTCATGATCTCATGGGTTGAGAGATCCAGCTCCACACTGGACTCCCCACTCAATGGGGAGTCTGCTTGAGATTCTCTTTTTCTCTCCCTCTGCCCGCCCCCCCCATGCTATCTCTCTCTCTCTCTCTCTCTCCACCTTTCAAAATAAATCTTAAAAAAAAAACTTTCCTTCAGAAAAACCCAAATATAATGTTGAGTGAAAGAATATAGATTAAAAGAAGACGTCTTATATAATTACATTTATACAAAGTTTAAAAATAGGCAAAACTAATCTTAGCTGTTGGAAGTCAGGGTAGTGGTTATTTTTTTTAAATTTTTTTATTGTTATGTTAATCACCATATATTCAGGGTAGTGGTTATTAAGGATAGGACGGGGCCAGTGCATAATGACCGGAGGGGAAACAAACTAGAAATGGTCTGTTTCCTGATCTGGGGACTGATAACACACCTGTTCAGTTTGTGAAAATTCATTGAGCTGTACACTTAGAACACATGTGCTTTTCTGCAAATATTTTATTCTTCAATAAAAAAGGATTCTGTTCTTTTCAGCAAATGATGCCTTAACAATTGGATATCCATTTGGAGTGAACCTCAGCCCTCACCTTACACCATATTTTAGAATTAACTTCAAGTGGATTATAGACATAAATGTAAGAGCTAAAACTATGAAGTTTTGAGAAGGAAATACAGGGCAATACCTGTGTGAACTTGCATCAGGCATAGATTTATCAGCTACAACACAAAAAGCACCAAGTACAAAAGAAAAAAGATTGATAAATGGGACTTCATCAAAGTTTTAAGACTTTTGTTCTTCAAAAGACACTTTAAAAAATGAAGAGACAAGGTACAGACTGGAAGAAAATATTTGCAGAGTACACATCTGACAAAGGACTTTTAGCATTTAAATTATTCAAAGAATTCTTTCATTCAATAAGAAGATAAACAATTCAAAAATTGGCAAAATATTTGAACAGATACTTCACCAAAGGCATATGGATGGCAAATAAGCAAATGAAAGGACATCCCACATCACTAGTCACTGGGGGAATGCAAATTAAAACCTCATGAGATACTACTACACGCCTATTAGAATGGCTAAAATTCAAAATACTGAAAATATTAAGTGCTGACAAGCATGGGGAAGAAATGGAACTCTCATATACTGCTGACAGGAATACAAAATGATACAACCACTTTGGAAAAAAATTGGTCAGTTTCTTAGAAAGTTAAACATACACTTACCTTACAACCCAGAATTTCCACTCCTAAATATTATACAAGAGAAATGAAAACATACATATTCACAAAGACCTGTATCGAATATTTATAGCCATGTTATTCTAAATCATCAAAAGTAGAAACAATCAAAAGTCCTTTAACAAATGAATGGATAAACAAAGGTACATCCATACAATGAAACGCTATCCATTGACTAAAAAGGAACAAGTACTACTGACACATGCAACAATATGGATGGATCTCAAAAACATTATGCTCTGTGAAAGAAGCTGGATACAAAAGGCTACATACTCTATGACGTCATTTACATGGTGTTCCAGCAAAGGCAAAACTGTAAGACAGAACACCTGCCAGTGGTAGTCAGGGACTGGAGGTAAGAGAGGGAATTGGCTGCAGAGGGGCATGAGGGAATTTTGGGGGCAATATAAATGTTCTATATCGTGTTTGTGGTGGTGGTTACACAACGGTAAACATGTGGGAAAACTCATTAAATGATGTGTCTAGAAAGGATGAATTTCGTTGTACATAAATTTTACCTAAGTAAACCCGATTTATACAAATCTCTTCATGCTAACCACCTGGGGTGAAATTCTGCTGGGACCTTGACCAACAAACACTGTTCCCTTACCCCCTGCCCCTGGTGGGCTCGTTGGAGCTTCTGCTGGAGTCCCCTTGTCCCAGGAGACCACTCCCTGGGGTAAGGCACCTTCAAGATTGCTCGAGCTGGACACCTTCTGTGACTACCCACAGTACACCATCGTACCCAATGGCCTGGGTGTGGACTGTCCCACCACTGCCCGTTGCCCTCGTCCTGCAGTCTTGGGCTGGTCCAGCCAGTCTCTCAATCTTGGAGTTTTCCGAGAGAGAAGCAGGCATCATTTCCTCTGCTCATTTCCATTTTCAGACACCAAGGCACACTTATCAAATATATCAGAAAATTTTCCGCCGGGCACAGCTTGATTAATTGCACCCAGCGGGCAAACATTTAACCAGAAAATGCAATGGCCATCTCCCCTTTTGGCAAGCACCCTGATATCTAAAGAGGTCTCTTGGCACCACTTGACATGGTTTGAGGGACTCCTCTCAGCACCCCCTGACCAGGTCATGACCCCACCACTCCTATCAAATCCCTCCCTGACCCCATTTCTCTCAATTCTCTACAGTTTGTTGGCTGGTGCCACGGGGACAGGGGCTGCAAAACCAGTGTAGTCTTAGCAAATCCCAGAACGGATTTCTGGTAGCTCTTTGGTGCTCTTTTGAAATATGGGAGGTGCTTCCTTCCTTTTGTCCCCAGCTTTGGGGCCTTAGCCCAAGTTCAAATACTCCAGGGAGCATCTTCACTTAATGGTGGGTCGTGTGCCCTCATTTGCTCCCACCTGTTGATACATGCACAGAGGCTGGTATTACACAGTCAACAAATGTTAACCAGTTTTCAAAAATAGCAGGTTGGTTGGTTGAATCAGACCGGACAGCTTTTTCTGGAGAGTTTGCAGGGAATAAATAACCACAGTGCACCTGAATCAAATCCTCCCCATTTCCTGCCCAGCTTGTGGGGCTCCACGAGGATGAAAGAATTTGTGTAACATCTCTAATGCACCCACAAGAGAGAGAAAGAGACCCCTGATTCATGCAGAGAATACTCTCCTAAGATTATTTATCCTTTGTGGTCACAAGATTATAATCCTGGAAAAGTTGGCTTTTTATGCCATGGCAACATTCAGGGAGGAGTGACATTTTTAAAGGGGAAGACATCTGACCACTGGTTCCTCAATAAAAGCTGCTTTTAATAGGTCACTGGGAAGAGAGAATGTACCAAAAGCTGGACTTCGTTACTTAAAATCTTTGTCCCTTGCTATAGTGCCAGAACCAGTGCTTTCTCTAGTGGGATTGGGCGTCCAGCTTCTGGTCACAAGCGCAAAGATTGTGGCTGAGCCAGGAAGAAGGCTGAGAACAGGTGTGGCCCCTCAAAGAAGCATCCATTCGGAACCCAGATGCTGGAGTTAGGGAGTGTGAACTGAATGCCTGCATCTTGAGGAGCAGCGAAAGCTTTTCTCAGGATCATACATCGGCAGGGTCACCCAGCTGCCTGGAGAACCCAAGAGGCTATCAAGTGAGTGAGAGAAGCCCCAGTGGGATTCACAAAGTGTCTGCTTCAGCCACACACAACCATCAGTTTGCTTCTGTGCATCGGACACACTCTCCTTCACAGCTGAACTGGAAGTATTTGTCTTGGTCTTTCCAGGTATGACCATTTGTCAGATATACACAGCATCCTCAAATGCTTTTAATGTTCATTGGTAAACATTGGTAAACTGATCCATTTAAAAACTTGAAATGGGAGTCCATTTCAAGTATTAATGGAGAGCTCATATTGAACGAAAATAAAATTTCCTCCTTGACCAACTCCCAGCTCCTCTTGGGCTCTTCCTGGAATTGGAGGCTGACTGTTGGCAGATGGGACAGACTCTGCCATTGTTGCTTGTCCTCGAAATTCCTGCTGCTTCCTCCCAATTAAGACCTGGGCTCGTCCCATCAACACATTTGCTAGTTAACCAGTTCTTGACAACCTCTGTATGACTAGCCATTATGGTATAAGACTGAAGTTTCTCTTTCAAGTGTAAATACTTCCTAATAGGAGAAGAATTCCAAATGGCATGTAAAATCAAATAATTTAAACCCATAGGGATTTTAGTCCAATTCAGTTTCCATTCCTTAGTATTTCCAAAGCTGGGGAAATGAGGACCAGGCCAGGGAGAAAAATGACACATTGCCTCTCGGGAGGCTGACACAAAGCCCTCTGTGCAGTCCTCCCCTCGGCTACTGGAGCTGCTTTCTGTTTGGTTTGGTGTTTTATCACTGGTCTGGTCACACCCCGCCCCCTCCATCCATAATTTTGGAACAAAGTCCAACTATCTCAGCAGGGCATTTGAAACTGTTCACAAGCAGACTCAGGTATGCTGATCCAACCCGATCACTCATCCATGCCCTGCTTGCATCCCCACACTTGCCATGCAGATTGCACACCCACCAAGGGAATAATAAGCCACTCAGGAGCTGCCCATGAGGTGAGTGCTTTCCTGGGTCCTCTGCCTCGTGACTGCCCCCCCACCAGCTCTCTCTGTCTCCCCGAGCCCCGCTATTAGTTCCTCTGACACCCTGCTTTGAAAGGAATCCCTTCAAATCCCCTTGGGCATAGAGATATGCCCTTCTTTGTGTGCCTACAGCATCTAATACATTCTTCTGTGAAGCCTGAGTGTCAGCTGAGGTCATCTTGTCCTTTGAGGTTCACAAAAATTCTCTTGTGCCCCCTTCCCACATTCTATCAGACATTGGATGCTCTCCCCAAGGGGTTGTGTCCACACCTGCTTTATTTATTTATTTATTTTTTATTTATATTACTTTTATTTAAATTCAATTAATTAACATATAATGTATTTTATTTTTTCTTTAAATTTTTTATTGTTATGTTAATCACCATACATTACATCATTAGTTTTTGATGTAGTGTTCCATGACTCATTGTTTGTGCATAACACCCAGTGCTCCAGGCAGAATGTGCTCTCTTTAATACCCATCACCAGGCTAACCCATTCCCCCACCCCCCTTCCCTCTAGAACCCTCAGTTTGTTTTTCAGAGTCCATCGTCTCTCATGGTTCATCTCCCCCTCCGATTCCCCCCCTTCATTCTTCCCCTCTTGCTATCTTCTTCTTTTTTTTTTTAACATATTGCATTATTTGTTTCAGAGGTACAGATCTGTGATTCAACAGTCTTGCACAATTCACAGCACTCACCATAGCACATACCTTCCCCAATGTCTATCACCCAGCCACCCCATCCCTCCCCACCCCCCCACCACTCCAGCAACCCTCAGTTTGTTTCCTGAGATTAAGAATTCCTCATATCAGTGAGGTCATATGATCCATGTCTTTCCCTGATTGACTTATTTCACTCAGCATAACACCCTCTAGGTCTATCCACGTCGTTGCAAATGGCAAGATCTCATTCCTTTTGATGGCTGCATAATATTCCATTGGGTATATATACCACATCTTCTTTATCCATTCATCTGTCGATGGACATCTTGGCTCTTTCCACAGTTTGGCTATTGTGGACATTGCTGCTATAAACATTGGGGTGCACGTACCCCTTCGGATCCCTACATTTGTATCTTTGTGGTAAATACCCAGTAGTGCAATTGCTGGATCGTATGGTGGCTCTATTTTCAACTGTTGAGGAACCTCCATACTGTTTTCCAGAGTGGCTGCACCAGCTTGCATTCCCACCAACAGTGTAGGAGGGTTCCCCTATCTCCGCATCCCCACTAACATCTGTCGTTTCCTGACTTGTTAATTTTAGCCATTCTGACTGGTGTGAGGTGGTATCTCATTGAGATTTTGATTTGGATTTTCCTGATGCTGAGCGATGTTGAGCACTTTTTCATGTGGATTATTTGTTCTTTGGGTGTTGAGTTTGATAAGTTCTTTATAGATTTTCGATACTAGCCCTTTATCTGATATGTCATTTGCAAATATCTTCTCCCATTCTGTTGGTTGTCTTTTGGTTTTGTGGACTGTTTCTTTTGCTGTACAAAAGCTTTTTATCTTGATGAAATCCCAATAGTTCATTTTTGCCCTTGCTTCCCCTGCCTTTGGCGATGTTTCTAGGAAGAAGTTGCTGCGGCTGAGGTCAAAGAGGTTGCTGCCTGTGTTCTCCTTTAGGATTTGGATGGACTCCTGTCTCACATTGAGGTCTTCCAACCATTTGGAGTCTATTTTTGTGTGTGGTGTAAGGAAATGGTCCAGTTTCATTCTTCTGCATGTGGCTGTCCAGTTTTCCCAACACCATTTGTTGAAGAGACTGTCTTTTTTCCATTGGACATTCTTTCCTGCTTTGTCGAAGATTAGTTGACCATAGAGTTGAGGGTCCATTTCTGGGCTCTCTGTTCTGTTCCATTGATCTATGTGTCTGTTTTTGTGCCAGTACCATATTGTCTTGATGATGACAGCTTTGTAATAGAGCTGGAAGTCTGGAATTGTGATGCCGCCAGCTTTGCTTTTCTTTTTCAACATTCCTCTGGCTATTCGGGGTCTTATCTGGTTCCATACAAATTTTAGGATTCTTTGTTCCATTTCTTTGAAAAAAGTGGATGGTCTTTTGATGGGGATTGCATTGAATGTGTAGATTGCTTAGGTAGCATTGACATCTTCACAATGTTTGTTCTTCCAATCCATGAGCATGGAACGTTTTTCCATTTCTTTGTGTCTTCCTCAATTTCTTTCATGAGTATTTTATAGTTTTCTGAGTACAGATCCTTTGCCTCTCTGGTTAAATTTATTCCTAGGTATCTTATGGTTTTGGGTGCAATTGTAAATGGGATCGACTCCTTAATTTCTCTCTCTTCTGTCTTGTTGGTGGTGTATAGGAATGCCACTGATTTCTGTGCATTGATCTTATATCCTGCCACTTTACTGAATTCCTGTATGAGTTCTAGCAGTTTTGGGGTGGAGTCTTTTGGGTTTTCCACATAAAGTATCATATCATCTGCAAAGAGTGAGAGTTTGACTTCCTCTTTGCCGATTTGGATGCCTTTGATTTCTTTTTGTTGTCTGATTGCTGTGGCTAGGACTTCTAATACTATGTTGAATACCAGTGGTGATAGTGGACATCCCTGCCGCGTTCCTGACCTTAGGGGGAAAGCTCTCCGTTTTTCCCCATTGATATTCGCTGTAGGTTTTTCATAGATGGCTTTCATGATATTGAGGTATGTACCCTCTATCCCTATTCTCTGAAGAGTTTTGATCAAGAAAGGATGCTGTACTTTGTCAAATGCTTTTTCTGCATCTATGGAGAGGATCATATGGTTCTTGTTCTTTCTTTTGTTAATATATTGTATCACATTAATTGATTTGCAGATGTTGAACCAACCTTGCAGCCCAGGGATAAATCCCACTTGGTCATGGTGAATAATCCTTTTAATGTACTGTTGGATCCTATTGGCTAGCATATAATGTATTTTAATTTCAGAGGTAGAGTCAGTGATTCATCAGTCTTATATAACATCCAGTGCTCATGACATCAAGTGCCCTCCTTAATGCCCATCGCCCGGTTACCCCATTCCCCCCACCCGCTTCCCCTTCAGCAACCTTTAGTTTGTTTTCTATGATTAAGAGTCTCTTCTGGTTTGTCTCCCTCTCTGATTTCATCTTGTCTTATTTTTCCCTCCCTTCCCCTGTGAGCCTCTGTTTTGTTTCTTAAATTCCACATATTAGTAAGATCATATGATAATTGTCTTTCACTAATTAACTTATTTCACTTAGCATAATACCCTCTAGTTCCAACCATGTCGTTGCAAATGGCAAGATTTCATTTTTTTGATGGCTGAGTAGTATCCCATTGTGTATATATGCCACATCTTCTTTATCCATTTATCTGTCGATGGACATCTGGGCTCTTTCCACAGTTTGGCTATTGTGGACATTGCTGCTATAAACACTGGGGTGCAGGTGCCCCTTCATATCACTACATTTGTATCTTTGGGGTAAATACCCAATAATGCAATTGCCAGGTCATAGGGTAGCTCTGTTTTCAACTTTTTGAGGAACCCCCATACTGTTTTCTAGAGTGGCTGCACCAGCCTGCATTCCCACCAACAGTGTAAGAGGGTTCCTCTTTCTCCGCATCCTCACCAACATCTGTCGTTTCCTGACTTGTTAATTTTAGCTATTCTGACTGATCCACACCTGCTTTATAACAGGGCCCTGATTTCCTGATCCTGAGCTGTGATTCCTCCTGTCACCTACTGGACCTGTTCTTCCTCTACTCTGCGTGGCCCCTGAAGTGAAATACAACCTCCTCTATCTGGTCCTCACTCGGGGGATCCATGCCATGTAGTTGTCTTTGCTGAAGTTGTGGACCAAGCACAAGTTTATCCTTCATTATTTATCGAAATTCAACCCAAATCAAGTGTAGCCAGTGTCCTCTTTCCCCATCCTAAATCTGGCAACCCTGCTCCCAAGGGTTGCCAAGATCCCCTCATTTTAGTTCCTCTGAGGAAGAGAAAGTCCACCTGCCCTGGAGGCACCAGGAGGATACTCAGACTTGTTCCTTTTATATTTCTTGTATTCCCCTTCTGGATGACCGACCCACAGGTCTGAAGGCATATGATTATTCTCTCTGGAGCCTACGTTCCAGTCTCTGTTGTGCTGTGGCTAGGGCAATGAGCTAAACTCCCATGTCCACAGACAGGAGACTGTTGAGAAGCCTTTCCAAAAGCTGAATAAGACCCATCTCCCTCCAACAGATGGGAGCTGAGTCACTCAACCCCCTCACCCTTCTTTAAATGAGGGCCTAAGTGCAACCTAACAGCTTTCACAAGCATTATTTGGGGTCTATAAGTCACACAGAGCCATGTCTGGTTCCATGGACAATATACCAGGGTTGGCAAAATGGTGGCCCAAACCCCTGCCTCAGTGGTGGGGTGACTTGAGGCCTGACCCAGCACAAAAGCTTTTCAGAAGAGGATTTCATAACCCTTCACCAACACTGTGGATTAAAAACGGAGTTGGCCAGCTCAGTGTTTATAAACAGAAATTCAGTAGAAAGTTCTGGCTTTATGTTAAGGTTTTAATGTTGTCTTTAAATAAACAAACAAATAAAGAAATAAATAAGTAAATAAATAAATAAAGCGAGAAGAATCACAATCCTCACTGACTTGTGCTACTCCCGAGAATTAGCCTTAACTTCCAAATCATAATTCTTGGTCTCAGTTCCCTCATCTGTCCAGTGAGGATAAATCACAGTATCAGCTTCATGGATTAGGGGCTGGGTTAAGTGCAATAATCCCTGTAAAGTGCTTCATTTAGCACTGACAATAATAACTACTCAACAAATTGTAGTGGTTGTCATGGGGTGGACAGAATAAGGCCTGCCACCACCAAAGATGTCCACACCCTTATCCCCGGAACCTGTGAATGTATTAGATCACAGGGCAAAAGGGATGTTGCAGGTGCAATTAAAGTTAAGGATGTTGAGACAGGGAGATTATCCTGGATTTTCCAGGGGGACCCAATGTAATCACACAACTCCTTAGAATGGAGGAATCTTTCCCAGTTGTGATCAGAGAAAGGAGGCACAGAGAGGTATAATGCTGCTGGCTTTGGAGATGGAAGAAGGGACAAAGAACTAAGGATTGTGGCTGGCCTCCAAAAGCTGGAAAAGGCTAGGAAATAGATTATCCTCTAGAACCTCCAGAAAGGAATGCAGCCCGCCAAATCCTTGGTTTTAATCCACTGAGACCCATGTTGGACTTTGGACTTGCAAAACTGTAAGGTAATAAATGTGCGTTGTTTCAAGTCACTTTGCTTGTGACAATTTGTTACAGTATCAAAAGGAAACTAATACAATCAAAATTATTATTAATAAGACTATTAACTCTTTAGAGATCAGAGCCACATATCATATGTCTTTTGGGCCCTCCAAGAAATATGGATGTGCAGTAAATATTTATCTGCCTGAAAGAGAACAAATGTCATAACACAGTGGTTGGGACTACAGAGGTGCCAGGAAAATGAAATAATCAGAATGTTTATGACAATTTTTAGAAATATTACAGAAAAGACTTGCACGTGTGTGTGCACTCACACTCTATCAAATAAATAAATAAAATCTTATAAAAAGAAATATTATGGGAAAGAGTAAAATAATTGTCAATAGCAAAAGAATTTTCAGAGCATTTTAAAAATTTTTTTATTGTTATGTTAATCACCATACATTACATCATTAGTTTTTGATGTAGTGTTCCATGATTCATTGTTTGTGCATAACACCCAGTGCTCCACGCAGAATGTGCCCTCCCCAATACCCATCACCAGGCTAACCCATCCCCCCACCCCCCTCCCCTCTAGAACCCTCAGTTTGTTTTTCAGAGTCCAAGGTCAGAGCGATTTTCAATTTAAATGCCCAACAATAGGATGCTTGCTCAGTTGTAATAATCCAGAAAATAGAATACTGTGCTGTCAAAAGTATTAATTATAATTCATCCATGTAATAACATGGAATTTTCACGATACTGAATGACAAAAGCAAAATATATGACTATATGTTGGAAATAAGCTCATTTTTCTAAAAAATAAAAATAAAAGCTAAGTATAGGTATAACACATATACAGAAAAATCTCTGGAAGGATAAGTATCAAAAGCATTGGGAGGGATTTATGTTTTAGCTTGTTGCTTCCTCATATTTAAAATGTTTTCTACTATCATCTGCAATACTGTAGATTTAAGGAAGCATTTATTACAAAGGGACTGTCCCTAAGAGCTACAAATGGAGAGGGCGGAGCAAGGTCCCCTAGTAGGTGGTGGAGAGAAGGGGTCCTGCTGGGAGAACTGTTGGAAGCTGGCCCAGAAGGGAGGGGCATGGAGCGTTCTTTGGGACCTCTGTCCTGGGTCCCTTGGGTTGGAAAAAGGAAATGATGGAGTGTCTGTGGTGCCATCTTGCTTTAATTGGTTTTATGGATTGTTCTAAACCCTGAGCAGAAGAATCTCTGAGAGAAGGTACATCTCTGCTGCCCCTTTTGGAGACCAAAATGCTGCAGCAGGGGTGCCAGGCTGCAAGAGTGTGTCCCCGAGGCTCAGGAACAGCCCTTGGCTCTCAAACTCAAGGGCCTCACTCTGAAGAGCTTAGTTCAGTGATTTTCCCCTTAACACTGCTTATGTCCTTTTGTTCTCTTCTCTATATCCACTCTGTCTCCTTTAGCCAATACTTGGATCATCTGCTTGGTATTCATATCCATTCTCCTGGAGATTAAGTTCCCTGTGGAAGCAGTCTGATCTGCAAATTGTCACCGTGTTCCTGCTCACAGACAAGGGGACCCAGTGTCCCCCCACCCCCGCGACACCCAGAGATAGGAGCCAATGCATTGGGGCGCTGAATCCGGTCTTCTCAGGCTGTTCTGAAGCAATAAAAGGGACCCAAAGTCCCGAGGCAGAGCTTGTCCAAGGGTAAAACTCCCTCTTCCCTTGGTTTCAGAAGGTCCCTGCAGCAGCCAGGGGATTTTATAGTTCCCTCTGCTACAGAACTCAGCAGCACAACATGGACTCTCCCTTTATTCAAAAGATGTGCAGGCTTTACTTGTCTGAGTGGCCTTGCCCCCAATAACTACCACCAAGGCAGGTGAGAAGTCTGCTGTCACTTAGAGGCCTCTCCCCATCACCAGGGTCAAGAAGAGCCCTGGGGTGGGGGACGCGGGGGTGGGAGTTGTGAGTGTAAACAGATGGCTGCTCAGGCTCCTGGGGACTTGCTGAGTGGCCACCCCTGCTGCTGTTGATTACTGTCTACCACCACCTGCCTGGCCCTGCAGCACACCCAAATGGGGCTACAGCCTGGACAGAAGCTCAAGCCCTTGGCCTTACTCAGCTGAGAAGGCTGTGCTGCCTCAGAGTCACCATCTGCACAAACTGCAATCTGCTGGGACCTCGTTTCTCCTGAGCCCTATGCTCCAACAACGTCCTGGGGTGCAGTCACTCTCCCCCCTCGAAAGGCCAGCTGTGTCAAGTCTGGGGCGAGTCATTGCAGCCTGCCCAGAGCTCACTCTTTGCATCTTAGGTGTGTCACATCCCCTGACTGCTTCTCACAGATCTTCTGCATCCCCTCCTACAGCCAAAGCACTCCTTTCCACCACTGACGTGCCCCCCATGACCTCTGAAGTATGGAAGAGTCTACCTGTCCAAAGGCTGGGTGGGTATCCAAGCTGCTCCTCTCTAGTCCAGATTGTGTCTCCTAGGGTCTCAAGGGGGAAACTTATAATATCTCATGGTTAAGTTTGATGTTTGCAGTAGGATTTTTTTTGTGAATACCTTTTATCTGATAAGAAATTCCCTTCTAGTCCAAGCTTATATAGAGTTTTAACTAGGAATAGGTGTTGGGTTTTATGAAATGCCTTTTCTTCACGCAGGAGATACCCACAGGACTCCCTCTTTTATTTAGTCAATGTGGTGAATTACATTGCCTTCTTAAATGTCAAACCAACTCTATATTCCTGGAATATCTTTTTATATATCACGGACTTGGTTGACAAATAATTTGTTTAAGATATTTACACCTATGTTTATGACAATGATTTGTCTGTAATTTTACTTTTCTGTAACAATATTGGCAGGTTTTTGTTATCAAGGTTATGCTTGCTTTGGGTAGTGTTTCCTCATTTCCTGTTCTCTGGAGGAATTTGTGTGAGATTGGTATATTTCCACCTTAAGTATGTGGAAGAATGCACTAGTGAAGCCATCTGGACCTGGAGGTTTCTTTATAGGAAGGTTTTCTAATTATACATTCAATACTTATGAGATTATTCATATCTTCCATTTCTTCTCATGTCAGTTTTGAAAAGTTATTTTGGGGGAGGATTTGTCTATTTCATCTACATTTCCAAATTGACTGGCATAGTTTCATCCATAAAATCCTCTTGCTTTCTTTTCTTTCAGCTCTCCTCAGGATCTTTAGCACTGTTCCCTGTTGCATTCCTGACAATGGTAATTTGTGACATTCGTCATCTCTTGCTCACAAAGCAAAGATCAATCTAGAATCCCCCATCAGAAATGAAGTGCTTTTTCCTCCCCTGCTGCACTGAGTCCTGGTGGGATACAGCCCTCTATTGTCAGCCCCCTTTGAGGGTTGCCTTGACTGAAGCGAAGCACCTTACCCAAGGCCACACACCCTTACTAGGGGGGCCAACAGGTCACGACTGATCAACATGGGATAGAAAGTTCTGGCTCCTAGTCCCAGCTTGGGACAACTCTTCAGTCATTTCAGCTTCAGACTGGCCTGGATGTTTGACTGAGGACTCTTTTGAGACTAAATTGCAGCTCAAGTTTTCCCTCTGTCTGATCCTGCTTTCCTGCTGGCCCTTCCCTTCCCCCAGGCCTGGTTCCCGGGAGCACCCCCTAATAAATCTCCCACGTGCTAATCTTCATCCCAGAATCTGCTTCCTGGGAAACCCAACTTGCTAGTGATTTTATCACTCATTAAACAAATAAAAACAAAAACAAACGAACAAACAAAAAAAAACAAACTCTAGCTTGTTAGTCACCTCTAATTGTAAATTTGTTTTCTGTGTAGTTAATTTCTGCTATTATATGTATTATCCCTTTCTTTTTATCGTCTTTAATGCTTACTTTGGCTTTTTTTTTTCCAACTCCTTGAGATGGTTGCTTAGCTCATTAATTTAAAACTTTAAAAATTGTGGTAAAATATATATAGCATAAAATGTATGCCGTCTTGCCGCCTAAACTGCACGATTCAGTAGCTTTCCGACATTGACGTTGCACAACCATCACCACCAGCCATCCACAGAATTCTTTTCCTCTTGCAAAACTGAAACTCTGTACCTATTAAACAACACCTCCCCCTTCTGTTCCCAGGCCCTGGCAACCACCATTTTCCTTTCTGTCTCTGTAACTAGGACTACTCTAACTCTAGGTGACTCATAGAGGTGGAATCATGCAGTATTTGTCCTAGGTCATTAGCTGCTAGCCTTTTTCCTTCTCAAACATACCCCTCTCAGTATAGCTCTAGTTTCACCTCATAGGTTTTGTTCTGTCCTATTAATTATCATTCCATTGAAGTTATTTTCCAATTTCCATCATGAGTTCCTCTTTGACCTCTGAGCTATTTAGAAGCATATTACTTCATGTAAAATTGTTTGGGGATTTCTACTTATTGATTTCTGGCTTCATTTACTGTGATTAGACAATACACTCGACATGATTTCAGCGACAGGAAATATGTTGGGATTTGCATCATGTCCCAGAATATGGTCATATCTAGCTACTATTTCATGTGCCATTAAAAAGAACACACATCCTGCAATCTGGGAGTGCAGAGTTCTGCATGTATTGATAGGATCATTTGTTAAATGTGTTGTTTTAATCTTGAATATTATTACTGACTTTTTTTTTTTTTTTGGTCTACTTGTTTTTTCAGTCACTAGGAGAGGTGTGTTTCTCTCCCAGTATTGTGGGAGACTCATCTGGGTTTCTGTATGTTTGTTTTCTTTCATTTTTGCTACAAAACTTTAAGGCTATGTTAGAATTATTAGGTCTGCCTGGTGGATTGATCTTTCATCATTATGAAATGTCCTGTAGTTTCCCCCAAAACATTATTATTGTTGTTTTGTACAGTTGGTCTTCATTTACCCACATTCTATTTCTTCTCATTCTTTCCCTGAATTTCTATTATTTCATTTATGATCATTTTCTTTCTGCCCCTTAGTAGTTTCTTTAATGCCAGTGCTCTGGTGAAAAACTTAGTTTTCACTTGTCTGAAAATGTCTTCATATCACCTTTGCTTTTGAAAAGTATTCTTACTGGACACAGAATTCTAGGTTGGCAGAAATTTCTTTTCAGTACTTTAAAGATACTCTTCCATTGTCCACTAGCTTTCATTGATTCTTTTGAAGGAAATAAGGCTTTTATCCTTTAGCTGCTTTCAGGATTTTCTGGTTGGGTTTCAAGATTCAACTAGGTTGTGTCTAGGTGTGGTTTTCTTTTCATTTATATTGCTTGGGCTTTATAGCTCTTCTTAAATATGTGACTTTCTGTCTTTCATCAATTTTGAACAATTCTCACCCATTATCTCTTTAAATATTATTTCTTGCCCTCATTCTTTCTCTTTCTCTTTCCTCCTTCTGGGACTCTAATTATATATATATATATATATTTCTCTTAACTTATTTTCTATATTTTTATAGGAATTATATTTCTATATTTTAAATTTTTTTCCTCCTCAGTCTGTATATATTTTTTTCTAACCTACTTTCACCATCACTTATTTTTTTTCAACTGTGTCTAATTTTTAAACTTAACTCGTGCCTTAATTTTAGCTACCACATTTTTAAGTTCTAAAATTTTCATGGATTGTTTCCAGGATGCTACTGAAAATATTCACCTTATCACTTAATTTCTAGAACATGTTAATCTCAGTTAATTTTGTTTTTCAAAGCCTGACAAGAGCAATATTAGAATCTCCAGTGGATCTGTTTCTGTTGTCCACGTTTTTTCTCTTTGTGCAACCTTGTCCTTTTCAGACCCGGTTATTTTTTATTGAATGTTGGACATCGTGAATGACAAATCGCAGAGTAAATTTGAGTTCCTGAGTGGTATCTCTCTCCTGAGAAGATTTACTTGTGCTTCTGGTGGACATCCAGGAGGGGACAGATTACTTAATTGAACCAGGGACTGAGCTGGTTTGAAGCTGGGCTTCAATATTAGTCTCAGGATGAATTGAGAGTGATCGGCCATCCAAGTTTGACTTGGACAGAATGGCTTCCTGGAGCAAGAGACTTCCAGTGCTAAAGCTAGACAGTCCCAGACAAACCAGGATGGTTAGTCATTCTAGGTAGCTCTTCAGAGCTCCAAAATGAAAGCCTGGGATGCCCACCTGGACTCCTCCTTTGCATACCCTCTACTGCATTTTGTCCCCCTGTCCTATGAGACTGCCAATCATTCTGCTCCATTTCTTAGCTTCTCACTCACTGTTGATCAGCTTTTCAGTATCTGAGCTGCTTGTGAATTGGCAAATTCGTCAAGAGAGAAAGAGGCACTAAATGTCAGGTTTATCCTCCTCTGTTTCCTTCTCTTCAGGATCTTGACCTTACAAGTCCTAACTATCTTGGGGTCACTCCAGTGCTTTCAAGCAAGTGTTTTATATATTTTTGTCCAGTTTTCTAGTTGTTCTTAACGGAAGGCTTAGTCTGAAACAGCTAGTCCAACACTGTTAGAAGTATAAATTGGTGTGCATATTTTTGAGCCTTTTAAAAGCACTTCCAAAATGCCTTCCAGAAAGATGGCTACAATCTTTGCTCACAGTTGTGGACAAGAAAGTCTGTTTCTCCATATCTCACCAGCACTAGGTGTCACCAACTATACCAAAGGCACCTTATCTTTGACTCTTTGCAATATGCTACTCTTAGGATGGCATGGAGTTTTAGATACTGCCTCTCTTTGACCCCTAGTGAGGTGGAGCCTTATTTCTTATGCTTATTGGCCATTACTCAAAAGAATGTTTTTAGTGTAAATGTTCACTTGGGCCATATATATTAAAAATTGCCAAACAGAACTGATGGACGGAAATTGGAAAGCTGTTGATGAATTTACAGACAGTGATCCCTCTGTCACAAGTTCACCCAGTGACCTGATTCATGAAAACATTTCTAAACCATCAGTGTTCACTCCTTGTGAAGGACCCCAACATCGGTGTCCCGACAGACTGATGTGAGCCACTTCATATTTGAGCCTGTTGGGCTCAATGGAATCCTGACCACAAAGACTGGGTCCTGACATGAGGGGATGCCTGATTCTGAAGGAATCAAGGACTCTGTATTAAATGTAGTGGCAAAAGGAAGAAGCAGGGTCAACACTCAAAATCTTGTGGGGAAATGAGGCAGGCTCAGAGTGGCAAGCATTGTGGTTTCCACTGGTTTTCCACTTCAGTGGCCATCATTACAATGGGCAAAGGAGAGCATTGCTTTTGTGAGAAGATTATTTTGACCCTGACTGCTTCTCGTGCCAAGCAATGCGCACGTCTGGAATATGTTGTTTCAGAAGCCCCAGTCTCTCCCGGCCCCTCTCATGCAAAAGGCAGTGTAGGCAGCATCTCCTGCAGCAGAGGAATTTGTGTCTAGGCTTATTTTAGGTGTTTGTTTTCTAAATAATTCCCTCGGCATGTGCCAAAGCATTTAATTAGTAACTTTTAAAATAAGGGGGTCGGTTAAGGCATTCTTAGTTTCGGAGGAGAGAAAGAAACCTTTCTGTCCTCAATCCCACAGCAGTTCTCGTTGGGCTCCCTCGTGGGCACAAAGGCAGCAGTGCTGGGGCCAGATCTGGGCATCCCACAACGGGAGGTTCCAAGAGGGATTTTCACAGTTAATGACCCCCCAGGTAGCTTCCATGTTTATCCAGTCAATGTGTAATTGGGAGTTCCTGCTTGGGGACTGGAGTCTCTGTCGACAAGAACTTGAAGACTAGCTTCCCACTGGTTCTAAATGGGCTTTTATAGCAAAAACTCCAGATACAGGGCTTTTTCAAAGGCTTTATACAGCAATTAATGGCTGCAAGCAAATACCCAAACCTCAGATCCTGACCGAGTGCCAAATTCTTCACTGCTAGGGGAAACTCTAACAGCAGTGTTTGTTCTCTTAAGTTGCCCTAAACAGGGAATATTTTACTGCCATAAATAACTGCTTTTTGAGGGGGGGGGGACGGGGGAGACAGGTGAGCCACAGCGAGATATTGTTGTTTTTGTTGTTGTGGTGGTTTTTTTTTTTTTAAGAAAAGAAACAGTAAACTTATTATGCCTCAAGAAATTTCCAAGGATGTCCCATATATTCCTTGCAGGAAATACTCTGTAATTTTCCTTACTTCCATGCCAATTTTCCTTACTTTTTATTTTAATGAATGAGGCTTGCAGCAATCCCATGTTAGTGCGTGTCTCTTTAACATTTTTTCCATATTGTTATTTGGAGACTGGCTTTCCCTGCAGACTTCTTTCCACCCACACATATGGTCGCTTGAAACTGGCCTTCCAGACAGTCTCCATGGGCAGGAGGGCCCGTGACACCGTGACACTGGGGCGGGGGGCGGGCAGGCCTCTGGCCACAGTGACTGAGCCATACAGAGCAGTACAGACCCCCGTGGGCCTGAACCCACACGGACGGACATGGGGTGGGATATCAGAATCCCACAGTCTTCGTTGTTCAATAAGGCTTTCTTGTTATCTTGCCAGGAAGTGGAGACTGTTCTGTGCCACCCAGTCCTCAGCCTGTGTGGTGGCCACTTAGGCGCACAGGCAGGGCTGGGGGAGGTGGTGGGTACAGATGGGAAGTAAAAAATTGGCGGAGGGTTGGTGATGTGACTCCTGGGTAGTGACATGTTGGTATTCACTGAGACCCTCATCGGAAATCCTTCTGGCTTCAGGCACTGCTGTGGACCAGGGCAGTGAACGTGGATGGGAGTTTTGGCCAGGACTGAGTGTTGTGGGGTTCCGGGTCCTTGTTAGAATCCTCAGTCCCTGTTGGATACTGAATACTGTTGGCTAGACTCCTGGGGGCTCTAGTGGGGAGGTCTACCCAGGACCACACTTAAAATAAAAAGGCTACCTGTCATGGTCACTAAACTGTTTCCTTTTTTGAGCTAAGTAAGAAATAGCCAGCCCCAAGCTCTGGGGAATGTGGAGTCCTGGTGTAGGGTGTGGGCTCCAGGGTCCTCCCCTTGGCTACTGGGTGTTGGCCTTCCCAAAGTCGGTATCCTCACGTGTGAAAGGCAAGGTGGCTCTGCCCACACTGAGGCGTGAGCAACCGTCAAGGAAAGAGCCCAGCCCGCACTACGTGGCCAACACATGTCCGCTGTTGCTACTGGTTCACTTCTTCAGGCGAGAATCACGAACATGGCCTTGATTGGACGAGACTCCTCAGAGGCAGGAGAAGGAGGGAGGCTGAGGGGCAGAGGACGTGGGGAAGTGTGGAGGCAGGACCAACACCGAGGGGACTAGTGAGGCCCCCAAAGGCTGCTCCCCGGGAGCAAGAGGGAGGAGTGAGAAGGGCCAGTCCTTCCTGCCCGGTTGGTTCTGGGTCCAGCTCTGAGTCGTCGCTCGGGTCTACTCCTTTCCACCCCTTATCACCAACTCCTGCCCTTCAAGCCCGGACGGGCGGGGTTGCCCTCCATGCTCTTCGCTCTTGTGGGCAGAGTCCTTCCAGAACCAACCTGGACTGGCCTGACAGATGCTTGCCCCTTGGCCCTGGCTGCCGCCTCAGGTGAGGCCCCTCTGTACAGGGCAAGGACCCCGGGCCTCTGGCAAGGGGACCAGCCCCACAGCTGTGCTGTGTGAGGTGGAGGCTACTGGGGTCTAGTGAGTCTGACCTGAGACCAGAGCCACCCCCACTTGGAACGCCCAGCAGCTCCCAGACACACCTCAGATGCACTGGCTGGGGAGGGGGCTGCATTTAGAGGAAGACCACCTCCCCCTCAGGACAAGCGGCAGAGCATGGCCAAGGCCAGGTGATGACCAGAGTCCCCCTCACTCCCCTCCTTGAGACTGCAGACTGCAGCCACCTAACCACCTAACCAGGTGTTTGCCCACTTGGTCTCCCCAGCTCAGGACACGGGTTTGGGCGGCTGGGCAGTGCAGAGGAAGAAGGGAGGAGTACCGAGGGTGAGATGGGCTCAGGTGAGGTCCTTCAGCCTGAGGCACGGGAGGAGGTGGGATGAGAGGCTGGGCCATGTGTGCGGACAGTGACCATGGTCAGGACCCACAGCTGGCGCAGCAGAGCAGGGCACTCTCCCTGCAAACCTGGGGTTTGTGGGCAGTGGGGGCTGTGCCCATGTGTTCCTGGACAGAGCGCAGCCCTGGGGGGTTCAGGCACAGGCCAGTGCCCAGTAGAAGGAGGGGAGTCAGGAGGGGCAGGGAGGGGCCCGGGGAGGAGCAACAGGATGTAACAGGGGCCTGAGGTGTGCAAGGAACCCAGCGATGGAAGGAAGGAGGCCCAGATAACCCCACATCTTGGCAGCTGGCCTCAGCCTGCCCTATAAGGGCCCCAGGTGTGCACCAGGCCGTCCCCCCCACCTCCTTCCTGCCCATGGAAACCCTACCCAGAATCTCTGTGTGTGGCCCCCTCACACCCCACCCCAGAGGCCCATAAGGCGGCCAGCAGAGACACCCCACGCCGCTGAGTGCTGCAGACTGAAGCTGGCTGTCACATGCCCATGGCACTGAGCCCGTTAGGACTTTTGTGGCTGTATGCTATTTGTCACCGCATCAGCAGCACCCACCCTGGGGCCTGGGTCACTCACTTGCTCCACCTCCCCATGAACAAGGGTGGCATGAGCCCTGCCCAACAGTGGGCCCTGATCTGGGGGGTGGGGGGGTGGCAGTGGCTGTAGACAACAGGTCCCTGTCCCTGCCAAGACAATAGCCTAGAAGGGAGATGGATGATAGCAGACAGGTTCACCAGATAATTTCAGAGCGTGGGAAGAGCCATGAGAACAATAATAAACAGGACAGTGGGGTGGGGGTGACCTTGGCCTGAGGTTTGGCCTGGGCTAAGATGGGCATGGTGAGAAGGCAGAGAAAGTGCTCCAGAAGGGGGTCACGGGGAACTGGTGACAATGGGCAGGACTTGGAGCCTCAGCCCTTTTGCAGGGAAACGGCCTTCTCCACCTGTGCCTGCCTCCTGGTACCCACCAGGCACCCCCTGCAGGGGCTGGCCAGCATCCTGGTCCAGGATACAATGATCTCAATCAAAGGGGAGTGGTAGGCACTCTCAGGAAAGGATGAAGGGAGGATGCTCGAGTCCTCCAGAGAGCCGTCTCAGTGATCTGATCGATGGGGACCGGAGTAGTAGATACGCAGTGCTTGAGGCCTCACCCCCTCACTGGGGTCCCCAGGGCCCGACTCCTGGGGGAGGAGAATGCACGAGGCTTCACCTGTCTTCCCTGAGGCCCCAGACCTGTGCCCTATGGGGCATAGAGATGCCAAGAATGAGGTGCCAGGCACAGAAGGAGCTCGGGGGGGCAGGCATCCCAGGAGGAGGACACCACCTGCCACAGGTGACCCAGCACCAGCATGGAAAACTCCTCCCAGTCTTCTCCCTGGGGAGGGGCCCAAGAACATCCCTGCGGTCTTGTCTTGGAGACCCCCAGCCCTGGGCAGGCCTGCCCCTTCCTGTCCTGCTCTCCGCTCCTCAGCTCCACAAGGGTCTGGTGGTCTCTCTGGGCCTGGGGAGATGCTGGCTCCGTCGGGCTCTTCATCCCCAAAACACAGCCTGGATCCTTGGGCTTTCATCCAGTCTGTCCTCAGAGACCCCGGGCCACTTCGTTAGGACCGTTGGTGGGCATTTGGGGTGCTCCGGGAGCCCTGCTCTTAGAATCGCTGGACTTTTGTGGTGCAAGGTAGGAGTGGGTACAAGGGTCCCTAGAATTCCAGTTCTGAGCGGGCAGCCATTTGTGGGCTGCCTCCAGTCAGCCAACTCCTCCGGTTGTCCCCAGAGCCCTCCTCCCCTCCCCCTCCTCCAGCAGGCCCGCCCTGTTTTGGTCCACTCCGGTTTTCTAGTTTCTGCCCTGGAGTGCTACGACCGATGCAGATCCAGGCCTACTTGGATCTGGATCCCCAGTCCCTGCGCGGGCCCTCGGCCCACAGTGAGCTCCAGCCCCCCCTGCTTCTCTGCCAGGCCTCTGATGTCCTCATGCCTCAGCATGCCTGTGCTTCTGCCCCAGGGTGGTCCTGACGTGGTCCCTGCCTGGATGAGCTGCAGGGCAGGCTCCAACAGTCCCCTGCCACAGTCTGTGCCCTCAGCCGGAGAGACGTGATCCGTGGCCCTTCCACCGACACCCCCCCCCCCATCGGTGCTCTCGTGAACAGCACTCCTGCCAGCTGGCTGCCAGTTGCCTGCAGCCAGAGGTGGACATTCTGGTTAGGCCTCCCCTTGAGCCCTCGCTGCCCTTCCCTCTGCAACGCCCCCCCACCCCCAGTATCATTCCCTGTGACAAACTTGTGGAGCCTTAGGTAGAAACCAATAGTAGGACAATCCCCTGGACTCCATGTCTCATCAGGTGTGTAGATCAAGAACAAAACCCATCTTGACTGGTTCAAGGTTTTCAGAGAGTCCTGGTAAATAGATAATGATGGATAAAGGAGGGAAAGAAAAGAAAGCCTTAACTCCCCCATTTCTACTGAAGTCTGAATCCTAAGCCAAGCGGTCTTCCTCAGTTAAAATCACTTTGAATGGGGAGCTATCCTGAACCGCAAACACTGAAGACGGAGGATGTTTTAAGGGGATTTCGGAAATGGGGGGTGGGGGCAGGGGAATGGAAAGGTGCACACCACCACCTTGGTTTGGGGAGGGGAAGAAAGGGTGAGGGTCTCTCTGTCCCCCGTGTTTCTCCAGACACTGCAAGGCAGGCCTGACCTTGACGTTCTTACTCCGTGGCCAGGGACGTACCGAGCCCACCAAATGTGTATTAAAGTCTGTTTGTCTCATCATCTGGCAATATGCATTCGTACCATTCAAAATGTGGGCGTTGATATGAATATTTTAATATCGTTCTTAGATGCAGCATTTGAAGTAAGTTTCCTTAATTAGCTTGATTTTTGGAAGGTGTTCGAAGAGGAAGAGGTTAGCCAGGAATGCATCATTGGCCCAGCAGGAGCCCCGCCCACCTCCACGCGCGCCCTGCACATGCGCACCATCCCCACCCTTGCAAGCTGAGCGCCGGCCAACAAACACAGGTGCAGAAGCCTCTCCTCCTGGAGCGGAGGCTGCTTCTCTTTTGCCGGAGCTCATTCTACCCTTGGCCGCTGGACTTGCCCCAGTGCCAGGAGGGCAGTAGGGTGCTGGCTGACCTGGCATAACAGCCTTGAATATAGGCTGCAGTCCTCTTTCCACTTGAGAAATTCATCCATATTGTTTTAAGTTTTCTTTTCATAACATGAATGACACCAGCTTACTAGAGAAACATTAGAAAATAGGAGAAAGCAATAAATGAATAGCAGCTCCCATCCCTCTATTCAGATATTCCGAAATGTCCTCCAATTATACACACATACACCTGACCATCCATTTCTAGCTGTGATGGTTATGGTCTGAAAGCTTGTGTCTGCTCAAATTCCTATGTTGAGACCGAATCTCCTGGGTGATGGGATTGAGAAGCGGGGTCTTTGAGGGGGGGCTGATTAGGTCATGAATGGGAGTTGTGTCCTGACAGAAAAGACTATAGGGAGCTCCCTCGTCCCCTCCACTGTGTGAGGACAGGGTGAGAAGTCACCATCTGTGAACCAACTAGGATATCCTCACCAGACACTGAATCTGCCAGCACTTTGATCTTGGACTTCCCAGACTCCAGAAATGTAAGAAATAGCTGTTGTTTATCAGCCACCCAGCTTGTGGATTTTTTGTTATAGATACCTTGAACAGACTAAAACAGCCACATAACAAACCACTCCCCAAATTTAGTGGCATAAAAGAGCCATTTATGATCCTGTGGGTTAGGAAAGGAATTTGGACCAGGCACAGTGGGGATGACGCATCTGCTCCATAATGTCTAGGGCCTCCTCCGCTGGAAGACTAGAAGGCTGGGGGTTGAAAAGTCGCAGGAAGTCTCATTCCCTCGCATGGCCGGAAGTTGGTGCTGGCAAGAAGTTGCTGTCGGCCTCTTCAAGTGCCCAGGGCTTCCTCACAACATGGTGGCTGTGTTCCAAGGGCTTGTATCCTGAGAGATGGAGAGAGCCAGGTGAGAATAGCTTTTCTGACCTGGCCTCAGGAGCTACTGTTCCAGTGCATACTATTAATGGAAGCAGTCACAAAGACCTGCCAGGTTCAAGGGCAGAGGAGATAGACTCTAACTCCAGATGGGGTTCTGGAGGAGCATGCAGGAATATTGCTATTGCCATTTTGGGAAAATCCAATCTGCCACATTAAACTGAAAAAATATTCATACTATACATACCATTTTTGCAGAACATTTAGTTTGCTACTTTTTTTTATTGAGGTATAACATTTGCACAGTGATGTACTCTAATCTCAACTAAGCAGCTTAATGATTTTATAAGTGTAGAAACCCACAAACCCAGCACCCAATCAAGATAGAGAACATTCCCAGCAAGCCTGAGGCCTCCCAGGGCCCCTTGCTTGTCAATATGCCCCACAAACACCCAAGAGGTATCCTTTATCCTGACTTTATCACCAAAAATAAGCTTTTTTAGCCTGTGTTTTTCCCAAATGTATTATTAATGGCTTCCTACGCCAGTCTTCACTTTGGATGGCTGCACAGTTCACAAATTTATTGAATATTATAGTTTCTTTAGCCAGTAACTTGTGGCTGACCTTTAGGGATTCTATGATTTCCACCAAGGAAAATCAAATGATCCTGGGCTGAGAGCCTGTTCAACGCACTATTACCCTTGACCCACCTCCTAAAAGCGACTGGATGCCTTCACCCCAGCCCCAGATTTTTTGGGAGACCTTTCTGGGGCAACCAGAAAACACTGGTTATGAATGGAGAGAAGACTTTTGGCCATGTGGATGGACCATCTTCGGGTTGGCCCAAATGACCTAGAAGGAGGATTTATATCTTTGTCACCATTTTAGCATCTATGGAGTAATGCAACATGAACAGCATGCCCCAAAGGCTGAACATATGGATTTCCACTGTAGCTTGCTGGTCCCCTTTCCATACACTCTCTCCCCTGTTTCTCTGCTCGCTTGTAGCGGATGCCATTTCCCACCTGTGTGCATCACTTTCGGAATGCTTATGCTGAAATCTGCTTTGTAATTAAGTGGCAGTGGCTCTTGCTTTATAGACTGTCACCCTCTGAGTGTTTTGTTTCCTGTAAGGTGTCACCTTATTGCCCACAATCACCAAAGATGAAAGGGAGGAGAAGAGAGGACGGGAAGAAGGGGGAGAAGCAGGGAAGGCTTGGCAGGAGGAAGAGGGGGCCATTGTTCTCATTTTGCTGGGAGGGAAGTGCGGGTGTGTGGAGTCATCTATCACCATGTTAGGTTTACAAATAAAACCACAGGTGCTCAAACACAGGATGCAGACTCTCTGTCGGCAAGTCGTTCTTTTTTTTTTCCTAAGGAAAATTAAATTCCAAAAATATTTGCACTGACTTTAAAAAAAAGTTACTCTTCATATCTCCCATTTTTAGCTACATTCCTCATTTGTATTCGAGTCTAAGCTTCTCTTTAAAAAGCTGAAATAGGAACGGAAGTGATCCACTAACGCTGAAGCCAAAATTAGAGAAAACATCATGTAAATGCAAAGAAAACACTACATGGGAAGACAGGAACAATGGAAAGGAAACCCTCTCTCATTTGAGTGTCACTGAAGGCAGCCCCTCAGAAGTCCCCCTCCCGAGTGGGGCTCATCTGGTGGGTGGGAATGGGGCTACAGTCCGAGGGGTGCGGTGCTGTCTTGGGGATGCAGGTAGGGCCAGCATGAAAGGGAAGCCCAGGGGATAACTCCAGAATGGGATGAGAATGCTCCCCTGCTAGAATATCCGAGGGGGCAACTAGGGGCTGGCAAGAAAGCAAGCCTGCAGATTTTCATCCCAACCCCGGTCCTTGCAGATTTGCAAGAAGGACATCCACAGGTAGCACCTTTTAGAAAGGCGTGGAGCAATGGATCCCAGTGAGCATCCAGAGCAGGGAAGAAGAGCAGAAGACGATGCCTTTGGGATCCAGGGACTGGACCAGCTGGTGACAGGTGGGCCTGGGCTCCTGCCTACCATTAAAGACACTGTCACACCTGCTGGAGTTATGCAAGGCCACAGCGCCACCGTGACAGGACCCACCACCCCTTCTGCCACCTCTGCCACGCTGGGCAGTCGCCAGATCTCTGTCTCCCTGCAGGGGGGACCCCCAACGTGGGCACCACCTGCCATGTTACCTTCGGTTCAGCAAAGCAGAGGTTTGCTGTGAGCCCCCAGGTAGTACCTTGCTGCCCAGTCATAGGTGGCTCCAGGAAGGGTCCGTAGCACAGCAGAGAGGACTGGGCTGGACGAGAGCTGAGGGACCCCGGCGCTGGGTCTGAACCCTCCACTCCCAAGTCGGGGCCCATAGGCTCTGCCTCTTTTTCTGTCCACCCTGGGGGTGGAGACCAACACCTCTTTTTGGCCCGAGACCCCACTTCTTCTTGGCTGCTGGAGGACACCCCTCTAGTAGGCCTCCCTCTCCAGCCCCAGCGATTTTGAACTCCCTCCTGGATCATGTTCACCAGCTGGAAACACATGGCTATTTCTCTTTTTCTCACGTCTTAAAGACCAATGTCAAAACAACAACACCAAAATCCTCCCTTGACTCACTTCCCTTCGGTTACTACTATCTTCCTCCCTTTTCCAGAAAATTCCTCAAGGAGTTGTGTACACCTGCCCTCTTCGGTTCGCTTCTCCATTCTCTCTAGAAGGCAATCGGGCTCTCACCCGCCTGCATGCTGCCAGTGGCGCGGGGCCAGGGGGGCGCTGCCATCCATGCTAACGCATGGGTCTGCGCCAGCCTCATCCTGCCCTTTCACACGGAGGCCGACCTGTCTCACTGCTGTTCCAAGTCCCCTACGACTCCCTGGCTCATGCAGAGACAGAGCCAAAGTCCCTCCAATCATGCGAGCCGACATGACCTGGCCCTGCTCCCCCGGTGACATCACCTCCCCTGCTCTGCCGGCCTTGGGCACCCTCCCCGCCAGCCTCGATGGCCTCCTGGCTGTCCCCTGCCTCACTGCCTTGCCGTCCCTCTCAGGGCTCCCTTCACAATCTTAGGGAGCCCCTACCCACCACCCACCCGCCCACCGACCCTATTTAAATTGCAGCTTTCCCGGGGGGCACGTCCTAACCTCTCTTCCTGCTTCGTTTCTCCCTGATCATGTATATGTGTGTATTTCACTTGAGTGTCCTGTTTCTGCCTGCCTGCCCCGTTCGAGTGTCACAGAATGTCCGCTCCATGAAAGCAGGGCATTGTGTCTGTTCTGTCCACCCGTGCGTCCCCAGGGCCCAGATGGAGCAGACGCAAAGCAGGCTCCCTCTGCAAGTGAGTGAACAGCACCCCTCCCACCCTCACCCTGCCCAGCCACCGGCACCTGGGGTGGCTCCGGCTCTGGACAATTCCAGGGTATCAGGTGTGGGAGAGTACAGCGCAGCTCAGGGTGGACCCCCCCAAAGAGCAGATGTGCGAAGTCTGCAGGGCTCTCGAGTCACACACAAAACCGTTCAGACCGAAGTCCGAGAGGCAGGCCAGCCACCATCAATGAGGAGAGGATGGACAAAATGACAGCTCTGCAAGCGCTTCCGAAGGGAACAATTTCAAGGACACCGTGTTCAAAAGAGGCGTGAGGTGGGACGGGTGAGACCTGTGAGGTTTTGCAAGGCCGACACTCTTCATGACCCTGTTGCAGAAATCAAACCGGAAGTGAAGGGCGCAACTGAGTCCAGGTGGGGACATGCTGGGACTGCGTCCTCCTACCATGGGCTGTGCGTGCTGGCAAGTCACTTAGCCTCTCTGCACCTCAGTGTTCTTATCTGTAAAATGGGGACAGCAATGGTATTTGTCTCCTATGATTATTCTTTGCATTAAATGAATATATATACATAATATACATATGTGTATATACATATGTACACATACTGTAGATTGATTGATCTATCTATTCATCTCTCATCTATCTACCTACCTCCATAGTTTAGAACAGTGCCTGGCGCATAGTAAATACCACTGAAGTATTTGCTATTAATATCATACAAGCTCGCAAAATTATGCCAAAAAAATTAACAATAGATGCCTTCATCTTTCATTTTAAGAAGTAGCTCATAGTTGCCTATCAGGTAATTTTTAAAAATGTAGGACAAAATGAAATTTTCACTTATGAATCTTTAGAAATGGTCACAATTGTTTCCTATTTAAAGAAGGTTCCAGGGGCACCTGGGCGGCTCAGTTGGTTAAGCGTCTGCCTTCGGCTCAGGTCATGATCTCGGGGTCCTGGGATCAAGCCCCACGTCAAGGTCCCTGCTCAGCAGGGAGTTTGCTTCTTCCTCTCCCTCTGCCCCTTTCCCCTGCTCATGCTCTCTCTCTCTCTCAAACAAATAAAATCTTAAAAATAAAATAAAATAAAGAAGGTTCCCGTCAAGCCTTTTTTCCACTATCGATTGTGGAATGTGGTCTACCTTTACTTGATTCACGTGAGGTGACTCTACCCAGACCCTGTCACCCCCTGTCCGGCCAGGTGAGTCAGGACTGATGGGGGGAAATGCGTTCTTGGGAGAGGGGCAGAGCCAGGAGTCGGGGAAGGAGGAGGTTGATGGGAGGCCCTCAAAGAAGTGCTGAGTGCGAGCTCAAACAGGGCTCCATCCGCTGCTTCATTTTATTCATCCAACCACCTTAATGTGCCTTTGCCACAGCTTGGAATCCCGCCAGACTTCTGGCACAAGCCTGGACAACAGGCTTCTGGGTCCGGACAAGACGGAGACCAAACAGGTGCTACCCTTGCCCCCCAACCAGCATCAGCCTTGGAGACACCTCAGGAGAAGGAGGGGACACAAACCTGAGAAGTCCTGAGGAGACCCAAGGCTGATGGGAACTGTGGGGGGGGTGGTGATGGGGGTGCTGAGGGGGCAGGCACAGCCACTAGGGCAGAGGGCAGCAGGGGAGGGGGCTGGGGGAGAGCCCAGAAGTTCTATTTCTGTCCCTGCCCCACTTTGCCTTGGGGGGACGGGGTCCGCCCCTCTGAGATAGAGACCTGTGAGACCAGCAGCCCAGCCCAGTAGCTTTGTACTGGGGAGGGTCCCGTCAGGACTGGCCCCAGTGCTGCCGCGTGAGGAGCTGATGAAAGCGGGTGCTGTCTGATCAGCCTTCCTCAGATACCTCCTCACCTCCTGCTCTGCTGCTGGCACCTGAAAAGCCCACCTCCTCCAGGGGCCACTGACATCTAGGAGTCAAAGAAAATTCCGGAGGAGCAACAACAATTAAGGGTGGTTGGTAGTAATTTTATGGTCTCAGGGCGCATCCCTCCCTCCCGCCAACCACTCTGGGAGGGACACAAACACCCAGATCAGGGCCTGGGTGGCAACTCCTCCCCATTACCTGTCCCCAAAAGAACAGGAGCCCAGAGGCCAAAGGCAAAATGAAGTCCAAGAAGCACAGGATCTGTCGCATGAAGACTTTGCCCCGACTGCCATCACCCAATGGAGCAGAATTTTCAGGCAGATCCACAATTTTAAATAAGTGTAATACATATTCTCAGCCAAGGGAGGGTATTAATAATATACAGCAGAAACAAGAAGTCATAAAAAGAAGCAGAGAGAAAAATATAAACACAGAAAAAAGGATAATGATAGATGGGACTCGTACACAGATGTTTTTGGCAGGATTGTTTGCGGTGGGGAGGGGCCGGCATCCGTTGGCATCTGTCTCAGGGGAAGGGGTGAGTCAACCATGGAGGTGCACCTGGGACTCTAGGCCTGGGGCCCCATTAGAAGCAAAAGCCTAGATGTGCACACAGAACCAGAATTAATCTAAAGGACAAGGTACTGAGTGAAAGAAACCAAACAAGGCCAACAGAGTAACTTTTCTTATGTAAACTAAAAATTCAAAACAATGTTTTGTGTCAACAGATGAGCGGATGACCAAAACGTGGGCTAGCCATACAATGGCGTATGATTCAGCCTGAACAAGGAGGGAGATTCTGACACTTGCTACAACACAGATGAGCCTCGGGGACATTAGGCTGAGTGACCTAAGCCAGTCATGAAAGGACACATACTGTGTGATCCCACTTACAGGAGGTGCTCGAGTAATCGGGACTCACAGAGACAGAAAGTAGGGGGCTGGTGGCCAGGGACTGGGGGAGGAGGGAATGGGGAGTTGGTGTCTAATGGGGACAGAGGTTCGGTTTGGGAAGATGAGAAAGTTCTGGAGACGGATGGTGGTGATGGCGGCACATCAACATAAATGTACTTAATGCCCCTGAACTGTATACTTAAAAATGGTTAAACTGGTAAATTTTATGTTAGGTGTATTTTACCACAATAAAAAAAAATAAAATTAAAAAATCTAATGAAAAGGGCGCCTGGGTGGCTCTGTCGGTTAAGCGTCTGCCTTCAGCTCAGGTCATGATCCCAGCCTGGGATTGAGCCCCGCATCGGTCTCCCCACTCAGGGGGGAGCCTGCTTCTCCCTCTCCCTCTGCCCCTCCCCCCTGCTCATGCTCGCCCGCTCTCTCTCTTGCTCTCTCTCTCAAATAAAGAAAATCTTAAAAAAAAAATAATCTAAGAAAGATAACCGATAAAAAAAAAATACTGTGTTATGCACAGATACATGCAAATAAAAGGACACACATTGATCATCCTAGGATGTGGAGGGCATAAAAGGTTAGAAGCAGTGTGGAGGGGCAGTAACCCCCAGCCCAGTCCAGAGAGTGGCACCTACCTGCTCGCCAGGCCGAGAGCAGCCAGCAGATGGGAGGGACAGAATCATCTCCAGCGCAGCCTCAAGAGGCCTCGGGGTGGCTCATGCGGGATGGAAGTGGCTCCCATTTGTCCCAGCACACCCAGCAGCCCTTTCAAACTCAGTCCCCACAAACAACCTTTACCTCTGTCTGGGGTTCCCCTTCCCTGCAGGGCCTGGCAGCCTGGAGCGCAAACAGCGGCTGCGCGGGAGGCCATCTGGCCACGCCCCCTCCCACACCTGTCACCAGGCCCGTACCCACTCCTCCCCGCTGGCTGGTGGCTCACAGCTGGGCTTGCGCACAGTAGGTGCTTTGCGTGCTCCCGGCGAGTGCGAATGAATGACGGGAATCAAAACGGGAGAGACCTCCGTTGACCTAGGAAAATGACAGGATGTTTTCCATTCTGGGAGCCTCAGTGGATGACTCCTCCCAACCCCAGCCAGATAAATCTCACTCCCAAACTCAGGAGCCTATGAATTTCCACTTTTGCTATTTTTCAACACCTGAACTTGGTTTTTATTTTAAACCTTGATTCCACCTGGGGATGGGGGGGGCTTCATCTCAGCCAATGGTGACCTCACGCTTGGCTGGGACAAAGTCGCCCTGTGTAACCATGTGTATCCTTAGTCACTCAACAAAGCAAGAGGACTATTTGCTGTGGGAGCCGTGCAGCCTGGCACTCTGGCCCCGACTCAGCCTTCGGAAAAGGCCTTTACATATAGTGGCTAAAAGAGAAGTTCACTACAGTCCTTCCAGGCTTGGCATCCCCTTTCTAGTCCCTTGTGACCGACAGACAGGAAGCTACCCAGCTGGCATGAGCATGCTGTCAAATTCTGATCAATCAGAATTTATGCTGTTTTTGTAACAAGTGGGTCCATCAGAAGGCCTAGGAGGGAGGGGGTGGGAGGAGGTGCAGGGCACATTATGTCTCCCACCGGCAAAGAAATGAGAAGGTGAGCATTATATCAAGGAGGCCCCTGGTGGTTTTGAGTAAAGAGGCTGCCAGGACACGAGGGGTCCTCTTCCAACAGCAATGTAGGGCTGAACCGTGGCCGTACTGATAAGGGCTTCTGGCTGCCCCACAACTCTGGGTAGTCATCGGGAGATGCATTTATTAAAAGAAGACCAAGGGGCTGGAAAATCACTTTGGGAAAATGGTCAGGAACCCAGAGGTGCTGGGTGACCACACCGTTTGTCCAAGTCCCTCTCCAGGATGTGTGATTGGTGCCAAGCACACTGCTGCTCCCTGTGGCCAAGTGCACCTGCTGGGGCATCTGCTGGGTCTGGCTCCCCTTCCAGGGGATGGGGGGGGGGCAGGGAGGGCACATTTCTGGCCTTTTAGGTTTCTGCAGAAAGAAGCAGTGTCTTGCCCTCCACCAAAATGGCTGATTCCTCAAAAGTGAGAAGGCCATCCTGGTGCTGGACCACCATAAAATAAAAATCATCCACAAGAATGATCAAGTGACCACTCAGCGACCCTAGATGTTTCTAGACCCTGTAGGCCTCTCTTTTGCTGAGAGAGAATAGTTATTGACCGTGTCAGTATTGTTTTGATTCGTTTTATCCCCTTCCAGTGTTCCAACAGATTTCGAATTTTTGGAAGTAGGCTGTGGACACCGAAAAGATTCTTCCAATATCTCAGACAGCCTTGTGCCCCTTGTTCTCCGAGTATAAAAATGTATTTTTGCCGTGAAATCCACGGCCAGGTATCTACCTGGACATTTGCTCTAGTAAACTGAAAGTTATTTTCACAAGGATTAATGGGTGGGGCCCCAGTTCTCGTAACAGATTTGCCAGAGTGAGACACTGGTCTGCATTTCACTCTTTATAATAAATGGCCAGGTGTGTAAACAACCGTTTGGAGAGTTGTCCACGGGTCAAGGCCAACTGTGGTTTGGGCAGGAGGGCAGTGACATGCCGAGAGGTGCCCAGGCTTGTGGGTTTACGGTTGGGCAACTTCACAGTCAATGCCCTGGATGATGAAACAGGGAGGGTGCTTCTTTCAGTTAGACATGGTGTCTACCATGACGCATTGGAGACCAACATCAGAATTCAAGATGGCAGCATTCCTTGGTCCTGAACTGGAATTTCACATCCAATTGAACCCAAGAGTGACTCATGTACAGGGGCTCCATGAGGCTCCATGGAGGGTGTTGGGAATGATGAAGCAGTGGGAAAATAGGCCCAGTGGGAATGAGGTTTGAGGTAAGAGGACTCTCCTTCCCTCCTGGCCTGATTTATCCAGACCAGGCGAAGCTAGTCCGGTTCACGGAGGCCTGGCGCATGAAAAAAGACTCCCGCCCTACAGTCCCTAATAATAGGCTGGCTGTCATCTCTGGGGAACAGCCTGACCTGGTGTCCCTGAAGGCTCAAGTGTGAGCTGGGGGGGACTCTTAAGCAAGCCTGTGATTCTTTCCACAAGTGAGAGCCTCTCCACTCGTGAGCACCTGCCCCTGGCTGTCACGTGGTGTCCGCGAGGCGGCCTTCTGGGACAGTGCCTGGGGCCAGAGAGATACAACCTAGCCAGGGGCTCCGGGCTGCAGCTGCCCAAGCGAGGGGCTGGCCAGCTAGCCTGGAGCCACCTCCCAGGCCCAGCTGCAGGGCTGGGTTTCCTGCAAACCACGATTCTGGAGCCTGGCAGCCAACCCCATGATGCGTGTTTACGGTTTTTACCGCACCCCAGGGATGGTCATGCGCCTCCCCACCCCTGTGGCCTCAAGGTGGAGCGGGCCCAACATCTAGAGTTGCTATGATCTAGAAACACCAGCAGCTGCTTGTCCCCTAAAGTCTCCCAGCAGCTTTGAGCAATCTGGGATGTTTGTTCATCTCTCTTGTAAACAGTTGTTTTCCCAGCGACTGCCCAGCCGGAGTTAAATATTAACAAAGACCCGCCTCCCAGCCGCTTACAGAGCGTCTGCTTTAAATATTTAAGTGACTGCTATTCTGTCCCTGAGCGGCTGTTTGGCTCAAGCTGTTCTTGCCTCCCTGCGTATTGAGTAGTATGAAATGTCAAACACTTCACTCCACGTTTTCTTTGCTCTGCTTGTGCCCTACCCTGTGCGCCGCCGCCCCCCCCCCCATTTCTCTCTTTCATTCTCTGATTACGAGGCTGCCTGTCCCACCTCCAGGTACGCTAAGGGAGTCAGTGGGTTCTAGGGCATTCTTCGATGAGGTTCTGTGCGCGTGCCCCAGGCGCCCTGGGGAGCAGGATGCTCTTCAGCGTTGGCACCTCTCCGGTGCTGGGCAGATGTGGACAGCCAGGGCACACCCCACTGCCCTCTCTCCAATCTGGGCGTGCCTGAGTGTGGCGTGGGCACACGTGTGCGCCCCTGTGCTCGCCCGCCCCGTGGGTTATGGAAATGCCATCACTGTGCATACAGCACCCTTCTCCCCACGTGCCCTCTTCATTCATGGGGGGGTTTGTGTGCGACATGGCAGTTTCTTCCAGAGGCTGATTATGAGCTCAGCAAAGAGGATTAAGAGCTCAGATGGCTGATGAAGCACACAGGGAGGCTGTGTGATCTTGGCCCCCGCAGCTGGAGAAGCTCGGAGGCCTCCCCACGAGGAGAATGGCTGAGACTGGCCAACCTTGGGTGGGTGGGCGTGGAGCACCGGGGGCCCTTGGGAGTTGGGACTGTGCTGAGTGTTCCTGTCCCTGTGTGGCATTTGGTCGTAACTGCAGACTTTGGAACATTCTCCTTGAAACCACAACTTTACCTGGACTCAGCTGTGAAAACTGTGGATGTAGCCCCAAACTGGCACTCTGTGGGCGGTGCGAGGCAATGAGTGTCTTCAGATTCTGCATTCCTTGGTTGAGGGTTGGGATGAAAACAGCACTGTAGCTCTCTATAGAGATGGGCAGGAAAGCCAATGGCCTCCCTTGTCCAGAGGAAGGGACAGGAACTAGCCCCCCTAGCTGACTGAGGTCTGCTCTCCCGGCAAGGAGCCTGAGGAAACTCAGGTGGAAGACGGGAAAAGGGAAGACAGGGAATTGTCTTTTTTTCAGCTTCAGCCAGAGATTTCTAACCTAGATTTGTGAGGTGCCCAGACAATTATGCATAGCCTAAAAGCTACTGAGATCTCAAGGCTAAACTAATTTAAATTCCCTTTCGTTTCTCGCAAGAGCTACGGGCAAGCTCTCAGAATAAAACGAACTTCCATGCACGTTAATTTCCAAAAGAGATGTTCTTTTTTTTTTTTATGTACACCTTTTTAAAACAAGTACCTTTTTGTGAACAGGGAGAAGGGGTCTCGGTGGCCAAGTCGCAGTTCCCGCTTGGGCCAGCTGGGGCACCACCTGCGTCCTGGGGCCGCTTCCTGTGGGAGGAGCAACCTTCTAAGAGCACAGGTGTCACAGGCCTGCTTGGGAGTCCGGAGCTACCAGCTGTGTGGCCTCTCCGCATCTCACGGTCCTCATTTCTAAAGGGAGAAAATGGTACTGCTATTTCACAGTGCTCAAAGACATTGCCTTAAGACCCTGTCCGGGAAGCGCAGGCCCTGGACATGGGAGGCCAGCTGCATATATGCTCTAGCTACAGCCGTGCCTGCAAGCTGGAAAGCAGCCTTGTCTGGGGAAGCGGGATAGTGTCCAGGATGCAAAGGGGGATCAGCGGTAGAGGATGAGCGGGCTTCCGTGCAGGCTGGCCTGGACGCAGGGTCATTAGCAGTCAAAAGATTTGAACATATGATTCTTGGTACTGGTAAGCCAACGGCTAGGTATGGACGGAGGAGGAAGAAAGGCAAAGCCCTCAGCGCAGAACATTGTCAGATGGAGGCTGGGGGCGGGTGGGCCCCATCCCTCCCTGAACCCCAGAGGGGCACAGACTGTGAGCTGGCAGGCTTGGGAGGGTGGTGGAGAGAGGTGCTGGAAAGGGCACGACTAATTGGAAATCTGTTTATGAAGCTGCTAAGTCAGTGAGCCGCCCCGCCCCCTCAAAGCACAGAGCAATTATGACCTCAGGCCAACAAAGGGCTCCTTTTTAGATAAATTGAACAAACTTCCCAAGAACTAGATTTCCAGTGTGGGCTGATTAGGTCTAAAGCTGTGCTTCTCAAAATATGTTCCTCCACCAGCAGCAGCATCACTTGGGAACTAACTAGAAATGTAAATTCTCAGGCCCATCCCAGAACTTCTGAATAGGAAACTCTTTCCATTGGAGTCCATCCATTCCTGTTTTAACAATTGTCCAGGAGACTGTGTTGAGAGTCACTGATCAGAGTACGGTTTCTCAACCTTAGTTGTCTATTGGAATCCTGGGAAACTTTTTGAAATGCTGCTGCCTGGGCCTCATCCCCCACCCCTGCCGCTCCTACACACACACACACCCCTGAGATTCTGATTTAATGGATTCTACATGCAGTCTGGGCATTAGGATTTTTAAAAAATTTACCAGGTCCAGCCAGGATGGAGAACCACTGGTCTAGAATAAGGCCTTCCTCATTTAGCACATACTAGGCCGGGGCACCTGGGTGGCTCAGTCGTTAAGCACATACTAGCCATCTGCCCAACTGCTCCTCCCAGTCAACAAGCCCTATCTACTTATACAAAGCTCCCTGTCGCTTGCCGCAGGCAAGGGAGAGGCCTCATGGGGTACAGACCAGCTACAACCCCAGGGGAGCCACGCACCAAGCACCCAGAACAATCAGCCTGGAGCTTCACACTCAAATATAAAAGAAAGATCAAGGATCACCAGACACATAAGAAGACCAGCAGCGTGAAAGGGAAATATGAACATTAGCAAGCAAAACAACCAACCCCATAGGAAAAATAAATAACTCAGGGATCAGAAGATAATTCCTAAAAATTCTAATATCCTCAGAGAGATATGAGAAGTTATTGAATCTGTAAAACAAAACCTGGATGCTGTGAAAAAAAATAATTACATAATAAAGAAGAAATCTTAGAAATTAAAAGAATATGATTCTTTAAATAAAACTTTCAATAAAATTGAGAAGCTTCCCAGATTATAGGACAAAAATAATAAAGGAACTGAAAATATGAAGGAGAGGGAGAAAAAAAGGAGTAGCAAATCAGTCCAAGATGGCCAGCGTTTGACTGTGACAGTTGGAGTTCGGAGCAAGCAGAGGACACTGAGGAAAAGGAAATAATCTCAGATGTAATAGGAAATACTTTCCCAAAGGCAAGGGGTGGAAGTCTTCAGACTAAAAAGGTCTATCAGGTGCAATTCTGTATCAATAATAAAATGTCCACATTCAGACACAGTCTCTACTAAGAAATTTGAGAATACTAAGACTAAAAAGATGCTCAAAGCATCCAGGGAGGAAAAAAAAATTTAAGATGGACTTCTTGTAAAGAATTAAAAATCAGATCTCCTCAGGGAGAGGGTTCTAGAAGACAATGGAGCAAGGCCTTCAAAGGTTTGAGGGAAAGTATTTTGAACATTAAATTCTATATCCAGTGAAACAATTTTTTAAAATACTTGGACTAACAAATTTTTCAGGTGACTAAGAAGTCAAAATCTGCATTTTCTTACAGAGTTTCTTGAGGAAGTACTCCAACAAAACAAAGAGAGAAACCAAGGTGGAAGACACAGTATCCAAGAGCTCTACCCCCAAAGCCCGGGGAAGGGAAGTCCCCAGGCAACAAGGATATAGCAGGCCTTGAGAACATGGGGTCTGGATTTGAGCCTGATCCCAGGAGGCTCTGATATGGGTGTCTCCAGGCAGGGAGAGTCAGTGCAGTAGGATAGCATGTGGGTCAGTGTCCAGTCAGGAAAACAAAAAATCCTCTAGCTATTTCCAACAGAGGGGGGTTTGTAATCAGGGAATTGCTCTAAACAGTATTGAAAGCAACTTAGGGTTTCCGGTCTGGCACATAAGGAGCTTGGAAGTCATCACTTCCATCTTCACAACAAGGAAAAAGGTAAACTGGAAAATCAACAATTCTTCTTAGATCTGTAGGGGTATTGAGGTCACAGGCAAACCACTGCCCCCAAATACTGGAGAGACAGACGGGCATATACAGGGAATCACAGTATATTGGAGCAGAAGGTCGGGAATGAAAACCCCCATGGAACCAGTACCCAGCTAGAAAAACCTAAACTGTCACTGATGAATTGCTGGAGACTCCGTGTGGATGGATTTGAGAGTTAAACATTTCAGGAGTCCTGGTCTTAAGGAGGCTCCCACGCTTTTATGAGTTTTACCTCCAAGATTCTTTATAGGTTCTCACAGTGAAGATCAGAGAAAAATTCCCTTATGCTTCCAGCAGGACAATTGGGAAAGTAACCATTCTGAGACATTTCCAGAGCATTCTGTTCTTAACAAGGCCTGCCCTCAAGAGAAACCATTTTGCTAGAGCCTAACCAACTGGGGTTCTACCAGAGCCTAACCAATAGGGGATGAGGGAAATACCCAATTCCAGTCCCTTCAGCCTTTCTGTTTCACCTAAGGGGGGGGAGTGGGGGGGACTGAGAGGCTTGAGAAGGTCACAGCCAAGGGGCATAGGCTTACTAAAAGACTGAAACTTGACCATAGGACTATGGGATGCTTTCCCTCCTCTACACCTTACCACCACATCAGCAGGGCTCCTGGATAATAACCAAGGAATACAGTTGAAGGAATTGCACATCTCAGACTTTATTTAAGAAGTCTCCAGGGAGACCCAAAATCTACAAGAGAGACAAAAACAAGGACACCAAAAGACATTTTAGCCTCTGACCCCTATAGCTACAGCAAGCAATAAACACAACCTAACTCCTAGCCAGATAAACATAAAATCTCCCAGTAAAAGCCTACCCATCTCAGTTCCTTTTATCCCATACATCATGTCTAGCTTGCAACAAAAAATTACAAGACATACTAAAAGACAAAAAATAGAATGTAGGGGCGCCTGGGTGGCTCAGTTGGTTAAGCGACTGCTTTCGGCTCAGGTCATGATCCTGGAGTCTCAGGATCGAGTCCCGCATCGGGCTCCCTGCTCAGCAAGGAGTCTGCTTCTCCCTCTGACCCTTCCCCCTCTCATGTGCTCGCTCTCTCTCTCTCTCATTCTCTCTCTCTCTCTCAAATAAATAAATAAAATCTTTAAAAAAAATAGAATGTAAAGAGGCTGAGCAAGCATCAAAACCAGACTCAGATAGGGTAGAGGTTTTGGAATTATAAGATGAATTTAAAACTACTATGATTAATATGCCAAAGGTTCTAGTGGAACAAGTGGACATCATGTAAGTACAGATTGATAATGTAAACAACAGGATGGGAACTCTAAGAAGGAATCAAAAAGAAATGCTAGAAATCAAAAACACCATAACAAATGAAGAATGCCTTTGCTGGACTCATCAATAGACTGCACATGGCCAAGGAGAGAATTAATGAGCTTGAAGAAATGTCAATAGAAACTTGAAAAAATAAAAGGAAAGAGAAAAGAAAATATTGAAAGTTAGAGGAATAAAAATGGGAAATTGATATTATTCAACGTATTAATTTGCTTAGACTCCATAAAAGAAACCCCTAGACTGGGTGGCTCAACCAGTATTTTCTCAGAGTTCTTGAGGCTGGAAGTCCGAGATCAAGGTGTTGGCAGGTTTGGCTTCTGGTGAGAACCCTCTTCCTGGCTTACAGATAGCCACCTTCTCACTGAGTCCTCACAAGGACTTTTCTTTATGCATTTGTGCAGAAAGAGAGAGATTTCTGGTGTTTCTTCCTCTTCTTATAGGGACAACAGTCATATTGGATAAGGTCTCCATTCTTATGACCTCATTTAACCTCAATTACCCTTTTAAAGACTCGATCTCCAAATACAGTCACATTGGATGTTGGAGCTTTAACATATAAATTTTGGGGAGACATAATTCAGTCCCTAACTCCCAGAGATCAGTAGGCATAGGCCTGAAATGGAAAGTGGCGTTATCTAGAGCTTGTGAGTACTACTGCCACTCATCTGGAAGCTAGGAGCTAACCCCCTGGCTGCTGCTGCAGAGCATGGAACCCACAGCTCCACCATTATTGCCACACCTACTACCAATCCACAGACTGTGGTCACATACAGTTGCCGCCACCAGAACAGAGCAAGGGAAATGCTTTCTCCCATCCAGCCTCTAGTGCCTTTTACTGGCAAAACCTTCTTGGGAAATAGAGCTCACAGACCTCCAGCCCTGGCGGTACAGATGGGAATAAAGAACGACAACTTTGGAGCTGTGCCCGTGAACAAATAAACAACGCAGATGGCAGGATTGAAAAGCTCGAGAACTGGAAGGCAGGTATTCTTTGTCAACAAGAAAAAAGAAAAGCAATTAGAATATTTACGAAAAAAACCACAAGGTTGTTTACAGAGGGGACAGTTTAAAAATGAACAAACTAAAAATGTGGCATGATCTTGAGCAACATGAACGCACATAAGAAAAATAATCCATTTGACCTTGATGTTCAAATCATTCTCCTTCATGTGGTCAGGGAAAGCCATCAGGCCTATAGAGAAGGAAACAACTTGTCTGCTAGGAATAGCACTTACAGAGTTACAAAAATGCAGATGCCATTTACTTGTTTTGACACGTAGATAAAACTTAACAAAGAACAGAAAACTTAATTACAGTTGTCAAACAGAATATTATAAATCTTTGATATTGTAAAAGGAGAACCCAGAGGATGGAGGGAGACAGGGAAGCAGAAAAGGAGAGATGGGGAACACTCAGCATTGTCTCTAGTGGGCGGGAAAGCAATACGTGTTCAACACTACATTTAGAGCTGTCAGTGTCACAAATATAAAAACTAAAATTCATGATTTGGAGGAGGTGGGATTAGGGGAAATGAATGAAATGCTTATTTTTTAATAGTGGAGAATCAGAGGAGATTGAAGATGACAAATGAAGAATTAAAGATAAAGCATATTACCAAGAGTCGTGATGGTGAATAAATGAGTTGTTTTCAAGAATGGAGACAAAGCCAAGAACCCCAGAACTATGTCACAGACAGCTAGTGGTCCAGAGTCCCCTAGAGGGGGTTGGCTGCCCCGTTGCCTCTGAACAGTTTTGTGCTCTATTTTGTTTTTATCCTTTGCCATTTGTTTCCAAAGGTATTTACACAGAGTTTTTGTTTCCTTGCGCTGTAAGAGGCTGCTAGGGATTTTTCTGGGCCTGTGTGTCTTACAGTAACCACCACGAGGCTGTGTGTATTTTGACAAATTAGATGTTGTTTGTTTTACTTCACAAATTTACACTCTTGGCCAAAGGTACGTTTGCCTTCTCTTTCTCGCTCATTCAGGGCAGGAAAGTGAGGCTGGGTACAGCTTCAGATGCCCTGAGAGCAGCAAGCTGGCTATTCCTCAGACCCGTGGCAGCTCTCTGCTGGGCTGTGACTAGTGTGCAGCTGGGTGGCCCTGGGCCTTGTCTAGCTGACCACAGAAGCAGGACAGCAGGGGTGCCCCAGTAGCCCATGGCATGTCTGATGGCACCAGCAGGAGGGGCTGGCCAGCCATTGCCAAGCACTCACATCCCTGCTGGCCCATAGCTATGTGACCCTGGACAAGTTTCCCTACCCAACCAGTACCCACTTCCCAGTTTGATGGGGGTTGATGGTGCCATGTCCTGCACAGTCACCTAGTAGGCAGCAGCCCCCTTACTATCCCTTGTTAGGGGTTTCCTTAAGCCCTCCACCTCCACCAAGAACTGCCAGGGGGTCAAGGGCCCCCTGTTTTACCCTCTGCCAGGGAGCTGGCTGCTGGGCTCCACATCTTTCCACCTCCAGGTCCTGCTTGCCAGGACTTGCAGACACCTGTCTTGTCCTCCAACATCTGAGTTCCAGCCCATCCCCTGGCATTTCCAGGACATTGTGTATCCTGGTCCTGACTCTGTACACACTTTGCTCTTGGCTTTTCTTGTCTAGCTTTGACTCTTGAACTTGCTATAACTCCAGATACTGGCTTGGTCTTTCCAGCCTTGTGTCTATCCATTTTCGCTTTAAAGCAGTCCATTAAGTGACCCACTGTAGCTGGGCTGTAAGCAAGGGTACAGACAAGACATCTAGGACATGACAACCTTTGTTCTCAGCAAGCACTCACTGTGTGCCAGATACTGTTCTAGACGTCTTACACATGTTAACTCATTTATTCCTCATTACAACCCAATTTTATTTCCTTTATCTATAGATGAGGCTATTGAGGCACAGAGAAGTTAAGTGACTTGCCTAAGGTCACACAGCCAGTATAGGGCAGAGCAGGTTTTGAATTCAGGCTCTGGAGTCCAGGCTCTTAACTCCTCCACCACCAGGGTTGCTGGTGACGTTGGCCCGGGGTAAAGACAAACAAATTCCATTGCATTGTTCTCCTACCTGTTTCCTGGAATATAGAGAAGGATACAGACAACCCCTCCGTGTCCTGCTAAGGCCTGGATATTTAAATATTATTATCTGTGTTAGTTTCTGAGGGCTGCTGTAACAAAGTACCACAAACTGGGTGGCTTAAAACAATAGAAATCTGCCGTCTATAGTCCTGGAGGCTAGAAGTCCAAAGTCAAGGTGTCAGCAAGGCCACGTTCCCTCTGAAGCCTCTGGGGGGAATCCGTCCTTCCTCCTTCCAGCTTCTGGTGGCTCCAGGTGTTTGCTGACTTGCAGGTGCAATACTTGAATCTCTGTCTCCACTGTCATTTGGCCTTCTCCCTGAGGGTGCCTGTCTTCTCCTCTTCCTATAAGGACACCAGTCATGTCGGATTGGGGCTGCCCCAATTCAGTATGTCCTCATCTTAACTTGATCACATCTGCGAAGACCCTATCTCCGAATAAGGTCATGTTCCCAGGTACTGGGGATTAGGACTTCAACGTATCTTTTTCAGGGACACAGTTCAAGCCACAGGACAACGATCTTTGTACTGTGTTGTTGTTCTTTGTGTGTTTTAGACAACTAACATCATTTCCAGAATATGCAGCAATGCCACCTCCAATGAATGAGCTATGTTCCTAGAAAAATTTTCTTCACAAGCTTGTCATTTCGGAACCATCTAACACAGTTCCACTGGGGCATCTCATCCAAGAAGAGGGAACAGAAATATGGAGCCTTGACTTTCGTGAACTGGGAAGGATTCACTGGTTCTGCTGTCCAGCTGTGCCGTTGGAACGAAGAGGAGGTCAAAATCTCAGGTGACCTGCTCAATGACACACAGCAGTCCTGGCCCTTGGGCTCCTGTGTTCTTCACTGAACGGGCCACATTGGCTCTTGGAGGCACTGAGGCAATGCCCAGAGGCTCTCAGATGTGCTGACAGAATCTAATCATGTCCCTTGCACCCCCAAAGATCTGGGGAGAGTAGCTTTTGAGAGTGACCAGATCCTCCCTTTCCCAGCCTCCCTGTAGGTCAGGTGGTCATATTTGCCAATGAGAAATAGGGGGACATTTGCTTTTCCCTTCCCGCTCAAAGCTGAGGAGCATTTCATGACACGATGAATATCATGTCTTTACTGGGGCACCAGCAGCCGAGGGGACAGAGTGGAAGAATGGAAGCGAGGCTTTCAATACATTGCGGGGAACTGAGCACACTTGGGAACTGCCTACCTCTCGATTTCTTGTTGTGTGTGTGTGTGTGTGTGTGTGTGTGTGTGTATGAATTAAAAAATGTCTTTATTGCCCAAGCCCAAGCGTTAATTGGGTCTTCTGGTAGCCGAAGTCCCTGGTAGGTCCAGGAGCCTCACCTTGACCAGAGCTCCTCCCTGAGCTCTGTCTGCAATGCAGCTGGCCCCATGAGAGGGTTACTCAGTCTTCCTGGTCCTCAGATTGGCCACTCTTTTGCAGGTCAACCCAGCTGGATGTCAGGCTTGTTCCTGGTACAGGCAAGATGGGAGGTGTTCTGTTCATTCATTCATTCATTCATTCATATGATGGTTCACTCAGGAAACATGTGTTGAGTGGTTATAGTAATACATAGACAAACAAGCCCTTACAGTGACCTTTGTGCTTGCCCATCACACACACCTCACCCTGCACTGGGTGGTGTTGACCCCACTGCCCGTTTGTCTTCCCAACTTGACTCTAAGCTTCCCAAGGACAGGACTGTGGCCTGCCCAGGGAGTCGCTCACAGTTTGGAGTTGGTAGGGGCAATGGGCCATAGTCAGAGCTCAACGGAGTGCTATGATGGTGTCCAAGCAAGATACATTTGCTGTCCAGCTGCTTGCTGAGCCAGGTAGCTAGTGGCAGATTGAGACATGAAACTCTGAGGCTGTCACCTCTAGCTGGTGTCCCCTCACCCTGCCTGGCCCATCTGACCAGGGGGGACTTGACATCCTATGGGGCTCTGCCTCTCCCATACCGTTTCCCTCGTTCCCCCCTTGCTCTTCTCCTTCCCCCCATCACAAAGCCTTCACCTATCCCAGGGGAATGCTGAAAGAGATCCTTGGGGGCATCACTCCTTGTCATGTGTGGGCTTTGTGTCCTCAATTCCAGTACACTGACACAAAGTTGCACTTAATTAACTTCATCTCATTTCTGGAACTCCAGTTCCCATTCAAGAATATATGTAAAAGAGGATTCCCAGAGAGTGGTCACCCTTGGAGCAGGGGCAGGGAGTGACCTTAAGGGGACATGAGGAAGACACGAGCCTCCTTGCGAGCTGCTCATGTTCTGTTTCTCAGTCTGGGTGCTGTTTAACAGGGCTGGATTCAGTTTGTGAACATTCATCAAACTGTGCACGTATGATGTGTATACTTGTCTGCATATATGTAATATATCAGAAGTGCTTTGTTTCTGGTTTAAATAAAGAGAACAACTAGATTTGCATTTTGCTTTGGTGAACAAAGAGAACACAAATGAGTAGTTTGCTTAGGGTCCTGGGTCCTGGGTGCTTATTGCCCTTGCCAGGTTCCCGGGTGGCTAGAGGGAACCTGTGGGGACCCAGATGTTTTTGCGATTGTCCTTGCCTTGCTTCCTGGTGCTGCCTTCAGAGACTGTCGCTGGATCTGCCTGCTGTCTGTTTACTGCCTGGGAATTTCCGTTTTGATGATTTTCTGGGGTGGTTGCTGCAGGGCCCCAGGGGCTGTTGGGCGTGGGTTTCATCAAGCACAGTAATGTTAATATCCATCCATAGCTCTGCAACATTTATATGAAGAGAATTAAAATCGAAGTAACTGCCATGATAAACGTCCATACCCTTGGCTCCTACCAGGCCTTCTGGTAGAACTGGAACCTGGATCAGTTCCAAAAAGGATAAACTTAATATTAATGATAATAATACTTTGCACTTGGTCTAGTAAAAATATTTTGAATACAGCGGAGGCAAGGATATGAATGTTTGCTTGGCGCTATTTATCAGGAAGTGCTTCTGCTTGTTTATTATGTTAGGGCTTTGTATACAGAAACTATTTTTTCCTCCCTCACCACCGGGGGCCATAGTTCTTGCTGGTAGCTACATCCCAAGTTTAACAGGAAGTTGCTGTTCATATTTAAATGGTATGTTTTTGAAACATATCTGTAAATAGCTGAAGACAGAACAGCTGAAGGTGTGGAGTTAATATCCTCCCTGACAGACATTTTTGCACTTAAAATTACATCGCAGGAGTTGTGAAACAGGAAATTTAAAAGCACCAAGTTCAGGAGATTGTGACATTTTAATGCTTATCCATCTTTAAATCTGTGGAGGTTCAGAGATACCCAGGAAATAAGGATTTTTTTTTAATTGGAGGATGGACTGAAGAATTACTCTTTTACTGACATCTAAACATATTTTACACGAGCAGGAGATGATCTGGGAGAAGGAAAGTGAGTATCTATATTCTCTCCTACTTGATGGGAGGGAGAGGCAAAGACTTTTTATACGCAGCATGGTAGCTATTTTTTTTTCTCCAGTAATTATTAAGAGTTTTCTTGCAGCTCTTTTATTTCCTCCAGGGGCCATCCCCCTGCTGTGTGATATATCACCCGTGAGGACTCTCTGGCATCAGTGAAACCACAGCACCTGGATGATGGGTTGGAACTGCATACACCTGAGCAACAGGTCCCTTGGATATTGGAGCAATCCCCCTCCAGCACAGGGCCGCAGATAATGTATTATTTGTGAGATAGAATCACCCAAGGACCAACGTGCCAGGCTCTAACTCAGATTCCAAGATGCAGCTTCAGTTTCCTTATCAGGTCTACATTGTCATAATTCAGCATTTTGTAATCCTTGGGAGTCACAGATCTTGTTACAGCAAATATGGCTTCAGATCCATGCCAGGTGAGTGCTCTACCCCCATAAACTGGTGGACATAAAGTCTGTGCATCACAGACACATGGCACTGGTTGGCTCAAGAACTTGGAAGGTTCATTGACTCCAACTTAGATATTTTCCTGGGTTAAGGAAAAAGCAATTGTGTGTTTATTCTGTGGAAGCTTAAGGGCTCATAAAACTAGGGGGAAACAGACTCCTGATTTAAGATGGTGGATTTTACACATGGATTTTTCTTTTTTCTTCCAAATCCCAATAGAGAGGTACAAAATGAAATAATCTCCCAAAACAGGAAGGGGGGTTAAAGAAGGGGTTATAGGTAAACAAGACATTAAAATGGATACAGGGAGAAGGGGAGCAGAGGGCACAGATAACCAATGGAACAGAGCCAAGCGTGAGCGCTCAGAGAACATGGCGGGAGGCTCAGAGCTGTGGCCAACCCTCCCAGCAGAACATGGAGAGGCTGTGGGATATCACAGCTGAAAAGTGAAAAAAAGAAATCAACCAGGATGTTTAATTAAAGGTTTGTTAACAAAACAGTTGTGTCAATCCGTCCCTTCCCCAAACCCCTCCCCACTTCACAGGGAGGAACTGACAATCGGAGGTTTATCCCTAGGCAAACTGACAAACTAACAAAGCAGAAGGCTCTTCCTAAAGACATTTGACCAAGGAGATCCATGGTGCTTAGTGTAGGTATTGGTGCTTCCTATTCTAATATCCAGAGAGGGTCCCAAGAGCGCCAAAATGCTGTTTGTAAACCTTAAAGCAAAGTCTACTGATTCACAGGGCCATCCCCACACAGGTTGCCTCTACTCAAGGCTTTTCTTAACTTAAGAGTATGGCCTGTTAACAGACACATAAAAAAATGCTCCACATCACTTGGTACCAAGGAAATACAAATCAAAACCACAATGAGATACCATCTCACACCAGTCAAAATGGCTAAAATTAACAAGACAGGAAACAACAAATGTTGGCAAGGATGCAGAGAGAGGGGAACCCTCTTGCACTGTTGGTGGGAATGCAAGCTGGTACAGCCACTCTGGAAAACAGTGTGGAGGTTCCTCGGGAAATTAAAAATAGAGCTACCCTATGACCCAGCAATTGCGTTACTAGGTATTTACCCAAAAGATACAGATGTACTGATCTGAAGGGACACCTGCACCCCAATGTTCATAGCAGCAATGTCCACAATAACCAAACTGTGGAAAGAGCTGAGCTGTCCACTGACATACATATATATGTATATATATACACACACACACAGTGGAGTGGAATGGAATATTAGCCATCAGAAAGGATGAATACTTACCATTTACTTCAATGTGGATGAAACTGGAGGGTATTATGCTGAGTGAAATAAGTCAATCAGAGAAAGACAATTATCATATGGTTTCACTTATATGTGGAATATAAGAAACAGGGTAGAGGACTGTAGGGGAAGGGAGGGAAAACTGAATGGGAAGTCATCAGAGAGGGAGAAAAACCGTGAGAGACTCTTAACTATAAGAAACAAACTGAGGGTTGCTGGAGGGGAGGTGGGTGGGGGCATGGAGTATTAAGGATGGGCATTAAGGAGGGCACATGACGTGATGAGCACTGGGTGTTATATGCAACTGTTAATTATCGAACACTACGCCTGAAACTAATGATATACTATCAGTTGGCTAATTGAATTTAAATTAAAAAAAAATTTTTTTTTAAGTGTATGGCCTGTTGAAGAGACACAACATGCCAGCTACTGTAGATATGGTCCTTCATCCTAAAATATGAAGAGAAGACCAAGGATAACCAGGCCCATGGGAAAGCTGGCCATTTGAAAGAAAAAGACCAAGAATATTGAACAAAATATCCGGTCCCATAGGAAAAAAAAAAAAGATAACCCAGGAAACAGAGACACCTTGACAAATCAAGTTAGTATCCTCAGAGAAATTTAGGGGTGATTTTCCATCTACATAATCAGAAGCTGGGGGGCATCTGGATGAGTGGTAACTGTTAATAGGCCCAAGAAAGGTGAAGCCTACATTAGCTCTGGGAAAATTCAGAAACTGAAGAGAACTCAGGAGTTGTAAGCATCAGTTAACTCTCAATGAAGGCGTTGAGAGAGGTTCAAATGAGGAAGATTGGTTGAAAATCTATACAAGAAGTAGATAGACTTTCAAGGATCCCCTCCCTCACCCTGTGCATTCAAGTCACCATCACCCTCCCTTCCCAGAAGGTCAGAGCTTACTCTGAGAAACTGAACCACGGAGACTCTAGACTCAGGAACACCAGGCACCAAGAATGTAGGGTTCCAAAACTAAAGAGGAGAGGTTAGGACAGAGTCTACATACTGAAGGCTGAGACTTCTCAGTTCCTTTACTTGCCTCTGCGCCAGAAACACTGGTAACCTAGATGATGCAAAATGCAGGAAAATGGAGACTTTTTTCCTTTGGGGACTCTGAGCAGGAAAAAAGATAAGCTCTCCACTATTGACAGCTGGGGCTTCCCCAATAAAATAGCTCAACCAGGTCACCCATTGTGAATCCCAGTACTTGGCAAGCCCTGTAGGTCAGATTCTTAGGGCTTCCCTCACATGTGCAAAATATTATTGCAAGCAAGCAAGGATCACTCAACATGTAAGGAAAGCCTGTAACAGGAAAGAAGACAAGCAGAAACAGAAAGAAAAACGAAACCTGGAAAAGAAAAAATGCAATGGGCCGAAGAAAGCTTAAAAATAATAATTGAAATCTCAGAAATAAATTTATCCATCAAACAAGATTACTGTATGTCTGTTTTAGCTGATGATAGTGTAACAGGAACAAGATTTATCCACCCTCCTGAAGCAACTAAAAATCTGAAAAGATAGATGAAACTGACCTTTGGACATTAGACATCAAGCAACATTGGGGATGATAACTGAGAGAGGGAAAACATAAGAAGTGAGCCTTTAGGTTGGCCCAGAGTACTGACTGGAGAGAGTTTGCAGGTCTCAGCACAGGAAAGAGGAACTCAGTTTGGGCCTGGTGGCCTCTCTGAGTTGAAGAGATAGGGCTGCAAGTCTGGCAAGGTCAAAGCAGCTAGAGTTCACTGGGCAGATACTAAAGAAGAGAGAACTGCAAGAGATAGAGAGCTTTGGAGATCTTCAAAGACCCCCAGCGGTCTTCAGTGAGTACTGGTAAGTGGATGCCTGTGAGGAAATGACATGAGGCTAAGGAAGAACTACCCCAAAAGGGCAGAAAGACCAACTCTGGAACTTACTCAGGGCTGGAAATACTTCATATTGTCACCAGCCAGAGTAGAAAACCTCATGATTCATGGGGAATTGGGTAGAGTACTCAAAAAGGTATTGCCTTAGTAGTGGGGCAAAGATTGCTCTGGTGCAGCCTAGCAAAATATATCTCAAAACCTCAAAAATATCAAACTGTTCTCAAGTAACTTAACTGCATGCAAGAACAAAGTTTAAGAATATTTATATAAGGGGCGCCTGGGTGGCTCAGTCGGTTGAGCGTCTGCCTTCGGCTCAGGTCATGATCCCAGGGTCCTGGGATCGAGTCCCACATCGGGCTCTCTGCTCAGCGGGAAGCCTGCTTCTCCCTCTCCCACTCCCCCTGCTTGTGTTTCTGCTCTTACTAACTCTCTCTCTCTGTCAAATAAATAAAATCTTTAAAAAAAAAAAGAATATTTATATAAGTAGGACAACATTCGTTGCCCAATAAGGTAAAATTCACAATGTCTGGAATCACCTAAAAACTTATCAAACATGCAGGAAAATATAACCCATAATGAAGAGAAAAATCAATAGAAACAAACACAGAAATGATCAGGATGATAAAACTAGACAACAGTTATTATAGCCATATTCTGTGTTCAAGGAGGTCGAGGAAAGATGTAGCATGCTAAAGCAGAGATATCAGAGACATAAAAGAACCAGTCAAAATTCAAAAGATGAAAAATACAGTATATTAGACAGTGAAAAAGAAAAAGAGCTTGAGAACATAACAAAAAATGATCCAAATGAATAAATAAATAAAACCCTGAATATAGCATCAGTGAACCACAAAACAACTTGAAGATACTATTATACATGTAATCCACACTTGAGGAGAAGATGATAGCAGGGTGAGGTGGGCGTAAGAGACAGAAAAAAATATTTGAAGAAATAATGGCCCTAATTTCCCAAATGTGATGAAAATTATAAATCCACAGGTGTAAGGAAGTCACTAAATCCCAAGAAACATAAGGAAAACTACACAAAAGCACATAATAATCAAATTGCTTTAAAACCAGAGACAAAGAGAAAATTTTAAGAGCACCCAGAAAAAAATACATTGCATTTCAATGAAAGTGTTAGCAACTTCTTTTTGGAAACAAAGCAGTCAGAAGACAGTGGAGCAATATATTTAAGTACTGAAAGAAAAAAAAAAGTCAAAGTAGAATTCTATACCTAGTGAAAATATACTTCAAAGACAAAAGCAAAATGAGGACTTTTTGGACATATTAAAGCAGAAAGAATTTATCAGCAACAGACACACTATAAGAGTTTTAAAAGAAGTCATGTGGAGAAAGAGAATGGTCCTAGATGTGAAACTGAACCTGCATAAAGATATAAAGAACACCATAAATGATATGTGAATAAATATAAGACTTATTTTTTGCTTTAAAAATATTATTTAATTTTTAAATATGGAAATGGTAACCATAGTTGATAAAGTTTAAAACATATATAAAATGTAGGAAAACAATGGCACAAAGTTCAGGTGAGGGAGAATGGAATTATACTATTATGAAGTTCTTATCCTATCCGTAAAATGGTATAATATGACTTTAAGTTAAACTATGGTAAGGTTAAAGATGTACACTATATACCCTCAAGCAACCACTAAAACAAGAAAACAAAGGGTTATAGCTAATAAGCCAACAAAGGAGATAAAATTAAATAATAAAAATACTCAGTCCAAAAGACAGAAGAAGAAAACAGGAACAAAGGAATGATGGAACAAATAGAAAACAAATAAGACGGTGATATATTGAAACCCTGTTTGGGTTTTGATATGTTTTATCAATAATCACACTAACTGTAAATGGTATAAACACCCCCAATCAAAAGGCAGAGACGGTCAAAAGGGATAAAAAAGCACGATTAAACTGTATGGTTCCTATAAGAAACCCACTAAACTATAGACATGAATGAGTTAAAAATAAAAGTTGAAAGAAGGCATAAAAGGTGAAAAACAGACAGAAAAATACATTATTCTAATGTCAATGTAAAGAAATCAGGAACGGGTATCAGATAAATTTCAGAGCAAAAAATATTACCAGAGATAAAGAGAGCAATTTCATAATAATAAAGGAGGCAATTTATCAAGAGTATACAAAACAAACATAAACATTAATGTACATTACAACAGAGCTTCAAAATATATAAAGCAAGAGTGGATAGAACTGTAAGGAGAAATGGACAAATCCAAAGTATAGTTAGATATTTCAGCATCTTACTCTCCATAATTTGCAGAACAAGTAAGTGGAAAATCAGCAAAGATATAGAAGACTAGCACAAGACATTCAACCAACATGATCTAATTGATATTTATAGAACATTACACCTAATGAAAGAATACACATTATTTTGCAGTGCAAAATTTTGCTAATATAAGCTATATTCTTGGTGATTAAAAAAAAAAACTCTAGGGGCACCTGGGTGGCTCAGTCATTAAGCGTCTGCCTTCGGCTCAGGCTATGATACCAGGGTCCTGGGATGGAGCCCCGCATCGGGCTCCCTGCTCCACGGGAAGCCTGCTTCTCCCTCTCCCACTCCCTCTGCTTCTGTTCCCTCTCTCGCTGCATCTCTCTCTGTCAAATAAATACATAAAATCTTTAAAAAAAAAAAAAGCCTCTAGATTTAAGTCAAACAAAGTATGTTCTCTGACCACAATGGGATTAAATGAAAAGTCAGGAATGCAAAGATGGCTGGAATATACCCAGATATTTCAAAATTCAATAACATATTTAAAAATAACCCATGGGTCAAAGAAGAAATCCAGAGAGAACTGAATCAAAATGAAAATGCAACCCATCAAAGTTTATGAGATGCAATGAAAGCACTATGCAGAGGGAAATTTTTACCACCAAATGCTTGCATTAGAGAAAAAAGTCTCTTCTGTTTATACCATAAGAAGTAAGAGAAAGAAGAACTAATTAAACTCAAAGCAGAAGAAAAGAAACAACAAAGGTAAGAGTTTAATTAAATCAAATAGAGAATAGAAAAACAAAAAAAATTAATGAAAGCAAAAGTTTGTTTTTTGATTCAGTCAATGAAATTGAGAAGCTTCTTGCCAGGAGTATCAGGGGAAAAAAGGGAGAAGATACAAATTACCAATATCAGAAATGAGAGAGGTGACATCACTACAGACTTTATGGATATTAAAAGAAAATTAGGAAATCTTACTAACAACTTTACGTTAATCAATTCAAAAATTTAAATGAAAGAGACAAATCCTTTGAAAGACATAAGCTATCAAAACCCTCTCAAAGAGAAATAGATAGCTGTAATAAGGAATAAAATTCTGATACATGCTACAATGTGGATGAACCTTGAGTATTTTATGCTAAGTGAGTAAGCCAAATACAAAAGGGCAAATATTATATAATTCCACTTGCATGAGGTACCTAAAATAGGCAAATTCATAGGGAGGAATCGAGATTACCAGGGAGGGGGGAAAAGGGGATTTACTGTTTAATAGTTATAGAGTTTCTCTTTGGAATGATAAAAAAAGATAGATGCATAGATAGACATAGATTGTGATGATGGTTTGAGAACATTATGAATGTGCTTAATGCCATTTAATTATACACTTAGATGTTTAAAATGGTAAATTGTATGTTATGATTATTTTATCACAATACAAAATTTTAAAAGAAATAATCTGAGTCTGAAACAGATCATCTGACTCACAAATACATATTCTGAATATGAGTAGACCTATTAAAGAAATTTCATTTGTAAGTAGAAATCTTCCCAAAAAGATAACTGCAGGCCCAGATGGTTTCACTGGTATATTCTGCCATACATTTAAGGAAAAAATAATACCAATTCTACACAAACTCTTCTAGAAAATTGAAGAGGAAAAAAAACTTCCCAAATCTTTCTATGAGGCCAGCACCACCGTGATACCAAAACCAGACAAGGATGTTGCAAGAAAATAAAACTGCAGACAAATACCCTTTACAAAAATACTTAACAAAATTTTGCAAACTGAATCTAACAAAAAAATTGAAATAATGCATCATTGCCAAATAAGGTTTATCCCAGGAATGCAATGTTTAACACGTGAAAATCAATCAGTGTAATTCATCACATTAGCAAACTAAAAAAGAGAAATCACATGACCATCTCAATTTATTTAAAAAAAAAGTACTTGACAAAATCCAACATCCATTCCTGATAAAAACTCTCAACAAACTAGAAATAGAAAAGAACTTCCTCAATCTCATAAAGGGCATCTATGAAAATTTGATAGCTAACATCAAACTTAATGGTGAAAACTGAATACTTAAAACAACGAGATACTACTATACACCTATTAGCATCCAAATTCAAAACATTGAAAACATCAAATGCTGGCAAGGATGTGAGGTAATAAGAACTCTCATTCATTCCTGGTGGAAATGTAAAATGGTACAGCCATTTTGGAAGACATTTTGGCAGTTTCTTACAAAACTATACACTTACCATATAATCTAGCAATTTCACTCCTTGGTATTTATTTACCCAAACGAGTTGAAAAATTATGTCCACACAGAACTTGCACATGGATCTATAACAGTTTTATTCATAATTCAAGACTTGGGAGCAACCAATTTGTCCTTCAGTAGGTGAGTGCATAAGTAAACTGTGGTATATTCAGACAATGAAATATTATTGAACAATAAAAAGAAATGAGCTATCAAACCATGAAAAGACACAGAGGAAACTTAAATACATATTACTAAGTGAAAGAAGCCAATCTGAAGAGGATAATTACCATATGATTCCAACTATACAACATTCTGGAAAAAGCAAAACAATGGGGACACTAAAAAGACAGTAACAAATGTGCCATTCTGGTGCAGGATGTTGATCGTGGACAAGGCTGTACATGTGTCGGCACAGGAGATATAGGTGAACTGTGTACTTTCTACTCATTTTTGCTGTGAACCTAACACTGCCCTGTCTAAAAAAGAAAAAGGAAAGCAGGCACCATGTAACATTTCAGCATGTTGTGTTTTGTTAGGAGACTTCACCTCACCCTCACAAAGTTGCTTCCCTTTGCTTTTTTTTAGAGAGAGGGAGAGAGAGAGTTGCAGGGGGTGGGCAGAGGGAAAGGGAGAGAATCTTAAGCAGGCCCCACACCCAACGTGGAGCTGGATGTGGGGCTCTATCTCACGACCCTGAGATTGTGACCTGAGCTGAAATCAAGATTCAGATGCTTAACCAGCTGAGCCACACAGGCTCCCCACTAAGTTTCTTTGATGATTATTACTTTGTGCTTCTAATAAAATAATCTTTTAAATTAAAAAAAAAATGAATGCTTTCCCTCCAAGGCTAAGAACAATTCAGAATGTCTGCTTTTACTACTTCTATTTGACCCTGTCCTGGAAGTTCTAGCCCATTTAATAAGGCAAGAAAAAGATAAAAGGCATCAAGATGTGGGGGGGGGGGGACTGTCTTCCTTTGCAGAAATGATCATCTACACGAGTCTACAAAAAATCTTCACAAGTCTACAAAAAAGCTACTAGAGGTAAGAAGTAATTATACAAAATTGTAGGATGTAAGATCAACATACAAAAAAATTAAAATGTGTTTCCATATACTAGCAATGAATAGTTAGAAATTGAAATTCCAAAAACAAAACCATTTACAATAGTATCAAGAATATAAACTATTTAGGAATAAGTTTGAGAAAACCTGGGCAAGACCTTTATATTGAAGACAAGAAAACAATGCTGATGAGCAATTAAGGAAGATTGAAACAAATGGGGAGATAGGCCTTGTCTGTGGATCAGAAGACTCAATATTATTAAGATGAAAATCACTCCAAATTGACATATACATTTACCACAATCACAATACAAATCTCAGAAGATTGTTTTGTAGATATTGATGAGCTATTTCTAAAATTTATATAGAAATGAAGAGGACCCAGAATAGCCAAAAACAACTTTGAAGTGAAGAACAAAGGGCTTTCACTACCTGATTTTAAGACTCATGATAGAACTACAATGATCAAGTAGTGTAGTGTTTGGTGTAAAGACAGATCAATGGAAGAGAGTACAGAGTCCAGACACAGACTCACACATACATGGGCAATTGATTTTTGGAAAGACTGCCAGGACAATTCAAGGGGAAAAGGATATATTACTTTTATTAAACAATTAAATATATATATGCAAAAAAATAACCTTGATTATTGGTTCACATAGGATCATAGACCTAAATGTAAAACCTAAAACTACAAAGCTAGATGAAGAAAACATAGAAGAAAATCTTCGTGAGCTTGAGTCAGGTAAAGATTTCTCAGATAAGGCATCAAAAACATAATCCATATAAGAAAAAACTGACCAGTTTTATTGCATTAAAGTTAAAAACTTCTTTTCTTTGAAAGATGTTAAGAGAATAAACAGATAAGCCACAGACTTGGAGAAAATATTTGGAAGTCTGTATCTGATAAAGACTTGTATCCAGAACACATAAAGCAGTCTCAAAATGTGATAATAAACAAATAATCCATATTTTTAAATGGGCAAAAAATTTAAGAAGACACTTCACCAAAAAAAGAGAAAATATATAGATAAATTGATGATAGATGATAGATAGATAGAAAATAAGCACATAAAAAAGATGTTCAGTAGGGAAATGTATGTTAAAATCCCTATTAGATATTAATACACACTTTTTAGAATAGTTAAAAATAGAAAGTCTGATGATTCAAAATGTTGGTAAGGACAGGAGTAACTAAAATTCTCATATGCTTCTTTTGGGAATGTAAAATGATACAACCACTTTGGAAAACTGTTTGGCATGATTTTGATAGGGCTCCAAATGATCCCCACCTCCTAGCTGTCTGGCTTTGTGTAATTCCCTCTCTTAACCAATATAATGTAACAGCATGGAAGGGATGTCCCTCCCATGACTAGGTTATAAAAGATTGTAACTTCCATTTTGTTAACAGACTCTCTCCTTTGCTGGCTTTGATAAAGCAAGTCATCATATCAAAGAGGCCTATATGGCAAGGAACTAAGAGAGATCTCCAGCCAACAAAGAGTTGAGACCCTAAGTCCAATAGTCCTCAAGAAACTGAATCCTTCCAACAACCATATGAGTGAGCTTGAAAGCTGGTCCTTTCTCAATGAATCTTCAGAGGAAACTTCAGGGCTAGCTAACACCTTGATTCCACTCAGCTAAACTATGCTTGGATTCCTGACCCACAAACATTCTGGGATAATAAATTGTGTTGTTTTAAGCCAGAGAGTTTTGGGGTAATTGGTTACATGGCAATAGATTATGAATACTGGCAGTTTCTGAAAAAGTTAAACACACACACCTACCATATGGTATAGCCATTCTACTCTTAAGTATTTACCCAAGAGAAATGAAAGCATATGTCCGCATAAAGTCTAGTACATGAAAGTTCATAGCACTTCAATTGGAATAGCCTCAAACTGGAAACAAACCAAATGTCTATCAACAGGTAAATGGATAAACAAATTGTGGTATAAGCAATATACAATGGAACACGAAGAGTAATTAAGAATGAACTATTGATACATAGAACATGAGTGAATCTCAAAATCATGAAATGAATGAAAGGAGCCAAACAAACAAACAAACAAAAGAACACATTCTGCACGATTCCATTTATATAAAGTCCTAGAAGATGCAAACTAAACTACAGTGACTGGGAGCAGGGTAGTGGTTATCAGAGGATGGAATGAGGAGGTGCAAAGGGCAGGGGGGAGAGGATTACAAAAAGGCATGAGGAAACTTCTGAAAGTGATGGGTATGTTTATTATATTGATTGTGGTGATGGTTTCATGGGTATATACATTTGTCAAAATTTATCACAATGTACACAAGCTGATAAAGGAATGTTGCTGTAGAAATGAATATTTAGAAAACAAAAAAGATTTTGAATTTAAAAATTAAAAAGCCGAAATGAAAACTTTAGTAGAAGCCTAGAAAGAAGGCTGGGAAATCTCCCAATAATTAGAACAATTACAACAAAGAAATGGAAAATAGAAGCTAAAAAGTATGTTTAAAAAAATCAGACTAGACGGGAAGTAGAAGAGCTTAAATAATAGGACTTTTCAAAAATAGAGAAGAAAGAAAACGGGAGGGGAGCAATTTACCAAAGAAACAATTCAAGAAAATTTCCTGGACACAAAGGACATGAATTTCTTGACCGAGGGACTCACCAAGTGCCCAGCACAATGAATGAAAACAGAGTCACACAAAACACATCAGTGGGAAGTTTCAAAACACTGGGGACAAAGAGAAGGTACTAAAGCTCTGAGAGAGAAAGAGTAAGTCACATACAAAAGGCTTAGTATTAGTTCTGCACTAGACTTCTCAATAGCAATGCTAAAAGCTGAATGATAATGGAGCAAGACCTTCAAAATTCTTATTGAAAATAATTTCTAACTTAGAATTCTATATCCTCAAACTCTGAATATGCTCTTAGGATAGAATAAGGACTATCGGACATTTTCAGACATGCAATATCTCAAATTTTTTTACAATTGCTCATATTTTCTTACTCAGGGAAGAGGAGATTTTCTCTTCTGTTGAAGAGCTTGAGGATGGATTTGTGACAGGTACATTAAAAAACTAAGTGAATAAAAAAACACGGCAATGAAAAACAAAGAATGCATAAGAAGGGAAAGAAAATTTTAATGTACTATAGGGTTACAGCCATAACAATATAAATTCTAAATGTTAATTTATCCAAAAATTATGACATCATTCTTTTAGAAGAAAAGGAAGGAAAAAAATATACTTAAGGGTATGGAAGTGGAGGAAGAGAGCTAAACCCTTATTGTCCATTGCCTGAAGTAAATATTTTTAAAACAAACAAATCAATAAACAGCAGTTTAAGTATGTTATTTAGAAATATGGAAGCAAATACCAGAAAGCTAAAAGCATTGAAAGTAGTGGGGGGGTAGGAAGGAAACTGAGCTTCATTGTAAGTCTTGTGGAACTATTTAATTTTTTTAATCATGTAAATGTACAGCTTTTATTAAAATTAAAAGAATAAAGACATGATAAAAGAAAGTTTCCCTGAACTGAAGAAAGATAGTTATTTCCAGACTAAAAGACCCTCCAAGTTCCAAGTAGGTGAAGAATAAAAGAATTATGCCTTGATTCAGGCTCAAGATATTTCAGAACATGAAACATAAAGAGAAACTCCTAAAACTTCCAGAAGAAAAGAAAAAGTCACCCTCAAAAGAGCAAAAATAATACTGGCCTCAGACATCTTATCAGAACTTTGGATAGTAGAATAAAAAATTCTGGGAAATATGTTAAAACCCAATATTCAATTCCCAGAAAATTGTTATGCATGTAAGCAAACAGAGTTTTAGATTTATAAGTATTGAGAAAATTTGTGTCCAAAGCAGCTTTTTTTCTGTTACTGCAGGATATAGTCCAGCAAAAGGCTTCAAGAAATAGTATGATTAAGAGATTTGTAAATCATGAAGATCTAGTAAAGGCATGTTTCTTTTCTTAAGAAACAAAAATTAAGGCAAATAAAAATCCCAAGAAAACCAAAAAGTTATGTCAGAAACTCATGTTTGTCTAAATATGAAGGAAACAAAAATGTGACATGAGTTTAACAACGGACCCTTCATGGGACTTATAGTTAATGACACTGGACCCACAGAGAAGGAAATAAAACCCTACTGTACTGATTGACTTTGAACAAACAATATTTACAAAGTCATAATAACATAAACAGTCTTTATTGTTTTTAGGTTTTTAAAACCATCCTGTGAACAAAACATGAAAAAGCTAATTATGTTCATAAAATAGCACATAAAATGATCAACTCTAGTGAAGTAAAAGTTGTCATGGTACTGGTGAAAGAAATTAATATATTGTCTGAAAATAATAGAACAAGAAATGAGATTTAGGTGTGAGATTTAAACAAAGGTGACCAACAGAAAAACTAAAAATAATAATTGTTAAAATTTAGGGAGGATGTAGTGTAAATCAACTAAAGCCTCATGTTTCCTAGCAAGGAGTCCATAGCTAGTGCTATGTTGAATATCAAGATAGAGATATAAGTATGCCATTTAGAATTAGGATGCTAACCATCAGAAAAGTCAAATGCAGGTTCATGGTGGACTATATTTGGTAAAAGGGCAGGGAGTGGGTGATTTTTTGTTTTTAATCCCATATCCTCATCTACTGTGCATATTCAATAAAACATTTTAAAATGCTTTAAATGAATAAAATAAATGTTGAATTATGAATACATCCATGTTCTGAAATGTGTTGATGGTGAAACGCAATTTCTTAGACCATCAGGACATGAGTGTCTTCGGTATCTGTCATCTACTTGCCACCAGTCTCCAGGATGGTGGCCTTGTTGTAGGTAGAAGGGACAGTCTCTTCTTCATTAGTATTTCTTACCCCCAAATTAAGGATAAACTTACAGTGGGCATGAGGTATTGCTCTGATGGCGGTGTGTGCACACACATGCACCAGTGGGATTACATGAAAAGTGAAGTGTCCAAGTTACCAATCAAAATTGCCAAGTTGTTTTTTAATATGTAATGTGATTCAGAAGACCCAAAAAAGGCTCAGTGTAAGTGAAAGTCCATTACTATGACTTATCATGATACAGCCAACTGCCACCTAGGACCCACCATTCTGACAAATTTCTACATTGACCGCTGGTCACAATAAGAGTCTCTTGTGTGCTGGTCTTATGAGAGAATCATGTAAGAAAGCCCCCCTTAGTTTAAGAGACTTGGAGACTCTTTTTGCTTTCTGTTTCCATAACCATGTAACCACCTCTGAGTCCCAACAGAGAGACCCCCTGTTGAGTTGGTTGTTTGACCTTCCACTTGGCAGGTGCAAATGGCTTCCTATTCTCCCAGGTCTCCCTCCCCTTTAGTTGTGGGAGGAAGTTCCTATTTTGTATGACTTCTTACATGCCACGCAAAACCTCCCATGGACCATGTCTAACAGCCCAGATCTTGGGCACAGCGTCCCTTTGACTCCGAAACTTCAGGCACGTGGGCACAAGCCCCCAGGTGATCTAACTCCTCATGATCACACTTAACCACCCTGATAGGCAAGTTCCATAAGGATGGTGTGGGCCACCTGGGGGACCCCTGATTCTCAGTATCAGTGAATGCTCTGGTCTTTCAATCAAATCTGGTGTTTTAGGATGATGGCAGAATTCGGAAGATCACTTACATATTATACTAGGAAAAATTCTCACCCGGCCAAAAATTGCAGGCCATCTTACTACTAATTCCTTCAGGTTCTTTTCAGTGTCGTTGTTCTCTACTGACACTTAGAACTGTACTGTGATTGTATTTTTCTTGGTTTTCATGACCACTTGGTTACTCTTCCCTTTGGGACTGGGGGCTGGACATTTTGCCTGGCATCTATAGGAAAGGCCCCGGGTGAAGTGTATTTGCATGGAGATCAGTGTGCACTGCTGCATCACATAAACAAGAAATGAGATTTAGGTGTGAGATTTAGGTGACTCTGCTCTTACCTTTTTAACTGCCTTTATGCAAAGCATACTAAGAAGGTAAGAGCAGAATCACAACGATGTGAGAGAATTATTGGGGCCATCGTAGGCTATTAATGCTTGATCTAAAAGTTGCCAGGACACTTACTGACATGACACATCTTAACGACTCCTCAGGTGCTCAGGAATAACCCACCCTGTCAGAATTTGGTCCGTGTCCCCGGTGATGGTCAGCAGGGAGTCTCCTTTTGCCTGATGGAGCTCAGAGAGGCGAGAATGTCACTGCAGATGCCCTTGGCTGGAAAAGCATTCAAATGATGGGCTGGTAGCAAAAGTTTGTGACATTTCGATAACTCTTTGCCTTTGAACGTGCTTATTTGGGGATGGCCCGTTACCTGCTTCTCTGCCTTGATCCATCATTTTTCTCTGGGCAAAAGCACAAAATAATCGAGAATAGAAAGAATTCTCGGTCCAGAGATGGCAGGTACAGTCAGCCTTCTGTTAACCTGACAAAGTACAGATTATTCAGACTGTGTGGTTGGCACATTACTGTGTATTGGCAGACACGAATGACCAAATTTCAGGTAATTAGAAAACAGTTCAGTAAAATACTCTGTCATGGATTCTATTTAACCCATGACTCAGACAGACCTGGGAGTCCTTGCAACCTTGACGTTGATGGCTTGAACATTGTCATTATTCTATAGACCCTTAAATGGGCTGGTTAACACTGAACTACAGTTAATAGTCCGCGACCTAAAAAGAAAAAGAAAAATTGTCCATAACCATGCCCTTTCCCCCTTTACCTCAACAACCTAACATTTGAAGCTAGAAGACAGTGTTGGTGACATTTTCTCCACCGTGCTGGACTCCTCATTGCAAAGGGCAGTGTGTGTCCCCATGGCCTCCTGCCTGGTGTCTGAGCTGCCCTAACAAATCGGTTCTCACATGCCAAGTGTTTCTCATGCTGTGGTAGCACACAGCTGCTGCAGAACCCCCAATGGCCGGGCTGCTCTTAGCTGCTCCATCCAAATAAAGTTCACGGAAAGGTTCTGCCTTACAGGTCAGATAGGGCGACGGACTGGGAATCCATCTTGTGTTATACAGAGAGACAAGGGTCTCGCTGACCATCAGAAAACCATTTGGGGGTGGGAGGAAAGGGAAATAAGCAACAAGCAAGAAAGGAAAAACATCTTTGAAAAATCAAGGAGGACAGATAAGACGTTAAGGGAAATGACAAACTAGAAGAAATAAAAACTGTGTGGGATGGGTGCTTGTGAGTTGGACAACGGCCCATTTTGCTGAGGTAGCGGGGGAGCTGATGGTGAGAGCGGAGTGGGGCACAGAGAGGAGGCTGAGGAACGAGTACAGCAAATGGTGCTGGTGCTTGGTGCTCCTGGCCTGGGCCCTCCCAGGCTCTGGAGAATGGGCCCTTCTCAACTCTGTGCTTACCCACCGCGGAGCCCACTGAGGCCAGGATTCGAAGGCAAAGGGGTTCTTCCCCAGGTCACCCAAGCCCTTCCAGCTATGCTAGCTCACAAAGCTTCCCTAACGTGTGCACGTTCTGAGCCATCATTTCGCTCATGGGTTCTGCTGCCTGAGGCCCCCGGGGTTATTAGGACGGTCTTAGATGTCCCACCTAGTTGTGAGCTCTCTTCCCGTCTGTCTCTTTCTTTGTTCTTACTTATTTTTGTTTTATTTTAATCTGTCTAGATGCCTAATGGGCCACACCTGAGCTCAGCAAGCCACCCTTTGGGGTTTGGGTTGCCTTGCTTCCTAGCCCCATCAGAAAGTGTTCTGAATTTTAAAACCAAAACCTTAGCTTGACATTTCTTTTTAAAATGTTAGCGATACACTGCCCTCCCCAATTCCAGTTGGAGTATTTGACCCCCATCAAGGGTTGCCAGATTTAGCAAAGAAAAGTACAGGATAGCCAGGTAAGTCTGAATTTTAAATGAATAACAAATCATTATATTAATATAAGGATATCCCAGAGATTGCGTGGGATATATACTGAAAAAAAATTTTTTTCAGGGTGCCTAGGTGGCTCAGTCAGTTAAGTGTCTGCCTTCAGCTCAGGTCATGATCCCAGGGTCCTGGGATCGAGCCCCACGTCTGGCTCCCTGCTCAGTGGGGAGTTTGCTTCTCCCTCTCCCTCTGCCCCTCCACCCTGTTCATGCTCTCTCTCTCGCTCACTCTCTTTGTCTCAAATAAATCAATAAAATCTTAAAAAAATTTTTTTTTCATTGTTCATCTGAAATTCAAACTTAATTGGGCACCTAGTATTTATCTGGCCACCCTGCCAATTCATCCCTCAAGCATTCTATGAAAACATGCAACCCTATTTTCATATGCAATAGACTCATGTAACCATATTTATGGCCCAGCAATTATCCATGTTATTCGTTCATGGTGTGCATGTCCAGTTATGTCTCAGGCAGTGAGCTCCCAAGAGTACCCTTCTGAGGGGTACTTAAAATGCTGCCCTCATAGTAGGGAGTTAATGGTACAGATTGTTCTTGGAAGGTGGTGAGTCCACAGGAAGGGAGGATGTGGGGCACTCACCAGCTTCATCAGAGGCAGGGTTGGGGTCCATGCGAGCAGGATTTGCTTACACAGAATTCTGGATTTGTGCAGCTGGCCCTGGGAGTCCCTGTGAGTTCACCTTCTTGGAGTTTAGGTAAAGGAAGCCTCTCTCAATGTCGCCCACAGGTTCCCCCTGACCCTTTGTGAGCCCCTCCCAGTACAAGAGGCAGACCACCTCACAAGCAGCACCCCAGCACACCACGTGCAGAAGCTGAGCTACCTCTTGCCTTGCCATTTCAGCCCCACTCCATCTTCCAGCCAAGGAAGGCCCAGCTCAGAGAGGCCAGCGGAGTTTCCCTCGAGGCAGGGAGTTCTGCCAAGGCCTCTGGTCTGGAATCTTGCTCCTTTCCCACAGAACTCAGTTCTCGCTTTCTTGTTTTCTCTCTGCCTGCTAGAAGACCACGCACACTTGTTATTTTTTTCATGTCAAAAAGGACATGTGTCCTAAAGACGTGAGTAGAGACCGCACAAGGGCTCGGGTGGGAGTGTTGGGGGGTGAGCCCGGAGAAGCAGAATGGGGCAGGTCTTGCAGGTAATGGGCATATAATTCTGACTGCCTGCTCCCAGCAGCCTGCAGGCCTGTCAAGGGAAGAGTGCAGTGACTGACAAGAGGCTTTATTTCTGCCACTAAGAGAATGGCTCATAATTTACAGCCCGCTGAGCCAGCTTCCACCATGTCGGTTGAGCCTTCTTTTTGTAGACAGTAATAAATTGTCTTATCACCAGTGCTGACATAACATGCTCCTTTTTAAGTGCACCATAATTTTTATTTTTAAGAGAATATTCATATTTGATGGCAGAGCTCATGGGCATCTGAATGCCACCCTGGAGAGAAGATTTTTTCTTTTTCTTTTCTTTTCTTTTCCTTTTTTTTTTTTTTTTTAAAGAAGGTATAACTCAATACCCAAATGCTACTGGCAGGGGTAGACTTGACTTCTAAACAGACATTGGGGACAGGAAGAAATTTCTAGACCCTGGACAGAAAGAATGACTTATCCCTCAGCAGGGAGGTATCAAAAGGATGAAAGTGAGACACTTTTAATGGTTCGAGTTACCTTGATTCCTGGCCCCATCAGAAGGTATTCTGAATTTTTTAAAAACAAAACTTCAGCTTGGCATGTCTTTTTAAAAGATTAGTGATACATTGCCCTCCCCAATTCCAACTTGAGCATTCGATCCCCAGATTTAGCAAATAAAAGCACAAGACAGCCAGGTAGGTTTGAGTTTTAGAAAAATAACAAATCATTTCATTAGTGTAAGTATATCCCAACTATAGTGTGGGATATACGTATACCACAAAAAATTTTTTAAGTTGTTTATCAGAAAGTCAAATTTAACTGGGCATCTAGTATTTATCTGTCAACCTCACCAGCTAATCCCTCAACCATTCTATGAAGACATTTAACCCCAGACTCAGACAATGCATGCCCTCCATTGTGGTTACATCCCAAGAGGGTGTTGGTGTATCCCTGGTCTTTCTAGTCCAAAGGGGCAGTTTTGCCATCACCCAAGGGACTCACTTTTTTGAGTTCTCCCTGACAGGGAGGTCTGAAGAGTGACACAGACAACCAAGGCAGCTCCTGGGTTGGCAGCCACCCAAATTCTTCCCACCTCAGATGTTCTGGCCTCCCTCAGGGGCTTCAGTGGGCTGGGGAGTTCAGGCATGGCTTCTCCCTCCTTCTGTGTCCTCTAGGGGGCGACAGTGCGGCCTCCTCATCCCCAGGGAGCAGTCCTGGAGGGACTCCCCAGGTCCCAGGAGCACAGCCCCTGGGCAGGGATGCCACACATGACCAGTGACTCCCCCACATCTGCCCTCTGTTTCAACTGACCCATGGGTAGACCAGCTTCCCTTTTCCTCAGGGCTTCTCGTGCCTTGATCAGCATCCAAGGATTTCCCTTGCTGTTTGGCAGGAAGAGACAGGGACCTCTGAGCTACAACGCAGCTTCCTCCCTCTGTCTTTTGTCTCCTGCCTTCACAGCCACCCCCTCCGCCCCATGAGAACATTTGCTAGCTCACTTAACCTCAGGGGCTGGGAGGCCTTAGGCAAGGCCCTTCTTCCCTCTGAGTCCTCACTTTTTTATCTGTAGAAAGAGAAGAAGGATCACCACTGCACAGGGTGGTTTTAAAAACAAGTGAGACGCAAATGTACACGCAAGCCTTACAGAGACCTCAGTATATAAATGTGAGTGTTTTTCTCTTCCTTGCCACCCCCCTCCCCCCGCTTCCTTGCCTGGTCCCTTCCTTCTTATCAGGCACCCATCGGGAGGGAGCTGATGCTGCCGGGGTTGTGCATCTCTTCTGGTGGAGATGTGAGGCTAGCCCTGTGGGGCTGGCCAGCCCAGAACACATCTGTGCTAACACAGCTGCACACACACACACACACACACACACACACACACACAGACACTTCTAGCACCATCTACATTTGCAAGGAGCAATCAGTTATCACCAAACCTCTGGTCTTAGAATCATAGCTCTTACATGATGCTAAGTGCCAGGCCCAAGTCAGAGAACTTTATCTACACTGACTCATTCTAGGTGAACACGAATGTTATGCCCATCTTATGCTTGGCTGGAAAAACTGAGGCCCAGAGGGGTTAAACGATTGGCCCAAGGTCCCATAGCTAGGAAGTGGCAGAGCTGGAATGAAAACCGAGATGGTCAGTTCAAGAATCTCTGCTCTAACCGTAGTGAATGCTGCCTCTCATATTCCTGCCTGGGCACTCCTATTCCATTCGGACCCTTCCTTACCTAGTCCGTGGGACAGAACCTGACACCATCACCTCCTGTCACATGGCCTGTTGTGTGCTGCATGTCCTCCATGAACTTTGAGAGGCACAGTTTGGCCGTGAGTGAGAAGGTTCCCAAGGGTGAGGAATGAATTAGGTTTCCCTCTTCACAACGGTGACCCCCTGTGACCCGCGTTGGCTACGTGCTCAGGAAGAAGCACGCTGCTCCATTTGACTGGTTTCTAATGCAAGATCAAGTTTACAGGGTGAAGGGAGAGGGGGCTTATAAGGGGAGGCAGAGAAAAAATAAGAATAAGGGACTTGGCTCCAATCCAGAGGAAGAAGAGCCAGACACAAAATCATCCGAGCCACAGAATGTTGTTTGCTTACCAAATTTCCCACCTTTAAAAATGACAGTATCATTTGGCAGAAACTGGTATGGCTGCTGGAGTTCACCTCCATGGGGGGAACGGAGGGATGGCAGGCTTCCCTGAGCTGTCAGCGTGGCCGAGCCTGCGAAGGGCCGAGGAATCCCATGTCTCTCTCCTCGAGGAAACAGAGTAAGGGGCTTGTTGGGGCCACGGATCACGTGGCTGCCAGTGAGCTTGGGTGGAGAGAAAACACAGCGGGAAGGATTCTGGCTGGGTTGGCGATTTGGGAGAATTTAGACTATAAATAGTGAGGAGGATGTAAAAAGCTTCGAGTGGATTTTGGAAGCCCTAAATCTACCACGTAGATCCAAGCAGGATACCAGGGACCATTTAGGTTTTAGTAACATCTAAATGTAACTTGGCATGGTGCCCGCCCACCCCACGCTTCTGCTGTCACCACAACCCCTTGCCAGTGTCTGCCAAACCGAGGACACACATCGCGGGGAGGTTCGTTGCCAGCTTGCGGGCTGCAAGGTCTGTCTAATCTTGCACGGATCACCTCACTCGCTCTCCACAAGGAGGTACCACTTAGAGTATCACGGACGGCGGAGGAAAGTGAGGCCTGGGATCATAAGCGACCTGTCGGGAGTGACACAGCCAGCGAGGGCCAGGCTGGCTTCCACGCTCAGCCCAGAGCCCAGACCCCTCACCACTGCCCCACTGTGCCGCAGAGGCCCACCCTCAGGCAGTCCCGTAGGAAGTTACACTAAAATCAGCAGAAAATCAAAGCGGCATGTGGAAAGGAACGTGAATGCCTTTGTGGGTCTTGCTTCTTGGGGCCTTGTGGTCACCAGCCTTCTCTCGTCTACATGGACCCTATTTCGCTTCCTGCGTTGACTTGTCATAAAGCCCCTTGGCACTCCTGTGGTCCCAGCTCAGCCAGCGGAAAGTCTGCCCTGGTCACAGGCCCATCTGGCAGAAACTGAGACCCAGCTCTGGCGCCCTTGGCCCTGTGTCTTCTGTGGGTTCCTGGATATCTACAATCGGGTCTTCCGTTCTTGACTCTTTCAGGAAAATCACTGTCACCTGATATTGAGGGAAAGATAACCTGGAAAGGGTGACATTTAGGATTATAGCTGGCTATCACATTTGTAGGAAAAAAATCCAGGACTTTAATTTTTTGTTTTGTTTTGTTTTTTTAAACCTATTGGATTCCCTTCACCGCAGTGCCTACCCACATCAGACCAGCCAATCCCCTCCCAAGGTTCTGGAAGAGGAAAATACTAGATCCGAGGTCCTATCTTGTTTAAACAGGCATAGAGCAAGACCACCAGGGCTAAAGATTCATCTTACCAGTGAGGAAAAGGTGGCCCAGGGAGCCCCGAGAGATGAGAAGCAGCTACTGAGACCCAACACCCAGCTGAGCACTGAGCCGGGCGTGAGAGATCCCATGACCAGTCATCACGGTTGGGCCACAAAGCGTAAGGCAATATAGCCAGGGTGAGCAATTCTGCCTGGGGACAAAGACGGGGAGGGCTGGCGCGTGGGAGGGGCACTTTCGGTTAAGGAAGGCTTCACAGAGGAGGGGACCTGTGGTGCAGGCCTGCAAACAGGAATCTGAGCATGCGGAGAACCGAGAAAGGCATGCCCAGGGAGGAAGTGGTGAAAGCCAAGCCGCCCGGGCCTGAATGGCTAGTTAGCTCGGAACAGCGTTTGGCCCCATGGCGGGGCAGGACGAGCAAGAAAGATAGCACCGGCTGGTGAAGTCCCTGAGCTTGGGCTCCACCCTGATGGCTGCAAAGACTTGAAATGGTCTGAGGGAACTAAGCCTTGGGTGAGTGGGCTGGGGGGACGGCAGGCTGGAGCCAGATCCACCACGTGATCACGACACCCCGCGTGTGCAGGACGAGGACCTCGGCAGGGATGGGGGCCGTGGGGAGGGGGAGGAAGGAACGGGACGAGAGGCTAGAATCAGGCAGAAACTACTCGGTGTCACTGAGGGATTGGCACATCTGTGAGTGCCACAGGGGACCTTCAAGGGCAGGGTCCGGGCAGGTTGGAGGTGAGGAGGCTGATGTAGGTCGCTCTGGGTTTAAGAGGCTCGAGACAGTGAAGGTGTTGGGTAGGGAGAGAAAGATGTGGGGGCCAGGGTGAGGCCCTCTGAAGACAGAGTAAGGCTGCAGACAGATGGAGGTTTGAGAACCACTGAGGGGAGGCCGGTTGGAGCGGTGGGAGCATTCCTCCGTGGCCTTCCACTCCCCTTGGGACCAAGTCCAAATTCTTGCCGGGGTTGATGAGCCATCACAGCCTAGCCTCTGGCCGTCCTTCCTGTCCCTTTTTATTTCCTCCCTTCTGCCTCGCTAGCTTTTCTACCACACCACCTTCCTCCAGCCTCAGGGCCTTTGCACACACCGGTCCCACTGTTGGGTGCCCTGCAGGGAGGTGGGTAACACCTGGGTAACCCAGCTAGGGATGGGGGAGACTGCGCTAATCTCAGCTTTTCTCTCTTGCCGGTGTCACCAATCCCCTTACTGTGAATAACTGGTGTGGTCTCTAGTTTCCCACTTAGACCTGACTGATGATCCCCTCCTTCAGGTGCTTACTGTTTATTTCTTTGAGCTCAGCTTAAAAGTCACTTCCATCGGGAAGCCTGAACCTCCTAGTTCAATGCTCTTCTAGGATCTGACAGACCCCACGGGGCGTGGTGGGGGGAGACCATAGGAGACCTTGGGGGCTTCAGAAGGACTTTGATTTTTGCTATACATAAGACTAGAGGCCTTGGGAGAACTCTGAGCCAAGGAACAGCCTATCTGACCTTGGTTTTCACGTGATCCTCTGTGTTGAGGCTTGTTTCAAGGGGGCAAGGGCAGAATAGGGGGGCATTTTAGGAGGCTACTGAGTTCTGCCAGGCAAGGGACAAGAGTGGCAGCAAGTGGTCAGACTCACCTCAGATTTCCAACGTCGCAACAACCAGATGCCCTTTACTGTGATGGGGCAAAGTGGGGGTGGGTAGGGGCCGGGAAGACCAGGAGCTTGGTGTTTGTGATGCAGCTTAGATATCCCAGTGGAAAAGTCATCGGCTGTCTGGAGCTCAGGAGCGACGTCCAAGCCAGCGACACACAATGGGAATCATCAGCATGTAACAGGTCCCCACAGTTCATGGGAATGGTTAACTTCACCAGGGGAGTGAGGGTCGAGGAGAGAGAAGAAGCCCAAGAACCGGGACTTGGGCACTGGAGGCTAAGAAGGAAACATCAGTGGGGCCTGGGAGGGGCAGCCACTGAGCTGGGAAGAGAAGCAGGCAGGTGGGGAAGGGTGTCCCGGGGGCCGCAGGAGGAATGCTTGAGGGACAAGAGGGGCTCCGCCTGCCAAACGCTGCTGGTGTGGCTTCTAGGACAAGGCCTCAGAACGGATCACTGGATTTAGCAGCTCAGGGGGTGCTGGTGACCGTGACAGTGCGTGGGGGTGTGGCCTGATTGAAATGAGTTTAAGACAGGGAGTTAGGAAAAAAAAAAAAAAAGACAGGGAGTTAGAGAAGCTGAGACAGGGGGTGAAGGCAACTCTTTTGAGCATGTTGTTTTGCTATGAAGGGAAGAAAGGAAATTGAAGGGTAGCTTCCATTTTTTTCCAAGGTTTTTTAATTTTTAAAAAATTTTTTAAAGATGGATGGAATAATAGCATGTTTGTCATGAAACAGAGATAATTCAGCAGGAAAAATTCAGCCAAGAGAAGTGCACAGAGATAATTCAGCAGTTGGCCCAGGGACACCGTCGTGAGATGGGGTGGGGTCAGGGGAGACTGGAGTAGAGATGCTCCAAGGGAGCAGGGCGTGCCCACCTACAGCAAGGGCGGGGGTGGGGTGGGGGGGCGAGGCAGAGCCACAGGGCAGGTGTGGGGCGGGGGGTCTCTCCTTGGAAAGAGTTAAGAAGGAAGCAAGGAAGGAGGCGGGGGGGAGCAGGTGGGAGTTGCAGAAAGAAGGTAGAAACAGCCATTGAGAACAGTGGGTTTGGGTTTTCAACATGACGACGGAGTTGCGTGATGAGGAACGTCCAGGGAGACCCAGGGTGGTTTTGTCTCTTCTCCGGCTGCAGTTGGTTGGTTGGTTGCCACTGCGGGTGCAGCTGCTGAGTCAGGAGGGAGCTGGGTCCAGGGTGACACTCAGGTGAAGACCGAGGTGACCTTTTCCAGGACCTTGCCTGTGAAGGAAGGAGGAGGGCAAGAGAGATGGTATGAAGGGCCAAGGAGGGTGATGGTGCCTGTGCAGGGTGAGGAGCTCCGGGAACTATGCTGCTGAGGGAACGGTCTGGGGAGAGGAAAAGACGAACGGGTCAGGAGTGTGGGCAACCGGCAGAGCAAGATCCCACGGAGGGAGGGATGCCGTGAGGACCAGGCAATAAGGGAGGTGTGGCTTTGTAGAGGGGCAGGGAGACCCCCATCCCCAGGGGCAGGAGGGCAGAAAAGTAACTGTGCTTGTGCCTTCTGGTCTTTGTTTCCTTGGGGGAAGAGAGAAGCTGGAGGGTGGGATCTATTTTCCAGGAAGGGGAACTTTCCAGAAGGAATCCAAACAGCCGATTCTGCCACCCTCTGCAGCCAGGCTACTTCATTTATGTCCCCTGGCATGCACTCTCCCCACTATCTATTTATACACCCCGGTTCCCAAAACGATTCTTGTCGAGAAAGGACTCGTGTCTAGCTCTTCTTCTCCCTGGCCTGTGACTGCAAACCCCTGACTCCCACCTCATCTTCTGCCTCGCCCCATTTGCCATGACTATGAAGGGAGCCAACTTCTAATTTATTCTCACTCGGGAAGAGTACTTAGGCAATGAACCCGAAACTCAGCCTGGAGTCGGAGTGATGTCTTCACACAGGAATAAGATGTATATCCTGCTGCTGGTATGCCAGACTTGGGTAAAGTGCAATGTGATCCTGAGGCTCTGCTTGGCACGAGGGTGGGGGACTGGCTTCAGGGCAGCACCTCCCTCCCTCCCTTCCTTCCTTCTCTCCCTCCTTTCAATAAATATTCATTTGTAGTCCGCCCTGTGCCAGCAAGATCTATAGGAAGGCGATATAATAGAAACAGAGAAGAGATGGTAGAACGTGCTGGGTGCCCACCCAACAGCTTTCCTAGAGCAGCCTCTCGCAAACAGATCTCTGGTTTTGCTCACTCCGGGGCAGTAATGCTGCCCCAGGAGAAGAACCAACACCGCTACAAACCAACCTGGATAACCCATTCATGTGGTCAATGATGACTTGGCAGATAGGGTGGGCTTGTGACCCAGTTCTGATCAGTAGGGCCTGAGGGGAAATAAGCTGGGTGTCCTGCCTTCTTTCCTTGGATGCTATCTTGAGAGAACAAAGTGCTCCAGTCTGAGGGAGTGATTTAGGCACAAGAGGAGAAAGCCAGGCAAAGTACAGAAAAGCTATCTTTTTTTTTTAATTACAGATTTTATTTATTTATTTGACAGAGAGAGAGAGTGTGTGTGCGTGTGCTCACACAAGCAGGGGGAGTGGGAGAGGGAGAAGTGGGCTCCCTACTCAGTGGGGCTGGATGCAGGGCTCGATCCCAGGACCCCGGGTCATGACCTGAGCTGAAGGCAGACCCTTTACCCACTGAGGCACCCAGGCACCCCCAGAAAAGCTATCTTGAGCCCTGACATCACTGAGCTGCTGAATTAGCAACCCTGGTTCCACCCGTCACCAAATTCCATCTTTACTGTTCATGCTCATTTTAGTTGGGTATTCTAGCACTTAAACCCAAAGGCATTCTAACTGCTGTGGGGAGGAGGAAATAAACAATTGTGATTGTCTATCACACGTGGCTCTGAGCCTCCTGGAAGCCAAGGCAAAAAGGGAAACCAGATAAATTGCAATGCTCTCCTTGTTAGTCGGGAAGAGCTTCTCAGGGAGTGTCTGCTTTTTTGCTTCTTAAATTCCTTGTTTGACACTAAATTTCCACGTGGGAGTTTATGAAAGGATCACTAAGATACATAATTGCGAGATAATTGTTTTGCAGGAGAAACAGTTTTTACAAGGCTCTTTCTTAAGACAATGAGTATCTAGATATAAAGGGAAAGTCTAACCAGGGAGGCAAAGAGTGGGCGGGAGTGGAGTGGGCTTTGTGCTGCTCGGATGGTCAAACAACCCCCACCCCCCACCCCCGACAAAAGGAGTAGAGTCCAACATGAATCAGAGCCCACACTGGGGAGACATCAAGATCTATGGGCATTAACACAGTGTGGAAGGCAGAGCTCCGAGAAGGACGGAGAAGGGGAAGACCCCTGACCCACCACTCAGAGGGAACAGCCTCAGGTGGGATTTGGGATGGGTGAAAAAGAGAGAAAAGAGAAGTGTGAATGGGAGAAAGTGGAACCAGCTGGGGGACCCTTGGTTTGTAGAAACCTGGGACTGCGGAGAAGTTTCTCGGGGACTGGGGTGAAGGGGTGGGAGGTAGGGAGAGGTCCTATCTTTCCTAGGACCTCTCTTGTCTGAGATGTTAACATTTGAGAAAACGTGCAACTAGGCATCGCTGAAGGGTTGAATGTTCACATGCCCGTGAACCCCACAGAGGGACAGAGCGTGCAGCCTGGCCCATCCCATCCTCCTCACTCTAGGGCTCCTGGAGCTCAGCAGCAGCGTGGTCCCCATTGTCCACTGTCACCACTTTGAGTGCTTACTCAGCAGTAGCAGGTGCTGGGCCAGCGGCTCTGTATGCATGAGCTCCTCTTGGCCTCCCAGGGCCCGGCCCCGGGGACAGCACCATGACTGCCGTTTCCAGCAGAAGATACTGGAGCAACGTGCCGGAGGTGGCACATGAATCGTGGTGAAGCTGGGCTTTGAGTGCATGTTCTTCTCCAATATCCTGAAGGTGGTGCCCATCAGACGTTCTTTGAGGGAGGCCCCCCTGGCCCGCAGGACCGAGCACAGCTCCAAAATGCAATTTCTCAGTAAAGTGTTTGTTGCTTAAACGGATGCAACTTCTGCATCGAATTTCTGTCTCAACACACCCGAGGAGGCTGTGTGATGCCCTGTGCTGCCCAGCGGTCCTGGCAGTACTGGGCATTCCTTGGCCCCAGCTGTGCCATTCTGTACTTGCTGTGAAGGGGTCAAGTGTGGGCCCGAGAACACAGAATTCAGTAACATCTTCCCAGTGCTGATCCCTCCCTCCTCTTGTCTGATTTGGGAAGATTCTAGTATAAATATTACATCTCTGTATTAGCATTTTCTAAAACTTCTGAAATATGGGGGCATCTGGGTGGCTCAGTCAGTGAAGCGTCTGCCTTTGGCTCAGGTCATGATCTCAGGGTCCTGGGATCGAGCCCTGTGTCGGGCTCCCTGCTCAGCGGGGAGTCTGCTTCCCCTTCTCCCTCTGCCTCCCTCCTCTGCTCATGCTCTCGCTCTCTCTCAAATAAATACAATAATCTTTAAAAAAACCTTCTGAAATACGACCAGACTCCAATCACCTTTCCGGCCCATGTCTTGTCCCCACTAGCCCTCTCACCTCATCCATCCCGGCCCCTGCCCCAAGCTGTGGGACCCTCACAGGCCATCTGGAGAGCTGGAGCCTAAGGAAGGATTAAATCTCCCTCCCTGCAGGAAGACCAGCCAAGTTTTATTACAGATCCTATCACGGTGCAAGGGCTGGTACTTCTGTGATTGAGCTAATGCTGTCACTGAGTAAATCAACAGGAAACCCACAAGAGGTGATTTGATTTAGGATGTTCATTTTGGGAAGCTGGTCTTCCTCTAACATTGAAGCCAAGACAGTTGTCCAGACACTTCTACAATAAATGCAAAGTTTAGCCCGAAAGGACCAGATCTGTTAATGAAATAAATTCAGATCCCACCAAATAAAAATTCTGATGCATTTTAGGCTCCTTGGTTCAGTGGGCTGAATCCCTTAATCTACCAAATTATTATGGAAAAACCCTTATCTCTGCCTGTCAAAATCACTGCTGTCTTGGGAGGACCCTCTTGGGAGGGACAAGTTGCTTCATAATAACTTAGATGATGTGCAGTGTAGCCTTATTTTGAAGAGGGCCACCTACCTGAAGAAGTACAACCCAGGATCTGGGACAGAGCCAAGACACAGTCCAGGGGCCAGAAAGATGACAGGTGTCGCCCAGAGGTGTTGCTGGTTAGTTACAGAGTGAGGCCTCTAATCCAACCCCCTGGCTCAGTCCAGCGTCCCTTCTCTGGGGACAGGTAGGGTGACCTCGGGAAGAGACAGGCTGAGGGTTCTGGCTATTGTCTGCCTGATAGGGGTGGTGTGATCTCCTCTAGGGCAGCCTCGCTTACCCCAGGGCCTGCTGTCTCTTAAGTGAGTAGGGGCGGGCAAATGTCTAGGGATGCAAGGGGCCTGCATTCTGCAGTGTGGTGCAGGCCTCGAGTGTCTGCCCAGGGAGTTGACCACACTTGGCCAGGGGAAGGAAGGTGGCAGAACTTGCATCTAGTGCCGAAAAGAGAAAAACGTGTGGGAAACCAATCCCTGGGTTCCAAGAGGGGCCCCTGGTAGGAGCCCTTGTGAATAAGGATTTGGCTTGTCCCTGTTGGGCCTCCCACCACACCTCCCGTTCTCCCACCTCCATTCAGGGTGACTCACGCCTGCAGAAAGGATGAATCATGTGGGTTACGAAACCAAAGGGCTCCTGAGAGGGAGGCTGGAAAGGACTGGGGAAGCCACCTCCATGGATCCTGCTCTCTCCCACCCCTCCCGCCCCTCACTGCCGAACCTCTGTGTGCCAAGCCACAGACTCAAGTGAGCTCTATACAGGAATTTCTTCTAGGCACTGAACATCAGATCAGTGGTTTTGCCTTCCCACCTCAAAGGCCTCCTGGGCCTATGTTTTGTTTCCTCTCCTGTATTAATCGGGTCAAGGCTTGCTTTCCACATGAGGCCAGTTGGGACCAATAGATAGATCTTGAAAGTTGTGGGAGAAGAAATCCTGAAGGGGTCCTCGCCTCTCACCATTTGCTCCTTTACAGTGTGAACATTCTGTAATTCTCCAGGGTGCACCAAATAATTAGCTAGTGCATTCTAGGCTGCTCTGGGCAGCAGGGGCAAGGATGATTCAACTCACTTTCCCACTGACTGGTCCCAGCTCAGTGGGAGCTTTTAAGAGTCTACCCAAGTGAACACCTACCGTGTGGCGGGCCCTGAGCTCGTAAACACAAACGTTTATGGGCAGCTTATTGCGTTGCGAGAGCTCATGTCATCCTCAAAACAGCCCTACGGGGTAGATACTATTGTCATCCCCATTTACAGGTGGAGCCCCACGCTCAACAAGGACAGCAACGTGCCCAAGATCACGCAGATACGAAGTGGACAGCTTGGGGATGCACCTGTACCGCCTGCCTCCCGAGGTGGGCTGTAGCCTCGGGGCTGTACCCGTGGGTTTCTCCTGCGCACTCACTGAACCCGGCTAATCTGTCAACTGTCTTTGCCCCACGTAACGTGCCTCTTCAATCAGGCCTCCTTCTGAACCGGGCCATGACTCTGCCTTTCCGTGTGGCTTCTTTCCCTTAGAACCCAGAGCCCTTGCAAGCCCACCAGCTCACACGGAGATGAGCAAGGCCACCCTTAAAGGAGATTGAACTCGACCTGGTGAACGAGGCCTCCAGGATGCCCGACGGGTGGGAGGGCGCCGGGGCCTCAGCTCACCAGTCTAGACTCACCTGAGCTGCCCCTGGGGCCCTCGGGGCTCCTGGTGGAACGCGGGGCCAAGGCCGCCGCTCGGGGCCGCCCTGGCCTGCCTGTCCAGAGAGCCCCAAAAGTCTGCGAGAAGTTCCTCGGTGGGGGTGGGGGGCGTTTCGGGCCTCCCGCGCCGCCCGGCCCGCAGCTTGGCGGGTCCCGGTGCGGGCCGCACGAGCGCGGGCCCAGGGGCGCCACCGGGCCGCGCGGGCGGGAACGCGCCGCGGCCGCCTCCTCCTCCCTCGCTCCCGCCCGCAGCGGTGGCGGCGGCGCTTCCCCGCCGCGGAGCGGCTTTAAAAGGCGGCACCCCACCCCCCGGCGCACTCGCCGCTCGGGCGCCGCGCGAGCCTGCCGCTGCCATGCCTCCGCGCGCGCCGCCTGCGCCCGGGCCCCGGCTGCCGCCCCGGGCCGCCGCCGCCGCCGCCACCGCCGCGGACGCGGGGGGCGCCGGCGGGCCCGGGCTCCGGCCGCTCGCGCCGCGCCCCTGGCGCTGGCTGCTGCTGCTCGCGCTGCCCGCTGCCTGCTCCGCGCCGCCGCCGCCGCGCCCCGTCTACACCAACCACTGGGCAGTGCAAGTGCTGGGCGGCCCGGCCGCGGCGGACCGCGTGGCCGCGGCGCACGGCTACCTCAACTTGGGCCAGGTGAGTGCGGCCGGCCCCGCGCGCCCAAAACTTTCCCGGCCGCCGGTGGGCACGGCGCGAGGGGGCGCCTCCTTCTGGCTCGCGGCGCCGCCGCGGCCGCGCGCGGGCAGGGGTCCCGAACAGCTCGGCCCGCGCGGTCGAGGCGGGGGGTGGGGGGTGGCTGACCGAGGCGCCCGGGGACGCTCGGCGGGGCCCACCTGGTGGCCCGCGGAGGTTGGGGGGGGCGTCCACTTAGGCCTGGCGCGCCCCGGGGGGCAGTTCCGCGGGGCCGAGCGGCCCGGCGCGGGCACCTGCCCGGCGGGGCGGGAGAGGGAGCCGGTCTCGGGCGCCGCGCGCTCTGCCCACGAGCGCTGTCCTCAGTGCCCGCCACGCTCTCCCTGGCCTCGGAGCCCCGGCTCCGCCACGCCGGCCCCGCTGCCCTCGACGGGCGGCGCGGGGCTGCCGGCCGCCGCTCGGCGCTGACAGGCGCATGGCCCAGAGTCTCGGTGGCCCGTGCTCCCTCTGTGTCCGCGGCTCCCGGAGGGGAGGGAGGGCGGCCCGGTGCCGGAGCCTGGAGGCAGCCGTCAGAGGCTTTACCGGCTGCTCAGGACTCTGCAGCCGGCGCAGGGGGCCTGGAGGCGGGGGTGGAGGGGGTGGGGGGGGAGGGGGTCCTGCGTTGAAAACCCCTCCAGGCCCCTGGAATTTGCTGTTTCTCGGCTTCAGTCGCTGTTCCAATGGCAGCTGTCCAATGGCAGCTGTCCGCATACTGGCTGTATGACCTTAGGCAAGTCACTTCCCCATCTTCTTCATCTGTAGGGGCGGTGTCGGTCATACCGGCTGCAGTTGCTGGGAAGATCCAGTGTTGGCCGGCAGCAAAACCCCAGGCCAGGGCTCGACCCTGCTCAGTGAGCCCAGAGTCCTCCCACGGCCCGGGCTGTCGCTATTACTGGGTTAGCAAGAGAGGACAAGCCCTGGGTGCGAAGGTGGCATAACTCCAAAGGACCCCCAAGGCAGATTCCTTTCCCCTGCCGCAACCCCAGAGTGGCAGTGGGGCCAAGGGTTGGTTTATGGCCGGTGGAGGGGCTGCAGGGGACTGAAATGTGCTGTCCCACCAGGGGACCTTTCAGCGCAGTTAACAAATCTCCTACAAACTATACACTTAGAGGATCAAGCGAAACGGCGGGGAAGCGACAGCTCATAACTCAAACTGTGGTGTCAGGCAGTGTTAAATTTAGTTTCATCATTATCCGTGACAGAAGCCAGCAAAGTGTGGTGTGGCCCTAATGTAAATGACATTTCTTCTGCCTCCAAAGTCCCACACAGACGCTGCTAATGTGAAATGTGTGGCCTTCTGGAAAAGTAGAGTCTGCTGCTTGCTCTGTACCTACATGGCGGGTCCGAGTGTGTCTGGGAGGATGCCATCCTGTCTTTTGTGTATCTGTATCTGTCTGTCTATATGGACTGCTCAGGTCTCTGCAGACATCCTGTGATTGAAGTTTTTGCCTTTGGGCAGCACTGGCTTCATTTCTGCCTGTGGTTCCTAAATCTCCCTGGCTGATGGTCCAGACCGAGGAAGGTGGTCCTCAGGCTTCCATCGCCATTGATTGCTAAGGCCCCCCGGCTCCTGATACACCTCACTGCTCTGCCCAGGTGGCCTGGCAATTTGTCTTCAGCTAAAAGTGACTCTTGAGCTGCACGGTAAATTACAAAGTGCCTGGGCTTCTGGCTCCTATAATTAAAGGAGCGGGGGTGGGGTACTGAACTTGAACTGTACGGCTCCTGGACATTTCCACGAGAGGCACACACAGCGATTCCCCCTCATGGTTCCTGTCCACCGGAATCAAAAATGCCAGGGCTTTGAAACAACTTCTGTCCGACCCGCCTGAGTTGAATTTCATACGCAGTCTGCTGTTCTCATTTTGCCCGTGGGGGAGGTTCCTTCAGGTATGTACCTGCCCTGACCTGGGACATTCTGGGGGAGTCTCTCCATGTCTCCCCAGCTCTGTCCAGTGCAGCCAGGGTGGACTGCATGTAGCCTGGTGGCTCAGCTTGGGAGGCAGGGTGCTGGGGGTGGGGGTGCCACTGTGGAGACCTTTGCAAACAGAGGGGATTAGTTGGTTGGGGATCCGGGGCAGTCTCAGAGGTGTGTGTGTGTGAGATTACTCAAGGAGAGCCTATTACTCTTTATTCCAAAACCAGCTTTTCTCCCTCCCTCCCCCAAGTAAACTACTAATGTGGAAAAGGCCTGGAGCATTCCACCCTCTACCTACTCAATAAGAACTCTTTAAAAACCTTATTTGCCTTTTTCAGCCAGGAAAATTTGTGACTCATAAATAAGATGTAGATATTATTAGCTTTGATTTATGGATAAGTAAACTGAGGGGAAGCCAGGCATGGAAGCTGTTTGTGTCTACACAGTGCGTGTCACCTCCGACAATTATGCTCCCCACTCTTTGTCTCCTGCTACATTCTCTGGTCTCAGTGTCCTCTGTGTGACTCTTTCCCCAAACCTTCAATGGGCAATTAGTGTTATGCCTGGTACCTGCCCTGACTCACACAGCCCTGCTTTTCTCGTGGGCCTTTGCGATGCTCTGAGGTCTGGTTCGAATGTTTTACTCCCTTTCATGCAACTAATAACCCGATTCCGTGTATTTTACATGGTGCAAAGGTAATTGAGATGGTTATTCAGGTGAAAGGTTATTCACCTTTCTTGAACATGGAGGACTTTCGGATTGATCATGGCTGTGGATCTTCTTTGAAAAATGTGCATCATCAGGAACCAGACAAACTAACCTCTTTTTTACTTCTTTATTCATCATGATACTTGAGGTCCTAGGTAATGCACCACAATGTGAGAGAAAGAAAGAAAGAAAGAAAGAAGAAAGAAAGAAAGAAGGAAGGAAGGAAGGAAGGAAGGAAGGAAGGAAGGAAAGAAAGAAAAGAAAGGAAAAAAAGTTTGGAAGAGTCAAACATCATTATTGACAGATGGCATAACTATGTGGATAATCCAAGAGAACCTAGAGACTATTATAAGTAGTCACAGAATTGAACAGGGTGCTTGATCGACAGTAGCAGCTGTGGAGAAGATAAAAGAAATGATAATACACTCTAGCATGAAAGCCGTTAGATACCTAGGAATACGTTTTTGAAAAAATGTGAAACTTACCAGGAGATTATAAAATATTTGAAAGATGTATTGAAGAAAAGGTCTGAATAATGGAGGTATAAGCCATGTTCATGGATGGGAGGACTGATTATCAGATGCCCCCCCCATTAATCTCTAAATTCAATGTAATTTCATTGACGTGCCAACAGGGTTTTATATGGGATATGAAATCATACAAATGTATGTTAAAATTCACATGGAAGAGTAAGTTCCCAGAATCCCTGAGATGACCCTGAGAAGGGAGGGGAGTGTGCTCTGCCAGAGAGCAAAACTTACCATGAAGCTGGGGTGATCATGACAGTTGGACGTTGGCCCCGGGGATGGTCCCATCCAGCAGTGGAATTGGCTCAAACCCGGGCAGGTGTGGGAATTTGTATGTGCGAACAGAAGAGTTACAGATGGATGAGGAAGGATGGGCATTTCAATCAGTGGTGCTGAAAGAAATGACTCAGGAAAACAATCAGATCCTGACCTCACCACACACTACCCAACAGTAAATCCAGCTAGAAATAACCAGAGTGGAATACCTTTATGACGTTGGGACAGGAAAGGATTTCTTAAAGGAGACACGAAAAGAACTAATAAAGGAAGAGATTGATCCATGAAGAGTTCTGTATAACAAACACATCATAACAGAGTTTAAAAGCACATAATGGAATAGAAAAAGTATTTATGGCATATAACACACAGGTTAGGGCATAGATTATTTAAAAAGCTTTAAATCGGGGCACCTGGGTAGCTCTGCCTTCGGCTCAGGTCATGATACAAGGGTCCTGGGATCAAGCCCTGCATCAGGCTCCCTGCTGGGGGGCGGGGTCTGCTTCTCCCTCTCGCTCTGCCCCTCCCCCCTTGGCTTGTGCTCTCTCTCTCTCTCACTTTCTCTCTCTCTCACATAAATAAAATCTTATAAAATAAAAAGCAATCAAATAAGTCAATAAGTAAAAGTGAAATGCCAGGTAGAAAAATGGAGAAGTGTATGTATAGGGGAAGCATCCACCTCAAGTTCAGGTTAGTAGTAGCCTCTGAGGAGGGAGGGTGAAGAAACTGGGAGAGGGATGTCAAGTGGTCCAGTAAACTTGAGAAAAGCCGCTCAGCCTTCCTGGGAGTTAGGGGGGCAACACAACGTGAGGCAGTAACGAGAGAGAGAGACCGCTTCACGCCATCAGATTGGCAGACATGGAGAAGTGTTCGTATCAAGCGTTGGTGAGGATGTGAGCACACGGAGCTTCCTGATGCTGCTGGTAGAAGTGGGGATCGGTAGAAATTGGTAGAACTACCTCGGAGAGCAATGGGGCACTTAGCAGTGAGGTAGAATTGTATCAGCGGGTCCACCTCTGGGCTTCCACTAGAGAGATGATCTTGCAGGAGGGCGCAAGGAGCCTTGCAGAGTGCTGCCCAGAGGTATTTTTTAAATGAAGGGAAACACAGCCTAAATATATATCAGTAGAAGAATGGAGAATGAAATCAAAATAGTCACATGATGGAATACTGTACAATAGTGAGAAAGGCATTAACCGGATACGGATCTACATAGATAAATGGCAAAAATGATGGCGAGTGAAAAGGCACATTGCAGATGCACAGTGCAGTAGTATTTACATAAACTCTAAAAAACACGCTAAGTAATTCTATATTATTTATGAATGCTTACATGTGTAGGAAGCATCCACATCAAATTCAGGTTAGTGGTAGCCTCTAAGAAGGGAGGGCAGGGGAAGGAACTGGGAGAGGAAGGAAGAAACTTTATCCACAGTGTTCTAGTTCATAATATACATCTGTAGGTACTTACATCTGTATATGTAACATATAAATTATATACAAAATTGTGTCTCAGCATTTTGTGCTTTTCTATAAAAATTTATATAGTAACATACACGTGTGCAGATATGCATGTAAATACACATATATGTAGGTACATGTGACATGTGCAAGGGGGAAAAAAAGAAAAGAAAAATGCACATCATACGCACACGTCATGGTGTTCCTGGATCATCTGAAGCCTGTCTGTGTGGGTGCACAGGTGCCTGTGGGCTGGGGTCAGAAGCGTCTGCTTTAGACGGCCCGAGCTGGGCCAGTTGGCTTGTCAAGCAGTTGGTGACTCAGGGAACCAGAAGGCCTGGCTCGGATCACAGGGCTGTTTGGACAGAGCCAGACCCAGAGCGCTGGAACCCTGCTCTCCTACCAGGCTTCTTTCTCCTTCAAAACATCTTGGGGCCCACGTGGCCCTCACTCTAACCTATGTACATTGCAGCCTTTGAGGCTGATGACTCCAAGTGCAGAAAAGGAATGGCAACAAATTCTCACAAACCAAATCACAACATCTCAGCATCTGTAGCTTTTGGAGGTGATGTTTATCTTAAAAGTGGCGCTTAGACACCATACTTTCCCTTGCATTTTTGCTTTGCCTGGGGTATTGAGCTAATTTGTTGGTTCTGAGTCTGAACATAAAAAGGCAGGCTGGCTGCCAGGGCTCCTAAAAGATCTAAGAGCCTTAAATGATTTTGAACTTGCCTTAAATAGTTTTGCTTAAAATAGCTACGGAGTGGGACATACCTGGCTCAGAATTTCAGGGGGGCCTGCATAATTCACTTGTCAGCAGGGGAGTATTGTCATGCTGCAGACAGCTTGTTCTTAGGATAAAAAAACAAGCTGAAGCTTTAGCCAGGTGTTAAAATAATGGGCCAGCATTTGTTTCTATCTGAGATCTGAGAGTTGGGAGCTCAAGGTGGACAAGGGGAGGCTCAGAGTAGCAGTCACCTGTGAACTTGTTATCTGGTTTTGATTTTTGGTCTGAGGCTGTCTTGCATTTATGGTCTGAGCCAGGAGCCATGCGCACGGCTGGCCTGGGAGCAGAAAGGGAGAGGTTCTGGGTGTGAGGTGGGTGGGTACAGACAAGATTGGGATTATAAAGCTCCTGGTCTCATATGCTGGCATTTGACATCTTTCTTCAGATGGTGACAGTTTTAGGTGGACATGGTTTTAGTTGAGTGGCCTGCCCTTGTAAGCCACCGGGGCTGTGGTGCCTGAAGCTGAGTGACCGTGCGTGGAGCCAGGTGGCCAGGAGGAGACTCAAAGTCAGGCCCGAGGGGATGGCTCAGCTGCCTGGTCCACTGGAAGGGTTTGGGTTTCTCTAGGCAGAAGCCAAGTGTTCACATGACAAACAGAGTGGTGCATGGGGTGGAGAGCCCCATCTGAGAAGAACCTGTCTGAGGCCTCTGCCTGGCCTTGGGCTTTGGGTGGCAAAAAGGCCACAAAGGACTGTTCATACACTGGAGAACATCCTGGGCTCTTTTGGGTCTCTGAGCCTCTGCACAGATTTTGCCTCTAAAACGTAGTTCCTCTGATCTTCCCCAGCCCAGGCCAGGTGGCTGACGTGTCCCCACCGCCCCCTTCTTCCAGGGCCTGGCATGCAGAGGGCTTCTGAGTAATATTTATTGTGACTGCCTCCCCCTCCCTTCTGGCTCTCGGACTGTGGCTTGGCCTTGGCATTGACCAGAAGCCCTGGCACGTGCTTGTGCCCAAGCCAGTGTTTCTTGTGTTGGGTGTTCTCACTCATGGAGCCTTGCACCAGGCCTATTTAACCATGAGGAGAGCTCAGGTCCAGTTAGGTTCTGACTTGTGCAGGTCACAAACCGGTGCCTGATAGGCCAGGGCCCAAACGCATCCCCTCTGAGCCCCCTTCCACCATCATCACCTTTGGCAGTTGGCCCTCATCCCTGTTTCTCAGCTAAGGGTGAGCCACCAGGCCAGAAAGCCTTTCAGCAATCTGCTGCCATTGACAAAGAGCCTATGTGGACCCCACTAGCCACTGTTTCTCCTTCTTTCCACCTGGCTCACATGCGTGCGCGTGCGCACGTGCACACACACACACACACACACACACACACACACACACACACTGCTGCATGTCTGCATTGTTCTTTCCAGAATAGTTCTACTTGCGCCTTCTCATCAGTATTGAAACATCTCTCCAGGCACCTAGGTGGCTCAGTCTGTTAGGCATCTCCCTTCAGCTCAGGTCATGATCCCAGGGCCCTGGGATCAAGTTCCGCATCAGGCTCCCTGCTCAGCGGGGAGTCTGCTTCTCTCTCCCTCTGCCCCTCCCCTCACGTGTGCCCCCCCCAAATAAATGAAAAATTAAAAAAAAAGAAAATGAAACTTACACCTCTCCGTTTGGGAGGAAAAAAAGAAAATGCCCCAATCCCTCCAGTCCTTTTAGGATGGATGCTACACTCCATTGCTCAAACTGCACATTATCAACAAGACTGTTCATCCCTTGCTGCAGACCTTCTCCTTGCTATGCGGTCCCTGTCTACAGAAGGGATCATCTACCTGGGTGCCTGAGCTCGAGGCCTGGAAGTCACCACCGCCTCCCCCCCAGCCCCCCTCCTCCATGCCTCCTGTCTGGTCTGTACCTCGGCCTGTCTCATGGGTCTCCTGGATGGCTCTCAGGCCCCCCCTGCCTTCCTGCAGCTGTTGCTCAGCACAGACTGGGGACTCTGTCACCTCTCACCTGGGTGTCCTACTACAGGGCCTCTCTCTGCTCTGCCCCCGGCTCCAGCTCTGCCGAACCAGTTCGTGCTCCTGCTTCCATTCAGGTTTCCTTACACTATTCTTTCTACCTAGGATGCCTTTCCTACCCCCCTGGTCAGCCCCTTGTCCTTCCCAGCCATCTGCAGTCCTGCCCGACGTCCCCAGCCCTGGTGCCCTGACATTGCCTGCTGGCTTGTCTGTTTCTGTCCCTGGGCGCTGGGCTTCCTGGGGAAGTCAATCCACCGTCGGTCCTCCAGGCTGTTCTTGAAGATTGGTTCCAGTCCTGCCATTTCTCTGATGGCGGAGGGGTCCCTCCAGGGCAGCCAGAGGACATGCACTCATTTACTCAGAGTTTGCTGCGTGCTCTCTTTGGTGCTGGCCCCTCAGAGATAAGAGATGTGGCTTCTGCCTTGCAAGAACCTCTCGGTGGAGGAGGTGGTGAGCACTGGCGAAGGAGCAAGGTTGCCTCCTACGTCTCCACATCAGTTGGCTGAGCCATCGCCACCCACATTTTTTACATTTTAATCCCTTTCTTTTTGGAGTCACCCAGCAGACGGCCTTTCCTGGGTTTGTGCTTGTGTTCGTGCCTGGGGCGACTCTCTGTGTGATGCTCTAGTTTGCTTCTAGGTCAGGTCAGCGACAAGGGGAGCATGGCCCAGCAGTGGCCTGCAGCCTACCACGGCGGCTTCAGACCTGATGGGTCCTGTCATCCTGTCAAATCCCAGATCTTTGCCATGTCCTTGTGCCTCTGCTATTGGAGGATTTGGAAGACCCGGTGGCAGGCACAAGGCCCTCTGTCCTGTGCGGCAAAGAACAGGGATGAATAGCCATCAGCTGTTGGAAGGGAGCCTCAAGCTCCATGGGATGGGCTCGGCAGCTTAGGTTCCCATGGTAACCAGCCCATCAATGCCCTCAGTGTCAAGACGGTACCACTGCTGAGAGGAAGAAACAGTCTCATTGTCTCCCCTTGGGTTGCTTGGGTGCAAACCAACCATGCTCCCTGCAGGGACCAAAAGCCTCTGGTCCAACGGGTGGCGCCCCCCGGCGGTATACAACCTGCTCGCAGAATTGGGGCCAGAAGGGGGGCCGGCGGCTTCAGCTTCCTACCCCTCCTTTGGGCCTTTGAACTGCTGTCGCTGGCTGACATCAGTCACTTACAGAGTCCTTGTTGGGTGAATCTGGCTTCGCAGTGGGAAGAAACAGCCCAACCGGATCAGACTCCTGAAGTGCCGGGTGGTGAGCCAGACTGCATTTGCCTCAGGGGTGGATAAATCTGTGTCCCATGGTGGCAGGCGGGGTTTTGGAAGGGTCCTTGATTTCCAGACGCTCTCCCCTTTGTTTCAGAAACTTGTGTCAGCACTTTTCAGAGATGATCTCCTGTGATCATTCAATCGGAACCTCCTTCTTGCCCATTGGGGCGGGGGAGGGGGCGAGACCACTCCCATGATCTTGTCAGACTCTCCAGGATGGACAGTCTGGGAAGATGGACAGAGGGGCAGGTGGGGTATCCACTTGTCAGGGAAGGGCCCGCAGCTCCCCCGGGCTAGGAGAAGGCTCGCCCTTTCTCATCCTCTGTCCTGTGAGCTGGAAACTGGGATACATCCACTGGCCATGGCCCTGTCCACTCTGGCCTCAACCCAGAATCCTTCCCTTTTGTCAAGTGCTCCAGCCACTCCTTTGAGTTCTCCAAACTTTCCCTATACTTTTTTCTTTCTTTTGCACCTGCTGTTTGTTGCAGTCGCTCTAACCTGGGTGCCCACTCCCTGTATGGTCCACCTGGAGAATGCTGTTCTTCAGAATTAGTCAGAGTAGTGTTTCCTGACTTGTCTGCTCCCTGACAGGCCTGAGCACAGTATTCTTGGAGCTCCACGAAGGGTCTCAGCTGAACCCCTGCCACCCACCACATGCACAGACACGGCATGGGAGGGTCTCGTGATCCTCATCTTTGTTCATCTCTGCTTCCTCAGGCCCTTGTCCCACTCACTGCCCCCACGCCACCACCTCTCAGATATACCTGGTGACTGTGTTTCATTAGAAGGGGTATAACTGAGTCACTGCGTTCCAGTACCCCCAGCACAACTACCACCGGCCAACTCCTATATTATTGGCCCTACAGATGAAGAAGCCCTGCTCTGATCATCACCCCAGCGCCCTAGGAGTGACCCAGATGAGCCAACGGAGGCTCTGAGCTGGTTGAGTCACTTACTGCAGCTTTAGTAAATTTCAGAGCAAGGCTTTCAACTTGGACCACTTGGATTCCAGGCATTACTCACAGGCCATGCCCAGAGAGCTGGCGACACCTGAGCGGGCCATGGAGCTTGAGGTGGGGCTCACCAGCTCATTAAGTCCAGGCAGATGGAGGGCTGGGCTAGAAGGGGCACCCAGGGAGGTGTCTGTGCCGTCCCACCCAGAAGGGTGGCACAGCCCAGTTATAAAATGGTATCGTTACTTAAATTACATAATTGTCATTACTTAAATTGTCTTGGTGTTATATAAGAGGAATACACATAGGTAGAATATTTGGAAAACATGAAAAAGAACAAAGAGAACTCCAAAAATCGGAAGTCCTCCCGCCCAAAAATAGTCACCGTTCACGGTTTGGACTATGTCCTTTCATTATTTTTTGTTTTTAAACCGCATGTGTGTGTGTGTATGTGCATGTGTATGCATGTGTGAGCATGTGTGTGCACGCATATATCTGGATAGGAGTATGTACATATTGTGTATATGTGTGTGCACACAGCCGCACACATCCATGTGTGTCTTCTACATATAGGAGTGTACAGTTTGGTACCTTGCACCTCCCAAGCCTAGAACTACTTTATGGTATAATTTTTTTTTAAGATTTTATTTATTTATTTAAGAGAGGGAGAGAGAGAGAGAGCGCGCGCACGAGGCAGGGGGAGGGGCAGAGGCAGAGGGAGAAGCAGTCTTCCCCACCCACTGAGCAGGGAGCCCGATGCAGGCTAGATCCCAGGACCCTGGGATCATGACCTGAGCCGAAGGCAGATGCTTAACCGACTGAGCCACCCAAGCGCCCCTCTATGGCATAATTTTTAATGGCTGCTCAGCGCATCATTTAGTGGCTGGTCCATACTTACTTCAACTTTCCCCTGACATTTTAGGTCAGTGGACTCTTTGCAACTCGTTGGGGAGTCTGGTCTGGAATGTGAGCACCGTGCAGGGAGGCAGAAGGAGTTCTGCCACTGCCTTGTCTCCCACTGACATGTCTGGCCCCCCCCACCGGGTGCAGTGGCCCAGCACATTTCCCCACGGCTCCCCATCCCACCTCACTGGCCTTGCGGATGGTCCAGGACTTGATACCATTTGTTCAAGTCACAAGGATTTTATTGAGCATTTTTTTCTTATTTTATAAAACCACATGTGTATTATATATTCTCCCATCCTAAAGGATTCAAACAGTGCAGAAGTATAAAGAGCAAAACTCCAAAATCTTCTTCCCCTCGTCCCATCTCCAATGGCCTTCTTACCCTAGACGCCACCACACTTTCACATGGGAGTGTCTGTTTCAGAAACACACATGTATGTGAAGGTTTTATTGTTTTATATTAATGGGATCATGCTTAACATGTTTTTCTGCACCTAGCTTTGCCTAAGTCTAACCAGATATCCTGGAAAGCTTTCTACTCTAGTACATAGAGATCTACTCCATTATTTTATTTTTTATTTAAAAAATAAACATATAATGTATTATTTGTTTCAGGGGTACAGGTCTATGATTCATCAGTCTTACACAATTCACAGCGCTCACCATAGCACATACCCTCCCCAATGTCCATCACCCAGCCACCCCATCCCTCCCACCCCCCACCACTCCAGCAACCCTCAGTTTGCTTCCTGAGATTAAGAGTCTCTTACGGTTTGTCTCCCTCTCTGGTTTCGTCTTATTTAATTTTCCCCTCCCTTCCCCTATTATCCTGTCTTGTTTCTCAAATTCCTCCTATCAGTGAGATCATATGATACTTGTCTTTCCCTGATTGACTTATTTCACTTAGCCTAATACCCTCTAGTTCCATCCATGTCATTGCAAAGGGCAAGATTTCTTTTTTTGATGGCTGTATAATATTCCTGTGTGTGTGTGTGTGTGTGTGTGTGTGTGTGTGTGTGTATGTATGTGTATGTGTGTATACACACCACATCTTCTTTATCCATTCATCCATTGATGGACATCTAGGCTCTTTCCATAGTTTGGCTATTGTGGACATTGCTGCTATAAACTTTGGGGTGCACGTGCCCCTTCAGATCACTATATTTCTATCTTTGAGATAAATACCCAGTAGTGCAATTGCTGGGTCATAGGGTAGCTCTATTTCCAACTTTTTGAGGAACCTCCATACTGTTTTCCAGAGTGGTTGCACCAGCTTGCATTCCCACCAACAGTGTAGGAGGGTTCCCCTTTCTCCGCATCCCCGCCAACATCTGTCATTTCCTGACTTGTTAATTTTAGCCATTCTGACTGGTGTGAGGTGGTAGCTCATTGAGGTTTTGATCTGTATTTCCCCGATGCCGAGTGATGCTGAGCACTTTTTCATGTGTCTGTTGGCCGTTTGGATGTCTTCTTTGCAGAAATGTCTGTTCATGTCTTCTGCCCATTTCTTGATGGGATTATTTGTTCTTTGGGTATGGAGTTTGATATACTCCATTATTTTAAAAGTTTTAAGCTATTTTACCAGTGCAACTATTAATGTTCATTGATTTGCCTCTGGTTTTGTTTTTTTGTTTTTTGGGTTTTTTTTTTTTTGGTATTATAAACAACATTGTGGTGACCATCCTTATTCATGCCTCTCTGTGCCCACCTATGAGAATTTCTGTACGATGTATAATAACAAGACCAAGTAATACTTATAACAATAAGTCATCATCGCAGACACCTATCTGGCCCTTACTATGTGCCAGATAATTTTCCAAGTGTTTTCCTGGTATTGACTCATTTAATCTTCTTAGAAACCCTATGAAATAGGTGCTGTTATTATCCCCATCTTACGGATGAAGAAACCAAGGCACAGAAAGGTTGAGTAATTCAGCCATAGTTACACAGCATCGAAGTGTTAGAGTCAAGATTTGAGCCAAGATGATCCGGCTCCAGAGATTGGGGAACTGTGGAGGCAAAGTACATATGCATGTTATGTGGCGTTAGACATCGGCAGGTGCCTCTCCAGGCAGGCGGTGCCAACCCCCCCCCCCGCCCCCAGCAGTGCATGAGGGGTCCTCACTAATCTTGGGTGGAGATTATCAATTGTCGTAGTATTTGCTGGGTCCTCCAGGTGAAAATGAGGTCTTGTGGTTGTTTTAATTTGCTTTTTTCTGATTCCTGTTAAAGTTAAATGCCTTTTCATAAAGTTATTAGTCATTTTAATTCTCTGAATTGCTTATTTGCATTCTTTGCCCATTTTTCATTTGGTTATTTTTCTTTTATCTTAATGATTTGTAGGTGCTGTCTCTATAGTGTGGATATTAATCTCTTGTTTGTAAATACATTGCAGATATTTCTCCCATCTGTCACTTTTCTTTGAACACTATTTAGAGGGTTTTGGTTGCTTGTTTTCTGAAGTAGAACCTGAAGTTTTATTGGTTTGCAAGGCTTTGGGCTCATCACTTGGTATAATTCAGTGAGTATAATTTGTTCAGTCAGGGTCCTTACCTACAACAGACAGGCACTTAAGTGAGGAACAGTGAACTTAATGTAGAGACGGGGGCCAGATGCTTTAGGATAATAGAAGAGAGGAGAGCTGCTTTTCACCTGGGAAGTTCAGGGAAAGCTTTGAGCCACACCTTGGAGGGCCCACCTGATTTTTACAGAGAGAAAAACAAGGAACGGTGTTTTTACAGGTGGATCCCAACTGAGCACATCCGTTTGCATCCTGTTGGAAAACAGCTCACCTTGTTGGCTTAGGTAGAGACTCTCATGAGGGGCTAGTTACAGAGGTGCGAGTGGGGAACGGGGAACCAACCAAAGGTGTTGAGGCACCTGGAGACCAGCAGCAGGGGTGGGGAGCTGCTACTCACCTTGAACCGAAAGGACCAAGGGAGAAAACAGGCTAGCAGAGCACTGTTAGGAGCTGGAGCTGCAGAGGAGGCAGGTTCCATCGGGCTCCGCCCACTGGCCAGACCCTCAAGATGTGGGGTCCGGGTGGGGTTGTTGGAAGGGCACAGGGCAAGGCAGAGAAGGGACAATAACCAGCACAGTAAGGAAAAGGAGAGGAAAAAAAATGGGGGCATAGCAAGAGCTCAGCAAGCACCCTGATGCCTTTAGAGGGTAGAGGAATTCATTTGCCATTTCTTTTATCCAGGCTGTTTATTGGGGGCTGCCTCCAAGCCTGGCCCCATGAACGGTAGTGAGCCGCAGAGATGCGTCGGGCTCGCTTCGCCTCCAGGGATGTGTGCCTCGGCACCAGCTTTAGCTTGCCGCGTGTCCTCTAGGAGGGTCACAGCACAGGCGTGCACGTTTGTAGCTGTTAGACCCCACGTACCTGGATCTGTGCCGCCTTGTTCCAGCCAGAGTTTATTTATGTGTGTCTGTCGGAGGACAAGACTTGAGCACGGAAAAATAAGTCCACTTCTGGCCACCATTGCCCTTGGGCTAACACACATCTTGATCTTCTGCTGTTTTCTTAAACTTGAACAAACAAACAAAAGAAAAAAACCCCTTGATAAAGCTAATTTCTGTAAAAAAGAAAAGAAACCTTATTTCTATCTTGCTATCAAAGTAACCGTTCATGACTGAGCTCATTAACCGTCTTTTTAACACACGTCTCTTAATTTCTCGTTTGCAGGAATATGACACGATTAGCCACGAACAAGAAGCAGGATTTGTTTCAGTGGCTTAAACAAGTTTATGTACCACAACTTTGCCAATTCAGGACCCTCACAACCCTTTCTTTTTTAGCGCAAGATGCAAAAGCCCATTTGTGGGAATGAATGCTTTCTGTTCCTGCAGTTTCATGTTCTTATACAAAATGAGCTCATTCGTCCTTTCTGGGATTATTTTTGTGGGGCCAGGGCTGGGGGTGGGCGTGGGAGGGTGGGATTTACTTTTTTTTTTTTTTTTTTTTTTTACTTTTACAAGAAATGTGGTAAGAAATGTGGTTTTCTACCTTCCTCTGATATCTGGCCACCCCAGGAACATTGTGAAACCAAATTGATTCCTTCTCACAGAAAATAGTCTTCAAATCCAGACAACCCCCCAGAGGTAGATATGGATCCCCTAACTCTAGAAGCCCCTAACCATCTTTATAAGGCTCATGTTGGGGGGCCACCCACATAATGGTGAGCCATGTCTTAATGGCGTTCCTATTCTAAAAAGGTACCTATCCAAAACCTAACTAGGAGAATCTTTCTGCTTTTCCCTTTTGATATTCACTCACAAAGACCGCTGGATATGGTTCTGTTTTCTAATCGTGTCAGAAGTTCAGTGGCTGCATAAAACTATAGAAAAGCCTATCTTCAAGCCAATTTGTTTGCGTTACTGAAAGTTGGTTTTACCTTCCAGCCCTTGGTTCCTTTCCTGAATTTAGTCACTTACAGTGCTTTGCACTTACTTGGTCAGTGCCCGTGGCTGTGCCAGCCTGCATTTGCCTTCCTGCCGAGGGCTACTCAGTGGCCTCCCTGAGTTGCTCCTGCACACTGACCTCCTGGGAGGAGTCTTTCAGTGACCGGGTGCTGCCACCAAGAGATCTTTCGCCCCCCAAGCCAAGGGGAACCTGTGTGTGCACTCACCACCACTTTTCTCCCCTCAGTGTCTAGATTTTATTTGAATCGTGTGGTCAGGCTGTAGGGATTGAATTACAAGTCTTAAGGCAGGGCTGTGTTTCTGCCTGCACCGTGGGCACAAAAGAGATGCTCAAAGATCATAGATCATAGGGATGATGGGTGCCGCTGGGTGGGAGGAGCCATCTTACCAAACCTAACAAGTCCATTTCACATGGTGTGTCCTTGTCCTGAGGGCTTTTGGGGAAGGTTCCTTACTGTCGAGCCCAGTTTGATTTCCGCATCCACTCTCCATAGCAGCGGACAATGTGTTGACTGCTATGGCCAGTGCTCTGGCTTTCCTGGCAGGTCATGGTGTTTTGGTAAGAGAATCAAATCAACAGATGCTTCCATTGGCCCAAGCATGTCCCCGGTCTGCCTGTCCCCCTGTCCAAAGTTTCTCTGTAATCCGAGGTTCTGTCTCTGGAACGTTCAGCTTGTTTATCATAATTTTTTAAGTTCTTTAGGTCCATCAGTAGGAGAATGGATAAATAAATGTGACGTATCATGTAATGGGCCCTCTTTACTCAGCAAGAAAGAGGAGCAGACAACCAGGAGGGACAAGCTCATAGACATAATACAGAGTAAAAGAAACCATGCACCAAAGAGTTATCTGATTCCATTTATAGCAAGTTCTAGAACAGGCAAAACCCATGTGTAGTGGAATAAAAAACTAATCTGTAGGGGTGGAAATGGGCTGAAAAGGCGCATGGGAAAGCTTTCTGGGGCACTGGCTAAGTTGTATAGCTTGCTAGGGCTTTGGGTTATGTAGGTATAAACATTTAGCAAAACAACAAATGTACAATGAGTGTTCGCTCATTTCATCATATGTCAGTTTTACTTCAAAGGGGAAAAGCCATAAGTGAATACTGAACCCTCCATGATGATGTGTATGTTGAAGTCTTTAGGAGAGAAGTATATTGATACTGAGATTTACCTTGGAACGCACCAGAAATAAGATGGATGGACAGATGGAGAGAGAGACATGGATAGATGAAGAGAAATGGGATAGAGTAATTGTAGTAATTACGTTAATGGTAGACTCAAGGTGGTGGGTATCTGGGTGTTTGCCGTACAATTCCTTCTCTTCTGCTGTATGCTTGAAAAACTGCAGAAGAAAATATTGGGGGAAAAAGATTCCTAGGGTAGTGGTGGGGATAGGATGGATTTGGGAGAAATCTACTGTCCTTGGGGACATATACTTATAAATTTGTGTTTGGAGATGAGGATTAAGAGCCTAGGGATTTAATGGGGCAAATGAGGTCATCAAAGAAAGCCCCGTGGAATCTGACTTGGGAGGGACATAGGCTTTTGTAATGTATGTTCTGGTCACACTGGCATTTGCAAGGATGACTGGCTCCCTGAGCCCCTCAGTTGTTCATTTTCCAGGGACAGAAAGATTCAGCCCTGGGGAGGAGCATCCCAGTAAATGTAAATGAGCGGAGTCCTGCAGTTTAAGGACCTTCCTGCAGAGGAAAGATAAGCCCGCAGCAGATACCCCTGGCACGGCCATGGTCGTCTGAGTTGCTTGCCTGCTAATTATCTTCTCGTCTTGCTCTGCAGTGTTTTTCTAGTTCTGGGATTTGAATTATTGACTTTATGTAGAATTTGCAGCCTCCCTCATGCTGTCGAATGGAAGAGCTAACAGGACTTAGCAGCCGTTCCGTACAGAGTCCTCATGGATGGGTGTCCTAAGCTGGCCCCTGGCCCCTGTGCTCCCCCGGGGACTTGTCCCAGACCAGGTGCAGCAGAGACTCAGCCATCAGGTTCTCTTGCGGGAGAACCTCTGGGAGAGGAAGCTCCTGGTCTGCTGGTAAATTTAGGGCACGTGTGAGGAGTGGGGGTAGGGAGAGAGGAGAAAAATGAAAGCATTATTCTAAGAAGCTGCTTTTATTTATAGATTCTCCTAATTCTATTAAAATGAATGCCAGAGGGATATAAAACTTGGAACACGTAACACATAATAGAAATGAAAGGACATTAAGCTGAAATAGAGAACAATGGTAAAATGAGACGAGAGTCTCCGTACCGAGAGGAAGATGTGACATTTTTCTGAAATAAAATCGTCTTCGAGCACACGGCACAGGGAAAGTGAATTAAAAGAAGGACTTGGTGAGGAGAGGACTTGGAAGGAAACATAAAAATATTTCATAATGAAAAGGAGAAAGTGTTAAACTGACTCAAGGGGAAAACAAAGACAGAGATTACACTAATTACATTATAGAGACAAATAAATAAAATGTCACTGTTGTAAAAGGAAATAAAACTAAATAATATGCGTTAAGAGGAGTTGGCTAAATAAAATGTATCAAATATGATAAAATATGTAAATAGCCATAATTTGCCTGCGCCTTATTTCCTGCATATAAAATGGGAGATTTTTGATCCCCGTGATAACACATTAATGGGACAAGACACAAAGTAAGCGGCCACATATATCAGACAGCCTGGAATCAAACGAGTGCTTTCAAATGAACGAATTGATGAATGAGATGAATGAATGAGAATTCCTTAAAGTAAGGAGTTTAAAAACACACACTCAAAAGGGAAAGCAACGCAACTACCCTCGAAGATGAAAATCTAATGCATTAAGGCATGAAAGAAGGTGCCGGTAACTCAACCTCTCTGGGCCTCAGCAATTTCTACTGAAATAGTGGAAGTTATCAGCACCTCCAACAATCAAACGTTTGGAACGGCGCCAGGCCCGAAGCAGACACTCAGCGCATATTAATGCTAATAATATTATCATTGTGGTGATTATTAATACCAAAAGGGAGGGAAATAACATGTCCTTTCAATGTCAGGCATTGGAGGCAGATTCAGAGCTAGTAAAAGGTGACCCAGAGATGATTGCAAATAGGGTGCTTCTTTTAACCTTTCATCTTTTGAGGGGGAGCAGGTTGGAGAAGATTCGCTGATGCGAAAAGTTTAGGATGGGAAGGGCAGAAGTGAAGCCAGGCTAAGAAAAAGCCAATGAGGTGGCTCAGTCGGTTAAGCGTCTGCCTTCGGCTCAGGTCATGATCCCAGGGTCCTGGGATCGAGTCCCGCATGGGGCTCCCTGCTCAACGGGGAGCCTGCCTCTTCCTTTACCCCTCCTCCCTGCTTGTGATCTCTCTCTCTCTCTCTCTCTCAAATAAGTAAATAAAATCTTAAAAAAAGGAAGAAAGAGCTAATGAGCCATAGTTTACAAAGCCAGGACATCCCAGGCTGCAGGGCATGCTCACGGGCTCGCTCCCAGCGAGGTGCCTGGCTCACAGCACGTGGAAGGTGCCCATCTCAGCTCCTGGCATACTCAGCTGGGCTTGTGCCCACCACCAGTGATGCAAAAGAGAGCCTTCTTGCTTGGAACTAATTAATGATCCTCTCTTGAGGATAAACAAGACTTTGAATTAAATGCAACTCTCCATGTCAGTTAGCCTATGTGGGCATCTGGGAGCCACATAGAGCTTATGAAGGAGTGGTCTGTTGCCTGAACATGGCCAAAGAGGGCCTGGAGCCGCTCTCCACAGTGCACATTTGCCTACTAATTATAGCTGACCCATGTCTGCGATCATTTCCAAAGGAGAACTGGGTGCCTGGAGATGCTAGATTTTTTTACGCATTTTTCCAAACTTTTCTTAGTCTGGGCATCACTCAGGATGGATTGCACAGAACACTGACTCTCCTAATTAAATGAGCCAGAGGCATAATGGGACTCTGGGAGCAAGGAGGCAGGGGACCGGTTGTTTTTTCTTCTCTTGCTCCCCACCCCCCCATAATAGCCAAATTTCCCCATGATGCATGAAGAAGACATGTGTGTTTTTCATTTTATAGGGCTGTTTCGATCTGGTAGCTCTTGCAGACAGAGCCAGTGGCAAAAATACAGACTTAGGAATTAGAAGAGGTGGATTCTGATTCCAACACTTTTGTCTATAAATTGGTCAACATTTGGCGAGTCACTTAATGTCTCCGGATGTAGAGTCATATATTCATTCTGTAAAGTATGATTGTAATGATCATTACCCAAATAGTGTTCTCATCTGGCTGTTGGATCACAGTGTAGACTTAAGACTCTGTGTAACTGAGGGGGTCAGTCGTTATCAGGGCAGGTGTGAAGTGGGCCTCCTTCGGTGACAGATGCTCCAGCCTCACACCATCCACGCCGGGACCACTGGTGCAGGGCCCAGAGGGTGGGTGGTCACCCCCATTTCCAAGAACCCCTTTCAGCCCTCTCCCCCACATTTTGCCTGGGTTGGTTCCGTATTGGATTTTGGAGGCACTGGGCAATGCTATGTACTTGTAGAGCCCTGGAGTCACAGCCCAGCTTCTGATGGGAGAGCTGAAATTTGGAATGATCAAATTGCTGTAATCCAATTTAACTGGTAATCTGTAAGCTCCTCTTCTGAGAGCCGATAGGTGGCATGCTGCTGGGGAATAATACACCCTGTGCCACCTATTTTGGGGCATTATCAGATGGTCACAAGGAATGCATTCAGATGCAAATCCAGAAGATGGTGGCCAGGGTCCTTTCTTTCACACAGCAGGTCTGGAAATGGGCCCTCCTGGTTGGCGCTCTGCCTGGCAGTGTCTTTGTCTACTCGGCCACACTCAGCAGGAGGTCTCTGCCTTGGTGGCCATGGCATGGTGGTTGGGGCACCTTCAGGCCTCATGCCCAAGTTCCAGGTAGGGTTGGGGGGCAAAAGGTCGAAGAGTGAAGGTCTTTCCCTCTTTGTTCAGGAAGGGTCACCTTCCGCAGGGACTTGTGCTGACATCTCATGTGGCAGAACTATGTCTATGGCCCTGCTAGCTGCAAGGGAGTCTGAGAAATCAGGATTTTAGATTCTACAATCTCTCTAGAAGGGTGGGCAGTGGAGAAGTTGTTGAAAAAAGAGGTAGGATCAGCCAACCACGCTTCACAGTGACTGTAGTGTGCTCCCACTATCTTATGGCTGATCAGGAAGGAGAGGGGGAGGAGAGAGCCTTGTGTTATCTATCACAAGAGAGAAATTACCTCTTAATGTTGCTCAGATGAAGCAGCAATTCAGTGAGGGGCAGGCCCTGACCTAACTGCTGTGAGGAATGCAGAGGGGCCCAAGACAGGCCAGGTGGTCCCATCCCTTGATGCTCTCTAGCAAGGGACATGCCTGTACCAATAACCATATACCAGTAGAATGTGGTGAATTATCTAGCAGGGGTGCAAGTGAAACTGGAGGACTGGGCAGTGGGGGATCACTCCCACTTTCCAAAGGAAAATAGTGAAGAGAAGGCTGGGAGAATGGTGAGGATAATAATGGTGATGAGGATGGTGAGGGTCGTGATGATACTAGGGATAATGATTGTGAGGATGATTAATATGGACAATGACAAGGATGGTAAACTCTTACTGGGCCGGAAATTCTCATTTGCTCCTTAGAGCCACCCCACAAAGTAGGTACCTCTCCCTGCCCCCCAGGTGGCAGATAAGGAAACTGAGGCACATAGAAGTTAAGTGAGTTCCTCAGATTAGACATGGCAGAACCAGAGCTGACAACACACATACTTCTACTTCGTTATCTTTAAAATATGTTATTCGAGGGGCACCTGGGTGGCTCAGTCATCAGGTGTCTGCCTTCGGCTCAGGTCATGATCCCAGGGTCTTGGGATCGAGTCCCGCATTGGGCTCCCCGCTCAGTGGGGAGTCTGCTTCTCCTTCTCCCACTCCCCCTGCTTGTGTTCCCTCTCTCACTGTGTCTCTTTCTTGTCAAATAAATAAATAAATAAAATCTTTATTAAAAAAAATAAAATGTTAGTTGATACATAGAAAATAGTTCCCACATGTTATTTATAAAAAGCATAATAATAGCGCTTGTGAAGCCACCACCTAGCCCAGAAACTAGACGATCATCAGTATTACCTGTATATTTCTCTTCTATCTTACCACTGCTAAAAGATTAAACGAGGCATATTAAAAATTTTAAGAATTCATTTGAGCAAAAACCTATGTGAATGGAGCAGCACCAAACCAGAATGCCCTGTTGATAGGAGCAAGAGAGAAGAAGATGCCAAAGCAAAGCAAAGAAATGATTTGATTGGCTGTAGCCGAAGTTGTTGCCTTGTTGGCTGTTTGTGATTGGCTGTCCTTGGGTTTTGATTTCTTAGCCTTGAGGCATTTACAGGCTTAGGTTTTGGTTTGCTTATGTAGGCTGCTGAGGAATCAGAACCACCTCAGTCTAATGGCCTCCTTGTTTAATTAATTTAACACCACCTGGCCATTACCTGTCCAGCTCCATAGGGTGACGGCTGTCCAAATGGTGCATCGCACGTGTAAATACGCTTAAACGATGCGTTGCTCAGTTTTGTTGTTGAGCTCTATAAAAATGATGTATGAGAACCCGTGGCCTAGGATTTGGTTTTTTTCCCCTCCCTCAACATCATGTTTCTAAGGCTCAGCCACATTGTAGCTACCCTGTTTAACTGTGGTTCATTTATTTTCACTAAGATACAATAGTCATTGGCCAACAAATCACAATCTGTCCATTCTCCTGGCAGTGAAAGTTTGCGATTTTTATTAAGAACATCGTTGCTAAGAATAATCTTGTACATGACCCTCTGGTGCACCTATACCAGACTCTTGGGTACTTGCCTAGAATGGGATGACTGGGTTTATATATTGGGGATAGCAACCCTTTGTCTGTTACAAGTATAGGAAATAGCATTTTCCAGCTTGTGAATGTTTAAAAAAACTTTTATAGGTGTCTTCTGATTAAATTAAGTTAACTTTTATGTAATTGTATTATCAGTCTTTTCTCTTTTTTATAATAGTTTTATTAAGTTGTAATTCACATACCATATGATACACCTATTTAAAACATACACTCCAGTGGCTTTTAGTATATTCACAGAGTTGTGCAGCTATCTCTGCAATCACTTTTAGAGCATTTCATCACCACGTAAAGAAACTCCATGCCCATTACCAGTCATTCCCCATTCTGCCCCACACCCCAGCCCCAGACAACTCAACTTTCTGTCTCTATAGATTTACCTATTCTGGACATTTCATATAAAGGAATCACACAGTAGGTGGTCTGGCTTCTGGAAGAAGACTGGTTTCTTCCACTTAGTGTGTTTTCAAGGCTCATTCATTTTGTAACATGTATCAATACTTCATACTTTTTATTTCCAAATCGTATTCCACAGTATGGATGTACCAGTATATGGATGCTTTGTCTGTCTCTCAATTGATGGATGGTGAGGTTGTTTCCACTTTTTTGGCCATTATGAATCATGCTGCTATGAACATTTATGCACAAGTTTTTGTGTGGATGTATGTTTTTACTCCTCTGGGATTATACCTGGGAGTGGAATTGCTGAGTCATATGATTACTCACTGTTTGATCTGTTGAGAAACTGCCAGGCTGTTTTCCAAAATGGCTCCACCATTTTACAGTCTCATCAGCAGTATACAAGGGGTCCAATTTCTTCATATCCTCATGAACACTTGTTATTATGTCTTTTTTTTTTAATTGTACCCACCTTAGTGCTCATCGTGGTTTTGGTTTGCATTTCCCTGATGGCTAATGTTGTTGAGCATCTTTTCATGTGCTTGTTGGCCTTTTGTGTCTCTTCTTTAAAGAACTGTCTGTTCAGATCCGTTGCCCACTTATAATTGGCTTGTCTTTTATTATTATATATTCTAAATTCAAGTCCATTTTCAATTATGTGATCTGCAACTATTTTCTCCCCTTCTGTAGATTGTCTTTTCACTTTCTTGATAGTGCCCTTTGTAGCACAAAAGCTGTTGTTTTTTCCATCTATTCTTCCATTCTCTTTTAATTGGTATATTTATTTATTTTTTTAAGATTTTTTTTTTTTTATTTGACAGAGAGAGACACAGTGAGAGAGGGAACAGAAGCAGCGGGAGTGGGAGAGGGAGAAGCAGGCTTCCCGCAGAGCAGGGAGCCCGATGCGGGGCTCCATCCCAGGACCCTGGGATCATGACCTGAGCCGAAGGCAGCCGCTTAACGACTGAGCCACCCAGGCGCCCCTTAAATGGTATATTTAGACCATTCACAGTTAAAGTGATTGTTGGTAACATTAGATTAATACCTATCATGTTTTCTGTTTGCATTTGTCTTCCCCTGACCCCAACTTTTCTACCTTCTCTGATTATAATGGAGACTTGTAGATATTTTCATCTTATCTCTTCTCTTAGCATATCAATTATACTCCATCATTGCATCCCACCCTCCTTGCCTCTGTCAGTTGTACCTACCACTGGCCTCTGCCTCTTAGGATCCCATGGTTCCCATTGACAGTAGGGAAGGAACCCAGGGCCATTGGAGCATCCCTTGGTCATCCACAGGATAGAAAGGGCAGCCACCACCGAGCTCTTTAGAGATGCTGCTGTGCCTTGTCCAGGAATCTTCTTAACTTCTTGGTAAAGGGACAGTTGGTAGGGGTAGCTTAGCAGATTTCACATAACACAGCCCTCCAACATTCCCATTCTCCCGATTCCCACCTGACCACCAGTGGCAGCATCATTTAGGACCATGCAGAGATGCTAATTCTTGGGCCCTACTACATGCCTACTTCCTTAGAAACCCTGGGGGTGAGTCCAGAAATGGGGGTTTAATTAACAAGCCCTCCGGGGCATTCAGAGGCTTGCTAGAACTTGGCGAGCCATTGCTCCACAGGGATCAGAAAGTCCCAGCAGTTTGGCCTCACCAGCTATTGGTTTTTGTTCATTCTTAATGTCGGCTAGCCAATCTTATAGATGGTAAACACCTCCTAGGTATCTGAGTTACACATGAAATACTCTCATGGTGGGGAAACCACCCATGTCCTCAAATTCGTTCAGATCTGGGCTATTTACATTCACCCTCCTTCCTTGCACGCTCATCAAATTTACTCTGACACATATTCCAGGCTCCTGCGGGGCCCAATAGCCCTCTCCTCCCAAAGCGGATGCTGGACCTCTAGGATCCAGCTCATTTTATGGGTCTGGGCAGCGAGGGGTGTGGACTGGGTCATAAGGAAAAAGGGCAGCGGCCCAGTAGCAGCCGTTGCAAGGCTTTTTCACAGAGGTCTTTTCCCTCACAGTTGGCATGAGGGTTGTGTATGCCGACAAAAGAGGTCAGAGTTCTCTGTTGCAGCCTGTGTCTGCCTATGTCTGATGGGCCCACTTCTTCCCCATCCTTCCTACTTGTAAGAGACCTAGGACTGTCAAACATTTCCACAGCTTTTTGACTCTGGAACTTTAAAATCACACTCTGGGGGCTGCCATGGGGGCCCTCTGGTTCTCTGGATGTGCTCTTAATTGTTTTTAGCTTATTTCTCTTTTTTCCCCTATATATGCTCTGTAGGGCCATATGCAGAAGCTATCTGACCTCATAGCCTTTAAAAGTTGCTGTTGCCACACCCTCCTCCTGTATTTCATTCCCATGTATTATTATGTGTAATCAAGAACGCTCTGGTTTTGCATATAATCCAAATGCTGTGGATTATCTTTATTCACACACACACACAACCCTGCCCTCAGCAAGGTGATGATCCCAGTGCTCTTGGAATATATGCACAACCCAATCCCAGAGTCCAATTTTGAGGATCTATCTTAAGACCACTTCTAGTAACGATGACTTTATCTGTCAGGGTCTCAATCAGAAAGGTAAGACACACTCAAATTAGGGTAACCCTTTGAGGAGAGTTACTAGGTAGATTAACCTTCTTCAAAGGTGTGGGCATTGTTTCAAGAAACTACCGGGGACTATTAATAGCAGAGTTTTTTCCATCCCATGGCCCCAAAAGAATAAAGAGAAGAGACTGTATTGACAGGGTGCCCTAAGAAGAGCAGTGGCCTGCTCTAGCCTGAAGTAACCCTATAGGGAGGGTCGGAGTCAATAGGACATCTTCACTCTCCTCCGTCCTCTCTTTGATCTCTTCCCAGGGTAGTTCATTACCAAACCCAACCCACAGCCAGAGGGCAAAGGAACCCACTGCTGGAGTCCATGTTCCTGGGGCAGAGAGCCAGGAGGAGGAAGTTGAAAAGTAGATTTCGAGGGGCAAATAGAGCTATCTGGCCCACTTCCATATGTCCTAAAAGTTTTAGTTTTATCACACTTAAGTACTTAATCTAGCTCAAATTTCTTTTTGTGTTTGATGAAAAGTAGGAATTTTTTTTTATTATTATGCTATATTAATCACCATACATTACATGAAAAGTAGGAATTTTTTTCCCCATAGGAATTTCCCAGCAGCATCAGATGATAAGTCCTTCCTTTCACTTTTGATGTACCAGCATAAATCAAGTTCTGTATGTGTATGAGTTTTATCTCTCTTTTCTGTGCCATGGGTTAGTTTCTCTGTCTCTGATGCAGTGCCTCACAAACGTTAGTACTGTAGCTTTATAATAAGGCTTGATATCTTGTAGAGCGAGTTCTTTTTCAGGAGTATCTAGGCTATTCTTGGCCCTTTGTTCTTCCATATTAACTTTGAGTCCATTTGACAAGTTCCACAAACCAGACAAAAACGCTGTCAGAAATTTGACTAAAATGTTATTTAATATATAAATCTATTTGATGTATCTGTTATGTCTTTATGATATGAGGTCTTCGTATCCATGAACATGGCATACTTATTTGCTTAAGTCTCCTTTAATATCTCTTGGTAAAGTTTAATAATTTACTATGTATAGGACTTACACATCTTTTGTTAAATGTATAGGTACCTTAAGCTTTCTAACAGTTGTTGCTAGTGTATAGAAATGCAGTGGATTTTTTTTTTTATATTGGCCTTATATCCAGCCACCCTGCTATAAACACCCTTATTTTTTCTAATAATTTGTCTATAGATGTTATGGTTTCCTATGTAGTCATTTCACTAATGAATAATGTTAGCTTTGTTTCTTCCTGAGCAATACTTAAGCTAATTACTTATTTATTGCTGGTGGTGCTGGTTAGTACCTTCAGTATAATGAGCAATAAAAGCATTGCTTATAGATAATGTTCTTGATTTTACAGAGAATGCTTTCAGTACTTCCCTATTAATATTTGCTATTTGTTTTTTATAGACAACTCTAACAGGTTAAGGAAGTTACCTTCTCTTTCTACTTGCTAAGAGTTTCTCATATGGGTTTTTAATTTTATCAAAAACTTTTCCTATATTTCTAATTTGTTAATGTAGTTAATTACATTTATTGATTTTCTAGTGTTAAAATACCCTTGCATTTCTGGAATAAACTCAACTTGGTCATGGTGGATTATCTTCTTTACTCACTGCTGAATTTGGTTTTCTAATGTTCTAGTTAGGAGTTCTGCTTTTATATTTATGGGTAAAATGGACTTACAATCTTTTCTTATACTGTCCTTGTCTTGTTTAACACTAAGAATAATCTGGCCTCACTAGATTTTACCATTTCTCTTCTCTGGAAGAGTTTCTGCAAGACTGGGATTATCGACACCCTGACATTTTGGTGGAGTTTACCTGTAAAACTCTCTAAGCCTGTCTGTGGGAAAGAGAAAAGATGTTTAGCTAGTGCTTCAGTATCTTTAATGGAAAATCTGACTAGTCTTATGAGCATTTCCTCTTTAGTTAGTTTTCGTAAGTTATATTTTCCAAGGATCCGTTCATGTTGTCTAAGTTTTCAAATTTGTAAGCTTAACATCATTGATAGTGCTTCCTTATTATTTTTTAATTTTCTGCTTTATCTGTAGTTGTATCTCTGTTTTTATTTATAATATTCTTTGTGCCTTCTCATTTTTTAAATCAGTATTGCCGTGGGTCTGCCTATCTTGCTGGATTTTTAAAGAAGTACTTTTGGCTTTGTTTAGTCTTGTTATTATAAACTTATTTTCTGTTTTATAGAGTTCTCCTAACTTTATTATCTTTTTTCTTCTCTAGTTTATTTTTTTTTAACTTTTTTGTTAGATAATCTCATGAATGTTCAGCATGTCTACGCCTAATATGAACACCTAAGGTTGACCCTTCCCTTCTAGTGTCATGGTCATTAATGCTCATGAGTTGTCATATATAGTGTTTTCACTCATTACACTTTTGAGTATTTTTAAATTTCCAAAATGATGCTTTCTTTAACCCATGAGTTATATATACATGTGTTCGTTAATTTCCAAATGTGTGGGATTTTTAAATCCCTCTTTATATTATCTATGTCTCACTTAATCACACCATGATCAGAGACCTATGCTGTCCTAGAAACCAGTTCTTTGGTACTTTGAAGAAATATGCTATTTGCTTTAGACCTGTCAGTTTTTGAAAATGTCCTGTGTGTCTGGAGAATAGTATTGTCCTCTGATGTTGGGTGCAGAGTTCTAAGTCTGCGAGAGTACACCTCTGGATAGAGCTGCTCAGATCCCATCCACCGCCACTGACTTTTTCTCTGTGTAACCCTCTGTTGTTTAGGAATACCTCTGTGCCTTTTGACCTCTGGAATCTGAGGACTCCTTAAGGAGGAGCAGGTATTTGGGCTGTCCCTGGAAGAATGAGTGGGAAGGAGGAGGGCCTAGGCAGAGGGAATAACATAAATACTCTTGAGAAAAGGGAGGGATGTAGCCTCTGGGGAGAGGATCAGAGGGAAGGGAGGTGACTAGGGCAAGAACAAGAGACCCTGGGAAAGGTTTTATTTTTTAGAAGAGAGGCAGGAGAGAGTGGTCTGAGGGGTGAAGATAGGAGAAGCCTGGGTGGTTTGAGCTGGGTGACACTGCCATGGTAATGGTATGACTGAGTGGTAAGGATGTCCTCAGACATGCCTGGGGACTGGAGAAGCAAGGGGACCAAAGGTGAAGGGACAGGCAATCTGGGGTTCTAAAGAGAGCATGGTGGAGACAGCTGCCCGAAAGGCCCAGGACCAGGTAGGGCAGGATGGGCCAAGAATCCAGAGCGCTCAAGGTCATAACAAGTGGGAGGGGAGAATCGTGGTGAGGGAGGAGACTGGCTGGGGCCATGCTCACAGTTGCTGGAATGGAGGGGTCAGGGAAAGGATATGGGTAGTCAGGAATTTTGAGGCCAGGGTATTAGGAAGGTCATTTACCTGGGTGTCAGTCATGTGTTGGTGGCAAAACAGTGACAAAGGAGGAGGCTGAGCTCCTTGATAATGGTAATTAGGAGTATGGCAAGGGACAGGAGTGGTGACAGTAGGTCGTGTAGACTTGCAAAGAAGAAACACAGTGACCCTTGAAAGCGTAGAGACATTATTTCCTGGGAGGATGACCATGGCCACAGAACTTACCATCCAGCCCCTATGTTTCTAAGAGTGAAAATAAGAGCCATGAAGACTTATGCAGGAAAACGAGGGTGAGAAAAACTAGACAAGTGTTATTTATTAGGGAAGGTTATCAGGTAAGTGGGAGTTTTCAACTAAGACAGGCGTGTATAAGCAAATACCAAAGGGTAGAAGAGTTTTATATTTGTTTGTTTGAGGCCTTTTAAAAAAAACCCGTATGCAAAATACATACAGTGTAAGATTTATCATCATCACCATTGTTCAGTGTGCAGCTCGATGGCATTAATTACATTCACATTGTTGAGCAGCCATCACCACCATCCAACTCCAGAACTCTTCGTCTTGCAAAACTGAAACTTTTTATTAAGCACTAACTCTCCCCACTCCCGGCCCCTGGCAACCACCATTCTGCTTTCTGTCTCTATGAATTTGACCACTCTAGGTGCCTCAAAGAGGTGGAATCATGTAGTATTTGTCTTTTATGACTGGCTCAAAAATCACTTAGCATCATGTTCTCAGAGTTCATCCATGTTGTAGCAAGTTCCTGCTTTTTTTAAGGCTCAGTAATATTCCATTGTCTGTATATATCACATTTTGGCTATTGATTCATGTGTCAGTGAAAACTTGTTGCTTCTACCTTTTGGCTGTTGTGAGTAAAGCTGCTATGAACATGGGTGTACATAGATCTCTTTAAGATCCTGCTTCCAGTTCTTTGGGGCATATACTCAGAAGTAGAATTGCCGGATCATACGGTAAACTTATGTTTACTTTTGAAGAAACACATTGCTGCACCATTTTACATTCCCATCAGCAGCACACAGGGTTCTGATTTCTCCACATCCTTGCCAACACTTGTTTTCTGGTTTTTTAGATAGTAGCCATCCTAAGATGTATGATAGGGTATCTTACTATGGTTTTGATTTCCATTTCCCTAGTGGTTAGTAATGTTGAGCATATTTCTTATGGGCTTATTGACCATTTGTATATCTTCTTTGGGGAAATGTCTATTCAAATCTTTTGCCCATTTTTAAATTGCGGTGGCTGTAGTTGTAGGAGTTCTTTATGTATTGTGGATATTAACCCCTTTTCAGGTATATGATTTGCAAATAATTTTTCTATTCCATTTAAAAAATTTTTAAAATAATAACAATTCCCATAGGTTTAGTGGGGCTGGGTGGGGCTCTTTGGAGGTGGTGGGTTGAAGAGGTGACCTGGAGAGGATTTGAGTGTGTGGGATGAGTGAGGAGCAGTTGGTGTCTGAATTTGGGACTCACATGCGGGTAGGTGGAGTGAGGGAAGTCAGGCTGTTACATTGGACAGGCAGAAGAGATGGCTGGCTGGCTGCAGCAGGTGCTGGCTGCGTGAGCACCTAGCCAGCCTGGAGGGTGCCCCCCAGCATGCTGGTATGAGTTGCAGGCCAATTAAGCTCTGGGATCTCTGGTTGCTGGGAGGAAGGTGGCGATGGTTTCTTTGACTTGGGATCGAGACAACCCATCAAACAAGTTAAGTTTTAGGGTTTTTTTTCCCCCTGATCTTTTCTTCTATCCCAAAGCCTTTCTCCTTGGCTAGGAGAAACCACATGCACAACTCTTCTGCTTGAAAATGTGGCCTGCAGAACCACAGCAGCAGAACTGCCAGTAGTAAATAGCTAGGTGCATAAAAATTCCCGAGGAAAGATTACATGGGCTTGTAGGGGTAATCAAATGAAATGGAGGGCAATTTGTGCTTTTCCAAGAAAGGTGGATATGTAGGAATTATGTAGATGCTGACAGAGATATACGAAAAGCAGCTCAACTTAGCCTGGATTTGGAAAAGAAAGAGGTTAGAAAGGCGGCGTGTGGAGTAGTTCGACCCCTCACTGAGAATTCTGAGTGATTGTTTGACTAAGTTTGTGTCTGCACTTGTCCCTGGGGAGACAGAACAGAACGGAAGTCTTCAAAAGGAGGCCATCTACAGAGAACTCTGGAACCTTTGGTACTGTGAAACACACTGTGGGATCTGGAGTCTGTTTCTGGCTGAGCAGGGACCCTGAGGGGGAATGGCTCGTGAAATGCTGAGCAGGGCATGGTCCCTGGAAATGGATGATGGTTCATAGATGGGTGAGCCAGCACTAGCCAGGAGCTTGGCTGAGGGCCACGTGGAGGGCCCTCCAGGGAAGCCAGGCCCCGTGGTGACCCAGGGATGAGTAGAGCCAGCCCTCCAGGTGTATTTTATGTTGACTAGAATGTTTTTAGAAAGTTGGGATAGCTCTCAACATTTAAACCTTGGCAGATTTCAGATAGGATATTTGAATTTCTAGCTTCTCTTGAAAAACAGGAAGAACTGGCCCCTTCCCTCTAGGGCCACAGGCAGGGCAAGGGGGAAAGTGACCACAGATTGCTGGTGTCCTGTTGGGTTTCGTGACATGCATTCCCTCTGCCACACCCTAGCTCAGCCTCCCAGCAACATCTGGTAGAAATAGCCCTGAGTGAGGGTGGGGGCAGGGCAGTGGGGCTTTGCTGGTCGTTCCCGGGGAGGGAGCAGACAAGCAGCCCAGCCCTGTCAGGTCCTCACTGATCACCCAGCTCATGAAGAACAGCCACTAAGCCCTCTGAGAGCAGGTGTGTAGCCATTGAGTTGCAAGTTGCCAAACAAATTGCTGGATCCAGTTCCACCTGTTCAGGGGATGTGTCATCGGAGTGTGTGTAGGTAGAGTACGTGTTAGAAATGCCAGTTCTCGGCTTGAGCAAGTGGTGACCATAAATCAGACAGGATCTCACTGTACCTAATGAGCACGTTTCTCCCTTGAAGTGAATTTATCTTTGCAGACTTGGGTACGTGAATGATGACATAAGGCATGAATTCGTTTTACAGAATCAGAAGTCTAGAACCTAAAAACATGTGTCAGCCTGGAATCGATCATTTATTGGCAGCCGCATTTTATAACAGTTGAGAAGAATGAAAGGGGTGAGAGAAAAGTTAGTTTCAGGGAACTGAGAAACCCCTGGACCGGCCGACATGGGAGAATATCACGCTCCAGGATGGTAAGAGCCGCATGCGTGTGGCGCTGCGTCCCTGCAGGTGTGCACGCCCCTGAGTGCCCAGAGCACAGCTCCTGTTCCCACATGCCCCACAGGCCTGGCCAGCAGGGTGATACCGTGCATGCTGACCTTTTTGCTTCTGTCTAGGAGAGATTATTTTCCCCACAGGAACCCGTGATAAAGAAGTCCACTTTTTTTTTTTTTTAATTAGAATCAAAGGGCAAATGGGATTTGTTCCTGAACTGCCTTTGCAACTGGCTTTGTGGCAAGTGAGATGCGCTCATGTTCTTTTCTGTAAGAAATGAGGTGAAAAGAGCGATCTGCATGACAGCTTGCCATGTGCCAACTGCATTTACCCTCCCAACAACCATGGAGGTGGGACAGTTAATCCCCATTGCACAGAAAGGGAATTAGAGGTGCAAAGAAATTAAGACACTAGCAGTAAATATACAGCAGGGTCACTGCAGAAGAGCTGGTGACTGTGGGGTGGGGGGGAGGGGCTGTTCATCCGGTCCCCTGTCCACAGGGCACTGTTGTGTGCACTGTCTCAGTGAATGACAGGCAGAAGTGAGGGGGCTGGGGATGTTTTCTTCCACTCTCCTTCCCACAATGACTTCTCGCCTATGAATTAGCACTTCTGAAGTTTACTTTGAATACAGAGGTTCTGTCGAAATTTTTTGTTGCCAGATATTCCATAAACCATCACGTTAGCGTGAAAGGGAGAGAAAAGCGAATCCAGCTCCTCCCTTGAGAGAGGAGAAGCTGGGAGCCAGCGAGGGGCCAGAGATGGGCAGCCCATCTGGGTCCCTGATTCCTTAGCACAGCACTTGCACGAAAAGCCCCACATGCCACAGGAAGAGGGCTAACCTGAAAAGGGTCGCAGCAAGCCCTGTTTTTAGTTTACAAACCAGGGTGTGCTTTGCAACCGGGAAAGGGTTGTCCCTCAAGTTGTGTTTTGGTGAAATCATGACAGCTGCCTCATCAGTGGCTTCTTCATTTTTAATCACTGGCTTGGGCTTGAGTCACAGAAGCCAAATGACAGAGCATGTTTCTCTTTACGTCTGTTTTTAATTGGCATTATTGAGCTCGGCACCGCGCTCCGTATCTTCGTGTAACGTAAGCTGCCTGTCTCAGGAGGGCGAAACCCCCGAGGTCAGCCTAGGAGGTTGGTATGGGGCTGTCTGGTCAGCAGACCTTCAAGGCCAACCCTGGGGATGGACATCTGGATAAAAGGAAGCTGGGGTGATGGGGTCAGGTGAACTTGGCCCATCTCCAAGAGCGTTGTTATCTCCTCCCCGGTACCCTTTTCCCCTGGAAGGGAAACCACGTAATAGAAACACAGGAGGGGGATGAGCTGCCCGGAACCAAGAGCAGTTAGTCATTACAGCCGGGCAGCTTTGTTGTACCTGCTCCTTGGGGCTGGCTGCACCCTCTCCTTCGTGCGCCTCCAAATGCCTCTGTCACTGGGGCTGAGGTCCCCAGCACCCTGCGTGTCACAGGAGAGGAGTCAGTTTTAGGAGAGGTGTGGAGAGAATGTGGAAGAGATATATTTTTTTACTGTGGTAAAATATTCATAATAAAATTTGCCATCTTAACCATTTTTTTAAGTGTAGAGTTTGGTGTCATTAAATGCATTCTCATAGTCACGCAACCGTCACCACCACCAGTCTCCAGAACTTTCTCATCCTCCCAAACTGAAACTCTACCGAGTGAACACTAACTCCCCATTCCTCCTCCCTCCGCCCCTGGCAGCCGCCATTCTACGTTCTGTTTTTATGAATTTGACCACCCTAGGTGCCTCATCAAAGGGGAATCATAACGATCTTCGTTCTTTTGTGACTGGCTTCTTTCACTGAGCATAATGTCGTCCAGGTTCACCCATATTGTAATGTGGGTCAAAATTTCCTTGCTTTCTAAGGCTGAATAATAATCCCTTGTATGCATAGACCACATTCGTCCATTGATGGACACTTGGATTGCTTCCTCCTGTTGACAATTGCGAGCAGTGCTGATATGCACATGGGTGTACAAATATCTATTCAAGTCCTTGCTTTCACTTCTTTGGGGTATAGGAGCTATTTATTTTTAAAGTGAAAAATTTGAAGATTAATTTCTCTAAAATCCTTTTTAATTTCCCTTAGGATAACTGCTCTCCATTGAGAGTGTTTTAGATATTAAAGTTTGGTTTTTAAACATACCTTTCATAAGGACAAAAATCCTTTCTTTTTTTTCCCGCCCCCCCCAAACCTTGCAGCCTTCTGACCTTCCTCAGTTAAGCAGCCCCAAATGACAGCCCAGCGCTGGCCTCTCTTTCTGGAGATCCCCAGATGGACCCCCCTGGTTTCCTTGGGTTCTTAGTGTCGCTTTGCTCTTGGATCTTCGGTGTAACCAGCCTGCCGGGTGTGCTGTGCATGACCATTGCTGCCGAAAGTCACACGCTTCATTCCATTCACAAGCCGAGATGCTCTTTGCTAAGAGTAAATCTTAGCATGTCCCTGGTGCATTTTCCAGGTGAGACTTGTCTTGCATACTCAGAAAGAGAAAAGTAAGCAGCGGGCCTCCTAGAGTCAGGGAAGTCTAGACCAAATGTCTGGGTCCCTCCATTGCAGGGAACACGGGATCCCTGAGGCCTGGGGCTGCACAGTGGTGTTAACATTTTATTTTATTTTATTTTATTTTATTTTATTTTATTTTATTTTATTTTATTTTTTTAAAGATACTTTTTTATTTTTATTTTTTTAAGATTTTATTTATTTATTTGAGAGAGAGAGAATGAGAGATAGCACAAGAGGGAAGAGGGTCAGAGGGAGAAGCAGTCTCCCGGGACTCCAGGACCATGACCTGAGCTGCTGAAGGCAGTCGCTTAACCAACTGAGCCACCCAGGTGCCCGATGTTAACATTTTAAAATGAGTTACTGATATTAAAAACTTGGGAGAACTCTTGTAGAATCTGAGTGTTGGCTTCTCTGGAAGCTTTCAGGAGATCTGGCAATTAAAATATTCTTTTTTAAAAATATAATAATCATGAACTCTCAGAAAGAGTTGGGAGTGCAGTATACAACTTTTTCTGAGCCACTTGAGAGTACATCACTGAGCTGACCTCATCACACCTCATCCTTTGGTATGTCTTTCTTCATAAACAGGGCCAGTCTGTACAGGACTGTGGCACCATGGAAACCGGGGGATTGCGGATGGTACCTTGCACCATCTGATCCTCACACCTTAGTCACTATTGCCAACTGTCCAACAGTGGTCTTCACAGAAAAGGATCCTGTTCAGAGTCAGGTGTGACATCCAGCTATCGGGGCTCTTTCGTGGGGTCAGGCCTAGGATTAGGAGCGGGGAGGTACTCACCTTGGGCACAAAGGAGAAGGGACAGATGCCAGAAGAAAATTCAGTAATCGAGGTAAATAACATTTTGATGCAATATTTTAAAATTTGAAATTAATAAAATCCACAGTGAATGAAATCTCAGAAATTTACGTAAAAATTAAATAAAAATCAGCATTACTGATCTTTCCTTGGCCTCAGGCTCCAATGTGGCTTCACACAGCACTGTTCCTTACTGTCTCGGGGTCTAGAGCGGTTCCTCAACATTCTCTTGACTTTTGTGACCTTGGCACTTGCCAATGTCAGGCCAGTTATATTGTGGAAGGTCCCTCCGTTGGGGGTTTGTCTGACGTTTGCTCCCGGTGAGGTTCAGGTTCTGCACTTTGGGCGAGTCTCACAGAAGTGTGTCACTGCATCCAACCCCACGGCCCCCGTTTCAGTTTGCCTCATTGCTGGTGGCACGCCTGTTGATCACCTGGTTAAGGGGCTTTGTCTGCCTGTCAAGTTTCTCCTTTCCCCTTTATAAATTAGTAAATATTTTGCAGAGAGATACTTCGAGACGATGTAAAAATAGCTAATTGGTATACAGCTTGGGATTTGTTATTAAGTATATCTGTATGGACTCATGGTTTCCTATTTTCTTCTTGGACTGCAACCTATGAGAGCAGAGCGATTATTTATTTTGATTCTCAACTGGCCCCTGGTTTGGCCTGTGGGTGCCTTTCAAGTCTGGCTTCTGTATACTAGTGATGTGTCTCCAGGGTTCTTGGAGCCCTTTCTTGCTTTCTTCCCAAAACGTGGTCTTACAGATTCCTCTTGCATTTTCCCTGCCCTGACTCTGGAGTCAGCCATTTCTCCAAAAAGCCCTGGTTCCTTTTAGTACAAATGGTATTTAGAAGCCAAGATCCGGGCTCTGGGTGGGTTCACGTGCTGCTGCTTGCTCACAGGCCTATCCGGTGAGGAGAGGTTGCCTGTGTGTGTGTGTGTGTGTGTGTGTGTGTGTGTGTGTGTGTGTGTCTGTCTGTCTGTCTGTCTGTCTACTTGTCTATCTTGAAAACTAAATTCACACAGTTATCCAATTCCAATCCAACACCACGGAGTTCTTTCCAGTTTTCTTCTCCAGCAGTGAGAAAATGCTCTCATTGCCCCAGTGTGTTAACCGTATTTGATCCTTCTCCCTGTGGGTAACCAGTGTGCATGCGTTCTGTCTACATCTCACCGTGTGGTTGTGCTTCTCATGCACTTGGGCTCTGATACCCAGACTGGGCTGTCCCCTCCCGGCATGGACACCTCCCCCCGCACCGACCTGCTCTGGGCTGCCCCGGGTCTCCCCCCGGTGTCCCCCCCATGCCCTCCCCACACGCACCAGAAGCCGTGCTGTGCCCCACATGGCTTTAGGATTGATTTTTTTCAGGAGGAGGAGTCTTACTTTTTATTTTTCAGTCAAAATGAGGCAAAAATAAATACAGAAGGAGGGTTGGGTTTAGAAATCTGGTAAAATGACTAATTCCAGACAGCTGTAAAGAAACCTTTAACAAGTAAATGGTTTAAGAGGAAGATCTTCAAAGTCAAGATTGTAGAGTTTTTCAGATGGCTCTTTGTGGATGTTAAAGGTAGAGGTCGAGGCCAGATGTATAAATTAAACCTCCTCATAGGAGGTCAGACCATTTGGTTTGGCAACTTCAGGGAAAAGAGAAATGAAGGTTGCTAAGTAAAACTTAATGATTTTTCAGGAATCTGTAGGAAGTTGAGCAGCTTAATTGCAGGCTCTGGGTGGATATGTGTTGAAGAAAGCAATTTTAGGAGACTAGGAAATTGTGCAATAATCTTAACTTGGGTCAGAATTGTAATTATTGCAGTAACAGAATGTCGCTATGTGTATATGTGACCGAAATGGGAAGCAGGGTTTTTTTCCTTTTTTAAGGCTTTAAAAAATAACAACAAAATGTTCATTCTCCCTCTCTGGACTTCCTTAATTATAAATACCAGGTAACTCAGTGCTGGCTAAATATAGGTTCAGTGGCCATCTATATTTATAGTTTTCTTCGGGTAGGAGTGACTAGAGCAAGACAATTAATTTGGTGTGTAGGGTTTTATAGGCTCTAATTAGTTCTGTTTTTCTTAAGCAGATCAAGTGGGATCAATAATATTATATAACTGAACTCTGACGCCCATGACTTTGAAACATAGACTCTTCCCCCAAAGCCAAGGGCCCCCCCCGGAAGATGCCGGCCATAAAGACCAGCAGCTCCAGAAGCCGGCACGCTGCACCCGCAAGGACGGGGCTTGAAACATCTGTTTCCAGCCAAGGGCAGGCTCTGGGAGTGATAAAGTGAAGAGTTTTTTTTTGCAAAGTCAGAAGTCTCATCTACAGCCCATTCATTTCTGAGACCTTGAATTGTGACATTTCGTGGCTGCTTATCAGCTGTTCCCGTGAGGCGGATTTAACCGTGGGAGCCTGGGAGGTGGGGTGGCATTTTTGTGCACTGACCAAAGCATGCACTTAGCCAATCCCCCCAGCCCGGCTTGCTGACTTGAGGACTTAGGGAACTGCACCTGCGTCTGAGGTCACGTTCATTGGAGGGCCGAGTAGGCGGGTGGACCTTTGGAACAATCGATGTCATTTGGGGTGGATTTGGCCTGCTCATCAGTGACTTGCTGCAAATCAAATGTAATATATTAGATGGGGCTCTACACCGTGCCTTCGGAGCTGCAAAAAATGACAGGTCATCTTTTTCTTCAGGAAGGCAGTGTGCGCCCCAGCTGCTAGCACCCGCAGATCCCCTGGACCTCACACCTGCCCTATATAAGCAGTGATTTGAAGCTGGATGTACTCAAATTTAAAGGGGGGGGGGTATAAAAAAGAAAACAGGATAAGAGAGGCTCTTCCTGTAAACATCCCCAGCCCAGGCCTCTCCCCCACCACACTTGGCTTCTGCCCCTTCCTTATTTGGCTTTGCAAGCTGTTTACACTCATCCCACCTGTAGTCCTGGAGAGGCTTCCTCTCCAAGGCCGGTTAGCTCACCATGAATGAGGGGTGCCAGGCCACGTGGATGGAGTGCAGAGTCATGGCTGGCCTGCCTTGCTCTGCCTGCACCCGTGGGAGCTTAGAGGAGCTGCATGGGGCCCGGCCCAGGCCACACAGCTGGTAGATGGTCCTGGGAGGGGGGACTGTCCTGGGAGGGGGGCTAGAAAGAGCCCTAATGGCAAGACAACAGTCACGGGGCTGGGGTCTTAGTTGGCCCCAGGGCCACACTGGACAACTAATATGTAGGGGGAAAGGGGAAGACGTGTGTGTCCTTCCAGTGTCACTTGAAGTCTGTTCATTTCACCAAACATTTTTGAGCTCCTGCCACGTTCCTGACATGGCCAAGGCCTGAGGATTTACAGACAATTCCTGTCTTTGAGAGCTTACAGTGGAAGGATGGAGGGAGGGTGGGTTGTGACAGCAACCAGGGCAGACCTGGGCCTGGGAGGTCTACGAGGCCTTCCTGGAGGCAGTGGTAGCTCAGAGGATGGTTGAAAACAGAGTGGGAGGTGGTCTTATTGGGGGGAAGGGGCTGGTACAAGCAGGCTCGGAGGTGTGAAATAGCAGGTGACAGCAGAGTCCCTCCCGCACACAGCATCACCGGAGGACAGAGGTGGTGTAGGTGGGGCCAGGCCTGTGGCCGAGAGGTGGTGTGGCCCAGTGGTGGAGATCTTTATGTGCCCCGTGAGGGGCTGAGGCTTCCTCTACTGAGAGGAGGCAGAGCTGGGGTGGGAATGGCAGTGTAATGGTGCAGAAGAGTCAGAGGCCAGGGGCCTGCCTTGGTTCAAGCAGGGCAATGGGGCCACCTCTGCTGGGGCAGTGGCGATGGGGTTCAGCCAGGCTTGAACCCTTCAACAGGTCACTTGCAGAGGGTTCGGTGGCACTGGACACATGTGGGGGATATGGTGCCGTTCAGCAAGACAAGGGACTCCTCGGGAGGAGGAGCAGATCTGGAAGTGAGTGAGGGTGGCAAGAAGATGCCAACCCCAGGATGGCTGCTCTGGTTGAGTCATCTGGGACACGCACATCGTGGGGGCTGCTCCCCTCCCACTACACTCTGCCAGGAACAAGGAGAGAGATGGCTAGGGTATGGCCTGGGCCCCCGAGGACTCAGCCTGTAGAGCACAGGTGTGCTCGGCACCCGTGTGGGTGGGACAGGCTTCACAGAGGAGCTGGTGCTGAGCCGAGCCTGGAAGGCCAGTGGGGATTAGCCAGGCAAGGGAGGTGCAGCCTCCTGGAAAGGAATTCAACACGGTCCCTGGATGCAGCTCCACGTCTGCCAGGGAAGAGTTTCAGAATCCACATGGGCAGTGGTGACTGGGACCCCTGGAACTGGAACCTTCATCTGGGGGGGCAGTGCAGGGGGCTAGTCCACAGCCGCTGTGCTCATGTTGTCCACTGACTGTGACCAAGGTGGAGGCCACAGACCCAGAACTTCTGAATTAGGGCAATTAGCAGTGGGCTTAGGAGGTCCACGTGGCTATGAGGGCTGTGGGAAAACCGAAGACTTGCCTGGCTGTATTTCAGAGCCATTTATTGGTGAATCTTACATAAACACCCACACACAATTGTATACCTACACACATGGATATACACACATATCTGAATACACACATACATGTATATATACACGCTCACACACCTGTGTGTACATACGTATACCCTCCTACATCCATATACCTACACACATATGTATCTGAATACATACAAATATACACTCATAAACATTTGCACTTCCATATACATACATGCATGTGTATACATATAGTTGAATACGTGCATTCACACGCAGATACATATATGCCCGTATAAATACATAAACACATATCCATATGTACGTAGGCACACACATGCTCACGTATGGACGTAATGGGATAGATACGTGCATGGAATATAATATATGGCTCTCATGATTTCTGCTTGAAATGAAGGAGAGTGGACCCTTGTTGAGCCGCTTGGCCCTCTGTGAATAAACCCGCTGCTAAGGATGAAAACCAAGGTGAATGGGGTCCCCCGTGGCCACTGATGCCGGAAATGTGTCAAGAGGCGAAGGGGTGATGGTTGTGAGTGTGAACTCTGAGCTCAAATCCTGACAGTGCTGCTTACTAAAGATGTGGTCTTACATAACCACTCGGTGCCTCAGTTTCCCCAACTGCAAGATGAGGATAATCATAGCATCTACTGCATTAGGGATGTTGTGAGAATCAAACAGGTGAATGCATCTAAACTGTGAGTTTCCTGCCTGGGAGGCAGTGAGCGCTCAGCAAGGGTCAGCTGCTCTTATGAGCCAAGTAAAAGTCAGGGACCCTCAGTGGCTGGAAGGCAGGAGAAGGAGGGAGAATTGCCATTCCCTACAAACTCTGTGCACCTTTGTATTGTCCATATTTTGTACCATATGCATCCATTATCTAAATTTTTTTTAGAGGCTAACAGAGTACCGTGTTAAGGAGAAACCACACTCAACTCTTTTCACTGTGGGTTCTTTGATCTCATTTCTTGCAATGCTGTGGCCCAGAACACTTAGCAGGGTTTTTAATGATGTTTTAATGATGTTACCAATTTTATCAACTAATGTGTATAATTACATATCACTGTTGAGTAAAGAGACACGAGCGTTCCATATTCAGCAGATTGTTCATTTTCTTGGATGGGGTACTAAGGGACTGGCTCTAATTAATGCATCGTGAAAATACACAGACAAGAAAGAGAAAAGGCACTTACTGAAATTTTATGTTATGACTTGAAAAAAAAGACACCTTGTAGACTAGAGATCAGCTTCATTGATGGAGAGCCAGGTGAGGTAGGTTCTGGAAGCACTCAGAGCTGAGCAGGACGGGGAGGCAGCCTGGGATGCTGGGGGAAGAATTTCTCTTCCATTCTCAAGGAGGGGAAGGAAGGGGAGGCCACTGGGGCCCTCAAACAGCAGGATTCTGTGGGAGACCCTGTACCCTGTGTTCATAAAGGTAGGCTGCTTCCATCCTGGCTCGGGACGTGGTTCACAGAGCACATGAGTGGTGACCACAGGAGCACAGGGGGGCCTGGTATAAACACCACCCCGGGCCATAGCGCGGGATGGCATGGGATCGATCGCTAGGCCTGCCAAGCCGGGAGGAGAAGCTACTTAGTGCAGAAATCAAATCAAAATAAGGATGTTTCCTCACTTAGGAGATTACCTTGAATTCAAAAAGTCTTTATGCTGCCCCTGTTTTTCTATCCATTCTTATGATTCCGGCTCTTGTCAGTTTGACCCTGAAGGTGTACCAAATGTGTTGCAATCATCCTAAACCCGAATTTGTGTACTGTAGGTCATTTGGTGTCAGGTCTTGTCACCTACTCATCTGTGGGTTGAGAGGGGAAATTCCTGGTTCAGGAATTGGGAAACTCTGAGGGTAACAATGGGGCTTAACTCCCTGGGCCTGTTTTCTTTCCCATCTGTAAAATGGGGCTGTGCCCATGCTTCTTTCCCATACCCTCATCTGTAGGTCAGGGCCACAGAACGATCAGGTGTCCCTCATGTTTAACCAGGCTAGTGGCCATGTCCCCAGTGACCCTGCTCGAGAATGGGAGCTTTCCAGTCTACAACCATACCACCCTGAATGTGCCCGATCTCATCTGATCTCGGAAGCTCAGTAGGGTCAGGCCTGGTTAGTACTTGGATGGGAGAATGGGGGCTTCCCAGCCATCCCGCCCTCTTAGCTCCTGTAGATACCCAGAGATCTAAAGGAGCAACTCCCCGAGTTGGGAGGGGCATACCTGGGGCTGACACTGCTGTGGCAGGCAAGCTGAGGACCAGAGAAGGACTTGTTCATCGTCATGAAGCCATGTTCATCGTCAGAGCCTTTGCTGGACTCCCAAAATACACCCAGCAGCAAATGCTCTAAATCATAGGTTGGTAGACTCTCTTCTTCTTCTTTTTTTTTTTTTTAGATTTTATTTATTTATTTGAGAGAGAGAATGAGAGAGAGTGAGCATGAGAGGGGGGAGGGTCAGAGGGAGAAGCAGACTCCCTGCTGAGCAGGGAGCCCGATGCAGGACTCGATCCCAGGACTCCAGGATCATGACCTGAGCCAAAGGCAGTTGCTTAACCAACTGAGCCACCCAGGCGCCCTGGCAGACTCTTTCTGTAAAGTCCACATATGAAATATTTTAGGCTTGTGGGTCTCTGTAGCAACTCCACAGTTCTGCCATCGTATTATGAAAACAGCCTCTGGCAGTAGGTCAATGAATGGGTGTGGCTGTACTCCAGTAAAGCTTGATTGATAAAAATGAGAGGTGTATATATAGCCCAAAGCACTGAAAACAGGGTCATGAACAGATATTTGCATACCCATACTCATAGCAGCATCATTCACTACAACCAAAGGGAGGAAGCAATCCATGTGTCCATCAGTGGATGAATGGATAAACAAAATGTGGTGCACACATCCAAGGGAATATTATTCAGCCTTAAAAAGGAAAAATATCTTGACAAATGTCACGACATGGATGAACCTTGAGGACATCATGTTTAGGGAAATAAGCCAGTGACAAAAGCACAAATGATTCTACTCATACGAGCTATCCCAAGCTATCAAACTCACAGAGACAGCAAGTAGAATGGTGGGGAGGGGGGAATGAGAGTTAGTGAAATGGGTGCGGTTTCAGTCTGGGAAGATGAAAAAGTTCTGGAGATGGATGGTGGTGTTGGTCACAGAACATTGTACTCAGTGGCCTTTAAGCTGCATGCAAGCTTAAAAATTGTTAACATGGTAAATCTTATATGATGTGTATTTTACCTCCAAAAAAATAAGATAAATAGGAGGCAGACCAGATTTGGCCCATGGGCCACAGTTTTCTGCTCCCTACTCTGAAAGAACTGGTATTTTATTAACCACAGCTTCTCTACAGGCTTTGGGAGGACAGTCGTAACCCTACCTTGGGGGCATCACGTTAATCTGGTCTGCAAACTATGCGTGCCCACCAGGGAGTCAAGGCTCTCCCTCCTGAGGATCTGGGCTCTTCTTCCTCCCCTCACAGTAATTCCAGTATCGGGTGACGCTTTCTGTCCCACGCTGCCCTGAATTACACTATCTGGCCTCAAATCTTTGGTTGTGAGGAAGGACTGTGGCTGCTTCCCTCCCCCTCAACCCTACTCCATAAGGACCCAGAGGGTGGACAGAGGTACCCAGAATCTCAGAAGGACCCTTCAGCTGCTTTCAAATTTATGAACGGCAAATGCCCTGACCCCCTCGCCTTTTTTTCTGAAACACATTCCAGCTTCTACAGCTAGCTTTGTAGGGGCAGGAGGACAACCTGGGCTGGTGTCCCCTTCTCTGCACTGGGAGTGGACCTTCCACCCCCATGCTGGGCTGGACAGAAGTTTCCAAACAGATGTGGCATCGGTCACTGATGCCACTCGGTCAGCACTATGGGGGAGCATCTCTTCTTCCAAAGGATTGCTCGAGCAGAACAACTCTCATTAGCTCAGACCCTTTGAGCCGTTGCTAAGGATGGTCATGGTGGCTCAGTGGCAGGAAGCTGGATGGCCTTGGGGTTGGTTGCCTCTGGCCCAGCGTGGCTGCCCTAAGGCCAGGTGCTGCCCTGAATGGCTTTCAGGACCGCCCTGATATGGGTTTGCTTAGGGTCAGCAGCTCTGCAAGCCATCCATCCCTTTGCCAGCAAATTTGATTCACCTCTTAGTTTCTCCATGTCCCTGAATGGGAATTGACTTGAATGCCCAGAGTTAAAAGACCAGAAGTCGTGAAACATCGCCCAGGGATGGTGGCAGCTCAGAAGCAAACAGGCTGATTGAATACGGCTCGAAGTTAAGACTCCATTATTGCTTCTGGTTCTAAATCACAGCTCTGGCGTGCGTGAGGAGGAGCCTTTGACATATATGGCGATTAACTCTGTTGAAGAAGTGAGCAAGGTGACTTATCTGTAGGAGAAATAAAAGTGCTTTTGTGCAAAATAGGGCCAAAATCATGAGGTTTATGGTCGTAGGAAAAAATGCCTCAAGGTAGAAAATGAACTGAGAATGTTCATTGTGGAAAACCATCTGTTGAGCACTTACTACCTGCTGGGCACTCCGCTTGCTCTCTCTAGATTTATGTAATTTAAGTCTTACAGCAACCCTTCAAGGCAGTAGTTCCTGTTTTCATGAGGAAACTAAGACTCAAAGAGGGTCTTAAGCCCAGGTCACCCCGCAGGAAGGGGTCAAGTTAGAATGCAGACCCAGATTTGGCCAAAATCGAAAGCATCCTGGTCCCAATGAGGAGAATGGAGTTGCCGTGAAGAGGAGCCAGACAGAGAATCCCACCCAGCTCCCCACACCAGCCAGCACTGGGTGACACCCACCAGATTCTAGACACAATACAGAGGATATCTGTTTAGTCCTCACGACTAATCATAGTATTCAGTGTTCCATAGTCGTAAGCAACAGGAACACACGGGAGCAAGCTTAAGTGAAAAAGGAGGATTTTAATTTCAAGGACAAACAGGGTATCTCCTGCCACTCATGAACAGGAGGGAGCCCAGCTGCCTGGGATTGCTGGAAATGAGGGCGGGAGTGCTGGAGGACTCTGGCCTTGTGGAAGGATGTGGAAATGGCCACTCAGAGCATCCACATCCATCCAGGTCTCCCCCCAGGCCGGTCAGCCCTCCTGGGGTCAGGTCACAGCAGACAAAATGGCTTGAGTGAGGTGGGTGTAGCTAAAGGTTGTTGTGAGTTATGCAGACTTTAGTTATTCTTAACTCCAGTGGTTGGGTAGTTTTATCCCCACTTTACACAGAAAGAATCAAGATTCACAGGGGGCGAATGCCCTTGCCCAAGGTCACATGGCCAGTGGTGGTGAAGGGGGAGGGCAGGGTTTGAACCATGTTCATATCAGAATCACCACATGTGTGCCACTCTAGAGTACAAATTGTCCTAAATTCGTCCTTTGATCAGAAACTGGAAAAGAAACTAGGATAGTTTCGGCTGAGAAGGGCAGCTCGAAAGTCTGTGTAATATTTGGTCCAGTCTCATTTAAAAGGCTCTGCTTTCACGGACGGTGACCAACAAGCTAGTTTCAACAACCAATAAAAGTCAGAACAAGAAACAGGTCTTCTGAGAACAACGTCCTGATACTCAAGGGTCACTGAGGCACGAGGGCCCGCCTGTCCTGAAGGCCACATCCACTGCTTCTCTTGGTTCTGTCCAGCCCTCAAGCTGAAATCTGTCTCGACAAACCACCCCTGGCAGAAAATTGGGACACCCTGGGCGTTTGGATGTTCTCATCTGACCTTTTCACAATCCCCAAGCAGATGGACCCGCGTGTTTTCTTTGGCTCCCTTGTTGCACTTGGGAGCGAACGTTCATTCTTAGATATTTCAGTTTACCCGTGGGGTGGAGAGTATGGAGTTTGTTTATAAATGAATATTTTGGTGTAGGCCTGACTTGACACTAACTTAGCTACTTCAGGGATGCTTGACCCTAAATGAACATTAATTCTTGTCTACAAAACTTGGCCAAGAGAGGACAAATTTTAAAGGCTATGAACTTACCACAAGATTTGGAAGAGCATATGCTTCATTGGAAATACTACCCTGCATTTTTTGTCCCAAAAGGAGTATCTAAATCCACCTTCGTGTTTGTAAACACTGAATATTGGCCAGAGAGATGAGTGGGAAAGCGTAATGGAGAGTGTGTGTCCTTTGGGAGCAGAACGAGTCTCTCAGAGAAGGGGAAGATTTTTGTGGGAAGGAGGATTTTTGAAGCCGGTTATAAGACTATTTACCGGGAGGCGCCTGGGTGGCTCGGTTGGTTGGGCGACTGCCTTCGGCTCAGGTCATGATCCTGGAGTCCCGGGATCGAATCCCGCATGGGGCTCCCTGCTCAGCGGGGAGTCTGCTTCTCCCTCTGACCCTCTTCCCTCTCGTGCTCTCTCTCTCTCAAAAAAAAAAAAAAAAAAAGACTATTTACTGGGGGCACCTGGGTGGCTCAGTCAATTAAGCGTCTACCTTTGGCTCAGGTCGTGATCCCAGGGACCTGAGATCCAGCCCTGCATCTACTCTGCTCAGTGGGGAGTCTGCTTCTCCCTCTCCTTTGCCCCTCCCCCCTGCTTGTGTGCTCGCTCTCTCAAATAAATAAAATCTTAAAAAAATTTTAAAAAGACTGTATTAACTGATAACATCCTGCTTCTTGTTTTGCAGATTGGAAACCTGGAAGATTACTACCATTTTTATCATAGCAAAACCTTTAAAAGATCGACTTTGAGTAGCAGAGGCCCTCATACCTTCCTCAGAATGGACCCCCAGGTACAGATCTCTGCTCCTTGGATAGGACCCTTTCCTAAGGCCTGGAGTGTTGTTTGCTTTTAGTTTGGGTCTGTGGTTCTAAAAATAACTGAGTCTTGATTTTTAACGTGATGCTACATAGTCATTAGTTTTCCTTATCTGCTTTGAATAAAGCAAGACAGATACACAGCAACACATCAGACCATCTGAGTGCTCAAAATATTTGGTCTCTTGTCAGACTGGAGAATTTCAATTCTGGACTTCAGTTTGAAGCAACAATCAAATGAGTATATATCTATTGATATTTTAAATCTTTAAAAATCAACAAAACACACAGTAATCAGAGGAGATAAGTATATGAATACTACCCACAAAAGCAAAAAGATTAGGCAATTCAAGCTAGTGTTTTAGTAATGAAATCAGAGATTGGGCTGATGGATGTTTTTGTGACTGTCATAACACATGTCTTAATGGTTACCATGAATTTAAAAACTTGGGCAGTAAATATAACTGTTTTCCCCTTGCAAATTCATGTGATCTTTGAGATTAGAACAAGTATAATTTGCCAAGAGGCTAACAATTTGTTTTCATATAATTCATGTTTATTGGGTCATTAATTATACAACCTCTCTGAATAGATTTGAGATATTATTTCACAAATGCCAGTCAACAGATACTTGGTAAGCTTAACACTTCAAGATGGTCAGGTTAGCTTTTGAGGACTTCGTTTCATTCAGCAGGTGATGTTGGAATACCAGCCATGGGTCAGGCTCTGTCCATAGCAGCACATTGGAGTGGGTGGTCAGGCTGATAGAAAATGAAGCAGTAAGTAGAAAAATAGGTGATCTGTCACAGGGTGATGAGTGCTAGGAGGGAAGATGAAGTTCATGTGAGAAGCAGTAGCGGTCCCAACAAAGAAATGAGGCCATTGGTAAATCATAGTTTTCGAACGTGGAAATCGCCTTCTCTTAAAAGCAATGTGCTAAGTGTTAGTTTGGGTTTCCAAGCTGGTACACAATACTATGTCTTTATTCCCACAGAATATTTATAATAAAGTTTCCGTGGAGAAATGGGTTCTTGGTGTTGTCCCAGGTCACCCCACTGACCATCATGGCTCCTTTTGTAATGGCTGAGCTGGGGGGCGGGGGGGGTGCGCGGGAGAGATGGGCTATCCCTGGGCACAGTACCTGAAACAAGCTTCTCCAGAGTATCACTTTGTGGTGTTCTGATTTCGAGCACATGAGAAACTGGTCCTCGTGGAACTCATTCATGTAATTGGGCTGTGACGAGGCAGACATGTCTTGTACATATTTCTGAGTTGATTTTATAGGCGGGTGGATGAATGGATAGGTGGTTAGATAGAAGGAAATAGGTATGAAGCATTATGCTAATCCCATTATTCATTCATAGCAGGGAAAAAGAATTCGATGTTTATTAAGGGACTGCTGTGTGTTTGAGCACTTTAACGTACATCAGCTCACCTGGTCATCGGGGGCTATGATTATACCTACGTGCGTTCACACTGTGGAATTGGAAGGAATGGGTTTTCAAAGGGGCTGGTATATTTTTTTCCTCTTGGAAGCAGAGCCAGATTGTAGTTGCTGATTCCCACAGAACGGGACAATCAGAGAAGGATGAGCAGACCCAATGCTTCCGTCAGTGTAAAATTGAGAGGAAGGGGTACTCTGTGCTGGTCACCAAAGAAACGTGCATTCTTTGAGGCTGCAACGGGGGTGCTGAGATTCACAGTGGCAGCATTGGTCAAAGCGTTGAGAAACTTCTGAGCTAGGAAGAGAGTTGCTGCCAGGCCCTCCACAGTTTCACTTCCAAGCAAACAGTGTGCTCAGTCTTGTGAAGACGACATGCTTATTCTTCATCGGAAGTCTTCAGAGTTATTAAATTGTGACCGCACAGATAGTTACAACAAAGGGCAAGCCGTTTGAATGGGGGCGCCCCCATCCCCCCACAGAAGCATGCAATGAGAAGATAATGGGGCAGTGCATTTCTTGGCCCCTTTTCCACAGGGCGTTCTGAGAATTTAGCAGTTTCTCCATTGTTAGAACTACAGCAGAGTTCAAATAGGCCCTGAGTTTTATAGACATCCTTTTTTTTTTTTTTTAAGTGACTAAATTTTAAAGCATTTAAAGGTATCCAGGGCACCTGGGTGGCTCAGTTGGTCAAGCGTCCGACTCTTGATTTCGGCTCAGGTCATGATCTCGGTCCAGGGATGGAGCCCCACGTTGGGCTCTGTGCTCAGCACAGAGTCGGCTCGGGATTTTATCTCCCCTTTTCCTCTGCCCATCCCCCCACTCACTCACTTTCTCTCTCAAAATAAATAAATAAATGAATCTTAACAACAACAACAGGGGTGCCTGGGTGGCTCAGTCGATTAAGCATCTTCCTTCAGCTCAGGTCATGATCCCAGGGTACTGCGATCGAGTCCTACGTTGGGCTCTCTGCTCAGTGAGGAGTCCGGTTCTCCCTCTCCCTCTGTGCTCTCTCTCTCTCTAGTAAATAAATTAAAAAACTAAAAACAAACACAAACAAACAAAAAACCTAAAAAGACAAAACCCAAAAACATTTAAAGGTATTCAACTTGCCTGCACTTCCTTTCCTTCCCCAAATATTGATTGTGTACCTGCTGGGTACCAGGCCCTGTGCCCCAGGGGAAGCAGAGATGCCCACCCAGCTGGTGTCTGCCCTGGGTGAGCTCCCAGCAGAGCAGGGCACCAGAGTCGGGCATGAGATTGTTCGAAGCAGCAGAGAAGGAGCCCGGGGAAGGCTTGAGGGTGCGGGGTAGGTGTGTCCAGACCCGCTTCTGCTGCAGCATCTAAGGTGCGGGGCTTTTGAGGTGCATCCAGAGTACTCCGTTCCGTTTGGGACTAGGGCAAACCATTCCCAGCGATCAGCCGTGTCCTTGAAGGGACGAGAAGGAAGGATAGACTTTCTCTTAGCAAAGACTGTGGCAGTTAGGCTTCTTTCAAATAAAAGTCCCTTTTATACAAGAGCTTAATAAGCTCCTGGCACGGCTGCTATCAAAGCATCGTTCCACTATAGAAGAAAGAGAGAAAAGGTAAACAGCCTGCACATTCCAGCCCTGCCTGCCTCTTCCGTGCGATTGGAAACTGCTCTCTCGCAGCACTAATTAAATTTGTAGCCGCGGGGAAAGCAGAGAGACATCTGACCCAATTATGAATTCAGAATCGCAAGCGAAATCCCCCTGTTTAAATCAGTCTAGTTGAATACAAACCACATCAATTAGCTGTCAGTCTGACTGACTTAATATTTACTTGGCCTCGTCATTCTGATGAAATATTGGGCAAAACTAGCTGTTTTACCCAAGTGTTTCGTGTCACCTCTTCTTGCAGCGCTCCAGAACGCTTTCCTACACCAGTGAAGCATTTCGGCAACACCTAGGCATGTGGAGATTGTGTGATTAGTATTATTAAGGGAAGGACAAGATGAGTTAACATTATTCAGAGACACTGGAATGCAAAGTCACCGTTGGGTTCGAATGACCACACTGGAAATGAACATTACAGGGCTTCGAGTACAGTGCGATTGAATGCAGATGGTATTTTATTGTAATTAGCTCCAGCCCCTATTGTATAAAAAGCGCTTTGATAAGGGATGGAATTTACAATCCACCCCTACCTCACAAAAGAGCTGATAGAATGTACGTTTGTTACAAAACAAAACAAAACAAAGCAAAACAAAACAAAACAAAACACAAGCGGGGAGGGACTACTGAAGACTGAAGACTCCCTTTCACACGCACGCGAACAGACACACGCGTTTATTCAGCATTTTTCTTTTTTTTTTGCGCGGATCCCATCCCAGAATTGTGCCGTCATTTTTCTTTACATTCTTAATTACCTTTACTCGATGCTTTTTCTAACCACCCTCGGAAAAGGGCCATTTTGCTCCAAGGGCTTTGTGGATCAGCCCTCTCCTTGGGAGAACAACCCGACTGTTCTTCGCGCGCGCAGTATCAGTCACTGGGTTTTTCCAAGGGCTGTCATTTAAGCAAACTGAAAGCATTTGTTTTTAACTTGTTCTTTTGCCAAAAGTCTGGAGAAGGGTGGATGTTACAGAAGCATCGGCCAATGGCTGTAAGGGCTCACAAATTTTTTTTAAATTACTTGTTTTGATTTTGTTCCAAGCTGGCTTATAGTTCAGCGTGGCTGGCTGCATCTTCCAACCCTTACATTTTAGTGCGATGACTGTGGCTCAGCCCTTCCCTTCCTTTCCGTTCTCAGCCAGATTGATGACAGAAATGGAAGGATAAAGATGTTATCAGGCAGGCCCTCCGTGGCTCCTTCTGGGGCGGTGGGAGGCTTCGGTTCGAGGCCTTATGTCAGTGTTTTAAGCTCAGAAGTTGGAAATGGTTTCTACGACCAGAGTAGGCATTCTGTTTTGTGGGATGGGACTTTGCCCCCAGAGTTTAATCAAAGCTCAGGTTTCTTTCCAGCAGTGATGCAACGTTTAAGCAGATCTTTCCACTAACCACAGATGGAGTTTTATCTGAGAGTTTTGTGTGCGAGAGCCATTCGAAGTGCAAATAGAAAGTTCCTGGCAAATTCAAGCACATAGACAGTAAGTGACCACGTTGCTCTCAGGGTCGATGAACTGGTAGCTGGGGGCCAAGGGCAGGGGAGGGCCGCCACCCAGGGTCCAATGGATTTGTCCATCTGAGGACAAGAGACATCTCCAGGTGCCTCTTCATGTTTTCAGGACGACCTGACTGGGTCAAGTGGAATGGCTACTCTGAACTGGTAAAAAAAAAAAAAAAAAAAATTAGAATTTTAAAATACACTTCAAAAACACGGAGCTTTATTATTCCACCAGCACATTCGATGCTTCCGCCTAGATGCCTCACAGACATGTCAAAGTCCACGCGTCCCCGACCCAGCTGACCACCTCTGACCCTACCTCTGTCTCAAAGAGAAACATCATCTGCATCCACGGCGTGAGCAGCAACCTCCCTCACACCACACTTGTTCCGTCTCCTATACAACTCTGCGCTGCCCTTGTCCCGTGTCGCTCCCCGCACCCCGGCCCGCTCTCACCTGGACCACTGCCCTGCCCCCCTCACTGGTCTGCCCTGGGCTTCCTCACCCCTCACCGGTCTGCTTGCCGCCCTCCCAAGAGATCCTGTGAAACACATATGGGATGCTGCCACTGGCCCTTGGGAGCTCCTTGCCTTCTTCCTCTGGCTTCTCTGTGGCCCCTGGACCCCAGCCACACTGGCCTTTCCAGCCCCCCTCATGTGGCATTGGCTCTTTCCTCCTGCAGACCCTGTCTCTTCCTCACTCGTCTCAGCTCCTGTGTGCCTGCCACCAGAAGTTAGCTCAGCATCCTCTGATTTGACCTGCTCTCCATACGGTTGTATGTTTATATTCTAGACTTGTGAGACTTCCTCACTGGATTCCAAGAGCGGAGGGGTCATGTCTGTTTATCTCACTGCTCTCGTCCCAGTCGGACACTTGAGCGTGGCAGGGCCAGAGAGGTTCTAGGTGGGGGCTCCATGTCCAGCGTTCATTCTGAGCTGCCCGCGGTCACAGGTGATGCACCATCTTGAAGGGTTTAGTGGTCACGTGGACGTAGGAGAAATTGTGCTGTCCTCTTTGAGGCTCCCAGTGCACACAAGAGCAGGAAAGAAGCCTGTCCAGCTGGGCCGCTGTTGGATTTACTTGACCACGGCCTCCTCCCTTTTGTTCCTGTAAACATCTGTTTCCTGGCCATTTTGGAAATAGTACCAAGATCGAGGGCCCAGGTGGGAGCACACAGGAGTGCACGGCAGTGTTTGGTGGGAGTGATGAGTGGTTTAGTGTGCTTGGAATCTGGTAAGCGACAGGGCCGGGGTTGACAGGAGCTACAGATGGTTCCCAGGGGGCTGGGAGCACGAGGCTGGGGAGACTGCAGTTTTCCAGATCCCGAGGAGAGGCCATGGGAAGGTAAGCTGACCTGAGGTGCAAGGGCTTATAGATAGAAGCATGTGAGCCCACCTCTTTCCAGTGGATTATAAAGTTCTCGAGGGCCAAGGCCACATCTGAGTTGTTTTTATTGCCTTACGAGTCTAGCAGACTACCCAGGAAATAGTAGACAGACGCTTGGTCAATGTTTACTGAAACATATCTCAGTTTGCACAGAGTAGGTTCACATAATCAAGGTATATCTGTTATCATTTGCTTATCCCCTTCTTTTTATATAACGACATTAGAAATGAGTTGTGGCCCGCCTTTGTAACATGATGACAAGAATCCGAGAAAGGGCTTGAATGAACTACCACACTGCATCGTGTACGGCGGTAGTGACAGTGCTGACCAGTGTCGACTTGGTGAACACCGGGGGTGGGGGTGGGGGGGCTAAGCCCTAGCCACCTGCCCTGTTGTCCATGAGTAGAGGCAGGTGATACTCAAGGGGGCACAGGACTACCTTCTCTTTCCTTTCAGCAGAGTAAGAACTAACTTACAAATGAACGAGGAGAGTCCATTTCCCAAAGTTCTTTCACACTTCCTACTCTGCGAAACGGGCAGAATGAGTGCTGTCATTTCTCACCAAGTGAAACAGTCATGGCCCACGTGGTTCGGCTTGGATGGCAAGGGCTGGAGATGGGTTTCGGCTCTGGCTGTGGGTGGGGATGTGGATTGGGGGCTAGGTCCCGGTTGCCTCCGCGACGTGGGAGGAGAAGGATGGTGGGTTTTTTGTTTTTTTTTTTAAAGATTTTATTTATTTATTTGAGAGAGAGAGAATGAGAGCCAGAGAGCACGAGAGGGAAGAGCATCAGAGGGAGAAGCAGACTCCCCGCTGAGCAGGGAGCCCGATGCGGGACTCGATCCCGGGACTCCAGGATCATGACCTGAGCCGAAGGCAGTCGCTTAACCCACTGAGCCACCCAGGCGCCCTAGGATGGTGGGTCTTTAAGCTGAGTCAGGATACCCTTTATTTTGTTGGTTCATCTTCCTTCTCTTCTCCCTCATCGACTGCCCTGGCTCCTGGGTTTCCAGCTGAGCAACTGCCAGAGCAGCCCAGCATCCCCCACCCCGCCCCAAGGTGATACCCTCGGAGGGGCTCGGGCGTCTCACTGAGGGTAATGAGGCTATCCAGTCATTGCTTGCTTGGGGGGCTGGTCCCTCAGACCCCCCACCCCCAGGAACATAAGTGTGACTGCACTTCTCAATTCCTCATATGGAAAGCCCTGATCCACTTTCTACTCTGTGAGCCTAGCTGAATTCAATGGTTCATACCCATTTTGGAGTCACAGGCCCCTTTGAAAAGCTGATGAAAGTTCTGGATTCTTTCTCTCTCTCTCTCTCTCTCTCTCTCTCTCTCTCTCTCCAGAGGAAAAAAGAAATCATGTCCTCATGTCCACACTACTTTGCCTATAGTTTCTGGGGCTCCCTGGGATGTTCGCCTGTCCTTCCATTCCTGAGGGACCCTAGGCCCTAGGGGAAGAAGGCCCCAGCTTAGCTCCTGGCTCATTTCATGTGTGCATTAACCGTTGCCCATCACATGACAGGGGCCACCTTGCAAGCTGTAAGGTGACTTGCACTTGTCGGGGAGTATTATTTTTCTTTCTTTCAATTCTCCACTCCATGGGTTAGCTTCTTAGCTCTTCACCTGGTTGAAAGCTGGCCCAACGAACGTTGGGCCAAGGTGTTGAGAGGAGTCAGTGTTGACGGGAACCAAGATCTTAAGCATCAGAGACTATGGAGTACAAAGGCGTCTCAGAAATGGGCTGACCCGACCCCCTGACCTTACAGCTTGGAGGCTGAAGCCCAGGCAGGCCACCCAGCCTCCCACAGGCAGAGTGAAGACAGAGGGTTATCGTCTACATTCCTTCTGGTGAGCTTGTTCTCTCCTGGAGGAGGTCTTAGGATTTGGTGGCACCTGGCCCTCGGGGGTCTGGCCTCTGACTTCTTCCACAGCTATTTCCTGGCCTGCAGTCAGGGCTGGCTTGCTCACAAGCAAGCAATAGAGGGAATTCCCTGTCCTTCAGCAACTACAGAAGAGGCTGCCCTTCACTTTGATGACACTAAGGGAGAAAGAAAAAAGCGAGCTGGCAGGAGCTATCTCCCACGCTCTGGATACAACCGTGCATGGAACACAGAACCTATACAGAATTAACTCTCAATAAACTGAGCATACCAGTGGGCACTTCAAGGGAGTTTAGCAACTCAGTTCAAATGCGTGCCCTTCCCCTGGAGGTAGCAGGGTCATGAGAAGGTGTGGGAGCAAGGATCTCTGCGAATGGCCTTTGTTGCCTTAGCTGCATCTCAGGGCAAAGACCGTGGAGCCCCCTTCTAGGACTTTCTAGCTCCTACCAACTTCCTCAGGCTTCTGAAGCCATAGTGGGTCCCCCATGAGCCACTGAGGGCTTTGTAGCAGGGCATGAGCACATGGTGGCTTTGGGTGGAATAGAGCTGGGCTTTCATGCTCTCGCTGGTGACAAGGGCTTATGGGAGGAAGCTATAAAACAAACAGTTTGTCACTTGTCGAGCCCATGACTGCTGTGCTGGGCCAGCTTCTGGTCTGGCAGCATGCCTGTGGCCCACAGGGAAGAGGATGTGCCCAGGGCTGCCCAAGGCACGTCTGCCAGAATGACACTTGGACACTTTTACAGTTCAGTAAGCATTGATCACCCGTGACACCCACAGGCCATCTAGTGGGATCCTGCTCATTTATGTCCCCTCTTTATACACATCTTTACATTTTACCTTCTCTCTAGAATGGCATTCACCAGATGCCTAATTTTAATTTGACTTCTCAAGAAGAAAGATGGGGTGGGGGCATCCCCGGCAAAAGAAAGCATTGCTATTCACGTACCTTGGGAAGAGGATGAAGTCTTCCGCATGCCTAGAATTCTCTTCCCCAGAGCAGATAACTTTCTATGATAAATATGCTGTAGGTTTAGCAAGAAACATACCCCCAAAAAAATAGATAAAAGGAAAAGGGTCAGTATGAAGTTCCACCTTCAAAACATGACTTTGAAGAAATCAAGACATTTTATACAGGTTTATACAGGTGTGCTAAGAGAGATGATTTGTGTTTGGGCCACACGTTTGGCAAACCTTGCTCTTGCCCCAAATCACTTATGGTTGATCTTCCACAAAAAAAAAAAAAAAAAAAAAAAAAATCAGTCAAGGTCATCGGGTGGTCATTAAGACTCAATTGCATTTTCTTCTCTGAAATGTGTTTTTGAATAGTCTACTTGTGGTTATATTTGTAATCTGAAATGTATTCATTGAACTTCACTCCTGCGTTCAGGAAGCATTTAGTGAACTCCTTCTATATGCCACACATTGCCTGGCACACTAAAACACAGTGGTGAGGAAAACCCAGTCCTGCCCACAGGTCAGTGGGGAGCAGAGGGTGATCAGATGGACCCCCAGATACATCCAATCATGGACTGGCCAGTGCCAGAAGAATGAGGTGCGGGACAAGCCCTTGACCTCGGGCAGAGACTCACCGAAGTTTGTATTCATCCTGTGTCAGTTTTCAATTTGCCTTTTCCGTAAGAAAGAGGACGATACTTTGGTCCAGCAAAGCTTTCCTGAGCTAGTACCTGTTCCAGGGCAGGTGTTTGCTGAGAGCTGGGGAAAAAAGGGTGACCTCAGTCATCCCTCCTGAGAGGAAAGAAGGGCTCCTGAATAACAGTGTGCACATTGGGGGGTGAGGGCAGTGGTAAAGAGACAGGCAGGGGAGTCTAGGAGCCCTGAGGGGGACCCCTTCAGTGGCCAGCCTGGATGTCAGAAAAGGTTTCCAGCACGTGTGGAGGTCCGAAGATGAATATAAGTAAGTGGCCCAGAGAAGGGGGAAGGGCACACGGCACAGCCCGGCCTGCTGGCTGTGGAAGGCCAGGTGAGAGTAGCCTGGGGGTAGAGTGAGGTTCACAGGGGAGAGGTAAGCAGGGCCGTGTGACCTGTCGGGCAGGGAGTGGCTGGGGCGAGAGCTACAGATCTGTATGCGAGGTGGTTCTAGCCAGAGTTGGCCCCGGTGGGAACACCAGGAGAGCTGTTCTGGGGTTGAAAATAGTGGTAAAGAGCAGCTGCCTCGAGCATCTCTCCCTGGCCCAGGGCACCTCCCAGGGCAGCCTCAGCCACAGTGGCCCCTCCTCTGGGGTCCCATGTGTTCTCATCACCAGCGACGAGAGGGGAGGTCTGGCCGAGCTGGGAATCCCAGATCCTCCATTAGCAGGACAGCCTCATGGATTCTTAAACATTGAAAAATCCCAGCCCTGATTAAGGCCACTATTGAAAGCTATATTACTCTCTGGAACAGCTGTAACAAATGGTGACACACTGGATGGCTTGAAATAATAGAAATTTATGATCTCACAGTCCTGAAGTCTAGAAGTCTGGAATCAAGGTCTCCATAGGGCATTAACTCCTCTGAAGCCTCCAGCTGAGAATCTTTCCTTGCCTCTTCCAGCTTCTGTTGGCTCCGGGCGTTCCTTGGCTTCTGGCTGCATCCCTCCCGTCTCTGTTTCTGTCTCTGTCTTCCCAAGGGCTGTCCTCCTGTCTTCTTGTATGGGGACACGTGTCATTGGAATTTAGGGCACACCCAAATAATCCAGGGTAATCTCATCTGGAGATCCTTAACTTAGTTACTTCTGGGTGGACATACCTTTTGGGAGGCCACCATCAACCTACTATAAAACCTATGGAGGGCCCTGGGTGGCTCAGTTGGTTGAGCATCTGACTCTGATCTCAGCTCAGGTCATGATCTCAGGGTCATGGGATCGAGTGCCACATTGGGCTCCGTGCTCAGTGTGGAGTCTGCTTGAGATTCTCTGTCTCCCTCTCCCTCTGCCCTTCCTCTCTCTCTCTAAAATAAATAAATAAATACAATCTTAAAAAAAAAAAAAAAAAAAGCCTGTGGGGAGTGAAGTAGAATGAGCAGGCACTTTCTTTTTTTTTTTTTAATTTTTTATTGTTATTTTAATCACCATATATTACATAATTTGTTTTGGTGTAGTGTTCCATGATTCATTGTTTGTTCATAACACCCAGTGCTCCATGCAGAATGTGCCCTCCTCAATACCCATCACCAGGCTAACCCATCCCCCCACCCTCCTCCCCTCCGGAAACCTCAGTTTGTTTTTCAGAGTCCATCATCTCTCCTGGTTCGTCTCCCTCTCTGACTTACTCCCCTTCATTCTTCCTCTCCGAGCAGGCACTTTCTTGTGCGTAATATTCCCTCTTCCTTCAATCCAGTGATCTGAAGGTTTGATGCACGATCCATTGTCTTCATAAGAAGGTTGGGCTCAACCCTTACCAGGCATACTTAGGCCCTAAATGTATTTCAGTATGCTCCAGGCCCACTCCTTTGCAGACTTACTTGAGTTTAGGACTGATTTTCTGAGTTCTATGTCTGTGGCCTTGAAAGGTAGATCGTGTGTACTACTGTCTCCTCCCCTGCATTTTTCACCAAGAGAACGTCTGGACGCCTCCCCTGGAAGGTGAGGGATCTGGATAGAGCATGAGTGAATGTTCAATGTAAAGGGGCAATCCAGGTGTTTGTATAGAGAAATGGTATGAAGAATACTTGAAATCCCACAAAGGATCCTGGGCTGCCTTTTCTAAGAAAGATAATCACATGCGTCAAGGAAAACAGCCTCAGTGGGGTCTCCCTCCCAGCCTCGACACCCACCATCAGGACCACTTCACTGTTTTGCCCTATTTGTTCCCGAGTTCTGCAGAAGAATCATTCCATGAGTGACACCTCCTTGGAGATCCTAAACTACCCATCCCTTTCTCATAAATCACATCAGTGTTCATGAACAAAGACCCTCAGACATGCCTGTGGGAGGGTCACCCCTTTAGCAAGGACAGGCGCAGATACTGTTTGATGGGAGAGCTAAAGTTTTAGTCATGTGGTTTTGGGTTAGCACCTGTGACCTTGCTGGGCAGGCCAGATGGCTCCTGGGTTCCAGTCTGAGGGGCTTCTGCAGAACCCTGTATCTGAGCTGGGGGTGCAGCAGAGGGTGCCTTGGTCCTGGATGGGACGCAGTGGTATTCAGGCATCAGACATACAGTAAGACTCAACACAACTTTGTCGAGCGAGCAACTGAATATGCAACCAGAGGGGCCGTACCGTCCAGAGGAATGAGGCCAGGTAGACCGGGCAAATGACGAGATACAAGCGTCTAGGATCCCCTTGTACTTCCCTGCACTTGGCTGAGAAACAAGGCAGTGACTGGAGCCCAGAGAAAGAAAATGGCAAGCAAGCCCAGACTCAGGGACCACTGGCCCAATCATCCTGTGACAGTGAGGTCACCTGCGATTCCATCTGAATAATTTGTTATATGTGGTTCCATTGGCCTGACAGTGCCTCGCTGGTTGTCAAAGACTTATCATGACCTGTTGCAGGAGAGAGGGTTTCCGCTGAGACCACGCTAGAGGGAGAGCCCCCAACTGTGCCATGGACCCGTGCCATGATAGCCTGCCCTCAGAACTCTGTGTTAAAGTTGGTTTTTACCCAGAGTCCAGCCATGACTGGGGGCCAGGATGCCCATAGTCTTTCATCCCACTAGGGGACTATCTTGTGACTTCCGGCAACTTGCCTTCCCATGTCACCTCCCTGATCTGGGCAAGTCACCCACTTGGGCTTGGAAGAGGAGAGTTCACCTCCTTCTCTTCTGTAACTGGAAGTGGGGCCTGGTGTCCACAGTGGTCAGAAGGTGCTGGATGTCAATAAGATGGGTGGTAAGTCAGTGGGGCAAGATGGATTGGGAACATGCCGGGGAGCTTGGGGCCATTAGTGGTACATGTAACACTCTATTTTGTAATTAGTGTTTAGCGAATTAGGAAATATTAAGTGTTTAATACCAAGTAAATCTTTCTGGTTCAGGCAGTGATGTATGGGGAAGTTGCAAAATGCCGTCAGAGGGTATTGTGAACAAAATGTCTCATTGTCTAGTTTTATTTTCCATGGAAGTATCTATCCATGGAAATCATAAATTATCTAGGACTTGGGGCCGAGGCTAGTTTTAGTGCCTAGCCCAAAATTGTTTTTGAGCTGTTTGTGGTGTTTCTAAGGAACCTGGTCTGTCTGCTGGTTCCTGAAAACAGGAACAAAGCACATTGGTAGTGGGACAGGCTGTGATAACTCCTTTCTAAGCATTTTGTCCTGTTGACCCGTGTTGCCTTTCAGGTCAGTCCCCACCCTTAAATGTGAGGCTGTATATGGGGGTGTTCTGCATACCCCCTTCAGGACAGTGTGGCGAGGTTGAGGCCAAGAGAGGTCTGAGGGAAGACATCTTGCCCCTCTGCCCTTGGGTACCTTTTATTCCCTTCCAAAGTTGCCTCGGGTGGCTCCCCCGGGTGGCTATGCCAGCCTTGGGTCTGAGCCTGGGGTCACCAGCCGTGCCTGGTGTCCAGCGTGCCCTGGCCCCCACTGCCCCCACCCTTGAGGCTCCCATCCCCCACTCCTTCTCCTCCTCACTCCACCTTCCCTACCTGTCTGCCACTTCAGAGCCTGCATCACACTCTGGGCTGCTTGGTGGGAGCCCCCACCTAGAGCACAGACTCCCGAGAGCAGAGCCCCAGTGCCCTCACCCTGCCCATCTCCACCCCAGAGCCAGACCAGGCCCCAAAGGGAGCCATTACTGAATCAGGTGGGACCACGGCAGCAGGACCAGGAAAATGCTCCAGAATAAGATCGTAGTGATGACTGCACAAGATGGGGAATACGCTAAAAACCACTGACTTGGGGGCTCCTGGGTGGCTCAGTTGGTTAAGCGTCTGCCTTCAGCTCAGGTCATGATCTCAGGGTCCTGGGATCGAGCCCCGTGTCAGGCTCCTTGCTCAGTGGGGGAAGCTTCTCCCTCTCCTTCCCGCTTGTGCTCTCTCTCACTACCTTTGTCTCTCTCAAATAAAGAAATAAAATCTTAAAAAAAAAAAACCCATTGAATTGTATACTTGGGAAGGGTGGTTTTTTTTCCCCATGATCTTTTAAAAGTAAAAATAAAACAAACGTCTTCTACCTTGAACACGCACACATACACACACACACACACACACACACACTGAAGTGAGTGCTTTATATACACCAGTTCATATGCCAGTGCCCCCTCATGACAATCCATGATGGTGCCCATTGTACAGATAGGCAAACTGAGGCCAGGAGGTTACTGGACCACTCTCAGTTTTACAGCTGGTTGAGTGTGGGCCTGGTTTTGAATCTAGGCCGCTAGGCTCCTGGATTCCTGCTCTTAAATATCATGCATACGCCCTCTCAGACTATTTTCCTTGGTTGTGAAGGCAGATCATGCCAATGGGAAATTTATAAAACCCTAAATTTCTAAATTTCTAAAATAATTTAGAAATTTTGAATTAGCAATAATGTCACCACCAAAGAATTGCGGCTATTAATATTTTGCCATATCTCTTTCTAGATTTTTCTCTGTGCTTATTTTGGTACCATGTTTCCCGCGGCTGCTAAAAATTCCAACGTATGGATTACTGTAATTTACTGATTCCTGTCCTCTCTGTAGAACATCTTGCTTCCAACTTCCAAGAACCGTTTGATCAATTTCTCCCCTCTTCATACTTTTGCCATTCTCATACATGTATTTCCTTCATATTCAGGCCAAGGGTCACCAGACAATTCACTGGCAACTGCACAAGCTTTCACTCTCTCTCTCTTTTTTATTTTTTTAGTAGAATGATTTCAAAACCTATTTCCCCTGCCACATACACAAACGAGTTCTCATCTTTCAAATGTGGTCATTTTGAAGTGAAAAATGTCTCCTTGGTATTTACCGTCCAAGACTCCGGTGACACAGATATTCATGAAAAAGGACACTTGTAGCACCTGCTGAGAGACAGCAGACACAATCATGAGCTCCCCTTTAAAATAAAAAGGAACTGTAAAGAAATAAAATAAATAGTAACTGCATTTCTCCCTGCCAGGTGAAATGGCTCCAACAACAAGAAGTTAAACGCAGGGTGAAGAGACAGGTGCGAAATGACCCTCAGACCCTCTATTTCAACGACCCCATTTGGTCCAACATGTGGTACATGGTGAGTAGGGTGTGGGCCTCGCTGCCCCCAGGGCATTTGCACTGCAGTGTTGCCGAGATGGCTTAATTTCCCCCCAGCAAAGCTAAATCCTCAGGGCAACTCGAAACAGACACACTTCCTATCAGTGTGAAACCCCTACTTCAAGGCTGTGTAGCACAGATGTTCTTGTGAACGGTTTAAGAATGAGGCGAGATGCCCCGGGGGAGTGGTAGGGGAGTCTCTGGGTGGGGGAGTGATTTCATGCAAGCTTAGGACTAAGTAAACAGTAAAGACTGAGAGCTGGCACAGGAAGATGATGCCCTAGGAAAATGAAAGATTGCCAGGTGTGGAAAAAGCACAGGGAGCACTTCACATTTACTCTTCCTAGAAATGGGTGGGAGAAAGGGGTTGTCTGCTCTGTAGGGCATGGGGAAGTGTTTCCTCCTTATGTACTTAGGAACATCCCTGCTGGGTTTATGCGATGCAGTGTGTCCATCCTACGCCACAGTGTGGCCTCAAGGAGTCCGTGCTGGGGGGCGGGTGGGGGCTTGTGTCTTCTGTGCATACAGCACTGTGGTGACAAGAACAACCGCTGCCGATCGGAAATGAACGTCCAGGCGGCGTGGAAGAAGGGCTACACTGGGAAAAACGTGGTGGTCACCATCCTTGATGATGGCATAGAGCGGAATCACCCCGACCTGGCACCAAACTATGTAAGTCAAGCCTAGGAACGTGCAAAGATATTCAACCATGCTAATCATTCAATAAGTACAAATTTTAAAAACCGTAAGGTGCCATTTCTCCCCCACGCCCCCCCTCATTATATTAAATGATACAGAAAACCATGATGGGGAAGGTTGGCGAAACACACTTCCCTCTGCCATCCTGGAGCTGGGGGTTGCCCAGAAGGATTGGTCCAGATGTTTGAGGAGTCACATGTACTCCTGAGAATGGGTCCTAAAGAATTCAGAAACTTGGGTGGAGCTGGTCATCGGACTAACACGAGCAGCGTGAAACATGACACCATTAGAGCCTGGGCTCTGGACCCAGCTGCCTGGGTTTCTATTCTGGCTCTGCTGCTTGCTAGCTCTGAGACCTCAGGCAAGTTGCTTTACCTCTGGGCCTCAGTGTCACCATCTGTAAAATGGTATCTCATCAGGTTATTGTGAGGATTGAATGTCTTTGTAAGTGTAAAGAAGAGAGCCTAGCACACAGTGCATAGAATGAAGGCATTCAATATTCTAACAAGCCTACGTGTGTAGCAAAGGTTAAGTTCACCCATGTCATGTCTGTTTGAGAGACAGTTATGCAGCCGTTAAAAATGACAGTGTTGAAGTCAACAACCCGGGAGAGCTTTTCTGAAGTGTTTTAAAAGGAGAATGTGAAATGATGTGACTACCATGACTATGAGTATATAAACAAAGACACGAACATTAAAAATATAAGATAAAGGACATTCTGACACATACTACAACACAGATAAACCTTGAGGACTTTAAATGGAAGATGCCAATCATGAAAAAATCCAAATACTGTATGATTGTGCTTATCGGAGGCACCTAGAACAGTCACATTCTTAGAGACAGAAAGCAGAATGGGGGCTTGCCAGAAGCTGGGGGACTGGGGAGTGGGGAGTTAGTGTCTGGGGGGTGCCAAGTGTCAGTTTTGCAAGATGAAGGGGTGTGGGGTTGGAGGGTGGGGATGGTTGCATAACAGTGTGAATGTACTTAATGCCATTGAACTTTATACTTTAAAATGGATAGGAGGCTACATTGTGTCGGGTGTATTTTACCGCAATAAAAATGTATATAAGATGATAGTTAAGGAAGAGAGTACCAAGTATATGCTTTTCTCTACTTTCTAATAGAGGCATAAAAATCATTTAAAGCATGCTACGCCATTTTAGTCACTGAGATTTCTTTCTTAGGATTCCTATGCAAGCTATGACGTCAACGGAAATGATTATGACCCATCTCCACGCTATGATGCCAGCAATGAAAATAAGTACGTCACTTTGTCTCCTCCTTCCTTGCTTCCCTGGCCCTCTCCCTGAAGAATCACTATTGAACTGGCCCCAGTAGGGATTCCAGAAAGGTGATGGGGCTGCCTGGCCGGTGTCTGGGGCTTACCCAGGAGCCAGAAGCCGGTCCAGGCACAGCCCTTCAGGCATAAGACGGCCTCTGTGGGTTTCGCCTCTTCCTGAGGGGTGTCACCTCTGCGGGTCAGCTAGAAACGGATATTTGACTAACATTGTTCCTGTTTCCAACCTTGTGTCCGTGACCAGCTGTGTGAAGACAGCAGTTTGGGGGCACCTGGGTGGCTCAGACGGTTAAGTATCTGCCTTCAGCTCAGGTCGTGATCCCGGGGTCCTGGGATCGAGCCCCGCGTCGGGCTACCCCCTCAGTGAGGAGTCTGCCTCTCCCCTCACTCATGCACTCTCTCTCTTTCTCTCTCTCTCTCAAATGAATAAACTCTTTAAAAAAAGACAGCGGGGGGCACCTGGGTGGCTCAGTCGGTTAAGCATCTGCCTTCGGCTCAGGTCATGATCCCAGGGTCCTGGGATCGAGCCCCACATCGGGCTCCCTGCTCAGCGGGGAGCCTGCTTCTCCCTCTGCCTCTGCCTGCCTGCCTGCCTACTTGTGCTCTCTCTCTCTCTCTCTCTCTGTCAAATAAATAAATAAAATCTTAAAAAAAAAATAAAGAAAAATAAAAAAAGACAGCGGTTTGGCCTGTTTGAGCACAGAGGTCACATGCCTGAGCTCTTTTGTCTCTGTCTATGACCTTACGAGAGAGGTGGAAGGGGCATGAGTGGTGTTGGATAAATTTGGATAAATCTGGGTTCAAATCCCAGCTCTACCATCCCTGGCTGTGTGGCTCTGTCTCAGTCTTAGAGACTTTCCTGTGGAGACCATGCTCCCTACCTCCCAGGGTTGTGGGAGGGGTGAGTGGACAGGTGAAGAAACTGTGGGGGTGCAGTCTAGATAGTTGTTTTCATCACTTTGCAAATGAAGGCAGCGGGGTCTGGAGAGATGAGGTGACTTGTGTGCTGTAAGTGACAGCCCTGGGGGGGTCGAGTCCAGCTTCGCAGACCTGGCCTTGGGCGTTACTTCGCTTTGTCCTGCCTGTCTTTTCTCTGTTGGCATGCCCCGTGCCCCGAGCTCTTACCGTTCCTCCAGAAATATTTAGAGGAAAAGAACAAAAGCCCCTTCTTTTGTCTCCCAGCTGACACAAGGCTTGCCAAGGTGCCTTCTCCCTCCCATGTAGTTTGCTTTTCTGTAGATTCCATGGTGAGGTTCAAATACTGGTGCCCACGCCGTGCTGTGCAGGGAGGCTCAGCCAGGCTGATGTGTTCAACACAACAGAGCCCAGAGCTCCCCAGAGCCCGTGGAGGCCCCAGCCCTGAGGCCTGCTTCCCTGCCTCACATCCCAAGGTCATGGCCCAAGGTGCCCTTCCTGCTCAGTGACGAGCACGCCTGGGGTGCAGGGTGCCTCATTTCCCAGCCACACATCCAGGGGGCAGGGAGGAATGATCCAGACAGGACACGGTGACCCGTGAAGGGCAGGCTTGAATCTGGGTGAGACATGGAGCTCTGTGACACTGGGGACAGCCCTGGCTGGGGGGGCTGCACGAGGTCCACAGAAGGACGGATGACTCCCTTCCAGAAGGCTAGCACGCAGACCCGGGACTGTTTTTAAAGGTGGTTTTAAATTTAAATCAATGATTCTAATCCCCGTGGACTCTTTTCAAAGATGGGCTGTTTAAACTTGCCTGTATTTTGGCCTCTCTGCTAGAGGAATTGCCACGATGCAGCACATTGGAAAATGGGGTAATTACTGAAGAAAGCAATTTGTTTTACTGGTAATTTCTTCATAGTCCCCCCACTGCTGGTGAGTGTTCCGTTTTAGAGTGTTCTTCCTCAGCTCCTGCTTAAGTGGCCGTGGAGGTGAGGGGAGGGCTGTCCCGAGGTGAGCATGGGGGTCGCAGGTGCACAGGGGACCCTTTAGTTCTCCTTCCATCCTGTCTGCCCAGCGGTTGTCTATGCTGCACCTGCAGTGTGCCAGGCGATGTGCTGTCAGTGATGCGAATGCATAGCTCGGGAGGAGGCCAGCCCCAGCAGAAGCCCCTCCCTTCGTCCTGTGGTTATGGGGAAGAGACGCCCCTGAGCAAGTGCTCGCCCTGTGCAGGGTGGCCCGGAAGGCCTTATTAGCCTGCCGGTGTGGAGTGTGGCAGGGGCAGGACTGCCCAGGGCTGGGCAAAGCCGGGTCTGAGGCTCCCTCCTGGAGGAGCGAACCGGCAGGGGAGAGGTGGCGATGAGAGGGGCGGCAGGACAGAGGCTAACTGACTCTCCTCGCAGGAAACCTGAGCAATGCCTCGGATCCACTACTGATTGCCGAGCCGAGCCCTAACTTTGTTTTCTGCTTTGCTTCAGACATGGTACTCGTTGCGCGGGAGAGGTCGCCGCTTCAGCCAACAACTCTTACTGCATCGTGGGCATAGCATACAATGCCAAAATAGGAGGTAAGATCCGGGGGCACGCAGCCGGGGAGCTTCAGGGCCCGCGGCAGGGATGCTGGGCTGTCCCGTCAGTGGGTGCAGTGGCTGCTGTCCCCTCAGCAGCTTCACCGCGGCCGGCCTTGGCCCTCTGTGTCAGACACCACCCTCACCTCCCCCACCCCCCGCACTGGCCTGCAGCCTGGTGCCAGGCAGCCAGCACCCCGTGACCCGGGCCTAGGGGCAAAGGAATTGCTCACCGTGTTGCCCGAAAAGCCGTCGGGAAGGCGCCCCCTTTCTCTTCTCTGACCCTGCTAGTCTGAGGCACCACGGTCAACCAAACCGCCCCTCCGAAAAGGCCACGCTGGTTCCCTCCTGCTCATAGCCCTGCAGTGGCTCCCTGTCACCTCCACAACGGAAGTCCCTGCTCCAGCCTGCTGGCCCACTTGTCCTGCCCCTGCCCCTCAGCTTTTCAGGGGGACCTTTGTTGTGGTGTCCCCCAGTCACATGTGGTCCTCCCAATTTAGGCCTGGGCTTACAGCATTCCTTCCATCACCCCAAAGCCTCTTCCCGCCTCTCTCCCTTCGGTTCCATGCCCACTCCGCTGCTCCTCGGCTTGTTCACCACAGCGGTGGGGGACCGCGTCTTCCGGGTCCCTGTCAGGAGCAATGCCTGACCCCAGGTGTTTCTGCCTCTCCTGTTTAACTTCTCCATTTATGAGTCAGGCTTCTCTTGCTAGGATAAGGCTTTAGAGCAAACAGTTACATGTCTTCTTCCCCATCTGAGCCTGGCAGTTTGACTATCCAAACTGGCGATCAACAGGTACTTCGAAGTATCAATTAGAAGCATTTTGTTGAGCTGGGAGCTGAGCAGGTGCATGCCATGGGCATGAATGGTCCTTGAGCATCCAGATGGCTTTGAGGCACCCCTGTCCTCACTTGGGACTCTCTCGGTTTGGAGGTGCTCATGCTCACTCAGTGGGTGTGCTAGGATGCTGCCTTCCCAGGGCATTGCCTTCCCTGCTGCTTTGCCTTTGCTGGGGTGACTGTAGCCCCCTCAGGTCTCCTATGAGCTGCACAGGGGGAGCGGTTGGGTTCCCTGGATCACCCTGGAGGTTTTGATGAATAAATACCCCTAAGAAGTCTCTCCATAAACTGTAGGACCAGGCTGACCTGGGTACCGATCCCAATTCCACCACCCGCTAGCTGTGTGTCCTTGGATGACCAGTGTAACCTCTCTGAGCCTCGGTTCCTTCATCTGTGGAGGCAGAATGGCAGTAATTCAGCTGACTCCCTGGGTCTGTTCTGACCATGAATTGAGACACTCTGTGTGGAAAGCATTGGCTGAGGGCTAAGTGTGCAGGGGGACTCCAAGCAACTCCATCCCTCCTGCTAAAACTCGGAGGCAGAATAAAAGTGATTTGTTTTGCCTTGCATGAGGGGTAGACCCCACCTTTGGGATCGTCTGAACCCTGCTCCCCAAAGACCCTGGACTAGCACTGACATTGTCTGCAAGCTGTTAGAAGTGCAAAAAATCATAGCCCCTGTCCCAGACCTACTGAGTCAAGATCTACATTATAACAAAATCCCTAGAGGGTGTGACAACAAATGTCAGTTTGAGATGTGCTGGTTTAGAGGGTTCTGGAGTCAGGCGGGTAGGTAACACCCACATTGTGGGCCGTGATGAGCAGCCAGTGGAGTTAAGGAGGAAAAGAACCTCCAGAGAAAGTGCACATGAGTGTGGTTGGTTCTCACTCTATACTCTGTGCAAAATTGTTACCCCAGTTTCCCAAATTCTGAAGAGATCACTTCTACGACCAGGGCTTGGGAACAGGAATATTTTTTAGTTAATGTATTTAATATCTCTGAGTATGAACTATACATATAATACTGTGCTAGCCACTGAGGGGAAGAATGAGGATAAGACAGACGCAATCTGGGACCTTCTAGGAGCTCCGCACATCTTTGGGGTGAACAGTGCAAAAACACGAAAGATAGTACAAGACCAAGTACTGAAATGACAGAGGCAGACAGGGGGTCCTAAGTTTGGCAGGGCAAGCACTCAGTGAGGGCAGAAGCATGAGGATAAGGCATGAGCTCCACATGAGAGAATTCGACTGGGAACAGAGAAAGTGCTGAGGGAAAAATAGGATCTGCAGCGTGGAGGCATGCCACGTAGGGTTAGGGACCATAGGGTGGGGCTGGCCATGGAGACGCAAGTGTGGGGTTCGAGGCTGGCATTTCCCCAGGGGACCTTGACAGCTGTGTCTGCAAAGATGCTTGTACACAGCTCCAGCCCCACCATGCAGGCCGTGACCCCTTCTTCCTCCAAGCACACCCCCGGACAAGGCGACCTTCAGGCAGCGCTGACAGAGCCTCCCTCTCTGAGTGTGCTAATGCACAGCAGAAACTTCTGAGATGCCAATGGAACTGACTATGAGCTTACCCTTTAATTTTTTCTTTTTTTAGCTGTTGCTCAAGAGATTAAAGTATATTTCCTAACTTACTCCAATCTATCTGGAATCACTCTTGACTACTTCATGTATTAGATATGAACCTAAAACAGATTATTTGAATTCACACTCACTCTCATGCTTTGTGCTATTGTTATTCTTGCTTTAAACAGTTGACTTTAAAATATTAATGGAAAGGAATATATTTACCTACATATTTACCATTCCCAGTGTTCATCCTTACTTTCTAACTTCAGAGTTCTATGTGGTTTCCATTTTTCTCTAGCCTGAGAATTTCTTTTTGTATGTTTTGAAGTGCAGGTGTAGTGATGACAATTTATCTCAGCATTCATCTGAAAGTGTCTTTATTTCATCCTCATTTTTGAAAGAAATTTTGTTGAACATAGAATTCTAATGTGACCTGTTTTTCTTTCAACACTTTAAAAATGTTCTTCCATTGTCTTCTGGTGTCCATTGTTTCTGATGATGAGTCATTTATAATCCTTATTGTTGTTCCCCATTTACATAATGTGATTACTTTTTTCCTGTGCTTTGCCTGTGACTACAATGTCCTTTGGTGTAATTTTCTTCATGTTTATCTAGCTTGGGGTTTGCTTGGCTTCCTACTGGCTTGTTTTATTTTTTGGTCTAAGTCAAATGTGGAAAAATTTCTGTCATTATTTAATTTTTTTCAACCCTATTTTCTCTCTCCTCTCTTTGGGCACTAGTTATAGTTGTTAGATTGCTTGATATACCTTACAGGTTACTGAGGCTGTGTTCATTCTTTTAAGTCCTTTTTTCCTCTCTGTGCTTCAAATTGTATGATTTCTATTGCACCGTCTTCGGGTCCATTAATACTTTATTTTGTTGCGTCCAGTATGTTGTTAATTCCATCCAATGAATTTTTTTTTTTTAACTTTTCAGATCTCCTGCCTTTCTGTCCTGTGATTTCCACTTGACATTTTTTTTTTATTGTTTCCAGGTCCTTCCTGAGATTCTTCTTTTCTTCACCCATTATTTCTATTTTTGTTTTAGATTTTTTAACATATTTGTAAGAGTTGAAGACTTGTACTAATTCCAGCATCTAGGTCATTTCTGAGTGTTTCTAATGATTGATTTTTCTTTTTACAATGGGTCATATACTCCTCTTTCTTTGCACATGGCTAGTAAATTTTTGCTGTACACTAGACATTGTTGTGCTACATTGTAGAGACTCTGGATTCTGTGATCTTTAAATGCTGTTGAGTTTTGTTCTAGCAGTCAGCTCAATTTGAACATGTGGAGGTTTGATTATTCATTTTTTATGGTTGATCTCTTTCTGATTTGCCCTTAGCCTTAGGGAAGATTCCTTATCCCAACTACATAGTCTTTACTTTTAGATCATGACCCTTTTGGCGTCTCAGTGGAAAGATTGAAATGTTTACCAAGACCTCTAACTTGACAAGAGTCAAACTCCAAATTGACTGCCCTGCAATAGGCAGCAGCTGAAATATCTACTCCGCTCATTCAGCCTCCAGCTGGTCTTTTCCTCCTGAACTTCTTAGAGTCTTGCCCAAACATGTTTAGTTCAGGGGTCAGCCAAGTGTTTGAGGGGAGTTTACATGTCCTCTTCTGTGGCTCTCTCCTTTCTGGGATTCATCTCAATTTCCAGCTGCTCTAGCAGTCCCAAACTCCATTCCATGCCTCCCCGGGAGAATTGGTTTGCACTTTCCTGCTTAGGTTCTAGTGTCTCCATACCAAGAGAATTGGGGAGTTCCCTCAGAAGAAAAGTTATTTAAACTTGCATCATACCCAATATGGTTCCCTTCTTTCAAGAACTGAATCCCCTGCCTGCCTCTGCCTTCCTCTTGTTGCTTTCCAATGCCCTTATAAAGTCGTGTTTCTATTCAATAAATCTTTTGTTGAGAATTTCATTATTATTTTTTAGAGGAGTTAGCATGATGGAATCTACTCTGCTGTTATTAGAACTATAACTTGTGGTTTCTTTACCAAATAGATGATGTATTTCGTACTATTGCTGCATGACAGTTATTGCAAAATGTATCTGCTTAACCAACAAACATGTGTTAACCAGCAGAGATAGTGGCTCAGGGTCATTCATAAGGTTGCTGTCAAGCTGTTGGCTGTGACTATAGTCTGAACACTTGACTGGCCTGGAGGATCCACTTCCAAGATGGGTCACTTATTTGGCTATTGGCTGGAGCCCTCCATTCCTTGCTGGCTGGTGGCAGAAGCCCTTCTTCCTTGATTCCTCACCATGTGCAGCTTTCCATAGGGTTCTTAGAGCGTCACCATAACATGGTAGCCAACTTCCTTTTTTTTTTTTTAATTTTATTTATTTATTTGAGAAAGAGAGAGAGAGTGTGTGCACAAGCAATGAAGAGGATGAAGCAGGCTGCCGACCAAGCAGGGATCCCGATGCGGGGCTCAATCCCAGAACCCTGGGATCATGACCTGAGCCGAAGGGAGACGCTTAACCAGCTGTTTTGGGATTCAATACACTTCAAAAGATCTGTTTTGTTTTTTGTTTTGTTTTGTTTTGTTTCAGGGAAATTTTCTTCTGTTATTGTTTTGAACATTTTGGGTTCCATATATGCAGTTTTAGTCTTCGTGTGTACCACTTATACATATATTGGATTTCTAGTTCCTGACTTCTGTATTTCTTTCTAATCATATTTAACTTTTCATTTCTTTCCCATTTTATTTATTTAGTTTTTTCAGTTTTTCTCAAGCCTGTCCTCCATGTCTTTGGCCGTTTCACCAGTGTCTTTTTTCCTAGAGAAAACTCTAGTAAGGCTTTCATTTCTAAAATTGTTTAATGTTTTCCTTCTACTTCTGTCCTGAGGATGAACACACTTGGGGCCTCTTTCTGTTGCCTTGTCATCTCTTCATTGAACACTTGTATATATTTGATCTCTTGCTTCAGAGAGAAATTATATTTTCTTTAAATTATGCAGAAATGTTTGTTTATGCTCTCATCATTCTCTTGTACTTGTTATGCCCCATTTTTCCTTGTTTCTTATAATGTTGTTGCATAGATGTCATGCTAATCACTTTCTGGTTATTATTAATGACTGGCTGGAGAGCAGATGAAGGCTTTCTCTCTAGGCCGGTGAGATGCTAAAATATGGGGGTTGGGGTGGGGAGGATCAGGGGAGGGAGCAAGGCTGCAGGCACTGAGGACTTGGGTTTGTGGACCCAGATCCTTCTCTTCTGCCAGTCTAGTAGCTTTAGGAGCTACTGGATTAGCATTAACTCCTGTTATGCTCACAACAGTGGGGATGGGGCAGAGCTGATTGTCACTTACTTTTTCTCCTCCAACAAACCATGTCACAAAAAAATGCCTGTTCTTTTTTAAGGAAAAAAAAAAGATTTTGTTTATTTATTTAAGAGAGAGACAGAGAGCACAAACTGGGGGAGGGGCAGGGGAGAGGGAGAAGGAGACTCCCCGCTGAGTGGGGATCCCGATGTGGGGCTCAATCCCAGGACCCTGAGATCGTGACCTGAGCCAAAGTCAGACACTTAACCAACTGAGGCACCTAGTGCCCCAAAATGCCAGTTCTTGGAAAGATAGTGTGTCTGTATAATTCTTGGTCAGACCTCAATGTTTCTAAAATAATAGATTTTTTGGGCACCTGGGTGGCTCAGATGGTTAAGCGTCTGCCTTCGGCTCAGGTCATGATCCCAGGGTCCTGGGATTGAGTCCCGTATCGGGCTCCCTGCTCCTTGGGAGCCTGTTTCTCCCTCTGCCTCTCTCTCTCTCTCTCTCTCTCTGTCTCATGAATAAATAAATAAAATCTTTAAAAAAAAATAAAATAAAATAATAGACTTTTCACTTTTGCTGTGAAAGCAACGTAGTGTGGCAAAGAAACAAACCCTCCCCTCAACCCCCAGCCACCTGTGCCCTGGTCATAAGGTCCTCAGGTGCATCACCTACTTTATGGAGAAATTACGCACCCTAGGGAATCATAGAGCCATGTGTCATCTTCATTGTTTCCAGGGAGGAGAGTGGGGTACTCTGTGTTTAACTGGAAGTCTCTTTCATTTCATAGAAATTTTAAATTTTTTATTAAGTTGTAGGGCTGTACATTGATGATTTGTTCCTTTTTTTCTATGTTTAATATTTCAGTAAAAATCTGTTTAAAATGTTTTTATGTTGTTAGATTAGTTCATCATTTTCGTGACTCTTGGCTTTGGGATCTTGCTTAGAAAAGTCCAAGATAATAAATCGATTGTCCTGGATTTCCTCTAAAAACTTAGCTTTAGAAGAGTTCATCTTAAAGCTTTTATGGTTTTGTCTTTTGCATTTAGCTTTTTAATCCATGTGGAATTTATTCCTGTGTATGGTGTGAAGGAGAGATATAACTTTATTTTTCCCTGCAGTTTATATTTAGTGATGTGCACATGCCACCCTTATCCTCCATTGTTTCATTAGTTTCATTAGCTTATTTGTTTTCAATCCCTAAACAAGACTTCACTATTATTATAGTTTAAGAGGATTTTTTGGATAACTTAGAGGACAAATTTCCTCTTAACGGTTTTTTTTTTCAAAAATTTCTTGGCTATTCTTGCACATTTTCTCTTTCAGATGAACTTGAGAATCTGCTTGTCAAGTTCCATAAAAAATCCTGTTGGGATTTTGATTGGGATTGCATGGAAATTATAGATTAATTGGGGGAGAATTGACATCTTTACAATATTGAGTCTTCCCACGCAGGAACATGGTATGTTTTTCTTTATTCAGGTCTTCTTTGACATCATTTAAAAGTGTTATCACTGTCTTCATATCAATCTCATGCATTTCTTATTAGGTGTGTATCTAGGTCAGTTTTTTAAATTGTATTTCCAATTGGTTATTATTGAAGTGGATATAGGGAAACTATTGATTTTTGTGTGCTGGGTTTTTGTATCTGGCCATCTTAATGAACTCTATTAGTATTATAATTTTTTGTTCTCTTGGCTTTTCTGGACTGATGTAAATAAAAGCTCTCTGTAAATGTAATGGTGGTTTTTATCTCTTTAATAACTCTCATTTCTTTTTCCTGTCTTATTTCAATGTATAGGGACTCCTGCTGAGTATTAAATAGTGGTGATTTATAGGTCTTGTTGTTTTATTTCCTGTTTATACATGAATGTTCCTAGTATTATACCATTTGTAGATGTCTTCCATAGTTTTTCTGTAATTACTTTTTACTAAAGGAAATTTTTATATTCCTAGATTTCTAAGAGGTTTGATTGGGAATGGATTTATTGAATTTTATTACATGCTTTTTAAAAAGCACCTATTGAGATAATTATATTGCTTTTCAAGTTTACTATTTAATTTGTTTGCTGTAGTAAATTACAGTCATATATTTCCTAGTAGTGGAAATTTCATTCTTCCATTCTTAGAATACGTTCTATATCATTATGAGTATTGTTCTTTTAATACACTGCTTGCTGTTTTCAATTGTTAATATGTTATGTGTGGTCTTTGAATCTTTGTCTATCAGATAGTTTGAACTACAGTTGTTGTGTTTTGTGATGTCCGTCTCCAGGTTGGGTATCAGAATTATGCTGGTTTTGTAGGATGAATTATGAAGTTTTCCATCTTTTACTGTGCTCTGAAACAGTTTGTGTACTGGGGACATTGCCTGCTTTCTTAAATGTTCATAGGACTGATAAATCAATTTGACCAGACGGGATGACTCTTCAAAAGGCTAAGTCTATTCAGGATTTATATTTCTCCTTGAGGAAATTTTGGTCATTAAATTTTCCTACAAAATTATTCATTTCTCCAGATTTTCAAACATATGACCTATAAATTTAATATTGTATTCTTATAATTAAAAAGGTATATCCTCCACATTCATACTTAAAATTGTTCCTGGGTGCCTGGGTGGCTCAGTTGGTTAAGCAGCTGCCTTCGGCTCAGGTCATGATCCTGGAGTCCCGGGATCGAGTCCCACATCGGGCTTCCTGCTCGGCAGGGAGTCTGCTTCTCCCTCTGACCCTCTTCCCTCTCGTGCTCTCTGGCTCTCATTCTCTCTCTCTCAAATAAATAAATAAAATCTTAAAAAATAAATAAATAAAATTGTTCCTAATCTTACTTGTGGCATCTCTCCTTTCCTCCTTGATCAGACTAATGAAAAATTTGCTATTTTATGAAATAGTTTTTTTGTGAGAACAAGATTTTGATCTTTTTTTATTATTACTATTTGAATTCTTTTGTTTTCTAATTCATGAATTCTACTTTCCTTTGTTTATTAATTTCTTTGGCTTTTTCATTTTTATTATTGTAGTTTTTTTCCTAGCTCCCTGTAAAGAATGCTTGTTAGTTCTTTATTTTCAGGTTTTGATGTGCTCTAATAAGTAAATAAATGTTCTATATACTTTCCTCCCATTACCTATCTCTGGCTTAATTATACAGCGTTCTTATTGTTATTTGTTTCTGAATAATTTTTATTTGAGCTTTGACTTTTTAACCCAAGAGTTATTTATAAGGGATTTAAATTTTTTTTTCCAACTGGGTAGATTTTTTTGGCACTCCTTTTGTTACTAATGTTTAACTTCATTGCGTTGGGATCAGAAGCTGTGTTCTGTATAATTTCTACCTTTTGGAATTTGTTGAGTGTTTCTTTGTGGTCTAATGCATGTTAATTTTTGTAAATATTCCAATGGGTTTTTGAAGAATATTTTTATTCTTTGCTTATTGAGTAGAAAAATCTATCAGAGGTTGCAACTGGTGGCCCACAGACTGCCTTGGCCTACAGATGTGTTTTGTGTGACCCACACAAATGTTTTTTTTTTTTTTAAACTTATGCAGAAATTTACAAATCAAGGGATTTCCTAAGAAAATATGAGTTTATCTTCAAAAATCAGGAGGTCTGGCCATGCTGGGCCTCATTCCTTCACGGCAACAGTTAGCTGGGTATGCACCGTGACTGCTCCTTCAAAGAGCATTTCATCCATCTCCCTCACTGCCTGGTTCAATCGACGTTTCCCCTTCAGCCATTTGTCCTGCCTTCCTGGTGCCTGAGGGATCCATGTGTGTCACCAGTGGGCCTGATCAAGCTCTATCAAAAGTTTGGGAGTCTTGTGTTCTCTTTGCCTGGTCAGTTGCTGAGAAGGGATGTTGATCTCCATGATGACTGTGGATTTGTTGATCTCCCTCAAGTTTTGGTGTCTAAGTTTCATAGCCGTGTTACAAAGGGCACAAAAGTTATCATCTCTTGTTGCTGTAATGAATCTTTCTCTAATCAATATGAAAATCCTCTCTTTGTTTCATTGTCTTTATGCCTTTCGTTGTTCTTATCATCATTTGCCTCATATATGTTTCATTCCTTTATTTCTACCCTTAGTTTTATAAGCAGCCTGTATCTGGCTTTATTTACTTATTTTTCTTGTACATTTTAAGAGTCGCTTCAAAGAGGGAATTTGATATGTTCACATTTGATATATTTAGGCTTATCTCCGTGACTGACCCTATTTTGCTTTCTCTTAATTGACTTAATTTACTGACTTATTTTTTTTCTTTAAATTTTTTATTGTTATGTTAATCACCATACATTACATCATTAGTTTTTGATGCAGTGTTCCATGATTCATTGTTTGTGCATAACACCCAGTGCTCCACACAGAATGTGCCCTCTTTAATACCCATCACCAGGCTAACCCATCCCCCCAACCCCTCCCCTCTAGAAACCTCAGCTTGTTTTTCAGAGTCCATCGTCTCTCATGGTTCGTCTCCCCCTCCGATTTCCCCCCATTCATTCTTCCCCTCCTGCTTTCTTCTTCTTTTTTTTACTTCTTAACGTATATTGCATTATTTGTTTCAGAGGTACAGATCTATGATTCAACAGTCTTGCATAATTCACAGCGCTCACCATAGCACATACCTTCCCCAATGTCTATCACCGAGCCACCCCATCCCTCCCACGCCACCCCCACTCCAGCAACACTCAGTTTGTTTCCTGAGATTAAGAATTCCTCGTATCAGTGAGGTCATATGATACATGTCATTCTCTGATTGACTTATTTCACTCAGCATAACACCCTCCAGTTCCATCTACGTCATTGCAAATGGCAAGATCCCATTCCTTTTGATGGCTGCATAATATTCCATTGTATATATATACCACTTCTTCTTTATCCATTCATCTGTCGATGGACATCTTGGCTCTTTCCACAGTTTGGCTATTGTGGACATTGCTGCTATAAACATCGGGGTGCACGTACCCCTTCGGATCCCTACATTTGTATCTTTGGGGTAAATACCCAGTAGTGCAATTGCTGGATCATATGGTAGCTCTATTTTCAACTTTTTGAGGAACTCCATACTGTTTTCCAGAGTGGTTGCACCGGCTTGCATTCCCACCAACAGTGTAGGAGGGTTCCCCTTTCTCCGCATTCCTCGCCAACATCCATCGTTTCCTGAATTGTTATTTTTAGCCATTTTGACTGGTGTGAGGTAGTATCTTGCTGAGGTTTTGATTTGGATTTCCCTGATGCCGAGCGATGTTGAGCACTTTTTCATGTGTCTGTTGGCCATTTGGATGTCTTCTTTGGAAAAATGTCTGTTCGTGTCTTCTGCCCATTTCTTGTTGGATTATTTGTTCTTTGGGTGTTGAGTTTGATAAGTTCTTTATAGATTTTGGATACTAGCCCTTTATTTGATATGTCATTTGCAAATATTTTCTCCCATTCTGTCCGTTCTCTTTTGGTTTTGTGGACTGTTTCTTTTGCTGTGCAAAACCTTTTTATCTTGATGAAATCCCAATAGTTCATTTTTGCCCTTGCTTCCCTTGATTTGGCGATGTTTCTAGGAAGAAGTTGCTGCGGCTGAGGTCGAGAGGTTGCTGCCTGTGTTCTCCTTTAGGATTTGGATGGACTCCTGTCTCACATTGAGGTCTTTCAACCATTTGGAGTCTGTTTTTGTGTGTGGTGTAAGGAAATGGTCCAGTTTCATTCTTGTGCCTGTGGCTGTCCAATTTTCCCAACACCATTCGTTGAAGAGACTGTCTTTTTTCCATTGGACATTCTTTCCTGCTTTGTCAAAGATCAGTTGACCATAGAGTTGAGGGTCCATTTCTGGGCTCTCTGTTCTGTTCCATTGATCTATGTGTCTGTTTTTGTGCCAGTACCATACTGTCTTGATGATGACAGCTTTGTAATAGAGCTGGAAGTCCGAAATTCTGATGCCGCCAGCTTTGCTTTTCTTTTTCAACATTCCTCTGGCTATTCGGGGTCTTTTCTGGTTCCATACAAATTTTAGGATTCTTTGTTCCATTTCTTTGAAAAAAGTGGATGGTCTTTTGATGGGGATTGCATTGAATGTGTAGATTGCTCTAGGTAGCATTGACATCTTCACAATGTTTGTTCTTCCAATCCATGAGCATGGAACGTTTTTCCATTTCTTTGTGTCTTCCTCAATTTCTTTCATGAGTATTTTATAGTTTACTGAGTACAGATCCTTTGCCTCTTTACTTAGATTTATTCCTAGGTATCTTGTGGTTTTGGGTGCAATTGTAAATGGGATCGACTCCTTGATTTCTCTCTCTTCTGTCTTGTTGTTGGTATATAGGAATGCCACTGATTTCTGTGCATTGATTTTATATCCTGCCACTTGACTGAATTCCTGTATGAGTTCTAACAGTTTTGGGGTGGAGTCTTGGGTTTTCCACATAAGTATCCTATCATCTGCAAACAGTGAGCGTTTGACTTCTTCTTTGCCGATTTGGATGCCTTTGATTTCTTTTTGTTGTCTGATTGCTGTGGCTAGGACTTCTACTACTATGTTGAATAGCAGTGGTGATAGTGGACATCCCTGCCGTGTTCCTGACCTTAGGGGGAAAGCTCTCAGTTTTTCCCCAATGAGAATGATATTCACTGTAGGTTTTTCATAGATGGCTTTTATGATATTGAGGTATGTACCCTCTATCCCTATACTCTGAAGAGTTTTGATCAAGAAAGGATGCTGTACTTTGTCAAATGCTTTTTCTGCATCTACTGAGAGGATCATATGATTCTTGTTCTTTCTTTTGTTAATGTATTGTATCACGTTCATTGATTTGCGGATCTTGAACCAACCTTGCAGCCCAGGGATAAATCCCACTCATGGTGAATAATCCTTTTAATGTACTGTTGGATCCTATTGGCTAGTATTTTGGTGAGAATTTTTGCATCCATGTTCAACAAGGATATTGGTCTGTAATTCTCCTTTTTGATGGGGTCTTTGTCTGGTTTTGGGATCAAGGTAATGGTGGCCTCATAAAACGAGTTTGGAAGTTTTCCTTCCATTTCTATTTTTTGGAACAGTTTCAGGAGAATAGGTATTAATTCTTCTTTAAATGTTTAGTAGAATTCCCCTGAGAAGCCATCTGGCCCTGGGCTTTTGTTTGTTGCGAGATTTTTGATGACTGCTTCAATTTCCTTACTTATAGGTCTGTTCAGGTTTTCTGTTTCTTCCTGGTTCAGTTTTGGTAGTTGATACATCTCTAGGAATGCATCCATTTCTTCCAGGTTATCTAATTTGCTGGCATAGAGTTGCTCATAATATGTTCTTATAATTGTTTGTATTTCTTTGGTGTTGGTTGTGATCTCTCCTCTTTCATTCATGATTTTGTTGATTTGGGTCATTTCTCTTTTCTATATGGTAAGTCTGACCAGGGGTTTATCCATCTTGTTAATTCTTTCAAAGAACCAGCTCCTAGTTTCGTTGATTTGTTCTACTGTTCTTTTGGTTTCCGTTTCATTGATTTCTGCTCTGATCTTTATTATTTCTCTATATATTCTCCTGCTGGGTTTAGGCTTTATTTGCTGTTTTTTCTCCAGCTCCTTTAGGTGTAGGGTTACGTTGTGTATTTGAGACCTTTCTTGTTTCTTGAGAAAGGCTTGTATTGCTATATACTTTCCTCTCAGGTGTGCCTTTGCTGCATCCCAAAGATTTTGAACCATTGTGTCTTCATTTTCATTTATTTCCTTGAATTTTTTTAATTCTTCTTTCATTTCCTGGTTGACCCATTCATTCTTTAGTAGGATGCTCTTTAGCCTCCATGTATTTGAGTTCTTTCCGACTTTCCTCATGTGATTGAGTTCTAGTTTCAAAGCATTGTCGTCTGAAAATATGCAGGGAATAATCCCAGTCTTTTGGTACCAGTTGAGACCTGATTTGTGACCTAGGATGTGATCTATTCTGGAGAATGTTCCATGGGCACTAGAGAAGAATGTGTATTCCGTTACTTTGGGATGGAATGTTCTGAATATGTCTGTGAAGGACATTTGGTCCAGTGTGTCATTTAAAGTCTTTATTTCCTTGTTGATCTTTTGCTTAGATGATCTGTCCATTTCATTCAGGGGGGTGTTAAAGTCCCCCCCATTATTGTATTGTTGTCAATGTGTTTCTTTGCTTTTGTTATTAATTGCCTTATATAATTGGCTGCTCCCATGTTAAGGGCATAGATATTTACAATTGTTAGATCTTCTTGTTGGATAGACCCTTTAAGTAGGATATAGTGTCCTTCCTCATCTCTTATTACAGTCTTTGTTTTAAAATCTAATTTGTCTGATATAAGGATTGCCACCCCAGCTTTCTTTTGGTGTCCATGAGCATGGTAAATGGTTTTCCACCCCGTCACTTTCAATGTGGGGGTGTCTTTGGGTCTAAAATGAGTCTCTTGGAGACAGCATATCAGTGGGTCTTGTTTTTTAATCCAATCTGATAGCCTGTGTCTTTTGATTGGGGCATTTATCCCATTTACATTCAGGGTAACTATTGAAAGATACGAATTTAGTGCCATTGTATTGCCTGTAAGGTGACTGTTACTGTATATTGTCTGCGTTCCTTTCTGGTCTATGCTGCTTTTGGGCTCTCTCTTTGCTTAGAGGACCCCTTTCAATATTTCTTGTAGGGCTGGTTTCGTGTTTGCAAATTCCTTTAGTTTTTGTTTGTCCTGGAAGCTTTTTATCTCTCCTTCAATTTTCAATGACAGCCTAGCTGGATATAATATTCTTGGCTGCATATTTTTCTCGTTTAGTGCTCTGAAGATATCCTGCCAGTCCTTTCTGGCCTGCCATGTCTCTGTGGATAGGTCTGTTGCCAGTCTAATGTTTCTACCATTATAGGTTACATATCTCTTGTCCTGAGCTGCTTTCAGGATTTTCTCTTTGTCTCTGAGACTCGTAAGTTTTACTATTAGATGTTGGGGTGTTGACCTATTTTTATTGATTTTGAGAGGGGTTCTCTGTGCCTTCTGGATTTTGATGCCTGTTTCTTCCCCACATTAGGGAAGTTCTCTGCTATAATTTGCTCCAATATACCTTCTGCCCCTCTCTTTCTTTCTTCTTCTTCTGGGATCCAATTATTCTAATGTTGTTTCGTCTTATGGTATCGCTTATCTCTCAAATTCTGCCCTCATGACCCAGTAGTTGTTTATCTCTCTTTTTCTCAGCTTCTTTATTTTCCATCATTTGGTCTTCTATATCGCTGATTCTCTCTTCTGCCTCGTTTATCCTAGCAGTTAGTGCCCCCATTTTTTATTACACCTCATTAATAGCCTTTTTGATTTTGACTTGGTTAGATTTTAGTTCTTTTATTTCTCCAGAAAGCGTTTCTCTAATAATTTCCATGCTTTTTTCAAGCCCAGCTAGTATCCTTAAAATCATGATTCTGAACTCTAGGTCCAACATCGTACTAATGTCCATATTGAGTAGGTCCCTGGCAGACGGTACTACCTCTTGTTCTTTTTGCTGAGGTGATTTTTTTCCATCTTGTCATTTTGTCCAGAGGAGAATAGATGAATGAGAGAACAAAATGCTAGCAGGTTAACAACGTCTGCAGAAAATATACTCTAAACAAATTAGAAAAGACCTGAAACCAGGGGAAAAGAAAGGGAAAGAAAGAAAAAAGAGAGAAAAAAAGAAAAAGATAAAGATAAAAACAAACAAAAACAGAACAAAACAAAAAAAACAGAATATGATCAAATATGATCAGGCTGGTGCATAGATCAGTGCCACACACTAGATTTTGGGTGTATTTTGGTCTGTTAGAAGAAAGTGCCTCCCAAAATTTTAAAGAAAGAAAAACTTATACGTATACAAAATAAGGGTTGATACGATGAAGGGATGGAATATGACTAAAGATGAAAATTATAAAAAATTTTAAAGAAGGAATTGATAAGAAGTTGTTTGAAAAGAGAAGAGGATTTAAAAAAAAAAGAAAAAAGGGGGTGGGAGAGAATGTGATCAGGCAGGAGACTAGAACAAAGCCATACAGTAGAGACTTAGGGTATATTTTGATCTATTAGAAGAAACTGTATCTCAAAATTTTAAAGAGAGAACAACATATATATATATATATGCCAAAAATGAGGGTAACTACTATGAAGGTATAGAATATGACTCTAAAAATAAAAAATAAAAATGTTTTTTTAAAAAAGGGACTGATAAGATGTTGGTTGAAAAAGGGAAAAAGAAAAATTCAAAAAAAAAAAGTTAAAAAAATTAACTTTGAAAGACTGAAGAATCATATTAAAAAAGCCATGAATTCTATGTGCAGTATTCCCCTAGCGCTGGAGTTCTCCTGTTCTCATTGATTGGTAAACTTGGTCTTGGCTGGCTGTTCATGTTGATCTTCTGGGGGGAGGGGCCTGTTGCCGTGGTTCCCAAATGTCTTTGCTGGAGGCGGAATTGCCCCGCCCTTTTTGGTCCGGGGCTAAGCAAGCTGCTCGGGTTTGCTCTCAGGAGCTTTTGTTCCCCGCAAGCTTTCCGAACAGCATTGGAGGACGACAGTGAAAATAGTGGCCTCCCAATCTCCACCCGGAGGAGCTGAGAACTTGGGGCCCCGCTCCTCAGTGCGCCCCCAGAGAAAAGCAGTCACTCCCGTGTCCCCGGTCTCCGGCCGCACTCCGTGCTCACCCGGCCTGTGACCGAGCGTTTCTATGTCTGGCACCCGACCCCGTGTGGAGTCTCCAAACCCAGCACATCCCTGCGGTGCACTCCTGCGCCGCTCCTCCCGGGGGAGGAAGGGGAGTCTCCCCAGCTCTGCCGCTTGTTGGGTCCCTGCTGGAGGAGCAGTGGCCCGACTGGGCCGCGGATCACAGTTTATGGCAACCCCGAGGTGAGAGTCCGCGCCTCGGCTCCGTCTCTGCAGCCGGCTTCCCCGCTCCGATCCCTGGGAGCTCTGCCGCACTCAGGCTCCCCCGGTCTTTCTGTGACCCCGAGGGTCCTGAGACCACACTGTCCTACGAGGGTTCCACCCCCCGCTTAGCCACTGGAGCGACGTCCCTCCGCGGAGCCGACTTCTAACAGTTCCGATTTTGTGCTCCGCGGCTCTAGCACTTGCCAGAAGCGGCCCACGGAGGCCCCTCCCCCGCCGTCTATCCTCCCGAATATCACCTCGGATTCACTTCTCCGCACGCCCTACCTTCCAGAAAGTGGTCGCTTCTCTGTTCAGAGAGTTGTTGCTACTCTCCTCTTCGATCTCCTGTTGAGTTCGTAGGTGTTCAGAATGGTTTGATCCCTATTCAGCTGAATTCCTGGGACCAGACGGAATCCAGGGCTCCTACTCCTCCGCCATCTTGCTCCGCCCCCTTACCGACTTATTTTTACTTTTTTTTCTTTCTGTTTCTTTTACTTCCCTGCCCTTTGCTCTCTTCTTTGCTTTCTTTCATTCTAATGGCTTGAAATCTTTACATTCTAATTCTGTCTTTCTAATCCTCTGAGGCACACATACTAGAATTTATATTTTCCTACGCTGTGTAGCATTGCTCGGTATCTATCCCCTTCTCCTGAGCAAAAGAAGAACCTTACCATAGTTTCCTTTCCCTCTGCCATCTTCTCTTCTCCTTCATCACCTCCCAAAATTGGGGCCTCCAGGATTTTCACTCCATATTGTTATTAACAGTTTTACATGATGCAACAACAGTCATGTCAGCTTACTCATAAATGTGGACCATTTTCTTTGGTCACCATTGTTTCTTTGATCTTATATCATTCTTTATGTTAAATTCTTTATTTTACAAGATTGTCTTTTCGATTAAATCATTCATTCTAAAAGACATTTTTGAGTGTTCCCATACAGGTGGATGGTTATATAGGTAATAACTCTTCCGAGTTCTTGAAGGCTTTATTTTCTCCCAACAAATTTGGCTGTGTTGAGATTTTAGGTTCAAAATAATTTTCACTCAGAATTTTAAAAACATTGTCCCTTTCATCTTTGGGCATCTAGTGTTGCTGATGAGGGGTCCAATGCCAATATTAATTTTTGTTCCTTTTCAGATAACTTGTTTTTATCTTCCAGAAAGCTTCAGGATTTTTCTTTTTCATTGTTCTCAGACTCAACCTCTTTGTGTCTGGATGTGAGTTTGTTTTCATTTCCTGCCTGGCTCTCAGTGAGCCCTTTAAAGACTCCATATTGTTATTAACAGTTAAACATTACACTTCAATAATTATGTGAGCTTAACTAAAAAGTGGACCAGTTTCTTTGGTCACCATTGTCTTGGGTGTTGGGAGAATCCCTAAAGTCAGTATTCCAGCTCTCTAATACCCTATCTATCCGGTTTGTAAATTCTGAAAATAGTTTCTCATCTAGTACTTCTAGTTGATGTTTTCAATTAAATTTTTATTTAAAATAATTGGTAGATTCACATGGATTATAAGAAGTAATACACAGAGATCCAATTTTCCTTTACCCAGTTTTCCATAATGGTGACATCTTGCAAAAGAATAGTACGATATTACAACTTGGATGTTGATACTGATACAGTCACAATATAGAATAGTTCCATCACCAAAAGAATCCTTCATGTTGCCCTTTTATAGCACACATACTCCCACCCTAACTCCTTCCCTAATCCCTTGGCAACCAACCACTCATCTGTTTCCCATTTCTATAATTTTGTCATTTCAAGAATGTTATATAAATGAAACCATATACTATGTAGCCTTTGGAGTTGGTTTTTTTCACTCAGCATGATTCTTTGGAGATTCATCCAGGCTGCTGTGTATACCAGTAGTTTGTTCCTTTTTATTAAAAAGTAGTATTCCATGGATGGATGTACCACAGTCACCCATTGAGGGACATCTGGATTATTTCTAGGTTTGGGCTATAATAATAAATATAATAATAATATAATAAATATAATAATAAAGCACCTAGAAACATTCTTGTATAGGTTTTGTATGAATGTAAGTCTTCCTTTCTTTGGGATAAATATCCTGGAGTGCAATTGCTGGGTTCTCTAATAGTTATGTGTTAATTTTTTTTAAGAAACTGGCAAATTGGGAGTTCCTGGGTGGCTCAGGTGGTTAAGCGTCTGCCTTCCACTCAGGTCATGGTGCCAGGGTCCTGGGATCAAGCCCTGTGTTGGGCTCCCTGCTCAGCAGGGAGCCTGCTTCTCCCTCTCCCTCTGCTCCTCCACCTGCTGGTGCTCTCTCTCTCATTTTCAAATAAATAAATAAAATCTTAAAAAAAAAAGAAAGAAAGAAATGGGCAAATTGTTTTCCAGAGAAGCTGCACCATTTTACATTTCCACTAGCAATGTATGAATGACCCAGCTTCTTTGCATGCTTGCCAGTAATTGGTAACATCACTTTTTAATTATAGCCATTCTGATAAGTATGTAGTGATACTAATTTGCACTTACCCAAGGCTAGTGATGTTGGAAAGCTTTTCATGTGTTTATTTGCCATCTATATATTCTCTTTTTTTTTATTATTATGTTATGTTAATCACCATACATTACATCATTAGTTTTTGATGTAGTGTTCCATGATTCATTGTTTGCGCATAACACCCAGTGCTCCACGCAGAACGTTCCCTCCTTAATACCCATCACCAGGCCAACCCATCCCCCCAGCCCCCTCCCCTCTAGAACCCTCAGTTTGTTTTTCAGACTCCATAGTCTCTCATGGTTCATCTCCCCCTCCGATTCCCCCCCTTCATTCTTCCCCTCCTTGCTATCTTCTTCTTCTTCTTCTTTTTTTAACATATAATGTATTATTTGTTTCAGAGGTACAGGTCTGTGATTCAACAGTCTTACACAATTTACAGCGCTCACCATAGCACATACCCTCCCCAACGTCTATCACCCAGGTACCCCATGCCTCCCACCCCCCACCACTCCAACAACCCTCAGTTTGTTTCCTGAGATTAAGAATTCCTCATATCAGTGTGGTGCCATCTATTTATTCTCTTTAGTGAAATGTCTCTTCCTATCTTTTGGTCATTTTCTAATTGTAATGTTTGATTTTTAACTGTTCAGTGTTGAGGGTTTTTTGTATATCCTACCTACTAGTCCTTTGATGATCATGTTGTTTGTGAATATTTTCTCCCATTCTGTAGCTTGTGTCTTCATTCTCTTTCACAGGGACTTTTGCAGAGTAGAAGTTTTAATTTTGATGAAATCCATTTATGAATTTTTCCTTTTATGGATCAAGGTTTTTGGTATAAATCTAAGAACTCTTTGCCTTGTCTTCAATTCTGAAGATATTTTATGTTGTTTTTTTTTAAGTTTTTTATGGGTTTAAATTTTATATTTTGAATTCCATCTTGAGAGATCTTGAGTTGATTTTGTGTAAGGTGTGAGACTGAGATCAAGGTTTTTTGTTTTGTTTGCCTGTGGATGTCCAGTTTTTCCAGCACCATTTGTTAAAATGCCCATCTTTCTTACATTGAGTTGCTTTTGCACTTTTGTCAAAAATCAGTGGGAGTTTATTTCTGGGTTCTCTGTCCGGTCTGTCCATCTGTGTGTGTGTCCCTCTGCCAGTGTGGCACAGTCTTGATTATTGTAGCAATATAAAAGTTGTGAAACAGGGTAAACTGCTCCCACTTTTTCTTTTTTCAAAATAATTTTAGCTGTTCTAGTTCTTTTGCCTTTCCATTCAACTTTTATCATTATCTTGTCAATATCTACAGAAAAATCTTGCTGGGCTTTTAGTAGGGATTGTGTTAAACCTATGGATCAGTTGGGACAATTGACATCTTTACTATGTGGAGTCTTTTAGCTCATCCACTGTGTCTCTCCATTTGTTTAAATCTTTGATTTCTTTGTCAGCATTGTGTAGCTTTCACTATACAAGTTCTGTACATGTTTGCTTAGATTTACACCTAAGTGTTTCATTGTATTTTAAGCAAAGCAAAGAGCATTGTATTTTGAATTTTGATGTCCATGTGTTCATCATTAACATATAGAAATGTAATTGTTTTTGTATGTTGATCTTGTATCCTGCAATCTTTCTGAACTGGCTAATTTGTTCTAAGAGATTCCTTGAGATTTTATACTCGATAATGTCATCTGCAGATAGGGGTAGTTTTATTTCTTCTTTCTGATCTACATGCCTTTTATCTTTTCTTGCCTTATTGCCCTGGCTAAGAACTTAAAACCTAGAGTAGACATCCTTATCTTGTTCCTGATCTTCAAGGGAAAGCAGTAAGACTTTCACCATTATGTATAATGTTACCTACAGGTTTTTGTAGATGCTCTTTAGGAACTTGACAATGTTCCCTTCTATTTCTAGTTTTTGGAGAATTTTTAAAAAATGAATGGGTATTGAATTTTGTCACTGCTTTTTTCCTCAGTGAGTGATGTGATTATGTGATTTTTCTTCTTTAGCTTGTTAATATGGTAAGTTAGGTTGGTTGATTTTTGAATATTGATCCAGCCTAGAATCTGTGCAATAAACCCCACTTGGTAATGGTGTTTTCTTTTTATATGTTATTGAAATCGATTTGCCATTATTTTGTTGAGGATTTTTGTGGATATATTCATGAGGGGTTTGGGTCGATTATTTTCTTTCTTTCTTTCTTTTTTCCTGTACTGTCTTTGTCTATTTTTGTATCAGGGTAATACTAGCCTCAGTAAATGAAATGGGAAGTGGTCCCTCATCTTGTATGCTCTGAAAATGATTGTGTAGAATTGGTGTTAATTCTTTAAACTTTTAGTAGAATCCTCCAGTGAAATCGTACAAACCTGGAGATCTTAGGGAGAAAATTTTTTTTTAATTACAAATTCTATTTCTTGAAAAGTATTAGAGCTATTCAAATTACCCATTTCATAGTGGGTGAGTTTTAGCAGTTGGTATTTTTTGAGGAAGTGGTCCATTTTGCCTGAGTTGTCAAATTTATGTGTGTGGAGTTGTTTGTAGTCTTACTTTACATACACTTTTGATGTTTGTATAGTCTGTGGTAATAGTCTCTGTTTCATTCCTGATACTGGTAATTTGTGTCTTCTCTTTTTTTTCTCTTTGTCATTCTTACTAGAAGTTTATCAATTTTGTTGATCTTTTCACAAAACCAGCTCTTTGTTACATTATTTTTTCCAGTGTTTTTCATTTTCAGTGTCATTGTCTTATGCTCTTATCTATATTATTTCCTTCCTTCCTCTTGCTTTGGGATTGCTTAGCTTTTCTTTTTCCAGGATCTTGAAGTGGATGCTTAGGTTATCGATTTGAGACTTTTCCTCTTTTCTAGCATAAACAATAGTGCTATAAATTTCCCTCTCACAGTAGTTTAGCTGTGTCTCCCATATTTTGATATGTTGTCTTTTCATTTTTGTTAAATGTCGTGTATCTTTTTTTTCTTTGAGGCTCCTTCTTGGACCCATAGATTATTTAGAAGTATTTTGTTTCCAACTGTTTGGAGATTTTTCTGTTATCTTTGTTACTGATTATTAGTTTGATTCCATTGTGGTTGGAGAACACATTCTGTGTGAGTTCAGTTCTTTTACATTTGTTGAGGTTTGTTTTATGACACAGGATCTAATCTATTTTGGTATAAATTCTGTTGGCACTTGAAAAGAATGTTTATTCTCCTGTTGATAGGTGGAATGTTCTAAAAACATTGATGATAGGGTTCTTGGGTGGCTCAGTTGGTTAAGCATCTGCCTTCAGCTCAGGTCATGATCTCAGGGTCTTGGGATCGAGCCCTGCATCAGGTTCCTTGCTCAGCCAGGAGTCTGCTTCTCCCTCTTCTTCTCCCTCTGCCCATCCCCCACCCCACTCATGCTCGAGTACTCTGTCTCAAATAAATGAATAAAATCTTCAACACACACACACACACACACACACACACACACACACACACACACAAATGTTGATGAGAACATTTGTTGAGTTGTTGAGTTCTTCCATATACTTACTGATTATCTGTCTAGTTCTATTAATTGCTGAGAGAAGAGTAGTGAAGTCTTCAACTGTAATTGTGGCTTTGTGTATTTCTCCAAGTTCTACCAGTTTTTGTTCACATATTTTGCAGCTCTGTTGTTTGGTGCTTATACATTTAGATTACTATATCTTCTTGGTGAATTGGCCCTTTTATCATTATGAAATATCTCTTTCTGTCTATGGTAATTTCCTTTGCTCTATAGTCTGTCTCATATTAATATAGCTACATCTGTTTTCATTTGATTAAGTTTTTATATTAGTGATATATTTTTTCTGTCCTTTACTCTCATCCTACCTATATTGTTATATTTGAAATGAGTTTCTTGTAGACAGCCTATGTTTGGGCCATGTTTTTTATTTTTTTTTATTTTTTTAAGATTTTATTTATTTATATGACACAGAGAGAGAGATGGCGAGAGAGGGAACACAAGCAGGGGGAGTGGAGAGGGAGAAGCAGGCCTCCCGCTGAGCAAGGAGCCCAATGCGGGGCTCAAACCCAGGACCCTGGGATCATGACCTGAGCCGAAGGCAGCTGCTTAACGCCTGAGCCACCTAGGCACCCGGGGCCATGTTTTTTAGTCCACCCTGCCAATCTCTGCCTTCTAATTGCTATATTTAGACCATTTATACTTACTGTAATTATTAATATGTTAGGATTGAAGTTTGCTATTTTATCTTTTGTTTTCTGTTTGTTCTCTCTGTTTTTAGTTTCTTTTCTTTTTCTTATCTTCCTATAGGTTATTTGAATACTTTTTAGAATCTATTTTGTTTATCTATAGCCTTTTCCTTTTTTGAGAGCGAGAGCACGAGAGTGGGGAGGGGCAAGGGAGAGATAGAGAGAAAGAATCCCAAGCAGGCTCCACACTCAGTTGGAGCCTCCACTGAGTGTGGAGCCCAACACGGGACTCAGTCTCACAACCCTGAGATCATGACCTGAGCCAAAATCAAGAGTTTGACGCTCAACCAACTGAGCCACCCAGGCACCCCTATCTATGACCTTTTAAAGTGTATCTTCTTATATAACTTTTTTTAGTGATTGCTCTTGGTATTACATTATATATACACATCACAGTCTTTGGGTGTTATCATTTTACCGCTTGAGTGAGGTATGGAAACCTTATCTCTCTTACATCCTATTACCCTCTCCTGTTTGTAATTGTCTTAAATATATCTCTACATACATTCAGAACCACATCAGACAGTATTATAATTTTTGCTCCAATCATTAAACATTATTTAGAAAACTTGAAAGAAGGAAAGCCTATTGTAGCTGAAGGTTTGTGTGTCTTGTCAAATTTGGATAGAACTTGGCCATTATATCTTCTAGCACTTTTTCAGCCCTGCTCTCTTTCTCCTCTCCTTCTGGGACTCCAAGGACATGAATCTTAGACCTTTTGTTATAGTTCCAGAAGTCTCTCAGACTCTGTTCATTTTTATTGAGTTTTGTTTGCTGTTATTATTTTGTTTTATTTTTTAGTCTGTTTTCTCTCTGTTGTCAGTTATTCTGTCTTCCAACTCACTTTCTTCTGCCCACTGCATTCTGTTGTGCGATTCATCCACTTAGTTTATTTTGATTATTGTATTTTCAATTCTAAAATTTCTACTTGTTTCCTATGTATATCTTCTATTTCTTTGCTGAGCCTTTGTTTCTTTGTTGAGGTTTTATATTTTTTCATTTGTTTCAAGCATATTTGTAATTGCTCAGAGAAACATTTGTATTATCGCTGCTTTAAAATCTTTATCAAATAAATCTGATGTCCCTGTTACCCCAGTGGTTGGCACCTATTGATTGTCTTGTATCATTCCATTTGTGGTCTTGCTAGTTCTTTTTATGATGTGTGACTCTCAGCTGAAACCTGTACATATTTGTATTATATTATGATGCTCTGGATCTTATTTAAACCTTCTGTTTCAGATGGCTTTCTCGGGCACTGCTAGGTGGGGGAAGGGGACTCCACTGCTTCATTGTTGCCAGGTGTAGGTAGACATCCAAGTCTGCTCATTCACCCACTGTTGGCATCTGAGACTGGAAGGACTTCTCTCACCAGTGCTGAGCAGGGTGGGAATTCCAGCTCCTCATGTGGCCTCCATTGAGGGGTCACCTTCTTACTGTGGTTGATGATGAAAACCCTGACTCACCACCAGGCCTCCTGATATGACTCCAGCGGGGAGGGAGAGAGACACCTTCTCACTGCCAGGTAGGGTGGAAGACCAAGCTTCCCCACAGGACTTTCACTGGCACCATGGGGGTGAGCCTCTTTTTTGGTGGGCAGGGGGAAAGCCCTGCTTTTGTTCATCTAGGACGGGTGTTGGAGTTCCTCATTATAGCCTGACAAGGGTGAAAGTCTAGGCTCCCCACTTAGTCTTTGCTGCTGTGGGTGGGGATAGTGCCACAATCTTTTCTGTTGTGTTTGGCTAGAGTGGTGATTGTGTAAAAAGTTTCTGTCTTGCTGTGTCTCTCTTTGTTGGTGCTTTGGCTAGAGGGAACAGGCTTTGGGGGACTTTTTTTGGGGTCTGCTCCCATTGGTACTTCTAGGTTACCAGCATCTCCATTTCCAAGTCCAGCAATATGTGAGACAAAGAATCCCAGGGAATTCACCACCATGTTGTTCCTTAGGTCCCAAGATCCCAAGGTAGTCTGCCTTCTCTCTACCTTTCAGAGTCTTATGTTTGTTTCTTAGCAGAAAGAATGGGGAGAAGTGCTTCTAGTTGCCTTTTTTTTAAGATGCAATATTTTCTTACATCATGTGAAGGATATTAGCGATACTTACTTTGAAGTTTTCTTCGCATTTGCTTCATTAACCATATCTCCTTGGGTTCATCTTATTGTTGTTTTGTTTTGCTTTTTAATTTGGTGGTGGTTCTCTTTCTTGACATTGGTTTTCCTCCTACTTGCTGATTATTGGTTATGGACTGGTATTTGTGCTCACAGGTTGTGGTTGTTGTCAGGCCTGATGGCAACAGTCTGTCTCTGATGCGGAGGGGAGGGACTGGTTGCTGAATAGTGTCACTTCTGGCAGGGTGGTGGGGGGACTCCCTCAGCCAAGGGAGGCACTGTCCCACCTCTCTGGCCGCAGGGCACTGCGTTGTGTTAGTATCTGAATAAAGCCTGCTGGGACTCCCTGCTCTCAGCCTGGAGGAGGCAGCTAACCTGCTTCTTCCTTAGCTCCTCCCACCCATGCCTGCTGGCGGAGGAGGAGGGGCGGTGCGGGGGGGGGGGGGGGGGGCGGGGGCGCTCCTCCTGTCCTGATACACCAGGCCTCGGGATGTCAGGCACTTCTGGAATTGTTCCTGCTGGCTGATCCTATCTGCTTGATGTCTGTCCACCATTCCTCGAAAGATCTCCTCTTCTGATCTTGTTTTCCAGAGCTGTTCCTGATTTGGTTTTTTTTTCTTCTCTTTTTCATGTTATTTCTGAGGATTTGGGCCCCGGGGAGAGGGAGATGGAGCACTCAGTTTTCCATCATTGTTCAAGCTCCTTAGTGTTTTTCTTGCATCTCGTGCTCAGAACGATCCTGAGTTGGAATTTTTAGAGCCGTTTCATACCTGGGGAAAGCGATAATCAGAGAGGTCACCTACCACGCCTAGGCTCACACAGCTGCTAGGAGGCAGAGCCCAGATGTGAACTCAGGCCTGCTGAACTTGAAGCCCGGCTTGTCCCTTGCAGTGGTGTCTCTCTAGTGCTGGGACATAGCAGGGACCAGATGAGAACAGCTGCCACCAAGCCCTGTGAGCAGGAACAGAAGCAAAAAGGAAGGTTCCATGGTGTGCATGTGTATTCTTTTCCTCGACCAAATTCATATTCCTTCCAAACATAATTCTGGCCTTGTTTCTCTTTCTTAGCCTAAAATACAATAAACGAGGCTTTTCAACCTTCGACTGATAATGGCAATAACATTGGAGGGCAGAGACAAAGGATAGTGGCCATCATTCCTAGCCTCTCTTCTCACTTAACCTTTTGTTGTGTGCTCAGCTCAGCCCATTGACAGTAATGCTATCCATTTGCTGGGGGCCCCGGTGAGCTTCGCACAGACTTCGCCCCTTTCCAAACCAGTGTTAGAATTGGACCGACCCTCGTGATTCTTAGACACCCTTCAGCAACAGGCATCAGGAAACTGAAAAATAGAGGTTTATTACTGACAACCTGGAAATGACACAACACAGCTGGGGTCACAGAGCAAGGTTATAGGTACAGAGAGAGAGAAAGAGAGTGCGTGTGCCCAGGTGGTGTGTATGGGGGCGGGGGCTCTGGCTTTCATTAGGGGTTGAGGGTTAGGACCTAGAGTTTCATGGACTCACTCTATCAGTGAATTTAAAATACAAGAGTGGGAATTTAAAGTGCTGGGAAGAGAAAAGACAAGTGGCCCAAATGGTCCCTTATCAAAAGCAACCAAGATCTCTAAAACAGCGGTGCCTTGGTGGGGGGAGGTGGCCTGGCCCTTTATCTGCTGCGGCTTGCAATTTGTTTATTTGAGATAGATAAAGTCTTTGAAGTGGATGCTTCTTTTGAAATGGATGCCTTATGCAATTAAAGCTTAATCAGGCACTTGCATTACAAAAAAAACCCAACCAAACTAATGAACAACAACGAAAAAAAATCTGTCAGAGCTTTACAGTACACTTTTCTTTACTCGCTTTTTCTATTTAAATTCAATTAGCCAACATATAGTACATCATTAATTTCTGATGTACTGTTTGTTCAATGACTCATCAGTTGCGTTAACACCCAGGGCTCATCACTTAAAAAAAAAAAAAAAAAGTCAGCCCCTTGCATCCTTTCCGTCTTTCTTGTTCAGGGTAGCCCTCCGACCCTCTTAGCCCTTCCGCTTCCCGTGGGCATCGGTGGTGGGCAGCTCTCCGACTTGGCTGCGGGCAGCAACAGCAGCTCACCTACAAGATTCGCTCCATGGGATGGGGCCTTTCCTCCCGTCCTCAGAGGCCCCTCCCAGACCGTGGGGTGAGGGTCCGAGCCTGGCCAGAGCCTCAGATCTTAATGGCTTGGCGGGGGCGAGGTCTTGGGGGGGGGACTCCCAGCATCCTGTGGGGCAGGTGAGTGAAGCCCCGCCCCATTGGCTCTCGGAGGTGCCTCGCTTTGGGCAAGTTTCCCACCCGCGCTGATGCTTAACGAGATTCAGGCATTTTCCTGAGGCCCGACGAGTGTCCCCTGGGACACAGCGTGTTTGGTACAGCCCATCGTGCTTCCAGAAGTGGAGAAGCACCGCTGGCCTGAGCGGCAGGTCCCAACGCTGCTCCGGACCCGGCAGCAGGGGCGAGCAGGGCAGCTGGAGGCTGCGAGGACTCCCCACCTCCTCGGGCCTGGCAGATACTTAGAAACAGAAAAGCGCCCCTACTCGGGCCTCCAGAAGTCCGCGCATCTTTACAGCCTGTGTTTACTCTGGTTCTGGGAAGGAAAAGTAAAAGAGCAACTGCCAAATTTCCCTTGGTGTTTTTGTTCCATATTTTGATTGGGGAGCTGAATCATGTTTTTCCTTTCATAAACATGAAAATGTTAAGTACATAACAGCTAAATTAATCCGGGCTCATAAATTAGTTAATTATGTTAATTCAGAGTCACAGAATTCTCAGTCTCATTAGCGTTTCCATTAAGCAGTTTAGGCTTGTGAGCCTTTTAAGAGGACAGTTTAAGCTACAGATTAATCTTCAAAGCCTCCAAGTAGATATTCAACTGCAGTAGGATTTAAAATGCGTTGGGGAGGTGTGGGGGGATTTAGTGAATGTGGGCAGCTACTACTTAGGAGCTGTGCTCTCAGGGAGCTGGGGTTCCCCCCGACTCCTCACCCCCATATTGTCATCAAAGGCCCCCGCCTGCTGGGTGTGAGCATCCATAGGCTAAGCAGGAGCCACGGGAAGGAGGAGTTGGACAAGAACTGGCCATCGCTGCCTCACCCGTGTCTCCTAGGTGGCCATGCCCTCCCAAGCCACCCTCCTGCAGCGCCCCCCCCACCCCAGAGGACAGATAAGACTGGTTCTTGAACGCCCTGGGGTGCACCATCTGGGCTCCTGAAATTGCCCTCGCAAAGGCTGAATGAGAAGTAGCTGCTTCCGAGGGTATGTGAGAAAGAGACAGGGAGGGGGTACACTCAAGTCTTAAGTGACAGGCTGAGCCTCAGGGGGCCTTTGTTCATGGTAATGTGAATGTCTTATTTTTACCATCTTTAGAGACCAGTTCAGGGCACGTGCTCTCTTACTCCATCACAGGTACACATCCCGCCAGGGTCCCTTGCTCTCTGTCCCCACTTGCCAAGTAGATATATGGGTGCCCTATCTGGCTCAGAAGCATGTTGTCGTGTTCAGTGTCCCAGGCCTCGAACTCTCCCTAAAACTCTTTGTGCTTTCGGGTGATCCACTATTATTCTCTGGCCCCTGTTCCCCGGGCTGGAAACCAAGAAAGCCCGCCTAGATTTCAAATCTCAAGAGAGGGACTGAGGCTCTTCTAGTTTTTACCATTCTTTGAAAAATTAACAGAAGTTGATTATGAAAGAGTGACCTGTTTCAAGCTATAGCTTTCATTATTATTTAGGCCTGGTGAGGCCAACAGATCAGGAGACCATGGCCATCAAAGAGAGTTGGTGACTCACAGTTCCCAAGAGGAGAGAGTACTCTAAGCCATGGAGGCCAGGAGGGCAAGCACCAAGGTTGGTCAGGAGTCAGAGGGAGCAAGGCAAGTCGTGGGCTGAAGCCTTTCTGGTTTCTGCCAGAAAGAGTGGGCATGGAAGAGTAAGCAGGGTTAGGATTGGTTCGTTTGAATAATTTCAGTGGGCTCTGGGGCTGAGGGGCTGTCCTTGGTTGTCTGGTTCCTGGTTATGGGGTAATTGGGGCAGGTGGAGGGTGGCCCAGAGCACCAAGAGCTCCATAAATGAGATAGCTAGAGGTGTGGGCTCTAGATTGATTAGTTTGTACATGGAAGACATGCCTCCTGGGAGAGTTCTTTACTATTTTGAGGAATTGGCCAGCCCTGGGGTGTGAGGGTGAGCAGTCCCTCCAGAATCAACAAGGCCCCAAGAGGTCAAAGCATCAGAATCACAGAAAATAAAAAACATGGTTAATGCAAGACCCTTGCTGCCATGGGCCTCATCTCATTGACCTTGGGTGCTATGGTAGGACATGCCCAGGGGTTTAGTGGTATACCCCTGCTATACAGCTGCATTTCCACTTTGGAAGGAGATGGCCTGGCTCCATCAGGAGATCAAGAACAGAGCAGGAGACCAAGAGAGACTTGAGTTGGTTGTCAACCAATGGTCTTTAAGCATTTCATGTCACAATGGCGCACATAGATGGGCCTTGACACCTCAGCAGACCACAGCTCCCTGGGGTTCGTAGAACAAGGCTGTCACGCGTGGGCACATTTAGAGACTGGAGAGCCCTGTTACAGTCTTAGGCAATAAGTGGAGTTGACAGAAACGTTTTAGATTTGTAACATTTCTAAACAACTGTTGAAACCTCACTTGGCCCAGAATGGCTGCTGGTAGAACAGAATGTCCTGTAGTCTTAGTGGATAAAAAAAAAACCCAAAAAAACAAAAAAACCGAAAAACAACAACAACAACCCCCCCCCCAAAAAAACCAATTCTCTGTGGATTTACCTAAAATAAACTCAGGATTAATGAGCAAAATTTGTTGGGGAGGCCTATTTGTCACACTCAGGAAGCTGCAGTCTAATTTTACTTTCTGCTGTTCATTGCTCTTACATTGCCATTCATTTGCTGAAGGCAAAATACATTACTTTTCAATAAACAAAAGTGGGCCCAGCGTGTCCTGCTCCCCCGCCTTCCTCCAGATGTTAACAACCTGGGCTGATAACTGACTTCTTGTATTGGGGGGGTATGTGTGTGTGTGTGTTCGTTCTTCTCCCTCCCCCCCCCCTTTATTTTAGCTCACCGACAGAAATTTACTTTCACTCCATTCTGGAGGCTACAAGTCCAAGATCAACATGTTGGCAGGTTGGGTTTCTTTGGAGGGGTCTCTCCTTGGCTTGTAGATGGCTGCTGCTTACTGTGTCCTCACATGGTCATCACTTGGTCTGTGTGTTGTCTGGATCTGAATTTCCTCTTATAAGGATACCGGTCATCTTGGATTCGGGCCCACCCAGCTGGCCTCATTTTCCTGTAAATACCTCTTGAAAGACCTTATCTCCAAATCCAGTCACACTGACCTTGCCATGCCTTTTAACATGGAGCTTCCTCACAAAGTTCAGAGGCAATGCTGTGTCTCAGGCTGCTTTACAGGGTCAACGCTAGGTCCATGGGCCTGTAATTTGGAAAGTTGCACTATAAATTAGTAGTGGGGGCGGGGAGGAAGGACAGGTGACTCTGAAAAAAGGGCTGCTGGTTATTGACACTGGACCAAGAGACGTAAAATCATCCATTTCAGCAAGTTCTCCAGGGCATGTAAAATATTATTGGGTCCAGGCAGTTTTATAGACACACCTAAGTGGGGTTCGCTCCTGCACGCGGCTTCTGTGCACACCAGAGCTGCCTGCTGGGGGATTGAGCCCCCAGAACACTCTGAGCTGTTCCCCCAGACACAAACTCATCTGATCCTGAGAAGCACCATCTTCCTTCTCCTCCCTTCTCCTCCCTTCTCCTCCGTGCTCCTCTCACAGACTGGTCCTCATAGTGGACAGTCGGGCACGTGTTTGTCCTGCCGCATGAGCGCGCCAACCCCCCGGAGCTCATTTGCCAAACCAATGCCTGGCCCCAGTTCTTTTTTGTACTTGGGTCTTTCTTTTTTCATCAGAGAAATGATGATTGTTTTTCTTCGATTTGGCGTTTCCAGAGAACCATTCACATTTAAAGCTAATATTGGAACAGCAGGTTTCCACTGAAAATATTTACCTTTTCTTTGTTGGCAACTTGTCAGTGTTGGGGGAAAATAGATGCTTCATTAAAATCTAAATACGTTATACTTTCTTCCTCACACATCAGTCGCTCTTCTTCCGAGATGAAAAGCATCGTGAGAGGTGTTGAGAAATTATTCTGGTCGTCTGTTTTTACATATTTTTGATGTCTTCTGGCATCTCGTTCTTCTTATTCAAAAGTAGGCACTGAGCCCTGAGCAATGCATAGAATTGTTGAATCCCTATATCGGACACCTGAAGCAGATATAATGCTGTACGCTCATTATACTGAAAAAAAAATTCTTTTTAAAGTAGGCATTCCCATACCTATAACTTGCATGGAGAAGTCTAGAATATCAGGTTACATTTCAGCACTAGAACATCAGAATTGATTTTGGTTGCCTGTGTGGCTGGCAGGGCCTTCTCCTTCCCTGGCAAGCCCATTGTGGAATATAAGGGTACATAGAACAAAGCTACCATTTCTCCAACAGCACCAGGTACTACGGCCTCAACATATATTTAATCCTCTCAACTACTCTGCCAGGTAAATATTGTGGAAGACGAGGGCTCAGAGAATTTGAGATCCTGGCCCAAGGTTAGACAGAGCTGAGATCCCACCCCAGGACTCTGTGACCCCTGTTCCATTTCCCCCTGCTGCGAGTTGCTCTTTATCTTGCCAGAGGCCACACCCTTTGCCACACCACATGGCCGACGTCCTGTACTGGTTATGGCCCCTCTCTTTGGGCTGATGGCTGAGCGAGCACCTGGGCCCAGTGTCCCTGACATAGAGGGAAGCCCTGGGCTCACAGACTAGTGACTGGAGAGCGATAACATTTCAGATCAACCTGATTCTCCTTGTCCAGCCAGAAATCAGAAAAGAGGAGGTGCGCTGAGCTGATGGGACAGCCCCACCGTTGAAAGGGAGAAAGGCCCCCACAAGAGATGCCAATAAACTCCGACAAGTTTGGCCCCCATTATAACTCCCTTGATCTTCAAAGGGAAGTTGTTGTTACTCTATTTAAATTAAGGATCGGGTGCCTGGGTGGCTCAGTTGGTTAAGCGACTGCCTTCGGCTCAGGTCATGATCCCAGAGTCCCGGGATCGAGTCCCGCATCGGGCTCCCTGCTCAGCAGGGAGTCTGCTTCTCCCTTTGACCCAACCCCCTCTCATGCTCTCTCTCTCTCTCATTCTCGCTCTCAAATAAAATAAATAAAATCTTAAAAAAAAACAGTCTAAAAAAATAAATAAATTAAGGATCTCTGTCTATCAAAAGGCACCATCAACAAAGTGAGAAGACAAGGCATCAACTGGGAGAAGATATTTATAATGTGTATAACCAACAGAGGATTAATTCCCAGTACCAGCAAAACTTAGCCATATATAGTTTAAGCAAGCATACAATTGTATTAACCCACTAGTTTCTATTTTTTATTTTTTTTAATATTTTATTTATTCATGAGAGACAGAGAGAGAGAGAGAGAGGCAGAGGGAGAAGCAGGCTCCCAAGGAGCAGGGGGCCCGATGCGGGACTTGATCCCAGGACCCTGGGATCATGACCTGAGCTGAAGGCAGACGCTTAACCATCTGAGCCACCCAGGCGCCCAACCCACTAGTTTTTAAACGGCAATGAAAGGAATCATCCAAAATTCTGAGCAGTTTCCTCTGTGAGGGGCAGGGCATGGGTAGAGACCCCAGTGGGTCATGTTTATATTTGCACTGAATGGATGGAGGGTTCATGGGTGTCAATTATTTTTTTAGGCTTTATCACTAACATCTATGTAACATATGATCCTTCATACATATTAAAGAGTATATGTTTTTAAAATAAAGGTAAAAAGGGATTAGTTACTGTTAACAACCCCTGGAAATTGTTGTCTTTATTCCTGTGTTTACAGATGGGGAAACTGAGGCTCAGTGGGTTCCCACTAGCCACTAACATGCACATTGGGTCCTTACTGCCAGGCACTTTACCTGAATCATCTTTTTTAGTTTTTCTGGCACCTCTGTAGATAAAATTACTTTCATCATTACAACCTACAGGAAATGGAGGCCTGGTGGACATGAGGTAAACTCCCAGAGTCACTAGTTGGTGGTCACGGCAGGGCTGTCACCTGTGGCATGCCCTATGACCCTCCTGCCAGCTTCAAGGCACAGTGTGGATGAGAGTTTTGTTCCACGGGCCTCTCGTTGGGAGTAGTGATGAGGGGTCCACATCCAGTTGCCATGTGGCACCATCTTAGTGCCTAAACAGGGGCCATCCTAAGCCAGGCAGTTGAGGTCTTATCTCTGTCAGCTTGGGCCACCATCACAAAATTCCACAGACTGAGAGCTTAAGCAACAGACAGTTATTTCTCACAGTTCTGGAGGCTGAAAGTCCAAGATCAAGGTACTGGCCCATTCTATTCTATTCCCCTGTGAGGGCCCACTTTGTGGCTCACAAATGGCTACCTTCTCTGTGTCCTCACATGGTAGAGACAGACAGAGATGCAAGCTCTCTGCCAACTCTTCTTATAATAGGCACTAAGCCCATCACGGGGGGCCCCACCCTCATGACTTCATCTAAACCTAATTACCTCCTAAAATTCCTACCTTCATCACACTGGGGGTTGGAGCTTCAACATGTGAATTTGGGGTGGGGGGACAGAAACATTTAGTCCATCACGGGTAGTAAAGAGAGGAAGGGAAATAGATGGGGAGCCGGAAGATAGAACAGACAGTGTTGAAGTTAAAATTTATTTCTACTTGTCATTTTTAAGGCCTTGCGGCCATAAAGAAATAGTTCTAACGACTCCAGCACCCTCTCTCACCGCCTGTGCCTGTTTGGCTGACACTCCCGAGGGGCTCTCAGCCCTGTCATTGAACTCCTGCTGTCTCCCAGACCTCAGTCTCACTGTTGTTTGGCTATAAATTTCTCTGACACGGATTTTGAGTACAATTTCCAGACTTTTGGAGCAGGAGTTTCCAGTTTGCTTGTAGTGCCCCACCCAAGTGGAGGGCCAAAATGGCACACACCTTCGAGCAGCAGCCCCCTCCTCCTACAACCACGACTGTCCTACTCAGCCGCCCAGGGCCTCTGACCTTTTCTGTCTCAGCTCACAACAGGGCAGATGTTAAGGAGAACACGTCAGGGCAACCTGAACTCTCAAATCTGGGCAGCATGAATTGATAGGGTTAGAAGAGTTTACTGCATTTCAATCATCTTCATGTGCTCTGTCAGTAGGAAGTCTCTCACCCTGACTAATCATAAAGTGCTTTTATTTGTTCATCTACAACCCATGTGTTACTGGGTGAGAGATTGGATATCATTTGAAATTTATGTGTTCGGGATCTCTGACTCTCAAACCATCCATCAAAAGTGACAGCAGAGCATCTCCACAATTACAGTGTAATTTACATAAAACATCTGTCCCTGAGCACCTGGGGAGGGTGTCCCCTCAAAGAGTCTCCTTTGCATGGTTCTTCCTGCCTGAGCCCCGTACCATCTCTTTTCATCCTGGGGATAAATCACTGTTCTGTCTTTTAAAATCATTCGTTTTCTGAGTTTCTATTCTTGGCATACCCGCTGTATGTGGACACAGATTCTGGGATGTGGCATGAATAGATCCAGCCCAGGCTGGGGGAGCTGGGGGCCTCTCTGCTCAGTGAGGGGAACCTCAGGGAGAGTGCTGCCTGGGCTGGGGTGCATGGGAGGGGAAGCTGCAACCATTTACAATCGTGTCTTAGAAGAGTCTTTAATGGTGCAGGGAAATGTTCTGTATGAAGTTCTGTAGTAAAAAAAGAACTTGGAGAGAAAGTGCGTGCTGGGGCCAAAGAAAAGTACTGGAAGAAAACAACCAAAATATTATCACTAGTTATTTCTCTATTTTCCAAACTTTCTGCAAAGAGCATATGTGATGCTTCTAATCAGAAAAAGTCCTCTTTTCTGTTATGTTTTAAATAGCTCAAGATTTAAAATTCGTTGGCACGGCCACTGCCCACATGGGGCTGGGCCTGGTGGAGGAGGAGCTCCTGGGGGCCTTGGAACGGGGTGGCTGTGGGGACCGAGCAGTCACCTAGAGCGTCGATCTGGGGTCGGCTGGCCCAGGTTTACTGAGTCTCCAAGAAGTCCAGTTTTACGTATCTGCTAGTGTCCAGGCAGGAAGTGCTGGTGGCTGTCATTACCCCTGCTTCCCAGTTATGTACCAGCATTGCTGAGACCCCCTCTCTGGGTGAAGCCTGGGGACACCACACCTGCTAGATACAGAGTATGATCAGTAATGGAGACAAAGCCTGGGCCTGGGGTGTGCGGGGACCCTCGGTCAAGAACATAGGCATTGGGAGAGGCTCGTGGCTCCGTCCCTCTCCTTCTGAGGTGCTCTTGAGGAAGGGGTAGTCCCCACCACCTAAAGACCCCTCTGGGACACACAAAACCTGAACGCACACTGAGATACAAGAAGCCTGTTCCTTGAGAGACTATGGTGTGGCCCTCTGTTGTCCAGGTTAAAAACTCCTAGTTACAAATCAGAGATGGGTGTGATTTTTTTTTTTTTTTTTTTTTAAAGAGAGATAAGAAAGAGAAATAAACTGTTGACAGCAGGGAAAGTTGAAAATGACTCCGGAGCTCTATTATAGAAATAATCATCGTAATCATTCTATTATGTTCCACTTTTCAATACCAGAGTGACTGCGTGCTCCCAAGGAAACAGTTTACAACAGTTTACATCCTATCTTTTCCAAACGGTTCCGTTTCCTTTGTTGCTGTCCCATGCTGGGGATGTCACAGCGTGGCCCCAGATGTCATTTGAATTCCTTCACATCAGCACAGGATGGGGAAAGAGGTTTTCCAGAATGAGGCTGGAACATTCCTGAGCTGGGGGGTGGTGTGGGGGGCTATCTGGCTGCGCCCCAGGGTCACAGTCTGTGCGGCCCCAAAAAGTGCCAAGCGGGCGTGCACGGGGCCTCGTTGTGTGCTTTCAGGCATCCGCATGCTGGACGGCGACGTGACGGATGTGGTTGAAGCCAAGTCGCTGGGCATCAGACCCAACTACATCGACATTTACAGCGCCAGCTGGGGACCAGATGATGACGGGAAGACGGTGGACGGGCCTGGCCGACTGGCTAAGCAGGCCTTCGAATATGGCATTAAAAAGGTGTGAGTCTTCCAGGGCTACGGTGCATCTCGCCAGGGTGGGGGGGGGTGGGAAATAGTAAAAAAAAAAAAAAATTAGCAATTAAAAATTAGAGTGACACAAGCCAGAGCCCCCAAAATGGGGCCGGGAAGGCCCTGCCGTGCCACGACCGGTGTGAGGGAGAAGGCCTTTCAAGGTTCAGGGGAGTGGCTCTCTACCAACCAGAGCAGAAGGATTTCACCTTGTCATAGAGAGGCTATTCTAGCAGGTGCCCGTGGGTCACCCACCAGGCCCAGGACTCTGTGCCTTGAAGCCTGACAGCCCCCAGCTGAGAGGTGTGGGCAGGTGGGCTCTAGGGGTCTTAGTCTGACTACCTGGGTTGTTACTTGTGTAGGTGGAAGGGGATGTCTTGGGCCTCGGTCCCCCTGCCCACAGAAACACCCAGCCATGGAGTTTCCCGTGTCCGTCACGGAGTGTGCGCTAATCCAGCACCCCCACCCCCACCACCAAACAGGAAGTCTTGCCCTTGTTGCCCTCCCTGCCAGCACACAGCCTAACATGTTTAGGATTTCTTCGGTAGAGCCTCACCAGGGACTAAACAGAGCAAACATCCAAGCACAGGTTCTCCGCTGACCGGCTGAGGGGAAGCAGAGGAGACTGTCAGGCTTGTTCTCCACCGGCCAGGAAGCCCACCCACAGTCACTCTGGGATCATTAGTCCTGGATCCTTGGGAGTCAAACATGCAGGGAAGGGGGGGCGCGGGAGAGGGACCTGGAGATGACCCAGTTCTTATAAGCCAGCTGGTGAGGCAGATTTCTGGGCGAGGACAGCTTCTTGGAGCAGACAGATGGAGCTGCGGTCAGTGTCCGGGTGGCCCTGGGTGGCCCAAGGCCCAGCCCAGAGTACAAGGTATGGCCTGGTGATGCTGGCGGGGGGTTGGGCAGGAAGTCCAAGCATCCCTGGGCCAGCATCTGTACTTCCGACTTCTCCTATGGGAGGTGGGACAGTAGGGCTGCAAAGGCGGGGGTGGTTCAGGTCCCTTTTATTATTTATGCTTTAGAACGTTTTTTAAAAGTCCTTATTTTATTATAACCTATGTGCCATGATTAAAGTGTGATTAATAAGTAGTTAATTAACAAACCAGATATTATCAGAGGATCCTATTGAAAGCAGCCTTTCTCTGTCTCCCCCCATCCTCCCCCCACCAGTCCCGCCCCATAGAGGACCAATTTTTTTTTTTTAACTCTGTTCCCTTTTTTCTTTCTTCTAAATAATAGAATTTGATTGCTTTTTTGGATAAATTGAGTTTGGTCATTTTCTATGAGTTTTTTATGGGGTTTGAGTATTTATCTCTTAGCATGTCCCCAATCTTGGCACTTGACCTCATGGTCATGTTTGGGACACCACCCAACTGCCTTTGTCCCCCGTGACTCGAAGAAAATGCAAAGGCTGCTTCTGTCAGGTTGCTGAGCCCCTGAGCTGTGCCAGGTGCTGGCCCAGGGATGCTGGAAGGTTCAGGTGTGACCAAGTCAGCTGCTGCCTACAAGGGGCTGCGAAGTAAAACTATCTTATCTTTCCAGTGCTCGGCTCCTCCACCCACTAGATCACATGGATCTCACTCTTGATGACAAGTGGGACATCCTAAAAGTTAAGCTTTAATTTAAGCTGTCAATTAGAGATCGCATTTTCTGTGTGGAAGATACTGCTTGGAACAGTGTTAATCCTTAACGTGTCCTTCTTTGAGATTTCGAAAGATCTGAGGTCTCAGGACAGGGCCCCCCATTTCCTGGAGAGGTCAATGATTGTTTTCAAATGATTGTTGGGTATCACAGCTTCGCTTAGCTTTGCGTCTACTGAACCTGTGTGGGGCTTTGGAAAGTCGGGAGCTGCAGAGAGGGGATCTTTGCGTTCCGGATTCTGAGCAGCACCGGCTTTACTAGGCTGTCAGGGGAGTGAAGAAGGTGCAGAGGGGACCGTGTGGCTCCCCATCATTCTTGTCACAGTTTCTTGAAATACTGAGGTCATTCCATTTTTTCCCCAGTCATTCTGAAGTAAAATATGTCATATAGGGGCCCTTAAATCATAGCTGTGTGAAGTTGTCACTGAAAATCCTCCTCGAAATTTGATGATCTCAAACCAGACCACATTTCCCCCCCATCTGTTTTTCCTTCTCGATGCCCCATTTGTCAGCTACAGTCTTTTTCTGTCAAGCCTGACTTCATCTCTGGTAGATGATGTGGTTTGGTGGTAGGAGACTTCAGAGGCCATCATCTGGCACAGAGATGTGCCTGATGTCGGTCCTTAGGAAGCCTTACCCCTTGCGTGGCTTGTCCTTCCGAAGGGGAGAGGCAACATCGCTGAGCCTGGAAACACTGGCCTTGTCCAGATGCCGGGTATTTGCAAGCCCTCAGGCACGGTGCTTTGGAGTTCACAGATGAACCCTTCACCTCCCAGGCGAGGCGCTGAAATACGTTTGGATCAGGTTGAGGTTGTGACTTTCCTGAACAGAAACACCAGTTCACGGCTAGGGTAGAACTGTCCCCTGTAGCTTCTGTCCCATGGCTTCCAAGACATGGCAAGTGAAAATATAATCCTCAGATGGGCGCCTGGGTGGCTCAGTTGGTTAAGCAACTGCCTTCGGCTCAGGTCATGATCCTGGAGTCCCGGGATCGAGTCCCGCATCGGGCTCCCTGCTCGGCGGGGAGTCTGCTTCTTCCTCTGACCCTCCCCTCTCTCACATGCTCTCTCTCTCTCATTCTCTCTCTCAAATAAAAAAATAAAATCTTTAAAAAATATATATAATCCTCAGAGACAGCTAAAACATCTCGTCGCACCTCAGATCTGGGTGTTTCCTCCACCTCATTCTTTGCAGGAAGGAGAGAGGTGTTTAATGCCTTGACACCTGGGAGAATGGATTAGTCTAGGAGTAACTACGCAGCGTAAGGTGGAAGATGGGGCCTTTGGCATTTTAGGCCCTTGTTCTTCAAAGTGGGGTCCAGAAGCAGCCATGCGGGCATCACCTGGGAGCTCATTAGAAATGCAGAATCTCAGGGCACCCCCAGACCTACAGAGTCTGAGTCTGCCATGTAGCAAGACCCCCAGTGACTTGTGTGCACGCTCACGTATGAGGAGTGCTGTCTGGGGGTGTTCTCTGTGCTGCGGGAACAGTAAAGTTCTAGGCTCCACTTTGCAAAATGACAGCCTTTCATAAATAATTTAGAGTGGGGTGGGGAGTGTCTTAGAGATGATTCTCATGCACTAAAGATAGGCTCCTATGGGTTAAATACCTTTCCATTTTGATTTTAGTTTCTTTGAACTAGCCCCGCCAGTTAATCTCTCCCTGTAGGTAATTATATGCACAGACACACCCATTTCCACAGTACTTGGTGCCTTTCTTCCAGAAGGTTGACCTTTTGGCTAAATGTGAGTAAGCTTTCTGTGGAGCTCTTGGCCATGCGGACAGGTCCGCCTAGGAGATGTGGAAAGCAGTGTGAGTGAGGCAGCTTTGAACAACGGGACTGGGTGAGCACGAGGGACCTCCCGGGGGCTCCGTTGAGAGCCTCAGGTTAGAAACTGGAGGAAAGGTCAGAGTCATGACAAATGGGCACAAAAGGGCAAGGAACTGTCGTCCACTTGGGCTACAAAGTGGAGAGTCATGGGGCTTTCCGAGCAGGTGGGTCCGCTCAGCCCAGGGTGGACTTGAACTCTGGGTGAGTGTAACGCATCCAGTCAACAGCAAGGCTTCTGTTGGACTCTGTGGGGATCACAGAATTTTGTTGCAAGTTTTCTTTAAATTGGCCAGTTGTTGAGCATAAGTATCAGTTTCTTCCCACATGTTTGGAAAGGAGGGTCCTTGACAAGGACACCAAAGTAACCAGTCCTGTGGGTCTGGTTTCATGGAGATGGGTGTTGGCGCTGTTCTCTTGGCCTGGCTGTGCATCACCAGCAGGTCCAGCCACTCGGACAGAATGGGTCAGGTCCGTCTTGGATTGATGTTTAACTGTGTTTGGGACTGGGGTGAGCACTTGGTTGAGTCAGAAATCCTTGATTCTGTGGGTGTGGGATGAAACAGAGCTGCAGGAACCGACCCTGACGGCCACTGCCTTTCAGAGACTTGCTTTCACATGTATGTTCTGAAAAGTGAAGACCTACACACAGGTGAAACTCCTGGCTTTGACTGGCATTGACCACCTGACTACTTTATTTTTTTTTAATATTTTATTTATTTATTTGAATGAGAGAGAGAGAGAGCATGAGCAGGGGGAGGGGCAGAGGGAGAAACAGACTCCCCGCTGAGCAGGGAGCCCGATGTGGGGCTCGATCCCAGGACCCCGGGATCATGACCTGAGCTGAAGGCAGATGCTTAATCAACTGAGGCACCTCGGTGCCCCACCTGACTAATGTGTACCCATGGCAGAGACCCTGGGGAACTCATAGGATGGCCCCAAGCAGCTATGGATTCTGGACCATGACCCATTTTACCTGTTCAGTCTTCACCCAGAATTCACAGTCCCACCCCCTCTTTTCAAAACCTTGCTCTCCAAGAAATGTGCTTCTTCCACTGGGTTTTCAGGAAAATTCACCCTCTGCCCCAAAGGACCAGCTCTTTCATTCCCCACAGGTTTCGATCTCGAAAAATTAATGTTATAAATTCAGCCATCAGCTTTCATCTCAGTAATACTTGTGGCACTGCTTACTCTTTACAATGCTAGGTCATTAGGATGGAAATTACAGGCATGGCTCTGGAGTGGAACAGCTCATACGAGGGCCCTTGATTTTCCCCTGAAGAGCAGAGAGGGCTTTCTGGGCCATCGCCTCAGTGCAATCCTGTGATTCTGCCGTTGTAAGGCTGTCGCCACAGGCAAAAGTGCTCTGTGAAAATGAAACGAGAGCCCACAGAACCATGTGGCATCCATATGGTCTGAACACATCCTTCTCAGACCCTTGGGAAGGACATTCCGAAGGAAGGACTCCAGGCCGGCGCGAGACCCAGCGCTCGAGCTTCCGGCTGCCGGGGCTGACGCCTTGTTCTCCTTCTTCCCCTCCCTCTAGGGCCGGCAGGGCCTGGGTTCCATTTTCGTCTGGGCCTCTGGGAACGGCGGGAGAGAGGGGGACCACTGCTCCTGTGATGGTTACACCAACAGCGTCTACACCATCTCCGTGAGCAGCACCACCGAGAACGGTTACAAGCCGTGGTACCTGGAGGAGTGTGCGTCCACCCTGGCCACCACCTACAGCAGTGGCGCGTTTTATGATCGGAAAATCGTGAGTTCTCTTGGCCAGGTGGAGAGCCGAGGACGCACGCCTTCGGCCCTTTGGGGGCAAGTTTCTTTCCCTCTTCACAAAAAGAGGAACCAGGTTGAGGCCAGTCTGTACCGGGTCCCAGAGTACTGACCTTACCCATCGGTGAACTGGTTGTGCCTTGAGGGAAACCCCAGTCCCTTGGCAACCACCCTCAGACCCTGCCTTTCTAATTTTTGCACAAAATACCAATTAAAACCCTCTCTTGGCTTTAGGGATCTAAAAATAGCATTTAAGAACGGGGTGCCTTCTCAGCACCATGCCTCCTTCTAGCTCTCTAAATTTCTGTGGTCACATTGCTTGGGATCCAACTGACTGGTTCAGTTTCAACGTGCCAAAGAGAGTAAGAGAAAGTCTTAGTTTTATACTGAAACCTTTTAGAGATCCAAGTGTTCTTCCAGGAGGTTCTTTCCCCCAGCAAAACGACTTTCCCTGGACACTTCGAATTGAGCAGTGGTTTCTGTCTGTTCCGTTCACTTCAATGAACACCAGCGTGATTCATCCTTTTAAAAAGGGACTGTTTTCTTTCAGCATATGGGTGGAATTTGTGCTTTCTTCCTTCCCCACAGGCTTTCCTACTTTAAGAAAAGTAAAGAGGGGGAGGATTTTGAGCCGAAATTAATGCAGAATTCAAATGCACAGTCGTTAAGTTGGTTTTTAGACGTTTAAAAAAATGAGACCGTGGAGCTGGCCAGACATGGTTTAATTTTAAAGCATGCTCACTAGCATCTTTTTATTTCTCCTGCTGCTGAGCCACATCTCTAGAAATTATTTGCAAATTTATTTTTTTACATTTTTCGGGGGCAGCATGCAGGCTCCCTGTTCCCCGCTTTTCCCCGCACCTGCTGAAAGGTGAGCCACACGGCTGCTGGGCCACCAGCCTGGCAGTGGTCCGGGCTAGTAAACAGAGGTCTTAATTTATTTTCCTTTTCTACCGAAGCACGCGCCCCTGGGACAGGCGGCCAAGATTCTGAATGGTATCCTGTTCATTTAGGAATCTAGCTCATTTGAACACGGGCTTGCTGGAGTCTTGTTAAACAGGCCTGCCGGCTGGAGGCATTCAAAACAGAAGTCTTGCCATTGAACGCTTTGTACCAGAGGCTTCCTGCTGGGACGCCTGTGTCTCCCATCCCTGGGAGCAGGACTTGCTGCTTTATTTGCTTAGTTAATCACACTGCGTGTGCACACACCTTAGCTACAAAATGCCTTAATTCTTTTTTCTTTCTTCCTTCCTGTTTTTTTTTTTTTTTTTTAATCTCTTCTCCGAGCAATAATATACAGGTCAGAAGGGTGTAGTTCAGAGGAGGGTAAAAGAGAAAATCACTTAGTGTACTTCCTGGGCTAGGCTTCTCCTCTGAGAGTATGAATGGCATTTTTGCTGGGGTTTTTGTTTTTATTGTGGTGGTGGTGGTGGTTTTCAGCTCAACTAGAGCCAAGCTTTTGCTCTGAGTCCTCCAAGAGAACCTGCAAGGGGATGGACTTCTCTGGATGGTTGGCAGCTTGTAGGCTGTGCGGTTCAGGCAGGTGTCAGCTGGAAATCAAGGCGCTGTCCCATCCCGTATTCTCTGTTCCTCTCTGTCCAGCGAATGCCGAGCCGTGTTCGCCTGGAGGGAGGGGATTGCCTGGTACTGACACATGACTTTTAATAAAAGGAGTAACGCCCGGCAGAGCATTGCTCACCCATTCATTTCTTGACTTTCTTTCATTCGCTGACCTGGAGCAGAGTTCCACGCATGACGTTTGGTCTCAGGAAGCAGGGGCTGCCCACCTTGGTTGAGCCATCCCCTCCCTGCAGAGGGGGGCCCTCTGCTCACTCCCCAGTTCTCAGAGGCTGGAGAGCCAGCCATGGGCCTCCCCTGCTCTTGGGAGCGTGGCCTCCTGCCCAGACACCCTCAGTGTCCATCACTGGCCACCATTTACTGAATGTAAGTATGTTTCAGGCGCCAGCTATGACTTTCACCAGAAAGAAGCGTGTGAAGGACGCATCATTAGGCCCATTTGCAGATGAAGATCCTGGGGTCAGAGGTTGCATCCTTGTCCGGACTTCCCCACCCTCAGCTGCCCTTCCTTGAACAGCAGGATGCAGGGGAGGAGGAGGCTGGTCTCTGCCAGTGTTCCTGTCAGTCTTCCGGCATGTGCATGAGGCAGGCTGGATCCTGTCTCCTGGGTGATTGTCAGCCCAGCCAGAATGTGATGAAGGAAGATGCTCCGTTGGGGAGAGGATCTGGATTGTTATGACTGGGGAAATTCATTCTTTAGGGTTATGCAGATCGGCTACTAGAACCTTGCTGTTGGTGTGGCTATCAGTTTCCTATTGCTCTCGTAACAAATTATCCCAAACTCAGCAGCCTAAAACAGCACAGAATTATAATCTCAGAGTTCAGGAGGTCAGCAGGGCAACGGCCTCGACTGCGTCTCTTCTGAGCCTCCTGAAGCTGAAATCCGTGTGCCGTCCGGGCTGTGTTCCTTTCTAGAGGCTCTAGTGGAGAATTCATTCTGTGCTCATTCAGTTTGTTGGCAGACTTTAGTTCTTTGTGGTTATAGGACTGAGCTCTGGATTCCTTGTGGGCTGTCTGCGAAGGGCTGTTCTCAGCATCTCCAGGCTGCCCAGATTCCTTGGCTTATGTTCTTCTATCTTCCTCATCAAAGCCAGCAAAGATGGTTTGGGTCCCTCTTCTGCCTCGGCTCTCTGACACACTTTTCCACCTCTCTCCACTTTTCAGGGCCCGGTGAGGGCATGGGGCCCACTGGACAATCCAGGATTGTCTCACTGATCTAAGGTGTGCTGGTTAGCAAACTTAATGCCGTCTGCAGCATGCACGGGTGTAGCTTGAGGGCCAGAATCCCATCTAGCACAGTAGGTGTGGCACGGCTGAACCCATGCATGGTGATTCCACGGTGCTGCTTCTCCACGTCAGTTCAAAGACAAGTGACAAATCAGGCTGTGTGCTAATGAGGTCCAGAATCAATATCCCCACCTGGCCCGGAGTCAGTGTCTCAGAGGAAGGCATGCAGAGCCCCCTCGGTTTGCAGTCAGCTTTGCCTTTCCAAGGACAACGGCCAGCTTCATTGTCCCACACAGCAGGCCCTGTGAAGGTCACGAACACTCCAGGTTCATCTGCTGCAGATGGAACTGGGTGCTTTAGGACACTGTCAACTATCTGAGGAGGACATCCTGGTAGGGAATGATCTGTGACCTTCTGTGACTTATCTCTGATCTGGGTAAAGGCAGGGGTGGTCTCTGGGCCACCTGGGCACCCCCCACCTTGTTTCCAGCTGCTCTGATGTCAGGGGTGACTTGGGGGTCGTTAACATGGGCTGTGGCAGGTGGGGACTCTGCCATGGAGGGCCCCTCTCTTACCTTTGTGTCTCAGCACGCTCATCTGCAGCCGTGAGGTTGTGCGGCTTCCTGCTGCCTGTCTTCCCTTCGCCTTATCTCCCTGTCCCCACCCTGTGATTAGCTCACTCCTGCAGCGGGTCCCTGTTCTATGTTTGAGAGCAAAGCAGATTAGCAGCGAGGAGCAGACACAAACCTTGATTGGGGAGATGCATCTCCGTAGTGCCTCTTCCGTCCCTGGGACCAGGGGCCACACCTGTCCAGGTGCAGCATCTTGAGTAGCCTCTGACCTCGGACATCTTCTGAGAGCCGACTTCGCCTCTTGCCGCCCTGTCCCCCAGGTCACCACGGACCTGCGGCAGCGCTGCACGGACGGCCACACAGGGACCTCGGTTTCAGCCCCCATGGTGGCGGGGATCATCGCCTTGGCTTTAGAAGCAAAGTAAGTTCCACTTGCCTCCCCTTCTTTTCCTTTGTTTTCTATACATTTTTATTACAGTAAAATACACATAAAGGTGACCATTTTAACCAATTTTTTAAAAGATTTATCTGTTTGATGGGGCGCCTGGGTGGCTCAGTCGTTAAGCGTCTGGCTTCAGCTCAGATCATGATCCCAGGGTCCTGGGATCGAGCCCCGCATCGGGCCCCCTGCTCCGCGGGAAGCCTGCGTCTCCCTCTCCCACTCCCCCTGCTTGTGTTCCCTCTCTCGCTGTGTTTCTCTCTGTCAAATAAACAAATAAAATCTTTAAAAAAAAAAAAGATTTATCTATTTGAGAGAGAGAGAGAGAGCATGCACATGAGTGGGGGGAGCAGAGGGAGAGGGAGACGCAGACTTCCCGCTGAGCAGGGAGCCTGGCGCGGGACTCGATCCCAGCACACTGAGATCACGACCTAAGCTGAAGGCAGACGCTTAACTGACTGAGCTACCCAGGCGCCGCCCCCCCGCCCCATTTTAACCATTTTTAAATGTACATTTCATCAAGCACATTCACCTTGAGTAACCATCACCACCATCCATCTCTGGAACATTTTCATCATCCCAAACTAAAATCCTAAGCCCAGTAAGCAGCAACTCCTTGTGCTGGTCAGCTAGGGATGTCATAACAAAATACCACAGACTGGGCAGTTTAAACAACAGAAATGAATGATCTGACAGTTCTGGAGGCTGGAAGTCTAAGATCAAGGTGTCAGCTGGGTTGGTGTCCTCTGAGGCCTCTCTCCTTCGTTTGTAGATGGCCACCCTCCCCCTGTGTCCTCATACAGTCTACCCTCCATCTATGTATGTGTCTAGATCCTTTTATAAGGACACTGGTCATAGTGGGTTAATGATCCCGTGTGACCTTAATGACCTCTTTAAAGACCCTATCTCCACATACAGTCATATTCTGAAGGACTGGAGGCGAGGGCTTCAATATATGAATTTGGGAGGGCACAATTCAGCCCATAACACTCCCTGTAACCCCTCCTCCAGGTCCTGGCAATCACCAGTCCACCTTTTGTCTCTATGAGTTTGACTGCTCTAAGCACCTCATGTAAGTGGAATCACAGAGGATTTGTTTTTTTGTGACTGGCTCACATAGCACAGTGTCCTCAAGGGTTATCCACGATGTAGCATGGGTCAGGATTTCCTTCCTTTTTAAGGCTACCCTTAATGGATATGAAGAGACTCCTTCCCTTCTTTTTCCTTTTTAAAGCTCACCGTCTCCTGCCCTTTGTAGAACCACAGAGACCTGGGGGAGCCAGGACCCCAAGCCTACCTCCCATTCTGCATCACGTGCCAGAATCCCACTTTGGGCCACTACAGGTGCCCTTCATAAACTTTAGTTGATAAACTGACAAGGCAGTGGTGATGTTTTATCTGTCACAAGCCAAATAAAAACTCTGGAGTTGTTAGTGTCCAGATGGGTCAGGAAGAAAAGAGAGTTTACTACACCTGCAATCATGGTGTCAAAAACAAATGTAGTTTAGATGTCAAAACTGGCTCAGAACAGTCCCGCCGTTTGAAGTAGTCCGTTGTTGTCAATGAAATTTTTTAAATGATTCAAAAAAATCCTATTTGGGTTGCTTCGATCCTTACAATTACGGATATTTGCATGTCGGTTTGTCTGAGGCAAAAGAGCATACAACTCAAATGTTACCAGCTTAACAAAGGAATAGCTAAATATTTTTTGATTTTCAGGCCAAAATGTTGGCTTCTGTGTCCTGAGTCTCTTAAAAAAAAAAAAAAAAAAAAAGAATTCTAAATAATTACTTACTTGTGTGGAAAGTGGCATTCACATACTTAGCAATTCATTGTTTTATAGTTCCTTCCATCCCTTATTGGAAGCATGCAAGGAATTTTGTTAGTCAAAATTAAATAGAAAGCAAGCTTCACTTCATGCCCGCTTGTTCCATTAAACTTGGCCTGTGGACACCTGAAAACTCTGGTAGTCATCATCCTTGCCCTTTCAGCTCCTCCTCAGAAATTCACAGGTGGCTAGTCTGAAAATGGTGTGAGCTCAGAGCATTTAAACCTGCAGGACTGGTCAAAGAAGAGACAGGTTATAACAAGGGCCTCTGCGGGCCTGAGGTGAGGAGATTGGAGACTGGGGTAGTGCAGGTGTCCAGGGAGCAGGCCTGCTGCTCCTGCGCCCAGCGTTGCCTTCCGACTCTGTTCACTTGCACCGTAGAAGGCATCCAGGCAAAGCCAGATCGTCCTGGGTGGAGGAGGTCTCAGGGGGTCAGGGAGGGCCTGTGGACAGCATGTAACAAAAATGAAGAAAGACCCTCGTGGGTACGAACTGTGCAGAGGTTGTCCCGGTTTGTGGCCATCCTGGGATTTCCCATCAGTCCCATCTTTGCTGAAAAACATTTCCAGTGCCATTTCTTAGCTGTGTTTCTCATACAACTGTATGTCTGATTTTATTACCAGAGCCCAAAATAAAAATGTCTTCATAATGAGACAGTTTCTAACATTCTCCTTTTCTTTACCCATTCTGTCTTGAGCTCTGCGGCTCCTGCTTCCTGGCACCTTCTGCTGGAGCCATCCTTGATAGGCCCCGCAGTAACTTGCCAGGTCACACGGGAAACAAGGGGTGCAGCCCCATCTACTCTGGTTGAGTTCTAAAGCCTGTGTCTGTACGCAAGAGGGTGAGGCCTTGGGCCACGCGGGGCCTCAGAATCCCCCCTGAACAATGACGTCGGCCATGGGCCCTCAGGAGGGGCAGTAGGGCGGGGGAGGAAAGCCAAGCAAAGGCCTGGAAACTGGACTGATGGACACAGTTGCGGGGGAGGTGGCCAGGAAGCCAGTGAGGTTACCGGCACAGAGACAAGAACATGCTGGAGGAATCAGAGAATACCGGGCGGGGCTAGCACCTGGAGAGTGAGTCCCAAGGGAGGAATGTATGTGTGCCCCAAGATTCAAACCACGGTGAGGTCCCCGTGGACAACAGGCAAAAAGGTGGGAACGTGACATGGTGCAGCCGCTGTAGGATCTATTCTAACCATAAAAGGAGGAGATACCTCCAGGACCCATCAGTAAATGAATGGATACACACAATGTGGTCCATACAAGCCATGACGTATTCTTCAGCCTTCCAAAGGAAGGGAATTCCGACACCTGCTACGTACGACGTGGATGGACCTGGCGGACATCAGGCTGAGTGAAACAAGCCAGTCCCAACAGGACACGTACTGTGTGATTCCATGTGTATGAGGTTCCCAAAGTTGTTACATTCATAGAGACAGAAAGCAGAATGGTGGTGGCCAAGGGGCTGGAGGCAGGGGGAAACAGGCAGTTAGTGTCTAATGGGGACAGAGTTCCACATGGGGAAGATGAAAAAGTTCTGGAGATGGATGGTTTGTGATGGATATACCACCAGGTACAGGTCCTAATGGTTCTGCCCTGTGCACAGAAAAATGGTTAAGGTGGTAAATTTTCTGTTCTGTATATATATATTTTTAAAGAGTTTATTTATTTATCTATTTGAGAGATCGAGCAAGAGAGAGAGAAAATGAGAGAGGGGAACACAAGCAGGGGGAGCAGCAAAGAGAGAGGGAGAAGCAGGCTCCCCACCGAGCAAGGAGCCCCACATGAGGCACGATCCCAGGACCTGGGATCACAATCTGAGCCAAAGGCACATGCTTAACAGATTGAGCCATCCAGGCGCCCCTTTTATGTATATTTTTAAACACACACAAAGAGTGGGTGCCTAGAAAGACAGTTGTAATTGCTGTGGGGGTGGGGCAGGCCCTGGGTCAAGAGGAGGGAGTGCAGGTCCTTCCAGCCTATGTCTGTGACCCGGTCTTGATGCTGTGAACAGAGAGGGTTATGATAGAGTATCATCAGAAGATGGATCCTCGTTTCAGAGGTGTTTTAAAAAAAAAAATGGCGGGACAATGTATCTTAGACTCACAAAACTCTGATCTATGCATTTTTATTAGTGGGCATGTGTTTGTTCAATGAAACGTTTCTACTTTGCACCAAAACAAATGTATTAGAAATTTAGAGTTACTAAAATCTTGAATTACAATAGGTAGCAGGTGGGTCCACACAGGGGGCAGGGAGTGGAGGGTGTGGGGTCTGGGCAGATGAAGGCTCAAGCATGCTTTCATGCACCATAACATTTGCTCGTCCTGATGAAGAATAACCCCCAGGACTTAGAAACATCAAGATGTCCCTCTCCCCCTGCCCCAATTTCTTCGGTAGCCCTTGGACACACTCAGGTACCTTGGCAGCAGGGCTGGGTTTTTAACGCTATGGATTTTAGGTCACCCACTGCACTGTTTTATCTTAGGATTTAATCCCTGGAAACCATTCTTTACAAAGAGGTTATGAAATAAACCCTCACTGAGGAATGGAGCCTGCAGGGCTCACTCAAGTCCCGACTCGGGGCTGGCTCCTGACACACCACCACCGATGGGCCTGGGCAGCCGTCATTTTGACCCATGCGGGCTTGGGCTTCACTGGTCTGTCATTGTGTCGTTGCAGTAACCAGTTAACCTGGAGGGACGTCCAGCACCTGCTGGTAAAGACATCCAGGCCGGCACATCTGAAAGCCAATGATTGGAAAGTCAACGGTGCCGGTCATAAAGGTGCGGGGGTGGCTCCCATTGGGCTGGGCGGGGATGGACAGCCTGTCCCAGAGGGCCCACTGGGTGACCTTCTGGAATCTCTATTAAAGGGCTGCCAGGAGCTTCCCAAGAAGAATCCCCAAATCCTCAAAGAATCACAAGGGTGAGAAATACATAGCTGGAGAATTAGGAAAAGTAACCTCACACTGACATTAAGAAATAAGCCTAAGATCAGTAGAATTCAGGGTTCCCTAAACATCACGACTTTTGTCATCCAGAGACCACCTGTACCAAGTATTGATGTAATAGTTCTCTTTATATGGACTTGCATTTTTTTTACATAAAGAAATATATTTTAAAAAGAAACTTTATTATATCTAGTTAATCACGGGTTTGAGGTAGATTTTTATTTTTTTTAATGCACATCAAAACAAATCCATGACTATTAAGATAATGTTTGTTGTGTGCCACCTAAGGGCATCTTGCATTCTTAGTCCTGAGTAGCTCTATGATTTTGAAACGGGCCCTCAGTTTCCTTATCTGTACAATGAGGACATTGAGATAGTTATGTTTTAAGTTATTTTCTAACCATAAAATTTCTCTCTGTGTTATAGAAGTAACTCAAGGCTTCTTTCCCCAACCCAGCCTGACAGAGGTTCCATGAAATCAACCCACAGTCAGGGCTTGTAACCCAGGTATTTGGGGCCTCTCGAGCAGATAATTATAGGACTGTGGTACTGGCTTTGTTTGCCTGCCTTCTTACCAGAGATCCTTGAAAAAGATTTCCATTTGGCCCAGGTATGTTAGGGAGGACTTCTTTTTCCTTTTCTAAAGCTCAGGCCCAACTATTTCGACACCGAGCCTGATACTACTATCTGTAAAATATAGGACAAGTATTGTCACTGTAAGTTCCAAGGGACATTCCTTTTAATAAGAAAGCCATCGATCAGGCCTAATGCATCCTTGTCTTGCAAGAATGTTGGTGGTAGTGGTGTGCTGTAACAAGAGCTGACCTACATTTCAGTGTTGGCCTAATTAAATAGGAAAATAGACTGTATCTCATTCTTGACCCTGCCTCTTAAATTAAACTTTGAAACTCTACTGCCGTGGCCAATAAACACTGGATCGGGCCAACTCACAAGCACTCACGGTCTGAGTTCTGAGTCATACCACTTTCCCAGGATGCCCTGGGAATTGATCAGGCAAAGAAAATGGTGGGGAAAAAAAAAAAAAAAAAGATGAACCCGGCCTTGCTTTCTGGTTTATTACACATCATGGCTGCATGAACCAAAGGGTTTCAGGTTTTTGTTTCTCTAGTCCGGTTTATGATTTGAGGAGCTCAAACGCCGACAGGTCCCTTCTGTGGTGGGGGGGGGGGGGGCGGGGGGGGGACCCATCCATGTCTTGCAGAAAAAAAGTACTAGGCTCTCTCCACACTTCTTTTCCGACCCTGCACCAAAATGGGCCACGTTTCGGGGGCCGCACTCCTGACCTGAAGGAGTACAGGTCAGGGGGAGGCTAGCGTAGCTGGGATCTTGGAGCAGTCCTCAGAAGGGCTGCAGCCTGGGCTTTCCAGGAGGTAGCCCGCGTTCCTGCCCTGCCATGAGTGGTGCAGGTGGTGTGTCCCAGGACCGTGGCGGCCATGGATCTGGTGCCCTACGTGGGAGCCGAGCAGAGTGCAAGAGCTGGGCCTTGCTCCATTCCTGGGGGGCAGCGGCTTCTGAAGGCTCTGTCTTTTCAGTCAGCCATCTCTATGGATTCGGCCTGGTGGATGCAGAGGCCCTGGTCACGGAGGCGAAGAAGTGGAGAGCAGTGCCTGCCCAGCATGTGTGTGTCGCCACCACAGACAAGAGACCCAGGTGAGCCTCAGCTCAGGCACCAGTTGGCTTTTCAGGAATGTCAGTGCGGAGCTGACTGTGCTGTAAGGCACAGTGTAAGGTGTAAGGGTGTTCACACATGCGTTCCTATGCACATCGGTGGGCACACGTGTGGGGGGCATTGTGTGCACATGGTAGTGTGTGTATAGACATGTCTGTGTTTTCTCTTATGGATTCTGGAGCTGGAAAAGAACCACTCCTTAACTCGTGACTCTTTTGAGGCCTTTTGCTGTCAATTATAGACCGCCCCATAGTAGGGAGTCAGATGCCCCATAGTCCCTCGTACCGGAAATTCTTACCCAGAATATTTAGCATAGCTGGCCAGACTGGCGATCAGGCCTGCCCAGGAGGGTGAAGCGGGCAGCAGTGATGAGTGTCCTCTTTTTCAGGTGGGAGCCCTAGCTCCAGCCCAGCCCTACCTGTCCCAAGAGCCCCCAGTGTGATTCCATCAGCTGTGAACAAGAGAGGCGGCATCTGCCCCTTCCCTGATGCAGAAGGGGGTTTATTATCCAAAGTGCAGAGTACTTCTCCTCTGTGTCACTTGAATCTGGACTTTCATAGCCTTCTTGAGGTTTAAGCACCAGGATTTTTTAACAAGCCTTGAGCGGTGTGCTGTAGGACCCTGGTTTCTCCTTTTTCCACAGTTAGGACACTCCCAGCATTGCCCTTTGTAGTGAGTTGTTCTAAATCAGACACATTTGTTCATTGAGATTTTTGTTAAAAAACAAAGAACGGCTGCAAAGTAAATCAGATAGCAAGAACCCTCCTCCATTAGGAGAGGAAATCAGATTCTTCTTCTGAGTTCTGCCATTGCCGCTATACTTTTTAAGAAGGAGAATGGTGTTTCTCTAGGCCTCAATATCTGATAAAGAATGGAATACTTTTTTTTTCTTCCTAACTGTAACTATTTATTACCTTTGGGAAAATGTGTGTTTGGAAAAAGAAATGTTGGAGTGATTAAAAGTGACGCTTGCTTTATCAGCAAATGCAGCTCCCTCCCTTTGATACTGCCTCCTTTTTGAAAGCATCTACCTCTTATAATAATGTTCTTTTGCCATGCAATGTTGAGAAAAATGTTTCTCGCTGCCACCTGGCCCTGCGGTAGGAATTCAGAAAGTGTTTGTTGCATGAGTAGCCAGGAATGGCGCTTTTGAAAAACTACATTTACATCCTGCTGCTAATTGTGAAGGCTGACGGCTGGGTGAGGCCTCCTGGGCCTGACAGGCTGGTAGGCAGGCAGCAGATCTTCATCTTGACATTTTCAAGCATCATCTTCTCCGGGGAGCCTTAGCCTGTCATTTCAGAAGAAAGTGGGAGGTTCTCTGAGATCAAGAAGGCCCTTTGCTTTCTTTTGTTTTGCATGTCGGAAAATGCCCGGCACATGGAGAATCAGACTCCAGGTAAGGTGATGCTGGGCTTCTGGGAGCTGGGTCCTGCCCCGTGAGGCCACCACGTCCAGGCCCGCCTCCCTTCCACTGGTCTCCCCGTCAGGGCGGCTCCTGAATGAAGCATTCTTTTCCTCCCAGAAATAGTTTTAAGATGGTAGAGTGGTGCCTAGGTGGCGAAGGGTGGTTTTTATTTTTATTTTATTTTGTTTTTTAAGTGAAAGCACACTGAGTCTAGACAGCTGAGGCAACTGGCCGTAACATACAGTATGACATTGTTCCTGTCCTTGGAGGGAAGAAAGGACTCTGCAAATTCCAACAGAGGGGATGAATCAGACTTCTGTTTCAGAAGAAAAGTTATCTTTACATTTAGCGGTTTGAGGCTCTTTCTAGAATATACAGCCAGCCTGCTATCCCAAAGCACTTGCTTCACTGCACGCTCGATTGTTCCCAAGGACGTAAGGGCCTCCAGATAGAGAAAGAGAGGGAGATGGGGAGATTGAGAGAGACAGAGACAGAGACAGAGAGAGAGAGAGAGCCTCTTTATGTGGCCATCCCGTGTGTACCTGTGTGTAACATATGTGATACATTTACCTTTTCCCTCTTGGGGAGCAGAGAAGGGCCACCCTGGCGTGATGAAGGTCAGGGAACTGTGTTCATGGAGCATCAAGGATGGACGTCCTAGAGGAGCTCGTGTCCACACCTGCTGTTTCTACAGTAATGTCCTACGGGGTGCTGAGTCAGAGGACCTGGGTGTTGGTGGTCACATGCCAGGGCAGGAACGAAGAGTAGTGATCTCTCCATCTTCTCCTGCCCTTCAGCCCCGATCTGGCCTTCTGCTCCTGGCACAGGTCACGGCTCAGGGAGATAGTCCTCACGGCCACTGCAGGAGGAATCCACGGGCCACCCTCTCTGCAGAGCCCCCCTGCTGCCCCAACCTGTGCTCAGACACGAGCGTGGCACCCACTGGGCCCCAAATGACCACCCAGTCCCCGTTGGTGTTCCTCTGTTGGACCGTCCTGTCTGATGCCACCTCTACCCCGAGTCACACTCAGGCTAAAATGGGGCAAAAAGGCCGACAGCACAGGAAAGACCACAGTGGAGGGAAGCTGGGCTGCCGCTGCAGACAGACAAGAGCCCCATCAGGAAACAGGTGTGACTGATTCTCTTTAAAGAGAAGCCATACAGGGACCCCAAGCAATAGGTCAGCATTTCTAGTCCAGACACTGTACATCTAAGGACTGTGGGGTTTGCAGTTTAGCCTGTCTGTGTCTAGATCCTCCTCCTGAGAGAGAACTAGAAGTCCCTTGGAGCCTGGAGAAGGTCAGGGAGCCTGCCTGGAGAAGCGGGGAGAGAGGGGACCAGAGGGGTGGGGGTGGTGAGGAACGAGAGGGGCCAGGCCCCCTTCTCCAAGGTGCAGCCAGATCTCGCTGAGCCATCTCTTCACGGCCTGTCACCCCCTGACCCCAAAACAGAGGCCATGGAGTCTCGCCCAGCTCTCTGGCACCCACCGTGCATCATAGGCACTGTCCGCGAATGCTAAATCTTAATGCAACAGCAAGGGGGAGATCACTGCAGCTTGGCAGGTAACTCTTGCAAAAGAGAATGCCTTGTAACATTCCAAAGCTGTAGGAGAGATCCTTGCCCAGTCTTGGGCACAGATGGATTTCAGTCTACTTAGAACTTTTCTATTGCCTGTGCCAAATTATTTACGTCTGTGTGTCAGAGTAAGATAAAATTGATACTTTTAGAACCTTTCTAAAAGTGAAAAAGAAAATCAACATCAGTATCATTCCTATGAATGAAAAAAAAAAAAAGGCCCAGTTATTAAATATCTTCGTTGACCCTTAGGATGTTTCTAGCCGGCACTTCCCTTGTGTCTTTAAAAATCCAGGCTCCCATGAAAGATTTTCTTTTTTCTTTTTTTAAAGATTTTATTTATTTGAGAGATAGAGAGCATGAGACCGGGGAGGGTCAGAGGGAGAAGCAGACTCCCTGCTGAGCAGGGAGCGTGATGCAGGACTCGATCCCGGAACTCCAGGATCATGACCTGAGCTGAAGGCGGTCGCTTAACCAACTGAGCCACCCAGGTGCCCTTCCCATGAGACATTTTCTGACACCCCTGACTCTCTACTCCCTGCTGGAAAGACAGCAACAACAGCAATCTCTTCAAGCAGTAAGACCTTATCTAGTTCTCTTCAGTTTTCGTAGGTTTTGGAAGGTTACCATCCAGAGTTTACAGTTTAGTGTGGTTGGTCTTTCATTTAAAGAACTCACACAACCCCAAAATATACTTCGGTCCTGAAGGCTCTGAATGTTAAGAATCATCTGTAGGCCAGACCATATATTTATAGATGTTCAAGAATTAACTATGGATTAACCACGTTAATTTCGTTAAACCAGACCACATGTGGTGGTCACTTTATAACAACTCTACTTATAAATACATAGGTAAGCGTAATGGATAATGACTATCAGATACTTACTATGAGCCAGACATTGTTCTCAGCACTTTCTGTGTACTCATACATTCAAAACACCCACCAAGGATGTGAAGTTTGGGAACTACTTTTTTCCCCCATTTATATATTGAAGAAACTGAAGAGTCGAGGAGTAGCCTGGGGCTGGGCAGTGGCAGGGCTGAGCTGCTACCCCAGGCTGTCCGTCTCTGGAGCCCACCTTGCCTCCCCTGGGAAGGGACGCATCACAGGAACTCAGGCAGGACCCAACCAAGTGGAGTGTGACCTGCACATTCTCCAGGAGACAATTTCCCTGTCTTCTGTCTGCATCCCCAGCCGGCTGGGCACACTGGCCCCGAGGACAGGAAATCACCTTGACTCTGGCTACTTGGATACTTGGAGGTTCCTCCAGCCCTGACCAGCTGCCAGCACCCCAGAGGCCTGGCCCAGGTGTCTTGTCTGCAGCAGCTTAGCTAGGCAAGCGGGCAAGGCCACATGTCTCCTGTGTCCCGATAGGGAATACCTGTGTGGCTGGGACCCATAAGGGCCCAACTTCACACAGCCTAGTTTAGCATCTTTTTTAAAACCTAAAACTCCCTCTTACCTTTGGGCTCGGTCTGCACTGTACAGGTTGCCCCCAAATCCCACCCGGCAACTCTCTCCAGGACATCTCATGGTGTGTACTCCTGGGTACCATAGGAGGGAGGCCCTTGCTTCTGGCTTCTTCCACCGTGTCATTCTTACGCAGGGCATGGCTGGGTGTCCTAAGAAAACTCGTGCTCTGCTGTCCTGCCCTGGGGGGGTGACCATACCTGGGTCCTGGTATTTGTCCTGCTTCCTGCCGCCCCTGGAGACACCTGGGAACGTTAGCAAGCTGCCTGTTTTTCTACAGTCCTTTTGCCCTGCCAAGCTTATTTTTTTGCCACAAACCTGTTTCCCCCAAATTATAAATGCAACTTACTTCAAAAAATTCCTATTCGAATTTGAATAATACAGCCAGTTCTCGTTATGCATGGTAGTGCTGTTCTGTGACATCACCACAAACACCGAATTTGCAAATACAGAAGCATCGCTGCTAGGGGACATCCAGGGTTAGATTCCTGTGAGCCTCCGGTCACAGCATTTTTGTCAACTGATCCATATGTAACTTTGCTTTATGTGTGTTTCGGTTTAAAAGCATTTTATTTAATATATATTACTGATTCATTATCATTGACCATAAGGCCAATAGCACTGTAACTCATGTCTGAACAAAAGTCATCCAGCGGACGTGTTTTCTCTATAAGGCACATCTCAGCCATCCAGCACTTAGGAAACCAAATGGCTCCTCAGCAGTATGCTTGGGGACTATTTTAAGCAATTAAACCACCAACAAAAGAAAGGAAAATGTGAAAAACATGGCATTAAAAATAGATCATAGGAAGGACACTTATTCACACTATGAGAGCTGAAACCAGAAGGCAGAGCGTCACTTTGTTTGGCCTTACCTGGGAACATGTTTACCAGGCAACTCAAATATTTTGCAGTTCTGCACATATCCACAAGTGATCACAAAAGCACCACAAGTATTGATTTAGGTGGATTTGCAAATATGGAACCGTGAATAATGAGAATTGACTGTATATCGTATTGTCTTTTTCACTCCCCATCAGATCGAATCTCAGAGCTGGGAGGGATGTTTAGAGCCAGCTAATTTAGCTCCTTGTTTTGCACAGAAGAAAAATAAGCACTATAAATTGAAACACTGTGTATCAAAACACCTTACAACTTAATCATGAACAGCATGTCTCGAGTAATGTACTGGATTAGCCTTTTTCTTTTTAAATATTATTTCTAGCCTAAATGATGTACTGTGGTTTCATGATCGAAAGGGATTTCATCTAAGGAAAACCCTAAATGTCAGTGAATATGAATAAGAAGTATACAGAATCTATCTACCCTAGACTCTGTGACCATTCTATCAAGAATGTTCATCCTAGAACATACATCTAAGAAGTGACTCTGAAGCTTCTTACTGTCCCCATTCAGATGACTCTGTGTCCTCCAACAGACTGAACTGCTCTCATACAGCTTCATTTAACAAATCTGTCCCAATTAACCCCTCTTCACTCCACTCATTACCCTTTAGAAGGTCTGCGAAAGGGTCTCCTGGTTGACCTTCTGGGTTCTTTCCACTGTAATGGTCCTGGGCTCTGCGGCAGCCTCATCTCCCCAACACAGATACCAAATACAACAGGGGGAAAGGAACCCCTGCCTTCTGATTCTGGTGGGGGTCCCACTCGGCAGGATCTCAGAATTGTCTAATGAGGAGCTGGGCTGCTCTCGCCCCCAGCCCTGCAGCTTGGGAAGGTGGCATTACCCTGCAAATGCTCTGTGCTAGAGCACAGATCTGCCCTCGTAGTTGAGCTGGAGAGGTCTTCAAGGTGGGAGTGCGAAATACTGGCTTGTCGTGGGTTCCCAGGCAGGGTAGAAAGACAAGCGCAACACTGGAGGGTTTCTACCGGTAAGCTACCGGTCCCCCTCCCCCCTTGCTTTCCCTGGCCACCTGGTTTGTAGTTATGTCCCACTTCTGAAGCTTCACCTTACACCACTTTGCTTTTACAAAAGCCTTAGTACCTAGAAGAAATCGGAAGAGGATTTCTGCTTTTACCCAAAAAAGGGACAGAAAGCAAAAATAACATTGAGCATGGGTTTTGCAGCAAGCTGTGTGTGATAAAGGCAGGACGTGCCCTGAGCAGCGAGAGGGGGCCCCCCAAACTTCATCCCCAGGAACTACACTCAGCAGCTCAGCATCAAGCCGCCTGGGCTTTGAATGGTGTCTTTGAGCATCTATGCTTTATCTCAATTTATTCTGTGCCTCCGTTAGCAGGATGTGTCCTAAGGTATCAGGAAAGCCAAAGGTTAATTTTTGGGGTCTGGGAATGCTCACACAGGTTTTGTTTTGTTTTGTTTTTTTTCTGCCATATAAATGAATGGTAATTGCTTCTTTGCTTTACGCCTTTGCTCTCAGCTTGAGAAAGTTTTCATAGGAACGCTCTACTTTCAGAGAGCAGGGAAAACCCGTCCTTGAAAATATTTATCTTTGGCTCTGGATTTCACTCTGATGTCAGAAGAATCTGAGCTTTGTGATTTGGCGAGGGCCTTGGATTGAGTAGATGTGGATCTTGTTTCTACACATTTACAAGATACAAGATGCTGTTACACATTGGAGAGAGGTAGGAGGTCGAAAGAGTCGTGGTCTGGAGGTACTAGGAAGTCATTGTCAAGGCTGCCTGTCACTGGGAACCGTCCACCCCCTCAGGAGAAGGGAGCTGTTTTAAGAGACTTCAGGATGAAAGAGGAACATCTGGAGTATCAGTAATTAAGTCTGAAATGTGGTTCAACAGGAAGTGACAAGTCTGTCCTCAGAGATCGGTTTAAAGTAGGGCAGTCTCCATAGTTTAAATATCACTGGGTCTGGAGGTAGGTCTTACGGGATTTTTTAACCCCTTGGGGTCCTTTAGGGTCCTAGGAGGATGGCCTTGCATACACAGACAACAATTACAGAATTTAATCACAGTGCAACATTTTTAGTTACTTTGGGAACTTGAAGATCTTTCTCAGTCAATTTTCATGGTTAAAGTACAACCTAGCCATGTTCAGGGGACAAAGATAATCCCCACACGTTGTTTAAACTAAAAAATAAACTGGTTTTGGAGTCAACTTGCATTTTCTGTGTTATCTTTGAAATAACTGTAGGATGGGGAATAACTTCCTTCCCCCCCCCCCCCCCCCCGCTGTTGATGGTAAGAGTTAATCCTTACAAAGTGATGGCTTTTGATATTTGACTTCCCCTCTTCTACTTGGAGTTTCTATCTGAAAAACAGAAAAATTTCAGCTCGACTATTCTGAAACATTTTCAAGCCTCTTCCCACCCCACCCCCCTTTTTTAAAGGAAATGGAAAATCTCCTGATTTGGAATATTAGGTTATTTGTTCCAACGGGGGCAGAAATAAAATGTGGGGAAGGCTAAATGCACGTAAGGAGGGTAACAACTCACTGCCCTTGAGTGGCTGTCTGGGCTCCCCACCCTCCCCTAGAACTTGCACAAATGAGGGGGTCTGGTGCCCTGTAACTGAGCCATTTCATAAGAACTAATTGTTATAATTAGCCTTGTTCCCTGGAGGAAGGGACTCCAAGCCCCCAGCTGGGGGTAATGTCTCAGCTTTGAAAATCTAATCAGGCTAGAATTTAACACCCAGAAGGAGCTGTGGACCGCTTACCCCCAGCCAGCACTCCCCCCCTTCTCCCCCCCCCCCCCCCCCCCCCGCCACCCCACGCCCCGGGACAGCTGCAAGGCAGCCCCTGTGCATTAGACCAACCAAGCTTTCTGACCTCAGGGGTGGCCTAGCAACTAGAGTCCCTTAGCAAGAATAAGAGTGTCAAATGCAAGAAGCTTTTTAATAATCTAATGGAGTATTTAATACTCCTTGAGATTTTTTTTTTTTCTCCTCTCCATGTGGACACCACAAGCCACAGGGAGGTGGGCAGATGAGGGTGGGGTTGGGTTGCGGTTTCTCATACCCTGTTCCTGTTCTCTGAAATCCTGTGCCTTATCCTTAAGATTAAGGATTCCTCGATGGGATTTCAGGTCTATTTCTAGGTCAGTGATTGTTCCTCCCCATTGGCCAAAGGTGTGAGAGGGATGGGGCAGGTTTTTAAAACTTTGTGATGGCTTTTGTTTCTGCTTTAACTTGATCTTCCTCTTGGGCCCAGGAAAGGTTCTGCATCTGCCACAGTGGGGGGCCTGCTGACCTGTAAACACAGACAGGAAAATGCCGGAGAAGGCAGTGAAAGAAGTCAGCATCTCTAAATCAATTTATGATGCATGCAAATCATGTTTTCAAATATTTACAGAGTCTCCGAGGGAATTACATCACTGTTTATAGCTGTTTTGGTTGTTTTTTATGACTCAGGCCCAGGAGAGCCAAGCAATGTAATTCCTGAGAGATGCTGAGCCTATGCTTCAAGGCTCCCCTCCTGAGCGGAAAGTCGAGGCAAAGTGAGCAAAGCGCTCTCCGTAATAAACTGAGCGCTGGCTGAGCAGTGGGGAATTATTAATGTGCTGCTGGGCGGTGGGAGATCTTTCCTCAGTTCGCAAGTGGTGGGGGTGAGCCGCGGTGGCCCAGAATAGATGGGAGTGCCCAGCCTGGATGCAGTTGCAGCCTTTGTATCTACCTCCTCCAGGGAGTGTTAGAAGATTCTGGTGGAACTAACTCGTGAGTGATTGGGACTTGATGCTTATCCTCAGATTCCATCCCATGTGGTAAAACTGCCTTGACTTTGTTAAGAGAATTGTCATCCATTCCCATCAGAGGACAGGAGAGGGAGGGGACCCCAGTCTCCAGCACAACAGTAAGGAGGAGACCAGCTCCTGTCCATCCTCCGTGACCCTGGTCCAGTCACTATGGCCTTGACCAGTGCATTTAGCACAAGAGCCCAGCTCTGGCCCCGGATACCTTGTCGATCTCCTCTTCCTCGGTATCTTGAACACAAGTATGGATCCACACCAGCATCCTTGCAGGACAGTGTGGCACAGAGGTGGAGGCAGTGAACTTGACCTCATATCCCAGCTCTGCTTCTCAGTAGCTGTGTGTGACCTCTTTCTGGATGTAATAGATTAATCCTTGTAAATTCTCAGACTAATGCTACATCTAGTGCCCAGCACGCAGTCCGCTCAGGAAATGTTTGCTGTTATTATTCAGCATTGTGACTTATATTATCAAGGCCAGTCTTTTAAACAAAGTAGTCGGGTTTGAAGTTTGAAAACCTTGCTGACCCCAAGCAGTTGAGGCAATGAGCAGCAAACATCTTCTGGCTGGCAAGGTAGCTCCAATGGGAGCATCCAAGAGGGGCTGGTGCTGTCCCTGGGGGTCCCTGGGAGGGCCTGAATCCACTGCCCCCTTGCGAGACCTGGAGCCTCTGGTGTGGAGACCTGAGCCCCTTCCTCCTCTTCCAGGAGCATCCCCGTGGTGCAGACTCTTCGGACCACCGCCCTGACCACTGCCTGTGCTGACCACTCAGACCAGCGTGTGGGCTACCTGGAGCACGTGATGGCTCGCATCTCTATTTCCCACCCTCGCCGGGGAGACCTCCAGATCCACCTCATTTCTCCCTCAGGAACCAAGTCTCAACTATTGGCCAAGAGGTAAGGCCAGGTTGGCCTAGCAGGGCTGGGGCGGGGGCTGGGGCTTAACAGGAGGGCCCATCCAACCCGAGGTCACAGCATCCCTGCGGGGCACCCAGGCGGGTTGGTTCTTCCTTCCAGCAGCTTCCTCTTGGTGACATTCACATGTACCATCCCACCCTCCCCCAACCTGAAACCTGGCCTTCAACACCGTCCTGGAAAACTTTCGTTGCCAGGCAGGAGTGACAAGGGTTTGTGGTTGCTTTGTTTAACGGAGGGATTTATGGAATCCTGGCTATGACTTAATTGCTCTTAGAAGTGCGCTGAAGGTCATTTTTCTCATATTCATTCGGCATCTGAAGTGAGAACACGTATCAGAGGAGGACTGCCTTGCCTCCCGAAGCTCCGGCACGGTCGTCCAGTTGTACGTAGCGCTGTTGAACTTGTGTGGGCAGGAGGCTCCGCTCTGCAGGAGACGTGGCTTGCATGGGGCGCCCGGAGGCTGCTCTGGGGCAGGATTGTCATGCATGTGCCTGAAAGGGTCCCTGTTTAGCTGAAGTCCCGAGAAACAGGCTCTGAATTCTGGGGTTTCACATACAGTTCATGGAAAGTCCTGGAGCCACTTCTTCCACAAGGTCAGAAACAAGGAGAAGTGCTTTAATGCATTTGTGTCACTAGCAGGTCACTGGTGTGAAGGGATTTGTGGTAGCTGAGGGGAGGCGGAGAGGGATTGGGGCTTTCTTTTCGGCTCCCTTAGCTGAGAGGCAGAGGGAACAGAGAGGTTTCGGGACAAGTGAGCATTTCTGGCTTCTCTTGAAAAAGAACTGGCAACCGAACTGTGTCCCCCGCCACCTCAGGAGGTACCCTGAGGGTACCTGACGGGGACGGCCCGTCCCTGTCCCCTGGGCTGTGGCCCCACTCCCTGCTTGCCCGCGCTGGGCCCGCTTGCCTAGTTGGGTTACCTGCCTGGGGCGGCAGCCAGAGTTGGGCTGTAGGGTTCAGAATTGGGGGTCGCGAGAATGCCTCCGTTCGGGACCGGGCAGGAGTTGCCCTTTTTCTTAGCCCCCTTCCACCCCACCCCTACTTGGCAGAAGACAGACGGATTGGCCTGCTGCACGGACAGGCAGATGCCAGCCTTTGTGTGACGGGGTGGGGAGCTGTGCCCTGCCCTCCATACCTCACTGCAGAGGGGGCTGACAGGCAGCGACCAGCAGGCCAGCACTGAGTTTGTGGTCGGTGCCCTGGAACCAGCCTTGAGACCAGATCCTGGCTGCATGGGTTCCCAGGGCTTGGCCATCCGGCTCAGGCCCCACCAGGTTAGGTTCCACCCTCGTAGCCCAAGAGCCACAGGGGGCATTTTTCCCCACTGGGGGTAGGCCGGGGCCATCCTCTGCCCAGAGGAGACAAGCAAGGCCGTGAGCAGCCTGAGAGTACCAGCTGGTCAACCACAGCATTGTGCTCTTTTGCAACCAGAGTTGCAAATTACTATTACTGGGACTTTGAGAGATTCTGTGGAAAAGTCCAGATTTCTAGCATTCCTTGGAAGATCGGAAGTCCTCTGCTGTAGGCTCTCGTTCCCCCTGCGAACTCCAGACTGGAGCTGGGCAGATGGGCGGGTCGGCTTCAGGCACCCAAGGCCAGGCAAGGCTCCGCGTCTCTGGGCTCCCGCGAGGTCACCTCCCTGGAGCCCCGTTTGCTGCAGGCTGGACACAAGGAGGCATCCAAGGTGGTGAGCCCTGACTTCGGGGCAGGAGCTGGGTACAAGCACCAGAGAGTGACCTGGGTTGACCGAGAGCCACCGTGAGGCTTAGAGGTTGGGGCGGCCGTGACCTGCAAGGACCAGGACCAAAGATGGGCTTTGGAGCCCAGAGACTCGAGCTGCTTGTACCCCTGCTCCTTCACTTCCCAGTGGGGCACCCAGGAGCCAGCCATTTCTCCCCTCTTTACTCCTAACCTCCGGAAATGTCACTTTACTCCTGTTGCAGGCAGGATTGCTATAAGAACTGGATATGATGATGCAGAAGAAAATGCCTGGCATGGGCAGCTGGCTTCCCGTCCTGTCCAGCTTCCATCCATCTACCTGACCTGGAAGAACTTTCCAGGCCCCCCTGCACCCCGGGCATTCCCCCCCCCACTGGCTTGCTTGCACTCTGGTTTTCCTACCTCCATCCTGCTCAGGCCCAGCGTGAACCCCTCAGATGAGAGAGAGTGGGTCCTTCCAAGTTCGTTGGGTTCACGACGACCCGTTTGCTGTTCCTGTGCCATCAAGCACATTAAACCTGCCTTGCGGCCACTTGGCAGTCTTCTGCATCTTGGGAATTTGTTTTTTTTCCAAGGGACAGATTGTGATTATGTCAAGAGTGTGTATTTGGGGATCTATTACCTTCTCCTTTCCTTCACATCTCGCTCAATTTGGCCGCTTTTTCAGGTTGCAATATTTTTTTCACAACGAGTTAAGTGGACATTTGTTAAGTCTTTCAGCCCTTAAAGGACAGTTTGTCTTTGTTCTGTCCTGAGTGTGTTGCGTTTGGCTTGGCATCTTGTGTGAAAATCAGTCTTGACCTTTGCAGTTTCTTAGCAGAAAGGACAGGGTGTGCCCCTTCCCCTCACTCTTCTCCACGCAGGGAACGTTCTCTCTATAAGCATGTTTATACGTTCGTTGGATGTTCAGAGAACACCCAAATCAGGACTCCAATCTTACATCACACAAAACATGCATCTGAACTTCTGACGAGCAATAAAGAGCCCTTGGATTAAGACCCTCTTCCAAGAGATGCGAAGTTAGATGGGGAAGGAAGGGGTAGGGAGAAGAACTGGAGATTGTTCACAGGATATTGGAAGAAAGAGGGCGCCCATGAGTTGCGTCCTGTTTCCTGCTCAAGTCAAACAAGAGAAAATGGTTCTGGGCTGAAGTCCCAGTCTGGGAAGACCTTGGGGTATGGAGGCTCATCAGAACCCCGAGGGGGAGGCTGGCTGAGGGGAGGGAGCTCCTGCGCCAACCCCACGCTGCACCCAGGGGTGCCTCCCACACACACTGGAAAACAACCAGACCCCTTAGTTATGTCATCTCCCCCAAATGCACCTGTTGAAACTCCATTAAGCTCGGCCGGTTACTGGCTGTTGGACCTGCCACTAATCACGACACTTGAGATCTCTTGGTCTATAAATGAGGGTGGCAGGAGGGAGACCATCACTGGCTAAGTCCCTGTTGGGCAACAGTGAGTCCTGCCAGCCTGCCTGCCTCTCAGAATATTTGGGGGACCCAATGGAATAATGGAGGGGAAACTGTTGGCCAGGGCTGGGTCATCATGCAAGGGTTTGAAAGCAGTTACCTGCCTTTACCTCAGCTGAGGGCCAGACCTCTTTTTCTTCCGTTCTCGAAGCTGCTGCCCTTGGGGTGCTGTTCAGAGGGATGATTGTACCCATCACCCAGGGAGTAATTCCGAGGCGGGAGACAGCCCTCCTCAGACCTGGCCCCCTCCCCACCACTCCTTTCCTGACCCTTTTGTGTTCTCATCCTGAGTCTCCAATTGCAGATTGCTGGATCATTCCAATGAAGGGTTTACAAACTGGGAATTCATGACTGTGCACTGCTGGGGAGAAAAGGCTGAGGGGGAATGGACCTTGGAAATCCAAGACATACCGTCCCAGGTCCGCAACCCAGAGAAGCAAGGTCAGTGGCTCAAAGAAATTTCACACTCCACTTCGTATCTCAACCCTTTGTCAACTCCAGACTTTTATTTAACTGTAATGTCTCTGGTAAGTCTTTTTTTTTTTTTTTTTAATGGAGGTACAATTCACCACGGAAATCCTTTTTATTTAAAGTGTGTAACTAACTGGCCTTCAGAACATTCACAGCGTTGTAAAATAGTCACCACTTAGCTAAATCCAGAACTTTGTCATCACTCCAAAGGGATGCCCCATACCCGTGAATCAGACTATCCCCACTCTCCCAGCCCCCAGCAACCCCTAATCAACTCTCTGTCTCTATGGATTTGCCTCTTCCGGACATTTCACGTAAGCGGAATCACACAATATGTCGCCTTTCGCAACTGGTTCTTCCAGTTAGCATAATGGTTTCAAGGCTCATCCATGTTGTGGTATGTTTCCATGCTTCATTCCCTTTCCCGACTAAATACGATTTAAGTGTATGTATATGATTGTGTTTATAATATTTGGTTTATCCTTTCATGAGTTGATGGACAGTTGGGTTGTTTCTACTTAATGGCTATTATGAATCATGCTGCTTTGAACATCCAACTGGGTGTACGTCTTCAGTTCTCTTGGTTGTATACCTGTGAATGGAATGGCTGGGTTGTATGGTAATGCTATGTTTGACTGGTTGAAGGACCGTCCAACTGTTCTCCACAGTGGCTGTGTACCATTTTACCTTCCTACCAGCACGATACGAAGATTTTAGTTTCTCTCCATCGTCATCAACACTTGTTTTGTTATTTTCATTTCCTTCTCATTATAACCATCCTAGTGGGTGTGAAGTATATCTCATTGGGGTTTTGATTTGCACTAATTTCCCTAATGACTAATAATGCTGAGCATCTTTTCGTGGGCTTATTGGACATTTTTACATCTTCTTTGGGGAAATGTCTATTCAGATCTTTTGCCTGTTTTAAAAACTGGGTTGTTTGTCTTTTATTATTGGGTTGTAAGTGTTCTTTAAATATTCTGGATACTAGATCCTAATCAGATACCCGATTTGCTAATTTTCCCTCCCATTCTGTGGGTTGTTCTTTCACTTTATTGATTATGCCCTTTGATGCACCAAAGTTTTCAATTTTAATGAAATTCAGTTGTTTTTCTTTTATAGCTTGTGCTTTTAGTGTCATATTTAAGGAACTATCGCCTGATCTAAGGGCAAGATTGAAATCTATATTCTTCTAAGAGTTTTATAGTTTTAACTCTTACATTTAGGACTTTGATCCATTTTGAATCAATTTTCTATATACTGCAAAGCAAAGGTGCATATTCATTCTTTTGTATATGGCTATTCAGTTGCCCCAGCACCATATGTTTTAAAAAACTGTTCTGGCCTCCATTGGATGATTTTGGCACCCTTGTTGAAAATTAATTGGCCATAGATGTATGAGTTTATTTCTGGACTCTTGGGTCTATCCCGCTGGTCTGTTCACCTGTCCCTAGGGCAGTACCACACTGTTTTGATTACCATAGCTTTTGTAGCAAGTTTCAAAATTGGGAGCTATGAGTTCTCCAGCTTTGTTCTTCTGTTTCAAGATGGTTTTGGCGACTCTGGGTCCCTTGCAATTTCATACAAATTATAGGATCATCTTGTTGATTTCTTGCGGGGGTGGGGGAGTAGTTGGAATTTTGATAGAGATTTCACTGAATCTAGTTCAATTTGGGGAATATGGCCATCTTAACATTATTGAGTTTTCCAATCCATGGATATGAATGTCTTTTCCTTTATTCTGATCTTCTTTCATTTCTTTCAGCATTATTTTGTGGTTTTCGGTCCACACATCTCGTACGTCTTTGGTGACATTTGCTTCTAAGTATTTTGTTCTCTCTGATGCTACTGTAAACGGAAGGGTTTTCTTAATTTTGCCTCTGGATTTTTTTCCCCCCCTCTGGGAAGGTAGCGTTTCATCACTCTCTTTTTGGTTCATAACCATTTCTTGAAGCAATCTTTATTGAATCCCTACTTTGGGCCAGGCACTGCGGGAGGTGATGGGGCTACACCAGGAGAGAAAATGAGAATAATCATTACGTCTTCTGCTGTGGTCACTGAGAGCGGTCTCTGATGTCTTCCTATCTCTCTCTGTCGGATTCGGACTCATAGTGAAGGGCAGGAACTAGGCTCCAGTCTTGCTTCTCTGTGGAGACCTTTCTCTGCGGTTTGCTTTCATTTTTCTGTTGTTCCCAGGGGCCTACTTCTTGATCACCCTAGAAACTTCTCCTGCTCTGGTCCTTTTCTGAATTTTTCATGAAGCATAGTTTCGGGGGATTTTTTTTTTAATCAGGGAGAAGAAAAGAGCATTGACTTGCCTTATGTAGAAAATTGACTTAAATGATCAAGTCATCTATAAGGTTCCCCTGCCTCCCCGCCAAAAAAATCACTTTCTTTCTTCCTTTAGGATAATAAATGACCGTCTTGAAAAAACACATTACTGTAACAAACTCTAAAAATACAAAAATGCAAAATTTTAGATCACCTGGAATTCACATGTTTTAAAAGTAGAAGCTCCTGAATTCTTTTAAAAGCCCCGGAGTGCCCTGGCCTGCTGTTAAAAGTTAAGGATTAACGTCTCCTGCCACCTGCATCCTCAAGCATTCCCCGCAGACTTCCCGTGCCCGTCAGCACCGCCCCTTGCCCTGGGGGCCAGCGCGACTGAGACTGGCGACCGCACCCACACAGATACATGCATCTGTGGGGCTGTGTGTTCATACGGCACAACTTGTCTGTCCAAAGCCCATGTCTGTAGCGGGGAAGAACATGCACACTGTTGTGATTCTGGTAGATATTTATTTATACCTCTAAGAACTTTGCAAGTCAGGTCTGGGCCTTGGTGTCCTTGGCTGGCTGGGAAACAGATCTGAGCAAGATGCTCTCTGAAATCTAAGAGAGGAAGTGCCTCTCTCCAAGGCTGTGGCCCATGTGGCTCATCCACATCCTGGAGGGGATCTTGCTGGCCTGAGGTTACCCTTTCCCCATCTCTAGCCTGCCCACATGTCACTCCTCTTCCAGACACGCTGGAGCTGTCCTTCTCCTGCAGGGGTGGGGTGGGTGTTGAGATCGCAGGCACCTAGGAGATCCCAGACCCCCGGACCAGCTGGGTGTATCAACATGCAGGTGCTGATGGGGTGTGTTGAGTGGTACCCCAGATCCTGCAAGACCAGATGGCGCCGGGCTTTGTAGGCCATCGCAAGGATTGGTGGGAAACCACTGGGGGATTTTAAGCAGAGGAGAGAGATGCCCTGAACTTCTGGGTTAACAGGCTCCCTCTGACAGCTTGGTTATACTACCCTCAAGTGTGGTTGGAGGTGGGGAGAGGCAAGGAGGCCAGTGAAGAGGTCATCACAATAGGAGAGAAGGTGACTCAGACCAGGGTGGTAGCAGTAGAGATATTCAAAGCAGTCAGATTCCAAAAGCAGTGTTGAGAGGATGTGCTGACATCAGATGTGGGCTATGAGAGAAAAGAGGAGGCGTCGATGACTCCAGAAGTTTTGTTCTGTGCAGTGTATGAATGGACTTAACAGTGTCCCGGATGTGCAACATTGCAAGAGAGGGGGCGCCGGAGAGAAGATCAGGAGCTCAGTTTGGGGTGGGGGGTTACCTGTGACAAATCCAGGTTCAGATGTGCACCTGGCCATCAGGGCAGAGGTCCAGGCTGGAAATACACGTTTAAGTGTTATCAGCAAGTAGCTGGTAGTGAAAGCCACAGTGTGGACAAGCTCTCCCAAGGGGCGAGTGGGGATACCCTGGAGTCCTCCAGGGGTGAGCACTGGGAGGAGATCTATTTACGCCATGATGATTCTCACAAGTGCAGGTACCAAGCTTGGGGGTTGCCATGGTACCCAGCAGAGACTCATATGCTGCGCGCCTCCCCACACCCCTTCCCACCTCCTCAGCTCCCTGGCTCCTGCCCTCATCTTCCACGCTCATCTCTAGAACTTTGTCTTCTGGCTCCTGCCAGGTTCCCAGCACCTCTGCTGTGCAGGTCATCACAGGTGTGCAGTGGTCATTTTGGTGAATGAATGAGTCCAGTTGGAGCGTTCTGTGATCACCACATGATCAGCTGCTCTCAGTACTACAGCTGAACGCCGGCTTAGCAATGCAAGGGTTACCTCCCAAGGGCCCCCCCCCCCCCCCGCATGAAGTCCCGACACAGGCCAATGTCCATCCTTGGGCCTGATAAGAACCTGGGTCTTTGGCTGGGTGAGACAGGACCAGAAGAAGCTCTTCTAGCTCTGACCTTCGGTGGTTTATTGGAATTTGGGGGACCGGGACACACTGTCACAGAGAGTCTGCATGTTCCTGTGGCTGTTCCTACGGCGGTTCATTCGCACGAGATTTACCCCGTAGGGAGGTGCCACTCCCGAGCCGGCCTTTGCAGAAACAAGTGCAGGCAAGCGGCCTCACCACTGCTGTTTACTTCAAGCCCTTCTTTCTGTGCACAAGCAGGATGGGTGCCTCTCTCTGGGCTGCACGCTCATCACACCCAGGCATTAGCGCCTCCTCCCTCTGCAAGAGGTGGACTTGGTCTTGGTTCCAGCAGCATCTCTCCAGGGTGAAGGGAGGGAGAGGGAAAAAAAAAAAAGGAGTGAGAATGAGCTTTCAACCAGTCTGCCTTTCACAGCAGGGCTATCCGCAACGCTGACACGTTCGGGTCTGTCCGGCCGTGTCTGTTGCTGACCTCAGCCACAGAAGGCGATGCCAGTTGACCAGTTTCCCACTGAGTCCAGCATTCTGGGGCCCAGGAGAAAGGTGGGCCTGGGAGCTGCCCGTCAGTGTTGTCGGTGCCCAGGGCATGATCGGTCCCAGAGCATGTCTTTCTGTCCCTGGTTGTCGGGTCAGGGAGGCCTCTCGGTACCAGGTCACTGCCAGCCTCAGTGCCAAGAATAATGCAGCAAATACAAAGACAGGCTGACCAGAAAGAGCAGGGCTGTTCCCATTTCTCTACACTGCTTCTGGGACCCTGTTTTGGGGGCGAGGTGCTGGTTCCTTTGTGGTTCATTTCAATATCCTTCAAATCTCTGCAACTCACTTAATTGCTTAAACAAACCAACCAACCACCAACACCGCTCCAATGGAGTGCTCTGGAATAGTACTTTAAAATCTCAGTTAAGACCAGGGTTTATTAAGTAACTGAGTCTTCTGAATATGCCAGCTCAAACAATCCTCACCTCCTGTCAGACTGAACTTGATTTATGTCATTCACTTTAAAACTATTCTTTGAAAACTGTGTAGCAGATTAGTCATTCCTGCTTCTCTTCAGTTCCTGGGCCAAGGGAAGGGTGTGTCTGCTCCCAGGATCACTCTCCTCCGGGAGACAAGCAAGGAGTGGAAAGGAGTGCGCATCCTGATTCACAGCTGTGTTGTGTTTACAAGTGGCTTTTCATTCATTCTTGCGTTCAGCACACCTTTATTGAACTCTACTGAGTGCTGGATCCCGGCACACTAGGACCTTGCCCCTCACCAGGAAGCAGGCGTGGGCCAGGGGGTGGGAGAGTGGGCTCCGCAGGGAGCTCAGCATCCAGGGTGGGCATGCAAGCCGAGCACCCCGCAGACCACCCCAGTTGCCATCCAGAGCCTGCAAGGGGCCAGAGCAAAGGTCCCACCTTGCAGAACATCTTCTGGAGAAGTATGGCTGCATTTTAGAAGGTTTCCATCTAGAATGCTCAAAATTTTAAGTCTGGGTCTTTCTGAATGCAAGAAGCTTCAGTCCCCTGGGAAACATGTCAGCCTCAGTCCCCGGCATCTGGTTTGGAACAGGCCTGGGATCAGTCGGCTCCTCCTGCCTCCGTTTTTCCCAAATCTCTGATGTCTTAGTCCATTCAAACTGCTGTACCAAAGTGCTGGAGACCAAAGTGCTGGAGAATTTATGCTGGAGACTATATCAACAGCATAAATTCATTTCTCATAGCTCTGGAAGCAGAAGCAGGGAAGTCAGAGGTCAGACTGCCATTGTGGGCGGGTTCCGGCGAGGGCTCTCTTCCCCATTGCAGGTGGTCGCCTTCTCCTTGTCTCCTCGCATGGCAGAAGCTCAGCGAGCTAAGTTTCTGGGGTCACTTTTAGTAAAACAATAGCCCCATTCACGAGGGCTCCACCCTCCTGACCTAATCACCTCCCTAAGGCCCCACCTGCTAATACCATCACATTGGGGGCAGGTTTCAACATTGTGGCGCGCGGCGGGGGAGGGGGGGGTTGTTGCACCTGGTTGGCTCAGTCCGTTAAGCATCTGCCTTCGGCTCACGTCATGATCCCGCAGTCTCAGGATCCAGCCCTGCATCGGGCTCCCTGCTGAGCGGGGAGTCTGCTTCTCCCTCTGCCGCTCACCATGCTCGTGCTCTCTCTCTTGCTCTCTGTCTCTCAAATAAATAAATAAATAAAATCTTTAAAAAATAAATATATGTATGAATTTGGGGGAATACAAGCATTCAGTCCATAACGACACCTGACCTTACTGCTGTGCCTTTTCTCCTATAAGACAAGTAACTTAGGATCGGGGCCCCACTCCCCCTCCCGCCCCCCTCACCTCAGAGCCCACGTTGGTGGTCACACCTGGGGCACAAGGCAGAGCACCACTTAGGCTAGCCCCCCTGCCCTGGTAGGTATCCTGTGTGGCCCCCTCGGGCACGGGGAAGCCCCTAGCACCTCCTTGTGACCTGGGGCTCCTGTAAGCACCCGGATGCACATGACACTGTGGGTTCTCCCCTGCTCAGCTGGAAGTGACTTTGGCCTTGAGGGGCACCAGGAATACCTGTGCTCGGCGCGCACTCATTCATTCAGCATGCACTTACTTAGACTGCACACGGGCGACACGCCGGATCCTCTGGGCAGGTGCAGGTTGAAGCATGCTTCTTCATTCTTCGCCTCTGCACCCCACTCCGCCCTAAGGGTTCAGCTCCATGCCCTGCACGGAGAGCTTCACCAGGGCTGTGGTTTGTCCCGGTCCTGGGCTCATGCTTCCTTCACAGCCACCTGAGGAGCTTGGGCACCTCCCACCCTCTTCCCCCGTGAGGGGAGTTGTGAGGCATCGACTTGAAATGGAAAATATCATCAGGCATGCTTTCCAATCCTCTCTCTGTAACCGACACCGTGTATCTTATCCCAGGGCTCCGATGGGCTTTAGTTTCACAAAGTTGGTATTCACAGAGTCATAAATAGACTGTCTCGGACAATTGATGGCATTTTTAAAACCTCTGTGTCATTTCTCTTGAATGCAGAGAATTCACTTTTTCTCCCTGATTGAAATTTCTCTTTCTTTTTCCCCCTCGTCTTGCCTCTGATTCCAAAAGAGCAGCAACCCACATGGGCCAGGCTTTTCTTGGTTTCACCAGCATTTCCAGATTCCCACTAATCTGGGGGAGCAGTAAAATGTATCAAAGAGGGGAGTGGGATGATAGTCAGTGCTTCTCTATTATCCATCAGGTACTGGTGTCATTGCTAAAAGTCAGTATAGAATCAGAGCAACCCGGGGGCGCCTGGGTGGCTCAGTTGTTAAGTGTCTGCCTTTGGCTCAGGTCATGATCCCAGGGTCCTGGGATCAAGCCCCGCATCAGGCTCCATCCCAGGGTCCTGGGATCGAGCCCCACATCGAGCCCCACATCGAGCCCCACATCGAGCCCCGCGTCGAGCCCTGCATCAAGCCCCGCATCAACCCCCATATCGGGCTCCCTGCTTGGTGGGAAGCCTGCTTCTCCCTCTCCCACTCCCCCAGCTTGTGTTCCCTCTCTCGCTGTGTCTCTCTCTGTCAAACAAATAAAATCTTAAAAAAAAAAAAAAAGAATCAGAGCAACCCAGGAGCCCCTAGGATTTGCTTTAAAATACTTCAGGGGAGGGGCGCCTGGGTGGCTCCCTCAGTAGAGCATAGGACTCTTGATCTTGGGGTCAAGCCCCACGTTGGGGGTAGAGCTTACCTAAAAAACAAAAAATATACCTAAGGGGAACATTTCTTCCCAAGAGGTCAAAAATGAAAGACTGTCCTAGAGATTTAAGTGGCACAATTAAGTAAAATAACAATGATAAAGTTGCCTGGGAGCAAATATATCTTAATTCCCCATTATGTGTGTGAGGAACAAAAAAGGTTCAGTATTCCATGGGAGAGCTAGCTTCTTTGTACAGTATTATAAATTTTGCTGATACAAGTTTAAAAAATAAATACTTCAGGGGATGTGGGGTGGGGGCAGTGAGGAAGGGATAGACCGAGAAAAATGGGCAGAACGTTGGTGATTGTTGGCCCTGTGTGATGGGGACGTGGGAACTCACTGTATTGCCTTCTCTATTTTGTCTTTATTTGAAAATTTCCGTCATGAAATTGGGAAACAAAAAATATACCTAGGGGGAACATTTCTTCCCAAGAGGTCAAAAATGAAAGACTGTCCTAGAGATTTAAGTGGCACAATTAAATAAAATAACAACGATAAAGTTGCCTGGGAGCAAATATATCTTAATTCCCCATTATGTGTGTGAGGAACAAAAAAGGTTCAGTATGCCATGGGAGAGCTAGCTTCTTTGGACTAGGTTTTTTGGATTTTCTTTACCCTGAAATCTATCTAGGAATAAGGCAGGGCATCAAACTCTGTGTGTGTGTGTACATGGAATGGAGTGGGTATCGTGTGTGTGTATATATGTACATTCAGGTATGTATGTATGCATGAATGTATTGTGTGTCTGGTGTGGGTGTAAGTGGGTACATATATGAGTGTGTGTGTGTGTGTGTGTGTGTGTGTATTTGCTTGTTTTTAAAGGACCCGCATACCATAGAAGTTCAGCTCTGGAACCAGCCTGCTCATCAGATCTATATTCTGCCACTTGCCCGCTGTGGCCCCGGACAGGTCATTGCCATTCTCTGAATCTCGGTTCCTGGGCTGTTGGAAGGATTAAATTTAGAAGTCCGGGCCAAGTGCTTGGTGTTATATTATTAACATGACTCCTCATGGCAATCTTATTATGAGTGTTTTGATCCTCATTTTGTGGGAGGGGAAGCTAGTTCCAAGCTACACAGAAGACCTTGACCGAGCTCACGCAGCCACAAGGGCAGAGCCTGGACTCAGTGACCACAGGCAGCCTTTAGTTAATGTTTCTCTTTTTAGCCCTGTGGCCAGTGGTTTTCCTATATCTGGGCGTTAGGATATTTTTGGTTGTTTGTTTTATTTTAAGTGTCCTAATTATAAAGATCAAATCAAATATTGAAGTCTAACAGGTGCCTTGTACCAGGAACATCTGCTGTGTGCTATGGGCATGACTTCTAGAAAGGGTTTCTGCTGAGAGGCTGCTTCACCTGGACTGAGAGTCAAGCGAGTATGATTGCGGGCACAGCCCTTTATTTTTTTTTTGACCCACCAGAGCACTTGAAACACAATAGGCACTTAGAATAGATGGTTATTGATTTTTAAAAGGTTTTCCTCTGTACTGTGTTTCAAGCTTCAATATCATTGAGATAGCCATTTTTCACAAGTCTACCATTTATTTTTCTTTTAAAGATTTTATTTATTTACTTGAGATAGAACAAGAGCGAGAGAGCGAGAGAGAAGGGGAGAGAGCATAGAGGGAGATGGAAAAGCCAACCCCCCTCTGAGCAGAGAGCCCAACTCGGGGCTCGATCCCAGGACACCAAGATCATGACCTGAGCCAACGGCAGCTGCTTAACCGACTAAGCCACCCAGGCGCCCTACAAGTCTACCATTTAAAGACAATCTCAATCAATATTACCATAAAATGAAGGAGGTGGGAGGAACCTAACTGAATGAATATAAAGCTCATCTGGAAGAATGAGCACAGAGAATCACAAGAGAACTTCCCCCAAAATTAAATGCAGGTATTCAAATGTACAGTTGACCCTTGAACAACACAGGGTTAGGGGTGCCAACCCATGGCACAGTCGAAAATCCACATGTAACTTCTGACTCGCAGGGCACCTGCGTGGCTCAGTCAGTTAAGCATCTGACTTGGGTTCAGCTCAGGTCATGATCTCAGGGTTGTGGGATCAAGCCCCACATTGGGCTCTGCAGTCAGTGGGGAGTCTGCTTGAGATCCTCTCCCTCTGCCCCTCCCCTGCTCTCTCTCTCTCTCAGATAAATAAATCTTAAAAAAAAACACAAAAAACTTCTGACTCCCCAGAAACTTAACTACAAATAGCCTACTGTTGACCATAAGCCCTACTGATAACATAAACAACACATATTTTATGTATGTATTATACACTATATTCTTACAGTAAAGTAGCTTGAGGAAAGACAATGTCATTAAGAATAGCCTGGTGATGGGTATTAAAGAGGGCACATACTGCATGGAGCACTGGGTGTTATACGCAAACAATGAATCATGGAACACTACATCAAAAACTAATGATGTAATGTATGGTGATTAACATAACATAATAAAAAATAAAATAAAAATAAATTTAAAAAAAGAATATCATAAGGAAGGGCTCCTGAGTGGCTCAGTCGGTTAAGCGTCTGCCTTCGGCTCAGGACATGATCCCAGGATCCTGGGATCCAGGCCCGCCTGGGACTCCCTGCTCAGTGGGGAGTCTGCTGCTCCCTCTGCCTCTGCCTGCCACTCCTCCTGCTTGTGCTCTTATGCTATCTCTCTCTGTCAAATAAATAAATTTTAAAAATCTTAAAAAATATATCATAAGGAAAAGAAAATACTTTTACAGTACTGTATTTATCAAAAAAAATCCATGTATAAGTGGACCCATGCAGTCCAAACCCATGTTGTTCACAGCTCAACTGCATTTTTAGACTAAAATAATTAAAACAGTATGACCCTGGTGCTGGTATAGACAGATAAATCAGGGGGAACAGAAAAGAGAGTCCACAAGTGGACCCATAGAGAAACACTACATATAGCATTTCAAATTGGAGGCTAAAGAATGAGGTATTGAATAAAAGCTCTCAACAATTGGCTAACCTTTTGGAGAAGAGAGCATTATTTTGGTAGATTTATACACATAAAATTAGAAACTTCTGCTTGGCAAAAAATACCATAAAATTAAAATTAGAAAAATATTTATGAAATATTTTGGATGAACTCGAGTAATCCACAGATGGTCTCTTTCACTTCACTCAAGCCTGATGGTTGCTAATTTTTTCTGTAAAGGGCCAGATAGTAAATATATTAGGCTTTCTGACAAGCATTCAGCTCTTCCATTATAATATGAAAACCGCCATAGAAAGTATGTAAATGAATGCATATGCTGTTTCAACATCACTATACAAAATCAGGTGGTGGGTCCATGGTCATTGTTGCTTTATGCTCTAGCCTATTTACAAATTGCAGTTGAATGGAGTACTCTGTTACCTTGTAATTAAGAGGCCTGTTTATTTGGGTGTTATTTGAGGCCTGTCATCCCTTCCCCATTTACCGACCCATGGACCACCATTGTCCTATGTGCACTCCAGGGGACGTGTGTGTGTGTGTGTGTGTGTGTGTGTGTGTGTGTGTGTGTGCATGCGCGTGAACAGTATTATAAATTTTGCTGATACAAGGGTATGCGTAGCACACAGTTTGCAAACAATAATAAAATACACTGTTCACATTGTAAATTACATATAGCCCATTGATTCTGAGAGAATGCATTCATTGATTTTTGCCAAACTCTTGTATGTATAACCAATCTGTGGTTGCAATTGATGAACAACTGTCCTTTGGCATAAATATAAGTTAGAACTTGTTTGTCGGTGACGTGGGCAACCTTATTGCTAAATTGGATGATAGTTTTCAAACACTGGAAAAATATTGCCTCAATTTTTTAATGCTGTCGCCAATGTAATGGCTGGCTACAGATATAATGCACTTTTTTTTTTTAAAGATTTTATTTACTTATTTGACAGAGAGAGACACAGCGAGAGAGGGAACAGAAGCAGCGGGAGTGGGAGAGGGAGAAGCACGCTTCACGCAGAGCAGGGAGCCCGATGCGGGGCTCCATCCCAGGACCCTGGGATCATGAACTGAGCCGAAGGCAGACGCTTAACGACTGAGCCACCCAGGCGCCCCTGTAATGCACTTTTAAGTTTAATTCCTCCTCCATCACTTTCTTAAGTCTAGAAAATCAGCAGTAAATCAAGCCCTGTTTTGTAGTGTTTATCAATTTCCACGTGTAAATGCTCCCAGCATGGCTGATTCCAAGCCTCCAGTGGGATGTCAGAGATACAAAGTAGCCACCTGTAGATAGTATTTCTACTGTATAAGTAGAATAAATGTAAGTAATCCTCAAAGCATGGATAATGACAAAATCCAGTAAAATGATTAGGAAGTGACGATTTTTGAGTATTTGTTATCTTTATTTTCAATATATTTATTAAGTATAAGTTTATATCATTTAGGTTTTTTAAATTTTTTTAAAAAAGATTTTATTTATTTGTCAGAGAGAGTGAGAGTACAAGCAGGGGGAGTGGCAGGCAGAGGGAGAAGCAGGCTCCCTGCTGAGCAAGGAGCCCGCTGTGGGGCTCCATCCCAGAACCCTGGGGTCATGACCTGCGCCGAAGGCAGACACTTAACCGACTGAGCCACGCAGGTGTCCCATATTTTTAATAATGGCTATATTTATCAATCAGTTCACAAAGTTCCTGAAAATGTTGACAAGTCGTACATCAATGCAAACCCGCCCTAGCACACCACTGCTTATTGGGAATCATATAGGTAAAGGACTATCTTTTGGAATGGGTATCTTTAAGGGAGATGCATTTAGTGTATGACCAAGGCTCAGACCCTATAATGTGCTCTGTCCCCCAACCCCTCGTTATCCCAACAGAGTCAGCGCATCTCTGAGTAGAGCCTCGGTCCCTCCCTCAGGACTAGACATCACAATCAGGGGCTCTCATTTCCTTGGTTTATTTCTTCTCAAGACCCACTCAGAAGGATAAAGGTCTAATTGCCATTGGTTTAACTGCTTATTTAACAAATTAAACTGTTTTTCTGCCTAAATGTTTCTAATCAGTAAACAGTTATCGTTTGAATTCTCAATATGCTAAAAAGTCACTTTTCCAAGACAGGGAGTTAAAAAACAATATTTGGCATAAAAAAAATTGCAATACCCAGGCAGACACCTTCTTTATCTCTAGCATCTCAACCCCCATAGTCAGATGAAAGCAGACAAAGCTTTATACTATCATAGCCTTTATATATGAAGAATGCTTACAAATCACTAAGAAATATGCTGAGCACCCCAGTAGAAAAATCAGCAAAGAGCCTAAAAAGGCCATTTATAAAGAAAAAATACAAATAACCAGTGAACAAAAAATATTCAGTCTTTGTAGTAATCAAAGAAAATATAAATTAAAACACGGGAGGGTAAATATTGTGATAGCAAGCCAACAAGCAGAAGTTCCAGAGATTGTGAAACAAATACCAGAATGTCCGTGGTATGCTGCACTTGGGATCACGGTGTAATTTGGTGAAAAGAACATGAAATGTAGAAGTAGTAAGGCCTGAGACCCAAAACTAGCTCTACCAGCTACTAGCTGGGGGACCTTGTGAGTAATAATAATTCTCTCACAGTCAGGTTGTGAGCACCTGATGGGAGTGAACTTTTCTAGGACAACCTGGCATATAGTGGGTTGTCATGGAAACTCAGGTCCCTCACCCCTCACCCCCTGCCCCCATTCGCTTGCTAGAAGCATATGTTCTTAAAGCAGTTTTTTTTTTTTTAAGATTTTATTTATTTATTTGACAGAGAGACGCAGCGAGAGAGGGAACACAAGCAGGGGGAGTGGGAGAGGGAGAAGCAGGCTTCCTGCTGAGCAGGGAGCCCAACGCGGGGCTCTATCCCAGGACCCCAGGAACACGACCTGAGCCGAAGGCAGACGCCTAACGACTGAGCCACCCAGGCGCCCCTGGAAGCATATGTTCTAACCACAGTCTTTAGGAACTGGTCCATTTGCCCTCTGGGGAAGTTCTGGCCTAGAGGTAACTGGCAGAGACCAGTCTCAGTGCCTTTGAGGAAGATTAAACTGGCTCTGCTTTTCTGAAGAACCCAGGAACTGGGAAACAACAGAATCCAGGATTGCTGTGCTCAGGGCAAGCTGGCTCACCATCCAGTCAACAGACTAAATGGAAAACTCTTTCAAGCCTTGAACTGAGCAGGTACATGTCTATTCTTTCTTCTTCTTAAGCAATGTTTCTTTCCCAACCAGAGAAACCAAAGCTTGCTAACCAACAGCTTGCTTTTGAAACTGCTGTGAGGAGATCCTACCCCACCAACAGACTGGCTTTTCAGTGGCCTTTGTGTGTGTGTGCGCGCGCGCGTGCGCGCGGGTGCGTTCCCCTGGGGCCGGAGCCATTTACGAAGTTCTCACACATCTTGGCTTTCTTTGGAGCTCAGCCCGGTTACACCTGACTCCACCTGCTTGCTTCTGTGGAATCCCATATTTGCTTCTCTCCTTAGCACAAATGTGAAAGTTGAAGCTGGGGCGAGATCAAAGAAGTTTAGGAAGAATTTTGGTGCGTTTGCCAAAACCTGCAGAGTACACTATAGGGGCACAGAGAAGCCGTGAAGATCAAGCCCGAACCACAGTCCACTAGTTGACTTGACCGTGACCCTGTGGGTGGCGGGAGGAAGACCAGGCTGCCACCTAAACTGGAGTCGGGGCACAGGATTCAGGTGTTGGGACCTGTTTGGGGTGAGCCCAGAGCAGGGTGTCTGGCAGGTGTGGTCTGAGTTCCAACGAGGCCACTTGCTGGCTTGGTCCCAGAACCTCTCTCGGTCCCCATTACTGCACATGTGTGACGGGAATTATAGTACTTATGAATACTCTAGAATTATTGCTTCCTGGGCCTGGATGAGATTCAAATGTAGGAAGATTTTATATGAGAAAAATACTTCCGGAGGATTTTTTAAAGGTTTGGATCAGGGACGCCTGGGTGGCTCAGTTGGTTAAGCGTCTGCCTTCAGCTCCGGTCATGATCCCAGGGTCCTGGGATCGAGTTCCGCATTAGGCTCCTTGCTCGGCGAGGAGCCTCCCTCTCCCTCTGCCTGCCGCTCCTCCCCTGCTTGTGCTCTCTCTCTCTCTTTCTCACTCTCTCTGACAAATAAATAAATAAAATATTTATTTAAAAAAATGAAGTTCGGAGTTCAGCCGTAGTGCCTGAAATAGTAAAAGCACCAACACATATTTCTCGGTGATAAGCCATCTTGGAACCTATATGTGCGTCTCAGGTGCTCAATTTTGCAAGTCTGCCTTTTCCTCTTCTCTAGTATCTCACAAAGGTGCTATGCTCACTTGAATGGAAGACCAAAGAAAGCCTAGGGGAAAAGTTTCTTTTCTTTTCAAATACTGCTCATGCTAGTTCATGCCTGCTACCTCCAAGCACATGTAATGATTGCATTTTACCCCATAAATGTCACACTGGACCTCTTATGTGCCCCTCCAGAATGGCTCAGCCCCTGCGCCCTTGGGCCTGGCCTCTTGCCCAGCGGAGAGGTCTGGCCCCCAACTTATCTCCTCAGTGCCCCCAGGTGAAGGCTGGGCTAGGGCACAGTTGTTCCCACACAGTTAGGAGCTGCAGTGGCCCCAGGGGGTCAGGTCCTTCTCAGCAGGACTTGGGGAAGCCATGCTGCTCCCCAGCATCCAGCTGCCTGGAGGGGTGCAGGGGGCATACCGGAAGTGCTCAGGAGGTTTGCCCAAGGAGAGACAGGAGATAAGCTCCTGCCCTTCCCCTACAGTCCCACAAAGCCTCTGTGGGAGACGCCCCCTGGCCAAGAGCCCTGCTGGTTGGTTATGAAGGCTGAGCCAGCTTGGTGCTCCTGTGGTCCCAGCCTTTGCCCTTTCCCCTGGCTCCCATTGCCCTGGGTCCTACCTCCCAAAAAAGCCTCAGCCCTCAGCCCCTAGGCTTGGCCTCAGACTCCCGTTTTCAAGGGAACCTAGGCTAAATAAAGCCCATTTTCAGGTAGCAACCCAAACATGAGTTTTAGTAATCTGTAGGAAATAGTGGAGAGGGAGAGATGATCAAAAGGATCGTATTTAGAACGGGTGCAATGTGATTCCTGTGTTGGCAGACAGACAGAGTTTGCCTTTGGGGTGCAGTGCTAAGGCTTTTGTCTCGCCCCGCCCCCGGTGCTCAGCACTTGGAGCGAGGTCGAGGAGGATTTGTTGAGTGACTGAATGTGCGTGCATCCATGAACCTTGTTTAAATCAAGAGCTCGTATAATTTTAATCAGCTCTGTTTTCGGCTGTGCACACTCAGTAAAACATTTAATAATCGGTTAAAAGTGGAAGAAATTAGTCTCTCTTGTGTGACTGGGTTCCCTCCCTTTTTCTTTTAATCATAAAAAGCTCCATGGTTTTCTGACTTCCTTTCAGTTAGCTTTTTCATGCATTTCTTTTTTCCTAAGAGCAGAGCTGTTCTCACTTTATTGTTATTTTACTGACTTCTCTTTACTTGACATCTGTTTTGAGCTCATCTCCGTTGGTGGGATGAGTTGAAATTTTGCAATCTGTGATCAATGGCTCAATCTCTCTTGTATTGGCAGCTAGAAAGGAAGTCAGATTGAAATCAGGAGCCTCCTGTGCTGGCTTGCAAGTTTGTCACTGAGCTCTCTGGTTTCTGGAAAGTGCAGTTAGAGTATCACTCCTGCTTCTCTTGAAACAGAAGCCGAGAGCTCAGTACGGTTTTCAAAAGGTCAGCATACGCACAGCTATCCCAAAGTCTCACTTCTAACCCCTTTTGCTTTGATAGGACTCAGTATTTCAGTTGGTCTTTTTGCCTCCCTTCTACTAGTTCAAGGGACCGCAAAGAGTGGCACCATTCCCCAGGTGTCCTAGTTCAAGGAAAAAAGAAGTATCAATTCCTGCTTAGCTGGTGAGGGCCCAACCCCACTGCTGTGGTGCGTGGTTGTGAACCATGGCATTTGCCAGTCGGTTCTGTGTCTCCCGATGGTGAACATAACAGAAAGAGGAAGTTTTTCTTTAATATTTCACTGTTGCAGATAAAATTCTAAATGTGGCTGAAAATGAAAAATAAAATGATGAAGAGAAAAGAAAGAGCTCTCCTGAAACCCCTTTTTTGGGTTTGTTTGTTTGTTTACTTATTTAATAGAGAGAGACAGTGAGAGAGGGAACACAAGCAGGGGGAGTGGGAGAGGGAGAAGCAGGCTTCCTGCTGAGCAGGGAGCCCGATGCGGGGCTGGATCTCAGGACCTCGGGATCACAACCTGAGCCGAAGGCAGACGCTTAACGACTGAGCCACCCAGGCGCCCTTAAGTGTATTTAATTTTTAAACATTTGACTTTATTCCTTTTTTTCAGAAACATGTCATGTTCAAAAATATATCTATGTTTCTACTTGGTCTTTTTTTTCCCCCTGACATTTTACATGGTTCTAACCGTGCTGCCTTCATAACTCTGTATTTCTTTTTATTACTTGCATATCAAGCACTTTTTTAATGTCATTATATATCCTTTGTAAGCAGCATTTTATATTTTTTTTAATAAAACTTCAAGTAGAAATGCCATAATTTATTTAAGCCATACATCTATTGTTGGACGTGTAAGCTGTTTTCCATTTTTTTGCTATTGTAAATAGACAGCAGAGTACAGAAAGCTTTCTCCTAAATTTAAAATTATTTCCTGGGGATCATTCACCAGAAGTAAATCACTGGGACAAATAAGAGATGGAAGCATATCTACTTTTTGATGCGTATTACTACTGATTTGCTTTTCAAAATAATTGAACCAATTTACAATCTCACCAGGCACACTCACTGGTCAGCTCTAGAGAAAATCAAGGATATCTTCCTTTAATTTGCACTGTGATGATTACTAATGAGGATGAATACCTTTTCCAAATGTTTGTGTACAAAGTGTGTTTTTTCTTTGGAAAATTGCCATTTCTGTTTTGTCCCAAGAGGTCTCAGTGCTGTCGTTACTAAGCTGAGAAGTACTCCAGGTAAAAATACGGATGTAATAATAACCCAGGATTTGTCATAGTTCCTATAAATATTTTTTCTGCTATGCTATTTGACCTTTAATTTTTTACAGATAATCTTAAAATTTTCCTCCAGAGTTTTGATAGTTCTTTTTTTTTTTCATTCCCAGTTTGTTTAGGATTTGATTTTCTCCATAATGTTTGAATTTTTTAGTATAAGGTAAATATTTTTTTCTAAATTACTAACAAGTTACCCCAAGTCAAAGACAGAATTGAAGTATTAAAAGATGTTCTAGAATCCTACCTCTGGCCATAGGAAGACTAAGCGTCTTGCCTGCCCACAGAGAGAATTTTAAATGCTGATTGAAATGTTGACAGTCAGAGAGGTCAGTGGAGTAATAATGATGGTGGCTTGTGCCTTAGGGTATTTGCTGGATCTGGGGAGCCTACCCAGAGAGTTTTATAGCACCTGCAGAAAGCTGGGACCTCAGAGGCACAGAAAATTAAGGAAAAAAAAAAAAAAAAGAAGAAGAAGAAGAAGAAACCAATGAGAACACACAAAACAAGTCCAACTCTCAGTAGTTTCAATCAAGGTAAATAGTCCATTGGCTTCACTTTAGAAGACAAAAATTGTCGTAGTAGATTTTTTAAAAAAATGTATTTGCTGTTAAAAAAATGTATTTGCTGTTGTGTTGGGTGTGTCTCTCATGCCCACCGGCCCCGTTCTCAATTCTCCTCCACTCCACCCTATCTTAGGAGGCTGGCCTCATCACAGACTCTTTGCCTGTGGCTTACCGTTGAGTTCAGCCAGGGGAAACTCCACAGGAGAATGGAGGGAGGTAGGAGATATTTGTTTATGAGGTTTTATTTTGTTTTGTTTTGTTTCCCTCTAGCTGCCCCCAGCAGCCAGCATCCCTCAGGGTCTCAACCCAGCCCTCCTGATGCTAGTAGAATATAGTATACCTAAGGGCTTAACACACCTTCTGTTAGGGGCCCCAAAGAACTTCACTTTCCAAAGTTGCGGCTTTGTTTTGCTCTGCTCACACCTTTGTAAATAGCCTCTTTATTAAAGCCTCTGTGGATTATCCCAGTTTAATTATGCTGTCTGCTTCCTGCTGGGACTGACCCATAGAACTCTAAAGAATGGCATCTAAAACAGAAAACACACACACACAAAACCCAGAAAAGTTAAAAACTAAAGCAGATGGGAAAAGACATACCAAGCAAATACCAACCAAAAGAAAGCTGGTATAGTTTTATTAGGAGCAGACAAGCAGAAATGTCAGGACAATAGGCATCATTAGAACTAAAGAGTATTATTACACCTTGATAGAAGATTTGGTTCAATTCTAACATGGCCTCAAAATATAGAAAGCAAAAAGCTGTTAAAACTACAAAAAGAAAAAAACAAACTCACACGCAAGGTAGGAGATTTAATATGCCTCAAATATATTTGATGAGTAAAACAGCGACAGTCAGTAAGAATGCAGGATTCGAACATCGCAACTGACAAGTTAGTTCTAATGGGCCTGCTGGAGCACTGTACCCAGCAACAGAAGAATACAATTTCTTTTCAAGTGTAAACGGAATATTTATGAAAATCGGCCACACAGTGGGCTATTTGGCAAGCTTCAGCATATTTCTAAGGATTGGTAGCATATAAACGCTGTCCTCTAACATTACACTTAAGTTAAAAATAAAAAGATAAGTAGGAAAAGCCCATACACTTGGAAATTGAAAAACGCTTCTAAATAACTCATGTGTCTAAGGAAAAAGACTATAATTTAAATTAGAAAATATGTAAAACTACACGATGATAAAAATAGCACATATGCAAACAAGTGGGATGCCAGCGTGGAGTAGTGGAGAGAGAGAAATTTGATGTGGTTTTGGAATGTAGGTGAGGATTGGTGGGGTGAGGTCCAGAGCCAACGACCAAGAAAGAATTCTTGAGACGTCTTTGGTGCAAAATGCTGGTTTTATTAAGGCACCCGGACAGGACCCCTGGGCAGAAAGAGCTGGGGCACCAGGGTTATGAGGGGTGGCTGATTATATACTTGGGAGTTGGTGGAGGTAAGGAAAAGGGAGGTTTCAAAAGGATTTTCATATGTTAAAGAAGACTCTGCATGTTATCTGGAGCCCTTGCCCTTTTGTCAAATTCAGGTTGTTTTTCCCTCTAGCAAGGCATTAACGTTAAGGTAGTTGGGAGCTTCCTGGAGGAATGTCACACCTGTCCCACCCAGGAGTGGGGGATGGGGGGAGGTTGCAGGGTGTCAGCTTGTGCTTGGTCTTCAGCTTGCCTTCTCTCTCATCAATTTTATGGCCCTAACCGTATGTATTAGGAAGGAGGAAAGCCTGGAAATGAATGTGCTAAGCATCCAACTTAAGATGATAGAGAAAGACCAACATCAATGCAAAGAAAGCAGAAAGAAGGAAATGTTTTTAAGAGCAGAAATTAATAAAATAGAAAGCAAAGATATGGAAGAGAGAATCAGGAAAACCATAAATTGGTTCTTTGAGGAAACGGATAAAATTGATAAGCCTCTAGGAAGATCAATCAAGGGGAAAAAATGAGAATATATCATTTTAGGAATGAAAATGACTATTATTACACATCCTGTATACATTAAAGTTACTGTAAGAGGGTATTATATACAACTTCGTGACCAAAAAAAAAAAAAGAAAGGAAGGAAGAAAGAAAAAGAAATTTTAAGTGAAAGAGGCAAATTCCAAGAAAAAATACAACTTGGTAAAATTGACACAAGAAAAAAAAACATTAAAATTATCCTCAGAAATTGTTTCTATAATTTAAAAGGAAGGTCAAGGCTGGATCGATGAACTGGCAAATTCCACTAAACACTCAAATGGAAGAAATAACATCAATATTCCATAAATTCTTTCACACAGTAGAAAAAATGGAAACAGTCCCCAGTAGTTGAATGAAGCCTGTGTATCCTTGGTGCCAAATCCCAGCAGCACAAATGGAGAATTTTCAGCCGGTCTCACTCAAGAACATGACTACAAAAATTCCAAGTTCAGTGTTAAGCAAAATTCAACAGTATTAAAAATGTTTCTCTTTGGGGCACCTGGGTGTCTCGGTTGAGTGTCTGACCCTTGGTTTCAGATCAGGGTCATGAGATCGAGTCCCGTGTCGGACTCTTGCTGAACGTGGGTAGAGTCAGTAAGATTCTGTCTCCCTCTCTCTCCCTTCCGCCCCTTAAAAAAAAAAAAGTTTCTCTTTTCCTGCCTTTTTTTGGGGGGGGGAATTAAATCATTTTGAATATTATATTTTATTTCCTTTATTGAACTTTTAGCCATATTTGTGTGGTTACTGTAAAGATTACAGTATGTATCCTTAATACATTACCGTTTACTTAGAATTACTATTACATGGCTTCTCACTTGATAGAATTACTGTCACACTTCACACAAATGTAAGAGCCTAATGACAGTGTCTTTCTATCTCCCCAACTTTATGCTATGATTATGTCATATATTTTACCTCTGTATATATTACCAACTCCATTTTATAGTGATATTTTTGCTTTAAGCAGTCTTTGTCTTTTAAAGAAAGAAAGAGAAGGAAAAAAGCTACTCTTTTTTGTGTATCCATGTATTTCCATTTCTGGTGCTCATTATTCTTTTCTATAGATCCAGTTTTTTATCATTTTCCTTCTGGCTGAAGAATTTCCTTTATCATTTCTTTTTTTTTTTTTTTAAAGATTTTATTTATTTATTTGACAGAGAGAGACACAGCGAGAGCAGGAACACAAGCAGGGGGAGTGGGAGAGGGAGAAGCAGGCTTCTCGCTGAGCAGGGAGCCCGATGTGGGGCTCGATCCCAGGACCCTGGGATCATGACCTGAGCCGAAGGCAGACGCTTAACAACTGAGCCACCCAGGCGGCCCTCCTTTATCATTTCTTATCATGTTGGCCTGCTGGCCATGAGTTGGCTCAGGTTGGATTTACTTCACAATGTCTTTATTTCAACCAATTTGATTTGTTTGTTTTTAAAAGTGTATAATTGTTCATTTGTTGACACACTGACTTTGACTCTGGTTTGGGGAAATCCTTGTGATATTTCCATGACTCCACTCAGTCTTGAATGGAATTTTCACTGGATATGGAATTCTGTGTTGGCAGTATTTTTTTTTATTTTTTAAAAGATTTTATGTATTTATGTATTAGAGAGAGAACAGGGGAGGGGTAGAGGAAGAGGAGAGAGAATCTCAAGCAGGCGGATCCTAACCCTGGGGCTCAATCTCATGACCCTGAGACCGTGACCTGAGCAGAAATCAAGAGTCAGAGGCTCAATGCAGGTTTCCCTGGGTTGGCAGTATTTTTTAAATTTCAGATTTCAGGGGCATCTGGGTGGCTTAGTCAGTTAATCATCGGCCTTTGGCTCAGGTCATGATCCCGGAAAAATATATCAGATTTCAGCGCTGTAAAGATAATACATTTTCCTCTGACCTCCATTGTTCTGAGGAGAAGTGTTTACATTTACTATGTAAGCCTTGTTTACATCTGAGCCACCTTATATACTATGATAACATTTCTTTTCTCATATTGTATAAGCTCGCAAGTGTGCCATACATAAAATGAATGAACAAACAAAAAGTATGTTTCCATATTCCAGCACACAGAGCTTCCAGTCAGCTTTTGAGTACCTTACTACTGAATAAGATAAAACCCCCTTGAGGACCACCAGACATTTGAGGAAATTATCCAGCGTTAAAGCAGAAATAAACCCTAACAGAGAAGAAACTTGGAGAGGAAAAAGCAAGTCAGGCAGCAAAAGAAAACTTTAGAAAAACTATAATTGGTTGTATAAAATAGAAAAATTTAGTTATTCCTCCCCTGCATAGGGAAAACTCCAGTTATTTCCTACTGAGTTTTCCTCCTGTGTGTATCCTTTACTGTTCATACAGAGCATTTCACTTCTGACACTTCTAGTCGCCAGGTTTGTGGGTTTCTCCCCCCACAACAAGAAATTCTTAGTCACACCCCTCGGGTGACCTACAACTTAATTCAGTTCTGCCACCATCTACCCAGAGATAGCGTCAGATCCCACAGCTTAAGGGCTCAGTCCCATAAGACTGCCCTCCACGCCTACACACTCACATACATTTCAGATACCAGCAGCAAGTTCAGGTTTTCACTGGTGCTTTTGACCCCCTAGTCATAGATTGGTGTTCTAAAGAACTCCTCTTGGGAGTCAGTTGATTTGCTAGGACAGCTCACAAAACTCTTGGAAGCACTTACTTAGCCTCAACCAGTTTATTTTTTTTCAAGATTTTATTTATTTGACAGAGACACAGCAAGAGAGGGAACACAAGCAGGGGGAGTGGGAGAGGGAGAAGCAGGCTTCCCGTGGAGCAGGGAGCCCAATGCAGGACTCAATCCCAGGACCCTGGGATCATGACCTGAGCCAAAGGCAGCTGCTTAACGACTGAGCCGCCCAGGCACCCCAACTCAACCAGTTTATTAAAGGAAATGATAAAGGATACAGATGAATAGATGAAGAGATACATAGGGAGCGTGAGGTCTGGGAGGGTCCCCAGAGCAGGAGCTTCTGTCCCTGCAGAGTTGGGGTGTGTCACGCTCCTGGTGTGGATGCGTTTGCCCACCTAGAAGCTCCCCAAACCACATACTATTGGGATTTTAAGGAGGCTTCCTCATGTAGGCATGATCAGTTACTGACTTTATTTTTAGCCCCTCTCTAGAGAAGTAGGGGACAGGGCTGAAAATTCCAAGCTTCTAATCATAGCTTGGTCTTTTTGGTGACCAGCCCCCATCCAGGAGCCCACCCAGAGTCACCTCCATAGAACAAAGGATGCTTAGGAATTTACAAGGATTTTAGGAGTCCTGAGTCAGGGACAGGGTCCAAGACAAATATTATAACAAGAGAAGCTCCTATTGCTCTTCTCAATTAGGAAATGACAAGAGTCTCAGGAGCTCTGTGCCAAGAACTGGAGCAGAGACCAATATATAAATTCTATTATCTCATAGGTGTCCTCAGAGAAGACAAGAGAAAATATCTCATCTATAAAACAAGAACAGGTTTCTGCATTTTGAGAAAATTGAACATTGGGAGAACCAGATCAATGCCTTGAAAATTTTAAACATGAGGCAAAAATTAGAAAGTCAATAGGCAGGTTAGGAGACCTGAGGAAATCTCCCACAACATGAAATGGGAGTGGGGTGGGGGAGAAGACATCGAATACCCAGGAAGAAATGGTGTTAACAGAGTGTTGGCGATATGGGGGAGGACGTGAGTATATGAGGGATGGTGTGAGAGTGGGGCTTCTCCATGTCCTACGTAGGTTGTCGCTGGATGGTGTCTAAAATTGAGAAACCAGGACATAGCATATGAAAATTTAATCAAGCTCAAAGTGTGAAAAGGTGATGTAAAGGACTTCTGTCTTTGGTCTAAACTGTGTAGCATTACTTGACTTGGCAAACTGTTGATTCATGACTTTGAAAAAAGTAAAAAATGTTAAAAAGGTGGTATTTGAGCATTTCCTATCTCACCTTATTGGTGCCATTAAGGAAAATGCTCTTTTCTGCATTGCCATACAGGACGCCAATTGTTCTTCGCCAAATGTAGATTTGTTTCTACCCTTCACCTAAATGAAGGCTGGAGCTTGGATTCTTAGATCCTTTTCCTGGTCCTGAAAATATCATCTTGAGTGGTTTTTATGACTACAAGATCATAGAGAAGGTTCTCCCATCTCCCTGTCTTACATCGGGCTCTGAGGGTGAGCACGCACAGGTGTGCATGTGTGTGCACACGCGCGTGCACACGGGGGGCCCACACATGTGTACACTCGTCCTTTCCAGATCATTTCCTATATTCCTTTATTTTCCTCCATCTTTGTTGCCATAATGTGGACCTAAAGTGCATTTTTAATTATGTGTTAAATTTATTGAGTAAATATTGGGGTTTCTCTCCATGTGTGTATAATACACGTGTGTGTGTGTGTGTGTGTGTGTTGTGTGTATTTCATATAATAGCTTTATTGCAATATAGTGAAATATAATCCACATACCATAAAATCCCCCCTTTAAAGTGTTTTTGTATATTTTTATAAACAGGGAGGTGAGCCTTTTTTATTCCTTCCACCAAGACCTCTTCATTAAAGTTTGCAAACTTTGTAAGTCAGGTTCCCTGGCCCTCACAAGGAAAAAACTTCCACTGGGGGGGTGAGACTGAAAAGTATTTCTTGATTTTTTTTTTTTTTAGACCTCTTTCTTTACTACGTTTTGACTAAAGAGAATTGCTCCCTGTATGTTTTCGATATAAGTGTGGGGGGAGGAATACATTCTTTATTGTTCATAACTTCTTATGGCCAAAGAAAACACAAGAATTTGAAAGTATTAGCTCAGAGTCCTTAGCCTAACAAAACCTTGCCCCCACTTCTACCCTCTTTTGTCTCCAATTGTAAATTCCCCTCTCAAGGATTCCTAATGCTTGATTCAAAATGCCGGGCAAAGAAAAGCTTCATGACTGCTGGTACTTTCCTATTCGCAAATCCAACCCTAGTCTCCCTTAATGCTGGTTCTTCCTTTGAATAATAGGAATAATCCTGTTTGTTCATTACCAATTCAACCCTTCGAGGGGAAACGCTGCACTGAAGATAGTGAATGATGATAAAGCCATTTATTGGCATTAGCCGGGATTACCGTCTGCCTGTCACACCATTATTGTTGCCTGGGCTTTGCTGGTGACATCTGGAGGCAGAGTCCTGGCAGTGCCCGCCCCAAGTGGTTAATAAGCAGGTGGATTTTGTCATTCTTTCTTCTACAGTCTCAGGAATCTGATGGAAAGAAAAAAAAGAATTTGGATTTGAATGTCTTTGAAGACACCCCCCCCCCCCCCCCGCCGCCTCCTGGAAATTAAGGAATTAATGGTACTGGTTGGGGTTTTATCAGGGCAAACTTGAGCAGGCATGCCGAGTATCTTGAATAGTAAATAATACGTTCTGGTTAAATGCTTTGACCAAAGCAGGCCGACATTTTTAAATCCTCCTGCCTCTGCAGGGCAGTTCCTTTGAGGGTGGACCCAGTCTCTGGTCGGGCATAGCTCGCCCCTTCGCCGCTCCCCACCCCCGCCGCAGATATGTTCTCCTTCTACTCTTCCATGGTTTTCTACACCCATGTGTGTCATCTCCCCAAATTGAGGGCAGACTCTGGGGATGGTGAGCATAGAGGGAGTCAGCACCGGGACCTAGTCACACACTGGGACCTCTTTCTACCTCCCTGGATCCCTTCCCTCCTCATGTGACCAAGATTATAACACTGTTTGTAATTGCAAACTGGAAACAACCGAAATGCCCATCATTTGGGGACCGTTAAGTAAATGACTCAGGATCTCTCTGATGCAGTGATGGGAAGGTCACCAAGATGCATGGTTAATGGAAAAAGCAAGGAGCGGAAGGTTCTACCAGATGTGTTAATAAAGGGCACAGGGCAGAATATATGCTCATATTTGCTTGGCTCAGTCAGTTAAGCGACTGCCTTCAGCTCAGGTCATGATCCCAGGGTCCTGGGTTGGAGCCCTGCATCGGGCTCCTTGCTCAGCAGGGAGCCTGCTTCTCGCTCTGCCTGCCGCCCCCCTGCTTGTGTGCGCTCCTTCTCTCTCTCTGACAAATAAATAAAATATTTAAAAAAATGAATAAGATGCCTCTGGAAGGGTACATAAGAAACAAGTAATGGGGTCGCCTGTGGTAAGAGAGATAGTGGCCAGGGGACAGGGCTGGAGGGAGACTCCGCCGTATTCCCTTTTATACGTTTGGATTTTGAGCTATTCGTATTTATTACTTGTTCAGAAACATCAACCAAAAGCTCTGAGTACCACAGTTTTTTAAATGTTTTTTCTTTGACTATACAACCACTTTTTTTCATTAAACTAAATTTCTTCTTAAATTATATATGCTGAAGCTTAAAAAAAAAAAAAAAATCAAACAGTCCCCAAGAGAATACAGTAAAAATGAAGTCTCTTTTCTGTTCCTGAACCCTAGCCTCCCCCCAAGGCAGTTCCTACTGCTGGTTTCTTGAAACTCTTTTTGTGTTTTGCCTTTCAGTTTTATTGAGCTATGACTGACACCCAGCAGTGTACAAGTTTATTGTTTTATAATAATATTTTATTATTTATTGTTTTATTATAATGACCTGACTTGCCTATATTGTGAAATAGTTACACACTTATAGAAACAATACGTTTGGTTAATATCCATCCTCTCATATAGATGCACACTCACAAGAAAAAAAAATGTGATTTTTTTTTAAACTTTTTTTTAAGATTTTATTTATTTATTTGAGAGAGAGAATGAGATAGAGAGAGAGAGAGAGCATGAGGGGGGGAGGGTCCGAGGGAGAAGCAGACTCCCTGCCGAGCAGGGAGCCCGATGCGGAACTCGATCCCGGGACTCCAGGATCATGACCTGAGCCGAAGGCAGTCGCTTAACCCACTGAGCCACCCAGGCGCCCAAAAAATGTGATTTTTTTTTTTTTTCCCTTGTGATGAGAACTTTTAGGATCTACTGTCTTGGTTTCTTGGAATTCCTTCCACTCTCCCTCCCCCTGCTGGGTGCGTGCTGATCCTGAGCTCAGAGTGGCCTCTCTTGTTTGTCCTACCAAAGATATATCTGAAAATGCGAATCTAATTTTAGTGGCAACACCCTTGGTGGGTGTTTTTGGAGACACGATACAGGGTGGAAACAGATCTGGCCTCAAATGACAGCTTACAGACCCTTGCTCCCTACCGTGTGGTCCCCATGCTCCCCCCTTAATCAATTCCTTGCCCTGCAGTTAACGTGCCCAGCTCCTGTGTGGTTTGGAAATCTGGCTCTAATTTGGTCTTTGGAGGTTGAGAACAGATGATAATTCATAACCGGGGACTGTGTTTTCTGCACCTGCACCCGTGCCAAGTACTTCTCGTGGTGCCATCAGCTGTGTGGCCTGTTGTTGGGAACGCATTAGAGGAATGGCCATGGAGCGTCTAGAAGAACCAGGCCCTTTGGAAGTCCTTGGTGTCCTAGGAAGTAGCTCAGGAATGTGTTTGCAAATTGAAGGACCTGCATCCTCCAGCCCTGGCCAGGCCTGGAGAGACCCATGTGGATGCAGGGCCTGACTTGGCATAGCTTGAGGGCTGCAGGCTTTGGGGGCCTGGGACCTCAGTTGGGTAGGGTGTGGCTGTGTGCCCCATGGTATAACTGGATCAACATCCCACACCACTAGAACAGCACCCAAGTGTGGCCTGGTACGTGCAGACCAGTTCTGCCTCTGGCCTCCACGTAGCACCTCGGACAGGATGGATTACAGCGCATAGGCTTCTGGAGTCTGTGGGCAAGCAGGAGCCTCCTGTTCTAAGATTTTGGGAGAGTAAGATATTCCTGGAATTCAAACAAAAGATCAAGTTATACCAGCAGAGCCGCCCATGTTGAAAAATAGTGTATAGACAGATATCTAAGGACAGGTGGCCTGCCATGCAGAGCCAAGAAGGGGAGTAATAAGAGCAGAAGTGACAATAAAAACACACATCAATAGCGAAGAATCGGAGCACTCATGTCCCTCACCTAAAGCATTCTGATGGCCAAGAACCCCAGTGATAGAGAATGAAGAGGAAAACAGAGATTTGTCTCTGTCTGACACAGCGATGGAGCTGCCAAAGCCACTGTCCCCAGCTTGGGTTCTGGTGGCCGGTCACGAGGGTTCCTCAAAGTGGCTTGCAGCTGGATGACTGTGTGTTGGGCTGGAGCCACGCTGAGTCCATGAGCATGAGCAGTATGTCCCCTGCTGGTCACACCGGACCTCAGCCCCTCATTTTCACAAGAAGGACAGCAGTGACCTCCTCTACGTGATCTCACAGCTCTGACCACCCAGGGACACAAGAGTAAAGCAGGGAAGGCCAGACCTGTGGCCTGCACCTGGGCTGGCCCCCATGCCTGTCTAACTTGGCTTCTGATGCGTTTTTTTTTAACATCGCGGATTTCACGGGCAAATTGCAGTTGAGGTTTCTCACTTCTCTTTACGCCCGGGGAAGAGCTAGCAACACGGGCCATCATTCCCACGCGGAGGTGGACGGTCGGGTGGGGTCCCTGCCTTCCCCCTTCTCCATACCCTGCCCTGCGCATGGCTGGATATGCTCCATGTAGCCTGTCCTCCCCATGCCTCTCCCCTCCCCCCACATAGTCTGGCGTTTGTGACATTCGTACTGCCATTTTTGAGGACATCCTCCCTACACCCAGCCTCTGGAGACATTTGGGTTTGCATTACTACTGTCACCCCATCACACTTCCCTGCTCACCTGGGCCAGCTACACAGGAAGGAACCCAAGGCCAATCTTCCTGTGGTCCGGGGTGAGGGCTCCTAATAGCAGGACTCCTTGGTGTAACCCAGCTGTCCCGTTTGGAAGCAGATGGAGCAAGGCTCAGGGCCAGGCCCCAGATCTGCTCTCTGGATATTCCAAGAAGGAGAGGAGGCCAGTCAAGGGAGCTGCAGTGAGACCGGGGGACAGGGAACATGGCCCGGGCAGGCGCGGTGCATCCCTGGTCCTCAGGTGACTAGGAAGGGAGGTGGTGGGTGCGGAGCCCTGCAGTGGGAGCCCTGCACCTCGCACTTCTGTGAGGGAGGGAGGGAGGCGTTGGGCCAGGCACCTCAAGAGCTTTCTGGGGGAGGTTTCATGGCTGTCCAGTGAGTCTGGGCTTGGGTACCTTTCAGGGAAATTGAAAGAATGGAGCCTCATCTTGTACGGCACCGCCGAGCACCCTTACAACACCTTCAGCTCCCATCAGTCACGCTCTCGGATGCTGGAGCTCTCGGCCCCCATGCTGGAGCCACCCAAGGCTGCTCTATCACCACCCCAGACCGAGGTTCCTGAGGACGAAGAGGACTACACAGGTAATGAACTTGTAGCCAGAGGAGATGGCCAGGCCAGCCTGAGTTTTGGTTTTCCACTGCGGCTCTTAAAATGTGGGACCGTTCCTGGCAAAAGTTGGGGATTATGACAGTGGGTCTTCCTTCTTTCCTGGAGGTTGTAATAATGATGGTAATTTGCACTCACACAGCTCCTTCCACCCACGGCTCTCCTAATATTTTACAGACCAGTAAGTATACTTCAAACCAGTAAGTATTCTCCAACCTTCCCAGGCTGGGAAACAGAAGGTTCTATATGCCCAACCAGAACTGGGACTTGCCCCCTGGCTAATGAGCCTCCTCCTGAGGCCCTGTCTTATCCTCAAAATCTCTCGTCTCATGTCTCAGGCTCCCGACCCTCTCAAGTCCATCCACTTTGGGTCCCTACAGCCAGAAGGTGGGAAGGATGTGGGTCCTAATGGACCCGGAAGGGTTGAGTTGAATGAACATAGCCAGGAAAGGAGTGAGCAGTGGAGGTCTTGACCTCCCTTGAAGGCTGGGATGATGGCCCAGGAGAAGGTCTCAGGACCTTACGTCAGTAGATACCAATGTCACCACAAACAGGTTAAGCATCTCACAGGAAATAAAGATGCCTTGTGGGAACCCCTCTTCTCCATTGTCGGCAGTGGGCCCCTGGCTCTAGACCTCCAACCCCCTTCCTGGAGACAGCAGCCTGGGGAAGAAGGGCTTCAGACATTTCCAGCCACTGGGCCGGGCACAGTTGTGATTAGCATGTTAGGTCCCTTTCCCTCTGAACCATCCCATGGTGATTTGTGAGAAACCGAGTGTTTCTGGTTGGGCATATTTCCCTGAGCAAAATATTACAGCTGCTTGATAAATGATGGGTGATATCTAAGGATATTGATGTTTTGAGTTATCTAATAGCTTCTGAAAAAAGAAAAGTAACAAAACAGAGAATTCCACCGATACATATCGAGCATAAATTATAGTTGATTCAATTTTAAATTTCTTCTCCCTTTAAAGTGGAGCATTGAATTATGGATGGACTAATCTGCTCTGTTTCCCCCTGTGATTTATAAGTGGTGGCAAGATTCAGTAATTATTAATAAAGGTCTGATTTTTTTTTTTTCTTAAAATCTGCTACTGACTCTAATCTTACACTATCCTGGAATCTCACAAATAGACTGCCCTGCAACCCAAGTGACTTAGTCTTGCCCAAGCCCAGCCTAGATGGACAGAGGGTGTCTCCGTGGGAAGAAGATGTGTTCCCGACTCTCAGGGAAGGTCCCTGCAGTCTTGGGGCAAGTGGGACGGGCAGGCCTGTCCCAGCAGGAAGAGCCAGAGACAGGGAAAGAGCGGGAGAGGGGTGAGATCAGGAGGGTGCTGTGGTGTGGAGGGCGGTGGGAGAGAAGTGGGGGGGAGGAGAGAAGAAGGAGAAGGGCGAGGGGGGCGTGGGAGAGGAGGAGGGAGCATCCATGTTAGATACCGCGGTCAAGGGCTTGTGGGATGGGGCTGCTCGTCCCTGGCTCTTACAGAAGCTCAGTCACAGAGAAGCCCCAGTACCAAAGCTCAGGGAAAGAGAGGGTGATTTTGAAGTGGTCCCATGATTATTAGCTTTCTGCAGTTTTAGCCGAGGTAGGGCAGGTTGAAGCAGGAGTTTGCAGGGGTGGTCGCATGGGGGAGAAGGTTCTCAAGAATTCGGAGAGCTGGCCACGGACACAGAGGTGCATGGGGATGATGAGCACAGCCTGGTGGTACCCCACCGAGGGGCTGTGCATCGCGAAGGGGTAGGGGAGTCTGACGGAGCAGTGGTCCCAGGAGACAGCAACAGGGGGCGCTAGACAGCACTGCACTGGGGGCAGAGATGGGGGGGCCAGCGCTCCTGAGGACAAGAGGTAAAGGGGAGGAGAGGAGCAAGGGGCAGAGGCAGAGTCCAGCCTCCCAGACTCCCGTGTGAGGTGTCTGGGGCCTCACCAGAGCGAGCAGGAGAACCGTCCTGGGAAAGGGCGGCCATAATGCAGACAGACCACGGTCAAATTCTCAGCCAACATTGCCCCTGGGAACGGGGACAGAGGAGATGGCCACAGGTTATGTCCCCAGGGCCATGGCAAGTGGAAATCCACGGTAGTGGTGGAGTCTGTGGTTCCTGAGGTCAACGAAGGTGTGGAAATCCAACTGAGGGGGTAGGGCTGGGAGATTGGGAGGCTGGGGGGTCCGGCAGGAAGGTAGGGCAGTAGCCGCGTGGCTGGGTAAGGTGCCCGGGAAACATGAGTGGCTGAGGTGCTGAAGATGGAGAGCCTGTGGTGATGGCCTGCCTGCTGGACACGAGCTGGAGGCCACTGGAGAGCACCAGGCGTGGCAGCGAGTGAGGCCACCCCAGTGACCCACCTCAGATGCTTGGTTAAAGAGCCCCACCCCAGAGGCGGATTCAGCACGTCTGGGGGTGCTCGGAGACTGTGCTAGGTGATTCCAGGTAGTGGGGCTGGGGAGCTAGGATGGTGGCAGGCCCCGGGGAGGCGCTCAGGCTGCTCCAGGAGAGCGGCCTCAAGGGAAGAACTGAAGGTCATGAAGATGAAGGGAAGCCCAAGCTTCAGGAAGGGAGGGTGCGTGGGCTAAGGACGGCTCTGGACAGTGTAGTCAGCACTGAGGGGAGCCAGGAGCCCCCAAAGCCTTGGCCCGGACACGTTCCAGGGCAGCTCAATGGACACAGGGGAGTTGATACGCAGGACGTGTGCCATGTCCAGTGCAGGACTGTGTCGGGTGACAGACTTAGGGCCCATCAGCGCCTACCTGGCAGAGCCGAGGCCCGGGTCCCAGGCTGTCAGGAGGGAAGACCAGACCTGCAGTGAAAGGGGTCTGTTAGTCTCGTCCACACTCCTGTCTGCGGTCAGCCACCTCTGTCCCTGCATTCCGCCTCATGTCCAGTGGTTTGCCAGTGAGGTTCTAGCATGCTTTTCCCGGACAACATGAATGGCAGGGGAAAGATGGAGATGAGCAAGTCCTCCCGTTCCTCCAGATACTGGTCTAAGCACCACCTGATGGCAGAGGCCTTCTGGAACTCCCAGGTTGCTTTCTAACATTTGTTTGTGGGGCTTTTTGACTCCTGGATTTTCTTCACAAAAGATTTAAGGTAGAGATTCCAAATGAGCCTGTGTCATTCTAACACCCCGTAGATGGGAGTCTGCGGCTAGTCAGTGCATGAATCACACTCCCCTTGTATCTGGAGCTTTGGGAATACATGCTCACCCAGGGAATGCGCTACAGCATTCTGAAAAAAAAACACGTGCGATCACAGGAGTGATGGAGTGAGTGGGAATAAGACAGCCAGCCAAGTAGATTGAATCCAAGAACACTTCCTCGAGAGGTGAATCTTGATACTGGGCTTTTTGAGACAACTCAAGTCGACAGCCATACTAGAGGGTGCTTATCGATACGCATCCAAGCGTCCTGCCTTGAGCAGTGTCTTACCAAGCTGTTCACTGGGGGCTGCACATGGCCGGCTAGCTAGACGCCTGGTTGGGTTTTGCTGCCTTCACTGTTGGGTGGACCCCATCCTTGCACGGGGCTCCCTTCGGGTTATTAACTAACCTCTCTACCACAGAGAGGCCCTGGGAGGGAGCAAGAGGGTGAAGTCCAGTCCACACAGTATGAACCAGACCTTTCCCAAGGCTATCCCTCTCTTGGGACATCGTAGAACATTCTGTTTGTGGATGTTTCCCAATTGCCACCCACTCTTCTTTCATCCATTCTCTCACCCGTGAGCCACTCAGCAAATGTTTATTGGGTACCTGCCCTATGCCAAACGCCTTTCTAGGTGCTGGGAATATAGCAATAAACACCCTAGTCCAGATCCCGCCTCCTGCAGCTCCTGTCTCCCATGCCAGGAAAGAGTGGGGAAATTGTCCTCTCTCCTCCCTGTCCCCCCCAAAATTTCCTTAAGACTGAAGAAATTGTTTACTTTATCAAACAAGACAGACCTGCTGCTTCTCTTGGATTTCTGGGGGAGAGATCACTACAGAAGGCAGTGGTCCTTAAGGTGATGTATCCTCGGGGCCACTGCAGGAGGGGCTGGGTGGGAAGGTCAGAGCCCAGTAGTCCAACTTCTCTGTGTCTTCAGTGCAGTGGGTCACTAAAAACAATGTGGCAGGCAGCAAGGCTTTCTGAGGCTGTCCCCCATAGATGGTCGGAATAAGGCAGACAGGAATCAAATCAAATGAGAACTGACTGCAAAACAGCCCAACAGTCTGGAGCTGGGGAAGGGGGTGGGGGTGAGGGGGGGGCTCAGTGATAAGCTTTGGGCCCGTCAGGCCCAGTGCTAGAACTCAGACTGGAGGCACGGACTCCAGAGCCCTCCCCAGCCCAGCCCAGCCCAGCATGCTCGCAGGGACGAACGCAGCCTTGAAAGGGGTTCACAAGGGGACCCACAATGAAAACTCTGGAAATATCAACAACAGTAAACCTTCGGGGAGGGAAGCAAAATAAACCGGGTCTAACACTAGGAAGGTCTGCAGGCCCTTTAAGGACGAATGAAGAGGGCTTTGTGCACCTCAGCAAAGACCCATTGTGGGCAGCAGAGAATGGGGACTTTTGTCTCTGCCTACATCCCCATGAAATGCTGGTGGCCAGCAAATCACCTCTTCTTGGCTTCTGAACTCGCTCCCCACCCCTTCCAACAACTCGAACCTTACAGAAGGCTTTTTTCTTCTAAAGACTCAAAAGCCTTCATAATACCCCGCTGGGCTACCCCCCCCCCGCCCCCCGCCCAACATGGGGAGGTTTTCTGGAGCCATTGCCCAGAGCGGGAGAAACAGGGTCAGGGATAAGGCAGGCGGAGGGTCCCACCACAGTACTTGTTCTTCTTCGGCACGCTGTGGTCACGTTCTTGAGGCCAGGTGAACGGGACACCTGTGGACCTGCCGCACCCGGGCCTGAGGGCACCAGACATTTCCTGATGGGCTCATCCGTGTGGCACCCCCCCGCAGGGCAGCCCCGCAAGAATGAGGCTTGCTGGAGGCCACTGAGCTCCCCACATTTCTCTCCACCGCAGGCCCCAGAGTCAGAATGTGGGGATTGCGGGGGACTTGGGGGAAGATGGGGTGGCCCACAGCAGAGGCCGAGAGGGAGGGAAGCCACAAAGGTTTGCAGAAAAGGGCCCATCCCGTCCCCACTGAGGGACAGCCGCACCCCGTGGTGCTGAGCTTGCAAATCCATCCCGTTCCCCCCCACTGCACGTAGAGAATCCTCTTCTCCACCTTTTCTGCTTAATTCCTGTTAGACCATCACTGCCTGCCAGCAGCTTCCCTCATGCCTTTGACACCCCATACTGCGTTGCTTTGTCCTTCATGCTGGGAATCAGGAGCGATGGCCAGTCCCGGGATCATGACCCCCCCGATGCAGGGCAATGCCCTGAGGAAGGGTGTTCCCGGCCTCTCTCCTGCCATCGCACGCTGCTCATCTCGTGCATCTGGGTCCCCACCTACCTTGGGCTCTTTTCCTCTTCCTCGGGCTGCCATCTGAGTCATCAGACCCTCTGACGCTGGAGCCCGGGGCCAGGCTCAGCTCTCAGCCGTAGCCAAATTGCCGTGGGAGCGGACGCTCCGTCCAGCCCCGGCAGCCCCACCACTCTCTCGGGAAGCTTCTCCGGCCCCTCCTAGGCTGTGATGCCCTGACCCAGGCTCTTAGGGGACTGAATTGGGTTGACAAAGCATCTCTATGGGTGAAAGGAAATGTTTGTTTTTTTAAGGTCTGTGCCATCCGGAGTGTGGTGACAAGGGCTGTGATGGCCCCAAAGCAGACCAGTGCTTGAACTGTGTCCACTTCAGCTTGGGGAGCGTGAAGACCAGCAGGTAATGGGCTGGGGCTTCCGATCGCGTGTCCTGGAGCCCCTCAGAGTGCCACCAAGGTGACCTGTTTCTGGCTGTGTCCTTAGCACCCCCGCAGCCTGGTGCCCTACTTATGAAGTCATGTCATACCCACCCCAAAAGAAAATTCTACTGAGATTAACTACATTGGAATTGTATAAGTTTTAGTAACTTCTTGTGCTCATCACACAAGTAATTCACGCCCATGACAGAGAAATCGGAGGTGCTGTCTGTGTTCCTAAACTGTCTTCTGGCCATTTTGTTAAACAGAAATGGGTCAGACTGAGTAGGCCAACGCTGACTGCTTGGGAACTAGAGACAAATGTCATTTTAGAGGCCAGTGCTGGGGAGCTCCCACCCCCGAATGTCCAGTCAGCCATGCAGCCACGCAGGGCTATGGGCGTGACCCTCGTGGGGTCCCCGAGCTCGCAGACACAGCCACACTCACCCTGCGCCGTGCAAAGGCAGAGTCAGCGTGCTTGCTGCCTTTACTCACTGCCCACGAGACTACCTCCCCAAGGGCACCAAGCGGTGAGGTTGCTGCAGAGCTAAAAAAGTCAAATACCATCATCCAGGTGCTATTGAGCGCCCCCTCTGGGGAGACTTTGAAAGGCAAGCATTCCAAGGTTCTTATCCAATCCCGGACCCTCTCCCTCAGGAACCTCTCAGCTGTGCTCACCAAGTCCATGGCCATACATGGTTTAACCTTCACCCCGGGGCCTTTGTTTCCCTCCGAGTTTTGCTGACTTAGGGGGTGGAGGGACAGCTAGAATTTCCTCTCCAGCTAGGTGCCCTGCCTTAGCAGAACCCAGCAGTGCAGTAGGCTTCCAGGGTGGCGGCGGGCGGGGTTGGAAAGGTTCTCTGTGGCTCCTGATCCCACAGGAAGTGCGTGAGCGTGTGCCCCCTGGGCTACTTTGGGGACACAGCAGCAAGACGCTGTCGTCGGTGCTACAAGGGGTGTGAGACCTGCTCGGGCAGGAGCCCAACCCAGTGCCTGTCCTGCCGCCGCGGGTTCTATCACCATCAGGAGATGAACACCTGTGTGACATTCTGTCCTGCTGGATTTTATGCTGACGAAAGTAAGTGGATGTCTGTGTGCATAGGAATGATGAGTCAGCCCCCCTCTCTGGGCTGGGGTCCCTTCTCCTGGGAGAATTTCCCCAGGGAATCTTGCACCAGCTTATGGACCTGGTAGTCAACATTGGGAGAAAGCCCTTCCTAGGAAGAGCTGCAGAGCTGAAATCGGGTTTCAAGTATGGGCAGAAGGTTTTCAGTCCTTTAAAGACAAAGAGGAGCCTCCGGGCCAGTGTTAATTGGGCTCAGCAAAGATGGGTTAGTCTTTGTGGCACATTTTACAGGTAGTGACCACACCCCTAAGAGGTGGGTGATGCTTTCCTGGTCTTGCAGATGACAAAACGAAGCTGAGAAACGGCACAAGGCCCACAGCTAGTAATGGCACGGGTGGGACTTGAACTCAGAGCCGCAAAACCAGGGGTCCTGCTGTTCCACCAGGCCCAGGAAGGTGGGTGGATGGGGCGGCTCTGGGACTCAGGACCCCAAGCCAGGGTTTCACCAACGCACCTCGCCCCAGAAGAGGCAAAAGACAGGGCCTGGGTTAAATAGATGGGGGACGGTTCTCAAGTTCAAAGAAGCTACCGTTTTGACGTTGGCAATTTGTGTAGGTCAAAGCCTTCCCACAGAGGCCCTTGCTAGGCAGGAGGGATCATTGATCCAGCCTGTGATGGCATTACAGTTCTTCCTATGGAGGAGCCAGGAAATCTTTAAAGACATATAAAGCCACCGTAGAACCAGAATCTCTTTAGAGGAAAAACCAATTATCTCGCAAGATGCATTTCACTGCCTTTGCAAACACCTGCCCTGGGCTACCAGCCAGGCCTGTTTTCCGGGTGGAGGTTCCTTCATCCCCACCCTGCTCCCAAAGCAAGAATCAGCGACCCTCATTGACGCAGCATCCTCGCTGAACAGCTGCTGCCTGTGTGTAAAGCCACGTATGGGGCCCCGAGGAGGAGGCACAGGGTGTAGCAAACAGCCCTGAGCTTCCAGGCCCAGACGCAAGGTGGTGATGATGAGGTGCCAGAAGGAAAGACCGGATAAGAACAGGCAAATGCTCTCGAGGTTGTGATCCAGCATTTCCCCAGGAGGTGTGATGGGCGTCCTAGATTTATGTCTCAGTCTTTGTAACTACCAAGTCTTCAGTAAGGTCCCCTATGAAGGCACCAGTGGGCAGCTCTGAGGCCTTTGCAGGTTCCAACCCTGTCACTATATATATATATATATATATATAAAGACTTACACCTGATTAATCTCTGCTCAGTCAGCCAGGAACTGGTTTCAGTCCTGGTTGAAACAAACAGAAGCAGAGCATGTCTCCTCTGGAAAGGGTCCCCGCTCCAAAGCCTCGAGGTTGTGTAAGGGCTTTCATTTACTCCCGAAAGGAGAGTCGAGAGACCTGTGATCCCACACGTGGGCCTGCGGTCTGGACGTGCCCTCTGGCTATTTGATCACTCTGTCATCCCTCCTGGAGGCTGACACCAGTGACGAGCTGTTCTATCAACACCGCTTTGAAATGCCAGAGTCTTCTTTGCCCAGGATTGAGTCACATCTGTTCTTCTCCTTCTCTTCTCATCTTTTTCTCCAGGTCAGAAAAATTGCCTTAAATGCCACCCAAGCTGTAAAAAGTGCATTGATGAACCAGAAAAATGTACTGTTTGTAAAGAAGGATTCAGGTAAAACCCTCCTTCAGACCTGAAGAACGGCAGAGTGTTTGTGCTTTTTTGTTGTTTGTTTCTGTCATTGGTTGACCCAGTTTTGGCAACTTTTTCCTAAAAGTTAAAAGCAGAGGCCCAAAGCCCTCCAAGGTAAAGATTCTGAGTCTAGAAACCAGAGTTCCACTTGGAGATTGATGTTTAAAACAGAAAGTTAGGGGGCCCCTGGGTGGCTCAGTTGTTGAGCGTCTGCCTTCAGCTCAGGTCATGATCCCAGGGTCCTGGGATTGAGCCCTGTGTTGGGCTCCCTGCTCGGCGGGAAGCCTGCTTCTCCCTCTCCCCCTCCCCCTGCTTGTGTTCCCTCTCTCTCTCTCTCTCTCTCTCCAAATAAATAAGTAAAAATCTTTAAAATAAAATAAAATAGAAAGGTAGGGGAAAGGTAAAATCTCTACCTTTTATGCAGTACTTGGGGAACTAGTGAAAGCAAAAATCAGCCCTACCATATAAAGCAGAGTGGCTGCTGGGAAGGTGAGGATTCTAACGAGCTCCCGCTTTCAGGCACCAGTAACAGCATCCACTCCCGTGCCCCTCCCATTGCAGGAGGCATTGCGAAGCCCACCCTCCCTCTCTAGTCTCTGCCTTCTCTTTTTCCCCAGCTCTGGTATCTCCTTCCCCGCTCTGGGAGTTTGCTCCCTGGGGATGCTTTTTAGATACCTGGTTTTCCCTCTCCCCCCAAGCTCGGCACACATCTGCTTTAAAAACATTTTACTGGGTTAATGATTTTTATTGGAATATTTTGAAATGTTTGTTTAGCCCATTGAACGTAACCAAACTGCACTGAATGCAACCAAATAAACATAACATTACATGTTCCTCCAAGTTACTGTCTAGAGCTTAGAAAACATTGTATTCAGAACTATGCTATGAACACTCCCATAGTCCACGGACTAGAACCAGGGTCTGCATGTTAAGGAAGAAAGGGAAGGGTCCTTGAGAGCGATGCTTCCCCCCTGGAGTAAGCGCACGGAATTACCAGGGCTCCTGTTCAAATGCAGATTCTGGTCTAGCTGGCTTGGAGCAGAGCCCGCTGCTCTACATTTCTAACAGGCTCCCAGATGATGAGGATGCTGCCAGGACTGAAATTCACCAGTAGAGCTGAATGTTTTTGCAGTAGGTACTGATGAGAACAATTTTACAAGCCCTTCTTCCAGATGCTTGTAAATAGTGCCTCATTTAAATCTTCACAGCAACCTAGGACATAGATACTATTTTTTTTTAAGATTTTATTTATTTGAGAGAGAGAGTGCGTGAGTAGGGGGAGGGGCAGAGGGAGAAGCAGGTGTGACGTGGGCCTCGATCCCAAGACCCTGAGATCAGGACCTGAGCCGAAGGCAGACGCTTAACCAACTGAGCCACCCAGGTGCCCCTGGGATATTGATAATATTACTCCCATTTTACTCACTGGGGAGAGAAACTGTTTGCCCAGGAAGTGCGACGACGCTGCCTTCATGAGGTCCCCCTTAGCCTGCCCTTACTCTTCCAGATCAGGGAGAGGAAGATCAGAAGAGAAGCAGGTCCCCGGCCCAAGCTCCTGGGAGTCTGGAGAGAGGCAAGGGAAGCAGGACCCCCAGAGTCACACATCACGCCCGTGGTCCTGTAAACCTGTTGGCTGGACAAGGCAGGATTAACAGTGGAAGGATGAAGTGGTCAAGGAAGGAGGTCCCCAAAGGGGAAAGGTGGCATTGAGCTGGGGGCCACAGCTGGGGGCCCCGAACAGGCACCTCCCACCTGGGCTCCCAAACCCCAGGCAGGTGTCAGCGGTTGGGAGGAGGCAGGGGAAAGGCTCTGTGGGTCCAACTCACTGGAACTTGTTTCCTGCCTTGGGAGCACTGGGGGAGTCCCAGGGAGCTGGTTTCTGGGTCCTGTCCTGTGGGAGAGAGGAGGTCAGCTGCTCAGGTCAGGAATAGGGTCACGTACAGAAAATGCCCACCAAGGAGGAGCCACCCAGATGGAAGCAGCAGTTCCAGGCACAACAAGCATTCAGAGAGGCATGCAAACTCGGAAAACATCGTCAGCCATAATCCACAGAAAGCTTCCTTTTATTGCCCAATATCCTTTTAAGCTATGGCTTCAAATCATCACTGTCACGTTAAAGCGGGAGAGCGGCCAAGCTGCTGACTCGCAGCCATCCATCTCTTTAGGGGATAAATGCAGGAAGAGTTCGAGGGGAGACATCAGTTACTAAAGACTGGATTTAACTGCCAGTCTTGGTGGCCCTGGAGCCCCGAGCCCGCACCCGCCATGGATGCAGAGAGGCTTCCAGACCCCCTGACACCTCCCCACGAAACACAGGATTCTCTGGATCTCGCAAACACGCCAGAGCACTTGTCCCCTGCACCTGGTGGCAGACAGTTTACGACGTGTGCTTCAAACGCAGTGTAATCCTGCGAACTGAAGAAATCCTCGTAGCAGACACACTACCGTATGCCAGATGACCATTGCAGGGTTTCACGAGTCTTTGCTCATTTAGTCCTCGAAACAAGCCTTCCGATGCGGGAGCCATGCTTGTCCCAGTGCACAGGAGAGGAGACAGGTGAGGGGGCAGCCCATGCTGGCTTACCCAGGGTCAGGGTGGCACAGCTAGGAAGTGGCCAAGGCAGGATCCCGGAATGGGCAGTCCGGCTCCAGAGAGGATTCCAGAGTCCACACACTTGTAGGTTCTGCTGCATCGTGAGCAAGGTGAAGTAGGCATCCACGGGGTGAGCCAGGAAGGAAGGAAGGGCATCAGGCGGGCCCTGTCAGGTCCCAGGAGCGGATTTGATTTCCAGTTCGTTGTGAGGCACCACTGAAGGTTTCAAAACATTGAGGGTAGAGTCAGGCATGGATCGGGCTTTTTGGACCCGTCTGGCCACCGCCACCCCCATTCACACGTCATCAGTGCTCACACTTCGTGGAGGGCTGGGATTGGTCAGACTGAGCCAGCCTGCCACCAGGGGTGACCCACACAAGCTCACTTTCTCCTCTTGGGGTTTGGCTTCCAGTTTGGTTCATGTCGGTGAAGAGAAGCCAGCGCAGACCAAGAGAGAGCCTGAGGACTCGGCCCCGGGGATTTGGGGATGGAGCCTGGGGCTTCTGGGTCCAGGGCATCCCTTCCTGCTGGGCCTCGAGCTGGCTTAGGACCACTCTTTCCCTGCTTTCGTTAGCTTGGAACTCAAGCGACACAAAGAGCTGTGCTTTAGCAACTTTCCTTTCCTCTCATGAAAGGCGATTGAGAGCAGATCGTAATTTCATTGGAATTTTGGAAGGGGTATGAAAACAAGCTTGCTTTTTTTTTTTTTCTTTTCTTTTCTTTTCTTTTCAACAGCCTTGCACGGGGCAGCTGCATTCCAGACTGTGAACCGGGCACCTACTTTGATTCTGAGCTAATCAAATGTGGGGAATGCCATCACACCTGCCAAACCTGTGTGGGTAAGTTTATCACCTGCAGGGGTCTTGCTTTCATTATGCCCAACGGTGGGAACCTGGGTCACTGACTCTGGGCGAACTGTCTCAAAGCCAGGAAAACCCTAAGACTCCCTGGGCTTCGCTGGGTATTACAACATTCAATCACAGGGGCCCTTCCAGGGGACCTGAGTGGGGGGAGGGGGAAGGGGGAAATTAGCGTTTAATGGGTACAGAGTTTCAGTTGGGGGAGATGAAAAAGTTCCGGAGATGGATGGTGGTGACGGACGGCTTCATGCCAGTGCAGATGTATTTCATGCCACTGAACCGTACCCTTAAAAATGGTTACTATGGTAAATCTGATGTTCTGTTCCTTTTCTCACAATTTTAAAAATTCAAAATAAAGAAAAACCATAAGACCTCACTTTGAATGAGCCAGCCTGGGTTTCCCTGTCATGAGAAGCCCAGCCAGGCGGCGGATGCTCTGGGGCCGCGGAGGGAAGCGAACCGCTCAGGAGCTGCTTTGCCTGGAGCTCAGCCCTGCCGTCAGAAAGGCAAGAATATAAAGCTTCCGAGAAGTGGGGGCAGATTCCGGTGGTGAAGCCAAGGAGGCTCTCTAAAAACACAGCCTTCCTTCTTTGTACCTAGCTTTCATTTTGAACATTTTACTCAAAGAGGAAAAGGCTTCTATAAACAAGTTTATGTGTATTCTAATTCTCCACAAAGAGATAGCACAGATGTCTCCCAGGCACCGTTTTCATGCAGAAGAGCAGAGAATGTGCTCGTTTTATGGGGTTTCCTGTTGCAGAGCTATTCGCACTAGATGTTGAAGTGCATTATGAGTTTTGTGGGCTCGGATACACTACAGGTTAAGTCTTCTCCTCCTGACCCTCATGTGAGCCCCACGTGGGCATCAGCTGTGCTTTCCAGGTGTGGACAGGAAGCGAGGCTGTGGCCAGGGCCGGCACCCCAGAAGCCTGCAGGGGATGTGCCTTCCTGGGACACCCTTCCTGGTACAACCCCACAGTAGCAGGAGCTCAGCAGTTGGAAGCGTTCTCCACCCCTGGCCGTTCAGCTGTTCTTCCTAGCCATTTGCCCTCTTATTTTTTTGCTCTCATTCTTATTCTTTGTTTTCTTTGTCCCCTTGTTTAGCCCAGGTTGATTAAGGAGCATCGCTGATGTCACTTATTTAAATTTCAGAGTCACCGTATCCATAAAATTCAGAAGTGTCCCTTTACACCGCTTTTGGTTTCAATAATTCAATTTACTTTTCTTGCTTTTGGTTTCAATAATTCAATTTACTTTTCTTTCTCCGTGGCCCCAGGCTGCCTGTTGGCAAACAGCTTTATAGAGATGCTTATAGTTTCTCTTATCTCAACCCAGTGACTTTTCTGTCACTTCAGGCATTTAATTCAAGGGCTTCAGGGCTAGGCTGTCTGGGGGGATGGGGGGTGTCTCCCTTCCTCCATGTGCCTGCCTGCCTGGCTTCTTCCTTCTGAGCTCCTGACATGCACACATCCACTCCCTGGCAGCTTCCCCGGGAGAGGACCTACTTCTCTGCTCTGAGTTGCCTGGAGGTTTTTTGCTACGTGTCAGATGTGAGTCTGTGTCAGAAGTTGCTGTTCTTAGGTTTCAGCTCCCCACCCCCTGGAAGCCCCAGGCCCACCCACCTAGCCTTCCCCTCCGTGCCCCAACTCAGTGATCATTGCTGCCCATCACCAATACAAGGGCATGGTCATGGGCAGGGTGGTGGTCAGGGACAAGTGCAGGGTGGGACATGGTGGCTTCTGTTTCCACCCGGGGCTGGCAGTGCCCCAGGGCATTTGGACAAGCCTCTTGCCTATCCTGGTCCAGATACCCAGAGTCCTGGTACAGAGGATGTGACCCCTTGGGGTTGCCTGACAGCTGTGGGTTGCTGTAGAGGACCCGTGGGACAGGGAGGTGCCCGGCTCAACTTGTCCCCAGCTGGGGCATGGCACACTGGTCAGGACTGTGCAGCTGGTAAAGCATATGCATGACGAGTTGAGGGGTGGTGACCCAGGTCCGTGTGAGGGTCAGTCCTCACCCATGGGCATCCCTTCCTCAGGCCTCTGCCCAAGGGAGAAGGGCATGCAATAGCAGATAAAAGCTCCAAGACAGCTGGAGAGAGAGATTGCAGAAGAAGGAAAGCATGTTATATGTTAGTACCCTTAATGGCACATTTTTCCTGCATTTGGAACAAGGACCCCACGTGTTCACTTTGTAGTAGGCCCCACAAATGAGGTATTGGGTCCCGAGTAAGCAAACCCCATTTTGCTCTTAGTGTTAGGATCTGTGGATGCTTTGCAAGTATCTGAAGCCTGTAAAGACTTGTGACTTAATAGAATCCTTAAGAGACTTTGGGTTCTAAAGTTCATAGATTGTGGGAATTGTGAAAACAGTTGGTCCTGAAAATTTGTGTTTAATCAGCTTTTTTTGTTGCGGCAAAATCTCCCTATCATCATTTTGCCATCTTAACTATTTTTAAGTGTACATTTCAGTGGCATTAAGTCTTTCACATTGTACCTCACCACCATCCGTTTCCAGAACTTTCTCCTCTTCCCCAGCTGAATGTGCTTCATCCACTTTCAAGCTTAGTAAATGGAACTTTTAAAAATAAATACAATTGACCCTTGAACGACGTGGGTTTGACCTGCGCGGGTCCACTTAGACATTGATTTCTTTCAGTAAATACAGTAGAGTAAATGTATTTTCTCTTCCTTATGATTTTCTTAACCATTTTCTTTTCTCTAGCTGACTCTATTGTAAGAATGCAGTATATAATACATATAACACACAATATGTGGTAATTGACTGTTTATGTTATCAGAAAGGCTTCTGGCCAACAGTAGGCTCTTAGTAGTTAAGTTTTGGGGGAATCCAAAATTATATGCAGATTTCTGACATCATGAGGGGTTGGGGCCCCAACCCCTGTGTTGGTCAAGGGTTGACTATACAAACACAAACGGGGGTTCTTTCCCACCACAGAAGCTCTTTAGGCATTAAGGACCCTAGTGACCAAGGCAGGAGAATGTGGGTAACAGGGTTCAGCAGGGGAGGCCCCAGCAGGGACAGCCACAGAGACCGCACAGCTCCTGAGGCTCTGGGCTTCCAAGGGCCAAGTGGCTAATGCCAGATGCTCCCTGGAGATAAATGATGGGGGCCGGCAGGGGGCAAAGCACAGGAGCAGTCTTCCATCTACAATGACATAACATAACTGGACAGAAACCCTGCACGTTTGTGGGGCATTGTGGTGAAGGAAGGAGGACATCCCACATGGACACTGTGGGTGGATAGGCAGTTGTTCATTATGGAGGCCCTTGACCCCTAAGGGTTCCTGCTTCTGCATCCCACTCACAATGCTGGATGAGCTCAGAATTCCCTTTCAGGCCTGAAGTTGTGGTTCTGAGAGATGAAACCAGCTGCCAGAGCACTGAGCCTTGGGGCTGGTGGGACCACCCTGCAGACCCCTGTCTGCAAGGGGGTCTTCCCTTGACACAGCCAAGAGGCCCCTTCTAAGTCCAGAAGCTACTCCAGGAAGAGAGCCCGAGATCACTGCCTTAGCTGCCAGGCCTCAACCAAAGACCGCAGTGGACTTAGAGGACGAAGTTTAACAAGGGTCTGTGGTTACCATATGCATCTAAGATGGCTTCTTCCCCATGTTCAACCCCCTAAGCTATCAGCCAGTGGCCACCTTGCTGCCTCTGACACCCCATCAGGTGCTTCTCAGCGACATTTGGCAGAGTAGACTCCCACGCATACTGCTTGTTAAATGAGTGAATGAACAAATGAGCAGACTGATAGCAGTTTCTTCATTCTAGACCAACGTCTGCCGCAGGCTGATGAGTCCACTTGGTTGACCTGCAGGTTCTCCCTCTTGGTCCTTCCTTCTGAGCTTTTGTCTCTTGGGGTTCCCATTCCCCACTCCATAAGCCCTTAGTTGTTTGTTCTCTGTTGTCAAAAATGGCCTGGTTGTCCACACCGACTGCCTGTCCACACCATCCACCCCCCAGATCTCTTCCTTTGCTTTTCCCACATCAGGGTGATCTGTCCCACGTCAGCCGTTGATACAATGTTAAATTTCCTAGAGGAACAGGCAGAAATAAGGATAATAACATAGCTTATTTAACCCAGTGTGCCTAAAATATTATCATTTCAATATAGAATGAATATAAAAAATAAGCACTTTTTCATTCTGTTTTTATGCTAAGTGTTTGGAATCCAGTGTGTTATGGATTCTGCATTTCCAGCACGTCTCAGTTTGGTGCAGCCACATTTCAAGTGCTCCAAGCCACACAGGGCTACCTCCAGCAAAAAGCAGTAGGACCGAGGCCTGTTGGCAAGGAAATATTTGGAGTCAGGGCCATCAGACATGGCACAGGCAGTGGGAAGTATGCTGAGCCTGGCTCATGCCTCCACATCCCTCCCTATGAAATGGGGATGTGGGTGAAGATGGCCTGGTACAGACAGAGGGTGGGCACCTGGGAACCCCAGCTGCGGTGGTGGACATGGGGCATCCGGACCGTACTCCAGATCCCCAGGGCACTGTGGCAGGCCTGGAACGTGGTCACAGGCGGCGGTCCCTGACATCTGCTTCTGTCCCACACCCCCCAGGGCCCAGCAGAGAAGAATGTATTCACTGTGCGGCAAACTTGCACTTCCAAGACTGGAAATGTGTGTCATCCTGTGGTGAAGGTTTCTATCCAGAGGAGATGACGGGCTTGCCCCACAAAGTGTGCCGAAGGTACGCAATCCTTTAGGACGGTCTTCCTGGCTCAGACCAAGATTGCTGGGGAAGGGATGGGGAGCCTGGGTGGCTCAGTCGGCTAAGCGTCCTACTTTTGATTTCGGCTCAGGTCATGATCCCAGGGTTGTGAGATCAAGCCCCACGTCGGGCTCCATGCTCAGCAGAGTCTGCTTGAGATGCTCTCTCTCCCTCTCCCCCTGCTCATGCTCTCTCTCTTTTTCTCAAATAAATAAATAAATCTTGGGGCACCTGGGTGGCTCAGTCATCAGGCATTTGCCTTCGGCTCAGGTCATGATTCCGGGGGCCTGGGATCGAGTCCCGCATGGGGCTCCCTGCTCAGTGGGGAGCCTGCTTCTCCCTCTGCCTGCCACTCTCCCTGCTGTGCATTCTCTCTCTCTCCCTCTCTCTCTCTGACAAATCAATCAATCAATCAATCAATCTTCAAAATAAATAAATAAATAAATCTTAAAAAAAAAAAAAAAGGATTGCCAGGAATGGTGGTTGCCTGTGTGAGTGAAGTAGCAGCCAGAGGGCCAAGTCTGGTGGCCTCTTCCCTGGGGCTGGGGAGGGTGCCACACCACATCACTGTAGAGGGTGCCGTAGGTATGGTGGGGTACCAGAACCCATTTAGAGCGGAGGGGTCCCCTGTAGTTGGTGATTGCCAAGGTCACAAGTTCGTCGGTGGCTTTCATTCCTTTGTTCATTTAATGAGTTTTGAGTGCCGGGCGCTCTGTAGCTGGGTCAGGGCAGGGAGCAGAATAACAGGGTGCTTGCCTGGTGGTACTCACACCCCCGTAGCAGACTCCACAAGAGCTCCCCTCTGTGCCACAGCCCAGGATGCAGTCACACTGGTGGTAATTAAGGAAACCATGTGGTTGGTTTTGTTTTGTTTTGTTTTTCATTTTACATTAGAGAAAATTTAGGTCCAATGTCCTCATTCTAAAACCATTCCCTATGCAGTCGGTGAACATAGACTGTAACCCCTCTCACTCTCCTTTCCATGTGTGTCTGCATTGTGCACCGTTCTTGTTTGGTGGCTTCCAGCCCTGTAGTTTTCCTTCTCTTTCTCACTGGATGTGAGCCATGGAAGAAGAAGCCGTTTGTTTGGGTGTCCTCTTGTCTTGCTGAATTGTTACTGCCTTTCCTCGGGACTTCATAACTTAGATCCCAGGACAGGCAGGGCAGCCCGTCTTATTCAGGGTGAGAGCAATAATGAGGTGGTGCAGGGCGGACTGGGTAATAATGATGATGGAGGTGGAGGAGGGGTCTTCCCTCTGAAATAAACTCAAGACTAGGGAACCCTGGAGACGCATACTATGGCAGGGCTGGGGAGACCTTGCCCTGTCTTCCGGCTCACAGATGGGGACACACAGTGGGGTTGCCTCCCCAGGCTGTGTTTAAGAACTGCTCTGGGTTCTAATTTATTCTCTTAAAACAAAAATAAGCGGGGCACCTGGGTGGCTCAGTCAGTTAGGCATCTGCCTTTGGCTCGGGTCATGGTTCTGGGGTCCTGGGATCAAGCCCCACATCGGGCTCTCTGCTCAGCAGGAAGCCTGATTCTCCCTCTCCGTCTGCCTGCCACTCCCCCTGCTTGTGCTCTCTCTCTTTCTGTCAAATAAATAAAGATTTTATTTATTTACTTGACAGAGAGAGACACAGCGAGAGAGGGAACACAAGCAGGGGGAATGGGAGAGAGGGAGAAGCAGACTCCCCGCTGAGCAGGGAGCCCGATGCGGGGCTTGATCCCAGGACCCTGGGATCGTGACCTGAGCCAAAGGCAGACGCTTAACGACTGAGCCACCCAGGTGCCCCGTAAATAAAATCTTAAAAAAAAAAAAAAGCAAACAAAAAAAACCTTACAGTCAGCCAATGAGAGACCACCAAGTCCTTGTACTTTTTTGACTCACCAAAGAAGGTCCCAAGGGGTTATGTATCTGGGCAGGAGTCAGCCCCCTCTTTTGAGCTGATTTGAAATAGGAAACTTGCCACCTTCATCCAGCTTTGCTGAATCCTGTGTAGGATCCTCGGCATGGGTATCTGAAGTAAGCCTTTCATTTTAACGAGTCTGCTGGTTCAAGGGTAATTACACTAAGTACAGCAGCCTGGGGAGAATGTGGAATTAAACAGTGATAATCACTTTCGTTCATCAGATGCCCACAGGATGTTGGGCATCCCCATGAGTGTGGCCACCAGCCCCCCGTGGGGCACCCAGAAACTATGGCCTCCCCAGCCCAGGAGGCGGGAGGTAGGCAGCCCCCCAAGCCCCTCCTTGACATTAGGGGACAGCAGCTTCTGGGTGCTCATTTCCACAGGAGGGAAAGCTTCCAGGCCCAGAGGGGAGTCCAGTGCTGGGGCTCATACAGCAGATCTGGGAGATACTCCCCCAAGAGGAGCCCCACACAAGGCACTGAGGTGGTGAAATGCCTGCCTTTGGGGAAGCTTCCCTCTTTAGAGTCCCCTGGCTCCGAAGATCCCTTCCATGTGGATTCCCCCTGAAAGAATAGACTTGGGCTGCTTGGTTGTGCAGCTTTTAGGGTTTGGCCTCCTCCAGGCCCCAGGATGCTGCGTGGTACTGTGGCTAGCCCTGGCTGGTGGGTCCAGGACAGCTCCGTGGAAAAGCCAGGCCAGGAATCAGGCCTGCTGGGTTGGCAACCAGGATGCCAAGAAGACCCGCGAAATGAGGCCCAAAGTGGAAAGAGTCCATGATAAAGATCTCAAAAGAGTCCCTGGACACCCCCAAGGCTTAGTAAGAGGACCCAGAAGAGCAAGCAAGGACCTCTCTGAAGACAGAGAGCAATTCGGTGGGGTACGTGCCTGGGGGTGGTTAGCCTCTCATGCCCCCAGGCCTCCCCACTGTGCTCTGCCCCCTCCGCCCCCTGGGCCCCTCCCGGGTGATCAGTGGGGCAGAGACTTCAGGCCTGCCTTCTGCTTTGTTCTGTGCTCAGACTGAAGTGTGGGAAGACTTGCTGACCCTCACCCGGAACAGCCTAAAGGCGAACGGAAGGAAGAAGACCTGGCCCCTGCAGTGGAGCAGGGAAGAAGGGAAAAGGGGCTACAGTGGGCAGGCCCACTTCCAGAGTTTGCCAGGGCAAAGCGGCCGTGGTGTTTTGTGGGGGAAGCAGGTGCCATAGAAAGTGACAGAACCAGAGGTGTTTGAAAGCCCCCTGCCTAAGAGGACTACCTGCGGGGCAGAAGGGAGCCAAGAGGGTCTTTCAGAGAAGCAGGGACCTCAAGGCAGTTGGTGGTGGGGTTACCTGGAGGAGCATCATCCCACCCCGGGAACAGCATGATGCTGGATTCTTCCCCTAAGCTGGGACCTCCACATCCAAACCCAGGCTAGCCTACTCCTTGACCTGGGCCTTGTGAGCCCCCAAGCCGGGAGCTGCTCGGAGGCTGCCCAGGATTCTCTGCCTGCAGAACTGGGAGATAGTGAATGGTGTTGTGTTAAGCTGCCGGGTTTGGGGTAGTCTGTTACACAGCCATAGAAGACTGACACACCTGCATTCCCACTTGGGCCTGGCAGGGAGACCCCTGAGCTTGGTGGAAGAAGGCTTACTTCTCCAAATCCAAGCAGGTGGTCCTCTACCTTAGCACGCGCCACTCACTGTTACGTTGAAGCAGCCCTCAGCCACAGCCTGAGAGTGCTGGCCCCAGGCCTTTGAGAGGACTGATCCCCCATTGAAGAGTGAGGTGAGGCCCTAGTTCTGGTCCTACAGGGGTGGTGGTAAAAGAAGCCAGGAATCCCCGGGGGGAGTCATCCCTTGTGCTGTGGCATCGGGTCTGTGGCTGGGCCACCCCCAAGGCGCAGCAGGACCGGGGCCAGACCGTAGCGGCTTCCCCAAAGTGCACAGTAACAGGGTCCCACCGAGCAGGCCCCGCCCTCCCCTCCAGGTTGTCTGCGGGGGGAGTGGTGGCCAAGCTCTCGCTATCGGAGGAAGACATCAGAAGGGCAAGTTTGCCTTCGGGATTTACCCATTTAGGAATACAGACTGCGGGCCTGAACTCCAGTGTGGGGGCCATCCTGCCCCAGAAGAACAAAACCCACCTCTCCTCCGGGCCGAGGGCGTGACCCACCAGGGGCTCCACGCAGGCAGAATCAAAGGTGAAATCAGAAGCCAAGGCTGCTTCGGGGAGAGGCCTACAGGAGCCTCGTTGATGGCATCTTGTCGCTGACTGGGCAGGTGGCATGTGTCCTCCGCAAAGACCTGGCCGCGCAGGGCCGAGGGGCGGGAGCCAGGCTCAAGCTCCGGATGCCCCGCCCACCCGGCCTGAGCTCCGCCTCCGGGGCGGTTCCACCTGCGGCGGGCATCCGCGGAGAAGGTGGGCGGCAGGCTGGAGCGCGGTGAGACCCAGTCACCAGGAGCTGGACTCAGAAAAGGCAGCAGGAGCGGATGCAGGCCCTGGGGCAGGGACGATCGGCTCTTTCTGTAGAGGGCCTGGTGGCCAGTAGTTTGGCCTCGGCAGGCCCTGTGGTCTCCGTCACAGCCATTCAGTTCTGCCGCGGTGGAAGCCCCCACAGATGATCTATAGATGAGCGAGTGACTGTTGCAGTACAACTGCTGGATGTGGCTTGCGGGCCGCCGTGTGCCGACCCTCCCCTGGGGTCACCGAACTCTGCATTAGAAAGAGCCCCGGGTTCCATCTCTGGGGCAGGAACTGGAAGAGCCTCCCCCTGCCCGCCTGCCCTGGGGGGAGGTCGGCATCACTGTGAAGGACGCTCAGCCTCGTGGGCCGCTGCGGTCCCCCAGGCCCGCTCCGGAAACGGGTTTGCCATATGCCTGTCCCTGAGTGCCAACCCTATGGCCGTCCGAGCTGGGCAGCTGCCCAGGGGTGCATGTGCTGATGCTGCTGGAGGAGCCAGCTGTGGGGTGGGTGCCACAGTGTCCAAGAATGTGTCCAGGTTGGGGGACCCGCTCCGGAAACGGGTTTGCCATATGCCTGTCCCTGAGTGCCAACCCTATGGCCGTCCGAGCTGGGCAGCTGCCCAGGGGTGCATGTGCTGATGCTGCTGGAGGAGCCAGCTGTGGGGTGGGTGCCACAGTGTCCAAGAATGTGTCCAGGTGAGCCACAGGGAGTCTGGGCCACCGGGACCTGAGCCCATCAACCCCCCACCGCGGGCAGGCTCCTGCCAACTGGCCATGACCGACTGCATCCCCCCCCCCCCCCCCCGCCAGGCAATAGTGCAGTCAGGCAGGTGGAAGGATGTGCAGACGCTTGACTGGGGTTTCACGCAGTTGCACGGCTGGTGCCGCGCAGGAGGGTAGGGGGGCTGCGGGAGGGGTGCCTGGTCCCTTCCCCCAGCAGCAGCATGAACCTTGTCCTCCCGCAGGTGTGACGAGAGCTGCTTGAGCTGCGAAGGCTCCAGTAGGAACTGCAGCAGGTGTAAGACGGGCTTCACGCTGCTGGGGAACACGTGCATCACCAACCACACGTGCAGCAACGGTGAGCGCCCGCGGGGCAGCGGGGACACCTCAGTTAACCTCGGGGCCGCTTTTGGAGGAGCTCAGCTCCCTGGCGTTTGGTCAAAGAGAAAGGAAAAGGAGATGCAGAACAGCGGACCCTCTGAACGGGTGTGCGGGCCACTCCTTTGGGTGACCATCAGGGACGCGTCTCAACCTCCTTCTGTCCCATGGAGCCATCTCTGGCCCCGCCCCGGGCGAGCAGAAACCCGGCGGGCCCTGCGGAGCTCCACATGGCCTCCTTGCCTTGGTGTTTGGTCGTTTCTTTGGTTTGCAGAATTGTGTGCTTTCAAAGGCTGGGAAGCACCCTCTGTAGGATGACACCTGCTCAGGTTATGTATCCAGCCCGGGAAAGTGGGGCGGTCACAGGAGGGCCTCCCAGGTGCCATCACCAGCCAGGCAGCTTCAAAAGCTAGCAGCCAGCTGGGATGGGCTGGCCTCCTTCCCTCTTCCCCTTCCCCTTTCCATTAGCCTTGACATTGCTCTCCCTCCTATCCCATCTGGTTTGGGGTGCTCCCAGGATGCGGGAGCAGCCTCCATGCCTGTCCCTCCTAGCTTCTCGCCACCCCCAGAGTCTTCCTACTAGGTTTCCCCCACCACAGTTATCTAGAAAGACAGGTGCACAGGAGCCCTGAGGCCCGGCTGGTGCAGCGCCCCTCCACCCTCCACACTGCCTCAAGTCCCCCACCCCCGGTCTATCCCCGCATGAACCCCTGCGTGCTAGGTGCCCCCTCTGCCACACCAGGCTTCGCATGGCGCGGGACGACGGTGAGGGCCACCCTGGCGCTGTCCCCACTTTCTCTGTGACCCCCGGTTCCATCCCCGCCCCCGCCCGGTCCATCATGGGAGCCAGGGAAAGGGGATGGTTGGAACAATCCTAACAGGCCCCAAAGTCTGACACGTCCCCCCTTTCTCGTTCCTGGTGGGACCCCAGCTGACGAGACATTCTGTGAGATGGTGAAGTCCAACCGGCTCTGTGAACGGAAGCTGTTCATTCAGTTCTGCTGCCGCACGTGCCTCCTGGCGGGGTAGGGGCACCCAGCTGACCACAGAGGGCCGGGCCCCTCCTTTCCGGCCGTCCACCTGCCTCCTCTCCAGACTGTCAGCCCGAGCCTGTCGCAGGGGTGCCCCACACCCGACAGCTTTATCTCCCCAGGAGCAAGGTCCTTCTGCGGCATTCCTGAGCACCCGGCCCAGATGGGTGGTGGGCCTCGAGGCGGTGTCCCTCAGACAGTGGTCGCCTCTCAAACTCTGCTTGCTGGCTCCGTTCTTCTGGCAGACCCCCCCCAACGGGAACGACAGGAATGCCGGAATCCACAGCTCCGGCTTTGGAGCAGCTTCTGGGACCGTAAGTTTACTGAATCTTCAAGACCAAAGCAGAAAGGCAAGATGCTTGGCTTCACACATCACTCTTCTCCCCGTGCTTTCGTGCAGCCTCAGTGAATCTCCCCTGCCAGGCGCGGGCCCCGGGCTCCCGGTGTGGGATGCCCGGCCCGGTGCGCACCTCCTCCCCCGCCGGGCACAGAGCACTCTGGGGACGGTCTGGTCAGACTGTAAATAAGATAGACTTGGGGGCATGAAATACATGACCACTGGGGAGGATGTCTGTTTCTCCACAGTCAGCTACTTCTGGAGCTGCAGCGAAGTCTTAGAATGTCCCATTCCACATCTGGATGGGAAGACCCTTCCTTTCTCCACCGCCCTGTCCTGGAGGTGAACCAAGTGCACCTTGTCACCGCATTCTGTCGTGTCTCCAGGAGTCTCCTGGTCCGAATGATCACCTCGACCTGACGCAGAGCCTTCTGAGGAGGGTCCCCAGGAGGCATCCCCGGGGGGCCAGCCACAAGGAGCCCCAGTGACTTAAGCAATTCCTCTTCCCAAAATGGAAACCCAGCCCAAGAGTCATTAATCCTATCACTGCCCATTTCGTGGAATTGCTTTTGAAATACACTTGGCCTCTGCTCGCCGGGAGACTTGTTCCTAAGGTGGATGCTCCTGTGTCTGTGTACTATGAGCCTAACAACACGGTTGGATTTATTTCTGCCAAACCTGTGTAGGCATTTTATAAGCTACATGTTCTAATTTTTACCAATGTTAATTATTTTGACAAATATTTCATATATTTTCATTGAAATGCAGACCTGCTTGATCAGTTCCCTTCAATATGGGAGTGACATTTGCCTTAAATTTTTTCGAGCTCGTTCTCCATTTTTGTCCTGCTCCCCTCTTTGACCGTAATGCATTTGCCTTGTCCCCTAGGAGCTGGGGGAACTCAGCTATTGTTTTTTGAATCCACAACTTCAAAAGATAAATTCACAAAGCAACTACAATGTTAACCCTAAGTTAATAAAAGTGTTAACATCCCATGACAAAGAAGCCCGTATTTCTTTCCAAGGCACAACGATGAAACCTGGGGGTTGACCGATGTGTGAAATGGCTTTATTTATGGTTTTGGATCTCTTTGATGTCATTAAGTGGAAGGTCTTCGGGCTTTAGCGAATGTTGGTGTAATGAAGTCACGGGAGAAATCCCAGAGTTCCAGGCTCAGGGTGTCCTTTGGTAACTGACCTTCTTCGGGCCACCAAAGCCCCGTTGGGTGGTGGGGCTGGATATAGGGATGCCCGCCTCCTGTCAAGGGGGCGCCCTCCGCAGCCCGGACCACATGCCTCTTCACCTATAGCTGCCAAGTAGGACTTAATTAGGTCACAGCTTGTCTTTTCACAGTGACTGAAATCCCTGTACCCACGGTTTTTTGTGCTGCATGGGATTTTTATCATGGCCTCTCTTTGAGCTCAGAAGCTTGTACTTGCTGGGAATCCAGCACATTTTTGGCATTTATTTGCAGCCTTTATGGCTACAAATAAAGGAAATGCACCAATTACAACCGACTTAGGGAAAAACAAAAGTGGGTGAGGGGCCCTGGTTTAGGACTCCAGGGTTGACTCGGAATTTCAGGAAGGGTGCAGCTGGGCCTTGGGAACCCTGGGGCCAGCATTAAATGTGACCTGGACCCTCATTGCCTGTAGTCTGTCCTCCTGGCCTCTCCAGTTAGGACAAATGACAAGACCACTGACATCTCCCAAGCAAAACTGGTACAGATCAAACTCCCTAGGTAAGCTTTCTGAATCTGCTTCTTGGCCCTGGTTATCCTGCTTTGTATCAGTGTTCATCCAGCCCCATCAGCTGTGGCCACGGAGACAGTTTATATAGTAGAACACGGCTGCAGGGAACTTTCCAGCAACCTCAGAGATAGAGGAGGGGAGCACTGTGTAGCTCTCAGCAGGTGGGGGTAGGCCATACAACCTGACAGCTACCCACCATGAGCATGACACCAGGAGCTGTCGATGTGAGGCAACGAAGGAATGAGTTAGTGTGTTCGGGAGCCAGTAGCCAGGACTAGGGCAGAATATTGGTAAGGGTTCAACATCTCCCATGAGACTGACATTGAATCAAAACCAGCAATTGCTAAGTATCTCTGGTTCAAGGCACCATTTTAGCCCCCTGGAGCTCTTTAGCCACTGAGAGCTATGGTCTAACATGTTTGGGACTGAATCAGAAATAAATTCCTTTTATTCCCAAAGGACACCCACCAAAGGACCCAGAAATAAATTCCTTTTATTCCCAAAGGACACCCACCACTATAAGAAGCCAACCAGGCAGCCTCAGAGTGCATGACCCTCATTGCAGTGGCTGGGCTGGCCGGTCCTGGGGCTGCTGACTTGATACTTTGTAACTCTCGAAAGGGTTGGGGGAAGCTGCACTTTTTACAGAAGATATACCTATAATGGAAAGGGGAAGAATTGAACTTTAAAGAAACCAGAAGGGCAACATGGCGTAAAGGTGACCAGCCGTAGGGCGCACTTGTTTGGGGAGACTGCCCTCCACTGCATTTAAAAGAAGGCTGTACGCTTGAATGCTTGAGGTATGCTGGGGCCCATGGCAGCAGGTGAAGGGTGGAAGTCCAGATCAGAGGATAGAAAGGGAAGGAGGTGGAGAAGTGAAGCAGAAAGGACATTTTAATGAGAACAAACAAGGATAATGGAAACCAAGGCCATTCTCCAGCATCTTAAGGTTCTGCCCATTAAGCTGGGAGGCATCTGGGTTCTGCCTACCCTAGCCTTCTCTACTACCTTCTTTCCTTGAGCCCAGGCCTTATCCTTCCTGGCTTGTTGCCCAAGGCCTTTCCTGACACCCCAGGCTCTTTGGTTTGTCTGTGCACAGAACAGCTCCCCTAGGTGATACAGCACTGAGCACCCACCAGAATCCTGGGTCCCGGGTTTCGGTTCCCACCACCCAAAGTTTCACTCTTCCCCGACACACACACACACACACACACACACACACACACACACACACACTGTACCAGCCACACCCAAAGTTTCACTCTTCCCCGACACACACACACACACACACACACACACACAATGTACCAGCCACACTAGGAGTGATCAGATACTTCTTAGGCTCCCTGTTGAGCAAAGAGGAACCAAAGTGCTCAGAGCAGAGAACATTCTGTTGCCAAAAACAGTGGTTCTCAACCTGTTGGAGATTTCTGTCTCCTAGGGGATATTTGTCAATGTCTGGAGATATTTTTGGTTGTCACAAAGGGACATCTAGTGAGCAGAAGCCAGGGATACTGTTAAACATCCTGCAGTACACAGGACGACCCCACAATAAAGAATTATCTAGCCCCAAAATGTCAACAGTGTTGAGGTTGAGAAAACTTACCCAAAAGAAATTTAAAAAGGTAATCTCAACTTCGTAGGGATGTCGTACAATGAATAAAACCACCTATAGTTTGATTTATGTCCCTGTTCGTGTACTGAAGCAAAGGAAACCCATACAACTTCCATTTTTCAAAATAAAGAAACCCCTTTTTTTAATCCAGAAAGAGAAGGGACAAGTAAAACTAGTTCTCTGGTCTAAGGACTCCACCTGGCGGTCCCTTCTGGAATTAAGTGTTCTGGATTATTTTGATTTCACTTTTTTATTTTGAGACAATCTCGAAGTAAAATTATAGAAAAGTTGCAAAGAGAGTACAAAGAAATGTTGTCCTGAACAATTTGAGAGTAAGTTACTGATATGATGCCCCACTACCTCCAAAACACTTTAGAGTGTTTTCCTATAAACAAGGACCTTCACACAGCCACCAGGATCAGGAAGTTAACACTGATGTATTATTACCATCTAATCCTCTGACTGCATTCAAGTTTTGTGAATTGTCCCAATAATGCCCTGGGCAAAAGAATCCACTTTAGGTCACTCTTTGCATTTAGTCGTTATGTCTTTTTAGTCTTCTTCAATCTAGAACAATTCATCAGTTCTCTGACTTTCATGACCTTGAACCTTTTATTTTTTTCATTTATTTTTTAAATTTATTTATTTGACACAGAGAGACACAGCGAGAGAGGGAACACAAGCAGGGGGAGTGGGAGAGAGGAGAAGCAGGCTTCCTGCTGAACAGGGAGCCCGATGCAGGGCTCCATCCCAGGACTCTGGGATCATGACCTGAGCCAAAGGCAGACACTTACTGACTGAGCCACCCAGGTGCCCCAATCTTAAACCTTTTAAAGACTACAGGCCAGTTATTTGCAGGCTGTCCCTCAGTCTGTATTTATCTGAGGTTTCCTCACATTTCCATTCAGGTCATGCATCTTGGACAGGAATCTCCCAGAATTGATGTTGTGTCCTTCTAATCACATTCTAGTAAGTGAATCATGATTTTGATTTGTTTCATTATTGGTGATATTAACACTGATCACTTGATTAGGGTTCTCCCCCCACCCCTCCACCTGCTCAAGGATGTCTGTTTATAGCATTGTCCACAACATCATGCTGAAGATCCCAGCCAATGAAACAAGGCAAAAAATAAAGAACTAGTATAAGAATTGGAAAGAAAGAAAGAAAACTGCCATTATTCTCAGATAGCATGGTTATGTACATAGAAAACCCAAAAGAATGGTTATGAACTATTAGAATTAAGAAGTGAATTTGGCAAGACAGCTGCATATAATGCTAGTATTAATTGTATTTCAACTAGAAATTGTTGAAATTGTATTTCAACTATATTTCAATGTAGCAGAAACTAATAGAACATAGGATTTTTTTTTAGCTTTTGATGCTTTTTTAGATTTTGATGTTTACAACAGTAGCAAAAACTATCATATACCTAGAATAGGTCTAGTGAAAGATGTATAAGACCTCTACACAAAAAACTATAAAACACCAAAAGAAATTAAATAAAATCTAAATAAATATAAGGTTACACCATGTTCAGGATTGGAATACTCAATACTATAAACACATGGATTCTCCAAACTTATCTACAAATCCAATACAATATAAATCAAAGCATGTGTTCTTTCTTAGATGCAAAATGGACCTAAGATTTATACTAAAATACAAAGGCCAAGAATAACCAAGACAATCTTGAAAAAAGACTGTGAGCCCTTTTTTAAGGCTAATGTCAAGTTTTTAAATGACAGTATGATAATATGCAAGAATAGGCAACTAAACCCATGGAACAGAATAGCTAATCCAGAAGCAGAGCTTCACATATTTGGACACTTATTCTATGAAAAAGGTGGCACTGCAGAGCAGTGGAGAAAGGATGGTCTTTTCCATAAATGATAAACTGGGTCAAATGAATATCCATGCGGGGAAAAAATATATTCTTAATCCCTGCCTCAGACCATACACAAAAATCTATTCCAGACAGACTGCAAATCCAAATGTGAAAGGTAAAGTAACAAAACTTTTATTTTTTTAAAAAGATTATTTATTTATTTATTTGACAGAGAGAGACACAGTGAGAGAGGGAACGCAAGCAGGGGGAGTGGGAGAGGGAGAAGCAGGCTTCCCGCGGAGCAGGGAGCCCGATGCGGGGCTCGATCCCAGGACCCCGGGATCATGACCTGAGCCGAAGGCAGACGCCTAACGACTGAGCCACCCAGGTGCCCCAAAACAACAAAACTTTTAGAAGAAAATATTCATGATTTGGGGGTGGGCAAATTTCTTAAAAGGACTTAAAAGAACATTAACCACATAGAGAAAAGTTCATAAATTACACTATATTAAAATTAAGACCTTCTGTTCACCAAAAGACACCATTATGAGGATGAAAAGGCAATCCACAGAGAGAGGAACATATTCACCATACATATCTCCCAAGATCTCATATCCAAAAAATATAAAAATCTACAAATCAGTAAAACAGCCCAGTAGAAAAATGTGCAAAACACCTAAACAGACACTTCACAAAAGCAATGATCCAATGGACAATAAAGATATTTTTTAAAGCTCTCAACTGTGTTAGTACTTAGGAAAATGCAATTAAAGCCACAGTGCAATACCACTACTGTGACCCAACAGAATGGCTAAAATTAAAAACACAGACAATACCAAACGTTAATCAGGAATGTAAATTGGTACAACCACTTTGGAAAACTAGTAGAACCTACTTAAGCTGAATGTAAGTTAACCCTATGACCCAGCAATTCCATTTCCATGTATATATTAGCGTATGTGTTCACTTAAAGATAGGTATTATAATGTTAATAGGTGCACCACTTATAATAGCTCAAACTGGAAATCACCCAAATGTTCATCAACAGCAGAATGGATAAATTGGAATATTCACACAACGAAATACTATATAACAACGATCGTAGGTTAACTACACCTATACACAAATACAATGTTAAGCAAGAGACACATAAGGTACAATTTTATCTGCATAAATATAAAATTAAGCAAAACCAATCTATGCAAGATGTGGTTACTGTTGGGGCAAGCATGTCACTGAAAGGACAAGGAGGGGCTTCTAGAATGTGCCAATGTCCTGTTCTTAACCCGGATGTCAGTTAACTTGGGTGTGCTTGGGTTGCATTCTGCTGTGAGTATATCATAATTCAATAAAAAGTTCAAAAAGAATCAATTCTAGGGGGATTATAGAGCTGCATGTGAAAAGAAAAACAATTAAGCCACTAGTAGACAGCAACAACAAAATGTTTGGGGACACATGTAGACACACAGCCCTCTAACCAGAAAGGAAAAGATGAATTGAATTACATTAAAAATTAGAAACTTCTAGTCATCAAACAATACCACTAAGAGTGGAAAGGCCAATAAGCAGAAAAACTTTTCCTGTCCCAGACCTACATGACCACAGTGAAATCCCCCCCAAAAAGAGGACAAAAGACAGTCAGTGGGTAGGGCTTCCTGAACTAAGTTCTTCCTCTGATGACTCCTCTTGAATTGGACCATGTGAAAGCTTGTTCCCATTGCAAAATGAGTGAGGAGGCCACTTTCGTAGCCTTTTGATTTGAATTGCAGTCCAGATTATGACTTGGTGATTTGGGGGATAGGATGTTATCCTAAACAGAACAAAATGGATTACAATCTGTTTTGCAGCGTTGGTGATTTGTACAAGGACAAGTCTGTGAATTCTTTTGTATTTAAGCAGTTTTAACAACAACAACAAAAAGTGCAAAGGCAAGCCACAGAGTGTGCTCACATCCAGAATATATAAAGCAATCCCATAAATCAATAAGAAAAAGGCAGACAATCCAGTAGGAGGTGGGGGGAAATGGACCAGAGTCTTGAATGAGCACTTGGCAAAAGATATCCGAATAGACAACATACATGAGAAGGTCCTCAACCTCATTACTTATTAGAGAAAAGCTAATCAAAACAATAGTGCATTATCACTACACAGCCACCAGAATTTCCAATTTTTTTTATTATTATTATCATTAATTGAGAGAGAGAGAGCACACACACGTGCACATGGAAGAGCAGAGGGAGAGAGAGATAATCCCAAGCAGGCTCCATGCGGAGTCCACTACCTGGAGATCATGACCTGAGGGGAAATCAGAGTCCCATGCTTAACTGACTGAGCCACCCAGGCTCCCCTGAATCACCACAATTATTACTGACAATACCAATGAAGCTGAGGTTGAAAGCATGGAAACCCTTACGCACAGCTACAGTATGTATATTATTTCAGCCTCTTGGCCTGTTAGGCATTTTTACCATACCCTATGTTTCAGAAGTTCTACTTCTGGAGAAACTCAGGCACGTGTGCATTGGATCCATGTGCAGGAAAATGCATAGCAGCATTATTTAGAATAGCCCCAAAAGGAAACAACGCTAATGTCCATCAACAGCAGAATGGCTAAGTTATGGTGTAAGATACACAATGGAATTCTATGCAGCCGCGAAAGTAAACAAACCATTGCTGCACGAAAACTGGATGGTTCCGGTCATAATACAAAGCCAAAGAAACCGGGCAGGAAAGCACACTGCATGATTCTATTTGTATCAAAAGCAAGCAAAAGTTGGGGAGCCTAGGTGGCTCAGTCGGCTAAGGGTCTGCTTTCCACTGGGGTCATGATTCCAGGGTCCTGAGATCCAGCCCATGTTGGGCTCCCTACTCGGCAGAAGTCGGCTTCTCCCTCACTCTGCCCCTAACCCCACCCCCCTTGTGCTTTCTCTCTCTCAAATAAATAAAATCTTAAAAAACAAACAAACAAAAACAAGCAAAACTAATCTATGGTGTTCGATTCCTGGTTGCCTTGGGAAGGCGGGGAGGCTTTCAGAAAAGTGTTCGTTTTCTGGACCGGGAGGCAGCAACGCAGGTGTTCTCACTCTGTAGCTATTAGTCACGTTGCAAATTCCTGGTCTGCGCACTTTTCTTTATATCATGCTTCCATTAAATATTTAAAGGTCTGGAGCTCACTGGCCTAACAGAAAACTGAACCTGGCGCAGAGCCGGGTCTGGCGCAGAGCCGGGTCTGGCGCGCGGGGCGGTAGGACGATCCCAGTGAAGTGGCCCTGTGATTGACCTTGCCCTCGTTCTCACGTGGTAGCCCGGGGGGCCAAGGCACCCGCCCGGAATGGGAACCTGAAGTCCTGGACCCTTCACTGGATCCCACGGGTGCCCGCCCCTCCTGGGTGGAGTGAGAACAGACACAGCGTCTCCTCCCACCTCAAGCTGCAACGATGCATGGAGATAGTTCCACTCGGGTGCCTTCACATTTTGCTTAACTTGCGGACACAAACATCTGGAATCAGGAGCCCTCCTCCAGATACGCCCCAAGGAAGAACCCAGAGCCTGAGACAAGCTCAGCGCTCGCCCGAACCTCCGAAGAGAACGACGTCGGGGGCGTGGCTCTTTGATTGCTTCGGCCTGGACGGGGAGCCGCGCGCGCATGCGCCGGCTGCGATTGGTGTTGCCTGGCGGCGGGGCGCGGGGGACGCCGGGAAGTCTGGCGGGCGGGAGGCGGCGGGAATAGCCGGCGGGCTGTGGTACCGGCAGCGGGAGGCGGCAGGATGGTGAAACTGACGGCAGAATTGATCGAGCAGGCGGCTCAGTACACCAACGCCGTGCGGGACCGCGAGCTGGACCTCCGGGGTAAGTCTAGGGGGGTGGGCGGGCCTCCGCGCGCAGCCGGGTGGTTCGCACCCCGCCGCGTGCGCGGAGGGCCGGCGCTTGGCCAGCAGGCCTGCATTGTGAGCGCCAGGCCGGGCGGCGCTAGCACCGCCGGGGCCTGAGTCTTGCCGTTGCAGCCCAAAAACCATCCCTAGGCCCTTGTGAGGCTTCAGTTACCCCCGCTTCTACTCACTCGCCCAGCCGATTGATTGATCGCTTCCGGATCCGCACCCGTGGGCCTCAGCTAGGCCTTGCTTGGCGTATTTCGCAGACTGAACTGTTTGAGAGCTGGGAAAACGTAATCCTAGTGCTCAGCGGCTCGTTGGTTCTCAGTAAATACGTTGAACTGTTAATGTGGGAGTATAGCTAGGATACGTGTTAATTACCTATAATTTGCGAGGGAGGAAACGAAGTCTGAGAACAAAAGCGATTGTTTCCGCAAGATTTCTTTGTTATTAGCGTCAGTTGTCTTATATGTCCCTTTTAGCAAAACATTTTAGGGTCATCTGGGTGGCTCAGTCGTTTAAGCGTCTGCCTTCCGCTTAGGTCGTGATCCCGGGGTCCTGGGATTGAGCCCCAAATTGGGCTCCCTTCTTAGCGGGGAGTCTGCTGCTCGCGCGCTCTCTCTGCGTGCGCTCCCCCTGCTTATGGGCTCTCTTTCTCAAATAAATCTTAAAAAGAAATTTCTTTTTAAAGAGGCTTGCACTACGAGTGCCCTGTGTAAGGTGGTGGAAGCTCTGAACTATTCAGATTCATGTAGCCATTTAAACCTTAGGCTTGCGAAGAAATTGGGAGTGCAGCTGTCTAATCAGCATTTCAAGGAAATGACTTTAGGAAGGATATGAAGAGCAATTTTTCTGGGAATAAGACAATACAATTTAGGCCTGAGATTTGGCTCCACAGGGACAACACTGGCCGAGGTGCAGCACTAGTTCGGGCTCTGCTTTTGGTTTGGATTCCTTGCTGACAAAGCCCAGTGCTTTTATTTTGTTGAAATTAAGTTTAGAGAAAAGTTCGATTCAGTAGTAACTGACCACTTTCGCTCTCGGCACAGATTGATCTTTGCTGTATCTGAAGTGCATTGAGTGTTGAGGATACTTGTTTTGGTGTAACCCTTGCAGCTCTGAATTATGTACTTTAACCGTGGCTTGGGTTCATTTCTTTCTTCTGCCAGCACCCAGAACAGTAGTTAGGCCCATTTTGACAAATCCGTGAGTATTTGAGTGAATTGTTCACAGGGTGGTTTATTATTGTGTATGAACCATTGACCTTGAAGTCTGAATTGGAGCTGGGGGAGGTGTAGAGGATATCTGATAAGTTCCATGAATCGGGCCTGTGGGAATGCAAAAGAGGTTAAGAACTGTCTTCCATGATGTATGAACAAGACTTGGACACTGACAATAAGCAGCTTACAGTGTAAATTCTCATGCCATTTAACTATTTCTGGGGCTTTGGTTAGAACAGTGTGAGGCACCCTGTAAATACTCTTGCAAATGTTAGCTACCAGTATTACTATTAATAAGTGTCCTCATTACCGTAGCCCTTGTTCCTGTTGTCATGACCATCTTCTTGTCCACTCCCTAGACTGTAAGCTTCGTGGCAGCTAGGACATGTGACTCTTGTTCCTCACTTTATGTACCAGTTATTTGCACAGTGTCTGGCACAGTGTAGGTGCTAGGTAAACACTTTCTGAATAAATGGAAGCTTTGAATCAAATTACTGTGAAGTACTGCTACGGTTTTAATGTACCTTTTAACCATATTAATACTTGTGTGTTTTTTTCCTTCTATTTTACAGGGTATAAAATTCCTGTCATTGAAAATCTAGGTGCTACCTTAGACCAGTTTGATGCTATTGATTTTTCTGACAATGAAATCAGGAAACTGGATGGTTTTCCTTTGTTGAGAAGACTGAAAACATTATTAGTGAACAACAATAGAATATGGTAAGTGTCTGTTAGTGGAAAGTAATTTTTTTCCCCTAGAGTAATGTTGCAGTGAACCCTGAAGAAGCCATAGTACTTAACTGCCAGTTGAGCCTACATATTTCTTTTTTTTTTAAGATTCTACTTATTTATTCATGAGAGACAGAGAGAGGGAGGGAGGGGGAGAGAGAGAGAGGCAGAGGGAGAAGCAGGCTCCCAAGGAGCAGGGAGCCCGATGCGGGACTCGATCCCAGGACTCCAGGATCGTGACCTGAGCCAAAGGCAGACGCTGAACCATCTGAGCCACCCAGGCCCCCGAGCCTACATATTTCTTAAATGAGAAACAAGCTGCACTTTTCCCATATAGGTCCAGAGATTAACTTGGTATTGGTGTCATTTTATTTGCATCTATTCAGAAATACTTACATATTCATGGTAATAGATATTTAAATTACAAACATGCCGTTTTGTACATATTTTGGTAATATGTACGTAATTGTACATATTGTACAATTACAATAATTGTAATTATCAGAGGGGTTATATTAAATAGATAGGTAAAGTTCAATTATTTATGTGTGTGTGTGTGTGTGTGTGTGTGTGTATGTTTGAAGATTTATTTATCTGAGAGAGAGAGAGAGAGAGAGCGCGCGCATACCTGAACATGAGAGCAGGGAGAGGGAGAAAAATCCTCAAAGTGTGAAGCCCCATGCGGGACTCTATTCCTGAGATCATGACCTGAGCCAAAATCAAGAGTCAGACACTTAACTGACTGAGCCACCCAGGTGCCCCCAACAATTATATTTTTGACTGAGTGTCTCTATCTCATATCCTCTGCCATTTGTTTTTCTTTACAACTGATTTTTAGAATATTACTTACTGAAGTTGGAGTTTTCTTTAACCCTTTTTCATCACCTCTGAGTAAATTTTATCAGAAAATGTTATTGAAGGTCTACAGACAATGTCTTTAGTACTAGGTAGTGGCTTGCCTTTTTTTTTTTAAGATTTTATTTATTTATTTGACAGAGAGACACAGCAAGAGAGGGAACACAAGCAGGGGGAGTGGGAGAGGGAGAAGCAGGCTTCCCAAGGAGCAGGGAGTCTGATGCGGGGCTTGATCCCGGGACCCTGGGATCATGACCGGAGCCGAAGGCAGTCACTTAAGCAACTGAGCCATCCAGATGCCTTGGTAGTGGCTTGCTTTTTAAAAAGATATATTTATTTATTTTAGAGAGAGAGAGCGTGCACTCAGATGCAAGTTGGGGGAGGGCAGAGGGAGAGAGAGAATCTTTTTTTTAGAATTCCTGCTTTTTGAGGGCAGGGATTTTTTTTTTTTAAGATTTTTTATTTTTTTATTTTTTTATTTAAGATTTTATTTATTTATTTGAGAGATAGAGAGCACGAGAGGGAAGAGGGTCAGAGGGAGAAGCAGACTCCCTGCCGAGCAGGGAGCCCGATGCGGGACTCGATCCTGGGACTCCAGGATCATGACCTGAGCCGAAGGCAGTCGCTTAACCAACTGAGCCACCCAGGCGCCCCAAGATTTTTTATTTTTTATTTGAGAGAGAGAGCATAAGCAGGGGGAGTGGGAGGGAGAGGGAGAGGGAGAAGCAGGCTCCCTGATCCCAGGACTCTGGAATCATGACCTGGGCCGAAGGCAGCCGCTTAACCAACTGAGCCACCCAGGTGCCCCGAGAGAGAGAGAATCTTAAGCAGACTCCTCATTGAGCATGGAACCTGACTTCAGGGCTCTGTCCCAGGACCCTGATAACCCAACCTGACCCAAAATCAGGAGTCAGATGTTGAACTGACTGAGCCACCCAGGCTCCCCAGTGACTTGGTTTTTTAAAGTGGGCGTATTTCTCATATGAGTTAACCATTCCCTTATAGTGTCGTTGTTTGTCATGTACCTGAGCTGTGAATGCAGAATCACTTGTATTTCTGTGCTACCTGCACAAAAGTCATGAAGTAACCTAAGTAGTTTGTTCTACACAGTTTCTTCTTCCCTTAGCTTTCACTAGACAAAATGGTCATGGAATCCTCAGGAGGCATGGGTTCTAAAATCATCCCGCTTCTGCCACTAACTAACCCTGTGACCCTAGATAAGTTTTCTTCTTTGTGCTTCATTTTCCCTCTGTCAGTTAGGGTGTTGGAAGAAAGATCTCTAAAGTTCTTCCACCTTTGGAGTCTGAAATCTTCTGTACAAGGACTTAGATAAAATTGTTAGCTTACCTACTTTTCACTTTTACGAAGTCTTTTTTTTTTCCCCCCATTTTAGCCGTATAGGTGAGGGACTTGATCAGGCTCTACCCTGTCTGACAGAACTCATTCTCACCAACAATAGTCTTGTGGAACTGGTAAGTCGAATGGGGCGTGGGGGGAATGTATTTGGGGGGAGGAATTAAAGGTGTTACATGCCTCTTACAGACAATTTAGAAAACCCAGAGAAGTATGTCCTCATGCTTTGTCTTTTTCATAATTCAAGATCTGGGCTTCTTTCAGTTAAATAGCCTTTTCCACTCTGTAGGTCATCTTTTGACAGTCTGAGGGTGTCTTGATAGAAAAGTTCCTAATTTAAGCGTAGTCCAATTTATCAGTCTTTTGTTGTTGTTGCTAGTACTTTTGATGGCCTGTCAGCCTTCCACTACAGAAAGAGTTGTTTTCTGTAAACATAAGTTGTTTTCTAGAATTGCAGTGTCCAATATGGTAGCCACAAGCAGCTACTCTGAATTGCGATGTACTAAGAACTATAAAATACATACCGGGTTTCAAAGACTTAGTACCCCCAGAAATGTAAGTTATCAGTTTTTTATATTGAAATGATAATATTTTGGATAATAGGTTAAATAATAACTACTAAAATAAGTTACACTTGTATTTTTCTTTTAATTGGCTACTAGAAAATATTCAGTTACATATGTAACATGTTAAATTTTGTTGGACAGTTACATCCTGGAAACTTGTTTTACTCTTCACATTGAGATCAGTGATCCACTTGGAATTGGTTTTCCTGTGAGCTCAGGGGCAAGTTTTATTTTTCTGTTTGGGTGTAATTATGGTGACCTATTTCTTCTGATGCGTTTTAAGTTTCTGCTCTGTATGTATAATTTTTAACAGAATTGAGCTCATAGTATACAATGTTTTGTAACCTAAATTTTTCACTTAAACACTGGATGTGTAAGTCTGTATTGTATAACTTGATTTTGTGTTATTATGACCTTACCTCCCTTCCCTGTTTCCATGATTGTTTCTTTCCTGGTGGACTGGGTCCAGAGCTTCCTTCAGATTCTCAAAGGAGTACTTGACTCCAGAAGTAAGAAAGCACTGGTCCGAGGCCCTGTCTTTTCTAAAATATATGAGGTATTCAACCCAAAACGCACATTCATAGGAAATGTGTGGTATGATAGAAGCTGTTTGTAATTTTTTTTTTAAGATTTTACTTATTTATTTGAGAGAGAATAGTGAGAAGAGAACACATGTGGGGGGTAGGGGGAGAGGGAGAAGCAGGCTCCCCGCTGAGCAGGGAGCCAGACTTGGGATTTGTGGGATCATGGCCTGAGCCACTCAGGTGCCCAGAGCTGTTTGTATTTTTGTGTATGTTGTAATTATATTTAAAATTGTTTGTAAAGATGAAGGCTGAGTTTGTGCTCTCAGTTACTGAAGTAGGTTCGTCAAAATCTCACATGGTAGTGGAGTCAGATGTTCTGGAGTCAGAACTCTATTCTGTCCATTTTATTTTATTTTTTATTTTTTTTAAAGATTTTATTTATTTATTAGAGAGAATGAGAGAGAGAGAGAGAACATGAGAGAGGGGAGGGTCAGAGGGAGAAGCAGACTCCCTGTTGAGCAGGGAGCCCGATGTGGGACTCGATCCCGGGACTCCAGGATCATGACCTGAGCCGAAGGCAGTCGCTTAACCAACTGAGCCACCCAGGCGCCCTCTATTCTGTCCATTTTAGTTTTATATATTTTGAAATTCTCTTAGTTGTTATACAAGATTTTAAATTGTTAATACCTTTCTGATGAACTAACCTTTTTATTACTGTGCCGTGTCCCTCTTTATCTCTTTTAGTGCTGTTTTACCTTGTTGTCTATTTATCTGCTATAATATGCCAAAACTACCTTTCTTTTAGTTAGTATTTGTATGATCATTTTTTTCCACCCAAAATTTACTTCCAGCTTTTCTATACCTTATATTGTAGATTAAAACAGCATATGGTAAGATTGTTTTGTTAAATACAGTGTGAAGTCTTTCTTTTAAATGAAGTATTTGGGGCGCCTGGGTGGCTCAGTTGGTTAAGCGACTGCCTTCGGCCCAGGTCATGATCCTGGAGTCCCGGGATCGAGTCCCACATCGGGCTCCCTGCTCAGTGGGGAGTCTGCTTCTCCCTCTGACCCTCTTCCCTCTCGTGCTCTCTATCTCTCATTCTTTCTCTCAAATAAATAAATAAAATCTTTAAAAAAAATGAAGTATTTGGTCTGTTCACATTTAATTTAATTACTGGTGTATTTGAGTTTGTCTTTTTTTCTGGAGGTTATTACTGATCCATCCATTCTGCATTTCTTTTTCTCTCCTTTACTGTGTTCATTCTCTCTCTGTCTCTCTCTCTCTCTCATTCTTCTTTTCCTACTAATAGTGTAGGAATTACTTATTCCCACTCTTAGTATTCTGGGAATTAAAAATTATACTAAAGTTTCAACTTAACCAATACCTTTAGTTTCTTTATTTTTTTTACCTTTAGTTTCTTAAACAATAGTGACTTTAAAAAAAAAACATTTCATACCTCCCAACGTATTATTTATTTATTCTGTCTAAGAAACCCATCAAGTCATCATCATTATATTTTACATAGTTTGTGTGTGTCTGCGTGTGAGTTTAACAAAAGTTGCCTTTCGTTCCTTTTTGTTTTGTTTTGCAGCTTTATTGAAGTATGGGTGATAAATAAAAATTTATGTATTTAAGGTATACAATGTGATTTGTGATAGGTGTATACATTGTGAAGTGATTACTGTTACCAGACTAACATACCCATCACCGCACATATTTACTTTTTTGTTTGTATGGTAAGAATACTTGAGATCTATTCTCAGCAAATTTCAAGTATACAGTAGTATATTATTATTAACTACAGTCACCATGTTGTACATTAGATCTCCAGAACTTACTCATCTTATAACTGAAAGTTCATACTCTTTGATCAATAGCTCATTTTCCCTTCTCCCCCACCCCTCAGCCTCTGGTATGGTAACCACCAGTCAGCTCTGTGTTGCTGTGAGTTGGTCTTTTTTTGTTTTAGATTCCACATACAAGTGAGATCATGCGATGTTTGTCTTTGTCCCTTTTTAGGTCATCCTGTGTAGTTCTTTGAGTGGTGTTATGCCAGTAGCGTGCTCTAGAGCTCCCTCTGGTGGTTGTTAGTGGCAGCTGCTTTTCTGAACTCCTGGCTCTGTTCCCCTTGCCTTTATCAGTACTTTTTCCTCATTGTCCCTCTTGCCCCTGTCCCGCTCAATTTCAGTCTGGTCCTAGCAGTTTCTCCTCCTTGTAGGGCATTGTCCTGGAAAGGACACCATTTGTGGTTAGTATTAAGACTGAGGGCCCAAATTGCCTGGCCCCTCGGGCCTTGCCCCAGCCTTGCTGCTCTCCTTACTGGCATGTGCCCATCTGCTGGTGGCTGCTCTCACTGCCTCTTGGTCGTTTCGGAGCACTCCGGTTTGTCCCGTGCGTCTCCGCTTTCCCTCTGCTGCGTCCTGTGCACATGCTGGGCCCGTGTGCCTCGCACTGTCCTCACAGTGCTCTGTCCCTACGTCTTCATGTTTCAGGCTTCCTGCCACAATGCCTTTTCATCTCTGTTAGTTCTACCTGTTGACCACAGGCTTTTGCTTTTGCTTTTGCTTTTGCTGTCCTTGTTGTACTATATTTTATGGGATGCTTTGGGAAGATTCAAAAACTAACCCGCTCTTGTCCCATAAGTGGGTCCTTTTTTTTTTTTTTTTTAACTATACTCCTTGTCCTTGACTCTGAAGCAGTTTGAGGGAGGCTTGAATAAAGGTGCCTGCCCCCAAGATGATGCGACGCCTGCACCACCACCAGGCGCATACAGGTATTAGCAGGGAGAACCATGTTACCCCAGGTTCCAGTTTGGGGTTCCCTGTGTGAAGAACTTGCTCTGAAGTTACAGAAACTTTGACATCTCTTTGCTAAATCATTGGTTTAAATTCTAGCCCTTTGGAGGTTGCTGCAGGAAATAAAAAAATTTTTTGTCTCTTCTGCTATTGAGACAGAAACTGTTAGGGCTAAGATTGTAAGTTTAAGAAGCTCAAATCTACTTACCAGTTTAGTCAGTAGGAATTCATTAGGCATCTGTGCTGTGCTAGTATGTGCTAGATGCTAGGGCAGTAAAAAAAATATAAGAGGAGTCCTTGCTCCAAAGGCATCTGCCGTTTCAGAATCTCAAAATAGCCTATGGTTTCCGTGTTCTTACCTGTGGCCTTTTCTTTTACAGGGTGATCTGGACCCTTTGGCATCTCTGAAATCACTGACTTACCTAAGGTATGGAAATGATTGGTGGTGGTGACAGTGAAGTCCCTTATAATAATACCACTACCAGCCTTGAATTTAAAGCAATCCGTTAGTAAGAAGGACCTTTTAAAAACAAGGAGTGAAAATATTTCCTTTAGGTCCAGTGCTCTATTAAAGCTTCCCTAATGTTAACTTAGTAACACCGAAATGTGAAAAAATGTGAACTTTTCCTTAGTTTATGGACTCACCTGGTGCTATTAAAATGGACCTCTTGTGTGCTGCGCCATGAACAAGATTGGCATTATGTTATTTCTTTTCTTGTAGTATTCTGAGAAATCCTGTAACAAATAAGAAGCATTACAGACTGTACGTAATTTATAAAGTTCCGCAAGTCAGAGTACTGGATTTCCAGAAGGTGAAACTAAAAGTAAGTATGGTTCTGTTGGTTGTAAGTCGTTATAGATTCATGTGCTTTATTTTGTACCTTTGTTACTGATTTTTTTCAATTGCCTAATGAGTTTTACTATTGGTTTGTAATAAAAACGTGGGAAAGAAAACGTTAAATCATGTATTTTGCATCTCAGAGTTTATAGTAGGACTTGGGGGGGGGGGTACACTGTCTTGTGTAATAGTGCTGGCCGTTCAGGCAGCCTGGGATCAGAGCCACCGTGAGCACCGTCAGCAGCAGACTGTTTAGATACATTCCCCCGTGGGGAGCTAATATAATCCATTTTTCAGCAGCTTTAATTGTTAGAGTGATTTTCCCTTTACTGGGAGTGTTTTTGGTTTTTCTTTCTTTCTCTTTTTAAACCTTCTTAGTTCCTCCAGAGCCCCTCCTTAAAACTAGGAGGGGGAAGTTTCTTCAGGGCGCCTCACCAGAGAAGGCAAGGCCTTTGTCTCCTTTTATTTGAAATTGGCTTTTGGTATTTTTACCAGCCCACAGTATTTCAGGAGAGTTTTCTTCCGTGTTTTCTGAGGGATGCATCTAAATGCATGTGGTATTCCTATTTCCATTAACTCTGTGTGTGGTGTTGCTGTAGGAGCGTCAGGAAGCAGAGAAAATGTTCAAGGGCAAACGGGGTGCACAACTTGCAAAGGATATTGCCAGGAGAAGCAAAACGTAAGATACGGATATCCAACTTCACTCCACTTCACCTTCAGAAACACTATCTGTCTGGCTTTTTGCCTCCTACAGAATTAAAACACCTGTGCCTAATACAGTATTGAATTTGTGTGATGATAGCCCGTGACCAACAATGGTCCACACATCACATGAGATTTCTACCAGGTTAGCAAATCCTTCCGTGTTTAGTCTTAATGCAACATTGTATACTTCCTGCCTTTTCTCTAGAGGAAGATGAGAACTGGGTGGTGTTTCTGAAGGAGAGAGTTTCTTGTATCAGTTTGTTAACAAAGATAAGATACTACACTGGTTGAATTACTTTCAAAAGCTTTTTTGAAAGTAAAAGAGAAGCAGCTTCCATTGGTCGGGGTTTAACAGTTGCATTCTTCCCTCCCCCTCCCAAGTTTCAACCCAGGTGCTGGTTTGCCAACTGACAAAAAGAAAGGTGGGCCATCTCCAGGGGATGTAGAAGCAATCAAGGTAATAACGTGTTAACTCTTGGACTGGAGAGAGTTGCCATGGGTTTAGGACATGAAATATGTAATAGACCAAATTCTAAACATTGTAGCTCCTCCCCCCCCCCCCCCCCCCCCCGCTGCCAGTTAGATTCCTGCTTGTATTCTGTGTAAGAAGGAACTAGCATAAAGTTATTACTTGACTTTGACTGGAATTACTTACACGAGCCAGTCAAAGCAGAGGCAGCTCTAGTTCTTTCTCATTTTCCCAGGATATGTTTTATTTTGAACAATTAGTTACCTTAGTACGCTCAGTGTTTGCCTTAGTTTTTATTTTCAAAGATTGCTGTTCGCAAGATCTGCTTGATGATCAGTGGGAAATCCTCATTTCATAATATTGCTTCCTAAATTATCCAGTAACATAGTTCCAAATAGATGCTTGAATTCACTCAAATTTTAGGATATTTGCAGTGATTGTTGGCTCTCTTGCAGAGCGGGTCCGCATCCGTTTACCAATTTTGGGAATTTATGATTCGGTCTTGGGTTGATTTCAATGTGACAATAAAATTCTTGCGCCAACAAAATTAATACTTCCCCTCACAAAGTTGCTGTGGACTTGTGTAGGGTTTTCTGGGTGGATCCTTAGATGCAATTAATGGTCCGTCTCCATTGTTTTCTGTCCTCCAGAATGCTATAGCAAATGCATCCACCCTGGCTGAAGTGGAGCGGCTGAAGGGCTTGCTGCAGTCTGGCCAGATACCTGGCAGGGAGCGCAGATCAGGTCAGGACACAGTGTTCTTGTCTGTGGGCTGCCCAGTTAATGTTATATTTGAAGTGATTCCAAAACAGTTCAGATGCCATGACCCAGGAATGTTAGCCTCTAACGTATGCGAAATCCCTTTATATGATCTTTGAGGATAAGTTATTTGATGGAGAATATTCTGGCATCGGACTCTGAGGGTTTTTTATGTAAAAGTTGAAGCATACATTATTCCCTAGCCATGCAGTGTAACCAAACACCAGAGGGAACCGTGTGGACTTTCACCCGTGTGTGTGTGTGTGTGTGTGTTAGATTCCTTAGTAGTTGGTTAGAAACACAAGCCTCAGAGCCACACAGCATGAAGCTCAGATCTTAGCCTCACCAGCTCTGTCTTTGGGTGAATTTCTTCAGCCTCACTTAATCTTAAGTCCGTTTCCTCATCTTTAAATTTGAGATAACATATAGTACCAACCTCAAAGGGGTTTTGGGAGGATAAGTAAAGAGCGTTTATAGGTAGCACTTAGCACAGTGTCTGACATGAGCATACATTTTTTGCTAAGTGTTGGCTATTCTAATATTTGAATGCCAACTTTGTGTCAGGCAGGATGTTGGGTGCTGGAGGTGTAAAGTAAAAACTACCCAAAATAATGTGTATTACGAGTTTTGATATGAATGTAATTGGGTGCTTCTACCTAGACTGGCAACTCATGGAAAGTTCCCTTGGGCAAGTCATGTCTGAACGGAAGCTAAAAATGAGTAAGACATTAATTAGATCAGTGGTTCTCACTGTATAGCCCTTGAGCCTGTGGGCATCTGTGAGGTCAAAACTTCGTATGATAACGCTAAGGTGTTACTTGCTTTTACCACCGCTATTAACATTTGCACTGATCGCGCAAGAGTAATGGTGGGGGGGCGCCTGGGTGGCTCAGTTGGTTAATCGACTGCCTTCGGCTCAGGTCATGATCCTGGAGTCCCGGGATCGAGTCCCACATCGGGCTCCCTGCTGAGCAGGGAGTCTGCTTCTCCCTCTGAACCTCTTGCCTCTCATGCTCTCTATCTCATTCTCTCTCTCTCTCAAATAAATAAATAAAATCTTTAAAAAAAAAAAAAAAAAGAGTAATGGTAGGTCAAACTGCCGGGGCCTCAACACAGGTCAAGGCCATGGCCTAGAATGTATTAGCAGTCCTCATTCTAAACTGCTGTGCACTCTCTTAGTAAAATGTTTCACTTAAGATCATCCTTCACGAAGCAAAGAGATTAGTGTTATTAAATGTCACCTTTTTAAGTGCGTATCTTTTGATAGCCTGGGTGACAGGACGAGAGTATGCACAAACACATGCCTAGGTTGGTGGGTTGTCTCCATGCACTTGAACATTTGTTCTATTTGAGAGGCAGGCATCTTCTCGAACATGAAGCAAACTAGTCACTTCAAAGAAAAGGTAGATCTATGGATTTTTCAAGTAAGAGAGTATGAAAAGTTCATTGATAAGGTTTCGGACTCCACATTGCAAACTAACCGTTAAGAAACTACCACTTTTGTCACGTTTTAGCATAGCATCAAACAGGAAAACCCACAAAAAGTCTACAAAGACTGTTAGAATACTCCTTCCTTTCCTAGCTGCACGTCTGTGTGAGGCTGATTTTCTTCATTTCCTTCAGTGAAGACAAAGCGTTACAGCAGGTGGACTGATGAAGCCAGTACCGGGGTCCAGCTGACGGCTCTTCATCAGACATGATAGAGCGAGGCAAAAATAGAAAATAATGCCAAGCTTCTCACTAAATATTTTTGTTTTGGAAAATGTTATATTTTTTTATAAAAACGTACACGTTAACATGTAATGGAGACTTTTTTTAATGAATTACTATTTTTTTAAAATACTTGATCTTAATGTCTAATACAGTATTGATGAATCTAACATGGTATTGATAAGTGTACCTAAACAAAAGCTCTTTGGGTCCTAAAACTAAAGTGTTTGCAAATTGCTGAACTAAACAAAGGCAGAGTGACATTCTAGGGGGGAAGGCAGAGTGACATTCTAGGGGGGAAGGGGGGACCACATAGGCAAAGCACCTGTGGCAAACGGGAGCCTTGCCCACTTGACCTGAAAGAGGCCAATGGGAGTAAAGTTCAAGGCACAGGGAGAAGTGGTGAGATGGGCCAACAGAGGACGCATGCAGTAGGCCACACAGGGCCCTGCAGACTGATGAATGCGGTCTTATGTCCCGAGAGCATTAGAAACCTGTCAAAGGTTTTCTTTTCTTTCTTTTTTTTTTTTAAAGATTCTATTTATTTATTTGACAGAGGGAAATCACAAGTAGGCAGGCAGGCAGAGGGAGAGGGAGAAGCAGGCTCCCCGCTGAGCAGGGAGCCCGATGCGGGGGGGATCATGACCTAAGCCAAAGGCAGATGCTTAACTGACTGAGCCACCCAGGTGCCCCATGTCAAAGGTTTTCAAGGCTCAGTGGTGACAGGTGGGGGAAGAGGCTTTATCACAATGGCTTATTGTGACTGTCATATGACAGAGTTACTGAGCTGATTTGTTTCCCCTGAAATGTTTTATTTGGGCCTAAGGATCTCTTGGATTTTCACTGTGATCTGGTGGTTCACTGGGAAGAGGAAGGGAGACATGGTTCAGGGTACTCCATAGATTTCAGTGGGCCGAGGCTTCTGAGTGCACTAAAACTTGACTGACATTCTCATCCTGGTAGTTTTGTATCTAGAAATCTGATGTTGGGGCTAACTGTAGAAGCAGTAGGCTTAAACAAGAATAATTTCCCCACACACTGACAGTTAAAAGATTTCCTTTTTCAGAACACATTGACCCAAGTATCTGTCATAAATTGATGAACAAATGTAAGACTTTTGGTTGTTTCCGTGGTTTCTCTAATTTAGAGACAATAAGTCAGTGAGTATTCCCATTAACTGGCATGTAATAGGTATCCAGATGTCTTTTGAGTATTCCCATTTTCTTTGCCTACGGTAGCAGTAAGAACAAAACACAAAGTATAAGCTTTTTACCGTCACAACAAAGGGAATTATCAGTGCAGCCAAAATGGGTAATTTGAATGTCATACAGTGAGTTTGACTTTTATAAAACACCTTTGTGACCCTTTGCCTAGGAATTGACCATCCCTTCCGATACTTGCCAAAGAGGTAGTCTCTGGACGCTAAGCTCCTGGGGCTGGGTTTGTACCTAGTCCAGGAACTAGCATGCAGTAGCTTCACAGAATGGCCACTCGCATCCAGAGGAGCCCCTGCTCTGAACTGAGTATGACATCTGGCTTTGTGTTCTTCTTTAGGCCCCAATGATGATGGTGAAGAGGAGATGGAAGAAGACACGGTCACAAATGGGTCCTGAGCAATGTGGCCTGAGTATCTGCAGGATGTATGATACGCCTCCTTGGGACAAGTCCTGCTTTTTGAACTTGGAATAATAGCCTTGTTTGGGTCAGCGAAGTGGAGTTCATAAGCATTGTTGAAAGGCTTAAGACTGCTGCTGGTAATTTTGTAATATTACTAATTTTGAAACCTAAATGCCAGTTTTCTACAAATAGTAAAAACACGACATTCACTGTGCTGCCACGTTGTCTGTCATGGGGCGGGGCGGGGGGTGCGCAGCGCAGTGAGGTATACGGACATGTGGAAGTTGGAAATGCCCGAGGGCAGTGTTTCTAGGTAGGCTTCCCAGGCCTCTATAAAATGTTTAGATTTTTAAATTCTTAATAAAACTCAAGATTATCTGTGTGCTGCCAGTGGTTATTGGTAAGACTCTGCAATCTGGTGCATTTTTCCCCCATATAAAGAATAACAACAGCTTCATTAAAGGCAGGTAGGCTTTAATTACTGATTTGAAAAATTGTAGGGGAATGCAACTCCTGCTTGTTGGAATCTGAGCAGAGGGCCAGCACGTTCCAGCATTTAAGACATGGTTGGGGGCGGAGGGGGGAGGTGGTTTTGCCCAATGAGCAGGCTACGGCAATGTCCTCTCACGGCTTCTGGATGCTTCGTTGCATTTATCACACCCTTTTATGGCCAATTTATAGGCTAATCATAAAAACAATGTGGTGGAGGTGAGCAACTTCACCATCCCATCTTTTCATCTGCTGGTGTTAGTCTGGGTTGTTTTCTTTTTAAACAAAATGTGAGAAACACTCTTGTCAGTAGACCCCTGAACAATTGTGGGTGATTGCTGCTGGGCCGATTTGTCCTTCTTGTAAAGTGTGCACAAGATGCGTAAGCCATGAAGGAACTCGACCTTCAAGGAGCTGGCAGTCTAGCTGGGAAGATGGAACCGTGGGCAACAGTGGTGCTAAACCTCCATGCAGTAGAAGAGAGGGGAGAGCGTTCAGAAAGGACATGGAACTTGGGTATCAGGAGAACTTGGCCTGCAGATTTCCTCAGTATGACCCTAAACCAGTGCTCTCCAACCCCAGTGTGCTATGAATTTCCAGGGCACCTTGTTCAAATGCAAGATCCTGTGGGGGCTGGTGCAGTCCCTGAGAAGACAGGGCTCCTCAAGATTTCCAGACTTCCCTCTCACCACCTTCCTCAGTGTCTACCTGACACCTTTCAACTCCCTCAAGGACAGATCCCTGTAGTCCATTTACTGATGGCCCAAACCAGGGTGTGTTGCTCTGCTGTTTTACCCTCACTTGGACAGATGGGGAGGTTGATGTTTTATTTTGTTTTGTTTTTAAAGATTTTATTTATTCATTTGAGACAGAGGGAGAGGGAGAAGCAGGCTCCTCGTTGAGCCAGGAGCCCGATGTGGGGCTTGATCCCAGGACCCTGGGATCGTGACCTGAGCCGAAGGCAGATGCTTAACCATCTGAGCCACCCAGGCGCCCCGAGGTTGATGTTTTTTAATGATTTCCTGGAACATTTAGGCACCCAGGAACTAACCCAAATAGACAATAGATGGATTTATAAACTAGAAGTTAATTTAATTTGTGAGGAAGATAACTCTGCAGTTGATGCTCTGCTGTCCCCCCTCACCAAGGTGTTAGTAAATGTACATGGAATCAGAACAGAAGGCCTTGGGGGTGGGGGTGGGGTGGTCTTAGAGATCTTCCTGGGCTGGATTAGAATTTAGCTTCGACAACATCTTTCATGACAGAAGCCATGAGTCGGCCTTTTCTGCTTGTCAGGACAACTAAAATGAGTCCAGTTTCCTCCACGCTTAGGATCCAGGGAGGCTATTGCCACCCTAGTCAGGAGGCTCCCTGCTGCCATCATTTACGAGCTACCTCTTAAGGGGACTCTGAATGAGCCTCTGGTCGTTACCCTCAGTGATAACCATTTGGTTGCAGTTCATTTCCCTCCAGTCACGTTCCCTACCTCCAGCTTACTTCGGGTCCTGGCTTTGACTGCGGGCAATCCTTAGCAATAACACAAGACCTGAGTGGATCTGGCCTAAACGGGATTACTTTGGCACCAGTTTAATGACTCATGGTTAAGGATTTGAGGGCTGCTGAGAAAAAACAAAAGACCTTTGCTCCAGTATTTATGCTATTGTCCCAACTGAGGCTTTTGCAAAAATTGACAAGATGAATGCGAGAGCTCCTTTGCTCAGAGCTCCACTAATATCTGCGTGTCTCAGGACCTGAAAAATGGGGATTGCCTCAACCCAGTTTTTCCCAGAAGCCCCATGGTTTCAATGTGCAGTTTTGTAGAACATGAGGTTCAGTCAAAGATGACAGCTTCTATCATGTTATAGTAGAAACTGGTACCGGCGGCACAGTCATGGCAACACTCAAAAGAACTTTATTTCTGTGGAACTACATTAAGATGTTGATTTGGGGCGCTTGGGTGGCTCAGCTGGGTAAGGGGCTGCCTTGGCTCAGGTCATGATCCCAGGGTCCTGGGATGGAGTCCGGCATCGGGGGTCCCTGCTCAGTGGGGAGCCTGCTTCTCCCTCTCCCTCTGCCTGCCTCTCTGCCTACTTGTTCTCTCTCTCTCTATGTCAAATAAATAAAATCTTAAAAAAAAAAAAAGGTGTTGATTTGAATATTAATAGCTTTGTAATACTGGTTAAGGGTAGTTGGAAGAAAGGTAGGCTGGGGCAAGGTGCTCCCCCCACACCCAAGAGGAAACCACCCTTAGAAGGATTTTACACCACCCTGGAAAGAGCCCTCACCCCTTCCCACGCGACAGATGACAAAACCTGATTGGATGACAGGCACAGGGAGGGTTAATCATTAAAACAGCCCTCCAACAAAGCCCATAAAAACCCCTAGACTTGGAAAAGTGGATGGCAACCCTCCGGGATCCCCTACCTCTTTGGGAGTTTTGTACTATCACTTTATCACTCAGTAAACTTTGTTGTTGCCCACCACCACTTGATCTTGTCTACCTCTTCATTCTTTGGAATGGTGTGAACAAGAACTGGGGCACTGAAGAAGGAAATCCTGTAACAGCATTTGTAATTAGTAGGTTTTGAGATTCTAAGAACTATAAATTTAGGAAATGTATGTAGTTATATCTATATATATATTTACATATGTAGATATTTAACATAATTTAAATGCCACAGTAGGGGGCGCCTGGGTGGCTCAGTAGGTTAAACATCTGCTTTAAGCTCAGGTCATGATCCCAGGGTCCTGGGATCAAGTCCCATGTCAGGCTCCCTGCTCAGCGGGGAGTTTGCTTCTCCCTCTGCCCCTTCCCCCCCAAATAAAATCTTTAAATGCCACAATAGGAATCTACAAGAATGCCACTGAAAGGGCCAGTCAAGTTTGAGAAACACTACTGTTTGATTGCCATCTCTGTAATCTCCCTTAGCCAAGAACACCCTTTAATCCTGTCTTGTTCCAGATACTTTTGTGAAAAGGTGAGGTTAGGCAATTTACCAGTTAGCTCTCGCCACAATAATGTGGCATAACAAACCACTCCAAAACTCAGGCTTTTAAGTGACAACCGCCATTTATTCTCACAGCTGGCTCTGCTTTTCATTGCAGGTCTATGGGCTAACTAGGGTGGCTCAGCTTTGCATATCATTCTTGGGCAAGTCAGTCAAATGGGCAATGGCACAAGGCGGAAACGCTAGAGGCTTCTTAAGACCTACGTTCAAAACTGCCTCACTGTTACATCTGCCTACTTGTCATTAACCTAAGCAAGCCACCCAGCCAAGTCCAAAGCCAAAGGATGGTCAAATAATACTCCTTCCACCTGGAGGCTATTGCGAGGACACGGTTGTAAGAAGGAATGATGAATTGGGGCTGATCATTTAGTCAACCGTGGTCCGTGACTGGTTGGGAGATCTTTGTCCTGTTTTTGCAAATAAGCCCTGAGTAGTTAAATCGAACAAAGTGTGTGCTGAAATAACTTTATGGTTCTAGATAAGCTAGGTGAGATGATACACCCTGATTAAAGGGACAAAGGTAACGCATAAGCCTGGCTAGGGAGAATAACTTCTATCAGTGGGAACTTAAGAACAGCATGGTGCTAGGAACTGAAGCAAAACCCCTTTATCCTTGCATCGTAGTAATTCAAAATCTGTTAGATTTTAGGTGAATATACTATTCATCACACTGAATACATATGTCAACAGAGACACTAGTTGATAATAGTATGCAAAGGTACTTTATTCTTGGTGTTTAAAAATATGCATTATTTTCATTACTGTTGTGTTGGTTTCTATTTTATATCACAAAGTCCTGAGTGACAGGAATTATTCGCTATTTTTGTTTAAATGATAGAAACTGAATGTTAAATTTATTCCATCTTCATGCCTGCAGATACTGCAGGGCAGGGTGGGTAAACAAGGCAAATAAGGCAGACTCTACTCCCCCATTTTACCAGATCCAACATTTTGGCATTTTTATGATATGCAGGTTGACTCAATTCATTGACTTGGTTTGAAAGCTGGCAAACAGTAAGGTAGGATCTCTGCGAGGTAGGATCTTCCTCCATAGCTACTCCAAATATCCTAATTCCTGAGCTACACTGGGAGCTCTGAAATGATGTTCACCGCAACATTCTTGAAACTTTCACATCTTAAACTGACACCTTTTGTCAGGGTAGGGAACTATCTGTTAAAAACCTTCTTAGCCAACCCAAGCCACCAGCAATCTTAACCACTAAGTTACTGTAAGAAAATGAACTTACCAAGCATTAATTGAAACTTGTGCCATATCCCTTTTCAGGATATTAACGCTCTGAAGAGAAAAGAGAGGTCCTCACCAACCGCTTCCATGAGCAGTGACTCCTACTGTATAGTGTACCTAATGTCCAGAGCATAACCAAACAAGATGGGCAACGCCCATCTCTTGACTCGGTTATCACTACTTATACACAAGGTATATTTAAAGCTGATCCCAAATCAAGTATTGCAGCCATAATCCCAAGAAATAGTTCAGTTTTAGCACATCGAGTTCCTGCAAGATGCCAGATGGAGGGAGAAACCACTTCAAAACAAAGAGTGATGGTTCATCACCTTTACAAGCGAGAGGAAAACATCAAGGAGGGCATAAAATTTCTCCCTCCTAAACTCATCAAGTCAATGGCTGTCTTTACAGCCTTAATTGACAAAATCCAGAGTCCTCCATTTCCCCATTTCTAGAGCCCATTTTCAAGGTGAAGAAAAGCTCTGACGTCATCCCGTTAGCTGTCTTTTCACAACCGTATTCCTGATTCTCAACCCTCCTCTCGAGACACAGCTAGGTGTGTTCACGTCAAAGCCTTCTCTAAAAACACTCAAGCTCAAATTTCTAGTAGGGTGGTGAAAGTAGACTCGGGAGCGGAGTGATGGGAGAGGAGTGGAAGGCGGTGGAGGAGGGCTTTGCAGGCGAGGCAACAGCCAGGAAACTATCATAAACAACTAATACTGCCTGTGACACCCAGTGGGAGTCGATACGTGTTGGAGCCACTGCTTTAATTCTTTCCCAAGAGGTTTTGGCTCGGGGCGGGGGGGGGGGGGGGGAGGAGAACCGCGAGGGTCGGCGGGACTTCCTTAGCCTGAAATGCAACCGGGGTCAGCTGGAGGAGGAGGCTGCCAGGGTTTCATCTGCACCCCTTGGGGGCGGACCCCGGCGGCAACCCTCATCTGCCGGGATTCTGCCGGTCGAGTTCTGTTGCCCAATGGGCCCGGGGCAAGGATGTGGGCGCAAATCCTGTTTCCAGGCGGCCCCTAACCCCCCGTGACCTCGGTGCGCAATCAGTACAAAAGTAAACCTGCCAGAGGGAGTCGGCCCGGAGATCCCGTCACACGGCTTCATCCCGGCCAGCAGCGACGTGTCTGCCACTGCCACCGCCCCCTCCTGCTCTCCCGGCCCCGCCCGGCTGGCCACACCCTCGCCGTGATTGGCCGAGCCCTCAGGGCCGGGTCGCGTCACGATTGGCCGGGACTCGGGGACGCTGGTCTCGGGCGCGCGCCACGTGTACGTAGGGGCGGGCCGGCAGGCGAAAGACTCCAGCTGACTCGGCTTGGCCGCGCGGCTGGGCGGCGGCCATGGAGCGGGACGGGCAGCTGCTGTCCGCGCGGCCGGCCCTGGAGACGGAGGGGTTTCGCTACCTGCACGTCACGGGTGAGTCGGGCCGCGGGCCACGGGCTCGTACCGCCAGCTCCCCCGGGCGTCGCCATGTTCGGTGGGTTGTCCTCTGCTGCGCACCCGGCCGGGCCTGGGGAGGCCTGGGGAGGCCGGGCCGGCAGCCGGGTGGCGACGCACGCAGGTCCGGGAGGAGGGCCTGGAACGCTCGCGGAGGCTCTCCCGGAGCCGCACTTCTCCGGGCGGCGCCGTCGGGCCCTGTTTTGCGCGAATCCTTTACTTTATGCCGAGCAAGCCCTTCTGGGTTGCGGAGACTGAGGCCTCTCGGCCCTGGGCATTTTCCTCCAGGCCTCGCGTCACCCTCCCGCTCCATACCCGGCGCTTTGTCGGCTCCCACGGCCCCCCCCCCCCCCCCCCGCTTTCTATAAATTCCTGAGGTCTGAAAGGCCTCTGCCCTCCTGAGTCGGATAAACTTCCCTTCACCCATCAAAACCCGCTTTGCGGTGCCCTCCGCCCTCCGGACTTGCCCCTCAACTCCCCTGGTGGTTGAGAAGTCCCTTCTCGGTGACCCCTGAATTGTGCTCGCTTCTCTTTTAACTGCCTACTTAGAAGGCCATTTCCTCGACTAGACCCGGAGGGTTTTGAGGGCAGGAGCTACGCTTCCTTTGCCTTCGTTGAATTTTATGGAAAAGTCTAGTAGTGGTATGACTTTCAGTTTCCTGAAAACTGTTTTCTTCTTTTCAGTGGGCTCCCTGCTAGCCACTTACGGCTGGTACATCGTCTTCAGCTGCATCCTTCTCTACGTGGTGTTTCAGAAGCTTTCCACCCGGCTGAGGGCCTTGAGACAGAGGCAGCTGGACCGAGCTGCAGCTGCTGTGGGTTAGTGCCTGGTAACAGAAGAGAAGACAGTGGCTTTACGCCTATTTCTTTTAGTATTTAAAAGTTAGTCTATTAGAAAGAGTAAGAAGTTCATGATTCTAATCTGTATGAAAGGAAAGCCATTTTATGCTTCTGGATTGATTTTGGGGAATGTGCAACAGCTTTTTTTTAAATTTCAGAGATTTTAATGAGATGGAAAACCTACTTGATGGTGTGTAGAGCACTCACTGCATATCTTGCAGAACGGTTTTTCATGTATGGGATGGATTGAAAGGAAAACTTCACAGCTTCTCCATACTTGTGGGTCTGCCTGTTGAACCTCTAGAACCATTGCGAGTGACAAGAAACTCAGCCTTGGTTCTTTATATCCACCACACTTTGATTTCACAACTTCCTCATCAGATCTGATTTCAAATTACTCTTGGCTGTTTCGAAAACATAGTCCCTCTGAAACAGTAGCCTTTTCGTGAGGTAGAAACTAGTTTCTGAGGACATACCTAAAAGAAATGTCAAGCGTTTTGAGAATGACAGCTCAGTTAAATACAAATCACTCTTCTGACTCAGCACACTTACTGGGTTTGGGGAGAAAAGCAAATGTAACACAAAAGGAGTAACTAGTGGAAAGACTTAAGAATGTCCTTCACTCAAACATACCTCTCCTCTCTCCCAAGAAACTGTGGTCCTGCCATTCTCTCAGTCATTTTGATTGTTGGCTGTACATATGAGAACAAACTACAGATTACAGTTACACATTTGCGTAAGATGCAGGATTTCAAGAGGGTGGCAGTGTTAGTCACCTGGTGAAGCCATCTCTACGAGTGAAGTGCTCACGGGGGGAGGCCCACTCTTACAACTGAAGAGTAGGTTTATGAGATGATGCTAGACTGGACGTTTTTAAAGAGGCTTAATTGTTTTCGTGAAGCACTGTGAAAAGTAAATGTGCGGTCAAAAGTATTATGTTGTGCTGTTGCACAATTTTGTTAGGAACATTTGGTTAAAAAAATCGACACTTGATTTTATTCTAAGAATGACCCGATAGTTACACACGTTACCAAAATTTTCATTTCTGTGAAGTGGAACTGTAATTTTGTTTTGTTTCTAAAGATAGAGTTCCAATCATTTCTCCCACTACACACACCGACACACACCCGTTGCTACCTGCACCACAATACTTTGGCCCAGTTTATGTGGATTCAGTTAAGTTGCTCTTTTTCCACCACTGTGTAGGTAGTGATGGTTGCTTATACTTTTGGAAAGTGCTGATGTGAACATGTAGTTCTACTTTGTTTTCTTCTTTAAAAATTAGCCACACCACTGTGTAGTTGCCCTGTGGTGGTTCTTAACATGGTGGTCTGAACAGATGAGTAGATAGAGAACGTGACAATATATTTATATAATTCTGCTTTATTTTTTACAAAGCAGATAAAACGTAGATAAAGCTGGGGAGCTAGTTTGCATTAATGCTAATTGGAAGGATTTTCCTTTTCTGTAGAAACAAGGGCAAAATGCCTAAGGATCTTTACCTCTTTGTGGTATGGATCTGGGCTAAATAAGTGATGGCTAATAGTCAGAAAACTTTATCTTCCCTTGTTGTCTTGAATTCTGGTCAGCCTGGAGACTGGATGTTAGATGTCCAGGTTGTGGAATGGAGTCTCAGGGTGCCCCTGAGACCACTTACATGTCAGTCACAGGGCTATGCCAGACTCTCTGAATTGGAATTGCTGAGGGAGCCCAGAAATACATGTTTCTAATAGGGATTTCTGGTGCCCTGGATCTTTAACTAGGGCTAAGAATTATGGTGGTAGGACAGTCTTCTGCCCCCATAAGCAGTAAAATTTATGCACAACAGAATTTTCATGTAAAATACATGTTTTTGCATTGCCTGACATCGGTACTTCTGTATCCTTCTAATAACATGGACCCTCAAGAGCTTCTTTTTTTCTCCAATTTTTTCCTGACATTTTAGAACCCGATGTTGTTGTTAAACGACAGGAGGCTTTAGCAGCTGCTCGTTTGAAAATGCAAGAAGAATTAAATGCACAAGTTGAAAAGCATAAGGAAAAACTAAGACAGGTATGAGCTGGTTTTAGTTTGAATACATGGTCTTAAATATTTTGCTGCTTTGTGGGTAAAAGAATGTGTGTTTGTGTGTGTGTATAAGCATGTTTGCCTGCATGTCCTCCCCACCCATCAGGGCAGGTACTGGAACAACTAATTATGGCAGAATCGATTCCACTTAGCTCAGTATCGGTCCGCACGCTTTCCTTGTGCAGTATCTTAACTGTTTATGGGGAAAATACTCTTTTAAAAAGGTGTTCTTTTATTTACCTTTTTGCTTTTCAGTGGTTTCTTCGCACTGTATTCTCACCCAAAACCGTGTGTTCCGGTGCCATGCCGCTGGGCACACAGAGTACACGTTCAGCTTCTTGCTCCGTTGTTTGTTTCAAGCCACGTATCTCACATGATCTAACTGGGTGGGGCCGTTCTTCAGTGGAAATAAGGAGAGCCAGGGGGAGGGCAGCAGTGGTGAGATGGGGAGCAGGAGATTTTGAAAGATTTTTTAAGGGCACATGGTTTCGTTGGGGAGCGGTAGGAGGGGCAGGGTGAAGAAGAACCAAGGAACCAAGGACAACTGTTGGAAATGACCTGAGCATCTGGTGGGTTGTGCTGCCCTTCACAGGAGCAAGACCGCCCACCAGATTTGACCCAGTGTGTATAACTGAAACAACCAAGTTGTAGTCTCTGCTCTCTTAAGAAGTTTCAATGCAGATGTTTCTGGGCCCTTCTTCGTCCTCTCAGAAGAGAGCCTCTGCATGCTCTAAGGCAGCAGAGAAATGGGTTTTCCTGTTGGTTTTGCCTGTGTCTCTGGTGTTTCCAGGGTCCTGTGCCTTTCTGCCATCGCTAGAGGCTCTTGTGGTTTCTGCGTGGTCATCCGGGACGTGGCTGGTCTCCCCAGCTTGGCCGGAGCCCAGGAGGAAGGGACAGAATAAGGCCACACCTACTCCACACATTCATTCTCCTTGGTCACCCTGTCTCGGCAGCCTTCCTCTCTGTTCAGTTGCAGTTTTTTAGCTTAAACACAATCACTAACTTAGAATGCCACGTTGCTGTTAACTTATTTAAATTTTTAAATCCTACAAAGTAAAAAAAAAAAAAATTGTTATAAACATCTGTACCATGAAAATTAAGTCTCTGATCTCCTTGTTCCTCCACCTCCTGCTGCCCAAGCATTCCATCTTAGGTTTTTAGGTATTTTTCTAGAAATATTTATCGATACATAAACACACATAGAAATTTTTCATTGAGGGGCACCTGGGTGGCTCAGTCGTTAAGCGTCTGCCTTCGGCTCAGGCCCTGTCGAGCCCCGCGTTGGGCTCCCTCTCCCACTCCCCCTGCTTGTGTTCCCTCTCTTGCCGTGTCTCTTTCTGTCAAGTAAATAAAATCTTAAAAAAAAAAAAAAAATTTTTTTTCATTGAAATGGCAACATAGTATACATAGATGCCGTTTTTGAGCCATTCTATTTTAGTTTTTTTCTTTGCTGATCTCCAACCATTTAATTATTATTGCTTTGTTCCAAGAGCCGTAGAATAAGTTGAGTTCCTTCTCCATGTCAGAATTGATGACTTCAGCGTCTGAGTTTTTTGTGTGTGTTTAGCTTGATCATTTATGCAGTTTGCTGATGTAGCTGAAAATAATCCTTTTAAAAGATCACTTTTTAAAATTGTAGTGCGGGTGCCTGGGTGGCTCAGTGGGTTAAGCGACCGCCTTCGGCTCAGGTCATGATCCTGGAGTCCCGGGATCGAGTCCCGCATTGGGCTCCCTGCTCAGCGGGGAGTCTGCTTCTCCCTCTGACCCTCTTCCCTCTCGTGCTCTCTGGCTCTCATTCTCTCTCTCTCAAATAAATAAATAAAATCTTTAAAAAAATAAAATAAAATAAAATTGTAGTGTGAGCCCCCCAAACTTGGAAAAGGGACAAAAGCCTGTGTTCGCTTTTAAGATTGTTACAGCGCATGGAGTTCTGTCTCCTACACTTAGAAGCAGAGCAATAGTAACGAACTGATGGGAGTCTGCCCGACGCACAGCTGAATCAGCTCTCCTGTTTGCGGTCCCAGGATTTGTCCGCCGTGTTCCATGTCCTGGGGCTCGGCATGTCAGCCAGGAGTATAGGCTAGCCTTCGAGCCCTGGGCCTCTTGTCCTTGCACACAGTGGAAGCATGAGGTGCCAGGTATTAGGGGTTAGCAGCGGACCCTGAAAGGCGTGGAGAAATTTTCTGGAAATGTGCTTACTAAGGCATCTCCTCACATATCCCAGTGACATCGCAGTTAACTGGAACCAGAGCGAACAGTTCTGGTCTGGCTTCCATGGGGAATGAGAAATGTAGTGCACGAAGGTTTGTGCATATGTAAGATGCAGCACCTGGTTGCTCAACAGGCAGGTTGCCCTTCGAGGAGTAGGAAGCAGAGCAAAGGTCCGGTGCGCTGGGTTTCCCCTCCCACCTTGGGAGCCTGCTCACTGTGTGCTTACAAGCTTTCTCAAGTGCGCATTGTGCACAGTTTTCTGCTGAGATTAATTTTCCTTTATATTTCCAGTAGTACTTGACTTTCAAAACACTTTCACATCTGCCCTTTTTGGATCCCCACAGTCTGTAGAGCAGAGGGATTAAGCGGCTTTCCTCGGGTATCTCGGCCAGGCGGCAACAGAGCAGGCCTGGCAGCCACGCTCACCCATCCCAAGTCAGAGTTCTTCTGTGTTACAAAAATGTCCTACTGTGGGCAAGTTGCCGAAGAACTGAATTGGTACTTTTTCTTCCGTGACACTTTTTGCTTTCTTTAATAGTTTACAAAAACACGGGCGCCTGGGTGGCTCAGTCGGTAAAGCGTCTGCCTTCAGCCTCTGCCTTCGGCTCAGGTCATGATCCCAGGGTCCTGGGATTGAGCCCCAAGTCTGACTCCCTGCTTAGTGGGGACTCTGCCTCTCCCTCTCCCCCTTTCCCTGCTCATGCCCACCCCCCCCAAATAGATAAAATCCTTTTTTTTTTAAGATTTATTTATTTGAGAGAGAGAGAGAGAGATCGCCAGAGAGAACATGAGTGGGGAGGAGAGGGAGAAGCTGACTCCCCGCTGAGCAGGGAGCCTGATACGGGGCTCCATCCCAGGACCCTGAGATCATGACCTGAGCCGAAGGCAGATGCTTAACTGACTGAGCCACCCAGGTGCCCCAATAAATAAAATCCTAAAAAAAATGTTTCTGTGAGTTAAACTCATTGCACTAGATGACAGCAGTGTTACTAACTAAAGAAAACAGGTGAAGGTTTGGTTTAAAGGACTTTTAAATAAAAAAATCATCAAAATTAGCATTTTCTTTGAGAAAGATGGTAGCTTATGAATTCATTCTGTAACGTGCATTTCTTTTCAGCTTGAAGAACAAAAAAGGAGACAGAAGATTGAAATGTGGGACAGCATGCAAGAAGGGAAAAGTTACAAAGGAACTGCAAGAAAGCCTCCCGAAGAAGACAGTCCTGGGCCTTCTACTTCATCGGTCCTGCCAAACCGAAAGTCTGACAGGAAGCCTCTGCGGGGAGGTGGTGAGTACCAGACACTAAAGTATTCCGAGCAATTACAGGGTAGGTTTGCCTTTTAAAAATAAGATTCTGTATCTTTCTTTTATTATATATAAATTGAAGCTAATTCCCAAGTTTGGGATTATGAAGATAAATAAAAGAAACACATGCAAAACACCCCTTAATGGCTGGCGGTCGCCAACCTGGTGAGTCCAGTGCCCCTGTTGCCCAGCGTCCCAGGGCATGGATGTGGGTGTAGGTCCTGCTTCCAGGAGGCCTGTAACCTCCTTGGCCTCAGTGTCCCATCAGTGTTAAAAAAAAATAAATAAATAAACAAACATTGAATAAGAAATCGAAAAGGGAGGTGAGTCATTGCCGCAGTGCTTAACTGTCATGGTGACCCTCGGATTTAAGCATCTCACCCTAGTCCCACACGGCCCTGGAAAAGGAAGAGGTAAGCAGGGTGAGGGATAGCATGCCCATCTTTCAGATGAGCGTCACGGGGCTAGAACACAGTGGTTTTTGTCCTCTTAGCCGGGGCCACCTTGCTTCTTGCAAATAACTTTCTCAGGGAGACACGGACAGATGTTTATTCAGCGCTTTTTTCTGTGTGCAACCCCCACCCCCTCTGCACTCTAGGTGATATGGTCGCTGTCTGTCTCCATCCCATTCTTTTTTTTAAGATTTTATTTATTTGTCTGACAGAGGGCACACAAGCAGGGGGAGTGGCAGGCAGAGGAAGCAGGCTCCCTGTAGAGCAGGGGGAGCCCGACGTGGGGCTCGATCCCAGGACCCCGGGGTCATGGCCCGAGCCGAAGGCAGCTGCTCAACCGACTGAGCTGCCCCGGCGCCCCCCATCCCATTCTTGAGGTCCCTCACATCCTTTTGGGAAGACGTGACTCACACACAAATGAAAATAAGTCATGCTTGTGATCTGCTAGCAGTTCCACATGAATCCCGAAGGAGGAGGGGGCAAAGGCACCAGAATACTTTGTGGAGGAGCCAGTTCTCGGCTGAATACTTTTATTCTCCATGGGAGGAGAGGCTTTCTGTGCAGGTGCTGCGGAGGCATAGGCGTGGAAGCCTGCTGGCGTCTTGGGAGGACCACGGGGAGGCCGGAATGTGGGCTCTAAGGCAGCGCGGACACAAGCGGGACCGCCCGTACAGGCTGAGCCCCATCCCCTCTGGGCACCTGGGGGGCGTGGTTGGTTAGGCATCCGACCCTTGGTTTCTGCTCAGGTCATGCTCTCAGAGTCGTGGGATCGAGCCCTGCATCCGCCTCCTTACTCAGTGGGTAGTCTGCTTGAGATTCTCTCGCCCTCGCCCTCTGCCCCGCACCCCCACCCCCATACACATGTGCCCTCTCTCTTTCTCTAAAGTAAATAAATCTTTTAAAAAAAAATATGCTGGAAGGGTATTTTTTAGAGCAAACAGCAGGGATATTTAGGAGAGGAGTGGACATTGTAGGAAATGTTTTTGTTTTGTTTTTAAGATCTTGTTTATTTGACAGAGAGAGACACAGCGAGAAAGGGAACACAAGCAGGGGGAGAGGGAGAGGGAGAAGCAGGCTTCCCGCGGAGCAGGGAGCCCGATGCGGGGCTCGATCCCAGGACCCTGGGACCATGACCTGAGCTGAAAGCAGACGCTTAACGACTGAGCCACCCAGGCGCCCCCATTGTAGAAAATGTAATGCATGGCTTGCTTCTGTGCATTGTCTCTTTCAGTGTTCCCAGCGATCCTGAGCAGATACTCTCTGACTTGCTCGGTTCTACAAATAAAGGAACTGAGGCACGGGGAGTTATTGCCCAAAGATCCCACAGCAAAACCACCTCAGTTAAGGTCTCGCTGGCCTATAGCCTGAGCACTCAACCTGGTCACCAAATGTCCATTAACTTTGGGAAGCTAATGAGTGGGTGGGGTTAGGAGTGAGTGCAAGGGCACATACGTGACCCAGGTGTGACTGATAGAAGGGGCAAGTTCCATTCTGTTTTGATTTTTTTTTAATTTATTTTCTGTAGCTTGCACAGTCCTTATTTGAATGCATTTTATTTATTAAGCACTGTCGCAGAAGCCTTCATATACTTAAATCCAGCCATCTTGAGAGGTTTTTTGGGGCAAATTTCTTGTGTGTTTTGGGGGAGTTTTTATGTTTCTGAGGAGTTAAGACCAAGAAGCTAGATGGCTTCTTTTATTCCCACCAGAAAGTAATTCAAGGTGCAATCACAGAATAAAGTATTTTTTTCACATGGTAGCTACAGGTTTTATGAAAAGGTCTGTGAGAATAGAATCCATATCTTCATAGTGCTTTGCATGTCAGGCTCACGATTTTATGTTTTATGCAGAATGTTCCCAATACTGTTTTGCCTCCTTTCTCTCATCCTAGGTTACAACCCGTTGTCTGGTGAAGGAGGTGGAGCCTGCTCTTGGAGACCTGGACGCAGAGGCCCGTCATCGGGTGGATGAGGCTAAGAATCTTGTTAGTGTCGCTTTCGACATTAGCAAGATGAATCCGTAACCCTCAATTCAATTGCCTTACGCACACTTTTCACAGTGACTAGCCAAGGGGAGTGGGGTTTGTTTCTGTCCTTAACTACACTGCATCTTTAACGGTTGAAGTCCGAGTAGGATGTAGACATCACCACTAGTGGTAGTGACAGTCGGTCACACTTCACTAAAGCCAGTGACTGCAGTCATTGATTTCATGGGTAATTGCTAGCTGGTAGATAAAGCCCTCCAGGTGATTAAAAAATCTTGATAAAAGAGACCTAGTGATGCTTCTTCACGTTAGAAGTCCTTGCTGGTAGGACAGTCTCTGTGACAGGTTGCGTTGAATGATGTCTTCCTTGTAAATGGTGAGCCCACCAGCGAGGATTACTGATGCAGACAGTTGATGGGGTTGTTTCTGTATATTTATTTTTATGTACAGAACTTTGTAAAAAAGAAACTGTAAATATTAAAAAAAATGCAAAAAACATTTTTAGCATCTTTATTAAATTCAAGGAAGTTTCTTTATGAACTTGAATTCCTCCTATTGCTACTTATTTTCCCTACTCACTGTTTCTCACCTACGGTGAGCAAGGTGAGGGGCAGCTACAGTGAGTCCCAGAGTGGTCGGATCCCTTGGGTTTTGTCCACAGAATCGGGTGCTCGGAGCCGAGTTGCTAAATTAATAGGATAAACAAACATCTTGTCGAGAGGTGTCTCGAGGGCCATCCGGGTTTCGGAGGGCCCTTTTGGTCATTCCTCTCGCAGCGTGACTCATTTGTTACATTCTTGTCTAGAGGCTCTGTCAGGAGTACACCATACAGGGCCAGAGAGTAAATATTACAGGCTATGCAGGATTATAGTGTTGGGTTTGCATACTTTTTAAAAAAAAATCTTTTTACTTAAATTAACATAAAATGTATCATTAGTTTCAGAGGTGGAGGTAAGTGATTCATCACTTTTTTTTTAAGATTTTATTTATTTGATAGAGTGAGAAAGTACAAGCAGGCAGAGGGGCAGAGGGAGAGGGAGAAGCAGGCTCCCCGTGAGCAGGGAGCCTGACGTGGGGCTCAATCCTGGGACCCTGAGATCATGACCTGAGCCGAAGGCAGATGCTTAACCATCTGAGCCACCCAGGTGCCCCGATTCATCAGTCTTCTATAACACCCACGTGTTATATCATGTGCCCTCCTTAACATCTGTCACCCAGGGTTTGCATACTTCTTTAAGGAATGTTGAAAACAAAAGATTCTTATTAGCTCATGGGCTGGATTCGGCCTGTGTGCTGTAGTTTACTGATCCTGCTGTCAAGTCGAAATCATAAGAAGAAACAAAATTAACCTGCAGAATAGTAGTAATTAGCCAGAAAAGTATTCTAGAGTAGTCTCATACATAAATTAGTCAACATCTGTTGAGTATCTGGTATGTGTGAAGTATTCTGAGGTGGTCTTCTTGATATATACAAAGAAAAAATACAGTTTGGTCCTATGGAACTTACAGTCCCTTGCACAAGGTTGGGGAGAACAAACAGAACACTTGAAGAACAGTGTATTTACAAATAGGCTGGAATAGTCCAGACTAAGAATTTGAGTCTGGAGACATTTGAGTTTAATTTTGGGTGGGGACAGCGGGGGTTCCAGACAGAAGAGAGGGTCAGTGAAAACCAAGGGTGGGGCTTGTGAGGTTTAGGAGATCCCAGTTTCCAGTTCTTAACTAGATTGGCTTTTAACTAGTTTGGAAGGTTTACAGCATGGGAAGTTTCAGACTTGGATTAAAGTATTTTATCCAGATTTGTTGGTTTACATCGAGAGATTCCCTTGTGGGCTATAAAGGAACTTTTTAATAATTCTTTCCTTCATGTATTTTCTGTAGCTGAAAATGTGTGTTAAGTTGCTCTCTGTGATTCATTTTAGAAGTAGAAGGGCATGTTTTAGTATACTCTGAGATGTGAGTGACTCATTTCCCTCAAGCCTCATTTTTTCCACAGATCTAGAAATTAGTGACTCATGAGCACATGGAAGAAACGATGCTTGAATTCTGATCCTTGATCACCACAGTCGGCTTCACCCTTGTGTTCCTAATAGCCAAGGGCTATGGATAACCAGGGTGGGGAGCTGTCTGGCTAATGAAACAGTTACGTGGGATAGTAATACTATTAATATAATATTAATAATTGATTATTAATATTATTATTAATGGGTGAAAATTGTGTGCTACAAGCCTAGGGCAGAAAGCATTCCAGAAAGGTGGATGGAAGTAGCCAGGGAAGGTGGGTCTTGCTCTCCTCTTGAAACGATGAGGAAGTAGGGCCAGAACCTGAGGCCTGTGGGGAAGAAGGGAGCGGGCCGTGTCGGAGCCATGTCCAACTGGCAGGACCCTGCCGCATGCCTCGTGCCTCAGCGGAGGGGCTGCAGCTGGGATGGCAGCTTGGAACTGGTGTGCTAGGCATGGGAGGTAGAAGCTTTCAGTGATGAATGTGTGACCCAGTCCTTCCTGATCATGGAGCAATGTTAGTAGATTCTTGGGAGTACACGTGAATTATCAGTTGAAACTCTGGCGGCTGGGATTCCATCCGTGGCCAGTGCACCTGCCTCTGTACGTGGGGAGAGAGAGTCATTTGGATCCCATCCCCTCATCACGGGACCCCAGTCTTGCCTCTCCTTCCTCTGCCTTCCCTGCCAGCTCTTCACCGAATAGTCCCATGCTTTGCATGCAAACCAGAACAAGGCCACATTGAATAAACAAAGCCCTGGCTCCCTCTGGTGCCCTTCCCTGTAGCAAAAACTTTGAGTGGTTCCCGCCTGACCTCTGCCTCTTGCCCTACCCTCTGCTTCACACTGACCAGGCTCTCACTAGGTCATCAGATTGCAAACTGGGGGAACTCTCGGTCACACCTTATTTGGCCTGGTAGCACTTCGCCCCTCCCTGCTGCCCTCCCTTCCTTGTCTGCCTTCCTTGTCTGCCGTAGCACCAAACACTGGGTCTTACTCCCACGACTGCCCACTTCTCCCTTTGCCAGTTCCCTCCCTGAAAAAGTTTTCTGCATTCTCTCCCCTGTTCCTCACCAAAGCTCTTCTAAAGGTCGCCTGTGGTATTAGGTCTGATGGATCATTCTCAATACTCCCCTTAAGCGACCATCATTTGCGATAATTGAGCACTCCTTGAGAAACACTGTTCTCTTGACTTCTAGGACTCTGCACGTGACTGGTTTTCTCCTACCTTTTCGGCCACTCCTCAGTGCTTTTTTTCTCGCCTTCTGACCGCTGAACACTGGGGTTAGAGGAAGTTAGAAAAGGCAAGAAGGTAACCAATGTCAGTGGTGGTGTGGAAACCACAAATGTACAAACACCTAACTCACTGGTTGGCTGGCTGTCAGCTAGGCAGCAGGTGACTGGGCCATGTGTTTCTCAATCTCCGGCAGCCCAGCTGGGCTTGTTCACATGGTGGTTCAGGTCTAAGAATAGTGTGCTTAACCTTTCCAAGTCTGTTTGCTTCACATTTGCTACCATCCCATCAGCCAAAGCATTTCCTGAGTCCAGGCCCAATGCAAGGGGTGGAGGAAGACCGTTTCTCAATGGAAGAAGCAAAAACCACGCACAAGATGCAGAGAAAGGAAAGAAACTGCCTATTTGCAGTGGAACTACGGTAAATCCTCTTGGATCTTGTAATATCCATCTTTCGGCCTATGAAATCCCCAGTCTGGATCAAGGCTGCCCCCAACTTGGTCCTTGAGGACCATCCCCAAGATTTGTAATCAAGAGAATTGCCTAGCAAAGGGGAAGAATCCTGCTCGGATAAATACACCACGCCCCAACCCCAAAAGAAGCCTGGAAGATGGCCTGGTAATCGGCAGGGCCCAGCAGGAAACAGGGCTCACTCCAACTGGTTGATGGAGGAGTAGTCCGTAAAGGAGCTAACTGCAAATGTGTAGTTGGGGGTCTAGGGAAACCAGTGAGGGAGGGTACAGTACTGGGGGCAGTTGGCAACACTGGGGAGCTGTTGATGCCCTCTCTCCACCCCGCAAGCCTGAAGATGCACAAAAAGAAGAGCTACCAGAACCTGTAGAGAGAGAGGGCCTGGTGGAGAAAGCTGCCTGACAGAGACAGGCCTGTAGTAGAGCGAGCCAGCTTTCACTTCCTAGTGAGAAGGAACCAGAATAAGTCCTCTGACCCCATTTTCCCACCCACCAGTCTCTGCCAGTGCCTCTCACTGGCTGAACTGGGCTGAAAGCTGGAGTCCCTGGGGACAGCATACCAGCTAAACTGGCCAACTGATCCCCTGGTGGCTATTATGGGTTGAACTGTGTCCCCCAAAAGGTACGTTGGAAATCCTAACCCCCAGGACCTATGAATGTGACCTCATTTGGAAGTAGGGTCTTTGCAGATGTGATCAAGTTAAAATGAGGTCTGGGACGCCTGGGTGGCTCAGTCAGTTAAGCGTCTGCCTCTGGCTCAGGTCATGATCCTGGAGTCCCGGGTTTGAACCCTAGATCAGGCTCCCTGCTCAGCGGGGAGTCTGTCTCTCCCTCCCCATCTGTCTCTCCCCCCACTCATGCTCTCTCTTGCGCTCTCTCTCAGCCTCTCTCAAATAAGTAAAATCTTAAAAAAAAAAAAAAAAGATAATTCAAGGTCCCACTGAATTAGGGTGGGCCCTAATCCGATGTGATTGTGTACCAGTCTGCTAGGGCTGCCCTCACAAACACCATAGGCTGGGTAGCTTCACAGGAATTTCTTCTCTCACAATTCTGGAGACTGGAAGTCAAAGGTGTCTGCAGGCTTGCTTTCCTCCTGTCTCAGAGATGGCCACCCTCGTGCCTCTTCACGTGGATGTGCAGCCTTTCTTTATCTGTGTGTCCGATCTCCTTTTAGAGAGACCAGTCGGGTTGGATTAGGGCCCATCCTAAGGCCTCATTTTAATGTAATTATGTCTTTAAAGACCCCTCCAGATGCAGTCACGTTCTGAGGTACTGGAGGTTAAGGCTCCAACATGACTTCCGGGGAACACAGTTCCGTTCATAGCAATTGGTGTCCTTATAAAAAGAGGACACTGAGAAAGACAAGGAAGGACCCTCCCCTGGGGCTTTGGAGAGAGGATGGCCGTGACCGCACTTCAGTTTTGGACTCTACCTTTAGAACTTTAAAGAGAATAAAACCCAGTTTGCGGCTATTTGTTATGGCAGCCAGAGGAAGTTAATACCGTGGCCTATGGTGCACCCCTTAACGATGCCCTCCAGAGGTGGGCCTGAGGACACCCCTTCATCAACACATTAAAAATGCTGCTCATGAGGAGGCCTCAGTGTTCATCACTATCAAGGACAGAGGTAGTGAGAGTGCTGGGTAATTTCTGTTTACCCCTCCATACCCACTCTCCACCCCGTTCTTGCCCCAAGGGGCTGACTCTGTATCAGCTGCGGGGAGTCATCAACCGTAGTCCATTCAGGCCAGCATCCGGGGGTGCTGACTCCAGGCCACTTTGACCACCGGCTTCAGACAAGGAGTCTAGCAGATTTGAACACCATTCCTGAGGGCTCCAGCCAACATGTTAAAACCCTGGATTCCATTTTGAGAAGTTTGGCTCCAGCAATCCTTTCATAATTCATTGTCCTTCAGACACCCTTGGAGTCCATTACTGTGATTCTTCCCAGACTCCTGCCAGCGCAGATAGACGAGGTCCTGCCACACATTTCAGCGCATAGCTCTGCCCTCCCACTGCAGGCCTGGTCACTTCCATCTGGGGTATGTTGGGATCAACCTCTTCCTGGGGCCTGGAGGGCCCTGAGGAGGGTGAGGGGTGAGTCCTGAGGCTGTAATGTCCCAGGTGTGTTCGTGGAATGATGTTCCTGCCGGGGAGGCTGGCTGGGGCTGAGGCAAAGGGATTTAGAGGTCAAAGTCTTCAGCCTCCTCTGTGTCAACACATAGCTCAGGGTCCCACTCCTTCCCATCAGCGCCCTTAGCATGAGAGACCAGACACGGCGGAGCATTTATTTAATTGGCAGTGCAACTCTGCAAGCCCTGCAGTCAGGCCCTGGACAGCCATTTCTCTCCCGCAACCACAGACACTGCAGGAATTCCGCCAGGGCTTTCTGATTTCCCACTTGGGTTCGGCACTGACCATAAACAACTACCTGTAGTTTGTCTTCCCTGTCCTCCTTACACACTCGGGGGCCATCAGAAGTGGCGAGGTGACTCACTGTCTTTCCAGTCCCCCGCCCCCCCCTTTTTTTTTTTTTTTTTGCCACAGGGACTGTTTCTCAGCCCTTGGATCTCCTATTGCTTTGCTTTCCTCTCCTATGACGTTACCAGTGACACCTTGAATGACTGACGTGCTGCTACATGCCGGGGCTTCCCGGTGTCCCGTTGCTCACTCCTTCAGTCCGGGATCAATGCAGCATTATCCCCAGTCCCATTCTGAGGATCTGTTTCCCAGCCCCACTCCCAGGACATTCACTGTAGGTAGCAGACAGGGTCTTAGCTAGAAATGGATGGCCTGCGTGAAGTGGGTAATTAAGAAGAGCCTAATAAAGGGACTGCATACAAAAGCATGGCAGGGTTTAGGGAGATGAAGAAGGGAGGGTTTGGTGGCCCAGGGCTGGCAACACTCCGGAGGTCATTGTCACCAGCAGGCCTGAGGCAGCAAGGGAGAGTACAGAGCTGGAGCCTTCCAGAGAGCTAGGGGGCCACCCCATGGTGCGTTGGCCGGGGGCCCAGAGAGTGAGGCCTGTACCATGTGCTGCAAACGCTCTCTGGCTCTGGGGTGGCTTACAGTAAAGGATATGTGAACAGTGAAGTTACTAAAAGAGCCATATAAAATGAGGACAAAGAAAGGAGGAAAAAGACCTCATATAGTTCCTGTTATTGAGCATTTAATTTTGTTCCGAGTGTCTCAGTAGCCAAGGCAAACAGGGAACCACAAGTTGTTTGCTTCTCGTTACTAGAAAAAAGAGAGATGCCAGGCATTTTGGGGGGAGAGAGTTTATCCTGGCACTAAAGTTTAAGACGAATTTCAGACATAGGACTTGAACAGAAGAAAAGCAAATGCTAGAAGACATAATAAATGTGCCTAAGAACAGGTGTACAGTAAATTCAAATGTGGTTTTCAAAACCAAACCCGGAATGCTGGTCTTTCTTCTAAAGACAAACAGGAAAAGTTAAGGGTATCACACTAACACATAATTCAGTGGAGGCAATATTTGTAATGGGTCAAGCCCATGACGGCCAGTAGGCTTCATCTGGTATTGGTAGGTAGTAGCTACCTGGGGCTTTTTGCATTGAGAATCACCTCGCTCAGAGGGCTGTGATGGATTAGACACTACCACAGGCAGGGGGCCAGGGAACGGAGGTACAAGGAGAGGAAATCTGCCAACCTTGGCCTAAGTTGATATGGGCCACTGGTCAAATTTGGTCTTAGAATCTACAATGCCCAGCAGAGTGATGGGTAGCTTATCCTTTTATTTCAGCGATTTTCAGTCTTCCATCACCTTCACCTCAGCATTGCTTTGCCTGCAGCCCCCATGAGCGTGCCCAGGGTCACCCATAGTCCCCAGCAGAGCAGCTGTAACTGTGTGTCTTCTGCACTCACCCCAGAAACCAGAAGCGAATGAGGTGCTGTCACAGTGAGGAGAATGTCGTATCTATCTTAATTTCTATTTTTACAAGTAAATTTGCAGATTCTGGGTTTTAGGTCCTGCTTAGAAAGGCTTTTTCTACCCTAAGATTCCCTCATTCTCCCGGTACTTCTTTTAAACCTTGGATCAAAGGTTTGTTATTTGGAATTTACTTTGGTATAAAAAGGAAGAATGTGATCCAACTTTTTTTTTTTTCCAAATTGCTATACAGTTGTTCTGTCTTTCCTTCATTTTTATAATATACCAAATCCCCAGATATATCCGGGTTTAGTTTGGTCTCCATTCTGGTCTGTGGACATCTATCTACGCCTTCAGAGTAGGGGTTGAATTGAGTCCATTCCCTTCCACTCCGCCAAAAGATATGTTGGAACCCCCAGGACTTCAGAATATGACCTTATTTTTACATGGGGTCATTGCAGATATAATTGGCTAAGATGAGATCATGCTGGAGTAGGGTGGGTCTCTAACCAATATGACAGGTGTCCTCAAAAGAGGGAAATTTGTATACACACACGAGACACACAGGGAGAATGCCATGTGCTGACAGGGGTGGAGATTGGAGTGATGTAACCTCAAGCCAAGGAGCACCAAAATTGACAGCCACCATCCGAAGGTAGGAGGCAAGAAGGGATTCAATCCAGAGTCTCAGAGGGAGCATGGCCTGCCGGCACCTTGATTTCACACTTCTAGCTTCTAGAACTGAGAGAGAATTAATTTCTCTTGTTTTAAGTCACCCAGTTTGGGGTAATTTATTACAGATTTAATTAATATAGCTTTGTAATATTTTAAAATGTGTAATGGGTACAGTTGCCATTCATTAAACTTTTATGGAGTTTTTTTCTGATTATTTAGGCATTTTTAATTTTTCCATGCAAACTTTAGAAACAGCCTGTCTACTTTCAAAGAAAGGAAGAAAGGGAAGGAGGGAAGAAGAGAGGGAGGAAGGAAGGAAGGAAGAAAAGGAAAGAGAAAAGAAAAAAATAAAAGAGAAAAGGAAGGAAGGAAGGAAGAAGAAAGACTCACTGGTATTTTTATTGGGTTTATATTCATTTTTTTAAAGTAATTTTGTGAGCATCAACATCTTTATACTATGGAGTCTATATGTCTAAAGGCAAGATTAGTAAATATGGCCACATAAGAATAAAACATTTCTGTGGCTAAAACAACCACAAAGTGAAAGGACAGATTAGCAAAGAATATTTGCAAACCACAAACCAATAAAAAGAAGGCTAACAGATCATTAGAAAAAATGCACTAAATACAAATGGTAATGTTCAACCTCACCCATATAAAAGGAATGCAAGGAGATATCTTTGTTTTCCTTCTTTTGTCCTCCTATCAAACTGGCAAATGGAAAGAAAATTAAAGAAGCTTAATATATTGGCAAGGGTACGGAGACCCAAACACTCTCAAATCTCATACATTGTTGATGGGCGTGTATTTTAGTACAACCTCTGCAGAAAGCAATCTGGATATATCAGAATTTTAAATGAACACACTTTTTTTTAAAGCTTTATTTATTTATTTTAGAGAGAGAGTGAGTGAGAGAGCATGAGTGGGGGGAGGGGCAGAGGGAGAGAATCTCAAGCAGACTCCCCACTGAGCACAGAGCCCCACACAGGGCTCGATCTCATGACTCATGAGATCATGACCTGAGCCAAAATCAGGAGTCGGACACTTGACCAACCAAGCCACCCAAGGCACCTCTGGACATACTCTTTAAATCAGCAGTTCCACTTCTAGAAATGTATCCCAAGATACATTCACACAAACGGTGTGTAAATAATATTCTTGGGTACATAGTACAAAAGAGTGGTATATCTAATATTAGTACACAAATTATGGAATAGCCACACAACAGAATACTAAGTAGCTGTAACTGTGAGTCTGTAAGTAGGGCTACAGAATGATTTATATTAAGTGAAAAAAGTGCATTGCAGAACAACATGTACAGGTTGCTGACATTGAGTTTAAAAAGGGGGATCATGTATGTACACACACCTGTACACACACGTATGCATTGTGTAATCCCTGGAGCAAGAGAAAAGAAACCAACAGTGGTGGTTGCTGAGGAGTGAAACCGAAAGTTTGAAGATCAGGATAAAAAGAAAAGCTATTTTTACCCCTTTCTACCTTTTAAATTTTATCCCATATGCATACATTACCCATTCAAATAAGATCTAAATTTTTGGTTTTTAAACATTTTATTGAAATATAAAATTATATACATAAAAATGCCTACAGTGTGGATATAAAGCTCAATAAATTTTTAGAAGCTGATCACATCCAACTAACCAAGAATCCCAAACTATTTTAAATATAGATATAACCCATTCACAAACTTCAAGAGCTTGACTATTATTAATAAACATTTTATTTATTTGAAAAATATACTTCAGCCACTTGCAAACTTCTAAAGCTTGACCTTTATTAGTAAAAAGCAAAATTACATTTGGAAAATACCAAAATAATAATGATAATATTTGTTTTTTTGCCTTTGTCACAAAGCAATTTCACATCCATCATCTGCTCTAACCCTGTGAAATAGGGTTAGAATGTTTCATGAAGAAACTGAGACTCAGAAAATCAAAGTGACTTGCTAATAAGTGGCAGAGCCACTTGAATTAAAAAAAAAAAAATTACCTTGTATATGCCTCACAATTGGTATTGGCTACTGGAACCCTCAAATGGAGAATAGACTAGACCCTTATAATAGCACCCTCTCCCTTTTCTTGAATGTATTCCTGCAATGGTAGAGTGGGTGATTCAGGCCAGGCTTCCTTCTAAAAGAAACTTTAAAAAACTGTACAAGGTAAGTTTAACATTTTTTTTAATCATGCAATTATTAGGCCAAGATCTGGGAATAAGGTGCAGTAACACAGAAAGGTGTACAAAGAGTGCTAGTACCCATTTTTATCCTGAGACATTTGTCAGCCTATAAGAGATATCTGAGAGGTTGAGCTGCATTCTTTTCTGACCTCTCAAGACTAGAAAACATTGTCTGAATCTGGGGCCCGCCAAGGGTGAGAACCTTGCAAATCCCTCGCCCTGACTTCAAGGCCTGAGCAGAGATTGCATCCTGGCTTCCTGTCATCTTGGTGGCTCAGAAAAATCTCAGCCTGGCACCAGAATGAAGATAGTCATGAACTGTAACCATTCCCGGATGCCTGACAGAAGCACTCACAATCTTCTCTGAAGGAGGGTAAGCCCATCCTACACTTCAAATTATTTCCATACATAATTTTTAAAGTACTTTCCAGCACACAAAGATAATTAGACACATGAGGGGACAAGACCATATAAAGGAGAACTGGAAAAATAGCAAGCTTTGGACTCTCAGGGATCCAAGACACTAAAACTCCCAGTATAACAACCATAAAACATTCTGTGAGCAGAGATGTTTATCTTTTTTTTTTAATTTTATTTATTTGACAGAGAGAGAAACAGAGAGAGAAACAGCGAGACAGGGAACACAAGCAGGGGGAGTGGGAGAGGGAGAAGCAGGCTTCCCCGAAGCCAGGAGCCAGAGGCGGGGCTCGATTCCAGGACCCTGGGATCATGACCTGAGCCAAAGGCAGACACTTAACGACTGAGCCACCCATGCGCCCCAACAGAGATGTTTATCTTGTACAAGGAGATAAAAAAGCAAGATTGAAATGTTTGCCATGGAAGTAAAAAACATTAAAAAATAGATAGGATTTAAAAAAAAGAGTAAATTCTAGGGTTGAAAACAAGTTGTAGCCGAAAATAATCGCTCATGGACAGGTTGAAGAGCTGATTAGTCAAAACTAAAGACAGAATTAGTTGGAAGATAGGTCAAAATAAACAATCGAATGAAGCAAAGAGAAATAAAAGTGCTGAATAATACAGAAAACAAGGTACAGAAAACAAGGTAAAGATTGTAGTTGATACATAGTAGATATACAGAGAAGATCTAACATATTTGGAATTGTAGTCACAGTAGAAGAGGAGCGAGAAAATCAGACAGAAGTGTTATTTGAAGGAATAATGGTAGACACTTCTTCCAGACCTGATAAAAGACATCAATCCACAGACTCAAAACCCCAACAGATTCCAATCGGAATCAATACAGAGAAGACACCTAGATATAATATAGTAAAACTACTGAAAACCAAAGACAAAGAAAGAACTTAAAAATCAGCCATGGGAAAAAGACATCTTTATAGGAGCTTATCCCCGATGAGCAGTTAGACTGATAGCTGGCTTCTATCAGAACAACTACTGGGAACCAGGAGACACCGGAATGATATCTACAGTGACTTGAAAGGAAATAACTGCCATCCTAGAATTCCATACCCAGGAAAACTATTTTTCAATGATTAAGGCAAAATAAAGACATTTTTTAGACAAAAACTCGGGAAGTTTACAATCAGCAGACCTGTACCAAGGGAAATTCTAAAAGTTCTTCTTCAATACAAAGGAAAATCATCCTGGTTGGAAGTTGGAGAAGCAGGTTGGAATAAAGAACAAAAGGGGTAAAAATATGAGCGACTTCATGACTGTAAAAATAATATATCACAACATAATACATATTACAAAATAATATTATAGTACCCCATTGTTTGTCTATACCATAATTTAACCATTTCCCTATTATTGGATACCTCGGTTGTTTCCAACTTCTTGCAGTTATAATCGGGCCATGATATATCTTTGCAGTAAATCTAGCCAAGCTTTTGCCAGCCATGGCTTGTGGATAATTTGATGACATATTCTGATGATGCCTGCAGTGCAGTATGTTAACATTAAGGGCTGATTCATACTCTGGAAACTAAACAAGTATGTAGAAGAGTTGGCATTCTCCACCTAACTGAGAGGTCTATTCACTATTCCCTTGGTTGGCATGCTGGTTACTAATTCTCTCTTGGCTTTATCCCACTCTCCTGTGGGTGGTGTTTGTGACGTGTGGATTGGGACTTGGCAAAACACATCTCTGCTGACCCAGCAGCTCCTTGCTAGTCACTGCCAATGGTGGGGGTGCCGGAGGGAGGATGCACAGTGGAGGGTGGGGCGGGGGGTGAAGGGACTTTTCTCTCCTGTCTGCCTCTTTTTCCTAGGAGCATTACCCCAGCCATGCTTCTTCATCCCAGCAGAGGCAGTTCCTTCCTACAGCAGCAGCTCATGCGATTCAGTTTTCCCTGACACAGGTGAGACCAACACTTGCCGCCCAGGGTCCCGTCCTCTGATGTCTGAGTTTCAGCTCTGTGGGGCCCCACCTCTAAGATTCTAAGTCTTAAGAATCCCAACCCCCTCCCATTGTTCCCTCAGTCTTAGGAATAGTAGCTACTTCCATAACTGCCACTTCCATGATATCTCAGTGTTTTCCCTGACCCTTTGCTTAACAAGTTAACAACTTTGTGCCCAGTTAACAAGTCTTTATATTAAGTTATCTCTTTTTGGATTTCCACTTCCAGCCAAGATGGGATAGCAGTGTCTCCTTTTACCCACCCACCTGAAATAACCGAATCAAACAAATAATAGTTTCAACATACTCGTCATCAGGTAATGAAAGACAGCAATCCTAGATAAATGAGAACATGCAAGATGGTCATATGGCTGGCCCGGTTACTGCTTTCAGAGAGTTTCCAAGACACAATATAGAAGAGTGAGCCCAAGAGGTGCCTGGCTGGCTCAGTCAGCAGAACATGCAACTTGTGACATCAGGGTTGTAAGTTTGAGCTTCACATTGGGTGTAGGGATTACTTAAAATAGAATCTTTAAAAGAAAAAAAGAAGAGTGAGCCAAGTGGGAACTAGCTGACTCCCAGAGTTGAATAGACTGAACTGAAAGTTGGGGGAGACCCAGGTGGCTGGAGTTTGCAGGACAGAGTACCAGAAAAAAAGATAAGTATAGACAGAGCTCTTGAGATCAGCAAAGGATCCCCCTCAGATATTAACAGAAGGCCTGTTCCTACCAGTCAGAGTGGAAAATGCAATAATTCATAGGACATCGGGTAAAGTACTCAGGAAAGTCTTGCCTGAGTGGCAGAAAATAATTAGTCTGGACTGAGCACTGCCCTAGACCTGCCTGACAAACCATAAAGGCAAGACCCAAAAGGATCAAATTGCTTCCAAGGCATTTAACTGCTTCCCAGGCCCAAACTCAAGACTTGCAGGAATCCAAAAATATTCAGGACCCAATGAGGCAAATTTCATAATCTCTGACATCCAAAGATTCCCAGGCATGCAAAGATGCAGGGAAACAGTTGACAATGAGGAAAAAACAGTTGAAAATGACCCATAATTGACAGAAAAGTTAGGATTAACAGGGAAGAACGTTAAAACAGTTATTATAACTGTATTTCATATATTCAAAAAGTTAAGTAGAGACGTGAAAGATTTTACATATATGAGATACGTAATATGTATATATATATATCTATAACTCAAAATATGTGTATGTATAGATATATAACTCAAATAGAACTTCTCGAGATGAAAACTACAATGTCTGAAGAGAAGCATACCTGGATGGGATTAACACTGGGTGGAATTAGACATTGCAGAGGACAAGATAGTGGCCTTGAAGGCAGGGCCATAAAAACTCCAAAATAAGACCCGGAGAGAAAAAAAAAAATCCTTTTGGGAAAATGAAAAGAGCATAGAGTTTGGGGCAAATTCAAGCAGCCACATTAATATGCACAATTGAAGTCCTGGGGCTGGGGGAGGACAGAAGAGAATAGTTGAAGGTACAATGGCCAACATTTTCTAAATTTTATGAAAAGTATAAAGTCAGGAACCCAGCAAAACAAAACCAACCAAACAAAACAAAAACACATGAAGAAAGCTATACCAGCACACATCATAAATAAATTGATGAACATAAGTAATAAACATAAAATAAAAAGTAAAAATGAGAAAGTCTTAAAAGCAGCTGAAGGGAAAAAGACGTAGTACATGCAGAAGAACAGAGATAGGACAAGAGATTTATTGTCAGAAACAATTCAAGTGTAAAAGGATCAATTAATCAAAAGGACACAATGATCCTAAGTATTTATGCATCTAGTAACAAAGTTTTGCAAGAAAAACTGATAGAGGGGCAGCTGGGTGGCTCAGTCGTTAAGCGTCTGCCTTCGGCTCAGGTCATGATCCCAGGGTCCTGGGATCGAGCCGCACGTCTGGCTCCCTGCTCGGCGGGAAGCCTGCTTCTCCCTCTCCCACTCCCCCTGCTTGTGTTCCCTCTCTCGCTGTGTCTCTCTCTGTCAAATAAATAAAAATCTTTAGAAAAAAAACTGAGAGAATTGCAAAAGTAAGTGGACAAATCCATCATTGTAGTCAGAGCTGTCAATACTTCTTTGTCAATAATTGATTGAACAAATAAAATCAGTAAAGGATATTTTAGACAACACTATCATCCCGATTGACCTAATTGGCATTTATAGAACATTCCACCCCAAATGAGCAGGACATACATTATTTTTTTCAGGCATACACAGAACATTTACCAAAGTAAGCAATATTCTGGCCATAAAATAAATCTCAAAAATGTTTAAAGATTCAAATCATACAACGTATCTTCTCCGATGCAATAGAATTAAATTAGAAATTGATAACAGAAAGATACTTGGAATCCACCCCAAAATATTTGGAAACCAAATAATACATCTAAGTAATCAATGGTCAAAAAAATAAGTCAAAGGGGGAAATGAGACAATATTTTTAACTAAATAAAAATAAAAGCACAACATTCAAAATTCATAGGATGCGGCCAAGTAACAGTACTTGCGGAAAAATTTATAGCATTAAACACCTATATTAGGAAAGAAAAAGGTTTTAAATTTTTTACTTCTCCTAGCTTAAAAAACTAGATTAAGATTAAATAACATCAAACTCAAGTAAATAGAACAAAGTAAATAATAATAGATCAATGAAAACACAAATCAATGAAAAATAAAACAAAAAATAGAAAAAAAATCAATGGAACAAAAAGTTGGTTCTTTGAGAAAAAAATCAGTAAAATTGAAAAATATCTAACCGGACTAATCAGGGAGGAAAAGGAGAAGACACGAATTACCAATATCAGGAGTGAGGAAGGTAATAACATTACAGATTCTATAGATATTAAGGAAAAAAGGGAAATATTTTGAACTTTATGCCAACAAATTTGACAATTTAAGGAAATGGACAAATTCCTTGACAGAGACAAACTACCAAAGCTCACTCAAGAAGAAATAGATTATCCGAATAGCCCTATATTGATTAAAGAAACTGAATCTGTAGTTTAAAGCTTTCCCATGAAGAAAACCCCAAGCTCAGATGGCTTAACCGGTAAATTCCACCAAACATTTAAGGAGGAATAATATAAATTCTACACACTCTCTTCCAGAAAATTGAAGAGGAGGGAATATTTTTTAATTCATTCTATGAGGATAACATTACCCTGATACTAAAATCACAAAAACACAAAAAGAGAACCTACAGACCAATATCCCTAAGACAACCCCCCATGGACATAGATGTAGAAATTCTAAACAAAATTTTATGAAGTTGAGTTTTACAAAATCCTATAATTTAAAAAAGTAGAGTGTTCATGATGTCATAATCAAGTGGGCTTGGTTTAACATTTGGAAATCAATCAGTATAATTCACTATATTAAAAAATAAGAAAGAAAAATCATATGATCATCTCAATAGGCACTGAAAAAGCACTTAACAAAATTTAGCATCAATTCCTAATAAAACTCAGCAAACTAGGACTAGAAAGAAACTTCTTCAACTTGATAAAGGACATCTACCAAAAACCAATGGCTTACATGACACTTAAAGGTAAAAGACTGATTGCTTTCCTCCCAAGATCAGACACTTCTAGTCAACATTGTGTTGGAGGTTGTAGCCAGTGTAACAAAACAAGATTAGGGAATCAGTGTTATCCAGATTGGAAAGAAAGAAGTGAACTTCCATTATGTGCAGATGACATGATCATCTACATAGAAAATCAGATGGAACTACAGTTATTAGAACTACTAAATAAATTCAGCATGCTTGTAGAACATGAGATCAATATGCAGATGCCAGTTGTATTTTTATATGCTACCTATAAATAGCAGGAAACAAATTTTAAAATTATATTCTCATTATCAAAAATAAGAAATACTTAAATCTGACAAAACATATGAAAACCTGTACTTTGAAAACTATAAAACATTGTTGAGGGAAATTGAAGAAGACTTAAATAAAGAGATATATTATGTTCATAGGTCAGAAGTTTTCATATTGTTAAGATGACATTTCTATCCCAATTGAGCTAAAGGTGCCATGCAATATCAATCAAAATTCCAGCAGGCATCTTTGTTAAAATGCTAAAATTTATATAGAATGTAAAGTTATCTAGAATACCCAAAACAACTTCAAAAAAAAAAAAAAAAGAACTAAGTTGGAGGTCTAAGATTACCCGATTTCAAGACTTATTATAGGGGCTCCTGGGTGGCTCAGTCATTAAGCATCTGCCTTTGGCTCAGGTCATGATCCCAGGGTCCTGGGATCGAGCCCCCGCATCAGGCTCCCTGCAGGAAGCCTGCTTCTCCCTCTCCCACTCCCCTTGCCTGTGTTCTCTCTCTCTCGATGTCTCTCTCTCTCTCTCTCTCTCTCTCTGTCAAATAAATAAATAAATAAATCTTAAAAAAAAAAGACTTATTATAAAGCTACCACAACCAAGATAGAGTAGTGTTGGTATTGAGATGGATAAACAGATCAATGGAACAGATTAGAATATCTAGAAATAAACAAACATATATATGGAAAACTGATTTTAATAAAGTTGCCTATGCAATTTGGCAGAGAAAAGATGGTCTTTTTCAATAAATGGTGCTGAAAATACTTGAAGTTATTTAGGAAAAAAAAATGAGCTTTGGTCTAAATCTCCTACAAAAATTAAATCAAAACAGTTCATAGACCTAAATAAAACCCTTAAACTATAAAACTTCTGGGGAGGGGGAAAAAAAAAAACAGAAGAAAAACCTTTGTAATCTTGAGTCAGGCAAATTTTTCTTAGCTACAAAAGGAAAAGCACAATCTATGAATGTCTGCCCTTTGAAAGATATTAAGGGAACAAAAAGATAATCCACAGACTGGGAGAATATATTTGCAAATCATATATATGAGAAAGGACTCTCCTTCAGAATATATAAAGAACTCTCAAAACTCAAGAAAAAGAAAACAAACAACCAGCTGGGAAGGTGGTGGAGTAGGAGGATCCTGAGCTCACCGCATCCCATGGACACCCTGAGATAACAGCTACATATGTACAACTAAGTCTGAAAATGACCTGGAAGACTAGCAGAACAGACTTTCCACAGTTAATTGTAGAGAGGAGGCCACAACAAAAAGGGTAGGGGGACAGAAATGTAGCTGAGAACCAGACCCCTGGCAAGATTAATCACAAACAGAGGGATACCACAAGCATGGAGAAGTGAGAAGATTAGATCCTACACCAGGTACCCCAGGCATGGGGGATCCACAGTGGGAAGCTGAATCCCCATAACATTTGGCTTTGAAATCTAGGAGGGCTTAACCTTGTTGAGTTTTCACAACCAGTGGTGCTTAACTCCGGGCACTTTAAAAATCAGCCATTCCAACTCACAGAGTGCTGGAGGAAATGGGATACTCAGTCCCCACCCTTAAAGAGCCAGCATAGAAACGGCAGTTTGAAAAGTACTTATGGTATACATACAGATGATTTATTTACTAATTTCAGAACGTGCAGTGAAGGAGCAGGGATGCATAGGAGACTTCTTCAACAACAGAAGTGCTAGAGTGGGTGCCATTTCTCTCTCCCCAATCTCCCCACGTCTAGACAGCTGGACCGTTGCAGGAACCAACCAGAAAACTACATCTATCTTCCTAGCACCATGCACTCCACCCCCATATTCCCTGGTGGATCCATTCCATACAGCCTGCCCCACTTGACAGGCATCCCTCCAAAGCAGTTCTTGCCCCCAAAACACCCTACAAGCAACCCCATAAGGGATCAGTGCCTGCCATCAGTGACTGCAGCCCTGGCAGACGGACTGGGGGCAGACATCTGGTCTGACTGCCATCCCTGCCTATAACAAATACCTGTCTGAGGACAGCACAGGGAGAGCACCCTGATCTGTGTGACTGCAGTTCCAATAGACAGACTGGTGAGGGGTGTAGGCATCTGGTCTGACTGCTGGCTCTGCCCACCACTAAAAACCTCAGTGGGCAGCCCAGGGAGAGTGCCCTGCAGTTGGGTGTGACTGCAGCCCTAACGGATGGACTGAGGGCAGGCACCTGGCCTGACTACAAGCCTGTGACAACCCCAGACAGGGGCAGTGTGCTACAGGGCACCACAGAACCTCTTCTTCAGGCTACTACTTTCAAGATCAGGAGACACAGCTGACCTTTCTAAAACATAGAAACACAGAGAGTCAGATAAAGTGAGGCAGAGGACTATGTCCCAAATGAAAGAACAAGACAAAAATCATAGGAAAAGAACTAAATGAAATGGGGATAAGCAGTATGTCTAATAAAGAACTCAAAGTAATGGTCAAAAGATATTCACTGGGCTTGACAAAAGAGTGGAGGATACCAGTGAGATGCCAACTGAGACAGAGAATTTTTTTAAAAGAACCAGTCAGAGATGGAGAACTCAAGAACTAAAAGAGAAAATACACTGGAGGGGATCAATAGCAGATTAGAGGATGCAGAAGGATGGATTAGCAATCTGGAAGACAGAGTAATGGAAAGCAGCCGAGCTGAAACACAAAGAGAAAAAAGAATTAAAAATGAGAATATGTTAAGGGAATTCAGTGACATCATCAAGCATGATAACATTTGCATTATAAGGATCCCAAAGGAGAAGAGAGAGAAAAAGGAGCAGAAAATTTATTTGAAGAAATAAGAGCCAAAACCTTCCCTAATCTGGGGAAGGAAACAGACATCCAGATCCAGGAAGCACAGAGAGTCCTCAACAAAATTAACCCAAGGAGGTTCACACCAAGACACAATGTAAGTAAGATGGCAAAAAGTAAAAAAAGAAAAAGAAAAGAAAAAGTAGTGATAAAGAATTTTGAAAAGTAAATAGCATAGGAAAGAAGACTGTTACATACAAGGGAAAGCCCATCAGGCTGATTTTTCAGCAGAAACTTTGCAGGCCAGTAGAAAGTGGCATGACACATTCAAAGTGATGAGAGGGGAAAAAAAAGCCTGCAATCAAGAACCCTATCCAGGTAGGTTATCATTCAGAATGGAAGAAGAAATAGAGTTTCCCAGACAAAGATTAAAGGATTTCATCACCAATAAACCAGACTTATGGGAAATGTTATACGGAATTCTTTGAGTGGAAAGAAAAGGGCATAATTAGCAATAAGAAAATTATGAAAGGGAAGAATTTTACAGGCAAAAGCAAACATAAAATAAGAGTAGTACATTAATCTTTATAAAACCAGTATGGAGGTTAAAGCACAAAAGTAGTAAAATCAATGATATCTACAAAAATAAGTCAAGGGATTCACAAATAAAAAGATGTAAACTATGACATCATATACAAAAAACTTGGGGGGGGAGTAAAAATTTAGTGTTATTATTTTTATTTTTAATTTTTAAATTAAAATTTGATTTTTTAAAAAGATTTTATTCATTTGAGACACAGATACAGAAAGAGAGAGAGATCATGAGCAGGGGGAGAGGCAGAGGGAGAGGGAGAAGCAGGCTCCCCGCCGAGCAGGGAGCCCGATGCGGAGCTTGATCCCAGGACCCTGGGATCATGACCTGAGCCGAAGGCAGACGCCTAACCATCTGAGCCACCCAGGTGCCCCTAAAACTTAATTTTTAAATTAAAATTATTTGAGAGAGAGAGAGAGCACAAGCAAGGGGGAAGGGGAAAAGGAGAGGGAGAAACAGACCCCCTGCTGAGCAGGGAGGCCAACGTGGGTCTCAATCCCAGGACCCCAGGATCATGACCCGAGCCAAAGGCAGATGCTTAACCTATTGAGCCACCTAGGTGCCCCAAAATTTCGTGCTTTTAGAATGGGTTCAAACTTAAACAACCATCAACTTAATATAGACTGTTATACACATAAGATGTTACAGATTAACCCACTAGTAACCACAAATCAAAACCTATAATAAACAACAAATGAAGAGAAAGGAATCCAAGCACAACACTAAAGAGAGCCATTGAACCACAGGGAAGAGAGCAAGAGAAGAAAGGAACAGAGAACTACAAAAACATCTGTAAAACAAGTAACAAAATGGCAATAAGTACATACCTATCAATAATTACTTTAAATATAAGTGGACTAAATGCTTCAATCAAAATACAACAAATAGATAAAAAAGCATGACCCATCTACAAGAGACTCACTTTAGACCTAACGACACATGCAGATTGAAAGTGAAGCGATGGAGGGACACCTGGGTGGCTCAGTCGGTTAAGCGTCTGCCTTCAGCTCAGGTCATGACCCCAGGGTCCCGGGATCGAGTCCCACATCGGGCTCCCTGCTCCCCAGGAGTCTGCTTCTCCCTCTACTTGTGTTCTCTCTCTGTCAAATAATAAATAAAATCTTTAAAAAAAATAAATAAATACAAAAAAAAAAGTGAAGTGATGGAAAAAATATTTACCATGCAAATGGAAGTGAAAAGAAAGCTGGGGTAGCAATACTTATATTGGACAAAATAGACTTTAAAGCAAAGAGTGTAACAAGAGACAAAGAAGGACATCACATAATAATAAAGGGAACAATCCAACAAGAGAATCTAACAATTGTAAATATCTATGCACCTAAGATGGGATTTAACATTTTAAATACATAAAGCAACAATCAACAGACATAAAGGAAGAAACTGACAGCAATACAATAATAGTAGGGGACTTTAACACTCCAATTACATCAATGGATAGACGATCCAGACAGAAAATTAATAAGGAAACAGTGGCTTTGAATGACACATTAGACTAGATGGACCTAACACATGCATAGAGAACATTCCATCCCAAAACAGAATACACAGTATTTTCAAATGCACATGGAACATTCTGCAGGATGGATCACATGTTAGGCTACAAAACAAGTCTCAAATTCAAAAAGTTTGAAATCAACCACAACAGTATGGAATTAGAAATCAATCACAAGAAAAAGTCTGGAAAGAACACAAATACATGGAGGGTAAATAACATGCTACTAAAAAATGAATGAGTCAATCAAGAAATCAAAGGAGAAATAAAAAAAAAATAGATGGAGACAAATGAAAACACAAGGGCCCAAAATCTTTGGGATGCAGCAAAAGCTGTTCTAAGATAGAAGTTTATAGCAATATAGGCCTATCTCAAGAAACAAGAAAAAAATCTCAAAAAGCCTAACCTTACACTTAAAGGAGCTAGAAAAAGAAGAACAAACAAATCCCTAAGCCAGCAGAAGGAAGGAAAAAATAAAGATTAGAGCAGAAATAAATAAAATAGAGACTAAAAAAACAATAGAACGGATCAATGAAACCAGGAGTTGGTTCTTTGAAAAGATAAACAAAATTGATAAACCTTCAGTCAGACTCATCAAGAAAAAAAGAAGACCCAAATAAATAAAATCAGAAATGAAACCGACACCACAGGAATACAAGGGATTATAAGAATTCTATGAAAAATTATATGCCAATAAATTGGATAACCTAGAAGAAATGGCTAAGTTCCTAGAAACATATAATCTTCCAAAACTGAATAGGAGGAAATAGAAAATTTGAACAGACTATTACTTGCAATGAGATGGAATCAGTAATCAAAAAACTCCCAACAAAACCGAAGTCCAGGACCAGGCGGATTCTACCAAACATTTAAAGAAGAGTTAATACCTATTCTTCTCAAACTATTCCAAAAAAATAGAATAGGAAGGAAAGCTTCCATATTCACTCTATGAGGCCAGCATTACCCTGGTACGAAAACCAGATAAAGGCACCACAGAAAAAGAGAACATACATGCAAAAATCCTCAAAGTATTAATAAACAGAATCCAACAATACATGAAAAAAATCATTCACCACAATCAAGTGGGGTTTATTCTAGGGATGCAGGCGTTGTTGTTACCAAGTACCAAAAAGGTACCCTGAGACTGAAAAGCCAAACAAGTCACCCCATGCCAGTTACACAGAATTTTATTCAGGGTAACTTATGACAGGGGAATCAGGTGGGTGACAACCCAGGGGCTACACAGCTATTCTCTGCTTCCATCTTGACCCTAACCCACAGCTTTTATAGAGTGGGGGGATTATGGTGGTGAAGTCAAAGGATAGTTATCTAAAGTGGTGCCTTCTGTGTACCACTTTAGGGATGATCAGAACAAGCCTCCCCACATTCTGGTCAGGGCATACATTAACCTTCACAGGGCTTGGAACACATAGCCCTAAGGGAGGTAAGTGCATGGCCATGAACAAGATGGAGGGCCAAAGATGGAGTTAGTGTTGGCAACACTCCTGGCACTCTACCCCCCGCCATCTTTATGGCTTGTATAATCTTTACATGCCATTCTTCCATGATGACCATAAAGCCAGATATCAGGAGGGGATTTGCATCCCTATGCCACAACAGCAATATTAATATACCTATAAGGCAAAGAAAATACTTAGAACTATGGTTCCTCAACAACCTTATACAGAGGTCCTCTCTGCAGCTCCAACAGCTGGAGCGATTGTGAACTTCAACACAAGTGATGGCCCATGACGGGAAGACATTTCCTGATGCAACAGGAACATCAGCCGTACGAGGCTGGGGTGATAAGACAAATATTTTACAGGCAATAAATATGGCAAAATTTCATTTAGCAACTACACGGTAGCAGTTTGGTCCCCATGAGCCAATACCACCCTTGGCTTAGGTATTTTCCCTTGGGGATGATACCATAATATTTTGCCCCTTAACATCATCAGAAGGTGTGCCCATATTGTACAGAGGCATTTCAGTGGGCACCCATACTAACAACCCTACTGCAGTACCAAGGGTCAGAGTTTCAGAAGCAGTTAGTTGCATGGGTGTTGGACCCTGATCAATGTAGAACAAGGGGTTAAGAATAATACTGGATGTGAGCTCTTAGTCTCAAGGGATTAGGACACAGCCACCTAGGGGAGGAAAGGTACTCCAAGTCAGTTTCCAATGAGTTAAACTCTTACCAGGTGGGAGGCCTTATGGCAATCACAAAAGGAGTCCCTCTTCCCCCCAGATAGGCCTCAAACCTCATGACAGTATCTACACTCATTGCACCTGAGCTGTGGGGGTGTGGTTGGTTAGGTGTTCACAGGCCAATGTCTGTCCTGCTGTGGGCGTGGCATCAAGGAGTCAAATTGCCTCTGTTAGTCATGGAGACCATCCTTTGAGACAGCCATCTGGTGACAACGTCTTTAATGTGTTTTTTTATTAGTCTATTCATCCTTTTGACTAGACCTGTAGCAGTAGGATAGTATGGCAGGTGGAAAGTCCATAATATATCCCAGTCCTATGCCCATTCTTGGACATCATGCTCAGTAAAACGTGTCCCTTGATCACTATTTGAGTTGGTGTTCCTTACTTGCTCTCTAGTTTCGTTAACCCCTTTATAATTGCAGCCTGATTGGCTCTTCTACTGCTCTCAATCCTGCCCACTGACTACTTCGTTTTGTTCCTTCTTTGAAACCAAAGTACATCAGAATGAAAGAGGATGTCAACGACCTCCATTTTGACCTGAGTCTGTACTTTCTAACTGATTCAGTTCTTTCCAGCCTATCTTTAACTCAAAGACCCGGGGGGCAAAGCATCCCATGATGGGAACAGCAATCATTGCCCTGATGCCTGCAAGACCCTGCGTGATTGACCCCAAGACAATGACCCTGCTCTTCACTGCCCCCTTGCATGCCCCCACCAACCTTTGTTCCTCATTCTCCTTCTACGAACCTAGAAGTATTTTCAGTATTTGGGACACAGTCTTTGAGATGCTGGTCCTCAGTCTCCCACTGTTGGCCTCACTGAAATAAATTCCTTTCTTCTTGCACCACCCCTCATCTCTCTCTGCCTTTGGATTTTGTCAGCAGCAGGTGGTCAAACCTGGTCTTAGACTCGCGGAGCCAGGAGCTCTTGCACCCTTGGGCCCCAGTTACAAGAATCCAGTCAGACAGCAGAGGAATGCCAAATAGGGGGGCTTCCCCAGTAACCGCCATCTGTGTACCTTGTATCCACTGGAGGCAAGCCTACTCCTTCCTTTACTTGGGGAGGGGGAAAGCATCATGTCAGCAGCTTCTGGAAGTTGGGCTGGGTCAACGCGAGATGACTGGCTTTAGTAACATGTGCAGTTCATGGGACAGTGGGCTGGTATTGTAAGCACGCCTCTTCTGTAGGTAAGCATGCCTTTTCTGTAAGGTGCTTACCTGGGCACAGGTACTCTTAGGTATGCTGAACCTGTCCTATTTCTATCCTCCTACTGGCAGGGAGGTTCGTATCATCACGGGCAAGTCAGTCAGTCTGTCTGTCTGTTGCCGTGCAAGATACACAGCTTCTAGTTGTTTCTCGATGGGACTGTACCTGGTTTCTGTTCCCTTCCATAATTGAGACCGGAATCCTAAGGGGATTTGTTTCCTGTTTTGTCATTGCCACAAGTCCCAGCCAAACCCTTTTGGATATGAATTTCTGTCTAATTCACAACTCACATCTGGTATCAATACCCCCAGGGCCTCTACTTGTTTAAATACCATTTTTGCCTTCAAGAAAGCTTCCTTTTGGTTAGCACCCCAATCCCATCTGCTTCCCTTCCAAACCAAGGCATATGAAAGTCTTAATATCTGTGCAAATGGGGAATAAAAGGTCTCCAGTAACCCAATAAACCAACAAAAGCCTGTGATTCCTTTACCGTTTTAGGGATTGGGAAGGCTTGTATTTTATCAATGACCACCTCTGGCATCACTTTTGTCTTACCTGCCCAGATGATGCCTCCAGAACTTTACTGATCGACCCAGCCCTGGATCTTGGTACTCACCTGCCATCCGCGTGACTTTAACTATGCCTATAATGACGCAGCTGCTTGAGGCGGAGAGGGTAAATCATCACAAGTTAACATCACGTCATCTATATAATGATAAAATATCATGTCCTCTGGCAATATTTTTTTTCCAGTCTACCATCCCATGACAAATTGTGGGACTATGGAGATGCCCTTGGGGCAACGCCTTCTATAGGCTTAGCAAGAACCAATTGGGTTGTTTGCCTAAATTTTCTCTTGGCATCCCAGATAATACTAGATCTTGCCACAGTTGCTTACGAGAGACCTTGATGGGCCCCCTTTCTGCCATTCTGTCATTGGCAGGATCCTTTGTTTTTCTCTGTTTTTCAACCCATCTATTTCCCTTACGACAAATTCAATTTCATTAAATCAGCCACCATGGCGGCTACTGTAGCCATGGGTTGATTTAACCACAGGGGCAAGGACAGATACTAAAGTCCCATACCATGCCCCCAGGGCTGACCGTAAGATACAGTCTTTCATGCCAGAGGAAAGTAATTCTTCATCTGGGCCTCTAAAAGGCTGGGCATAAATGGCATGTTCTCTTCCCTGTTCACATATCATTTCTTGTGGTTCTTCCATAGAGGTCCAGTGTAATAGGGGCAGGGGGTAGGGGGGAAGGCAACATCCCCCATTAAGATTCCAGGTTATCTTAATGCTAGCGTTTATCCAGTCCATCAAATTAGCTAAGTGCCCTCGATTCTCACCGATGCCTGCCGCATATATCTTTGGCGCAAGGCAGATTAAGCTGTGATGGGGGCCATTTTTGACATCTCAAACCCATTTAATATGCCATCTCCTCCAGTATTCCACAGCTGTAACACGCAAGCTGCCACCCTTCTTGGCCCTTTTGCTTAAAGAGGCTAGTTAGCGCCACTAATTCAGCAATCGAATATTCCGTCATTGTCATTTCCTGCTGAGTGGGAATTTTTTCTCGGTCACCCCCAGGCGAATTGAAGGGCATGCCTGTAAATCATTTTCCTCCTCTATGATAATATCTTCCTCATCAGAGGAGTCATCATCCGGGGGATCCCATGCTTTAGGGTCCCAATTCGCTTGAGATACAATAATTCTCACTTTAGTGCACGGTGGTCTGTACCCATTACCCATGCATCTTTAGCATCTTACACGCTGTAATTTCTAAGTGTTCCTCCTGCTGTTGGATTCTTTTGGATATAATTGTTTCAGGATTTCTTTTCCTTTAGTTTCCAGGGTTCTTGGTCACACAGCTTCGAAGAATGAAGAGGTAGACCAGATGAAGGGTGGTGGACAGCAAAGCAAAATTTATTGAGCAATAGTACAAAGCTGCCAAAGAGGGTGGGGACCCAGGAAGGTTGCCCTTGGAGTGTCTCAGTCTAGGGGTTTTTATGAGATTGCTGGCAGGCTGTTTTAATCTGATTAACCCTCCATGTGCCTATCACCCAATCAGGTTTTTGTCCATGCACTCATCTACCTCTCAGGTAGATGTTCACATGGGAAAGGGTGGAGGCCTCCTTCCAGGGTAGTGTAGAATAGCAGAATGGGTTTTTTTTTCCTCTTATGGGTAGTTTCCTCTTAGGATGGGGGTCCCTTGCCTCTGCCTGCCTTTCTTCCAACTACCCTCCATTATAATGTCCATGTTAGAGGAACATGCCACCAACTGAGCCACCCAGGCACTCCTAGAGTGGCACGCAGAAGGTGTGGGATCAGAACAAGCTTTCCCTCCTTCTGGTCAGAGCATACATCAATCTTTAAGGGACCCGGAAGACATAGCCCCAAGGGAGGTCATTGCATGGGTATGAACAAGATGGAGGGCTAAAGATGGAGTCAGCATTGTCATCACTCTTACAAGTTGTTCAATATTCGCATATCAATCAACAAGATACATCACATTAATAAGAGAAAGAGTAAAAACCACATGATCATCTCAGTGAATGCAGAAAAAAACATTTGACAAAGTACAACATCCATTCATGATAAAAACTCTCAACAAAGTAGGCTTAGAGGGAACATACTTGAACTACTTAATAAAGGCAATATATGAAAAACCCACAGCTAATATCATCCTTAACGGGTAAAAACTGAGAGCTTTTCCTCTAAGGTCAGGAACTACATGAAGATGTCCACTCTCACCACTTTTACTCAACATAGTACTAGAAGTCCTAGCTGCAACAATCAGACAGAAAAATAAATAAAAGGCATCCAAATTGGTAAGAGAGAAATAAAACTTTCACTATTGGCAGATGTCATGATACCATATATAGAAAACCCTAGACTCCACCAAAAAACTACTAGAACTGATCAATGATTCAGGAAAGTTGCAGGATACAAAATTAATATGCAGAAATCAGTTGTATTTCTATACACTAATAATGAAATAGCAAAAAGAGAAATTAAGAAAATAATCCCATTTATAGTTGCATCAACAAGAATAAGATACCTAGAAATAAACAACCAGGGAGGTGAAAGACAAATAAAAAAAGAAGAAAACAAGGAAGGAAGGAAGGATGGAAGGAAGGAAGGGCAAACAAACAACCCAATATTTTATTTTATTTTATTTTATTTTATTTTTTTAAAGATTTTATTTATTTATTTGAGAGAGAGAATGAGAGAGAGAGAGAGAGTTCATGAGAGGGGGGAAAGGTCAGAGGGAGAAGCAGACTCCCTGCTGAGCAGGGAGCCCGATGCGGGACGCGATCCCGGGACTCCAGGATCATGACCTGAGCCGAAGGCAGTCGCTTAACCAACTGAGCCACCCAGGCACCCACAACCCAATATTTTAAATAGGCATAAGTTTTAAACAGTTCACCAAGAAGACATAGAGATGGCAAACAAGCACATGAAAAGATGCTCACCATCATTAGTCATGAAGAAAATGCAAATTAAAAACACCATGAGATTCTACTACACACTTATTAGAAAGGCTAAAATGACTCCTATTCCAAGTGTTGGCAAGGATATGGAAGAACTGGAATTCTCACACAGTGTTGGTAGGACTATAAAATGGAAAACCGTTTGGAAGTTCCTTAAAAAGTTAACTCACACCTACCATATGATCCAGCCATTCCACTCATAAGTATTTGCCTGAGGATAATGAGAGCATAAATCCATACAAAGACCTGCATGTGAATGTTCATAACAGCTTTATGTGTAATAGTCCAAATCTCAGTCAATGCAAATGTCCATCAACAGTTGGATGGATAAACTGTGGTATGTTCATGGAATGGAATGCCACTCAGCAATAAAATGGAATGAACTATTAGTATGTGCAGCAACAAGGATGGATTTTAAAATAACTAGTGTGTGTGAAAGAAGCCAGATGAGAAAAGTACATACTGTATGATTCCATTTATACAAAGCTCTGGAAAAAACACACTAACCTGTAGTGAATGAGGGCAAGTCAGTGGTTGCCTGAGATGGAGGTTGGGGGCAGGGATAGAGTAATTCTGAGCGTAACAGATAAGTCTACTTTTTTTTTTTTAAGATTTTATTTATTGGCACCTGGGTGGCTCAGTTGGTTAAGCGACTGCCTTCGGCTCAGGTCATGATCCTGGAGTCCCGGGATCGAGTCCCGCATTGGGCTCCCTGCTCAAATCTTTCTTTTTTAAAGATTTTATTTATTTATTTGAGAAAGAGAGAGAGAGCAGGGGTGGAGAGAGAGAAGCAGACTCCTGGCTGAGCAGGGAGGCCGATGCAGGGCTCAGTCCCAGGACCTGGCATCATGAGCTGAGCCCAAGGCAGATGCTTAACCGTCTGAACCACCCAGGCGCCCCGGTAAGTCTACTTCTTGATTGTAGTTGTCTTAGTCCATTTGAGCTTCTATAACAAAATACCACAGAATGGGTGGCTTATAAACAACATTTATTTCTCACAGTTCTGGAAGTCTGAGATCAGGGTGCAGAATGGCTGGCTGAGGGTCCACCTCCACATCTCAGACCTCTCAGTATGTCCTCACATTTCCTCACTTGGATGCTAGGGAGCTTTGTGGGGTCCCTATTATAAAGACACTAATCCCACTCAAGAGGGCTCCACTTTCATGACCGAATCACCTCCCAAAGGCCCCACCTCCTAATACCATCATCTTGGAGATTAGGATTTCAACATATGAATTAGGTGTTGGCAGGGACACAAACATTCAGACCATAGCAGTGATGCATTTAATACATACATCAAAACTTATCAAATTGTACATTTAGAACATGTGTAGTTTGTTGTATATCAATAGACCTCAATAAAACTGTTTTTAAAACAGAAGTTTTACTCAGGTAATGATCCCAGGGTCCTGGGATCTAGCCCCACATTGGGCTCCTGGCTCAGCGAGGAACCTGCTTCTCCCTCTCCCTCTGCCTCTCTCCCTGCTTATGTTCTCTCTCTCTGTATCTATGAATAAATAAAATCTTAAAAAAAAAAACACACACACAGAAGTTTCAGAACTTCTCTTTGTTCAAGTAACAGGCAAGTTTTCTAGGCCCTGACTGGCCCGTGATGGCCAGGTGGTCCCGGTGCTGGATCAGAGCTTTCTGTGGGATCTTTGAGTTTCTGTCAGCTTTCCTCTCTTGACATCAGAGAATTTCACTAAGGAGTAGAACAGAGGTGGTTTGGGCCTGCATATGTTCCAGGCAAGTGTCCAAGCCTAAGTTATACAGCTTCTCACCCTTGCCTCTGATGTTTGCCCTCTTTTAACCCAAGCACTTGGCTCTATTACTAAGAAATATTTAGAAATAAAATGGATTTTGCAATGGCATAGATTTTTTTTCTCATTTAATCAAATAACATATTTATTGGAAAATGTCAGGAAACCCAGAACATGTAGAGAAGAAAACAAATTATACTAGGTCAGTAGAATTTCCCCATTCTTTTATTTATTTATTTATTAAAGATTTTATTTATTTATTTGACAGAGAGAGAGAGAGAAAGCGAGCACAAGCAGGGGGAGAGGCAGAGGGAGAAGCAGGCTTCCCACTGAGCAGAGAGCCTGACGTGGGGCTCGATCCCAGGACCCTGGGATCATGACCTGAGCTGAAGGCAGACGTTTAACCGACTGAGCCACCTGGGTGCCCCTCCCCATTATTTTCAACTTCATTGAAATGACTGAACTATTCTGTCTGGCAGCAGGGCTAGTTGAAATTTAAAACCATTTCTAGCCTACAAGAGACTCATTTCAGATCAAAAGACACCTACAGATTGAAAGTGAGGGGATAGAGAAACACTTATGCAAGTGGATGCCAAAAGAAAGCCAGGGTAGCAATCCTTATATTGGACAAAATAGACTTTAAAACAAAGACTATAACAAGAAACAAAGAAGGACACTATATAATAGTAAAGGGGACAATCCAACAAGAAGATAAAACAATTGTAAATATTTATGCACCTAACATGGGAGCAGCCGAATACATAAAACAATTAATGACAAACATAAAAGAAATGATTGGTAGTAATTCAACAGTAGTAGGGGACATTAACACCCCACTTACATTGATGGACAGATCATCCAAACAGAAAACAAGGAAACAGTGACTTTGAATGACACACTGGATCAGAGATTTAACAGACATATTCAGAACATTCCATCCTAAAACAATAGAATACACATTCTTCTCAAGTGGACATTGAACGTTTTCCAGAATAGATCACATGTCAGACCACAAAACAAGGCCCAGCAAATTCAAAAACATCGAAGCCATATCATGCATCTTTTCTGACCACAACACTATGAAACTAGAAATCAACCACAGGAAAAATATCTGGAAAGAGCACAAATACATAGAGGTTAAATAACATGCTACTAAATAATGAATCAACCAGGTCAACCAGGAAATCAAAGAAGAAATAAAAGATTACATGGAAACAAATGAAAATGAAAATAAAATGCTACAAAATCTTTGGGATGCAGCAAAAGTAGTCCTAAGAGGAAAGTTTATAAGAATACAGGCTTCTTTCAAAAAAACAAGAAAGATCTCAAATAAACAACCTAACCTTACCACCTAAAGGAGCTAGAAAAAGAAGAACAAACAAAATCCAAACCCAGCAAAAGGAAGGAAATAATAAAGATGAGAGCAGAAACAAATGATATAGGAACTAAAAAAACAATAGAATAGATCAGTGAAGCCAGGAGCTGGTTCTTTTTTTTTTTAAAGATTTTATTTACTTATTCATGAGAGAAAGAGCGGGAGGGAGAGAGAGAGAGAGAGAGAGAGAGAGAGGGAGAAGCGGAGGGAGAAGCAGGCTCCCAAGGAGCAGGGAGCCCGATGTGGGACTCGATCCCAGGACCCGGGGATCATGACCTGAGCCGAAGGCAGACGCTTAACCATCTGAGCCACCCAGGCGCCCAAGGAGCTGGTTCTTTGAAAAGATAAACGAAATTGATAAACCTCTAGCAAGAATCATTAAAAAAAAATGAGAGAGGACCCAAATAAACAAAATTACTAATGGAAGAGGAGAAATAACAACCAACATCACAGAAATACAAACAATCGTAACAGAATATTACGAAAACCTACATGCCAACAAACTGGACAACTTAGAAGAAATGGATAAATTCCTAGAAACATATAAACTACCAAAACAGGTAGAAATAGAAACTCTGAACAGACCAATCACCAGCAAAGAAATTGAGTCAGTAATCAAAAAACTCCCAACAAACAAAAGTACAGGACCAGATGGCTTCACAGGCAAATTCTACCAAACATTTAAAGAAGAGTTAATACCCACTCTTCTCAAACTATTCCAAAGAATACAAGAGGAAGGAAAACTTCCAAATTCATTCTATGAGGCCAGTATCATCCTGATTCCAAAACCAGATAAAGACACACAAAAAAGGAGAACTACAGGCCAATATCTCTCGTGAATATAGATGCAAAAATCCTCAACAAAATATTAGGAAACCAAATCCAACAATATCTTTAAAAAATCATACACCACGGTTAAGTGGGATTTAGTCCCAGAATGCAAGCGTGGCTTAATATTCACAAAATGATCAGTGTGATACATCACATCAGTAAGAGAAAGGATAAAAACCATATGATCATGTCCATAGATACAGAAAAAGCATTTGACAAAGTACATAATTCATGATAAAAACCCTCAATAAAGTAGTTTTAGAGAAAACATACTTCAACATAATAAAGACCATACATGACAAACCCACACCTAACATCATAGTCAATGGTGAAAAACTGAGAGCCTTTCCCCTAAGATCAGGAACAAGAGAGCAGTGTCCACTCTCACCACTTTTATTCGACATAGTACTAGAAGTCCTAGCCACAGCAATCACACAACAAAAAGGAATGGAAAGCATCCAAATTGGTAAGGGAGAAGTAAAACTCTCACTATTTGCAGATGACATAATAATATATATAGAAGACCCTAAAGACTCTACCAAAACACTATTAAAACTGATGAATGAATTCAGTAAAGTTGCAGGACACAAAATCAATGAGCAGAAATCTGTTGCCTTTCTATACACTAATAATGAAGCAGCAGAAAGTGAAATTAAGAAAACAATCCCATTGACAATTCCACCAGAACCAGTAAAATATCTAGGAATACACTTAACCGAAGAGGTGAAAGACCTGTACTCTGAAAACTATAAAACACTGATAAAAGAAATTCAAGTTGACATAAAGAAATGTAAGGACATTCCAGGCTCATGGATTGGAAGAAGAAATATTGTTAAAATGTCCATATGACCCAAAGCAATCTACAAATTCAATGCAATCCCTATCAAAATGCCAGCAGCATTTTTCAGAGAACTAGAATGAACAATCCTAAAATCTGTATGGAACCACAGAAGACCTTGAATATCCAAAGCAATCTTGAAAAAGAGAAATGAAACTGGAGGTATCACAACTCCAGATTTCAAGTTATATTACAAAGTGTTAGTAATTAAAACAGTATGGTACTGGCATAAAAACAGACTCTTAGATCTATAGAATAGAACAGAGAACCCAGAAATAAACCCACAATCATATGACCAGTTAAGGAGGAATATCTAATGGGAAAAAGACAGTCCCTTGAACAAATGGTGTTGGGAAAACCGAATAGCTATATGCAAAGGAATGAAACTGGACTACTTTCTCACACCATACACAAAAATGAACTCAAAATGGATTAAAGACTTAAATGTGAGACCTGAAACCATAAAAATCCTCGAAGAGAGCATATTTTCTAGATGTCTCCTGAGGCAAGGGAAACAAAAGCAAAAATAAACTATTGGGACTACATCAAAATAAGTAATTTCTGCACAGTGAAGGAAACCATCAGCAAAACTAAAAGGCAACCTACAGAATGGGAGAAGATATTTGCAAATGACATATCTGTTAGAGGGTTAGTATCCAAAATGTATAAAGAATTTATATATCTGAATACCCCCCAAAACAAATAATCCAATCAAAAATGAGCAAAAGACATGTACAGGTGTTTCTCCAAAGAAGACATCCAGATGGCCAACAGGCACATGAAAAGATGCTCAACAACACTCATCATCAGAGAAATGCAAATCAAAACTATAATGAGACATCACCTCACACTTGTCAGAATGCCTAAAATAAAAAACACAAGAAACAAGTGTTGGCGAGGATGTGGAGAAATAGGCACCCTCTTGCAATGTTGGTGGGAATGTAAATTGCTGCAGCCACTGTGGAAAACAGAAGGGAGGTCCTCAAAAAATTAAAAAAAGGACTAGCTACAATCCAGCAATTGTACTACTGAGTATTAACCCAAAGAATAAAAAAAAAACATGAATTCAAAGGGATACATGCACCCCAATATTTATAGCAGCATTATTTACAATAGCCAAGATATGGAAGCAGCCCAAGTGTCCATCGATAGATGAATGGATAAAGAAGATGTTATATATATATGTATATATATAATGGAATATTATTCAGCCATAAGAAAGAATGAAGTCTTGGGACACCTGGGTGGCTCAGTCGGTTAAGCCCTTGCCTTCGGATCAGGTCATGATCCCAGGGTCCTGGGACCGAGTTCCGCATTGGGCTCCTTGCTCAGCGGGGAGCCTGCTCCTCCCTCTGCCTGCTCTGCCTGTCGCTCCCCCTGCTTGTGCTCTCTCTCTGTCTGACAAATAAATAAATAAATAAATAAAATCTTTAAAAAAAAAATGAAGTTTTGCCATTTGCAACGATGTGGATGGAGCTAGAGAGTATTATGCTAAGTGTAATAAGTCAGGGAAAGACAAATACCATATGATGTCACTCATATGTGGAATTTAAGGAACAAATGAGCAAAGGAAAAATAAGAGAGAGAGAGAGAGAGAAACCAAGAAACAGACTCTTAACTAGAAAACAAACTGATGGTTATCAGAGGGGAGGTGGGTGAGGAGATGGGGGAAATAGGAGATGGGGATTCAAGAGTACACTTGTCATGATGGAAACAAATAAAATAATTTTTAAAAAGACCACTTCTAGTTTGCGATAATAAAGCATGTTGTCTTTGAGTCTTCTTTTCCATTTGCCAGACAGGAGGGCACATTTTCAGAGTGCCCTCTGAATTCAGGTGTGGGTGAGAGGGCCTTTCTTGGGGGGACGCAACAACAAAGGCAAACATTATGTGCAGACAACCACATCACCCACAGTTCATATGAGTGCAAACGTGTTCAAGGTGGCATTTGGAGGAGAATCTCAAAGACAACGTTGGACCGCAAACATCTGCTTCGAGAGCCAGCAGACAAGTCTCTCCAGTGTGAACTCCTCTGTCGCTGTGATCCCAGGCAGACGCAGGAGGATAAAGATTCTCCCTTAGCATCTACTGCCACGTGCAATCAGTTTACACTGGCTGGTCATTTTCACTGGTGGGGGAAATCGACCCATTTCCCACATGAAAGCAGAGATCCATGGCTCTCGAAACTCTCTGAGTAACAGAATCTCGCGGGGCACTTGTTAAAACAACAGACACCAGTCACTCTTCCCATGTTTCTCATTCAGCTTCAAGATGCAAGGGGTGGGGGCACCTGGGTGGCTCAGTCGTTGGGCATCTGCCTTCGGCTTGGGTCATGATCCCAGAGTCCTGGGATCGAGCCCCGCATTGGTCTCCCTGCTCGGTGGGAAGCCTGCTTCTTCCTCTCCCATCTCCCTGCTTGTGTTCCCTCTCTTGCTGTGTCTCTCTCTGTCAAATAAATAAAATCTTAAAAAAAAAAAAAAAAAAAGATGCAAGGGGTAGATTTTAACTGGCCCGTTAGCGCAACTTCTCTAATTTTACAGTTTCACCAACTGGTTAGCCACAAATCCAAGTCCAGGATATCACCTTGGAAAATTCTAGTAAAGGCAGGTCATTAGAAACAGGTTATTAGTAACCATAAAATAAAAAATCTGACCATTCTCTTTGAGTCCTAGATTATAGACCTTCACTTAACAGGAATAGCTATAGACCACGAGAGGGCGCCATTGTCACAATGTTCTGGTACTGCCCCGACCCCTTTGTTGTGTTTAATACCGTGTTAGTCTAAGACAACTTTGAAAGATTGATTCTTTCTTTTGTATGCTTAAAGGTACATACACAAAAAAGACATGATATGAGGCCCTAAGATTATGGAAGAACCAGGAATAAGTACAAGGAGGAACCAGGATAAAAAAAAAAGTGGAGAGGGGCGCCTGGGTGGCTCAGTCGGTTAGGCGGCTGCCTTCGGCTCGGGTCATGATCCCAGGATCCTGGGATCCAGCCCCGCATCGGGGTCCCTGCTGGGCGGAGAGCCTGCTTCTCCCTCTCCCTCTCCCTCTGTCTGCCGCTCTGCCTACTTATGCTCTTTCTCTATCTCTGTTAACTAACTAAATAAAAATCTTTAAAACAAAACAAAACAAAACAAAAAAGAAGTAGAGAAATAGATTCTGAAAGAAGTATAGGCATTTTGATGGTTTGAGAAGGCCATTAATGAGTTTTCCGTGCTGGTAGAACACTTATGATGTGTTAGGGAAACTACCTAGTAAAATTTTGATTAGATCTCTGAAACTTCCATTTTAACTGATTGCTAAGGGATGAGAGACAAAACTTGGGGGATTCTTGCTTAGGATCTGAGGCCTTCTGGGCTGGGGTACTGGCTGATTGGTTGGTGGTGGCACCCATGTGGCTAAACTGGTTTCATCTCTCTGGGTTCCGGTTCCCACTTCCATTAAACAAGAGCAGTTGCACCAAATAAGGTGTCAGAGAGAACCTATGGTCTTTAGTCATCAATGCTCTGCTTGAACATCATCTTAGGGCTTCAACTGGTGGGAAACTGGTACTTTTTCTTGGAGGGTTCCATAGATAATACAATCATGTAACAAAAAACCAAATGAATATTTAAGTCTCCACTGGGAAATCTCACTCACAGTTTTCCTTTCAACTACCAAGTCCCATACCTGGAGGGGTTTTTTGTTTTGTTCTGTTTTTTTTTTTTTAACTTTTAAAAAGGGTTTATTTATTTTAGAGAGCGAGAGAGTGAGCACGTGAGTGGGGGGTGGGGACACAGAGGGGGAGAACCTCAAGCTGAATCCCCACCAATGCAGGGCTCGATCTCACAACCCAGAGAACGTCACCTGAGCCAAAATCACGACTTGGATGCTTAACCGACTGAGCCACCCAGGCGCCCCCCCAAACCTGGAGATTTTATTCTCTTATTTCTTGTGCCTCCTTCTGGTGTTTTGTTATGAAGACACTACCAAAATTCTTATTCTGTCTGCTTTCTGTTCTGTCCCCCTTCCATCTCAGTGGGGAGGGAGCGCTTCCTTGCTCTGCTTTGCGTCTGTAGACTGTCTCATTCTCTGCACTGTTGTTTATTTCTCCATTTCCCACGAAATTAAATGAACACTTGGGTCTCATCTTTTAGTGTCACGAACACTGTGGCAGAAAGTAACCATGTACAAATGTCATTTTGTACTGGTATGGCTGGAGGACAAATTCTCAGAAATGGCATTGCTGGGTCAAAACTCAATGCACTTATAACTTGCAGTTTTGACCAAATTGCCCTCTAAGTGGGTTGTATGACTTTGTTCCCAGACTGTTCGAAAGCTTCTTTCTCCAGACTCTCCAACAGAGTGCATCATCATACCATTTTTATTTTGAACTCCTGTAGAGACCTTAATACCAGGTCTGGATAATCATCCTTATAACTCATCAGATGGGTGATGGGAGTGTCTATGACCCTGGCCTGGGCATCCTGGCACGACAACAGGGCGTGTGAAAGGTCAATGACACGGGGTCATTTGAGCAGGTTGATGTTTTCCTATTCTTGCTTTGCCCTTTATGTGTTTGTGGATCTGAATTTCTGCTGCCTCAATTCAGAGCTTAAACCTTCTTCTGCAACTTGAATATTTTTTCCCCAAGCAATTTTATGCTTCATTAGGCCGAGGGTAAAACAGAGAGAGTCCAAGCTGCACGTCGATCTGGAGCATTTCCACAAGGCGCCCAGGCCTGACCACTGTATGTGGCCCTCAGGTGGCAATGCTGCTGACCAGCTGACCAGCGCTTGGGTTCTGATAGTCGGGAGGGGGCACTCCCTCCCTCCTGTGGAATGGAAGCTTTGTCTTTGTGCAAACTTTCCAGCTGTGGAAACTCTGGTACTGCTCTAAAGATTAATGGCATTTCTTGCCAATGGATGGGAAAGGCAAACTTCTCTGCTATTCAAGGATTAAGTCTTAGACTCGAAGCAAACTGTCCCTGGCCTCTGCAGGGAGGTTATCTCCCAGAGAACATTCAGGCAGTTTCTCAATAGTGCCTGTGCTGGCGTCAGCCTATGTTTTCTAGTTGGTAAGATTACATCCCATCCGGCCAGCACCCAGAGCCATGCTGAATTTCTTCTGTCTCTCAAATACACACATAATGACTCAGTATCTGACGGAAAGAATGGACAAAGCTGATAAGCAGACCAAGGAAGCATGAAGAACATTCTAGCACAAACTGGTGTCGGATCCACTCCCGTCTGGAAGCCAGAACATAAGCCATAGTCGCTTGCCCTTTCCTGCATCTGCCTGGAATGCTGCAAACAGAAGGAAATATTGAGAAAAAGTAATTAGCTAATGAGGACCTTAAATGCCCGTTTAATAGTGCACTAATAATAAAGCAAAGTTTTATTGGGTTAATAGAGGTTAAGTGGCAATCTTAGTAAAATGGTCATTATAGATTTTCTTCTTCGCAATGAACAGAACCTTCTGAAAAGACGGATTATTACAATTCCCTCCACTGCATTTGCTGTTTCTCAAAAGAAGTATTTCTAAAGGTTTTAAAAAATGATTACCACTTTTTGCAGGCCCCCCCGCCCCCCCGTCTGCGGCAGGAGTCCAGGGGCTGCGTCTTTAAAGAAGCCCTTACAGGGAACTCTTGTCAGTTGCTCAAGGCTTGCTGCCAACAAACAATTGAGGTATTTACCAAGGGTTTCCAAGAAATTGCTGCAAATTATATGAAATGTTATACCTGTTACAGGCATTCAATGTATTAGCAACAGAAAAAAATGTAAAGCATGTGGGGACAGCGTTGCAATTTGTGAGAAAGTGTTCAGGAACGTAGGTGGAGATGAATTTTAATTACGTGTCATAGAGAATCACCCTGCGTGAAAGCAGAAAGGAAGTTAGAGACAATGTGGCGTTTTTTGAACAAATTTCTAAATGTCAGTCTACAATCACTGAGAAGGGACTTTTAAAACATGATCCGGGGCGCCTGGGTGGCTCAGATGGTTAAGTGTCTGCCTTCGGCTCAGGTCATGATCCCAGGGTCCTGGGATCGAGTCCCGCATTGGGCTCCCAGCTCCTTGGGAGCCTGCTTCTCCCTCTGCTTCGCTCTCTCTCTCTCTGTCTCTCTGTCTCTCATGAATAAATAAATAAAATCTTAAAAAAAAAAAAATAAAACATGATCCGTGGAAAGACCCACTGGGACACCAGAACACTGAGACCCTGGGGCAGGGCACAGCTTGTCCCGGTGGTACTTCCTCATGTAGAAGGAAGGCTGGAACCCCCCCTCTGTACCTGACCCAGTACTGGTCCCCATCTCAGGTGGGGTGTGTGCCGTGAGAAGACTTCATCCTTCAATAACTCTTTAGTTTGGGGTTTCCCTTACAAGTTTTTTTCTGATTGTGGTTAACACCACTCCTTTTTTTTCTTTTTAAAGATTTTATTTATTTATTTGAGAGAGAGAGAGAGAGAGAGAGCACGCGCATCAGTGGGGGAGGAGCAGAGGAAGAAGCAGACTCCCTGCTAAGCAGGGAGCCCTTCACAGGGCTCGATCCCAGGACCCTGAGATCATGACCCGAGTGGAAGGCAGATGTTGAACCGACTTAGCCAACACCACTCCTTTTTTAAAAGAGAAGAAATGGTCAATGAGTCCCTTAACTTAAGAGAGAGGGCTCCTAGTGCCATGAAATTGAGAAATAGTTCTTTCCTCAGTTTACTGAGGCGAAATGCCTATGAAATCTGATCAACCTGACTTCTCACCTTTAAAAATAAATTAGGGACATTGGGTGTTATATGCAAACAATGAATCATGGAACCCTACATCAAAAACTGATGATGTAATGTATGGTGACTAACATAATAAAACAAAATTAATAAAAAATAAATAAAAAATAAATTAGGGAGAAGGAGACAGGGAGTGCGGAGCTGCCTGGTCTGGAGGCGGTTTTGAGGAGGGTGCATGGGGAGGCAGGCGTCTCAGATGAACGCCATCCTCTCTAGATCCTTGCTGGTGATGGCTGTGCAGGGGCCGATAGGGCTGATGTCTAGACAAGGCGGGCCTCCATGCTGGATTTACCAACCATCTTTGGCCCTTGGGACTCTGGCTGTCACTGAAGTCTTTGGTTCCAGGCATTGGCCTCCGGCTATGAAATCCCCACCTAGGACAGCTCTGCCTCCTGATTCAGGCCTCAGCAGGGTCCCTGGATGGGTTGGACACCTTTAGATCCCTCCCCACAAGAGAACTGCCTCAGCTTGACCATTCAGCGGCTGCTTCCCGCTGTCTTACAGCGTCCCCTGCCTGTCCCCAGGCTGCATTTGGGAAGTGGCCCCTGCCCCAGTATGGAGGCTCCTGCGGCCCCGGGCTGACCTACCTCTACAGGACCTCGGGTCTCCTCCCCTCCCACTGTCCCCCGGACTGGCATTCCCCTGCTTTTCCTGGGAGGACTTCACCTGTGTCAGATTCTCCTAGTCCAGACTGTTCTAAACCTTCGGGCTCAGGCTTTACGGGGAATAGGGAATCCTCTAAATCATGAATGAGACCCTCCCATTGAGTCGGCCGATGAGGCAGGTGAGGATACTGATCTAGGGACACAGGGACAACTAGGAACCAAGGAACTGAGGAGGATAAAACATTTCACATCCTCACAATGTTAACTGCCATCACGTTTGTGTACTTTTCATTGGTTTCCAGTTTAGAAAACGAAATACAGAGATGTTTAAAGCAGGTTAGAAAATATTGAACTCATTAAGTATGTCACCAAATTGAACATCTGTGTCTTGCCAGATTCGTGCTTTATGGAAATCATTGTGAATTATGGGGCTGTTGCTGAATTTGGGGCATCTGGTGACTACTTGGCATTTGTGGCTTATGGTCTTACTGGAAACCCCTTTGGATGGTTTTTGAGTCTATAATTCATGGTTATATGTTCTGTATTTTTCCCAAGACTACTGCTGGAGTCCTGTATTCACTGCATAATGAGTATTTTATTTTTAGATGTGGATCACCTCTTAGGGAGGGAGTCTGTGGGGAAGGTGGGTAATGAACTATTTTTGACGTAAATAGTAAGTGCCAAAGAATGTGGTAATATCCAAAGAATAAAACAACAGTGACCACCATTCAACTGCAGAGACCGTATCTGTATCTCCCACAACTTGCCACTTTCAGTTGTGTAATATTGCAAACATTTGGTCATATTAACAACAAGGAAAGATCCAAAGGATTACCCCAAGCATGCTTACTTTCTGTCCCTAATTCCTGGGTTCATTTGGTGAAATGAAGGGAACCTGTCAGGCCCAAGAAAACACTTTGCTCTCCAGGAGTTTCATTAGAAAACCCCAACATACTGGCGACTAAGTAACAAGACTAATATTTACTCTATACAAACATTTGTTGTACGGACACTTTCTCAGCTTTTGTAGCTTTAGCTGAGTTTTTTTTTTTTTTTAAAGGGGAAATGTATAAAATTTAAACTCCATCCTAGAGAATCCGTTATTCAAAACCTGTCTTTAGAAATCCATGGCGCTTTTATGGATGAACTATGTAAAAATATTGACAAAGATTCAGGTAGGTTAGGGGTACTAACTGACTATCTGCCCACAAAGAATATAAATAAAAGTAGTGTTTACCATCCACAGTATTAACATCACCTACCATTTCTCCAACATCCATTAAATGCTAGCACTGTTAGGAGCTTGGACATTAAATATGGCCTTTTTTTTTTTTTAAACTTAGAAACTAGGGGCAGGGAACAAGGTAAGTGAATTCACGGTTCACTCTCCAAGCATGCACGTCTCAAACGGCTCCTGAACTGTTTATTCTATATGCGCTCGCTCCTGCCCACATAACGGCGGGAACAAAGGTACAGTGTGACTCGGGAAGACGCGGAGAAGGTAGACGGTCAGGTCCGCCTGGCTGGAGGGCAGGGCGTGCGGAGTGGGGTTTATCCGAGGACAGTTTCAGCAGAGGGAACGAGCGCTCCGCGCAGAGTTCGGGGACCAAGAAGCCCCTTCTTCAAAAATCCCTCTTCAGATTCACGTTAGCAGTGTATCTTGCAGCATGGGGCCGCCTGGCGGGCACGGTCCTCGGGAGGGGACATCGCGGGGCCGGCGCTGGGCGCCGCCGCCAGGAGTCGGAGCGCGGACCGGCGGGGGCGTGGTCGCTGGGCGGATAACGGGCTGCAAGGCGCCGCGGTCCGGGCCCCCGCCGGCGCCCAGCCCGGCCCGGCCCCACGCCCCCTCCGCCCCGGCGGCCCAGCCGCAGACCGCGCGGGCGGGGCGGGGCGGGGCGGGGCGGGCGGGCGCTGCGCGCGCCGGGAGGCTTTTTTTTTTTTTGTCAAACTTTGGCCACGTGAACCGCCCCCCATTCACTTTTGCGCCAATCAGGCGGCGCGGACGGATCCCGAGAGGGGCCAGGCTCCGCCGCCGCCGGGGCCCCTTCATAACGCGCCGTGCGTGACGTGAGGGGCTCCTGTTGCAATGGCGAGCTAAGCCGGAGGATGTGCAGCTGCAGCGGCGGCGCCGGCCACGAAGAGGACGGGGGCGGGCGCAGCGTGAGCGGAGCCGAGCCAGCCGAGAGACGCGGGCAGGGCGGGACGGGGGTGCAGACTCCGCCGCTGCCACAGCCGTCGCCGTCGCGCTGGCCCCACGTCCCCGCGCGCCAGCGGGAAGAGCCGCCGCCGCCGCCTCGCGCTCGAGCCGCCGCCGGCGCGCGCCGGGCATGGTCCCCTCTTAAAGGCGCAGGCGGTGGGGGTGGGCGTGCGGAACAAAGCGGCGGCGTGGGGCCTACGGGCGGCTCGGGGGCCGCGATGGGCGCGGCGGGCCCGCGGCGGCGGTGGCGCTGCCCGGGCCGGGCCTCGCGGCGCTAGGGCGGGCTGGCCTCCGCGGGCGGGGGCGGCGGGCTGAGGGCGCGCGGAGCCTGCGGCGGCGGCGGCGGCGGCGGCGGCCCGGCGGGCGGAGCGGCACGGGCATGGCCGCGCGCGGCCGGCGCGCCTGGCTCAGCGTGCTGCTCGGGCTCGTGCTGGGCTTCGTGCTGGCCTCGCGGCTCGTCCTGCCCCGCGCCTCTGAGCTGAAGCGAGCGGGCCCGCGGCGCCGCGCCAGCCCCGAGGGCTGCCGGCCAGGGCAGGCGGCGGCGGCTTCTTCCCAGGCCGGCGGGGTGCGCGGCGATGCTCGCGGGGCGCGACTCTGGCCCCACGGCCCGGCCTCGGATGGCGGCCCGCGCGACAGGAACTTTCTTTTCGTGGGAGTCATGACCGCCCAGAAATACCTGCAAACCCGCGCCGTGGCCGCTTACAGGTGAGTCCCTGCTGCCAGGACGCCGAATCCTGTATCCAGCATCCCGGTGGGCGGCCCTGCCGGTACTCCCTTGGCTTGAGTCTTTCCCAGCTTTCCAGACCCGAAGCTCCCGGGGTTCCTGTGGGACCGCGGTGCCCCTTGGGCTATGGATGTCAGACATTGGAAGCAGAGGTCAGAGGCAGGCGGGATGGTGAATGCAACGCCCAAGAGTATGGGCTTTGGGGTCAGGTGGACCAGGTTGGCTCCTGTGGGTGTGGTCCTCAGCCTGACTTTGTGTAAGGCACTTTAGCTTTCTGTGTCCAAGCCTTCTTCTTTGTTAAATGGAGCTGACCGAACATATCTCCCTCATAAGGTTGTCGGGAAAACTCTTAGCACACAGTATCTGTGACAATAGTGGCAGGGATGGTTATCGCTTGATTCTCTGAAATAGGCACCTTTGCTCTTGCAGATCCAGAGCCAAGGTAAGTTAATCTGGTCAGAGCCTTTCCAGAGCATACTTGTAGATACCACTGGTAGAGGCATTCTTGTAAACGAAAGGGGCTGCCCGATACACGCTCGACCCCACCAGTCTGTTGAGTTAATGGAAAGGGAACCTTGGGAAAAGTAGTTCTTGGCCCATGGTAGATTGGGGGTTAACTAGCTCAGTTTAGGGATGTGTGTGTGTTATCCAGTATCTGGGTCCTGGTCGGCCATATGAGTCATAAAAGTGGCTGGAATCATGTTCAGGATTAACAGAGGGATTAACCAAAATAACCTTTAGAAGGGCAATCATTTTGGAATAGCAGATTTGTATTGGAGTGAACTTGAGGTAGAAGGGTGTGGGTCCAATAAAGGGATTTAATGGAATCTTGTACGTGTGAAGTACAGGAATGCTTACCGTATGGACAAGATTTGGGATTCATCCAGCCACAGAACAAACCAATGCAGGGAGGTCCTCTGAGAAGGAACTTGCAGAGCAGTCACTGCTGAGCAAGGCCAAGCTGGTTGCTGTTGGTTCTTAATTTTATAACCAATACCTTTGAAACTCTGGCTTTTAACTTTAGTCTTGGTCTAAGTGTCCGGGCATTAAATATGAAGGGAAAAACTTCTGTGGATCTTTATTCCTCTAAGGGACGAAGTACAGGATTGAAAAAGAAGACGAAAGAGCAATAGAGAATGTCAGCACTCTCAGTGCATCGACTCCCCATTCCTACATGTTTCTGTGAGGATCTTATTTAAGTCCAGAGTCCAGGTTCTGCCAGGAAGGAACCTGAAAACCTCAGAATGTAGCCACTTTTTATAAATTTAGACTGTGCTAGTGATTGAGGAATCCCCAGCTGAAGATTTACTCCCAGATCTCCCATGATTTACCTGGAATTTTATGCAGACGGTTCTATTTTGCCAAGAGAAATGGCTACATCTGAAATTGCGGATGAGCTGTATAAATTGTTTACAGAATGGTTTTTGAAAGTAAGTCCACATGACTGCCATTGGGTGACAAACCCTGTGAAATCACAACTTTGGAGACAATTATCAAAGTAGTTTGGACAAATACTGGATTGCCCACCAAACAGATATATTTTCTTGGGTTCAGAATCCGTATGGACAAACCAGTAGGGGTCCTGGTACACCAGCAATACTCAGAAAATGTAATGCAAACTGGACCTACTCTTTTACCCTTGGAGATGATCTTTTCCCTAAGCCCATGCTTGACACTCTCACTTTTGGTCTCCTTTTCCAAATCTCCTGCTTCATCTTTTTTGGATGTAGGATTTTTATCTCATTGTTTATTTTCTTTTAGACACTTAATGGAAAGTAGATACACAGTTTGTCCTCTGGCCCCAGTTCTTTCTTCTTTGTGACAACTCTGTCTTTCTGATAAAGGGAAAACCCTTATGTGGAAACAGTGTATCCTATCCAGGCATTCTGTCAGCTTTCCTGCAGCTCTTTTATCTCTTTAAGTCCCGTTACTTGAAGCTTGGGGGTGGATTTAGCTTTTCCGTTAAGATCCTCTGCTTCTCAGCCCGACAAGCCTCTCTTTAGACCGTTTGCAGGAGATGGCACAAGACGGTTTTAGTCCTAAGGAACTTTTGGGGATGGGCTGAATTGGGATGGAGGTTACAGTGTGTAACTTATGATCCTGGCTGTGCTGTGCTGTGCTTTGCAGCGCAGGCCGAAACTCCACAGTCAGCTCTTAAAATGGAAATTGCACACCGTTTGGCATAAAAGTCGGCGTGAATCTTACAGCACGAGGTAGAACTCCAGTTTGGCACTGGGTGTGCTCCGTTTTACTTCTCCCCTAAAAGGCAAATTCATTCTTTACCTTAAGAAAAACTTTAACGTTTTTTAGTGTAGTTTTTTTTTTTCTTTTTAAATAAAATTACTGTTTGGCTTTATGGGTTTAAGGAGATGCCAGCATTTCTAGTAAGATGGCAGTATGGTGTACTTTTATGCTAAGATACTGAAAATGTCAGAATTTAGGTTTGGGGACTAGTAATTGTCTGAGATCCAGAAAGGAGCATAAAGCCTTTGGGAAATTCAGTGAGATAGGCCTGTCTGCACTAAAGTTAGTGCATTTTTAATGCTGGAACAGCCCCATCATTGCAGACTTTTATTTTCTCAACCTGCCAAATGATTGAAATTGGGAGAGGAGCCACCAAGGAATGTTAGTGCAGCGACAGCTGATAGCATGCAAGAAATAGATTTTAAAACGCAGGCAAAACAAAACTCGAAAAGTGTAGCTGATCAGAGACTGAGCAGGGCTAGCTTCTTCCGTAGGCCTGAGCAGACACCATAGCTGTGAAGTTCATAGTAGTGATCCTGGTTCATAAAAATACTCAGTTACACTTAAGATTCATCCCTTTGTTCAACAAATACATACATGGCTCCTCTGGGTCCAGACTGTCAGGGACACAGTGGTGAAGATGCTGTTCTCATGGCGCTTCTGTTCTAGTGGGAGGCAAGACGCTGGAAGAATTAATGATGGGCACTATGGAGAGAATAAAACAGGGTAAGGAAAGGGTGGGGTGGTGTCTAGAGAATTTGGTATTTGGGCGGCAGGCAGTCTGATGGTGAGGAACTGGTTGCGTGAATATCGCTGATTAGCGAGGGGGCAGAGGGTAGAGCTGGTAAGTTACAGACAGCAACCAAATTGGAAGGGAATAAAAGAAGGCCAATAAGAGAAAGTGGATGAGGCCCAGAGCGTGTCTGGTCTCATGGAATTTTATCCCAGAGCGTGTCTGGTCTCATGGAATTTTATCCGAGGTGAATAAGAAAGCCTTTGGAGGGCTTAGACAGGAAAGGGAGGTGATGGCATTATGTGCTAAAAGGTAATTCTACCCATTGTGTGGAGACTGGATTGTAGGGAAGCAAGGAGATTTTAGGAGGTGGTCTGGCTGGAGGTGGGGGTGGCACGGGGTGGCACAGGGTGACTGTGGTAACAGTCACCGTGGAGAGTTGTGGAGAATTCCAGGGGATCTGCTGGAGCGGAGGTCAGGATGTGCTGACGGAACGCTGGTGAGTGGTGAGGCAAAGAAAGACCAACAGTGCCTTCTAAGGTCTTGCCCTGAAAGACAAGTGTGAGTGGTTGTATTCTTTATTGAGATGGGGAAGGAGGTGAGTCAACAGGTCTGGTTTTGCACAGGAAAAGTTTGAAGAAGGCTTTTAGACACACAAGTGGATGTATCCGTAGCTTTATAAATGTAATGAATTTACAAAGAGATTTAGAAAAGATTAACATCTGAGGTGGTTCCAGTGCTGGAGCTCTGAAGCTGTCTGAAGCTAAAATTGCCTGAGGGTTCTGGGTAGCTGGGGTTCTGCAAATACATAGGGAAATTTGTTTTGACTCATCTATAGAGTATTTGTATTCTCAGTAATTTCACTTCAAAATGGTACCTTGATTCCTCCAGAGGGATTTATTATGCCAGTTAGTAACAGATTATCAGAACCCCTGTGTTTTTGTTACTAGCTACAGTTCATATTATTTCCATACATTTTTTCTTTGTTCTTAGTTTGATAGACAGGAATTCATGTAGTTCAGTTTTTACTTTTCTGATTTTAGGGTTACCCCCATCCCCTGCCCCAAGCTCAGAAAGTTAATGTCCTGGAGAGATTTTTAAAAGCAACATTTTTTTTTTTTTCTAATTCTAGAAGGGGTAGTAGAAATCATCTCAGACTAATTGTTTTTCCCCCAAACAGCACATTGTCTTAGCAGCATCTGTTGAATAAGCTCCCGTTTCCCTACCAATATGAAATGCCATCTTCATCATACTCAAAATTCCTGGTTATGTTTTTGGACTTCTTACTCTGTTCCACTGATCTTTCTCTCTGTTCTTATGCCAGTACCACCCATTGAAATTATTGGAAGTTGAATAATTTTTTAATATCCGGTAGACAAGTTCCTCTTTGTTCCTCTTCTGTTTCAAACATTTCTTGGCTACAGTTACCTGTTCTTGCTGGGAGAGTTTTGATACCATTCGGGTTTTCTTTTTAATTGGTTTAATGGTTTGATAAAAAAGAAGAAAAAAACATGCATACTTTGCTTTTTAGTCTTTTCTTATGCCCAGAACTCTAAGCTAATACAACACCTTTCATTTGTCTTGGTTCTTACCTCCCCTGGGCTGAAGATGGGGAACCCTTTTGTTCTTTCTTTACTTTCTCAGAGGAAAGCGGTGGATGGTTTCCCTTCTTTGCCCTGGGAGTGATAAAGGGCACCATTAAAGATTAGCATCAGTCTATAGGGAACTGTGGGAAGAAAGTTTGAGAAACACTAGCTGTAGATATAGGAATCTCATTGCAAGATGTTGTAGTAGTTAATGGCCTTTTCCGAATGCTTTCCGTGAAGGCACACTTTTTTTTTTTTTACCAACCTTAATGAGCAAATCTCAGAGTTCCTTTTCTTATTCTTGAACTGCGTAAACCATGCTTAGCTTGAAAACAGTTTAGAGCAGTACTTTCTCAGGTAGAATTCAGTTTGGGAAAAACTTAACTGCCTTCTATAATCTGAATAATCGACCTGTAAATGAACTTTTGGAGCACAACCCAGTTCACGTTGTGAATTACCTAAGATGACTGGAGGACTATGTGGTCCTGAACGTGAGTTTAGTTTTCTGTGTCATGGTTCCAGATCTTGATGCCCTCAAATAGTTAGAATATTCCAAGGATAGCTGTGGTTGTAAGCAGAAGTTTATACATGGCTGTGTTTTCATCACATGGCTGTGTTTTCATCACATGGCTAGTTTCACTTCCTTGTCCATTCATTAAGCTGCTCTGTATTGAAAACGGATTAGTAATTCTATCCTGGCAGGGTTTGTCTCCTAGGGAGGGAAAGAAATGGTAATGCTGATGATGAGGGCCTCCCGGGTGCCTGGACCAACTGCTGTGGGGGCCCAGAACACAGAGGCCTGCACGGTTTACCAAGGGGATCAGGAAAGCCCTCACCCACACTCCTGCCCCCTCTCCTTCACTTAGTCTTGAAGGATGAATAGGAGTTTTTGAGGCAGAGACAACAAATTCCAGGAAACATGGAATAGTAGGAAGTAGTGAAGGAACAAGGGGATTGTGCATTTTGAGGCTGGGATCTGAAATTTAGCATTTCCTCTAGAATTTTTCAGAGGGATTTAAATATGTGCTCAAAGATGTATGTATGAAGTGGAAATTTCAAGGATCTTTGGTGTCCTGCATTAGGAACTGTGGACCATAATTGATTTCACTGATTTATCCATACTGTGATCTGCTTCTCTAGTCCCAAAAAATGATGCGGCTGAAATATGTTTACTGAAATGAAGAGCGATTCACAGTATATTTAAATTAAGCAAGAGTAGGTTATAAAATTGTATTCCGGGTATGAAGCTACTCTTGTTTAAAATCAAACAAAATAAACTTACGTGTTTGTGTAGTGTAGAAAAGAAAGAATGTACACACAGTGATGCTGAATGATTTTTCATATTCTCCTTGGCCCTTTTCTGTACTTTGTGGAGTTTTTCTGCAGTGAACAATTATTTTGTAGTAAAGCTAAAGAACTAGGTTTAAAAAAAAAAGGAGGAGGAGGAGGAAAGGACAGCTCTTGGAAGGAAATGGGAGTGCAGTTTTAAGTGTGTTAAATTGTAGGTAGGGACCCGCAACACTGCTGGCGCCCTGGGGCTTGGGTACGAGGTCATTTTTGTTTCAGTAATTAATAGTTAATCCTGTCCTGATAAAGTGTTATTTTTCCTTAGTTCTATAACTTCACAATTCCAGGTAGTACTTGGGAGAATCAGGTGACAGCATTTTTAATGTGAGGGCCCTGGCTTCCACATGCGAATGCAAATATTCAGTGTCTCCATCTGTTGTGCATGGGGATGGAATTGGGGGGAACAAGACATTTAGGTATGATTTAAAAGTAGTGAAGCTGTGCATCTACTCACCTTAATTCAGTGTCCTTTCTAAAACCTGCATAGCTATGGTATTCGTTCTGTAACCAAGTACCTTGGTTTGTGGATGATTAAGAAGAAGAAGGTGTAGGGGCACCTGGGTGGCTCAGTCAGTGAAGTGTCTGCCTTTGGCTCAGGTCATGATCCCAGGGTCCTGGGATGGAGTCCCGCCTGCATGGAGCCTGCTTCTCCCTCTCCCTTTGCCTCTCCCCTGCTCATCGACCACCGCCCCCCAAAATAAATAAAATCTTAAAAAAAAAAAAGGTGTATTCTGTTCTGATTTGATGTCAACTCTAGGTTTGCAAACCCAAAACCTGAGGATTATTGAAAATACAGTTGTTAATGGCATTAAAACAGTTGCTTTGTAGGTTGAACCTAGGTGTGAAGGCTGCTTTTTTGTTGGGATTTTTTTCTGTGTGTTTCTAACCTACTGCTGGAAAATGATCGGGCAGAATTTACAGTAGTGAAGGGACCCAAAGGGAATGAGGGTTTCAGAAGTCACCTTTGGAGTAGAGTCTTCGGACCTTCATTAAACCCAGCTTAGACTCTGAAGAGGTGTTCTCAACAGACAGGTTTCTGCAAGGAAGAGACACAGTGGAAGTGGCTGAAGTGGGTGTAAGGCTGCTCTCCTTTTGTGGGATGACTATTTTCTCAGCCCTCTCAATGGAGGAGGGACTGCAAAGGAAATGGTGATAACCTGGAAATAAGTGTGCGGGACAAAAAAGCCAGCGGAGGCTTTAGAATCAGGTCTCATTTGCATTCTGCTTCAACATTTATTAGCTTTATGATCTTGGGAAATTATTTACTTAGCCTTGTGCCTCAGTCTCCTCATCTGTAAAATGTGGGTAACAATACCTCACACCCTGCATAGAACTGTCTATAGGCTGAGTTTCTTATGCCCTCAGTGCAGTACCCCGCCCCAGGTAACTGCTCGGTTGAAGGGTGGCTATGGGCTGCTCTTAAGCTGGTGGATACCAGGAAGTGCCTTGATACAGGAAGACTGACGTGCAAAAGGGGTCAGCCAAAGTAGGTTCAGGGTGGTTTTGTTTGCGTTAAAGAACACATTTTGTTGCTGCTCTTTTGTTTGTGTGTGTGTTTTGCTTAGAATTAAATTTGAAACGAATTTTGTTCATGCATGATTTAGTTGCATATTTACACTTTTAAGTGTACAGTAGCAAAATAGAAACTATATAAGGTTGCTCTCCAACTTTGGAAATGTATCATGAGACCAGAATTTGCCTTCTGTTATTAACACTCGAAATTTTAATTCTTAGGTTTCAAAGAGGGCGTTTTTGTGGTCTGTACTGATGAGTATTTCCACTGTTTGCTGTGAACCTGGGCTCAAAGGGCAGGTTGCTGGTAGCCCTTAATACCTTGGAACTGCCTCTTGGGCTAGTGCCCAGACCATTGTTGAGGTGGGAAGCTGTAATCCACCCGCCAGTGGCTTTATTGAGGGGAAAAAAGTCTTAATGCTTGCTTTCACCTTAAGTCCACTTTGTAGGATTAATGGTAAAGAATATAATTTGATTTTTCGTCAAAAAAATTTTTTCCCACCATTTGTGATTTCTGTTCTATTTCCCACCTATTTCCAAAAAGAACTGAGATTGTTCACGTCATAAGGTTACACAGTAAGACAGTTAAAGACTTTAAAAGAGGAAACCATGTATCCGGAAACCACATAAGGGGTAGGGAAACCAGCTAAGTATGCTTGTTCCTCATTCCAACACAGGACAGAGATAATGGACTGAATAATGCTTACAGCATCTTGCCGGAGGGCATTCCTTCGGCTCCAGGAGAAGCCTTGAGTCATCACTTGGTAGCCTGGGAAGACCTGTGAGTTTTCCCAAGGCCTGATCAAGTTCAAGTGCATGGCTGCTCTGACTGGCACCAAAGAACTGTCCTCCATGTACTTTTTTGGGAGGATGATGAGCTCCTACTGCTGCTCCATCACATTTGTGCTTCCTCTAAGGATGCTCACTACATGTGCCCTGCTTTCCCTATCATGGACCCCCGGGGGAGAAATTTCTGTCAGGTCTTAGTATCTGGAATAGTCCTTTCCCTTAACCCTGAGCAGTGGGACATAGTCCTGCGACATCTCTTGGTTGCTTCCTGGTTGGCACCCACCGTTAGCAGACGGAGAGACCACGTGACGGCTCTTGGTCTCACTGTGTGGGCGCCCTCCTTCAGGGTGGCATCTGTTCAGAGGACTCCAGTTGGTTCCGTGTTTCTTTCCCATGGGCAGAGAGCTGAGCAGGCAGCCCCTACCAGGATTTCATCCCCCTGGGACCCGTAGTGGGACCCCGCTCTGATTTCTCTACTTTTGTTTTTCTTTGGCCTTATTTTCTTGCTCATGTTTTTGTGCTGTATGCCTTTTGGTTAAGTTATCTTAAATCTTTTCTGTTACACGGAAGAATATAAATATATACCTTTAATTCCTATTATCTGTCACTTCTGCAAGGGGAAAAAATGATATTCTCCCTTCCATGACTCCAGATTCTGAGATGATTTGATCATGTGAATCCTTTCAAACTGTCTGACAATATATTTGTGATTTTGGGGAAATCACAGAAGATGTCCCGTTTTTTACTTGTAAAAATCACTGTAAGCTATTAAAATACAGAAAATGTGAAAATACTCAATCTTACTCCTTTTTTTTTTTTTTAGTTTTTGTCCATTGGATAGAAAAAAATGTTTATTACAAAAGTAGAATTTTCTGATGTCAAATCTTTTCATTTCTTTGGATGCTTTTTGGCTTAAAGTTTTTCTCCAGCTTTAAATATACCTATCTGTTGCAGAAAATTTAGAAAATGTAGAAAATAGGAAGAAAATTAAATGTCTTCTGATCCTCCATCCCCAAAAATAACCATAGTAAACACTTTGGGGTAAAGTTGTAAAATATTTTTGTATGTGTACTTTTGTTCCCTTAATAGTACACATCACAGGGATGTACTCTGGCTTGCTTGTTAAACTTAGCCATGTATTATGAATGTGTACTTACGACGGGAGTCATGCTGTAGATGCAGTTTTGTACAGAAACGTATTTTATGTAGTTTTTCTTAAAATGATAACAGAAAGGGAGACTATGTGAAGTCCTGAGTCAGCAAAGGCATTCAGCAAGGGCGAAGCTAATATTGTCCAGCTGCATCACTTAACCGTGATTTAACTCGGTGTAGGGATAGCATTTAGAGGCCTGGAGGAAAAGATGATAGCTTGCTTGGCTCTCAGATTTCAGTTGTCTTAATCTGGGCTTTAGCAAGAGTTGGTTATCAGTACATTGAAAATTGAGTTGGCTGGCAAGGGCCTCTGCAGATGTTCTGTGGTTTCAATTAAGGGAGAACTCTTTGCTCCCGGTAACAAACTTGTCAATGGCAAAGTTGACATTTGCTTATGAAAATAAGGAGCTCGACCTGTTTCTGTCACGGAAGGAGGGCCAGCTTGCTGCTTCAGCAGTGTCTCCCTTACTTCTTTCCCATTAAGCCACTCCCCCAGGTCCCCCAGGATGGTGAATCACAATTCCAGTTCCAGAACACTCTCACTTTTCCGGGAGCTCTTGAAGCCAAAGGTACCCTCCATGAAAAGATCATAATTTCTTAAGATTGGAGGATTTACAGAAACTTCATTTTGAGAGATTTCCCTCAAACCACCAGTCATTTAGAACAGAAAAGGGCAGCTTGAGGTTTTTCCCTGGGTTACCTAAAAAGGAAAAGATAATAATTGGGTGGAGTTACCATAAAACTGCAGAGAGGCTTTTAAGGATGGTTTGAGGTTAGATTGTCTGTTTTTAAAATTAATTGGTTTCTCTTCTTGGACAAATTACATGATTTCAAGTCACAGTTTAGGCATTAATCGCCTCCGCGATGGCGGTTTGTTAGCACTTGCTTTGCATGTTCTGTCTGCTGGGCCGAGGAGGGGCCCAGACGAAAATGCATGTCGATGCTCAGTCTAATAGGAAGGATTCTGGTGTTTAGAAGTGAGAACAGTTTTAAAAATTAAAGTCTTACTGGACTTCTTCTGCCCTAATGTTGTCTAAGATGGACAGTAAAACGGAATTCTCAGAGATTGCCTGAGGGTCGGGTTTTTAGCCAGACTTGGGAGGGGTGGCATTCTCCATAATGCCTCCACGCCCGTGTGTGAGCCTGTGACCGACCGCTTCAGGTTCAGCCCACACTCCCCTGTGCCCTTCATTTTCTCTTTCACTATCTTACTTTATTTGCACACTCCTGTCTTGCTTAATAAGTCACACTCACATAATGCTTCCTGCATGCCAGGGCGACATCTGAGCACTTTAGATATAAGAACCCACCTGCCCTCACAGCAACCCTGTAAGGCAGGTAGCGTTATTATCCTCGGCTTACAGACAGGGAAAGGGAGGCACACAGTGGCTTATCCCAAAGTGGAGCCAGGACTCTCACCCCAAAAACCTGATTCCAGAACCCATGCTCTTAACCATCACCCTGTGTGCTGTCTCTTGAGTAGGTTGTTCCTTTGAAGGCAGGCATTGTCTTACCCAACCCACGTCTCAGATAATGTCATGGTGCTTTAATATCTTAATGGCTTCTGGGGTTGGCTACTCTGTATTTACTATTTCGAACTTGGTCTGTTTTATTAATCACATTTTAGTTCAGAAGCAATTGGGTAGAAGCTAAAGTTAGGCTGATGTTATTCGCTATTCATGTATAATCAATTATGAGATAATGCAGACTATTTGTAACTTAGATTTCAGGAGTACTGTGAATGGTAGTATATTTTAACTCCATCATGCCTGTGAATTTTACCTCTTAATAATTGTTTTCTGGTTGTGGTTTGATTAAGTCGGGTTCTTTCTGCATGTAGGAATGGTAGGAAATGGTAATGTGTCTTATGGAAAGTGATAAGCTCACTTGGAAATGTCTCAGAGACAAATGATTTCTGCGCGTTTGTGTGTGTCTATGCACACATGACGCTTTAAGTCACTTTTTTCATGCGAGTGAGCAGGATGTATTGACTTCTTGTATGTGCCAGCTACTGAAACTAATTACTTTTTCAAAGAATTGTTGTGACTGCCAAACAAAAATCGTTTCTACTGAAGGAAGGAGTCAGAGGCTCCTTGACCTGGTTGGGGGTCCTCTTAGTACATCTTCATGGTCACCAACTTCCTGGGGTTGGGAAGCCCTCTCCCCTCTAGATTACCACGTGAGAAGGGGGTCTTTAGGTTATTATACATCCTGTGTAGATTGTAGTTCATTCTCATTCTCATTTTTATTTTTATTTTTTTTTAAGATTTTATTTATTTTTTGACGGAGAGGGAGACGGTGAGAGAGCGAGCACAAACAGGGGGAGTGGGAGAGGGAGAAGCAGGCTTCCCGCCGAGCAGGGAGCCAGACGTGGGGCTCGATCCCAGGATCCGGGGATCATGACCTGAGCTGAAGGCAGACGCTTAACGATGGAGCCACCCAGGTGCCCCTCATTCTCATTTTTAAAGAGACTTGTCTCTTTATGGAAAGGGTTGGTTTCTCTTTAAATTGCCCCATTCCTGCCACATTTACTTTTCATCCTTTTCTTTCAGGAGCTTATCCTTGGTGAAAATGAAGTACAGTACGTGGTATAGCATCTGGAGTCCCATCAGGTCCCATATATGCCGAATTCTTTGTTAAAGAGTTTTGTAAATGGCATAAGACTCCATAGGTCCATTTTAAATCCATAGGCCTTAAGGGAAAAACATTACTGCTACAGGCTTACATCATTCTAAGATGATTTTTTTCCCCCACATTTTAACATCGCTGAAATCAGGATACATTTTACAGTTGCTGGCATTATGTGATTATAATTGGCACTTTTTTTCTTTGTTATTGGTACAAAAAGCAATGGTGTATCTTATAGTCATCCTACCTTTAATGAAAAACGATATGGATGTAGTCCTCAGATTTTTCGAGAAGCATGTTTGGCAGAAAGTTCATCGAATTCTTCCTCTGCTTGAATGAGAGAAGTTTGAAGTCATTTTGTATTGTCTACATTTGGGTTAGGAATTGAATTAAAAGCCAGTAATTGCTTTTTAAGTGCCTCATTGTAGGTGGTTTATAAAATTACAAAAATAATACTGTGCTTCAGAAATTTAGTTTTGCAGATGAAAAAGTTCTAGAGACAGAGGGTGGTGATGTTGAAGAACAATGTGAAGGTGCTTAATGCCACTGAACATTATGCTTAAAAAAATGGTTAAAATGGTAAATTTTCAAGTTCTGTATATTTTATCACAGTTAAATTTTTTTCCAAAAAAAGTAATCATACTTATAAAAATTTTCCTCAATTTAGACATAACACAGAATAAAGAAAGTTCTCTTTATGCCCTTCCCCGCCCTTCCCATTTCCCTACTTCTTCTGTACCCCTTCACCAGAGGTTTGGTGTGTATCTTTTTCAACTGTTTCTCTCCCTAAGACTTTCCTTTAAGAAATATGTCGTTTTCATTGACCTGTCAAGTTCACTTTTCACCCCATACATGTAATTGTAACAGATAAGTAAAACAAAAACATATTGGGGAGAATATCACCTGGGAAGGGTCCTTTTTTTGATCTCATTAGGGCTAAATTGACTGCTTCATTTATATTCTGGGATGTTTTTCCTAGAAGTAGTCTGTGTAAGTGCATTTTGGAGCTGGACTACTTCTAGTATAAAGAAAGCATAGGGACAGATGTAACATGATGGCCTTAAATCAGTTGTTCAGCAGCAGGTTCCTGACTTTCTTCTCCTGCCGTGGGGGGAGCAGTTACCCTTGATGACTCTGTTGTGTCAGCTGCTGCAGCAGTTCCTCTTGGTGGCCTCAGCCGGCCCCTCACCCCTGAGGACTGTGGAAAGCATGGCTGCTGCCCCATTCCTTCCTAGCTTGTACCGCGTGAGGGCCCCAGCTCTAGGGGGCCTGCTCCCCTCGTGGCAACCCACCCTGTCCCCATATACTGCTTTCTGGGCCTGTTTGTCATCCTTGACGTTCACCCCTGTCTCGGGGACGCGTTCTCTGTGCTGTGTGTCTAGTTGGTTCTTTCTGTAGTGCTCTCTAAGTAAGGCTGTGCGCCTTTCTTTCAGGGTGCTTGTTTTAGTTCATACTAGTAAGTACACTGGTGTGTGACTGCCTTGATGAACGTCTGTCTCTCCTGATGATAGCTCCATGAGTTGGCGTCTGTGTTTTGCTCACTGTGCATCTCCCCTGGCCTTGCACATACTTGGCACTTGATGTGCGTTCAGAGAAGCTTTGTTGAATGAAGAATTTGATTTTTTTAAAAATTTAATTTTATTTAAATTTAATTTAATTAACATATAGTGTATTATTAGTTTCAGAGGTAGAATGCAGTGATTCATCAGTTGCATATAACACCCAGTGCTCATTGCATCACGTGCCCTCCTTAATGCCTATCACCCAATTACCCCTCCCCCCCCACTCCCCTCCAGCAACCCTCAGTCTGTTTCCGGTAGTTAAGAGTCTCTTATGGTTTGTCTCCCTCTCGGACTTCGTCTTATTTTATTATGCTGAGCAAAAAAAGTCAATTAGAGACAATTATCATATGATTTCACTCATATGTGGAATTTAAGAAACAAAACCAGAGGATCATAGGGGAAGAGAGGAAAAAATAAAAAAAAGAATTTGATTTTTAATTGTCTTATAGAGTGGAGGAGTTTGTGGGTAGGGGCTTGATAAGTATCAGGAAATTAACCTGGAGATCTAGACCTTGGTGCCCTGCCAATTTGGTTTTCAGCCACAGCTAAAACTTAGTTATCCTGGAAATATTTGAACACTTCATCATTATTTTTTGTTGGGGTTCTTTTGAAAATGAATTTGGGCTTTGCAATACCCCGTAGCCTGGGCTTCCGTTAAGGCGAAGCAAGCAGATGAAGTAGCTTTTTATCATTCCTTTTGAACACACAGTGATTCAGCATGAGTAGATATGTGAATTTCTGGGAATGAGAAGCTTGAAATAAACTGTTCTCTCACTGATACTTATTTTAATTCCAGAACATGGTCCAAGACAATTCCTGGGAAAGTCGAATTCTTCTCTAGTGAGGGTTCAGACACATCGATACCAATCCCGATAGTGCCACTCCGGGGCGTGGACGACTCCTACCCACCCCAGAAGAAGTCTTTCATGATGCTCAAGTACATGCATGACCACTACTTGGACAAGTATGAATGGTTTATGAGAGCAGATGATGACGTGTATATCAAAGGAGACCGTCTGGAGAATTTTCTGAGGAGTTTGAATAGCAGTGAGCCCCTCTTTCTCGGGCAGACAGGACTGGGCACCACGGAAGAAATGGGGAAACTGGCCCTGGAACCCGGTGAGAACTTCTGCATGGGGGGGCCCGGTGTGATCATGAGCCGGGAGGTTCTCCGGAGAATGGTACCACACATTGGAAAGTGTCTCCGGGAAATGTACACTACTCACGAGGACGTGGAGGTGGGAAGATGTGTCCGGAGGTTTGCGGGGGTGCAGTGTGTCTGGTCTTACGAGGTAAGAACAGAAAAAAAAAAAAAAAAATCTGTTAATCACATTATTAGTTCTGAACCAATCATAGGAAATGAGTGATGATATCTTTTTTAAGGCTTGAAGTTGGTTTGAAGGTATTGTACGTTTTTACCTGAGTTTTTTTAAACTTGAATTCCCTCTTCGTATCTTTAATCCTTCATTTTTAGGACATACCTCTGATACTTTTGTCCTGATACCTTAGTTAATAAATAATGGCATTTGGAGCCCAAAGAAACGATATGGTTCATTGTAGGTAACAGTGGTATTTTCATGATTGTCCAGAAAATTCATCGACTCTGACTTCTGCTGATTCTGCAGGTGTGATTGCAAGTGTGTCAACATTCCCAGTCCCTGTTCTTCCAAAGGCCTGACTTTTCTCATCTGGTCACGATGACCCACACAGTTTTGAAACTCAACATGTTTAGAATTCATAAAATGAGTAATGATGTAAAAAAAATGCCAATTGCATTTGACTTTGCATTTATTTTAAACCTTGGCTTTTTAGACAGTTATTGTAACCTGTAAGTTTGCAACATGGTTGTTCTTTTCAGAATAGTTGGTAGGCAGTCTCTGAGTTATCTTGACACCAAGTGCAATTTTTTGTAGGAAGTCTAGTTGTAGATGTTTTCTCTTTAAACGTTCTCGAGAACATGAGTTAGCTTTTGACTTTTCTCTGTTTTTATTGGCAGATGTGCACCTCTTGCCCGCAGTTACAAGATCTGATGTTAGTCAGAGTGGAAAAAATTATTTAGGTTGTGTTGTGCTTAGATTGATAAACTACCGGTAGTTGTGAGGAACAGAGGGAGTTTGCAGACCCTTGCCTAAGAAACAGAAACACACTTTCTGTTGTAAACTGTTAGCTTTTGTTATGAGTCAATTTTCTAAAGTGCTTGAATGAAGAAAGAGTATTCTTGCCAGTACTTGCCTTCCCCCGCGGACTTGCTTTTAAAGGTTTCCTAATAACTGTTTCTTTCATTTGAACTCTCAGAGAAGTGGACATTTTCAAGAATACAGGAGGTAGTTTTCATGTTCATTTCTAATTATAAAAGATATATATTTTAAATCTCAAATGTGACTCTGATCTCTGGGTCTCTCCACCTCCCCCCCCCCCACCTCCCGTGCATGGAGGATTGGTCACTGGATGGGGGGGGCGGGCAGAATCTCTGTTGTCATGGACTTTTGCAGCGAGGAAAGCTCTTTGGGGATATCATGCAGTTTCAAGCAGAATACAAAAGGCAGTGTTTCTGCATTTTCCCCATTCTTAATTTAGTAGTTAAAACCTTAACATGTTTCATTATGGTTAAAACATGCAGTGCCTTGTGTATTTTGGAATGTTTTACGCTATCCCTGATCTCTGAGAAGCTAGCCCTCTGCTGGGATTGTAGAGGTTAGGCCTATCTTTGAGAGAGAATTTAAAAAAGAAAAAAATGTCTTAGTGTTGTAGTGCCGTTATATTTCACATTACATAGTGCTAGATAGACACCAGCGGAGCCAGTATCTTGTTGATCAAGAACTCTGACCTAGCGTTAGTGCCCAGAGGTTGTTAGAAAGTATTGTCCTGGGGCTGCCAGGGTTGGGAGACAGTTTCAGGGCTGTTTTCACCCTATTATCTTGTAATAACCAGAATTCTCTCAGGCCTGAAGTTGGGATGCTGGAAGTCATCCTTTCTGGGCACTGGGAGCCACCTCTTTGTCTAGAGGTACCTGGCAAAGGGATCTGGTGGAGGAGGGAGCTCCCTCCCTGGGTGGTTCCCATCCCTGCCTAGGATCTCCCGAGAAGTGTGGAGGAGCGTGGGCAGTGTGGGGGCGGTCGGCTTTGGGTGGTGTCCCTGCTGCTTTTCTGTGTTTAAGTGCCTTATGATGACCGAGCTTTTCCTAGGTACTGCCCTTTTGGGAGCTCCTTTTGTGGGAGATTATCTTCTCCCAGAATGTGGCTTGTCCTTTCACTTTAAATATGATATTCACATGCAAATTGTGAATTTTAAGCGTAGCCTAGTCTCTTTCTTTTCCTGTATGGTTTGTGTTTTCTCTGTCTTGTGTAAGAAATTCTTCTCTTCCTTGGGTGACAGGAATTGTCTTCTAGATATTTTTCTGCAGATTTAAAATTCTGTCTTTTGGGTGCAGTTCTTCCTCTTTCTCATTTTTAAGAATCACATCTATGGGCACATGTACCATTTTATTAGACCTTTGATTTCTTTTGCTTTTTTGGTAGGGCTTTAAGGGCTCTTAACCTAAGTTGTTATTAGGATTTATCATCGCGTTCACCACTCAGGCAAGATTAATCCCTCATGTGGATGAGAACTTTTATTAAACTTCCTGTAAATCTACTTTCTCCATTAAGGCTCACATTATGAGAAATGATTGAGGTGTGGAGTCTTATGTTAAAGACAATTATGTTAAGCTTTGGGTCTCAGAAGGTGCTTATTTAAGCTCTTACAAATGTAGCCGGAAGGTGTACTTTTTTTTTTTTTTGCAAGTTTGAATAATGCCTTAGGATTACACTTACATAATTAAAATGGCTCGTGAGAACAACCATCATAATCGAAATCCAGATTCATTTCTAAGCTTGTTTTGATTATTATTGGTGGTTATTTATTAATATATGGCTTTAAAAAACTTTATTTGGAAATAATTTTAATTTCACAGAAAAACAAAATAGCCCAAAGCACATCCATACGCCTTATACTCAAATTAACCTGTTAACATTTTACACCACTTGCATTATCATTTGCCTCTGTTCCTGAGTGTCTCCCCACATCCCCGCATACAGGGCCATAGAGCTGTCCCTCATTTAAGAGTAACTTAAACATTGTGGCTCTTTACTTTAACTAACACCAATGTATTTTGACTAAGGATGGGGAAATTCTCTCTTATAACCACAGTACATCTTAAGTTCAACATGGAAACTTTATATTCTGATTTTATCTGTTGACACGGTACACTCCCTCCTCACAGGACCCAGCCCAGGGTCAGGGATTGCCATTTGACTGTCATGCCTCTAAAGCCTCCTTCAGTCAGGACCGTTTGCACAAGGCTCTTTCTTAGTCTTTTGTGACTAAGGCATTTTTGATAATTGGCTTTAAATATTTCATTTTCATAATAAAAAAATGTGGTTATCATATAGTAAACCATAAGGTGGTTTTTAGTAATGAGCGCTCCTCAGTGCTTACTGAAACCTCCCAGCCCAGAGCGAGAATGTGGGCCTTGAGGCCGTTAATACTGTTGGGAAAGTGGAGCAGGCAAACCTGGTTCCCCCTGGTCTCATGGGCCCAGCCTTATAACTCAAGTTACATGGGATTTTTTTGAGAAACAGTATTATTCTTCTTCTTATTTTTCAAAATTTTATTTATTTGAAGGGGAGAGTGAGCGAGAGAGAGCAGGAGCGGAGGGAGGAGCAGAGGGAGAGGGAGAAGCAGACTCCCTTGAGAAGCAGACTCCCTCCCCGCTGAGCAGGGAGCTGCTGAGCAGGGAGCTGGGATGCTGCTAGATCCCAGAACTCCAGGACCATGACCTGAGCCGAAGGCAGACGCTTAACGACTGAGCCACCCAGGTTCCCCTTGAGAAACATTATTGAAAAATTTGAAACAATTTATTTAGGCACATAAATGAAATACTATACAACTCTTTTAATAAGGGACTAAAAAGACAACTGACCTAAGTAATTTTTTCACTTTATTTTTGACTTTTTATTGAAGTATATCATACCTTTGGAAAAATGCACAGATCATCAATAAGTGTAGAGCTCAGTGGATTTTCACAAACAGAACATGGCTGGCTAACCAGCAACCAGATCTTGACTTTTCTTATTTTGATTCAACATTTGACTAGTAATGAAGGTATTTCAAGTAGAAAATAATCATTACTAATGAAAGTGGGAGGTAGGCATAGGTAGATTTGGCAACTTTAAAAGATTTATTTCATGCCATCACATGGCTTAAAATTCAGAAGTTGAAAGAGTTTATCAGGACAAATTTTCCCATCTCTATCTACCAGGTTCCCTTCCGAATTAGCCACCGTGGTTCATCCTTACAAGTGTACCACATGCAGATATAAGCAACAAAGTCTATATATCCCCCCAACCCCTTTTATGTGAATGGTAGCATGTGTTATGTACTATCCATATCTTGCTGGTTTTCACTCACAAGCTTTGGAAGATTTTCCATTTGGTACATAAGAAGCTTCATCTTTTTTTATGGACATTCAGGCTCTTTCCAGTTCTTTTCAGCAGTGTCTCTAATCAGTCCCTTAACCCAGTGTTTCCCTGCCTTTTTCACATCATGATACACACATTGAGGTATGTGTGGGGCCCCCAAAGGGCTCCTGCTACCCCACCCTCTACCCGCTGCACCCCCCCCCCCCCCAGCCCCAGACCCGAAGGGATTGTATCTTGGCACAGCTTGAAGTTGTTTGGGAAACACCAGTATACTGAGACACACCAGCGTGACGCTCTGAGTTAACCAATATTTGTTAAGCATTAGTGAGCCCAGCACTGCTCTCTGAACGGGTTGGAAACTACGAAAGAATAAAACACAAATGGCCTTTTTTTTTTTTCCCTCAAGGGCTGTCTAATTGAGGAGACAAAAACATGTTTATGAAATAGTTGAGAAAAATGTAAAAGTGTAAAAACCCTGTGATAGTGATCTTAAAGATAAAACAGTACAGAGAAGGGGTAAGATCAGTGATGTTCTTTTTAAAGAAAGCATATCTTTAAGGGAAATTGGGAGTTTAGAGCAAAATATGTAAAAAGAGAAGGTTTTCCTTGTTAGTCTGACTGGCTTAGAAAGAGATGTTGAACATCTTTATATCAGAAGCCTGGGAGTTTTTTTCTTTAATAATGGAAGAGGTAATGTTTCAACTGCTGGTTGTCATGGAGCCGGTTTGTATCTAGTGGTGCCGCCTTCACACCTTTAGGCTGCTTGTTAACCACTTGGCTGAGAACCAGGCAGGCCCCTAAATGGCTAGAATAAGATGCTCCAAATACTGATCACTGACGCTGCCTGTTTCTTCAAGGCAGAGCCCCGAGTGGTTTTATAGGGAGCCTTTTGTTCTGGTTTGATGGTTCAATCTCCAAGCTCTTAATAGATTATAAGGGCAAATTATCATCCAAAAAGGGCGCTACCATATAAAGACTATGTCAGCAGTGAGTGGGAAGGACACGAAGAAGAAGTGAAAAATAAGAAATGAGACTGTGAACACCACAGCAGTCTAAGACCCACCATTGTGTTATTGATTTTTAATTTCATTCCATATGGTTGGAGAACATACTTTGTATTATTTCAGTTCTTTTAAATTTATTGAGACTTTTTTATGACCTAACATATGGTTACCCTGGAGAGTGTTGCATATGCACTTGAGAAGAATGTGTTCTGCTGTTGAGTGTTCTGTGGATATCTCTTTGGTCTAGTTGATTTGTATGTTGATTGTTTTCTTTATCCCTGTTCATCTATTTGTTCTACCCATTATTGAAAGTGGGATATTGAAGTCTCTGATACTGTTAGATTGTCATTGTCTCCCTTTCAATTGTGTTGGTTTTTTTCTTTACGTATTTTGGGGCTCTGTTGTTAGGTGCATACATGCTTATAACTGTTACATATGCAGTTATGGATGGATGAACCCTTTTATCATTATAAAATTCGCTCTTTGTCTTTAGTGGCAATTTTTGTCTTGAAGTCTATTTTGTCTGATAGTATAGCCATTCCAGCACTTTTGTAGCTACTATTGCATGCTATATCTTTTTCCATACATTTGCTTTCAGCCTGTTTGTGTCTTTGGTTTTTTTTTTTTTTTTAAGATTTTATTTTAGAGAGAGGTGTGTGTGCACGGAGGGAGGGGCGGAGGGAGAGGGAGAAAGAGAATCCTAAGCAGACTCTGCACTGAGCACGGAGCCCAACGTAGAGCTCTATCTCACAACCCTGAAATCATGACCTGAGCTGAAATCCAAGTCGGGTGCTTAACCGACTGAGCCACCCAGGCGCCCCAGTGTTTGTGTCTTTGTTTTTAAGATTTAATTAGAGAGAGACAGAGAGAATGAATGAGTAGGCGGAGGAGCAGAGGGAGAAGCAGACTCCCCACTGAGCAGGGAGCCAGACACGGGGCTCAATCCCAGGACCCTGGGATCACGACCTGAGCCGAAGGCAGATGCCTAACTGACTGAGCCACCCAGGCACCCCTGTTGGTGTCTGAATCTAAAGTGTGTCTCTTGAAGATAGTATGTAGTTGGATCAGTTTTAAATTGGGGTTTTTAATCCTTTTACATTTAATGTCATTAGTGATAGGGTAGGATTTGTGTCTTTCATTTTGCTACTTGTTTCCTAGGTCATGTCTGTTTTGTTTCTCTGTTCCTGCAATGCTACCTTCTTAAGTGGTTTTTATACATTTTCACTCTCTTGTCATTTCTTTTATTTTTTTTGAATTATTTTTTAAAAAGCTACCCTAAGTGTTACAGTTAACATCTTAACTGATAACAAGATAGTTTGGATTAATACCAGCTTAATAATATAGTATACAAAATCTTTGCTTCGATAAAGCTCCATTTTTTCTTCCTCCTTCCTATTGTCACACAAATTATATCTTTATACGTGATAGGACCATCAACACTGATTTGTAACTACTGCTTTGTGCAGTTGTCTTTTAAATCAGATTAGAGAAAAAAGTGTTACAAACAATTTATTTATACTGTCTTTTATATTTACCTATGTAGTTACTTATTGGGCTCTTTACGTGTATTTGAGTTAACATCTCGTGTCCTCTCCTTTCAGTCTGAAAGGCCTCCTTTAATATTTTTCATAGGACAGGTTTGCTCGTGACAGATTCTTACAGTTTTTGTCTATCTGGGAATGTGCTAATTTCTCCTTCACTTTTGAAAGATGGTTTTGTTGGTAGAGAATTCTTGGTTGACAGTCTTTTTCTTTCAGCACTTTGGATGGAAGCTTTCTGGTATCCATGGTTTCTGGTGAGAAATCAGTTGTTAATCTCACTGAGGATCCCTCATATATGATGAGTCTCTTCTCTTGCTGCTTTTGAGATTCTGGCATTCAGTAGCTTGATTATGACGTGTCTAAGGTGTGGCTCTCTGAGTTTGTTGTACTTGGAGTTTCTTTGAGCTTCTTGGGTGTGTGGATTGTTTTTCATCAAATTTGGTAAGTTTTCAGCTGTCATTTCTTCAAATATTTTTGCTTTTTTCTCTTGCTCTTCTCCTTCTGCGACTGCCATATGCATATGCTTAGGTTCTGTTTATTTTTCATTTCTTTATTCTTTTTTCTTTCTGTTTCTCAGACTGGATAATCGCAGTTGGCCTGTCTTCAAGTTTACTGATCCTTTCTTCTACCTATTCAAATTTGTTGTGAATTTTTTGTTCTAATTAAGACTTTCAACTCCAGAATTTCTACTTAGCTCTTTTTTATAATTTCTACCTCTTTATTGGTTACTTTTCCCCCCTCTTTGCCTGTCTCATAATTTTTTGTTGGAAACAGGACATTTAAAGTAAGATAGCAACTCTGGGAAATCAGATTCTGCCCCCTCCCCAGGGTTTGATGATATCGCTGTTGTTTGTTTAGTGACTTTCTGGAAGTTTTGTACAGATACAGTATATCTGTATTTTTGTGTGTGTATAGCTACTAAAATCTGCTTGGTTTGCTTAGTGGTCAGCTCCTGATTGGACATAGATGTCCTTAGATGCCTGGAACTAAGAAGTCTCCCGGGCTTTGCTTAGGGGCTCTGTATATTCGCTGGTTCTTGCCTCCAACACTCACCACGCAGTTTTCAGCTCTTCCTTATTAGCCTCACTTCCTGCTTATGTAGAACCTCAAGGTCAACCAGAGTTGAGAGCTTAGGGCCTTCTCTGGTCTTCCCTGGGCATGTGCACAGTCCCATGAATGTTCATAGTCTTCTAGGTTCCCATGAATATATTAAAGCTTTTCAAAACCCCTTATGGACATGTCATACCTCAACTTTTCTTTCTAAGCTTTTTGGTTAGCCTGTGTTTTGCCCATACTGTAAGCTGCCTCCTCAGGCAGTATGATATTCAACAATTGCCTGTGACTGTTTTTAACAAGAATTTCCTCCCTTCCTCGCCAAGAGCCTTTTTGCAATAGGAGGGCTCTGAGTCAGGTCAAATAAAGACAGCCTTACAAGTAGGGTCTTCTAGGAAACCACTATGCAGGTCAGATAATGACAGTTCTCTGGGAATGGGGCTTTGAAGGAGCTCCAGTCCTGCTCTGTCCCCTTCCAGTGGCTGCCAGACTGCTGGTTTACACCATGATTGTGGACTGTTGGTTTTCAAGGTTACCACATTGCTGGGGAACAGGGAGTAGGAACGGGCAAGTTAAAATGCCACAAGATTCACTATTCCTGCTAAAATTTCACTGTTTTTCTTGCATAAATATTTCCTGGGTTACTCTGAGCCTTTGGCTAATATCCAGAGTCCTGAAAAGGTTGCCTGAAGCTGTTTTTGCCCATGTTCTCTTTGCTTTTATGGAGGAGAGAATTTTTGGATGTGTACTTCACCATTTTCCTTGATGTCACCTAAAGACTGTCAATAATGGAGCCTTAGCTTCACAGCTTAAGTTTTGCTTTTTCCAATTATATAAATCACTCTGAATATCCTCTTATCCTCTGCTTAAGAAGTCAGGGAATCGTGCTCTGAAAATTAGAAAGACTTTCAACCAATCAGTTAGAATATTCATGCATATTTATTTTTCAAATAAATTTTGAACATCCGCTATGGTCAAGACACTTCTAACTGGGGACAGAGCAGTGCAGAAAGTAGAGACCCTGGTCTCTCCTGTTATTTTGGGGCTGGGCTGGTGTGCAAAGAGACAGATAGTAAAGAGTAACATGTGGGATGTTTAAGACATAGCAAGAGGGCTGTTGGAGTCGGGTGAGCAAGGGGTGAGAGGTGTTAAGATGAGGCCGGATGGCAGAAATGTTGAGGGAAGCAGGGGACTGACTGACTGGTGAGGACATGCTCTAAGGCATAGTAGGCCTGGGCTTGAATCTCCACAATTCATTTGTCATTCTTCACCAGCCGTGTGATCCTGGGCATCAAGTTGCCTAACTTCTCTGGACCTTTATCTCCTTAAAAAAAAATAGCATAAGAAATTGCCTACCTTGTAGGGTTGTTTCAAGGGTAAATTGAGATGCTCTGTATTATCCTAGGTAGTGCTTGGCACAGAGCGAGGGCTTATGAAATACTTTAAGTATCTGAAAAACTAAGCTGTTCAGAACTCATTCCCTGAGGACTTTGCATAGGTTTTGACCTGTATAAACAAGTACTTGAATATGACTTGTAGGAACACTGTGCTGTTGGACTGCTTGGTTTTTGCTTTTAAAATTTAGAGAAGACTGTTCTGACAGAACCAATCAAAGTTGACCTAAAATGGAGAAGTTAGTTGCTTTGGATCTGTAATTACTGGCAAAACAAAACCTTCCATAAGTATGTAAACATCTCTGAAATGGTTTCACCATTTGGGATATGAGTCTTGGGCTTGTGAGGGAGGAGGTGTGGACCTAAAGGCAAAAGGCTTTGTCTTCATCATGTTCAAGTTCGGTAGGAATGTGTTAAAGATGTTCTAGGCTTTACATGTTAATCACCTTTCTTGTTATAAGGTCGCCACTAGACATAATTAATTTAGGTTGAGTTGACAGGAAAGGACTCCTTAGCCACATTATCAGGAGGTGGGATCAGTATATCATTTTCTTTATCTTAGGCTAATAGCTGAGTAATATTTTCTGTATAGTTGAAAAGATTGAGATCACACATCATCGACTCATTTCCTGTAATAAACTGACAGTCTACCTTTTAAATCACATTAGTATTCAAAGTGCTCTATGAGACATTTTGAGGTAATAAGAGTAAAATGAGCTTTAAGGACGTACTATCAATATGTGAAAATGGACAAATGTATATGAAAAATACCTCACTACCTGATAATAGTAGTAAACCAACAAACCAGGGCAGAGTAGTGTGAGCAACACAGGAAAGTGTGGAGGGCTGTTGGCACCACTAGAGTGGAGTGGGATGGACTGGGAAACTAGTGCAGAGGAGGCTTGCATTGTCTGGGTCACCCCCTTCTCTAGAAGTGGCTGGATTTCTGGACTGTTCTGCCCATTGAGGATGGTATCCCTTCACATTTGCAAGAGGTCTAAGGATGGCAACAACAAAGCTTCGTAAAGTTTGTCATTCCAGTATTTAATCATTGTTGGTGAACTGAACCGGGAAGACTGCTTGGCACCTGCAGAGTGACCAGTGAGGGAACAAAGGCCAGAATGAACCTGATGGTAGCAGTGTTTTCTGGGTCAGGAAGAGACAGTTGGAGGTAAAGCTCCTTAAGGCGGAGGAGGGAATGTTGGACATCAGTTTTCCAAACCCAGTGACATGGGAGTGTGTGTGTGTGTGTGTGTGTGTGTGTACTTCAAGCATTAGCATGGTCCATAAGTCTTCCACTAGGTTGCTCTTTAAAGGGAACTATTTATAAGAGAATCACTTGAGATGTTTGTTGTAGAGCAAATTTCCAGGCCCAAACCCAGAACCAGGCTCTTGGGAGGCGGAGTCCAATGCTCTGTGTTGTGTATAGGCTTCTCTGATAGTCCTTCTTGCTCGTGTGTAAGAACCATCGATGCCATGAATGCTCAGCAACACTTCTTAGGAGCCAGTGATGTTCTGGAACTAGGTAGAGACTAAAGTTATGTTTTGGTTAATTGGCATCTCATTTAGCTCCTGTCTTAACGCAGAGCATTGTCCAGATAGTGGAGAAGACAGAAAAGGGAGTTTGGACTTTGGTCTTTCCAGTAAGAGACTTAACAGTCCAGTGGGCAGGGAAGCGAACTTGGCGTACAGTGTCCCCTCATCATATATGTTCGACAGACTAATGCTTTATAATCTTTCTTCCTTTCTTCTCTCCTCGAAGCCGTGTTAATTGCAGTGAGTTATGTAGCTAGATGAACGTCAGTGAGGATGAATGCTGGTCAGCAGTAAATCTTGAGTAACGACAAGGGAAGAAGCTCTATTTGATGTGATGACGAAAACAAAGAACTTTTGGCCAGAGATTAAACTGAAAGACACTTTTTAAAGCTAAAACCAAACGATATTTTTAAAGATCTTTCTGTCTCTGCAGTTGATGATTTCACAAATGTCTGTTTATGTGGTCTGGTTATAAATCTTCCTTGAGCCTTAGCTTGCTTTTTTTTTTTGCCTCAGCTTTTGTTAGTTGCCATGAACCATAACTTGAGATTTGTTTAATCAAGCAAATTTCGGTTAAAAAAAAAAAAAGAGGGAGTTACAAAGTCTTTATTAATTACTATGGTGGTTTTAACATTCAGATTTTTTGAATAATCTTCTCTCCTGGTGGTGGAGCTTAATTTCTCTCCCCTTGACTGTAGGCTGTACTCATTTTTAATGAATGCAGCAGGGAGTAGGAAAAATAGTAACTTCACAGTGGAAAACCTGGCAGACACACCCCCTTAACATCAGTATTAAAATAGTCATTTATATCATGTACTCCCAAATGTCATGGGATGAGACGGCTCTTCACCTGTGCCTTAGTCCTCCCCAGGCTGTAACTCCAGTCTGGTCATGAGAAAACATCAGACGTACCCAAGTTGAGGGACATTCTACAAAATACCTGACCATTGTCCTTCCAAATGCCAAGGTCATGAAAAGCAGGGAAAGACTGAGGGACCATCACGGGTGGGCAGAGACCGAGGAGACAAGATAGCTGAAAGCATTGTGGGGTCCTGGATTAAAAGAGAAGAGACATTTGTGGAAAAACCGATGAAATCTGAATAAAGCCTATGGTTTAGTTAATGGTGTTGTGTGAATGTCAGTTTCTTAGTTTTAATATGCATAGAGTGTAGTTACATAAGATGTTGACATTAGAGGAAGCTGGGTCAAGAGATGGGATCTCTCTCTCTACTGTCTTTACAGCTCTGCTATAAACCTGAAATTATTTCAAAATAAAAAGTAGTTAGACCCCAGAGATGATCTAATCGGACACACAGAAGTGTAGTGTATGGTGTTGACCGCTCAGTGCCCTTGGGAACCGGGGCGAAGCCACAGAAGACTGGATCTTCTGTGAGTCTAAGTGGATATTGTGCAGGATGTGATTTTTAGCTTATTGACTTCTAGGAAATCGAAGACAGAAAGGTCTTTGTTTGAGAGGGCTGCAGACTTCTAACCCTCATAAAGAGCTTATCATTTGAGCAGGCTTATAATGTACCATGTTATTACTGTAAGAAATTTGTAATGGTACCATTACAGCAAAACTTTTCCCTGGCTAAAAAGAATCTTTCAGCATTCACTTAGCAATTTAATGCTAGCACTCCTACTAACGTCATCATGGTTAACCCTGTCGTGTTTTGTTCCTGGGTTTTCTCTCAGTGAGCCCTTGCGAGGATAAAGAAATCAGTACAAGATTGTTTTCTTTGCTGTCTGGCACTTATTTTCAAAGATTTTTCTTTTGAGAAATACTCTAGGTATTACTTTTCCTTTTGTGTATGTTAACCCCTGTGCATTCCCCTTCAACAGGAATATTCAATTTAGAGACAGAAGGCTTATTTTTATTTATAATTATGTAGTTTACTTAAGGCAGAAAGATGAGTTCATCCTTGTTTTTTACCACCGGAGGAATGCTTCTTTGCTTTTTATGTTGTTATGAATTGATTCTGCAGTAATTTAGAATTCTGGTTGTTTCATTAGGGGAAGATGGGTATGGAAATTGAAATATCCTAGATGATATAAACACACTTAAATTTTTTAAAATGGTTAACTCCTTCAGTGAGCTATCTCTATGCCTGCCCCCTGACGGGCCGTGCTCTAGACACCGTGGCTGCAGCAGTGAACACAGCAAAGCTTGCTCTCATGATGCATTTACTTCTTTGTGGGGACGTCAGAAGAGACGAGGATGTACTGGCAGGTGATGCTAAGCTCTCTGAAGAAATACAGCATGGTAAGGGGATAGAGTGATAGAGGGGTCAGGGAGTGCCAGCCCAGCTGAGAAAGTGAAAGTGAACCTTGTTTATATCCAGGGAGGACCATCTCTAGCAGAGGGAATGAGGCATGCAAAGGCCTGTAGGCAGGAAGTGTGTGCATGATGAGGACAGCAAGGAATCTAGGTGGAAGGGGCCAGATCCTGTAAGGCCTGTCCCCGATGAAGGCTCTGGGTTCTATGCTGAGTGAGTTGGGCAGGCACCAGGGGTTTGGGGCAGAGGAGTACAGGAAGCTGTTTCAGAAGGACCCCTCTGGTTGGTGTGTGGAGAAGACGCTGCAGGGGAGCAAGCACTCCTGGTAACTCAGAGGGAAAGGTAGCTTGGTGCAGGTGGCAGCAGTGGGAGTGATGAGAAGTGATTAGCTTGTGGATGAAGTTTGAAGGTAGAGCTGATAGGACTTGTTGAGGGCTGAGATGTGGGAGGGAGGAAAGTTGCCTGAGCAGTCAGAGGGATGGTTACAGGGATGGAGAAGACGAGGAAGTTCAGGCTAGAGATACCAGTGTGAGTCACCTGCATTTCCACAGTATTTAAAGCCAGAGGAGCAATGACATCACCAAGGAAGTTAGGCTAAGGGGGCAGCCAAGGAATTGTGGACCACAGATGGCTGGTGGTCCACACCTGGGCAGAGGCTGGAATATTGTTTGCTTGGAGTAAGAAACAGTGGGGCTTGTGTCCCTGTGATTCAGAGGTCGAGTTTATCATGGAATTTGACATTCAGGTACGTTCATTTAAAACTGCATGGTTTTGCTTATTTTATTTAATTATTTTTTTTAAAGATTTTTATTTATTTATTTATTTGACAGAAATCACAAGTAGGCAGGAGGGCAGGCAGAGGGAGAGGGAGAAGCAGGCTCCCTGCTGAGCAGGGAGCCCAATGCGGGGCTCGATCCCAGGACCCTGGGATCATGACCTGAGCCGAAGGCAGACACTTAAACGACTGAGCCACCCAGGCGCCCGTGTGAAAGATAAGCCACTCCATAGAGTTGCATGCATCATCACACAGTTGCTTTACCTCCGTAACTATTTGATAGAGAAATGTACCAGGGACTTAGCCTTTCTGTTATAATCTTTGGCCTATGAAATCCTAATAGACAAAGAGCTTGCTGATGACCAAGTGATCTAAGTCACTTTATAGTAGTTACAGTAGATCAGTAAGATTTCCAAGTGCGTACTTACCATGGAAGGCAGAAGTCACTATTAACTTCAGGAGAGAGTTATAATTGAACATGGATTCAGTTAAGCCTTGGTAGTAAATAATCTGTTTTTGGAGAGGATGAGGTTTAAAGGACATCCTACACTTCTGCTGTGGTGAGAACATGCATCTAAACTCTGCTCTCCCAAGCCTCTGTTCCCTCTTCCCTGAAACGGGGATGTTGAGCGCATCCTGGATTGTGCGGACGGTAAAGTGCCCAATTCAGAATTTGAATCCAGGCAGTCTGACTGCAGAGCCTACAGTCTAACTCTAATGCAATTACATTTTCTTTTTGTGTATCATACTGCACTGCACTCTACCTTTTTATTGTAACTGTTGCCAGTAGTTGTTTGAAAAGAACCAATAAATTTCGATTGTTGACAATTTTAGACAAAGGGAAAATTTCCATGCTTCATACCTTTCTTTGGTGGGTTATTTTCAGTATACTCATCTGTTTAAGATGATATTCAGCTGGTAGCTGTTAGATCTCATAGTACACCGTACGTTTTGTTTGTTAGACCCTCGCCAAGCTAGTGTAAATGTCTAGCTGAAAAGCAGTGGTTTAAGTGGGTTTAAAGTGGTGGACCTCAGCCCAAGAACCAACAAAAGAAGTGTTTGATCTCTAATCCCTAGATTTACCCTTAGGAAGTTTTTAGCGCAAAAGAGAGGAGTAGAACAAACATTCCTGGATCAGTTTCTCACGTCTTTAAGCTAGTCTTAAAATTTCTCAAAAGTCACTTTAAAGATGCTGGTTGGTCATAATCTTCTGAAACAAGTCCTCTGAATTCTCTGGCCGTGATGAAGGTGTTTATTAACTGTATAATTGAATTTTTAGGTAGTTTAGAAGATGGTAATATTCCACATTCACAGTTGATTTTATGTGGTATTCTGCAGTCGTCCCTGTGTGAAGAAAAATACTGCCAGATTCTTGGTCAGAAATCTTCATTCTCTGCTATAATTTTGTAGGGGAAATCCATTGATGTCATCTAGACTTAGAGTACATGTAGTAAGTTGAATAATGGCCACCCAAAATATCAAGTCCTAATCCCTTAAATTGGTAGGTATTATCTTATTTGGAAAAAGGGTCTTTGTCCTGGAGAAGGCAGGGCAGAGGTTCCACAGCCCCATCATGTCTCTGTGGCCCGAGGAAAACCACTCTCTTCCTCTAATGTGGGGGTGTTTCTTATGGTTATGTTGTGGTAAGTACCTCACAAATGGTAAGCATTCACTAATGGCCATTCTTAGTGTTGGGTTTGTCTAAAGCAGTGATTCTCAAACTGTGGTCCCCAGGACAGCAGCCTGAGCATCACCTGGTTCTGAGGTTCCCCCCCATCAGAAATCAGAACCTCTGTGCGTATAAACATTATCATGTGTCAGAGTCACCTATGGGGCCTTTTAAAACACAGACTGCTGAGCCCCCTCCCTGGACCGGATTCAGCAGGTCTGGGACAGGGCCTGAAAATTGGCCTTTTTTTTTTTTTTTAAAGATTTTATTTATTTGACAGAGAGAGACACAGCAAGAGAGGGAACACAAGCAGGGGGAGTGGGAGAGGGAGAAGCAGGCTTCCCACTGAGCAGGGGGCCCGATGCGGGGCTCGATCCCAGGACCCTGGGACCATGACCTGAGCCAAAGGCAGACGCTTAACAACTGAGCCACCCAGGTGCCCCGAAAATTGGCATTTCTAACAACTTGCCAGGTGGTTCTGATGCTGCTGGTCCAGGGATGACACTTTGAGAATCACTGGTCTAAAGTTTGCTGGTTTACAGAACAGTGAGTAGAAAGAGATTTTGGTTTGTTTGTTTTGTTTTAAAATAAACTTTTGGCTTTAGGGGAGTTTTGGATTTACACAAAATCACGAAGATAAAGGCCATACTTTATTCAGATGTTTTTAGTTTTTACTTACTGTCCTTTTTTTTTTTTATCATTGTGTCTCCTTAGACCCCTCTGGTCTATGACCATTTCTTCAGCTTTCCTTGTTTTTTGATGATCTTGACAGTTTTGAGGAATACTGGTTAGTTATCTTGTAAAACGTCCCTCTTTTGTAGGATTTATCTGATGTTTTCCTTATGATTAGACTGGAGTTACGGGATTTGAGAGGAAGACCGCAGAGGTGAAGTGCCATTCTCCGCACGTCATGTCAGGAATAAGACTCAACATAGCACCATTGATGTTGGGACACCTGGTTGAGGGAGTGTTAGGTTTCTCCTCTGTGAAAACTCTCTCCTCCCCTTTCCAGAGTTTGCTTTCTGGAAGGAAGGCATTAAGCGCAGCCCACACTTGAGGAGTGAGGAGTTATGCTCCCACAACCTGAGGTTGGACTGTCTACGTATATTGTTTAGAATTCTGCACAGGACATTTGTCTGTTCCCTCCCCCTTATTGATTAGTTGTTAATTCATATCAGTATGGACTCAGTGATATTTAATTTATATTTCGGGTTATATACTACTTTATTTGGTTGCTAAAATTGTTCCATCCCTGACCATTGGGAATTCTTTCATTTGGATTTCCCCCCTACCTACCCTTCCCCTACGTCTCCCCTCTTCCCTTCCCCTACTTCTCCCCCCTTCCCTTCCCTTACTTCCCCTACTGCTCCCCCTCTTCCCTTCCCCTACTTCTCCCCCTCTTCCCTTCCCCTACTTCTCCCCCTCTTCCCTTCCCCTGCTTCTCCCCCTCTTCCCTTCCCCTACTTCTCCCCTCTTCCCTTCCCCTACTTCTCCCCTCTTCCCTTCCCATACTTCTCTCTCTCTTCCCTCCCTCTCTCTTGAGCACTTCCCTTACTCTCTGGCACGAGAAGATACTGCAGGCTCATCTTGTAAATTTTCTGCCAAAGTCCTAGAATCAGCCATTTTTTCAAGGAGCCCACTCTCCTTCTATTAGAAAATGGCATTAGAAACCAAGATCTGGGTGCTAGGTGTGCTTGTTGCTATTGGGGTGTCAGTTGCTTCTAGGGTCCAATCATATGACGGAGCAAGGAAATTTATGTGTGTATACTGGCCCATGTGTATACACAGTTCTAGAACTATTTCTGTATATAATGACCTGTATCTATATGAAACTAGGCACATGTTGATAATGATGTCTCCAGGTCAGATCATCAGCACATGGGTTCTAGCCTCCTCCGTTTGCTTGACTGTAAGCTCGCACTTGAGCAGTGAGAAACCTGTCTGTCTCCATCCACTGTCCCTTTAGTTAATTGTTCAGTCCCAGTGTACATGTAGAGTGGTTTCTGAATCTTTAACATGTGCCCCTGTGAGAAACTTTATCTCAGAGTACAGCACTCTTGGGCAGTTTCATTTGCCTTTAGTCTTGGTTTCTACTCATTTCCATACTTAGGTCAGCAACATTTTCCCCTTCTCCCCTTGGTGTGATTGTTTCCTACATTTGTAAGGAACGTAGGAATGTTTCCAGTTTATTTTGTCATTGGCTGCATTCCATCCTGGAGTCCCCTGACCTCTTAAATGATTTTTTTAAAAAAAATTGTATATGTAAAGTTTCACTCTTTGTGCTATAAAATTCCATGGGTTTCGATAAATATGTATCTATCATTATAGTATAATGTGTTCATCACCGTATCCATAGTGTCATGTATCCCTCATTACAGTATCATACAGAGCATGGTTTCACTGCACTAAAAAATCTCCAGGTTCCACCTACTCGGTGCTCCTCCCCCACACCTTCCACCCTCGAAGTCCTTGATCTTTTTACTGTCCCTATAGTTTTGCTTTTTCCAGAATGTCATAAGATTGGAATCATACAGTAAGTAGTTTTTTTCAGACTGGCTTCTTTAGTTAGGAATATGCATTTAAGGTTTATCCATCTCTTTTGTGGCTTGATAACTCACTTATCACTAACTAATACTCCATTGTCTGGATGTTCTACAGTCTGTTCATCTGTTGCAGGACATTTTGATTGCTTCTAGTTTTGGCGATTATGAATAAAGCTGCTTAAAAACACTTGCGTGTGTGATTTTGCATGGACATATGTTGTTAAGTCAGTTGGGTAAATATCTAGAAGTGTGATTGCTGGATGTACTGTAATAGTGTGTTTAGCTTTGTAAGAAACCGCCAAACTGTCTTCCAGAGTGGCAGTACCACATTGCCTTCCCACCAGCAATGAATGGGAGTTTCTGTTGCTTTTAGGCTCTCAAGCACTTGGTGTCATCAGTGTTCTGGATTTAGCCATTTTAATAGGAGTGTTATGGTATTTCATTGTTGTTTTAAGGAGGAGGTTTTTTGTACCCAATTATAATTTAGTCCAGGCTGATGTGCTTTTATTTGGTACTGTTCTAACTGTTTATAATTTGGGCAAGGGGTTCTTTCCATTTTTGTATTTGAATAATACTAAACTTGGACAGGTTTGTGCTTGACTCTAATGAGGATATGGAAAATTGTTGAATTGATCTTCTCTGAGGTTGGGTTTGATTTTTTTTTTTTCCCCTCCCTGTTCTTTTTTTGGTTGTTCATGTGCCTTAGGCATCTAGAATATTAATGCAGAGCACTTAACCTTAACGGTAATGGCAAAAGTTTTCAGAACAAGTCTGAACAACTTACAGAAGATGATCACATTCTGTGTTTCGTACCGAGGTGAATATTAACAAAAGCTGAGAGCGATTTTGAAGAGATGTACATGAATTGTTCATCATTTGTTCACTCAGCAGGTAGTTAATAAACGCCTCCCATGAGACGGTGGTGTGGTGGGGCAGGGGTACCAAGCTGAGTAAACTTGTACCCATCCTTGCTGTTGTGGAATTTTTCTAAAGGGAGAGACAGAGGATATATAAACTTCTGTGATTCATTCAACACTCAGCAAAAGGTTGTGTGCTTGCTATGTGCCTGGCACTGGGAAGTCAGGGGTGAACGATGGGGAGGTCCCTGTGCCCTGGAGCGTACGTCTGTGCTTTTGTTCTTTACAGCACGGGTTCTCCGCGTTAGAAAAACAAAGTGCAGAGAGCTGTTGGCACCAAGAGCAGGAAGGTCTGACCCGGGATGCTGGGGCAGGGCCGCCTCTGTGAGGGATGAGTTATGAATTCAGTAGGTTCGGGCGGGGAGTGGGGAGATGAGGGTGGTAAGTAAGGAGTAGAAGGAGCCAAGTTGAGGGGAGTTGGCTAGTGGTGCCTGGGGGCGTTCTGTAATCAGCTTGCTTTCATTCTGATGATTTCCCCCAGCAAAGGCTGTTACAGTGCTTCAAACCCCAACCCCTTCCCCTTCATAGGTAAATTAGAGTGCCGGTGGTATAATTCAAAGTACTTCTCGCAGAGACTGGATTTTTTTAGGTGATATTTTTACCATCTGATAGAAACAGCACAGACTTAACGCACGAGTAAAAAGCATTTCCCTCCTTTTAGCCAGCAGTGGATCAAAGATGAATAAGACAAGAACTTACTGTCAGGGAGCCTGTAGTCCTGCAGGGGAGAGATGGTCTATAATCACACATCTCCTAGAGAAGTGGTACCAGCAGAGCCAGGAACAGGGTGTTCTAGGAAACCAGTGACAGACCGCTTGGGTTGGAGGGGTGGGTGGCGGGGAGAAGTCCACATGGGTGGGACTCTTGCCCAGAGCCTTGTTGACTGACACAAGAGGATGGTCCCAGCCTTACAAGGACGGGGCATCCTGTCAAAGGGAACAGTTAAGTGTGAAGTCATGGGGATATGGGACAGTCCCACCTGCCGTGAAAACTACACGTGGCTTAGTATGACTCGGATGGACAAAAGTGGTTAGTTTTTGTTTTTGGGGCTGAGGGCATCCACCATGCAGCCTGCTGTATGTGGACTGCCTTGATGTTTTAACAGATTTTTTTTTAAAATCTGATTCCTGTAACACATAAACCAACAGGCCTTCATAAAGAAAAACTGAGCCTTCTGTAACCTGCAATAAGGTCATTACAATGAAGAGATTAAAGATTTCCACAAATAAATTTGTTCGAGGGAGGTGTATATGCTCAGCTTACATTGCCTGATCCATCCAAGTGAACTTGTAATAAAAATCATTCCAGGGGTGCCTGGGTGGCTCAGATGGTTGAGCATCTGCCTTTGGCTCATGTCATGATCCCAGGGTACTGGATCGAGCCCCGCATTGGGCTCCCTGCTTGGTGAGGAGCCTGCTTCTCCCTCTCCCTCTGCTGTTCCCCCTGCTTGTGCTCTCTCGCTCTGTCAAATAAATAAATAAAATCTTTAAAAAAAATCATTCCATGATGTGATAGAAGAAATAGGGACTGTACGTTTTCTTCATGATCTCGACAGTTACAAAACGAGGTGGAAAAAGTCAATGCAGAATAAAGTATATTTTTATGTTGTAGTCTTATCGAAGTTGTTTTCTGAGCTCCTTCTGCTCAAAGAGGACCCTAAAATTTGTGTCTTAACTTCCCAAAATGAGTGGATCACAAAATTATTTTTTCACCTGAACTCAAAATTTGAAAAAGCTGTGGAGAAGGAAGCGGACTTACGATTTGTTTAGCAAAATACAAGAATTCAGACTCACTTGGAGCAAATGAATCAAGCAGGTGGCACCCGAGAGTGGAACTTAGCCATAGTTCATTGATTGTCAGATGCCATCCATTATACGACACACCACTGTTCTGTGTCCCATTGGGAAAGAAGACACTGCCACCGAATAACTGGGCCAGAGTGCTTTCTTACTGGAAATAAGTCACACCCCAACTGCAGAGATGCTGAGATGGGACAGACTTGAAATGGGGTCCATTCTGTATTTCCTACTGCTTACCAGCCTATTGGCTTAACTGTAGAATGAGAATAGTCTGTGGACACCAAGTTGTGTTCCCCATGCCCTCCATTCTTAGTACAGCCCCTGGCACGTAGTAGGTGTCTGGTAACTGAGTATATACATACACGGAGGAAGGGATAGATGGATGGACAGATAGACGGATAGACAAATGTGAAGTAGGGGTTGAAGTTGGTGGTTAGCTTAGAGAAGGTTTGTGTGGAAAGGGGTTCCAGGCAGTTTGAATTCTTAGAAAAATTATTATTTTTTTAAAGATTTTATTTATTTGAGAGAGAGAGAATGAGAGATAGAGAGCACGAGAGGGAAGAGGGTCAGAGGGGGAAGCAGACTCCCTGCCGAGCAGGGAGCCCAATGTGGGACTTGACCCCGGGACTCCAGGATCATGACCTGAGCCAAAGGCAGTCGCCTAACCAACTGAGCCACCCAGGCGCCCAGAAAAATTATTAAAGTAGCAAATTTGACAGAGACTAGTGTTGCTTATGTTATGGTAGTAATAATCACAGAGATTTATTTAATGCTTCAATAAATGCTTGACCCTTAGAACTTTACACATACAAATTCATTTTGTCCTCATAACCATTCAAGGAGGTAAGGTGCTGTTTTATTTTCCCCATCATACAGAGAAGAAAACTGAGGCCCAAGGTCATATAGCAGTGACTTAGAAGCATGTAATAAGAATGCTGGCATCAGAGGGGCGCCTGGGTGGCTGAGTTGTTAAGCACTTGACTTCAGCTCAGGTCATGATCCTGGGGTTCTGAGATTGAGCCCCGTGTTGGGCTCCCAGCTCAGCGGGGAGTCTTCTTCTCCCTCTCCCTCTGCCCCTTCCCCTGCTCGTGCTCTCTTTCTCTCTTTCTCGTGCTCTCTCTCAAATAAGTAAGTAAAATCTTAAAAAAAAAAATGCTGGCATAAGAATACTCTAAATCTGTTTACCGAAGGAAATTATTTTGATTTAAACAGTTATTTTGAAAGAATTTACTTTTCCATATATTTTAAAATTATGTGAGAGTCTGGGCCCCTGGCAGCTCCTTGAAGGGCTTACTCAGTAGCCCTAAACATTCTCTACTTTTCATTTTTTATGGCCTTTCAGACTTAAGTTTGCTCTGACATTGTAGGCTTAGTATACTCCAGAAAACCTTTTTAAATTATTGGCTCCATGAGTGATGGTCTTCACCTAGTATTTTCAGCTCTTCGTACATTGTTTAATGTACCAAAGTATATAAAAGTTATTAAAATTGTAGAGGATGTACCCGATTGAAAATCGTCATTTTTTTTTTTTTTAAGATGGTGGTTAGAGACACAAAGAACTTCTGGGGTGAGGCTGATGCAGACCTTGCTATAGTCAGTGTCTCCCTGAAAAATGGACATAAAAATTATAGTGCTTTTATGATATAAACAGGCCCCCATAAGTCTGTGTTGAATGCATGTGGGGTTGGGGGAAATATGAGGTGCCTGGTGACGTGAAGTTGCTTGCCACTCTCCACCGCACCCCTGCGCCAGAGATGCAGGACTCGCCCGTCCCTCCCCCGCCTCTCTTCCGCAGTCTTCGTAATTATTGTGATATTCTTATTACAACTTAGATCCCAGTTTCTTGTGACTCACAGAAGCTGCTTCTGATTTTAAAACTTAAGAAAAGAGGATTTGAGATTCAGAGCATACCCATGGAATAAAAGAATAGCACAGCATCACTTTGGTAATATTCCTGCCCCAGACGCACAACTTGGATCTAATCATGAGGTATCTTTGTATCGCTGCTAGATTGTTACTTACATCAGAGTGCATTTTTCTGTCAAATGCAGTGTTTTTGCAGTGACAAGAGCATGGCCTCCAGAGGCTGATGTTGAAGTGTGGTAGGGCCTTCAGCCTCCTTTCCTCCTGAGTGCTCTGTTGTGCAAAATCACCACTACAGTATGCCTGTGGCCACATGTTTAAAAGACCTGACCAATAAAAGGTACCGTCTAATCGCAAACTATTTAATGAGTAATTACAGTCAAATCTTACACCAACGTTAAAAACAGAGCTCGGTTTTTAGCTTTTCTTCTCCCACCTCCTTTTTTCCTTGGCATGCTTTTTATCAGAAACATTCAGAGAGTTTTACCAGGGCTAGTGGGTGGGTGTTGGGGGGGGAAGAGAAATACTAGACCAAAAGTCAAAAACAAGGACTTGGAGAAGCTTGATCAGCATTTTAACAGTACTAACCTGAAGGAATCTTAAAGAGTCGAAATTACAAAGTTGAAGGCACTTTTTCTATTTTCTATGTTGGTCTTGCCATTTAATTGTCTTTCAGTGCAGATCAATCACATGCCAGTAGCCTTGTCTTTGGCAAAGCCCTGTATCGGCCCAACCTTCCAGTAAGCTAGAGTGTGCTGCTGTGCACATTCTAAACAAATACGTCTGGTATTGGAGCAGTTTCTGATTTGTTTATAGCCGATCCTGGAAATTTAGCATCTAAAATATAGAAAGATTTCTCTGCACTGCCTTCTCTTCCCCTTTGTTGACTTCATGCAAACATATTTCATTATTGTTGCATAGCAACTGACTTTGTGTTTATGATTTTTGTTTAGCAGTTTTTTTCCTATGGAACATTGAATTTGTATAACAATTTCCAGTCTTGAAGCATCAGTGATGAAGATTTTTAACTTAACTAACCCTTTCCCTTGAAACAGAAAAACCTACATGGCATTCCAGGTATATATTCCTTTGTCATTTCTCTAAAAGCCGTATGAATTGAAGTCCTCTTAAAATGCCTTTGGCTCAGGTCATGATCCCAGGGTACTGGGATCCCAGGGTACTGGGTACATGCTCTGAGTGTTCTCTTTTTTCCTTGATGTTTGGACCTTGACACTTTGGGGGATTACAAGCTGATGGAGTTTGTAGCCCTTTGGATTTGTTTATTGTTTCCTCATGATTAGATCCGAGTTGTGCGTTTTGGGCAGGAATATTACCAAAGTGATGCTGTACTCTTCTTTTATTCCAGCAATTCATGATTTTTGATTTGTTCTGTTATTGGTGGTATTAACACTGATCACTTGATTGAGCCTGGTATCTGCCAGCTTTCTTCACTGTAAAGTAATTTTCTTTTTCTAATTAAGAAGCGTCATTGTGGAGAGATGCTTTAAGGCTGTGTAAATACCCTGTTCCTCATCAAACTCACAGCCGCTAGTTTTAGCAACCCTTGATGTCTCTTGGCTGAATACAGTATTACTGTAATAATTGCCAAATGGTGTTTTTCTAATTTCCTTCTTTCTGCTTTCATTAGTTGCAAGTAAGGAAAAGCTTGTTTCCCATGCATCTGTTCATGTGTATGTTTGTATGACTGTAGACTCTCGTACTCCTATTTTATTCAATGGGTTATAATCGTTTATTTATTTATTTTTCCTATTTCAGTCCTCCCCCTCCTCCCCTTCCACTCACCTCCCTTCTGGCAACCACCAGTTTGTTCTCTGTATTTAAAAGTCTGGTTTTTTTGTTTCTCGCTCTTTTTTTTCTTTGTTTTCTTTCTTAAATTTCACATATGAGTGAAATCATATGGTATTTGTCTGTCTCTGGCTGACTTACTTCACTTAGCATAGCATACTCGAGCTCCATCCATGTCGGTGCAAATGGCAAGATTTCATTCTTTTTCGTGGCTGAGTTATATTCCACTGGCTCACACACAGACACACCACATCTTTATCCACTCATCAAATCAGTGGACACTTGGGTTGCTTCCATATCTTCGCTCTTGGCTTATAATCTTCTACTGTTAGTTTTCTGTGTTTAAATCATCCCAGATTCATCCAGTGACAGCCCTTTCTTGCCGGTTTCTATGTCTTTCTGACCTGTCTCTGTCATTCTTGGGGCGATTTCTTGCTTCTTGGCATAACAGAATATTTCAGGCTTTTTTATTTTTCTCTGGCACAGCTTTGCAGTCTGCCATTTCTCTACGAAACCCTGGTTCCTTTTCATGAAAAATATGTAGAAGCCAAGATCTAGGCTCTAGGTGTGCTCACTGCTGTTGGGGTATTGCTGTGCTGTTCAGTGACCTAAACTGGAGAGAGAGAGAGAGAGAGAGAGAGAGAGAGTGTGTGTGTGTGTGTGTGTGTGTGTGTCCGTGAGTTCACCCTGATACCCCAAATCCCATTTCACTAAGAAATTTATTCTTGTTATCTCCCTTTTCATAGTTTTATCTCCTTTCTTTGACAGTTGAGGCATCTAACTCCAGTTATCCTCAGATATATTTACTCATTGGATAAATTTCCATTGTATGCAATCAGTTTGCCATTTCTGCGACACTCGCATACAGATAGGTACCTTAGCTTCAGGCTCCAACAGCCCGTGCTGGAGCTACCCTCCCCCCATGATGGGACCTTGTCTTGCTGACCCCACTAATGGCTTTTACTTTTTACTTTTACTTCAAAAAAAAGGTAGAGGGTGGGCAGGAAGCCTAAATCCATCTTGAAATAGCCTTGTATAATTGTAGTTACTTCAGGTAGTACCTGGCCATGTTACATAGCAACATAGTCCACCTTTTAAGAGGATTTCTACAACCTGTTGGTAAATTTAATAAAACAGTGTTCTTGTTTTGATAATACATTCTTTAAAGAAGATCGATTTTCTTTGAGTGTTTCTTTACACCAAATGTTTGACTTGGTGTTTTTCCTAGTAGATTGGGTCTTGTCTTAATCATTTCTGTATTTCTCTTAGAGGCTTCTGTATTGGGCATTTAAATATTTGATAAATTAGCATAGATAGGGAATACAATAGGGGTACCTTGAGGTGTAAGAAAAGTATTCGGTTAACATTGAAATGAAATATTGTATAAAGTCCTAGAGTGTATAGCTGTGGACAGCTAGCCAGCATCATGAGTTGTACTCTCAAAATTGGAATGAATAATTTTTAAAATACTGTTGTTAGTTGGCAAACTTGAGAAGCACTTGGTGATACTAATTCTTCCCATTCTGAAGTTTTATATGGGTGTAACTCTTTCCTCTTCTTTTAGCCAAAGATTTTTTTTTTTTTGTTTCCAGAAAATGAGGTATAGAAGAAAAGCCTTTTATTCCCATTTTAGGTAGTGAGTGGTTTCTTTGCTTTTTGACTGAAAATGCTTTGTTAATATAAAAAACATTTGTCGGGAGTTCCTGAGAAATGGACTAGACAAGATTTGTTTCAGATAGCCCATTAAGATTTCAACCCCCCCTTGAATTTTGTCTCTGCTTTTGGTTTTGTTTTGTTTTGTCTGGTCTTGTTGCTTTTGACATAAAATTTTAATTTTAGAATCAGGTTTCTCCAGAAGGGTATCCAGGTGTGTGCTGATCTGCACTGGTGGTGGTGAGTAGCCAGGGGGTGAATGTGGCCTAAGGCCCCTGAATGCTAATGGGGTACCAAGTTTGGGAGAAGGAGAGACATTTTTACAGTGACACAGACATGGGCGTCAGAGCGTATAATGCAAACTTGTATGAATTTTTAAGAGTAGAAATGAGAAAAGAAATTTAATATTTATCGGAGGACTGCTCAGGCTAGGCCCCCAAACTGTGGGAATATGCATTCAGTCTTCCCTGCCCTGAGGGTCCTTCCGTGTGCAAAAAAATGAAAAAACTACATTTGTTTTCTCCTAGGTCATATAGTACATTTTAGTCCTTCTTTTCTGTAGCCGGTTTATTGATGTAGTCTAACACCACTGTCTTTTGTAGCTTCCATAGTACACTAACTTGTATAGGGCACCATATTCTTTCAGTGAATAATGTGATAACTGTTTATTTTCTGAAGTGTTACTTGAATGCAGTTAGCCCACATAAATGCTCCTATTCCAAACCATGTTCGTAGGAAACCAATCTCATTTGTGACCACAGTGCTTAGCTTACCTCCATCTTCTGAGCCTGGTGCGTTCCTAAACCAGCTGATGAGGAGGTGCTTACTCACTGTCCGGGATGTCGTGAGGTGTCCTCCACCCCGCTCCTGTCCCCCACCCTGTTTCTGTGGCTTAGTTGCTGTCTTTCATGGACTGTGTGACTCTTTAAAGACAAACACCCGGGAATTGGTGCTCCTGGTGCTCTGAGACCGGCGAAGTTTTCCACTGTCCGTCTGTAATGTGGGTCTGACCATGCCCGTGGGGCCTCGGTCTCTTTCCTCGATTGTACCTCTGTGCTCAGAGACTGCCTGCAGGACAGAACGGAGGGCAGGCTTGGGTTTGGGTTTGAAATTAACTTCTCATTTAGTCAGGCAAACTCTGTGTAACAATCATCAAAAATCAAATGCCTTTGAATACTATTATTTTAACAGTGGAGCTATAGGTATTGGAAATAGAAAACAAAACCATACCAGGGACATGGGAGACAGCAAATTATTATGAAACTGTCAGCAAAATTAAAGTTCTTCCCTTTGAGCAGAATAAGTGTATGTGAGTTTGTGTATCTGAATATCAGAGTGGCTGATACTAATAGTCCTCAGTAGATGCCTAACGTTTTGTTGGCACAGGACCCTTTAAGTTTGAATATATATCTTTCAGCGAGTAGCTAAAATAATATCTGGTAGAGCTGCATATTTTTTTTTCCTACTTATCAGGAAGCTTTGTAGAATCCATGTAGATTGATGGCTAGTTTATATTAAGGGAAATACAAGAACCAGTCTTTTTCTTGAACGACTGATGAGTATGCTGGTTCTAGTAGTACATTCTGGGTTTTTTTTTCCCCTCTGAATCAGCAGTGTATGGTGGTAATTTAGTGACTAGGAGGCACTGTAAATTATTGGTTATAATAAATTGATGTCATCTCACAACACAGCAGGCAAAAAAGGATGAATTAGAGACAGAAATAGTAACAGGTTTTTGTCCAGGAAACCTCAAAGAATACAATGAAGTATTGCCATGTTGATTATTTAAAAAAAAAAGAGAGAAGAAAGAAAGAAAAAGGGGAAAAAAAGATCCAAGATAAAATATTGAAACCTTTGGCTTAATAAAACAGATTATATAGATCAAAAGCTTCATGCTTTATACTGCTAAAAATTTCTTTGAGTTGCTAAAGAATGTTTAAGAAATCTCTTACCGTAGTTCATGATTTATTTGTGGGTGGATGGAGTATGCAGTATTGCAAAAAAACATCATTGTCATTTTTAACCTCTCTTTTTGGTAATTTTTTTAAATTTTGAAATAATTTTAGCCTTAGAACAATTTCAAGAACAGTACAAAGAACTCCCATATGCCCTTCACCCAGATTCCCTGATTGTTGACGTTTACCACATCAGCCTTACCATTTTTTCTCTGTGTGTATTATTCTTTCTTGAACCATTTAAGAGTAATTTGTAGACATAATACTCTTTTTTGCCCCTAAATACTTCAATGTGTATTTCCTAAGAAGGACACTGATTTATATAAACACAGTGTGATCATCAAAGCCAGGAAATTAACATTGACATAATACTGTTATATAATCCACAGACCTTACATACCACCAATATCCTAATAACATCCTTGATAGCAAAAATAAAAAAACTAAAACAAAATACATCCAGAGTGCAGTTCAGGGTCACATACAGCATTTACTCAACATGTCTCTTAAGTGTCCTTTAATTTTGACCTTGTCTTTGCCATTCGTGACCTTGATGTTGTCAAAAAGTACTGGCCAGTTATCTTGCAGTGTCCCTCGGTTTGGGTTTATCTGCTGGGTCCCTGGCTAAATGACGGGTGTCCTCAGTGCGTCATATCAGGAGGCATAGGTTGTCACGATAACTCCAGTGGGCAGGATTGACTGATCTCTTGCCAAGTCTCCGCTGTAAGATTACTGTTTCCCCTTTTAATTAATACATATTTTATAGAGAGATCCTTTGAGAACCATCGTATTCCTTCTCTAGCAGCCATCCATTAATTTTAGCACCCATTGATGATTCTTACCTGAACTGATTACTCTGTCAAATGGCAGTGTTCTTAACTCCGTCAGACAGTAGTTTTTATGCCCAGCAGCTTTATAGAGGAGGCTTTTAGAAATGGTTTCCTTTCTTAGAAGTAGTTTGAGTGACTCTAAATTTGGGAAGCCTTTGTGTGAAATTAAGTGGTGCCTGTCTTGTCCTGTTCTCTTGGGTGTATGTCGTCCACTTGTGGAACGGGTAGAGATGGGGTGTGGCCTGGGGGGACTGTGGACTGGATCTACCAAGTACCCTCTGGGTGCCTGAGCTCTGCTGTTCTATATTCTGTCCCCCCCCCCCCCCCGCCCCCGACCCACCCAGGGGCTTATGGCTCTGGAATCCAGCACATGCCACTTGAAAGCTTGGTTTTAGGTATACAGTTCTTAGTACAGTTGATCTGTGGCTGTTTTCTTGTTTACTTGAAAATAGATGTTACTGAATCCTGTTACCACATTTTTTTATTTTTATATGTTAAGTGATGCTATTAATGTTTTCTTCTAGAAACAAGTGGCCTTTCTATGCAGTGCAAAATAGATTTGAAGAAAAAAAAAGGAATCTAGGTCTGTGTATAATATAAACGCGGACCACGGCATTTCCCGAGTTATAGCGGTTCATGCCGGTAGGAAAAAAGCCATCTAAAACACAAAAACAACCTGTGTCACTTTGTATTTTTTTTTGCCTTATTTGATTTCTGTTAAATAGCTTCTTTTTAATTATTGGTCCTCATTTTATAATCTTTAGCCTTAACTACCTCTCCAAAATTCCCAAACATGCAAACTACTATTTATGAATCAACCTTTTTAAAGTAAAAAAAAAAAAAAAAAAAGCCAACACCCTAAATTGGGGTCCCCTTGTCCCATCTGTACCAGTGAGTGCCACCAGCAGTCACTGATGCCCAGGTCCTTCACTGCAGACTGTACCCCTAAGCCTCAGGCCCCACCGCCCCCTCCTTCCTCCCTGGCAGGCAGGCTGGGTAGGAGAATTTGTCAGAAGCAGTCTCTGAAGTTACTAAAGCTCGTGGAATGCTGTCTGACCCGTCACTTGAGCTCAGAATGGAAGCTCCAGTGCAGGCAGAGGGCTGAGCCTTGTCCTCTGCTGTGGTGATGGGCCCGGCTGGCTTGCTCCTGACTTGAGATCACCTCTAACCCCTTGTGTCACGGCTAGGCAGGCGTGAAAGCAGCCTCCAGTTCTCTCTTGGGCTCAGTTCAGGAAAGGTGGAAGGTGACAGTCCTCCTTTTCTTCCTTTTCATCTGGTTCGCTTGGTCTCCCTGAGAAGGCATCCCTCGTATAAAAAGGAAAGGGCAGTCCCTACCAGCCCAAGGCCACCAGAGCTGCCAGGGAACGCCTGTCTGTGTTTCTTTCCTGCTGCTGGTGCTTCGGACCTCTTGTAATCTCTCCATCCCGTGACTCACAGCTGTAACCTTCAGCTGAGATTGAGCTCCTCTGACTTGGTGCCTTCCTGCTTCCCCTCTCCACTTGCCCCGCGGCTGGAAAGGAGCCCCACTTCTCCACTCATTAAATGCAGCAGGTTGGCCCCAAAAGGACGTCAAGAATTGAGGCAGGGATTGCAACCACCTGTGTACCCATTCTTAAGCATCTTTCTTATGTAGCACTTTCTAGTTTATTTGTCCCCCACCTTGTTCCTTAGGGTTTGAGAGGTGGTCCTTCCTGCCAGAATGCCTGCTTGTTGGTATTCATGGAAGGGGTGAGGGGAGGAATAGGCAACTCTTCCCCAGGTCCCTTTGTCCAAACACCAGCCTCATTATATTCTTTATGTTGGTGGGTTTTGCCAGGGATGTGCATCAGAATCCCAGACGGTGGTGAATCCGTGCTCGCGGGGAACCAGGGCTCTGTAAGGTGCATAAGGGAGATTGAGCTTCTGTCTCTGCTCCTAAGCTCTCCTGACACACACGACTCCCTTGTAGGAGCACCTGGGAGATCTGGGAGGGTATGGGGTCTTGTGTGACAGAAAGTGCACAGGCCCTTTGGGGCCCACAGACCCGGGCTGAGGGAAGCACTGAGTCCCAGCGAGGCTGACTGTGCTTGGAGACTGACGTGTATGGAGAGTGGGAACCTGCTGGCCCAGCCACAGAGCTGCCATGGAATTGGGCCTGGGGGTGGTGGCGGCTGGAATGTGAGGGGACCTAGGGGTTACACAGAGAAGTTCTTTTGGTGGATTGAATTACTCCCAGCAAGCCAGCAGCATGACTGGGATTCTGTATTTGGTAGAGCACCCCAGCAGGCTTGGAGGAAGGTAAGGCTGGGGGTGGGGAAGGTAGGAGGTTTGTGCCACAGCCAGGTGAGGAAGGAGGAGGGTCAGGATGAACTAAGAGCCTTGCCGGTGGGCTGTGGGAGGGTGGATGCTTCGGAAAGACTCAGGGCCTGCATTGCCCAGAGTCTGGTCACCGACTGATTTTGGGGGTGCAAGTGGGAGGCAGGGAGCAGCCAGTTGTCCCTATCAATGCACTGGAGAGCAGTCTTCAAATGATCCTTCAAGTTTTGTCCATACTGTTAATTTGCCCTAGATCGTAACCCTGAAAGGGATTTTCATGTTTAGCCCCCTTATCTCACAGTTAAACTGAGACTTGCTGAAGGTCAAACCGCCTCTGGTTTGCACAGAGCAGGCTCTGGTCTCAGTGCTTTCTACACATCATACTTACCATTCACATTCGCTATTACAGCACAGCAAGCCCTAATAATCTTATTTTACTTTTTCTGGACGGGGGTGGTCACAGGATTTTTTTTTCCATCGAACACTACATCAAAAACTAATGTAGTATTCCTTTTTTGTTGAAATGTCTCATTTTTTTTTTTACCTTGAAACTCATAAAAATCAAAATCACAAAAGAATTCTAGAAGTAAGCTGGCTCGTGAAATGACTCTAAGTGGTGAAAACATTGTATCTTATTCAGCATAGGTTGTCACCTGAGTGATGATGAGTATTTGGAATTCAGAGTAGTTACTTCAGGCTGTCCAGTGTTGGACAGCTGTACGGCCCTGCCTGGCGAGTAGTGGGTAGACACAAAATACTTGTGTGAAATGAATTGTGTGTATGAAGTCACTTTTTCTTGTACCTTATTCGCAGAAATGCTTCCGAGAGCTTTTGTGACTCATTCATATCCAGTTGTTGATGCAGCTGGAAAGCTGGTTAGAAACAGGGATAAAATGAACGTACTCTGCCGGTTCATGGTCTTTGAGGGTTCTATTTTGGGGAGTGCTGTGTCTGTTTTTAGTTTCTCGAAACTGCCTTTTATGCACAAAACTGAAGTAGAATGATTGTATACCACAAAGTATAAGGCATGCAGAATTTGATTCATTGTGTTTTCTGCTTCTGGTGTTATTACTTTCAGGTTTTTAATTTAGCTTGAATCAAATATGTTGGTTTTTGAACAACTTACATAAAATTTTAACTTTGAAATTACTTTTTTTTGAAGGAGTTCTGTTAGCACGGAGAAGGTAGGAAACCAGAGGTGTTGACTTCCACAGACGTAATGCAGTGTGTTGGGGAGACACAGCCTAGCACTGGTCAGGAGTGTAGGTGTGGGGTCAAGGAGCAGAGAGCAAGGACACGTCAGCTGTGTACAGGGGAAGGTGAACCACGTGGGGAGAACACCACATTTAGAAACGCGTTTTGTTTAGACAGAGTCTGCACGTGCCTGGCCTTCATCCATTGGTGGAGGCACTATGATGGTGAATGGCCCTTGGTCAGGGGTCAGTGGGCTTTCTCAGTCAAGGGCCAGGCAGGAAGCATGTTAGGCTTCGGTAGGGCATAAGGTCTCTGTCTCCACAAAAGCAGCCCGAGACGACAGCTAAGCGAAGGTGCATAGTTGTGTTCCAGTAAAACTTCTAACAAGTAGCAGGTCAATTTCAGATTTTGGCCTGGGGACCAAAGTTGCTGACCTCTGCTCTAGTTACAGACAGGAGGGTTTTGGTTCCTGACTCTGCTCTTACTTTCTATTTCCTTGTCAGTTCAGCCAGTTTCTCAAAGCCCCTCTTCCCCTCTGTAGAATGGGAATAATACATTTGACCTTTAAACAATGCAGGGGGTTAAGGGCGTCCTCACCATCCAAAACCCACGTGCAGTCGAAAATCCGTGTATAACTTTTAACTCCCTTGGAACTTACCGGTTAACACCCTGCTCTTGATCAGAAGCCTTATCAAAATAGTCGAGGGACACTTACATTGTATGTTACATGTTGTATATTATACGTATTATATACTGTATTCTTACAATGAAGTAAGCTAGAGGGCAGAAAATGTTAAAATCATCAGGAAGAGAAAATATATTTATAGGACTGTTCTGTATTTATTGAAAAAATCCACGTGTAAGTGGACCCAGGCAGTTCAACCCGTGTTGTTTGTAGGTCACCTGTACCTAAGGCTGGCATGAGAGTATATGAAATAATATGTAAGATATTACTCAGAAGATAGTGGTAGTTGCCCTGCATTTTTTGTGAGATGTCATCCTGTCAAGTTGCATTTAAATCATAGTTTATTCATTGGCTCATGCATTGACAACAGAGACAAATTTATAACTTCTATGACTTGCAAAAGGGCTAACCACTAGAACAGACACGTGAGGAATGCAGTGGAGAGAGATGCTAATTTCTCTCTTGAGTAACAGTCACTATTCCAGGATAGCAGGGACTCTTTCCCTTACGGTCATTTAGGGACCCAGGTTCTTCTGCTGCTTCTCTGCCATTGCCTGTGGCATCATCCTCAACTGCATGGTTATGGCGCTCTGGGGACAAGAGCCACAGGAGGAGGGGGCAAGAGCCTGGGGGGACAGAGCCAGGCCTTGAGGAGGCACCGGCTGGGAGGGGAGCACATCGCTTCCATTCATACTCCACAGGAGAGACCTTGGGTGTGTGGTCACCCCTAACTAGGTGGGCAGGTGGCTGGAGCCAGGCCACAGCCTGTCACCACGGAGGAAGGAAGGATGGATCCTGGCAGTCAGGTCACAGGCTGTGCCACGGGACTGAAAGCGGTCTGTACGTCCTGTTGTGAACCTTTACATCCAGGGTAGCCTTTCTTCTCTTCTGTGGGTTTGTGGATTGAGTTTCTGTTTCTCAGGTTGTTAAGTGCAAGGTGTTGGAATATCTCTGGTGGAAATCATGGCTATGTACGGAGGCCAGACATTGAAGAGATAAAACTGCAGCGCAATTTAGTTTTTTAACTTTTATATTAAAAAGCTCCTAACATGAGATCCAAATAGGAAATAGGCTTCTCCCAGTCATTTCCATTGGCAAGAATCATTTGCTTCTTATGAACTGGTCATCAGTATATTTTCTTTGTAGTTTTGATTTTATGTTTGTTGTATTAAATTTATAGTATGTCGCTTTTAGTTTTGGCCCTACCATAACACTGGGGATGTTTGTGATTAAATTTGCATTTGGGGAATGTGGAAATGCCTTACTGGTAGTTATCAAAGCTTAACCTGATGTTTAAAGAAGGAATATAATTAATGGGCTTGCAGTCAGATTTATCAATAAATAAGGAAAATCTCTAATTGGATTAATGCCACCTTCTATGGGAAAAAATAAATCACAGTTTGTGATTCTTTAGTATTTGCTTAGTTATATACTTGTAAGGTAAAACAGAGAGTAAAATAATTAAAAGTAAACACGCACTGCTCCTTTGTATTCTAGGAATAAGCCTGTTGTTCATTTTGAATTGCTAGGCTTACATACACCCAGTGCAGCACTGTTGCACGGTAGACTAATGCATTTGAAAAGAAACCGGAGTATTCACATTTAAATTTATTTGACATCAGTTGGACCCTAAGATAGTAACAGTGGTTATGGCTGGGGATTAAGAATAGAATTCTTGTTTCATTTTACCTCTCTGAGTTTCCTGGGTTTGACCAGTGAACGCGGGCTGTGTAATAAACCTCACCTTTCTCCTTTTGTTGCTGCTGCTGCCGCCCTGGCACAGTATACGATATACTCTGTCACCGGCTCTTAACATCAGGATGCAATACCAGAAAATGCCTGGCAGAGAGTCTGGGAAAAAAAGGTTTTCATTTCTTCCAGTACAATTAAGTATTTATGGAGTTTGATGAGGAATATATTGTTCAGTTAGAGTATGCTTATGTCACATACACATCTACTTTGTATATTTCTAGGTAATTTATGTTGACTAACTTGGGTCAAGATAATATGCAACTTGAATTTGATTCTATGTGAAATTCTCCTGTTACCCATCCCTTCCCTTTTTTAAGGAAAGAATTTGTACTTCTGCCCTTTGGTCGACATATGATTTATTTCTTTACATCAGCCTTTCAGCGTTCTCACTTTTGTGAAATGTTTGCTTTTCTTGTAGCTTATAATTTTAGTGTTTCTTTTTGGTTACAAAGTTCTGATTGACAAATAGTAGTAGAATAGCTTGATTTTATTTATTTTTTAAGATTTTATTTACTTATTAGAGAGCAAGAGCTTGAGTGCAGGCGGTGGGGGAGGGGGGGTGGGGCGGGACAGGGGAGAATCCCCAGCAGACTCCCTGCTGAGTGCAGAGCCTGATGTGGGGCTCGGTCCCATGACCCTGAGCCGAAATAGAGTTGGAGGCTCAACCCACTGAGCCACCCAGGCAGCCCTAGAATAGCTTGATTTTAGTTAGCAGTTAGTATTGTTAACTATTTCAGGAAAGTAAGATGGTCAGAAGTAGAATTATTACTCAGGATATACTTACAAGTACATACGTACTGTATGGTTCACAGAGTATATTGGGTTTTGTTGCCTTATATATGTGCATTGGAACAAATATTTTTCAAATGTCCCCTAGTAGGTTTATAAGTGATTCTCCCTCTTTTCAGTATTTTATAATGAATGCTTACTGCTTTATAATAGTAAAAAAAAAAAAAAGGTGTAAAAATAGTAATCATAGGTGATTTAAGTATTTCTACAAGATGGCATTTTAAGAATCCCATGGCTTATGGCGCAGAGCAGAAATACTGTATGCATGACTGCGCTTCATCCGTGAAGTCCCCCTTTATTTCCTTGTACTTGATCTTTATTATAAGGTACATGTAGAATCTGATGGAAAGTTTGGGCGAAGAAGTAGATGAGATCTTATCTTTTTGGCACCCTTTTCAGAAGCGCACTTTTGAAAATAGGATTTTGGGCGCCTGGGTGGCTCAGATGGTTACACGTCTGCCTCCGGCTCAGGTCATGATCCCAGGGTCCTGGGATCGAGTCCCACATGGGGCTCCCTGCTCCTTGGGAGCCTGCTTCTCCCTCTGCTTCTTTCTCTCTCTCATGAATAAATAAAATCTTTAAAAAAAAAAAAAAGAAAATAGGATTTTGACTTTCAAAGCCCCCAGTGGTTATCCCCTCAAACCCCCCACCCGTCACAGCTCTCACTGCCTCTCCTTTCCCCGACCAAACACAGGTCCACGCAGAGGCAGGGGTTGCGATTTGATTTAGAAGTAGACACGAGATACGGAAGTGGGGGTGTGCGGAGACTTGGGGACTGGGCATGTGTGGTGGTTCTAGCAGGAGTAGGAAGTTCTGGGTGTGACTGATTAATACCACTGCCTTTGGCCTGTAGATTTAGATCTCCCCTTCTCTTTGTAGCACTGGGTTATTAGTTACTTAATGGTGCAGGATATTAGCTAGGAAACAAGGACTCGAGGAGCAAGAATGATGGCTAGATGGTTGTGTTGGCCACAGAATTCAGAGCAAAGTTAACTTAGCCATTATCATTTAAAATGCAGTAGTGAAAGTGTATCATCTTGAAATACTTTAAAGTGTTACCTGCCCTGCTTAGCGGTTTCTTGCTGAGGTACCCCCACAAAATGTGTCTGTCCATATGAACCGGGCAGGAAAGAAACAGGGGAGTAGGCCATTTAATTAGTTGAGATAGGGTTACCTTGCATGAACTTTTTCACTCTGTTTCCTTTCAGCTTAGAGTGCTGGAGGCCCATGTGTAAATAAATGTCAATAATAAAACCAGTTAGCCATTCTTATTTTTAGGAGTGGTTTTATTTTCAATTTTTTAAGTTCAAGATCACTTGACGACTATTGCTAGTAATGGCTTTCCTGCCGGAGACTCAGTAGCTACATCGAGTTGCCGGGGTCGGGGGGGGGGGCGGTGGGGGCTGCTTAGTCCTTTTGAGGCACTTCCACTTTAAAAAGACAGCTGGGCTGGCATTTGGATCCCACTTTGTTCTGGGGCTGGGCCAGGGCAAGACAGCGAGCGGCTGCCAGTAAGTGAGAGAGGAAGTGGGTGGAGAGAGAGGTGTGGAAATCCGTGCTGAATGCAAGTGACACTGTCCCTGGAATGGTTCTCCCTCCCCTGGCACCCCCCCCGCATTGTTGAGACTTGGTGCCTCCGTCCACTCACAGAGTGAAAACGATCCTGTTGTGCTTTCTTTTGCCGAGAGAGTGGGTTTTCTTAGAAAGTGAAGGTTCCTGAAGGTTCACATCATGTTGGTGTAGGAGATTGGTACTGTCACTGGATCTTCCTTAGCACCAGGAATGTTGGTGTTGTGACTTTTCCACTCTTGTTTGCTCTTATGCTTCATCTGACCAAAATTTGGTTCCATGGAGTTTACATACTTGGTCAGAAAGTTTGGGGTAGCTTTTAAGCCTTAATGATGATACCTTTAAAAATGCCTCCCCTGCAGAAACACACACTCCACTACGTAAACCCCAGGCTTATAATGAGTCCCACCGCACACATGAATGAGCCTTGCCATGAGCTGGTGTGGAAAAGCTGGCAGAGAATGAGTGGTTTGGGAGGGGACCTGCCATCCTGGCTCGAGAGCTCCAGGGTGGATGGTCAGGCCGGGTGGCCCAGCCATGGTTCCTGCTATTTGCTCCCAGATGCGGCCCTTGCACAGAGTAGGTGAGTCCTGTTTGCTGAAGAAATGAATGTTCTAGAGGGAGTACCACCTATTCTGTAGTCTTTGACCCACGGTGCCCTTTGGAGCACTTCCCTCCGCCTCGCTTCTGTCAGGTCTCTGCTCCGATTTCCCCCTACCCAGAGAGGGCCTCCCCTCCCCAAGCTGATGAGATCGTACCCCCCTCCCCTTAACCCTGCCTCCCCCCCTCCCCACCCTGTATGTTTCTTCAGGGCTCTGGTCTCAGTCTCCCATGTTACCTGCCTGTCCTACCTCTGGAGTGTGGGCTGCAGGAGAAGGGGGCCTGCCACCCCCTGGCCTCTGCACGTGCCCTGTGCCCGGAGTGGTGCCTGCAGGAGGGCACCTCTGCTTGTCAAATACTAGCCCCCCAGGCAGCTGTGACAGTGGGGCACTGGGCAAGCTGCTGCACGCATCAGCGTGGGTCTCCGGGTTTGCACCTGCAGACAGTGAGAGCACCACCCTGTAGGCTTGAAGGAGTGAATGCATGGTAAGTGCCCGCAGAGCTTCCAAGAGATGTTGCTTATCAATGTTGTAAAATTGGAAACTGTTTAACTTCCATTAGGGGTGGGGGGTAATAAGGATTAAAAAAATATCAAGTACCTCTGAAGGGTTAAAGGACAAGCTTTCAGTTCAAACATGTTGCCTAACATTTAACCAACAGAAAGGTTATGTTGACAGTTGTGTAAGTCAGGTAGGTTATTTTGGAAGTATAGGATGATTATCTGTTCAGTACACTAAAATTCTCTGTTATTAACATTTTATCCTTTGAGTAAATGTTTATTGAGGGATTCTTTTGCATGCTGGGCTCTGGTACATGCTGGAGCTGCAGAAATATGGCTGAGGTCTTCCTTCAAGGGCCCTTGGTCTAATGGAGCCTAGTTAGGGCTAGTAAGTGAAATTTTTGAGAATTCTAGATGATTCTCTTCTATAGATGCGTTTCCTCTTTCATGTCTCTGAGGATAGAATCCATATTTTAAAGGCCTGTTTCCTGAGGTCTTGCTGCCATATCTGTTGGGAGTTGGGGAAACGGGTGGAGGTTGACAGGATGTGTGTCTTGGCCTTGGGCTGGTCTGCCGGCCAGACCCCTGACAGTCTGCCTTGGAACATGAGGGGCCAGGTTGGGCGGGGACAAGGGATAGCTTTACTAGGCAGGTGCTTGTGGTACACTGAATGTCTTCTCTTTTCTAAAGTGTTAGCTCTTCCATGGGGTATGGTGCTTCTCTTTCACTGCGATGTTTAAATATTGTCTGGAGCCACTTACGATGTTAAGTGATTAATCTTTTTTGTCCTCATTCGAAAAATAGGAGAAATAATATTCATTTATTCAGCAAGTACTTATTGGGCAATTACTTATGTAGGCACCTAGAACAAAGGTCGGTTTTACCATTAAGGGGTTTAAAATTTGTGAGGATTCAATGAGTGTGTGCTTGGGTGGGGGGAAAGGAGAGGGAGAGGGGGAGAAGGGCAAGGATGGTCTCATGGTAGATGCTCAAAGACTCAAAAAAAAAAATCTCTTCTTTTATATAGGCCTTTTTACTTTACTGTCTTAAAGACCAAAAAATCTTACTCATTGTGAATTGTTAATCACTTGTGCTTCTTTTCTACCCATCTCTTTGCACAAAAGATCTGAAGTTTAGAGTATTTTATATATTCCTCTAAAGGTTTTGTTTTGCTTAGAGCAGGGAGTGGGTAGATGAGTGAAGGGAAGAACGAAAGAACTGATTATAAATAACAAGTCAGAGAAAAAGGATTAACTGTTTTCCCCTAGAATCTACTTTAACATAAGTAGAGGATTTTTTCCTAAGAGGTTGCCTGTGGCCTTTTAAAACTTAACTATTTTTTAGAGCAGTTTAGGTTTAAAGCAAGATTGAGCAGAATGTACAGTGTTCCCATATACCTTGACCACCCCCGCCCCCTCCATGATCACCCGACCAGCATCCCCACAGAGCGGTACTTTTGTTAGTCTCCAGACTCACACGGACACATCAGCATCACCCAGAGTCCCTAGTTTACATTAGAGTTCCCTCTTGGTGTTGCGCTTTCTCTGGTTTTGACAAATTTTTAATGTCACATATCCACCATGACAGTATATTGAGTAGTTTCACTGCCCTAAAAATCCCCTCTGCTCCACTCATTCATCCTTCTCTGTCCCCTAACCCCTGGCAACCACTGATCTTTTTACTGTCTCCATAGTTTTGCCTTTTCCAGAATGTCATATAGTTGGGAGTCATACAGTGTGTATGTGGGTAGCCTTTTCAGATTGGCTTCTTTCACTCAGTGATAGACATGTGAGGTTACTCTGTGTCTTTGCTTGGCTTGATAGCTCATTTCTTTTTAGTGCTGAATAATTTTCTATTGTCTGGATGTGTCACACTTTATCCATTCACCTACCAGAAGGACACACTGGTTGATTCCAAGTTTGGGAATTTATGAATAAAGCTGCTATAAACATCTGTGTGCAGGTTTTTGTGTAGACAGAAATTTTCAGTTCAGTTGGGTAAATACCGAGGAATACAATTGCTAGATCTTACCGTAAAAGTACATTTAGTTTTGTAAGAAACTGCCAACTGTCTTTAGAGGATGTGCCATTTTGCCTTCATGAATGAGAAGGTCCTATTGATCCATATCCTTTCCAGCAGTTGATATTGTCAGTATTTTAGATTTTGGCCATTTTGTGGTGGCTGGTTTTAATTTGCACTTCTTTAATGTAATATGATGTTGAACATCTTTTCACATGCTTATTGGCCATCTATATATCTTCTCTGGTGAGCTGTCTGTTAAGGTCTTTTGTCCATGTTTTAAATCAGGTTGCTTATTTTCTTTTTGTTGAGTAAGTTCTTTGTATATTTTGGACAGCAGTCCTTTATCAGATATGTCTTTTGCAAACATTTTCTCCCAGTCTGTGGATTTTCTTTCCATTCTCCTGACAGTGTCTTTTGCAGAGCAGAAGTTTTTGATTTTTAATGAAGTCCGGCTTCAATTATTTCTTTCATGGATCATGCCTTTGGTGTTGTATCTAAAAAGTCCTCTCCATACCCAGGGTGTTCTCGGCGTCTCCCGTTATCTCCGAGGACTTTTATAGTTTTGTGTTTTGCATTTAGGTCTGTGATCCATCTTGCGTTAATTTTTGTGAAGGGTTTAAAGTCGAGGTCCAGATTGAGTTTTGTTTGTTTTTGCACAGGAACGTTCAGTTGCTCTAGCAGCATTTGCTTAAAAGACTGTCTTTGCTTCGTTGTATTGTCTTTGCTCCTTTGTGGTTGCCTGTGTTTAAAAAATGTTTATTTCTATCACTACTCTAGAAACCTGATACTATAGAGGTTTTTTTTAAAGATTTTATTTATTAGAGAGAGAGGGAGAGAGCATGGGGAAGGGGCAGAGGGAGAAGCAGACTCCCCACTGAGCAAGGAGCCAGATGCAATGTGGGGCTTGATCCCAGGACCCTGAGATCATGACCTGAGCCACCCAGGTGCCCCAGTACTATAGAATTTAAAGCTTTAAGAGCTACCCCTCCCCCCCAAACACTCCCTTTCCTTCCATTTTCCCCTCTTCTTAAAGCTGTAAGAACTCAGACCTTTGTGTGGTAAATAGGGAGTGAGAGTCATTTCTCAGACTTACACGGAGTTAACTGCAGGATTATTAACCTGGGGTATCCAAAACAAGCTCTGTCCTCCATCCCCATGCAGACGCCTCACCACCGTGTCATGAAAGAAATGCTGGCTTGAATGCGTGAAACAAAGCTATGATACCTACCATTGGCCTCTAGAGTAGAAGCTGGATTTTCAGAGGCTTGAGTGGACAGGGATTGGGCTGTGTGTGCTCTTGTCCCCCTCATCACTGGCCTCGCTGCCGTCCGCTGGTGGCCTTCTCTTGTGACTGCAGCTCGACTGGGTTGCCCTAACTCAGTAGACCTTCATCATTTAAAGCCTGCTTGAATCTTTAGGGTGGTATGTGGGTGTAAGATATTACACAGTAAACATGGTAAATTAAAATGGTTCAAAATATCTTTGTTTAGAATGAGATTCCATAACAAATCAGGAATCTTGACTAAAAAAACCTAGAGGGAAATGACCTTGTGGGCCATATTTGGCCCACAGATTTATTTTGGCTCATATTTCTCTGTCTCTCATTCTAAAATTTGGATTAGTTGCTAACATTTAGAAATTAGGAGACTCTACACAAAAATAGCCCTCTTCCTCACTTTTCTTTAAAAATCAGAAGATCTGACCCCACTGGGCCTTTATTCCTCTGTGTCCTTCCCGAACCTGGCACACTTCCCCCATATTGCCCCCGTAAGTTTGTTTTTAGTTTTATTTTTGTTTTGGTTTGTGTTTTGGCGATCCGTTAGACTGCGGCTTACGTTGGTTTTCCTATGGATTTGTGCTCCACTGTGAGGGCTGTATGTGGTCACACTGACTAGCATTAGGAAAGAGCACGGTGAGGGGCCGTGGTTGTGGAGGCCTGCAGTGACGATACCCGGGCACCTGCTGGGAGACACCTTTAGAGAGAGCCCTTCCTACCCTTCCCCTGCAAGCAGGCCCAGGGCTGTGCTTGTAATGCTGCCCATTCAGTGCTTTATCTTTGTGTGCAAGCTTATCTTTTCTTTGTTCTTGACCTTTCAGATTTTCCTTGCCTGGTAGAGTGCCTTTAATGTGAGCGTTCAGGAGATACTTGGTGCCACATTTACGTAAGACTTTGTTCATTTAAAGATAGTTGTGCACACATTCATTCTTCCTAATGCTGCCACGTTTGCTTCTTTACGTGTGGGGGCCGAAAGGGGATGCCTGGAAAGCTTAATTGACTCCCACAAGGTCAAACGTTATTAAAGGGCAGCGATGGAGTTTAGATCCTTTGCTGACTGCAAATAAGGGTGTTCTCTTTCCACAGCCACTGTTGCCCATTCAAACCGCCAACTGTCCCCCCGCGGACTCTTGATTTCAGCTTGATCACTTTGCTTATTGTTTTACGTACAGGTATCAGATTACTACCAACAGTTTTTGCTCTACTTTGCCAAGCTTAATTCTCAGTTCTTTTGAAGTGCGTCTGACTTCTCAAAAAGGCATTTCGATTTCAGAATTCGACACTAATGGTTTGAGACACATACACACAGCTCTCATTTTTTACCACCAGAGGCCCAGTGTAATTCCCATGAAAAATCTGCTTTTTTGAATGGACTCTTTAAAATACAAAGCACCTAATCCTTGAACTTAATTGGATGAAAATCAGCAAAGCCTATACAAAACGAATTAGGAGAGAGACCTAATATGGGATTGTAGTGACCATATGTCCTCTGAGAGCCAGGGCCAGGTCAGTGTACGCTGGTGATCTTGGCCTAATGATCAACACATTTTCTCTTTCATCTCAGAAGGTCCTGCTCCAGACAACAAATTCTCTGGAAACCCTACCTCTAGGTATATGAGAATGTTAATTTAAATATTTGTGAATAAGGTTATTTTGAAACTATTACCAGTTATGGTCTCTTGACAGTTAGGCAACCCGTATTTTCTTTGAACCATTTTCAGCACAAAAGGGTAAGAAAAGTCCTCTGCAAAGAACTGAAATGCTGCACAAATCAGTATTAAGAAATAGCTATCGATCTGGAGTAGTGACTCTCTGTCGATGTGGCTGAAAGACCTATTTAATGATGTACATGAATGTAAACAGTTACCGGGAAGAACCCTGACTTAAAGAGAATGTTGGCCTTCATTGCATCGCCAAGGACATTTGCTAATGCAGACTGTAGACTATACTCATTACTTGAAGATTCGGTGTCGGTTATTCCCAGCTGGGCTGGAAGTTCCTGGGAATAGCGTGACCTTGATATTTATTAGCCCCTCTCAGATTTACCATAGCATGAGTCACAGTCCTGAAGCATGTCGCAGTGCAGGAGATGGCTTTTCCGGATTCCGGTGTTATGGGGGTACGTTTTAGAACAAAGATTAGGGGCTGTTCTACGGACACTGGAAATTAAGTGAAATCACAGGGCTATTGTATGCATCTTAAAAGGCTTCCTTGAGTGTTTTTAAGCCAAGGAATGACCTTGTGATTATGAAATAACCCGTATGCGCACCGATTTAGTGTTTTCTTCTGCGGTACTTTTTAACTTTCCATTTTATAATATTCTTTGAAAGAATGTGCCAAATTATAGATTATTGAAATACTTTAAAATAATGAAGTCCTCTTAAAATTTAAATTTGATAGTATTCAAAATATTCTTTATAACAAAAAGTATTTGCTACCACATGGAATTACTAAAATGAACTATTATGAATTTCCTATCCTTAACTATTTTTATTTATAGCGGAATTGGAGGTTTGTTTTTATAAGATGGAAACAGTTAACTGGTTGCAATGTGGTGTTCTCTTCTAATGCTCCAAATACAGTTTGACTCAGTGAAGGTAGAAGCCTGTAACATTCGAATACTGTACCTTCGACCATATCAGGGGGGATGGGTAGAAGAACGTCAGGGCGTGACTTTAGAATTATATGTGACTGTTTTATAAAACTAGCACATAAGACTTTTTTCTAAAACATAAGTTTTATAAAATTAGCACGTAAGATTACATAAGATCTTAGAAGTCTTCATGTTGAAGGAACCTCCTGTACAATATAGTCATTTTATAAACGAGAAAACTTGAGATCCAACAAATTCAAGTGACTCCTCCAAGGTCTTACAAAACTTACTAGTAGCATAAAGGCAATAAATGTCTCCTTGTAGTCTTATTTCTTAATGTTTATTTTACATTGTTATATCTATACCATCCCCTAGGGAAATAGTAGTTTTATTTCTATTACCTTTAACTTGCTAAACACTTACTTTAGTCATGCAGTTATATATCTTAAGGGTAGAGGACTTCATTCCTCTTGAATCCAGGAAATTGCCCGGAGTCCAGAAGTTAAATCTTACCTGCATCTTACTTGCTTAATGGAGAACATTGTAGTGAACAGAAAATTGGCCATAATATGGAGAAAAGAGGTATAATGGATAGAAGACGTAGATGTTCCGCATAACGATCCAGCTGTTTCTCATTCAAGTGCCCAAGAGCAGAATGGTCCAATTTCCTCTCACCTACAGCATACATACCTTCTTAAATGCAACAGGCATCTTTAAAGGGGGGGAAAAAAGGTAGGCAAAGTCCAAATAGTAGCAAGGAAACTAGGAACCAGTCAAGATAAAAACAAAGATAATTTGAGAACTTTGCAAAGGATTTGAAAAGCAAAAGCAAATGCCTACAATACTACAAAGGGAGAAATGAGATCCAAAAGCACTAAGATCACTTGATGTGAACAGGTGGAAAAGGTGATTGGGGTAAAAGTGGAGGGGGATAGATGGCGGTTGGGGAAGGTGTTGTGAGCTCTCCAAGGGCCCGGCCCATTGGGGTGGGGAGAGGGAAGTCTGACCACTGGGACCAGCGCCCAGCCTTCCCTTCTGGCGTTTCCCTCCCCACCTCCGTTGCAGGAACCACAGATGGTTCCTGGATCATTTGTCCCTAACTTGGCCTTAATGTCTGTCTCATTGAAATTTTTGTTTTGAATTACACTTTATATTCCCTCTTCTTAATTCTGAGGGTGCTTGTAACTCAATATATAAAAAAAAAAGTTTCCCTGAAATCTGCATTTCCCCCTTCCTCTCTTCTCCCACCGCACTGAGGGTAAAAAGAAAAAGTTTCCTGACCTTTCCACCAGAGCCATATATAATAAGTTTTTGTATAGAAGTTGACAGAGAGATTGGTAAATGTGCTGAATGACCAAAAGGTACCAGTAGAAACCGATCTGGGCAGGGTATTAATGTCACCATTAGTCCCCTTAGGTGGAGGGGCACAGCCTCCCCTGTAGACATTCTGTTTCCTCACCTGTACAGCACCTATGTCTGCATTTGCCCTTTTAGAAAAGGAGCTCTTCACTGGCATTCACTGAGATTTTTCTTAGGATCATAACAGGTGTATATTCCACCCAGTCTGTCAGGTACGTGGCTTCCTTATCTAAAATGTTTATTTTGTAGTAATATTAGGGTGATGCAGGAGGGGAAGGGCACCAGCTAGTCTGGACATAGACTTGGCCTTATTTTTAACAAAATAAGTGCTGTCCCCCAAACACCCATGCTGTCGCCTGCGCGCTCTCTGCCCCTCTCTCTCATCTTGCAAAAGATTTCTTCATTTTAAAAAAAAAAGGATATGACAGCATATTCATTCGGACTTGTAGAGGTTAGCCAGAAGGTGCCTACGACAACTTTACTATAGTTCAAAGTCTTGGTCTGTTATGGTTCCAGGGAGTTTTATAAGGCTTCCATAAAACGCCGTTAGTCAATGTCAACAATTTTCTTTTCTTGCTGTTTATGCCTTGAGCACACACACGCTGTATTTCAGGTAAAGCTTACCTAGACGTCAGTCATGATGAAGGTCATGGCCACAGACAGCCTCTAAAAGATGTTAAGAAACGTAGTCCTGAAAAGGTTTGGGGGTGTGGTGTCCTGGTGCGCGTGTGAGAAGAACCAGTCATGCGTGGAAGACCGTGCACTCCACGGGACTTCCCTAGGCGCTCGCTCTCCGTGGGTAGGGTTTTGATCCCCGAGAGTAAGAGGTGCAGTTAGGTATTTGGTTTTCTAGGGAGTAAAGGACAAATAACTACATCCTTTGTCTGGAAGGATCTTTATTTTTCCTCAAATATACTGCTGATTTTTACACTTAAAAATGCATGCTAGCCAGAGGAGCCCAGCCCTGCCCCGGTATATTAGTTACCAAGTGTATCCTGCCTGTCAGTCCTCATCCACCGCGCTCTTCTGCATTGAAGTCATGCAACAATTTCTTGATACCTGCTGTGCATGAAGACTTTACGGTGCATCATAAATTTACCAAATACCTGCTGAGTGTCTTGTGTCAGGCATGAGCTCGACTCTGAAGATACTAAGGTAGCGAACGTGTGTGCACTGGTTCCCTCAGCCTGCTCTCCAGAGCGCTCTGTCTCCTCTGTCTGTTGGGGCCGCCAGAACAAAAATACTGTCGCCTGGGTGGCTGAAGCAGCAGACATGCATTCCTCACAGTGCTGGGGGCCGGAAGTCCCAGATGGAGGTGTTGGTAGAGTCAGGGTCTGGTGAGGACTCTCTCCCTGGTTTACAGACCTGCTTTCTTGCTGTGTCCTGCCGTCGGGGGGGTGGGGGAGAGTGCGCTCTGGGCCCTTCATGGAAGCCCTCCTCTGGGCCCCCATCCCACCATGGCAGCCCCACCCTCACAATTTCCTCTAAACTCCGTCCCCTCCCATAGGCCACTCCACACCCTCACATTGAGAGCGCCTCAGCATGTGAATTTGGGGGGCACAGACACCCAGCCCGCTATACTCTCCTTATGAGACTTCCTGGCACTATCTTTCTGGGGCTCCCTTTCTTCTCTGCCATACCCCTTGTTTCCAGGATGCTGTGTGATGATCCTTCCAGATAGATTCCCTCGTTCTAGAAGGGCACATCCTTTCATAGCTGGGAAAGACTGAGTATGAGGTGAGACAGTGCTCGACTGCTTGAAAACATCTCTTCTGCCCACCTACTTGATGGATCATTTGCTTGGGAGGAGAATTGTACGTTGGGAATAATTTTCACTCCCGCCACTTATTTCTAGATGGCCTTTTTTTCTCGTCTTTGGAAGTTTTCAGATTGCTTTCTCTGTGTTCTGAATTTGTGTTCTTTGTACCAAGTAGTTGGGGTTTGATTCAGGCAACTGGTCCTTTCATTCTGAACCCATTTTCTATATTGTTATTTTCTCCCCGGTGTGCTTTCTCGCTATGGAATGAATACTTTTCTGTTTTCTGGTTTTGTTGTCGTTTCTGTTTTCTGGGATATTCTTCAACTTTATCTTCAAACTCTTCTCTTTTGTGTTGCTATTTTATGTTTATTTTCAAGAGCTTTTTCGGTTTTCTGATTTTCTAACAGTATTCAGTTTTTGTTGCATGGGTGTATTATCTTCTGTGTGGATGCCTTCTAGGTTTGTCTTTTGTTTCTCTTGTTGAGTTTTCCTTCTGTTCACTACATTGTTTCTCTTTCCAGCAAGCTTTTGTCTCTTTGTCTCCATCTCTCCCATTGGAACAGTCTTTCAGCTGCCTGACGGTCCTTGGCTGTTGATCCTCACCGAAGACTACAGCAGTGAAAAAGCTAACTGGAAGCTCTGTAAGGCAAGATTTCTTAAACCAGTATCTTTGCTGTAGTGATCCAGCCATTTGGCTGGTGCTTTCTGTGGGAGGACTCTAGCTATGTATGGCACTGTGTAGTGGACCCAGTCTCCTACTCGGGATGGACAGTGGAGGGTAAGTATTTTGGGACTAGTTGGGAAAAGGGCTGGGAACCCTCCTCTTCAGACATTCGTTTCCCTCCAGCTGTCGGCCTTGATCTCACCCCTACCCAGGTGTTCAGATTGCATTTCTGGAGAAAATGAAGTTCAGGTTTACGTGCTTACCAGTGAACTAACGCAAGAGAAGTGAGGGGAAAGGACCTGTAGACAGTTATATTCAGGAATAACTGCCATAAATGATATGATCATGTTAAGAAACCTCCAGTATTTGCTACTTGCCCGTCCTGATCTAGTTACAATTGGGAGGCAGTCCTATATGAATTTTGGCAACACCCCCATCATCTAAATGGCAGAGTAACTCGGAGCACGTCCTTGAAGATGCTGGACATCTGCTGCCACCCTCCTTACCCCACTCCTGTGTTGGGGAGAGGGGAGTGTCCCCTGGCCATGTCGGGAGGGGATGAGGGGGTGTCACTGCTCCACGGTCATCCAGTCCCACTGGGCGCGGTACTGGGCCTCACCCCTGCCTTTCATAGCACCTTTCCTGGGGTTCTGAAGGGCCATAGACGTCCTCTTCCTTTGCTCAAGTGCATTTCCTCCGAATTTGGGGGCATCTCTTACCCCCTCCCTGTGCCGCCTCTCCGATTCTCTTGGTCCTTGTGAGTTTATTCCTTTTTTCTTTCTTTCTTCTCTTCAAAGAGATATTTGGGAAGAGAGAATCATGTGGGTTCTACCACTTCATTTTTAGCCACAGGCCTCCAATTTGTATTTTAAGAAGACCATTCTTGCTACTGTGCCGAAGGGCCCTGAGGGAAGAACAACAGAATTCTGCAGGGAGCCCGGTCGGGAAGCCCCCTCCCGGCTGGGCTGGGTGGTGCTGGCTCTCTGCAGGGGGTTGGGGGGTGGGGGGTGGGGTGGGGCAGGAGAGAGCACCTCCTGCTTTCAGGCTGTTCTGACCTAATTTTGGGAGAAGCAACCTGTAAGATTCAGTGTGTTCACTGGAAACAGAGGGACCTTTCAAACAAGTCATGGTTCTTCATGTCCACTGTTAGAAATTTGGAAGTTGTAGGGCGCCTGGGTGGCTCAGTCGGTTAAGCGACTGCCTTCGGCTCAGGTCATGATCCTGGAGTCCCGGGATCGAGTCCCACATCAGGCTCCCTGCTCAGCGGGGAGCCTGCTTCTCCCTCTGACCCTTTTCCCTCTCGTGCTCTCTGTCTCTCATTCTCTCTTTCTCAAATAAATAAATCTTTAAAAAAAAAAGAAATTTGGAAGTTGTAAGTGGACAAAATGGAACTAATATGTATTATAACAAACGTATACGAAGTGATGACGTAGCTTCCCATCGTCCTGCACGGCGGTCGTTATTTCACTTGTTCCCAGCCCTGGAGCCCTGGCTGCTGTTGACTTGGCTGTGATGGAAGGAGCACTGCTGTGGTCTTTGCGTCCCCCCCCCCCCCCCCCCACGGATGGCGTCCTCAGGCTCGGATGGCACGCCCGCTGTAGGGTGCACATCATGAAGGCTGACCTTGCGAAAACTGGAAGGGCCTCCAGGCTCCGGCTGGGGCACGCAGCGGTGAGGGGGGAGGGCTGGACAGGCTGTGCTTGCTTCATGTCCTTAGGACCTTGTGGACAGGATTCATTTTTCCTGGCTTGGCAGCCTCACAGGACACTTCTGTCCCCATGCGGTGCAGTTGGTGCCCAGGATGCAGCCTGGCTACGCTAGAAGATGAACGGGAACACACTGGGCAGGAAATTCCGGAAGCCTCTTTTTTGTTGTAACCCATATGAAAAGAAAGGCAAATGATCAGGGTCCTAGGCCAGCCCCTGCCTCGGGCGTTTAGGTTAATGTAGTGTTTCTCCTCGCCCACTCTGTGGCCTTGAGCCGGGCCTTGGAGGAGCTCAGGCCTCCCTTGCTTCACGCTTTCCCCACTAAGCAGGCCCCAGACCCCTGCTTTGCTTCCAGCCATGGTGCAGCTTACCGTGGCTCACAGGGGCGAGCGCAGCCTGTGCTGGGTGCCCGTGCTGGGTGCACGCCGGTCAGAAGCACCCTGCGTCGGCCCGCGGCCTCCTGGCACGGGTGTGCTCCAAGGTTGCATGTGCTCTGCTTCTGCTCTTCTGTTAAACTTTGCCTTTGCTAATTAATTGTACGATTTGGAAATGATGTCAGTGGCTAATTCCTTGTCCCCATGTCCTGTGTTGGTCACAGACCATGTGGGAAGCAAAGTTGAAAAGAGTGAGGGCCCTTCCGAGATGTTGTCATTCCGTGCTAAGTCCTCCTCTGCGGACAGACCTCGTCCAGGAGAGGAGAGCCGAGTTCGAGAAGGTCAGCGTTCGCCCAACTCGCAGCTCCCTGAGAATTAAGTGAGCAAGTGGATGTGGGTGGAGGCCTTGCACAGAACCCGGCCTGCATTCCTCACCCTCTCCCTCCCTCCCTCCCTCCCTCCCTCCCTTCCTTCCTCTCTCTCTCTCTCTCTCTCTCTCTCTCTCTCATTCTTTGGAAGTGGTTCCCTTCTTTTTACTCTTACTGGCTTTTATTTATTGGTAGCTTGTAGTATTGTACAGAAGAAAATGGGATGTAAAAATGCTAACCTGTGTTTTTCTGTTATGGTGATTGCCGTGTGTCAGGAAAGAAAAAAGTAACAAATAAGACTTTCCAAAGGCAGAGAAACTGCTTGGTTCAAATACATATCACCCTATCAAGAGTTAGTATTTAGCATATGAACAAAACCCCAAAAACGAACCACAAATGAAACAGGACTCATCGACCACATACCAACTTCGAGTGTTATTAAGATGTTTTTTTGTAGGTTTTTATTCTTCGTTCTAGAAGGCGTTGTAGACACTCATCATCTCGTCACTCGGATGTACTGGGGAACTAAGTACATTCCCTGTCTGATTTGAGGGAACATTCCCCGTTTGGGCTGATGGGCCTCCAACCTTTGTCCTCCTTGCCCCCAGACCTGTATCATAGGACAGGGGTGAGTTGGTGGAATGATGAGCCCCTTTGCATTGCCTGCCTCTTAGCTCAACATTCTGAGCCTGCCGGAGACCCGGTGCTGAGCAAACGGGACCCCCACCCCACCCCCGCCTGCACAGAGGCTGTGGGGGGGTGCACTTGACACGAGGAACAAGCAGGCATTGAAAGGATTTTCACGTGTGCACTTGCAGTGACCTTGCAGCATCTTGGTCTCACCGACAGCGTGCCCTTCCAGACGGCCAGCCTCTTCCTTTCTCTTTAGCTCACCGGCAGTGGTATTAATCCTGCATCAGGTCATACTTGTGGAGTTTTCCTTTTCACCCTGTCGATGCAGTTTATTCCTAGACAGGGGTAGCCGCAGGGCCTGCTGTTCCAGAAAGGCAGCGGCTCCCGTTGGGTGCCAGTCTTCGGGGCGGGGGGGACTTTGTTGTTTGGGTTCCTCACATGGGCTTGGTGGGGACCCAGGGTGGCCTTCTCTTCCAGTTACGCCGATTTGGGACACTGGGATCTCAAGATTACACTTTTTGTGTATGAAAACTTTCTCATAATTCTGTTTGCCTGCAGAATTAATACTGGCCAACTCTGGTTATTGATGAGTCTTCTTTCTTGAAGTAGTTGATATTTATTCTTCTTCTGATCTCATTGGACTGCTGGAGATTGGGCTTTACCCTAAGGCCTCTGGTATGCTGTGGCTCGTTTGCGAAGATTTCTAGTATTTAGGGTTTTGTTTTTGTTTTTGTTTTTTTAGGACTATGCAGGTGTGTAAGGAGAGGCAAGAAGAGAGGGACAGAGTCACATAATACTAAAATAGCCATTTTTGTTTGATTTTCTCTTAACAGATGCAGCAGCTTTTTTATGAGAATTATGAACAGAACAAAAAGGGGTACATTCGAGATCTCCATAACAGTAAAATCCACCGAGCCATCACCCTGCACCCCAACAAAAACCCGCCCTACCAGTACCGGCTGCACAGTTACATGCTCAGCCGAAAGATCGCTGACCTTCGCCACCGCACCATCCAGCTGCACCGGGAGATCGTCCTGATGGGCCGGTACAGCAACACCGAGATTCACAAAGAAGACCTGCAGCTGGGGAGCCCTCCTTCCTTCATGCGGTTTCAGCCCCGCCAACGGGAGGAGATTCTGGAATGGGAGTTTCTGACCGGGAAGTACTTGTACTCGGCCGCCGAGGGCCAGCCCCCTCGCAGAGGGATGGACTCCGCTCAGAGGGAGGCCCTGGATGACATTGTCATGCAGGTCATGGAGATGATCAATGCCAACGCCAAGACCAGAGGGCGCATCATCGACTTCAAGGAGATACAGTACGGCTACCGCCGGGTGAACCCCACGTACGGGGCCGAGTACATCCTGGACCTGCTGCTGCTGTACAAGAGGCACAAGGGGAAGAAGGTGACCGTGCCCGTGCGGAGACACGCGTACCTGCAGCAGACCTTCAGCAGGATCCAGTTTGCAGAGCACGAGGAGCTGGACGCCAGGGACTTGGCCAGGAAAATCAATCAGGAGTCCGGGTCCCTGTCCTTTCTCTCCAACTCCCTGAAGAGGCTTGTCCCCTTTCAGCTCCCCGGTTCAAAGGACGAGCGCAGGGAACCCAAAGAGAAGAAGATAAACATCCTGATTCCGTTGTCCGGGCGTTTCGACATGTTTGCGAGATTTATGGGAAACTTTGAGAAGACGTGTCTCATTCCCAATCAGAACGTCAAGCTCGTGGTTCTGCTTTTCAATTCTGACTCCAACCCCGACAAGGCCAAGCAGGTTGAACTCATGAGAGATTACCGCGTTAAGTACCCCAAAGCGGACATGCAGATTCTGCCCGTGTCTGGGGAGTTTTCCAGAGCTCTGGCCCTTGAAGTGGGGTCTTCCCAGTTCAGCAATGAGTCTTTGCTCTTTTTCTGTGACGTGGACCTCGTCTTTACCACAGACTTCCTTCAGCGGTGTCGAGCAAACACAGTTCTGGGGCAACAAATATATTTTCCAATCATCTTTAGCCAGTACGATCCAAAGATTGTTTATAGTGGGAAAGTTCCCAGCGATAACCATTTTGCCTTCACTCAGAAGACTGGCTTCTGGAGAAACTATGGGTTTGGCATTACTTGCATTTACAAGGGAGATCTTGTCCGAGTCGGTGGCTTTGACGTTTCCATCCAAGGCTGGGGGCTCGAGGATGTGGACCTTTTCAACAAGGTTGTCCAGGCAGGTTTGAAGACGTTCAGGAGCCAAGAAGTAGGAGTGGTCCATGTCCACCATCCTGTCTTTTGTGATCCCAATCTCGATCCTAAACAGTATAAAATGTGCTTGGGGTCCAAAGCATCCACGTATGGGTCCACACAGCAGCTGGCTGAAATGTGGCTGGAGAAACACGACCCAAGTTACAGTAAAAACAGCAATAATGGCTCAGTGAGGACAGCCTAACATCCAGCTCTGCTGGAAGAGATGTTTTTAATTATCTAATTTATTTTTCAAAAGTTTTTTGTATGATCAGTTTTTGAAGTCCATACAAGGATATATTTTACACATGATTTTCTTACAAAGGACTCCTTGATGATTGAGCTTTTTGAACAAAAATGTGATCATGTTTGCCTTTGAACACATTTTCTTGCTGAACGTTGTGTAGCAGACCTGCTTAATGATGACTTGAAATGTACCTGATGAACAAAACTCTTGTTGTTTGGTTTTGTTTTTTTACGCATTTCCTTTTCAGAACCCCCCACCCCCTTGCTACAGTCCTCTGGCTGAAAACATGAACGCTCCTGCAAAGTATTATTGTAACAAAACACTGTAACCCTGGTAAATGTTTTGTTGTAACTGTTAACATTGCACAGATTCTACCTTTCGTCTTTTTTTTTTTTTGACGATTTATTTTTTTTTTTTTTGAAGCCATTTCGTGTTCCAGTTGTAAAATAAGGAAATGTGATAATAACTGTATCATCACGGTCAGGAGAGCTTTCCAGAGTTGATTCTTTCCCCCAAACTTGTGCTCGTCGTGGTCACATAGTTAAAAACAAGGGGAGGAGAGGGACCCTTAGATGTGTGGGCTGTTCTTGTGGTCGTTCGTGCGGCTTAACGGACCTGGCATTAAATTCCAAGAAGGATTTGGTATTTTTTTTCCCCCTCTTCCTGACCCTTCTCTTTAAAGGGTAAACTATTATTAATACTTAGAATGGCAAAGAAGAATTATTGTAATACATCTGATGTACACAAGCTAAAACAGGAACAAAAACCCGCCCTAATGGAAGCATTGGGGGAAAACGTATTTTGGTTTTGTTCACTGCATCGTGTCTGCGTTACATTATTGGTGGCGATGGTTTCATTCCTTAATTACTGTTTTGTTTTATTCTTTGTATCCGAAATACCTTTAATTTATTTAATATCCATTGTTTAGAGTTCTGCCGTTTCTCCAGTACCTGTTAGTTATTAGTATTTATGTATATCAGGAGTGTGTTTAGTGTTCTTTTATTTGCAGTAAACTGATCTCCAAAGATTTCCTTTTGAAAATGCTTTTTCCCTCCTCAATTTTTACATTCCTTCCTGTCTTACTAAATACTAAGTGTTCTTTGACAATTTTGGTGCTCGCATGCTTTGGGGACAAAAGTGAAATGCAGTCTGTCATGACACCAGAACGTTTGTTTTCAACTCACAGATCCAACGTGCCTTAATAAATTGTTGGTTTTTTTTGTTGTTGTTTCATTTAGATTTCAGTCAGTAATAGACTTGCCATTTTAATACACATCGTTGGAGATCTGCTTATTTGTAAATAGTCTGTTGCTCATTTGGGAAAATAAACCAGTGAACAGTATTTTTCTATTGTACTTTTCAGGACCATTTTGTCTCATTACTCCTGTTTTAGCTAAAGAATTGTATTACATTTGGAGAGTAAAACTCTGAAACACTGATTTCTAAAGGTTTCCAAGTTATTTGAGGGGAATATTTTGTGTAGACTGCAGTTTGGGAGTGATGTGAAGCTTTCAAGTGCCTCTTCCGCTATTGTCCCCTAGAATGAATTTTTTTTTTAAAGATTTTATTTATTTATTTGACACACAGAGAGAGACACAGTGAGAGAGGGAACACAAGCAGGGGCAGTGGGAGAGGGAGAAGCAGGCTTCCCGCTGAGCAGGGAGCCCGATGCGGGGCTCGATCCCAGGACCCTGGGATCATGACCTGAGCCGAAGGCAGGCAGACGCTCAACGACTGAGCCACCCAGGCGCCCCCCCCGGCCCCCCGAATGAATTTTACTTTTGTTCCTCTTCAGCTTGCTGGATCTGTGTTCCCTAGAACAAGGGTCTTCAAACCCATTCTAAGCCTCATCTGGCTTCTTGGTACATGTGCACCTACCTGGCCCCAGAGTGGGACTGACTGGGCCCAGTAGAACGTGCATTTTAACAAGTGCCCACGTGAGGCTGTGTGCACGAACATTCTCGGGGTCTTGGGATAGATCTAACTACAGGATAAATTGTGTACAGTTGCTATGTAATCGAAGAATCAAAAAAAGTAAGACCTTTGATGTCAAGGTAGCAAGCTTTGTGGAAGCCAGTCCCACTCCCAGGACAGGTATTTACCGTGTAATGACAGTTACGACCCAGTATAATAACATTGTGCTCTCAGTAGGAATTGCTGTCATTCAGCCTAATTGTCATTTACTTTGTGGGAATGTTTAGTTTTTCTTCGGAAGAAAGCACATTTTTATTCCTCAGGAAGAGCACAAGTATGCACCTTGATGACAAAGTAATTTAAATTCTCTATCATGATAGCGAACGATCGGGATTTTTGATGGGGGTTGTATGAGCAGTGACCTTGTCAAGCTTGAATGTCTGTCCAGCATCATGGTGACACTTTGTTAAAGTTCACCATTTCCTTCCTACTCCCACTCCTGCTCAAGTCTGGTCCTCTTCCTGATGCCCATGTGGATGTTTATGGAGGTGCCGCCCTCCCTCCCTCAAGGTTGTGCCTTTAGAAAGGCTGCCGCGGGGCACCTGGGTGGCTCAGTCGGTTAAGCATCTGCCTTCACCTCAGGTCATGGTCTCGGGGTCGAGCCCCACATAGGGCTCCCTGCTCAGCGGGCAGTCTGTCCCTCTCCCTCTCCTCTTCACCCCTGCGTTCTCTCTCTCTCTCTCTCTCTCTCTCTCTCTCTCTCTCTCTCTCCCTCTCCCTCTCTCCCTCCCTCCCTCCCTCCCCCCTCTCAAATAAATGAAATCTTAAAAAAAAAAATAGGCTGCTGGACCCCTTCTGGTCCTCCCCTCCTGGTCGTGCCATGCCTGGAGTCTGCACCCACTGGCCTTCTGGTTCACTCTCCTCCTGGCCTCTCCTCTTCCAGTGGAGCCAGGGTCCCTCTTACTAAAGTGCTCTTCCAAATTGGCAGTTCCAGTGCCTTGCTGCCCAGAGAGCGGGCCCTAGAGGTCCCCTCCTTAGGAACCTCCTCCAACCAAACTGGGCTCCAAGTTTGTGGGGACATCAGGGTCTTTCCTGCTCGGACCTCAGTCTAGAACTCTCTCTGCACACCACTGTGCTGGCCAACTGGGCTGATCCTCCAGGAGCCAGCTGAAACTCTCCCATTGTCCACTCTGCTGTCACCCCAGACCCTTCCAGTGTAGAGGTGACACAGCTGGACTTAATTCTATAGTCATGTGATCATAGTCTTCCTCACTGGACTCTTGCCCATGGTACCCGGGCATGTTGAGCCCTCTTGTCAAGAATGACCGTGTCCTCCCCTGTCCCCAGCCTTGCCGTTAGCACATGGTTCCCCATCTTGTGTGTTTCTTGCAGTGGAATATCCACGTGGCCCACTTCCCTGCCACTGCATTAGCTGTGGCCCCGTGGCCCACCCACATTCGTGACCTGGAAATAATTGCTGCTTCTTCTAAAACTGAGGGCTTTCTAGTTCTGCTGTTTGTTTCGTTTGTTATTTTATACTTAGTGTGCATTACTGTATTTTAAATACAGAAAAGTATTGAAATGGCCCATAGCCCCACAAACCAGATAGCTCCTGTTAACAGTACTTAAAAATGAAGACTCCTAGTGAGGATGGTTGGAAGGGGGAAGGTCACAATGGTGCACAGAGGTGTGAAATGGAGCCTTCCTCCTCCCTCCAGCCATCCAGCCCTGGGGGCCCTCCCACAAAGAACCACCAGGTCTGTGTGGCCTGGTGGGGAAGGGGTGATGTGAATCATAGGTGAATTAGGTTGGTAGCATTTTAAACAATTCATTTACACCAATGAGAACCACATGCTTATTTGCTTGGGCACGAGGGCCCGGGTGAGCCTCTTGCTGCAGGACAGAGAGACCTGATGCTCTGAGGACTTGGCAAACATGTTTCTGGAGGGCAGGGCAGGGCCGAGTGGGCTTGTGGGTGTGCGTGGGTGCACGTGTGGGAGCCCTGCCCGAGTGGGCACAGGAGAGCCCGGTCTCCTGGGGCAGACGTTGATTGTACCTCCCCTCTGGGAGGTGGGATCGCTTTCCCAGCACTGCTGTTCTGGGCCAACATGAGGCCACAGTATGCACATGGAGCCCTGGCATTCCAGGACTTTGATGTTTGGAGACAGGGCCATGGTGACAAAGTACACATCATGTGACAGTCCCTCTTGGCTGCAAAGTAGGCAGCCCAGGAGCGAGGGAGGCGCATTCCCTTCCACTGGGTGCTGAGAGCAGAAGGGGCAGGTGCTGCTGGCGCACCCACAGCTGGGGCCCTTCCCGAGTTCAGGGCACGGAAGTAGCCCTGACCCTCCGAAACGGCTTTCCCTAGTCTCCCCGAACTCCATCAGCCCAGCGGATCAAGCTCTCGGTCCCTGTGCTCCCTTCCTGCCCAGCTTTTAGACCTGTCCGCGTCACGAAGCTCACCAAGCCTCAGCCCCGGCTCAGCGGACTTGTGCTCTCTCTGCTGCTCAGACCGCGGGTGCGGGGGACACGGCTAACGCGCGCTGGGGACGTGGACCGTTTGTCGTGTGTGATTGAGCACAACGACAGTCCCACTTTGCCTCAATCCTGTGCCCTTGAAGGGTCGCCTGGAGAACAACAGTGAAGGGGACTAGTGGGTTTTCAGAGGCATTCTGACGCCGGCTCTCTTGCCTTTTAGTAAAAGGTCTGTCCCCCTGGAAGGTGAACGCCTGCGGGACTGCCTGCCGGCTGGACTCTCTCAGCTGCCCCGGGGCTCCGCCCTGGCCCCAGATTTCAGCCTCTCTCCTTGTGCTTTCTTGTCGTGGAGGGAAATGAGTGCCAGCCCTCCTGCACCTGCGCTGGCGCCCGCCCTGGGGGATTAGGCTGTGTTACTGCGTATAAATTGCTGTAATCTCTGCTGCAAAGGAGCTTATGTGCCCCTGTGACTGGGGGCCGGCAGGGAGGGGTCTGTCTGCTGAAGTGGCCGCACAGGGCTGTGCCTACCTCAGTGGGTCCCACTGTGCTTTTTCAAGCCCTCGAAGGATGGGCTTCTGTTCCACTTGAAGGAAAAGACTGCTCATACCAAATCGGCTTCGTCAAACTTAGTGTAAACGCCGCGAAAGTGTCAATGTTGCAATGCATGGGATCAGATTACAGCAACTCATTTTGTATGACTTCCAGTGGGAAAAAACCCTCCTCCTGTTAGTTTTGCTGTGCTTCAGGGTTTTGGGCTTTTTGCAGGGATGTAGGGGGGTGGTGGAGAGAGGGGGGGCGGTGGGAATATAAAAATCTCCAACCAGAAACCATAGGGCCAACCAGACTAGGGGCTGGTTTGTCATCAGGGCAGTGAAACCACTTAGGTGCCTGTCGTCAGATACTTTCTTGATGCGTTAATTTGCCATTTATTCTATCCCTGTTATGAGGGTTTTCCTGTCTTACTACAACAATCAAAACCAAAATTTTGTCCTTTAAAGAACATTCTAGCTGCATTTTCTTTAAAACAGTAAGAGTTGTTATGCCTGACTGATTTCTAATGAGAAAATATAACAAATTGATCAAATCATTTAATAATGCATATTAGGCAAGCTCTGGAATCTACCTAAACCGTTCTCTCCATCCAGCAGTTTGTCACAATTAAGCCAGCGATGCCTCTGGGCTGCCACCTTCCCTTTCCTCTTGCTGATGTGCCACGACTCAACACCGCATGCCTGGCTCGATGCGACCTACACGTTCCCACTGGAGAAAGGAAAACCCTTTTAGCCAAATCTCAAAGTGACCTTCACATTTATTAATTCTGAATTAAGTTCAGGTCTTTCTTTAGGCAGAGGCTCACTTCCTGTTACAAAACTAAAGGGGAACTCTCAGCCATAGGCTCAAAATGCCCTCCGAAAGCTAGAAATTTCCTAAAATGCACATTCAAGGAGTTGGGAAGGAAGCATTTTGCATTTTTTTAAGTCCGTCTCCCCTTGTGGATAACAATGTCATTAATCATAGTATGAAAATATGCATACTGGGAAGTTGAGTCAAGAAGGAAAGACCTCCTCCTCCACCACCCTGTTCCCACTTTGGCGAATTCCTCTGGGGTTTTGGTGACGTATTTAGAGTCTGATGCAGTGGTGAACATGCAGCGTAGCAACTTGCTCCCTGCTCCTTTCCCGCACACTTAAAACCCCTCTTTTGGTCCTTTGAAATCATCATTAATGGCTGCCTTCTCTGGTAGAGTTGAGAACTTTCCCAGTGTCAACCACCTCGAGCGCCCCACATTCTATCCCGAATAACGCTGCAGTGAGCCTCGTTGGCACACAGCCCGTCTTGTACTTGGACCATCAGATTTCCAGAAGTGGGCCATCTACCTCTAGGGCCGAGGGACCTGGTGTTTGGCTATTTCTGACTTAACAGGAAGCCATTTGGTATTTGACGTGGTCAACGTTGACATTTTGTGCCTGCTAGCAATTCCAATAAAACATTTTAAAAATAAACTTGAACTCAGCCCAATGACCTTCAAGAAATATGAGGGGGAATATCGCACACAGAATCTTGGTTACACCATCCCATGAGAACGGCAGCCCCACAAACCCAACTCTGTGACTGCACCACTGAGTCACTACAAAGTGAGAGAAAAGGCAGATGGATTGATTTATGGATGAGTCAGGGAGTGAAGAGAGGCAAGTTCCAGACAGACGGCCTGTTTGGGAACAATGTACATTTCTCGGCTCCCGGGCCACAGGCATCCGTCCTGGGAGACGGGAGGGCAGGGGTCAGGAAGGGGCGTGGCCGGCTTGAGATAAGCGACGCTCTTTCCTGACTTCACAAGGCAGTGGGGGTGTGGGGCGAGGTGTGGACGTGACCAGAGGCACCGGGCATCCCTCCTCCCTTTCAATGTTCGAAGATGAAACTACCAACCACGCTCCTATGTTCTCAGCAGGTTTGGAGGACTCACTAGGTATTATATCATAATTATAATTTATTGTCACTTGGCATCTGTAGTGCTTGGAAGCCAAAGCGCACGACTAGATTGGGAGGTGGTATTGGCTGTGGGCTGGTTAAGGCCTGGGGCCTGGAGAGCAGGCGATGAAGGGAGATGTGGGGCGTCTCCTGGTTAGCAAAGGACAGCTAGAGACCCCTGTTGGGCCCCAGTGAGCCGGAGATCTCTGAGAGCCGGTCTTGGGCTCAGGGAAGGCCGAGGCTAGCGCTTGTCCACGGCCTGGAGTGGGCAGAGGGCTGGTTGGGGTGGGGGGGCAAGCCATGCGGTCGTTGGTAACGAGCAGTTGAGGTTATGATTCACGGGCCTTCTTTAAAGTTAGGTCTGGGGATGGGCCTTTCCTTCTCCCAAAAGGATGTGCCTTCCAGCAAAAACTCGCCAGGCCCAGTTTCTCTGATGCGGATTGTCAGGGCAGTCCCTGGCTGGGCCACATCCTCAAGACGATGTGACTTTTATGGCCCGCCAGCCTGGTGGGACGGGAAAGCCCTGTCCAGCCCCAGACGGTATCCCGCGGGCCTGCGGGATACCTGTCACCCACTGAAGCGCACGGTTGGGGTTGGGGTGAGGTTCTGCTTGCCCTGTTTCTGGCTCCGTGTGTTTGCCTTTTTCTGCCTCCACACAGTCAGTCCCAAATTAGGAGGAAAATGTCCACAAACTGCAAGATTGGGGAGAGCATGTGACATGTATGGACTGGCATAGGCTTGGCACTCCGATGCTGCAGATTGTCTTAAAATGAATTGTCGGAGAGGATGTAGAGTTGCCAGCTTTGGAGACAGATGCTGTGCAAACCGAACCCCTCTGCAGACTGGGACAGTAGCTACACAGTTCCTACTTGGGGTGAGAAGTCGCGGTGGTGGGGTCCTGAAGGGCGAGCAGCTCTCCGTCTTGCGGATGTACGGGTGCCGTCAAGCAGGGCTCCTCAGGCAACACGGAAGCCAGATTCGAGGGGGGCCCCGCAGGATGTCCTGGGCTCTCAGCAAAATGTCTCTCTGTGGGAGATAGATTCGCCGCTGGAATACGGCTCTGGGGGAGTTCACGGACCTGGGCCTCCCGAACTAGCCTGGGCTGGGGGTGGGGACAGATGGGGGACAGTGATTCCGTCATGCTGTTCCTTATAACCCAGCTGATGCCCCAGCCTGTGGTTATACAAACCCGGGAGAGTCTGGGATGAAGGGCAGGGCATAAAAATACAAAGAATTGGGTTTGTAAGGTATTTGGTTTGGCACTGAGGGGAGAGAAGCGGCCCAGAACCAGGCAGACCTGGGTTTGGGTCAGTGGTGGGCTGGAGTGGGCAGCTCTCCCCAGCCCTGCATTTGGTGACCCCATGCCGGTCCGGTAGCCCGCAATCGGCCGAGGTGGGAGTATTTATACCGCCGGAGAGGGTAAATGCTTCGAGTCAGGACTACTTTTCTTTCCTTGTCCATCTGGAGTTGGCCTTCCCAGCACAGCAACTGGTTTGCACTGGTTGGGATCAGGCCCACAGACGATGGGCCAGGTCCTGTGCGAGTCTGCCAGCCACCGAGTGATCTCGGGCAGGTTCCCGGTGCCAGGGCTTGGCTTTCTGCTATAAAATGGGCAGTTATGATGACCTCGTGAGACTGAGGAGAGAATCCACAGAACCTGGTTCATTCAGCGCCTGTCCCTGTGTTTCAGTTAACGTGTCCCCCACCCCCCCCACCCCGTGTCCCCACCTCGAAATTGCAGTTGCTCCAAACTCCTTGCAGACCCGTATCCGGTGACTCATCAAATCCCACAATCCCTCCTGGATCTAAAGTCACCAGGGTGGCCCCTCCTCCCACCCCATCATCTCCCCACAAAGCTGCCTGGATCAGGCAGGTCCTGCCCATTTCCTGCTCCTCCGGTCCAGCTGCTTCTGGGCCATCGGACTCTTCTTTAAAAAGACAAACCGTATCTGTCCTCTTCTGCTTAGACACGACCCTGGTTCCAGTCCAGACATCCAGCGAGGCCTGACTGCCCCGCAGCGGCTCTGCTTGGCCTGCCTCTCCCCCTCCTCTATCTTCCCAGCTGCATCTGAGCTCGGCAACCCCTGCCCCCATCACCACGCCTCCCTACCCAAGAGGAGACAGGAAATCCCTCTTAAAACTGCAAGCGGGGCCCATTCAGGGCTTGGGAGGCTGGCCTCTCCTAGGCAAATGTGCAGGTTCCGTGGCAGTGTGACCCTCTCACTCTGGCCTGTCTGGGCCCTGTAGGTGGAGCTCCATCCTGCCGCCTCCCCGATCCGAGGCCCCCTTTACTCACCTTTGTAGGCCCTGGCTCCTGGGGGCTTCTGGGCTCCATCTGCCGGTTGTCTGGCTGCCACACCAGGCTGGCCCAGACTGAGCCTCGCTCACCTTTGTGACTCACCAGGGGCCTGGCCGGCCATGCTGTGTAGCCAGCGTCAGTTTCCCTTGACTTCTATTCTAGGCTCTTGGCTGGCTTACTTGCCAAGGGGAATTAACAAGCGAGATGAAATATTTCTATACAGACAGCCTTGGGACATTCAGTTTTTAGGTGAAAACAATCGAACAGCTTTCAGTAAGAACTGCAAGAACAAGAACCTTACTTCAGAGACGTGGAATGCTTTCCCTCTTGAATCATGAAACTAACATTTATGGAACAGTTACTAAGTGCCAGGCACTTTGTATGTTACTTCGTTTACTGTTCCCTCAATCCCTGTGAGATCAGTATTCTGACCTCAGTTTATAGGGGAGGAATGGAAGCTCAGAGAGTTTAGGTGACATGCCCAAGGTCACAGAGCTAATAAATGGCAGATCCAAAATTCACACCAGATCAGCCTTTTTTCAAAAGCCATGTCACGGCGGGGGTTCGGGGGGGGGGGGCGGCGGGAGGGAAGGCAGTGTATCTACTTGTCAGGGAATTTACTGTCCTCAATTTAGAGCACTCACAGAGTACCAGGATGTGGGAACCCACTGAATGAGGGTATTTTCAGAACCATAGAAAAGGGCAGAATGCATAAATACTTTATCTTTTACTCTTCCTCTACCTTTTTAAATGCTGAATTTTTTTTGACTCCCCAAACGCACAATTCAACATAGATACAGTAAAAAATATATTTTTTTTCAAAATACACAGTATTCAGAAGAATTAAAGTTCCAGTAATGGTGGAGTACCTTGTATCAGACTCACTCTCCCATTGATAGTGATGATAAACGATGGACAAAGTAGCAAACATGCGCACGCACACACACACCCCGCCAGAAAAAAAAATGTAAAGATTTGAAGGCACTAGAGTGACAAAAATCAGACAGATACCGGAGGAGATTTGACCCTTGAACGATGGGAACTACATATTGTTATAATTACACATGTTATTTATCCAGCTCTTCCCTGGAGGGCACCCTCCTGGCCACAGAGCACGGGGTGGGGGGGCGCCGGATAGGGAAGCAGAAAGTTTCACTGTTATTGACTTGGGGTGTCAGAGGATGAAGTTTAGAATTAACGGAGTAACTGGCACTGGAGGAAGGAAATCCCAGGGAGACGTGGAGGGGGCACGCTCCAAATCTGCATATTGACTCTGTTCCCAGAGTCAGTTCCTCCTGAACTGTGCTTGCAATGGGGAGATTCCAAGGAGCACAGTGTAAAGCAATAGCTGTAAGACAGGAAAAGCTAATCGAAAATTTCAGCTGCTTTCCATTGCACTGGAGTCAGAGTGTGGAGTTAGGATCCCACTTAGTTGGAGGAGTTTCACAAACACCTGGGGATTTCTACTGAAACCCCAAAGGCGCTGCGTATTCAGAGCAAAGACTATGTCTCAGATTTATCCTAACACCAGTGGTGAAATCAAAACAGACTTCTCCCAATAAGTGTGAAAAACAAGCCTCCACAAAATCAAGATGATCAGCAGGGAATTTAATAGGTATTCACAAAAATCTACATGGCTCCCCTTTCCCATTCTGGGCGCCCCCCCCCCCGCCCTTTGCACCACACCTTGGTATGTTCTAATACCTACCTGGGAGCTTATGTCAATATCTGCTGGTTGTCTGGCTGCCACACCAGACTCGTAAATTTTGATTAGTAGACATGTGTGAAAAAAACAGAGAAATGTGACCTATGGTCAAGAGAAAATTCAGACCATAGAAACAGACCTGAGATGAGCCAGGTATTCCTATTATCAGATAAGTCTTTAATACAGCAAGTATGAAATATTCAAGGAGTGACTATAGGGAATCTTAATTGAGAAACAGAAAAAGAAAAAGGAATTTCATGGGTATTCTGAAAAATACAATAGCTGAATGAAGAATTCATTGGATAGACTTAACAGCATATTAAAAATTACAAAAAGTTTTTTTTTTTGAGATTAAAGAAATTGGCAGACCACTGCAAAACTGATCAAGAAAACGGGAGAACAAAACACAATTTACCAGTATCAGAAATGAAGCACAGGATATCACTACAGATCCTACAGCTATGAAAAGAGTAATAAGAGACTATTAACTTTATGCTAATAAATCCAATAACAAAGATGAGATGGACACATTTAAAAACACAACTTAGCAATATTGATATGAGATGAAATAGATCATCTGAATAGCCTTTCATACAATAAGAAATTTAATTTGTAATCAAAAACCTGGCCAGAGGAAAAACTCCAGGCCAGATGGCTTCACTGGTGAATTATATCCGTATTTTATAAAGAAATGATAACCAACCTCACAGAAAATGTTAGGCGGTAGAAGAGGAGAGAACACATCCCAATTTCATTTTTAAGGCCAGCATAACCCCAATACCAAAACCTGACAAAGATACTGGAGGCTTTGTAGAGGACTCCGGCTTTACACAGTGGGCCCCACTATCATGTCCCCCACAGCAAAGCATCTCTTCATGGGACACCCTTTCTCAGTTCCGATAGTGCCACTTGTCATATTCAGGAAACATTTGTTACCAGCTGGGCCCCTTCTTCTTCCTCTTCTTCTTCTTCTTTTAAGATTTATTTATTTATTTTAGAGAGAGAGAGAGAGTGCAGGGGTGGGGCAGAGGGAGAGGGAGGAAGAGTCTTAAACAGACTCCGCACTCAGTGCGGAGCCCCGTGTGGGGCTCGATCTCACAACCTCCAGATCATGACCTGAGCCGAAATCAAGAGTTGGACACTGCTGCTCAACCAACTGCACCACCCAGGTGCTCCTGGGCCTCTCCTGCTTCACTCTTCCAACACTGCCAGGCACGAGGATAAATCCGGGGTCTTGCTAATATCCCCAGTCTGACTCAGGATGGGGGCATCAGTTCCCTCTACTCTTAGATTCCCAAGAAACTAAGGGCTCAAGAAAGATTGTCCAGAGACAGGAAGCCCACCCCAAGCTCTGCTCTGCCCCTTGCTTCTCCTCCTCCTCCTCATCGAAGGGATCTTTATGTCGTCTCCTGGGCATGAGATACTAGCTCTGACTTATCTGCATCCTTTCGAAAATCAAAAGTCAAGAACCTTGGCTACTTATCATCTATGTTCTGCTGCAGCAATCATCCCTTGAGGAAATGGATGTCTCACAGGTCTGCTGTTTGAATGAGGGAACAACGTGGAGTAACAGGAGATAGTGGTGTGGAGGAAATACTTGTCTTCAGAACATGATTCCGCCATACTTTTCTGTAATAGGGACTGCTTAAATAAAGCCTGGGCAGACAGAGAGATAGATCAATGGGACAGACTAGAGAGCTCAGAAGCAGGTCTGTGCACATGAATACGTGAGATGTTACAGGGTGGCCTGAGGATCTGCGGGAGAGGACTGACTTCTCAACAAATGGTGCTGGACAGTTGAGTAAAATGAGATCCCAACCTTATGCCATAAGCAGAATGAATTAAAAACCTGAATATGAAAAGCAAGACCATACAACTTTTAGAAAGTATCATGGGAGAATATCTTCTTGATCCTGGGGTTAGGAAGGGTGTCTTAAAGAAGACCCAGAAATGTACTAATCATAAAGGCAAAGACTAATAAATTCATTCATATCAAAAGGCATCATAAAAGGCACAAAAAGATAAGCCATAGACCAGGAGAAGATATTTGCAACACATATAAATGACAAAATACTTATATTTGGAATACATAAGGCACTCCTATAAGCCAGTAAGAACAAGACAGACAACCCATAGTGAATGGGCAAAAGATCTCAACAAGAATTCCACAATGAAGGGAATTCAAAGGGCTAATAAACATGAAAAGATACTCAATATTGTTAGTAATCAGGAACATGAAAATTAAAACCACAGTGAGATACTCTCACATATCATTAGAGGAGTAAATCATTTTCAAGTCTAATGAATGATCCCTAGTGTTGGTGAACACAGAAAGGAATGAGGGCTTATCCACTGTTGACAGGAATGTATATTGGGATAGACACGTTGGAAACGAGTTTGGCATTATCTCATCAAGTTGATGACACACATATTGTCTTAGGAGCAATTCTTCTAATAGCTATGTACTCAGAAGAAATGCATGTGCACTAGGATTCATATACCAGAATGCTCACTATAATATTCATTGCTCATGATAGCCAAATATCGGAAACAACTCAAAGGTTTCCAAACAATAAAAGTAGATGAACAGAGTAAGTATATATGGATATAGGGAATACTATCTAGCAATGAAAGCTAATAAACTATTGTTAACATGCAACCCTGGGTGAATCCACAAAAGAATGAAAAAAAGTCAGCAGAAGGATGTTACTGTATGTTTCCATTCCCATAGAATTCAAAAAACAGCCAAATTAACCAGTGTTGTCTAGAGATGAATCCAAAGATGGTAAAACGGCTAGGAATAAAAGGGAAATAATTATCATAAAGACAGGCTGGTTGTTGAATCTGTCAAGAAAAGGGTTTCTGGGGTGCAGTAAAGATTCTGTTTCTTTACCCAAGTATTCATATTATAATTACTGTTTAAACTGTACATATGCTAATGGCCTCTTTTATATTTATTAGCCATCTCACAAAAGAAAGGAATGAAAAGAAAAACTGAAAAAAAGAAAAAACCACGGCACTATATGCTGTATCCACTAAAACTCATCTTCCTGAAGACACTTCTACAACATGGGACATTGTTCATGTATTAATAAGAATAGGAAGCAAGTTACAAAACCATATATGCACAACATGAGCTCAGCTTAGAGGGGAACCCGTGTATTCGCAGAGAAAAGATCTGATGGGAAAACCTCAAAAATGTCAACAGCAATTCTTCTCCTTTGTATACTCTTAAGCGATACCCAAATTTTCACAATGAACAGGTGTTAATTTTCTAGTTTTAATAGGAAACCAATATATGTTATGTAAATTCTCTGCAGAAAGGTCTGACGTAAGACCTACCATGTTACTTCTATCAATCAGGATCTAGTGTGGGAAACGGAAGCCCCGCAAGGCACTTCCAGGAAAGGTATATCGCATAGAGGGGATTAGGAGCCTGCTGTGCTCTGGGAAGGCTAGAGGAGCCAGAGGCTCTCCCCGGACCAATTTGTAGGAGGGCGTGCCGCTGTGGCTCTGATTCAAAAGTCAAAAGTCAAGGCCACCACAGCCACATGCACTTGTCACACCCATGAGGCATCTTGAGAGAGTGCTGTAGGTTGCAGGGGGTCCCAGACAGCTACAGCCTCCACCTCAGTCCTACCTCATAGATCACACGAGTGCCTCTTCTCCATGCACCCAGGTGTAGGAGTCTGGTGAGTGGAGGTTAGAGCATTGTGGCCCCTGCACACCTTCCCTGGGGGTTCTGCTCCAGGGGGTTGGAAAGGAGGTGACCGAGAGAGCCAGCTTTCCCTTTGTACTTTATACCCTGCGGATGTAAAGCCAGAGCCACCATAAGTGGGCGGCTTAAGCAACAGAAATGTATCGTCTCAGCGCTGGAGGCTGGAAGTCCAAGATCAAGGCGTCTCGGCAGCATGGGTCCTTTCTGAGGCCATGGGGAGAATCTGTTCCGGGCCTCTCTCGGTGGATTATAGATGGCTGTGCCTTCACAGGGTCTTCCCTCCGTGCATGTCTCTGCATCCACACTTTCTGTTTTATAAGGACATCAGCCCTATTGGATCAGGGGCCACCCACTCCAGTACGACTTCATCTTACTCAGTGACACCTACAATGACCCTGTTTCCAAATCAGCTCACATTCTGACATACGGGGGATGGGACACAGGAATCTGCGAGGGGGACACAATTCAGCCCATAATGGTGCGTCCAAGCTTCTTACCAAAAGCATGTATAATGGAGGGCAAGAAGAACCCCAGGATTCTCTGCGGATAAATCATGGAGACTTTGACAATGTGCTGTTCTGGGACGGCCGTTCTGGAGGCTGGGACGCTGGGGAAATGGGCAAGACCCAAGGCCACAGAGGTCAACCTTCTGAGAATATTCTTCCAGGTTATCGCTCTGGTGGCAGCAGAACGCAAGAACTGACATAAAACGCCATCTGCCTTCTGCACCACCGAGGGGTTTCATTTTGTGTGGGAGGACCCCCCGCACTGTCTGTCCCGTCTCTTTTTACCTTCTCTGGTAGAATCCAGCTGCCATCTGGCTGGACTCACCTTGGAGGGGGAGGAGGGGGGCCAGTCCCTGGGGCCTGGGGCTCCCACACCCCTTTATTATGCTGGCCCTGGCTTTGAGCCTAGGAAAGCTTTGGGAGAACAGGCAGAGGCCCTGCAAGAATGCCCCGTCTTGCTCTGATCTGGCAGAGACCCGGCTTCGGAGTGGGGGGGACACATGCCTGCCTTCCTCATGGAGCTGCCGCAGGGTCGCTGCTCCAGGAGCAATGGGACGTGGCTCCTGAGAGGCCCGCTTCGGGAGGGCCCAGGCTCCCTCCACCCTGCTGGGATCGTCCCCTTGAATGATAAGCGGTCATCCGCGGCCAGAGGGTCGGAGCAGAGCCTTGTGGCTCCCAGCGAGAGTTTCGGATTTCCCTTCCAGCGGGTGTTGGCCGGGACTGCACGGATGCCTTTGTCCCTGCTGGTTGCTCCGAAGCTTGGATTCCATCCCTGGCCAGGCCCCAGACATGCCGGCTGGTTTTCTCCAGCGGAAGAAGCTGTTCTTTCTGTGTCTGCAGATGGTCCTGTTGCAAGCACCTCGGTCAGGCTGGTTCTGGAAGAGCAAGCTAAAATGAGCAGACATTCGCCTTCTTTTGAGGGGGTGCTGCTGGCTGGGGTGGAAATGGCCTTGGGGTTAGTGGGGGTCTGTTCAGCACTTCTGTGGGGACCGTACATCCCGTCTCCTCCATGCCTTGCTTCTCTCTCTTCCTCCCCCTTCCTCCTCTTAGCCCTATGGACACCGCCACACAGCCTTCCACTTGCCTCCTGCACAACCCTGATCCAAAACCTTTGGTGGCTCCCTCTCGCCTCAAGTGGCGTTTCTCAAACTGTGTGCCTCAGACTTGTTTGTAGCTCATAAAAGATCAGCCCCTCCCTGCTCTCATCCCAGACCCAGCAATCAGGTCCCCAGTCGGGGAGCCCAAGGACTTTAACTCGCTTCCTAGGTGACTTTTGTTTTAAACTTGTATATTTAAAAAATACTGTGGTAAAACACACATAATGTACAATTTACCACTTTAGCCATTTTTAAGTGTACAGTTCAGTGGACTTAAGTGCTAGTATGGACTGAATGTTTTGTGTCCTCCCCTAATCCAGATGTTGGAGACCCAATCTCCGTTGGGATGGTATTTGGAGGTGGGGCCCTTGGGAGGTGCTTAGGTTTAGATGAGGTCAGGAGGGTGGGGATCTCATGATGAGATTAGTGCCCTTCTGAGAAGAGAAGAGAGGATCTCTCTTTCTCTGTGAGCACCCACCAAAGAAAGGCCTTGGGAACGCACAGTGTTAGAAGACAACTTTCACCAGACCCTGTCTGCTCTGACACCTGCTCTTGGATTTCCACCCTTCAGAGCTGAGAAAGTAAGGGGCTGAGGTTTGCGTCACCCAGTCTGGTATTCTGGAATGGCAGCCTGAGGGCCTGAGACAAGTCCGTTCACACTGTTGTGTCTCCATCGCAGCCAGTCGTCCCCGGAACTTTTCATCTCCGCCATCTGAAACTCTGCTTAGTCAACACTCACTCCCCCATTCCTCCCTCTGCCCCTGCTTCTTCCCGTCTCTATGAATTTGACGACTCGCGGGACCTCACATAAGTAGAACCATACCATCTTTGTCCTCTGTGACTGGCTGATTTCACGTATCCTTGTGTTTTCCTGCTTCATCCACGTTGTAGCCTGTGTCCGAATGATCTTTCTTTTTAAAGCTGAATAACCTTCCATTGTTTGTAGAGACTCCATTTTGTTTATCCGGTCCTCAGATGATGACACTTGGGTTGCTTACACATTTTGGCTATTGGGAATGATGATGCTGTAAACACGGGTATACAAACGGTTCTTCCAGACCCTGCCTTCAGTTCTTTCGGGCAGATATCAGGAAGTGGAATTGCTGGATCATATGGTAATTCTATTTTTAATATTTCCGACAAACTGTCATACCACAGTGGCTGCGCCACTTTGCATTCCTACCCACGGTGTGTGAGTGTTCCAATGTCCCCACATCCTCACTGATACTTGTTATTTTCTGTTTCGTTTGTTTGGCTGGTTAGTTGGTTAGTTTTTTGGGTTTTTTTTTTTTTTTTTGGTAGTGGCCATCCTAATGGGTATGAAGTGATATCTCACTGTAGTTTCGATTTACATTTCTCTGATGATGAGTGATGTTGAGAACTTTTTCATGGGTTTACTGTTCATTTGTGTATTTTCTTTTTTTTTAAGATTATATTTATTTATTTAAGAAAGAGAGAGAGAGAGAGCATGAGAAGGGGGAGCAGCAGAGGGAGAGGGAGAAGCAGCCTCCTGCTGAGCAGGGAGCCCGATGCGAGGCTCCATCCCAGGACCCTGGGATCGTGGCTTGAGCCGAAGGCAGACGCTTAACCAACTGAGCCAGCCAGGTGCCCCTATTTGTGTATTTTCTTTGGAGAAATGTCTACTCAAATTCCTTGCCCATTTTAAAAATTGTATTTTGTTGTTGTGTGGTATCTAGAGCTGATTTAATATATATATATATTTAGAGAGTGAGCAGGGGCAGAAGCAGAGGGACAAGGAGGGAGAGAATCCCAAGCAGACTTCCCACTGAGCATGGAGCCGGATAGTGGGCTCAGTCTCATGACCTCAAGATCATGACCTGAGCCAAAATCAAGAGCGGGACACTCAACCAACCGAGCCACCCAGGTGCCCCAAGTTGTATCTATTGGTGATTTTGATGGAGGGTAAAGTGAGAGACCATTGGTGAGCAAATGAGCCCTTTGTAGGGCATCCAGGGCCCTCTGTAGTGGGGCCTGCCCTGCCTTCCATCTCATTTCCTGCTGTTCCCAGCAAGAATGCTTTGCTCTAGCTGGACATTTCCATCTTCTGGCCTTTATTTATACCATTCCAACAACATGGACCTCTGCAGCAGGCAAACTTTTTCTTATCTGCATAAGAACCACCCTCTTCCATCTCCTACTGAGATAGTTCTCGTGGGACTGTGGGTCACAGGATCCCTCCCCCTCCTGGCTGCATCAATGGTACCTGACCCAGGCTCACCTGATCCTAGTGCTTCCAACACCTTGGCTTAAGGGGGCTGGCCCAAGGGCTGGACATTCAATCCAAGCCAGTCAGGTTCCTATGTGGCTTGTAGGGAGTGTCTTTTTCTGCTTGGCTTGCCAAACCAGGATAATACAAGCCCTGGGCCCTTTGTGACTTCTCTGCAGGAAGAAAGAAAAGGTCAACACACAATGTAAGATGAATCAAGACAGGAAAGCAAAAGAGAATGTGAGTAAGAGAGAGAAAGATATTGTCCGAGGCCCTGGGTCCAGCCATACCTGAAACTAGCGCCCCTTTGATTTTTCAAGTCCATAAGCCAGTGGATTCCCTTTTAGCCTAAGCTGGTCTGAATGCAGTTTCTGTCACTGGCAACAAAAAGTCCTGATGAATGCAGAGCCCCCGCCCCAGGCCTTCCCTCTGTTCCACAATGTGGCCACCCACCCGTGCCCCCACCCGGCTTAGATCCCTGCTAGTCTCCTTTATGTCTGGGTGAGGGGCGGCTCCCTCTAGGGATCTCCGGCAGTCAAGGGGGAAGGAGATGGCTTTGTGGGTGTTCCGATTTTCAACTCTCTGCCTGCCCTGTCCCTTAGAGACCTTCTGTATTATATACTTGTTGTCTGTGCCTTGTGTAATAGGGTGAGTCTTTACGAGAAACATGATCCTTGCGGTGGCTGGTGGGAACTTGGGAGTGGACATCTAGCATCTCCACATTCCCCACCCACACCTCGGGGCAGCCTTGGGCAGAGGTCCAGCCCCAGCCAAGGAACGTGTCCTCTGCAGGGACTTAACGGAGGGAGGGTGTGAAAAGGTGAGTAATGGCGGAAAACATGAGCTGGTGTCTCCTTGTTGTGGGTTTCAAGTGTGTGGCTTTTTCTTTTCACAGCTGTGCTCTCCCTAGAGGGTTTCCCACCCCCAGCCCAGGAAGGGGAAGCCACCTCCGGGTGTCAGAAAGGGCTGGGTCGCTCCCATGGGGAACCACTGGTCTTTATGTTTCAGTCCCTTGGGACAGGGTGGAGGGTGGGGCCTTGAGTCAGAGGTTTTGGGGAATGTCCTGGCCACCCTGAGAGAGGGGAAGGAGATGGAAGTTGGAGTCCTGTTTAGTGGTGAGTCCAGCACCCTGAACAAGCCGCCCCCAGACAACATTTCCCCTGGGTGGTGGGGGTTCAGGGAGACCAAGTCCCCACACCTATGCAGTCTGGGGCTCGTACCGTGTGAACGCGTTCTGGTATGACTTGCTCTAAGAGAATTTTTTTTTCTAAGTGTAGAACTTTTTATTTGAAAAACAAGGATATGTCTCTTGCACCCAGGTATTACAGAGCAAGTTCTGAGGTGCTACACGTTAATATGTCAGGAGATCACGTGGTATCTTTCACTGCTGCTGTGACCACTTGCTATGTAACGTGGGCCATTAATCTGGGGATGTTCCTGTCCCATCTCCCCGGTCGTGCTTTTCGAGTCCTGCTTCTGCTGCTCAGAATTGCCCATGGCATCGAGAGTCCAGCCCGGGAGAAGTGCTCACAAGGGTGAAATTAGCAATAATAGTAATAGCTAATAACATTTATGGTGGGCTTTGTGTGAGTCAGGGGCTAGTTTATTTTTTTTTTAAAGATCTTATTTATTTATTTGAGACAGAGAGAGCACGTGAGAGAGAGAGAGAGACAGAGAGAGAGAGCACAAGCAAGGAGGGGGGTAGAGGGAGAAGCAGATTCCCTGCTGAGCAGGGAGCCCGATGTGGGGCTTGATCCCAGGACCCTGAGCTGAAGGCAGACGCTTAACTGACTGAGCCACCCAGGCGTGCCAGGGACTAGTTTAATAAACAAGTATTTGCAAGTATTGTTTCATCAATAGTGGATACTCAGAGGGATCCTGATTTTGTAATCTACGCAGATGTGCACGGGCTGTGACCGCTCCCCCTCAATGAGCCAGGGCGCACCCTCCCCTCTGGAAAGCATGCTGAGCCACCTTGAGAGCCTGTGGGTTTATTCCCAATGTTGTTCATGCCACCTGCACGTGTTATAATAAGGAAACAATCTAATTAAATATGGTGCAAACTAAAGAGATATGAGGGTAATAAGAATGGACTGTTGTTTTTATGATATGTAGGTTGAAACACTTGATAAAGTTGAAAATGTTCGTCCAATGAGACGTGGGCAAGACAGCTGTGAAAGATCAGGAAGACCCAGTCACAGGGCCCCTGCCCGCAAGTAGCTTGCTTCACGCCGGTTTGCAAGGTCTGGCTCCACTTTGGAAGAAACAAGTTGAAAATCATAGAAACATTATGGTTATGACTTATGCAAAAAGCAAACGTGGAATTCTACCCAGTGGCTCATTGTCAAATAGGACTTGAACGTATAGCAAAATGCAGTTATAAAGTATGTTTTCAGTTAGAAGCTTTAAATTGTAAAGAGTGGTTTTATGATTCCCCACTTTTAACTTTTTAAATTAGCCCACCTATGGCGGGTCGGAGGGTTTGGCTACAGGTGTGTACGAGTGTGGGAGAGAGGTCACGTGCCCACCACCGTCTTTCTTTGGAAGATCCCTGAGACACTCCCTGGTTTGGTTCCTGTCCGCTTGTTGGAGCAGGGTCTTTGCTTCACCCGCCCAACTCCTCCAGGTATCCGGGACTGCTGGACAGCGGGCCACCTGCAGGCCCAGGTCACAGGAGTCTCTGTCCACCTCCACCTGTCCCTTTGACGAGCCCAGCTGACCTTCACCTCTCCCTTCTCCCCAGTGTCCAGGAGATGACGTCTCACCTGACCCTGCGAGCATGTCCCCAGATCTTTCTGTTTCTTGCTCTCGCACCTCCTTTGAGACTTTGTCCTGAGTTGGGAGAGGGGAATGGCCCTCAGGACACCAGTAAGTGTCAGAAGGGAGAAAAGTCTGCAGAAAACACTCAGCGTTTGGATGAATGGATAAGCAAAATACGGTCTATTCATACAGTGGAATAGGATTCCGCCTTAAACAAGGAAGGGAATCCTGACACCTGCTACAACATGGATGAACCTTGAGGACGTGATGCTGAATGAAAAGCCAGTCATGAAAGCACAAATCCTGCACGATCCCACTTAGACGAGGTCCCTGCAGTGAGCAAATTCATAGAGATGGGAAGTGGAGCGGTGGTTACCAGAGCCTGCACTGTGGGGAGGGAGGAACAGGCAGGGAGTGTCGAATGGTACAGAGTCTCGGTTCGGGAAGATGACAAATGTTTTGGAGATGGACGGTGGTGATAGCTGCACAAGGATGTGCAGGTATTAATTCCACTCAACTGCGCACCTACGAATGGTCAATTCTGTGTTGTGTATAGTTACACACACACACACACACACACACACACACACACACACACACACGAGCCAGGCCCTGCCCCTCAGTGCTTCACCTCAGTGGGAAACCTTGAGGTTGTTTCTGGTGGATGGGATTCTGGACATCTTCATGTTTTTCCTTGAGCCTTAATATATTTTCCCAATTCCCTGCAAAGAGCACTTCTTACTTTAATAATTAGAGGGGAGAGAGAAGGGCACTTCAAGCATCTACAGGGAAATACAAAGGGAGGGAGCAGGGAATTACTTGTCTGGATCTCATCCTCCCGCTGCCCAGGGCCTGGGTCTTGTCCCGGTGGGCAAGGTCACAGCTGATGAGCCCCGAGGATGGACTAGAGTGGCAGGGGGCTTATCAGAAGACCGGGAAGGCCCACACTGCTCCTCCAGCCCCTGCCCCCAAGAGAGGTTGGCAGGGCCTCCCACAGAGCCTGCTGGAGGTGCTTCCGGGAGATGGGGCCCCTTCATCCAGAAAGGACGGAGGGACCTGTTCTGGTGATGGGACAGTCCAGCTATCAGCCCTGACAATGGCCTTTGATTTAACAATTAGATAAAGAGATGCTACAAATTTTATTTTAAATATTTTATTTATTTATTTGAGAGAGTATGAGAGAATGTGAAAGCAGGGGGGAGGAGCAGGCTCCGCGCTGAGTGCAGAGCCCAATGTGGGGCTCTATTGCACAGCCCTGAGATCATGACCTGAGCCAAAATCAAGAGTCAGACGCCACTCAACAGACTGAGGCACCCAGGCGCCCCAGATGCTACACATTTTAGAACACTGATTCTGGTCCAGTCACAGAGGAGAGCTTTATATGCATTACTTTTTAAAGATTTTATTTACTTATTTGAGAGAGAGAGAGCGCACGCGCACAAAAAGTGAGAGTTCAAGTGGAGGGGGTAGGGGTAGAGGGAGAGGGAGAAGCAGGCTCCCCACTGAGCAGGGAGCCTGACACAACATGGGTTTTGATCCCAGGATCCTGGGATCATGACCTGAGCCGAAGGCAGACACTTAACCGACTGAGCCACCCAGGCAACCATATATTGCATTATTTTTTAAATTCTTACAAGAATCCTGTGGTTAAGGATCTTTATTTTAAATAATTTCCCCTGTAAGATATATGCTACAGATAAAGAAGCAAGTGCAATATATTTGTACATTTATTTTGTTTTTTTCAAATAAGAAATTAGTTACATTCATTAGAGTGGCTGCTAAAACACATACTCCCCGGCATGCCTAGTGGCTAAAGCACAAATACTCTGAGTTCTACTCATCAAAGCAGTCTGGGGGCAGCAGAGGCAGGGGGAGGAGGGTGGGCTGTCAGGGATCCAGGCTGTGGGGGGCTCTGCTATTTTTAGTTCAGGGTCTCTGAGGCTGCCCTTGGCATTGACACCCAGCCAGTTGGCAAGTTTTACACATGGCAGAGTTTTACAAGGCTGGGCCTGAGAGTCATAACATAACTTCTCTTCCACTTTACGGGCTAGAACTCATTCTCATGGCCCAACCTGACTGCACGAGAGGCTGAGAGATACAGTCCAGCCATGTGCTCAGGACAAAGAAGAAACGGCTATGGATTTGGATTAGGGTGACCCATGGAATGTACTGTTCAAACTGAGACCTTACTGTCAGGGAAAGGTGTCACCAAGGTCTGCCAGGGCAGCAGGACAAACTAGACTGGGCGCAGAAGGTCGTTTGATTTTTGGGAGCAAGATCAGGCAAAGACAAGCCCGCGAAAATATGTTTTCTTATTTTCCTTAGTTTCTACAGAAAAAGGAAGGCATGGTGCACTGCCTTCTCTATGCTTTGGTTTTATTTCTCCTACTTTGCAATATATCCTGGAGATCGTTCATGCAGAGATCCCGCTTTGGGTGGTTGCTTTCTAGCTTTGGCACCGTAACACATGGTGAACCTTGATCTATTGAACCACTCCCTATGGATGGATGTGAGTTGTTTCAATTTTTGGCTATTACAAATAATAGTGCAATGAGTCATGCCATGCAAACACCATTTCAGTGACATCTTAAATAGTCGTAAAATGAACACTGAGGTGGTTAGCACCCTCGTATATTGCATCTCAAATCAATGCATTGGATGATTTTCTTTCATTTTGTGCTTTCTAGAAATAAGATTAGATTAAATATCTTCTTTTTAAATTCTGTGACTCTTTCCCCATTTATGTCCAAAATGTTTTTGAGATTTAGCCATGTAATGAATGTTGGGTGCCATTGAGTGAATGTGCCACATTTGAAAAATAATTTAGTCTACGTTTGGGCAGGTGATGTGCATCATTGCCAGTGTTCTGAGCTTTGGACTGCTTACACCATCATAGGGCAGGTATGTATCCCCTCACTAGATGCTTCCAGACTGTCCCTCAGAACCATCGTGCTGAATTGCGCTCTGATTTAACACATTCCCATCACTCTGCATTCTTATCTTGGTTTTCTTTTCCATTTGAGGTTAAACAACGTTTCCCTTCTTCGTGATTTGAGTTCCTGCATTTACAAATGCTCCTTTGGCTTTTGCTCACTTTGCCATTGGACTCATGTCTTTTCCGTGTTGGATTGGAGGCGTTCTTTCTAAACTTTGCACACCAACTCCCTGTTGGTTAGAATTGCTGCGGATCCTGTCAGTTTGTGACTTGTGTTTACCCTCTTCATGATGTCTTTTGATAACAGACGTCCTATTGCAGGGTGGTCAAATAAATCTTTCCCTTAAGACTGGTGCTTTTTTGTTTCCTGCTTGAGAAAGCTTCCAAGGCTGAAGTCTCAATCCTCACATTAATTGGGCACAGACAGTGGTTCAAATGTATTGCAGGCCAAGGAACTGGTGCCCAGGTTCCAACCTAGTCTGTTCCTCTTGAGGTATTGCCAGCTCAAGCCTGGCCACCCAAGGCCAGAGTGAGCCTGGGAGGTGTTTGCCCCTTCCCAAACCTGCCAGGGACATATTGGGCTCCAATGCTGCTTGCTCTGCTGATCACCCCAGGTGGGGGCTCCTCATCTTCACACACCATCATCAGCTCCTCCTTTGGGCTTAGAATTTGATTTTTCTGTCTAACAGGCTTTCCCATAGTGGGACTGGCCTGTATTCCTTGGGATACAATCCAGGATCCATCTATGTGACTGCTACATGTTGCCTTCCAAGAGGTGGTTTCTCTGGGGCTGGAGTCTCTGAAACTATGGATTTATTGGGGGCAAGTGTGGTTTGGCGTGGTTCTGGCTTTGGGGACAAGAGTAGTGGTGATGATGATGCTATTGTTGTTTGGATTGTACGTGGGCTGAGGGGTAGAGCAAGGATTTCCCCCTCTCTTTACCAGCCAGGAGGAACCCAGGCTGTGGGCTCTGGTCTCTGCCTCTTGAGGGCAGGCAGAAAACCCAATGGCCTCCTTTAAAGGCAGGAAGAGGAAGTGGAAGAAAAAATGGAAGGAAGGAAGGAGGGAGGCAGGGTCCCCTGCAATCCCAACACACAAACTCCTTCCAGGTCATGGGTGGTGGGCACATTTCATGTCAGTTACTCCACGTGCCATTTCCTGTTCCTCGTTCGTCCTTGTGAAACAGGCGCCATTTTTAACAGTCGCACGGGACGCCATAGAGTTGACAGCCATGCACGAACACAGCCATCCTTCTGGTGTTGGACAGATACGAGGCCGTTTCCAGAGTCGCCTTAGATGTTTTAGTCAAACCCTGCCATGGATAGCTTCGACTATGACTTTTTTTCCCCCTTCCTTCCTTCCTTTTAATTATTCCCTTGAGCTACATTCTCAGAAAATGAGATTTCTGGGTTAAAGGGGATGGACTTTTTATGGCCTTTTAAAGATTGTGGCAAATTTCTTTTCGGAGATGCTGTGCTAAAATAAGTTTCTTACGATTTCTGGAAAGATAGAGCGAGCATGTCTCTTGGGCACCCCGGACGGTGCTGGCCTTAGTGCTTTGGAAAGGTCCTAATCAGTGGCGCTATTTTTGTGTTGGCCGGGCTGTAGCAGACAGGAAGGCTTTGTGGCGCTCTGGACTGATAAAATTCTTTGAGGACTGTTCCTGGCCAGGGTGAATGCCTGCTGTGCGGGGCTCTGGTCGGGGGACCTGGTAGGGGGTGACAGGGCCCTGTCTTCCCAGGGCTTGCATTTTTAGATGAGAGGTGATGCAACCAGGAGCACTGCCACCCCAGAGGGAGGCCAAAGCCCCAGCAGGGGCCACAGTTCACTTCCCCTTGGGGAGCAGGGTTGGAGGCTCAGCGGGGACAGGAACCCGAGAGGTCTGCACACTGAGAACAAATGTCATACAAAACCAAACCGCTTCCTGGGTGGGTGGGGGAGTGTGTGCAGTGCCTGGGGTGTCGGGGCCTGGCCCCTGCTACAGTGGGTTTCTGGGGCTTCTAGGGTCAGCTGAGTCCGGGACGCCTTCCCCTGTTACTGCCCCAGCCCCACGTTTTCCCAAGCCCCTTCACCCCTCTGGCATTCTATGCAACAATAAAAATCAGAAAATAGCAAAAGCAGATACTCAAGCCCACCCACCAGCCACAGCTCTGAGTACCTTACAGGGTTCTAGCTGTGCGCTAGATGCTACTCTCGTGACCCCCATCCTCCAGATCAGGGAACTGAAGCACAGAGTGGGCAAGTTTCTTAACCTGGGCAAGACTCCACTGCACAAGTTTCTCAACCCTGGGCAAGACTCCACTGCACAAGGCTGGTGCCTTCTGGAATTCTCTAAGGAGCTGGGGGCAAGATAATGCTTTCCCCGAACTTCCCTGCCTGCCAGAGGGACCTGTGGCTTAGCTGCCTGATGTCCTGCTCTCAGTGTCATCATTTCATCAGACGGTCGCTGGGGACTAGCCACCCTGCAAGCCCAGGGCACATGCCTCCACGCGGTAATCAGTTTCTCCTTCCAGATTCACCTCTGAATTCCAAAAAGGGCCGTTGGGGAATTTACACATCTTGTTGACCTCCTTATTCTACAGGAAAAGTCAGCCTGCCTGGCCATAAATACATTTATGAATGCCATAAAAATTTAATGCTGATTTAGATTTTGGTTTGACTTTTCGATTCCACTTAAATAGACTGGGAGAATTACAAGTGTGTAGCTCACTGCCCCGTGAATATCACCGATGGCGTTGTTCCTGTTTCAGATAATGGATGGTATTAAGAAAATGCTTCGCAGGGTCGCTTACTTCCCTGGGCTGCACTCTGCCTTCCCCTCCTTGTCCTTCTCCCTTCTGTGTTCCCAGAGCGCTGCATTCTCCCCTCCTAGCACCTCCTGTCTTGGTTCCTTGAGAGTGGGGTTGTATCTGATGTTCTTGGCAAGCTTGCTCTCCCACCCACCACCATTTCATGTCTCTCCTCTCTCTCCTAACCTCCCATGTATCTCTGGCTCCCTCACACTGTTTGATGACCTCCCTTCACACCACATCGTCACAACATGGCTGCTGCCTCGCCCGCATCACCTCTCCCTTCTATGCGTGAAGAGAAGGAGGGAGAGTCAAAGGAACAAAGGTAGTCTTTCTTCCAAAAAAGCTTTGACTTTTTATCTAAAAGGGGTTCTTCTCCCTCAGAAACCTACATTTCAATGGCCAGACCTGCATCCGTGGCCACCTCTAACTGAGAAGGCAAGTATTTTACAAGGGCACATTTATACTTACTTCCAAACCAGGACTCTGTTAGCAGGAAAGAAAGGAGGGATGGACACTGGATAGGCAGCTAGCAGGAACCGCCACACAGCCTGCCCCTTTGCTAGCCAACACCTGTCATACCCTTCTGCCCACACAGAAAACATGCCTGTGTCTGGGGCACACAGCCAAGCTGTCATCCCGCTCCAGCCGGGCAGGCTTCTGCATAAGGGTGCCCGTGGTCCTGCGCCCTTTAACTACAAGACAACTTATCTGCTCCAACGTTCTCAGTACCAGTGATGGGTTAGACATGGGAAGACTACAGAAAGAGCATCCATTCAGAAAAAGGGAGAACGGGGAGAACACGAAGTCCTGCTCTGAGCAGCCACCCTGCTCCTTGCATGGCCATGTGGCACCCTGCTCTGCTCCTGGGAGGCTCTGACATAGCCATGGCCCCCTGTGGACTCGGTTCTGCCCCCCACAGAGGGGTCCTCCTTGTCCATTATCTTCCATGGCCACCTGAGAGGCAGGTCTTAGGGGGTATTCCATCTCGGGGGGGCCACACAGCTTCCTGTTGGTGTGAGGTTGGGGTCCTGGGGGTTGCCTCAGGGATTGGCTGTTACCATCAGCCTTGGGTTGATTATTTTGGGTAATACATTTCACTCAAAAACTTGGTTGGCTTCTGGTCTTTAGGGAGGGGGTCAGTTCCATTGACCACAGCCAAAGAGCTGCTCTAACCTAAGCCTTACACATGACCACTCCAACTATTGACCCACTGGCCTCTGCTGTGCCCTCACCCTCATGGAAGTGTCACTGTATTGAGGTGATTAAAACAGTGACCTCAGCGGGAGACATCCCCTTCCTATGCTCTTTTCCAGGGGTCCCTCTCTTAGATGGAATTCTTAAGAGAAGGTTCTGGAAAAAGACCTTGTGTCTCAATTTTATCTCCTGCTATGGCTGTCATTTGCAGGCAAGAACTTGCTTTAGTCTGAGGTAAAAGAAACTGTGTGTGTGTGTGTGTGTGTGTGTGTGTGTGTGTGTGTGTGTGTGTGATCCTGCAAGACTCTAAACTCTGGAACTTTCCATCCAATCTGATGGCAGGCCACTGGGAGTGGGTCCCTCTCTAAGCGCTGTCACCTTCCCTTCTGTCACTGCTACTTGTCCCCATCTGTCACTAGTCTCAATCCTTCCTTTCTTGTAGAACGTTGTCCAAAGTAGCCAATAATGGCCCCATTCTGGATTTTTCCTCACATTTTCCCAATTCTATAGCCTCAGTTGGCATATGGTCTGTGTCCCACCTTGTAGCAGGTGACGGCCAAATGTCTTGCCACTGCACAACTCCATGGAGCATGAGGTGCAATAGTGAGTCCACTGCCTGGAGCTTGACCTTACCACAGTGGCCCTGCTGCCATCACCAGCATCCCTTTGGTGCTTGGAGCTCAATCGTCACCATCCTCTGAGGCTTCCCTCTCGACTGACGCCATATGTGCTTGAATCTGATTGGTGGAGCTCAGGTCACATGCCTGTGCCCTGGCTGCAGAGGAGGCTGGGAAGGGATTTTCATGTCTCACGAGGTTGAATATGATTGGTGGAGCCAGGCCCCGTAATTGAGCCCTGTGTGCAAAGGAGCCCGGGAAGAGGATTTTCTCCACTCTACCGCAGGGTTGCAAGACTTAAGGTGGGCAAGTCTCCCAAACAGAGCCCGAGTGTTCTCAAGGTATGGGGCAGCCAGAAAACGTGACAGGTGTCACCCCATGGGCCATGTCCCCTTCCTCACCTCCTCCTCCTTCTCCTCACTTCTATATATCTGAGGGGTCCTGTTTCAACTGTGAGTCGATGGCCCGCATTTCTATCTCTAGGCCAGACCCCTCCCCTGAGTTCCTAATGCCCCTAGATCCCTTGTGTTTGCTTGTTCCACAGGCCTCTCTAAACTTTCTGTATCCACCGGAGAGCTCCCAGTTTCCCTTTTTAATCTATGTATTCACCCTCAGTTGGTGTACCCCATCTCAGCCACTGGAAGCACCGTGTTAAAGCCTGCAGTGTATGAGATATCCTTGATTCTCCTTCTTTCCTTCCAACCGCAGATCTGCCCCAGCAGCGAGTTGCCTTGGGCTCTGTATTCAAAAATATCCCAATTCTCTCCACTTCCCTCTGTCCTGCTACCATCACTGTCAACCAGGTAGGCCTCAGTTTTCAACTGGAGGGCTCCAAAGGCTTCCTAATAGGTCTCTCGTCTCCACTTGTGTTTCTTCCAGTCCATTCTCCACACAGCAACAGAAGAGTGGCATTCCTTAAGCCTACGTGGGAGCCCATGGCTCCTCTGTCTCAAGCCTTCCAACAGCTTCCTATGTATCTAAGAATAAAATCTACACTCCTTATGGCTTTTGTGGCCTCAGCTATCTGTTCCTGCTTCTCTTTTCCTGCTCCAGCTGCCTTAGTCTTTCAGGGGGTTGAGCATGGCAACTTCTTTCCTGCCTCAGGGCATTTGCACATGCTCGTCGCTGTCTGTCATGTTTTCCCTTGCATTCTTCCCACGACTGGCTCACTCTCTATCCTTCCTATCTCATGCCTTGAAATGGCATGCTGTCAAAGAGGACTCTGATCACTTAGTGTTACCATCATCTCAGTCTGTTTATTTTCTTTGCATTACTGGAACACTTACTGGTCCATAATCGTCTTATTTATTTGACTGTCTCCTTGTCTGCTCCTCAAATTGAATACCAGGCCCATGAGGGGGAGACCAGCCTTGTCTTATTCACTGACTGGCAAAGTCCCTGGGACAGTAGGCACTCCATAAATTCATATTGTTTGAATATTATCTGTCTGTCCCTCAAACATAGCCCAGCACCAGGTGCTCCAGAAATATTTCTTGACTCATCTGGCCTGAATGCTTGGGCAGATGTTGCCTGTAGGAGATGTTCCTGTGGGAAAATGGTTTGGCCAACCCTGTGGCTGACTCGGCTCTCAAGCGGGATTCACAACAAATGGATCTGATCTTGAACCTTTTTAAAAACCATCAGTGAAATGCCGCCAATCATCTGGCCCTCAGGTGTGCACAGGCCCCATCTCCTGCCCACCATGAATCGAGGCTCCGTGGGTATTCCCACACTTGTAAAAGGCGGGCTCCCTGGAGGCCTCAGAGCTCCAGGTTGTTTGGCACATTGACATGAGTGATGAAAATTCTCCAAAGACTCAGGTGAAGTGTGTGGGGGAGCAGATCTCCCAGGCAGGTCAAAGGTGTTTTGATTCATGACGTGTTGCCCTTTTCCTGTTGAGTACAGGAGGGAAAGCATGTACAGGATCGTTTAGTTCAGGCTTGTGAAGTAATCCTGTGGGCCTCAAATCTCTAGTTTATAGCATTAGAGTATGTGAGAGTGGAAAGGGAACCCTTCTCAAATGGTAACCATGTGTAGCCCTTGCTAGGCGCCAGCTGTATGCCAGTCCCCAGATAGGCCTTTGCCCACACCGTGTGCAATCTTCACACGGTTCTGCAAGGCAAGTGGGTCTGCATTTTGTAGTCGGAGCCTCTGAAGCTCTGAGCGGCCCCCAAGCTCAGGAGTGGGAGAGCTGGGACTGTGGCCAGGCCCACCTTTTCCAAACCCTCTGAAGGGAAGCTGAAGCCAAAAAGGCAGCCTTGGCCAGGCTCCTCTGCAGGTGAGGTCACCCCTTGGGGGTTCCTGGGTTTGTTCCCCTTGTGCGGGTGGAGACTTGGCAGCCTGGGAGTGGGAGCCACAGAGCCGGCAGGTGGGGGGCTGGCCGGGGCTCCACCTTGGCTGAGTGGCCTGTCTAGAACAGGTCCTGGGAGGTCACTCAGTCTCTCACAAGCTTCCCTTAGGGTGTTGGGGCCGGTCCCAGCGTGTGGATCGGCAGCCTCGGCCCACTTTGGGGAGCACCTTCTCCTAGGGAAGGAGGGCCCTGGGCGGACTCCTCAGTGCTCATCAGTTTTTACCATTTACTGTGTCTCCTCCATGTGGCATTCATTCCACATTTATCAGAACACTTGTCCCATTACTGACAGCCGCCGCGCCATTGTTGTTATTATCTTGCTGGTTGTTTTCATACTGAGGTGGGAGTCTGGCTCATTTGTTTTGTATCCACAATGCTTGGAAGCAGGAGTATGGAACAGTTGGATAGATGGATACATGGATGGATGAATAGATGGGTGGATGGGTAGGTGGATGGATGGGCCAATGAGTGGGTGGGCGGATGGGTGGGTGGATAGATGTATGGGTGGATGGGGGGAAGGGTAGATGGATAAGTGGATGGGTGGGTGGATGAATGGATGGGTGGGTAAAATAGGTTGGATGGGTGGGTCGATGGGTGGATGAGTGGATGGACAGATGAGTGGGTAGGTGAATGAGTGGGTGGGTGGATGGGTTAGTAGATGGTTACATGGGTGGATGGAAGAGTGGATAGATGGAAGGGCGGATGGGTGGGTGTTTCGGTGGATGGATGAGTGGGCGGGTAGATGAGGAAGTTGAGAGCAGAGAGGGGATTTGCTTCCACTTGCCCGGTCAGCCATCACAGAGGCCAACAGCACCCCGATCCTCCTTGGCTGTCTTCCTTTTGCCCCTGTTGGTCTCTCCTCCCTTTGGGCCCCCACACCATCCCATTGGTCGGTGTGATGGGGCCGGGGTATGGCTCTGGTCATCAGAAGCGGGGACTGTGGTGAGGGAAGAAGCGGGGAGGGGTGTGTGAACGGGGCCCACTGCTATGGTTCCCCAAGTGGAAACTTGAAGACTCTGAACCCTCATCCCTCTGGGGTAGTGCCGCCAATAGAACTTTCTTCAAGGATGGATTGTTCTGTGTCTGTGCTGTCCAGTATGGTAACCACTAGCCCCTGTGGCATTGAACACTTAAAATGTTGAAATATTAGTGTGATAGAAGAGCTGACTTTTTAAATTTATTTAATTTTCTTGTTTATTTTTTACTGAGATATAAGTACACATAACATTATATTAGTTTCGGGTGTACAACATAATGATTCGATACTTGTATATACTGTGAAATGATCACCACAGTGCATCTAATTAATATCCATCACTACACGTACTTACGAATACTGTTTGCTCATGATGAAAAGTCTTAAGATTGACTGTCATAACAACTTTCAAATATGCAATGTAGTATTAATTATAGCTACCATGCTATGAATTACATCCCCAGGGCTTCTTTTATAACTGGAAGTTTGTCTCTTTTGACCACTTCCCTTTTCACCCACCCCCATCCCCACCCTGGCAACCGCCAGTCTGTTCTCTGTATCTATGGGTTTGGTTTTTTTGTTTGTTTTGTTTTTGATTCCACACATAAGTGAGATCATACAGTATTTGTCTTTCTCTGTCTGACTCCTTTCACTTAGCAGAATGCGTGCCCTCGAGGTCTATCCATGTTGTCAAAAATGGTAAGATTTCCTTCCTTTTTATGGCTGAGTGATATTCTGGTGTGTGTGTGTGTGCGTGCGTGCCCATGCGTTTGTCTGCCACATTTTCTGTATTCATTCATCTCTTGATGGACACTTAGGTTGCTTCCATGTGTTGGTTCTTGTAAATAATGCTGCAGTAAACGTGGGGGTACAGATATCTTTTGGAGTTAATGTTTTCCCTGCCTTCAGGTAAATACCCAGAAGTGGGATTGCTGGATCATATGGTGATTCTATGTTTAATTGTTCAAGGAGCCTCCACACTGCTTTCCATGCCAATTTGCATTCCCACCAAGAGTGTACACAGATCTCTTTTTCTCTACCTCCCGTCAACACTGGTCATCTCCTGTCATTCTGATAATAGCCATTCTCGTATATGAGAGATGACATCTCATTGTGGTTTGGGTTTGCATTTGCCTGATGATTTGTGATGTTGAGCACCAAAATTTATTTGATTTTAATTAATTTAAATTTCTATGCCAACAGCCAAAGACGAGTAGTGGCTAACCATTTGAGGAAGCATAGCTCTGGTGGGCTGGGTCAGCCTTATTGGTAAAATGGCCTCGTCCAAGAAAGAGTCCCAGGCCAGAGAGGCCCCTGCCTCCTAAGCCTGAGAACCCAGGATGGAGCAGGGGGAGAGATGTCACTAGGGCAGAGATATTGGCAGGCACAGCCTTGGGGGCTCAGGTGTACCTCACTGTGCAGCATAGGCTGGAGCCTTGCAGGCTGGGCTCAGAGCATCTCCTGATGGCTCGTGGCCTCCTGAAATAAGACCCCATGTGGGCTCAGCCTCCGTGACACTCGGGTGGGTGTCTTTGTTCTCGTGGAAAGGGTAAAAGCAGAAGTCCTGTTGGCAGCGATTGCAGAATATCCTGAAGACATGTTTATGGGGTGGCCTTTTGCTCTCCTTCCCCTTTTCTCCATCTGCTTGCTTGGAGCACCCTTTGCAACCCCCACCAGGAATGATGGAGGAGAAAGCCAGAGGTGGCCTGGGCTCCATGTTTAAGCATGCTAGCTCACCTGCTATGGTGGGAAATCCTGGCGGGGCAAGGCTTACCAGGCCTGACTCTCTTCTGTCCTCTCTGGACTCCACGAAGCTCCAGCCATGTGTCTCCAACACACGCACCGTCTTGACCTGCGCTGAGGGGCTCAGAGTGGCCGCCACTCCTGCTTCCCACCACCGCCCCTCCTGCCCTCCTGGACCAGCTTCTTCTAGGTGTCAGGACTGGCTTTGAATGCATTCTTTCTTTTTTATGGTCCAACCCTTGTCCTCTGGGCTTTTTTGGACCAAAGACAAACAGAAAACCAAAACTTTCTCTCTCAAAAGAGCTGGGCTCTTCCAACATTAAGCTTTGGCTTCTACTGTTCCTCTTCCTGAGTCTCAGCAACCTGCAGTGGGTGCCAAAACCTACCCACGCATGCTCTGTTCTCTGCTGTGTGGCCCCCACCCAGAGGACCCCCAGTCTAAAATAACCCCCTGTCTGAATGGGCTAAATGATGGAGTAGCATAATGTACAAAAAGCCCCCAAACAGAAAACAAAGCCCTTTGATTAATATGTCAAAGTATTATCTTATCACAAACAGAAATAGCTCTGTGTGAATTGAAAACAATTTTCCAATTTTCCTTTTCCTCATTCTGTTAATGAGAAAGAATCTTCTTGGCTGAAATGTATTTGGACCCCACAGGGAACAGGTGGGAAGAGCAGAGTGGAGGGGAGCGGTGAGCCCATCTCAAAGGTTATGGACCCTTTGAGGTCTTTTGGGGCCTACTCCTCAAAGTAGATGCAGCTTGAGTCAGGCCTCCCAACACACCCCCCTACACACACACACACACACTCATGCACTTGCACTCCGCCTACCACCACTCTTGGCTGGCTTGATGTTTTCACTCCCTGCCTCTCTGTCAAAGATTTACATTTCCCCCCCCTTTTTTTTTTTTCTTCTTTTGGTACTTTGGTAGGCCCTGAAGACTAAAGGGTTACCAGGGAAAAGAAAACACATGGATTTCTTCATTGGCCATCATGAGTTCAATGTATTGGAGCCATAAAGCTGGGGGTTCGGCATCTATGCCCAGGAGCCCTGTGGGGATCTTGGAGGTTGCAGGGGGTGATGTACTTTTTTCCTAGAGCAGTGGGTGGGCAGGGGGCTGGGGCTGCCAGATTTTGACACATGTCTGAGAAGAGGGGCCCAGACCTAGACAGTCCCCAAGGTCTGTGTAAGTCCTCAGGCTCCTCCCCAGTGCAGCGTGGCCCCTCTTTCCAACCTCCAGGCCCAGGCACCCCTCAGGGTTGTCTGTCCCATTGGTGATGTCAGGAACACCTGAACACTGAAAGTGAGCTCCTCAGGGAGGTTGTACATAAACAGGGATCTACTCTACATTTAGGAACGAATGGTGGAATTTCAGGCATCAGCTAATGGGTGGGCAGCTTGATTTTGGGGTCTGGCATTTTCCAGTGCCCTTGAAATTACTTGTCACCTGGGTTTAAGGCCCTGACTGCAGGGCTGAGACCAAGTACACGAAGAGGACCCTCACGAGGCCTCCCAGGGGGGGACCATGAGCTCCAGGTTGTACGCTTAGACCTGACCAACCTAGCAACCTCTTCCCCCCCCAGAGAGTCTGTGGAGAGCTGGGAGGCTGGAAACTTAGTCCCCGCTCTGCCCTAGCTGCCTGTGGGAAATGGCAGGCCCCAGCCCCTCTCTGCTGTCAGATCTTTCTTCTGTAGAGGGAAGTGGGTCACCTTCACAGCAGTGAGCACATGGAGGGGAGGATCCTGGGTTCTAAATTCCGCTCCCATGCTGGGGACCTGAGGCTCTTTGGGAGACCAGCTGGTTCTAGGTCTGGGGCAGGAGCAGCCTGAAGCAGGCCTGGGACATCTTGTGCCAGAAAGCAAGCAAGTGCTCAAAGATTTCTGGGATAATTGGGACATCGAAAAGCATAATGACTGTAATTGAGCACAAAGAACAATACATACAAATCATAGGCCCATTGTGATCATCAAAAAAAAAAAAAAAAGAAAAGAAAAAGACAAGGAAGGAAAAAAGGGAGGGAAGGAAGGAAGGAAGGAAGGCAGGCCCATTTCCCACCATTGGAGGAGGGCACTGCACTTTGTTTGGAGAAGCACTTGTCCATCCCAGGGAGTAAGGGAAGTTCTTCTTCACGGGAGAATGTCAGATATGTAGAAAGAGGGAGAGAATCAGAAAGTCACTGACCTGCAACCCTCAGTGTGTAATTGATTCAGGCCAGGACCATCGGTGGAAGCTGAAACCATTTAGCGAGAGGTTACTGGGGCCTGGGGTATTCATAGGGCACCAAAGTATCACACTACCATTATCTTGGCAATCACAAAAGCACACCAGCTCTTTGGGAAAGAGATCAAGCCCTCTTTGAGCTGATGAAGAGCTGCCCTGGGTGAGGCTCCCTGCCCCAGCTTCCCAGACCCCTCTGTGGGTCTTTGGGAATGGAGGGCAGTAAGTCTGGTTATGCATGGGGCTCAGGGGTCCAGGGGCAATTCACAGTGTCGGGGACTGGGTTCCTGAGAGATGCCTTCCTCTGAGCAGAGATGCTTCCTTTGATAGTGGCAGGCAGGACCCTGGGGGCTGACTCTACCCTCTGGCGGGTGGCCATGGTGTGGCCTCCAGACCTCCCAGTGTCCGAACCTGGAAAAACATCCCTGCCAACTCTGGACAGTTTATGAAATAAAGATACTATAGAAATCTGTCATTATTGTTTCTCAGTCTTTCTTTGTCTTGAGTGAGGTCTGAGATAACCCAAACACCACTCAGTGGCGGCGTGGCTCTGTGAAATTTGGCACCTGCTTACAGAGGATGTTCTGATGTCCAGTCGGAACAAGGTCGTTCCTAAGTCTTGGTGTTAGGTGACAAAAGCAAGTTAGAGCAACACATGGGCTGAGAACTGATCTCACGGGCACACGTGCACACACACACACACTCACACCCACACACACACTCCTCACTTGGGGTGCTGAGCATATGGGTACTAAGTGTAGAAGAACAGGACCCAGTGCGCTCTGCTACTGATGGAAGGGAGGAAGCAAGGGTTTGGGGTGTGTGTGTGTGTGTGTGTGTGTGTGTGTGTGTGTGTGTGCACGTGTGCTCATGCCTGGCTTGGTCTGTCCTTGTATGTTACCTGTGGAATCAGAAACATAAAACAGGAGGTCCGGCAATCTGGAATGTGTGTGGGGCAGGGAATCATATGAAGGAGGTGCTGCGTGTGCCAGGGTGTTAGATGTTTCTGTCCAGATGGGTCCCCATCACATCCCTGCACATTCCCTTCCACCTTCACTGGCACAAACGGGGGGACTTTCCACATTGTGTCCCCTCCTGGCTCACATAGCATGTCACAGCTGTGGGCTACTTGACTCCCAGCAGGCTGGCTTGTGAGTCCCACTTCACAGAGGAGGAAAACCAGGCTCAAAGAGCCTGGGGACTTGTTCAAGTTCCCACAGCTGGGAGTGGCTTCTCCTGAACCCATACATTCTTTCCACACCTCACCCCAGGCCCCATGCTGCCCCTCCACCCCGCCCCTGCACTGCCACCCAGCTGCCTGCTCACATCCTCTCCTGTTCTGGCCCAGAAGGAGACCCAAGTCCTCTGCTTAGCGGTTCGGCCCTGCCCTCTCTGTGTCTTCTCTCCCGAGCGCTATCCACCCTTCCTGGTGTCAGCTAAGACGGCTGCTCCCTACTCCCAAGTGCCCAGGCCTTGGTCTCTGCCCCACATTCACTGGCCACGGACACTACTCAGATGCTTGACCTAGGAGTTCAGAGGAATGACAGTGACTTCTTCCTGGAAGATGCATCTGGTGCATCTGGGACGAGGTGGTCTTCCTGGAGGGACAGACACATGAGGCCCGTTTGTGTGTGTGCAGGATGGAGGACTGCTTGAGGCTGCTAGAAGAGGGCAGGTGACACCAAGTGACACCAACAGAAACCCTCAGAGTCCTGCTGTGGGAGTGGGGAGTGTATCCTGTGGGCAGTGTGTGGGAGCTGAGCCCCACTCTGCAGAGATGGACAGGTCTGGGGGGCTTGTGACACCTGAAAGACTGCCTCCCAGCCTTGGTCTCTAACTTGGGGGCCTGGACTTCAGGTTCAATGAAATCCTGAATTAGTAGATTATAATAACGATAAACGTCACTTAATGAGCACTTGCAGTTTGCTTGGCACTGACTCAATACTTTATATGTATGTCCTAATTCATCTTTTTTAAAAAAAAATATTTATTTTAAAAAGAGAAAAAACAAGTGGAGGGGCAAAGGGGTCATGACCTGAGCTGAAACCAAGAGTCAGATGCCTAACCGACTGAGCCACCCAGGCGTCTCCTGTCCTAATTCATCTTTGTAGGTACTATTATTTGACTTTTTCAGTACATAGGTATTATTATTTTTACTTTTTCAGGAAACCCTGCACTTCTCCCCCTCTGGGCCCCTGTGGGCATTGCCCACCAGAAGGGCAGGGCATAGCCTGTGGCAGGCTTTCACTTTAGTACAGCCTGTGAGGTGAGTTTGGGGGTCAGGAGAGAGCGTGACATGTGGACACTCACAACCCTGAGCTGAGAGCCCCCTGTTGAACAAACGGGACCTTCCCTGGCCAGTGTTCAGAGCTGTGTTCATGACATGAGTGTGCTCATTTCCCCAAATGCTAGAGAGCCCTTTCGACAGTTTTACAAACCTTTTAAAGAGTGGGGTACAGGGGTGGGGGGAAAATTTGAACAGATAGTTCATCAAAGAAGATACACAGATAACCAATCAGCACATGGAAAGATAGAACATCATTAATTGTTAAGGAAACACAAAATAAATCTGTGATAAGATGCCACCATACACCTGTTAGAACAGCTAAAATGAAAAACACTCACAGCACTCAGTGCTGGTGAGGATGTGGAGGAACTGGAACTCCCATGCATTGCTGGTGGGAACATAAAGCGGTAAAACCACTCTAGAGAACAGTTTGGCTGCTTCCTACAAAGGTAAACATATACCTATGGATGAAGCTCAAAAACATTAAGTGAAAAGAACTAGACCCGTGTGTTTTATGATTCCAATTCTATGACAGTCTGGAAAAGGCAAAACTCTGGGGATGGAAAAGAGATCAGCAGTTGCCAGGTTTGGGGATGGGGGAAGGATATTGACCACAATGGACACGGGAAACCTTTTGAGGCAATGGAGATATTCCTTATCTAGATTGTGGTGGTGGTTACACAGCTATGCACTTGTCCAAAAGCATCAGGTTGTACACCTAAAAGGCCAAATTTTATTGTATATAAAGTACACCTCAATAAATTTGATTTAAAAATAGTTCAACCTGGGGGCACGTCAGTTGGTTGAGTATCTGACTCTTGGTTTTGGCTCAGGTCATGCTCTCAGGGTCATGAGATTGAGCCCTGGGTGGGCTCCACGCTCAGCACAGAGTCTGCTTGGGATTCTCTCTCTCTCTCCCTCTGCCCCTCCCCCTGTTCACATTCTCTCTCTCTCTCTCTCTCAAATAAATAAATAAATAAACTCTTAAAAAAAAAAAAAAGTGCAACCTGAAGGGCCACTCCTCACCATACGATCAGCTGTCAGACCATGCCAGTCCGTAACCACCTCCCCTACAAATGTCCACGACTGAGGAGGTCACAGCGGAGAGCCGGGAAAGGGAATCATGTTCACTGAAAAGCCCCAGCCCTACCTCCTAGGCTGTGGGGAAAAGGTCTGGTCGTCTTGCTTCTCTTAAAGGAACACTGGGCGGGCCCATCTCTGCGGAGGGATTGTGTCGGGACCTTTCAAGGCCAGATTCTAGAAACATCTGGCCTGGGAAAGGCCCCTTCCAGCCCTGGCCCTGCTGGCCACTGCTTGCTCCTCTGGCGGCTCTGGGCACCCTGGCAGGAGCTCCCTGGGGGCAAGCCAGGCCTGAGTGGGCAGCCCCTCCCCATTCCTCCCTCCCCCCAAGTGGCCTGGGAGCCTGCGGTTGCTGGGCACCAGCTGCCCCCTCCCACCTCATGGCCCAAGTGTCAGGGAATTAGAAACATGTGGCTGAGAGGCCCTGGCAGAGGGCGAGGTGTCGGAGGTGCCTGGCAGCTGTGGCTCAGCCAGACCCAGACCCTGGGACCCTGGGGGCCTGTCAAGCAGAAGCATGAGGTTGGGGTGGAGGAGGGCAGAAGGGAAAGGTCGGGGAACACAGGGACGTTGAAAAGAGCAAATGGAGAATATTTCATAAATAAAGGAAAAGTTGCTGCTGGTGGAGCAGGTCCTCTGCGGTGCTGGGTGGGGCCTAGGCCGGGCTGGCCAGGCTGGCTGCTTTCTTGTGGGGCTGGCCAGAGCCTTTCTCTAGGACACAGTGACCAGGTTTGGGCTGCTGGGATATGGAAAGGGTCGGAGCCAATGAGCCTGCTGGAACGGGCCAGGCGAGGACACTGCATCTGTCCCCTCCCTGCCTGCCCCCAGCACTCACTTCCCTTCATGCTCCAGGCAGCTCCCGGAGCTTAGAAGCAAGGGGAGCTTCTGCCTGGGCATGGAGTGGGGACCACAAAGGAAGGAGAACAGGTTCCGTGTGGGGAAAGACAGGAGGAAGGGAAGAGGGGCCGTGCTAGGGCCTGCAGCCAAGTCGGGCCTCCCTAACCGGGCCCAGCCAGGCCAGCCAAGGGCATCTCCATACATGTTCAGAGAGACCTGCCCACTCCTGAAGGTAAGCCGTCTGTTCCTTTGAATGAGCCTTTACGTTGGCATGATGTTTTAGTCACAGGGGTGCCACCAAGCAGCTCTGCTGGCCTCTCTGGGCCAGAGCTGAAGCCGAGGAATAGCAGTGGTCAGCATTTACGAGCCTCTCTGTGCAGCCCCATGCCATCCCTTCCAGGGGCCATGTCCCGTCCGGTCCCCACAGCACCATGGACCAGGCTTGTCCCTCAGGACAAGGTTAGACACAGGCAAAGGATGGGCCAAGCCAAACAGGGGCTCCAGAGCCCACATTTGCTACCACTCTTACTGACCAGTAGTACCACAGGCCTGGTTCTCCTTCACATGGAGATCAGAAGTGGCTTTCCTGTGGATGCCTTGTGGGGGGTTATAGAAGTGTCTGGTTTGGGGTCCAATCTGGGCCACACTGCAATGAGCACCTGTGTCGCTGCCTCGCTTGGGAAGAGAGCCCAACTCACACCTGGGTTTGTGCATTCATGCGTTGGTTTTGTGTGTCCCCCAGGCTGGGTGGTCACGTAGGAGGACACTGACCCATGGGGATGAGTGACTCTCTCAAGGTCAGAACAGGCCCCAGGCCCCTGAGTGCCACGAAGTCCAGAGTTAATTCCCGTAGAAAAACAGGCACGTAGGGTGGTGCTCTGATTCTTCCAGCCCAAACCCTGCTCTTCCCTGGCCAAATACCACATTCCCATAGCCAGTGTATTACGTTTCTGCAACCATTTAAAAAAAAAAATTTCGGAATTGGCAATAGTTGTACATTGGTACAAAATTCAAAATATATCAAAAGGCATATAGTAAAAATCTCCTTTCCCATCCTTGCTTCCAGCTACTCTCCCCTGGAGGCCAACCCTTTTCTTGGACTCATTTTCTTGGGTATCTTTCTAGAGATAATTTCACTTAGTTAAGTAAGTACATTTATAGATTCCTTTGACCACTTTTAACCTGAATGGCTGCCTACCATATACATCACGATTTGTCCCTTCTGTTTTCCATTTATGTTAAATGATGCTTCTAGAATTGCCTCTTTTGTTTTAATGGTTGCATAGTATTTCAATGTAGGAGAGAGTGTTGCTTTTTGCACAACTCCTGGGAGGTACCAGTGGGGTATTCAGTGTGGCCCTGGAGAGATACACTATAATTTACTTGACCCGTTCCCTACTAATGGGCATTTAGCTCGTGAATTCATCTGCTCCAGCTGCTGTAACAAAATACCACAGACTGGGAGGCTTAAACAACACTCATCAATTTCCTCTCGGTTCCGGAGCCTGGAAGTCCAAGATCCAGGTGCCGTCAGGGTCGGTGCCTGGGGAGGGCTCTCTTCCTGGCTTGTAGGCGGTCACCTTCTCAATGTCCTCACAAGGCAGAGCATGAGTGAGCTCTGAGTCCCTTTCTCTTCTTATAAGGACACCAAGACTACTGGCTGAGGCCCTCACCCTAATGATCTCAGTTAACTTTAGTTGCCTCCTTAAAGGTCCCACCTCCAAATACAGTCACACTGGGGATTAAGGCTTTAATATATGAATTTTGGGGGGAATGCAATTCAGTTCATATAGCTTATTTCCGTATTCGGTTATGATCAAATAAAAGACAAAACCAAGGATTAGGCAACTGCACGTTCTGCATCTTGGAACCAGAAAGTCGTGTTGGCCAAGGTGACAAAGCAGGACCTGATTGCTTGGCGCTCCGGTCTGACCTCTGCTCAACATGCTTGCTACCCCCTCTGGGTTGACTGGCCCTCATCCAGCTCTGCGGGGCCACAGAACTATGTAACTGTGTGTGTCTAATTAACAGCCACAGATGGAGGGTGTTTTGGATGTGTCTCTTGTTATTTCTGATGAACAGCTGGTGTCTCCAGAAATGGCCTCTAAGATTATTGGGCCTGGAATTTTACTGGTTGCGGCCGATACAGAAGTATCAATGATTGTGGTAAATGAAACCGTAATCTTGCCCTTATTAGCTGCCTCTTTTCCTAATGAGCTGCTTATGCAAGCCTTCTTTCCCCGCTGCAGATACACATCAACAATTTCCAAACCCTCTCTGAACTGACACACTGTTTTGTCACCTTGCCAATTCCCTTGCTGGGAGGGTAATAAACTTCGACATATGCTCAAGAGCCATTTGTGCTAAGATATTTTGCTTCAACACAATTACCAACAACCCCGCAACATCATCAGTCATATGACATTTCGCACATGTGCGAGTTTACTGGAGGGCACCTTCCCGGAAGTGTGGGTGATGGGTGGTGGCTTGGCAGCGAGCATCCTTTCACCTGCCCTTTAGTGTTCTTTCAAAGGCTGGAAAGTGAACAGATGCATTTCCTGCTTCCCTTGCAGCTAGAGTGGTGTGCTGGTAAATACTTAACAACCAGCTCTCTAAATAAATAAATAAAATAAAAAGTACACTCTGGCTTGTTGTGGTGCTTGCTGATTTTTGTGGTGTAAATACTCCCAGCGTGGCCAATTTCAATTAAGCTATTCATATGATGCCACTGAATGTGAAGCTGGGATTGCTGGGTACCACTGACTCTTGCTGGTGTGAGCTCGCTGCAGCATATGCCCAGTTCTGCCACTTAGTTGCACGCTACTACGGTTCAAAGCCAAGAGCATCCCCCTGTTGCTTTTGGCTGTTCCTGCTGGCAAGCAGAGTTGTGGTGGTTGTTTTGGGTGCAGCGGCATCCCAGGGTCCACTTAGTCCTTTTGTGGGGTCAAGAGGCAGGTGCGGGGCAGCAGTGATGACCTCCTAACCCCCACCTGGCTGGCAGGGCTGAGGCAGCAGCACCAGGCCGGCTGGTCCCCAGGCATTGTTCTGGGCAGCTCTCCAACAGACTTGGCCCACGCCTGCTCCTCTAGCCCTTTCAATAAAATTGTAAGCCCATAATTTCCTGTCTAAACCCCCTTTTGCTTAAAATTGTTTGAGTGGTTTCTATTTCCTGTAAGTAAACCCTGGATGATATAAAGTGGAATCTGAAACTATTTTTTTTTTAAACAGATGTACATATTTCTCAAGCCTATTCCTTCATCTGTTTGTGCAGAAGGATTGTAATGAGTCGTGAGGTCTCGGAGGACAATAATAAAAAATTGGCACGTGTTAAGCTTGGTAAATCTGGCAACTCCAGAGGGGAGCATCTGAGTGCACTGAGAAGGACAAGACCCACTCCCGGAGTGTGTGAGGCTCTGTCCTCCCACAGCCTCTTCTCCGGGCCCTGCTGAGGCTGTTTGTGCTCATGAGGCAGAGACTGAGCTGTTGGATGCTAGTACCAGTTGGGGGAGAGGCTAGACTTTCTTGGCTCCATATAACCAGACACATGAGAATGTGTCATGTAACTGTTCCTCTAACTGCACTTTGAGGCTGAGTTGATTTGGGGGTCTCTCTCTTGATGTATGCTCAAGCAGAATTCACGTTTGGGGAGCCAACTACTCCTGAGATAATGTGGAGGAAGAGGTAATGTGTAGATGGATGATTCTAGCAGCCTAGTAGAGGCATTCTTTTGGCTAATTAGGAAGTACTACTCCCTTTGTTAAAGGCAAACGCCTCCTGAGAAAGGAGACTGTTATCAGCTCTGGGCACCTTAGTGAGAAGGAATTCCCAGGTTCTATCCAGGCCAATAGCAGACACTGAGCTGAGGACAGTTTCCTGGGGAGCATGGCTCAGCTGGGAGGAGTCTGACAGTGGAGGTGTGGTGAGTAGACTGATCAGTGGCAGCAATGAGAGAGGCCAGTCTGGGTGGGGTGCCACAGATGGGGAGCTAGGCCCCGGACAAAAGTGGCTGAGAACTGGGGTCTAAGCAGAACTGGCTTCAGGCTCTGATCCCTCCTAGCCCCTGCACAAACCCCTCACCTCTCCGGGCCTGTCTTTCCTCATTTGTAACACGGGGATGATAGTATCTAGCTCATGAGTTTCTCCTGAGGGTTGACTAAAGTAAGAACTATTGGAGAGCAGAGAGTATAGAGGTGGTGAACCGAGGGCAGAGGGATGGGCACTGTCTGTGTCTGCCTGGGTTTAGTCAATAAAGTCGGGAAGGGGATATCTACAGAAAACAGGACAATAATGAAATACGCCAAGTCGGACTGCTGTTTTTATAGCCTGGTATGATAAAATAATCCTTCCAGGGAAGATATTTTATTGGTTGAATTCTCAAAAATGGCTTGTTAGTGGGGATATATGCTACATATTAGCGTGATTTTATTTATCTTTTCATAAATTTTATCTTCTACACGAAAGTTCATTTGGAGGACTCCTACATATACAGTTGGCCCAGAAATGGGCTTTATAAAGTGAGTCGTGAGAGGGAAGAGGCCATTGTGGGCATGGCTCATGTCTCTAACCCTGGGGTACTATGAATTCCCTCATTAACAGCAGATTTGACAAAACAATGATAGGACAGTGATTGGAAAGATGAAGATATGGAATTTGAGTTACTTTAATTCTGCCATTCTGGGTGACTGCTATTTTATTTGTATTTAAAATTCAAAACAGTGTAACATAAGTGCAAACTGCGAGATGAGCGCAAATTTTATTATGTCATACATGAACTATTCTGCTAAATTGGAATAATATCTTTAAAATTCAAACATCTTTTTAAATTATTAATTTAAAACTAATGAACAGGGTTCCACAGGTAAGGAGTTTGGAAATCACCACTCTGTCCTGTTGAACAAAGGGAAAAATCAACAACTCTTCTTGGATTCATAAGAGAGCAGAGGGCATAAGGCAAATCGCTGCCTCCAAGATTGGAGAGACAGAGGTGAATACACGGAGTCACGGCTTCCCGGAGCAGAGACTTGTCACTAGAAACCATAGTGGGAACATGTGCTGGGGTAGGAAAATGTGAACTGTAATTGATGAACAGCTGGAGGCCCAGTGTGGACAAGTCTGAGAATTAAAACCTCCAAGGGCCACAATCACAGAGCGTCCCCCAGACTGTTGACCTGAGATTGACCTCCCGGAGCTTGAGCAGGTTCCCACCGAAAGTATCAGAGTAAAAATCCCTTCATAACTCTGGCAGGGGAGGGGAAAAGGAGACATTTTGAAATATGCCAGAGCACTCTGTTCTCCTTAACAAGGCCTGCCTTCAGGGTAAACTAGTTAACCAGAGCCTATGCTGTTGGGGTATTATCAGAGCCTAACTGCTCTGGGGGAAGGGAAGTAGTCAACTCTTAAGAAACTAAGGGGGAGAAAAATCCTGAGACACTCTTGTGAGGTTCACCATCCAGAGAGACAGGCTCACTAAAAGATTAAGACCTAATTCTAGGACAATAGAACACTTCCCCTCCCCACACATCTCACCACATTACTAAGGTTTATTTATGGCAGTTCCTTTTACCTGGTACATCATATCCAACTACCAAGAAAAGTGACAAGGCATACCATCAAAGACATTACAAGAGAAGAAGACTACAGACCAACATGTCTCATGAACAGAGATGCACAATTCCTCGATAAACTATTAGGAAATTAAACCCAACAATATATAAAAAGGATTATACAACATGACCAAGTGGGATTTATCCCAAGTAAGCAAGTCTGGTTCAAGACTTGCAAATTAATGTACTCCATCACACCAACAGGCTAAAAAAGGAAAATCACTTGATCATATGAAGAAAAAGCATTCGACAAAACCCAACAACTATTCATGATAAAAACTTAGTAAATTATGAATAGAAGGGAACTTCCTCAACCTGATAAAAAAATATTTACAAAACCTACAGCTAACATCATACTTAATGGTGAGAAACTAGAAGCTTTCCCACTAAGATCAGGAACAAGACAAAGATGTCCCTTCTCTCTACTCCTTTTCACCATCATATTGGAAGTACTAGCTAATGCAATAAGATAAGAAAAGGAAATAAAATTATATAGTTTGGGAAGGAAGAAATAAAACTAAAGAACAAATCAAGAAAATTAAATATTACAGAAAATGTAGTATTTGCCTCAGTTTTATCTTGTTCAGACGTTTTGGGGTTTTCTGCTGAGATATAATTTACACACCATAAAACTCACCATTTTAAAGTGTACAATTCAGTGGTTTTCAGTATTATTCACAATGTTGTATAGTCATCACTTTACTTAGTTCTAGAACATTCTTAAAAAGATTTTATTTATTTTGAGAGAGAGAAAGAGTGCGTAAGCAGGGGGAAGAGCAGAGGCAGAGGGAGAGAGAGAATCTCAGACTCCATGCTGACTGTGGAGCCCAATGTGGGGCTCAGTCTCACGACCCTGAGATCATGACCTGAGCCGAAATCAAGAGTTGGATGCTCAACCAACTGAGCCACTAGTTCAGACACCCCTAGAACATTTTCATTACCTGGAAAATAAACCCCATTTATTAGCAGTCACTCCTCCTTCCTCCCCTCCCAAGTCCCTGACAACTACTAATCTGTGTCTCTATGGATTTGCCTATTCTGGGCATTTAATATAGATGGAATAATGTAATATATGACTTTTTGTGTCTGGCTTTTTAACTTAGCATATTTTCAAGATCCATCTATGTTGTAGCATGCAACATTTCCTTCCTTTTTATGGCTGAATAATTTTCCATTTATGGATATGCCATATTTGTTTATCCATTCATTAGTTGATGGACGTTTGAGTTATTCCTACTTTTTGGCTATTATGAGTAATGCTGCTATGAAGATCCATGTACAGGGTTTTGTGGGGACATGTTTTCATTTCTTTGGGGCATATACCTAGGAGTGGAATTGCTGGCTTGTATAATAACTCTATGTTTAACTTTTTGAGGAATCACCAAACTGTTGTCCAAGGTGGCTACATCATTTCCCATTCCCATTAGCAGTGTAAGTGTTCCACTTTCTCTATACCTTGCAAACACTTATTATTTACCTTTTACATTTTATTTATTTATTTACTAAAGGTTTTATTTTTAGGTAATCTCTATACCCAACATGGGGCTTGAACGTATGACCCCAAGATCAAGAGTCTCACGCTCCACCAACTGAGCCAGCCAGGCACCCCTGCCTTTTTTAAATTAAAATAATTCTAAAAAAAAATTATAGTAATTCTAATGTGGAATCTCATTATGGTTTTGATTGCATTTCCCTAATAATTAATCATGTCAAGAATCATTTTGTACATGTTTTTGTACAAATACTCATTATCCAGTTGTATGTCTCCTTTGGAGAAATGTCTATCCAAATTCTTTGCCATTTTAAAATCAGATTATTGGTCTGATTACTGACTTTTTAGAATTCTTTATGTATTCCAGAAACAAGCCCCTTATCAGGCATATAATTTGCAAATATTTTTCCCTTTCTTTGGGTTGTCTTTTCACTTTCTTGACGGTGTGCTTTAAAACACAAAAATATTTAATTTTAATGATGTCCAATTGATTTATTTTTTTTTATTTTGTTGCTTGTGGTATCATATCTAAGAAACTCTTGCCTATTACAAGATCAAGATTTATGTCTATGTTTGCTTCCAAGAGTATTTTAGCTTTAGTTCTCACGTTTGGGTTTTAGATCCATTTTGAGCTAATTTTTTTATTTGGTGTGAGTTAGGGGTCCAATTTCATTTCTTTGCTGGTGCATATACAGTTGTCCCAAAATTATTTTTTGAAGACTTTTCCTTCCCCCATCGATCTGTGTTGGCTCCCTTGGTGAAAAATACACTGACCCTAGATGTAGCTCTTTGATGCTTTATTTCTGTTGGTCCCCCTCTTCTTATTTTGAAAAATGCAAGTTGCAGACGTTAACTCTTCACTCTTGTTTCAGTTAAAAATTCTTCCTAAACGGGTCAACAGGTGGCCCCATTCACAACCCGGTAGTTGGTTGGGCTGTTGGCTTGGTGCCTTAGTTCTCCTCCACATGCCCTCTGCAACAGGTGGGCTCAGCCTTCCTCATAAGGAGTTCCAAAGGAATGAGAGTGGAAGCAGCAAGGTCCTTTAAGTTCTTGCTTGGAGTCACATTGCTTCACTTGTGCCACGGTCTACTACTCAAAGCAAGTTTACAAGTTGGCATCTATTAGAAGGGTGTGGAAATAGACTGTGCCTTTTGATAGAAGCTGCAAAGAACCTTCAAAGAATCTGTAACCATTTTTAATTCACAACAATCTCTAACCACACCAGTGTGTATCTTCTAAGAACGAGGAAATTGTGGATTACATATGGATTACACATGGGTGTAGAGTAAGGCTTTTCAGAGAAGGGACATTTGATCGAGGCCCGAATGAAGGGAATACAGCATAGGGAAGAGTATTTAAAGCAGGAGGAAGAGCATGTGCAAATGTTCTGTGGCAGGAAAGCATTTGGTGTGAAAAGTGGGTCTGTTGTGAACATCAAATGGGATAAAATATGTAAGCATGTTTTATTATGGGATGAGAGAGGTGTTCGATTGCCTATCACTGCAATTCTCTCAAGATGTTTCCGGAGGGTGAACGAAGACAGAAAAAAAAAATGCCTTCAGTAATAACATCCAGCTAGATCAGGGCCAGGGACAAGCAACAGGAATGCCACATTCGGGGGGCGGGGGGGGGGCGGTGTGCCTGGGTGGCTCAGTCAGTTAAGCGTCTGCCTTTGGCTCAGGTCATGATCCTGGGGTCCTGGGATTGAGTCCCAGGGAGCCTGCTTCTCCCTCTGCCCCTCCCCCTCCTTGTGCTTGCTCTCTATTTCTCTCTCTCTGGCAAATAAATAAATAAAATCTTAAAGAAAAAAAAAAGGAATGCCACATTTCCCTTAGTGTCCAACTCCTGCTCCCCAAAGCAGGCTCTGCTTTGGGAACCTGGGCCAGTCCATTCAGGTGGGCTGAGCACCGGCTTTGGATTCCCTTTCTTCCTGGCGGCTCAGCCCCAGCTAGGTGGACCTCTCACGTGCCATAGCCAGCTGGCTCCCCAGGCTCCCCTGCCTTTCAGGGTCCCTGATTCCAGTGACTTCAAAGGGACAAGAGGGCTCAAAGGTCTTAGCATTTAGGGGTATAGGGCTTTCCCTGGGGCCGCCCTAGGTCCTGGGGCCTGTCATATTCTCAGCGGGGGGTGGGGCACTTATAGACCCACACTAGCCTCCAGGTGACCTCGGGTGGAGGCAAGTCCTGCTCACTCTTGCTTTTGGAACCTTTCAGTATATTAAAAAAAGTTGGGGCGCCTGTGTGGCTCAGTTGTTGGGCATCTGCCTTCGGCTCAGGTCATGGTCCCGGGGTCCTGGGATCGAGCCCCGCATCCAGCTCCCTGCTCTGCGGGAGGTCTGCTTCTCCCTCTCCTGCTCCCCCTGCTTGTGTTCCCTCTCTCGCTGTGTCTCTCTCCATCAAATAGATAAATAAAATCTTAAAAAAAAAAAAAAAGAAGGAAGGAAGGAGGGAGAGAGGGAGGGAGGAAGGGAGGGAGGAAAAAGAAAGAGGGTTCAGACAAAATAAGATGTGCAAGCATTGCTCATAGTCTCAGTGTATGAACAAACTGATAGGGTTTTAACCCACACAAATGCAGTGGAAATCATTCGTAGTAGTCACAACATAGTCACGGACTTACCGAAAACCTTATTTCATAGCGTGGCCCAAGGTTATAGGAACCTGGGGAGCAGTAGCTTCTTTGCATCCCCTGTGTGACTCTAGGTCCGCCTTCATTTGGAGAGAAGGTAGCCCTGGATGCCTCCAGAGCATGGTCAGCCGAGGGGAGGGGAGCCGGGCCTCGGAAGCGGGGAGCTCTGCTCACACGCAAGTTGGGGAGCCCGTCCAGCAGGAGGGCAGCTCAGGAGCCCGGGAGTTCAGGAGGGAGCTACACCACCTCACTGTGCTCTCTTTCTAGCTGCCCTTATCCTGTCTGAGAGTTAGAGGTCTCTCTCTGTGTCTCTCTGTCTTTCTCTTCTTTGTGTGTCTTTCTTTTCTCTGTCTCTGTTTCTCTCTCTCTCTCTCTCTCTCTCATTCCATCTCTCATTCCAGCTGCTGACGCGGGGCCTTCCCGCCCCCACCGCCAGACCTCCTAACAGTAGAGCTGCCTTTGGACGTCCCACCGTTGGAAATCAGCAGAAGGTTGCTGGCAGGGTAAGGACTTTCTTCTCTCCGGGGCTGGCCTTCTCCCAGCTGGAGGGCCCCGCCGGCCCTGCCCCCAGGACCCCCTGCCGTGTGTGGTTTGTGGCCTGGGCTGTGGCCAGGGCCCCGGTGTCTGGTGTCTCAGCGGGGCCCTGCGCGGCTGGAGCGGACCAAGGATGTGGTGGACCGTGGGGGTGTTTCTCGCAGGGCCGCCCACACTCCAGTGTGGGGAAGAATGCTCTGGAGAGGCGTCTCCTCTCTTGGTCTCCTTCTGACCTTCTTTCCTCTCCAGTCAGTTTTCCCCAGATGCCGGGAAATATGGATGTGTGTGGACATCACAGGGTTGGTCCTCCTTCTAGGCCGGGCCTGGCCCCTCCGGTGCTGGGGGGCACGAGAGTGTCGTTGTCCCAGCCGGCCGAGGGCGACGGCGTGCCTCTGAGGCCCGGTGCGGCCTGGATCAGCCACACAAATGTGGTGTTTCAATATTTATTTTTAGTGGCCACTGGTTAAAACGAGCCTTCCCTTTGATGGGGGCAACCCTGAAATGTAAAAATAAATGAGGTCATTGCCTTGTCAGGAAGCCCCACCAGCCGCCGCTGGGTGGACCCTGAGCCCAGTCCCCAAATGTCCAGGACAACCAGCAAGTCTCATGATTTGAGGGCTCTTCAGGGAGGCAGGCTGGTGATGACCATGGCCCCTCACTGGGAAGACCGCGGTCCTCTCCCCAGCCTCCTGGCCCGTGCCCAGCTCCCCTGCCTCACCCTGGGCCCTTCAGTGGCTGGCAGGCTGTCGACCAGGGCTGGGGGCTTGGGTCTCGTGTGGGCACTCACGAACCTCTCTGGCCTCAGCTCAGGTCAGGAGGTCCTACCTGCTCTGGGAGACACCCGGGAGTCTGTTGGCTTAAACGTTCTGGAAATTCAACTGTGTGACCCAATAGCCCCGGCTCTCGGGGTTACAGCTGCTGGAGTCCTTCCGCTTGTTCCAACCAAAGCTGGTGTTGAAGGTCAAGGACAATGATAGCTCTTCTTGTGCTAAAGCATTGGAGGGTGCAGGTGAGGCTGAGTTCACCCTTGGGTTTGGATTTGAGAGTGTTGCGTGGTCCTGTCCTTGTCCCACAGTAGAAGGGGCAGCTGGCCCTTGGGGGGCACTGCCCCAAAGCCCCCAGCCAAGCCCTCTCCTAACTTGCTTGTCAGGGGCCTGGCATCCCTACTGGAGAAGGGCTTTTCTTGGTTCAAGGTGTTTCTCCCAGGGAGTCTGGGTGCAGCCGGTCCGCCTTGGGTAGGGTGACGCCCAGAGCTCAGGGACCACCTAATCTTTACTGGTGTTCTGGTTTTCAGCTGTGAAAACTGGCTCAGAGGCACCAAGTCCCTTTTCCCAGGTCAGAGTTCATACAGAAATGTGGGTTCAAACCCAAAGCTGTCTCTGCATTTTTGACCCTTTTCCAGACTACCTCCTCATCGACTTATCGTTCCTTTGTCCCTTATTGGCTCTTGACACCTCAGGTGGGATTGATTTTTTTATCACAGTGTTTCTTAAACCCAAATAATGTAGGACCCTTCCCCCCACCCCCACTTTTTGGAGGAAAAAAATTATCTTGGTTCCCTAGTACTGATCTAAATTATTTTCATTTTAACGTTACTTAAATACATAAAAAACATGAAAACAGGCATAACCCTCTTATGTTTGTAGCTGTTATGGACCCAGTTCCCCAAGACCATTCAAAAATTACAGACAAAACGAAGAGAAGAAAGAGATTCCGATGAATGCCATCAACCTCATGAGGTAGTGTGACACCATTCTGCAGAAGTGAGTCCCCGCTTGCTGACAGGGTGACTGCTTTGGAGCCCACCGGGCCTGCAGCGTCTCCCCCCGGTGCCTGTACTTGAGCTGGGAAGCCCATTGGAGCACGTCACGTGGTGGTGTCACTTGGTCCTCTGCATGTTAATGACAGGAGCTTACTCACCCACCCGGACCTGGTCCACAGGACAACACCATGGGGATGAAGTTAGGGTCTGCGCCCTGGTCGCTGAGCAAAGCCCCAGAGACACGTGGTGCTTGCCAGGGAGGTGCCGGGGCAGGACCAGAGCAAGGGACCTCAGTGCCCAGTGTGGACGGGGGGGCGTCCCGGGCTTGGAGCAGAGTGGAGGCAGGGACATCTTTTGGCCAGAGTGAAGGTGGCAGGAAAATCTCAAGACTTCCAACCAGTAGGTGCATGTGGGGGAAATCAGAATGATCTTTTTGTCCTTTAGCCCAGGGAAGAGCTCTTCTAGAACCCTCCTAGGCAGGTCCTTCTGTGGCTGCTGCCTGGCCTGGGCCCCTGGAATGGGCCACGTGGGCCACTGGCCCTGCTACTGTCCTGTTGGACCCTCACTGCCCCTGACCAGTCCCTGTGTGTCTCTGAGAATGAAGGGTCAGCACAGCATAGAGCCAGGCCCCAAAAAAGGACTGCCAGACAGGGTAAGGAATCCAGGTCCCTGACCTGAGAATGACTGGCCGGTCAGGAGTGGCCGGCTCACGGGTCTGAACCCCACACCGAGGGACAGAGTTTGTTCTATCTCTGCTTTTGCTTACCCTCTTCAGGCCCCTCTCAGACTGAATGGGGCTGCCAACAAGTGTGAGACCCTTGTCTCTTGGGCCTTCTGTTTAGAGCCTCTCCATGTACTAGCTGATGGCCCTTGGGCTTATCAATCGATCTTTCTGGGCAGCAGTTCCCTAATCTGTGAAATGGGTCCATGTGTGAATTCCATGAGGTGATAGGGATCTTCTGCGTTAGATTCTAGCTCACTTACATATACCTGTGAGATGCGTGTGTGTGTGTGCAATTGTACATATGTGTATAGACAGAGATATTACTTTATAAGCAAACTAAAAACAACAGCAACAAAAATAACCACGAGCTCTCTCCAGGGGCCTGGGGCACCAGGATTTGCCTCACTAGAAGACCCGGAGCTGCATTACCGCGGGAGAAAGGAGCTGGAGCAAAATGGTAGACATGGACAATAGCAACACAGCAACACAACACTTTCATTATGTCTGTTCCTGGTTTCATTGGGGAGCAGGAGCAGAAAAGCAACTCAACTTCAGCTGACCTTGGTCGGGTCACAGTGCACCTTTGAGCAGGGAGTCCTGCTCACTGGTGGCCCTCACTTTTCTTGGCTTCCATTGCTCACTGTGGGCACCCAATGGAAGCCCTTTGCAAGGATTGCAAACAAGCCAAAGCTACACGGTGGCCCTGGATCACTTTTGGAGGTAGATGACGTGTAAATTATTACTTAAGGAGATGCAAAATATTATATTAAGGATTTTCATGCCCAGAACCATCCTGGGGAGCGCAGTGAGAGGCAGAGTAGAGTGTTCCACGTCTCTGGAAACTGCCGTTTTAGATCTCTGCTTTATCAGAGCTGCCAGAGCTTTTACTTTCCCAGGAAAGAGCCTACTTTCAGACCCCCTGAACTGGATGGGGACAGAGCATTGACTTTGCCCAACCATGAGGACCGAGGGGCTGTCCTTCCATGGGGTTGCTAAGCGGGCAGGATATACATTTCTAGCTCCCCTCATAATGGGAGGCCTGCCTGGGATAAGGCCGAGATGGAGAGATGAAGAGGGAGACCCTGGATCAAGCCATGCCTGAAGCCATCTACTCAGATATGTGTTATATGAACTTCCCTTCCCACCAGTAACCCCGTCCCTGCCCCCTCATCTTTTCCTTTAGAAGGTGATTTTTAGCCAAAAGCATCTTGGCCACCACTGTTATGGAGTAAGTAGTATGTGGACCTGCTCATCCAACCACTCATAGGCTACCATTGTGCCAGGCCCTGAAATAGGTGTCAGCGACACAAGGACAAATCATATCCTCAGCACCTTGGTCGGCCGAGGGGGCAGATGTGAGATGAATCCACACTGCCTCGTGTTGAGTATTAGTGGAGGGGAGGAGGGGAGAGAGGACCCGAATCCGAGAGGGCTTCCCTGAGGAGGCGACATGTACCTCAAACTTGAGGGAGAGATGGGGTTTTGGTAGAGAGAGAAGACTGGTGGGCACAGAGCAAGCAGCTGACCAAGTACAGAGTGTGTGAAGAAACCACAGGCCAGGGGCTGGCAGCCGGCGTTCCCTGAGCCGGGAAGGGAGGGGAGACAGCTGTAGCCTCTGCCCGGCTCCTGCGGGGGCCCCGGGGCCAGCCCTCCGACTCCGTCCCTGCCTGCAGCGTTGGCAGGAAGAGACTGAGGGAAGCCTGGGGAGACACACACGGCTGGGAGAGGGAGGGATGTGGCCACTTTCTTTCCAGCTCCTCACAGTAAAGAAATGACTTCCCTCCTGCACAAGTTGGACTTCCTCTGCAGCTGGAAAGAAGATATTAATGCTGTGTCTGACGATGTGTCGCCTGGCGGGACAGGACCCCAGCAGCCAGGTGAGCTCACGGCTGACCTGCTGCCCTCCTTCGCGCCGCGACTGTCCCACTGGCCCGGGTGCCCCCACGTCCAGGCCGAGAGAAACTTGGCTCCACTGTGACTCTCAAAATAAGTGGTTTTTATTTCATGTTCACCAGGGAGGTTACAAAATATAATTGGGGTTGCTGCTCCACATATTATTTCTGCAATGTTCCCCCATCTCCCTTCCCAAAAGCCACTCACAAAGGGGTCTTTGTTCTCTGTAAGTTCAAAGTCAGCTTCTCCAACGGGAAACGGATTGGCGATTACAAGGAGGAGACTGAGTTTTACTGGCTGTCCAACCAGAAATATGGGACGCATCAGGGTTCCGACAGGAGCCAGGGCGAGTGCGGTTTGCAGGCCACAGAAGCCAGTGTGAATGGATTTCCAGTGTGAGCCGAAGGCGGGCCTTGGGGGGGCAGCCCACATCGGCTCTCTCCCGGGGGCCACGGTCCACACTTGGCCTCCACTGCCTGGCTTGCCCCACCCATAGTGTGGGGTCCTCATACCCTGGACTAGAAGTAATCAGGGAGTTTCGTTCAGTTCCTGGGCCCTCCGGGGCTTTTCAGAGGGTCTCATCACAGGGTGGGCAGGGCTCGGGGCACCCACGCCCGCTACTACCCTTCCGGAGCTTTGACTGATTGAATGAACGTCCAGGTCAGACTTTAAGGAAGAAGACTTTTTCCAAGAAAGTTTGCCAAGGGTTGACCTGGGTGACCTTGTAGGCCTAGGAGATGCTGGGCCCCAGGAGACGGTGGGGGGAGGAGGCTCAGAGCCCGGGGATCCTGTGTAGCCTCGAGCAGCATGGCTAGCCTTTCTGGGCCTCTTCTGTCCCTCTGGAAAGTGGAGTCACAGCGGCCTGATGGAGGTGCAGCACAGTGCTGGGGGCTGCTGGCTCAGAGGTGCAGAGATGGGCACCTACGGCTGGGCACCCACTGCTTGGTCGAGCCAGCCTTTCGAAGGTTGGAGAGCCTTCCCGTGGCACCTGCACTTTGTCTAGCATAGGTCCAACCAAGGTGTGCCCCTCACTGAGAGCGGGAGGGGCAGGGGCCCAGCACTCTGGGCTCTGGGCTGAGACTCTGGCTTTCACCCTAAGGGGACACTCCTACCCACAGCATCCTGCAGTGGGGGGCTCCTTCCCAGCATCCTGGAGGAAACTGAGTAGCAGCATCTCCGGAACCTCAGCTCAGCTGGGCCTCCCCTCACCATGGTGGTCCCAAGGAAGAAGCCAAGCCACAGGGCCCTCGGTGGCCAGCAGCGTCGGGGGCTTAGGACACAGCAGGCCCACAGAGGCCCCCGGGGAGGAGGCTGGCCACACCCTCAGACCCACTCCCTGGGGCCTGCCCTCCATGGACCCTCCCCTCCCTGCCATCCCCTGCCAGCCTGGCCAGCAGAACTGGGGCTCACAACATGCCCGCTTTTGTTCCAGCAACAACAGCCTAGGAATTTGGGGGTGGGGTACGGGAGGTGGCGTGTCCCAGGCCATGGGGCTCTTCTCCATCCCGGGGTGGGGCTGCTGGGGTGATGGTGAGGGCCACCTGCCCGCCCCTCTGCCAGGAGCCAGAGCTTCCTCTGGGAGGTCACCCATGTGTTTCCATGTGTTTCTGCAGCTCCAGGGTCCTGCTGGGACAGAGCCGGGACTGTGGGCGGGAGTGCTAGGGGCTTTAGGAAAACAAAACCTCCCTCCAGGCCCCCTTGGAAGAGACGCTGAGCTCCCTGGGGGAGCGGGGAGAGGAGACCCTTGTGTGAGCTTTACAAAGCTAGGAGGAGATGGAGGGTCTCTCATGCGCCCCCCCCCCCCCCCCACCATCCTGGCTCCAAGATTCCAGATCTTTCCAGAGCACAGCTCTCAGGGCATTTCAGAGCAGAAGCCAGGCCCAGCTGGAGGCCGATACAGAGGCCCCTTCCAAGGCCGGCTGGCTCCCAAACTGCCTCCCTAGGTGGCCCCACTGTCACTGCCACCAGCCGTTGCGTTCACTGATAAAACACTGGCTCTGGCCGTTGAGCCCTCGGGGCCCTGGTGAACTTCTGGGCAGGCTAGAGGCACTCCGCGAAAACCACATCTCAGGGGTGGCCCCTCCACTTACACCGGCAGGCAGGAAAGCGGGTTTTTGCAGTAACAGCTTCCACATCGAGGGAGAGGCCACCAGCGGGGGTGCAGGGAATTCTCTGCAGTCGTGGGACACTGGCCAGCCCAGACACAACTCACCGCGGGAGGCAGGATGCCTGGGCCAGCTCGCCCTGGGAGCTGCTCTCATCTACCAGAGGATGGATCGGGATTCTCCCCATTTTATAGCCAGGGAAAAACCAAGGTTCACAAAGTCAGGAGGGCTTAGGATTGGGGTCTGCTTGCTCCAATCCCGGGGTGCTCACAGTAGTTCACACTGCCTCGTGGGGAGCAGGCGCTACGCTCTGTTTCCTCATTAATACTCTCATCACACCTGGACTGCAGGTATTGACCCATTTTACAGATCACAAACTGAGGGTCTGAGCGGTTAAGTAACTTGGGCTAAGTGAGCTGGGACCGGAACTCAGGCCTACTTGACCCCAGAGGTCTCACCCACTCCAACCCTGCGGGGCTTTGCTGCCTTCATGTGCTGCCTCCCCTAAAACTCTCCCTAACCATCCTCTGGGGAGCTCCCCAAAAGGGCCCTGTCTGGACTCCAGCCCCAGAGATTCTAAGCTACTGGCTGGGGTGTGGCCTGGGTGTCAGGGGTTCTTAGAGGTCCCAGGCCCTTCTGAGATACGAAGACCCCTGGTGGCTAAGCCAGTCCTGGGCCACTCTTGGCCCAGGAGGCTAACAGGACAAGCCCCTTGCAGGAGAGTGGTGCCTGCTGTCTCCACCCCAGGGCCCTCTCCCCGTCTCTGATGACCCCTGGAACCAGCCCAGCCAAAGGGCCAGACCCTCTGAGAGCCTGGGGTCCTGTCCAGGACAAAGAGGGGCTGGCGGAGCCCAGACTAGCACCAGGTCAGCTGGTGCGGGGCCCCAGGGATCCAGGATGCCTCGCTCACCCCAATACCCTCAAACTGTCCCTAGGTGGGTTCCCCGAGAGGCCCAGAAAGGGGTCTGATGTGCATATCCCTCGGTGAAATGAAAACAGCTCAACCTGAACATCGAAGACTTGGCTCCTTAAATTGTGTCTCCGCAGCCGTGCGGGAGGGTGTCCCAGATATCCTGTTCTGGTTCCCAGCACAGCTGTGTTCGGCATGGGCAGCCCAGGTCCCCAGACGGGGAAGCCATCGGTAACCAGGGATCTCTTGACTGTGGCCTGGGGAGGGGGCTCACCTGGGCCTAAGCTAATGCCCCTTCCCTCCTCACTCGCCCCGGCAGGTGCAGGGCTGGCTGGAGACGAGGCTCAGCCCCTGGACCCCAGCTCCTAATGCTCCCTGAATCTCGGCATTGGAGCCACTGTGAGCTCTTCAAAAGCCCAGTACCCACGTCTCCCCCAGGTGAGTCATTCCCAGGTGGGACCTGGCTTCCGGGCTTCATGGGAAACGGGCTTTTCTCCCAGTAACTGAGGGGCTCTTGTTTCTGCTGTTGGCCCGTTTTCATTCTACTCTTATGGGTGTGATTCACTCTGTTAGCAGTTAGGTTAGCAAAGCCCTGCAATTTCTAGGACATTTGGATGACACGTGGGACACCAGGATGGAGTCTGTGATATCCGGATTATCTCAGGAAAGTTAGGGTGTCTGGTGATCCCCTGATAGATGTAAATGACGTGAGTGAGGGGAAGGGAGGGGTGACCCCAAGGATGAGTGGGAGGAGTTTGGGGCTGCCGTGATGGGGGAATGGGGATTGAGCTGAGAGGGAAGGTATGTAGGTTCTGGAAGGGAGCAGGCTGCATTCTAGGCAGGTGCAAAGGGCTAGTAAAAGTGGAGAAGTGTAGATGGCGTGTCCCAGGAGAACCCCCAGAGGAGGCAGGACAGGGTAGGGACCTGGAATTTTAGTTTGCAGGTAAAAGAGAACAGGAGCATCTCCCCTGTGCGCCGCCCCCCCCGCACCCCTACCCATGGTTAGGACCCAGAGAATGATCTGGGTGCCACACAAATGTTAGAAAAAGTCGGTTTTTGTAAAAGAGTCCTCTCCTTTGGCATCCTGTGGGGTGAGGTGGAGCCAGGTCCCTTCTTACCAAAAATACTATTTTCTTGGGCTACAGCAACTAGTACCTTGACTCCTGACTTCCCTGGGCTGGAAGCAATGCAGCAATATTTAAAAATCACATAAATGAGGGGCGCCTGGGTGGCTCAGTCGGTTAAGCGTCTGCCTTCAGTTCAGGTCACGGTCCCAGGGTCCTGGGATCGAGCCCCGCATCGGGCTCCCTGCTCAGCGGGGAGCCAGCTTCTCCTCCTCCCTCTGCCCTTCGCCTCCCCAGTTTGTGCTCTCTCTCTCTCACATAAATAAAATCTTTTTAAAAAATTACATAAACGATGTCACAGCACATCATGAAGACAATAAGTGCATCAAATATTTCTGTCGTTGTTGTCATAATGTCCTTTGTTCAGTAAAGACCCCCCCCAACACACACAAATTGCAGCCACAACACCGCGTCCATCGTGTACTTTTCCTCCTTGTGATCTCAAGCAGATACATCATAAACATATACATGAAGAAGGGTCATATTTTCAGGACAAATGCCAAATATTTTTTTCAGATTTGTAAATTTGTTATAAATATTACAAAATCATTTTTACAAATTTATTCTTTGCAAAAAACATATACATAAAATCGAAGTATGGTTTGTTACTCAACCAAACCACACAAAGAGTGACATTACGTGAGCAAAAATTGGGACTATTGCCAAGAATGAGTCTGTGAATGGGATATTTGAAAGTTTGAAGTGGAAACATCCCCCCGCGCCACCCCGCCCCCCAAGCTCTCACAGCCCGGATAGGCTGAAATTCTCTTTTCTTCAGATTAATCTGTGGGTTGCAGGGCCATGCATGGATGCCGTAATGGCAGCCAGAGAATGGGCTTGGGGAGGAGCAGGCTCCCGGGCTAGGGGTGCAGTGCAGACCCCTTTCCTTTGTATCTCCATCCATGCTTCTGAGACTCTGCACCAGGCCACGTGCCCACCGCTGCCCTGGCGGGATTCCTTGCTTAGCAGGGAAAATGCCCCAGGGAGTTCACCCAAGGTGGGAGCACATTACATTCCTCCGCTGGTGGCCTGAGTCCCTTGGGCCTGTCCTGAATATCTTCAGGCTCCGAGGCAAGGGCACAAAGGGACACCCACATACGATATGCAAAACTATTGACAAGTTATACCTTACGTTAATTTTTTTGAGAAAATATTTTCTCCCCTCCTACCTGAGTAGATATATTTTTGTAATGACATGAAAGGCCTGGTTCACATTAGGGATTTTAGTGCTTTCTAAATTTTTCTGCATGAGAATGGGATAGAGAGGAGAGCCCTGGAGCCCAGCCGTGGCCTGCCCCCTTCTCCCATCCGAGGCTCTGTCTGTGAGGGGCCAGGAGCCCAGGGGTCCGAGCTTTATCCAACCCCCTGAGTGCACCATAAGCGTGCACCATCAGTGGCGTGGCCTCCCTAGAGTGGACAGGTCTGGCAAGAGGCCCAGGCAGGCCTGTGATAGTAGGGTGGGGGGTTCTGGGCTCTGGGGTGTGGGCTTTGGGTGGGCCCAGAAGCCCACCTTGCACCCCCTCACTCCTGGCTCCACTGGGAGAGGGCCTGAGCAGGCCGTGTGAGTAGTGAGGGGTGGACTGCTCCTCCAGGGCAGGTCCTGATGTCCCTATACTGCCTTTTCTGCTTGCTGCTGTTGTTCACGGAACGCCAGGTGGATAAATAAACAGTCCAGAGGCCTCTGTGAGTTGGTTCGGTTTCCTGGAACCCGCGGAGACGGGACATCCACGTCCCTCCAGGTGTAGCTGGTGCTGCCTCACAGGTCTCCTGCTCTGGGGGAAATAAAGAAGTTTCTTTCAGCTCCTTGTTGGAGAAGTCGGTGCTCGGGTGCAGGGCATGCAGATCCTCCACCTACGGGGGGGGCAGGAGGAAGGACAGGAGAAGCGGCTGGGTCACGGCGGCAGGGGGGCCTGGCAGGAGGGGTGAGGAAGCTGACAATCAAGGGAGGACCAGAGCCTAAAACAGGTCTCGAGGTTGGGGCCCGGCTAGGGGGCCTCCATCCTGGCAGCACCCAGTGACAAAGGGTCCCCAGCTTTGTCACTGCTCCTTTCTCCCATATGGTTAGATCTGAGGGGGCTTCCTCTGTGCTCTGAGCGTCCCAGAATGACTAAAGTGGGCAGGGCCTCCCGGGTGGGGGCAAGCCTGTCTGTGCAGGAGGACGGAGGGGGAGGGGCTCATCCACGGTGTAGCAGGTGCCACAACCTCCCCCCTTTTTAAGACTGAGTAACGTTCCGTTGGATGGATGGGCCACATTTTGTTTATGCTTTCATCCATCGGTGGACACTTGAGTTTTTGCCACTTCTTGGTTATTGTGAATAATGCTGTTGTGAACATGGGTGCACTGCTTTTGGGAAAAAATAATCGTCTCATGGGTATTTTCCTTACTGGTGTCTGGCTGCAGTGGGCATCGGGAAGCAGAGGATGTGCCCTGAGAAGGCCAGGGAGGGGTTGCATGCTTGCTAAGCCACATTTCCAAAGGGGCACCGAGTCGGGAAAGACGGTGTGATGAGCTCGTGGCTCCAGAGTCTGGTCCCAGCACAAGTGTGTCGAGGGGAGGGGGATTCTGCTGTTGAAGTGTTAGATCCACTGTCTGCAAATGGATAATGACTCTATCACTTGGCTGATATGACCCTGAGAACATGGGAGGTGGGGGGCATAAGATCGGCCATCTTTGAGCAAACACTGAGTGCTGGGAAATGTGGGGATGGCTTCTCAGATCTACAGTAATGAAGGGGACAAAGTTGGTCCCTGCATTGGGTTGAATGGTGACTCCCCATAACACGTGTCCCTGTCCAGGTCCCTAGAAACCCATGCATGTTGCCTCATTTGGAAAAAGGGTCTTTACAGATGTAATTCAGTTAAGGATCTTTTTTTTTTTTTGATGCTAACAATATTTTTTTTATTATTATGTTATGTTAATCACCATACATTACATCATTAGTTTTTGATGTAGTGTTCCATGATTCATGGTTTGTGTGTAACACCCAGTGCTCCATGCAGAACGTGCCCTCTTTAATACCCATCACCAGGCTAACCCATCCCCCCACCCCCCTCCCCTCTAGAACCCTCAGTTTGTTTTTCAGAGTCCATAGTCTCTCAGATGAGATTATTCTGGATTACCTGTGGCGGGGGAGGGGAACTCATCCAGCGACAGGTGCCTTATAAGAGACAGAGGAGGAGACAGGTACACAGAGGAGAAGCTCATGTGATCGTGGGGGCCAAGCCTAGGGCGACCGAGTCACCAGGTCATCCCTAGAGCCTCCAGAGGTGAGCATGGCCCTGTGACCCTTTAACTTGGGACTTCTGGCTCCAAAACTGTTAGAGAAGAAATTTCTATTGTGTTAAGCCACCAAGTTTGTGGTAATTATGGTGGCAGCCCCGGGAAACCAATACGGGCCTTGAAAATGGAATCATTAAAATCTGCTGACAAGGGGTGAGTGGTCAAGTTGAAGTGAATTCTGGGATTGTTCGTTGGTTTGACATCAGCCAGCACTTGAGCTGGGTGAGGCGGAACAGGAGAAGGGTGGGGGATTAGTAGGAGATTTGCGGAACGGAGTGGCGGCAACCTGCACAAGGTAGGTTATAGAATCCTGAGCTTCTGTGGGAGATGGCCCAGATGTTGGATTCGAATTTCATTTATCAGATATTTCTAACTACAGATGACCCTTGAACACTGTGGGTTTGATTGAACTGTGTGGGTCCGCTTATATGCGGATTTTTTACAGTACAGTCCTGTAAATGTATTTTCTCTCCCTTATGATTTTCTTTTTTAAAAATTATTATTATTTTTATTTTTTAAAAGAATTTATTTATTTGAGAGAGAGAGAGAGTGAGCGAGAGAGCGCAAGCAGGAGGGGCAGAGGGAGAGGGAGAAGCAGACTCCCCACTGATCAGGGAGCCCGATGCAGGGCTCGATCCCAGGACCCCGGGATCATGACCTGAGCCAAAGGCAGTTGCTTAACAAACTGAGCCACCCGGTTGCCCCTCTCCCTTGTGATTTTCTTAATAGCGTTTTCTTTTCTCCAGCTGACTTTATTGTAAGAATACGGTTTATAATACATATAACACACAAAAGGTGTGTTAATCTATTGTTTATGTTATTGGTAAGGCTTCTGATCAACAGTAGGCTATTGGTAATTAAGTTTTAGGGGAGTCAAAAGTTATGTGTGGATTTTTGACTGTGGGGCAAGACAGTTGGTACCTCTAACCTGTGTTATTCAAGGGTCAGCCCTTGTATTTGTAGACTGTTTTGAAAATCTCTCCCTCTCTCCCTCCCTGCCTCCCTCCCTCCTTCTGTCCCTCCCCCTTCAGTTTCTCACGCACACACTCACACACACTCATTCAGTGTGACCAACTATTTACATACCAGGGCCCACCACCACATTGACTTGTTCTTCTGGGTTCACTTGATTTGGTGTAAACCTTAAAATTAAGCTTTTGCCATCTCTCTGACAAACTTGTTAACAACGGTTACCATTTGCAACTGATTGTCTTTGTGAATCAGAATTTCCTCAAAATTCTATAGCCAGGAAAAAAAAATTGGAAAATAAGGCTGATATGGAGCCATCAACCATAACCTTCGATTTTTTAATTGCATCCAGATCTGAAGGGGTGTTTTGCTCATACTTAAAGAAACACAACCCAGATGGTAAGTTCCAAGTTTATTTACATCTTCCAAAACATTTAAGAATTTGGTCCATAGCGATTTTTACTAAAACCTCCATGTGCATTCCTTTTTTTTTTTTTTAAAGATTTTATTTGTTTATTTGAGAGACTGAGAGAGAGAGCAGAGAGGCAGATGGGGAGGGAGAGGGACAAGCAGACTCCCTGCTATGTGCAGAGCCCGATGTGGGGATCCTTCTCACAAACTGAGATCATGACCTGAGCTGAAACCAAGAGTCAGACGCTCAATCGACTGAGCCACTTGGGCGCCCCATTATGTATTTAAAGAGGCGGTGGTCACTACTAAACACACCTTGGAAAGAGAAATCCAGGGAGTGAGTGCTTGTTTGGATTTATCTTTCAAGTCTGAGGGGTTGATGCTTGATTGGGCTCCAACCTTCACGAGGCTTCCCCCTTAGTCTGGAGGCAGGATCCCCCACAACTCTTCACCCATGTGCACACTGAGTGCTTGCTCAACGGCACTGCCATTCCTATGACTTGGCTTTCTAGAAATTCCAGGCAGAAATCCTTCTGGGCCATCATTTAATGTCAACACCTTGAAAAGAGCATCCCATCAGTGTGAATGATCATTTGGCAGTTCTGTTTACTCAAGAGATGGCTTCCCCACGTCGACCAGTTGTGACACATGGACAAGACACTGGACCAGCCAAGAACCATGGGCTATTTGCATGTGGAAGGCCACGCTGGGGTTTCCTGGTAAAAACCCGTCATTACCACCCCTTGTCAACTTTTGTCAAAGTGGAATCAGATGATAAACAACATAAGCATCAGCATTAGTTCGTCAAGAGTGGGACACTTTGGTGCAAGACACTCAACATCAGGCAAACCACCACCAGGCATGGATTTGTGTGGCATGGGACGCTCTCGGGAGACTCTGCCCGTGGGGAGCCATCCCCCATGAGCCCAGCCTGAATGTCCCAGCTCTTCTTCATGGATGCTTGGCCACCACTCAGGTTCTCTGATCTGTGGCATGGGTCTTGAGGGAGGCTTTCTAGTGTGTCTGGAGCCTTGGAAGAGTTTCTGTGTCTAGGTGTCTGAGAACAGGTGGTTGAGTCCCCTTAGAGGAGGGCTTTTGGTTGAAGCTTGGACGTCTGCTAGTCTCATCCCAAACTGTCTCTATTAGGTAGCTGAATTCCACTCCATCTGGGGGGGCATGGTCCTGGGCTTGTCCATGAGGCTCCTGTGTAGGCACAGACTCTGTAAATGAAGTCAGACTGTGGACAGGTGATGCCCCCCGCCCCTGCTGCCCAGCTTCTGGATTATGACAAAAAACAAACAAACACACAAAAATCATGCATTTTAAAAAGGTTGGGCTACCCGCACGCCCTCTTCTACCTTTTTGGCAATGACATTTGTTGCCTAACACCTGGAAAGGGGGCCACCCCGGTGAGTGCACTCAGACCTCCGAAGGTTGGCGGCGGGGTTGCGGGGGGAGCGGTGTCCTGCAACAGCTTGTGCATTTGGCTTTGAGATTGGTTGGCAACTCCAAAGTTGGTCTGAAAGTGAAGTTGCCTTTAATTTGGAATTGACAGAGCATGACTCCTCAGTTCCTATTAGCACGTGGGGCTTTGAAAGGAGCTTAATAAATCCCCTAATGCTGGCGAGAAATCAATGTTCTAATTAGCATTCACAGCAGACAGCCATTTCCAAGAAAAACCTCCTGTCCCAGCAAAATCAGCGTGGATTTCCCATTTCAAACCTCTTTGGGAGAGCAATAACAACACATGCTTTAAATTTATCGGGGCATCTTTCAAACAGGTGAATGCAGTTTGTGGGGATGGGGAATCCCAGTGGGGAGAATGTTCTGGGTTTTATGGTTTGAAGATGGTGGCTCCAGGAGGACTCTAGATGCAGACACCTGTACCACCTCCTCCCAGCTCCACGCCTGTGGCAGACATCACCGATTGATCACAGCACCTCTGTCTGGCTCACATACCCTTGCCGACAAGGTAGTTCAGCCAACACTTGCAGTGAAGCAGAAGAGATCAAGTTCTAGCTCTAGTGGAGTTTACAGTCGAAGAGGGGACTGGTGTGGTGAGGGGCCCCCAAGAAAACATGCACAGTTATACCAGTGGTAGAGGGAGAGAGGAGTGGTTCTAGAACCTCTTATCCTGGGGACGCTGAGGAGGGACAATTGAGTTCTGGAGGATAGGTAGGTAGTGGCTGGAGGAGGAAAGCATGTCCAGGGCACAGAAAGGCCAGAGTAGCTGTCGCAGATGGGCCATGACTCCAGAGAGCTGGGAGGACCAGACCACATGGCCTTGCAGGCCATGTTGAGAACCGTTGTCTTCATGGAGAAAGAGAAAAGCAGCCCCTGGATTCCAGGCACTGGCCTGGCCCCTAGAGCGGGGGCCATGGCTGTGGTGGGGGCTGGCCTGGCTCTCCCAGCCCTGCCCTCATGTCCCGTGGGCACAAAGAGCCTCATGGAGCACCAACGCCCGGCAAGACGCCCCCGAGGCCATGGTGGAGTGCAACAGAACAAGGCCACTTCCTAAGCGTGTCGAAGCACAGACGCGAACAGGGTTGCTGTGCACGCCACAACACAGCAAATGTCCTCTCTCAATTAAAACGAGGGACCACTGCTCCTTCGCCTTGCTCCGGGCTGCCCTCCCGGCGGACAACATTTATTATTGGGACACCTCATCGCCGCACTGCACCTGCTTCCCGACCACACCCAATCTAGAGCCAAGTCTGGCTCCCTTGGACCAGCCCCAAAGCCACCACACAAGCCAAGCCCTCTGCTCTTTCTGACACCCTCTGCCCAGATGGCCCTTGGTCGCCCTGGCTGTCCGGCCTGTCTCCCTGTTTCCGCGAGGTGCTCGTTTCAGGCGGAGTTGGGGAAGGAGTGATGTCTGTGTCTTCTCTTCCTCCCGCTGCTCATCTTGCTCAGCTTCTGATGCCCTCCTGCTCAGAGGGCAGAGGGGAGAGGCGGGGAGGGCAGTCAGGAAGCTATTACTTGGCTTGTACTGTCATTGTGATCTCATATGGGCTCCCCCTGGGCCAGCTGGGCTTTTTTTTTTTTTTTTTAAAGAACTCTCTTTCCTGAGAACTGTCTGAAGTCTCCAGGGAATCCTACCCTCACGCTCTCTGGGGTAGGCTTTGCAGAGTGCCCTTGGCCTCAGTGAGCACATTTCCTCAGGATTGGCATGCCCAGCCTCTCTCTAGCTGGGCCTCTCAGCAGCTTTCCATCTTACCCTTTGGACTGGCTTTGGGGGTGTGGGCTGCCCTCACCCTCACTCTGCCATCAGAGTGGTGGGCGGGTCCACTGCGTGTCTCTAATTGTCCAGGGGGGTGTCAACCCATCGTGTGCCCTACGCTACAGGGGACAATATGAAGATTCGGAGGGTTCCTCTTGGGGCCCTGCTTACGAGATTTAAGGGGAAGGGGGAAACACCCTTGACTCTTCTTGCCGTTTGGGAGGGTGGCAGAGAGGACTCGTAGGACATCAGTGGCTCTTTCCAAAACTCTGTTCCTCATTCCCTGCTATCCCTGGTGATTCTGACCCTCAGTGTGGGTGAGTGTAGGTGCTTTCATGCATTCCTCTGGAATGTGAAATCGATTGTCCTGGTGTGTCAGAGGAAACTTCTACAATATTCAGATGGTCCCCCCCGTCCTTGCTTTCTGCCTTTGCCCCTCAGAGGTAGCCTGGCCTGGAATGAATGCGTTCTCATCTCGTACATCCTCAGCCTAGGGCGGCTGCTGATTCTGACTGCACTCCTGAGGACCAGAGGGTTTGCATCTGTCCCATATCCCGTGGTACCAAGGCCCGTGGCCATCAGGGTGCAGTGGAGCTCCAGAGCCGGTGCTGGTGATGGGACCCGGCCGACAGAGGAGCCAAGGTGCCTGTGCCAGATGGCCTCCCCTCACGAGGAGAGACTGTGACAGCCACCGATACCCCTTGAAGTCTGTGCAGACCTAGTGTGAGTTGAGTGGACTCTGGCTGTCCTCCTGAAAAGCATGACCATTTAGTTTGAGGGGACAGTGGCGACCCCCAACAGTGGCTAAGAAGGTTTCCAACTTCTCATCGGTCCTCTCTGCTCTGCAGGGGAAGCTGTGCCAAGCGCCAGTCTGCAGTTCCCATTGCCATCCACTTAGAAAGGCTCTTGGCACAACCAGGGACCAGCATGACAGGGAGAAAGAGCCCAGTTTTCTTTTCGGAAGTTCCAGCCAAATCGGGCTTGTTGAAGCACTTCACTGAATCCCAAGAGAAAGACTCTTTGCGTCCAGCTCTGAATGTAGGATTCCCGTTCTCATGTGGATTCTCTTCCAGTGGAATTTGGAGAGAGGCCTGGACTTGGAGGCTGCCACTCATTGCGTGATCACAGGCAAGCCACCCAAGCTCTGTGAGCTTTGGTGTTCTTGCTTGCACAATAGGCAATAGGAAGCACATGTATGGTGAGCTGTTTCTCGACACTGGGCATCGGATCACAGAGGTGTCTGGCGCTTGTCACAAGCATCATGGCAGCCTCATAGGTGGAGACTGTGCTGGGGGCCACTGGCTGGCACCATGGGTGACTTACTCTTCTTCTTCTGGTGCAATATCCCCAGCCCCTCAACTGCAGAGACTGTGCCTTCCATTCCTGGCACTCAGCTCTGTGACTACCACACGGAAGGTGCTTGACTAGATGTGGCAAGGATGCATGTTAATTGGGAGGGAGTTGACTTCTGGCTTTCATACATAAAATGAAGTTTTCATAAACTCATGAATCAACAGAATAAGTAGCATTTTTTTACATCATTAGTTTTTAATGTAGTGTTCCATGATTCATTGTTTGTGCATAACACCCAGTGCTCCACGCAGAACGTGCCCTCTTTAATACCCATCACCAGGCTAACCCATCCCCCCTCCCCTCTCCCCTCTAGAACCCTCAGTTTGTTTTTCAGAGTCCATCGTCTCTCATGGTTCATCTCCCCCTCCGATTTCCCCCCTTCCTTCTTCCACTCCTGAAAATAAGTAGCATTTTACTGAACACCTACTATGCCCAGTGATTTACATATGTTTTATCATGTGACCTTCACAATAGTCCTGTGAGGTACTGTTTCCTGTTTTACCTGTGAAGAAACTGAGGCAGCTCCGGCTTGGTCAAGATTAGTCAATACATAAGAAGGAGGGGCAGGATTTGTATGGAGTCTGACCCCTCAGACTGTGTTCTTTGAATTCCTTTAGGCTGCCAACAGGTAGACATCTGGTAGACCATGCTTGTTACAAAGTATAATCATGGTCTAGCAGGGAAATAATGAACTCCAGATCCGAGGCTGAAGGAGGTGCCAGCAGAAGGCCCAAGTCTCCCATAGCCTATGGGGATGAAGGACCAGATCGGGGCCTTCCCAGGGAGTGCACAGAGACTCCTCCACCCTGACTGACGTGGCCCCAACCTCAGGCCCGCCCAGCGAAGCAGCGAGGGAAGGCTGGGCCTTGGTCTGCCACTTGTTAGCCCCTTGACCCTATAGATGATGCATTTTGCAAAAACCACACTATTTTGTTTTGACTTCCTCTGGGGTTCCCAGAAAGTTTATTTACAGAGGTGAGATTGCCTCATAAGTTAAATTTTTTTTTATTATGGTAAAATATACCTAACACAAAACTTACTTTTTTAACCATTTAACTTAAAAAGTGTACAATCCCATGGCAATAATTCGCAATTATGCACGTATTCCCAATGTTGCAAACCATCCCCACCATCTGTCCCCAGGACTTGCAAACTGAAACTTGATACCTATTAAACACTAACCTCCCATTTACCCCTCTCCCCAGGCCCTGGTGATCTGTAGTCCATGTTCTTTTTCCTTTCTTTCTTCCTTTTTTAAGATTTTATTTATTTTTTATTTTTTAAAGATTTTATTTATTTATTTGAGAGAAAGAGAATGAGAGAGAGCATGAGAGGGAGGAGGGTCAGAGAGAGAAGCAGACTCCCCGCTGAGCAGGGAGCCTGATGCGGGACCCGATCCCGGGACTCCAGGATCATGACCTGAGCCGAAGGCAGTCGCTTAACCAACTGAGCCACCCAGGCGCCCCAAGATTTTATTTACGTATTTGACAGAGAGAGAAAACGAGCTAGGACAAGCAGGGGGAGTGGCAGGCAGAGGGAGAGGGAGAAGCAGACTCCCCACTGAGCAGGGACCCCAACGTGGGACTGGATCCCAGGACGCTGGGATCATTACCCAAGCTGAAGGCAGATGCTTAACCAACTGAGCCACCCAGGCGCCCCCCTATGTTCTTTCTTTATGAATCTACCTACTCAAGGTGCCTCATAGAGGTGGAATCAAACAGTATTTGTCCTTTCGTGACTGGCTTATCTCACTGAGCATAAGATCCCACAGGCTTATCCATGTGGCAGCCTATGTCAGAATTTTTCCTTTTCAAGGTTGAACAGTATCCCGCTGTATTTTTTTTTTTAATCACACTTTGTGTGTCTATTCATCTGTTTTGATGGACACTGGGTTGTTCCCACCTTTTAACTATTGTGAATAATGCTGCTATGAACAGGGTTGTACAAATACCTGTTTGAGTCCCTGCTTTCAGATCTTTGGGCGTATGCCTAAGAGTGGAATTGCTGGATCACGTGGTAATTCTACATTTAATTTTTTGGGGAACCGCTATATTGTTTTCCACAGCGGCTGCATCATTTTGCATTCCCACCCACAGCGCGTAAGGGTTCCCTTCTCTCCACGTCCTTGCCAAAACTTGTTATTTTCAGGGGGTTTTTTGTTTTTATAATAGCTATCCTAAAGGTGTGGTTTTTGTGCCTCTTAATTTTCTGGAACCCTCATATCCAATTAAAAAAGTTTTGTTTGTCCTATTTTATCTTATTCATCATTATTTTTTTATTACATATGCAGTGCCTTGACATATTCTTTAGAAAAAACACATGAAGGGGCGCCGGGGTGGCTCAGTCAGTTAGGCATCCAACTCTTGATTTCAGCTCAGGTCATGGTCTTGGGGTGGTCGGATTGAGCTCCATGCCGGGCTCTGGGCTGGGTGTGGAGCCCGCTTGGGATTCTCTTTCTCCCTCTGCCCTTCCCTGCTCACATGATCTCTGTCTCTCTCAAAATAAAATAAAATAACAAATCTTTAAAAAAAAAAAACCGAAAGAAAAAAAAAAAACCTATGAAGAAATGGAACAGTTGGGTCCAAGGGTACGTGGACTTGAATGTTTAAAGGCTACTCGTTCCTACTTACCTTTCTGCTGGTGGTATACAAAGGGTAAAATTTCCTCACGTCCTCACTAATATTTGATATTATTAATATTTTAAAAACTTGACAATCAACTGGGGAAAAAGTGGTGGGTAATGACTAGATTGCCAAGGTCTCGTCATTAGCTGCCTCTGGGATCCCTATGGTCGGCCCTTGGCGAGGACAGGAAGCAACGTGGTCATGTTGCGCCAGCTCCCCTCCCCTCGGCTTGGCTGCCCTGTCTCCCAGTCTCACTCAGCCCTGCAGGTGGGTGCCCAGGAGCTGCCCTGTGATCCTCCTTCAAACTCGAGGTGCCTCAGTGGAGGGCACAGTGGTATTTGGAGAATGGGGGTATGAGGAGGCAGGGCAGCCCTGTGAGGGGGGATGGAGGCCTGGGGCAATGGCCAGGAGTTAAGAGAAGGGGGTAGGCCCTGGGCAGTCTGGCTGGCTTCCAGGTTTGTCCCAGCAAAATACTCGGGTTGTAATGAGTGGAAGGAACCTCCAGCCGGTCGATGCTGACTTGATTTCTTTTTGAAATGAGGGAAGCTGGAATTCTGCCATAATTATCTCCATGACTCACAGAGAAATCTGGAGTTCTGTCCCACACAGCTGGATTAGTGCTGCTTTTTGGTCTGATGTGACAATGAATTGAATGTGTGTGACAACATGAAATCATGACAAATGACCCCTGCACTTTGAGATTTCTAACTGTTCAGAGAAGAGAAAATATGGCAACTGCATCAGATCATGAGCAAAGAACTCAATCTTTTAACTTCCTTCGTGCATAAAAGTTGCTGATGGAATGAAAGGGACAAATACCCGGAGGAAGCTTTGGTCTTGGGCAAGAGTCGCGCACGGGTGTCCGGGAATCTGCGAGGGTTTCTGTTGGAATGTGTCCGCGCTCTGCCTGGATCAGCCCCTTCAGGCCGTCTGCAAGTGGGGCTGGGTCCTGGAGCAGAATTTTAAAGAGCTGATTTGGTTCAGGCCTTTAACAAATCAAAACAAAACAAATACCCACCCCCACTGGGCCGGACAACAACTTTTTCCCAGGCTGGGGAGCAAGTAAGCCCCTCGGCCGGTTGCCCCTGGTGACAACACATTTTGGGTTGGCTGCTCCTCTGGGCCTTTGATTCTCGTGTGCACAATGGGGGTAGGAGAAGGTCAAGGTTGTATCCGGCTGCACAGTCTGGGAAGTCAAACCCATACCTCGGGGCCTTTCTCCTACCCCTTGGCCCCCTGGTGGACATCGGAGCAGGCAGAATAAAGGCATCTGTGTTGCTGGTTTCCCCGAGGCCTGGGGAGAGAAGATCATCTGTGGATAACGAAAGTGGCCATCTTGGGGCCCTGACTGCTGTGGGCCACTCGGGTTCCCGGGACTGGAAGCACTTGTCCAGGAGACCCACCTCCCTGCCCAGCCCCACCCCTGCAGCCCCTGGGAACCTGACATTCTTTTTCCCTTTCTTGGAAACCTTCCACTCATCTGTCCACTCCCAAGCAGTGAGAGTAGCTGAGGGAGAGGAGGGCGGAGCCCAGGCCTACAGCAAGGGGCATAGGGAGGGCCTGTTACCTCTCTAAGGTCACCAGTCAGTGGTGGCAGGGGTTTGCTCACTGCTCGTGAGGACGTGGGTGCTGCATTCATCCATCAGGCTCAGAAACACTGAGCACAGCCCAGCAAATCCAGCCCCGGAGCTCAGCCAGCGTGAACGGCCAGTTCTCGGCTACCAGTGCCTTCCTCAGGCCTGGAGGACGCAGGCCAGCTCCGCCTGACGGGACCTGCCGACTCTGGTTCCCTGGGCCTGGGGTCTCAGGGGCTTATGGTTAAGCTGTGACATAGGAGGCAGCTCCCATGGCTCAGAGCCCAGGTCATGAGCTGCTAGAGAGGGGGAGGGGCAGCTCTCCAAGGGACCCATGGCCTCTTGGGACCCGGTGGCATTCACAGAGGGGAAAAAGGACAGGGTGGATTGGCCCAGCTTTCGGAACTCCTTTCTTGACCCCTGTTCCAGGTTCTGTCAGAAGGTAACCAGCTAGCCCCAAACTTCGTAGTGTACAATGATCTTCTGATGCTCATGGTTCTGTGGGTCTGGAATTTGGACAGGGCACAGGAGGGCAGCTTGCCTCTGCCCTGTGATGTCTGAGGCCTCAGGTGACAGCTAAGGGCGACCAACGGCTGGCAATCGTCTGCAGGCACCTTCCTTCATGTTTCCCCCACACGGTGCTGGCTGCCGGCTGAGACTACAGCTGGGGCTGGAGGGCAGGGCACCACCAGGAGACATCTCCATGTGGCTTGAGCTTCCTCCCAGCATGGCGGCCTCGTCACAGCTGCACTTCTCACCTGGTGGCTCAGGGCTCCAGAGGTGAGCATCCGGCCTCATTGCCTTTTCTGACTGAGCTTTGGAAGTCACGTGACATCATTTCCACTGTAGTCCTTTGGTTGTAAACACATCACAAGCCCCCCGGATTCAAGGGAGGGGGCACAGGCCTCCCCTCCTTGATGGGAGGGATGTCAAGGCCAGTTGTGGTAAAGCACACAGGGTGGGAGGCTCTTGGGGCCATCTTTGGGAAACACTCACTGGTTTTCCTCGCACTCTGCCCCAGCCATGGTCTAGCTGCACAGATAAACTTGACCAGGCCTCTCCCAGGGCTTCTTCTCTTCTTGACCCCAGCGGTGGGGCAGGTCCTCCACAGGCCCATTCGTGAGCCGGGCCTCACTGTACAGGGGAGGTCGCTGCACCTCTGCCTTTCTCACCGTGCTGTTAATTGGGGCTCAGAGGGTCATTTGGTTTCACGGAGGGTCCTGGGCTGCCTGGGCTTGCCGGCCTCCCTCAGTATCTGTGGCCGTTCGTGTGGCTTTGGGTCTTGTGTTTTCTTGGCTCTTAACCTGAGGCTCTGGAATGAGGGGAGCCAGGCAAAACCTCACCCTGGAGCCAAGCGGCCTGGGGGCTCAGGAGCCCCCCAGTGGTCCAGAGGTTCCTCTGTGGATGTCCGCCCCTCTGTGGCTGTCGTTCTGGGGTCTTGAGACCGAGCCCTTGACATGCCCTTTCTTATTTGTGTAAAGGTTGTTTTTTTTTGTGGAATTCAGTGTCTGTGGGGCTGAGACGGAGTGAGCTGCAGGGGTGCTTCCTGCTGCCTTTGGGGTCTCAGAAGCTGCGGACAGTGAAAAGGACAGTAGGTCCCCGGTGAGAGAATTGTGGCATCTTTGTAGTTCCAGAAGCTATTTTTTCTGGGGACTCTCACAGGAATAGTTTTCTCTGGATTTTCCAGACTCCCTCTCTACCCTTCTGACTGTTCTGCACGTGCTGCTGACCCTCAGACCCGAGCAAAGCCCAGAGTGGACACAGGGCCCAACTCAGGCCTGCCCCTGGCCACCAGCCACACACCAGCGAGGGAAGCGTGTGTGTCTGTATCTGCATGCACACACTCGCACACGGACCCACACGCTACACATGCATGCACACACGCATGTATCCACCACCTATTACACCACACACACCTCATGCCACACACCACACACACCCGCACCACACGTATACCACACACACCACTACACACGCACATGAACACACAACACACACACCCGCACCACACGTATACCACACACACCCGCACCACACCACACACGCACATGTACACACTCTACATACACCCACACCACAGGTATACCACGTACCCCACTGCACACGCACATGTACACACTCTACACACACCTGCACCACACGTATACCACGCACACCACCGCACACGCACATGTGCACACTCTACACACACCTGCACCACATGTATATCACCCGCACCACACACGCACATGTAAACACACCACACTCTACACACACCCACACCACACATTACTCACACACCATATACCACACACACACACCCTCCAAATACCACACATATCCATACCACACACCACATGCCGCATACACACCCATACCTCCACACTCACATCACACACGCCCCTGTATCGTATATATCCCCATACCACACACAGCCCCAGATATACACACCATACCATACCCATACCTGCACACACAGACACACCACACACACAAGTATATACATATGCCCCCCCACACATGCACACACCCCACATACATGTACACTATACACTCCTACAAACATATAAGGACACACACTATACACCACATGCACACCCACTCCCTTCACACTCACACATGCGCACACCCCCCCCACTATACACAGTACACATGGACACACACCATACCACATACACAGGCACACACATTCACACATGCACACACCCCCCCACTACACAATACACATCTACACACGCCATACCACACACACATGCACACACACCCCCCACTATATAATACACATCCACACATGCCATACCACACACACATGCACACACACACACACATGCATACACCATACTCATGCAGCCAGACACACACCACACAGGCACACACACACACCACACCATACACACCACGCATGTATGCACACACAAACACCTCACACACGTACACCAGACACTCCCTTACATGGGGACTCACACTACACACCCATACGCACCCACACCCTCCACACACATGCACACACACCACACATACACAGAGAAAGACTCTCCACAAGCCTGTGGCATATGCAGCAAAGCCAAGTCACATTCTTAAAAACTTCTATTACACAGAGAACGCAAGATGTCGACTAGAAAGTTCCAAGAAGTCCAGAGGAGAAAATCGGCGCCACCTCTCCTGCAGCTGGCCCCCCAGGCACGCCAGGGCTCGCCCCAGCAGCTTGAGTGTCGGTATTTACACACGTCCACACACAGCCACAGGGTTCCTTCTTCCCCAGATGGGATCATACTTGGGAATACTTGGTAAAGTAAACTCATCAAGCCCACAAACTCTCCTCAGAGGGCCAGGAGCCCAGAGGCATCCATTTCTGAGCAGGCCCCAGCGAGGCGGAGAGGGCAGGGGCTGGGCCTCCGGGAGCAGGGCGCCCCCTGGCCGCGGGTGGGGGAACCACTGCGGGGAGTCTCGAACTTGCAGGGGGTGCTGGTGGCTGTAAGGAATGGGGGTGGGGAGGCCGCATCCACTCCCTTCCTCCCCTGGGCTCCAGGGAGGAGAAGAGCTCTTATGTTTTGGGAAATAGCATATCCTTTGGCTGAGCACCCAGCAGCTGGCCACCAGGGTCTGCCGAGTGCCTTCTGTGCTGTGCAAGAGGCGGGGCCCAGCCCCCTGGCCTTCCCCGAGGTGTTACTGGCACCATCAAGAGGCTTCTCATAACTGGGGCGGACTGGCTTTTTGAGAGGGCCCACGTCCGGAGGTGCCACCCTTGCTGGGGTTCGGAGGAAGCCTCTGCACCCCAACCTCTACACTGCCCTGGCTCAGGGTCCACCTGCCTGTCGCCCTTTAACTCGTAGGGCCTCCTCAGGGCCTGGCCCCTGACCTCCGTGCAATCCCTCCTGGGCCTGAAGGGAATGTTCAGGCATGATTTTGTGCACAGCGGGCCCCGCCTTGAGCGACCGGAACTCCTCTATAGGGCCTTGTTGCCTGAGGAGCTGGGCCCCTCAGCTCTGGTGCCTGTGACAGGGCCGTCGTGTGCAGGAGCTGAAGAGGATCATGGCCAGGACCAGGCCTCTAGGTCGGCTCTCCTCCCTGGCTTGAGCAGATTGGAGGACAGAAGGGCTCTCCCACCAGGGGCTGACACAGCCCTCAGCCCTGATTATGCCACTGTGAGAAAAGGTGTGTGTGTGTGTGTGTGTGTGTGTGTGCACACGCACACACGTGCATATACGTATGGGTGACATGGGCCTTCAGCTTGGGTCCGTGGGTGTCACACGAGCAGTGTCAACAGGAAAGGTCCAGAGGCCTTTGGCAGGTACCTGACACAGGAGTTGGGCCCTGGGTGGCAGCTCCCTCAGCCCCCGGCCCCCAGAGGGGTGCTGTGCCCCAGGGGGTTTGACGCACCTCCCTCCTCTCCACAGTGGGAGGTCGGCCGAGGAACCTATCCTCACAGCCTGTTGTTCCAGGCCTGTGTGCGGCCCCCAAACCAACCAATGCCCCGGACACGCACGCACGCACGCACGCACGCACGCACGCACAGGCGCGTTGCCGGGTCAGAGACTTTCACTGTAACTGACCCTATTTTTAATTTTTTGAGGAACATCCATACTGTTTTCCACAGTGGCTATACCAATTGAAATTTCCGCCAGAAGTGTATAAGACTTCCTTCCTCTCCACATTCTCACCAATATTTGTTATCTTTCGACATTTTTACAATGGCCATTTGTGTGAGGTGATATCCCATTGTTTTTGATTTGTACTTTCTAATGATTAATGACATTGAGCAACTTTTCATGTATCTTGGCCATTTGTATATCTTCTTTACAAAAGCGTCTATTCAGGATTTTTGCCCATTTTTAAATCAGGTTGTTTGGAGGGTTTCTTTTTTTTTTTTTTTGCTATTGAGTTGTACAATTTCCATATATATATATATATATATATATATATAGTATATTAACCCCTTATTGGATCTATGGTCTGCAAATATTTTCTCCCATTCCATAGATTGCTTTTCACTTTCTTTCTTTTTCTCTTTCTTTCTTTCTTTTTTTTTAAGATTTTATTTATTTACTTGACAGACAGAGACACAGCAAGAGAGGGAACACAAGCAGGGGGAGTGGGAGAGGGAGAAGCAGGCTTTCCACGGAGCAGGGAGCCCGATGTGGGGCTCGATCCCAGGACCCTGGGATCATGACCTGAGCCGAAGGCAGATGCTCAACGACTGAGCCACCCAGGTGCCCCAGCTTGCTTTTTCACTTTCTTATTGCTTCCTTTCCTGTGAAGAAACTTTTTACTTTGATGTAGTCCCACTTGTTTGTGTTTGCTTTTGTTGCCTTTGAAGTCAAATCCAAGAAACCATTGCCAACACCAATGTCAAAGAGCTTTTCCCTTTTGTTTTCTTCTAGGACTTTCATTGTTTCAGGTCTAATATTTAAGTCTAAATCCACATTGAATTGATTTTTGGGTATTGTGTAAGACAAAGGTCCAATTTCATTCTTTGTGTGTGGATATTCAATTTTCCCAACACTACTGATTGAAGGGATGATATTTTCCCCTTTGTGTATTCTTGGTGCCTTTTTTGAAGACTAGTAGACCATATATGGGTGGGTTTATTTCTAGGATTTTGATTGTATCCCATTGGTTCATCTGTCTGTTGTTGTGCCGGTACCATACTGTTTCAATTATTATAGCTTGGTAATATCATGAAGTTTGATATCAGGAAGATGATTCCAGCTTTGTTCTTCTTGCTCAAGAGTGCTTTGGCTATTTGGGATCTTTTCTGGTTCCACAAAAATTTAGGATTTTTTTTTTCTATTTCTATGAAAAATGCCATTTGAATTTTGATGAAGGTTGCATTGATTATATAGATCACTTTATATAATAGTTACAATATTATTCTTCCAATCTATGAACATGGGCTATCTTTCCGTTTATTCATGTCTTCTTCAATTTCTTTCACCTATGTTTATAGTTTTCAGTGTACAGATATTTCACCTCTTTGCTTAAATTTATTCCTAAAGTATTTTTTTAATGTTATTGTAAATAAGATTGTTTTCTTAATTCCTTCTTGGGGGAGTTCATTTTCAGTGTATAGAAACACAACTGATATTTGCATGTTGATTCTGTATCCTAAAATCTTACTGAATTTGTTAGTTTTAACAGTTTTTGTTTATATGTGGAGTCTTTAGGGTTTTCTATATATAACATCATGTTGTCTGTAAAGACAATTTTACTTCTTCCTTTTCTATTTGGATCTCTTTATTTTTCTTGCCTAATTGTTTTGGGTAGGATTTCCAGTACTTTGTTGAATAGAAGCGGTGAGAGTGGGATCTTTGTTTGTGGTCTTTGAGAAAAAGTTTTTAGCTTTTCACTACTGAGTATGATGTTAGCTTATCATATGTGATCTTTATTATGTTGAGGTACATTCCTTATATATCAGATTTGCTGAGAATATCATTTTATCATGAAAGAATGCTCAATTTTGTCAAATGCTTCTATTGAGATGACCATATGATGGTTGTCCTTTATTCTGTTAAATGTGATCTATTGATATTGCATATGTTGAAACATCCTTGTATCCCAGGGATAAAGCCCACTTAATTGTGGTGTATGATCCCTTTAATGTGTTTTTAAATTAGGGTTGTTGTGTTTGGTTGGGGATTTTTGCAGCTGTGTTTGCCAGAGATATTGATCTGTCATGTTATTTTCTTGTAGTGTACTTGTCTGGCTTCATAAGGGTCATGCTGGCTTCATAAAATGAGTTAGGAAGTGCTCTCCTCTCCTGAATGTTTTGGAAGAATTTGATAAGGATTGGTATTAATTCTTCTTTAAATGTTTGGTAGAACTCACTAGTGAATGACTTTTCTTTGTTGGGAGATTTTTGATTAGATTCAATCTCTACCCATTATTGATCTCTTCAGATTTTCTATTTCTTTATGATTCAATCTTGGTAGATTGTATGTTTCTAGGGATTTATCCATTTCATCAAGGTTATCCTATTTGTTGTGGTATAAGTGTTCACTGTAGGCTTTCATGATCCTTTGTATGTCTGTGGTATCAGTTGTAATCTGCACCCCTTTTGTTTCTAATTTTATGTATTTGAGTATTTTTTTCTTAGTCTAGCTAAACACTTGCCAATTTTGTTTCTTTTTTCAAAAAGCAAGTTCATTTTCATTTATGTATTCTACTGTTTTTCTAGTCTCGGGTTTCTTTTATTTCTGTTCTGATCTTCGTTATTTCCTTCTTTATGCTAACTTTATTTTTTAGTTTATTCTTTTTCTAGTTCTTTGAGGTGTAAAGTTACATTGCTTATTTAAAATATTTTTCCCCCTTCTTATTGTAGGCATACTCTCTGTAAACTTCCCCCTTAGAATTGCTTTTGCTGCATCCCATAAGTTTTGGTATATGGTGTTTCCATTTTTGTTTGTTTTAAGATATTTTTTGATTTCCCTTTCAATTTCTTTTTTGATCCAATGGTTGTTCAGGTGTGTGTTGCTTAATTTCCACATATTTGTGATTTTTCCAGTTTTCTTTCTGATATTAATGTTAGTTTCTTACCATTGTGGTCAGAAAATATACTAATATGATTTCAATCTTCTTAAATTTGCTATGACTTATTTTGTGACCTAACATACGATCTATCATGGAGAATGTTCTGTATGCACTTGAGGAGAATGTGTATTCTGCTGCTGTTGGATGAAATATTCTGTATATGTCTGTTAGGTTCATTTACTATAAAGTGTAGTTCAAGTCCAGTGTTTCCTTAATGACTTTCTGTCTGGGTGATCTGTCCATTGTTGAAAATGGGGTATTGAAATCCCCTACTATTAGTGTATAGTTATCTATTTCTCCTTTTAGAAATGTTAATATTTATTTATTTTGGTGCTCTGATATTGGGTGCATATATTTTTATAATTGTTATACTCTTAATGATTTGACCTCTTTATCATTATATAATGACTTTGTTTCTTGTTACAGTTTTTGAATTAAAGCCTATTTTATCTAAGTTTAGCTACCTCTACTCTCTTTGGGTTTCCATTTGCATGGACTATCACTTTCCATCCCTTCACTTTCAGCCTATGTGTGTCCTTAGAGTTGAAGTAAAGTCTCTTGTGGGCAGCACCTAGTTGGGTCTTATTTTTTAGCCATTCAGTCATTCATTGTCTTTTGATTAGAGAATTTAATCTATTTATATTTAAGGTAATTCTGGATAAGGACTTACTATTGCCATTTCATTAATTGTCTTCTGCCTATTTTGTAGTTTCTTTTTTCCTTTCTTCTTCTCTTGCTGACTGCTGTAATCAAAGTCTAAAATATTAGATTACCTTCAGTGCTTTAAACACCCTAAGCATCAGATAAAACATACACAAAATGCTACATCTGTTACAAAACTGAGTACTCACTATAAAACTGACCCAACACCTACACCTTCCTTGTTTCACATGAGCCCCCTTCTTACTCATGGCCATAGTTCTTCCAAGTGTTTCTGAGCCTTCCTAGATTGTAATGACAGGGGAGAGGGTGGTCATGACTGGGGGGCAGGGAGGGCATCCTGGCCCTGGTAGGGGGCTAGGCTGGGGCTGTCACATACACTGTCTCTCCTGATCCTGACAGGGTGAGAGTTGTCATGCCATTTCACAAAGAAGACATTTGCCCCATACCCCATTTCACAGAGGTGGGGTAGCTTGCTCAGAGTTGAAGGTTTAAACTTGCAGGACATCAAAGCTGGCCTTTGGGTGACTAGGATGCAATCCTGACCTCTTTGTAGGTTGTTCCAGGGAAAAGATCTATAGACCATGTCCACTTTTGGGGCAGGTCTGGCCACAGAATGTTCCAGTTCATCATTGCGCAGGTCCGTCTGCCTGAGCTTGTTAAGGACAGCCTGAGAGCATCACTTGTTTGCCTTGGGGCTCGGGTTGTGCTAGTGGAGGATATACCTGAATATTTAGGAATTGCACTGGGCTGCTAGTAGTGGAGAGTTGGAAAATACTGGTTTAAACAAGGAAGTGATTTCCTGGTCCATGAGGCAATGAGGAGACTGGAGGTCAGCATCCAGGGCTGGCATGGAGGGCTGCCTCTCCATCACTGTTCCAAGGTTTTCCTGGCATCCCTAGAAGGCCCTGCCCTCATGCTCTGTTGAGGACCGGGGAGGCAGGGGCAGGGCTGAAGGGGCTCCCACTGAGTCAGCCCTTTGATGGTGCTTCCCTGAAGCTGTCCTCAGCCATCTCCACACCATCCCTGGCTGAGCTCCATCCCAGGGCCCACCGCTCCCTGTAAGGGAGGCTGAGAAATGATGCACCAGCAAAAGCAGGGTCTGTTACTGAGCAGTTTCTGCCAGAGGTTCTGTAAGGGCTATTTTAATTAACTGCCCCCACCTCCCCGCCCCTATTTCCTTTAAGGCTGCTCCATTCTGCCCAGGATGGGAAATATCACTAGGTACTCAGGGAGGCAGAGGGTTTGAGGCCCCAGGTCCTGACAAGCCAGAAGCTGTGGCTTCTTCCGGGGCATCAGTCTGCTGGCATCTAGAAGGGTTCACGATGCTGTTTTTCTGTAGCCTTAGTGGGGGGGTTCTGTGTCCCCATGCCTCCTTGGAGGTTCAGCAGATACTTTCTGCAAGAGGAACAGCAGAGAAAGCAGGACCCATTCCCATTGTTGGAGGGGCTGTGCAGGGAGGTGGGGCCTAGTGCACCTCCAGGTAGGGGCATTGCAGAGACTCCGAGTAATCAGTGGCCCTGGAAGACGGTGACCAGCCAGTGACCGGTCGTAAGAAAGGCTGCTGCTTTCCCTGGTGCAGGGAGGTGGGAGGAGGCTGGGTGTTCATCTCCTTGGGGGGCGAGGTTGTTGACCGGCAGCTGGGCTGCACATGTGCACAATACCAGGGCAAGGGCAGACCAGGGTCAGAGTCCATTGGCCTTTGTCAACTGTCCCCAGTCCCTCCCACCTGTCTTCCTCAGCCTGGGATTCTCTGCCTACATCCCAAAGACAGCCGGGGGGGATGGGGGTGGGGTTTCTGCTTGAGCCATGCCCTGAGGTCAGATGGATGTGACAGATTATTGGCCCCGCCCCTGGGTCTGATACCCTCCATGGGGACTTCCCATGACCTCTGCACACCAAGGCCAAGGTGTGTCCTTCCTGGGGTCCAGGGGAGAAGTCCCTTCCCAGCCTGGCTTACCATCATGGAAAGGCTTATATATAATTCAAACCGTGCAGCGAGGAAAGTATAAAGCAAAAGCGAAGGACCTTCCACTCTACGCCAGCCCTCAATTCTCCTTCCCAGAGGCAACCAATGTCTACCAGACTCTTGGGCATCCTTTGGGATATTTCCCCTGTGCGTGCCTGTGGAACTGTACATTTTTCACTCAAATAGTAACTCTAGACACACCACACTGTGAGTTGCTTTTTAGGAAAACAGTGCATTTATTATACCCCGGAGATCATGTCAGAGCAGGACTGTTAGCACCGCCCCCTTCTCTGACCGGCTGCGGAGTACGGCAGGGTTGGAGGTTCAGGCAATTTCGACTTTCCTCCTGCTAGAAGTTTAGGTTGTTTCCTGTTTGGGGCCACTTATAGGTGATGCCGCAATGATACTCTTGTTCTGCTGCACTGGGCCCTTTCACGGGAAGTTCAGGATCAAATGCTTAAGTGGGCCTGCTAGCTCTAAGGCGTGGCCCAACTGTCGATTAGCTCCCCTTTAGCCCACTTTGCACTCAGTGAAGTGGTTTTTAAAGACAATTGGGTCATCAAACATCCCTGCTTAAAACTACCAGTAGCTTTGATGGAGATCCATCCCTACAAAGCCATGCCTAGCGGGCCTCTGAGCTCCCCCTTCTTTTTTTTTTTTTTTTAAGGGTTTATTTATTTGACAGAGAGAGACACAGCGAGAGAGGGAACACAAGCAGGGGGAGTGGGAGAGGGAGAAGCAGGCTTCCCGAAGAGCAGGGAGCCCGATGTGGGGCTCGATCCCAGGACCCGGGGATCATGACCTGAGCCGAATGCAGACGCTTAACGACTGAGCCACCCAGGCGCCACCCTCCCCCTTCTTTCAAACGCTCCAGCCCCACCAGCTCTTCATCTGTCCTTCCAGCACAGCAGCTCATTCCCACCACAGGGCCTTTGCACATGTGGATCTTCCAACGTGGTGCCTTCAGATCTCCGCAGGAGTGCCAACATGAGGATAGTAAATGACATTTTGTTGCTGTCCTCATGACTACTTCCTGACTGTTGCGGGGGGGGGGGGTTGAGTGCTATTTATGTCCTCTATCTGTTTTCCTTTTTCCTCTTTCTTATCAATAGGTACGAACTCTTTGTATATAAGATAAATTAGCTATTTTTTCTCTCATTTGTCACCAATATTTTTTTCCCAGTTGACTGTCTTTTGACTTTGTGGTAGTTTTTCCATTTAAGTTTCTAATTTTTATGTAGTGAAACCATTTCCTGTATGGTTTCTAACTTTTGTGAAGAGCTACCCTAAGCCGGCACCGTGAGGCCGTGGGCTAAAGGCCTGGCCTCTCCTCACAGCAGCTTGGGCCTCGCGCTGGGAGGAGGCCAGGTCAGAAAGGCGGGTTAGGATGGGATCGTGGGGGCCCTGAGCATCAGCCTAGCAGTCTGGCTTCAGGTTGTAGAGGGTGGGATGGGGGCAGGGGAAAGACAGGACCCAGTTTACATTTGGGGGGCAACTGGGCAGCTACGGGGCGCTGGGATGGGAAGGGAAGGAGAGCGGTGAGCACCAAGGCCCAGCTAAGGGACCGGGGCAGGATGTGGTGGGGATGTGGGCAGGAGGCATGGCCTCGCAGGCCCTGTTGGACTCGATGCCCAGGCCAGCGAAAGAAAGTGGGGAGGCTGAGGCTGACAGGGTGGCTGTCTCTGCTTACGGAAGCTGCTAGGGGGCTGCTTGCATGGGGGCAGCTGTGGGCAAGGGGGGGGTGCCCATTCTACCCCGGCAGCGAGTGGGCCTGGGTCGGATAGAGCCTGTGCCCTTCCTACACGCTCTGCAGACACAGGCCGTGACATCATTCTCAAGAGAATCGGTTTATTTTCAGATAAAAGGAACCACATTTGCCCGCATATCCCAGCCAATCTTAAGTTTGATTTTTATAACTTAATTTTAGGAAAAGGTCAACAACTTGAACTGGAGTACAATCTCATGTTCACACCGCCGTTCTGGGGTCAGCAGCCTTAAGTGATTCCTCTTGGGAACCATGTGGTACGTGTGCGAGTGTGTACATAATCTATAAAAACGGTCGCTGTCAGACCCATAAACCCCCCATTAACAATTTTGCTCTTTAGATTTTGCTGTACATGTGTGTAGTCAATGCTGAGCAAATGCATAATTTGGTAGAAGCCCCATATGATGTGATTTCACAACCGGGGCCTAACCACCGAGCTATTACTTAATTTGTTAAAGTGATAAACAAGATTATTATGTGCAAACAAACAGGGCTTGTGCTTCAGCTGTGTCCAAGTTTACTTTACAAAGCTATAAACACACGGCCCTTTCTTAAGTCCTGATGATTGAGTTTCCCCTGCCTTTTGTCGGCAGGAGAAGAATGTAGAGGCTGAGTGGGTGCTCTGAGCCCTGCGTTAGCTCTTGGCTTTCCGGCTGGGTCACTTAAAGGAACTCATTCATTCCCCCAGGCTGGGCAGCACTCCCCCCCGAGGGTCTTTCTGAGGGCTTCTCACACAGAGACTTTCCTGAGCAGGAGACATCTGATCTCACCTTGCCCAAGCGGGGCCCTGGGGCCCCGGAGCCCCCAGGGGCTTGTGAAGTGCGCTGAGAGCCTGGAGGCCACTAGGGGAAGGGGCAGAGGTCACGGCCCCCTCCTCCCCTGCCCCGAAATGCTCCCCAACTGAGAGCCTCTAGTGTAATGCCATCCCAGACCTGGGGAGGGAACGGTGCCGTGAAGACCCAGCCCCCCTTTGTGTGACCCAGTGCGGAGCGGGATCCCCCTCTCCTGCTCCTGGAAGTGGAGGGAGGAGGCAGGGGGAGTTGCTCCCAACTGGGCCCCACCAGCTTCTCTTGGGTTGTAAAACCAGCAATGGGAGAATGGAGGTAGGCAGCTAACTCTGCCCTGGAGAACCGGGGAGCCCCCCAGACCACGGCCAGGGTGGTAACTTCTCAGCACTTCTAGCAGCAAGTGGTTCATGGGCGAACCCAGTCCATCTTCTGGGTCCTCAGGGGGGCGGCAGGCTGCAGGCAGGGGGGTCAAGCCACTGGCCCGGGGCAGCCAGGTCTCCACGACCGTCATTCCACAGGAATCACCTTCTCTTCCGCATGCAAGCCTCCAGTCGGCCCAGCTCCTCATAGGACTGGTAGAAAACGTCAAACTCCCTAGTGCCCCAGCCCCTCCAGACAGCTAGGCACCACTCAGTGTTTTCGTTCTCAAAGCCGCACACGACTGTGTCCTTTGCCACAACGGCTGCGTCCACAAGCACCCTACAGAGAGAGGGAAGGGGGGGTCTGAGAAAACCTCCAGGGGTCCCCACTTGATCAGGGCCAGGCCCCTCAGTCTGTACCTTCTTGGGAGCCTGGCGGGGGTGGGGGGTGCATCTGGACATCCCGGCCTGGCAACAGGGATGTGCTCTGATGCACCTGCTTCCCCCGGGGGTCCCGCCTGTGGGCAGAGGCTTCCTAACTGAAGGAGAGCCTAGTGCATCCCTTCATGTGCGTGGGAACCGTCTGTGAGGCACTCATTCCACGGAAGGCCACAGATGCTATGAGAACAGGTAGCCTCTGTCACTGGACCCCGACCCCTAAGTGTCCAGAAAGCACCATCAACTCTGATTGCTGCTTGTCATTGGCCTCCAGTGGATCTGAAGCACCTACTCAGTTCCCTTGCCGTCAGCTCAGGCCCGGCTCTTCCTCCTACGCCATGTTCCCAGTGCTTCGGAAATGCAGGGTGGTAGATCTGACGGAAACCCGTGCCAACATGCCCTAACCGGAGGCATTTGTTTTTTTGAGGCTGTGGATTGTTTTGCTGATCTGTGCACACCCCACACGTTTCCTGCTGGGCCTTGGCCGGACCGGGCAGCCCACGTCCCCAGCGCTCCCCGCCTTGCCCTGTGGCCAGCACGCAAACCGGTATGACGTGCAGGGCCTCTGGCGTCCTCGGGGTCTTGCATGCTGCGGACACTCACTAACTATCTGCCGCGGGAATAATGTCTCAGATGTGCGGCCAAAAGCTGGTGGGATCGGGCTACGGCCCTCCCGTCAGCTGCCGTCTGGGCTGCTTTCTCCCTACAGAGAGTGTGCCTGGCTTCCGGTAAACCTGCCTTTGGGGGCTGAATAGGAAAAACACCACCAGTGAAAAATTCAGGGACACTAATGACGGGCGATCTGAGGTCCACAGGCCTGGGCTCTACAGACCCGCCTGGTTCTCCAGAAGCCACCCCCTCCCCCCGACCTCTGATCTTGTAACTACTTCAGCCCACAAACCCAGCCGGGGCTCAGCAAAAAACAAAAACAAAAACAAAAAACCCAAATCCTGTTTCTGGAATCACTGGCAGAGCAAGGGTCCATGGATCTGGTGACTCTTGGAGAACACTTGGTGCTTTCGGGCAAGGGAGGGTAACAGCCATAGATTGTTTCCCCTTTCACCGTCGTCCTGCTCTGGGGCAAACAGGCCGAATCGGATTTCTCCATAATGCAGATTTGCAGAATGGGGCTCAGTAGACCAAGTGAGGCGTGGATCCTGCTGGCTGCCAGGGGACCCTGGGAACACCAGCCTCTCACACCCACAGCCATGCACCCTGTATCCAGATAGGCTGTCTTGCCCCAGAATGACCCGCGCAGTGGAGTCTGGCCTGCCTCCTGGTAGGACCCCCCAACAGATGGGTATGGAGCCATGGTGGAGCCCGGGCTTGGGTATGGGGAGGGGTGGTGGGTGCCAGGTCTGTGGCTCCCCTAGGGGCTATCTGGGCAGGTGGAGCACCCCAGGAAGGGCCCTCCTGCTCGGTGGGAAGGACAGTGAATCGCCCGGCTCCCCGTTTCAATTGTAGCTAGACTCCGGCCCTGGAGACATATACCCCAGGCAGGACACTTGGTCCGTAGGTGCACTGGGAACCCCAGAAACAGCCTGCCATGACCCATGGCTGATGCCCGGTTCTGCTGGTATTTGCTGAGCCCCGAGGAGCTGCCCGGAGGACCCCACCTTGTTCCTTCTCTGCCTTACGGCCACTGTGGCATTTATCTGTGGAGGACAGAAGCGCGAGAAGCCACTGTGCTGGGGGGGGGGGGGGCGGGTGGTGCCTGGCGGAGGGGCCTCCATTCCCCACACCACAGCTGGGGGCCTAAAGAAGGCGCCCCCAGGCTTACCCATGTGTAGTCAGCTCCCGGGCTTTTAAGACGGCGATGACACGGCCCCGCTGGCTGCCGGCCTCCTTCTCCAGGCCGATGACAATAACGTCGCCGCCGCGCCTGCGAAACCAAAACCAAGAAGGGGAAGCGTTTGTCCAGGGCCGTGCTCCGCGGGGCACATGGAGCTGCTGGGCACAGAGGCAAGGCAACCAGCCCGCCGACTCGGCAAGAGAGGATTGAGTTACTGGGAGGCCTCCAAAGCCGGCCTCCCCCACTCCCAAGGCCTTTCCCAGCGGGGAAACTGAATCGCAGCTGCCCAGGGATGGGGGAGGACTCCACCTTGTGGTTCCCGGGGGGTGGGGTGGGGAGCAGATGAGCGCTTGGCCCTTCTCGGGTTTGCCTAAGCGATCCCTCCGGGCTCCTGCACGGGAGCAAGCCCCACTCGCGGGAACCGTACCTGGGGACCCAGATGACATCCTTCACGGCTAGGATCCTCACGGCCTGCAGGTGCTGGCTGAAGGCCTCCCCGTCCACTGGGGTCAGGTCGTGCTCGGACCTGTCGGAGCCAGCGGTGGGCTCGTGCAGCCGGTCGGAGTCCTCGCAGTTGGCGGAGAAGGGCACGCTGGAAGAGCTTGCCGGGGAGGAGGGCAGGCTGGGGGAGGCTGTGGGAGCCCGGCAGGGAGAGGAGGGGGGGTAGGACGACACGGAACAGTAGTCGGTCAGCGAGTCCTGGTGGGTCAGGATCTGCGTGCCCAGCTCCTCACTGTACATGATGCTCACGTCCGCGATGGAGTCCCCCTCGGGCTCTTCAGACCCGGCTGGGTGGCTGCCCAGGGGCTCCGGGCCCAGTGGGCGCACAGGAAACATGTCTCTGAGCGGGCTGGGGTCCCCACAGAAGTACCGGGCGCACAGCTGGTAGGCGGCTGCGTGGTACATCACCAAGGAGTTGGCCCTGTCGTCCAGGCACCAGACGACCTCCTCCCCGCGGCACTCAGAGCTGCCCACGACCGAGGTGACCACCGAAGGGGCCGAGTACGGTTCCAGCCTCCTGCTGATCTCCAGGGCTGCACAGTCGATGACCAGCAGGCCCGGCCCATTGCTGTACCAGACCTCGGACCCGCTGTTGACCACCTCCATGGCCTTCACGGGGTATGGGTTCTGCCGTGTGTCTTCATCTGGGATGTTGAACTTGGACCTGTTGGCCGTGTGCGAACACAGGTAGGAGCAGCTGTTGTCCGGGGCACCCCGCACCACGGGAAACACTGCCACAAGCCCATCATCCAGGCCTGCCAGCACCAGGTAGGAATTCTGTGAGGAGAAAGACAGGACGGCCTGTGACGCTCACGCAGGCCAGGGGAGAGAAGCAGAGTGGGCACAAGACTCGTCTCCGCACCGACCCCAGCTCACCCAGAGGAGCAATGTTCCCAGAGAGGCAGGGGCCGCCAGCAGGACCCAAAGCAGGTGCAACTCAGGCCCAGAAGAGCCACCCACCCACCCTTCCTGCTGTGAGCAGGAGAGCAGCGTGCCGGGGAAGCACGTGGCCCTCAGCACCTAGGGGAGGGGCCCTGCTCAGGCTGGCTTCTTGCAGTGTGAGCGGGAGGGGGCTGCCTTCTCCCTCGGGTCACACCGGCCTCCTTCAGAGACAGGACGTGGTTCCCTCCTTCCCGGGAGCTCTGCTGGTTAACAACGTGACAGCAGTCGTGGGCGTGTGGGTGTGCTTGCCACCTGCTGTCTGCCGCCCCCACCAGACGGGGGCTCTGTGACAGCAGAGTGTGGGCCTGCCGCAAGGAAGGGCTGAGTCTTGTCCATCTCTGCGACTCCACCCGGCATTCTGCACCAGCAGATGATGCGTGCCTGCTGAGCCTATGCTTGAAAAAAATCACTTCCAGCTTAACCCTCTCATAGAGGCACTTCTTAGACCCTGTGCCTACACTCCTTGCTTACCACACTTATTCTGAAATGCCTAGCTGGCAATGCAAGGGTCCTGGGGTCGCCCTCCGCCCCTGCAGTGAAGTATGCCCTCTTCTATAGCCAAAGTTGCAGGGACAGTGCTGGATGCTGGGCCCACCCCAGGCCCGGGAGAACATGACACCAAGCGTTATTTAAGGCCACTGCTGGCCAGACACCACCACCCACATGATGCTCCCTGGAGCATCTCTGCAGAGCCAGGAAAAGAGGGCAGCTTCGAAGCTCGGATGCCTGGCGAGGGCTGAGGTGGGGCGGGAGGAGTTCAGGAGAACAAAGCCGAAGCCCCGCCAGAGCGAGGACCCAGGCTTCGTGCCAGCGAGGGTGAGCGGCAGAAAGCCCCCTTTCTGGGACCTGGAGCTGCTTGGGAACTGGGGAGGCCAGGCTGTCCAAGGTCACGAGTGAACCAGCTTCTAGCTCAACAGCAAGGTCAAGAAGTCCTAAGAACATTGATCAAAATCCATCCTCAGAATTTTAGGAAAGAAAGCAACCAAAGCAAACAGAGGCAGCATCTCTATCCGAACCCTGGCTCTGGGCCCCAGTCAGGGCGGTGAGCCCCACAGCCCAGCTGGGTGTGAACGTGCGCGTGCAAGAATGCAGGGGCCTGCTGTCGCGGCCACGGGGCAGCACCCTGACAGGGAGGCTCCGCACAGAGCCGGCTTTATTCCCTCTGGTCGTGCGGGTGGTGGTGGCCTGGCTCAGGGGCTCTGGCCAGCAGTAGCCTTAAATAACGCTTTGTGTCATGTTCTCCCGGGCTCTGGGGTGGACTGGGTCCCGAGCCGCCCAGCCTCGCCCATGGGGCATGGTCTTAAACGACCCTAGGGTTGATTTCAGACTTTTTTTTTTTTTTTTTTCCTAAAAAAAGGTTCCTGAAAAGGCTCTAATGATGACCTGTCCCTCTAAGGCTGACTGTGACCTGACCCGGGCTTGGCGGTCCAAGAAGGCCTGGCTTTGCTCCCATTCCTCGTACCGCTTCCCTCCCCCAAGCCAAGGGTCGGGGGCCACCCCAATGGAAGAGGAAGGGAGTCAGACATCCAGGCACCCACCTCCCCCCAACCTCACCTTTTTAATAACAGGCACTGCCAACAAGCAGGTGACGACCGCTGGGGTGTCCAAAGCCCGTTGGGGTGTGTTTAAGGGGCACATGCCCTTGAGGTTATAGATGTAGATCTTCTGGTCCTGCAGAGGCAGATGAGCCAACATGAGACCCAGGTTGGAACATGCCTGCCATTTTCTCCCAGGGTCCCTTCTGCCTTGGGAATCACTTTGTGCCTTAGGAACCAACATGCGTTTGGGCTTTCTGGTTCGTCGTTTGCATATTCCTATGCTTTGTAGAGATGTTGAAAATGACAGAAGAATTTAAAGAAGAAACATAAAATTGCCCCTACCCCATTACTTAGAGGGTAATTTTCACCTGGGGATTTGGGGCCCAGACTTCGTTTCCCCAGGGTGTTTGTGTGTGTGTCTCTGCGTTCCTGGCAAAAGTGGGACCACCTGACTGTGCTGTTTCCTCACTTTTCTCGTAACGATGCACGACGGGTGGAGGGAACCGTGTGTGAGCCCATGAGGGAACCGTGTTTGAGCGCCTCCGTGCTGCCCATCACCCAGGGGTGCCCACAACCTAATCTGCTGTCTGAGCTCAGTCTGTTTCCAAGTTTTCACTACTGGGGGTTACATGGGGATGAGTATTCTTACAGACACGTCTGTCTGCCTTCTGCTGTGTGTCTGGGCTGGTGGCACCATCTCCTGCCCTCTGCCCCGCCCCCCGCAGCTCTGTAGCTTCAGAGCATCCATTGGGGCAGCCTCTCTGGATTTCTCAGAAGACAGATCCTTGGGCCTTCTGCTGACTTCCTTGACGTGAAGGCTTCAGAGCCGAGTGGATTCGCTGGGTAGACCCGGCAGCGTTATGAGAAACCCAGTGGCTTCACCAACCTAATGGGGTGCTCCTTCTGCTGGGATCCTGCACCTGAGACTTCTCTTGACTGAGTCCCGGTCACCCGCCAGGGACGAGGCAGGTTGTTGCCCCTGGGGACATGCTTCTGCTGCTTCACAGGGCTACTGGCACTGCTCTGGGGGGGTCTCACACGTGCGGGCTGGGGTTATCTGGTAATCACATGTATCTGGGCATCGTGTATTCCTATTTGCTAAATCTGGCGCCCCCATGGACCGTTGCCCACCTCAATGAGAGCCCCGAATGGAGGCAGTTACCTCGGTGGCTGTCCACAGACAGTTCTGGACCTTGAGCTGGCAGCTTAGCTTCATTCCTGCACAGCTCATCCGCTGCACTTCCATAAGGCCCTTCTCCGTGTTCACCACGGTGTAGTTCCTAGAGTCGGCGACAATCGTGTGGTCAGCGCACGGTGGCCAAGGGCCGCCTCCCTTCTCTTGGCTTGGCCTGAGCAGCCTTGGAGGAGGACATCAGCTGCCTCGGCCACCCCCTTGAGCCCAGGGTTGAATTTGGCCACGTTCTGAGAGAATTGAGGACCGTTTACGGCACTGGGCACAGGTGGATTCTGCCTCCCTTGCTTGAATGTTCGGGCAACGAGAGGGCATTCCCAATGGGAAGAAAGGCTCTCTTCTGTCTGTGACGCTGGAAGGTCCAAGAAGTTGCCCCCCGGTGTGAAGAAGGGGCACAGGTGGCCGCACCTCCACCAAAGCCACTCACCCCTCCCACTGGCCATACGTGCCTCACCCCAGGGACAGGGGAGCCCCCCAATATCAGAGTAGACAAGGTCAAGGCTAAAGATAGATGGGTGCATTTTAGAGTAGGCTGGGGGTCCTCGAAACACATTCCCCCAACACAAGTGCTCTGAGAACTAATAAGCTGTCATTTATGAGGGTTGCTGTTTGCTCCCTGGAACTGGCCTTCCCCTAGCATTTCTGTCCCCCCCCTTGTCCCCCATGGGCATCCAGTGTCCTCACTGTCTGAGGTGGAGACTGAAGTTATTTACCCAGGTCACACACATCTTTTGCCCACACTTCCACGGGTCTTTCTGTCTCTCAGTCTCTTGACTGGCTTCCCCCTCCCCTTTCTCTTTTTTCTCTGGTAGGTTATGTGCTGAGGATTCTGGGGGTGTCCTGTGTGGTCCCCACATACCTGGGGTACCATTTGCCTCATCCCCCTGCCCCCAATCTCGAGTCTTGATCAGATTCTGTTTGTTGTTTTTTTTTTTTTTTTAAGGCAAGAACATCTCCTCATTGGGGGATTGGGGGTGTGGATTTCTATCGGGAATGCCCCATTCTCACTCCTTTTGTGATCATGAATGATCACTGTCTTATATCCACGATTTCAATAGAGATTGCAAAAGGCTGACATTCCATTTCTGGCATTCCTTCTTCATTTATTAGCTTCATTTATTCTAAAAAGAGAAACTTCTTCCTTTTCTCTCTTTTGCTACCTTGGGGTAGAGTTCACATAGGAATGGCAGAATAAAACCTTGATTCTTTCTGTATATACTAGTTTTTCAAAAATAATGGGTTGGTTCTCTAGGAGCCTTCAATGGTGATCAGTGAGGGGTTTTTGTTTTTAAGATTTTTATTTATTTATTTATTTAGAGAGCATGAGCAGGGGAAGGCGCAGAGGGAGATGGAGAGAGAGAGAGTCTCAGGCAGACTCCCCGCTGAACGTGGAACCCGACGCAGGGCTTGATCTCAAGACCCCGAGATCATGACCGGAGCCAAAATCAAGGGTTGGGCACTTAACCGAGCCACCCAGGGGCCCCAGTTTGTTTTTTTTTAAGTAGCATTAGAAATGCATGAATTTAAAAAATTTGATGTGTCTCAACCCACTGCAATTCTTCTTACTAATGGCCGACTGCCCTATCCTTGGCCAGTAGGAACCTCTCTGGGTTGACTCCTAAAACCCTTTAATCTACCCTCACGAGTATCTGATGGCATCCTTGATTCTGGTGTGCCAGATATGCTGGCCATCTTCCTGTCCCAGACCTGGAGTCAGCCACTTCTCAAATAAGCCCTGGTTCCCTCTGGCACTTAGAGACCACCACCTGGGTCCCGGGGGGTCATCACTTGTAGGTGGTCATTATTGTTAGGCCTTTTCAACAGGCAGGACTAGGAAACATGAGTTTATTTTTCTTAAAGATAAAATCTATCATGAGTCCAAAAATTTAAATTCAGAAGTATAGGTTTTTTTTTTTAATTTAACCTATCTTTCATACTTTGCATGCCAAATATCACAATGTGCAATACCCGGCAATGTAATTACTGAAAACATATATATTTACATATATAAATATTAGTAACAATAAATAAATATACACACACACAAATACACATATTTCTTTAGGGCATGGTTCCTTAGACCATGTCTTATGTCAGAACACTCAGTCCCTGTGGCATAGAACATGGTGCAAACATCACCTGGACTGACCTTGGGAAAACGGCAAAGTTCCTTCCACTTACCTCATCGTGTCTCAAGCTTCACTTTATCTAAGCCTTATTCGATTGTAGCGCCTGCAAACGTTTGCCACGAAGCTTAGAAGACTATTCAGGCCATGAAATGCTCTCGTGACTCTAGGGGAGAGACCTCATACTCTGACCAGGACTGAAGGCTCTCACACCAGACGGTGGGTTTTTGGAGACTGCGAAGTCTATCTTTCCCATACCCTGGCATCTTGGTCCTGTGACTTCCTGTTCGTTTCCCAGTGATCTTATTCCCACTCTACTCCAGCCACCCTCCCCCTAAGTTGCACATCGGATCCTGGTCTGCACCCCTCCCACCTACTCAGAGTCAAGGATCTATTTTCTGACCTCTACCTCTGAGTTTTCCAGAACATTCCACCTACTACCATAACTCATCACAGCGTTTTTGGTTTTGTTTACACTCTGCTAAGATCTAGGATTCTCTGGTACTTTCCATTGTTCCTTATCCATTTTATGGTCCCACTTAGGTTCCATGATCCATCGCTACCATGACCCTCTTGAAAATACCTCCACCGCCCATACCCTTCTCTCCCTCCTGCCAAAAACCCAACTCTGCTTAAAACCAACTGTTGCCTATCTTGCAATCTGCGGGCAGCAAACCGTGCTGGGGGCACATAACCCTGTGGATGAGCCTCATTTCCAACACCTGACCTCCAACCTCCAGCGGGCCTCAGTGCTGTCTTGCAACCACCCTGGTCTCATGCGCTAGTGCTCATATCACATGTCACCTTCTCGAATATTCAAAACCTGTCCCCATGCTTTCGTCCTTCCTACCACTTCCCTGAGAAAAAGATATGACTAGAAGGGAAGGCCCACAGATTCTCATGTAAGGGCCCCAATCCTGCTTGGCCCTGGGTCTCCTGCCCCGCTCACTACTCAGCAACTCCACCCCAGTCACTGTCCTTTCTCCCCGACCCCTGGCATCATTTACTTCTTCCGCCATCAAGCTGCAAATAGCACCCATCTTAAAACAGAGTCCTCCCAGGATGGGAGAATTATTACAACTAAGAAATGACTTCGGTAAAGTTGCAAGGTACAAAATTCATATATAGAAACCTGTCGTGTTTCTACACACTAGCAGAAAGAAAAATTAAGAAAACAATTGCATTTACAGTTGCACCAAAAAGAATAAAATACCTAGGAATACAATTAATCCAGGAGGTGAAAGGCCTCTACTCTGAAAACTTAAGACATTGATAAAGCAAATTGAAAAGGACACAAATAAATGGACACGTGTATATGGACAGGTTGAACCAATATTGTTCAAATGTCCACACTACCCAAAGCAATCTACAGATTCAATACAATCCCTATCAAAAGAGCATCAGCATTTTTCATAGAACTAGAACAAATAATCTTAAAATTCGTATGGAGCCACAAAAGACTGCAAAAAGCCAAAGAAATCTTGAGAGACAGAAGACTAAAGCTAGAAGTATCACAGTCCGACTTTGAACTATACACAAGGCCACAGTAATCAAAACAGGAGGGGATGGGCACAAAAACAGACACAGAGATCAACAGAACCAGAATAGAGAGCCCAGAAATAACCCCATACTTATGTGGTCAATTCATCTGTGACAAAGGAAGCAAGAATACACAATGAGCGGAAAGACAGTTTCTTCAATCAATCGTACTGGGAAAACTTGACAGCCACAGGCAAAAGAATGAAACTGGACCACTTTCTTACACCATATACAAAATAAACTCAAAGACCTAAAGGCGAGACCCGAAACCATAAAACTTCTAAAAGAAAACAGAGGCAGTAAACTCTTGGGCATCAAGCTTAGCAATATTTTTTGGATCTGTCTCCTGAGGCAAGGGCAACAAAAGCAGAATTAAACAACTGGGACTACATCAAACTAAAAAGCTTTTGCACAGCGAAGGAAACCATCAGCAAAACGAAAAGGCGACCTACTGAATGGGAGATATTTGCAAATGATAAATCTGATAAAGGGTTAATACCCAAAATATATAAAGAGCTTATACAACTCAGCACCAAGAAAACAAACAATCGGATTAAAAAGTGAGCAGAGGACTTCAAAAGACTTTTTTTCAAAGAAGACATCCAGATGGCCAACAGACACTTGAAAAGATGCTCAACATCACTGATCATCAGGGGAATGCAAATCAGACCCACGATGAGATCTCACCTCACCCCTATCAGAAGGTCTAGTATCAACAAGACAAGAACCAACAAGTGTTGGAGAGGCTGTGGAGAAAAGGGGACCCTCGTGCACTGCTGGTGGGAGTACAAACTGGCGTGGCCACTCTGGAAATCAGTACGGAGGTTCTTCAAAATATTAAAAATAGAAATAGCATATGATCCAGTAATTCCACTTTTGGGTATTTACCTGAAGAAAATGAAAACACTAATTTGAAAAGATATATGCATCTCAGGGCATGGGTGGCTCAGTCAGTTAAGCATGTGCCTTTGGCTCAGGTCATGATCCTGGGGTCCTGGGATCGAACCCAGCATCGGGCTCCTTGCTCAGCCGGGAGTCTGCTTCTCCCTCTGCCTCTTCCTCTGCCCCCCACCCCCCGTTCGTGGGTGCTCTCTCTCTCAAATAAAAAAAAAGGATATATGCATCCCTATGCTTATTGCAACTTTATTTACAGTAGCCAAATATGGAAGCAACCTAAGTGTCCATCCATATGGATAAAGATGTGGTACGCGCACACACACACACACACACACACACACACACACACACACACACACGTAGAATATTACTCAGCCATAAAAAAGAATGACATCTTGGTCTTTGCAACAACATGGATGGACGTGGAGGTGTTATGCTAAGTGAAATAAGTCAGAGAAAGACAAATACCATATGATTTCAATTACATGTGGAATCTAAAAAACAAAAGAAAAAATAAAACAAAAACAGACTCATAAACACAGAGAACAAACTGGTGGTTGCCAGAGGGGAGAGGGGCCGGGGGGGGGGGATGGGTAAAATAGAGGATGGGAATGAAGAAGGAAAAAAACAAGTACAAAAAGCAAAGCCCTCTGTTGACCCCACGCCCCCTGGCAGACCCCACCTACTCTTTACTTCTCTTAACCACAAATGCCTACATGCCTGTCTATTTGCGTGGACTCAAGTTTTCTCTCTGGAGCGAACTCCATCAGGCTTTTAACCCACTGTCCACTAGACATTTCTCACCATGGTCATCCTTGCCTGCTCCCCAATTCCACAGTCCCCCCCGCCCCCGCCAATACTAGCAGGGCACAGCCAACCTCGGGACATTACCTGGACTCCTCTTTCCCGTCCCAGAACACCACCATGTACTCCTGGCCTTGGGAGGAGAAGAAGGTGGTCTGCTTCCCGCAGGGTAGCTGGTACATGAACGTTGCAAAGGTCGGGTCCTTCATCTGGCTCACCACCGACACGGCCAGCGGTCGCTGAGGGAGAGAGGCCACCGGAGCCGTGAGCAAGAGTCACTTATGACCAGATGGATGCCTATCCTGCCCGTGAAACCAATGGTCTTGAACAAGGGAGGAAGGACTAGAAACTGCTCAAAACAAGAGGCCAAGACAATTTCAGGGGCCAGAGTGTCTGGCAGCCTGGGTCATCACTCTCCTTAGCAACCTGAACTTAGGCGGTCAGGCTAGCTTAAACTCTGATGTTCCAACCCCCGTGGCCCACGGACATACAACCTTGCGGGGAATTTTTCTCAGACCTGATTTTACTCCCAATTCATTAAATCCGCACCAATTTGATAAATGCCTTTTAACCTTGAAACCACTGGCCTCTTCCCCCCAAAAGCTAAGCTTTAAAATGATATCATGATTCCTGCTCTCATGAGCAAACCTGCTCCCCATTACTCTAGAAAGAGATGCATACATTCTCTCTGTTCTTGCGTGGGGTCTCTACTGCTATAAAGGGGTTGGGATGCTATGCTTGTCTGATGGTGTGACACAGAGGCTGGGGAGGAAAGAAGAGCTCATCTTTCCCGAGAGTGACATGCATGCAAAGAAAATAAGCTGGATGTACGAGGAGCAGTACTTATCTCTTTCTAGAAGAGGTGAGCAGAGAAGGGTTGCCCCCTTTGTTCTAGACCCTTAGCGAAGGATGGGCAAGTAGACATACATGTGTACTCTGGAGATCCAGAGCCTCCACCACAGGGGCGGGCGGTGCCAGGCCCCCAGGCCCCGGGCCCTCAGGTACCTTCTCAGGCTTCGTGTCCCAGCACTCCATCATGAGGGCCTGGAGCCGATGGAACTGCACCTCCTCTGGCTGCCCCAGGACAGGGCGGATGCCCTTGGACAACTTCTTGGCAATCTGAAGCTGGTGGTGGCCCAGTGCTGGCCGTTGTCCCGACAGCAACTCATAGAGCACCATTCCATAGGAGAACATGTCTACCTGGGCAAAGAGGCGAGCCAAGTCAGGTCCCCTGCCTGGCCCAGCAGCTTTCATAAGTTGGCCTTGTGACGGAGGGAGCAGAAGACACAATCGGACCAGGGATCCTGCCCAAAGGGAGACGGTCATCAATCCATCCATCAATGCATCCATCACTCCCCACCTGTCCAAACATCCAGCCAACCATCTGACCATCCATTATTCTGCCCCTTTAGCCTTCCACCTTCCAGTCCTTCCCTCCTCCCTCCCTTCCCCCTCCCCCCCTACTTTTCTTCATCTATCATCCATCTATCCATCCATGCACCCAATTGCCTATCCTTTTGCATATTTATCCATCTATACTCCCGTCTACCCATTCATCCATCCATCCGATGATCTGTTCTTCTGTCCATATACCTATCCATCCTCCCATACTTCCTTCCTTCCTTCCTTCCATCCAGCCACCCATCCACGCAATAAACACACACTGAGACCTTGCTAGCCATCAGGTACTGGTTAAGGTCTCCAAGGATGCCATGCTCCTTATCCTTGAGACTCAAGAAAACGCAGGAGAACACAGACCCTCAGCTAAATGTGCTTGGCACTGGAAGGGCAGTGGATGCAAATCATAAAGAGGGAATGTCTCCTAAATCACAACATGCTGACTCCTCTAATTTTAATGTCATCAAAAGGCCCAAAAAGGAGAAGTCAGTTTCGGCCTCCATGAGGGCCGAGAGGTAACGTTTTAGCAGGAGAATGGCTGACATAGACCTGAGAGTCTTCGATGTGAAGGTTCCTGTTATAATCTTAGTTTCGAGGTGCCTGGTCTGTGTCACCTGCTACTTAAGAAGCTCTTATTTTTATCACTCTGATTTGCCTTTTCTCTTTTGGTTAATAGCCACAGGTGACGAGTTAATCCCCACATGCTAAGGTCATTCTTTTTCTTAGAGGGATGGAGTAGGGGCAGCGGGAGAGGGAGAAAGAGAATCCCAAGCTCAGTGGAGCTCAATCTCGTGACCCTGAGATCATGACCTGAGCCGAAACCAAGAGTCGGACGGTTAACCGACTGAGCCACCCAGGTGCCCCCACTAAGGTCATGGCTTTCCCTTTTTTATTTGAAGGTGGTCAAAAGGTACAAACTTCCAGCTATAAAATATTATGGGGATGTAACATACAGCATGGGGACTATAGGCTGTTTAGGTCATTCTTAAAGCAATTAGGCAATGACTCATCGGCAAACCACCAAATAATGAAAAATTATAGACCAAGGGAGTTTCAGGGCTGGGTGACTGATGAACCAGGGCTAGCACTAGCTGGAAGCTGGGTCCAACTTGTCTGCGTGCCTGTATCTACTAAGCAGCTTTCAGGGAAGAAGGTAAACATTCAGCTAACATCTTGGCCGAGGCTGGCCATGCAGCTGCTCGGGGAGTCCACGCTTGTCCTGTCAGAATTCACTCTCCTGACTTTGGCCATGCTATCTTGGCCATCTCTGCCACTGTGGACAGTACCTACGGGCCAGGAGGCTTTGCCATCCTTATTCTGACTGCTCCACATGAGCCCCCACGAGGCTGGTCCACTGTCCCCATTTTATATGTCTAAATGGCAGAGCTGGGAGCCAAATGTAGACCCATTTCTGTCCTGGACTTACTGTCCACTGTGTAGCACCTTGACTATGTCTCTGAATCAAGGCTAGAGACTTCACTGTTCCTGAAGCTAAGGAGAAGTTAACCTTGACGTTCCTAGGTGGGCACAGACCCCTGTGCATTTCTGGTTCAAGCCAGAGCCCCCTGGTCGAGCACAGAAGAGGGAGAAGAGAGTGCCTGGGGAAACAGAGCTCAGAAGCTGCAGGTGCCCCTGGGCTGGCAGTGGGCCGGGCTGTGGGTACCTTCTCGTCATATACGATGCGAGGCCTGATCTCCGGGGCCTGGTAGCCAGGGGTGCCCTCCACGCCGAGGGCACCCTCATGAAATGACTGCCGTGAAATCCCGTAGTCCGACAGCTTGATGTTGACGTGCTCCTTGACGTCAAGAGACCAGACCAGAATGTTGTCCGACTTCAGGTCACAGAAGATGATGTTTTTCTTGTGCAGGTAGGCCAGGCCGGAGGCGATCTGGTAGGCTATTTTTTGGGTGAGCATGTGTCCCAGGGGCATAAAGGAAGAATCTTTGCAAAGAAAAAAAAAATACCAAACTACCATTACACCAGCAGTCTTTTCTCACCGTCTCTCTCCCCAGATACTTTATGGTCTACGGACACTTCTCATCATTCCCCATGCTGGACGCCAGTGGAGACAGAGAATGACCTTCTGAAATAAAACCGTATTTAGGAGAGAGATGCTTAGTGTTATAGCTTCATTCATGGTATTTCATGCCTGGAATTGTTGGTGTTTTTACGAAAAGGGCGAGGATTCAAAATTCATCTCAGGCCAAGACTGCTCTACTGTCAAGGGGTGGGTTGCGGGGATAAGAGCTTCATTAAAAAAAAAAAAGGTTTTCTTCCATTGAAGGAGAAACGATTTGAGCTTAATGCGTTTCTTCTGCCCGAGTCCAGACACTGCTACCTCTCTCCTTCTGTCAGCTCTCTGGAAGTTAGTTCCCTAATGATTTCCTGAGGAAAATTATTTTAAAATTTCATTAAAAAGTAAGATAAAACTGACCCCAGGGTCTCAGAGTTTGAATGATGGCGCACACCCGTTGTGCGTTCCGGGGAAAGGAGGGCTTTACGCGGCTGGTGGGCTTGTGGGCACCAGGCTGTTGCTCAGGCCCCCTGGGCTGCCTCATTTGAGACCCTCAACTGCCCCCCTCAGGGGGACTATTATCATCCTCCTTTTACAGGCCAGTAAACGAGGCACTAATTTACGGGATTATGGCAGAGAACCAGGGCTTGGAACGTGGTTCCATCTGACTCTAAGCCGTCAGCTCCTCCAGCCTTGCCAACACCACCATTCAGGGTGTAGACCTGGTGAAGTGCCTTTCTTTGCCCACAGGGAGTTGGCCATGGGAGCCGTGGGGCAGGTGTGCTCTGGCGCAGACAGGCAGGCCAGGCAGGAGGAGGGAACCCCCGGGGATCCAGCTTCCCTGGGGCCTCTGCTGCCGGCCATGGGCTCTCTGGCTTCCCAGGGGCTGTATCTGGCCGGGCCGGGCCCCAGGCAATCCCTTTGGAATGTTCTCGGCACGACTGGTACCTTTGGCATTCTCAGACAGCACGGTGTTGAGGCTGCCCAGTGGGGCGAGCTCCAGGGCGAAGCAGAGAGGGTGGATGCTGATGCCTATGAGTGACACGATGCAGGGGTGCTGCAGGGCGTGCAGCATGCTGGCCTCCTGCCGAAACTCCGAGAAGTTCTTCATGGCGTCCGTGGCCCGCAGGTGCCTCAGCATGGTGTCTGCAGGGGAGAGCGTGGCCATCAGTGCTGCCCAGGGACCCCCTCTAGGACCACTCGGATGGGGATCCTGCCACACGCAGAGCTGCCCCATGGGGACTCGAGGGGCTGGGGGGGCAGCATTTAAGCCTATTCCAGTTCTGCATCCCTGAGTGTCACCCAGAGCCTGGCTCAAGCGGCAGGACTGGAAGGTGACCAGGCCCCGGCTGCCACAGGGATGCTGAGGGCGTGCTCACCCGACTTCCCGCCAGTAGCCTGGACCACCGAAGACAAGAAAGAACCAGCACTCTCTCCTCAGCCAGAGAGAAACCTGGGGCCACCATGGGCCTGTGACACATCATCTCAGGCCAGAGGAGCAAGGTCTATTGGCAGGAGGGGCAACTTCCAGGCTGTGCTGTAACCCCTGGAAGGTGGAGGCCCAAGGCTCCCTCCCGCCCCGCCCCGCCCCGCAAAGGGCCTCTCTTGCCAAGTGGGGGGGGGGGGCAGGACACCACCCACCGGTCTGTGGCTGGCCCTGAGGTCACCAAGCGGGGTCCACCAGGCCCTGCTTGCCCTCTTGCATCCGAATCTATTCCTCCCCTACGTTCAGATCTTAAAATCAGGGATTTGTGGACACGGAGGTTTAAACAGCATGAAAAAAAAACGCTTGGCAGTTAAAATGCATCAGTTGTGCCAGATCTGTGTGTAGGCCAGCCAAATTTGTTTTCTTAGTATAAAACTTGTTGTTCACATTGGCTCTTCAACCCATTATGCATTTATTTTTTGACTATGGCGTAAAGTCTGACGCAAGGGTCTGCCTCAATTAGCGACCGGTCCATCTCTCCGCTCTAAGTCACGATGTCACCCCCACTATGTACCAGCTTCCCATACACACGCACGGCTGTGTCCACACCCTCGGCGGGCCTGGCCGAGCCCCGGAGCACACTGCCTTCATGTCTGCAGGGTTGTAAGTCATGACATCTGCTGGGCAGGCGTCTTTCCTTTGCCTCCCTCTGTAGGACTGTCCCAGCTGTTCCTGGGATGTTGTCATTTTATATGCATTTAGAATCAGTGAGTGAGATCTCTCTCTCTCTCTCACACACACACACACACACAAGCATGCACATCCTCGGATTTAAATGAGAACTCAACTGAACGGTATATATTCACTATCCCTCCATGCTTTACGGTTTAATTGCTGCATTCTAGTGATGGGTCATTGCTGTACGTGAGAACGCTGCTGAATTCTGAGGTTGAGCTCACGTCTGGCGACTCTGTGAAACTTTTACTGGCTCTCATATTTGTCAGTAGGTTCTCTCGGATTTTTCTAGGCAGGAAGTCATTCTCTTCGTATAGCAACAATTTGTCTCTTCCTTTCTGATGTTTTCTTTACCTTGCTCTATGATTCTGATTTCTCTACCAAGAGTGTAAATGACCTTAATGATCATAGGGATGAACATGCTAAGCCAGGGGGTAGTGAGAAGTGTGATATTCACCCGGCACTGGCTGGGTGTGGAGCGGTGATGGGTTGCCCTAGGTAGATAGCATCTCTGAGCTGTTCACGGTGTGCTCTGGATGTGCCAAGGCAAGAGGGTGTTTCCTTCTTCCTTCGTGTGGGTGGCAGAGAAGGAGGGCGCATGCTGGCTTCCCCATGCGTTCACCTGGACTGCCACCTTCCTTCCTTCAGTGGCGATGGCTGAGAGAGGTCCTGCAGCGTAAGGGGCCCACCTGACGTCTGAGTGTGTACCCACCATGTGCCAGGCCTGTGCCGGCCACGGAGCAGGTGGAAATTGTAGGGATAGCCTGTGCTCTTGGGGGCTCACATCTAGACAAGAAAATAATCTCCCAAAACAATTTCCAAGCTTTGCTCAGCCTGACCTTTAGGCCTATCCCACATCCTGCCAGGAACAAGGCAGGTCGGCCTCCGCTAGCCTCGTCCCCCCTCCTCTCCTCTTCCAGTCTCCCCAAGTCTTCCGTGGAAGCACGTGTCTGAAAAGAAACAACACTGGGCCCTGTTTACCCGCTGGGGCGTTGGCCAAGTTCTTGAATTTCTTGATCTGGAACCGTTTCACCGCCACGGGCTGGCCTTGGTACCGGGCCCGGTAGATGATGGTGCCACTTCCGCCCTGGCCCAGGACGCTGCTCTCGTCCTCACTGTGCTCCAGCTTGCTGTTTTCCAGGAAGAGCCTGCCAGAAACACAGCACGTGGGTCAGACCTCCCTAACCGGTCCCTTACCGCTCTCCGGAGAGGCTGGCGGTGGGTGGATGTGAGGACACCCTTGGTCATTTCTTCCACTGCAGGGAGTCATAGTTCAAAGCCACCCGTGGGGTCAGACAGATCCAGGATAACCCATGGCTGTAGGCAGGTTATGTAGCCTCAACAAGCCTGGGTCTCCTCCGTAAAGTGGGCTCATAATGGAAACTGCCCCATAGGCGTGCATGGTGGCTAGCACCGGGGGAAGCCAGGCAAAGTGGCCCACATAGTCAGAAAATTCTTTTGGATGTTTTCTTCCCAAAGACTCTGTGCTTTGAGAGCTAGTATCCATCAGACAAGCTACATTTATTTACTGCTAGGTTGGTTGTTTCCTCATTTTTTATTACGTAAGGAATGATGTAAGCGGCCGCGGAGGCCTTCTGATTGGCATGAGCCATGTGTGCACAGTCGATGGCTAGGACTTCACCCAAGGGCAGGGAGTTTAGACCTCCCTGGTCTGTGTGTTCTAATACTAGGTTCTAATTTCTTTTGGGCTTTTGGAAAGACCGTAAGTCACTCCTGGGAGGGAGGGAGAGAGAAGGGGATGATGGGAGGCAGGGAGGAAGGAGGGGGCAGTGCAGAGGCCCTCCCACTTCAGGGCCTCCCCCTGCTCTGCTGAAGTCTCTCTGGGTCCCTCACCAGCTGCCTATGCCAGGGGCCTCCACTGGAGCCATCCTGGCCCCATAGGCCGACCCCACCAGGCAGTTATTTTCCATGCCTTCCAGGAACAGATTCTGCAGCTGCTCAGCCTTTGCACAGCTCAATGTCATGCTTTGCACTCCAGGCAGGTGCAACTACCTCCCCTGGAGCTCTTGGTGGTGCCGCAGAGGAGCCGGGCTCTTCTCCAAGTGCCCTTCCCTCAAACCACCTGCTTGGGCAGTGTGGGCCCTTGGGAGCCTCCCTGGATGGGCACGGGGAGCAGCAGGAATGCTGCGGATCCCTCGGGCCATTCTGTTAGGACTCCTGTAAACTCAGGGCCACAGGACAGGGCTCCCTGGATACCTGGTAACTCCCCCAACCCTGACCCGCCCAAACTCCTAGTGCGGGGAGCGTGACGCTTCAGGGCCCCAGTTGGGCCCCAGGCTCAAGTTTCCAGGGACCTTCTGCTGGGCTGGGAATCCTGTCCACATTGTCGGGCTTTTCAACTACCGGCCAAGTACCTTCAGTGAAGAACCATGCTATAGCCTGCCATTCCATCCAAACCAATCTGGCTTTCCCGATTTCATATAGGAGACGCCACAGCCCAGCTTTAGTCGGGGCATAAAACTCAACAAGGTTCGGCAAATAAATGAAAATCCTAACATTTGGGGCTGCCTCACTGGGCCCCCCTCCCCCAGAAATCTGATTCATGCATCTACACAACTCGGCACGTGGTCTCCGAGAAACGATAGCCCTCACGTTAGAGTTCTAGGAATAAAGGGAGCTCATTTTGCAGAACAGCGGTGTTTAATTATCATTTTGACCAGCGAGGTAACTGGGGCGATTAGAAAGGGCTCTGGGGGGACACCATTCAATGTAGGAAGAAATTTCTTAATTTGATAGACTGACCCCAATCCTGCAATATCTCAGAGGACTCCACATGGATTCTTTGGGATGGGGGGCAATTTGGAAAAATGAGAATATAAATATTCTTACCACCCCCCCGCAAAAAGTTTACTTTTCTTTAAAGAAGCCAGAGATCGCAATCCTTTGACTAAGACAACAACAGGACTTCATAACTCCAAAACAGTTGGTAACTGCCAATGTCGAATTATCGCCGGGGACACTGAGTCATAGCTTCCGGTTTCCATGACTATAGAACCGTCCATCTTTTCCCCAGCCCTCGGATTTTGTGACCATTTCTTGTTGGGTGGGACCACAAAGCATTCCCTATTTCTCCAGCATTCTCTCCCCAGTCATTATCTGAGGTTAGAGGTCGACTCACTGCAAGAACAGATGTAGGGGATCCAAATGCCCAGCCCGAGGGCAGCAGGTAGGAATCAGCATTTGCCATGAGAGGAAAATGAGGCTGTAGGCCTGGGAGTGCCCCCTTCTTGAACGCCAAGGAGAATCCATCTTCTCGGCCTTGAGCCGGCAGGAAAATAGGAATCAGGGGAGGGGCACGGTGGCCTACCTGGCAGGGAAATCGGTCATGAACAGCTCGGGAACCAGCTCCTGGAGAGGCACGGGGAGGTCGGCGTGTCTGGGGCAGAAGATGAAGTCCTTCTCAATGGCTGTGAGCACGCAGTCTTCCATGTCGAAGTACTGCACGCCCTCTGCTTTCTCATTCGGGTCCGTGTGCTGGGCCCAAGAGGTCTCGCACACCGGGCAGGGCACGTACTGCTCCATGAGCGGGGTCCCGTCGCTCTCTGTGGCTGTCAGGGCTAAATGGGGACAGAGCAGGAGACAGTTTACACGAAGGCGGCCATAGGTGGGTCCCTGAGCAGCACTCAGGCGGGGTGGGCTTTTCATAGGAGGAGGCACTTTTCACAGTGCCTGGATCCTAGGAAGTGGCTGAACCATGACTGCATTCTTGGGTTCTTTTTTTGGAGAGCAAGATCCTGAAAGCCCAGCACCGGGAAAGGTCAGGGATGCACTGGACAGCCAGTGGGTGGTCTAGACCCTCAGCGGGCTGGCTGAGGAGGGCTGAGAGGTTGGGGATCCCTCCTGCACAGCTGGGCCCTGGCAGGATGCTGCAGACTGCGTCTGAGCTATGCCACGCTCCAGAAACTGAACCACAACCAATAAGGAGCTATTCTTGAAATTAGAAACATAAGGCTTGCAATTACTATGATCCCTCCAAGAAGAGCAAGGCAGGGGGGAGAAATGAGTACAAATTATAAGATAGACAGAACCTAGTCATTTTACCTGTGTTCCCCGGGGCAAGAGGTACACAGCTTTTCCACACACTCTGAAAGGAGATGCAAAGAAGTAGCCTCCAAGGCACCTCAGGGTGAGCTGATGGCCTGCCTTGTGCAGGGTAGGGAGGGTCTCCTGGAACCTTCTGGGCGCATCTGCTATCTGCAGGCCCGTGTGTCACACATCTTGCCAGTTGCCATCCTGAGCAGCCCTGTCTCAGGTGATGATCGAATGCCCTCCCCCCACTGCAAGCTGTCAAATCTCCCCAGCACCCACTGTGGGGCTCACCGGTTGGCGGGGCGTCACAAAAGCCCAGGGAGGCTCATATGGGTCTAGAGGTTTCCTTGGATGACCAAGCATACCCAAACTGCCACAAGTCACACACCAAACTGCCTTCTCTTGGGCCCCTTTCTTTCATTTTTTAAAAAAAGATTTATTTATATATCTGAGAGAGAGAGAGAGAGAGAGAGAGAGAGAGAGAGAGAGAGAGAGAGAGAGAATTCCAAGCAGACTTTCTGCTGAGCACAGAGCCCGACACACAGGGCTCAGTCCCAGGACCCCGAGATCATGACCTAAGCAGAAACCAAGAGTCGGATGCTTAACTGACTGAGCCATTCAAGTGTCCCTGTTGGCCCCTTTCTAAGCATTTTTCCTTATAGGTCAGCTTTCCCATCAGTCCTAGAAGACCCCCGGGCCCCGGTGTCCAGACCATGCGTCCGGAGCACGGCCTGCCATGCTCCTTGAGCATCTCCTCTGATGCTGTCCTGGGACACAGTGATGTAGCAGGAGAGACGCCAGCTCCGGGAGGCGAGGGCGCTGGCCAAGCAGGTCTTGGAGTCCAAACCCATTCTCCGCTCTCTCAGCCGCCAGCCTTCAGAGGCTGAGGGCTCAGGGGGAAGAGGCTGCCTGGGTCTGCCCCACACAGCCTCCACCCTGCAGGACACCCCACGGGTTTGTCTCCACTCTGGTAGCAAAACAAACAGAGGGCCTCAAAAGCCTCACTTCAAAAAGTGTTTTCTTTGGGTGGACTCTCAATGAAGAAGCTGATCAAAGGGCCATGTGGGTGGCTGGTCACCTCTGGGATTTGGGGGTGGGGGCAGGAAAGGAAAATGGGGGTCCTTGACAGGGGTGGCTCCCTTGCCCTCCCACCCCGTCCATGGGGTCCTCTCAGATTTCAGCCCTGTCCACACTATGTAAACAAGACCCGTGAGAAGCTCACACTGAGGGTCTTCCTGGACCACGTGGGGCACCCAGGGCTTGTCTGTCTTCCCACACACTGTGGACAGCCCCGAGGCTAAGGCCTGCACACGTCCTGTGGGGTCTGGGCCCACGTCGTCCCCGTAGTGCCCAAACCCAGGTCACAGCCGGACACCCCCAGGGATCGGGATTCTGCCAAAGGGCCAGTAGGACCTCTCTGGTTTCCGTGGGCTGAATCCCTGTGAAATTTCTGCTCCCAAAATAACGAGCCCCACCCTGATTCGTGAAGAAGTGTTAACATGGCCAAAGACTTGGTTCAAGAACGTTCTCTTACCGGGAAACCACTGATCGATCAGGGAGTTGACATGGTCTGTGATAAAAGCCATGGCAGAGAAGTCCCTCATTTCTGACTGGCAAATGATTTTTATTCCTCCGCTTTTTTTCTTCTTCCAGTTCACATCTGAGGATTCCACACTGCAACCCAGAAACGAAGAGCCCACCGTGATCCGGCCTTGGAGGGTCCTGGGATGATCTCCTCTGCCTCCAGGCTGAGACCCAAGCCCCAGGGACCACCCCACCCCCACCCTTACCCCAGGCGCCTGTGCCCAGGCAGGACGGTGCGGGGGACCCCTGTGTTTGGGTACTTGTGTGTGTGACCCTGCCTTGTCGCCCCACCACTTCCCAGGCCTATGATGCCTGTGATCACGGGGACTTTGCAGTAAAGGGATGCTCAGGCAGGGATCGACCCTTAGGTGTGACCTCGGGGAAGGTTCTTGCCTTCTCTGAACTACAAGATTCTCGTTTGCCAGGTGGCAGCTGTGAGCTTTAAGTGGGTACATCTATATGAAAGTACCAGGCACTGAGACGGCTCAAGTCAGGCCCTCAAGAGAAGATCCTTTCTCCTTCTCCTTCTCTTCTCATGGAGCTGAAGAATATTTTGAAAAATTCAATGTAAATATGAAATAATCTTTTGTGTTTATTAAAGCTGATTAGAAGTCACTTATTAAACCTTTTGAGCTGTCTTTCTCTTTCTCAAAAAAGGAAAGAAACCAGGAAAAGGAAGCTAAGTTATGGATCTTGTTATGTCACGTGGAGGATCCATGGTGTCACCTGGGCCATCGTCACTTAGGATGAGGGGACAGGGCCAGATGGCAGCAAGGCCCCTGCAGGTGTCACCTAAGTGACCACGGAGGTGCCAGAGGCTTTCACCCAGAGCTCAGCGGCCGCCCACTTCCCTCAAGTCCTGGGCTGTGGTCACCATACCCTCCCTCATCTTTCCTGTCCTGCCAGGGGAGAGGAGGGGGGGGTGAGGAAATGAGGGAGCTCTGGACATTTGCAGGGGAGGGTCTCCTATTTCTAGCAGGCTGCTGTGATAAGCCACTCTCGGGAGAACTCCGGACACCAAGTGGACGGTCTCCCGGAGAAGGCTGCCATGCGGGCTGTTCCCACGGCACCATGGTGACCCTGTCAGGTGCGTTCCCGAGTGTTCCTACCTGAGGTAGCCCCCATCAAAAGTGACCAGGAGCCCTTCCTGCCAGTAGATGGTCTGATTTCTTTTCACTCTGAATGTGCTGCAGCGATTTCTCTGACTTCCTGTAAAGCTATAAATGGTAACTTTCCTGTGTCTGCTTTTAGTATTCTTCCTGTTTTCAAAAAGCTGAAAGACAGAGAAAAGACCCTGCTTAAGTATTCTAGCCTCCTCGCTGGCCCCAGGCAGAGCTATGAAGAGGCCGGCCTGGCCCCGTCGTGATAAATGACCCCCGTCTTTCCCACCCTCTCCTCCTGCGCCACGCATCCCGCTGCCAAATTAAACACTGCATTATCTGGAAGGGTCCCCACGACACCCTGGGAGCACATTTTTCCCAAAGGATTGATACTAGGCTCTTCTTTTTCAAACCTTTTCCCTCCCTGATTTGACAAGCAAAAATTCAGGTTAGAAAATGTAGAAAATACAGAAAAATGCACATAAAACCCTGAAACAACTTAACACTAAGTGGAGACACTTTGGTATCTTTTATCCTAGGATTTTTTGTTTCTATCTATGTATACACATCATAGTATACATCTATGTATACTATGAAAACAGCTGAAGCCATATTTTCTATTTCTAATTATCTAAATTTCTCATTTTGGATGCTTTTAAAAACTTTACTTTTCTTATGCCATTAAAAACTCATATAAAAGTCATTTTTCTAAAGCTCAGTATTTTGTGAAATACAGTGACTTCCCAAGCAGATCATTCATTTCTTTGAATATTTAGGTTTTCCAATCGTTCGCTCCCTCAAATGGGCCAATGAACCATGAAAAGTCACAAAGCATCCTCTGATTTCGAATGATTTCCTTCGCTCACGTTCTTAGCAGTAGGGTTATTGCGTCAAACGGTCTGAACGTTTTTAGGCTCTGGATATGGACTGAGGAAACGTTTTTGAAACAATTAGACCATATATGCACTGACCACAGTGTGTGAACATGTCAAGCTCCTGGGGCCGGCACTGTGGCTTTAGTCTGATTTGAGAGGTGCGAAGTGGGCAGCATCTCATCTGTTGCTTGAATTTGTATGCCTTTGATTACTCCTGAGACTGAACTCCTTCTCATCTGAATTTCAATGGGACTTTTCCTCTCATTCGGAGGGAGGGATGCTGCCTGGAAGGGCGCCTGCCTCCACGCCCAGCTGGGTCTCCCACCCCCACACGGAGCCCACTTGGGAGCTCAGGCCTCACACGATGACAATCCTGTGTTCTGTGACCTCCCACTTAGAACGCGGCAGGAGGACAGTTCAAAGGGAGGGCAGAATGACCGAATCAGAACTGTAGACCAGCCAGCTCCTGTACCCACTCTTCCCATCATCAGTGGGGCCTCCCAAACCTTGCAAACAAGTCCGCCTGCCCCAACATGGGCCACAGCAGTTAGATTTTCAGGCTCTCTCTCTCTCTCTCTCTCTCTCTCTTTTTTAACATTTCAGTAAAATGGGAAGATCAAAGAATACCTTTATTTAGCCACAGGGTTGTTAATTCCATAAAGGCCTTTTCATTAGAATGTGGCAAAAATAAACCCATGCTGAATTTAACATCAATTACTCAACAGTCCAAGTTTACGCCAGGGGTGCTGATACTGTAGAGTGGGTCAGAATCCCCTGGAAGGTTTGTGAAAAACAGAGTGCTGGGCTCCATCCTGGAGTTTCTGACATAGTGGGTGTGAGCTGGGCCCACGGATTTGCATTTCTAACAAGTTCCCAGGTGAGGCCGCTTCTGCTAGTCCAGGAATCCCGCTTTGAGAAACACCACTCTAGCCAAATACTATTTTCATGTTACTGTTACTACTTTCATGTTACTGTTTTGCATGAAATTAACATTGACAGCCAGGACTCCTTTCAACCCCCCAGATGAACTCACAGAAAGGAACTTCTGGGGTCAGGTCTTCCTTGCTTCCAGACCAAGTTAAAGATCTACACCTGTGGTTCTTGAGCTTGGCTGGACGGTGAAATCACCTGGCAAGCTCTAAAAACTCCCAATGCCTGCGTGCCGCCCCCAGAAATCCTAATTTAGGCAGCCTGGGCTCTGCCCATGTCTGTTAGAAGCTCCCCAGGTGAGTCTAGTGCACCACCCGAGTGGCAAAACCACGGTTCTAAAGCCACGGTTCTCCAAGTGTGGTCTCTAAACCCGTGGCATCACCGGGGACAGTGGTTAGATATGAAAAATGCTGGGTCCCAGTCCAAACCCACTGCATCAGAATCTGGGAGGGGGCCCAGCCATTTCTGTTCTAACAAGCCTTCCAGGGGATTTTTGGTGTGGATTGGTTTACAACCATGGCTCCTAAACGTGTATTCTGAACCAGCTAGGTGCCGGTTTTGTATTCATAGGATGGCGCAAAGGGGTCTGCCAGCCAACAGAAGAGAAGGCAGCTATGCTCATGCTGGCCTCCGGGGTCTAAGGCAGCAGCTTTGCTGCAGGAAAAGGGGTTTCAGTCAAGATCTTCCAGCAAAGGGCCTCTCCTTCTCGTGAGGGCACAGCTCCAGGTGCCCTGCGCGTGTGCACCCCCCCACCCCCAAGCAGAAACTGTGGCTACCTGCAGGTCCATCTCCGCCAGGCTGATCAGCATCCGTGCTATAAACCTTTGCCAGAAGCCGACGGGAACAAAACTCATCTTAAACACTCTCTGAATGGTGTTGGCCTTGGGGTGCCGCATGCCGTGAGTGTCCAGGCCGGGTTTGGATGGAAGGAGGTGTGGCAGAAGGTAGCTGGAACACATCAATGGGGACAGGTGAACGGTGCTGCCTGGCCTGGGCCCGCTGCCCCCGGTGCCTTCCCCCTCCTCTGCAGGGCCTTTGGAATTCTACTTTTATGTATTTATTTTTTTAAAGATTTTATTTATTAGAGAGAGAGGGAGCGGGATCACAAGTAGGCAGAGTGGCAGGCAGAGGGAGAGAGAGAAGCAGACTCCCTACTGAGCAGGGAGCCCGATGCCCGACTTGATCCCAGGACCCTGAGCTGAAGGCAGACATTTAACCGACTGAACCACCCAGGTGCCCCTGGAATTCTACTTTTAGAAAGACAGAGTAGTTTCTGTGTTTGAGAATAAATGCTCCAAGAGGAAACAAAGATGGGAACAGCAAAGATAGCTCTCAAGGACGGCCTCTAGGACAGCGACCAGAATATGCTAAGGGAAGACATGAAAATGTCTGTGGTCATAAACACATCAGACATAATAAATCTCGGTTCCCTCTCTGTGATCAGGGCTGTGACCGGGGAATCGCTTAAAATTAACTTTGGATGGTGAAGGAAACGCAAATACAGCCACAGGGTTCCAAGCATCAGGAGTCATGTTTCTGGCCTTCGAAGCTATTTATTGTTCTTGGACGGTTGAGACAACCCCGTTGCCTTAAAAGTTAGAATGAGGCTGTTTGTGCACAGAGGGATTTATTTTTTTCCAGAGGGATGTTTTATGAGGGCGCTCTTGCTCATCCTAAAAGTGCTGAGTCACCGAGTCAGCTGACAGCAGCCGAAGCTGAGGAGGCCCCTCCAAGAGCACGCCTGAAAATCAGCATCTTCTGTGTGCGTGGAGCTGCTGGGCAGGCACAGGGCAGCTCTCCGGTGGGCCTTTTTCTGAACAAAGGCCGGGCCTTCAGCCCCCCTGAGGCTTTTAAAATACATCAATTTAGCTCCGATAAAATGTCCTTAGAACATTCTGGAAGAGGGCGCCTGGGTGGCTCAGATGGTTGGGCGTCTGCCTTCGGCTCAGGTCATGATCCCAGGGTCCTGGGATCGAGTCCCGCATCGGGCTCCCTGCTCCTTGGGAGCCTGCTTCTCCCTCTGCTTCACTCTCTCTCTCTGTCTCTCATGAATAAATAAATAAAATCTTTAAAAAAAAAAAACATTCTGGAAGAGACCCCTGAAAATATCGTAGAAGCGTCCATCCCGGCTCTGTGTCTTCAGCACACAGTGTAGCCTTGTGCAGATTCTGCCTCCTGACGTGGGAAGAGAAAGGACTCCCACAGGGTTGGTGGAGGGGAGGCGCCGAGGGGGCAGGCCAGTGAAGTTTTAGGTCCTTTTCAGCCACTTCAGATCTGGGGTAAGAGGAACTTCTCAATCACCCCAGCTAGAGGGTCCTCCTTTCACCCCCAGGCCTTTACCCAGGGCTGATTTGTTCCTTCATGTTCTGAAAAGTCCTTGTTTATCTATGTGTTGTGTCCCTCCCCAATCTGGAGGCCGTCGTCAGTGCCTTTGCAGTGATTTATTCAGCTTCTTCTGCCCACACCACACTCAGCTTGGAGCTTACACTGGCCAGGTCCTGCAGCTTCCCGCTCTCCTTGTAGGTGCCGAGTGAGGGGAGGGAGCAGGCTCTGAGCCCAGGTGCCCCAGCAGGCTGCTCAGCGCACACAGAGCAGGTGCTCAATACTGCCAGAGGCAGAGACCACTCCGAAGCCCGCGGGGCGGGGATTCAAACTGACTGGCAACAGAAGCAAGCTCTTCTCAAGACCACTGACACCGGGGCGCCTGGGTGGCTCAGATGGTTAAGCGTCTGCCTTCGGCTCAGGTCATGATCCCAGGGTTCTGGGATTGAGCCCCACATCGGGCTCCTGGCTCAGCGGGGAGCCTGCTTCTCCCTCTGCCTCTCTCCCTGCTCATGATCTCTCTCAATCTATCTCTGTGTCTCAAATGAATAAATAAAATCTTAAAAAAAAAAAGACCACTGACACCTGCTAACCTGCTGGAAAGCAATCACTCGTGGCGAAAGGCTGAACCAGGGGAATGATCAGAGAGAGAGTCAGCAAGATGGGGATTAAAGAGGTGAATTCTTCCCGTGTCTGCTGAACAAAACCTGGGGTGGGGGGCACCTCGTCTATACCGAGGAGCTGGCTCATACTACACCACCTCGACTGTCTCGGTGGGGTAGGAGTGCTCAGAGATGCTGAGCAGCGTTGTTAGCCAAATACAAGTTTATGTGCAAGGATATGGAACTTGCCTAGGGCACAAGGGAACCATTACACCCTTGCTGAAATGGAAAATGCCCCGACATTTGCGACACTGTATGGAACCAGATGTGAATAACTTTGGGTACTTAACACAAAGGAAGAGTAATAATAATAATGCTGATAACGCCTGATATCTTTGGAGCTTTTTTTTTTCTTAAGATTTATTTCAGAGAGAGAGAGTGAGCATGCAGTGTGGGCACACAAGCAGCGGGAGGGACAGAGGGAGAGGGAGACAGAGAATCTCAAGCAGACCCTGTGCTGAGCGAGAAGCTGAAGTGGGGCTTGATCTCAAGACCCTGAGATCATGACCTGAGCTGCAATCAAGGGTCGGACGCTTAACCGACGGAGCCATCCAGGTGCCCTGTCTTTGGAGCTTTTAAGTGCAAGAGACACTTTTCATACTTTGCATGTATTATCTGATTTAATCCTCACAATAATTATAATACTAGTCGGTAATAGTATTCCCATTGTACAGATGAGACAAGAAGGGAGCTGGGATTCATACTCAGGCATTCTGGCTCTGTGGTCTCACCCGCTGTACTATAAACCTCCCAGAAGACTCGGCCATGACCTGACTGATTTTATGGTTCAACTGGTCATAAATATGTATATGATAACTGGCTTGCTTTTACTGAGTGCTGGTAACCCCTCAATCCTCTAACCTGTCAATAAAATAACCAGAAATTGTCCAATTTTGGCAATGCGGTAAACTCAGAGGCTGCCTCACTTTGCAGGGACCAAAGTCAAGGATACCCCTAGGTCATGGTATGAGGGATCACGTGGACTTTCAATCCCTCTTTGGGGTTTCTCCTTTTAGGACTCACTCATGGCTCCCAGGGGGCTGGAGTGACAAGAGGCCCTCTCCCATAGTTATAAGATCTAGCAGAAATCTGGGTGGTGCCTCAGGCGCAGCGGCCCAGGTCTGGCTCCCAGGAGGCAGTCTATGCAGATGGAGTCTGTGGGCTGGCCACACAGGGTCTGGGCCAGCCTCCCAGGAGTCTCCAGTGGGCATGCCCCAGAGCTCTAGGACTGGGGGCGGGTGGTGACACGGTCTATGGTAGGTGCATGGAAAAAGGTCTGCGGATTTGGGGTCCTGGCTACTGCCTCGTGGGCAACATCAGCATCAGACCCAGGAAGCGGCTGAAACTGGAATTAGGGCACGGAGGCCCTACACTAATGCCCAGCTGCATTGGACCCACGTGCACCCCCTCAGCCACCCCCCCCACATTCTGAAGCCAGGCCCTGTAATTAGCATGCGCATCCTTGTCACTTACCCCATTTGCATTTACCAAATAACCAAGCCATCCACCCTCTAAAACATGAACCCCACCGCCCCGCAAGATATTTTTAATGCCGTTCTTGCATGTTTTCCTGCATTTTTTTTCAGTGACTGCGTTTCTTTGAACCCCCCGAAAAGAGATACCCATGGCACAGGAAGGAGCCGCCAGCCCAGGCAGGCTGTCCTCATGGCCCGGGTCTGGAGCTCTTGCAAGCCACCAGTGACCCCGGTCTCCCCTCCTTCCTCCTGCACGCAGCGTGAGCAGCCCAGCCCGGCCGTGGCCTCACCTGTCGTTGGCCACAGGCAGGGCGATCTCAAACTTGGCCAGGAACTGGAAATACTGCTCCTCCGTCTGCTGTGTGAAGCCCGTCCCCACCAGCAGCATCCTGAGGTCCTCTGCCCGGATCACCCCATTCTTGGCCACTGACCGCGAGCCCTTGATGTTGAAGATCCTCTGCAGACATTCGGACAACCAAATGGGGTCAAGGAAGTAGAGGTTCCTCAGGCCGTGGCTGGTGTCCGGGAAGTGCAGCAGGGTGCCGGTTTCTATGAGGAAGCTGATGGCTGCCCAGGGAAGGGGAGGACGAAGCAGCATCAGACAAAGGGTGACAGGGACTCTGGGGTGACCTAGTCCCAAGTTCTTCTTAGGAAGCAAGCAATGCTCCCAGCACCCATGGCTCTTTCGACGGCTCTGCTGCCCGCCCCGGGTTCCCTAGCGGCACCCCGTAACTCTTGCCGATGCGCTGACCTGACAGCTAGCCGGGGGTCTCCGGTCCACCCATCTCCAGCATTCGCGGACCCCATCTTTGCAAATGTGCCTACTCATGGAATCTGTGACCGCCCCCACATCACAACCACCCAGAGTGCTCTGACGGTCATTTGCAGACAGGCGCAGAGCGGTGAGAAATGGGACGCACCCCCACTTCCCGGAGGCCCTCGCCCCGCCCTCCCAGGCTGCCCACTCACCGGACTGCAGGTCCTCATAGTCTTTGATGTCGTTGTCGGCCATCTGGTCCACCAGCTGCCCCAGCTGCCTGTCCGTCAGGTACTGCACGTCGTCCTTCAGGCTGCGGCGCTGCTGCTCAGCCAGCACGGCCTCCTGGAGGCTCAGGTAGCTCCTGGGGATCTGGGGGGACAGGTGGGCTGGCTGGGCCCCCGCAGGTGGCGAGGCGTGCCCTGCCCACCCAGCCCTGCCTGCTGCCCCCAACTCCCTGGGGGCCCAAGTACGAGCGCTTCTCCTCTCACCCCTCCCATCCCTGGCCTCCCCCCGCCCAGTCCCAAAACTGCTCGCACGGGGACCACCGAGCCTGAGCACGCGGCATACGTGTTGGGGCTCCTGGCAGAAAGGGAGCGGGCCCCCCCTCGTTGCAGCCGGAGGCTGAGGTACGTACCAGCCTCCCCGCGAGTCTCTGGCAGCCGATGGTGCTGCCCACATCCTTCATGTTGCACGTGACATGGAAAATCAGCTGCCGCAGCCCCTCCTGGCCTTCCAGACTCTTACAGGAGAGCTCGCTGTGAGTGCAAAACAGAACGTGATCACTCAGCACACCGCTTCTCTCTGACGAGCGCTGCAACATCTCTGTGTCCGCAGGTTTTGTCCCTAATGCTGGCAAGTTAAAAGAACCCGTGAAAGGTGAACGCAGAGACAGGTATTAAGGTCTCACTTGGTGCAAAGCTCTGTGCGGGGAGCGATGCGGTATGTGTCCCGAGTGCACCCATTTTACAGAGGAGGCACGTGAGGCCCGAAGTGCAAGGTGACCCCCCAAGGACACAAGCTGGAAAGGAGCAGACTCGGGTTGGACCCAGGTCTGGCCCAGAGCCGGTGCCCCTGTTGTCACAGGCCTCAGGGGTGTTCTCAAGGGCACATGAAGAATTCCTGAAATTCTGCATCAGGATCAGCCAGATCCTGCATTCTGAGGCAGGCGGGTGTCCCCAGGCTGATCCCTGCACGGAGGTCTGTGGCACTCCACCCAGAGGGAGGGAATCCGAGAGCCTCCAGTACAGTGTAGCAACCCATGCTTGATTCCTGAGAGAGAAGGCTTACTTAACTTGCTGAGCTCCTTCCATCATCTGTGAAGTGGGCACAATGATCCCCATAACCCACGGGGCTGTCGTGAGTCCAAGGACAGGAGGTGAGAGAAGCAACAAGCCCAGGGCCCCGGTCCCGCTGCCACTGGCCCGGACCACTCAGACCCAGTGTGAGGACCAGGACCATGCGGGGGAGTCTGTGATTGGCCAGAGATCAGCAAATGTGACAGGGGGTACACGAGTTTCCATCTCCTGGTCCCACGGGGGCCATGCATGCTCAGCACTGGCCACAGGGGAGGAGGGGACCCACACACCTGGAGAGGGTGTGTCAGGGCTCTGCCCTGGCAGTCCTCTGGCTCAGGAGCCCTCTAGCCCTCTGCAGGCAGACCCCAGAGTCCCCGGGCAGACGGACAAGCAAGGTAGCTGGAGCCTCAGCCCCAGCCGGGCACCAGGTACCAGAGAGCAGGACACTCACTGCAAGTGTTTGAAGGTGATGTCCGGGAAGCCGGTGGCCCGGGACCCGGAGGGCGAGCGGCAGAGCGCCAGCACGTAGGCGCGCAGCGTTGCGATTCTCTCCACTCGGAATTTGGTTTCGATTAAGTCCAGGTGCGTTCCGACCACCAGCACCACCGAGTTTGGGGCCTTGGCCTGCCGGAGAGAGCCCCACAGCTGAGCATCGGCTCCCTTCACTCCAAGAAGGGACTGGGAAACGGCTCCCAGGAAGCCTCTGTGAACCTCGAGGGCATGCTGTGCAGAGGGGTTCTGGGAGACACCCCAGAAGGGCTGGATTTCCCATCCCTTCAGCCAGTGCATCAGCTACCTGTGACCTGGCCTGCATCCAGCCTCTTATCATCTTCACCTGTGAGAGGGGAGCTCTGTCTTCCTTTTGGGTCCAAGAGTTGGGGGGGAGGGGCTGGCTCTTAAATTTAAGGTAGAAGAAAATTAGGAGAGCTCGGACAACCATCTGGCCGAGGAGGGTTTTAAGCGCTCCACAGTGACCTATAATTCGGGGGTCCTCTGGACGCCCGCCAAGATGCCCAGCGTTTCTCCCTGACCGTTTCCCTTGTTTTTCCTCAGTAAAGGGGGATGCTTCAGAGAAGAGGCGCCCCCTCATCCCCCGTGATGCTCCGAGGCCTGGGAGCTGCAGGGCTGGCGTCTCCTCACCTCGATGTTGAGCAGCCAGAACTGGAGGCTGGCCACAGCCTCCTCCCCCAGTGCCAGGTTCCAGACCACCACATACAGGGCCTTGTCTGTGAAGAAGCACTGGTTGACGGTGGCCATGCTTGCGGGGCCACCGATGTCCCAGACGGTGAATTCCACAGACTCCACCTGCTTGAGCAACAGGGGCAACGACAGGAGGCATTTAGGGACCACGGTTGCAGCGGAAGAGCTTGGCCCGTCCTGCTGTTTGTCTCGGAAATCAAGGAACCCAAGCGAGGGAAAGGGGCCCAGCAGTGTGGAGGTGGGACTTCTGGAAGCTTCTATCTACCACTCACAGAGCAGGGGGCTGGGCCCTGGACGGCAGGCTCCCGGGGGGGCTGGGGTGTTTGCATCCACCTGTGTCTGCAGAACACTGGGGACACGGCCCTGCCTCTGTCTCTGCTGCAGACGGTTAGACCTCCCGCTGGAGGGGGCCCCGGGGCTGACGCCAGAGCTCATGCCGAGGCTTAACCTCCATCCGTGGGAGGCCGCGGCCCAGGAGATGGGCCTCTGCACTTGTGTAGGCCGCGGGGTGGCGCCCACCAAGGATGATGGGAAGCCGCCCCGACGTGGGAATCACACAAAAGATTAGCTGTTTGCGGGGAAAGGCTGTGTAAACGGTGGTTTCTCCATGGTACTATGAGCTAAGAGTCTGGCCCGAGCAGCCAAGACTGCAGCGTTCTGCCGCAAAGGATCATTTCCGAGAAGTTGCACGTTGGCCGCCGAGATGAGGCGTGCTGACCTGCTTTTGCAAGGGAGTGAAAATGGACAGCCATTCTAAACTGGCTGAGGGCCCAGACACACAGGCAGGGATGGGGCTCCGCGTTCAAGAGATCAGGTGGTGGTTGTCCTTCGACAAAGGAGGGGAAATTAGAATGGTGGCCAAAAGGAAGTGGGGGCCAAAGGACAAGAAAGTTGGAAACAGCAATTCACCCCACGGAGCTCGGACCATTGTTTGCTAAAGATGGGCTGGAAGAAAGTGATACTGAGTAACTGCTTTAAAAAACAAAACAAAAAACCAGGAGAGAATCCAGAGATTCTGGGTGACTTTAGAGAGCTCCTGGACATGAGTTAGTGAGATTCACTCCTGGGGTGTTCTGGGGTGGTGGTGGTTCTGCCGGGATTAGGTATTTGACTGTCCTGGACTATGAGGCAGGACTCTGCTCTGTACAGGACCAGTTTCTGAGTCTGTTAAAATATACAGCTTAAATGCCTAATGATCCGAACTGGAATGCCCAACTTGGAAAGTGATTTTCTGTAAAAGACTTTGCAAGGAAACCTGCCTCTAGTTGGCCCTGTGCTGGGGGCCGTCGGGGGACATCGTGCAGCCTCTGGCCCCAAGGCCCCTCGGTTTTGCCCCATACAGCCTCCTTGCACCTGGATCCCTGTGTGGCTCCGTGGGACCACAAGTACGGCGGGTGACAGGTAAGGGGAGGCTTATGGGTGTGCGTTCTTTCCCTGAGCTGGGAGAAACAGCTAAGGGCCTGTGCTATGGTCTGTCCCTCCCACTCTTCTGCAGGCTCTTTCCTCTGATTCCAGGGCAAGACAATGTTCATTTTCCTATGTCTCATACTGAACAGAATACAAGATGATTAAGAGTTGCCAAAGGATTCGTTTTAAGTAGGGGCTCAAGAACTCGACTTTTCAGAGCTTGGGGTGAAAGCAGGTGTCAGGGAGGACAGCGCATTCATTCTAGGAGTGCTCTCTCAGCCTCCTCATCAGGGCCAGGTGCTCCTGTGTCTCACTGCCTAGAGTAGCAGTTTGCTCTCAGCTCTGGGGGGCAGCTACCCCGGACCATTTGAAATGCCATCCTTAGGGCCAGGAGTGGAAAGGCCTGGCCACTGCTGTCTTTAGAAGCTCGTCAGAGAAATCTAATGGACAGCCAAGATTAAGAACCACTGGCCCGAAGCCTCAACTTAACTATAACAGAACACCCACGAGGTCATGTTAAGAAATTATTAAGAAATTATTCACCGTCCTTGGCAGGAGCGGCCCTTGTAAATATGCTGGGCCTCAGACACCAGGCTGTGAAAATCGCAGGCTCTCTGGAGAGGAGAAAGAAGGGACCCAGAGGGAAGCTCCCTCCCACCCCTGGGGGACTCTGCACGCCGACCATCCTTGACCTTGGCTCTCGAGCCAGCTGGCCTCTGGAGCTCCCACTTGGTGGTCCTGATGGTGGCCTCGCTGTGCACCACCTGGGGGGCCCTCCCCGTCTGTAAGATCTCCAGGAGGGTGGACTTGCCCTGGCGCGGAGGACCCACGATGATCATCTTCATCAGCTTGCACTTTTCTGCTTTCCGCAGCTGAGCGCGCAGGTAGGACAACATTGCTTTGGGGCCTATGCAAAATCACAGAGTGGGGAAAGTAGATGCTGCTGACATGCGGGCGAGAACATGCTCACAGCTCTTGGGAAACAAAAATCCTGTCTTGAAGGAACACTTTCCATGTGTTCTAATGGGGGGAAGTGGAGAGGGCGATTGAGTCGGATTGGAGGCGGGGAGTTGCGGTCGTAATTACCCCAAAAGTGGAGTCCAAAAGTCAAGGGCCTAAAGACAATATCCTTCCTGCCCAGAGAATCATAGATAGTTTTATCGTATGGTTAACTGCAATACAGTGGTACCCAACCACGGGAGCCCAAGAGGCTTCCAGCCCAGGTCCTTAACGACCGGACTTGAGTCCTCTTTCCCCAGAGGAGGGGGGAGTGCCTCAGAAGCCCTACCTTCTTTTTTGATCTCCGTGGGCACGTTGCTGATGTTCAGGTCTTCAATGTCCAACTGCCAGAGATTGCTCAGCTGCCCCAGCTCAGGAGGGAGCTCGCGGAGGCCAGGATTGCTGAGGGCACACATACACCACGGGAGGACACATGCACACACACCCCCACACCCACGCACGCAGCAACCTAGCAGCCTCTGGGCCCTGCACCCCAACCCCGACATCTCGGGCTCTGCTTTCGAGCGTTCTGTCTAGACAATAACTCCAAAGCCTTTCTCGCTAGAAAGCCAGCTCTGTCTTCTGCAGATCCCTGTGGCTTAGAACTAGATTTCCTCCCCCACCGTCCTCATCTCTCCTATTTATTACGATGCCATAAAGATTATCAGTGTCTCTTCTCAAAATGGCAATGTAACGAAATTATTTGATATTTTCATTGTTTCGCACACTGCACCCCCTCCGTGGTGTCTGGCGGTAGGTTTTCAGTAAATGGAAGGATGACTGACTGAGCAGTTCTCACAGCCCCTGCCTTCCCCTCACCCACGTCTTTGACTAAGCCCGGTTCTGCAAGTCCCAATGCTGCCTCCGGGTACATAGATGGCTTCTTCCCCCCTACCCCCTCCGCCCGCCAGTGTCCGGATCCTCAGATGGGTTACAGAGGACACTCTGCCTCCCTGCGCTGGCTGGGTACTCACTTTCCCAGGTAGAGCTCTGATAAACTCTTCAGGAGGCAAACCGAGGGAGGGATGGCGTCCAGGTGATTGTCGTTCAGACAAAGGACTTCCAAAGACTCACTTAAGAAGGCCGGAAATTCCAGCACCCCCGCTGCAAAGAAATGGCAAAGCAGACTGGATGTCTGCAGATGATTCTGGACCATCCCAGCGTGCAGGCCAGCTGGGTGGACCTGCGGGTTCAACCTCCAGAGGACATTTTGGCAAGTCACCCTGAGTAAGGTGCTCATCTTCCTGACTGAGGGATTTTAATTCTAGGAGATGGTCCTACAGACATCTGTGCACGTGTGTGGCAATGATGTGAGGGCAGGACACTCCATGGCACACTGTAATAGCCAAGACAGAAGACAGCCTACTGGGAGGTGGCTGATGAGTAACGAGAGAATATACAATTATTGCAAAGCATGGGGCAGGTCTACATGTGCGGGTATGATACTCAAGAGCTATTGGTGAACTGAAAACGTGGGTGTGCAGGCATGTGAGCAAACACACATCCCGTGCATTTCTGTGTGTATGTTTCATGTGTGTGCGCGCCGTAATGCATAGAGATGCTCTGCAATGCTGTTTGTGTGCAGGCCACACATGCACACAGGTGGTACACGGTGTTATAGACGTGCACACATACCACACGTGTGTGCAAGTTACATGCTGCTACAGGCATGTGAACACACACAGGCGCACATGCACGTACATGTATGTTAGATACAAACATAATGGTTACTACAGACGCATCAAATTCCACCATTGTCTCTGGGGAAGGGAACTACTAGGAGACTAGATATTCATTCCACACCATTTGCTACTGCTCAAAAATTCTGTGTATTGTGGACATGCCTTCTTCAATTAAAAAAAAAAGCCAATCCATTAACAAATAATACAATGGGCTTGGTTTTTAGGCTGCCTGAGATGCCACTCTCTGAAAAGCCAGCCAACTCTCTGGTATTTAAGCGACTTTGTTAATGAGGCTAATTATGAGATTCCCATTAAGATCATGTTGTATGTGTTCCTTCCTCGGGCACCGCAGTGTGGGAGCTGAGAGAGACTGGGGTTGGGAGCTTGGACTCGCCAACTGATGGGGATCAGAGACTTAGGTTTCAGCAAAATCTCCGAAGTGCCTTATCCTCCCTGGTAAGGCAGGGAGGGGTGGGGTGGTGGGGGTGCTGGGAGGGGGCAGGACTCCACGCCTGCAAGGGTCCCTTTCAGCTCCAGCTCCCAGAACTCAAGATAAAAGATGGCCCCAAAGCCCTCTCCTCTGGCCCTCTGACAGCCCAGCAAGATAGAGAAGCCAGGATTCTTTTGTTGGGCTGAAGCGACTTTCCTGCCCTTGATCACAACTTCCTCCCTTCGTTCTGGCTCTTCTCCACACGTTGTCACCCGTGGTATCGATGGTAATGGGGTAACCTAGGATCAGAGAATGTTCTGGGAGAGACGATAACGGAATCCCGAAATCGGAGCCCGGAAAGCCAGCCCAGTAGGCCCCCATGGGGAGAGGACTCAGTGCAGTACCTCCTTTAGTGTAATGAAGGTGCAACAGACTCTTAAAGACGGCTTTGAACGTAAGGAAAATGCTCAAAAGGACTTTTTTCCCCCCCCAATGAAAAAGAATGATTCACTTTAGCCTGCCCCGACACACACGGAAAGAACGTGCACGGGGAGAAAAAAAGGCTCACTTTCTTCCCGGAGAACACATTCAGAACACCTGGCCTCTGCGCTTTCTGATTTTCAAGTTGTACCTCGGTGTTTATGAAGCCTAAGTAACAGGCGGACGGAATAAGGAACTACCATGGGGAACAGAAGCAGCACCTGTCACAGAGCTCCTGGCCCCGTGCAGAAGCGGGTCTGGGAGAGCACAGCACCAGGTATTTATGAACTGTAATTATGCCGAGTTATTTATGACTCTGCTGGTCTGAATTTTACCGTAAAAACGGCTGTCCAAATTATTTTTGGACGAGGCCGCCGCACAAATAGGACTACTTGAATGTACATAAATCTGCTTGGAATTTTACTATCCATCTGCAAACAAGTTAGCTTTTATAGATAATTCCTTACCCGAAGATCAACAGCCCCCAGAGAATAACCTCCCCCCTCCCCCCACCGCCCCCCCCAGAAGAATTTGTAACTGGGTCTCCTTCTTTTCTTTTTTTTTTAATTTTTTTTTTTTTTGGGTCTCCTTCTTTTCATCCAGGGGTGGGCCTCAACATTTGAGATGAAATTAACAAACTCAAGAGGCCTTTGTCATGTGCCAAAGCCACCATCCACCTCTGCCAGGGAAACTTCCAAGGGGTGTGGCCTCCTCACCTCACTCCACAGCCAGGCTCCTGAGGGCCACCAGCAAAACCGTTTTCCAGAACATTAGTACACGCTCCTGTTGTGTTTTTTGTGGCATGCCTTTGGCCTTGTACTCTGACGGCTCCACAGGGGAGTGTCTGGTCCCACTGAGTGTTGGGCCCTACCTCCTCTCGCCCTACTGCATTTCCAAACTGGAGACACCTTTCTAATCCACTCAGATGGACGAGGCTCAACCCACAGCAATAGAAGCCTGACCGAGGTCTATCCCAGCTACACTCTTCACGGGTATTATACCGTTTTGGCATCAATGAGAAGAAAGTGTTTATCCTTCCTTCCAAGTGAAACCCCTATGTCTGGACTCAATTTCCAAAGTCCTAAGGCCCCGCGTTTTAAAAAGGATGAGTTATGAAATTCCTCACTGTGTGGCCCCATTAGTGTGGTTCGGGGCCTTCTCATTTATTTCTGGGCCATTTGGACTTCCTTTTCTGCAAACTGTTTATATCCATTGCCCTCCCCTATTTTTTTTTCCAATTGAGTTGTCCTTTTCAAAAAATTAATTTGTAAACAGTCTTTGTATATTAGGGACTCAAGCCAATTTATGTTGCAATGATTTGCATTGAAAATACTTCTCAGTCTGTTTGCATTATGACTTGGTTTATGATGCCTTTTACTGAACAAAGCTTTTCAATTTTTACAAAGCCCAAGGTTTTGGTCTTTTTCTAGGGACTTCTGGATTCCCCACCTAGTTTTTAAAGGACTTCTCCATCCACAAATTTTACCTATATTCTCTTAAATGTTTATAGTTTTCTATTCCTTTAATGTTTAAAAATCGGAAGTCCACATGGAAATTTTTGTAAGTAGATGTAAGGTAGGGAATCCAGTGTTGTGATTTTCCCCTTCCAACTGGACAGGCAGGTATAACACAGTATTTATTAAAACAACAGAACATGTTTCCCCCACTAAATTGAAATGCCACCTTATCATATGCTAAGTTCCTATTATTTACTTAGGTCTGTTCCACTGATGACATGTTACTTTTTTAATCACATGTAGACACACACACTCACACATGACTGATGCGTATGTATAATGTGTGTATATATACACACATACCAGTTCATTAAGACGTGTAAGAGGTGGACAGACTATTTAGGTCATCTGCAAATGTGTCCTGGCCTCTGGCATTTCTTGTCCCCATCTTACACCATCTGTGCTAAAAGAGCACTTGCCAACATAAGCTGAGCCAAAGAAGAAAGTTATGTCACATTGAGAATGACCTAAATATTGGTTCCTGTTCTCCAGGACAGCATCCTGAGGGATATTTATGTGAGCGTAGCTGGCTTTAGAAATCTTTGCTTTCAGGTTAAAAAAGGGGGGGGGGGTGCTGAGGAGCTCAAGGGACAGGTATACACCTTCCCCCCATACCTCTCAGAAAATGACGAATGAGAAGAATTTGTTTTCCTGGAATGCTGTCTGCTGGGCTGGCCTGGTTGTAAGACCAGTAAGAACACTCTAGGAACAGTTCTGTTTCTGATGAGTTTGGGGGAAAACAGAATCTCAGGCTCGCCAGGACGGTGGGGCTGTGCTCCCATGTGGTCTTCATCAGACGCTACAGTGTGGTCGTGAAGACCTCACGGTGCTACCCTTCCCAACCTCGGGGCTGGGGTCCCTCAGCGCTGGGCTGAAACCTGGTTCTGTCGCCAAGCAGCCAGTCAGTCAGCCCCTGTGCTGTAGACTGAATTGTGCCCCCCCCCTTATACATCAAACCCTAGCCCCCAGTGTGATGATATTTGGAGTTGGAGCCTTTAGGAGGTAATTAGGTTTAGATGAGGTCATGAAGGTAGGGTCCCCATGAGGGGGAATTAGTGCCCTTATACGAAGAGATACCAGAGAGCTTGCTCTGTCTGTCTGTCTGTCTCTCTCTGAAAAAACAGCAAGAAGACCCTCACAAGGAGCCTGATCTCAGACTTCCAGCCTCCAGAACTGTGAGAGCATACATTTCTATTGTCTCAGCTGCCCAGTCTGTGGTGCTTTGTTATGGGAACCTGAGCTGACTGCAACCCAGTGGGAGCCTCAGCTTCCTCACCTGCAAAATGGGGAACCCCAAGCCATACCCCATGCCATGAGCCTTACAGAAAGGCGCTAACAGGTGTACCATCTCTAGGGCGGTGCTCACTCACACAATAGCTATCAGTCTCATTGGACTGCAAGCAGGAAAGAGGGTTTCAGGATACTTGCAGGCCACACCTGTCTGATGAGCAACGGGCACAGTGCGCGCCCAGGTTTTTCGGGGAAAGCCCCATGCAAGGGCGCCCCCCGGTGGTGGGGCAGGGAACTGCCTGCCCGGCGGTCTCATCTGCCCCCAGGGACTCACACACCTGTCTCAGCCCCAGAACGCTGGCGCCCTCTGGTGGTGAAAAAGGAAATACGCTTTGTTTTCAATCCATCTTCATTTCTGCAGGGGCAAAAAAAATGATTTTGAGAAGAGCATGACAATTTTTGCTGGGACTATATAATGCTGAGCCATGCGGAGATAAGGGAGAACATTCCATCAGCAGGGTGTTTGGGCCCCCTGCAGCTACTAGGTAAGCATCCACAGCCCCTGCCTGCTAATGGCACTGCTTAAGCTCAGCATGACCAACGGTGATTTCGATTCTTGAGATTTTCCATTTCAGGCAGGTGTGAGCATTTCTGTGCCTGGCAAGATGGCCCATTCCAGTGGCTGTTCCATATCACACACTCTCACTGGGGTGGGGGGATTCTCTTTCGGGGGTCAAGTCCCGCTAAGAAGTGGGCTTCAGCAAGTGAAATAGGGAGGCTGGTCTCCAGGACCCCAAGGGCCAGATGTGCTCATCCCCAGATTTTCATCTTTTATTAGAAGGTTTTGGGAGTGATTTTTATTCAATGGATGTGCATTTGGTGAGTGGTTCGCCAAAACTTTGGAAAAGAATGACAGATTAGGCGTGAGAAGATCCTCCGGGAGCCTTTAAACTTTAGAAATGGGAGGATGCTGTTATGGGTGAATTGTGCCCCTCACCTTCCAATTTATGTTTTGAAGTCTTTTTTTTTTAAGATTTATTTATTTATTTATTTGACAGAGAGAGCACACAAGCAGGGGGAGTGGGAGAGGGAGAAGCAGGCCTCCCGCGGAGCAGGGAGCCAGATGTGGGGCTCGATCCCAGGATGCTGGGATTGTGACCTGAGCCCAAGGCAGATGCTTAACTAACTGAGCCACCCAGGCGCCCCTATGTTTTGAAGTCCTAACCCCCAGGACCTCCGAACGTGACTGTAATTGGAGGTGAGGTCTTTAAAGAGGTAAATAAGTTAAAATGAGGTCATATGAGTGGACTCTAATCCAATCTCACTGGTGTCCTTCTAAGAAGAGATTCGGACACAGGCACGCACAGAGGGAAGATCATGTGAGACACAGGGGAGCGGGGGTTCTATGCAAGCCCCGGAGAGAGGCCTCGGGAGAAACCTCAGACCTGCCCCCCTCCAGAAGCGTGGGGGAGGGGGGGAATAGGCGTGTCTTGCATAAGCCCCCTAGCCTGTGGTGCTTTGTTACTGCAGCCCTAATAAACCAACAGAGCCACCAGCCCAAGGGGCTGCTGGACTGTGGTTACGCATGTGTTTTAGAACTTGCCAGGGTAAAGAGCCCCCATGCTTACTTGCCAAATTGGTTTCTGGAAAGATCCAGGGTTTTGAGCTGTCTGCAGGTCCACTTCTCTTGAGGAGGCAGCGCCACAAGCTGGTTTCCCTGTAACCTCAGGAACATGAGGGCCTGGAGAGAAAGAGAGAGAGATGCAGAGACACCATCAAACACCACAGGGAGGACAGACTGAGAAGAGGGGTCAGCTCCCTGACAAAATGCAGCAAAATGATGATAACGGATTCACCCTCACCAAGATCCCAATAGTGTCGGGCTCAACAGCCTCTTAGAACTCATGAAATTATACCCAACGCAGCCAACAGGACCGTCTGAACACAGTCCTTCCCTCCAGATCAATGGGAGGCAGTCATTCCAGAATGAAAGGAGTCCAAGTACGTCTCAGCGTTGGGCCTTCTGAAGAGTGACAATTACTCATGGGCCTGCCCGGGGAGCAGCGGCTGGTGCTGAGAGTCCTGGAGGCCAAGGTATCACATGGCGGCGGCGAGAAGCCCCTGCCTCCCGTGACCTCCTCAGCGGATGCCCCGTGCAGGGGCAGGGTGGCAGGGACACGGAGGGTTGCCTGCCCTAGCCAGGCCCCCTCTGCTGGCCCAGTGCCCCCTGCTGACCCCCTGGCCGTCGGCACCAGAAACTGCGGGGGACAAGCTCCGCCCTTGGACTTGTAACATGTTTTACTTTAGTGGGAGTACAGGAAGAATGTTGTAACCTTTCTCGAAGCCTTCGCTAGGGACAGGGACTCTCCTGTCCTCGGTGGGCAAGGCTCAGGAGTGCAAATGGGCTGCCCCACTTTATACTCCTTACTCCATGCCCTCGCCTCCTCCCTTGTCAAAGGGGATCCAGGCCGCCCCCATCACAACCAGCGTGTCACTGAATGTCTCATAGGGCCATGCATGCACCAAGCCCCAGGACCCCAGGGTTGTGCAGGGCCTCGCAAGAGCCCCATCTGGAGGGGGAGATAGTGAGCAAACATGAATTCCCACAGGGCTGAGCGGTAAGGTCCTGGACAAAATTCTTTCCCTCCTGATCTGCTGCTTCTGGCCTTGGTGGGAACCCGAGAACCCAGTCGGCATGCTGCTGGGGAGAAATGAGGATACCGACTCAGAGCAGGGGGCTAAGCTAACAAGCCAGGGGTGCCCTTGAGGGTAACAGTGACCTACGTCCTCACCGACCAGGGCCCCCATCAAAGCGTGCAGGCCCTGGGGCCTGAGACTTGGTGGCCTTCCTCCCTGAGAACACACAGATAGAAGGTACGTTTCTGGCCCTTTAGGGGTCCCTGAACATGAGGGGAAGCTGCACTTCTCCCGGCACAAGACCCTGTGGGGGCCCAGGTGGCGGGCCTGGCAGGACTGGGTGGCGAGGCCTGTGAGCTCTGCCCGGGGCTGCCCTGGTGCCTTCAGCCAACACTGGTCAGGCCCCGAGGTGGGGCTGGCCCTGGGTGCCAAGAGATGAATGTCAGCTCTGCTCTGCCTTACGGGGCTCCCATTCGAGTGGGGAAAACAGAGACAGGTGGGCAAACCACCTAATATAAGAAAGCAGCCCCGGGTGGGTGGGTCGGGGCAGGGGGACATGGGGCTCTGGCAAAAGGTACTTTCTTGAATTCACATCCAAAGAAGCTTCTGACCCCCAGGAATTCCAGGTCTGCCACCTCTGGGGAGGGAGACGGGCAGGAAGGCCCACCCCGCAGCGCTCCCTTGGCTTTGCACACTGGTACGCCTTGGCCAGGGGTTGGGGGGGCTGGGCAGGGGCCCGGAAGGACAGAGGCCAGAGAAGGCCAGACAGAGGGCTGCTGGGCTGTGCTTTCATGTTGCTCACTTCCTCCCAATCTTTGCTCATAAACACACACATTTTTGACAATTGAACCTTTTTTTTTTTTTTTTTTTGTCTCAGAAGCTCAGGAGAAGCCTACAGATTGTACTGCAACGTGGACTGATTCCCTCACAGAAGCCAAAAATGAGAAAGAGAGGGCTATCAGACTTACATCAAGCTGGAAAAGCCCCAGGGGAACTTCCTTGAGAGAGTTTTCTGAGAAATCCACATCCCTCAGGTGGTTTTTCCAAAAGACAGCCATCTTGTCTGGTAGAGATTCCAGGGCATTTTTGGATGCTTTACAACATTTCTAGGAGTTTGACGAGAAGGAGAAGGAGATATTAATTAGCTTCTTAAGTGCAGTGCTGCTTATGGGAAAGACCATTTCCAAATTTGATGTGGAAAATCAGAATACGACAATAAGGCTCTGTCATAAATGCAACTTGGCTAAGGGGCTATAAACCATCATTGTCCCATGTTGCTGTCCTTGCTCCAAGGAAGGGATGGGAATGGTTTCCTGAGAGACACAAAGGTGGCTCATGCTTCTATCCCTTCATTCCAGAACATCTGGCCCATTGTCCTTGGAAATAATAGCATCATTCCGGACCAAGCTCTAGAGACGAGCCGGTTTCCCACACACATATGTTTAAACCAGAGTGCGAACGCTAGCGATGGAGAATTTCTTGGTTTGAAACCAACAGCAATAAAACATAAACATTCTTTATGCTAGTCCATCTGTTTTAACAAGCAAACTTCCCCAGAAACAAAAACACCATTTAATTGGCAGTGCGGTGGACGTGGATTATTTCTTCTTCTTTTCTTTGTTCTTATTTCACAGCTAGTTGAAAGGAACCGTGTCCCCCTTTTGGGCGGAACTCCCCCTATGCCAGATGTGCAAACTGTAACTGTGGAAGGTTCTATGGGTGTTATGGCACGAATCTCAAGCCCGGAGCCCAGCGGGGCGGTTGGGGAGGCGGCTGGCTTTCAGGTGAGTCACCTGAGACACTCAGCGGCTGGATGCTGAGTGACACCACTCGGTGGTAACAGGAAAACAGAAATGCTGCTACCCAGCCTGGTTACCAAGGGGAGGAAGTGAGACAGAGCCCTGACCTGTGCTCTGGTTCACGTGAGATGCCGGGTTGACAAGCCTTTCACGATTTCTGGTAAAATACTCACCAAAGGGCAGGCCCAGGCATCTGGAAACACCTTCAGGTTATTTCTGGAGACATTCAGAGAATTGAGCGACTTGAAGCAATGAAGGAAAAGTGCAGGGAGTTCTGTCAATTTATTGTCAGAAATATCGAGTTCCTGTAGCTTCCGCAAACCAATCCAGTTAGTGGCTAGGGAAAAAGAAAACAATAAATTGGTAAAAAGACTGCTGTCAAGAACAAAATGACAAATTAGGTCAGGGTGCCGATGATACAACATACCACCTTCCTCTTCAAACAATTTTTCTAAGTAATTTTTGGAAGCTGTCAGTTTTTGAAGTTTCGAGAGGTGCAGGAATCCCGGTGGGAGGTGGGGCAATTTATTGCTGGAAATGTCAATCTCGAGGAGCCTGCGGTTGGGGAGGGAGGCAGTCAAGGCATCAGAAGAAAGAGGAAAAGCATCTCTGTTACATGTTTCTCTGTGGGCGTATTTCTCTTTTCCCCTCACGCAATGCTAAAGAGCGTGCGTTGAAAACGTTGCGGGCAGGACTTCTATTCATCGCATTAACTATTACCATGTCCCGTGTAGATGAGAAAATCACACGTCTCTTTGGTGGGCCCAGGTCTCACTGACCAATAGGGATGTAAACCTTTCTCAATATATGAAAGCAAAGTCAGCTGGTGTCCCAGAAGCTGCTGGAAGGCCCAAGGGCCATGCTTCGAACTATCTGGACCCCCGAGTCTGGCCCTGGCTAAGGACCCCCACTCAGAAGACACTTGTTCTTGAAGTGTTTGTGTGGCGCCTTCTTCCCCATGGCTTACTTCTGACCCTATGCTCTGTGGGACATTCTCTCTTACTTCACTCCAAGTGAAGCCTTAGCTTTTGAAATCGGCTTATAGATCCTTATAGAGTGAGGATCACCGCATGTCAGTGGAGGTAAGGCCCTCCCCCTTCCCAGGCAGCCTCAGGGGGAAGGCTCAGGCCTCTTCCCAGGGCCTCCTGAAAAGGGAGACCAGGAGCTGCCCACGCCATCCACCTGCTGCCAGAGCGCTTTAGGGGCAACTCTTTCTCTGAGGCCCTTCCCACTTTCCCTGGGAGGTCAAATAAAAATGGGTGCCCCGGGTCTCACTATTAACCCCAGCCAGGAAGCGTTCAGCCTTCTCAGATTTCTGTCTGCAGGACCAACATCGGACATCTCGGGCGAGCAGCCTGCATGGCCAGCACGCGAAGTGTAACGTGGGCCAGACAAACCGTCCCCGCCCCCTCCCCCCCCGCCCAGACTCCTCTGCGTTCCCCTCGGAAGGAGGGGAGGACCGTATTCCTCAGAACTGTGTAAGGACAGGCAGAATTTCTCTCCTTTTACGGAGAATGGGTTTTCAAAATCACAAACTCCGATCAAGGAGTACGGAGCAGGAAGACTGCGGCGGTGGCAGGGGCGGGGGGGGGGGGGGCGGCGCTGGGTACAGAGGTCCCTGTGCACACCCCGGGGGGCCTGCGTGGGGCGGCTGCCTACCTGGAGCAGATGATTTCGTCCGATGACTGCACACCAGGCAGCTCCCCCAGGTGGTTCTTGGAGAGGTTCAGCTTCCGGAGGTTGATGAGTCCCCAGGGGATGACGGAGGGGAGGGAAGCCAGGCAGTTGGCAGAAAGGTCCAGCTCTGTGATCTGGCAGGAGATGTCTATGAGCCAGTCCAGATCCACCCAGGGTAACTTGAGGTGGGACCATTTCACACGAAGAGGCTGGGTTTGGAGAAAGGGGAAAAGCACCCTCGGTGAGCCCGGGGTGCCAATGTCAGCTTGGAATAGAGCAATGAGTTATTTGACCGTGAGTCTGTCTGTTCATCTCAGCCAGAGTCCCAGGGCGTCAGGACCTTGGCCAGCTTGTGGCTGGCACTGCATCTGTATCTATCTCACAGGTGATCTCTGCAAGATTCCACCGCACTCTCCAGCCTCTAGGGGGAGCCCGTGGGGGTGCGGGGCTGAGTGTTGCCTCTTCCAGGGCCAGAATCAGCAGGAATGGCCCCTGCTCTGTACAGAGGAGGCCACCCACGCTTGGAGGAGTCTCCCCAGACTGGAGAAAAAGACTGAAAACCAAACCTGGGTCTCTCCCCTGCAACACAGTGGGCCCCACACTGGGTGCTTTGTGGATGGGCTGCTTCCAGAGTGAGAAAGACCAAATATACAGACAATGGCCAGGCGCTATATAAAAAAACAGAACTTTGACACATCACCTGTCCACCTGCCTGGGAAACTAACCCCCTTCTCTACAATAACCAGCGCAGGAAGCCAGCCTGCTCTAAGCCAGACTTGTAGGGAACCACACTGCCATGTCTAGCACCAATCCAGTAACTTCTGTAACAACCAGCCCCAAATGGCCAGGACTTGATTAATCATGGACAGCCTCCCCAGACTTTGTCCCCACATCCCACTTAAATCAACCAGAGAGGGGCGCCTGGTGGCTCAGTCGTTAAGCGTCTGCTTTCGGCTCAGGTCATGGTCCCAGGGTCCTGGGATCTAGCCCCGCATCAGGCTCCCTGCTCAGCAGGAAGCTTGCTTCTCCCTCTCCCACTCCCCCTGCTTGTGTTCCCTCTCTCGCTATCTCTCTCTGTCAAATAAATAAAATCTTAAAAAAAAAGTCAACCAGAGAAAGCCAAAGTGCTCCCCCAACCAATCATGCAGGACAGCTCCCATCTCCTGAGCTGCCTCCAGCTTCCCCATCAATGGCCTCCAGTGGGCGCACACCTGAGGCTTTCCCTTTCTCCCACGAGAAAGCTTTCCCACTTCTCTGCCAAAACACAAGTGAAGGTAGCTGACTCCCTCGCTACAGATATTCAGAATAAATCGTCTTTGCTTTTCTCATTTGGCTGGCCTTTGTTTATTTCCACAAGAGGGAGTCAGAAGGGCCAACCGCTTGCTGGGGTGTGGTGGTTAAATACACATGAGCAGGGTTTTCCTCTTTTTTCTGGATTATCAAAGGATTTGGGGCTTGGTTCAGTTTCCGGGAGGGGGAAATCAGCATTTTGGCTTGTTTCTCCAAAGCAACTGGAAATCCATATGAGGAAATTAGGGAAACAAAAAATCAGTGTTTGGCAAACAGGAAAATGTAACAACCAAGCCAATGGCGGGAAAGACCAGTAACGTGGGGTAAGTTTGCTTTCAAAATTGGCCGAACCAGACACACTTCCTTATGTGGCCACTAGATGGCGATGTGTGTCTGGTCTTTATCTCCTTAGCGATGCTGCCAGGATTGGGAAGGGTAGGTCTGTGACACCCTCTCAAAGCTCTGGTCTTTAACCCAGGGGATGAAAGACTGTCTTGTCTCTCCATTCACCTGGATGAAGAGGGACAGGTGATCGTCTGCTGCATTTGGGATCAAGAGAATGGAGTTTTAACTTCAGCTGATTTTTAAAAAAAAAGCCAAGTAAGTCACTCTATTGCTGTTTCTCTTGTCATTACTGTTTCCCCCACACTTTATTTTGAAAAATTTCAGACCTGCAGAAGAGCTGAACTTGGATAGTGAATACGCGTGAAATGCCCTTCACCTAGATTCCATTGTTAATCCGACGCCACATTTGCTTTCTCTCCTTTCCTTCCACACACACTTTTCATTTTTTAAAAGATTTATTTATTTATTTTAGAGGAAGAGGGAGAGAGAGAGAGAGTCCCAAGCAGACTCCACGCTGAGCGTGGAGCCCAATGTGGGGCTCGATCCCATGACCCAGGAGATCATGACCTGAGCCAAAACCAAGAGTCGGGTGCTTAACCTGCTGCACCACGCAGGTGCCCCACATTTTTCATTTTTGGCTGAATCACGTCCAAGTAAATTATAGCCATCATGGCACTTCACTCCTAAATACTTCAGCATGTATCTCTACAGAACAAGAATATTTCCCTGTGTGACCACTATCTATGGATCATTTTCAAGAAACGAAATCAATACACAGTATTATCAAATCCACGGTCTACACTCACATAATCCCCGTTACCCCAGAAGCGTCTTTCATAACTATTTTGTGTCCTGATCCAGGATCCCATCAGGAACCACACATTGCAGGGCGCCTGGGTGGCTCAGTCGGTTAAGCGACTGCCTTCGGCTCAGGTCATGATCTTGGAGTCCCGGGATCGAGTCCCGCCTCGGGCTCCCTGCTTAGCGGGGAGTCTGCTTCTCCCTCTGACCCTCTTCCCTCTCGTGCTCTCTATCTCTCATTCTCTCAAATAAATAAATAAAATCTTTAAAAAAAAAAAAGAATCACACATTGCATTTCGTTGTCATGTCCCTCTGCTTTTCTTTAATCTAGAAGAGTCCGCGTGGCTTCTTACGTCTTTTCAACATTGGCACAGCAATTTTTCAAGTCAGCTGCCTCCTAGAACACCCCATAATCTGAATTTACTCAGTCATTTTCCCCTCGTGTTCAGATTCAAGGCAAGCATTTTTGGCAACCATCTCAGACAATGAGGCGTCCTTTCAACTGAACGTCACCAGAGGGCACCTGCTGTCAGGTTACTCCACTACTGATAAGGCCAAGTCTACTCCCTTGTTGAAGGTAGTGTCCCCCGCACCCCTCCTTTGTGCATTTTACTCTTTGTGATTCATAAGCAATCTGTGGAGTGATATTCTGAGACCAGCGAATATCTTGCGTTCCCACATCAGTTCACCTAGTGGTTCCAGCGGCTACTGTTGATCCTAGCCTGGCTCAGTTAGTACGCTGATGGTTACAAAGCGGTGATTTTTGTAAAACTACCATTCCTCCTACCTTTGTTTCTTGGCATTCTTCTGTACAGAAGGGGGTCTCCCTGCCCCATTTAAGTATCCCTATGGACTCATGGATTCTCTCTTTATTCAAAGTGTTATAATTATTATTATCATTATGTCTTTTGCCGCTCAGGTCATCCCCAGTTTGGCCAATGGGAGTCCCATCAAGGGGGCTCCTGTGTTCCTTTGACATATCCCTACCTGTTTGGGGTACTTCCTTACCTCCTGGTAAACAGGATGCTCCCGTCTCCTCTGGTGCTTTCCAAACCCCAGCCCTGCAATCAGCCCTGATTCCCTTTAGCAGAAAATGGTATTTAGAAACTAGAATCTGGGTGTTAGGCGTACCCACTGCTACTGGGGTGTCACCGCTTCTCAGCCCCTTGATCCGACACGGCTCTGTATTTCACAGGAGGGCATCCTGATGCCTGCAGTTCAAATCTAGCCACAGGGGCCTCTCCCTAATCTTTCTAGAATTTGTAATTGCATCACCCTTCATCTGGTTATTGTTGGGTTTCATCTGTTAAACAGCGGTTGGGGCCAGATGATGTCTAGGTTACTTCTGGACCCAGGATTCTCCCTGGCTTGTGTGCTGAGAAGGACAGAGTGCTCCTGTGAGGAGCCTTGGGATCAGCGTGAGAGCTGGCCCAGGAGCGGGCTGAGAGCAAGGTCACCGTTCCAGGCTTTGCAATGCCCAGTCAAAGAAGGTCCTCCGAGGGCCTGGCGGCCTCCTCTTCCTGGGTTCTTGGAGACACACACCGGTCCCGGACCCAGGACCAGACAGCTGGACACAAAGCCAAGAGGCCCAGATCGCAGTCTGACTCTCCACTCACCCTGTGTGGCCATTTCTGGTCATCCAACACCAAGTGGATTTGTCTTGGACTGACAACAGCAGCCAAATGGAAGCTGAAAAAGGGGCTGGTTTTGGTTTTGATTGTTAACAACAAACCTTAGGTGTCTGTTGACAGTCCTATAACGCAAACGATAGGACCATCAAAAATAACTAACAAACCAGAAATGAATCCAACTGTGCTTGTGAAACAAACCAACGATGGTACAAAAGGATCAGGGAGATGTTCTGTCCTGACAGTTCAGTCTCCCTCTTGCATCTCTTTCATGTTCTGTGAGCCCAAAGCTGCAGCCTATAATCAATCCCATAAGGAGCAGGGCCTTGACCTCAGGAGCCCTGAGCACCCCCCCACCCCCGGCCCCGTGTCTGCCTGACTAACTCCATGGGGGCCTCAGGCAAGTTTTGGTAGACGTGGATACCTTCTCGGGCTCTGTCTGGCTCAACTCCCCTTAGATGAACCTGCCTGCTGATTTTGTACTGCACTAACCCAGACCCCAGGGTAATCTCTTATGCCCCAGCAGGCAGTGCGGCCATCCAGAACCCGGCCCGTGTGCACCTCAAGCGCAGAGCCTTGACTGATGGTCTCCGCTGGTCAGCAGTGCATCCCGCATGCAGCAGACACTAAAGAAATGCTTGCGCCCTGACAAGAATCAAACCACTGAGAACTGCAATCCGTCCATTCACACCTTCAACTGGATCCATCATCCTAAAATGTCAAGGTCTGCTCAAAACCGTTCAGCCTTCCCCCCAGCCCCAGGCTGCCTGCAGCAGAGCATCCCAACGCCTTCCCTGGGGAGCCCCACAGTGCCGCCAGTCTCCCCAGCCACTTTCCAGCTTTAGGCCTCACTGTCTCCTCCCTGACCTCTGCATTCCCGTTGTTGTAGGTAGAAGCAACTGGGGGATGGGCATGCTCCCAAGAGCAGAGGATGCAAGGTGAAGGAAAAAACATGCCAACCAAACACAGAAACTACCTGTTCACGAATGAACCACAGGGCTCAGAAAGTGGACCCAACGCTGAAATTCTTAGGTAGGCTGTGGGGAGCCAGGGAGTGTGGCCTCGTTGTCAGTAACTGACTGGCCCATCTGCCGAGGGGCTGCTGGGGAGCCCCGGGGCTGCCAATACTCCCCCTGGAATGCGCGTTGCTTGGTAATGCTTGGACACTGCGGGAAGCACAAGGTGGGCAGGCCTGGAGCTAAGAGAGCTTTTGTAAAAGCATATTCCTAAAAACCGGCCTCGTTTTGATGGTGGGTGTCATGAGGTCACCTGAGGATCCGAGATTCTGCAGGTCTGGCTGGCCTCTGCCTTCACACCGTGCTCTGTCACTGCACTGGCTCGCATCCTGCCCCGGGTTCTCTGCCCTGGAATTCACAGCCCTCCTGCCGCCTGTTTAAACCCTACTAAAGCCTGTAAGCTTTGCTGCCAGGACTGTCTCCCTCATCGCTCATGAGGGTCTGTGTTACTACCCGTAGCTACGTTATGGGGACACCATCTGGAGGGCGCTGTTCTAGCAGAAGAAAATCATCAATAAGAAGAGAGAGGCTGTATGTGCCGCTGATTTCTCTAGACACGCCAGATGCTGCCAGTTCCTAAAACTGAGAGTTCTTTCTAGGTCTTACCCCCACCAGAGTTTCTACAGGGTGGAAATCTGCTAGACTCACGACGGCCCAGGAGAACGAGTCAAAAGCAGAAGTCTGAAAACAGGACAACACACTCAGAGTATAGATATCCTTGTGAAAAGACTTCTGGGCTTAGCGGATGGGGAAAAACAAAAAACATGTGAGATTTCTACCTGGGCTTGGGTTGGTTTGAAAACTTTCACTAACAAAAGTGATTTTCCTTTCGGCCCAAACATGACAGGGTGCTCGAGTGTTTATAGAGCGGCAGGAGGGAAGTTAACACGCACACAGTTAAGCAGATGACAGGGCCCTTGACGTGGAAACCAAGCCAGGTGAGCCCCAAAGCCCTTGTTACTTATTTATGTCTAGCCCAGGGAAGGATCACAATAAACAAGTTTCGGAGAGAGAGAAGCCCGTGATCGCCTAATGAAACCCATGCACCCTGAACTGCAAAATCAGAGACAAGCTGGATGCGGAGGACCCCCCCCAAACCAATTCACCAGTGCCGTGGCTAAGGCACCCCCAACTCCGGAGCCAACAGACGGAAACGTGCTCATGTTTGTCCTTGAGCACAAGACCTTTAACTTTCGGGCAAAGAGAAGGAAGTACTACTTTTCCAGAAGGCACAGGGGGATGACCTAGAACCTTCTTTCCCGAGGCAGTGGTAGTGATTAGGACCAAATCAAGAAGGCCTAGATGTATTTAAGGGCATGCCTCAGTGCAGAGTGATGTTTGCGGTGCTTCCGTGTACAAAAGACCTCCCTGTCCTGTGGTGGGGGCTGTGGTCCGGGGGGCAATTACCTGCCTTTACACAAACCTTCTTGAAGCCACTGGACATAAAATATCACACTGAAAGAGCCGGTAGGCCACAATTACATCACTTAGGCTTGCTTTCATGTCAGTGCAACCCTCATCGGTGGAAGAAAGATAATTGGTAAGCGAAGGGCTGTGGTCTACGATGCTTTCAGCCTGGCTTTCAACCTTGAGGGTTGTGGGTTGGTAGGGAGCTGTGTGCCTCTGCCATTGGTCAGGTAGAGGAGAGCCTCGCCAGCGTGGAGGTTCAATATCACCTCCTCCTTGTCTCTACGGAGCCCTCAGAGCAGAATTCACACCTGTTCTCCCTGTGCTGTCAGTTCATTGTTCCTATCAGCTGGTCCGTGTTTGACCCGCGACCTATGGCTAACTGTGTAAGAATCTTCCCTCCTCGAGGCTATAAATCCCCTGAGGGGACTGACTAGAGCTCCATGACATTAGGGCATGACAAGAAAAGGCAGCTTATATAATCAGTCTATTCCACCAAGACACACATGTTCAAAGGGCACCGGGGAGACAGAGAATCTTCTAAAATGTATTCGTGAATTCTTGGCCAACATAAAACCAAAGCCTTTCTTTTGGGGGTGAAGCAAAAAATCCGGGGATGATGGCAGAAGGTGCCTTCTCCTTGTTGGGCCAGCCAGAAAGCCAAGAGCCACCTTCTGATATGTGAAGGAGCGGGCAGAGCCCCCAGATGGTTGGAGACACGGTGGAACCCACGGGTCTAATCTAAACAGAACGAACTCGGCAAAAAGCCCAAAGAACAAGTCAAAAGAAACCCTACAAATGAAGATGCCTGCAGATGTTCTCCGGGAACCCAGACTGTCCAAGGGGGCCAGGGAGGACAGGGATTTGGCTGGACAAAGGATCAGCACGTTGGAGACAGCGGCTCTGTCCCAGCCTCCTTGTGCATGTGGGGACTACAACACACAAGACACGACTGATGGCGTCTGCCACCGTGCCTGCCTCCTTGCCCCCCAGGAGAAACCCTCCAGGTGAGACTTCCAAACACCTGCTGCTCAAGTCCCTGCACTCTGGCAGGGGAAGGCTCTCAAGAAGAGATGGGACATTCAGCATGTAAGGATGAGCAGGAGATGGGACGTCTGTCCGTGCATGGGAGGTGGCCATGACCGATGGACCCAGGCCAAGGGCAATGAGGCCGTGGCCACAGGGATGATGTTATGGGCTGAACTGTGTTCCCCGCAAAAGACATGTGGAAGCCCTATGCCCCAGTACCTCCGAATGTGACCTTCATTGGAAAGAGGGTCTTTAGAGAGATAATTAAGTTAAAATGAGGTCATTAAGGTAGGTCCTCATGTAATATGACTGATGTCCTTATGAAGAGGGGAAATTTGGTCACAAAGGCAGGTACATGCTGAGACAGGATGATGTGAAGACACGCAGGGACAAGATGTCATGTGGCTGGAGCGATGGGTCTGCAAGCCAAGAACGCCAAGGACTGCCAGCCACCACCAGAAGCTAGGGAGAGGTAAGGAAGGACCCTTTCCTAGAGCTCAGAGGGAACAGAACCCTGCTGTTGGCACCTTTGATGTCAGGCTTCTAGCCTCCAATACTTGAGACAGTAAATCTCTGTTATTTTAAGCCAACCAATTTTTGGTACTTTGTTACGGTAGCATTGATACAGATGGTAACAAGTCAAATGAAGATGAGAGAAGTCAGGACCCGAGAATCTGGAACATTCCATGGACAGAGGCCCACACATTAAAAAAGGAAAAGAAAGAAACAAGAGATTCTTAAAGGCCAAAAGGATGCCTGAGACAAGTAGATTAGAAATATAGTGAACAGGTAAGGAAAAGCACAGTAAGATTGGTCACTAAATTAGCCAAAAAGCCGGTGAAGTCTCCATAGTATAAAGGAGAGTTTCAAAAACGACCTGAGAATAATTACAGGGAGTAAAGGAAGGGAGAGGTAAAGAGAAAGGGGAGGTCAGCCTTCCTCTCAGACTCAGAAAGAAGATTAATTCAATGACTTAGTTAATGAAATGACTGAATGAGAAAAAAAAAATGTAATCAGCGCTGAAAAAGCATGTCTGCTCAAAATATTTTAAGTATCAGAATTGGTAGTGGTTAGCTGCCAAGATGATTTAAGGCGAATAAACAAAAGGAAATATCACCATAGAAACCACACCAATGGGAAACATAAGTACAAATATAACTTACAAGCAAACCTAGGATGACATTTTAAACAGTCTCTTGCCTCCAAGGGCACACTCAAGGTAGGGAAACCCTCTGGAAATTGAACTGTGATCACATGATGAACTGTGTCCATGACGCTTTGCAATGCACGCCCAGACTTCCGTGCCCACCTTTTCAGCTGACCCTCACAGTAACCCTGTGAAGTCTGGCACGTAAAGAACCTCAGAGAGACAACTTGCTCAAAGGTTAACAGAACCAAGATGGCGATTCAGGTGCCCGACGCTCTGGTCCCTTCCTATTCGACCACCATGTTCCTTTCCTGAGGCTGTGGAAAAATTGACAGTTTCAAAGGCATTCGGAGAAATAATCAAGGCTCCTTGATAGTAATAAAGATGCTCAATCATAACCCCAAAATATGACCATGCTAAATCTTTATGTTCCGACCCTGGGCAAAATAAGTAAAAGAAAAACTAATGTATATTCAAGAAAAATGCCAGCATACTATGATAGATCAAATATGGAATGAATCAAGGAATTATAGAGCTATGCACTGCCATAAAAATGGGGGATCACCAATAGGAGGGGGCAGGAGAATGAATTCTGTGTTCAAATAGATATGAACTTGCACATCTGATTAAACTCTGAGTATGAAGGAAAAGTAAAGCAGAAAAAGGAACAGGAAAAAAGGGCGCAGGGAGAGGCAAACATCTGCTCTATCTTATCTGAGGACAAAGGCAAAATAGAGGCAGAACCAATGAGAGAAGCAGAATTAGAAGGTGGCCAATCCTTTGAACATGAAAACATGACCTTTTAAGTCATGCTTGTGCAGGAGAGGAAAACCAAGTCACAACAGAATATATTTTTAGAACAACAAAAGTATTACAAGTAATGGAAAAGACAATGCACAACTCTGATCACAGTTGCAAACAGAAAAAGTGAAACATAATAAAGCAACTCTGCCCTACTTAGAGTAGAAAGCTAAAAAAAAAAAAAACAAAACAAAACAGGAAAATTAAAACAATTAGACTTAGCATAGAGAAACCAGACTGAAGTCAGAACAAGGAAGTTGATAAATAAAGCCAATTCGAGGGTCTTTGAAAAAAATAATAAAGTCAATAACCAACTGACTAAATTAAAAAAAGATTTAACTGTAACTTTAATAATCTAAGAATGAAAATGACAATCTGATGACCAATGTATAAACAATGTTTACGTTATGGGAGGTGTTGTCCTTGGCCACAGCTAAAAACAAACCAAATAACGATGTTGAAATGCAAGATTTACTTACAAAATAAAAATTCTGGAAGTGACATAAAAAGAGAAAAACAGAATAATGTATATAAGACAAATAAGTAAAATAACTAGAGACTCACTCCCCAAAGGCTCCTAATTCAATATAATTATTTTTTAGTACTTTATCCCAAAGTTTTTCTTTATTTTTATTTTTTAATTAATTTTTTTTAAATTCCAGTGGAGCTAACATACAGTGTTATAGTAGTTTCAGGTGTACAAGATAGTGATTCAGGACTTCCATACACCACCTGGTGCTCATCACAAGTGCCCTCCTTAATCCCCATCACTATTTCCCTCACCCCCCCACCCACTTTCCCTCTGGTAACCATCCGTTTGGTCTCTATAGTTAAGAATATCTGAATGCCAAAAAGTGTTTAGTAAAATTTGTCACTTTTTCTTCACTAAAAAAAATTTAAAAATAGATAGAGGATTTTTCCTTAAAAAAATCATTATGCTCCCTCCCCCGTAGTATTTCAGTCATTCCTTTTAAAAATAGGAAGCTTACAAGAAATATTCCATCACTAGTTCCAAGTTAATTTTGCCAACATCTATTTGAGAAAGAGGAAAAAAAAAAAAGCAGGAAATAAAATGTCTGCAGTTAACTAAACTACTTAGCTTCCTGTTGGGAGAAACTTCAGTTTCCTCAACTTTTAAATAAAGACAAAAATTTTTACCTTATAGGACTGTATAGGTGATTAAAGTAGTTGACAAAGTTCTCTGTCAGCTATGAAGTCTTACGTAAATGGGAGATTTACTGCATATATAAAGTTTCAACCATCCATCCATCCATTCATCCATCCATCCATCCATCCATGAATGCATCCATCCATGCCACCATCTAATCATCCTGTTACAGCCCTACACTGGGGTGGGGGGCGGTCAAACACAGGGTAAGCAAACTTGGCTAAATCCCCTGCTTTTGAGAAGCTTCCTTTCAAATGGGAGAGTTGACAGTAGATGAGAATATCACCCAGACAACCTCAAACTTTGTTAAGTGTATAAATAAAATGGACAGGAAGCTCTAGGAGATATAAGAGGGATCCGACCAGGTGTGTGGGTCAAAGAAGACTTTCTGAGGATGTGTGGGGTTCAGATTTGAAGGGTGTCCTAGTCAAGGAGCAGTGATGTGCTGAGTGCTGAGGACACAGGCATGCTTCTTTCTGGCTATGTGCCGTCCACCCTGAAGGTGGAGGCACGGATGGTACAGTTTCCTCCTACAGCTGGATATTTCTGTTTCCTTCCCCTAACTTCTTCTTATTCTTCTTTTAAAGATTTTATTTATTTATTTGACAGAGAGAGAGAGAGAGAGCACAAGCAGGGGGAGTGGGAGAGGGAGAAGCAGGGCTCCCTGCTCGGCGGGGAGCCTGCTTCTCCCTCTCCCACTCCCCCTGCTTGTGTTCCCTTTCTCGCTGTCTCTCTCTCTGTCAAATGAATAAATAAAATCTTTGAAAAAAAAACAAAACATTGGCTGAATCAAATTCAAGGATCAAGTGACATGTACATTGTATCCATGATCTATTTGTGTTTTGGCGAGTTTTTTTTTTTTTTTCAAAAATCTTCCATTGCTCTCTCTTTCATATTTCTTTTTTTTAAGACCTTATTTATTTGTCAGAGAGAGAGAGAGCACAAGCAGGGGGAGTGGCAGGCAGAGGGAGAAGCAAGCTTCCCCGCTGAGCAAGGAGCCCGGCCTTCCAGGACCCTGGGATCATGGCCTGAGCTGAAGGCAGACGCTTAACTGAGCCACCCAGGTGCCCCCATATTTCTTTTTAAAATTATATTTTCCTACAAGTATTTTGCTTTAATATATAAAGCATTTGTCTTACTTCTGACGATGTACCTTTATAGCTCTTTGTAAATTTGTAAAAAAGATAATGTAATCTCCCTTTTCCAACTGGGATAAATGCCCTTTTAAAATATATTCTGATGAGTTTCCGATGCTTAACCCTTACTCGTTTGAAACTTATTTGTATGGTTACCAATGTCTATACTGATTGATGGGCAGTTGTCTATACCGATACTCACAGTTGCACCATTTGACACTGTTCTCATTCTTTCCTGGCTGTGTTTTTCAGTTAGTCATTTAAGCTCAAATAATCGTTTGACTCTTTCTGCATCTCTGTTTCATTCATGACTTTCTCCATTTGAACAAAGTACAAGCGGTTTCTATCACTGCTGTTTTGTATTCTGTTTTAAGAATACAGTAGGAAGCCTGTCACGAACACCTTGAAAGGTCACACAGTGTACTCGCTCGTTGGCTCTACCGCATCGTCCGGCTACCCAATTTCAGGCTCTCAGGAGGACTAACAGCATGGAGAGTAGCCACGGGGAAAGCATCCAAACAAGGGAGGCACAAGGGCAGGGAAAGAGTCAGTATTTGGAAACTAGCGAGAACAGACGCGTATGGGATAATCAGCTAAATTCCTCACCAGGGCGCAAGAAAAGCTGAACTGATGGGCAGAGGCCTGAACAGTCCCGAGTTTGCTTTCACAGCTTTTGAGGGGCTGGTGAAAGGCTCTCTATTCCTCTCCCACAAGTGAGTGGTGCCAAGGCCAGGCTCTGGGCAGTGAGTTGGCTCCTAGCGCTGTGTCTTACCCACTGGGGCACTGCTGCCCAGAGACTGAATCCTGGGGACGCTGGTTCGAACCCCTTCTACAATGGCAGCTATGGGCAGGGCGTGCGGGGCCAAGAAGGTGGGGATGTGTGTACGTCCAAATGCTCTGGAAAGCATAAAACTCTGGAATAAAGACTCTTTGCACTAAGCGTTAGTCCGAACCCAAGACAAAGGTGTTCCCCAGAGGACTTGGGGTCCCCCAGGAAAGGCTCCTTGCCTATACAGTGCCTCAGGGGCTCTCTGGAGCATGCAGCCCCTGCTCTCATTTCCTTGCAACACTCACAACAGCCCCAGAAAGCCCTCTAACTGCTGAATGGAGACAGACACCATGACTATTCCAGGACCTGCTGAGGCGGCCTTTCCTGGCGTTTCTGAGTTTTCCTGCTCCTTTCTGGGCATGCCAACATCAAAATGTTGCTATTTCTCATGGCAACAAAGCAAACATTGACAGGGCTCTCGCCACGAACACGGCCGTCTCGTTAAAATGTTCAGGCAAGAGTCTGGCAGCTTTCAAGGGGGGCGCCAACCAACCAGAGCCAAGGAGCAGCTCCGGCCAGGTCCGACTTGGCTTTGGGTTTGCTCTTCTAAAAGTTATGTCCAGACCACGTGGTGTGGGCTCTCAGAGACCTTCCTTACCAAACGCCAACAAAACCGAAGCCACCTGTTCCTGCCAGGGGAACACCGATGTGGGCTTCTCTGCAGTTCCCCCCGTTGGTGGGCAGAGGCAAGCTCTGGGCAGCCTGGGGACGAGGCGATGCCTGACCCAGAGGCACGCAGGAAGGCTCTGAACCTTTCCTGGCGGTGGCTTCCACTGAAGCAGCAATTACATTAAAAAAAACAACAACAACAAAAAAAAAACCCTCCTAGCTGGTGGAGCAGGAAGCCACAGCATAAACAGAGCAAAGACAAGATGATTAATTCAGCAAGGTCACTGCCTCGAAAGCCAGCCAGGCCAAGGGAGCTCTCAGGCTGCATACACGGGGCAGCAAATCTCCCTTCGAATGACCGCCCTTGTCTACTCTTCGGAACCCAAATGCCGGGTCAGACCCACCGCACACCTGGGAAGGTAACAGCACCCACCTCTGGTTCCTGAGTCATCGTTCCTGACGGCTGGGTCCGTCTGGGCTGCCTGAGTCCCTGTCTTCTGCCAGCAGCAAAGAATGTGCTATCACAGGTTCTAGATCGCAGGCAGCCAGACACACCCACTGCCAGGCACTTGCCTTTGAAATTCACATGAATAATAAAAATACCACCTGCTTTGGGGAAGCCCAGAAAAGCCTAGTGGCTCAGCCTGCACTGTAATTTCATTTTCTCTTCTAGGCCAAGGAGAAGAAAAGTAACATTGTCTTTTCTTTGTCTTCTCCTAAAATGCAATGGTCACTTTTATGCTCTCTCTTGGCAAACGTAGGAGGCATTGCCCTGTGGAAAAGGTGGCAAACAGAGATGGCAATCATTTCTGCTTTTAACCTTTAGCCAAGAAAATCAAAGTCGCCGGCCCTCCAGCTTGGGTGTGCACTGGAATCACCAGGGGAATTTTTTAAATGAAACTGAGGCAGGTCCCATCAGAGATTTAGATTCAGTGAGTGTCAGATGTGACATGAACATGGGGGTTTTTAAAAGGTCCCAGGGAGTCCGTCACAGAAAAGTGTGACAACCACTGATGTATTTGGGAGGGATAGTTCAGGAATCATGAAATGGGAAAAGCCCTGAGTTCAGGAGACTCAGGTTCTGGGCTGAGTAGAACTATTTAGTAGTTGCTGTCCTTGGACAAGTAACAGGATGTCTCTAAACCACAATATTTTCATCTGGAAAACAGATTCGATTCCCTGCAGTTCTTACCGAGGGTGTTGTAGCAATCAAGTAGGGAAGAAAATGTTGGGAAAAAACACCAAGCACAATATAAATGTAAGGGCTGCACGATCACTATTTCCTTTTACAAAGTGAGGCGGATATTTAATATTTATTGTACGTTTACTATCAATAAGAATGACAAGTATCATATGATCTCACTGATAAGAGGAATTCTTAATCTCAGGAAACAAACTGAGGGTTGCTGGAGTGGGGGTGGGGTGGGAGGGAGGGGGTGGCTGGGTGACAGACATTGGGGAGGGTATGTGCTATGGTGAGCGCTGTGAATTGTGCAGGACTGTTGAATCACAGATCTGTACCTCTGAAACAAATAATACATTATATATTAAAAAAAAGAAGATAGTAGGAAGGGAAAAATGAAGGGGGGGATATTGGAAGGGGAGATGAACCATGAGAGACTATGGACTCTGAGAAAGAAACTGAGGGTTCTAGAGGGGAGGGGGTTAGCCTGGTGATGGGTATTAAAGAGGGCATGTTCTGCGTGGAGCACTGGGTGTTATACGCAAACAATGAATCATGGAACACTACATCAAAAACTAGTGATGTAATGTATGGTGATTAACATAACATAAAAAAAAAAAGGTTTCCCAGATCAAAAAACAAAACAAACAAAACACCTCAACTTTGCATGTTCAGTGTCACTTGCGGCTTCCAAGGGCTGCTGGGGTAGAGGCTAGAAGGATAACTTCACAAGATATGCTGAACCTGCCCTTGTTCTCTTTGGCCACCTTGCCTCCAAGATGATTCTATGTTCTTCCCTAAATAAACTAGGTATTTAATCTAAAAAAAAAAAAGACTATTGGTATTCTTTAAAAACTAGGAAACCAGTAAGAATAAGAGAACAGTTAAAAGGAAATGGCAAGGGGAGCCTGGGTGGCTCAGTCGGTTAAGCATCTGCCTTCAGCTCGGGTCGTGATGTCAGAGTCCCGGGATCGAGCCCCACATCGGGCTCCCTGCCCGGGAGGGAGCCTGCTTCTCCCTCTCCCTCTGCCTGCTGGTCTGCCTATGTGTGCTCTCTTTCTTTCTCTCTGTCAAATAAATAAATAAAATTAAAAAAAAATAGCAATAAATATAATACAAAAAGATGGAAGTAATAGATCGGTATGGCAGGTCCCACACAAATGTGAATTGAGTGGACTGCTCAAAGACATACTCTCAGATAGGATGAAAAACTAAATGCTGTTTATAAGAAATACACCTAAGATAATGAAAAAACTGAAGGTGAATGTCTGGGAAAACCTGTACAATGCTGATGCAAAGAAAAAGAATGCAGTGTGGCCATATGAAGAGCAGACAATTCCAATTTTAAGGACAGAAGCATGAATGGGATTAAAGCAGGTATTTGACATCATGAAATAAGTCAAAATGGGGCATAAAGCCATTAAATAGGCCTATAAAGCAAAAACTTGTAGAACAATGTGAAGAACTAGAAAAAAAATCAGAAGTAGGAAATACATATGTATATATATACATATATATGTACATTTATAAATATGTATATGTGTACATATTATGTGTGTGTGTATTTCAGATTCTGACAAAGAAAGCTAGCACAAAATGACAGCATACGAAAGACTTGCATATGCAACTGACAAGATAAAATTAGAGGAAAAAAGAAAAATATTTAACTCAATAAACCTAAAAAAAGAACTCCAATAATAATAGCTATTATCTATTAGGTACTTATCATGTGCCAGGCATTGGTTTTAGAATGTTACAACTATTACCACATTTAATTGCCAAGTATCCTTCCAAGACAGATACTTTCTTTCTCTTTATTTTTCTTACCTCTCAGATGAGGAAACCAAACACAGAGAGGTAAAGTTACCAGATGAAGGTCTGGAGCCCAGATGAGACCGTGAAGTCTCATGCCATGGCCTTGCCTTAACCACATCACCCCAAATACTCAGAGACAAATAAAATACTCAAAGAAGAAAACATGAAGGTTTTAGTACAGATAAAAGCCAAAGTTAATGAAATAACAGAACAAATCATAAAAAAGTAAATAAAATCTAACAAGTCCTTTGACAAGACCACTGGAACATGTAAATCCCTGGCTGGTCTGATTAAGTTCAAAAGAGAAAAAGTAAAACTGTCCAACATCATAAATGTAAAGGAAAATATATCATCATCATTCATTATATCAACACATTACAGTAGAAAAGCTAATTGAATATATCAGTAGCTGCCAAAGAGGAATTTGACAAAACCCAGCAATCTTTCCCAATAAAAACTCTTAAGCAAAAAAGGAATACATGGAAACCACCTAAATCTAACAACAGTCTATTTACCAAAAATCTACAGCAAATGCCTATAAATTGCTGAGGTCAAGACCTTTAAAATCAGGAACAAGAGAGACGCATCTGCTATCCTCATGATGATTCAACTTTTGAAGTTTCTAGTGATAGTATGAGACATGAAATAAAATAAATTATATAAATATTAGAAAAGGAGGGACAAACCTATTTGGAATTTGCAGATGACTTGATCACATGCCTAAAAGTCTCAAGGAACTCTTCTAAAAACTATTAAAATTAATAAGAGAAGTTGGTAAAGGGACTGGATAAAATGTAAATAAACAAAAGAGCTTTTCTCCATACCAGTAACATTGGGTTGGAAATAGAAATGGAAAAGAATCATATTCCATTCACATAGCGGCAAAAACAAGAAAGAAGACACAAATAAACATGGCAGGTGTAGGTTCTTTATGAAGAAAATGATAAAATCTCATTAAAAATATGAAAAATAATATAAGATAAATAAAATACAAAGTCTTACAAAAGAACATGGAAGCTGCACAAATAGACTCATCATGGGAAAAGTATAAAAGTAAGAACAAATGTCTAATAACAGTCAAGATATTTTCAAAGAAAGAAACCAAACAAGTAGAAAACATGCATTAATAGGCTGTAAGACTTAAATGAAACGTCTGTTCTCAAAACAGTATGGCATTTACCTAGAAACAGATTAATAGGCCAGTGGGCCAGTACAGAGAATCCCAAAATGCATACAGACAGATACTGGGGAAAATAACATGATGACATTTCAATTCAGAAGGGAAAGGAAGTTCTATTTAAAAAAACTGTGCTAGAATAACTGATCATCCATCTAGAAAAGATGAAAGCTAGATTCTCTCCCTCATACCTCCCATACAAATAAATATCAGAAAAATTAAAGCTTAAAATGTAAAAACTAAAAGAAAAAGATATTGTGAGATACCCCAGGAGGAGAATATTTCTATAAAATTGAGGGGGAAATGACCTTCTTACATAACCCAGATGCCATAACGAAAAAGATGTTTGATTACATATTCTTATATCTTTGTTATCACAAAAGATAGCAGACCAAAGAAAAATAAGGGGTTGGAGAAAATATTGGAACATGTATGATAAAAAAAGGTTTAAAATCTGATATACAAAAAGACCTTCCAAAATGAGAAGGAAGACATGACCAACCCTTTGGGAAAATAATCAACAAACAGGCAACTCACATGAGGGGAAATGCAAATTGTTCATGAAGATAGGACAGGATGCTCTATATTGTTAATAATAATAGTGTGGACATCAAAAGAAGGAGATCTCATTTCCATCCAACAGACTGATAAAAATTAAAAGGCTCCTGGATATCTAATGCTGGCCAAGGTGTGGGAAAGAGAGATTCTCACATAATGTGGCTGAAAGTGTGAATCACCATAGCTTTTTGGGGAAGTGATTCCCAAACAATCCATTTTGGGAACTTTGATCTACAGAAGCAAACAGTCCAGAAAACCAGGCTATATAACAAAGGGCAAAACCCAGAAATAATCCAAATGTCCACCAACAGGAAAAGGACTAAGCTATGTTCCTCTATAGATTTAAGGCATGTATTTAAAGAATGAGTTGTAGCCACAGTGACAGATCTAGAGGGAGTCCATGACAGAGTGCTAAATTTAAAGAGCCTAGCTGAAGATGATGTAAATAACACAACATTCTTTTTGTTATTAAAATGGAAAACTAACTAAAACTATATCCTGCATATTTTTCCAGTTTTATTCAGATATAATTGACATATAGTAGTGGGTAAGTTGGGGGGCGCCTTAGTTGGTTAAGCATCTGCCTTCGGCTCAGGTCACAATCCCAGGGTCCTGGGATCGAGCCTCGCATCGGGCTCCCTGCTCAGCGGCAAGTCTGCTTCTCCCTCTCCCTCTGTGATCTCTCTTGCTTTCGCTCTCTCTCAAATAAATAAATAAAATCTTAAAATATATATTGGGTAAGTTGAAGGTGTACAACTTGTTGATTCAATACACTTATATGTTGCAAAATGATTACCACCACCATAGTGTTAGCTAACATTGTATAATGTCATCTAATTACCATTTCTTTTCTGTGGTGAGAATACTTGAGATTTACTCTTTTGGCAACTTTCAAGTATATAGCACAGTATTATTAACTATAATCACAGAGCTGTATATTAGGTCTCCAGAACTTATTCATACCCTATGACCAACATCTCCCCATTTTCTGCCCCCCTCCAGCCCCTGGCAAATCATCTACTTGCTGTTTCTAGGAGTTTGGCTTTTTCTGATTCCACATAGAAGTGTGACCATATGGTATTTGTCTTTCTGTGTCTGATTTATTTCATTTAGCACAATGCCCTCAAAGTCTACTCATGTTGTTGAAAATGGCAGGATGTCTTTCTTTCTTGTGACTGAAAATATTCCATTGTAGATATGTACCACCTGCTCTTTATCCATTCGTCCACACACAGTGGCTACTCACCATTTTCCCTGGACAACTGCTGGACAAGGCACTAGCTTCAATGAAATACTTCCTGAGGAGATGTTTGCTGGGGTCAGGACTGTCCAATAAGATGTAGGAACAGAAAAAAGCCCCATGCCGAAGCAGGAATATGGCGATGTCTTCATTTCCTGAAGGACAGAAAATGGCATTCAGATGCAGAGTGTGTCACAGCTGTCCAAAATGGCAGATGCTAATAGGTGAAACGGGAATGAAAAGGGTAGTTGTGCCAGTGGACCTTCTCTATGACTTCCCTTGAGGTGGCAAATTCCTGTTTGTGACTTTCTGTGGGACTCTGCCCTGTGGAGCGCTTCCTACTATGGTCCCATTTGCCACAGTTTGCCTGTCACTGAAATCCCCTTGCAGGGGCCAGTGGGGCCAATGAGGGAAGGGGCAGACATTTTGAAAGAGAGACAAGTAACAGAATTTGCAAGCGTCTCCACACAAGCACTTCAAGAGCTAGGGGTGAGGGGGAAGACAAGGTCCCCCATCTCCAACCTGTGAGGGTTCCCATGGGTGGGCCTGACGGGGGGGGAGGTACCCACCTGACTTGATGGCCGCGTACAGGGGTAAGCGCACGATGACAGGAAACTCGTTCTTCCTGACTGCGTAGCTTTCCGGGTCGGCCCCGTGCGTCAGGACGAGGAGCTTCACCAACCCCAGGTGCCCTCGCTGGCAAGCCAAAGCCAGCATCCAGTTCAGCAGCCGCTGGGGGCTGCAGGGACCTGGCAGGAGATGACAGAACAAAGGGAAGGTGCCACTCAAGGGTTTTGGTTGTTCCCATTCTGCTCTTCCCTCAGACTGCCCCATTTCCAGCCGCAAGTCGCTTCTGTCAAGTTGGTAGTGTTTTCTGGAATAGTCCCTCTGGACTGCGTATGCCATTTGCCCACATCATTATAAACCCACTTGCTCATCACATAATGCCAAGTGAGGAAAAGCAGCATTCACAACAGCATATATGGTACGAATGTAACTGGATAAAAAAAAAAATGCACACGTGGAAATAAGACTAAAAGGTACTACCCCATGTTGCAGTATATTATCTCTGGGTAGTGGGGATTGTGACTATTCACCTCATCCCTTTCCCCATCCCCAGCCCTGACCTCATCCCCAGAGTAGCATTACATACAGGGACATGGCCTTTGGAGACCAGCAGCTTAGGGTTTAAATATTTTAACAGTGTAATCTTAAACAAATTTCTTAACTTCTCCCTGACTCAGTTTACCTATTGGTAAAATGGGACTAATGGCACGCATCCTCCCAAGTTTAATCTGAGGATTGCATGACATAATGTATGTCAAGTGCCTGGCTCAATATATTCTAACTCATTATTTGTCATTGTTTTTAGAGTACTAATACTTTTCTGCATTTCTAAATTATCTGTGAGTACATATATTACTTTCAAAAATGAAAGAAAAAAGGCTTTGATGAAAGAAATAGATCTAACTATCCAGCCTAAAACTTTGCAAATTACTCCCTGCAAGAACCACTTACTTAATTCCAGGAGGAAATAACACTTAGCACACTGAAGGAACAGGGACAATGTGGGCTGAAGTATTACAGTATCTTCAAGTTCAAAGTAACGCAACATCTTTTGGATGTAGCAGCCATGGAAAAATGATCTCATCCTCCATGCTGACACTTCCAAATTGCATCATAACATTGTCTCATTTCCAGAGGCTGAGAGTCCTTTGGAACCAAAGTGCTCCCAAGCATGGAGAGAGGGACCCTCCCCTCCATGGTAGGAAATTGACTAGGAAACAGGAGTGAGGTCGGGATGGAAGGAATGAAAATTCAGCACAGAGGGTGCCTGGCACAGTGCCTGGGCTGCAGCAGATGCTAAATAAATGTCCCTTCTTCTCCCTCTGATTACTAGAATTAACAACTCCTGTGAGTTGCTCAAACAGATATTAACAAGTGATCCCCAACTGGCTTACTGCAACAATACCTAGAGAAGAGAAATCCAGTCATCATGCTGTAACTTCTGTTGAGGTTGGATGTATGATAAGGCTGTAGGCTATATTTCATAGCCATGATTTTAATATGAAGAAATCAGAGCTCAGAGAGGTTTGGGAACTTGCCAAAGGTCCCACAGGTGGTAAATAACAAAGTCAAGACTTAAACACTGCAAAGCTAAAGGATTTAGACACTCGAAACCAAAGGGTGCTCTCTTAACCATATGAAACCCCTACATGTATTTTCTGAGGCCCGAATCCAATGATACTCCGAGAGCATTAGGGTCTCCATCCTTCCTCTTCCTCCTTTGCTCCATCTCCGCTCAGCTACAGAGACCAGACTTTACATAATGATGTACCTTAAATGACATCCACAACTACACAGTGATGTGCCTACCCCTGTGAGCTTCTCATCTCTCTTCTCAAACCCTCCCTTGTTCTCTAGTTGTGTCTTATATGTCTTCTGGTCTCAGACTCCTGACAGTGGCTGCCTTCCCTCCGGTTTGGGAATTCACAGGGACACACATTGTTTTGCCCATCTCTGCACTTCCTGCAGAGTCCAGAACAATGCTCTGGACTCCTTCAGTCCTCAGTAACTCTGTCCCGAGTGTAGTTGAAGATAGGATGCCCCAAGAGCATGCTCAGGTCCAGCCAAGCTCCCTGCTCTGCAAAAGCGGGCAACCTAAGCCCTTTCCTCTCTTGTCTGCCAAGTAAACTCCTATCCACCCTGCAAAACCCAGCTCAGATGTCAGCTCCTTATGAAGACCAGACAAGACCATTCTCTATGTGTAAATACTTCACTGTGTAAATACTTCAACCTCAGCATGGTTACACTGCACAGAATTACTCCTTTCTGCTTTGATTTCTCTGCTTAACCAGGAGCTATGCAAGATCTGGGATCACCTTTTTAAAAAGTCTCCATGTCTCTCAGGTTCTGCAGAGTGCCTGGTAAGGCATTAGTGAGAGACTCATCTGGTGAATGCTCCATAAATATAAATTGCACCAATTAGGTCATGAGCCAGCTGGTGTAGACACTTTGGGGCTACAACAGAGCTAATCTTGGGGATCCCTGAAGAGAGGGAGTCTGCCCTCAGGGGCACCCAGGCTCCTCCTTGCCCTCCTATGTCTGGCTGCACCCAATCTACACCTGTGGACCATAACACGGTCCTGATTTCTACTCTCCTCATTCTCATTCTCCTTCCAGACACACGAAGAAAGCACTGCCTAGAACCAAGTCTGAGCACAAATCTACTCAAAGCACACTGTTGGACAACCCCCCTGACAGGATGGCTACATAATCGGCTACTGGCCCAATGCAAAATACAAAGGTGAGCCCCTTGTTCAAAAAAAATATCAAAAATTTCAAGATGGCAACAGTGGAGTGTTGAACCAAGCATGGGCCTTCTGAGTGCAGGGCCCACACTGTTGCAATGAAGCTGGCCTTGCTCAAATAAAATCCTAACTCCCAAAGACCACTGCTAAGGTAATGCCTTATGAAGAAATGAGCTACCGAGCCATAAAAAGGCATGGAGGAACTTTAAATGCATATCGTCAGGGGAAGGAAGTTAACCTAAAAAGACAACAAAATGTATGAGCTCAATTATATGACATTCTGAAAAAAGTCAAAACTACAGAGACAGTAAAAAGATCCATGGTTGCAGGTGGGGGGGGGGCGGCGCTAGGGGAAGGGAGGGATGACTCAGTGGAGCCCAGAGGACTTTGAGGGCAGTGAAACTGTTGGGTATCATACACTAACAGTGGATATATATTATACATTTGTCAAAACCCATAGAATGTACAAACACAAAGAGGGACCCCTAATGGAAACTCTGGACTTTGGTTGGTACGGATGTCTCAGTATTGGTTGCTCATTTGTGACAACTCTACGATATCGATACAGAATGTAAATAATGGGGGAACTTTTTGGCGGGGAGGTATATGGGGGCTCTCTGTACTTCCACATCAACATTTCTGAAAATCTATAACTGCTTTAAGGATAAAATCTATTAATTTTTTTAAAAAAAGGACATAGATCCATATTCTTTATCAAGTAGGGTATGAAAGAATTTACCTACTGAACTCAAGGGAATGAGACGTGGGATGTGGCTCGATTGTCAGTTTGATGGCCCAGATTTCTGGTTCTCCCGCTTGGTGAGAGTGTAAAGAAACAAGCATTTTGAGGGAAAGCCACCCCCTCCTCCTCCCACAAACATCTGTCTGATTCCCAAGAAGAGGTGATTCCTGAGAGGTGGGCAAGGAGCTCACGCCCTGGGATTTACCTGGCAAAGACTCGAGCAACTCCTGCACAACGTCAGTGTGCCCAAAATGTGCTGCCACCACAGCTGGATTGTCGTCGGTGGGCTCGGTGGGCAGCTCCACCCGTCTCTCGGTGAGAAGGTACCGGACGGTCTCCAGATCGCCATAGGCCGCCGAGATGCTCAGAAGCTGGCCCTGGTCAACACAGAGCAGGGACAGGACTTCAGTGAGATGGGTGCTGTTAGGAATGGCCAAGAGAATCAACTGGACATGCTTCACCAAGTCCATGGGCGAGCCTGGAGCTGGCACCACGTGCGGCTGTCCAGGACTTAAAATGAGGCCCATGCAAAGTGAGAGGGGCTGGAAGTGTCAAATGACACGCAATTTCAAAAACTTACTGCAAAGCTGTCAACTATCTTGTCAATCATTTGTATATGGCTCACACGTTGAAATGATCTTTAGTATATTCAGATCAAATATACTAATATTTCATCTGTTTCTGTTTACTTTTTGAATGTGACTGCTAGACCATTCGATATAGATGTGGCTCCCATTCTATTTCTTTGGGACAGCACTGCTCTTTGCCCTGAGCTTCATGAGGATGGAGATCACGTGAGTATCCCCATCTGAAGCAGTATATTAATATGTGGACAAAGAACATGGAGGTTCAGAGAGGTGTCGTGACTTGCCGAAAATCACACAGCTAGAAAAGTCTTGAGGACTGTACAAATGGGCCTGACTTTTCATGGGCTCACTAGGTCTGCAAAAAGAATGCTGGGTTGGCATGTACAGAGTTTGACTGCATTACTGAAACTTTAAGTCCTCCTGAAACTTGGCTATTTCCGATGGACTTGGGCATCCGCAGGGTTCAAGGAGGCGGATGCAGAATCGATCCACGTTAGAATGAGGCGACCTGTGCCAGCGTTGGCATTTACTGAGAACCTACTGTGTGAGGATGCCAGGGGCAGTCTGTGACCTTCATGAGTTTACAGGTGAGTCTGGAATCTGCATCAAACAGCCACAAGCAAGCATATTTTACTCCTAATACAGGTGTATTAGGAGTCACTTTCAGGTGAGACGGGCAGGGATGGGACAACACAATCCCAGGGATGAGAACTGATATATTAAGCTCTTATCATGTGCCAAATGCTGCATGGCACATTTTATTTACATGGTCACACTTCATCCTGATAACAGTCTTAAGAGGACTGTATCTGTTGTTGATTTAAAAAAAAAGAGAAGAGCCAGTTATTTTACCTGCAAAGTGAGTTTATTTGGGAACAGCAGAGGAACTGCAATTCAGGGCAAGGAAACTAGGGTGAACCATAGGCAAGTCTGGAGAACAGAAGGGAGGGGCTTGCTTTTGTAAGGGAAAGGAGGAAGCTGGGAGGGTGTTTTCCTGAGTTCCCATTGGCTGGGCTGTTGCTGGGCAAGGAAAAATTCTTCCTGCCTCCTGCTGGGGTATGGAAAGTAAGCTTCTCCTCCCTGGGGAATGCAAAGTTTGCTTCTTAAGGTGAGTGGAAATGCATGAGAACTTGCCCTGCTGGGCTTCCAGACTCCTATTTATTTATTTATTTATTTATTTATTTATTTATTTATTTATTTTACTTTTAAAAATTTTTATTTTTTTTCAGACTCCCATTTTAAATGAGGTTTCCTTTATTTATTTTCACACTGTGTTTCCATCTTGTGGGTGAGGAGGGATGGGAGGGAGGGAGTTTACAGTCTGCAGAACTATCCAGGATTTGAACTGGGGTCTGTCTAACCGAAGCCTAGGCTCCATTCTGTCCAAGACTTCCCAGGAAATGTGGGACTTGGAGGGAGGCCCGGGTTGTGTAAGTGGAGTGAATGAGCTGGCCATGTGAGGTATGCATTCAATATGACCAGAAAAGAAAAACCCACTGGCCTGCCCATCTGCCCAGGGTGGGGCCCCCTAGGCCTGCCATTCCAGGAAAGCACTTGCATTAGGGAGAAAAGCCACAGGGATTGATTAAATGATTCACCACAAACAACCAACAGTTGTCTAGACTCTAGTGGATAAGAGGCTTAAAAGCCCCATCCTCACAAAGTGGTGATGCCACAAAGAACTAACCCAGAGGCCAAGAGGAACCAGAGGGCAGGAAGGGTCAGGCTGGCACCTGGCTAGAGACAGCCCAGAGGCTCCATAGCATGTATTTATTTTCATTCAAACAGCATAGAAAAGTATAATATAAAAAGGAGGCCTCGCTCCATGCCTCTCCTTCCTAACGCCCTTTTGCAAAGGAAACTGCTCTTACATAGCCTTCTAGAATGTGTTCATCCATATCAACACAGGGGTTGAAAACCACATGTTTTCACTTCATTCATTACTTTTATTGGCATATAACAACCCTACAGAAAAGAACACACATTGTGTGTTCAGTTTCATGAACTCTTACAAAGGGAACACATTCGTGTGATGGACACTCGGACCAGGGACGCAAGATTATCTGTTCCCAGAAGTCCCCTTTCTGCCCCCTTCCGGTCACTGTCCTACCTGGAATAACCACTATCCTGACTTCTAACACCATTGCCAGTTTTTATATATTATTAAAGTGGAATTATACTTCACTTATTTTTAAATTTAATTTACTACTTCTTGCTCTGAAATAGAGATTCATAGGAAGTCACGAGGACATTCCTGAGGGGCATCCATGTTTCTGTAATTCCATTTCCCCCAACGATGACAGCTTACACAATGTAGTTCAAGATCAAAACCAGTAATTTGACATTAGTATAATGTGGGTATGTCATTCTGCCATTTTGTCACATGTATATACATTTGTGTGATCACCACCATGATCAAGATGCAGAATTACTCCACTGTGAGATGAGTCTCTCTTGAGCCCCCCTTTATAGTTACACTCTACTGCCCTCCACCATGACTAACCCCAGAAACCATGAATCTCTCTTCCATCTCTATAATTTCGTCTTTTTGAGAATGTTATACAAGTGGGATCATACAGAATGTGACCTTTTGAGACTATTTTTTTTTAAATTTCCTGCTCAACATAATGCCCTTGAGATCCATCTGAGTGGTGGTATATTTCATATTTTTTTTTAATTTTTAAAATTTAAATTCAATTAACTAACATATAGTGTATTATTAGTTTCAGAGATAGCATCCAGTGATTCATCAGTGCTATATAACACCCAGTGCTCTTTCCATCATGTGCCCTCCTTAATGTCCATCACCCAGTTACCCCATCCCCCTACCCTCCACCCCTCCAGCAACCCTCAGTTTGTTTCCTATGATTAAGAGCCTCTTGGGCGCCTGGGTGGCTCAGCTGGTTAAGCGACTGCCTTCGGCTCAGGTCATGATCCTGGAGTCCCGGGATCGAGTCCCACATCGGGCTCCCTGCTCAGCAGGGAGTCTGCTTCTCCCTCTGACCTTCCTCCCTCTTCATGCTCTCTGTCTCTCATTCTCTCTCTCGCAAATAAATAAAATCTTAAGAAAAAAAGAGCCTCTTACTGTTTGTCTCTCTCTCTGATTTTGTCTTGTTTCATTTTTTCCTCCCGTCCCCTGTGATCCTGTTTTGTTTCTTACATTCCACATATGAGTGAGATCACATGTTAAGTATCTTCCTTTGAATGACTTTTTTGCTTAGCATAATACCCTCTAGTTCCATCCACATCATTGCAAATGGCAAGATTTCAGGTTTTTTTGATGGCTGAATAGTATTCCATTGTATATACATACTACATCTTCTTTATCCATTCATCTGTAGATGGACATCTGGTCCCTTTCCATAGTTTGGCTATTGTGGACATTGCTGCTATAAACATTGGGGTGTGGGATCACTACATTTTATCTTTGGGGTAAATCCCTAGTAGTGCAATTGCTGGGTCATATGGTAGCTCTTACGTATGGTCATACAGTTAACTTTTTGAGGAACCTCCATACTGTTTTCCAGAGTGGCTACACCAGCTTGCATTCCCACCAACAGTGTAGGAGGGTTCCCCTTTCTCAAAGAATTTCTTTATAATGCTTAGTATTATATTTATATTATATTTGTAGTATATATTACATATTTTATATATTTACAGTTTATATTTATATTATATTATATTCAATTGTATGTTCAACCATTCATCTGCTAAGAATTTTATGCTTGCCTTACTGCACTGGCCAGAACTTCCAGTAATATACTGAATATAATTATGTATAATTATTCTCAAATTAAACTGCTAGTATTATATTGACAGTAGATATCATTGCCTTATTCCTGATGTTAGGGGTAAAGCACTCTTTCACCATCAAGTATAAAGTTAGTTGTAGGTTTCTGTAGCTATTCATCAGGTTGACGAAGTTCCCCTCTATTCTTAATTTTCTAAGAGTTTCTATCATGAGGGTATTAAATTTAGTCAAATGCTTTTTCTGCATCAAGTGATATGATAATGTGATTTTTCTTCTTCAGTTTATGGCTTAATCCATTCAAACTGCTATAACAAAATACCACAGACTAAGTGGCATAAAAACAACAATTTATTTCTTACATTTTGGAGGCTGGAAGTCTGAGATTTGGGGTGCTGGCCTGGTCAGGTGAGAGCCTTCTTCCTGATGGTCGATCTCTTGTTGTATCTTCACGTGGCAGAATAAGGCTAGGGAGCTTTATGGGATCTTTTATAAGAGCACTAACCCCTTTCATGAGAGCTCCAGCCTTATGACCTAATCACCTTCCAAAGGCCCCAGCTCCAAACATCATCACATTTTCAACATACACATTTTGGGGGGACACCAACATTCAGTCCATAGCAGTCTATTAATAATGGAGGACTATATTGACTGATTATTGAGTACTGAACCCAGTCTTGTATCTCTGGAATAAATCCCATTTGGTCATGGTGTATAACTCTTTTGATATATTGCTGAAATCTATTTGTAATATGTTAAGATTTTTTGCATCTATATTCATGATGGACAGTGGTCTGAACTTTTCTCTTTTGTACTGTCGTTGGTTTGGGTATCAGGTAGATTGGACTCACAGAAGTGTTGGAAAGTGTCTGTAGAGTTGGTATTAATTCTGCTTTAAACATTGGGTAGAATTCTCCCATGAAACCATCTGGGTCTGTGGATTTCTTTTCAGGAGGTTTTAAATTATAAGTTGAATTTCCTTAATAGGTAAAGGGTTATTAAAATTATGTATTTTATATTGGATGTGTTATAGTTTCTATTTTTCCAGGATTGGTCCATTTCATCTAAGTTGTCAAATTTATGTGTGTAAAGTGGTTCATATTGTTCCCTTAGAATCCTTTCAATATTTGCAGGGTATGTACTGATATTCCCTATTTCCTTCCTGATATTAGTGATTTTTCTCTTTTCTCTTTGTTAGTTTTGCTAGAAGTTTGTCAATTTTGTTGATCTTTTCAAAAACAATACCTTTTGTTTCATTGATTTTCTCTATTGTTTTTCTGTTCAAATTTCATTAATTTTCTACTCTTATTTTTGGCATTTCCTTTCTCCCACTTGCTTTGGATTTATTTTGCACTTCTTGTAGTTCCTTTAGGTGGAAGTTTGGATTATTACTTTGAGACTTTTCTTCTTTTTTAATGTAAGTATTTAGTGCTATAAATTTCCCTCTCAGCACTGGTTTAGTTGCATCCCACAAATTTTGACATACATTTTCGTTTTCATTTAGTTCAATGTATTTTTTAAATTTCCCTTGAGACTTTCTCTTTGACCCATGGATTATTTAAAAGTTTGTGGTTAGTTTCCAGGTGCTTGGAGATTTTCCTATTAGCTTTTTGTTATAAATTTCCAATTTGATTCCTCTGAAGTTAGAGAACATATTCTGTCTGATTTTAATTCTTTTAAATGTGCTAAGGTTTATCTTATGGCCTAGGATATGCAGTCTATCTTGAGATATGTTTTGTGGACACTTGAAAAGAATGCATTCTGCTGTTGTGTGGAATGTTTCATAAATGTCAGTTCAATTTTGCTGGTTCATGGTGTTGTTAAGTTCTGTATCCTCGCTAATTTTTTGCCTGGTTGTTCTATCACTTGTTGAGAGAGGGTGTCAAACTCTCTAACTATTATTGCAGATTTATCTAATTTTCCTTTCTGTTATATCAGTTTTTGTTTCACTATTTTGCAAGCTCTGTTGTTTGGTGCATGTGCATTTAGGATTGCTATGTCTTCTTGGTGGACTGACGCCTTCATCATTATGAAATATCCTCTCTGTCCATGGTAATTTCCCTTATTTAAAAGAACTAAAATCAGACAGGTCTACCTTACCTGATATTTAGCCACTCCTTCTTTCTTTTGATTAATATTTTCATGGTATATCTTTTTCTATCCATTTACTTTCAACCTACATATAGCCTATTTGAAGTGAGTTTCTCATAGGCACCATATACTTGCTCATGTTTTCTTTCTTTCTTTTTTTTTTTTTTTTGTTGCTCATGTTTTTTAAATCTATTCTGGAATCTCTCTAAGTTTATGTATTTGGACTATTTATGTTAATATAGTTATTTGTATATTAAATCTAAGTCTGTCATGAAATTTTTTGGTTCATTTTCTGTTTGCTCTTTGATTTTTTCCCCCCTGCCTTCCTGTGGTTTCTGAGACATTTTTAAAATTCCATTTTGGGGGCGCCTGGGTGGCTCAGTCGTTAAGCGTCTGCCTTTGGCTCAGGTCATGATCCCAGGGTCCTGGGATCGAGCCCCACATCGGGCTCCTTGCTCAGTGGGAAGCCTGCTTCTCCCTCTCCCACTCATGTTCCCTCTCTCGCTATGTCTCTCTCTATCAAATAAATAAATAAAATCTTTTAAAAATACATTTTGATTGGTCAATAGTGTTTTGGAGTGTATCTCTTTGTATTGTTTTTAAGGTGGTTGCTCTAGGTATTACGTACATAGCTTAACAAAGTCTACTGGTTTCAATGTTTTATCAATTAAAGTGAAGTGTAAAAACCTTTCTCCTTTTACAGCACATACAGAATTTATAATCAGATGGAAAATGCTTGATATAATATTATGTAAGAATAAGCAGCATGCAAATCTATATACACAATATGACCGTATCTGTATTAGAAACAACACATGCACAGATCAGCAGATGGAGAGAAAATATAACGAAATTGTTACATGGGACTGTTTGGATGCATTAAGAATATGGTTGCTTTCTTTTTATTTTCCTCCCTACTTTTACATAATTCTAAGTTTTCTTTTTTTGAGCATGTGCTACTTTTATAATGGAAGAGAAGGGTAAAAGAATACAGTAAGCTGAACCTTCAGATAGGCCTTTTGTTGTTCACATTTCAGTTATGCCTCCCCTGTCCTTTGGGAAGGTGAAAGGGTTTGCATAGATGGTGGCAGGTTGAGAAGTTGGCTTGAAAGGACCAGCACCCATGAGTTTATACGTGAAAGGAGGTAAAAAAAAAAATCCCCATTATAATTATGATGATAACAAGGAGATAATCTGAGTGGTAACCTTCATCCAGGCCAGATCCTCAGTCTGGCTGGAGGAGCCAGCATCAACCCTACCTTCTCCAGATGGGACGTACTCTCGTCGCAAGCCTCTCTGAGCAGGTGCCGGGCCCTGCTGGGGTTTCCTTGCTTGTATGCAGCATGAATGCCTTCTGTCCCAGAGCACTGTGCTGTGGGGTCACTGCCTGGTGTGGATGGTTTGCTGCCCATGTCCTCAGCGCCTGGGTAGACAGAAGCACACACACAATGTCACAATCACTTGCCAGGGCTGCTCATGGGGACCACTGGAGAGGAGATCAGGATGTGCTCTCTAGGACATAAATCTGAGGCTTCAGGAAGAGAAAGGGGTGGCCCTGAAATAATGCTGGTGTCACCAAGGACAGCAGACCCCGGGACCGGCAGCCCTGGGGGGGAGACTTCCTGTGTGGGACTGGTGCTCAGCCAGGCTGTCTCTGCAGCCACACCTTGCTGTAGTGGAGGGGGTCCAGGACACCTAGGGCCGCTGTCTGGCTGGGAACAGCCAGGCTAATCTCACTGACAGCAACAGAAAAGCTGGGGCTTTGGTGATATAGCGGATGGTCCAGCCAAACTGTCCCCCTGCTGTTTCCCTCATGGGGACTTAGTATCTAGTGGTAGAAGAAATAAAGGCCTAATACTAGGGATTTGGAAATCTATCCCCTCTCTGCCTAGAAAACCCCACTAAGGGCATGGGATTTAGAATCAGCAACCCTCATCCATATGTGCCCTCGCACAAATATGCCACATTATGATCTTGGCAGTCCCATAAAACTCTGGGCCTTGGGACGCCCTTGGGCCACTGGTGTGACTGGTCCAGGGTGTCCCTAAGAAATCGCCTGACTCTGCTATTCTGGTTATCTGAAATGTTCCATTCTGGTTATCTGAAATGTGGCTCAGCCATCAGTCAGTATCTTGCTGTTCTCTAGTAGTGGACACTGGCTGTCCTGGGTGGAAGATCGTCCAGGCTGCTCCAGGACAACTGAGCACCTGGTGCTACTTAGGAGGAGTGGTCAGCTTTGCAGGAGGCCATGATGCAGCAATGCTGGGGCATCCACCAAGCAGCTGTGATAGGCCGAGTACTGTACTGGGCGCTGAAGATGCAGACGTAAAGGAAGTCAGCTCCTACCCTCACTGAGCTCGCCCCTTAGAATAGGGGTTTTGTGGACCCTGTGGCTGATAAGCAGGTTTCAGAGGTTGCCTGAACATCCTAAATTGGACACAAAGCTGTGTGAGCATGTGCGCACATGTGTGCATGTGTGTGTGTGTGTGTGTGTGTGTGTACATTTTTTTTGAGGAGAAAAGTCAAGGCTTCTACCAGATTTCCAAATGCGTAAGTGAACCAGAGTTAAAAGTTTTACCTCTATAAATGCTACTTAAAAGACTGCAAAGAATGAGGAGTTATGTTCTGATTGTGTTGAGTGAAATAGGGAGAGATTCCAACCATTCTTGGCCAAGTCCACACAGTCAGTAAAAGGCAAACCTGAACAGAATTTTGGTCCCCTAGCTCTCAGGCTGGGGTGAACCCCCTCCATCTCTGTTGCCTCTTTGAAGAAATGAATAAAAAAGAAGCTTCTTCTCATGTGAAAATAATGCTAAGCAAGGTTGGCTTCCAAATATTCTTATCACAGAAGTGAATCACACTATAGCAGCTAACTTTTGGAAAATTAAAAAAAAATTTATTTACAAAAGCATAAAACTACATGCTTAGAAACAAATTTAACAAAAGATGGGTAGACCCATATAAATGTAAAGACATTCCATGTTCATGGATTAGAAGAATCAATATTTGTTAACATGTCAATTCTTCCCAATTTTATCTATAGGTTCAATAAAATCCCAACCATAATTCTCATAGGCTTTTAGGGGATAGAAATTAACAACCTAGGGGTGCCTTGGGGCTCAGTCAGGTAAGCATCTGCCTTTGGCTCAGGTCATGATCCCAGGGTTCTGGGATTGAACCCCACCTTGGGCTCCCTGCTCAGTGGGGAGCCTGCTTCTCCCTCTCTCCCTGGTTTGTGCTTTGCTATCTCTCTCTCAAATAAATAAATAAAATCTTTTAATTAAAAAAAGGAATTAACAATCTGATCTTCAAGTCTGTATGGAAATTCAAAGGATTTTAAATATCCCAAGTAATCTTGAAAAAGAAGACAATTGGAAGATGTACACCACCTGATTTCAAGATTTACTATAAAGCTACAGTTATCAGGGGGCCCCTGGGTGACTCAGTGGGTTAAGTGTCCAACTCTTGATTTCAGCTCAGGTCATGATCTCAGGGTTGTGGGATCGAGCCCCACGTCAGGCTCTGCACTGGGTGTGGAGCCTGATTGGGATTCTTTCTCTCCTCTCCTCTGCCCCTCCCCACTTATGCTCTCTTTCTCTTAAAAAAAAAAAAAAGCTACAGTAATCAAGACATTGTGGTACCAGTATAGACAGAAAAATCCATGGGACAGCATAGAGAGTTGAGAAATACACCCATATTTGTAATACTTGTACATCCAATTGGTTTTTGACAAGAGTGCCAAAGCAATATAATGAGAAAAGCAGTCTTTTCAACAAATGGTGCTGGAACAGCTAGACATCCACAATGAATAAAAAGAAACCCAGACTCCCACTTCTTACCACACACAAGCATTAACCTGAGATGGATCATGGACCTAGCACAAAGTTTAAAATTAAGGAACTTCTAGAGAAAATACATGAGAATATCTTTATGCCTTGAGAGTAAGCAAAGGTTTTTTAGATGGAACACAGAAAACAATAACTATGAAAGGAAAACTTGCTATATTAGACTTCACCAAAATTTAAAATTTCTACTCATGAAAAGATTGGTCTACCATTTAAAAATGAATAAGCAAGTTATATACTGGAAGAAAATATTTACAAAACATAAACCCCCCACCCCAAAAAAGGAGAGAATGGTTCCAAAATACACAAGACTCCTATAACTCAATAATAAAGGACAGCCCAATTAAAAATGGGCAAAGATTGGAACAGCAGAAGATATTAAAAATGCTCAACACAGGGGCACCTGGGTGGTTCAGATGGTTAAGCGTCTGCCTTCGGCTCAGGTCATGATTCCAGGGTCCTGGGATTGAGCCCCACATCGGGCTCCTGGCTCAGCAGGGAGCCTGCTTCTTCTCTCTCCCTCTGCCTCTCCCCCTGCTCATGCTCTCTTTCTCCCTCTGTATCTGTGTCTCAAATGAATAAATAAAATCTTTAAAAAAATGCTCAATATCATTAGTCATCAGGGAGATGTAAATTAAAACCAGAAGGAGACACCAGTTTACTCCCAGCAGAATTACTAAAATTTAAAAAGACTTACAGTACTTGGTGAGGATATGGAGCAACCAGAACACTCATATCTTATTGGTTGGAGTGTAAAATGGTATAACCATTTGGAAATAAGTCTGATGGTTTCTTATAAAACTAAATATACAGCTACCCTATGATCCAGCAAGTCTATTCTTAGATATTTACCCAAGAGAAATAGGTCTAAAAAACTTATCGAAGAATGTTAATAGCAGTTTCATTCATAGTATCTCCAAATTGTAAATAGCACAAGTGTCCATCAACAGAAAAACAGATTAACGACTACTGTGGTTTAGTAACTATTCAGCAATAAAAAGGAATGAACTACTGATCCACGAAATGAGAGACAGGAAATCTCAAAACATAAGGCTGAGTGAAAGAATGATTGCACAAGATGATTCCGTTTATATGCTGTTCTAATCTAATCGATGGGTGGGGAAAAACAATCAGTATAGTTCTTCCCGGAGGCAGGCATGAAGTTTACCAGGGAAGGGGCATGAGGAAACTGATGTTCTTTTTCATTACATTGGTGTTATTTGTCAAAACTTATCAAACGGTCTAATGCAGAGCTGTGCATTTTGCTCTATACGGATTTTATCCCCAATTGCTATAAACAATATTGAACTGTAGCCAATAATATGAATGTCGAAGAATTTGAGGGTGAAGTATATAGATCCTTCTTTGAAATGCACTGAAAATATTGGATTGACAGATGAATAGAGGGATGGACAGATGGATAGAACGTGAGAGAGCAATTTTAGAAAATGTTAATGGTAGACTTTAGGTGGTGGGTAATGGATGATATGGTTCGATTCTTTCAACTTTATGTTTAAAATTTTTAGTAAGAAAATGTAGAGAGAAGTGAATCAAAATATCATACCCTAAATGCAGGGCCCACCATATGGCATCCTGAATGAGCTCCACCATCAGGGCAGAAAAAAAATCCTGCTCTGTAGAGAGGCAAAGACAATCTGCTTACAGTAAAGGCCCTTGAAACCATTCAGGGTCTTTACAGCTCATTCTAAGCCATGACTTTCACTTTTTCAAAGGCAACCGTTCTGAAAATCCATGTAAGTGGATAAAGCATCACACACGCTCTGCATCATTCCTGAAACACCAAAGCAAGATTGCTGTGTCTGAGTGGAGATTACTGGGTTTTTTTTGGCTGTGTATTTTTTGCAAAGAGGAATCAGAAAACGGCTTAGTGTGTAAGTGGTTGCACTTGTGAGTAAGGCAGCTTCGCTCCCCATCACACGCTAACAGTCCCATTAATTATTTACCGTCAGAGACCCTGGGACATCAGAGAGCTGGCTGGAAGGAGGAAGGCATTGGCAGGTTTCGAGAAGAGGGTAGAATCAACAGCAGTAGCATCCATCAGAAGAGGCACTTAATTATGTCATTGCTCCTCTTTCAAAATTAACAAATATTTCCTTTATCTCTGTAAAATACAAGCGCGCGCGTGCGCGCACCCGCGCGCACGCGTGTGTGTGTGTGTGTGTACAAGCAAGTATGAAGTGACCTCTTCTGTTTACTGTAGGAACATAAATAAAAACAGTTCACCGTCAGTCCCAGTTAAGTGACACTGAGAAGGCAGAAACTAGGGATTAGGGTGCATGTCAATTTACAAGGCGGGGGGCACTTGGGTGGCTCAGTTGGTTAAGCGCTGGCCTTCAGCTGAGGTCATGATCCTGGAGTCCTGGGATCAAGCCCCTCATAGGGCTCCCTGCTCAGTGAGGAGCCTGCTTCTCCCTTTCCCTCTGCCTCCTACTCTGCCTACCTGTGCTCTCTGACAAATAAATAAATAAAATCTTTTTAAAAAATTACAAGGGGGATTTTACTTTAACTTGACTTTTAAATAATGCAGTGTATGTGCAGTAAATGATGTAATCAGAACCAAGACTCTGCTTGATTCTATTTACATATTTTTTAATATTGTGGTGTTTTCAGTTTTGGATCTGATTTTCTTAGGTTGCGTGGACAACGCATGTCCACTGTCACTGATGCTGAGAGCTGGGGGTTCTAGTGCAATCAAATTGTTGGGAGGACATTATGGGGAAACATCCGCTAATGCACATACATTTAATTTAATCTGCCAACTCCTTTTAATTTCCTGAAATTATAAAGAGAAGGGTTAACATGTATTTACATTGAAAGAAAAAAGACCACAATGCCAATAGTTAGTATTAAGGATGGGCTGGCGTAGAATTAATAATGGCATTAGAAAAGATTTTTATTCTTTATTTTCCAAGTTCCCCATAATGGAATTAAATGACTGTTTTATTTTAAACTTTAAAGAGATTACACAAGTACTGAAAGAACACATTCTCACTGAAAAAAAATACAGAACTACATCATGTAAAAAGCAGAAACCTCTCCTCCCCACCATCAGACACCTTTTCTTAGAGGTAAATATTTACTTTTATAGTACTTTTCCCCCAAATACTACACTTTTGTAGTTGACAACTGGTGACCTCTGATTTAAACTTAAAGCGGAGGGATGTATTTACTCCAAGCGAGATTTTTCAGTGATTTGTGCTTATTTATCAACCATTGTCCATATTATATTCCTGTAAGCAGTAAAATATGACAGTTCTCAATATTCTCCTCCTATGCTGTAAATTTCATATTAAAAACATAAACACTCAAAATACATTGTATTTCAATAAAATATTAATGTACCAAATAAGCCAACTAGAACCAGTAGGAAAACAATTATAGAACATTAGAATGACTCAGCTTCGAATTTAAAAAATTCATTTTAGTTCTCTATTACAATGTCATTATTTTCTTATACAGCAACGAACATTCCATATACACAGATACATATCTATATGTGCATCTTGCTTGCTTTTAATGCAAAATATGCTTAATGAAGTAAGTTACCAAGTAAAGGAGCAGAAGGGAAAACCAAGAGCACATTTTTTTTTTCTTTTTGGTGGTGTGACTTGTTTGATTTTAGGAGTCAGTTTATTAGAAGTAGGAGCTAGTGAGGGGAGACTGCAAATACAGTGGATGGCCAGGGTTATGGATTTAGCCCATGCAGAATTATTAAGACAAGAAACATCTACAGTAAGCTGGGTGAGGTGATAAGTGGACAACACATTCGTGGCTGGTGACAAATGTTAATATCTACACAGCCTGGTATTTAAATATGCTGGACATGGACACTAATTAAAGTTCATTATGTGAAGAAGTACTAGGTTAAAACAATATTTAAAAGCCTGTGCAATAAGAACATTATTTAGTCCTCGATAATCACTTTTAATTTAATATTCTATTAATAAATACTTTTAGTAACACTGTATGTGCTCTAGATTTGGCCATTTCTAGGAGAAATGGGTTTGGTTGCCAACGACTTGGTATCTAAATATCATTTCTGTAATTCAGTTTTTAGAAATACAGAGTATTTTGACTACAGAAAAACTAATGGAAATTATTCTCTTCTTTAGGGGAAATGGTAAAATAGAATTCCATGAATATTATAGTGATGTCCACGGTAAAAGCCATGTCCCTTACATGAACAGTTCCTTGTGGATGTCCCCCCCTTAAAGAGAGTCCTCCTTTGTTGGTTTGGAGTCTGTTCTGTTCTTACAACCTTTTTTTGTTGTTGCTCTGTCCTTATATTCTAAGGAGAGTCTTACCTTTTCTTCTAGAATGGTATTTGGTAAGTCATCTCTCCCAACCCAAAAATCAGAATAAAATTCTCTCTCTACTGTTTTTTTCCTACAAATCTAGGACAATGGAGAGGTAATATGAGAGTGACTTTAATTCTGTAAGTTTTAAATTTTGGCCTCTCATATATATATAAAATCATGTGATTATATATTATATACAATTATATTAATATTATGTAATTATGTTATAATTATATATATTATATTATAGACATATATAATACACATTATATTTAATTCTCTCTTCCCCACCAAAGAAAACACGTATGATGGAAAGAGAATGCTGTCAATTCAAAATCTGTTGCATCCTCCTATGACACTCACATTTTACTTGCACATCCATGAATTTTTTTTACTATGTTCATTTCTATCATTAGAGTAGCAAAAAGTAAAAACATTTCTACCAACCCCTAGTTCACAACAAAGCAAACAAAAGTAAACTTTAGAATGCTACTGACCTGGTCATAACTGCTTAAGGACCATCCTCCACCGAGTCCCTGTGCAGCCAGAGAATGGGGGCAGGGGCTGTCCCTCCCCGGAGGGGATACCCTCCTGGCCCTGCAGGGGTTCACCTGCTGTAGCCCCAGGTTCACCAGCCTTTAGCTGGAAGGATGCTTCTTTCTTTGCAGCTATCACTCTGGGATTTTAGCCTCAGTAAGCAGGTTTCCTCTCTGGGTCGAATTACGGTGAAATCCAACCCTTTATTTATTCGGGGAAGAGGCAGAGGCTGGGGGGCTGTGGAGGGCGACATGACCCCCAGGGTGACCCCCGGTGATAATTCCTCACCAGCTGCAGATGGCCAGGGCTCAGCCCCATCACGCGGGGCCACTTGGATCGACCAGCATCAGAAAAGAAAGCGCAGGGAGCGAGGGCATCCTGGCTCATGGCTCATGCAGAACAGCGCTCAGCTCTGGCAATGAGGCTGAGTGCTTCTCATACCTCCGAGCCTCGCAGCACAGATACACAACTTCTCTGTGGATCGTCTCACCAAATGGATTTTTGTTAATAGGAGGGGGATGTGCAGTTATATATACAAACAGCTCACCCAAGGGAAAATCGCAAGTAAAAAAGTGCTATTTTCTTTAGAAATTTAAAAAAATACAATTAAGTGGAAGATGCCCTGGTATGCCCACCTGGCACAGTGAATAATTTAAGGAATTCTAACCTTCATTGCTGGCTAGAGTGTGGTGACATTTGTCATTGTGGGAGGCTGGGCAAATTGTATGGCTGTTTCAGAAAGCAACAGGACAATACTATATTAACAAGAACCCCATTCTCCGAGGAATTTATCTGAAGAAATAACAGGGCACACCCAGAAAGATCCACTCCTAAGGTAAGACACCACCTGCCAAGAAGAACCCACGAACCATGTAAATGGCCAATATCAGGGAATTAGGGAATGGCTTATGGTAAAGGCAATGTCTAGGTGCCCAATACTGACTGGTGCTCGATTTTTGTCCTTTAATCTAATGCTCACAGCAACACTCTGAGTAGGTGTTATGGCTGCCATTTTACAGATGAGGGAGGCCAGGATGCAGACCTTGTTCATGGTGATGGAGCTGGCTGGGAGCTGGGCAACAGCGGAAGCAGGTCCTTCTGACCCCAGAGCTCAGAATTACTCTGCTTTCCAATTTAATGCCTGTTATGGATTGCATATTTGGGCACCCTCAAAATTCATGTTTTAACCCTGACCCCCAGGGTGCTGGTATTAGGAGGCGGGGCCTTTGGGAGGTGACTGGGTCATGAAGATGGAGCCCCCCACAATGGGATTAATGACCACATAGAAGAGACACAAGAGAGCTTACTTCGAGGCTCTCTGCCTAGTGAGCATCCAATAAGAAGATGCTGTCTGCACACCAGGAAGTGGGCCCTCACCACCAACGGAATCATCTGGCACCTTGACCTTGGACTTCTAGCCTCCAGAACTATGCAAAATGGATGTCTGTTGTCTAAGCCACCCAGACTGTGACAATTTGTTACAGCAGCTGGAGCTGACTTTTCAAATAGTGCCTCAAGGTAGTTCAAAATGAGCAACTACCATGCAGCCGTTACAATAGATAATAATGAAGACTAAGAATGAAAAATGCTTCCATAACGTTAACCTAAAAGTGTAGGATATGGGGCACAGACTGAAGCAACATGGGAAAATACCTAACAGAACATTGGGTGACACCATTTGAAAATATGCAAAGTAACAGAATTTACTCCAGGTTGGTAGATTATATGGAATTAAAGTGTTTTGAAAGAAAGGTTTCCAATATGTAGAGTCTATTATTTTCATTTATAAAAATTGAGTCTGTCTCTCCCTCTGTTTAGAAAGAAAGCCTGAAGAGCACACATATGTGACCTGCCTTCAGCAGGGGCAATGAATGGAGATGTTTTCTTTTATTTGGGTTTTTCTGTGTTTTCCAATATATTTTTTCCTCACCAAATGTGCATTGACTTTGAAATGAAGAAAAAGAAATTACAAGATGAAAGATATCCAGCCCAAATTTGACTACTTTCACCCTGGCTTCATGAACTAGTTCTTTGATGGCCTTATCTAAACTAAAGGAACCAATGGCTGGAGAAACCAATTGTTTCAGTTCTGGGAAAAGCCAGAGGACAAGAAAATCTCTTGGGACAATAATCTGCAAGCACGCCACAGATTTTAAAAGATAAAATAAAATGGTCTAGTAATAATAATAATATTTAGTATGCCAGTAATTGGTGCCATTTATTGAGTTCTGCCTGATGATGTAAGAAATGATGACAGTGCTCTGAGGCATCAGAGAAGCTCCCCCTACTCAGCTCCCAACGGCAGATCTGGGACTTGGACCCCTCCCTAACACCTGCCACCAAAGTCCGACCTCTAAGCCCCCAGGCTGTGTGCTCCCAGCCAAACATGTCATGCTTATCTGGAACACAACGTGCTTGGCAAACACATAGGAACTAAAAGGTGAGATTATCCTATCTCATTAGATGCAAAAACCAGAGAGGAAATGATGGAAGTCAACTCCTCCATGAATTTTCTGGGACAGCGGAAGAGAAATACAGAGCTACAAAGATGAATTCTTTCCAAAAATAAGATGAATTCTTTCCTGCACTTAGTTCCTCTTCCAAAAATTCATTTATTTATTGCTCATTCATTCTAGAAATATCATACACCCAGTATATGCTGAGCTAGACCCTGGGGACACAGCTTGAAGAAACAGAAGGAAGAGGTAGTGTGTGAGGCTATCTTCTTCCCAGATTTTAAACATCTACCGCAGAAACCATGCTCAAGAGACTTGGGACAAACAGTGCCCTGGTAAAGAAAGAGGAACCATCCTTCTGGGGAAATAAAAATCACAGAAGTAAAAGAGTTCCTTTATTTAATACTCACATAATATAAAATAGCACAGTCTGAAGACAGAAAAAAAAATCAGTCACACCGTGGGGAGGGGATTCTGTTTATAAACACGGAGGGTGAAGACCACCCTTTGTCACAGCAGTCCGGCTTCTGGGGAACTGATTTCCAAGGGAATAATTCTACACATTTAAAAACACGATGCAAAAAAAAAAAAAAAAAAAAAATGCACGAAGACGCTGATTGCAGTACTGTTTCGTAGCACAAAGAAGGGTGGTTATGCCAAGGACCTAATGCATTAGAAATGCTTATGGCGATGAGCACATGGAGGGAAACCGCAGCACCAACAGACTGACGGGAAGGAAAGACTCCAAGATGGTAACACTGGTTTTTCTTATGTGGTGGAATTTGAGGCGACCCCTTCCCTTTGCTCCATTTTCCAGTTTACTTCTGGTACTGCTGTCATGGAAAAGTAGTTTTTAAAAATACACTTTTCAGGTTAGCAAAGTAGTAGAACTTCTGGCTGAATCCACCTTCCTTTTAGCAAAGATGGGCACAAGGGAAGGAAGAAAAGATCTCAACCTAGAGGGAAGTGACGCATGGGGCACCCAGATTTTTCCAGTGGTGCCCCAAGAACCATGAACTATGCTAGAACGTGGTGATGGAAGTGCCATTCAACTCGGATGATAAGACTTGGGTTCAAGTCCTAGCTGGGCTGCTTAATGGCTGCATGGTCTTGGCAAGGATTTATGTCCAAATCTTGTCACCTCTTGTAAAAACAACAACAAAAAGACACATTAAAAAACTACTGCAAAATTCATGACCCCCTCCCCCCAAAAAAGATGAGTGCACAAATAGGGCTTATCTGCAGGGAGTCTACTTTCTTCCTCCCCCTTCCCTTCCCTACACTGAAGTCTCCTTCCCACCGTGGACCCCAGGCTCCCTCAGCCTTCACTCCGCTGTCTCTCCCACCTGGAAGGAGGCCCGCCCCTTCACCATTTATCAAAATTCTCCTCCTGCTTCCAGGCTCAGCACAGATGCTACTCCCGAGGGAAGACTTGGGGGCTGCGCTCTCCGTGGGCTCCTTTCTCCTTCTTTTGCCTGGCCAGGACCATCCTCTGGTGAGGTGTCTGACCCCCTCCTTTCTGCCCAGTACTGCCGCAGCCTGGGCCCTCCTTCCTCAGAGTCACGTGGGCCTCGCACTGGGCCAGGCACACAGTAGGTGCTCAGTCACGTGGGCCTCGCACTGTGCCAGGCACACAATAGGTGCTCATTCAGAGCTTCTTGCATTCAATTTATTGAGCCTCCAGAGTTTGCCTCGTGTCAGTGAGGGGTTCACCTATAATCTTGCTCATCTGCAGTATCGTTCAGAATGGGCACGGGGGCACCGACTTCTCCTGGTAAAAGAGGAGAAGGATGTCTTCAGGCCCTTCTGGATTTACTTTCCATGAACGACTTCATTCTGGCCCACAGCCTTGCCTCCACCCCACCCACCTGCTCCAGCGTGGCGCCTTCAGCAAAGCAGCGGCCGGGTTCATGTCAGGTCAAAATCTAGACTGTTTCAAGATAATACTCTGGGGCTTTCCAACTCCTGAAAGGATCCCAGGACTTAGTCATACACGCTGTAGGAGAAGGAGGCCCCAGAGCACACGGGGCCCCGTACAGGAGCGGAAGCTTGGAAAGGCCATGTCACCCTCCTTTTGTACCCGGCTGGGCACGTATCTCTCTACATCACCCCCTTGTGCCTCTTGGAGGTAATGGCAGCACCTACCCGACAAGGGTGGCTGTACGGTCAAATGAACGGAAGTAGGGAAATATGGAAAGTGCTAGAACACTACCTGACCCTTAGTGGGCTCTGATAAGGGCTAGCTCTTATTATCCTTATTTGAAATTAAGTTAAATGTGGCCTGTGTCTAAACACTTGTGAAGTCTGAGGTTCTGTCTTACTCCTCAGGCATCTGAGATAAATCTTGTGAATTCAAAAGGACAAGCTGGTGGCTTTCTACTGACCTCTGGGTAAGATGTGAGTGGGGGCCAAGCAATGGAAGAAAAGAGCTTGCCTTTAGGACCCTTGCTGAGCTTGCAGGGGAGTAGAGCTATGCATGCACCCCAAATGTCTGGGCACCCCAAACTCCAGACAGGGCAGTATATGCCAGTGGACACAGCCAGGCCCGTACACACTGCGAGCACATAGCTGAAGCTCAATAAATACGCATATAAATGCTACCGGTCAACATAAGGGGCCTCCATTGTTTACTCTGACAGTGACCTTATCTAAAAATGCTGCTGAGTGAGATCAGCCAAGTTCAAGTAAGTGGCTTTTGAGTTCATTTTGATTAATAGCTCTTCTTTCAAAATGTATTAGCCCATTAGAGCTGCTCTAACGAAAGACCACAGACTGGATGATTTATAAACAACAGAAACTTATTTCTCCCCGTTCTGGAGGCTGGAAGTCTGAGATTGGGGTGCTAGCATGGTTGGTGAGAATCTTCTTCTGGGTGGCTGACCTCTCATTACATCCTCGAGTGGCAGAAGGGGCCAGGGAGCTCTGCGGGGTCTCTTCGGTGAGAACACTAATCCTATCATCCTTGTGACTCAGTCAAGGCCCAAAGGCCCCACCTCCTAATGCCATCACCTTGGCCCTGAGGGTTTCAACATATACATTTTGGTGGGACACAAACATTCAGGCCATGGCAATGATTTTACTTAAAAGCATGGGAAATGTGCAATAATATTCCCATGTAGGAGGTAACCTTACAGTTTATATAGTTTTAATCCTGGAAGCAGTGTTGCGAGTTAACTGCTCAGTTAATTACTGTAAAATCCTTGATAGGAAATTACCGTGATTTAAAAAAAAAAAAAAAGAAAAACAAAACTCAAAACCAAAAACTGGTTGTAATCAAAAGCCGGACCAGCAAATTGATACTTTCTCCAGGGAAAGGTGCTGGGATCCAATGCTCACTGTCCCTTCTCAGAGGAGAGAGTGGCCCAGGACAGGAGTCAGGGCACCCCCCCCCCAAAAAGAGCATGCTAATAAATGGTGTATGTACAACTGGGGGGCCACATGGGAGAGATATGGTTAGATCCATTCCTCACTGAGAAACCAGGATGGATCCACATGGATCAGACACATGAATGTAAAAAATGAAACCACATAAGCAATAGAAGCAAACAGGTGGATTCCCTTTTAACCTAGGAGGGTATAACCCTCTTAACTGTGACTCAAAACCCAGTAGCAATAAAAGACTGATAACTCTGACCACATTTTAAAAATAACAGTGTTATCGAGTATAATTCACACATCATAAAACCTAATGATTCCACTTATGTGAAACATTCAGAATAGGCAAAGCTTCAGAGACAGAAAGTCAATGGTCGTGGTTGTTAGCAGCTGGGGGAGGGACAGGTAGAGAGGGGCTGCTCCTTGGTACAGGGTCTCTTTCCGGAGAGAGTATTTTACTAAATAAAAGAGTATTTTACTAAAGTATTTTACCTTTAGAGGACTGATGAGTGTTGCACAATTCTGGGAATATGCTAAAAACCGCTGAACTGTGCACTCTGAAATGGTGAATTTATGATGTGTGAATTTTTTTTGCACATGGATATCCAATTGTCCCAGCACCATTTGTTGAAAAAATTATTACTTTCCCTCTGAATTGTATTAGTGCCTTTATAAAAATTCATCTGACCATAGATGCATGGGTTTATTTCTGGACTCTTAATTCTATTCCACTGATCTATATGTCTACCCTTATGCCAATACCACACTGTCTTGATTACTAGAACTTGGTAGTACATTTTGAAATGAGGTAGTGTGAGTCCTCCAACTTTGTTCTTCTTTTTCAAGATCATTTTGGCTATTGAGTCTCCTGTGTTTCCACATGAATTTTAGGATCAACTTGTCAATTTCTGTGACTATTTCAGCTGGGCTTCTTATAGGGACTGCATATGCAGACCAGTTTGGGAAGTATTGCCACGTTAACATTACTAAGTCTTCCAACCCATGAACACAGGATGTTTTTCCATTTATTTAGGTTTTCTTTAACTTCTTTCAACCATGCATTATAGTTTTCAGTGTATAAATCTTGCACTTCTGTTGTTACATTTATCCTCAGTCATTTTATTCTTTGTGGTGCTACTATAAATGTCTTTTAATTTCATTTTCAGACTGCTTATTGAAAGTATATGTAACTACAATTGATTTTTACATTTTGATCCTGTATCTTGAAAACTTGCTGAACTGACTTATTAGTTCTAAGTTTTTGTAGATTCCCTAGGATGTTCTGTAGAACATATTATGTCGTCTACAAATAGAGATAGTTCCACTTTTTTCTTTACAATCTGGATGCCTTCTATTTCTTTTTCTTGTTTCATTATGCTGGCTAGACACTAGAGTATAATGTTGATTGAAGTTGTGACACTGGAGATCCTAATTTTGTCCTGGTGTGAGAGAGAAAGTATTCAGTCTTTTATAATTAAATATGATGTTAGTTGTGCATTTTTAATAGATGTCCCTTATCAGGTTGAGGAAGTTCCCTTCTATTACTGGTTTATTGAATTTTTTTTTTTTTAAGCATCAAAGGGTGTTGGATATTGCCAAATGCTTTTTCTGTGTCAAGACGATCATGTGTTGTTTTCTCCTTTTTTTTTGTTCCTATATTATATTGATTGATGATAAACCAAGCTTGCAATCCTTGGATAAATCCCAGTTGGTCATGTTATATAATCCTTTTTATATATTCCAGGATTAGGTTTGCTAATATTTTGTTGAGGATTTGCATCTGTATTCACAAGAGATATTGGTCTGTAGTTTTCTTGTGGTATCTTTGGTTTTGGTTTTAGGGTAATCCTGGGCTCATAGATTGAACTGGGTGAGGAGTGTTGCCCCCTCTCCTATTTTTGTAAACTGTTTGTGAGGTTGATGTTAATTCTTTAAATGTTTGGTAAAATTCACCAGTGAAGCCATCTGGGCCTGGCTTTTTCTTTTGGGGAGTTTTGGGATTACTAATTCAATGTGGCTACTTACTATAATTCTGTTTGGATATTCTATTCCTTCTTGAGCCAGTTTAGATAATTTTTCTTTCTAGGAACTTATCCACTTCATTTAGGTTATTGAATTTGTTGTTGTACAATTGTGCATAGTATTCTATCATAATTCTTTTTTTTTTGTACAGTTGGTAGTGATGTCCCCTTTTCATTCCTGATCTTAGTAATTTCAGCTTTGTCTCTCACTTTTCGTGGTCAGTTTAAGCAAAAGTTTGCCAATATTGTTGATTTTTTTTAGAAGCCAACTTTGGGTTCACTGATTTTTCTCTTTTGTTTTTCTAGTCTCTATTTCATTTATTTCTGCTCTAGTCTCTATTTCATTTATTTCATCTTTGTTCTTCCTTCCGCTTGCTTTGGGTTTAGTCTGTTCGTTTCTTACGATGGAAGGCTAGGTTATTGATGTGAGATATTTCCTTTTAAATATAGATGATCATAGCTAGAAATTTCCTTCTAAGCACTATGTTAGCTGCATCCCCTAAGTTTTAGTATGTTGTGTTTTTGTTTTCATTCACCTCAAGGTATGCTTTAATTTCTCTTGTGATTTCTTCTTTAACCTGATTACTTAGGGGCATGTTGTTCCATTTCCACGTATTTGTGAATTTCCCAAATTTCCTTCTGTTACTGATTTCTAATTTCATTCCATTGTGATCAGAGAACATATGTTGTATGATTTCAATCCTTTTAAATTTGTGGAGGCTTGTTTAAAATTTAAACATGTAAGGAAAAACCCCCACAAAACTCTGTGTGCCCCAAAACACACAAACAGGGTAACAAGACAAATGACAAATAAGAAAAAAAAATCGCAACTTAAATCATAGACAAAGGGTTAATATGATGAAACAGGCATGTTCTTACATTGCTGGAGGGAATGCAACATCCAGTGGAACCCCTACGGAGGGGAATTTACCAATATCTAGTAAATTACATCTGCATTTCCCCTCTTAGCCAACACTCTGGCTTTTAGAAATTTGCACCAAAGGTACAATGTCAAAAACGTAAAACGATAACTAACCAAGGCTATTCATTGCACCATTATTGTGGACGAAGCAATCCAGATGTCATCTGCAGAGAAATGGCTAAGTAAACTCTGGAACATGCACAGAACAGAATCCTATGCAGTGGGGGGAAGGAAAAAGGAAGAGTTCTATATACTCTGGAGCCACCTCCTATTGTTCTGTGATTCTTGGGGAAGCTCCCAGTACCTCCTTCCGGGGGTGGGCAAACAACATTCCGGCCCCTAGGGCCCTGGGTGCTGGGTCTGCTCCCCATCCTAGAGATGGAAGAGAGAGACTCAGCAGAGGGTCGATGAAGAGCCTGAACTTGGCCTCTAAGTGGCAGCTCCAGCACAATGCAAGGGAGGAACCCAGCACTCAGGCTTGGTTTGCCCTGACCATCAAATGACACTTGTTCCTGGAAGGAGAGGCTCCCTCCCTGCCACCGTGCCCACCGGTCACTCTGCTAAGGATTCTCTTGAAGCCCCTCCATAATCTCCATGCATCCGTAAGTACTGATGGTAGGGACAGAACCTGTAAGGAGGTGTTCCCCCTCCCCACCCCCAACCTCCAAGGCAGAGTCTGAGTGCACCTTCCTTCCGGACATATACACACACCAAGACAAGCTGGCTTCGGGCGAAACACCTGGGGATCTCTTGAGAGAATGAGATTAGAGACTGAGGACAGAGATGATATTTTGTGAACGTCTGAGGAAGATTTGAGCGGAGGAGCTCTGAGGTTTTGGCGTGTGCTTTAAGTGGAATTCCCCACGGATGCCTTGTCAAGAAACTTTCGTAAAGATTTAAGCTGCTTTGTGATTTTAAGATTCCAGGCTAGAGTTTCCTTGGAATATATCACTGTGTTGTGATGACAGAGGCCACGAAGTGGCTCAGATTCCCCTTGGATCTCACATAAATACTCATTTATCTTCCACTTCTTTTTTTTCTTTTTAAGATTTTATTTATTTATTTATTTGAGAGAGAGAAGGAGAGAGAGAGCGCACACACACACAGGAGGGGCAGAGGGAGAGAGAGAATCTTAAGCAGGCTCCGTGCCCAGCACGGAGCCCGATGCAGGGCTTGAGCTCACGACCCTGAGCTCATGACCTAAGCTGAAATCCAGAGCCGGACGCTTCACTGACTGAGCCACCCAGGTGCCCCTTCTACTTTTTCTTTTTTTTTTTTAACAAATATATTATACGGTGATTATGTTCTGCAACTTGCTTTTCCCACTTAAAAGTTCTTCTGGATCTGCACATGGAGACCCAGACATCTCATTTCATGGTAGTTCTTTGTCCTCACCGATGGACTTTTAGGGCATTTCTAGTTTTTTTTGTAATACTGTGCTGTATTTCATGCTGTGCTGAACATCCCATGTGTGCATTTCTGCTCACCAGTGAACTGTACCTTCAGGTTAATTCAGAGCAGAGAAGAGGATATATTGAGCCTTAATTTTTACAGAGACGGCCAATTTACAATTATAGCCTTACTTATCAACTCAAGATTAGTTAAAGATATGGGGCGACTGGGTGGCTCAGTCGGTTAAGCATCTGCCTTTGGCTCAGGTCATGATCCCAGGGTCCTGGGATCGAGCCCCGCATCGGGCTCCCTGCTCCGCGGGGAGCCTGCTTCTCCCTCTCCCACTCCCCCTGCTTGGGTTCCCTCTCTTGCTGAGTCTCTCTCTGTCAAATGAATAAAATCTTCTTAAAAAAATTAGTTGCAAATATGAAAAATGGAAGAAAAATTATATCCTTGCTATACTAAATAATATCAAACTTTCTGATTTTTCCCTATCTGAAAAGCAAAATAACATATCTCATCGTTGGCTTTGGTTTGCATTTCTTATTCAGCATATTTTCATAGGCAGACCCACCATTTCTATCTTTCTCAACGACAGAACTCTCTACTTCCATTTCTTGGTTCATTTGGAAGGTGGACTGTTCTTTTTCCCATTGATCGGCAAGTTCTCTTTGTGGTATATGTTGAAAATAGTTTTTACCTGCTTGTTGTTTGTCATTTGAGGAGGATTTTCTGCAGAAGAGTTCCAACTGTTACAAAAGCACGTTTATTAATCTCCTCTATACTGACTAGGTTTGTGTTGTGATGTTAGCTTTCATGTACAAATGTATGAAAGAAACAGGCAAGGTACAGACCAGTGGCTGTGGTCAGCTACACTTTGTGTAAAGGAGGGAGAAATAAGAATCTGTTTTGCTTGTATACATACATATAAAGCAATTCTGGAATGACATAAGAATCTAAGAATTGTACATTGATACTTAGGGTTTTGGAACCGTGTGACCCTGTAGTGAAACAACTGAAGTTTTTGAATCTTGGCAAGGGAAAAAAAAATGAGGTCATTTGCTCTTCCTTTTCCTCTGCATGTCTTCAAGCAGAGATACACACCCTCAAGTTCAAACAACAAAAATTGACTCCAGCTGATTTGCCTCAATACAGGGACTGCCATCTGCCTTCCAAATCCAAGAGCAGGCAGACGCAAAAGCAGCAAAAAGCCAGGATCGGGAATCCTCTGTGGCTCTCAGAGTTCTAAGTCAATGTACTTAATATGTGGATTTGAGGGGAGCCCCATGTGTGATTAGGGGGGTTACAACGTGGCCCCTGAACAGTTAAAAGCCAAAGCCACGAACATGTACAAGATAATGCTTAACAGAAGCGAATGGGAGCAGCCTCTCCCCTTTGCCCTAAGACAGAAACGTGGAGGAGATCTTCTGTCTCTGCACAAGAGCTGACATTCCTGGGAGCCATGCTCCTCTGGGGCCGGGTTTCTAGTGTGGGGCTGAGGGACACCCCGCTGCTCTGTGGCTGTCACCTTCTCTTTTCCTGGATGGAAATGCCAACGCGCGCAGTACAAGCTTTCCTCAGCGCAGTATTAACCCTGGCTGCACAACAATAGGGCTCTTTGTTTTTATGAGTGATATCCTGATCACTAAAGCGAGGAGCTCGGTGATTCTCTGTAACCGCAAACATCCCAAGAATGCCTGGGCTCCGCCTACCATGGCCCCCGGCCCACCGAAACCTGACTCCCACCTCCCTGCCCCATTCCTCCTTGGTGACCCGTGTTCGAGGCATTCCCTGTGGACAGCTGGAGGCTGAACACTGAGTATATTCAGTGTTCAGCCTCACTAAGAGTGTTCTTCCATGAGACATACGCATTTTGCTAATTTGGCCAAAAAAAAAAAGACTCTGAACATGATGGAAGGAAAGATTTTGACTTTAATGAAAATGTTTTGGATTTAAAACCTTAATCAAATAACTTTTAATTAAATTAAGTTTTAATTAAAACGATTCTATTTTGAGGATTAGATTTGGGCTCGTCGCTTTTTAGTTCTACCCACATTTGAACATGAGGACCGGCCACATTTTCAATCCCGTGCCTTCAGATCTGTTTTTAAGAACTCCCATTTTAATCATCAATAGTATTTATCATTTTCACTGGCAGAAATCCAGTCCAGGGGAGGCTAGATAACTTGCCCAAGAGCGAACGAGAAAGAAATGAACACAACTGAGGGGCTATGGATCACACAAGCAGGGGATTACACCTGTACGGTGCTAAAGCATTCTGTGAACACATTCTAACAATGCCTGTGTTACAGATAAGGACTAGGCTGTGTAGGGCCCAGGATATACATTTTTTAAAGATTTTATTTATTTGAGAGAGAGCAAGAGAGAGAGAGTGAGCACGAGCAGGGAGAGGGGCAGAGGAAAAGGGAGAAACAGGTTCCCCGCTGAACAGGAAGCCCAATGCGGGGCTCGATCCCCGGACCCTGAGATCATGACCTGAGCTGAAGGCAGATGCTTACCTGACTGAGCCACCCAGGTGCCCCAGGGGCCAGAATTTGAACCCAGCTCCTTCTGACTGCAAAGCCCACATTCTTGACATTGTCACCCACTTTTTCCTACAAACTACATACCTCAGAGATATCAAGAAGATGCTAGAAGATGGAATTAAGACAGCAGACTGAACCCTGATATAGCCATCACCTCCTGCCCCAAATCCTTGGAAATTTTATTTAAAAAAATATTAACTGGGGCCTCTGGGTGGCTCAGGCAGTTGAGCGTCTGACTCTTGGTTTCAGCTCAGGTCATGATCTCAGGGTCATGAGATCCAGCCCTGTGGCGGGCTCTGTGCTCAGTGGGGAGTCTGCTTGGGATTCTCTCCTTCCCTCTTCCTTTGCCCCTTCCCCCCAACCCCTCAGCTTGTGCTCTCTCTCTAAGTAAATCAATCTTAAAAAAAAAAAAAAAAACAACCATATTAGCACAGGAAAAGAGAAAGGAGACCTAAGAGGATAGGAAATCATGGTGCACAGGTTGAGAAGGTTTGAAGAGTGCTCCGAGGCACAGAGGAAGGGGGAGGGCCACCAAGGTCACCAGCAGGGGCATTGCTGGGAGGGGAAACCACAGTGAGCCCCAGTTCTGCCTGTGCCAAGCAGTGGGGGTGGGGGTGGGGGGCAGCGTTCTGCCTCTTCTATGCCAGATTGGAAGTATGGCATGTCAGGTGGGAGGTGGCACCCGGGAGGCGCATGGAGGGTGCGCCTCCCCCTCCCCCGCCAGAAGACACGCTCCAGGCACACCCCCGGGGCAGCCACTGCAGTCTCTCTGTCCTCTCTCTGTAGGCTGCAGTGACTGATGCCACATTCACAGACAGCTACCGGGAATCCCAGCCTCAGAGATCCGCATCCAACTCCGCACACACAAACATTTGAGGAAGATGAACACCATAAGGAGAAGCACTCGGTTTCACCTACTGAGCCCACAAGCTGACGACAGATTAGCAGGAAGAGACCTCCCTACCTCCCACTCCCACGCACAGGACGTAAAGCGAAAATAAGCTCCCTGCTTATAGCCGAGGACCCAGTACCACTGGAAGCACACGGGCCATTGGGGCCGGAGAAGGTGGGGGCATATCTCCTCTCAGCCCTCCTTGGGCCTGAGTGTCCCCAAGGGGAAGTGAGCAATACCTGCACAGGCAGGCTCTTGCCAGGTCTGAGAGCCTGCATTGCTTCCTGTACCCTTACATCACTGCCCGGGGCTGGGGGGCTGGACAAATAACCCAGTCACTGAGATAAGGGAGTGTGGGCAAACTCTGGACTCTCCCAGTCCCCGATACAATAACCACCACCCGCATTCAGGAGGAAAGGATGAGTCAGTGCCTGAGCTTCTCCAAGCAGCATCTTGGGCTCTGGCTTTCTAGCATCTCAGGGACCCATCTCCACCCAGAACCAGTGTTCACAAAGCAAGAACTGAATATGAATGATGTCTTGGAGAGACACAGGAGGACCTGGCATCCATAGACAAGGCTTGGCTAAAAAGCTCAGAAATGAAAACTAAAAGAGCTGCACAGTAAAGCACATTACGTGGATGGCAGAGCAGAATGGACACGACTGGAGGACACCTCGGTCATCTGCAAGGGCAAGCAGAAGGTGCAGCATCCAGACACAAAGAGAGCCGACAAAAAGTTAAGAGACATGGAAGACGATGCTCAAAGCTTTCCAAAATGCATCTAGTAAGAATTCCAGAACTATATGCTCAAATAAATAAGAAAAATTCTTGAGGTGAAAAAGGATGAGTTCCCCGAAGTGAGAGGATACGACTCAAAAAATTGGAAAGGGAAAGTGAGTTTAGAAAACAAGAGAAAAGAAATAGAAAATCGGAAATTGTATAAAGAGAAAGTAGAGAAATAAAAAAGAACAAGACCCAGAACTGATTTTTTCAACAGACTCATGAAACAATCTCCCTGGAAGATTGACCAACAAAAGATAAGAGGGAGGGTGGGTGGGGAGGAAGAGGGGGAGGGAAGGAGAGAGAACAATGGTGTCTTGAACGAGAAAGGAGACGAAACTATACAGTAAAGAATTAAATCGTGAGACCACCACAGGAAACAGGACCCCTTAAAGAAATGGTGGATGGCCGGAATTAGACAACAAATTCCAAGGCTGGAATATCTTGTCACATCAGAAAGCAAGGAGGGCATCAAAGACTCCTGGGGTCATGTCCAAAGACAGAGGAACCAACCCAAAGGAGCTTCTACTGGCCAAAGATGAATAATTTTAGCATCAAAAATCAAGTAAGTTAAAATCCATGAGGTAATAATGACACTAAGAAGAAAGACCCCCTCCCCCCCACTGGTGACCTTTGAAAGATACTAGGGAATCGACTCATTTTCAGAAAAAGGAATAAATAAATTAAGGGAAAGAATCATCCATTCATTCTGACTTTCCCCCCAAAACTGTAACTCAAGTTACCACAGAGGTGATGGGAGAAAGTCCTTCAGAGATAGACTGCAGCCACTAGATGAAGAAGGAATGACAGACTCAAAATAGCACCACTTTGCAAGCCCCAGTGAAATAACTGGTCTAAGCAATGATCAATGACTAATAAAACCATTAGGACCTTTGTAGTGGATTATCAGGTAACAATACCCGAAATCACTGAAAAATCTCACCACCAAGGAGAGACCATTAGACATCATCTGACTCCCACCACTGATGAAACAGAAAGTACAAAACACCAACTGTCTAGCCTTCTTGCCAAAACATCTTACTGAATCTCAGCAAGCCTCTGGATCTAGGGAAACACAGAAAGGAATGTGTTAAGCAACACACACCAGATGCAATCACCAAAATCCAGACTGTGCGAGACGGCAAGTGTGGTTTTATCAACGACTGAATCACAAGTCAAAAGTAAAGGAGGGAGAAAGGAAGAAATTAAGAACCATATCACCCAACAGAATGCAGAGACCTTGATTCAAAAAACTGGATTCAGACAAAGTAGTGATAAAAACACATTATGGGCACAGGGACGCCTCGGTGGCTCAATCAGTTAGGCATGTGACTCAGGTCGGGTCATGATCTCCATATCCTGGGATCAGGCGCTGTGTTGGGCTCCTCCAGCTAGGCACGGATTCTTCTTGTCCCTCCCCCCCCCCCCGCCCTTCCCCACACTTGTGTTCTCACTCTCTCTCTCTCAAATAAATAAATACAATAAAATAGAACACATCATGGACACAATCAAGGGCATTTGAACACTGACTAGATACCTGATGTTATTAATGAAATATGTTTTTATTTTTTAAAAAATATATGTGAAATATGCTTTTTTTTTTTTTTTTTAGTCTTTTTAACATGGAATTGGGTTCTAAAATAATCTCGGGGCGGGGGGGGCAGGGATATGAACAGATCAAGATTTGGCTGTGATAGTTATGGAAGTTGGAGCAATGGACACAAAGAGATCCATGACAGCATTCTCTCTACTTTTATAATATATTCAAAAATTTTCAAAATAGGGTTGCCTGGGTGTCTCAGTCAGTTGGGCATCTGCCTTTGGGTCACATCATGATCCCAGGGTCCTGGGATCGAGCCCCATGTAGGGCTCCCTGCTCAGCGGGGAGGCTGCTTCTCCCGCTCTCTGTGCCCCTTTCCTCAGCTTGTGCTCTCTCTCAAATAAATAAATATTTTTTAAAAAGTTTTCATAATATAGAAAATGAAAAATAACTAAGATAAAAACATAACATTTCAAAATTCTGCCTAAAGATTTGTAAAAATAAAAACAGCTTTTTTAAATCTAGGCCAAAAAACTGTGGTTTCTGAGGAAAAAAAACCAAGAGGGGGTACTTTTTTTCCTCTGACTTTTTGGGAAAGGAACTGAAAGACTGGGGCCCAGGGTGGGAGGGAGTACTTTTCATTATATTCCCTTTTGTACTTCTGAATTTCATATCAAGAATATGATTTATCTGTGATAAATGAATAAAATAAAAAATATATTTTAAATCCCAAAGCCGCTATGAACTTTATGCCAATACACTTGAAAACCTAAATTAAATGGACGCCTATCCAGAAAAATGTATTGCCAAAATTAACTCAAGATGAAATGGAACATTTGAATAAACCTACAATCTTTAAAGAAGTGGAATTGATGGTGAAACATCGACCCAGGAAAAAAGTACCAGATCTCCATAGTTTTATGGGCAAAAGGTTTTATCCAGCTTCTTGGAAAATTCAGCCCTTATCCTGTGCAAACTTAAGGTGGGTTGAAAAAGCAAGTTACAAAAAGAGTGGCACAGTAGGAAAATACTTCTTTTAAATTTTTACATATTTAAACTGTTCGGAAAGGAGCAGGACTGCCAAAACGTGAGTCTGGTTGCGAACCCCCCCGCCCCCCACCCTGCACACGGGGACAGTGAGCCAGCAGAAGAACCCTTCTCTCAGCTGAAGGTTGGCACCGAGCTCAGTTTCCCCTGAGTCCAGTGGCTGGGGGACTGTGGCATCCCTTGGCTCCAAGATGTCCTCTATTCACAGCCGGCATGCACACTGCTGACAGGCTAGTCTTCTGAGAGGGGAGGCCCATGCTAGACCCTTCGAGGGACCGGAACCCACCTCTCTGAAGCCCTGGCATGCCTCCCTAAGAGAGGATGAGAAACTGGGGACCACACGCGATCCATCTTGCAGACCCAGGCTTTGGGACGGCCTTTTCCTCAGTGAAGCCTCTTCCTTAACTCAGGCAGGCGATGTGGAATTTATGGCAGCCCTGCGGGGACCCACCTGGCAGGACGGAAACAAGACTACATATTTATGGACTCCCATATATCTAGCAATGGTATAAATTAGGGCAAAGCGTTTGAATTATCTTCAAAATAACAGTTACTTTTGGGGGCTGATGGAGGGCAGTGGTCAGGGAGAGGTCCCCAGAGGGGGTTCTAACTACACCTGTCATGTTTCACATCTGAGTCCCCTTTCTTTTACTTCTCACCTGTAACCCGTTACCAAGTTCTGTGGTATATTAAAGATGGCCACACCTTTTTGCTTTCCCTCCCTTTACGAGGTGTAATCTCTCCCGTCCTACCGTGAATCTGGACTGTTTTGGGCTCTGGCTGTTTTGACCAACAGGGGGCAGCAGAAGTGATGAAGAGATAGTGCCCGGCCTGAGCTTCAAGAAGAGCTTCTGCTTCTGAATTACACTCCCCCCCTCCCCATCCACCTGCTCTGCTGGAAGGAAGTGGGGGCAGGTGCTTAATGACAAGAAAGCATGTCAAGAGGGAGAAGGCACGTGGAGGAGCGTGAGGGGTCAGATGTGGGAGAGATGCAAGAAGGGCCGCCCGGCGGAGCCCTGCAGCATGCTGATGCACAGAATCCTGGGGAGTCGTAAATTGTTGCTTTGAGCCAGTGGGTTATGGGCTGGTCTGCTACATAACACGAAACACCTAAACAAGTCGTGATAGCTTTTGCTTCTGAACAGATCCCAGGCCCCTCCTCTCCTTCCTTCTCCGGGCCCTACCTACCTGGGCCACGTCCCCGTCCCCTGGGCCTCCTCTGACTGCTTTAATTACTCTCAGCATCAACCCTGAGCCCCTGCTTTGGCCGGCCATGGAGGCCCACCTGTGCAGCCTCACCTGACTCTTCTAACACTCTGCTCCCGCCACACAGGCCATCTCGGGGACCCTTGGCCAGGAGATCCTTCCCCCAGCCCTTTATGGGACTGACTCCCTCCCTCCATTCACCTAATTCTGCTTCAATAATGCCACCTTGCCCTAGATGCCTTCCCCGACCTCCGAGCTAGAAGAGTGCCCTCTGCCCACCTGCACACTGGTTGACTTCCTTTGTGGCCCCTTTCCCACTCCTGGTGGTGGTACACCCAGCTTATTTCTCGTGTTCACCCCCTGGAATGTATCATGAGGACATTTTCTTGTTTTCCCATTGCTCGGTCTGTAGAAGGCTCGGACACAACATGGAGTGAATGAAGGGGCAAAGGAAGGAGAGCCAGGCACATCATCCTATCTTGTTTTCAGGATATTTACAAAAACTCTCTTCTTCCCAGTCTTCCTGTGGATCCCTCCTTCTGGTCAACCGAGCAGACCTGAAATTCAAAGTCACCTCCTCAGAGAGCTCTTACCCAATAACAGTGAAAAATAGCCCCCTGGTGCCCCCTGAGCACCTCCTCTTGCTGTAATACTCTCTTCGTCAAGCATCACTCTCTGATTTTTCCTGTTCTTTGTTGTCTTTTTCTTCCTGCCAGAAAACCAAGCCCTACAAGAGCAGAGGCCATGCTCCTGCTATGTCCTAAGTCTCTAGAACAGTGTCCATCACAAAAGGATGCTTGGTAACTGTTGACAAAATCATGCTGAATGAATAAGACAAACAGAAAGGGAGGCCTTAGAAGAAACACAGATAACAAAAAAACTCCCATAATAAGTGACAACGGAAAAATACTCTTCTAGCAGCATTTTTACTGTCTTCTCTTGGCATCATGGGAAGTTGCTTCCCGTGTCATTTATACACATGCTCTGCCTATCAAGTCAACTGACTGCAAACTTCCTTAATAATGCTCTGAACTGTATAATTATTGGTTTATCTGGAATTCACTGCAAAAATATTGATCTTAATAAATCTGACATAAGAAATCAATTTTAAAAATTAACTGAGAAGGTAATAAGACTGACATTAAAATAAAGTAAGATAAATGCCCACTGGGATCCTCAGGAGAATTCAAGAAGACACCTTAGACATAACACAGGCGCAGAATGCTCTGAAAGAAACGACCAAGAAAAGGAAAGACCTTTCTGGAAATCACAAATGAATGCCGAAATGAAACATTCAGTAGAGGGGACGGAAGATGAGTCAAGAACATCCCTCAAATTTTCAGAAGAAGAAGAAGAATCGGAAAATGTGGGAGAAAAGATGGGCAACATGTATCATGACTACAAGGAGTTCCAGAAAAACAAACAAAATCAAACCCACAGGAGAAAAAGCAGAGGAGGAAGATATTATCAAAGAGAATACAAGGAATTTTCTGGGCCTAAACAGTTGGCCTACCCAGTGCAAAGCAGCAGGAATGAAAAAGGACCCTCACCACCCAGGTCTTGTGTTATGAAGACCAAGATTTCAGAAGACCAAGCATACAGGGAAGATTCTACAAGCTTCCAGAGAGGAGGGAAAAAAAAAAAAAACAAACAAACCCAGAGGTCACCCACAAAGCAGAGGAATCAAACCACATTAGAGGACAACAGAGTGGACTCTTCCATGTTCTGAAGGCAGACGATTTCCAAGTGGGACCCCGGGGAGGGCAAAATGAACATGCTTCCGGGAATGTCCAGTCTCTTCCGTGTGCCTGCATAAGCCCTGAGCTAGGAGTTTTCTTGATGATGTGCTTCAAATAAATAAGGGCCCAGGACTTCTGAGTATGAGCCAGAAACGGGGGATGGAGGTAAAAAGAAGGGAAGGGGTGCTCACTCCTTTGACCCCACCGGACAAGGATGACACTGAGTCCCTAGGCCAAATCACCGTGATGGGAACATATGACAAGACCACGAATGCGACCCAAAGATGAGTCTACACTGATAGAATTCAGCATGGATGGAGCAGCTGGGAGACATGGCACAGAAGTGAAGGAAATCATTTATTATGGCAGGCAGGCCATGGACACTGGCTCGGCTGATGGAGCAGATGTGCAGGCATATATTCTCCATGTAGAGAAATGGTAATGACTGGAAGAACTAGAATCAGACACAGGAAATGGAGACCCTTTTGGGAGCTGACCCTGGTGCTTTGCCTTAGAGTCTGTTCTGTATCACTTGCTTCTTTAACCAGGGGTGTGTATTACTTGGATAATGTTTCATATGCTTATTCTTGGGTCCTGCAATTGTGCTGGGTCATAGGCAGTGCTAATCAACTCTTACGATAATAAGCAAAATGTAGAAATCATCTAGAGGCACTTTAATGGAAGGCTGATTGGTTAAACATTATTCTATTCACGCTATCAAATTTGGTGCACGTGAAAAAGCCCACAAGACAACTCAAGGGGAAAAAGCTGCACAACATATGTACAATTGACTATCATGCACGTAAAAGCAGAAACACGACAAAAGGACTGTGTGTGTGTGCATGTGCTTGGGCACATATATAGGGAGAGGTTGGGAGGGAAACACTCAGCTACCAGTGGTCACTTGGAAAGGATAGGAAGGAGCCAAAGATCGCAGTGGCTTTATCTGAATCATGTGACGGTTCTGTGAGAATGTGTATAATTCTCTCTAAGTGTCTGATAAATTCAAGATGCCAAAAATAAGTTATTTTGGGTCTTGGTTCTCTTGAAATGACCAGGTAGGCAATTTTATTTTTATTTTTTTAAGATTTTATTTATTTATTTGACAGAGAGAGACACAGCGAGAGAGGGAACCCAAGCAGGGGGAGTGGGAGAGGGAGAAGCAGGCTCCCTGCTTAGCAGAGAGCCTGATGTGGGGCTCGATCCCAGGACACTGGGATCATGATCTGAGCCGAAGGCAGACGTTTAACAACTGAGCCACCCAGGCACTCCAGGTAGGCAATTTTATTTTATTTTATTTTTTATTTTATTTTATTTTAAAGATTTTATTTATTTGACACAGAGAGAGAGACACAGCGAGAGAGGGAACACAAGCAGGGGGAGTGGGAGAGGGAGAAGCAGGCTCCCTGCTTAGCAGAGAGCCTGATGTGGGGCTCGATCCCAGGACACTGGGATCATGATCTGAGCCGAAGGCAGACGTTTAACAACTGAGCCACCCAGGCACTCCAGGTAGGCAATTTTATTTTATTTTATTTTTTATTTTATTTTATTTTAAAGATTTTATTTATTTGACACAGAGAGAGAGACACAGCGAGAGAGGGAACACAAGCAGGGGGAGTGAGAGAGGGAAAGCAGGCTTCCCGCGGAGCAGGGAGCCTGATGTGGGGCTCGATCCCAGGACCCTGGGATCATGACCTGAGCTGAAGGCAGACGCTTAACGACTGAGCCACTCAGGCGCCCAGGTAGGCAATTTTAAACCAACGCCTGGAGATGCCCGGCCACTGGATGCTGGGTTGTGGGGGGGGGAGGGTAGATGGGATCAAAGCTGCTAAGGATGACCCTAGAAAGAATGAGCAAAATGAAGTATAATCCTAAAAAGTTGTTTACAGTTGAAAATATCATTTCTAACTAATGTGTGATTTCTTCTCTAACATCAGGGTTATGGGCTCAGGATGCTTGAAATGCATGTTTCCGGGTTCTTTTTTTTTGTCTTTTTCTCTTTTCTTCAAGACAAATGTCAATAAGTAACAAGATGTCTAAGTGGAACCTGGACAAACTGAACCCAGGGGAGGCCAGGCTGGTGAAGGACTTCGAAGGAATATTGGAAGCCCCCTATTTTCATTCATCAGGGTTCCTGAAAATGTGTGTGAAATTCATTTACTAAAGTTTGGATTTATAGGTTATGCCTGAGGAGGGGTCCATACCCAGAGAACTAAAGAATTTCATAAAAATCCCTAAATATGGCTGCTTCAAGGTCTAACTCATGTGGACCAGGAAATTAGACAGGTAGAAGAAAATCCTCATCCTTCTGCCTCAGGACCTGGGGATGTCTATACAGACACCTTCCTGCTCACAGGTGTCTCTGTGGGGGCCTGGGTGCAGGGCTGGAAAGAAAAGCCCCTCTCTTGGCCACTGCATGCATGCCAGGTGGACACAGAGGCTATCAGGTGGGACTGCCCTGCCCGCCCCTCAGAAGGGGAGACAAGTAAGAGCCAATGTTGGGTAGGCGGAGGTGGGCTGTGGGTCAGGGCTGAGCTTCAGGCTCTTGCCCCCTAGAATGGATGCTCCCAAGAGGCCGCCCGAGGCAAGGTGGGGGGGGGTGGGGAGGCAGGATGTCAGCTCTTTCCCTGGGCCCAGGTGGCCATGGCCTAATGGCTCCACAGACCAAGGAGCAAAGAAAAGCTCAGTGATAACCAGGGAGAAGGCTGCTTGCTCTTGAAGGCAGTGGGTGGTTTATTCAGCCTGAGAAGGAATCCACAGGGAGGGAGGGCAAAGCATCTGCTTCTAGTTATTTCAAGAAAGGCGGGGTGGGGGTGGGGGTGGGGGTGGGTGGGTAAGGGATTCTTATCAGCCCAGGTGGGCGGAGCTAGATGCCAGGAAAGCAGGACTGGTCTTGCAGCATAAACTTCCTAACAGAGTCACCCAACCACAGGCTGGCTTTATTCGAGAGGCAGTCAGTTCCCCATTGCTAGAAGTAAGCAAGCACATTCTGGAGAAATAATCAGAAGATCTAAGGCTCCGATTAAGGGTGACGTTAAAAGCCCCATCGAAGCCAGAGCTTCTGCAGTTGGGCAGAGCTCTGTGGGCATGAAGTGCAGCTGTGCTAACTGCTCCCCTCATGGATGGATGCCCGCAGCCGTTTTCCCCACCCCCGAGGCCACCGCTTGGCCTCTCTTTGCTTCACCTCCCTAAATAAGGGATTCCTTATTGGATACTGGATATGGTCCCTGGAAGGCCCAGGGCTGCTTCTGAGGCCAGGCAAGGAGGGGGGTGGGGGGGGCGCCCTATGGACCACAGTCTCTTTCCAAGCAAAGCCCTGTCCACCCTCCTCGCTCCCATGGTGTGAACCCGGCCCAGCAGGCTCGAGCAGAACACGGGCTCCTGGAACAGGTTAGAAACATGGGCTGGCAGTTCCGCTCGGAGAGGCCCACATCAACGCGGCCCTGCCCCCTGTAGGATTTCCTACAGCGGTCCTCCAAGAAAGCGCACTCCCACCGGAGGGGCACTTCCTATTTCAGCCTATTTCCTAGTTCTATTTCTGGAAGGCAAGAAGAGCCCCTACTTGAGCAAAGCACTTGGCTCTTGGGAAGTTATTTTTAATACAGATTTGAAAAAGCCAAAAGAAAAAGAGAAGGACACCGAAAGTAGCTGTGTAAAAACCTGGGATTTGAAGACCTTCTGGAATGTTCCTTGTCCTCCTTTGGTCCATGCTGGTTCAGGGGAGGACAGTGCTCTGAGAGGCAGGCAGCTGAAGTCAGGGCTGCTCACAGAGCAGTGGGGGACCTGAGCCACCCCCCCCCCGGTGACCTACGTCTCCCTAAGCACCCCTCATCCTCCAGAAGAGTCTCGCCAAGAGTTCTCAGCCTGAGTTATTTAGAAGTTTGTTCACCTTTTCATTTTCCAGGGAGCCTCACCTCAGCTGGTAGGACAGGTTTTTCTACTCTGAGGAGTGTCAGACGCCAAAGAATGTGTCTCATGGTGTGTTTGTTCACACAGATTGCCCAGCAGTCCCGGCCCCCTATCTCACTGACCCTCATTCTATCAACTCATGCTCTCTGCTCATCCAAGCTTTCTAAATGTTCCTCTTGCACAGCAGGCCAGCTGACTGCTGACGGTGCCAATAAGGTTGCAACGTGCCTTCCTGGGACACAACTGTGCCGCACAAACACAGGACAGGCCCACCCAGACCCCCTGGCCCCACTCGGCAACTGGTGAAGTGGTTGCACCTTCGCGGGCTTTGGAAGGGCTAGCCATTCTAAGCACGCACAAGGTGAGTTATCCGAGCAAAACAGGTATGGGCGTGAGAAACACACCTGGTACGCATGGGTACGCAAACAAAATGCCATCACCCAAAAAGCCCAAGGTAAAACATGAGTTCTTCCCTGATTTTCATTAACGTTTGGATCTTTTTCTAAACTATGTTTGGAAGCCTAATAATAACTTTATCGTTTCCAAAGCATGTCGTCTTCCAAGCATTGTTAAAAAGAGAGAGCTTCTAAAAGTGAGAGAGAGAGCTGTTCCTACATTGGCTATAATTTGAGTCTTATCGGTTTGCTTCCTGGCAGTCAATTTTCCTTTGGTGGTGCTGGGCATTGGGTGTGTGCTAAGCTTCCCAGGGGTGAGGTGGGTGGATGCGGGTGGTGGAAGGGGAAGCAGGGCTCCCTGGGATCCCAGGAGGTCTGGGGAGAGGGTGAGCAGAACAAATCTGGCTCATCTGCTGGGGTCACAGCCCAGACGGTGGGTGCAAATATTCCTCCATTGGCTCCAGAAAGAAATGAGGAGATAAGAGGCCAGTTGGAGCAACGTTGGCCCTAAAAGTGAGCACTGAGGTGTGCCAGTTAGATCGTAATCACCAAACATCAGTATTTAAAGAGGCAACACTTTTAAAAATAAATTGCAGTGTTATTCTTCCGATTGCAAATGTAATGCAAAACAAAACAAAACAAAACAAAAAAGGAACACATGCTCAGTGTAGAAAACATAAACCCTACAGATGAGCAAAGAGCAGTGTAATCTCCATGTGACTGTGTTACCCTCTGAATGTGCCCTGCCCCCAGGCTGTGTTCTTGGTGTGTAGATTTGTATTTTGTGAAAATAAAATCCAAACACGGGATGTTTTTAAAATTGGGCCTGCAGAGCTTTGGGGTCAAGGTGAAGGCCAGCGGGTGGGACTCACCAACCCTACCTCTCACGACTGCCCATCAAAGCAACTCCACTGTTAACTGCTACATATGCTCCAGGTAGGAATTCATGCAGGCCGCTTAAACAAATAAATAACAATATATAAATATGACACATTATGTTTTTCAAAGGGTTGAAGCCCACTAACTCCCATCATGGCAGATGGAAGGACAGGCACCGGTCCTTCACCTCTGTCTGCATCCACAGCCCGGCCATGGCCACCCCGTGGATGGAGCGCTTCATTTGGGGGGCCCCCATGTGACTTGCTTTGGCCAAGGGCAACAGCACGCCATTCTGGGCCTCGGCCTTAAGAGACCTGGTGTGTTTCTGCTTTCTCCACTTGCACCTCTGCTGCTGGCGGGGGGAGAATGTCATTGACAGTCACGCTCATCACTCTAGCTAACACGCAGTCAGCAGTGGTTCCTTAACCTGGAGCCAGAGGTGACAGGTCTGTTCATTGTCCATTGGCCCAGGTCCCAAGGATCTGTAAGACTCAATGCGGATCCCTGGGCCCCTCAGAAAGCCATCATCTCGGCCTTGCAACTCTGTGGGTAGACCAGAACGTCAGCATGACCTGGGAGCCTATCAGAAACACAGAATCTCGGTGTCCCTGGACCTACACAGTGAGAATCTGCATTTCACCAAGATCCCCAGCGGACTTGAGTATATATTGCAATCTGAGAAGTTTTGTTCTAAGGGACCCAAACATTTTAGACCAGTTGATTCTCAGCCCCAGCTGCACGTTAGAATCATGGGAAGGGGGTGGAAAAGTTTTTAAAAATGCCCATGCCTGCCCTTCCCCCAAAACGCTGCTCCAATGAGCCTAGGGGGTGCCTGGCATTGGTAGTATAGACACCCCCAATGTTTCTGGGGGCCAGGGTAGAGACCTACTCATTTAGATCACCAACTCTTGACGAGGAGGGGGACAGGGCAGATCCTCTGGGGCTTTTTCAGCTGACACAGGCACCCACCCAGTAAGCCCCAACATCACCATCCTACCCTCATTCCTCAGGATTGCTAAGAGGAGAGACAGGGGGAATAACGGAGCTGGAAAGGACTGGAAAGTAGAGGCACTACTCAAAAGCCGGATAACGTGTTCTACCACAGGTCACCTTCATCTCAGGCTAATAAGGCAAGGCCTTTCTAATGAGTAACAGAAAAAAGACATATGTCTGTTAAGAGAGAAATAACTTTTCAAAAGATGCAAGTCGAACGTTCTGAGAACATTTAGTGCTGGGCAACGTCGAGAAACAAACTCTTTTCCCATTTCATAATTTGATTTATGTGCAAAGCAATCTTCCAGAAACATCACCCTAATTAGCTTTGGGGCATTTTCAACGGAGGGAGACACGCAAGTTACTGAACAAAGTGTCTGCTGAGCCAGGTGCAATGCTGCATCGCTAACTTCATGGAGGGTACAAACACCCTGGCCCTCTCAAACACAACATACGGGCCCTCTCAAACCCCACACGATGGCCTAGACGCTATGGGCGAGAATTCTAGAGTGAAGACACGGTTCAAATGGCACTTCTGCCATTTACAAATTGCTGACCTTCACCGAGTTTCTACGCATCTTTTACTCTCAAGTTCCTCAGCGATAAAGTGGGGATAAATGACCATTTTCTAGGTCGTTGTGAGGATTAAATGAGATGATTTCCTAAAGCACTGAATCCAGTGCCTGGTATGCACTCAGGGCTTAACAAATATTTATCGTTAACAACTGTCAATGCCATCTTAACTTGTGTTAAAAGTGGTACAACTCTAGCGGAAATCTGGCAATACATAGAAAGAGGCTTAAAAGTGTTCAAACCTAATAATCCCACTTCTATAAATATATTTTATGGAAACAGTCTCAAAACCATGCATAAAAAGATGGGAATGGGATGTTTTTGGTAAGAGTCAGCAACTAGAAGCAACCTGAACATTCCCACACATCCAACAGGGGAGTGAGGACGAGGTCGATCACTTTACAAGTGTTCCCACCTAAGATGATCATACAAGCTACGTGACTGGCAAAGTTTAGGCCAATGGGACTCCTGGCGATTTCTTTTCCCCTACTTCTCTCTCTTTTTCTTTTTCCTTTTTTCACTTTTTCTTTAACAGACATGGTATTGTTTTTATCATGTGAAAACAAAACCGGGCACCTGGGTGGCTCAGCTGGTTAAGCGACTGCCTTCAGCTCAGGTCACGGTCCTGGAGTCCTGGGATCGGGTCCCGCATCGGGCTCCCTGCTCAGCGGGGGGGGTCTGCTTCTCCCTCTGCCCCTCCCCCCCATGCTCTCTCTATCTCATTCTCTCTCTCAAATAAATAAATAAAATCTTAAAAAAAACAAGAACAAAACCAAATCCCCATTAAAAAACCTTTTTAACCAACATGAAGTAATGCCCTGATTCTTAAGATCTTTGCCTTCATAATAAATTTTGTCCCCCAGCCCCTTGATGTTTAGAATTTAAGTGAGAATCCCAAGTTATACTTTATAATGAGACTTTCACCAAGTAATTGGCATTTTTAACCTTCCGTCAAAAACCCTTTGTTCTGGACCCCCCACAGGACGCAAACAGCAGGTGATGCCCCGCGTGCCAGGCTGGCCCCGCTCTTACCGTTACGGGTCTCCATGGCACGTTCTGGACACACAGCTGAGCCCTCTGGCCCCACACACCAGTACATGCTGGGCAGTCGCCGAGACATGCCAGCCATCAACTCTTGGGTGACTGCTCTCCAAGTCAGTCCTGGCCAGGGTCACCGCCACCACTGCTGTTCGGAGGATGGACTAAGGGGCAGACACACAGTCATGGCCGAGCAGGAAGCTGTCTCATTCTGCTGGTGAAAAACATCATAAAATCAGAAAGTGTTTTCTTAATTGCCAAGTCCCTTCCTGTACCCTTGCATACATTTACTATTTATATATTGCACCTTGGTATTCTTCTCCTTGGCAACATTCCTCCTCACATTGCATCTGTCTAGCCACGCCCAGTCTGATGGGGGCCGTGAAAGGACAGAGCTCCCCCCACCTCACCTTGCACCCCATGGCTCATGTCTACTTAAAAAACAGTCTCGAGGGGCGCCTGGGTAGCTCAGTCAGTTAAGCCTCCGACTCTTAACTCTGGTTCAGGTCATGACCCCAGGGTTGTGAGATCGAGCCCCACACTGGGCTCCGCAGTGGGTATGGAGCCTGCTTAAAATTCTCTTTTCCTCTCCCTCTGCCCCTCATCCTTGTGCATGCTCCCCCCACCAACAAAAACAAAAAACCAGTCTCGAAGCAACCCCAACAATTGCAGACACCCACTGGTAAAGGGTTCATTATTCAATCGATACATAAAATTTGTCAGTTGCCCAGCGACACCAATACAACTAAATGGGGTTTCTGCTTTCAGAGGCTCACACTCAAAGCTAGGGTGGGGCTCACACCTAATAGCTGATCACAATACAAGGCCTTCCCTTTGTCCAGGACAAAGTCTTCCAGAAACCCAGAGGCAAGACTGTAATCGCAAAGAAGCAAGCAGGCAACCATCCCGAAGAGAAGGGGTCTGGAAGGCGTTGGTACTGGTTATGAAGACAAGTCCGTCTGAGCCCTGGGGGATGACAGGAAGGAGCCTCACACATTCTGCCTGCCTGGGTACATCTGGCCATGGCTCAAGGCATTTCTGATTGTCACAACTTGGGGTTTGGGGTGCTACAGGTATCTAGTGGGCAGAGGTCAGGTTCATTACTGAACATCCTGTAATACACAGAGCAGCCACCCACAACAGAGAATTATCTGGCCCGAACAGTTCCAATTATCTGGAGAAACTCTGAGTTTGATTAAGATTTATCTCCCCAAACAAACAAGGCTGTGATAACTGCTGAACCAGGGTGTTGCTCTCTTATGCCAGGCTCCCAATGAGCCTGCGGCAGGGGGTCCCCAACACAGGTGCCCCCCAACACAGGTGCCCATCCTGCTATGATGATTAAATTTCCAGAACTGCCTTGAGGACAAGACCCAGGTCCAGCTCAGGCCTGGCACGGGATCACAATGGGAGGGGGTTACAATGTGAAATGCGTCTGTTTCTATTAGTGTTTACGGAGGGTCTGTACTATACTAAGTACAGGGTCATTAGCAACTATCCTCTGAGACAGATAACTGAAATGGAGAGTGATACACTGTAGTAAAAAAAAAAAAAAATCAAGGTCATGTAAATCATGCCCAAGACAATAAGGAAAGGAAAAAAGCACAATCTGGCCATCAAAGGCTTGGCCTGTCTCTGTCACATGTCAGCAGAGTGTGACTTCAAGCCGAAACTTACGTGTGTCTCAGTTTTCCCATCTGTTAAAAATAGACATGCACCCTCTCACCCAGGCGACCTCGCAGGGCTGCTGTGTGATTTGAAATAAGGTAAAATTTCCAGTCACTTTCTATAATAGGGCCAGAGGTGGTTCTCACCTACAGTACCAGCGGGAGGCCTGGGAGACTGTCTGATTAACAAGCTCAGAGTATCAATGCTGGAGGGCAGACACACTGTCTCCCCACTGAGCAGGTTCTAGAAGGTGCCCTGAACAGTGTGGGCGCTGAGCAAGTTACAGAATAAGGCTGGGAGAGCACTGGAACTTTCTCATCTTAGATCCTGGAAATCAGGCCCAGGTAGGCTGTACTCCCACAGGCAGGGGAAGGTCAAGGAGCTAGGAAACCCCTCCCCCAGAGGCCATGTCCATTACGATCCCCCACCTTTCTGAACTAAAGAGTGAGAGGTTTCAGCAAACCATACATAGGAAAACCTGTGTTTGGAGTATGGGAGCCTGAACAATCCAAGGAGGAATGATCAATCTGGACAAAATTTAGGAGACCATCAAAGCTCTCTAAATTGTAAAATCTGATTAGGAAAACCAACTTGAAACAAGAACATGGAAAAGCAGCAAAACCATCTCTGTTTTAAACTAAAGGCTCCAAATCCTACAGTAACATTCAGAAACCAAGGAGCACAGTGGCCATCTGCTTTCAAACACCTCCTAAAATCAGCTACCACATCTACCTAACAACACCTTAAAAAAATCCAAATGCTAGTAGATGTTTCTTCTGAAAACAGAAGTGTCTTACCATAGAATGCTTTTAAGTTAAAAAAAAAAATCTTTAAAATATTTTAGGCCAACGCTTGCCCAGCACTTTTGTTCCCCTTTTCATTTTCAGTTTCCTTTTGAAAATCTCTTTACCGATGGAGGCTTTTACGACTGGTGCAGTTTTTCAATTGTAATTTGTATGTTGGCTGAGACTCTAAGGTTTTAAAATGAGGTGACTCAACTTTTGCTTAATCTTTGCCCTCCAACGGATCTTTGCTTCCTCACTCTTCTTTTGGGTCCAGACCGATGCAACAAATCCTGGTTGCAAGTTACACGTCTTGTTTTCATTACGGTGTATACATCCTTAAGAAGGCTTCAAGAGGTTTTCTGTTGTGATTATTTTAATACCTTTTAAAACCTCACCCATTTTTCGTTTGCCAACTCTGTATATTTGCATTAATGAATAAACCTGAATACTTAATGAAAAATAAAAAAAAGGGGAACCTGACATTCACTCGGCACCGCTTCTATGAGGACTGAACTCCACAAGTTCATGAAACTTACAGCTGGTGGGGAAGGCACAGTTAAGTAAGTGCTTGCTACAAAGTTTCTGACAGAGGAGAAATATAGGAGACCCAGGACCTACTCACCTCTCTTTTCAAGAGGCTGGGAAAGGATTGCCAGTACCAAAGGGCTAGAAGACCCTTGCAAATGAAGCATGTTAGCAATGCTCATCTTATCCAGTAATTTTTTGAATGAAAAGCATGGTAGAGATGGTTGGTCCACAGTTCTCCATATCCCTTTGGCACTACTAGCCTCCCCTGATCAGTTACTGGCTTGTCTACAAAATGTGTTTAATGTATTCATAGACATCAAAATATCGAGGAGCTGCAGACAAGAGAAATGTGTAGGTCTCAGTCCCAGATGAACACCCAAAGGTTTGGGAACAGAAGCCCTTCGCGAGTTTGAAACCAGAAACAAGTTACGACTGTCCATTAGCCATTCTATCCCTGTGCCAGTGTGTACTAGGCACCTCTTAGTTCTGGGAGTGAAGATGCAGCGGTGAGCAATGCTGGTGCCTAGGAACGGTCTCTGGACCCTGGAGCTCCAGTAGAGACTGCCAGGCAATTAAAGGAGAGAGCAAACCAATGAAGAAGGACCATAATACCATTGGAGACTCCAGAAGGACCGTGAGCGAGGGATGTGAGAAAGAGGCTGGGCTTAGTGGGGGGGTGTCAGGCCATGTGAAGAATCAGGGGTCAACACTGCAGAGACCACATGCTGGAGAGCAAGATGGGCCAGGGTGGCCGGTGGGGGGGTGGTGGCAGGAGCACTGGCCAGCTGGTTGATGATGCCAGACCCCATATCAACCGAGGGAAAGGAGGTGTCCTGGATTTCATGCCAATCACAAGGAGAAATTATTGCAGAGTTCTAAGCAGAGGACTGACACATTCTGATTCACCTATTAAAAAAAAAATCACTCTGGCTGTCAAATAAAGAACTGGAGAGTGGAGAGGGAAGGACTGTAATCATACCGGAAATGGATGCTGGTACCCTGGACTACGATGGAGACTGCGAGAAAGAAGGGCTGGACCCACACAGGTAAGCCCAACAGAACTTGCCAACAGATTGAGTTCAAGGAATGGGGGTATGGGATAGAGGAAAATTCCCAGCAACTGAGCTGACTATGGGCCTATTCCCTGAGATGTGGAAGCTTGGGGGAAGGAATGTTCGGCTGACCCCAAAACCTCCTTTAGGGACAAGTCAGGTGTGAGGTTTGTATGTTTTTAACTTAATTTTTTTATTCTTCAGGGACAGAAGCAAAAATAAGTCAAATGACAAGAGGCATTTAATGTTAATGTATTCCAAACCCATGCCCATTCTAGTTGTCCCTTTAATGTCTGGGTACTTTGTCACAATGCCGAGTGGCTTGCAAACTATAAAAAGAGGGTATTCAGTGAGAGCCTCCCTAAAAACTTAACCGCACGCTCCTGTTTTCTCTACCTCTCTGACCCCTGCTGATGTGTTTGGGGAAAAAACTTCCTGGCCTCCAAGTGTGCGGGGACAGGCTGGGCTGGCCAGAGGTCCCCAAATTCTCCCCCACCATCTCCCTCTGGCCTCCAGCCTTCCCAGGCTCCCCTCCTTGCCCCGTCCCGTACCTCACTCATCTCTGCACCCCTGCCAGGCAAGGTGGCAGAGATGGCGGGTTTTACCGGGACCTGGCCAGAGCCGCGTCCGGTGGGCAGAAGCCCGGCCCGGGCTTTGCGGGGGGGTGGGGGGGGGTCAGGCGTGCTTGGCACCCCGCCGGAGCAGCCCCCCCCACCCCCGCGTTGGCCAGAGATCCCGGGCAGTGCCTCCCCCGGCACACACGCACTCACACTCACCCGCACACTGGCGCGCTCACACTCGGCCCGCGCCGGGCTGAAGGAAACCTGTAGACGCCCTGGCATATCTTCCCGACTTTTGTTTTTTGCCCCTGCTCCCCCGGTCCCGGTCCCGGCCCGCGCGGGGTTTCGGGGTGGCCCTCTGGGGCCCCGCACCCTCCCCCACTCGGCGGGCCCCGGAGGCCGCGGGGCCGCGAGACGGGGACCGCCCGCGCCCTCGGTGCTCCCAGCCCCCGCCACCCCACCAGGCAAGGGCCACCTCGGGGGAACACGCGGCCGCCCCGAGAGCGGGCCTGGGCTGCGGGGGGCCCGGGGCTCCCCGAGACCCGGCGCAGGAGGCAGCCAGGCCCCCGGGCGGGGCGCGGGCCGGACGGGCGCTTACCGGCGGGGCGGCGGCGGCGGCGGCGGCGGCGGGGCAGGGCCCGGGGCGCCTGGGACGCGGGGCTGGGCGCGCGGGGCCGGGCGCGGCGGACACCAGCGGGCCGGGGCCTGGCCGTCCCCCTGCCCTCCGCCCCCTGCGCCTCCGGCCGCGCGCGCCGGGGCCGGGCCGGGCCCAGACGCACTTCCTCAATCCTGCGGCCCGCGGGCGGGCGGCGCGGAGAGCGCGCAGGGAGAGGATCGGCCGCAGCTGCTCCGGCCCGCGACGGGCACGGGGAGGGGGGCGGGGATCCCTGTGGTGGCCCACCTCAGTTTCCCTAGCCGAAAGCCGGAGGTGCCCAGATGCACCGCTCCCGCCTCGGGGAAGCCGAGGCCCGTGAGCCCTTGTAGCGCGAGTTCTCCTCCAGGTTTGGGTACCCTGCTCTGTCCTCGCGGGGCAGGCGCGGCGACAAGATTGGTCGGTTCGCAGCTCAGCCCAGCTTTCACTGCCCCTCGGCTCTGCTCGGCGGGCAAAATCCAACGATTAACTTCTGACTCGTATTAGGCGTAGACTCACAGTAAATATTTAAAAATCAGGGAATATTCGTTTATGTACGATTCCGTATAGGGCAGTATAGAAACATATTTTTAAAGCTTTCGTATTTTGCGAACTGTGCCCCTCCCGTCACATGAAGTTATTTAATTATGGATGTATATATAGAGATGTCACTATTTGGTGAATCATTTTAAATTGTGTAGGGTGTTTTGGGCGGGGGAGTAGATAACCCAGGGCGGAATGTTGGCAATTGGTTATGTTTCGACTTAATATAAGTATGTTCATCACACCACTGAGGCCATTATCCGAAGGCAGATCATAGAGACGCACGTCCACGCTGCGGGCAGCCATCAGATTTGGCTCCACGTGCCAACCCCAGAAAGGGAAGCCTGCTCAGAAAAAAGCAGATGGTTCTGCAGCCTGGCAGGACCCGCGCACTAGACTCTTTTCACGTAATGTTGGGACTGGAACCTTCCCAGGATTTAGCGCAAGACGGAGACAAATGCCCACCACCCTCACTGCCATTTCACAAAGGCCGGGCAGACGCAGGGCCCCCGCACGACCCCCGCACGACCTCGCGGGCGCTCTGAGCAGTGGCCCCTTGGCAAGGGCACGACCGGGCGGCTTTGCTTTGCTCCCAAGAGGCCTCCAGCTCTCCTGCCACGGAACGCCCTTGCAAAAGGGTGGGTGCGGTTTTGCAATCCTGTCCTCAATACTTCGGCCCGAATTCCAGTACTCAAAAAGCAGCAGTGTGATTGCTACCGAAAAGTCCCTAATAATTTGCAGGGCGTGGCGTCGCAGTGCTGAGTGAGCCCGGCAATCGCGGCGGGGCGCCTCCAGGGCGCGCGGCCGCGCCATCTAGCGGCACCGTGAGGAACAGCATGCCCACTGCTCGGGCGGACACCGGAGCTCCTGTGGCTGATAAGGCTGGGGCAACTCAGCTTCCCTTTTACATGAGTTTGGGAATAGGCTAGGGAATGTCTCCAATGTAAAAAAACAGCCGAGTGGACTGTTTTGAGCTGGTTGCATCCCAGCATTTAACTCTATTCATTAGGCATTAGTTAATCACAGGTTTGCATGGGAAAGTTATTACAGGTCAGTTAAGATCTCTTCTTGCTGCTTCTTGCCCCCCCCCCGGCCCCCCTCCCCACCTCCCGCACCCGTGGTCCTCTAGCTTTTGCTCTGCATACCCAGGTTCTCATCATCTCACGTTGGAATGACCCCTTCTAAGGTGGAATCAACTGGAAGCTACCTCCTCAACCTAACATTTCTGCCTTCTGAAGGCCTAGGGGCTGATTGCTACCCTCCCACCCTACCCCCACTGCCTTCTAGTCATTTCTTCAGCTGTAAACTTAGTTTCCTCAGACATTCTTCCCTGACACTTTATAAAAAAAATCCCTTATCATCCACGTTTAAGCTCAAGTCAGATGCATGTAGGAGCAAGGACAGTAAAAATTCTTTGTCCATTATCGGGAGAAGCTAAGGCATTCACAAGAGAATGTGCCCACCTCCTGTGCCCCCCCACCACAAGCACACAGGTGCACGCGTGCACATGCCCATACATGACAGCCAGTCTGTGTCCCCAGAATGGTTCCCTTCAGAGAGTAAACCAACTGAAGGAAAAGGCCATTTTCCTAGAATGTTCTGCAAACATTTAGATTGAGAAATTAAAGTTTTCTAAATAAATTAATACATACGTAAGTGCATACATTAAGAGAGATCTGATCCAAGCCTCCTTTACGTGTTCTCTTAAAAGGTGGCACCTTGCTGCCCCATAGAGTGATCAAGGATGAGTAACATCAAATACACAGGTGTAACTTGATGGACCTAACCAAGTACAAGGGATGTTCTTGATCCAACCTCAGCATCAGCTCATGGCTTGGTGATTGAGGCTTCTTAGAAACTTAAGGTAGGCTAAACCCAAACACCCAGATCCCTGTGACAAAAATGGAAACGTGTGCACACGATAGCAGGATGCAATATTCTCCCTAAACCCCTGGGCAGTCCTTCCCACCATCTTCTGGACTCACCCACTCACTAGTAAAAGGACACTCGGGCAGCTTAGGTGACAGCTTACCCTTCACCAACTAAGATGCCGAGCCTCTGAGGCCGAGCTCCCTGCCTGCTCAATCCACAAACCCATGCCAGTGTGTTTCACGCTCAGACTAAAGCTGAATTTGAATCCTAAGCTATCAATACTGCTTTTTTACAAGCCATTTTGTACATAAGCTCTGAGAAAGAGAAAGGTCAGCCACAGAATTAAAATGAGTTTTGTTGTTAAATGAAAAAACGGAATGTTTGTCAAATATCCGATTTTATTTTATCGTTGTATTGTCAGACACAATCTGTAGTTGGGGTCAGAATTCCGAGGCCAATAGATTGTTTTTTGAAACCATACCACAGGAATAAACCTTAAAAGAAGTGAAATCTAATACTATATAGATTTCCATTTTTAAATACAGTATATTACAGAAGGTTAGATATACCACCTCTGTTTTTACTTACAACTATAAAAAGATACATTAACTATACCAATTATAAATAATGTAGCATTTCATATTAAAGGCATTATTGTACAATGAGAGAATAAGTACCCTCTAATGTATTACTATCAAGGTTAGTGTCTATAGTTGCTTGAGATAAAATCCTGAAAATTCAGTGTATGAAGTCAACTCCTGACTTAGCAAGTTGCTGACAGTTTAAGTGATAAGTGTTAACTGATGTAGAGAAGGTGAATTGCATATTGCCTATTTCTGATAAGAATGACAACCCCATTCCATATGGGACTTTCTTTCATCCATACACTGGTTTTGATGTTTATTTTATTATTGCCCTCCCCCAATTTAATTCTATAAACATAATTTAATTCCCAAATATAAGCACCATCAGAAAAGTAACTAGTTAATAACAGTGAAAGTATCCAAATAATGCAATTATGTTTGGTTTTGTTTTTAAAAGCGATCAGGGGAACACTTTAAAACTTGGGATTGCACAGCATTTGCACATATAAAGAGGAAAAGAAAAATTCACAACATGTTAGTGCAGTACTCAGGCCACTTTAGTAGGAGACCCAGTTCTTCCATGGAGTCTGGGTGTTATTTGTTAATTAATCATTAACATCAAAATAGGACTTTAAAAAACCAGGCTGTATTAAAACAATAGGCTTTCCAGTTGTGTATGTTTTGCTAATCTAAAATAGATAACCAAACTGGAGACAAAGAGAGCTACACAGGCTGATCATAAACCATTAATGCAAGTGGTAGAAATTCATAATTTGTAAAAGCGAATTATGGCTCTGATTTGTAAAATGCGGTTGCCATGCTGTCGTCATGTCAGAGTACTGAGTCCTCAGCAGTGATGGTAACACTAGGGATGTTCTCTGCCTAAGAAAGTGCCTTGGTTAAGGTAGACCGTGACATAGTTTTAGAGAAGCATGCTGGGCATTGATTCGGTCATATTCCAAAAGGAGTTTGGGTTTTAAGCTGAGTCCCATGGTCAATGTCAAGAGGCAGTCCTTGAAGACCCACGCCCTTTCACACCCAAGTCCTTCAGTACCTTTCCACGGTACTTGCTTCCCCAAAGCTCCCCACACTGGGTCCTCACAATCCTGTTTTTGTTTGGTTTTGAATTTAGTCCTGTTTCTTTCCCACTAACTGGTGGGAGGGGCTTGTTCTGTGGGCAGGTAACCCCGAGGAGGCCACAGGTGCAGGGCCCTGTTTGCAGAACAAGCCGGGCGTTTTTCCAAGTTCTTATTGGAGTCAGAGTCGGCAAAACATTTTTAAGTGACCGCTGGAGACTTCAAATACCACTTCCTGTTGGCCTCGCCCTGAGCCTCTTCACTGTCCCTGGGGGACCTGGTTGAAAGGGAAAAACGGAAATGGCCACTAGCTCCATCCCCAGGCAGGACTGCAATGCCACATACACAACATATTGGTCAATGAAACAGGAGTGTGAGAGGAAAATTGAAATCGTTCAAATCCAGTAGATTTAAAGTCTCCAGAGCAGAGTAACCCGGGAAGGCGGGAAATGCAGGTTTTCTTCGGCAAAAGTTCCATCTGCCACATTCAGCTGTCAAAGGTTTGAGGAAGGAGCCCGCCTTTCCTTCAGGAGCTCTTGTCATTGAGTTTGATGGTGACAGTTTTCACTTCTGTGTATTCAGCCAGCGCATATTCACCACTGTGATCACAGGAAAGAGGAGAACGTAAAACGGGCATGTCACCTCGCCTTTCATTGCCAACTGTGGTCTAACGCTTGATGGGTCAGTTACTCTGTTGAGCAGTGTGGAGTCTGTGCCCACAGTCAGACTGTGATGACTTAATAGGGAAATAGCCAGGAGCGTCACACCTTTAGTGCGTTTAAGTAACTGGATGTATGACTTCAGTTTAAATATCAGGTTTTTTGATGTGTGATGCTTTGGAAATATTCAGAAGGACTAAGTGTTTGCCTTTAACGAATGAAAAGGATGGGGGGCGAGAAAAAGAGGTGGATTCCCTGGGTGGGGAGTACAGAGCGAGAAGAGGGCCCACGTGGGTGAATGAGGAGGGGTGCGGGGGATGTGGCCAGAGGATCCACAAGGAACAGGGACACGGAGGGCCTGGAGTCGACCTCAGAGCCCACAGCTGGCAACCAGTTGTAAAAGGAGTAAGGCCAGCCCAGAGCAGCGAAGGGGGCAGACATTAGCACATACTGGACACAAGTGGGGGACCACAACCTTTAAGTTTGCCTCTTTGGTATCTGTCCCTTCTTTATGTCTTGCAGAGCCCGGTGACCTTTCTCAGGTGTCATGGGCCATCCTTCAGGGCAGCTCCACTTCCCAGAACTGAGATACGGCTTTGGGTATGTTTAAATGCCTCCACATCGTGAAATAAATAAATAAATAAATAAATAAATAAATAAATAAATGCCTCTACAACACGTGCTCTGCTGTTAAGTAAATAAAAATGTGTTCTTGTTGGGGAAAAGAGGTAGAAATTGAGGTGGCCGCTGGAGGGTCTGTAGAGTCCCATGTCATCCCTTCGATCTGTGGTTCTCAAGTGTGGTCTCAAAGCCTCAGTGACATCTCAGACCTTGCACAAAATGCAGATTCTCAGGCCCCCTACCCTGCCCCTGAGGTACTGGGGTTGACAGAATAATGCCCCCGTGTCAATCCTCCGAACCGGTGTTAGGTTACAGGGCAAAGGGGGATTAAGGTTGCAGATGGGATTAAAGTTGCCAATTAACTGGCTTTAAAATACGGAGGTTATTCTGGATTATCTGGGTGGGCCTGAAGTATCACAAGGATCCTTAAGAGGGTAAAAGGGAGGCAGAAGAAGGGAGTCAGAAGGAAATTAGACCCCAGAAGCAGGTTCGGAGAGCTGCAACAGTGTTGCCTTTGAGCATAGAGGAAGGGACCACCAGCCAAGGAATGTGGGAAGCCTCTAGAAGCTGGAAAAGGCAAGGAAACATATTTCCTCCCTGGAGTCCCCAGAAAGGAATGTAGCCCTGCACACACCTTGATTTCAACTTAGTGAGACCGTCAGATTTTTAGCCTACAGAACTGTATTAGGTAATACATTTATGTTGTTTTATAAAAAACTAATACACCTATTGCAGTGGGGCCCAGAAATCTGTGTTTTAACAAGCCAGAGGATTCTGATACAGCTCAAATTGGAGAACCACTCGCTTAGACCTATGTAGGCAGGTCCTTAGCCTTCCCTAAGTCTCCAACTCATGATCTTTAAAATGGGCATACCATCGCCTCCTTGTCGTTATAATGGTTGGAGATGATTTATTATAGAGCTGTATGTACAGGTAAAAAATAAAGGGTAGAAAGTAATATTATTATTTCTTAATTAATACGTCATTGAGATTTTTTTTGGTAGTTTCCTAAAACAAATAGTTCAAGAACCCATGAGAATGAGCGAAGTATTTTGTAATCTTTTCTAAACGTAACACAAAATATAAAAGCCATATGCAGAATGGTGAATTCAACTTCTGTAAAGCAGAAAATCCATTTCAAACCCCCCAAAACAAATGACAAACTAGAAAAAAATTACATTCACCACACTGTGTGAGAAACAGTGCCATATTCCTTCATATACAAAGAGCTCTTAAAAACCAATTAAAAAACCCCACAATCAAATGGAAAAAATCAACAAAGGGAATGAATAGTCAGTTCACAGAAAAACGAATACAGATTACTAGTAAGTGTGAAAAATATGCTCAACACCCTCACAATAAAAGACTTGCAAACCAAAAAAGTGGGAGCTCATTTTTCATGCAGCAGATTACCCAATTTTAGGACTTTATTCTGAAAACAATCTCCCACTAGTGCATAAAGATTTATGCCCAAGGAAGAACCATGGTTTGTAATAGCAAAAGCCCTTGGAAATAACACAAAAGTCCGTCACGGGAGACCCTTAATAAAAAGAATGGAGGCATATCCAAAGCCCATTCTCAAGACCAAAAAGTAGTTTGCTCCCATTTCATTTGAAACAGAAAAGAATGCACATACGTACATCCATTGTATGCAAAGAAAATGCACAGTAATTCTAAAAGTGAGCATCTAGTGTTGCGTTGTTAAAAATTCAAAGTAGTTAATGATTTAACAACTTCCTAAAGAAAAGTAAACCAAATGATGAAAGTATGTTCAGCGAATTAGCCCATTAACAAATACAGTCCAGTCTTAAACCATTTCTGTAAGATGAAGTACACCAATCACTTTATTCTTCCTATTCTTGCAATCACTGCCAAAGTTCAAGTTCTTGCTGCTCTTACTCGATCCACTGTGGTATCTCCTAATGGGTTTCTTGCCCAGTCATGACGGTCTTGGTGCTCAAGGCCATCCATGAGCCCAGCCCTTCTCCTATTCGACCTCACCAGAATGTTGGAAGGGGGAGGGGCGATCACCGTTCTGGGCTCAGAACCCAGCACGAGCCCTAAAGGTGCTCATTAAGTATTGGCTAAGTGAACAAATGAAACAAAATGGGTGATGGAACAGTGGTTATTTCTAACAAACGGGATTGAGGATCCGTGGAGGGAGGCCTCACTTTCCATACATCTTGTGTGGATTGTGTGGATTTTTGTTGTTGTTTGTTGTTGTTGTTACTGCAAAACCAGCAAGGAAAGTGTCCAGGAGGAAGAGAACTTAGAGGCTTCTCCCCAAGACGTGCACAGGAACAGATCGCCGGAGGGGCCTGTGGGTGGGCGGCACAGAGCCCGCCCGGTCCAGGCGGCCCGGGCTGGGGAAAACCACGGAATCCCCCGCACCGTGCTCCAGCATACAAAAGGAGAACTGGATGCGACATGAAGACATTAATCAGAGACCAGTGAAAATAGAAATTGGTTTTCAAGTCAGTTTCCAGGCTCCTTGTGAATTATGTTAAAGTGCTTTATCAAAAGCCTTGGGAAAATATATGCCAAAGGTAAAAAAAAACAAAAAACAAAAAACAAACCACCACATTGAAAAAAGTCCCGGCTGTGGGGATGAGACCCAGGCTGTGCTCTGCGCCAGGTGGGGTTGCTGAGGCCCTGGAAGGGCGATCAGGGCAGGGGGGAAGGGAGACAGAAATGGCACAGGTGAGGAAAGCAATAAGCCATAGGCCGGGTGAGTCAGCGCACACTGGAAGTCAGGCGGGCCCCAAGCACCCTTCCTGCAGCTTGGACATCCAAGGCCGTCTGTGCGGGGCCCAAAATTCTTGCTGCAGCGGGAGGCCACGCCTGGCCTCTGAGAGGAGGATCCTGTGGGGTTTTGGGTCCCCCCCAGCGGTCATGACCTGCCTGGTTGAAGGCAGCTGATCAGAAGAGACAAATGACTATGTATGCCCTGGCTGGCTTCAGTCCACGTGGCTTACAGAGGTGACACCCCCGTTGGGCAAGGCGTCGTGGTGTGATGGGTCCAAGGGTTCAACCGCACCTCTGTCCCTTACTGGCAGTATGACCCGGGAAAGGCATGGAACCTCCCCAGCATCCCTGGGTTTCCTCACCCAGAAACAAGGGTGGTTAGTGGTAGTAACCACCTACAATGGACCAAATGTTTGTGTCCACCAAAAATTCATGCACTGAAGCCCTAGAACTCTCAATGGGAAGGTATTAAGAGGCGAGGCCTTTGGGAAGTGGTTAGGTTAGGAGAGTTGGAAGCCCTGATGAAAACGATAAGTGTCCTTATAAAGGAGATCCCCCGAGAGCTCCCTCACCCCTCCACCATGCGAGGACATGGTGAGAACGGCCTTCTATGAACTAGGAGGGGAGCCCTTGCCAGACCCCACATCTGTTGGCACCTCGATCTCGGCCTTCCAGCCTCCAGAATTGTGAGGAACCAGGGTCTCTTGTTTAAGCCACCCTGTCTGTGGTATTCTGGTATAGCAAGCGGAACAAAGTAAGACACCATCTCGTGGACTGTCGTGAGTGTGGCATGAATGGACACATGCAAAGTGCTCATACAGAGCCTGGGAAGGTCTATGCCCAGCACGTGCCAGTGGTCATGAGTACTACAGCTGTGGGGGGGCTCTGACAGGGACCCAGGTGACCCCAGCCCAGGCCTCATGTCTCTCTCAAGCAGGAGGATGTAAAAAGAAAATGAAGCAGAGGCTCCTAGAACAGAACACAAACAAGCCATCTGGGGATGAAACATGATTTCTGCAAAGGGTTTTCATGGCTGAGAATTTACTGAGGTTCCCTGAAGGGGAAACGAGTCATAGGAATTAGAGGGACACCAATGGACATATTTTACTCAGATGTTCAGATGTTTCTGGCATATTTGCCATGACTCAGGAATGGATTAGAAGGAAAGACCAAGATGGGGGAAGGGACCCCAGTTCCGTGGAGATGGGTCAAAAGCATTTGTTCAGGGAGGGAAGCCAGCCCCATTCTCTCATAACATCTTTATGAAGAATCTGGAAGGGGAGCTGCCCAAGCCGAGGGGAAGCATCTGAGTGCTCCCACTGGATGACATACAAACAAGTACGAGGTAATGCATTTGTATATAAATAACACAAACTGTTTAACTAAGAGTAAGAGCTCGGGGCCCTCTGAGATGTTCCAGGAGCAGCCTGCATGTTGTCACAGATGGTCCTCCTGGGAAGATGGATCCCACAAGCTGTTTGTCCACAAAGGCTAGTAAAATGCCAAGCACCACCAAGAAGGACGTGGGAGAGAAGGCCTCGTCCAGCTGGAAACTACAGTGTGTCCACTCCCGGAACGCTCTGTCCAGCTCTGTGCCTGGACCTTTTATCTTGGGCCAGACACAAGAAGGCCTGTCTGAGTCTATGCCTATGGAGTTCATCTTCCCAGTGGGCAAGATAGAAAGCAACCCTCCAGGAGTATGCGGTGGATGTGATGGGGACACGGAGGACATGGCAGCATGTCTCCCAAAGAGGCACTGAGAAGGAGTCATAGTAGCCCCGAGTCTGTCCATGGAGCCTCTGCTAGTGGGGCGGACAGGGCCAGAGTCCGACCTGGGAGAGAGCCCATTTTCCTTGCTGAGGGCTGGGGTTTGTGTGAGTCTGGCAAAAAGTGCACTTTTCCAGTTCCGCCCCTGTCCTCATGTGGGGAGCCTATGCCAAGTGTCTACTGAACATCCCCATGTGTGGTAACTGCCGGGGAGGGCATGGAAGCTGAGGCTAGAAGTCGGTCCTGGGGCCGGAAGGAGCGCGCGCGGCGTGAGGATGAAGGTGGAGGGCGGCAGAGGTGGGAAGGCGGGAGGGAGACGGGGTGAGAGGGAAAGGGCCACCCGCCTTCCCGACGTGGCTGATCTGGCCTGACACACAGGGGCACGGGGCAAGGTCAGTGGACTGGTGTGAATGCCCCCACCCCCCCGCCCTGCCCACCCTGTGAATGTAGTGTGTGTTTTATTCACCTGCCGGCAGGCATGCGGTGAACAAATACTTACAGTTCTCTGCCATTTCCTGACATTTTAAAGCCACCAAATGGTGCTTGTGCGTAGATGGCATTATAACAGTTGATCCTAGAGGAAGAAGGAAAGATGCTCACGATTACCTGGGGAAGACCCACCCGGGTCATGGGTGTCCCGGCTCTCAGGGGCTTGAAGCAGACGGTTGCCTAGAGCACGACTTTTCGTCAAAGTTTTAATAATGGAAACAGCGCATTTTCAACTTCTGCTTTCTCATTCTTCCCCACCAGAAGCTAAAATTTGAATATTCCTAGCCATAAAGCTTTTCACTGGGATAGGAGGGAATGTCAGGGTGAGAAGAAAGAAGAGGGAAACTGTGGCACTGGGGAGTAAGATTTAGCTTTGAAATGCGCCAGACCTGACCTCAAAGCTCTCCTGCTTCTTGGCCCTAGGGATTCTGGGCTTGCTACTCAGCCTCTCTGAGCCCCGATTTATATTTATCAGCATTATCATCTTTCCTGGGAGGATAATGTCATCTGCAGGATGACTGGTGAAGCGGGGACTTGGGTCCTCCCTTTGAACAAGACCATGCACTGCTTTTAGAGTCAGAATAAAAAATAAAGGTGGAGGGAGTGGAGTCCAAGGGGCAGCACAACTCGGTGGTCAGGAGCAGGGGTACCGGAGCTGGCCGGCTGGCTCCGGACTCTGCTCTGCCACGTACTACCCGTGTGACCCTAAGCCAATCACCCAGTCTCTCTGTGTCCCCATGTCCTCCCCTGTAAAATAGAGACAATGATGGTGCTTATCTCAGAGGTGGTCATGAGGACGGAGCACAGCTCTAAGACAGCCCTTGGCACAGATGATGTGACTGGAAGCTGTCTGTCCGTAGAAGGGCCGTGAAGCTAGCAAGTCAGCAACTCAGGAGAGCTGAGACACACACATCTGCTACTCACCAGACAGTTCCAGACTCCAAGGCAGAAGCCAGCTTCAGGGCTTTGTCGAGGTTTTTTGTGAACACGGCTGCCGTGAGTCCATATTCAAGGCTATTTGCCCTTTTTATCACTTCTTCGATATTTTTGAACTTTAGTATTGGCTGCACCGGTCCAAAAATCTACGAAGAATTGCAAGAAGGTCAGTGAGAGGTGCGTCCGAAGGAAGGGCATCCGCTCTGAGCCAGCACTGACTTTGTTTTACCCAGCGTGCTCACACGCATGAGGAATGAGGGCTGGGCACAAAAGAACCTCCAGAGATCTTTTGAGCTACTTGACGGTTGACATCCGAAGGGAAGGATTACCATTAAACCAAACTTAAAATACCAACTGAAAGCATGTTTCAGGCTTCTCTCTCTTAGTGTCATCAGGGCTTCTGAGAAGCCCCAGCCCTCTGATGTGCACACAAGACAAAACTTCGCGAGTTTTCCTTGGAAAGTTATTGCTGAGGGTGTTTGAGGGGCACAGCTGTAGGACCGTGTGCCCCGACCTCTTGGTGGGATGTTTTCCATCAACGAGGACGCCATAAAATGTCTCCCTAAGAACTCCCAGAGGAGGGAGGGAGGGAGGGAGGGAGACACTGTTCCTTGCTGTGTAAAATAAAAATAAAAACCCCATAAAGGTCTCTAGGAGAAAGTCTATAAAATACCCACACAGGAAGTACTCAGCAGTGATTCACTTTCTCTCGAGTCCCAGAAGACCACAGCCCAGGGTCCAGCCACGCGGGACCCTAGGTGGGAACAAGTGTCCATCCGGATTAATGGTGAGATTGAAAGAGAAAGTTAGAATCCCACTCTTATGGGGGTCTCCTCAATTTCCACCATTTTCAAGGATGTTCCTGATGGAAAACTTCAAAGAGAATTCCAGCCATGATATGTTCTTTGAATGAACACACCGGTCATTTTAGTTCAGTCTATAGGGGCCATGGAGGCAGCTTTGGGCCGTGAATCCACTGGTATAGCCCACTGGTGGCAAGAAGCCTCCATGATGGGCCACCCCAAGGATGTGTTAGAAGACAGAAGAGGGCGTGTCGCTCCTCAGAGATGCATGGAAAATGGGGGGTTTAGGACAAACTCTACTATACAGTGCTTGGGGTTCCCAAAGGCAGGTAGGCAAGATGGCTTTTCTCAGGACCCCAAAGGAGAGGAAGAAGGCCATAGGAGAAAGGAAAACACTCCCCTCACAAAGACTTCTGGGGTCCCTGAGCCCTAGAGAAGACTTCTGTGTGTAAGACCCACTCCTTTCACCCCCCGTGCCCCACAAGAGTCCCCTTGGGATGAAGCTTTTCCTGCAGCCCCCAGTACCTCCTCTTTGGCAATGCGCATGGTGTCAGTAACTTCTGAGAAGACAGTGGGTTTGATGAAGAGCCCCCTGTCTTCCATGGCTGAACCCCCACATTCCAGCTTGGCTCCCTCCTTCTTCCCACTCTCGATCAGATCAAGGATTTTGTCGAACTGCTTTTGGTCAATCTGCAAAACACAAGGAGAAGTATAGCTTGGATTCCATCAGGGCGGTAGCTGCCATCTGATGGGTCCAGTGGGCTTTCCCATGATCAGCTGTCCCGCCCCCAAGTGGTCTTGCCAAGTCATAATTCATGGGACAGATGTGCCTTGCATGCAAATATTCCTCCGATGCACAAGTCTAGGCTCTTTGGAGCAGGGGAGAGATGGGGAGATAGGCTCTCTTCATCCTCTCCAGGTGTACGGTCTGTTCATACCACTGCCCTCTTCCATGCTGTTAAGCAAATCCATGAATGAAACAAGATCTGAAGTGGTCACTTTGCTCTCCCAACTCTTTGCATCCTTCCAGGGTTGCCAGATTTAGCAAATAAAACCCCAGGGCACCCAGTTAAATTGGCATTTTTGAAAGACAATGAAAGACTTTTTTAGCATAAGCATAATGTTTGGGATATGCTTATGCTAAAAAGTCTTTCCTTAATTTGGGATATGCTTATGCTAAAAAAGTCTTCTTTGCTTATTTGAATTCCAATCTACTGAGTGTCACGAAGGTTATCTGGAAACCCTGCTCCCTTCTCACAGGGCACGATGGATGAGGGTGCTAGTTACTGGAATTGTCCATCCATGGTGCAGAGAAGAAGGGAGAAGGAAAGCTGACCATCTTACCCAGCCGCCCTGGAAATCGAGTGGCGTGAGCTTGAAGGTGAGATGGATGAACTTTCCTTGTTGGTGAGGAGCCAGATCATCAGGAAGCCTCTGCCTTCTGCCACCTTGTCTAGGGATCTCCTGAGCCAGAGTGCACCCTGTACCCCCTGCCTAATTCTCTGCTTATAGACAAGGCACTCAACCAAATGTCAAAGGGCACCCTTTGGGGGATACTGTGCTCAAGGGAAGAAGTGCTCTCCCCATCCCCAGTGGTCCTTCTTTCGGAATCCATGAGTGCCCTGTTCTTGACCATGACCCTGTTGCTAGTCCCCTCCCTTTGGCTGAGAGAGACAGAGTTTTGATAGGTTTGCTGTAGTTGAGCTTTTTAGATGGAAAAACTGGTTTCACTAAAACAACTTTAAATAAAGTTAAAAAAAACAAAAACAAAAAAACAAGCAAACCCAATGGTGTATATTTGGATGCCTGTCTGTTCCTGAGGGGCAGGCTAGCTTTCTCAGAACCAGTGGGCACAAACCGTACAAGTCACTGGACCAGTCATCTCCTGATGTGTGGATCCAGTGTTGAAATTCCAAGCTGGATCCATACCTCACACCTTGTACCAGCATAAATTCCAAACAGATCAAAACTTTAACCGTGAAAAATGGAAGTTTTCAAATTCTCTCATGTGGGAAAAAGCCTCTCTAAACATGGGGTGCTGATGGTCTTTTTATGACGTGAAATCCGGAAACCAAAAAGAAAAGATGGATAAATTTGAGTATGTTGTAAAGAAAAAGGCAAAGCCATCGTGTAAACAAAGTCAAAGGCAAAAGCACAAACTGGGGAACACCTGACGAGTCATATCATAGAAAGGGAGCTAATCTCCCTCACGTTTCAAGAGTTCTTGGAAGTGTAAGAAAAAGGACCAGTGATACAAGAGAAAAATAGGCAGAGCACATGAGCAGTTGATAGACAAGATACTACCCGTGGCTTTTAAACGTGATAAGATGTTCTGCCTTAGTCATCATAAGACACACATGCATATTAAAACCAAGTGATCAGATGGGCATCAGATGGGCAAAATCCATGCTCTGTCAGTACGGCTGGAGAAACAGACAAGCCCATACGAAGCTGGTAGGAACATAGGTTGGTTGATCCTCTTGGAAGGTAATTTGGCAACACTTAGAGACATTACAAATGGGCTCCCACTCTGCAATCCCACTTGAGGACCGTGTCCCCCGGATTTCCTTGTGCGTGTGCAAAATGATGTACTCTGTGACATTGTGCATAACCGCACACACCCACGTCTTTATCAGAACATGTTATCTGAATTCTGGTGAATTCGTACAGCTGAACTCTATTTACATATGAAAAAGAATGAGGCAGGTTCTCATGACCCGTAGTGTGGAAAGCTCTTCCAAGTTTCTTACGAGCGCACAAAAACCAAGGTGTAAAACTGGAGAGCTATCACAGTTAGTTATCTTTTGGGTAAAAATAGGGGAAATGAGAATACATATTCATATTTGATTATATATCCATAAAGAAGTTCTGGAGGGATACGTGAGAAACTATGACCATGGATACCCATGGAGGGGAGATTAAGAACCAGGCTTATGAATGGAGCGGGGAGGATGGCAGAAAGCCTTTTCTCGACTGACCTTTCTATGTGTTCTGGGTTTTAACCCCTGTGAATGTACCCCCACCTAAAAAAGTGATTCAAACAACTCCACTGATTCTAGTAATATCTCAAGGTTCTCTCAACTTCTCTCTGGGTGAACCAAGTCTTGGGTTAAAAGTTCCAGGACTGCCCTTTCCTCCTCCCCGGAGGCCAAGAGGGCTTGTAGGGCTTCACCAAATACAGGTCCTGAGTGGCTGTGACCATTTTCTACCTGTCTGTCCTGGGGGCAGTGCTGGGTCCCCGTGGAGAGCCTGCATATCCAGACTCCACTCTTCCTGATGAGTCCATGTGAACACATTGTCTCAATCTAATAATACCCTAAGAAATGTCCGCTGGTGCCTTCCAGTGCTGGAAGGAGAGCCTTCCAGAAGTGAAGGATGAGGCTGGGCGCACCACCAGGGACAGAGTCAGACAGACCCCAAAGGACAGGTCGGAAGCTGCACTTGGCTCTGCTGAAGAGGGCATCGGATCCTGCCCCCACCAGGTGGCTTGCGCAACGTTTATGCGCCTCGTTGCTCAGTTGCCAAATAAACCTGAAAGATTCTGGAGCATTCGGCTGGCGACTGCCTGCAGTGGACACTGATCTAGGTCAGTGAGCTGTTTTATAGGCAGGAGACAGACAGGGCTATTTAGACAGCTGTAAATCCTCTCTGAGTAAAAATCTTATTACCGTAGATGAAAAAGCACTTTGGGAGAAAAAAATCCAACAGCGTCCTAAAATAATATGCTGAGGTTAGGCGGCTTAAGTGAGCTTTCAAAAGGACTTTTAGCTGCAGCATCAAAAGCACCGATGAAATCAACACCCATTCTGCTTGGATCTGCTCTCTTGGAAGAGATTTCTGTATCTGGCTTCAAAAGTCAAGCCTGGAGCCTTGGAAAGAAACTTATGAATAATGATGGGGTGAAAGGTTTCCTTAGTATGGGATCAGCTCGCATATTTCCCACGGAGTCTGGATTAGCTTTACAATCACGGTGGATTTGATAATGGCTTGTGGCCATGTTTGCATTCAGACCGGAAATCCAACCAAGGCCACTAGACAACTTCGTGTCACTGGCCACTGGGTTTGGAGTTGAGGTCTGGCAGGGTGGGGAGTTTTGGCCACAAGATGGGATTCTTCTCTCCACCAGGGTCACGTGGCATTGGAGCCACAGTGCACGTGGGCCGGGGCAAGGCAAGGATGGGCACGGTGGCCAGAAATGCACCTTTTCCACGTGGTCCTCCCCCTTCCCCAGCCAGGACATCCCCATGGGATGGTCAAGCAAGACCCGATCGACATGGCCTGAAGTCATGCACATTTTTGGCCACCTGGATCAGGGAGCCTGTCATTGAATGCTCCCCCCTCCCCCGCCTTTAAAAAATAAAGACTTATTAGGTGCCTTGAAATATTCATAATATTCATCCATTAAAATACTCCCATTTTCTAGACAAGGAAAGTGAGGTTTGGCAGGAGCTTGGGCCTTTCACAAAGTCACAGAGCCAAACTTGCGTGGCTTCCCAGGGAAACATGTGGTGCCAGTGCCACGGGAAAGCAGCGAGCTCCCGGGATGGACACAAGTAGGTGAGTCTGGACGCGTGATTTGCAACTTCGTGGCTGGGGCAGGACTTCGGCTCCAAGCAAAGTGGGTTGCTGTCGAGCTCCATTTCAATAATGCATGGGATGGTCAGGCTGCCCTCTTTTAAATATTTATCCATCTGCTGCACTGCATAATTAGTAAGAAAGTGATACAGGATGTGCCCTTTTAAAGAGGTTATTAAACCTCTCGGTTATGATCATTTTCATCATCCCGTGGTTAGTTTCGAAAACCAGGCCTCTGGAGATGTGTTCCTCCTGTCCAGAGATGCAGCCCTGTTCCCTGAGCCCTCTGCACTCCCTCTCCACTGGGATTCTTTGGTTTCTGACGGTCACCTTGTCCTATAGCGCACGTGAGCTCCAGGGAGGGCCTGGAGGCTGAGACTGTGGGCTCGAGGTACTTAGCCTCTGCCTGTATTTCGCTGCCTTTTGGCCAAGGTTACAAGCCCTCTTCTGCAAGGAGACTGGTCAGGTAAGACAGCCTCTGCCTGAGTCTCTCTTCTGGGGATCCTGGTGGCTCAGAGACTGGACGGTCCTCTTGGCTGGAGGGTGCAGGCATAGGGCCTTAGGAACTGGGAATGTCTCCCTCCTGCCGAGGCCCTGAGCTTGGCATTATCAGCCGCAAAGAGCAAAGCCTCTGTGTCCACTCCCGCTTTATAACCCCACCGAGACCCGATGGGACCTGTCCTGTTGCTGGTGTCTAAACCAAAGCAAGGGGCAAGGCGAGGCAGCCTCCCTTCTGCTTTGAGAGGGACCCTGAAATCGATCGAAAAGCACTGGGGCTGTAAGGGGCCAGGGCCAGTGCCTGGTTCAGCCCCCTGCGGGTTCTGACACATCAGTAGGTTACCTGCGGCCCCTGTTCCGTTCTGACGTCGAAGGGGTCTCCAATGGGACGCTTCTTGGCGTACTCCACGCTCCGCCTGACAAACTCTGCGTAGATCTGCTCCTCCACGAACACCCTGGAGGCGGCCGTGCAGCACTGACCTTGGTTGAAGAACACTCCCTGATGGGCGCACTCCACGGCCAAGTCCACTGGAGGGAGGGGGGCGGCGGAGGCAAGAGGAAGCCATGAAGTCATTAGGGCAGGCCTGCTGACGGCCGCAACTCTAAATGCCCGCACCAGCAAACAGGCCCCGGAATGGCCACGTTTCAGAAGTTAATTTTATTCCCGGCATTTCCCAACAGAGAGGATGGGCAAAAGGAGCGTGGGATGAAACCAGTCCCCCCCACCCCCACCCCCCAGTGCAGGACTTCTTTACTCTGCTGAGGAGCACAGAGAGTTGCATTCCCTGGTTCACCTGTTCCTGGAGCCCTCCCCTCTCCCTTTTCTGGAGGACCCACGTTCTATAGAACAAACCTTCCGTAAGCCCTGATGAGGCCAACTGGTGAGAGCTATTCCACCTTGAGTTTCCTTCACTATCAAGTCCTGTTAAGTCAGCTTCTTTTGCTTATTAAGTCTTATTAAGTAATATTAACTCCACGTAGGACGTATATATACGGGTTAAAAAGAAAGCACTGATTCTGCCCCAGGAGGTCTGGATCTGAACTAGACAGCGGGCATCGAGTTAAAACTAGAAGGGTGCTTAGTAAGGAAAACCTTCGGGGCCGTGCTTCGCGGTGAAGAATGCTCAGTGGGTGTGGTTCCTAGCACTCCACGGTGAGCTGGTTTGCCTGCACCCCTGCCGCCCTCCTACTCGCACACGGCAGCTTAAGAAATGCAGCTTTCCTTTGCACGGGGCAAAAAGCATCCCTGCGGGGCACGGGCAGGCGATCCAGACACCCAGCCCCGCTCTTGAGCACCTCGGAGGAACGCTGCCCTCCGCTTTGAGGACTGAGACATTGCTTTCGAGCCGGGTCTTCCATAGAAAGTCCCTGTAGTAGCCGATAGCATCAAAGGGTCTTGCCCGCCCTGCACCTGTCCCCTTCTCTGTGCCAACTTAAAACGGCCCCTTCTCCAAAAGAACTAATTTGTCTCCTGTGCCCTGATGGGAGCCAGGGGTGGTGGCTGCCGTCGGTGGGTCGGGGGATGGGGGCACGTTATCACTGACATTATGCGTGGATGCCAGTTTTGTCAGAATTGGATTCTGTGGATTGGCACTGCCCGGAGGAGAGGCAGGACATGGCTCCGCAGGGCGTTTGGGAGCCTTTTAAAAAACCAACCCCCAAACAGGAGGGAGTTTTGGGTTTTAGCTGCAGTTTTCTTCACTGGTGGGGAGAGAGGATGAGCTGAGGTGGAGACCGGTCGCCCAGATATGGTGGCACAAGAACGGGAAAGAGGGGTGCAGGCTCTTTAGGACTGGAGTTGAAGACCCCAAATGTGGCAATGCCCAGAACTGCTCTATGTGGTTCCAGAAACCAGTAGTGACACCAATGATGCTTCTACAAGGGAGCACCAGCCCAGGCGACAAAGGAGCAGTCCGTCTTCCTGCCCACCTTCCTTCTCCTTCCCTGAAGCTTACTTCCTCACCCAGGCCACTCACTCTCCTGTGGAAAGCCAGCTTCAGAGACAGGAAGTGATATCAGTCCTTTACACCTCAGAAAGAAATTGTGCTAGGGTTGTTTTTCTCAGGGATATTTGCAGCGCCCACCTTATCTGAGTGTGGAATAGAAAGCTTTGTTCTCCATGAAAGGGATTTCTGGCCCCAGGGGACAGGTGGGGAGGCTGTTCTAGAAGGTGCTTCAAGGTACCTGGGAAGTACCTTGGCGGCTGACCCTGTCCGCAGGTGAATGAATGCCCGATGTGGCCCCTTCTTCCTTCTTCTGGACATAGCATACATACAAGAATAGCATACAGTTTCATGAAGCTCTAACAAGACACAAGCGCCCCCAAGCCACTGGGCGGGGGTTGCTTGCCCAGGGAAGAGGTGGTGGAGAGAGAGATAGGACCCAGATTAGGGGGGTATGTCGAAGAGTCCGCTGCCACTGTGCTCTCATTTGTCAGGAAGGAAGGGACATCTCGAGTTTCAGAGACGCAAAAAGCACCATAGGAAATACTGACTGGGAGGGGGGAATGATTAATGCTTGTGAGTGGGGAGCACTTGCCCTGTTCCTCCCTCTCCTGGCCGTCTCCCTGCACAGGGGACTCTGGGGAAGGTCTGGATCTGCTCCTCATGGCCCCAGGGACGGGGACCGCAAACTTAATCCTGAAAGGCAGAGACAGGCAGCCTCTCGGCCCCCAAACAGGACACCTTTTTCTCCAAGGCAGCTTTCTATGAGCAATAAGGCTGGTGTCTTGATCTCCATCTGCCTACTTACGGCCGGACAATCCAAGGTGGGAGAATCATCGCCATTGTGTGTGTGTGTGTGTGTGTGTGTGTGTGTGTGTATGTGTGTGTCTCAGTTGGTTCTGAGCTTGTGCAAGGCAGCAGGGAGAGACTTATGGACTGTCTAAGCCCCAGCAATGCCCAGAAGGGGAGAGACTCACGGTCAGCATCAGCACACACGATACAGGGGTTCTTCCCCCCAAGCTCCAGTGTCACCCTCTTCAGATTGCTCCGAGAGGCAGCTTCTTTAACCAACTTTCCAACCTTCAGGATAAAAAAAAGACCAGATGAAACCTCAGGTGGGGCCAGACCTGGCCGGGACGTTTTGGACAAGCTGAGGGCCCCCCTGCCTCTCTGCCTAGGTGCCTTAGGCCTCTAAGGCTGCCTCCCCACCCCCCTGGCCTCTCCTGCGTCTCCTCATGGATCAGACCTTGACATCACTGGAATCCTTGGTCCGAGCTGCTCCACTTACAGGGGCGGAGTGCGAGCCCTGGAAGGCCCAGCAATGTGCCCATAGCCACACAGCTGGCTGGTGGCAGAGCCTGCTCCTCACTGGTCCTGGTGCCTGTCTCTCCTGGAGGCAGGCTGGCCCAGCTAGTCTGGTAAAGGGCTCGAGGGGACCCAGGGGCGGCTTGGGGGACGTGGTTTCGCGTGGCTCTTTGGTATAGTCTGAGAGAACCTCCAAAAGTTATGGTAATAGGGGAGCTGACCCTCAGGAGGAGAAGGAGCCAATTCTCCCATAACAGACTCAAGACCAAGGCTTCCCCAGGGCGAAGGGAGAGGACCGGTACACAGTGCGGGAACAGGACCCCTCACCAACCTCCTTTGCGTACCTGGAGGGTCTCTCCTATCATTCCACGCACTGCCAGAAGCGAGGCCTGGCCCATCACACAGCGGGCCCCACAGACTCAGAGCTGGGGAGAGACTCTCAAGAGACCAATGTGCACACGGATGCTTAGAGCAGACATCTAGCCAGAGGCAGGGCTGGGCTCTTCTCGGGCTGAGGCTGTTTCCCCAAAACTAAGGTGCGAGCGCATTTTAACAATTGGCCAGCTCCCAGGTGATGGACTGAATGACATTTGGAATAGTTCCACCGTGACAGGGACTGTCTCCAGAGAGCAACAGAAGCAACACCAGTCTGCCATGGGCTGGCGATTCCTTGTGGGGCTGAGGTGTGCTCTCAGGGCTAGACGCAGCAGGGGGACCTAGGGTGGGAAAGCACCCCATCCCCTTCTGGAGATGCCTGTCGGCTGAGCAATCCCTGGGACCACAGAGGCCACCTTCTTGTCCCTGAGGTTGGCTGCCCAGTGAGAGCACCACCCCACTGGACCCATGGGCAGCCCTACGGACACCTAGAGAAGGGGATTCAGGAGTCTCTGCAGAAACGGGATGAGTCAGCTGTTGGGGGAGAAGGCAGCTCGGGCTCCTGGAGGGACTAAATTTGTGGGGAGATGGGGACACTTGCTGCTTGGGAAGCATTTATTCAATTCTTTCTCAAGCACAGAATAAGATTAGAAATAATTCCACACAGAGCTGTGTGTCAGGGCAGAGGGGGAAAGTGTTCCTCTCCCTTCCCCCTGTGCCCCAGGACCTGCACAGAGGTGGTCACGGGAAGAATTTCTTGGGCATCCTTACAGACCATTTCTATTTCTCTCCACGCACACTTTTCCCCGTGGGATCATTCTGTAGCTACTTTCCCGCAGCTTCCTTTTTTGTGTGTGTGTGCTTCAACCACAGACAGCGGGCAGTTTTCCTTACTGTGATGGCTGTAACACCCCGTATAAAATGCATACAGTATACTGGAAGACGGGTCCTGGTGGGCTCATGAGAACCTCTCTCTGACTAGTTGCTTTGAGATGGAATTTCTGAATCAGAAGTTTGACACTTTCAAATTTGGGATCAATAATACAATATGGCCCTGCACCTTGGGACTGCTGTGGGTGAGTGGCCCGTTGGTTTCCCACAGCTTCCATTATACCAGATATCAAGTTTTACCAATCTGGCGGACAAAAGAACTCATTGGTCAATGAGTTAGGTCAGGCTTACTGGACATTGGGTGTTTCTCTTCTCTTAATTACCCACTGTCCCACCATTCCGTGTGCTTGCTTTTGTTTTTGCTTTTTTTCTTTTTTCCCTTTTCCTTGAATTCTGGGATATTATGGATTTTAAGCCTTGGGGAGCTGCATAAATTCTGTTTTTCTCCCAGCTTGCTATGTATCCTTTAACTTCGATTATGATGTTGTTTGTTCTATGGATGTTTTACATTTTTATTTTATCTTATCTACCAATCTTTTCTTCTAAGGCTTCTGAGTTCTGTTAGATATTTATTTAGCTTGGAAACTGGACCAGTGACTTTATTTATTTCCTTTTTTTTTTTTACTGATTGTTATGCACTGAAGCGTGGCCATACTTAGGATAAATAAATCATAGTTTAGCTGCTCAAAGGAAAAGTTCCCAGGTCTTGGATCATACAGTGGCTGCCACGTTGGCTGACAGCCGTGAGGAGGGTTACCTCTGTGGACCCCGTAAAGGCGATCTTGCTGATCTGAGGGTGGGAAGAAATTGCTGCTCCCACCGTGGGCCCAAATCCTGGCACGATGTTGACCACTCCTGGAGGGAATCCGACCTGGATGGAAATCGAGGTGGCATTCAGAGGAGGAGAATGGATCACACAGATGTCTACCATAGACCATGCTCTGGCTGACAGAGCCAGGGCTGTAGGTTGTCCCCCTCATTGGGAAGCCAGGGCTAGGGTCATTGGGAAACCAGGGCCCAGTGTACAGGCTGGGCCAGGGTGAGGCATACATACACCCTTCCTTCTAGGCAGCACCTCATAACCCAAAGCCTCTGAGCAAAATGGCGGTGAACCTTCACAGCCCAGCTCCATTCTGTGCATGCGTGTGCGTGTGCATATGTGTGCCTGTGCATGAGTATGTGTGGATCTATCTACACATATGTATTCTCAGGGAGAAGAGAGATACCTTGGTTACATCCTCCAAGGCTCAGAGGCCCCTGCAAAATATCCTCTCCCTGAGGTTTAGCTCCCATTTTTTAAACCTGTCCCATCAATGTTCCAAATGGCAATGCGGTATCGCTCCCTCAAAGCTCCACCTTGTTGAACCTGGGCCATGCCCAGAGCTGGCATATCCTGAAGGTTGGGGACAGTCACTTCTCTCACATTCACACCTCCTGCTTTGCACCTATGAGGCTTCTTTATTCACCAAGAACACCACAAAGGAAGGCGGTGGGGGGATGCTATTTAGTGAACAATTAATAAATTTACCATCTCATGCGATTAAAACAGATTATTTTAGAAAGGCAAGATTTTAGGACACGGCGTTCGAGTCTTTAGGTTTCCTCGGTGCTGTGCGTTCATGGTTGTGATTTTAGAATCTGTCAGTCTCATTAATATGATGTAATCATGTCCTACCTCCCCAGTCAAAAGGAAACTGGGAAACGGGCCAATTCCTGGCAGCTTCAGCCTAACTTCTAAGCAGTAAGGGTCCTGCTTCCCGATTGTATTAGCCCCCCTGAGAAGTGACACGAATGGATCTTTCCTCCCATCCCTTTTTCCTTCCTGTTTCTTTTTTAACCTCTTTGCAACACACAACCTGGGCTCGGCAGGGCTGAAGCATGTTGCCAGGTGTGTCTGGAAGGCGGTGTTTCTTTGGGCCACTGGTTTCCCAGCACGGTGGCTGCTGGCGGTGGGGGCGGGGGGATAGGGCAATGGCCCGAGTGCGGGACACTGGTGAGGAGGCTCGGGTAAGTGAGCCCGGCTTGCTGCAGCCCCCTCAGTGGGAGCTTGCAAGATGTCCCCTCCAAGAGAACAACGGGCCACTTCCTACACCACAAATGCAAGGCCCGGAGAACCTCCAAATACGTGGCTCCCTCTCAAGTGACCTTCCTGCAAATTCTCCAGACAAAACATTTGCTCCTAAACCATGGGTTTGAACCGATAATAAGAGTTAAAGTCTTCTCATTAGGATCAGTGGGAGGAATGGAGGTTCTTCTAGCTCAGTGACCACAAGCCGGAGAAAGAGAGCGCACTTGCCAAGGGAAACACAGGAAGCCATTCCCTTCCCACTCAGCTGTGAGCAGGCTGGCCCTGTCACGCACGGCTCAGCTCGACAGGGCAGCTTTATTTGGTGATGGTGGCCTGGTTCCTAGGAGTGGGGATGTTATCAACGACGCATAATATTTTCTTTCTTTTTCGGATGCCTTACCTCTTTGATCAGAGAGCCCAGATAAAGGGCAGTGAGGGGGGTCTGCTCGGCCGGCTTCATGACAACGGTGTTCCCACAGCAGAGAGCGGGCGCCAGTTTCCACACCAGCATCAGCAGAGGGAAGTTCCACTAGGGACAGAACATGGAGGAGCTTGGGGGGCCCCGATCCACCCCGCCACCCTGTCCCAGAGGCCCAGCAATGTCTCCAAAGAGGATATTTGCTTTGCATGGTCTGGATTTGGGGCGTCAGAGGTAATATAGGAGTGTGCAAAGTTCAGACCTGCATTCCTGCCCTGTGCTTAATGAACTGCATTCTGGGAGATGTTAATAAGTAGTCTTTGCAAAGAGGATTCTGCTGTAGGCGCCCTACCTTCTCTTGGAGGTTTATAATGCCATCAACATGTAAAAGGATCTGAAAAATACTGCAGGAATGAGGCCCGCCTCTCCTAAATTCAGATGTCACAGGATCTTCAGAATACATCCTAAGCCCCCACTGAATTGCCGTTTGGCGAAACTCATGTTGGGAAATGGCGTTTCTTGTCATCTTTCAACTACAGTGGCAAGGACACCTGTGACAAGAAGCCTAACAAGAGGGAAGAGCCACTGAGCGTTCACTCCGTTCCAGGGGCTGTTCCAGCCACTTCACAAAAACTTAACTCATTCGATCCCTACCAACCCATATGAGATAGTCCTATTATCACCTCCATTTACAGATGAGGCACAGAAGGGAGAGGTCACTTGCCCAAGGTCACAAACTAGCAGGTAAAGGCCGGGGTTCATAGCCAGCCTTGTGTCTTCTACTACCCTGCCCCTCCGAGTATCATCTCTGATGAGGCAAAATGAAACCAAGCGTCTCCAAGAGAGCAGGTAGCTTGATTCTAGCTGTCCTTCAACCACCCCCATCCCAAAGGAGTCCCTTTGGCTCCTTATGTTCCAAGGACGCCAAACAGAAGAGCTCTCTGCAAAGCTACACCCATGGGGCTGGCCAAAGATGGCCACCTTGTGGTCTGGCCACTGTGATTTCTCTCTCAGCTCTGCCTGGAATTCCTACCACTAGACAACAAACCTAAGATCCCAGTTCCCAAAGGCCAATATGCTTGGCTAAATGATGGCAGGCATTGTTTTGGGGTGCCCCCTAATGATTGGGGTCCCCTCTTCTTCCTGGACCCCCACTCCTTAGCACACAAATACCATCATCTCTCCCTCTGACAAGCAAATCGGCACCTTGCCTTGGCTTCTGCCACTTTCCTTGAAGCTTCTTGGAAGTGTGGTGCCCATATGCCTAGATCCCCTTCTGTAAGCCCCAGCAAAGGGGTTTCCACTGCACCCCAAGCCCCCCACCCCACTGTTGGTGAGCAGATCTAACAGCTGTGTTTCTGTCTTTTTTAGTTCCTATGAAAGAGAGGACCCTATTGACCACAGTCTTTTTCTGGAAATGTATTCCATTCCTGGGATGCCCCTGATCCTAGCTGCTCCGACTTCTCAGTGGGATCCCCTGATAGTGTATGGGATTTGGCCCCAGGGCCTCTTCTTCTCTCATTCCACCCCTCTCTGGATGACCCCCCTCTCAACTTGATGGGCAGAAACACCTCTGTCCTGACCACTGCCCGTGGGTAGCTCCAGCCCTCGCCTCTCTCGAGCTCCCCACCCAAATATGCAAATGCCTGATGGGACCCTTTGCTTGGCTTGTCCACTGGCCCCTCTATGACATCTGCCCAGAATGACCTCCATGTTTCACAGCACTCCACCCTAACCCACTTCTCTCCCAGTCTTCCTCAAATCCCCCAGCAACACTGTCCACCCAGTTCCAGCCAGGACTCACCCCCAACCTCTGATTAGACACTAAACTCCACCAACTCGACCTCTTTAGGAGCTTTCAAATCCATGCTTCTGCTTGGTCTTCAAACAGTTCCTGTCTTAGCATTTTTCTTTGCGGGGCTTCCTTCCTCAGCCTTTTAACTGACCTGCAAGTTCCTCAGGGGCAAAGGCTGGGCATGTCTTCGGTACCTGGGACCCTGGCGCCGTGCCTGCCACACAGCGGGCTCTCAACGGTTGGTGGAAGGGACACATCTTCCTTGTCTCCACGGAGCGCACTTCCAATCCTCTCCCCACGCTGCCGCGTGTCTGCCCAGCCTCCCACCCCGGTGTTGCAGTGGCCCAGGGCTTTCTTCAACAGATGGGCCGCATCAACGCATTCCCTGGCACCTGCCGGGCTCCCCACTGCCCAGTGAATAAAGTCCAGGCTGCCACGGCCCACTGGGTACCCAGTCTGGACCACCGGACATGCACTCCTCCTTTTCCTCACTTTGTCCCCATCTAAGTGTGGCCTCACCAGGTGTCCTGCTATTGCGCCCCCCCCACCCCCCACCGGTTAGCCCAGGCACCTCGACACCCTCACTGGGGCCATTCCTACTGCTTAGAAGACCCATTTTCCTATTGAAGGATCTTTCCTCATCCTTTAAGGCCCTCTTAAAAGACCCCTGCCCTAGAGAAACTGGGCATTCCTGAGCCCTCTGGCTGGAATCCATGGTGCCTGCTGTTGTGCTCCGGGAGTCAGCCCCCTGAGAGCAGGCACGGGAGCTAAGCCATCCCGGTAACTCTCAAGCACCCAGCCCCAGGCCACAGAGCAAATGCTCTGTTAATGCCGGTGTGATTGAATCAAAACACACCGGAAACTGGTTCTAGAGGCCACAGGGGAGCGGGGCAGGATCTACACGGATTTATCTAGAAAAGTCACCATACTTACAGGAGTGATGGCCCCACACACACCTATGGGCTCATGCCTGGTGAAGCACACCACGTTGTCATCTGGAAGAGAGGTTACGCGGAGAAGACAATAGGATTAATCTCGGTTGAGGGTTTTATGTCACAAAAAGACAAGAAAGAAACCCAGAAGCCCACAAAAGTGTCAGCTCCAAGTCTTATCTAGTCCACAAAGAAGAGATCTTTAACTCAATGTTAAAAGCAAAGTTCCTTAGGAGAAATCAGCACAGGGCCACTTCCTTTTGCGACAGGGAAGGGGGCCCTGGGGAGGGGGGGCAAGGGTGCTCTGGAGAGGCCACCTGGAGCAACGAGAAGACAGAGCCCCCGAAAGCTGCCCCCCACCCCGATGAGGTTGCAAGTCCTGCGTTGGCTCACCTGTGGGGATGGTCCTGCCCTGTATTTTGTCAGCCCACCCTGCGAAGTATCTGAGGGTCTTAATACAGCCCTCCAGGTCGATGAAAAACGCGTGAAGGAATGGCTTCCCTGTGTCCATTGTTTCTAGGGTCTGCAGGAAAAAGACAACATCTGTGTCAGACTCAATTTCCTTCGACATCAGGGGGTTAAAGCCAGGGGCCGGGGGTAGAGAGCCCAGTCCTAGAACACTGCGTGTGCCTTTTTCCATGTGTCCCTTCAGAAAGCAAGCCACTGCATTTCCCATCAGACCTGGCTCAGACTGTCAAGGATTACTCTGCTTTCTAAACAGCTCAGTCGGGGGTGGGGGTGGGGGGTTGGTTGGCCAGGGCATGGGCAGGCGTCCCCGTGAAGGACGGCAGATGGAAGTCTGATGTGGAGCCTCCCTGGGAAGGAAGACACGGTGGCATTCGGTCTTCTGTCCAGAGCACAGCTGGGTGACCTGGCCATGAGGGTGTGCGCCCTCTGGGGACTTTCTCGGGAGGTTAGCTGCCTTCAGAGAGGCCGGAGAGACGGCTCGCGTCCTCTAACCAAAGGGGGATGCTGCGGGCTCCTCCTTCCTGCACAGGCTGACCAGCATGCCTGCGGAAAGAGCGACGGAGCCCCGAAGGGGAGAGCCACTAGCACAAAAGGCACTGTCCTCCCCAACCGGGCTGCCCAAGCCAGATGCACAGTGGGAAGGGAGCAGGCTCACCCTTGGTGGTGAGGGAGGTGATTACCCAGGGCGAGTGGGCAGCCACTCAATGGCAGGGATTCTTTTCTATTTCCAGCCCGGGGTTTAAGAGGACCCCTTTGTCCCTCAGACAAGCGGCCCCAGTGGAGCCCGGCGCTGAAACCGCCTGTCATCCATCTCTGCAGGAAGTGGCCACCCGGACACGTAGCCTGGGGCTGGATTCTCCTTTTAGAGTCCATGGAGTGAGATGGTGACTCACTGGGGAAGAGAGGCCCCTCCGCATGCACCTGCATCGGCCTCATCTCTGACCTTGACACCTCTGTTGTCACGTCAAGGTGCCCACACCAAGGCTAACAGAGCCGGGTGACACCTGAGGTCACCCAGCGGGGCACTGAATTCGGGGCATCTGACTTCCAGCCAGCACAGTGACCACTCCTGAGGCTGCTGCCCCAGGACATTTGCATCTGGGAAGACTATAGAATGGCTACACAGGGTGCTCGGTGCGACTCTCTCAGAACTTTGCTTCAGGGAGGAGCCGAGCATTCCTAAACAGGAGTGACCACTTCCTTCACTGAGCGGCAAGCCCCCAGATCCCTCTCTGACTCAGTTTCCTCATCTGTAAAATGAGAATAATAATAAGAGTGGTACCTGCCTCCTGGGGCTGGAGTGAGGGCTAGGACGGGGCCTGCTCACAGGAAGTGCCATGCTAACTGCTTCATGATGATATTAATAGCAGGATGACTAGGATCATCTTTCTTTTTTGGCAGCTTCCTTTTTGGCAATCCTTATTTGGGGACACCGAGGCGACAGGAGTGTGAGTTGCTGAAGATGACAGGGCTGGTCTGGGTCTGGGATGGATCCCACCCCTAGAGGATGCTGCTCAGGGACCAAGTCAGGCCAAGGTAACATCCAGTACACTGTACTCTGGCTCCTGTTGAGTTACATTCCAAGCTGAAACTTTTGTTTTTCCATCGGAAACCCAACCGTTGCAAATCATGCCGCAAGGTCCCGGACCGGGCTACCCCGGACAGCATCTGCAGATCTCTCAGTGGGACCAGGAGTTTATTCTTGGCCCTTTTCTGGGATGGGACCAGGAAGAGAAAGGCAGAGGACCCTGGCATAGCACTGTGGGGCAGTCCTGCCTCCAGTCCTGGCTGGATAGCCTTAGGTTACTTAACCTCTCTGGGCCTCAGTGTCCTCATCTCTGAAATGGGATAATGAATGTGCCTACGATAAGCCTGGTCCATGGTGAGTATTCAGCAGGTGTTGGCTATCTTTCATTATTAACTTGGGCAAGTCTGCCTCCCAGAATGACAACATGAATTTGCCAGGTTGGTTCTATGGGAAGCTATCCAAGCAAAACTGGGGTCATACTAGATTCAGACAGGAAATTCTTTTTAAACACACAGAAAAAGATTCACAGATGAGCGGGCAGGGCTGGACGTGAGAAATCAAGTGTTAGCTACCGATGGGGACTTTAAAACAGTTATTGGGGCTGGCCCGAGAGTAAACCACAGCTGCTCCCCAGTTTACTTCCCTTGACATTTTACGAGAAAAAATAGGCCTTCTGAAAAATTAACATACTGTAACCTTCAGATAGGAAAGAGTGAAGAAAGGCCTGAGGGAACCTGCCCCGAGACTCAGTGAGTGCGCCAAAAGCTTAAAACGCGGAGGCCCAGAAATAGGGCTTGGGTTGGAAAGAGAGTAAACAGGGAGGGCCCCAATTTGGGGGCTTCCAGAAAGAGCACCCACAAAACCAGAGTCTGGGCCCCAGGTGCCTCAGGAAGGGGGAGAAAGCTGCGGCTGCCGGATCCCCCACATCTGTTTCTAAACATCGAATACAGAAGTAAAGACCTAGCTCTGTCAAAACCACTGAGCCGGCAAGAGAACATGATGGAAAGAAGCACTTCGCTGCAGGAAAATGCAGGAAAACCATATCAAGGTGGAGGATGAGGGTGCTTTCCTATCATGTGGTCCTGGTTTGAAAAACCATATTTGCCAGTAATTCTCTTGTTCCTTTCATGATGTGGCAAAGAGCCGGATCTTATTTCTTGTGGGCAGTAAGGTCCTGATGGCGAGAGGCAACTCGCTCCATCTGCGATCGCAACACAGCCCTGCCAGGACCACGGGGCGGGCTCCCACAGATGCAGATGATACTGACACTTGAGGACAGGGTGGGGAGGGGTGCCCAGGGCACATCCTCTCCCGCCTGCTATTAGTCCCCACGGACATTGCAGACTGATGAGCTCATGCTGGGTGAAAACAGAAATGTTTTTGAAAAAGCCAGTCTGGCAGCTTGAGAGTTGAGGCTGGCTTTCGTTGCAGGAAGAAACCAGAGGCTCCGAGGACAGAAACGCTGACCCCGAGAGGGAGCCACCCTCGCCCAGGCTCGGGGGCAAACATGCTGGACCTGGCTGGCGGGGTGGGGAGGGAGGAGAGCTGAGCTCTCTGTGCAGACGCACCCTCGGGGCGATGCAGCGAAGACTGGCACCCCAGATACAGGGTTCCCCCACTCTCCAGCCCCAAAACACACATTCAGGCACAAAAACAATTTCGGCACCCTGGATGATGTGGTCTCCACGAAGGTAGCTACTCTACTGCTCGATCCAGATATCAGATCAAGAGAGGAAAGAACCGTTTGTTCAAATCGGAGGCTGAGAAGGAGATTTAGTCCCCTACCAACCGGGCCTCAAGGTTTGGAGCAACTTCTAAACAGGAGTCGGAGAGCCGTGGGAGGGCGGCGTGTGTAGGTTGGGAAGGACCTCAAGGCAGGAGGTGGCCCTGAGATTTCCTCTGCTCACTCACTGCAAGACCAGAGGAAGGTCTTAGCATCCCTGTAAATCATGCATTTACAACCTATAAATGTCTTCACAGCCCCGGTCTGATGGGAGCGACCCAATGTCATGGAGCGGGCTGAATTCACACGCCTATTTTGCCGCAGAGGAACTAAGATGCCTAGAAATTACTGGCCAGGACGGCATGCGGCTGGGCGTGCAGCATTATTACGAGGATTGCTGTTCCTAATAGCTATCATCTATTTAGTGGTTACTGCATGCCAGGGACTCTGCTAAGGATTTTAAGTGGATCATCCTCACACCATTTATAAGAATCATTATTATTGGTATCTCCCATAAAGAAATATATGCTCAGAGAAGTAAAGCAACTTGTCCAAAGTCACACAGCTAGTAAGGGGCAGAGCTGGGATTTGAACTGAGGTCTTTCATAGCCTGAGGTGCCCCATAACCAGGTTACCCTGCCCTCACCATCACTCCGCGCATGCTCACCACTGCCCAGTTCAAGGGTGAAACGGGTGATTTTTAAGTTCTATGGGAACAATGTTTTCTATGTTAAGGGGTGGCATCTATTAATAAGAATTCGAAAAAAATATACCAGCACATTAAACCTGTAATTTCACAGATCTTGTCAGTTAGGATGAAGTTCAACTTAACAGTAAGAGATTTCATGTAAGGAAAAAAAAAAAGGTTAATTTCATAGTACAGGTAGGACCAGGATATGGCCTAGCCTCAAAGGACCTGACACATACATCTCCACACAAAACCAGCGCCCTGGGCCTCCCCCACGCCCCGCGGGGGCCAGGTGGTCTGCCCGCCCATGGGTGTGTACTCACAGCCAGGATGGCTCGGTCCCTCTCCACAAGGTCAGCCAACTGATGCAGGAGCCAGCCACGGCCCAGGGCGTCCAGGCGGCGCCAGGGCGAGCCCCTCTGGAAGGCGGTCTGTGCGGCCTCCACCGCCTTGTCCACGTCAGGCTGAGCGGCCAGAAACCAGAGAGAGTGTGTCACCTTCTGTCGTGACTGCGTTTTGGGAGAGCTCATCCGTCAGTTACAGAGGACAGCACAGAGCTGCGTCCAGCACGCAGCAGGGGAAGGGGGGGTTGGGGGCGGTCAGTCGGAAGGTGGCAGCTAGGTTCGAGATGGCTGGACCACCCCCCCGCCCCGTCCGGGGCTTTCAAGTGACGTTTTCCTTCTTTACATCTCGGGTCTTTTTCAAGATTTCTACAATGGCCAAGTATGAGCTTTCCTTCTGATTATAAAAGCGTTTTAAAATAGTTTATAAGACTACCGACCTTAATTATTTTTCTTGGTGACCCGAGTAGGAAAAGATTTTCCACTTGCTCGCTCAGTTTGGACACACACACACACACACTTCCACAGTTCATCAGTTAGGTGGGAAATGTCTGTCTTGGCACTTTATTCAAGCTGAGGACTGTGGTCCCATAGTGAGAATGGGGCAGGAGCGCTTCTCGGGATCTCGGAACTGACCGCATTGGAAAAGTCCACAGACAGGGAGGATCTGGAACTTTTTCTCTGTCTTCAGACTCACCTCCAACCCCACCCCCCACCTCCACCCACCTCCACCCACCCCCACCCCCCACCCCTGCCAGGGGGGCAGAAGTGTTGCACCATTCCATGGGCAAGAAACTGGATTTTCTGTGCACCCAAAGAAGAATTACAATGGAATCTTCTTCTTAAAAGGCAAGAAGTTCGAGCTTTTTAGAGCTGTTGAACATCACCCATTCCTACTGTAGAAACTTGAGTTCGAGGCTCTGGTTGCTGATGAGCAACGGCTCATCCCCCAGACCCCTCTGAGCCTCACTTCCCTAGGAGAGTACAACAGGCGAGGGCTGCCCGATGCAGTCAGGAGGAACACTCCACCAAGATCCTGTGTCTCCAAAGCTTGGAGGCAAGTGAAAGCTTTGGCAAGGGAGCTATTAGGACTTTGAATTCCCCGTCTCAGGCTCTGGGGCGGAGGCCAGGGCCTCTGCAGCTGCAGGGGACAGGACAGCGTCTGTTTCCGGGTGCTCAGAGCAGTTCCCCAGACCAAGGGAAAAGCCTGGGGCAGGGATCTCATTCTCCTCTTTGACACCTGGGTCCTGCACCTGGGAATCACCCACTGGGAATCCTGCTCCACATCATGTCCCCCACGCCCCAGACGCCCCACGTCCTCACGTCATAGAAAGATGAGCTCCTCGATGCTATTACCTTTGTAAACAGAGCTTAGCTTGAGGCACATGAGCATGGGAGGTTCTGGATGGGTAGAACCACGGTGTGTTTCCTGCCTGTCAGAGAACTCTCACTGGTGGGATCCAATTCAAGCCTATTTTAGACATGTCTTCCACCCTGTCCACATTCAACATTACCCCTACATGTACAAGAACATCAGATGATTACTCTAGTGGTGGAGGAGAGGTTTAGATTTTCCTTCTCTCCTTAGAAAAGCTTTACCTTCAAACTTTCCTCTAATGGCACGTATATTTAAAAAGCGTCTGCCTTCGGCTCAGGTCATGATCCCAGGGTCCTGGGATCGAGCCCCGCATCGGTCTCCCTGCTCAGCAGGAAGCCTGCTTCTCCCTCTCCCACTCCCCCTGCTTGTTTTCCCTCTCTTGCTGTGTCTCTCTCTGTCAAATAAATAAATAAAATCTTAAAAAAATAATAAAAGGTACTTTCCAGCTTTGAAATGTATCAAGGACACAACCAGAAGTCCCTTATATATATATATATAACTACATATATAGTTATGAAGACTAGAGCTTTCCGTGATCATTTCAGGTTCTGGTAGAAAGGAAATCTGGTGATTGCATGATGTTATTACCCCTGCATGACTTGGTTAGCAAGTCTTTTTCCCTGCGAGCCTTTCTCTTTTAAGTGTCTCCTGCCAGAATGCTGCATTTGGTGAAACATACCAGCCGGAAATGCTTTCTCGAAAGAGGGTTTCATGCCTCCAGGTTCGAATCATTGATAAAAACCTTTCCTTTAGCCATGTGACGAGGATAGCTGAGGTCATCCTTATAGATGGGGAAACATCTATCAAAGGAGAGTGACTCTCTGCCGTGGATCGTCCCTAATTGATCCCATTCTGGGCCTTGTGTGTGAGAAGCAGCTAACTCAGGTCCTACCCTGAGTACGGGCCAGGTCTGTCTTACAGCTAAGCCAGACGGTCTCCTTATCCTCTAGTTATCTGTAATTTAATTACTTGGGGGGTGGTGGTGGGAGTTGGGGGCAGCACTCACCTTATCTCCTTCTTCTACTTCACATATTTTTTCTAGAGTTGAAGGATTATATGTGGCAAACTTTTTTCCACTCTTGGATTCGTGCCATTCATTGTTGATGAATATCTAACCAGGAAAGGAAGTTGTAATGCATTAGGGCTTAAATCAAAATCATATCATTCCAACATGCTGAGGACCTTAGGTAACGTCTTGTCCTCCCCCCCTCCCCCACACTCTTTTACAGATGGGACCTGGAGGGGAGACGGAATCACATGCCCAACCAGGAACACAATCAGAATTAGAATCCAAGGCTCCTGACTTCTCATACATTTTCAGAGAACTACTTTTTGTCCTAATGAAACTAAAGTCATTTGGAATTTTTCTAAACATCATGTCCTCTTTTTATTTATTTATTTTAAAGATTTGATTTATTCATTTGACACAGAGAGTGCGCACAAGCAGGGGGGAGGGGCAGAGGGAGAGGCAGAGGCAGGTTCCCCGCACCAGGCTCGATCCCGGGACACTGGGATCATGACTTGAGCCAAAGGCAGCTGCCTAACCGACTGAGCCATTTAAATCATTAACATGGATTCAAGAAGGAAGAGACTAGTTAAATAGTTAAAGGGTGTAAGTTAAATCCTACACCCTCACTGGGAGGAAGACCAAATAGGTTTATACATATAAAGTGCCAAGGGATCTTTCTGCCCTTGAAGGGTAGGTCAGCAGAGAGCACTCCCTTCTGTCTCCTCCCTGTTGGAACCCCCGCCAGAATGCCAAGGAACTGGCTTTCTACCAGAATCGTACTATATTTCTTAATCTTTGTTGGTGTATATCGGTACTCCTCCCACATTCTCTTTAAAATGCCTATTTTCATGCTGGCCTTAATGAAAGCCCGTGTTGGAATACAAAGGTATTTGGGCTGGGAAATGCTCTGGTTGTATGAACAGATGTAGCAAATAACCATTTCTATCTAGAACCAAAGAACCTACAAAAATCACTTCGGAGCCTCAATTATCTAGAACACAGCTGAGAACAAGGACGTTAAAAATAAAAAGACATCATGAGCAAACTAAAAGGAATTCACAGAGTTCCCACGCTGAAAGGTGTGTACTATTTACTCTTAGTTTACTCTAACTGCTAACTGCCTTAAAAAAGCACCACATTCAAAGAGAGGGCCTTCAGAAAAGAACCAGGAACAGAGGTGACAGATAACACACAAAATACGTTCTGACAACGTGGAGGTCCCGGCTACCCAGATGGTCTGCTGCTGTACCGGCCTGGGACAGGCTGATCATCACAGCCCTTCATGGGGTCACAGAGACCCCAGTCACAGACATGAGGAAGACACTTTAGAAGCATTTCCATCAAACAAAATGCTACCAATAATTTCTACTTAGAAATTAATTTCTAAGTAGAAATTAATTTTCTAAGAAAATTAATTTCACACCTAGCTCATCGAATTCCATTTCTGTATCTATAGGCATATCTTTTGTCTCTCTCTGAGTCATGTAAAAGAATCGTGTCCCTCTGAGGGCTAATTTCAATTACTGTGAATTTTGTTCATTTAGAACACTTGACTCCCCAGTGATGATAAGAGGGGAGACCATCTCATCCAGAGTGCGGCTTGGTTACGGTCTCTGCCCTGGGCTCTCCTGTAGAAACTCCAAAGCTCACTGGGAGAGAAACTCGCTCTGGGAAGCTGCTGGGGGAGACTGTTTTGATCACTCTCCCCGGAAAGCAGGGAAGGCTCAGTCAGGCGGTGACAAAGCACAGAAGGCCAGATCTTGCGGGGCAGGTGGGCAGAGGCACCCTGTCCCGCGTGTGGAATCCAGAGCTGAGAGCATCCCTTGCCTGTAGGATGTGCCCATTCAACTTCTGGAAGCTCAGTGCCTTCAACAGGAGGCCAGGCCCCCAGGGAAGCACGTGGAATCGGCCAGGCTACAATTACAGGTTTATTCTTCCAGCTGAAACCAAATCCAAGAGTTCACTCTTGCCATCCAGCAAGCAATCACTCGGTAACAGCGAGAAATTAATAAGTGGAGAGGAGAGGTTCAGTTAGCGTGGGGAGGGAAGTGCAGCCAGAGAGAGAGGCCCATTTGTTGGAAGATGAAATTTCGTGGGTTAGAAAATACAGACCATCAGTGAAAACTGCTGATTCTAGATCCTTCCTGGTATCAATTCCAAGGGGGAGGGAAAGTGAGAAGATGGTAGAAGAGAATATAAATAAGGAGGATGGAAACAGATTGCAACGATCAGATGTCTGTTACACTTCATCTCCAAGCATGTTCTTCCAAAAAAAAAAAAAATTACTTGGTCGGTCATGACATTGATCTGTAGTCCCTCCTAATGAGCGACTTAAAAAAAACAGTCAGACTCCTCAACTCTGACCATTTATTTTCCCATCGCTAGGTTGCCAATTTAGCAAAAATTTTTTTCTGTATACTACGCTAGTAAGTAATCTTGTGAGTGGTTTCTACTGTTGATTTTCTCTCCACTAAAAACAAAACAAAACCACAATTAAAGCAGGGGTAAGTGTGGACTACCAATGATGCTCTCTATACTGTTTTCAGCCCCAAATCAGGTTAACGTGTCCAGAAAACAAAACAAAACTGTTCTCCTCGACTTGTGAATTGGTATCAGATAAACCTTACGGAGGTATAAAAGTTAGGTTCTGGGATTCACATTTTACTGAAGGGGTGGAATGGCTTGTCACCCGGGCTGAGCTGGAAACCACAGCAGCTCTCAGGAGCCAGGCGCCCCAGGGTGAAGGTGAAGATGGTGGCCACGCAAGTGAGGTCTGTTGATGCCATTTACAGTAACTTCCACTGGACTGCAGCTAAACCCAAAGGAGTTATGTTTCCAGAACAGGAGATCAGAGCGAATTGTAGCTTTTAAAAAAAGATCAGAAAATCGGGTGTTTGAGTGAACCAGAAACTCTTTAAAGAGAATCTCTGTTACTGGAAGACATTTTCTAAAGAAAGGAAAGGACCCCCCCCCCCCTAAAGTGAAAGAGGCTGCTATCCTCTGAGATCTGGTTGGGGGGGGGATGCCGAAGGGGATTCCCCCCCTCCACCCTCTTCCGGAGTCCCATAGCAGAGCCCAGTATGAAAATGTGAGAATAGGGGCACCGGCGTGGCTCAGTCAGTTAAGTGTCTGCCTTCAGCTCAGGTCACCATCTCGGCGTCCTGGGATCCAGCCCCGCTTTGAGCTCCCTGCTCAGTGGGGAGCCTGCTTCTCCCTCTCCCTCTGCCCCCCCACCCATGCTCGCTTGCTCTCTCTTTCTCTCTCTCATAAATAAATAAAATCTTTTAAAAATGTGAGAACAAATGAAGAAGTTATGACAAGGTCGCCTTCTGGAAACTGGACTTTTGCTGGGAAATGGTATCCCCAAGGCTGGGGCTCAGACCCACCATTTCCGGCGTGTCCTCCACTAGCAAGAAGCTCCATGAGTCAGGTTTGAAAACTAACAGGCCTTTAAGGGGCTCTCGCACTCCACCCCGCCCCACTGCCTGCCCCACTGCGGGCCCTGGGCCTCGGTTCTTCAGTTCTGGCTCTCCTGCTTCTTTCCTAGGCTCTGTCTGTTGCCTCTCCAGCCAGAGGCTCCCGAAGCATTGCTGGCCGGGGTTGCTGTCCCTCGGCCACCACCCTGCAGTCTGCCTGGGCCCCACAGCTGCTGGGGTAGGCCTCTGCGGTGGTCAGCCTGCGGGCCGGGAGCAAGGACAGAGCCGCTAGAGGCTTCACCCTCCACAGGGAAGGGGGGTACAGTGGCCTGGTGTCAGGCCCTAGTAGCCTTCATGGCCTGGGAGCCCCTGAGCATCTCATCGCCTCTCCCCAGCCTTAATCACACAGCCAGTTCTGCTCCACCAGGAAGAGGGGGCACCCAGCAAGACAACAGACACTGGTCACTCTGTGAATCCGCTAAGATCCTCCTCTCGATCCGCTTGTGAAGGGCCATAAAGAATCGCAGAGAAAGAAGGAAACTATCCATAGGTAGCTGCACTGCTCTGATAGGACTCAGAAAGGTAGAACGGCAAAGGACAATAACATAGTAATTTCCGGCTTCTATAGCATTAAACAACAAAAACCTTACAAAACAAAAATAAAACCAAACGGCACCACCACCACCACCACCAGACCAGCACCAATAGCCTACCGATCTGAAAAGAGGTAGGTACTATTCTGACTGTTCCCAGAGTGGGTGATGGAATTTTCGCTCTGAAGCAGATACCACTAGGGAAACTACATTAAAAATAATCTCCAGCATTTATGGTGAAGTGTCTCTGTTGATTACGGAGCCCTCTGAAAACAGTTAATTTAAATGTCATGTGATCAGAGGCAGAGCCGACATGAAGTGCCAAGAGACCAAAATCTGAAGGCCACACATAGTGGCCTGCAACTTTCTCCGCTTGATTAAAACTATTTGAGAGACATAATTGCTACTTTTGAAAGTAAAATTGATGGGGAAATTTTCTCAGTGCTGTGTCAGCTGGAGCTGGGGGGGAGGGTATGGATAAGATGCAAATTAAAAAAAAAATTAAAAGGAGGGAAAGTGGGGGAAAGAGAAGCCAGCCGAGGCTCTCGGCCTGCGACCCTGCCGTGCTCTCGGCCCCAGTCCACAGGCTCCGAGTGTCCTCCCACGGGATGCGCTGCCGGCAGCCCTCCTGAGCCTGGGCTCCAGACCTCGCCATCTTCTTTTCTGCCCTAGGCAGGTGATCTCACCGCTTTGCCGACGGTCCAGCCTCCCAGCCCAGCCCAAAACAGCAGAGACACCACGGGGGCGCGGCGCGGTGGGGCCTGGCCACCCGCGGCTCCCCAGGCCGGGTTCGGACACCATCCGGAAGCATTCTCTGTCGGTCAACACCAGGGCCGCGGGGCTCCGGGGCAGTTTCAGCAGTGCTCACCTCCCCCGGGCTCTACTGGTAAGCTAGGCAGGCCAAGCACCGAAGGTACGACGTCTCGCCCGGTGCTCCCGATGACACGGTTCTGGAGTCTCCAAGTCGCAGCTCCCCAGTGCAGACCGAGCTCTCAGACCAACTGTCGGTGTTCTCAGGCACCCTCTGACCCTCCCGAAGCCCGACCCGCTGAGCCCCCGAAACCGTGCCGCGGGGCCTGCGGGCAGACCAGGGGTACCGCGGCCCGCACCTCCGCTCGCCTTCCACGCGGGCCTTGCAAGGGCACGTCGGGGCCGCGCCGGCCGCAGCCCGGAGCGGCGCGGGCGCTGCGCAGCCTCCCTCGCCAAACTTGGACGCTTAAAGCGCTGAGCCCCGCGGCCGGAGAGCCCGTCCCGGAGTGCGGATGGCGGAGTCCCCTTCGGGGTGCGCGGTGGACGCGCTCCCGCCGGGCAGCTCCTGCGCCGCGGGACGGGCTTCGAGAGGGCCGGACCCAGGCGGAGAGGCTCCGGTCACGGGAGCGCCGGGCGAACTCCGCTGAGGGCTCGCAGCCCGCAGCGCCTAGCACCCTCGGAGCGGAGCGGCTGGGCTCCCCGCCTGCTGGCTCCTCGTCCCTGCCACCCCGGCCGGACCAGCCCAGCGCGGAGCCAGGCGACCGTCGGGTGGGATGGGCGCCCGCCTCACCTTGGTGAACTTGACCTCCAAGTTGCGGACAGGGCGCGGCAGAGCAGGCGGCTTCCTGTCCGGCTGCCCGTTCTCCACGGCCCCATTGGTGGTGGCCATGGCTCTTCTGCGCTCCCCGGCCCGAGGCGCCCGAGTCTGTGGCGCTGGCTCCGGCCCGGATGGTGCGCAGCTTGCTCGCGGGGTGACAGCTCCGCGCCGCTTTATGGAGCGACCCACGCCTCCCGCCCAAGGGGGCCGTCTAATTGGCTGCAGGACGGGAGGAAGGGAGGGCGGGCGGGAGGGGAGGGGGCCGGCCTGCCTCACCCCACCCCGCCCGCCGCCCCTGCGGGAGCCGGGCCACCGCGCCGCGCGCTCCCCCGCCCCCCGGAGGCTGCCCTTGGAGGAGCTCCCCCGAAGCGCCGCCGGGCCCCGGAAGTGCCAGGGCTCGGGCAACGGGCCAGGGAGGGAGCGGGGGCGCCGGGGCCCACAGCGCCCGGCTCTCTCCCCGAAGTCGGGCGAGCTCGCCCCGCCGCACCTGCCGCCCCCTGCCCGCCGCCGCTCCGCGCACTCCTCTGACTTCGGTCGCGCCGCGCTCCGGGAATGAGCACCTCCCCCCTACCCCGCCAGCCCCCCCCCCCGGCCCCGTCGAGGCGCGTCAGGGGTCGGGGCGCCCTGCTGGGCGGCCCCCCGCTTCGCAGCCCATGTGCCTGGGGCCTGGAGTCCCGCCGCCCGGTCCCAGCTCTCAGGACAGACGCCCGCCGAGCGCCCCACTCGGTCCCTGCTGGGACCGCAGCCTGGGCGCGCCTGGCCCAGATGGCCCGACTTTCCCCGTGGCCCTGGGGCTTCACACGCCGAGGGCCCAAAGGCCAGGAAAAGCGTTTGGCCCTTCCTGTGCTGCGCTGGGCCTCTGACCTCAGCAGCCGCAGCCCGCCCTTCTGCCAGGGCCCTGGGTGCAATTATTTTGACTTTTTAAAACGCATAAATTACACCTCAATTTAACCGAATGAAAAAACAAAGAAAGCACATGGGATCTTTGCAGCTTTGTGTTTTAAGAGTTGACGCTTTTGTCCCGCAGGTTGCTCATCATTTCCCAGGGGAGAAGAGGCCTGTCCAGCGCCTCTCCTTTTGCCCTTTGGGAAACGCTAAGCCAACGCCAGGGACTTGCCCCGGGTCCCATCTGAGACATGGAAGTGGCTTCTCATGCTTGTCATACCTCAGGTTTCTGGAACAAGGATGTGGGGCATGAACTCCGCAACAAAAGCAGGGGTTTAATTCCCAGTTAGGCTCAGCCCCTCAGCCTATTTCCTTCAGTGAGTAATCTCAATAGCGAGACGGGAAACGGAGGCACTCCTTACTGTCCCGCTGATCTTTCCGTTGGTTTTGCCGCCCGGTGCCGTCCCGGGGCCCATCTCTGTCTCCTCTCTCCCTCCTCACTGCTGTGCTACTGGGTGTCCTAGAGAGTGGGGTAAGTACGCTGTTAAGCTTGTGCAAACCCTTCATCAGATCACCTGCCCGCTGGGGGTGAAAGGGTCCTATGCTTGTGTGGGTTAGAATGCACAGGTGAGGCAGGGAAAGGGGATAATGGGTGTCCTCCTTCAGTTAGGGACTGACCTGCCTCAATGAGTCTGCCTTCGATGCCAGGCTCACTAACACAGAGCAAAGCTGCCTCTTTCTTCAGCTGCTCCTACCGGTGCCTGGGTCCCCTGCCCCGCCTGACTGGGCCTGTGGCCCCCATTCAGCTCTCTTGGAAACACGTGGGTGGATGTCTCATGTCAGGGCCCCTGGCTGGATGCTGAGCCCCAGCGTCTGGGTGTCTGGGCCCAGGAAGGCCTGCGGGGTCCCGCAGCAGATTCTCCCTGCCCTGAGCACAGGGCCTCAAGGCTGGCGGGGGCACCAAGCACGAACAGGCTGTAACTGGACAAGCTTTCTAAGCTGAACTCCTATTCCAAGAGTTTCTGGGGGATCCTGGATGGTTGAACTTACGTCACTTGTGCCAGGCTTAAAAACAAGTCTGAAATTTGCGGAGGAAATTCTGTTACCAACTGCTGGATGGATGCGGAGAGGCAAACCGGGTGGGGACTTAGAACTCTGCTCTCCTAGAGAGCGGAGCCTGTTTGCTCGAAGGTAGACAGCTGCCACCTCGCTCATCATGAAGTAAGGAACAGAGCCCGCCTCAACTCACACCCAAAGACACGCTTGTGACCTGCAGCATTTGGGCTTGGGGGCCAGCTGCAATGACACCGACCACCTCACCTGCAAATCCTCCTGCTGACAGCCACCCACATGGTCCTGGGAGCCTGGGATGGGAGCGGGGCCCTCAGCCATAGCAGGGAGCTCCCAGAGAACAGGTCAGGAGGATGAGCCGGGTGCCAGACTTGTCTAGACCAGCAGGCTACCACTGCTCCCATGTCTGGCCACCCAGTGGGAGGGATGAAGGCAAGATGCTCTTCTCCCCATTTTACAGGTGAGTAAACAGAGGCATGCAGATACTTGCCCCAGACGGCAGCAGCTGTGGAGGAAGCAAGGCCAGACTGTGTGGGGGTGGGTGGGGCAGACTGTGGAGGAGGGATTTCTCTCACCTTCTGCTGTCTGCTCTTCTTCTGTCAGCAAGGTGAGCACCTGTGTCCCGTGGCCGCATGCCTCTGGAGCAGCACAGAGCGGAGTGAAGGTACGGGTGCAAAATGATGGCAGCGTCCCTGGAGGCTGTATCTTTCTTAGGGACCAGACCCTGAGGTCCTGGCCTCCGAGGTGGTCACCGAGGTTGCTAAGGGAGGAGGAAGAACCCTTTCCTCCCACAGGCTGCCGCTGGGTATCTGGGGACCAGAGGGAGTGCCAGAACACCAAGGCACCAGAGGCCCCACCTCTTCTGCCCACATCCCCGGTCTAGAGTCCAGCTGTGTGTTCTTGGGCCGGACACTTCATCACTCTGAGCTTCGCTTTCTTTTTTTATAAAATAATCTCCTTCCCACTTCAGTGTTTGGGAAAGCTCAAGCGAGAGAATGGTGCAACGGAATGCCTTATAAACTGTAAAGTGCTGTCTAGATGCCCGGTTCTTCATTTTGCCATTCTTCTTGGAGACTGATTTCCTCTCAGCAGACTTTTCTTCTGGGAAGTCAGTGAGCTCCCCTGGCTTCTCTGACTTGTGGAAACTTCTCTGATCAGCAGTCACTCTGCTAATGTCATTATGAAAATATTCTTTTTATTTTGTATTCAGCTCTGTGGTGCTGCTATTGTCTGGCTTCTTGGCATGTCTAATTAGGGGTCCGAGACATTGCATGGTGAGGGCTTGTTGGTTTGATGAACACTCAGTAAAAGTAATCATGAAGAAAAAACTAAGATAAAATCAAAGTCAGATTACCTCCCCCCCCCCCCCGGCATTGAAAGCCCCTCCTAATTCCATTGTAAACTCATAAAACATTGTGGGAGATACGGAGAGTCTGTAGCCAATGTAATTAATAACAATGGTGATAGTCAGGATCCCACATTTTGTTATAGTTTATTTCAAGTCTGGTACCTAAGCCTCAACGGGGGCACCCAGAGATCTCCTGAAGGTCCTCAGCATCCCCACAGCGGGTGGCCAGCTGCAGAACTGCCTCTCGAAGGCCACTCACCTCACCCAGCATCTAGAAGTCAGGGCCAGGCTCTGGGGCCCCTGGGTGTTCAGAACACTTTCATGGAAAGCCAGGCTCCTCATGGGGAGGGTGGTTCTCTGAAGTTGGGAAGCAGGGTGCCTCAGGGCAGGCGACTTAACCTTAGCTATAAAATGGGCTGAGAGGTGCCCTCGAAATGAGGGAAGATGAACTTTTCTGCAAGGATCTCCCCCCTGGTGTCCATGAGGTAGATTCCACCTTTCATGTGACTTGTTCAATGTGGCCTAAACTTGACTTGAGTAAGGGAGCTACTTGGCTTTCACACTCACTGTAAGTCAAGGTCCATGAAGACCACTCTATGCTTCTCCATCATTCTGTCCTCATTGAACATGGGGACCGAGCTGTTTTCCTGTGAGTTTTCATCATGATTACACCAGAGACAGGAGTATCCAGGCCTGAAGAAGATGAGCTAGTGGACACCCAACCACGTCAAAGCGGAAAGGGCCGCAGCACCACTGTCTCAGCCACTTCCTTCTCAGGTCCTTTCTAGACCTGAGGGAAAATCTTCATACACAATATTGGTCTGAGGTAAATCAGGTTCAGACCACGAAGAAGCAGAGAAGCAACTACATAAAAGCAGAGGATACATCACAATATTTGTGGGTCAGGCCTTTGGTTAGGCCTTACACACACTCAGCCTGAGAGTTTACAGGTGCCAGAACTTTCCCCCTGAAGGTCCATCTTCCACCAGTAACCCCAGTGATTAAGAGTTGTGATAGGGCCAGGAGAGGGCATGGCAGGTAAAGCAGAGACAGCTGGTTGATCACCCAATTCTTTCCTTCCTTCCTGCCAGTAGAACTTCATATTATTGCGGACAGCGCTGTGCTTTGATAAAACATACTTTCCAGTCTTTCTTGCAGACAGGAGTGGTTCATGAGATATAAGCCAAAGTCTTTGGTTTTGGCTCCTGAAGGAGCTCTTTTCGTGGGGCTGAGTCAACTGAGAGACTCCTCTTCTTTCCTGCTGCCTGGAACATAGATGTGAGGGCTGGGGCTCTTGCAGCTATCTTATGACCATAAAGCAAGTCTGGGAATGGAAGTTATATGATAAGGAACTTGGAGCAGACACACAAGAAGAGTCTATGACCCCAGAACCAGGCTTTGTGCCTGGGATTTCCTCCCTTGGATCTCTTTCACGTGAGCACAGGGTAGATCCCTGTCCTATTTCAGCCTGCTTTTTGGGCTTTCTGTTATATGTGGTTGAATCTAATCCTAAGTGATGCAACTGGCTACTTAAATCATGCTATATCACCAAGACTAAAAGAAACAAACTTCTAAGCCCTGGTGGAATAATTATGTTTTCTTTATATGTAATAAGCAGCACTTTTGAAATCTTATCGCCATCTCTACCTTTTCTGGCTTTAATTAAATGTTCTGAATACCTGTGCTCAGGTTTGTAGTAACTTAAAAAACAAAGGTGAAACTAACCCTGGGATGGAATAAATGAAGCTAACTCACTCACTCATCCACAGTTTTGATTACCTAAATTGGATGCTGATATCCTTCCCAGGGAAGAGAATCTTTATAGGGCTGGGCAGGTAGCCCACCATCCTATGGTGCCCATGGGGATTAGCTTTGGACCTGCACCCTCCAGCCTACTGAGTGAGTAAGGTACCAATGCTTAGAGAATGGATGTGACTGAACAGGTCCCTGGGCCACCCAGATCTGGAAGCTGCTTGGCCAGGCCAGCACTCAATCCAGGGAGCAAGAAGTCAGACTTCTGGTTTTAAAGTACACAAAATGTCACTACATGCAATCATTGCGTCTCCCTCATAACATTCCACACTTCTCAATATTGCCACCGGACTTTCTCAGTGACATGGAGAGTTGTTTGCCCAATTTGCAACCCTCTTCGAAATTCAGGGATTCTGAGTTTTGAACGAAATTTGAATTATTCGGGGGGCGAGATCAATTTATTCTGGAAAAACACACTTCCTGGTTAGAAGGAAAGGTAGTTAAGGGGCTTATAAAAGGGATCTGGAAGATTCTTGGACAAAAAGTGGCTTTTGCTAAACAATTGTGCTGAGTTAAGCCTAAGTGAATCAGAAACATACATATTAAATTTCCCCTGAAATCCACATGGGTATAAAAATGTTGGGAAAGGGGGCTTAGCAAGATGCAGTTTGCCAAACCCAAAATGTTTGAAAACTAATTTGAGTGTGTTAGTTTGGCGAATCACTCTTGGACTCTTCTCTCCTAGCCCCACAGTGACAAGATTTTCCTCTTGCCTTTCGGCCGTACTCCCTATAAAGGAGCATCAATTATGGAAGAATCTTCCTTTGGATGTTTGCCATTATTTGAATCCTGGGGTAGAGATGGGGGTGGAGAGTGGAAGAGCTGTTAAAAATCTGTGTTCTCAAGAAATAGCCTGGGGATCCTGTTGTTGTGCCTTTGTGGTGTGGAAGTTACTCAGGCAGTACTCTGGAGGTTCCCCTATAATCAGAAAGTCTCTGTAAAGCACATCAGGTCTTATAATATGTTTAGGCATAGTAGATGGGAAGCCTATTTATGTATATTTCCATGTAGTTTTTTTGATAGGGCATTATGGTGATCCTAAAACACTCCACCGCCAGGGGAATAGACTAATTAGCCACCTATAGCATTTTCAACTTTATAATGCTTTTCATTATTGAGCATAATGCAAGAATTGAGTTATAGTATATTATATTTTAGTATACCATACTATATAATTATAACCATTAAACATAGTTTATGAATTAAAAGACAATGGGTTGGATAAGTTGTATTTTCCACCAGTGACGGTAAGCAAGCATAAATATTAGGAACAAAAATAAGAATTACAAATTCCACATGGCTTAAGTGTGGATTTTATTAATTCCATGGATATTTCAATTATTGTGAATTTCAGCCCCTCTTTTATCCCAGGAAGTACCAGCATTTGCACCTGCTAGCCCATGACCAGTGTGGTTCCACTGCACTCCTCCGGGTGGCCACTAGATGTCATGGGACCAAGTTCAGTAGGAAGTTGCCATATAACGTTTCTTCCACTGTGAGAAACAGGAATTCCCCAACTTACAAATAAATGGTGTTACAAAAGCTTATTGATAATATCCAAAACTTCACCTGCATCATAGACACGATGCTAGAAATGGGGATTCATGCCCAGGGGAGCCCACAAAATCCCACTCACTTCTTCATGAGCCTGAAAAGGGGTCCCAGCTTTGAGATCAGACACGTGTAGGTAGGTGGGTGTGACTCTCTGTCCAGGGGAGCACTTTGGACCTGGCACATGAGCTAAATGTTTGGCACCTCTTTGTCCACTTCCTCTTCTGAAAGCGAGAGTAACAATTCCTTCCCAGCAAGGTCATGGGAATAAACAAGAGAGCAGGTGTGACACGCCAAGCACGCGGGTGGTAAAACAGACAGGAAGACATCACTGCTGCCCACATCGGAATTGGCCTCACAGATACCGTCACACCAGATCCCTGCCCTGCCTGCCCTCAGCTCCCAGGCATCACTCCCTTCTGGGTGCTCCCTGATTCTCAGGCTTTCCTGCCCCTCACACAGGCAAAACAGCCAAGGACCCTCTAATGGAAATTGGCCAAGAGACTGTAGGAAATAGGTGTGTTTTTTTTAGTGCCAACGAATAAATATATGTAAGCCTAGGAGGTCGGCCTTGCAGGTAGACAGACTGGGTAGGATTTCCACTAAGACACTTATTAGCCACATCTTGAAACTTCCTGGATTTCACTGTCCTCGTCTGTCAGAAGGGGATGGTGGGACCTCCTGTACTGGTAGAGAAACCCAAGTGACATCACAAAGGTATGGCAGCATCAGTCTCTGCTTGGTGTATGGTGAACGCTCCATGTATGCCACCTGAGACCCTCATGCTAGTGGGACAAACCCCAGTCCCTTCCTTCAACCCTGGCCAAGAAACACCCTGCTGGGTGGGCGGATTTCCAGCCCTTCTAGACCCTTCTTCCTAGTTTTCTCTCTGATGGATGTCATAGGTAGCTTTCAGCGGCTCCAGACACTGGTGGACAGAGACCCTTCTCTGGCTGACTCCAGGCCTGCTCCCCCTGAAACACATCCCCTTCTCATATATTTATGCTTCATCCTGACATTGCAGCCACTTCCTGGGCTCCTTCTAGAAACATTTGGGTTTGAAAAGCCTAACTTTCCCCTAACTTGTTTTTTTTCTCCCCTGTTTCATCAGTCATATGTGAGGGCTGATTCTTCCCAATCTTTCTAGTGCATTCCTGTCCCAAGGTTTCTTTCCCAGGCTGACTTTCAGGCATTAGAAGTGCATTTGCAGCACTGTGCAGAGAATGATCTCAACTCATCATCAGTGTGGTGATTGATTAGCCATGTCTGCCGTGGGCACAGCATACAAAGAAGCTCTAGAAACCAGCCTTCTCACACTGTACCATGCACAGGAATCACTTGGGGTCTTGTTAATGTACGGACTCGATTCACAGGTCTGAGGTGGGCTCAGGATTCTGCACTACGTACAAGCTACTAACAAGTATCTAAGAAGTGTGCTCTCTAGATTGACAGCATCAGCATCTCCTGGGAGCTTTTTAGAAATGCCAACTGCCAGGTCCTGCTCTAGACCTGCAGAGATAGAATCTGCATGTTAACCAGAGCCCCAGGAGTTTTGTATGCATAGCATGGCATGAGAAGGTCCACCAAGCTCTGGTCTCTGGTTGGCCAGTACCCGGCCTCTTACGAAAGGCCCCTCCCTCCTGCACCCCAACCTGAAGCCCACCTTATCAGGATGGCTGTAACGAGTCCTGTTGCTCTCTCTAGTTCTCTGTTTCTTTTCAGAGTGGAGATTCACCTTTAGGCTCACATTTCACCATCAGCCTAAGGGAAGTCTGATACCCATCCCAGCCAAAAGCCAACTGCCCCCCACTCTTCAGAGACTCCCTACATCTACCGCCAAAGGAATGGCTTTGCAGAGTTTTAATCAATACAGTTTTACAAGATCACAGCCCAGAAACGCCAGGGCAATACTATGAAGAAGAGGTTATATTCTCATTACATGGAATAAAAATTGTTCTTTAGACTGATGTTGAATTCTGGGGCTTGAGGAAGGCAGGTTTAATGGAATGGGATACAGACTCAGGGAAGGTAGGCGCGACTTTAGGGCACTTTTGGGGTTAGGTTCTGTGCCACTGGAGAGGCCGGGCTGGATATTACCAGGTCAGGAGGCCCACTTTGGGACATGAGACCTCCCTTCCCCCAGGGGACGGCAGGGCATGACAAGGTGATTGCCCAGAATGGTTCAAGTAATGACATCAAAGGGACAAGTGTGGACAGTGGACCGTCAGTGCAGGAAACAAGAGGCCAGAGCAGGGAGATGGTATCAAGCCTCAGGTGTCTTTGTAGGTAGCACTTGCCATTGTACATATTCCGACTCATGGGGTGGTTACATTATAATAGACGTATGATTTTGTATATACAAAATTATAATTACACATCTATTTGTGTAGTCACTGAGTTGATATTGGTCTTCCTTTCATTTTACAGATTTATTTTATTTATTTTAGAGAGAGAGAGAGAAAGCGCGTGCGCGAGCAGCACAAGGGGCAAGGGGAGAATAAGAAGGAGAGAAGCGGACTCCCCACTGAGCGGGGAGCCCAACATGGCGCTCCATCCCAAGACCCTGAGATCATGACCTGAGCCGAAATCAAGAGTCAGATGCTTAACCGACTGAGCCACCCAGGCGCCCCTTCTTTATGATACGGAACTCCGAGGGCAGGAACACCATCTACTTTCTCCCCCCATTGTCCAGCCAAGTGGCTAGCATAGTGGATATGCAAAAAAAAAAAAAAAAAAAAAAATCATTAAATTTTGCATTTGAGTCCATGCATTGCTTCCATCTTATGCTATTGGACTTAGGCCAAGTTAGAAGTCTCAGCATCCTGACACAGCAGTTGTTGGCTGTGTGACCTGAGGTGACCTCTAAACTCCAGCTTCCTACTCTGTAAAATAGGATAATTTAGCAGCACACGGTGATGTGGATGGCTGCTACTAAGGTGCTGGGCTGTTCTGGAAATGGGCCTCTCCAGGTGAGGGTGCCTGGTTGGGCCGGGCGTGTGGTTGCTCTCCATCCTCTCAATGAGGGGTTCTCCAACGCCACATGGCGTGCACTGGCCCAGGGCAGGGTCATTTTGCTCTTAATGGGATGGACTGGAAGGCTGATTGAGGGAAGAGAAATTTTTTCTGAGATACTTAAACAAAGGCTGGAATAGAAAGAAATACTGTCTAAAGTAGAATCGACTAAAGTATGAGGACTGGGCAAGAAAGTGAAGGCCTCCAGCAGAGGAGTACCACGTCACTCTCGTTTCTGGTTCCCCAGCCCTCCCACTCAGAATCAACTCCTCACACCCGACAAGGCCTCTCCTGATCTGTCCTCCACCTTGTGCCTCACCCAGGCCACACTGCATGCTCACTCGACACCAGCTGCACGGCCTTTCTGTTCTGAAAACGCATCCATCTCATTTCTACCTCAAGGCCTTTGTAACTGCAGTCGCCTCTGCCTGGAATGCTCTTTCGTGACCGCTTCTGTTCTGACAGTCTCAGCTCAAACGCTGCCATTTCAGAAAGGCCTCCCTGACTAGCTCATACAACACCCTTCCTTCACAGCATTGCCCTTATAGCACTTACCATCCCTTTCTGAGTTGGCTTATTGTCTGGACTCCTGCTTCTATTTATTTTAAAAAGATTTTATTTATTTATTAGGGAGAGAGAGAGCGAGAGAGCACTCACAGAGGGAGAGGCGGAAGCAGACTCTCTGCTGAGTGGGGAGCCCAATGCGTGGCCCAATCCCAGGACCCTGAGATCATGACCTGAGCCGAAGGCAGGCCCTTCCCTGAGCCACCCAGGCGCCCCTGGACTCCTGCTTCTAGAATCCAAAGCCTAACTGCAGAGACATGACCCCCATGGGCCACCAGGGGGCGTCATTGACCCAGGACAGCTTGGTACTAGATCTCGAAAGGGACCCAAAATATTCAAAATGCAATTGGTCATTTACATATTCAGCACTTTCATCAACTGTGAGTTGGATAACTTATTCATCGGCCTGCAGTGAATACATCACCATTGGTTCTCTTTCTAGAACAAATTAAAAGCCTTGAGTTGGGAGTAATACAAATAAGTCCTGCTTCTTTTCCCACCCATTCCAGGGATGTTAATAAAGATTTTATTTATTTAATTAATTTATTTATTTGAGAGAGAGAGAATGAGAGACAGAGAGCACGAGAGGGAAGAGGGTCAGAGAGAGAAGCAGACTCCCTGCCGAGCAGGGAGCCCAATGCGGGACTCGATCCCGGGACTCCAGGATCATGACCTGAGCCCAAGGCAGATGTTTAACCAACTGAGCCACCCAGGCGCCCAAGGATGTTAATAGATGAAATGCTATTCTCAATGGTTAGCTTATGTTGTAGACCTGGTAGAGACCACGGAGATCTCAAAACCTATTTCTTTACTTCACAGGCAAATCAACTCTGGACTCGGAGAGCCAGCATTGTCCAGGGGCATGGCATAAGTTGTGACTGAGCCAGGACTAGAAGGCCCAGCCACCTGGCTCCCAGCCGTATGATGACTTCTAAACCTGGTGGAAAACCATGACTCCCTGCATATGCCAAAGTACCCTCTTGGTTTTTATCTTGGAAGAAGTAAAAAGGTCAATCCTGAGTGAAGGATTTTATGCTTTGTTTAAATGTGGGCATGATAAGCACAGAAAAATGGGACCTGGTTTTTACTTTCAAGGAGTTTCTAATTTAGTTGGGAAAATATGTCCACATAGAATAATGCATTATATTCCATCCCGGAGAGATAGAGGTAAGAGATGGTACTCTTGGGTATAGGGAAGGTCTTTAAAAAGAGATATTCAAGACCGTATACTTGGGCCTTTGTGTTGTCACCTCGCTTTGACAAAATACTAGCTGGCAGCATTGGCTCAACTGCATCGAAGGTGCCAGAGCCCCAGCTTCACCTCTGGGCAAGGTGTAAGGATCACACTGGGGCCACGGGGCTGGCAACCCTTGGCCCAACATCTGGCCTAGGCACCCAGTCATCTTTCAGGCCTGCCATTTCTGCCCGGCTCCCAGCATCTCCCACACAAAGGCATTTCCTGGGGTGCGCTTTAAAGACAAACAGCCCCCTCAGGACATCCCCAAGTGGCTACAAACTCAGAAAGCACCAAAACCAGACTTGATTTGGGCTGTTACTAGGTAGTGCCAACACGTTTGGACATGAAATGAAGGCCACCAAATTATAGCAGAGCTTTTTTCCAAAGGAGAGGGAGGAAATGGTGCCCACACCCGCCATCCATCTCCCTCCATCCTGAACTCAGGAAGCTGCATCGTCAGGCTGCTTGGCGTGGCCGTGTTGGGCTCACGGCATTTGAGATGCTGGTTCTCAAGAGGGAGAACATTTTTTATTGCTATTTCGTAAAACATCACACACAGCTGGGAGCTATCCCATATAGCTCTACCCCATATACAGGAACTAGTAGACAAACTTACTTTTTCTCCTCCAGTTATGTCGGATTTACCATCTATTATACACATGAAATATAAAAAAGCTAGAGTGCAGGGGCTCTGGTATTCCGTTGTCTTTAACAGCTCTTTCTTACCTACAGTCCTCTCTCATCTTTCAAATGATCGAGCTACTTCCTTTGTGCTAACCTCTGTGATTGAAGAAACTTATTTTTGGTCACTTTCCCAACCCACAAAACCAAACCCATTTTAAGGTGGAAAAGTACAGTGTAACAATAGTATTACTGTTTTTTGGTGGGTGACATGAAAATGTTTAAGCCCGACCCGAACACCAGTCACTGTTGAAAGGTACTGCCTTGTACAAAATAACAAACCAGATCCCAAACTGTCTGTTTATGGTCATCACGGTTCACTTCATTAAGCCATAACTCTGATTACATTCTTTCTTCTGCCCTACCCTGAAGGCTGAGCTCTGAGGCCAGGGGGCCTGGCCTGCTCTTCCGTGGTAACTGTTCACCCCAAAGCACATTTGGGCAAAATAGATGCATGGTGGACAAAGGAAACTCTCAGGCTCTGTGGGGACTTTACTTCAGGTGCTCCGGAGTTATGCTTCCGTTCCCCACCTCCTGAGCACCCCACCCCGGGAGGCCCCTAGTTCCTGTTGCACCTGCAGAGATTCCTTGGGGAAAATTCCTGGCTGAGGAGGGAGAGAGTGAGGTAGGCAAGGTGCATGTGGGAATATGTTTTAATCTGCAATAATGACGCACAGGCGGAAATCTTAAAAGAACAGGGTGAAGTGGGACAGAGGGAGCCAATATTTGGAGCACATAGCAGGTGCTCAGAAATAACCACTTTGTTGTTATAAATAAATATAAATAGCTGGTTTTCTCTCTTCTGAGTCCAAATTAGTCTAAATAATGTCTTCTCATGGGCTCGGCTCCCAACATCTTGGAATCTTGATTAATTCCATGGAAAGGGGCTCCAAGTGTGCCCACCCACAGGCAGAGCCGTATTTCAGGGGCCTCTCATTCAACAAACATGTATAGGGCTGCCGTTATGTGCCAGACTCCCAGGTGAAAGTTCAGAACAGATACATGGCTGACCTCATGGTTCTTACAGGCTGGGGAGAAAACAGGCTCAGAATGAGAAATTAGAAGTGTAAACAGCCATCTGAAGAAGTGCAGAAAGAGGAGGACTTAGTTAGGCTTAGTTCAGCTAGTGACAGAAACTGGAAGCCATGGTGACTTAAAGAAGATGGAAGTTCATTTTCAGATAAAAGAAATACAGAGATGAAAAGTCAAGGGCTGATAAGACAGCTCCACACTCGGTCACTAGAAAGCCTTACAGCTTTGTCTTTCTTTCAGCTCAGCCATCTTAGCTTGTTAATTCCACCCTCAGGTTGGTCTCAAAATAGCTGCTGGAGCTCCAACCATCATGACCACATTCTAAGGAGAAAGGCAAAGAAGAAAGCTGGCTTCCTGGTTTAATTATTCCCCCTTTGAAGAACTTTCTCTGAAGGCTCCCCCTACCCCCAATGTCTTCTGCTTACATCTCCTCAGCCACAAATATCTGCAAACACAGGAAATGCAGGGGTTTTTTTGTTTGTTTCTTTGGATTTTTTTTTCCAGCTGGCCCCATTGCTGCTCCCAAAAACACGGGGGTCTGTTAGTCAAGAAGAAAGGGGAATAAATGTTGGTAGGCAACTAGAAGCTTCTGCTACAGACACACTCCTAATCACAGGAGACCATTCTGGAGAAGTGTGTCATCTTTAAGCAGAAAGAAAATATGAGCCAATTACACAGAAAGCATTGCAGATGGAGAGAACCAACTTCTGCATAAAGCCTAGAGGTAAGAAATTTCATGGAGCCTTCAAGGAAGGCTCACAGGAGTCTAGTATGGACATTTTGCCCCTAAATATAATTCCCTCATCTGCTTAAAAGCTTACTTTAGCTTAGGACCAGTGAGAACATAAGCCTTCCTATCCATCCAAAGAAAAAGTTGGGGTTGCCATTCTCATTAGGGTATAAGCAAGTCTCCATTCTTTACAGAAGAACAGACTTGGAGGATGGGGGGAGGCAAGGAGCTAAGGTCCTAAAACATGAACGGGAAAAGAAGAACTCTGAATGCAAGGAGACATGCACCCTTTCCTCTGGCTTCTGGGCTGAGGTGGCCTCTGGGGGTAAGGGGCACAGGTAACCCTCCTAAGCAATGGCTGACGAGGCTCCAGCTGTGTGATCCTGGTAACATCCAAGAGGACCTGGCATGCTGCTACCTGTTTGATGATTTCACATCATAAATGCATCAAACAGTATTTTAAAATTGCAACCTACTTAAGCTCTGGACCCTATGGCAAGCACTTCTCTAAATTCCTTTTGTTCTGATCTCACACATCATTTCAGCATGTGAGGGGGGCCTGGAGGGAACTGCAGGCTAGATAAATATAAAACATGTTGATTTTTTTTTCTTTTCTAAAAATTTATTTTTATTTATTTATTTATTTTGCCTTTCATCATCTGGGCCCGCCAAGCCCACTTCAAGGAAAGGAGCTGCATTTTAAGTTAGCCCCATTTTCTGGCACTGGTGGGAACGTCTTCATTTTTTTTTTTAGCTTTCCGCCTGTGGTCACCTTTAAAGGCTTCGCCATCCCTCCATGTCTTCTCTCCTGCCTCATCCCCGGCTCCTCCTGGCTCGATTTTCCATCACATCTGCTGTGGGCCAAGTGCCCAATAATTTTCCATGAACGCCTCTGTACAGCGAGGTTCCACAGCTGCGCGGCTGGAGGTGCAATATACCCAACGCACACATGCCCTGCCTGCCCCGCCTGCCCCCCATGCTTCCCGGCCAGAGAGCCACTGGACACGTGTGTTTCCTGGGAAGAGCTCTGACTTAGCAACTCAGGGATCACACAGCCCTGGGCCCACGCAGCCCCACAGACTCCCCTTCTCCCAGGAGCTTCCTGGCCCTCGCGCAGTTGCTGTTGGGGAAAGTGCAGCTCAGGAAGGGAAGTAGAAGGTGGGAGCATCATCATCTGTGAACAAAAGGACACTTGCATACCTTCCTTCCAGGTCCCGGCTGCTGTACACATTGGGCAAAATGTTTATTGTTGCTTTTGTGATAAGTGAGCTATAACTCTTCAAATGTGTCCAAGTCATCACTTTCAGGATCTGATTCTCGTCTCTTAGAAGGCATTACATTGCTTTAATATGCAACAGTCTAAGAACATTAAATCATTTTTTAAAGTTTCATCTCGTTGAGCCTGAGCCAAGGTATTCTTGGGTTGGGTTTGCACATCCACCCTTTTTTTTATATAGTTAAAAAGAAACACACGACAAAATACCTATCGAGTGATTTCACTCTTGCCAGCATCCAAGAGTGATCTGCATAAGTGGGCCCTTTCCGTTTCCAGGGGCCCCACAGTAGGGCTTCACCCCCAGGATCGGCAAGTATTCGCTGAGGGCCCACCACACACGCCTGGCTGCAAAATGAGAGGCGAGGAAGACGTGGTGGGCTGGCCGCAGGCTAGCAAAGTCCCCATTTTCCAGGAATGCCAAAGACTTGGCTGGAGAAACAGGCTACCCCGGGGCTGAGAATGAAATTAGTGTCTGAGCCTCCTTTATGAGCAACACTTCAGCAAAGGCTGCGCTTCACCTATGCCCCACAAACTCTGCAAAATCCCGCGGGGCCACTGAGGCGTGAGTGAGGACAGCCCTCTTGGGAAGGCTCCCTTCCTCCCGCACCAAACCTTCCTCTTTCCTCCTGGTTCGGGCCACCTTCCCAACAGCCCTCAGTAAACTCTGCCTTGGGTTAGGTTTGACTGTTCACATGTCCATCTCCCGGCTGGTAAGAGAAGGGCTTGTCTTGATCACCCTAGAATCTTGGTGCCTTCCAGAGTTTTCTGCGACCCAGTGAATGTGGCAGAACCCCCCAAACACACAGCCGGGAAGATGGGGAGCTGTAGTTTCCATTGCAACGTCCAGCCTCCTAGCCAGCGCTCTGCAGAGACCAGCACCCACACCCTGTCCAGGTCCCCCCACTTTTGCACTTTGCCCCGACCCCAGTCTTGCCCCAGGTCCTCCTCAGCCCACGTTGGGGCGCCCCCAGCCCATCTTCTCCCTGCTTGCGTTCTTCGGAACACGCAGCAGGGGGAAGTGAGAAACGTGCGGATATCCGGTGGGTGTGAGGGGAACTTCCGCCCAGCGTGGACCATTTCCAGGAGCGGGTGCATGCCCCCGGGATGGGCCGGAATTAAGAAAGGAGGGGTGGGTATGCGGTGGCCCAGGTGGCTGCCCAGAGGCCCAGCCACATGCTGAGAACCTCCTAGAAAATCCCCACTCTGTCCTCACCCAGGGCCCGGCCCCTCGAGGGGGCTCTTGCCGGGCCCAGCATGGCCTTGGCCTCTGCCCAGATCCGGGGCTGCTTCTAGAGACCCTGAGACGCCCTGAGCCGCCAGGGTCCACTGTCGCAAGCCCGGCCTCTTCCCAGGGCCGGGAAGACAGTCTCCCTAGGTCTGGCTTCTCCTCCCCAGCCGGCTTGGCCAGTCTGGAAACAATGACTGTGGAGAGAAACTGCTTCTCATGGGAGTTTTGGAAACCGCGGCTGGGCCTCAGCAAACAGCTTTTGCAAAGGGCTGTGGCTCCTGAGTAGATGCTTCCACGCCAGACGGGTGCAGAGGAAGTGACAGAGACAATAGACAGCATTGTGTCTTCTCCCAGGAAGCTCTGCTCTGCGTTGCTTTCAGGGAAATTGACTCTGGGGCAGCTAGGTCTGTTCCAAAGCAACAGCTTTATGTGATTATGTTAGTCCCAGGCTAGGACGAACCGCCCTTCCTACCTCATTAACAACAAGGCCAGCAGGGACCAGCCATGCCATGGGGGGCTCTGTGCCCTAATTCGTGGGGCAAGGGCTGAGCGTAGGAAGTCGTAACAACAATGCATCTTGGAGCAGAAGCCGTCTGTGGAGGGAGCCCAGCTTTGATGTGGGGCCCTGTCCTGATTAGGGCTGACGGCTGGGGCCCCAGCAGTGCTCTGGAAGGTGGCATAAGCTGGGATGGCATTTGGGATGTGGGCTTTTGCACCTGGGTCTGATGAAGTTTGATGGGGTTTAACACATGCAAACAGCAGCTTTTGTTCTACAGGACAATGTCCCTCCCCAGCCTGGACCCAGCCTGAGACCCCCATGGCACCCGTTTCCTCCCCGTCACCTCTTGTCACTCTGCTCGTTGAAGTTTAATTAGGACAAGGAGCTTTTACAGGCTCATTTCTCACTCCAGCAACTTTCTAACACTTCCTAACAAGGAGGCCACAGCCTGGCGGGGGGGGGTTGGAGAGGAGGTTGTGGGGAAGGAGAGAACGGTTGAGGGGGCTGGGAGGGGCAAGCAGGGAGCAGGGGGTGTGTGGAGAAGAGCAGAACAGGCACAGAGGAAGCTCAAAACCACACCGGATCCTTGGGGAACTGGGGATTGATCTGGGAAGAAAAGAAAAGAAAACAAATCCTAACTGGCCTTTGTTTTCTGGGTGGCCAGACAGTAACTTCCCCCAAATTCTCTATGGTTCCGGAAAAGAAAGCAAAGGATCAATCAGTGTTGACTTTGTGACTTTCAGAACTGGATCACATGGGCCTTTAACACCTTAAACTCCTCTAACTCACACACAAGCTTTTCCCATTCGCTCGGTTCTGAACTACAGGAGTCACGGTGACTGTGCCCAGTGTCCCCACCCACTCCTGAACGAGGCTCCCACAGGGGAAAGAGTGCTGTTCCCTGTGCAGATGGTAAGAATCCCACACTGAGGGTACAATGCCCTGCTGACCTCCATGGAGGTGTTGGAAGGAAGAAATGGAGGGTGGAGGGATAGGGGATCCCTGTTATCCTTGCCTGTGTTAGTCAGTATAGTTCCATTCTTGCTGCGGTAACAAGCACCCAAAATGGAGGTGCTTAAAACCAGTGAATATTTTTCTTCTCCATCTGCTACCATGTCCATGTCCATGGTGGGTTGGCTCAGAGCTCTGCACCCCATCACCCCCACTCTGGGCCCTAAGCTGATGAAGCGTCATCCCTTTAGGAGCAAAACTGCCCATTAGTTTGGTAGAGGGAGAAAGAGATGACGACAGGGCCCTGGTTCTTAAGGGGCCTTCACAGAGGTGACCACATCAGTTGTTGACATTTCATTACCAAAGAAAGTGACACATACATATCTAACTTCCAAGGAGAGGAGACATGTCCTTTTGTTATGGTTCTAGAAGGTAGACCAGAAATATTTGGTTGGGAGTACCAATAACCTTCTATCTTAGTTATGTACTGCTGTGTAACAAATTACTCCAAAGCTTAATGGCTTCAGCCAACAGATATTTATTTTCTTACTCAGGAATCTGGGAACAGCTTAGCTGTGAGTCCATCTGGCCCCAGTTCAGCCCCCCTCACTTGTAGCCGGGGCCTCTCCATCTAACCCTGTCCCTCTCCAACTGGGAGGAGGGTGGGAGGAGAGGAGTGCAAGCCTTTCAAGGGTCTCCTGGTGAAGACGGACAAAGAGAGAGAAAGAAAGGAAATACTTAAGTCCCTGAAGTTGCCCTAACCACTTCTCTGGCTTACGCCATCTCTGCTCTGCCACTGGTGGGTATGGCCTGTTGGAGTCAGGGGTCTCTGTCCAGGCAGACTGAGATGCTCCTTTGTGCAGAAGGTGAACAGACAGCTGGCCCCCCTCCCTAGCTAAGTATATGCTAAGTACATAAGCTTCCCAGGGCCTGGGTTCAAGTTTGCACTACAGAGAAATGACAGACCACCATGTGTGTAACCCTTTGAGTTATGAGTGAAACTTCAAGGCCCAGGGCTTGTGGAATATCCAGGCTCCTGTGAAACTCCAGAGGAGATTTCAACCAATCAGGGCTCCAGACAGAGGAAAGAGCAGAAGCTTTGAGAGGAAACCCAGTGGGAAGTCAGCAAACGGAGTGATGGAGGCGGGGAGTGAGGTGGGCAAGATGTACCCAGCCACGGGCCCAGACCCAGAGACCCTGACCTCCAGTGGTAGGAGGGCCTCGCAAGTAACCCTTTGACAGCCCACACGGCTCCTGTCAGTGGGGGATTCTCAATTTGGAGAGCAAGCAGCAGGAGTATTAAACTTTTAAAATGACATCATGGGGGCGCCTGGGTGGCTCAGACGGTTAGGTGTCCGCCTTCTGCTCGGGTTATGATCCCAGGGTCCTGGGATCAAGCCCTGCATCGGGCTCCCTGCAGGGAGCCTGCTTCTCTCTCCCGCTATGGCCACTCCCCCTGCTTGTGTGTGTGTGCTCTCTCTCTCTCTGTGTGTCAAATAAAACATAAAATCTTAAAATAAGATTTTAACACATGGCCTCTTATGAACCTCCATCTCCTTTATTTCTAGAATTGCTTGCTGGTGGTGGTTAGGATTCTCACCTCCCCTGGGATTCTGGGCTACTTAGAGCTCAGAGCCTGAAGTCTCCTTTCTGGGGCCGCTGAGGGTCTGTGTGTAAATGGAGACGATGAGGTGTTGTCCCCAGAAGGCAGGCAGGACCCACAGAAAGCAGCAGGGCCTCCTGTGGGTTGGGGTATTACTGGCCACAAGGACTATTCCTTAGATAGTTCATTCCTATTTTGGTCAATCATTAGAAAGAGTACTGGAAAAAGAGAACATAAGGACTTTCGTCCAGATGCGAAAGGCTCAGGTAACTCACGGGTTGAGTAGACATCTGGCATTGAGTGTCCCTCTTCAGGGCTGGGGACCAGGCTGGCCGGGGCTACAGGCAGCCTCACACTGAGAAAGTCTTATTTGTCCAAGAAGAGCCTTGGCCGTGTGCATATGACCAAAAGCCCCGAGGATGTGAGCTGCCTGACTGGTGCCACAGGACCCCACTGCCTCACCAGCGTGGGTGGGAAACAGTTCACCCGGAGAGGCCCTAGGACCGGGGCCAGAGCCCACCTAGCTGGGGCCAGCTTCCTCCCTGGGGAGTAGCTTTCATTTTGTGAATTGTTTTTTTCCTTCTCTCTTGTTGCTCACTCCCAGTGGACTCCCTTTAGGACTTCCCTTCAGGGACCACTTGGGACTTTGATTTCAATGGTGAGACCATACCCCTGTTGCCATTCCAAAAGGGCTCAGCGGGCACCTGGTGGGAGGGGTGACTGATAAAACCTCCTTGGAAAGCAGTTGGACAGAATCTGCTGACGTACGTCTTCAGTGCCCCAGGATTTCCGCTCCTCCCCAAGGGAAACAAGTGTTTATCTTCACTCAAAGACATGGCCAATGTTCATAGCAGTTTTCTTGCTGGGAACCAGGACCCCCCTCAAATGTCTGTGAAAGGTAGAATCAATAACGTCTGCATTATCCACACGAAGAAAACACCACCCTGCAATGAAAATGCATAAACCCAGTGTATACAGAACCATGCGGCTGAACCTGATACATAATGGAAAGAAAGAAAACAGACGGAAAAGGTCTACGCTTCACCGCTCCATTTATGTGAAATCCAGGGACAGGTAAACCATTCTGGGGGATAGAAATCAGAATGAATGGGGGGGGTCCCTTGGGGGATGGGTATTGACAGGAAGGGGTTGAGAACCTTCAGGGGCTGGATATGTTCCAATTGTTGACTGTGGTGGTAGTTACACAGGTGTTTCATGGAAAATGAAAAAATTCATCAAGATACCCTTTTTTATTGAAATATAGTTGACACACACTGGTACCTTAGTTTTAGGTGTACAGTGTAGTAACTGGACAAGTCTATGCTCACAAGTGTAACTATCACGTGTCACCATACATCATCCACTATTACAACACTATTACAACTGTTTATTACAAAACCTGACTATATTCCCTCGGCTGTGTCATCAAGATATACTTTCAAGACACATGCACTTTACTGTACGGGTGCTGTGCCTAGAAAGGAAAACAGTTAATGTGGTGAGTAGGTTTCCTGCATGTTCTGGCCCTTTCTGAAGCTTTTAGGGATGTTTCCTTAACAATGAAGAATTGATCACTCCGTAGGAAACAAACAAACAAAACACAGTACAAATGTCACTTTCCCTTCCAGACTTCAGAGTCTTTCCAGGAAGAAATAATTTTGGAGGAATGACGTTCAAGTGGTAGAATTTTCTCTCTCTAAGGAGGCGATGCCTGCCCCCTCCCCCTTGTGTCGAGGTTGGTGCGGCAAATAGTTTCAATTTTCAGATGTCATCTTCCAAGCAAAGAGTTCTCATTATGGTCTAATTACCCGGGCTATTGGAAACAGGAAACGGAGAGCTGAGCTATTGAACTTGGGGGAAAAAGAAAAGAGAACCGCTTCCTACCAATATTTTTAAAGTTTCAAAAAAGATCGCTGCTTAGTCTCCTCAGGGCTATTAGGTACATTAAAAATCTGCCTAATTATATATTTTAACAAGAAACCAAAGAAAGGGCCAGGAAAGCTCAGTTTCAATCTTTTGGATAAATAAAAATAAATGTGTGGGTGTGAGCTATAAATAAATATGCCTTCCATTTTAAATGGCCTAATCACATATTTGCTTAAGGAATTCCTGCACATCATGGTAAAAATAAAATATGGCACATATTTTCCTCTGAAAGATAAAAATATACAAATAAACATAAAACACTCAATTTTTAAAAAAAATTGTGTAATGCATTCTGGTCAATAGGGTTCCTTTTTTCTTCATGAATTTTTATAGTTTGTGTGAACAGTCGAGGCAGAGGAACTTTGTGACAGAGAATGTAGTGCTAGAAAATCCCAAGAAATGGGGGAGGTGCTTGTCTTTCTGGCAAGGGCTTTAATTCAGAGCCCCTTACCCACCACCCCCACCTCTAGTGCAGAGAGCATTCCTTCTATGGGGACGTGCAAAGCGGATCCCTCACTGATTTCTCATTGTTCTTGTAAAATATATGTTATGCCTACAAGCCCAGAGAATGGGCCCTCATCAGAAGCCTTTCCATGTCATTTTGCTCCCAGCCTCTGTGATATCGGATACTACATGAAAACTAACAAAGCAAGGAAGATCGACATGGAAACAACGGGAAACAAAATCTGTATATTTTATTTCAAAGGGAAAGTCTTCATGAATGTCTCCCCCTGGCTCTTTGGAGACACGATGAACGTAGGCATACTGTTAATCGAGCAAATTAAACTTGTTTTAAAGCAAGAAGTAGCAGCCAAATTGCATTTTGCTGAAGAGACCAGCTTAGATGAGTGAAAATACACCAGGTCCCTTGAAACAGAACCCTGGGAGGGAAGTAATTAATAGTCGCCCTACCATTTTAAGGGAAATAGTCTGCTAACTGATAGCGCCCTTTATCAACAATTCATAAGTAAAAGAATGTGACACTTTTTAAAGTGTCAACCAGGTATAGACTCCCAGTGACTTTTGTGCAGAGGATAAAGCCTTCAGAGAGGCTTTAACTGGTTTTCTGTCCCTGTCAAAACACACCTGTGTCTTTAGCAAGAGTTAATGGTTTTTATTAGAATTTATTTAAAATTATTAAAAATAGCAATAGCTCAACAGTAAATACAGTTCCCAACATTCTGTAAAAAAGTCTCAGCTTTGTTTTCCTGAATCCTCATGTAAATCGTTGTGAGTTAGGAGGCTCCTGGGTGGCTCAGTCGGTTGGGCGGTTGGGCATCCGATTCTTGATTTCAGCTCAGGGCATGATCTCAGGGTCGTGAGATTGAGCCGCGTGTTGGGCTCCGCACTGGGCATGAAGCCTGCTTAAGATTCTCTCTCTCTCGGGCGCCTGGGTGGCTCAGTTGGTTGAGCGACTGCCTTCGGCTCAGGTCATGATCCTGGAGTCCCGGGATCGAGTCCCACATCGGGCTCCCTGCTCAGCAGGGAGTCTGCTTCTCCCTCTGACCCTCTTCCCTCTCGTGCTCTCTATCTCTCATTCTCTCTCAAATAAATAAATAAAATCTTTAAAAAAAAAAAAGATTCTCTCTCTCTCTCTCTCTCTCTCTCGCTCCCTCTCCCCCACCCCCAAAAATAAAGAAATAAATAAAATGTGAGTTAGGTTGCTGATGAGTTGCTTAGATTTGTTCTTGCCATTCACAAGCAAATGGTTGAATTAATGACACAAGAATTAATACAGAGACACAATTACACACTGTTATTTGGTTGGTGGGGGGGGGAGCTATGTTCATACAACTATCTTAGATACTCAGTCAAAGATGGCAATTTCACTGGATGTGGGAAATTGCCTGTTCAGTAGGCAAATAACTGTCATTAGGACGTCCCTTAACTCAGTGTGACCTGAAACCAGCAGCCCCAGCATCTCATGGGAACTTGCTAGAAAATTCGCCAAGTCAGGCCTGCCTCTGTCACTGACTCAGAATCTGCATCGCCCCAGCCCCTAGGGCACTGCTGTGCCCATAAGGGTTTGAAAGACTAGTTCTAGTCATGTGTATTGATGACTACACACCTCAACCAAGCGTCTTCAGTGAGGGGCCCCCGAGATGAGTAAGAGTGGATCCCTTCCAGCAAGGACCTGATATTTTATTAAGACTAAACGGTGTGAACAAAGATGGGATATTATCTTCAAAAAGTTAGCGTTAGTGTGTGGATGGCTGTTTGCCTTACAGTCGCCCGGGTTCTCCACACTGAGGAGCAGGCCCATTCTCCTCTCAGCAGGTGAGGTCACGGCTTTACATCCTGACCCCTACCACACCAGCCCTACTTCCTGCCTCTGCACTGGCCCCAGTCAGATTCCTTTCTGAGGCTGCTGGATCAGCCATGGTGTAAAGAGAAAAGAGGCAACACCAGGTTTTCTTCTGGAAAGTAAATGTTTGGAGGCCAAGGTGGAAACGCGGGATTTCGTGGGTTTCCAAGGGAAGCCACGCACAGATGCACACGCTGACTGATCCCATGCCAGATGTCTGCCTGCTCTCTCAGAGACACAGCCGGCGTTCCTAGTTGGTAATTGCTTTGGGGGGTGGTGGGGGGGGTACGCAGAGTGGCCTGGGGGCAGGAGGAAAGGTTCCATGCTTCCCATCTCTGAATCCTGAGCTCTTTCTCCTCTCTGTCTTGTGGAATGTTGCCTCGGAGCTCTGTGGTCCTTAACAGTGTCATCCTCCCGTACGGACGCAGGGCTCCCTCTGCCACGTGGCCCCAGCCAACTGCAAGTTCCAATGAAATTGGGCCACACGGAGCCGGAGCCGGGAGGAAGAATCTCGAGCAGCTGGCCTTCGGCAGGCGGGGATGTGATTGGGTCCTGGGAGCCCCCTCTCCACTGTGGGCTCGGGGAACATGCCCCCGCCCCCCCGGGATAACTTCTTCCAGGTGTTCAAGCTCAAAACAAAGAAGCTTTTCTCTGTTGCCTGAGAATGAAGAGTCCTCGCTAGTTGCATAAAGTTTTTCCGAGATGGTAATATTTGGTTACAGTAAGATCTGTTATTTCACAAGAAACCCAGCAGAGGTGCTGGTAATTTGATTCATGTAGTAACTGGGAAAACTCTAAGCGGGGAACTGGGAGCTGGGGGGAGTGGAGATCCCAGCTCATTAATGCAGCGTTCAGTGGGGTCAGCGTTTCGCCCTCGGACCTGAACCTTGTACAATAGGCTGCCAGGTCCCCAGCCACCTTTCGAGGTCAGGGTCACGAGGGAAGTTTTGCTGGTATTGCTCTAAGTACAACACCCCAAACAGTTTCCATGACCCACATTATTCCATCTGACTTCATCTTTCTAGTGATTGTTAATGTGTGACTCTACAGCCCAAGCAAATAGCATATGCCACAGAACTAAATCCAACAGGTAGACGTGTCCAAAGTCAATTGCTACAAATCTGTTGGGGTGCCCTAGTATTTGGTACCCGGTGAACATAATTTTATCAAGTATCCCAGGTGACCTGAAACAATACCTCCAGATTTTTCTAAACCTGTTATATGAGTGTGTATCTTTCCAGGAATTTTTATTTATAGAACTACTGTATCAATTAAATAAATCTGTAAGTTAGTATAAATTTTAAAAGAGTCATATCAATTAACAAAGATGAAATTGAAACAATTAGATATTTAATTTATGACATGTATGAATGGCTTAAAATCTAATTTACTGGAACATACTTTATCTAAGATCAAGAACATGAAGAAATACATGCATATAATGTGATGGAAATTAGATGACGATTTTGATCCATTCCCAGATCTGATGATGTATTTATTTAGGCGCACTTAAAAAATTGGTTCTTGCTGTCCAGGGCCAGGCAGCAAAATCCTGAAGGAGGGGAAACCTTTCTGGAGTAGCTCTGCAAGCCCTCAGGTTCATCCTTGCTCCCGATTCCAAGAGGTACCCATGGCCAGATTCTCAGGTGCAGAGCAAGGACAATATCTGGAGAATTTTTAAATACCTGGGTGACAGGTATTCCAGTAAACCAACAGTTCCAATGATTATGTGTTTGTTTCTCTCTCTCTTTTTTTTTTTTTTTTTTTTTGAGTACATGTGTTGGGGACCGCCAGAAGATGAGTGGTGGACCTTCCTGGTGACTTGCAGTCACTGATTTGGGGGATGGAAGGGGACAGTTAAGGTTGCGGATGGTGGACACAGGGGCAGAGAAAGACGGTGAACACCATGAATGTGGGGACTTTGAATTATTGATAACTTCTAGATCCATGATCCTGGCCTCCGACCTCTACCCTGGACCTCCAGCTGGGCACATCCATACTGGATGCAGATGCGTATAGCAGTGGTCCAGTTAGGGAGCAATAGTCCCATCACAAAGTTGTCATCTGGAAATACCTGGCTCATGACTCCTGAGATGTTCATGTTGGACCTGGCTTCCTAGAGTTATTTATTGTACCACGTGTTGCCTGGTTAGTATAAATAAAGTAGAAGTACTTGGTAAAATTATCACATTACATCCTCTCTTCACCCCTTTTCCTAGGTTTTAATATGTTCATTTTTCCTCCATTCTGCTTGTTTGGAACCAAACCCGGGTCTGCCTGCCCCACTCCCACTTCTGGTCAAGTCCCGGATCTTTCTGTTCTTTACTCTTACTTACAACATGAGCCAAATACGCAATCACTGACATTTATGCTGCATGATTATCCAGCAATATTGACTTATTCAAATGTTAAACATTTAAAAAATAATTAGCAAAATTAGCAATGTTTATTTACATTTTAATTTTTTCCAACTTCAAGAATGTGAAAACGGTTAAAAGGATAAATAAACACTTGATGGAAATATTGATAACACTATATTTTAAAGAGCTTTTAACTATTAAATGTGCTCGCCTTTCTCATCTTTAAAATGGGAGGAGCTCAGTGATATCTCAGGTTCCTTCTTCCCTGTAATTTTATGTTCTAAGATTTTGGCTGTGGCTCTCTTTTCAGTCAGCACACTCCAAGATAAGTCTAGCCAGATCTGTTTTTTTCCAACTTAAGTTATGAAAAGTTTTAAATACGCAGAAAGGGTGATAGAGCAGTATGGTGAGTAACTGTGTACTCACCACCTGGATCCCACGGTTATTAACATTCGCCTTATCTGCCTTGTCTCTGTGTAAGTGTGTCCTTGTAAACCATTTGAAACTAAGTTGCAGAGCTCATGATGCTTTCCGCCTAAAGACCTCAGCATGCATTTCCTAGAAGTAAGTGCATTCTTCTGCATGACACAACACAGTAATCACCCCTCAGAAAATGAGCAAGACTGAGATATCATATAACTATAGTACCTGGGATGCTGTAATATCATCTGGGAAGACACATGATGTCTCCTTAGTTTCTTTTCATCTAAAACAACCATCTTGTCTCTGCTTGCTTTTTGCTCTTTCCCCCATGGCATTGGGATGTGCGTGTGTGTGTGTGTGTGTGTGTGTGTGTGTGTAAGAGATTAGGTTTAATGCTTTGCTTAAGCAGAATGTCCTGTTTCCCTGTGGCTTTCTTTAACCTGTGCTTCTAGAGTTCCATCTAAAGGTTGGCTTAGGTGCAGGTTGCATATTATGGGCAGGAAATGCCTCCTGGGTGAGGCTGTGCACCCTACATCTGTCCGGAAGGCACTCACAGCTGCCTGAGAGGCTGAGCCAGGACACTGTCCACTAGAAGAGATGGCACAGGGGGCGCCTGGGTGGCTCAGGGTCCAACTCTTGCTTTCAGCTCAGGTCATGGTCTTGGGGTCATGAGATTGAGCTCTGCCTCGGGCTCCCAGCTCAGTGGGGAGTCCACTTGGGATTCTCTCTCTCCCTCTGCCCCTCCCCCTGCTCTTTCTCTCCTTCTCTCTCTCAAATAAATAAATAAATCTTAAAAAAAAGAAAAAAGAGGTGGCATAGGCTTGGCAGAGAGGGTAGCCTTAGAAGCCCAACCACCTGGCTTCAAACCGAGGCTCCTGCCCTGACGTGGGTAACCCACCCACCCTCTGTGATTCAGTTTCCTCATCCGAGGAGAGTAGCAGAATCTTCCTATAACTTTGTTGAGAGGATTCACTACATGAATACCAGGAAAGTGCCCAAGACGGTGTGACACACAGTAAGCACGGGTTAATGTGGGGTTTGGAAAAACATGTATTCAGCTGGAGAAGATCAATCATCAGAAGATGTAAGCACCATTCTAACAGTCTCTGTGAAAAGAGCCCAGGACATACACAGTGGGGTTCATTGGAGGCTCTGTGTTGGGCACAGATGCTGTTTCTGTATATCCAGCCCTGGGGCAGTGTGGACAGCCCTGGGAACACTGAGGTCATCTTGTGGGACACACTGCTCTCTCCATCACATACCAACTCCACACTCACCGGCAGCGTGATTGCAAATGGCCAATACTCATCATCCCCGGGTTACATCACCGAGAAACACGCAGGTACATACGATACTGGGAACCTGTTGAATATGGTTAATTATGTTTCATTAGCCCTATCCGCCGGCTGCCAGGTTTACAGTACTTTTTCTCAAATGGCAAATAAGAAAGCTTTTTATTTTAAATGACAGCCGGGGGAAGAATCAGGTTGCTAATTTCCCCGAGGGTGTAACGACTGATAGAGGCTGGAGACCAAGAGTCATTTTCCTTAAAAGATACGACTTGAAAGTCATTCTTTAAATTGCTTGGATCTGACCTAGTGAGTTCCAAGGGCCTAATTAAAAACAGAAGGCAGGAGGGTAGAAGAGGGAGGGACGGTGAGATCCAAGTGGGTAGTGGTCCGGGACATGTTGCTTGTCACAGTGACTTTGGAAATGCTCTAACATCCTGATTCCAGTCCCCAGAAATCATAGGGACATGTTCAGATTTCCCTCTCCGAGGCAGTGGCGGACTCATTCTGGGGCTTTTGCCTGAGAGGGAGGAGGAAGTGGGGGGGGGGGTCTCCTCTTTGCTCTGGACTTCTCATCAAAAGCCTCAGGAGGTCTCTGTCGATTTGTCCATCCTGTTTTGTTACTCACCTGATTTGTGACTTCAGGCAAATGAGTCTCAGATTTTTCATGTGTTAAATAAAGGGTGAGCATGAATTGTCCCCAGCTTTTCCCTCCTCCTGAGGTCTTTGTGAGATCTAAAATTCGGTAATTAGAATCATACCTAAATTCTGTTTTATATTTCTTTTGATGTTTTATTGTTTTCCACTGTAATCATTTCAGAAAGTACATGACATCTTGAATAGCTAATGATCGTGCAAATCTGTTAGTATTGTCTGGAAGGTTTGCCCACCTGGGTTGGCGAGGTTGTAATAAAAATAGTGCTGTTTATGGTGATTGTTGTGATGGCACTGTGAATTGATCCCATAATTTTGAGAAAGTAACTTGGTACTATGTATCAGGAGCTATAAAATATTCCGCACTGCTGACTAACATCCCCCTTGGGAATTTACCTTAAGATAACAAGGAAAAAATACCCTGTATGTGAAGGTGTTCATTATAGTATATTATATAGTAGCAGAAAAGCTGAAAATAATATATATCTCAACAGATCAAATTTATACTATGGTACTTAGCAATTAAAGTTATGTAAATGCTAGACATGGGGAAAATACTTATAACTTTTTTTGAAAGAGAAGACAATAAAATTATATATACACGTGATCACAATTGTGTAAGTGTCTGCAAGGGGGTATAAGTATATGCAAAAATCGGAAGTATCAGGAGTTAGGGTAAGATCGTGAAATTATGGGTGCAGTTGTCTTATTCATGTATTCTAATTACCTTTTTCATTTTAGAATTTTCTTTTTAATTACTAGGTTTGTCCCAAGTTTGGTTCATATTTCTGTTCAGTTTAGGGCATGTGTTAGGAGAGTTATTTACTTTTTAAAATCCTCAGTAACAAGTGGCATAAAAATAAAGAAAATCAGAACCATGTCACCGATAGCCTGTTTTCCCCACACATGGCCCAACCCAAAGCGGGCACAGAGGGTGGCCAGTATGCCGACTTTGGGTCACACACCGCTGAGCCACAGTCCCCGCTTAGACCTTTCTCAGCTGGCTGTCTTGTTCGACCCAAGCCTCCGTTCCTGCATCTGTGCGACAGGGAGTTAAGCACCTGCCAGTGCAGGACAGAAGTGGGCATGGTGATCATGGGCCTGGTGAGGATGGACTCTTACCAAGTAACAACTTTTATTTAAAGTTAAAACAATTTTTCCTGACATCTGTCACCAATGTATAGTTACAAATGTTTCTCTTGTGATGAGAATATCTAAGATTGGCCCTCTCAGCCGCTTTCAAATATGCAACACGGTATTATTAGCTAGAGTCCCATGCTCTTCTTTATATCCCCAGGACTTAATTTGTTCTCTCTCTCGAAGGTTGTAACTTTTGACGACCTTCACTCATTTCGCCCACTCCCGACCCCTTGTCTCTGGCAACCACCAATCTGTTCTCTGTGCCTCTAAGTTCAGGGGGTTTTGTGTTGTTGTTGTGTATAAATTCCACGTATCAGTGAGATCATACGGTATTTGTCTTTCTCTGTCTTATTTCACTTAGCATAATGCCCTGAAATTTCACCCGTGGTATCACAAATGACAAGATTGCCTTCTTTCTTATGGCTGAATGATTTTCAGTGTGTGTGTGTACCAAAGTTTTCTTTTTGAGCATTTGAAGACGTTTACTTTTTTCCCTTTATTATCTTTGAAAATGATATGAACATGTACAACAGGTGGTATGAAACATGGGTGAGTTATAAGGCATCATAATGACGACAGCCCACGAGGCATGACTGATCGCTTGATGTGTTTCTGTCTTGTGCCCTGCTCCCCCCGACCCCACTCACCTGCTGAAGGGACTCCCTCTTTTCTCTTCGTAAAAATAAGTGTAAAATTCCAAATGTGCGTATGCCTTAACCACATTGGAATGCATTGCAAAGCATTCTGAAATGTCAATTCTTGGAGTGATGGCAAGAGAAGCTATTTCTGAGTGAGGCTACTTCACAAAAAGTGAATGGCCTCTAAGTTGAAAAGTATGTCATTTTGTTGTCTATGCACTGGATTGAGCTCTCTTAGGTAAATAAAAAGTTATTATTTTTTTTAAAAGATTTTACTTATTATTTTAGAGGTGGGGGAGGTGTCGAGGGGAAGGAAGAAGGAAAGAATCCCAAGCAGACTGAGCGCGGGGTGCAGAGCCCGACTTGGGGCTCGATCCCACCACCCCAAGATCATGACCTGAGCCAAAGGAACCAAGTCGGTTGCTTAATGAACGGAGCTGCCCCAACAAAAAGCTATTCTGATTAGGGTCTTGAACTGAACCTAACCTTGAACCAAAAACCAGAGCAGCCTTATAATTCCTGTCCTTCTGAAATACACAATTGGAGGAGCTCCCGCTCCTTGAGAAGTCTGTAAAGCACAAGGTCATGCTCAGCTATCTTGTGACCCTTCTTGCCGCTCTCGCCTGCTTCCCTTGGTGATGCCAAGGGGCCTTCCTGAGCTGCCAGAATCAGGCCCCGGTGACCTAAACGGCACTCAGGAGCAAGACTCGGTCTAAATGACTCCATATGACCTTGGGTCAGGGTCTCTAAGTGACCTTTGGACAATGGCTAAGTATGGCTTGGTGAGGCAAGACCCCAGTGCATCTTATCCAGATTCAAAGGCCTTCAGCCCTTCACTTGATCAGATTCCAGAGACCCCACGAGGGGAGAGAACTTACTGTTCAGGGTGTGGACCACATAGCCCACAGGTATTAATAGAGGCCAAGGAGCCGAAGTGTAGAAAACACACTGCCCTCGCACAAACACCAATGCGGTCTTGGTAGGAATGGACTCTTCAGGGGACTGAGGCTTCATTCCAGCCATCCAGCCCTGTCTAAAATGTAACTGGATGGCTTAAGGTTGGTGCTGCCTGATTTTGGTTTTCCTCGAGGGTGACAAGTATTTGTTCTTTGAGGGTGGGGTTTATGTTTGACAACAGGTGTAAAATCATTTGGATCTGGTGGAAAAAAAAATGATCGTGGTAGGTAATGCCATTCTTTATTTTTTAAAAAAATCTTGTGATCTTAAGAAAGGTGATGAAACCACTTTTTTGATAAGGTGCCTTAACTTGTGCTTCCAAGAATATTCCAAAGCTGCATCGTGAGAGTGGGTGCCCAGCCTCCCAAAGAGTTGGCTCTGAAAGTTAGTGCTCCTCTAAACATTCAGGTTTGGACTCAGCTCTTTGGGAATCTATTTTGTTCTTTGGGTCTTATGCTTTTCTAACACAGCTGTGCTCTCAAAGAGATACCCAGCAGCTCAATATCCATCCACTTCACAGTGTTTCTCCATAGACTGATCGACATGCACTTCATTTGCTTCCAGGTTCAAGAAGCATTTATCTAAACAATAATTCTATAAATTATTAAATTTCCTGAGCCAGAGGTCATAGTACTGGAATTATTTCAATTGTATTCTGCTTTCCTTGAAAATACTGTTCCAGGACTATGGTGGACCAGTGACATTTCCCAACTGCTTACATCAACATTACTTTGATCTCAACAATTTTTTTTCACAGCCCACTTTCTATCAGAACCTTCAGTTACGATGTGCATATTATTGACCTCTTTCTTGTTAGTTTCCCATAATCCTCATGAAAGGAACAAGACTGTGTTTGATTCAGTGACTGAGCTTATTTTTACGAACAGAACTCTGGAGGCTAAAATAGTCAAGGTAAAGCCAAGAGTCCAGCTGTTGGATATAAAAAGGTTCACCTTTCTTTTTGTTATATGGCAAAATATTTCTTTTCCAGAGAGATAGCTAGAGCTCAGTGTGGTCAAGCTAAGCAACTTCTCTGTGAGTTGTAAGACACCAATCATTTTCCTCTAAGAGGATGTTTAAGATGCTAATTCATGTTGCTGTTTTCAGATTGGACGTGTATGTGTTTGGGGGAATTTGCAAGCTTCCATCTTGACTGTATTTACGTACAATATTTATGTCACCTGAGCGAAGTGGTAAGTTTGCCAGACATCTTCAAAAATGCAGGCAAGGATTGCCATTGCTCCTAAGAGAGCAGTAATGATGGTAGTCAGGGAAAGATGCTCTCGTCACAAGTAAAGTGAGACACAAAGAATTTAGCCAAAACACAGGAAGTGAAATATGTGGACACAACTTGCAATGGCCCAGTCCAAAATTAACCCCGGCAGGAGGAAGGCTTTACAGCTCATGCGGGTTTTAAAGGCTTCATTCCCTGATTGTTATCTGCTGCTGATTACCTGGGTTTCAAGGTAAAAGCAAAATGTGCTCACGCCTCCGAGGATAATATTAATCCCCTTTGCAGAGAACCTAGCACCAAATCCAACTCGGGTGCTCTGGCTGGAGAATTTCACTTTTTGCTTTATCTCTGCCATCCACCTGGCCTGTCAGTCCTGTCGCATACCTGCAGCCTACAGCCTGGAAATCAGGGACTTTGATGTTCTAAAGGACGCTTTATCTCGGGTAATTTTCGCCAATTCTTACGTTATTGTGTAGGATGCTCAGAGATTCAGGGAATGAGCGATGGTTTTGTCTACTAAGATCAGAGCAATTTGCAAGCTTTACTGAGGGACAAGGTCTAATAAAGGGACTTTTGAGCTGAAGTCTGTCAACACCACTGGGAACTGGCATGACATCAAGCTCGACGATTATTGATAGCTTAAGCATCAGTGGGCAGAGAGAAAGGCTGTGGGCATGTGGAATTCCTCCTAGCCAGAGCAGAAAAACTTTCAGCTGAGGACTGGCTTAGGACAAGATTTATTTTTTAATTAAAAAAGGAATTCATACACATAGGGGGAAAAAAGTCAAACTGTGCAATGAAAGGCAAGTCTCCAACCTGTCCTAAATTCTCAGTTGAGTTTTCCTCTCCAGAGGAACCATTACTGCCCAACCTCTGTGGGTGTAAATATTCTAGGAGTTCACAAAATGTAGTTCTCCCCCACCTACTACACCAAAGGGAGTGGCCCTTCCCCCACTTCTGCCTCTTGCTTTTTGTAGGTCATTCCTTCATTGCAGTCATGATCATGTTCAGTGCTGGTACATGTATTTCTAATTCCCTCAACACTCTTAGGAGGTAGGTACAATTATTAAGACCACTTTACAGATATGGAAACCAAGGCATGACTTGCCCAAGGCCACCAGTGTGAGGGGCCAACCCAGGACCCTGAACCAGAAGCTGTGTGTGACTCCTACTGATGTTGAAAGACAGCTCTTATTATGTAACACTTGGTAGATACAAGAGAACCAATAAGGAGTATAGAGTGTTAAGCACAGTAATAAAACCCAGACCCTTGAACCCACCAACACAGCTTAGAACCAGATCTTGTCCAAAACTGCAGGGGTTCAGGCACACTGTCTTGCTTTGTGAAAACCATTTTACTCCCTATGTAATAATCTCCAAACAATATCTCAATTAGTTTTGCTTTTTCCTCATTCATTTGCACAACTGTGTTGTGCTCCATTGGCTAGATGTACCATAATGAACTTAACCAGTCTTCTAACAGATGGCCATTCAGGGTGTTTGGATCAAACATTGTTGCTGTACACCTCCTTCTAACTGTGTCTTTGCACACCTCTGTGAGTGTAATGAAGGATACAATCCTGTGTCAACTGAGTCAAAGGGTAGATGGTGGCAAATTTACTTCCCAAGAAGTTGTACCTGTTTGTGGCTGCTGAATGGGAGTCCTGCTTCATCACAATAGTGTAAAAAATTAAATTTTTTTAATCACTGCCAATTTGAAAGGTAGAAGTTTTACTCTTTTAAATTAAATAAAATTTATAATTATCATTAAGTTTGGGCAGCCATTTTTATTCCTTTTTACATGAAAATAGCCTTACTTATTTCTTTGTTAATTTGTTGTCTTTTTTTTTTTTTTTACTCTCAACAGAGAGTTGCATCTTATGGAAATCAGCCCCTTCCCTATCCTATTTATAACAAATATTTCCCCCGATTATCATTTATTTTTTGACTCTGTTTATAAGATTTCCTAAACAAAATTTGTGTGGTCAGATTCATTATCACATGATGTCAGGATATTATATCTTGTGTTGAAAGACCTTCTAAAAACATTCAGGACTGACAGACATTTATTTGTCTGCTTATTTACTTAGTATATATAACAACTGCTTTATGTATTTTTATGTTATGCTATAATTTCTGTTTTTTAGTTCTTTTCTTTGTTGTGTTAAGAACACTTAACATGAGATCTACCCTCTTAACAGATTATGTGTGCAATACGCTGTTGTTATCTATGGGCACAATGTTATAGAGCAGATCTCCAGAACTTACTCATTTTGCATAAAAGAAATTTTATACCCATTCATTAGCAACTTCCCATATCTCCCTCCCCCCATCTCCTGGCACCCACCATTCTACTCTTTGCTTCTGTGAATTTGACTATTTTAGACACTTCATGTAAATGGAATCATACCATATTTGTCCTTCTGTGACTGGCTTATTCACTTAGGGGAATATCCTCCAGGTTCATCCATGTTGTTGTATATGGCAGGATTTCTTTCTTTTTTAAAGCTGGATAATATTCCATTTTATGTATAGACCACATTATCTTTTTTTTTTTTAAGATTTATTTATTTATTTATTTTAGAAGAGTGAAAGAGAGAGAGAGTGTGTGAACAGGGTTGGATGGGCAGAGGGAGAGGGAGAGAATCTTAAGCAGACCATGCCTGATGTGGTGTTTAATCCCACAACCCTGAGATCATGACTTGAGACCAAATCAAGAGTCCAACGCTCAACTGACTGAGCCACCCAGACGCCTCTAGACCACATTATCTTTATCCATTCATCCAAGGGCATTTCTTTCAAATGTCCTTAAGTTTTATTCTAATATTTTAGCAGTTTCATCTTGTATGTGTTTAAATCTTTCATCCACCTAGAAGTTTTTGGTTCGGTGGAATGAGATAAGGATTTCCATATTATATTTTGTAGATAGCTATGCCATGCCCCAACTCTACTTTTGAATCATCTACTCTTTTACTCACTGATTTAAAAGGCAGTTTTGATCATATGCCAAATTGCTTTATGCATTTAGCCTGTTTCTGTATTCATTATAGTTCCATTGCTTTTTTGTCCACTTGTGCACAAAAAACAAACTACAACTTTATAATATTTTAACATGTGGTAGGCCAAATTCCCTCTCATTGCTCTTGGGTTTTAACCATTTTTCTGGAAATAATCAAATGCTTCTTCTTCTTCTTCTTTTTTCTATGTGAATTTAGCATTAGCTTATGCAGTTAAAAAAAACAGGGTGGGGCCCCTGGCTGGTTCAGTCAGTGGAGCATGTAACTCTTGATTTCAGGTTTGTTAAGTTCAAGCCCTACACTGGGTGTAGAGATAACTTAAAAATAAAATGTAAGAATGAAAAAAATAACAGGGAGATCTTATTGGTATTTTTATTGAGATCACATTAATTGGTGGAAATTACTATCTTTATAACATTTTTTTTCCTACCCATTAAGGTAGTTTCTCTCATTTAAAGTCTTCTCTTATAACCACTGATATAATTTAAAGTTTCTTTATATAGGATCTGCACATTTATTATGAAGTATGATTCCAGACATTCTCTCTCTCTTCTTTTTTCTGCCCTTTATTTCCATTTTATTTTCTAATGAGTTATTGCTTGGACATAAGAAAGCTATTGATTTTTGCATAATTTTGTCACCAGCCAGTTTACTAAATTCCCTTATTGTTTATAATAGCTTTTTCTCTTGTGTATGTGTGTGAATGTGTGTGTGTGTTTGTTTGAGGCATACTATTCTATCATCTGCAAATAATGAAAAATTTATTTCCTTTTCAATTTTTTTTTGCATTTTGTTTCTCTTGCCTAATTACATTGTCTAGTAATTCCAGTGCAATGTTTCATAACTGTAGTAATTCTATCTCTTTCCTGACTTCAATAGAAATACTCCCAATGCTTGCCTTTAAGCAAAATGCCGCTGCTGGTGTATGTGTGTGTGTGTGTGTAAAATTGTGAGTTCCTCTACTTTATAAAGATATTAAATGATGAATTATGTTGAAATTAATAAATGCCTTTCCTAAAGCAATAGATAAATTAATTTAATTTTTCTCCTTTGACCTACTCTGTGTTATATTCATAGATTATCTAAAGTGAAACATTCTCACATCTTGGAATGAACTCCATCTGACTGTGGTGTATTTTTCTTTTAAAGCATAGTTGGATTATTTAGACATTTTGGAGTTTGTGAGCAAAATTGATCTATATCTTTTCTGGGGGGAGGACTTTTCAAGTCTTGTTATGGGTATATAACTTTTTGCCTCATAAAAATAAGTTGTCAAATGCCCACACAGTATGTTGGATTGGATGCTGGAATTTGAAAAATGGTCATTAGTGAGAAAAACTGGTGAAATCCAAATAAAGTCTGTAGTTTATAGTTTTATACCCATGCTAATTAATTAGTTTTGACAAATGTACTCTAATTATATAAGACACTGACATGAGAGAATGCTAGGAGAGGCTATATGGGAACTTTTTTTTTTACTACTTGGCAACTCTTCTATAAAATCTGAAAGTATTTCAAAATAAAAATTCTGGAATTAAAGTGGTTTGGAAGCTTTCCTTTTTTCTGATCCATAGCAGTTTAAAGAGCACTGAAGGTATCTGTACTTTGGTTGTTTGACAGAATCCATTTGCAATACCAACTGGACTGTTTTTGGAGAGTAACTTTTTGATAACATAAAATTTCTACTATGCAAATCATTTTGTTTCTATTTCTATCTCTTCTGGTTTCTATTTTTTAGTAATTTATATTTTGTTGGAAAATCATTGAGGTTTTCACATTTACTTCTGTAGAACTGAGCAGAGACATCATTTATCATTTCAAAATTTTCCCTTGTAGATGAGAATTTTCCCCATTTTCATATTTGTCTTTCTTTTTATGGCTTTCTCCCTTTTCCCTCCATTTGGTAAATTGTTTATTTTATTTATAATCAAAATTTTATATTTTTAATAACATTTAGCTTACTCCTTTTTCCTTAAGGTGGGGGGCATCTCTTGGATTTATTTGGCAGTTCTACCACATTTTCCTCTTATCTCCTTTTATTTTTACTATTTATCTCCCTGAAATGTCTTCAGATTTATTTTATTGCTCTCTCCCTAATATTTTTGAGTGCATACACTATTAATTTCAGTACTTAAGGGTATTAAATTTCCTCAGAGTATTGTTTTAGCTGTAATATGTAGTTTCTGATATATATTTTTATTATTTTTATTTTCTAATTTTTTTTTAAGTTTTATTTATTAAGTAATCTCTATACCCCACGTGGGGCTCAAACTCACGACCCTGGGATCAACAGTCGCATGCTCTTCTGTCTGAGCTGGCCAGGTGCCCCTTTTTTCTTATATTCTGAAGTTCTGTTTTCTGTTTAGCTTTGGCCCTGAGATTTGGAGAAGAGAAAGTTATTAAAATTTGTAGGAATCAGTTGCTTTTAAGAATAACACTTGCTAGATCACTTATATTTGTGAAAAAGTCCTTATAAGATGAGTAGGCGCTATTAATTTTTTTCTCTACAAATGCTGTTTGATCTTGAATATTTATGATAATTCAAAAGCAAATGAAGCAAAACTCTTTATCTTCATTTCTGCCATGCCTCCCCAGACCTTGAGAAGTTCAACTTTGTTTTCCTTGCTTATTTAACTTTACTTTCCCAATTTACCAGGGGTAGGATCAAGCATTCAGTTAAATAAAAGGGCCTACACTGTTAAATTATGTCCTTTTGAGAGGTTGCATAGGTTTAGAAATTTAGCTTCTGTGAGGATAGAGACATACAGGACCTAAAGGGGAGAAAGGGGTGTTGAAATATACTCCTAAACCTGTGGATTTCATACCAGGGGAAGCTAAGTGATTCCAGGCCCCAGTGCTAACATAGGATGCTCTTGGAGTCCCTGCCAGAAATCATCCAGGCCTGTTGGTACCGTGCACAAGGAGCGAAATTGAGAATCTAGTCAAGGACCTCAGAACAGATAAGCATGGCCCCCTGTGGGGCATCACCTTCCCAGATGGGCAGTGGTTCGAACTCCACCCCTTGGCTTTGGGAGTGGTCACACTTCATCCCTTAACTTTTCTATGTCCTACCGTGGACATCAAGAGCCTCTCCAACAGATGCCTTCCTCCTCTGCCCTGTGTCTCCAAGGGAAGGCGTTGCTCCAAATCATTCAGAAATGTGGCGTATAAAACCCGACGTTTTGGTTTTCTGAATATTCACATACAACCTATAAAACTGTGCCTTTAGGCCTGAATGCTCCCTTAAGTAATGGATTTTGATTTGTTCCCCCCCAATTTTCCCACAATGACTCAATCTGATGAAAATGATATAATTCTCAAGCGATTCATTTGGTTCCATTGCCCACACCATCTGCCATTTTCCACCCTGTCCCAATGTGGTGGGTCCTTCCTGGTTGTTTCATTTGGCTGATTGCTGTCCACATCTTCCGTGCCAGTCCTTGGGTGTGCATTCTTTCTCGAGACACATCACCAAATCTGATTACTGTAGTGAGCTTCCCCTTTCCCTTGGGCATTTATTTATTTAGATATAAGGGAAGATGACAAATGTGTTTTGTATTACATGCTATCAACTACAGCAAGCCGAGGGGTGTTTTCTATTAGGGTTTCTACGTTGCCCCTGTGAGCCAGGCTTTCCTTCTCTTGCCAGCTGGAGAGAATGGGCTGGATCCCCCTAGTCAGTCAGCTCAAAATAGGAGAGAGAGGACATTACCTACTAGTTTGCCCCTCATGCTTTGCCTTTAATGTCTTTTTGTTTCTTTCTTTCCACAGCTTCTTTTTCTGTTAGAGCAAACACAGCTGTATATGAATCTCAGGGCAGCTCCCTCATGTTCCTTATAAATTCCACCAGTACTTGACTTCAGTGCCATATAGTAATAATTGTTATTATTTTAAAGTAATTACTATTGTTTTATAATTAGGAGCCGAAAAGAAACCAGCCATTCTAATGCTTAATAACTTATACTTAAATTCAGTTCTATGTGGGGGGTGTGTGTGTGTGTGTGTCTGAGAGGGGGGGGGTAGAGAAGGCGAGTGAAGGAGAGAAGAGAGGAAGAATGTATTAGTTTTGCCACTGATTGGGTCAGCCATCAGCTCATGAAACGATGCAATATCTCCCAATTTAAACATCTTCAAAGTATATCAATTAATAACCATGACAATAATGATACCAGCTAAATGTTGTTGAATCTTCATTCTATGTCAAAGCAGACTTCGCTAAGCACCTTCTGTATCTTACATCAGTTCTCACAACAACTCTGTAAGATAGGAATTTTTATTCCCATCTTACACATGAGGAAACTGAGGGCTCTGGGTGATTGATTCATCTCTGGTGGGACTGAGATAAAGCCCAGAACATATAACCAAGCAGTGGTTGGAATGCCGGGAGGAAGACAATAGCCATTCTTGCTTCCGTTTTCGATAACTTCCGAAGAGTCTTTTCCCCCAAAGTGGCAATAAATCCCTTTCTAGAGCCAGCTCAGGGGTTTGAGGATTCAGGACAGAGTCAAGCAATGTTTGGAACAGAAAATCCAGTCCTCTTGTCACCCACCTGCAATTTCTCCCTCTCAAAAGTGCTCTCCTTTCCACCTGATCTATTTTTAGTGAACCAAATTGATAGAAGTACAGGATTTTAAGCTATTCCTTCTTGTTCTGAATGCTATTTTCTGTAACCTGTCATTCCTTATTTTGTCTCATCGAAACATAGATTGGTTTATTTCTTGTATTTATAAAGTGACTGCCAAGTTTTAGAGTGTAACATTATTTTTCAAAGTGAAATTTCTTTTCATAGGCAGTTTATGTTTTCCACCGTTGCATTTCCTCAAAAGTCATTATTTACTGAATAAATAGTAGGTCAAAGCTAAGAAATGTTTCTTAGAATGCATCAACCTGTAAGTCACCATACATTTCCTTGGCTGTAAGCCCTTGAATGTGGGTCCTGGGCATCAGGTTTTTACCTTTTTACCTTATATTAACCTTACGATTAATGCCAGGGTTGCAAAAATCTCTTAAACCCAACTGATAGAATTTTTGGTAGGTGCTAACCCCGCCTAATTGGCTGTGCTCTGAGCCTGGAAATGTTCAGGAGCAAGTTCGGGGACTCCTGTTTGTGAAATCCTTGCCCTAACTACTTTCATCCCAAAGGGTCATTATTGAAAAATGATCTTTCATAACACAGACATTTCAGAGCACGCCAAGGAGACAGGATTTTTTTCCCCCTTGAAAACAATCAAGAAACACGGACTCTGCTCCTTGAGAAAGAACTACAGGAAAGATATTTTGTAGTCTTGCACACGTGCAGTTCTACGTTCAGAATAACATTTCCTGTGGCCAAAAATCCCAGGAGACAGTGATCTGGAGCGACAAGGCGGGTGCAAACAATTCCTTTAATGGGAGCCGAGGCCTGCAGCTCATGAGCAGGGCTGGAAGCTGAGTGGAGCCCCGAGCTGTGTGAGGACCACGCCGCAGCTCCCGGGAGAGGTGCCGTCTGAGATCCTGCAGTATAATTGCCTGGGCTGCCCTATAATTTAGGATGCTGAGTGTGATATAAGAGGGTCATTAAATCAGGACATTAACCATGTCAGAAAGTAAATGAGCTCCTTTGTTGGATGAGTTCTGTGGTCTTGGAGTCAGTGGGGTAAATAGTTCCCATGAGGACGGCTCCCAGGAGCAGGCAAAATCTGTGGGTCTGCAGTCTGCCCGGAAGGAGTGGGTTTTGTACACACCCCGCGTGTATGTGCATGTCTACGCACGATCGCGTGCAAGCTACACGCTGTGGCTTATGAGGACAGTTTTCGACTTCAGCTGAGGTCAATGCCTTTTAACAGCGAGACTGTCTGACCATGGACAAGGGATCTCATGTCTACGGGAAAGCAAGGATGTTCTCCTCTGGGAGGGTCTCCACAGAGGCCACCTTGGAGCCAGTGATGGGGTCCTCTTTAGTGGCTTTGAGTTAAGGCTGCAAATGTTACCTTGTGATTTCAGAATTTAATCTCAGGTGATGGATCTTAATATTTGGCCTCATTTGCAGTTGTTTTTTTCTAGGAGTGTGTGTGTATTTTAGACTGATATTTATTTATTTATTTTTCCATGAACCACATGCCAGACAATGGATTAGGCCCTTACATATATATATGTCTTCTTATTTGAGGTAGGAAAAAATGATCTTCAATTTACAGAGAAAAAAATTGATATGAAGAGGGGGTAAAAATTTGTGTTAATATTGGTTAGTAGTTAAAACCATTGGATACCCATAAGCAAAAACAAAAACAAAACAAAAAACCTTAAAAACTAAACAAATCCTTGATCTCATACCTTATAAAAAATTAACTCAAAATAGATCATGTAAAACTATAAAACTTTTAGGGAAAGCAGGAGAACATCTTTATGACTGAGTCAGGCAAAAAGTTCTCATATATAACTTCAACAAGATGATTAATGGAAAAAAGAAAAACTTCATACATTGAATTTCATCAAAATTAAAATCTTTTGCTCTGCAAAAGCACTGTTTAAAGAAAATAAAAAGACAGGCCACAGACTGGGAGAAAATATTTGCTAATCATGTTTAAGATAAAGGATTTATATCCAGAATCCATAAAGAACCCTCAAAACTCACCTGTCAGAAAATAAATGACCCGATTTTAAAAATGGGCAAAATACTTGAATAGACACTTCCACAAAGAAGGTATAAGGATAACAAATAGGCACATAAAAAGATGTTCAATATCATTAGCTACTGGAGAAATGCAAATTTGAACTGCTCTGTGATACCACTCCACACCTACTAGAATGGTTTAAGTGAAAAATACTGACAATACCAAGTACTAGCAAGAACATGGCAACAGGCACTCTCCTACATTGCTGATGAGAATGCTATGTATGTATGCTATTCTGCATAACAATTTGCCTGTGTCTTATAAATGTAATCACATACTGACCATGGGACCCAATAATCTCACTCCTAAGTATTTATTCTAGAAAAATGCAAACATATGCACACAAAAACCTGTTCATGAATCCATAGAGAAAAAGTCTTCATAACTGCCCCAAAGTGAAATAACCCCAGTGTTGTTGGATGGATGAATCGACAAACTATGGACATATATGTACACCATGGAATACTATTCAGCAGCCAGAAGGAATGGACTTTTGATACACATGGCAAGAGAGATGTTTCCAAGGCATAGTGCTAGTGAGAGAAACCAGTCTCTGAAGCTTCCCTCCTGTCTAAATCCACTTACGTGACATCTTGGAAAAGGCAGAACTATAGAGACGGAAAATGGATCGGTGGTTTCCTGGGGTTGGGGTGGGGGAAGAGTTTTGACTGTGAATGGACAGCAAGAAGGATTTGTTTGGGACGATGGAATTTTCCATAACCTATTGGTGGTTACACAAATCTACCCATGTGTGAAAACTCATAGGACTGTACATCAAATTAAAGTTGATTTGAATGTATATATACTTAAATATTAATAATAAAAGTGAATAAGCAAACGGAGAGGCTAATATTTATTGAGCACTAACTATGTGCCAAGCCCTATACGAAGTGTGGTTTGTTCAAGGTCATGTAATTCACTCATTTCACTCTTGGTCTCTCAGACTGCAGCTTTCTACCACACCTCAGCCACCTGCCTTTTCAGCTCAACTGGCATAAATTCCAAATCCTAGAACAATTTAATGTTATCACTGGTGATTACTCTTAATGATGACTTTTCCACTTGCTTTTTTATTTTCTTATTTATTTTCGTGAATTGGTGCATGGGGCTTAGTCTCCTACCATGAGACCTGGGTTTCTCTGTTTGGATGGGAGCTATGAGCTAGCTGAGATTGGCAGCTAGCACCGAGGTGGGCTCAGGTGTGTGCCAGGAGTCTGAGCTGATGGTGGCCATCCCCAGGAGTCAGTCATCTGTGCACACAGAAAAGCAATATAATCTGATTCCTGATACTCCTGTAGTATGGAAAAGGGCCACCCTGGTTCATGGGAAGGCGCTCCCATTCAGGGCTGTCTGGGGTGCCTGGCACTAGTCACTGCACAAGTTAGGGTTCAGTAAGACGAGCCTTGCCCTGACATAGATAGAAATTAAAAACATTCCGCCCTAAGTCTATAATTCTTCCTGCAAACAGGGCGGGGGGTGGGCTTTCTTTGGCCAGAATCAGATGTTGATTTTAGAGCCTTAATGTGATTCAGGGAAGGTTCTGGAGTTGATTTGTGACTGCAGGTGACTTTGCCGGGACTCACTGGAACGTGGCCAGATGAGGCATGCTAGCAGCTGCCTGGACCATCCAATCCTGAGGGTGGGCAGCCGTCTGTGAGTCTGTCCATCCATACTTGCCCCCTTCTGCATGTTCTCTGACCTTGCTGGTTGTAACCCCAAGCTCTCCATGGTGTTCTGTGAGTCTCCCCAGTCTGCCATGAAGGTTGTGGGTCCCCGGCAAGGTATGTGGGGAAGGCTTGTGTTTTGAGACTGGCTGCAAGCCTCTTCCCTGAGTGGAAAGACCACTGTGTGTAGACCGATCAAGTGAGATGTATGAAACATAAAACAGCTTTTGTAAATTGGGTGGGATTTCAAAGGCTTAAATTCCAGAAATAACCACCCAAAGACAGAGACATGTTTAAAGGGTCTTGAGATGCAAGGACTGTTTCTCAGGCAAAGACTGTGAAGGCAGGACAATTAAATGCCTTGGGGACAGAGAGCCCTGCTTTAATTTATTTTCTCAGGGAAAGGCCGCAGTGGGTAGGATTCCTGCCATCACACAGAGCAGAAGATGATGCCATTAGGTGAACAGAGAGTGTTTTGGGTGGGCAGGGGGTGCTCACCCACACTCCTGGTAACCTCTAGAGCTTCTGGTCCCCCCAACCCCAACCCTGGGGAGGCAGGAAGTTCAGCAGAGCATAAGAGCAGGGCTGCATGGTGAGGCAAGCTTATGCTGTATGATTTTGTGGGGCATAGGAACCACTGAAAGTCTCAGCTTCCACGTCTGTAAATGGGAGATTATAAGAATAGTGCCTGTCTCATTGTAAAAAGTCTATAAACACGGGCAGAGTCTATGTGCATGTTAATGGTCTATGTACATGACAACAATCTATAGGCATGCTAACGGTCTATGTACATGCTAACAATCTACGCGCACACTGTCTATGTACATGCTAATGGTCTATGTGCATGCTAACAGTCTATGTGCATGCTAACAGTGTATGTACATGCTAACGGTCTATGTGCATGCCAACAGTCCATATGCATGCCAACAATCTATGTATATGCTAACAGTCTATGCACACACTGTCTATGTACATGCTAATGGTCTATGTGCATGCTAACAGTCTATGTGCATGCTAACGTGTATGTACATGCTAACGGTCTATGTGCATGCTAACGGTCTATGGGCATGTTAACAGTCTATGTGCATGCTAACAGTGTATGTACATGCTAACAGTTTATGTGCATGCTAACGGTCTATGTGCATGCTAACAGTCCATATGCATGCCAACAGTCTATGTGCATGTTAACGGTCTATGTACATGACAATCTATATACATGCTAATGGTCTATGTACATGCTAACAGTCTATATACACACTATGTACATGTTAATGGTCTATGTGCATGCTAACAGTCTATGTGCATGCTAACAGTCTATGTACATGCTAATGGTCTATGTATGTGCTAACTATCTATGTGCATGCTAACAGCCTATATGCATGCCAACAGTCTATGTACATGCTAATCGTCTATGTACATGCCAACAGTATGTACATATTTACACATGTAACTGTAATTCAAAGAAGGTGGACCAGCAGAATAACTGGGGCCGACTGCCCCAGCTTCTTCTCTAGGCGGCACTGCAAGCTAGCTTGTTTGTCCTGGGTCAAAGCGCATGGGAGTGGACATAAAGAACTTGTAGAAGTTACAATTTACAATTAACACTACAACATGTGATATTCTATCATAACACCCACATAGCCATTCTGTTCTCCTGGGAAGCTTTCACTGCTTTTTGCCAAACTCTTACGTATCCATAATAAATGAGCATGGTTCTTACGTGATTATTAGTTCGTATTTTCATTTATGTTAACAAGTAAGACAAAAGTGAAGACAAGAAAGCATTTTTTTGGAACTTCATATATTTTCTTCAAATGATTTCAGCAACTTTTTTTGCTGCATCCAATATTAGTTTTCAAATGCTAGAAGAATAAATATTTCCTTGCTTTCTTCCCTATATTTACAATATAAAGGCTTTAAACACAGCACACTTTAAAGTTTAATCTGCATTACTAACCACTTCTTCATTATTTTCGTAAGTACAGACAATCAAAATAACAAACCAAGGCCTGATTTGAAGCTCTTGTTAATTTCCATAGTGTAAGTACTTTCACCCTGGCCAATTTCCAGCTACTAAACGTGACATGACTAAACACAGAGTTGGGGAAACATGTGTAATGGCATCCACTATATATGTCTACCATCCCAGTGCAAAAAAACATAAATAACCTCAAGAACATAAATATTAGCAAAATGAGGTGAAATAGAGATGAATTTTGAATATTTATTACTTTCATTTTTTATACGATTTATTTAATTATTAGTTTGCCTGACTTAATTTTTCATAGTGGCTGTGTTTAACAAGTTGCTTGCAACATTCCTGAATATTTAACAATTGGCTTCCCCATGCTGATGCAGCCAGCTCCCTCGGACCACTGCAGGAGAGAGCCCTCCTGCCCAGATTCCCCACCCTGCACCAATTTCCACAGGCAGGTCTTGAAACCTGCTGTACAGATGTTGACCTCTGGTTTTTCTTCGTCACTGTCTTATACATTCCCTTTGCCTTCTTCTTCGTTGGATCTCATTTCCTAGCACCCACGTCTTTCTCTTTCTTGGTTTATTCTCTCATTTTTGTGGAACACATCCTGTAGTAGCTTTCTGAGAAAAGGGAAACAGGATTTTTTCCATCAGATCATCTGTGGACATGTTGAGTGAAATTTCACTTGTCTCAAGTGTTAACCATTCGATTGAGATATACTTTGTCATCATCATTAGTTAAGACCATCACTTACTGTAGCTTGCATTTCTGATCATTTGTTCAACAAATACTGAGAATCTACTATGTTGTATTATTTCTATCCTCCTTATTGTATTAATGGATGTTCTTTTGCTACTTAAAGTCTTTCATCTGGAGTACTATGCTTTCAGGTCTCTGATATTTTCACCTTGCAAATTCTATCATCAAAACGACAGTCATCTGAGGGTTTTTTGATTTCTTTCCTAGCCCTGTCTCAAACCCTACACACCACACTTCACTCACCATCATGTGTCATCCGTGTGGTAACTTCTTTAAAGACAGTGCTAATATCTGACTTTGCATGTGGCTTGTGTGCTGGTTTTTAAGATATGTTCAGCTGAGACAAGGCATTATTTATTTGCCCTGTATTCTTGATTTGTACCCAAATTTCTTCCTTTAAAATGAAGGCATGTGACTTAATGATAGTTTATAAACTTCTGGAGTTCTGTTTTATGAATAATCTTTGGATGACTTTATTCGGGGAAATCTGTGAAAATGAGGGAGGTGTGGGGGAAGCAAGACAGGGAAGAAAGGAGGGAAGAGTAGAAGGTGAAGGAAAGGTCATCAGAAACCAATTGCTTGATGTGGAATCTGCAAAGAAAAGAGCCTTTCAGAAAGAAGGTAAAGGAATCTTTATGGATTTCCAAAAATTGTGGAATAAAATCCTCTACATTTCAGCAGGTCCAGTCTGGGTCTGTGATCGGTTCATGTACTGAGTTTCATCCTGAAGATTGAAGCATTTAAAATGCCAACGTCATTGGAGATCATCCTTCAGGAATATCCAAGAAGTATTAAGACTGGAACTCATACCAGTTTCCTGTGCTCTTAGGGATCAGAGCCACCCCTGGGAAGAAGCCACCTAGGGATGGATGAATTTCTTGAGGGCATTTGCCTCCATGCCCTGTGAGGCTGGTGGAGCTGGCCTTCAGAGACCTGGAAATTGGCAATTTCCTGCCCCCTCATCCCTTACTCACCACTCTTCCCTTCCCATTGAACCAACCAGCTGGCCTCCTCCGTGTGTGCTCTGGGGCGGCCTGACTGCTGGCCTGACTCCCTCCTGCTGCCTATTCCCACAGGTGCTCAGGGTTTCTCCAACTTCCCCAGGATGACAATACCTGGATTGTGTTTTTCCTGGCTTCTGGGGCTCTCCTGGCTCTGCATCCATCATCCCTGCTCCCTGTCCTGTTCTAAAGCACCTCAGGTCTCAAACCAGATCCCCAAGGATGGAGCTGTGTCAGAATCAGTCTGAGGCCTGCGGGCTCTTGATGGGGGAGTTGTGTTGCCCAAGGAAGAGAAGGTCCTACATTTCCTCATCCCCTTTCCTGTGTTCCTCTGGTGGCACTCCCAAACTTAGAGCTCAGCTGTGGGCCTTGCCCATTCCTACTGCCACTCCTAAAGCCAATGATGGGACATAGAGATGGACCCATGCCAGAGGGAGATGGGGCACCCCCAGGGCTGTTGGGAATAGGCAATGCCAGAAGGTGAAAACTGATGAACATAGGCAGGACTAGTACAGAAAGAAGACAGGTGAGGGGGAAGGTAGTACAGGTGCCATGCAGGTGCTCAGACATGTGGCCAGGCCTCTTCCAAGCACCTGGGGAAGCAACCTGGCTAAACAGTCCAGCATTGGGGTGGACAGATGGGACACCTATCCTCAAGAGTGTCTGTGGTCAAGGCACCAGGAAAGAGGCTTATTGGAGCTCATGCTTCTCCCCTCAACAGGGCACATGGCATTGCTTGCACTTGTCCCCAAAGTCTGAGCTGGAACCCCCCCCCACTCCCCCAACAAGAGCTTCACAGGAACTGCCTGCTGTCCCAGGGAAAATCTGCTCTTCCTGTCATTGGCTCCAGGGGCAGATTCTGCTCTGCACAGTTCACATGGTAATTTTCATCACTCAGAGATCTAGGGTGGCTTTGAGCCATGATGTGGACCTCTGATTCTTATATAACTGTTCACACGTGGCTGTCAAAGCTCCTCACTCATTCCTGCCACATTGCAGGCTCCCACTGGCTCTTACCATGGGTCAGTCACCCTTCGAGTTGGCACATGTGTGTGCACCTTGCTAGCTGAACCGACTCTTTCAGCCTGTGCAGCTCTTCACTCTTGGTGTTGTCAGGCCCTGGCTCCCAGCTGAGCCTGAGCTCCCATGGCGCTCTTGTCCACACGCAGAGGTCCACACATTCCCCTAGAGTGTGCTGCCTGCCTGGTGGCAGTGTTGCTCTGCCAGCCACCTCCTGCACTTGCTTTTTCTGCTATGGTACTGACTGGGACAGAAGAGAAGGTCCCTCTCCGGTCCGGATCGCAGGTTGTCAAGAGGCTCCTTGTCTTGCCTCAATGGGCCCAGGAGACAATCCTCAAAGACCATAGTCAAAAATCAGGACATTTCCCAGGGTCTGGCTGCCCAGCTTACCCATGGCCATCTGATTACATGCTCTATGTCATTACAAAGGCAAATTATCCGTGTCACCAGCCTGGTGCTGGAATTCACTTTTCGGTTGATGGGAACTCTGCAGTTTTACATTAATTATAAAAGGAATTCAAAGTTGCTTATGAGAGGCTTTGCCCACAAAGAAAAGTTGTGGAACCACTTATGCTCTCAAAACGAAGGTTGAGAAGGGTGGGTTCTCAACCATCAGCAATTTGACTTGATTTACTATTAATCAATTTTCTTCATCTCTTTTGAATTTCATCTTTATTTAAAGAGGAGCAGATGGGTGAGCCAAACTAATGAGTAGAATCAAGAAGGAATGGGAACATTTCCACCAAAATGAAGGCTTTTCCTCTGAAAGCCCCCTCCCCTTCACATTCAGAGGCAAGAGGAAAATTCCAGGGATGAAGGAGAGACAAGGGGGTGGTTAGAAGTTGTCCTGGACTTTAACCGTAATTTTAGAAAGGATTCTGATCTTGATTTTATTCTGCCCCAAAGAAGGACACATTTTCTACTTCCACCTAATGGTAATGACCTAACTTTTCTAAAGAGAGGGTGTAGAACATATGAGATCCTGTGTAAACCCATATAATCTAAGCCACAAGCTGAGGCCTCCTGAGTAATCACTAATACTCAGGTAATAGTCACTTTGGGGAATTGCTGAGGAATAGAGTAAAAGAAAATGGATTTCCATAAAAGCCAGAAGTGAAAGAGGTGTGCTTCTGAGGAAGGAAACCCAGGGAGCCCATTCCTAGAGTCATATCCACCAAGGAGGGTGTCGCTGGGAGGCTGCGGGCATTGCCTCAGTGAAAACTTGCAGTTTCCTGATATGTTAGCCAGTAGGTAAGTGCTTCTGAGATCTATGAATTATAGGATTTAAATTCTGCAGATTTTTGGATATCTGATATGGAATGTTTGGGGGAAATAACTTCTAAATCCTACAACTAAAAAAAAAGTTGCGATGTTAAAGATTGCCTACAGCAATAGGATTGCTGTTTGGCAAGAGTTTCCTCTGAGAAACTATGATTATTGGAGTCTTAAATGACACTTTCATTTTGAAAAGAAATGCTTCACTACCTAAGTGTGATTTTTCTGCTCTGGGACAAAGGTAGAGATAAAGAAACACTGCAGGCTCCTGAATTTGTAATGGTCTGGGGAGTTTGTTTTAAGTTAGCAATTGCTCAGAGGGCTGAAATGGCGGCTCTGGGACTGATTTCTTTTCCTAATCGTTGGCTTTTGTGGTCTCCAGATAACTGAAGATGGGACGATTCTGTGGCACAGATGTGAAGTTCAGGGAACAGAAGTCCTGTGGTGAGGATGCTGTGGTTGATCCTTGACTCTTACCTCCCCAACACAGCGAGGGGCAGGAAGTGTGCACAGAGGCAAGCCAGGATGCTTCTTCAGGCTGACATTTTCAGCCATGACCTTGGAATCCAGAAAGAATTCCATGATGGCTCCAAGATTCCCAGGGGCCTTAAACTTTTAAGAGGAGCCGACCCAAGTTGGGAAGCAGTTCCCTGACCCTGGAAAAGGCAGAGAAAAATGCCTACATCCAAGGCATAGGCAAACCAGGGTGTTGTTCCTCTCACTCAAGTGGTCCTGCCTCTGCCTGGTGCCAGAGAGTCTTCTGAAGGTGATGAGCCAGACAAGATGGAGTAGGCTCATTTCTTCCTATTCCTCTCATATGGACAATTAAAAACCCTGGTTATAAATACAACAAACAAACATAGGAAGCCTCTGAATAGTGGAAAAAAACAGAGCAGACTGGCTAGGGATCTTGGGCCTTGAGGAATGATATGATAGTGTGTTCCTGGATTTTCTTTTTGTCTCCTGTATGTTCTGGATTGGGTGCTGGAAAAGTTTTTAACTGAGAAACATCAATACGTCCAGATTTTTTGAAGTCCCAAGAGAAACCTTGTCTCTCTAGCCAAAGGACAAGGAAAAGGGCTGCCTAGCAGAACAGAAACCATTTTGTTAATGCCACCCACTTCCAGCTTCTCCCAGCCCCCAAGTGCCAGTGGAGGCTGAGAGGAGAGCCTTGGCTTTGACTCCCTGCCCAGCAAGAGCAGGGAGCCCTTTGATTCCTGAGCCAGGGTGGTGTTCAAGAGGCCAAGTAGGGAGGTGGACTTCCATCTTCATTCGGAAGTGGCAGATTATATTCCTCCTTTTCCAACTAGAGAGTCAGGAGGATTTCAGAATGAAGGGAGTAGAGAAAGGAACTTTTTAAACCTGTATGAAATGACTCCAAGTAACTCACATATAAAACTTCGTAATTAACATGACAAAAGGTTTGAGTGCTACAGCAGCGAATAGCACCTAGGTTTTCAGATTAGCCTCAAGGGAACACAAATGAAGCAGACTGGACCTGTGTGCTAAGTCTAAACAGATGACTGCCTGGTAAAATGGAGGATTTTAATAGAATCCAGAGGCTCATAATTCCCAAATGTCCAGGATATAATTTTTAAAAATCATTTGTTATACCTAGAACCAGGAAAAATCACAGCTTGAGAAAAAACAATTAACAGATGCTAACACTGAGATGATTCAGATGTTGCGATTTTCTGACAAGGATTTTAAAGCAGCCATCATAAAAACGCTCTAATAGGTAATTAGGAGCACTCTTGAAACAAATTTAAAAGAAAGGAAGAGAAAATATAAAAAGAACTAGATGGAAACTGTAGAACTGAAAAATATAAATAACCAAAGTTTTAAAATTCTGGATGCAGTTGATATTAAAAAAAAAAAAAGAGGTAATAGAGGAAAGAATCTGTGAACTTGAAGAGAGATGAATAGAAATTACCAACTTTAAAAAAAGACAGAAAATAGACTGAAAAAAAATGAACAGAGCCTCAAGAACTAACATTCATGTTATCTGAGTCCCAAGAGGAAAGGAATGGGGATGGAAAAATATTCAAAGAAATAATGCCTGAAATTTCCCCAAATTTGGAAAGGGGCATAACTCTAGATTCAAGAAGCTTAGTGAATCCGAAATAGGATAAAAAAAAAAAAAAATCCATGCCTGGACATATCATAATCAAACTTTTGAAAACTAAGAACGTGGGAAAAGCACATAGAGAGAAATGATATTTTATTTACAGGGGAAGAAAATTTGAATGACAGTGCATTTCTTATTAGAAATTACCAAATCCAGAAGAAAGTGGCACATTTTTCAAGTGCTGAAAGAAAAGAACTGTCAACTCAGAATTCTATATCCAGCAAAAACATCTTTCAGGAATGAAGAGAAAATAAAGACTTTCTAAGATAAAGAAAAAACAGAATTTGTTACTAGCAGACCTACCCTGGAAGAATGACCAAAGGAAGTTCCTTTTTTTTTTTTTTTTTTTTTTTAAGAGAGAGAGCTCACGAGTTGGGGGTTGGGAGGAGGGGCAAGGGAGAAGGAGAGAGAGAATCTTAGGCAGGCTCCATACCCAGTGCAGAGCCCCATGCAGGGCTTGATTGGACGACCCTGAGATCATGAACTGAGCTGAAATCAAGAGTCAGACACTTACCCGACTGAGCCACCCAGGTGCCCCAACAAATCATTGTCCTCAATGATTACCACTGTCCTATGATGTTGTGCTATTATCCCATTTCACTGATGAGGAAACTGTCATTAGATCTTGGCCCAACACCAGGTAACTAATAAGTAAGAGACCAGGGTCATTCACCGAACACAGGTAGTTTTTCTATTCTAGACTTAAAATAGAGCTGAAAGGCAAGGAGAGTGGACCAAATCAAGGGGGCTTGAAGGTTAGAGCAGTGGGTTCTAGCATGGTTGTCAGATTTCTAGGATGGCTCCCTCCTGGGACTCAGAGCCTGAGTCCTGACCCATCGCTCCAGTGCTCACACTCAGGAGAAATCCCACATACGACCCTAAGGACTTTTTGTTAAAAAATTCAATGTGGTAATGATACTGTACTTATTAATTTTTTTTCAAAATGAATCTTTAACTTCTGGGGTATTCATATTTCATTATTTACTGACAAAATGGTTTGATGTCTGGGATTTGCTTTGAAATTATCCAGTAAGGTGGAATGGAGGGACAGTCAGCATGTAGATTTAACAAGCTTACCCATGACTTAATACTTTGTTGAAGCTGATGATTGCTATGTGTAGGTACATTTGTACATATAGCCTTCTGCTTTGGAGTATATTTGAAAATTTCCATAATAAAATGCTTTTTAAAAAGTGGTCCCCAAAGATAAGCTGGAAAGGAAAAAGAAGTCATGTGCCCAAGGGAGGAAGAGAGGCCAGGTCAAGTTCCCACAGGGTTGGGTAGGGGGCAGGTGGGAGGGGGGGCTGTTGAAGGGCTGACTAGGCATAAATGAGTTTTGAGTGTTCTTGGGCATGAAGCTGCAGAGTTTCTCCAATCTCTGTTGCTAAGCTTGTCCACTTCTCAGTCCAGGATGACTGGAAACTCAGGCCCGAGGTAAGCCGTGTCTGCCAGGGGGTCCTTCTAAGAGGCTATCAACTTTGAGGAGCTGGAGATCTGACACGGGCACCCCAAATCTAGTGGACATCAACGGGACAAGACAAAAATCTGTCCCACACTAGGCTGCATCGTTTTCAAGTTTTGTCCTTTACCCCCACCCCCACCCCCACATCTTTCTCGTAGCCAGCTGGCACTTAAATACTCAAGCCCTTTATCTTTTAACATTCCATTCCTGTTCCATTTTTTTCTCCAAAGCCATGTCTGTGCTGGAATGCCCCCTCTCTGCCAGCTCACTAAAATACTCTGCTTCGCAGTTCTTAAAACATTTCTGATATATATTCCCACTAAGAAATTCCCCCAATATTTAGATAAGGGGTGTTGATTTCCTACCACAATTCCTTCCTCCCACATTCCTCCACCAAACACATTGACCCATTTGCTTTTCATTAATATAAAAATGTAAACCCTCAGTTTATTAATTGTTTGTTTCTAATATTTTGATCTGGCAGTGTGGTCCGTGCTGATGTGTTAGCTGCCAGGGTGTAGGAATCATACCAGTTTTCTTAACTCAGTGCAAGAAACTCGAGGAAAGGTACACACCCAGGCACCTGACAGAGGCTCTGGGAGAGGAGGATCATCTTGGTAAAATGAATGATGAACATGGTGAGATGTGGGGTGTGCCCTCACCAGCTCCTTTGTGCCCTCACCTGCTCCTTCTCTCAGTCTCCCTGTACATTGATGTAACCTCCTCACTAGAACCACCCTAAAGTCCTATATTCTAAACGTTTTCTTCTCTGATGTCAAAACTTTTCAGTCCTATCTCTCCAGGGCTCTCCTTCTGGATGGAATAGCCAATCACTTGTGTGATGATGACCTAATGGATTACTCCATCCTGGTTAACATTTGCATGTTAATAACTTGGTCTAAAGGGTAAATATTATAGGCATTTGGGGCACCTTTGGAGGCCAATGGAGGAGATATTTCAGAGAGTAGGGTGATTTCTAGAGCCCTTCATATCAATCCATGCGGGCTGCTGAAAGAAGTTGGCAGTGTTCAACTTATAAATCACCCAATAAGTGGTGACAAAACAAATCACTGGCAAGTTATCTCCAACTAGTTGGTGACGGCTTTATAAAAATAAGATTCATATCCACTCATAAAGAATATGGGAGCCTTCCTGAAAAACCAGAGTCTCAGGTTGAACACCATCCCCAGATACAACTGGATTAACCTCTGAGGTGCTAGCAGGGATGGAGGTCTTTTTTTACCTCAGGGCTGCACAGTTTAGGAGGGATTTCACTGTGGCTTTGTTGGGGAGCAGATATACTGTCAGAAAGAGGGTAAGACAGAAGTCTTCCAGCTCCATAATCTTGGCATCCTTCTAAAGTATGCACGGGGATTCATGAGTGAGCTCCCACATGCCATATCATAGTGAGCTAATTTGAAAAGGTAAAATTTCTTATCCTGAACACTACAAGTCAAATATCTCCTTCAAGGCAGATGCAGATTACCAGAGGGTCCCTCCCTCCCTTCCTCTCCAGTTTCGGCCTCCTGACATCAGTGAAGGCTCTTCTGGCCTAGCAGCCCTGGCCTTGGGCCTAGAAAGCATCATTGTGGACAGCTCAGACTTGAGACTGATGGCTCAGATAATTGGACAATCTAGGCCCAAATGCCAGTTTCCAAAACCAGAGAGATTTCTGTGCAGTTTGACCTATCATTTAAGCCAGACAGAAAAGCTTTGACATTTCTACCCCACTCCTTCTTTTTAAACAATGTAAAATGCTATTCCCCATCTAATTATACCCAAGGAAAGTGACAACTGTAATTTTAGGAATCCAATGTCCACAAAACATTTTGTAAAACCTACACATTCTATTCATCAATAAATTATGTATAATTAAGCATTCTAAAATGATTTTTTTCTTTTCTCCTCGTTTAAAAGATTTCTAGCCCATTGGTAAAAGTTTCATATTCCATAATGACTTTTAGAGATTTGAGACATATATATGTGTGTGTGTATTAAATATATATAACATATATATATACAACTTGAAACATATAAATTTTTAGTGCTTTAATTCATACACTATAAAACTGACTTTTCTTTGTGAATAGTTCTGGGACTTTTTACATATGCATAAATTCCTATAACCACCACCACAGACAGGACACAGAACAATTTGAATACTCCAAAGAAATCCCTTGTGTTCCCCATCTGTAGTCAAATCCTTCTTTTGCCCTTAACCCACGGCAACCAGTTACCTGTTCCCATCAATAACAGTTTTGCCTTTTCCAGAACGTCATATAAATGGAATTACATGGTGAGTACTCCTTTTTTTTTTTAAGATTTATTTATTTATTTGAGGGTCGGAGGGGCAGAGGAAGAGAATCTTCAAGGAGACTCCCTGCTGAACATAGAGCCTGACATGGGGCTCCATCCCACAACCCATGAAATCATGACCTGAGTCAAAACCAAGAGTTGGATGCTTAACTGACGGAGCCACCCAGGCCCCTGCTGTGAGTACTTTTTGAAAACGACTTCTTCCACTACCATAATACCCTCGAGATTCATCCAAGTTGTCATGTACATCAATAGCTTGTTATAACAAACTGCCAAACTATTTTCCAGAGTGACCGTACCATTCTGCATTCCCACCAACAATGTATGTATGAGAGTTCCAGTTGCTTTTCAACCTTACCGACACTTGGTATTATTCCCATTTTAATTAATTAATTAATTAATTGCCATTCTAATAAGAGGTATGTCATTGTGGTTTTAATTAATATTTCCCTAATAGTTAAGGATATTGAGCACTTGTTCATGTATTCATTTGCTATCCATATATCCTCTTTATAAATTATGTATTTAGACGTTTTGCTCATTTTGTTATTATTTTCTCTTTGTTGAGGGTTCTTTATGTATTCTGGATACAAGTCCTTTGATATGTGATTTGCAAATATTTTCTCCCAGTCTTTGGTTTGTCTTTTTATTCTTTTAACAGTAGTAGCCTTTGCAGAACAAAAGCTTTAAATTTTGATTAGATTTCATTTATCAATTTTTTCTTTTATGGAAAGAAAAATTTCTTTTTGGTGCTGTATCTAAGAATTCTTTGACTAAGCTAGGTCATGAGGATTTTTCTCTGAAAAGTTTTATAGTTTTACATTTTATGTTTATTTTTGGTCTATAATCTTACTTGAATTAACTTGATAATATGGTGTGAGGTGAAGAGCAAGGTTCCTTTTTTTTTTTTTTGCACGTGATGTTCAATTGATCCAGAATCATTTATTGAAAAATCTGTCCCTTCTCCACTGACCTGCTTTTGCAACTTTGTCAAAATTCAGTTGGCCATATTCGTGAAACCTATTTCTGGATTTTCTATTCCATTCCACTGATGTGTGTGTTTATTCTTTTGCCAATACTATACTGTATTGATCACTGGAGTTTCATTATATGGTTTAAAATCAGGTAATATGAGTCCTTGAACTTTGTTCTTCTTTTTCAAAATTGTTTTGGCTATTCTAGTTCATTAACCGTTGCATATACACTTCAGAATCAACTTGTCTATCCGTACAAAGAATCTTGCTAAGATTAAATCTATAAATCAATTTAGGAAGATTGACATTTTAAGTAATTCTTTCAATCTATGAGTACGGTGTGTCACTCTGTTTATTTAGGTCTTCTTTGAACTTTTTAATTGCGTTTTGTACTTTTTAGCGTATAGATCCTGCACATATTTTTTCACATTTATATCTATTTCATTTTTGGAAGCTATTGTAAATATTACTATTTTTAAAAAATATCCATTTCCAGGGGTACCTGGGTGGCTCAGTAGGCTAAGCATCTGCCTTCAGCTCAGGTCATGATCTCAGGGACCTGGAAGATGGAACCCCACATCAGGCTCCCTGTTCAGTGGGGAGTCTGCTTCTCCCTTTCTCTCTGCCCCTCCTCCATGTGCTCTCTTTCTCTCTTGAATAAATAAATAAAATCTTTAAAAAATCAGTTTCCAATTATCTATTATTATTGTATGGAAATGCAAGTGATTTTATACTTTGCTCTTACATGGAATGACCTCGATAAACTCAATTATTAGTTCTAGGAGCTTATTTTTAAAGTAGGTTGTTTGAGAGTTTCTACATGGATAATAATGTTATCTCTGAATGGGAATAGTTTTATTTTTTCTCTCAAATCTGAATGTCTTTTAACTCTTTTTCTTGCCTTATTACATTTGTTAGCATTACAGTATGCTATTGAGTAGGATTAGCAAAAGTAGACATCCTTGCCTTGTTCCCAATATTAAAAGGAAAGCATTTAGTGTTTTACTATTTAGAATTATGTTAGCTGTAGTTGTTTTGTATATGCCCATTATCAGATTGAAGAAATTCACTTCTATTCTCAATTTATCAAGTTATTTTATTTTATTTTTTATTTTATTTTTTTTAAAGATTTTATTTATTTATTTGACAGAGAGACACAGCGAGAGAGGGAACACAAGCAGGGGGATTGGGAGATGGAGAAGCAGGCTTCCCGCTGAGCAGGGAGCCCGATGCGGGGCTCGATCCCAGGACCCTGGGATCATGACCTGAGCCAAAAGTAGATGCTTAACAACTGAGCCACCCAGGCACCCTAATTATCAAATTTTTTTAAAAAGTCATGTTATAAAAATATAACAATATTTTTAATTTTAATTATTTAATTATTATTAATAATAATAATATAATGATATGATAATGATAATTGTTATTAATGACTTTATTTCTGGTAGTAAACAGAGCACTGAAAATCTGTGGCAGTATCTGGCAATAGAGATATGCAAAATATCACCACTGGATATTCCTAATCAAACACTTATAAAAAGCAAGAGTCTGGAGTATCATATGTATGACACCTTCAAACATTTTTATCAAACTAATGAGTATAATGAGATTGGCTCGTTGCTCCTATCACTGGGCAAAGTGGGAAAAGAAAAGGATGAGCTCAGGGATTCCAATTTCTAGCTCAAGTGTTGAATAAATGACCTAAAAACTTCTATGTCAACCCTGAAAAAGACCCTTATCTCCAAGAACTGCAGAACTGAGATTGCTGAAAATCAAAGGTAGAATCTCATCACGTGAGCGGCTGACTTACAATGCAAATTTAATTTCCAACATTGCAAAGCATTTGCTGTTAAAGTAGTTTTCATTGGGAAGGAACTGTTTTCTTGAAAGTTGGAATGGGGATATGTGGGAAGACCCTGATGAAACTTGGGACATTGAGTCCCTAAGTTCTGCTGAGTCTTTTTTGCCAGCGGAAGCAGCCATTCACTCCCAGCTGAAGCAGCCTCTCTAACCCCCCACTTCAGTGGATTAACCACATATTGCCAGAAAGTGTAATGGCCTCCCAGAGGCAATTGCCATGCAAGACAATGTCATTCTTTTCAGACCTCCCTTCCCCCGCCCCCCAACACACACACTCCTCTTTGCTTCTAGAGCTATGAGTCAAGTTTGGAGCAAAGCCCTTTCACCCACTGCAGATAACTACTCCCCTTTTGAGAAACAACACTTGGTCTGATACTGGGCCTTAGTGGACACTGGACACTTAACCATGGGCCACCAAGTTACCCTATGACCTGAGCTACCCATCATGAACTGGGTGTTATTTCACACACTGAAATAAAGTTGGTTGTGCACAGCAGCACTCCATCATCAGATGAAGTGATGGGTCAGAGCAGACCCTAAACAAGCAAGTAAATTCACAAAGAAGTGGCATAAATGCTCATGTTCCATATTCCTGCTATCCTACCTCTCTTTCCCAGCCTTCACCTATGGTTTCATGAGGAGTTTGCCACAATTAGTTAACAGAGGAAGAGAAAAGTCGGGCCTGGTTTACAGATGGTAGGGTTTTGTGTGTGTGTGTGTGTGTGTGTGTGTGTGTGTGTGTGTGTGTGGTTTTGTTTTTTAAGATTTTATTTATTTATTTGACAGAGAGAGAAAGAGAGAGAGAGAGAGAGCATGAGAACAAAAGCAGGGGGAGCAGCAGGCAATGGGAGAAGCAAGCTCCCTGCTGAGCAAGGAGCCTGATGTGGGACTCGATCCCAGGACCCTGGGATCATGACCTGAGCTCAAGGGAGCCACTTAACTGACTGAGCCACCCAGGCGCCCTTATAGATGGTTTTGCATGATATACAGGCATCACTCAGAAATGGACATCTACAGCACTACGGCCACCTTCTGGGATATCCTGAAGGACAACAGTGAAAGGAAATCCTCCCAGCGGGCAGAATTTCAAACAGTGCACTTGGTTGATCATTTTGCTTGAAAATACCAATGGCTGGATGTATGATTATATGCCAGTTCATGGACTGCAGCAAGTGGTTTGACTAGATAGGGATTTGGAAGGAACACAACTGGAAAACTGGTGATAAGTAATTCTGGGTAAGAGATATGTGGGTAGAGATCTCTGAATTGGATGTTGCAGGGCTGGAGCAGCATTCTTCAGAAAGCTGCATATGCTCAGAATCAACATCCAATATGTGTTACTGTTTCCTCCATTGCCAGGATTCACGGGTCCAGGAATCAAGGGGTAGAAATGGAAGTGACACCATTCACTACTACCCTTAGTGATCCAGTCGTGCAAGTTTTGATTCTGTTCCCACAGCCTTATACTCTGCTGGCCTAGAGGCTTTAGTTCCAGAAGAAGAAATGCTTTCTCCAGGAGACACAACAATGATTTCATTGAACTGGACCTTAAGACTGCCATCTAGCCATTTGGTCTCCTCATTTCTCTGAATCAGTAGGTAAAGAAGGAAGTTACTAATTGGGATGATCAATCCTGACTACCAAGGGGAAATTGGGTTCCTACTCTCCAATGAAGGTAAGGAAGAGTATGTCTGGAGCATAGGAGACCCCCTACAGTGTCTCAGTGCCACTTTGGCCTGTGATTAAGTTTGATGGAAAATTACAACAGCCTAATCCAAGCAGGGCTACTGACGGGCCAGAGCCTTCATGAATTAAGGTTTGGGTCACCCCACCAGGTAAAAAATACATGGCCAGTGAAGGTCATGACTGGCTGAAGGCAAAGGGAATATGGAAGAAGGTAGTTATGATTCCCAGCTATGGCCACATGACCAGTTACAGAAATGAGGACAATGATTGTCATGAACATGTTCTCTTTATTTTGTTATTAGTGTGTGTGTGTGTGTGTATGTGTGTGTGTGTACGTGTGCATGTGTGTGTATATACTATTCTTTCTGTTGCTCTGGAGAATCCTGACTGATATGAGCTGTTCATGTGTGAACTATATGCATTACTTTTCAAGTGCTGATCCATCTTTATCTCAGGGTAAACTCTGCTTGGTCGTGATGTATTATTCTTTTTAATAGCCTATGTTCAATTTGCTAATATTTTATTGATAACTTTTGGAACTACATTCATGGGGATATTGGTTTATGTGGGGTTTTTTTCTTATATTTGTCTTTACCTGGTTTTACTATGAGAGTAACGTGGTCTCTTCCTAAAATGAGTTATGAAGGGTGCTCTTTTTTAGTTACCATTATCTGGAAGAATTTGTGAAGAACTGCTGTTCTTTCTCCTTTAAATGTTTGGCTAAATTCACCAGTGAAACCATCTGGGCCTGAGGTTTGCATTTTTTGGGAGGTTTTTAAACTACAAATTCAACGTATTTATATATTCTATTTGTTTTTCATTTTTGGTACCTTGTGGCTTTTAAGAAATCAGTCCATTTCATAAAGTTGTACATAGGGTTGTTCCTGGTATCCCTTAATTATCCTGCTGATGTTCTTACAATCCCCTTTCCTTCCTGACTTGGGTATTTTGCTTCTTCTATCAGTTTTTTCTTGATCGACCTGGTTAAAGGTTAATTGATTTTATCGACTTTTTCAAAGAATGATATTTACATTCATTGATTTTATTCATTGATATTCTGTTTTCTGTTGCATTGGTTCCTGCTCTCATTTATTATTTCTGCCCTTCTCCAGCTCCCATGGCAAGACTAAACACTATCAAATCTCAGACTAATCTGCAAAAGCTCTGCTTTTCAGCACAACCTCATTGCTAGTAATTTTGAAACCCGTTTTGGGATGTGTTCCCCAAAGTGAGCAAGCGTAATGTGTGTTTGTGTGTCAGCCCTGGCAGGGACAGGTTGGAACGAGGGGAGGAAGAAAGGAGCTTTGTGCCCCGATGTCAGGCTCCAAAAAGTAAAGTTTAGAAAAACAGACCGAGTAAGGCTTTTTTCAGAAGAGACTTTCTAAGCGTTGTCAGAATCTGGCTTGGATACAACACACTTAATAACATTTTACATTTCTTCGTATTATGCCAAAAGGTTGTAAACTAGGGAAGGTGATGCTCTGGGTAGGTTTAAGGCCCAATGAGTTGACCCTTGAGTGATACTTTCCTGCTCTGGTCTACTGGGCCTTCTCCATTTTTTTCAGCCTCCATGGCCAGAGGCCTCGGAGCTGTCATCCACGCCCTCCTCACAGTGGACATCTGCTTCAAGAACCACTCCAATTAAAGGGCAGGCAACTCCCCGGCGGCTGCTTACTGGTCCCCTATGGGCCCGGGGAGGGAACATCTGATACCTGGCCTGGGGAGGAATAAACTCACTTTCGCCCACAGTTCTGTGTTTAACAGGTCCCTGTGTGTTTATTCACAGTGTTCCTAGTTGGCTGGATGGGAGTTTAAATCGTTGACAGGAAATAAGGCCTTCCGGCCTGATATCCCAAGTTCATCCAGAGCCTGAGGGTGGAAACTTGGACTACTGTACTTTCCAGGTTGGTTTACCGTCCCTATAAATAAGTATAATGTCTTTATTCATAAAGTATCCACTGCCTCCAAATAGCTGGAGCTTGAAGTGATGTCATTCATAAACACCCAACACGGCAGAGGCAGACCTCTTGGACCTGCAGGCTCTTAGTGACCTCTGGGTGCCTTCAGCCACTGGTGACCCAGGGTGGACTAACGGGTCCCTGGCTCTGCCATGGGGCGTTGGGGGGGTGGGGTCCCAGGAAGCTTTGAGCTCACAAATCCTTCCCTACATGTCATTAGCCAGGCGAAGGACACAGCACCTATTCTGAAGCTCTGCTTAAGGAATGGCTTGGGAGAAATGTCCCCGAAGAGCTCCATTAAGCCCAAGGATGGGAACTGCATAATGAAATCAATAGGTCTTTTGTGTGGTAGGAAAAGAGAGGGTCCGGGGCCTCAAGAGGCTCAGTGCTGACCTGCTTCAACGCTTGACATTGTGGATGCAGAGCCACTCCTGAGAGGATCCCCCCCGCCCCCAGACTGTCCCCAGGATTCACAGCCAGGGCCGTTGTATCCATGCCAGAGCCATACTTGGCAACGTGGCATCTGCAGGCCCAGTCAGAGAGCAGCCTGGTCGTGTTGGGAATGGCCAACCCCGGGGCCGAAATTCCATTGCACTAATCTCTCCTGCATTCTGTCATGTTTCCAGAGACAGGCGGGGGTCAGAGCACCTCCTGGCCCGCTGAGATGCATTTGATCTATTGTCACCAACCCCAGATGAGAAGGCCACCGGCCCTCACCATGATGACATGACAGGGCCACACCACTGCACCACCCCCCACCCCAGCTGTGGGGACACCTTTCAAAGCAGACAGACCAGGGAGCGGCCTTATGTTCGCTGCTAGCTATCTAGACACGTGCTGTTGACTTCAAAAACAAGATTTCGTTTCCTTGACTGTGTTTTGTTTTCTGCTTGGCCGTTGAACACATGCCCTCACTCGGTCTGCCTTTTCCGGTATCATAGGCAATGCTGTGACCTATTTGTGGAGGTAAACACAAAAACAAACAGGCAAGAGGGGACAGCCAGGGACACCTGAGACCATTTAACTTGTCCCTGTGACTAAGGGGAAGTGGGCTCTTTTTTTTTTTTTCAAAGATCCATTTTTTATTTTTTATCATAAATTCATGTAACCTAGGTAACATGCTTCCACTACATCTTTCAACCAAATATGTCTTCAACATTTTCAAATTTCAAGCCAACATCTTTCTCCAAAGGATTTTTTGTGTGTTGAGGACCAGAGCTGCATTTCAAATGATTTTAGCAATCTACTAATATTCATCAAGATGTGAGTATATAGAAGACTAGAATATTTCAATCTAATTCTTTAAAGACACGTATTTACTTAATTCAATTGCACCGTCGAAATGCAATTCAGATCTAAATTTTATTTCAAAGTTAAAATTGCCATTCAGTTATGCAAGAAATAATTGTATTTGCTCTATTAAAAGCAAAAAGAAGTAAATGTCTGTTTATTTAAACCTTGGCAAGAGGTTAGTTAATTTAGGGCATAAGAGAATAATCCCCTCTTCTGGTCTTCTTCTTTTTTTTTTTAATTTTTTTATGGTTATGTTAATCACCATACATTACATCCTTAATTTTTGATGTAGTGTTCCATGATTCATTGTTTGTTCATAACACCCAGTGCTCCATGCAGAATGTGCCCTCTTTAATACCCATCACCAGGCTAACCCATCCCCCCACCCCCCTCCCCTCTAGAACCCTCAGTTTGTTTTTCAGAGTCCATCGTCTCTCTTGGTTCATCTCCCCCTCTGATTTACTCCCCTTCATTGGGGAAGTGGGTTCTAACCTGGCCACCTCGATGGAGGCAGAAAGGGGCCCTGGGCCGTAGTGGGGCTGGTCACACTAGGTCGTCCCTGCAGGCCCCATGCCGCCCTCCCTAATTGGGCCCGGGAGATGGCATGTTGGGAAGGGCTCCTGTTCCATGTCTGGCATTGGCCCGGGGCAGGCGGCCGAACACACCCCAACCCCCCACCCCCCCTCAAGGCGGGGACAGTGGTCGATTGTCTGGCTGAAAACAAGCCTGCCGGATTGGGTGTCCTAGGGAAGGAGATTGGTGTCTAATCTCCGTCCACAGTGACCGGGGCACCTGGAGCTCTGTCAGACGGAGTCACTGCTCCCAGATTTCCGGCTGAATGGCCCAACAGCTTACATCCCCTGTGCCCCCATGGGGCGGGTGCTTGAGAAGCCCAGACACCTGAAAGCAGAGAGGGCTCAGGCCATGTTATTAGACCCCAGGCTGTGGGGCCCAGCCTGTCCCAGGCAGGCTGTGGGCAGGGATGCTCCCATAGACACCCAAACACCACACAAGGGGGTGGTGGGACCTACACACACACACACACACACACACACACGTACGCACATGTTCTTCCGGGCTGTGCTCCTCACAGGTACAAAGCCATTTGCCTGGAGGAAAATTTCACATCTGCCAATAGTGAAAATCATGAAGATAATGCTAAAAATAATTCACACGTGGCTGGGTTTCTTGTCAAAGACAATGAAGCTCAGTCCAGGGCGTCAACATCTCTGCAGTAGGTTTGAAGTGATCCAGCTCCAAAGACCAGGGATCTTTTGTAACCTGAGACTATTCTGGAACTTTTCAGTGTCATGAGGGCCCAGATACAACTGCTGAAATGGATGGACAGGGCAGAAGACACTCAACCTCGTGGATGGGACCAGGAGTCTGGGTCTGGGAGCATCATCTGAGGATGCCAGCAAGGCTCGAACCCCACCCCCAAGCCCGCTTCCGTGGGGCCACTGCCGATGTTGCCAAATGAACACTGAGCTCTAACAGATGCTTGGATTTAGAGCTGTTGCGCCTGGACCCTGGACAGCCACCGGCTCCTTTATATTTTGCTCCAGAAACCCCAGATTTTTGTCCGCAGAATGATTCATGCCTCCAATTTTCAGTTCACGGTCCGGTAGCCCAGTCCTGCCCGGCTAGCCAGACGGATGGGAAGGAGCCCCAGGCTCATGCCCCTTGCGTGCACCAAAGCCCAGAACCTCCTCCTTGCTTCCTGCCATGTTCCTGTCATGCTTGCCTGCCTCCCTACTCGCTGCTCACCCCTCAGATAAGATCCCTGACATGGGTCAGGCTGCCTTTTGGTTTTGCTGTCAGTCACTCCCTGGCTTGACTCCTTGGCTGCACCGAGTCACATATCAACCCCCCCTCCCCAAATCCCCCCAACTGTCCTCAACCTGCTTGGTCCAGCCCAGGCGTGGGGCCCACCCCACGTGGTTGGTTCTCCCTTTAGGCATGCAGCCCAGGTATCTTCTCGTTCCTTTTTACACTGTTTCATTCGGTTGATTGGTTTTAGAGCTTGAGATGAATGACCAGTAAAGAGATAAGCGAGGCTGGTTTAATCGGCAGAATCATATTTTTACAGGTCCCGCCCATGTTAAATCAAACCTACCAAATGCACCTCACGCCTTACTGGAGGCATTTGCGTTTTACTACAGGTGAGCAGAGTTGCATGGCACACATTGACATACTCTTAACTGGGTAGACATTTGACAGAGTGCATAGTGACTACTGTGTACAGCATTCCTCCCTTAGTTTGGTGCTGAGGATCCCCTCCTTGGTCCTTGTCCTGGAGGGGCAGCCGCTGGTAAGTTCTCTGAGTGTGACCATCACAGACAGGAAGACTCCCGTGGAGTCTCTGCTTACTACCTGTCAGTGTCCTAAAACATAGATAGGCTTGGTGTACCAGGGAAATTTACATGGCACAGTGGCGAATGGAAACACAGAAACTCCCTCCTCTTCCTGGGCCAGATATGCAACTTGCTCACAGCTCAAGGTCTCCAGAAACTGATCCCAAGAGACCATCCTTTCCCTGTAGTAAGCTCACACTCTGCCTTTCACCTGGGTCCTTCCCATCAGCTTCTTTTGCACTCAGGTCTCTCGCCATCAAAAAGAAAAAAGGAAAAAAAGAAAAAAAAAACCATAACAAAACAAAACTGCCTTGTTCCCATGGCTCCTTCCAGCTACTGCCCCTCTATCCTTTCTTTCATAGCATTCATCTGAAGTTGGATTTTTTTGTATCTGAGCATCTATTATTCCCCGGGCACCACGATGCTGCCTCTGTCATGAACACTGCATTCTGATAAATGTCCACGCCCGTCTCTGAATGCGCCATCGCATTCCATCACGCTGTCAGTCTGGGCCCAAGTGCCACACTATTTTAATTACTCTGGCTTTGTAAAATGGCTTAATATCTGTAGGGTGAAGTTTTCTTTGATGTCAGCGTTCAGAGTTGAGTTAGCTATTCGAATTCCTTGATTGTTTCATATGAATTTCAGAAACAGTTTTCCGAGATGAATCAAAGAGCCAAAGAATTTTAATTGGAATCACGCTCAGTGTACACGTTTACTTGGAAGGATATTGGCAATATCTCTATCGTATTGAGTCCTATGTACGAACAGAGACTATCTAATTTTTTGTTTGTTTCTTTTATGTCTTTCAGTGTTTTGTAATGATCTCTATAAAGTTTGTGCATTTTTGTTAGGCTTATTTCTGGATGCCTATGTTTCACAATTGTGAAATTTTTAAATATTCCACTTCTAGTTACTTATTGCACATATAAACCAGTATTACTGATTTTTATAACTTTGTGTCTGTATACCTTTTTCACTGTCTTACTAATTCTATTATTTTATCCATTTATTTTCTTTTCATTTTTTTATGTAGATGATCATGTCTTCTTTAATTTTGTCTATCTTTTTAGTTCTTATTCTCAGATTAATGCATTATTTAGGAACTCCAGTATAATCCTAAATAGTGGTGGTGATAATAGGCATTATTTTCATTATTAATATGTTGCTCCACTATTAGATATGCTGTCTGCAGTAGGTTTTTGATAACTACCAACTGTTAGTTTTAAGGCATTTTTTCTTTGTTTACACGCTGTTAACTTTTCTTATAAATGAGTTTTACATTTTTTTCGAATGATTTCTCTGTATCTTTTGAGAGTCCTTATGATTTTTCTCTTTTAGCATATTAATAAGAGGAATTATACCTACATTCATCCTAATGGCAGAACCATCTTTGCATTCCTGGTATGAAATCCTGACTCGGGAGTGACAAATTATTTTAATACACTATTGGGTTAAAATTCCTAATATTTCCTATAGGATTTTTACAATTATATTCCTAAGTGACATCAGCCTTTAATTTTCTTTTCTTATGGAGACTATCCAGTTGTTACTTTATCTAGAGTATATTTGCCTCAGAAGCAGCTTTACTTATTTCCCACTATGTGGAATAACTTGTAAAAATAGAGATTTTCTGTTCTTCGACAATTTGATAAAAATATACCTAAATAATTCCTTCCAGATTAAAAAAAAACTGAAGGGAAAATGAGTGCTTAAAAGGGAATATGGTGATCTGCTGGAAGCAAGCTTTCCTTCCCAGACATTTTTCCTAGGACCATTCCAAGCACCAAGCATTTTCAAGTACCCATGAAACAAGCATTGATATAGATCATTTCCTGGGCCATAAAACAAACCTCAACAAATTTAAAAGAATTGAAATCATACAGAGTACGTTCTCCAACTATAATGAATCAATGACGGAAAGGCAAAAGGAAAATCTCCAAATGTGGGAATTAAAAAATACACTTTTTTTTTAAAGATCTTTATTTATTTGAGAGAGAGAGTGCACAAGCAGTGGGGAGGGGCAGAGGGAGAGAGAAACTCAAGCAGACTCCCTGCTGAGCTTGGAGCTGGTCAAAGCAGGGCTCTATCATCCCAGGACTCTGAGATCATGACCTAAGCTGAAATCAAGAGTTGGAGGCTTACCCAACTGAGCCACCTATGTGCCCCTAAACAATACACTTCTAAATAATTCATGGGTCAAAGATGAAGCCTTAAAGGAAATTTTTTAAAAATATGTATAATTGATTGAAAACAAAAAGACAGTGTATCAACATTTGTGGGATGCAGCTAAAGCTGAGAGGGACATTTATAGCACTAAAGGATTAATGAGGTAAGATCTCAAATCTATAACCTAAGTCTCTACCTCAAGATGCTAGAAAAAGAGTAACAAAATGAACCCAAAGTAAGAAGGAAGGAAATGAATGAAATCAATGAAATTTAAAAAGTAGAGAAACAAGAAAGAAAATCAATGAAATAAAAAGGTGATTTTTTGAAGATAAAATTGATAAATCTCTAGAAAATAAAAGAGAGATAAGACACAAATTATAAGTCTCAGGAATGAAACAAGGGCTATTACTACAGACTGCAGCTATTAATTAGATTATCTGAGAATACTATGAACAAATTTATTCTAATAAATTTGACAACATAAAAGAAATAGACCACTTCCTCAAAAACCAAAAACTACCAAAAAACAAGATGAAAAGACAATCTGAATAACCCTGTAACTATTGAAGACATTGAATTTTTCATTTAAAATTTCCTAAAAATGAAATTTCCAAGCCTGGATGATTTCACTGGAGAAATCTACCAAACATTCAGAGAATTAAAATCAATTTTGCACAGTCTTTATCAGAAAATGAAAGAGAAAAAGAATACTTCCCAGCTCTTTTCAGTGAAGCCAGTACTACCTTATACTAAAACTAGACAAAGACAGTACAAAAAAAGAATATGAGAGACCCATATCTTTCATGAACTTAGAAGGAACGATTCACAAGATATTATTAGCAAACCAAATCTAACAATGTATAAAAATAATTGTACACCATGACCAAGCAGGATTTATTCCAGATATGCAAGGCTGGCTCAGCATTTCCAAACCAATCAAAGCTGAAAAAGAAAAATCATGGGATACTATCAGTTGATGCAAAAAATCATTTTACAAAATATAAAACCTCTTCTCAATAAAGTTCTCAGAAGTTGGAGCCCACATGTCATCTGGCTCAATCCCATCAATTAGAGAGCAATAAGATGACTGGCCCAGAGTGACACCGCGAGCTGAAAACTATTGATGCAAGGGTCTCTTCTCACTTTCTATATGAAAGTACTAGTGTTGATGCACTAGTAGGTTACTAGCCCTGACGGGTACTGAAAGAGTGCCATTGCCAGGATCACAGTATGAAATTGGAAAGGTGCAAGGGTGAATGGGAGGCTTGATGATGGGAAAACAGCTAGATGTTGGTCTACCGCATATGTGGCCGGGTGAAGCTACCTGGTAGCATTGCTACCTTGCATTTATCCAGACAATCACTTTGCATTGCACAACTCATTTGCATCTCATCTGATTCCCATGAGGGATGCAAAGTAGCAGTGTTCAACCCCATTTCTTTATGAGGGTGTATAGGCTCAAAGATAACACTGAACTGATGATAAATAATAATATGATAAAACAATAAGCTTGTTTAAATAATAAATGATAATAAGGAGAGGAAGGGGAAGGGGAAGAAGAAGAAGAAGAAGAAGAAGAAGAAGAAGGAGGAGGAGGAGGAGGAGGAGGAGGAGGAGGAGGAGGAGGAGGAGGAAGAGAGGGGGTGGGGAAGGAGAAAAGGACCTTGACCTGAACCTCACATCTTATAGAAAACTTAACTCAAGATTCATATCATAGACTTAAATATAAAACATAAGACTATAAGTTTTAGAAAAATCCTAGGAGAAAAATCTTTGGGATCTAGGGCTAGGCATAGAGTTCTTAGACTAGTTCTTAGGCTTGACACCAAAAGCATGATCTGTTAAAGAAAGGATTGATAAATACACGTAACATAAAAATTACCAATTAAACTTTTTAAATGTACAGTTCAGTAGCATTAAGTACATGAACTCTTTTCATCATCCCAAACTGAAACTCTGTCCCCATTAAACTACTAACCCCTCACCCACCCTCCCCCCAGCCCCTGGCAACCACCATTGTACTTTCTGTTTCTATGATTTTGACTACACAGGGAGCCTCATATAAGTGGAATCATACAGTAGATGTCTTTCTGTGACTCGCTTATTTCACTTAGCCTAATGTCCTCAGGGTTCATCTGTGTTGAAGTGTGTGTCAGAATTTCTTTCCTCTATAAGGCTGAGCAACATTCCATTCTATGGATAGACCTCATTTTGTTTATCCATTCATCCATTGGTTCATTTTAAAAGGTGACCCATGAAGGTCTTAAACAGTAGATTATATGAGAGGTGACATATTTGATTATGAGGCAAAGGAAGTCACTAGATGCCTGGGGCTTGGACCACATTAAGGAGGAGAGAAGATTTAAGAAGGAAGCCTTGTATAAAAGGAATATTCCAGGGAGCCTGTGCTGTGAAAAATGCCTGCCTGAAAGCAGACATGACATTTCATCCCTTTCATAAGTGCTGCTTCTGGGAACGTGTGCATGTGTGCGTGTGTGTGCGTGTGTGTGTGTGTGTGTGTGTGTGTGTGTGTGTGCATGTGCGCTATCTGGGGTCTTTCTCTCCAGTTCTAACAGTGCTCGGATGCAGTTATGGCTACCTGCATTTTGCAGATGAGGAAACAGAAGTATGGAGATTTTAAGGGACCCTCTTGCCAGCTGGCCTGGCCCCAAAGGATGGTCAGGACATCATCAGGTGCCTCTCCTTGAAGGCACCTCGGCCACTCGGGATCCATTCACATCCACATGGCAAGGCACAGGGAGGAGGGATGGAGGAAGGAGCACAAGTCATGGAGTCCAAAGATCCCAGTGTGATGTGACCTTCTCAGTTAATTGGGCCATGGACATCCTTTCCCTTCTCTTGCCTCTGTTTCCTGGTCTGCAAAATATGGATGAGCATTCTTCCCTCAGGTAGCTGTGGAGGGTGTCACAATGCACACAGTGTGGGAAAGCATCTAGCCCAGGGTGGGCAGGGAATAGCCATGCTGGGATTTCAGGCAGACCCCACAATATTCCTGCATCCTCCTCCAACTGGAATCTAAGATGTAGGAATGGGAGCTCATGTCTTTCCCTTCCCCTAGAATTTCCCATCTTCTCTCAGGACATGGGGGTGTGCTAAGTGGTGAGGGCTCATTCACTCCTTAGTCCAACCAAGGCTCATAAGCTCTGGAAGCTAGGCACAGGGGGAGACTGAGAGCCCAGACACCCATCAGGGGGGTCACCTGCTGAGGGTAGGCTTTCCTGGAGAAATGAAATACCATTGCGCTAGTCAGAGCCACAGGTAGGCAGCACCATGACTTGGGGTGTGGAGAGCAGTGGGTGAAACAGGAGTTCTAGAGTCAATCTGTTCGGGTCCATTCTGGTCAGCCACTTTTCTGGGCAGAGCCAGGCCTGCAGCACCGACCATCACAAGATTCCCTCGGCCGGTTCTCCGACTCTCTTGTTGCATTGCCTGGCACACGACAGTCATTCACAAGGTGAAGGTTATATTTCTTCCAGAACACCCCCTTTGACTAAATTCCGTCTGCTTCTGTCAGTTGGGAGGATAGCTCCCTCTCTAACCTCCCTGCCCCCCATGGTGTGCTCCTCCAAGTACACAGAAGGTGCTCAATAATTGCTAGCAGATTCAATGAATGGATGGGGGCAGCACAGCCAAGAGGCTGGAGGTCAACGGGATGAGAAAAGAGTTCCCATGTCAAGGGGTTCTGAGGGTAAAACCATGTGACATCCTGTGCAATGGACGCATTCACAGGTACCTCCTCCTAGAGCTATGTCCATGGCAGCCACCCGGAAGTCCACTCTGGGGACCTCTGCCTTGCCAGGACTGTGCCTGTCCTCACCTTCTCTCAGGTCCTGTGCATCTGAGGTGACTGACTCAGGACTGCCCACAATTTCAGAGTCACTGGCACAGATACTATAGGGCTCCATTCTCCATATGGCAGAGAGGGGACCCAGAGGGGAATCACAGGGCCATTGCCTCCCTCAAGGTGTTTCCACTCCAGACATGGTGCCAGGAGGGAGGGAGGAGGCGGACCCCAAGCCAGGCTGTGGAGTGAGCTCGAGTTCTGCTTGCTGGAAATGGTTTCCACGTGGGGCCATTAAATGTCAATTACCTTCAGAGTCCTCCTGTTCAGCTGCGGAGCTGTATTGTGCCAGAGGTGCCCAGCTGGGAAGCAAACCGGGCCTGAAATCCAGCCCGGGCCCCACTTGCCGAGTCATGCCCATGGTTGCACCTTCTGTGATCCACACAAAAGTGCTATCCAGCTCACCATGCTGACGAGCTTCCTTTTCCCCAGGGCGTCCTGACAACCAGGGGACAAAGTTGCAAACGGATCCCACAGCAGCTGCAGGGGATGCTCCAGGCGGCCAAGAGATGGCTGCCCTAGCTGCCCCTCACCACCTCACCCCCCCACCATGTTGGGCCCTCCAGCCACAGGGCTCCCTTCCCCCCGCCCCCTCATTCCAGCCCAGGAGCAGGCTGTGGGATTGGCAGATACTGGAGGCTCTGAGAAGGAAATGCAAGAGAGGGGGTTCCCAGAGGTTGGTGAGGAACTGCCAGGGGAAAGCCCTAGGAGGACACCCTCCTTAGCAATGTGGGAAGCTCCTCTGATGAGTACAAGGATGGGGATGCCAAAAGGGTGCAAGGCAGGGAAAAAAATTAGGAGCCACTAAGGTGCTGTGCGGGCTTTCTGCTGCCTCCCCCAGGCACACAGCCCGCATCTCGTTTGTCCTTGGAACTGGGTCCTTCTGGTCCTGCTCTTCGGAGGAGTAAACTGAGGCTCACCCATGTGAGCCACCTGACCCAAAGCACACCTTCCGCTTTAGACCCTGCTCTGCCTGTCTTCCCCACACCACTCCTCCCTTTGAGCGGCCCCACCCAGCCCAACCCTGCTTTCTGCCCCGTGGTGTGGGGGAAGCTGCAGCCGGGCAGGTTCCTTTTTCCGTCTTGGCTCTTGCATTCCCAGAGCAAGTGGCTGGCCTCACGCCACCTGGGTGTGTGGGGAAGGAAGCAGGTGTGGTGCTGGGAGGGACCCAAGCCCGTGTTCAGTCCGCCCGGAGAAATCGGTTATGACAACAGAAAGGGCACACGATTTCTACATGAAGAACCAGACCACAGAAATGTTTCTATGGAAAAGTGGCGTTGACTGAACCGATTGCCAAACAAGGATTTAGCAACAGGATGGAGGGAAGCCCACACAGCGGGCATCAGGTAGCACGTTCAAGTAACACAAAAAGTGGCACCAGGAGAACAGAGTGGCAGCTCTGTGAGTACCTGTGATGCCCCTTTGGTGGGGTTCTCAGCTCTGGCTGCCTACTAGAGCTCTCTGGGGAGATTTTGAAAGCAAACACACGCATGCAAGTCGGGGCCCCACTTTCTGATATCTTGCTGTAATTGGTCTGGGTGGATCCAGGCAGGGTATGTTTTTTAATTTCATGATTCTGATTGGATTGAGGACTGTGCCCTATAGGATCACACCGTCCACCCCACTCCTGCTCCAGCCCCTTTCCCTGTGGGACCACCTGCCTCCGTGGTGGCGGCAGATCAGCTAGGAGCTGTGTGACCTCAGGCAAGCCACTAACCTCCTGGTCTAGAGAGCAGAGGTCTGGCCCAGGTGAGCTGTGAGGTTCTGCCCCAGGAGAAAATCCAATGAGACAGCACCTTCATGGTGTGGGGGGTGGGGGGATATGACGAGGATGAGATGGCCTCACAGTACTAGAGGCTGGAGATCCAAGATTAAAGTGACGGCAGGGTTGGTTTCTCCTGAGGCCTCTTTCCTTGGTGTGCGGATGGCTGCCTTCTCCCCATGTTCTTCTCTGGGCTTTTCTCTGTGGGTGTCTGGGTCCTGATCACCTCTTTTTTTTTTTTTTTTAAGATTTTATTTATTTGACACAGAGAAAGAGAGAACACGAGCAGGGGGAGTGGCAGGCAAAGGCAGAGGGAGAAGCAGGCTTCCCACAGAGCTGGGGGAGCCCAATGTGGGGCTCGATCCCAGGACCCCGGGATCATGACCTGAGCTGAAGGCAGTCGCTTAACCCACTGAGCCACCCAGGCACCCATGATCACCTCTTTTTTTAAGACACAAGTCAGATTGAATTAGGGCCACCCTAATGACCTCATTTTAACATAATTACCTCTTTGTGTGAATCGAACCATTTCTTCACCTCTTCTGTTACGGGTGGACTGGGAATGGTTGCTGGTCTGGCTCTTTTCAGGAACACTGTCCCCATGAACACCCTTGTGCTTGTCATTGGGCACAGCTGTGCACAGTATCTGTTGGCAACGGGCCTGGGAGTGGAATTGTAGCTACAGGGGTACATTTCTTCACCCCTGTAGTAGGTACTACAGGTCCATCTCCAGAATGTCCACAATGCTGCTCTGATGAGCAGTGGGAGAGCACCCTTTGCTAACTCCTCACCAGCACTCAGGATGGTCAGACCTGCAAACAATGTGCCCTGGGCCCCACGCACCCCGCTGAGGGCCTTGAACTTCTTGGGATTAGAGGATGTCTCGGTCTCTTTGGGCTACAGTGACGCAGATTCCATAGATAAGTGGCTTAAACAACAAACATGTACGTCTCACACTTCTGCAAGCTGCAAAGTCTTGCTGTGCTCTCCACGGTGGCAGCGGTGAGGGAGAGTTCTCTGGGGTCCCTTTTATAAGGGCATGAAACCCATTCATGAGGGATCCACCCTGCTGACCTAATCTCCTCCCAAAGGCCCCGCCTCCTAATGCCATCACATCAGGGGTTAGGGTTTAACATTTTGGGGGGATGCAAACATTGAGTCTAGAGCAGAGAGCCTGGGGCACTATCCCTTCGGTGCAGTGACCAAACGGGAGCCCAACTGCCCACTCCCTTTCTTCCTCTCTCTCTGGCTCCTGAGGACTTCCTGCAGGCCCACCTCATCCATCACAGCCCACGGAAACTACTCTTCCTGCCCTCTTGATGGCCTTGAGTGTAACCCCCAGTTCTCGGGACTCCCCTCTGGCCACATGGAGCCCTTTGCAAACCTCCCCTTCCACCTGCAACTTCCGAGGGCCTGTGGGCACCATCCAGGAACATCAGGGTTCATTGCCTTAGCGAGCCACACAGGGAAGCTCTGCGTGGGACAGCAGCTGTGTGGGACCAGGAGCCTGAGCTTAGAGCCATGAGCTCAGTGACTGGGCCAGGCACTAGCCTGAGCTTTCACATGCTCATCCACACAATGAAAGAACTGTCAGGATTCACTGAGATCGTATGCATGAGGATGTTTGGGGTGATGTGCTACATGGTTCAGAATTCACCATTAGCATCAGTGGTCCTTTCTAAGGTAACATCAAGCTGATACATAGGTAGCACCGGATACATGCGGGAGAGTATCTCATCCTATCCCATGGAATGCTTCTAACCCCCCTATAGGAGAGGAAACTGAGGCTCAGGAAGCTGGCTGGCCATGCTTGAGATTGCACCACTGGGAAGGGTCAGAGCCAGGAACCTTACCTGTCATCCGCCTCCAAACCCCATTGTGCATAACCCCCTGGAGTAAAAGCAGTGTCGGTGGGCCAGTTCACAGCCACTGTGGCAGGAAGGTAAAGAGGATCAGAAGATGCCACCCCAAAATGTGCCCCTTTGGCCTAAGGCTTATGTGGAGGTGAAGACAATTGAAAAACAGCAGACCCCCAAAAAACTCTACCCTTCCCCTATCTGCCTCAAGGCAGGGCATAAATTTCCCTTTGTTGAGGTGTTCTCCCTTCTCCCGTACCAGGAAGAGGAAACCACTCATGACTGAGACTGCACCAACTTGAATCTGCATAAACAAACCTTACTGAAATATCCCTTATGTTCTAGGAGTTTCCCACATACGCTGACCTTTCCACACCTCACCAGCCCCAGAAGCCCCAAACCCTTTTCCTGTGTCTTTTCTTTTACTAGCTTTTTGTTAGGATGGTATACAAGCTCCAAATTCTAAGTGCTTGAGTCACATTTCTTTGAGAAGTCCTGTGCCTACAGATGTATTTATATCTGTTCTTTCCTCTTGTTAGCATGACTTTTGCTAAGTTTAATTTGTAGGTCCCTAGGCACTGAACATAAAAGGGTAGAGGAAAAAGTTTTTCCTCCCTACAAAGGCAAGAACCCAGAGGAGGTCCTGATGGGCCTTCTTACAGCACACCATTCCTCAGAGGGCAGAGGCCCCTGGGAATAGCAGGGCTACCCCACCCTCCACCCCGTGCCATGACGTGTGAGCATTGTGCTGTGTGCTGAGGGGATGCCTCCCAGCCCAGGTAAGCAGGCACCCACTGAAAAAGCCAGTCACACCCATTAAAGAGTCCCCAGTGTCTGAGTCCTGTGAGCAGGCTCAAGGCCCGTGAGCTCCTCAAGCTTGTCATGATAAAGGCATCATCAGTAGGAAGGCCAGCATGGAGCCAAAGATTCTGGAAAGCTGCCCCTTGGCAATGAGAGAGGAGAAAATTCTCTAACTTACTTTCGGTTTCCATGCTATATTTCTCCAGGCCCAGCTCAGCAGGAGTCACTCAGGAGGGTTTGAAACCTATTCATCCATTCTTTAGCACTCGTCCTATCAAGAGGCAGAGCCCATTGTCCTCTCTTGAATCTGGGCTGGGCTGAATTCCTCCCTTCTGAGGAGTGCTTGAGGGGGCAGAATCGGTGCCTCATGACCTAGGAAGAAAGATCATAAAAGGCAGGACAGTTTCTGCCACCTCTCTCCTGGGCTGCTTGTCCCTGGAAGCCAGCCGCCATGCTGTGAGGAAGCCCATGCACATGGAAGGGACACATGAGGTGTCCCAGCTGAGACCCCCGCTGACAGCCAGCCTCCACTGCCTGACCTGTAAATGGAGAAGCCCTTTGAGAAGAGTCTGACCCCAACTACTCACTGCAACTCCATGAAACATCCTGAGTGAAAACAGCCAAGCCAGAACTGCTAGGTCAACCTCCAGAACAACAGAGATATTAACGGTAAGCGTGGGGTGGTTTAAGCCGCTAAGTTTTGGGGTGGATTAGGAAGCCAGAGATAGATAGTCACTGCGGTCAGTTCCCACCGTTTCTGTCCAACACCCCTCTCAAACACCACTGCCAATTCTGCACTTCATACAGAACAGGGCAGAAGCCCACCGGGGCCCCCAGCGCTGCCTGGCGGACAGGTGCTGGGGGCCAGCCGGGTCCTGGGCTGCCAGTGAGCTGCCAGCTTTGTGCTGTGGGGCCAGTCCAGTCCGTACCAGCAGGCTCCCCTGCCATCTGTCTCACTTGTGGGCCGGAGTGCAGCTGTGGGCATCACCTGCACTGTCCTTTGCTCTGGGACTGGGTCCAGAGCCAAGTGGGCTTGACGGGTGGTCCACACCAGCTATGGGACTGGCTGCATCATGGTCTATGAGGGCAGTAAATGTTCAAAGCAGAGAGGTGGGTCTCAGAGTCAAGTCCAAGAGGAGAAAATGAGTCCAAAGGTGGGGAAACAGGACATGCATGGGCTAGGAAGGGGGCACAGGGTAGGCCGGGGGTGATGTGCCTGCCTGTATGATGAGTGGCTGGGTGCACGGACGGGGCAGATGACTTGAGAGCAAGGGCAGGACCAAAGGATCTGCATCTGCACCCAGATCTCCCGTGCTGAACGCTGCTGTCTTGGCCAGGTACCGCCAGGCCCTTGGTCATCGTCTTCTCCCCAAGACCTCAAGGACAGCACCCACCTCCTACACTTTCACCTTTTGATTAGGATACTGTCCTGTTGGAGCCATGGGCTGTCGGGGCCTGACTCTTAATCCTTCCTCACCCCCGCCCCAGCCCCAGACCCTTTGAGTACCACTGGGGTGGCCAGGACAAGGCCACAGACATCCAGTCCCTTTGGAAACAGGGTACAGGACGGATGCCCCCTCCCCTAAAAACATGTCCTGCCTCAAGATCAGCTCCCTCGGGCCTGTAGACGCCCACAGTGGAGGTCCCAGCATGCCTTGCAGCCTGAGCCCAACCCAGGCTCCCCTGCGGCAGGAGGGACAAACGGGCCTGGAAGGCACTGTCCCTGCCTTCCTGGGGGCTACTGGGACTGGCAGTGGGCTTTGCCTTCCTCCTTCCCCATTCGCCCACTCCTCCCCTAGTTACGTTCTGGGCAAACAAATGCTTTCCAGCAGAGTCAGAGTTCATTAGGGAGATGGAGAGCAGTGCTCCCCGGGCTGCCCACACTAACGGGAATGGAGAGGCCTGCCTGGCAGGCCGACCACCCAAGCTGGTCCACTGCCTGCCCTGCTGGCCTTTAGAGGAGCTGGGTGGGCAGGAGAAGGGAGGAAAAGAGTGCTCAGCGCAGTTAACCTTTGCTGTTGATGTAAGGCTGCTCATTATTATTTCTTTCGATGAACTATTTGGTAGACACTTATTTGTACGTTGTGGGCTTCAGCAAAGGCAAAAAGACAATGCTGAGGGCTCCCGGAATGGCTGCAGTGGGCTGGCGGGCCTCTCCCAGAGGATACGGGCGGGTGGGGTGCAGAGGCAGAGGGTATGGCCCCCTATGGCTTTCAGCCTCAGAGAGGGGCCTCTGGGGTGCAGAATCTGCTGGGGGGGCGGGGCTGGTCCTCCTCAGCTGAGGGCTGTTAACACCCACCAGGGACTGGAAGAACACTCCTTCTGCGGGGGACAGGGAGAAGGAAGCCCCAGGAGGGGGCCTCTGGGGGCGGTGCCGTGGGAAGAGGTGGGAGAAAGGCAGGGTTTTCGGAGGGTACCCGGACCCATCCTGGCTGCTGGACCTCTGAGCCCTGGGGCCCTCACCACTGACCCATTCTTGCAAATGCCCGGCACGCTGTCCAAACAGGAGTCAATGGGCTCAGTGAAGTGTATGGTTCCATGCTGAAGCCATTTACCTTTTAACTAAATTCAAAGGGGGCTTCTTGCTTTTTTAAAAAAAGAAACAAAACCCAGCTTCATTGAGGTATAATTGACATATACTAAGCTGTGCCTGTTTCAGATTCAAGTTCGAGAACTTAGATTCAGAGAGGGCCCCGGTGAAGCCATCACCACAGTCAGGATAGTGAGCACATCGCCACCCCCTACAAGTTGCCTGGAGCCCCTCAAGAATCCTCCCTCCCTTCTCCACCCCTCTACCCCCCGTCTGTGCTTCTTGCAGTAATTTACTGATATTTTTTAACTAAAATAAATTGCATTTCCTTATAGGAACAGAAGTTGGTGGGAAGTAAAAATGGGAGAGAATAAGCTTGTCCAGCCCGTGGAGGGAATGCTGGGGGGACAGTGACAACCTCCACATACAGGTGGGGTCGGGCCTGTCGAGATAAAACCCAAGGCTCAGATTCCCGGCAGCTGTGGGGATTGCTCTGAATGACCCTCTGAGGTCTCCTTTCCTTTGGGGGAAAATAAAAGGCAGCCCTGGGCATGATTTAAAATCCTAGTCAGGCCCTAAGTAAAATCTGGGGAAGGGTCTCTTCTATCTTGCCAGCCCCAAGGCAGGCGCCTCCCAGGGAGAGGGGGCGCAAAATCAATGCCCACCAGGCTCAGGGCAGAAACCAGCAAGGGAAAAGGAGGGCAGACCACGGCTGGCCAAGGGGGAAAGCCGCCATCCAGCTCTGGCCTCTCTTGTGGGGACCGGCTGAGTTTTTTACTAGATGCCGAATATCTGGATTTTTAAGCACAATCTCCTAATTCTTAAGGTTGACCCTGTCATGGTTTTTTAAATCACCTTAGGGGATGCAAGTCTAGGGTGCCCCAATTGCAGGCACCCAGCTTGTGGCTTCTGCGCCATCAGATGACCTCTCTCCCTCCTCTGAGCTCCTTCTTGCTAACTCTAGCACCATCTTGTTGCCATCCAACAGATTCTCCTTTTATTTCATGTCCCTAAACTTCCACTGGGCTCTCGTGATGCTGTCCCGTTCTGGGCTCTGGGCTGGGGAGGAAGCGATAGAGAGGGATGGTCCCCGTCCCTGTCCTTGGGGACATGCTGGATGCTGAATGCTCCCATGGAAGTGCATCTGCAGCTCCCAGGCTTATGAAAGAGATGCCAAAGGCTCTACTGAGGTGCTCACTGATGGCCACAGGGAGAGGACACTGGGGCTGAGCTGGAGCCAAGAAGGATGATGAGGATTCACAGGGAGCCAAGGGAGGAAAGGAGGACAGCGGAGGGCATGGTGTGCTCTGGGAAAGGAAAGTGGTCTGTCCAGTGGGTCAGACGGGGGACCCAGGGATGCTCGCCAGTTGGGAGAAGAGTGATATAGGAGAAGAAAAGAGACTCACCAGTGTCTCTTCTGGGACCTCTTGCAGCTCTCGTCCTCTCCTGCCCAAGCCCTCTTAAGGAAGAACCTCCTTCTGGGTTCTAGGAGAGGGGAGGTTGTCCGTTGAGCTTGCTTTATTGTCCTAGCAGCCTAGAATGGAGATCGACCTCAAAGATTGTCTAGTCAAATCCCCGCAAGACACCCTGTCCCACAGCACTGTGTCATCCGGACCCCCTTCCCACCCTTCCATCAAGCAGGCCAGGCTCCTGATCTCCCTCCTTCATAGGGGGATTGGGGGTCCTTGGGGTTTTTCCCAGCATAAGAATGGCAGGAAGCTGCCAAAAGTTTGCGACGATCAGAACTCAAAGCACACTCGAGCCGGCAGAGAAGGAGTGAATACAGACGAGCGTCCTTTGGACAGCTGTGCCTACACTCTATATAAAAGTGTCAGATTCAATCATTCAGGTTCGGGGGCCGTCGACGCCAAACATCTGGATCTTTGGACAGGCCCCGAAGACGCCCGGATGTTGCACTTCCCACCTGGAAGCCTGCTGTCATCTACGGGCCGTGCTGATGTGGGAGAGGGACACACCTGGCCAGTCCCAGCCCACTTCCTTGGAGGGGCCTCAGACCAGCTCCCTGCGGACAGGACGAACGTGGGGGGTGGGAGGGGGAAGCAGGGCCTGTCCAGCCTGCACTGGGCCTTTCTGGGCTGTGGGGCAACCCCATGCCCACCACTGGACACTGACAGCCCAGTGGCCCCTGCTCGGCGGGGTGTGCCCGCCATTCTCGTGGACCATTAGTGGTGGACTGTGACGAGGTAACTGGTGAGTTCGCCTTGACCCTGGGAAGGGGCCGCAAAGCTAGTTAGCCTTGGCTTACGAAGGAAGAAATTCACTTTTCCATTTTGACCCTTCCTCCTGCCAAGAGTAAACCAAACGGCTAATTCCTAGGGTTTGGCTCCCAGAGGTGGGATGTGTTTGCAAAGTTACTGCCTCAAGCCACAGCGGAACGATGCCAACAGTTTGTCACCCCCAAAATACTTTTTAGTAATGAAGTGTCATTAATTAGAAGCCCTCGCCCCCAACAATTTGCTGAGAAAGATGTTCCTGTCTAAAAGAGAGGATCAGGGAAGGCCAACCAACTTTTGTGAGAGCCAGCGCCCTTCCCTCCTTTGGGCTGGTTTCATGTGCACCGTCAGGGGTGAGCACAGCTGCTGGACGGAAATGATCCAAGAAGAGTAAAGTTGCACCCCTCGATAAAGCTCCTCGATTGCTTCACGTGGAGCATGACCATGGAGTAGGACTCACCAATTCCACTCCCAGGGATATACCCAGGAGAACGGAGATCACAGTCCATGCAGAAACTTGTGCATGAATGCTCATAGCACTATTCACAATAGCCAAAAGATGGAAACTACCCCATCATCCATCAACTGGTGAATGAATAAATAAAATGTGGTGTAGCCATATCACAGAATATTATTTGGCAATAAAAAGGAATAACGTACTGACATATGCTACAACATGGATGAACTTTGGAAAAGTCATGGCAAGTGAAAGAAGCCAGAGGCAAAGGGCAAATATTGGATGATTCCAATTATATGAAATGTCTAGCACAGGAGAATCCACAGAGACAGAGAATAGATCAGTGGTTTCCTAGGTCCCCAGGTAGGGTGGGGGAGGAAATGAGGGGTACGTGCTAAAAGGTACAGGGTTTCTTTTTGTAGCGAAGAATACGTTCCTATGTTGATTATGATGGAGGCACAACCCTGTGAATACACTAAAAGCCACTGGCTTGTACATTTTCAATGGCTGAATTGTATGGTGTGTGAATTATATCCCAGTCAAACTGTTACTAATAAAAAAGGATAAGAAAACTGCATCTTCAACATATTCCAGGATCCAGACTTTCCCAATTCCCAGCTGGTGGCCCACCCAACCACCCACGTATTGGAGGGGTTGTACTAGGGTTCAATTATTGACTTACCTTTGTCAATTGCATACAGATATTCGGAATTATAGCAAAACAGGATTGATCCCATCACCTATTCCAAAGGAGGCAATAGAATAACATCACACCCCTAGACATTAAAGGCCTGGATATAGTCTTATAATTTTATAGAGGAAGGATTGAATGTTTATTACCCCTGAATCCAGTACCTGGGCCCATGAAATTTAACAAGAAAATAGATTGTTGATTTGCTGTGTGACCTTAGGCAAATGACTTATCATCTCTGGTTTGCAGTTTCTTCATTTATGAAATGGGGATAATAATAGCACCTATCTCCTAGAGTTGCTATGAGGATTAAACAAGTAATATATTTAAAGCACTGAAAACAGTGCCCAGGACACCGTAGACTGTATTTGCTATTATTTGATTTCTGTCTCATGGCCTTAGGACTCTGCTTCCATTGCCTAATGTTTTTCCCTGAAACTTTCATATTGCTCACCCCGCCCCCCAATCAGGTCGCTGCTTATCTATCGAAAGGCAGATGACATAGCCCCTTGCCTGACCACCCTAACCGAGGGGCCCCTCCCATCCCACCACCCCGCTTTTCTTTTTTAATTTTTTTTTAAGATCTTATTTATTTGCGAGAGAGAGAGAATGAGAAACAGAGAGCATGAGAGGGAGGAAGGTCAGAGGGAGAAGCAGACTCCCTGCTGAGCAGGGAGCCCGATGTGGGACTCGATCCTGGGACTCCAGGATCATGACCTGAGCCGAAGGCAGTTGCTTAACCAACTGAGCCACCCAGGGGCCCACCCCGCTTTAGTTTTATTCACAACACTTGTATGACCTGAAATTGCTATGTCTGTATTTGTTTACTATCTAGCTACACGGCGCCTTGTTCACACGGAACCCTGCCTGGATCAGAGGCATTTGCTGAAGGAATGAATGAAGCAATGAATGGATCTCTACTGGGTGTGGGCTAGATCCCAGAGACCTGTGTCCCGACCTCAGAAGACTTAGGTCCATGCTGAGCAGCTGGAGGGTCCTTCATCCATTGTGTGTATCTGGAGGGCTCTTAGTTCCAGAAGCCCTGGCAGTGGAGTGGCCAGAAAATGGAAGCCACAAAAACACTTCTCTGGGCCAGAGGCAGAAGCCAAATTGATTTTGAGGGAGAACTCCTTCCACTTTGGGAAACTAAACCGTCAGTGGCTACAACCAGTGAAGGCAGGTCTTGCTCTGGGTGGAGCACCTGATGGGTGCAGAGCCGAGCACCCTGAAGTTCATTGTTACTTCGCAGGCAGAAAAGTGGAGGAGCGACAAGAGGCTAGGGGCTGTTCTGGCTGAGCTGGTCACATCGTCTCTCCTCCCGATCTGGGCCACATGCTGCTGAGCTTCGAGAGAGCTGGGAAGTGGATGTTGTTTTGCTGGGCGAATGGATACCCCCATCAAAATTAGAATGGAGTGAAGAAAACTAGAATAGTGATTAACAGTGGAGAAGACTAGCTATTGGATGGGTAACCAGCAGTCCCTGCCATGGAGAGGATCAAAGAGCCAGGTTCCTTTCACCGCTGGTGACAGATGGGAACTCTCAAGTTGTGTAAAGACTTCAGCACCATTCCCCGTGCCGTGTTTACAAAAAATCCGCTCTGCTGAGTTGCCCCTTCATCTAAATCATCATTTTTTTTTTTTTTTTAACTTAAGGCCCTCAGCAGCTAATTAAATAACAAGCCTCGGGTTGGGATGACTCACAGGGAACTGGATGGACTCACTCATGGAAACACCAAATGACCCCAGTCCAGGGGCCTTCAGAGCGGAGCAAAGACACAATCCCTGTCCTCCTTTTCTGAGGCAAGCAAACAATGTCCCCCACCCCAACTATAAACAAAACGCCATGTCTGTTCATCATCGAGCATTTGGAAAATTCAGAGAACTATAAATAAGAAAATGAAAATCTCCCCAGCCCCACCATGCAGAGATGAGCACAGTTCACATGCTGACCTAATTCCTGATGGCGTGGTTGGCTGGGGACCCCCTTTAGAATTTAGGACCCACCTTACCCCCTGGGTGTATATCAACCTTACCTCTGTAGAAAATGTTTTGAATCTCAAGAAGCCAGCTCCGGGGTTTAAACAGAGAAAAACACTACTCCTCCATCCCCCGGTTTTCCCATCAGGTGTATACCCCTCATGACTTCCAAATCTGGGTGCGGGAATTGTGTGTTTCTTAAATTACACTGACGGAAGAGCCACGTGGGAAACAAGTGATTCTCCAAATGGGGTTTTTATATGCCTTGTGTGGCCAAGCGAGCCTCGGGCCTGGGGGAGAGGAAGTACGCAGGGTTTGCTTCTTGGAGAGACCAGCCATCTTCAAGTATTTTTTTTCTTTTTATTCAATTAGCTTTGGAGGGAGGGGGGTCACCAGCTGCATGGTTTGTGAGTCACTTGGATTTCAAGCTCTAAACAGCCTATTTTAGGCAATGGATGTTTAAGGTTTGAGAGTTTTTACTATTATTATTCTTAATTATTCATTTTCAAATCTGGCCCTGGAGAAGACTGGTTCTTTCCCCTCAAGGTTTCAACATTAGATCTGGAAGTCGGTAAATGAGAAGGTAATCTGAGGTACCTATGACCTAAATGGGGGGGATTAAAAATGCAATTAATGTACAAGGAAAGAGTGATCGGTGCTCGGGGGGGATGGAAAAAGAGAGGATGAAAAGTCTGTAAATCACCCATTTATCTCAAAGGGGCCCCCTGAGTCCGATGTTGGCTCTGAAACCTAATCGGGTCCTCTAGCCTGACCACGGGGAAGAACAGTTGCATTGAAACCATCCTGGAAAGTTTGAGGAGCACTATAGCCATAAATATTGAGTGTGCTTTACCTTGTTTATTAAATACACATTGATGGATTTGAGCTGTGTGCTGAGCACCTTCCACATGGGAGGTGTGGGAGGACCCGCACTCTTAGAACTTGATAGTGTTGAATAACCGGCGCTCTGGGGGGTAGGGGGAGAGGAGCGGGTGAGTTCTTGTTTGGTAGCGTTTACAATGTCTATGGCATAAATACTCCCGCCGCCAAGACAATCTTTGGACTCGGAGCTGGGGAGGGATGTACGGTAGCACATATTATACAGTATTTCCACCATATAAGCACCATATAGATTGTAAACAGGTATGAGTAAACTTAATTGTACAATAGAGTGAATTAATTAGGAAGTGAGGCATTGGATGGGATTTGAGTATCACCTTTGTTTTGGATACAATGTATTTAATTGTAAGTTTCTAATTTAATTTTTCATAAAAGCTGTATTTAACAGCCAGCTCACAACATGTCTGAAAACGTCACGCCATTCTCTCGGATTAGGAATGAGCCAGCTCCAGGACACTGCTGTCTAAGGGGGTGGATAGGGAGTAAACAAACGCTGATGGTTGGCTGGCCAGGTCTAGGAAGGCTTCCGGCGACTGAGGACAGCCTGCCACCACCCGACTGATTATCTGATGGTAGCCCAGGGCCACTCCCTGGTTTCCAGGTCTGCTGGATTTGGAGCCCATCTCTGAGCCTCAGACCTGTCTGACTCCTCCTAATTCTGAGATCATCTGTCTTCAGATGGTGCTGAGCACCTTCAGAGTAAAAGCCTGATAGCAAGGGCAGTGCTACGCTCTGGTTTGCACTGTAATGTGCTTCTCTCCCTCCTCTCTTCCTCTCCCCCACCTCCTTTTCCTCTGCCTTCATCTCCAGCCCTCTCCTTCTCTGTCTGTCTCTGTCTCTCCTTTAGTCCAGCACAGTAGCCAAGTTAGCCCACTGTGTGCCCTTATGGAAAATCCTTTGTTTAAAAAAAAAAAAAAATCATTTGTTGGGCGCCTGGGTGGCTCAGTCGGTGAAGCGTCTGCCTTTGTTTGGCTCAGGTCATGATCCCAGGGTCCTGGGATTGAGTCCTGCGTGGGGAGCTTGCTTCTCCCTCTGCCTGCCGCTCCCCGTGCTTGTTCTCTCTCTGTCAAATGAATAAATAAAATCTTAAAAAAAAACAAAAAACATTTACTGAGTGAAGGGGCTAAAAAGTACAAACTCCCAGCTGTAAATGAGATAAGCCATGGGGATGAAATGTACAACATGGGGACTATAGTTAGTAAGACTGTGTCATGTCGTATATTTGTAAGTTGCCAAGAGAGTAAATCTTAAAAGTCTTCATCAGAGGAAAAAGAAATTTTATAACTATGTATGGTGGTGGATGTTAACTAGACTTATTGTGGTGATCATTTCACAATATATACAAATACTGAATCATTATGTTGTGCACCTGAAACTAACATAACGTTATATGTCAGTTATGTCCAGAAAAAAATCATTTGTGGGGAGAGTCAGGTGGGGACACTGGAAAATCTCACGAACCCTTGACAAAGAGGGTAAAGGCAGAAAACAGGGTCTCTGACCCCAAAGCTGCCATCTAGAGTTTTTGTTTCCCTGGCCTAACTGCGGGAGGGTCATCTTACTCTCGGTCGGAGGTAGGTGACCAAAGGGCACTCTGCTCCTGGAGTCGCCAGCCAGCCAGAAATGCAGCCCCGGCTACACGGAGGAAGGTCACCCTTTGGTTGAGTTATTCTTCCACATCTCTCTTTGCCTGGCTACTGCTTAAGATGAACTAACCTTAACTCAGGCCACCTTTGACCTTGACCCATCCTCGTCCTCCGGGCTGGAGTGAGCAGAGGTGTCAATGCCGCCTGCGCACAAGGGCAAGGCCAAGGGGCCCAATCTACAAGGAGCCGGTCCCTTCACCTGGCTGGGCACACCCATGGGAGGGGCGGGTTCAGTGTGGGAAGGAAACGCCTGACGGAGACTAGTCCTTCAGGAGACACACTGGACTCCAGAGACTCAGGAGTGAAGGCAATGAAGATGTCATTAACTGAATTTTATAGGACAAAATCTTGGGAAGCTGGCCAAGTAGTGGAAGGAAAAACGAGGCGGGGGGGGCGAGTCAGAAACCTAGAATATTTGTTTTTATTGGATAAATTTGATGTGTAAATGGCACGTAAATTTCACATGTAAATTTAAGGTGTAGAGCGTGCGACTTTGATACACTTATATTTTGTAATATGATTGCCATTGTAATGATATTTATCACATTCCATAATTATAGTACATTATTGTCTATATTCAATATACTATACATTAGATCTCCATGGCTGAGTTACATGTTTGTACTCCTAAACCCATCAATCTTACTTCCCGCCCCGCCCCTCCCCTGGTAATCACTGTTTTATTCTCTGGTTGGGTTTTGTTTTTTTTTAATAGGTTCAACTTTTGAGATTCCAAATATAAGGGAAATCATACAGTACTTGTCTTACTCTGACTTATCTTGCTTAGCAGAATGCACTCAGGGTCCACCTACGCTGTCCCAAATGACATGATGTCCTTCTTTCTCATGGCTGAATAATACTCCACTGTGTCTTTGCTCCACATCTTTTTTGTTCATTCATAAGTTGATGGGCATTAGGGTTATTTCCATATTTAGTTATTAAATAGTTGCATTTTGATTACTTTTGAATATTTTTGAAAATGTAAAGTAACTTGAAGGACTTGGACTATGGGTTGCCAAGTAGCCTCACTGAAAGGATTGCTTTAAAAAAGTAAGGGGGCACCTGGGTGGCTCAGTCATTAAGTGTCTGACTTCAGCTCAGGTCATGATCTCGGGGGCCGGGGATCGAGTCCCGCACTGGGCTCCCTGCTCAGCGGGGACTCTGCTTTTCCCTCTCCCCCTCCCCCTACTTGTGCTCTCTCTCTCAAATAAACAAATAAAATCTTTTTAAAAAATTAGGAATAATGTGCTATTTGCATACTGAAGTGTTTGTAAGAAACCCTATCTGCTAAAGTGCTCAGAGGGCGGGTGGGGAGAGTTGGGGAGGAAGAGCCAGAAGGAAGATAGATTTAGTGACTGAATTCGGGGCATCTTGAATCTACCATCTTAATGGACTTTTGACGCTGTGTTTATGAATATAAACTATTAGCCAAAAATGTTTCAATATTGTTTTTTTTCTTTTTTTTAGGGAAGAAAGTATTTTCTGGAGTCAATTCCATCACAGTAATTGCATTTCATGATTATTTTCCCATGAAGGAGTTTTACAAGTTCCGTTTGTCCTATTGTTTTTACTTGACTGGAATTCCTTTCATCAGAACGAATTCTGTTTTCCAGACCCCCTGACACCTCCTCGCCCCCTGCCCACCACCAAGACTCTCTGCTCTCCTCTCTGCTAGTTGATTTTTCTCAGACACACACTTGGCCACCGGCAGCTTCACCCCACACACCTCCCAGCTTCCCTCCGGGAGACAGACTGAAGCTCTCTCTGGTCCCAAATTAAACATTGTGGGGAAGCCTTTGATTGATCCAGGCTGTGTCCTCCATCCAGTCCTGACCCAATGGGGAGAGGTACAGTGGTTTTTCCCCATCGATCACAGAGCTGGAGTGGAATTAATAAATAGATGGAAGCCCTGTTCTAGCTTCGAATTGTCTAGAATGGGGTTGGTGTTATGGGCTGATGAAAAAAAGCTGTCCTATTAGTGCTCACTTTTTTTTTTTTAACACATGACTGCAGTTCAATTACAGGGACCTTGCTCAAGCTCCAGCCCTACATAGACATGCGTGGCTCAGCTTGGTGACATCCCAGAGAAATGAGGAGGCACGGTGGCATCAGAGAAGAGCCCCCATTCTGTGCCCCGATGGGCCAGCCAGGAATCAGGTGACCCTGGGTCCTCCACTGTGGGGCCGGATGGGCACAGTCAGAGCTGTGAGTGGCCTGGCACCTCTCCAGGACAAAAGCTGTGGCAAGAGGAGGTGACAGGAGTCAGGAAGGCTCTCCTGATGTTTGGCCCACTTGTTGTGACCTGCTCATTGGCCCCAGGATGGCAGGCCCCACGATGCCACGGACTCTTATCGGCTCCTACCCCAGCTCTTGGTGGATTGTGTTGGGGGCAATGACAGCCCCTCTCCTCTGGGCTCCTGTTAGGTCCCAGCACCCTGCCAGGGGCTTCCTGAGCACCTCAGAAAACGCTGCGAGGGCATATTTCTTACCTGCTCTGGGCCTTGGTTTCTTCTTCTGTGAAATGGAGATGTCATGAAACCCATCTCACAGGACTCTTGGGAGAATTAATATAAGCCCTTCGAGCAAGTTCCTGGCACCGAGGGACAGTGACACATAAGCAGTTGTGATCGTTGTCAGCTCTCAGGAGCTGGGATTGACACTCAGGCCCGTCCGGGGCCCCACTCACGGGATTGCCACCTGGGGCTCCAACTTGCGGGCTGGGTAATGCACAGAAGGATGAGGACTTGATCCTCGGGGCCTCCGGGTTCCTCCAAGGAGGCCTCCCGCCTGCAGGAGGGGAGACCTCCGTACCCCAGGCTGGACTCCGAAGGACTGGGCGGGTCGTTCTGGCAGCCCCTGGGAAGGCCGGACTTGTGGAGGCGGCCATGGGGCAGGGCAGCTGCCGGCCATCCCAGGAGGGCAGTGCTGTAATGGACTTGGCCAGGCGGCCCAGGCTGAAATGCTGATCTAATGTCTCCATGCTGGACTGATCTGGGCCGTAACAACCCACAGCAACGATAAAGCAGAAGAGACTAGAACGGGGTTGAATCCCCTTACAACCCATATGCCAAGCTTCTAGGTAGTGGAAGATTGGCCACTCTGGTGGGGGAGGCAGGGGGGGCCCAGTCTGATGGGAGCCCAGAGACCCTCTCCAAAGGCTTCCTGCAGGCGAGGTCTTCCCCAAGGTGAGGGGAGGACCCTGGGGGAAGCAAAATGTCTGCGTATGGAAAGATAGAAAGTCTCACAAAAGTCCTGCTAAGCCCTCCGGGTGCAAGACTGGTTCAGCTTGGTCAGGTGCTGTGCCTTGGGGTGTGCACTTGGAAAGCGTGCTGGCCAAGGAGGAAGTGTGGGTGCCTCTGGGTCTCGCTGAGAGCCCTCACTGCTCTGAAGGGCGATTAATTTCCTTCCAGGCTGCCTTGGTTCCTACCCAGCTCAAGTGGCTCCGATCTGGTGCCCTCACTGATGCCCATGGCTGCAGTCGGAGCCAGAGGAGCTGCCATTTTCCCCCAGAGGGGCTTCCCTCCTTCCTCTGTGTCTGCAGCCTTCTCTCTTCAGTCAACAGAGGACTGGGGGAGACACAGAGGAGTGAAGGATGGAAGCCCCAAGGAGAAGGGTGAGGGGTAAGGAGGGAGGCGGAGGAGGAGAAGCCAAGGGAGGGGTGGGAGCGAGCCCATCTGGTTTCTGTTTCCTGGTCCCTCTTCTCACCGGCTGAGAGACTTAGGCCAAGACGTTCGGCCCCTCTGAGCCTCAGTCCCCTCGTCTAAGAGCAGGGTAAGGGTCCTCCCCTCAGGGGTGTTCTGAGGAACAGGGAGCAGGCATCTCACTTCATCCTTGATCCTCAGGGCGGGTGGGACTGGGCTCTCCGCAGGGGCAGGGCGGGTTCTGGCCTCAGTGGCCACCCCCTAAATGGGCCACTTCAGAGGTCTCCGGGAAGGATGGGCCCGGCCCTGGGCCTTCGTGAAGCTGCAGCACCTGCCTGCCTGCAATGCCCTCCCCAGCCTGGCCTCTGGCCTGGGGATGGTGCAGAGGCCCTCACTCCCGCTCTGACCCCATGCTCCTCATCTGGGGGGCGGCTCTGGGGAGGTGAGATGGTGAGGCCCTCCTCGGTGCCTAGCCCTGTGCCTGCCTCAGAGAACACGGTCCATGGTTGTTTCCAGGTGGGGAAAGGAGGGGTGGGACCCAGGCCAGGGCCTGCGGCCTCCTTGCCCAGCCTGCCTTGTGCGTCCAGCGGTCTCCTGGACCAGAGACCCCCAGACTTCACCTGGATCCTCCTAACTGCCACAGTCCTCTTAGTTCACCCCTATCACATGTGCCCAAAGCAGTCAGGCTCCCTCTTGACTTCATGACTGTCTCCCCCTGTGTGTCTCTCATCGTCTCTGTGTCCCTTTGGCTTTCTGTTTCCTTCTGTGCCCGTGCACGGTTCCTCCCCCGCTCCCTCGGGCTCTGCCTCCCGGCCTCCCTGCCTCCCTCCCCCCTCTCTCCATCCCTCCCCCATCTCTCTCTGGGCCTGTCTCTCAGCCCCCCTTCCTGCCTGGTCCCTTCCCCCACCCAGTTGCCTCTCGAGGGGACAGCTGTGAAAAATTAGGAACTTGACAGCGAGTATCAGTCCCGAGTGGCACGGGATGATTTATGTCTCCGTGGGAGATCAGGCAGGTTTTCTTAATTATTTCACCCAATAGCACATGTCCTGGGGCTCTCGGGGCCTTTCTTTCCTTTCAAAGTCTTGACTCTCACCTGAGTCGGACAGTTTGTTTTTATTTTTAGAACAGCTCGAGGCCCCCTGAGTCCGGCCAGGCCGGGCCCCCTCCTTCCAGAGAGCATCATCTGGGCGGTGCAGCTAGCCTGCAGGCGGGGCCGGGGGGCGGGGGGGGGGACCGGGAGACCAGCCTCCGCTCCTCCACGCGCCGCCCTGCTCTGTCGCCCTGGGTCCCCGCACCCCACACCGCCCCGGACCCCCACATGGAGGACCAGTTGCGAAGCTCAGAGACCATCCTCTGCTGTTAGCACAGAGCACACGGACAACAGACGTCCTGCACTGCTTTCCCACGTAAGCTCCCTCCCTGGGGGCTGCCATCACACAGATCACCTTGGGCAGCTGCGCGCCCCTTCTGAGCCTCCACCTCCTCCTCTGTACAGCGGGGGTGACAAAGGTGCCCGCCTCGTGGGATCACTGCCGCAGCTAGAAGGATCCACTGGGCATTGCGCATGCGCCAGGCACCATGTTACCCAACCCACGTGGATTATCTCCTCCCTCTCGGTGACCACGGGGGCAAGTATTTGTGTGTCCGTTTTATGAGTAGAGGGACTGAGGTTTAGAGATGTCAAATTATTTCCCTAGGGCCTCAGGGTCACTGAAGCAAGTGGTGCATGGGACCCAAACCCCCAACCGGGCTGTGTTTCCCCTTATTCCACACACAGGAAGCCCCCGATGTCGCCCTCCTCCAGCCACCCCTGGTGATATTTTCCACGGCTGTGGAAGTGTGCCCACACGGCCTCCCAGCACACACAGGAGGAGGGAGCCAGGATGCCCTGGCAGTTCTGCTCGTGGTTAAAGTAGGGGGAGCTCACATTTCAGTTCTTTCTGGCTTGGAAAAGGCCATTGGAAAAAACAACCTCCCCACCCCCCCACCCCCAGCAACATGTGTTCACAGCTTGTCAGTCCTGGCAGGCCCCAGAGCCTCCCGAGAGGCAGTGGGGGGACCTGGGGCAGTGGGCGGGGACCAGGCTGTGGAACTTGCCCAGTCCATCCTTCCTCTGTTCAAGCCCCTTGCACTGCAGGGTCCAGGGGACCCCAGGGAGGTCTGAGGCTGGGTAAGCACAGGGCCCCTGGAATTGGCAATGAGTCCTCCACGCAGTGGGGACCTGATAAATGTTGCTAGAACTACGGAAACAGCAGGGCCAGGGTTGTGCAAATAAGAGAGATTCCCTCAATCGACAACCCCCTGATTGCAGATTTTAGAGGAGTGGTGAGGCTCCACTCTTACGGAACAGCCTCAGGAAAGCTCCATTCTTTACACTGGCCAAGGGCAGAACAAGGAAAAGTGCGGCCTGGCCAGGAGTGCTAACTTAGCCAGAATTTGTGAGGTTCAAATCATAGGAACACAAGTCAAACTGTCTTGAGCAAAAAAAGGAAACTCATTGATGAATGTGATTAAAAAGTCTAAAACATAGCTTCAGGCCTAGCTGGATCCAGGTGCTCTAATGATGCCATCAGAAAGCTGTCACTCTCAGCTTAACTTCCTTTGGCTTGGCTTCACTTCCAGGCAGATTTTTCCAAGGAAGAGCCTTCCAGCAGCAACCGGCTATATCATGGTCGTGAGGCTGCTTCTTATTGGCCTGAATTGGTCCATGTGTTCAGCCCTGAACCAATCACAATGGCCAGGAGGTGCACGGTGCTGAGTGTTTTGGCCTCAGTCACATCCCTCCTCTGGAGTGCAGGTGGCATGCCAGACCACAAAACCACATGGTGGAATATAGTAGTAGTGGGGTTGGCACCCCAAAGGAAGAGTGGGGGGCTGTTATCAGAAAAGGTAGTAAGAACAGGGCTAGGTCCACTCTGACCCCACACCCAGTGCCTTCACTTCCTCATCAGCAAGATGAAACAGGCTTCACATCCAAGTCCCTGTGGCTTGGTGGTCTTGGCATTGGCTGAGCACCTACCCTGCGCCAGGTGTGAGTCATGGGGGGTTGGAAGTGATAGAAAGACTTTGAGCCAAGCGCTCCAGACCTTCTACCCTTCACCCCAAGTTCAGTGAACAAGACAGAAAAACTGAAGTAAGGACCAAGGCTCTGTCACAGGCTGCAGGGCAGCCCTGCCTATCCCCCAGCCTCTGCCCACACCTCCATTTTTCTGCCTCCTCCTTCTGGCTTTGGGGCCTACAGTCAGGCTGGTGCTTCTGCCTGGAGCCTCTTCTACTCTGGGCACTTTGTCAAGTCCTGCTCGTCCTTTAGACTTCAACCCCAAAGTGCATTCTCCAGGAGCCCTCTGTGGTACTCCAGGCCAGCTGCAGGTAGGGCCGTGCACTCTTGGAGTGCCCTACACTCCTCCCGGCCTGGGGACACGGCCTTTTAACTGCAACCATGGGTGAGATCACTTGCTCCCATTCGGTCCATTTTCTGGAGCCGAGCTGGTCCTCCTGTCCTCAGGGAGGTGCAGGGAATGGTCGCCCACCAAAGCAGAGGAGAATGAGCAGAGCTGGCAGGTGGTTCTCTGTCATTCCCCTTTGCTCCTTGGAGCCTGACCTGGGGGCTGAGGCTGATTGTGCCAGGGAAGAAGAACCTGGAAGCATATACTGAGACCCGGGAGAGGAGGCTTCACCGTGTAAACTCTGATCTCAGAGGCATGAGCAGAGCTGTAGCTTTAAGAAAGCAAAGGTACACAGTGTTGCTCAAGAAAGACTCAGTGTATAAGGGTTTGCCCCAGAAGAGGAGGGAGGGGTGGGATGGCATCACGGGGTTTCTCACGGGCTGAGAGGCCTCAGGACCATCCCCAGACTGTGGGACAACTCACTCCATTCTCCAGGGTTCAGGGGAAAACACCTCCCATGGGGTCGAGGGGTGCCAGGTCAGAGGTATTGTGCCCCCCCCCTTCCATCTGGGACTCTGAGGGCAACAGCCTTCCTCATTGGCCTGGCTGGTGTCAAGAGTCCTCTCTGGTGGCCATCTAGAGGGACATAGTGGTGGAGGGGGCTGGGACAGAGGCATCTTCCCTCTTCAGAGCCAGAGTAGCCCTGGGAGAAGCAACAGCTTTCCCAGGACTCCCTGGAAGGGTGTGGAGATGGCTAAGAGGTCAGCAGAGAGGGTATAGGTCTGGCCCTTCTGCAGGGCGGATGGAGGCCCAGGACCAAAGAGGGAGAGGGGGCATCACAATTCAGAGAGGATGTCCAGAGGGAAGCCGGCATGCCACCCAGGTGACCCCTGGCCCACACCAGCATTAGACCTCCCCAGGGGGAAGGAGAGAGAGAGGAGAGACTCCAGAACCCCGTGGGATGGGTCAGCATTCAGCAGTCAGGGAATCCCAAGCCCTGGAGCCTGCTCTCTGTTCCAGTGATCTACAAGTTAGCCCCTTGGCCAATAGCACGCTGTCTTGATTTTTGTCATTCTAGGGTAAACCTTAATATCAGGCAAGTGACGCCCCCACATCATTCTTCTTTGTCAAGATTGCTTATTCTAGAGTCTCCCTTTCCATATGAATTTTAGAATTGGCTTTTCTGGGTCTGCAAAAACCCTGTGGAGATTTTGATTGGTATTCCATTGAATTTGGATACTCATTGACATCTTTATGATGCAGGGCCTTCCAATCCATGAACACAAATGTTTCTCCGTTTAGTTAGGTCTTCTTTGATCGGCACTTTGTTGTTTTCATCATACAGACCTTTCTTTTATTATTTTTTAACTCCAGGAAAAGGCATAGTGGAGCTTTCCAGGTCACTGTGGCTTTCCTTCTTTGTCTTTTTTCTTGATCTCTTGCTGAAGTCAGCACCGCATTCCGTCCAGCATCTCCTTGAGCCCCCCCTCCCCGAGTCCATGTGATCCTGGTCAAGTTGTCACCATGCACAGACTTAAGTACCTCTGGGGACAGGAAGTGCACCCCGCCAAGGCAACTCACCCTCTGCTTGTGCCTACTGGAAAGTTCTTACATATACCAGCTTTCTGCACTCTGTGGTCATGGTTCTACCCCCAGGTAGAGCCCCCCACCACAGTTCTAGTCCCTAATCATTTCTCTGCTTTGCGAACCTTTCCTCTCTTCCCTAAGCCTCAACTCAGAGGACTCTGCTAGGTATCCCCCTGCCCTGCCCTGTGCTCTCATCTCCTGCATCAGACCTGGACTGTCTGTCTCTCTCTCTCCCTCCCTCTCTCTCTCTCTCTCTCACACACACACACACACACACACGCACACACACATACACGGCACACCTTCCTCTCTTCTTCCTTTATCTGACGCACACCTGGTGGGGGCCTAAGCACCTGACACCTTGCTACTGCCCCAGGTGTCCCAAGAGAACCCCGAGATGAATGGAAACGGGCTCCCACCGCTCTTCTCTTTCAGGCTATCATAATAAAGGTGGGGATCATGATACAGGGAGGGGAAACTGCCACACCTAGCTATCTAAACCTAGGTCCTGGTTTATCTTTGCAGGCTATGGTGATGAGGCTGGGCTCTAGGGGAAGGCAGGGTCACTGAAGTGAGCCTGACCGGTGGATTTGGTTAAAGTTTTGGACCCTGTGGATGGCATTGGCCTCCGTGTCTAGTAGCTGATAACCGGGAAGAAGCAGCAGGGTTTGTGGAGGTGTTGATGGTTTCGCTGCCCTGGCCACCAGGCCCCGAGCAAGGCGCTAGCATCTCTGAGTCTCAGTTTCTTCCTCACAAAACGGGGTGCTAATCCCTCCCTCCCACAGAGCGGGTGCATGCTGTGGAGATCGAATCCAGCACCAAGTACCACGCCTGGGACGCGGTTGTGGCGGTTGTGACCACAATCGTCATTAGTGTTTTGGAGGGAAGCCACCCAGCTCTGCAGTTTCCCGCATCTCTGAACTTGCTCACTGATGTGGCTCCTTGAAGACTGGTCTGCAGTGGTTCCTTCCTCAAATGGGAACAACACCGGGTCTATTTGCCTTCTGTCTCACCAAAATACTGACTCTTTCATTCCAATATACCCAAGACTCTGGGCTGAGGGACGAGTGGTGGGGAGGGTGCCGCTGGGGTGGGCAGGGGCTCCCGCCTGCTTGTGTTATTGTCTGGGACCCCCAGTGCCCATCTGCACTTCTGTTCCTTCAGAGACCCAAGCCCAGGCTTGACTGCCCCAGAGGGAGGCCTCATCCTCAGCTCAGAGAGAGAATCCAGATGATAACCAGCAAGAGTCTAGAGCTTTCCTGTCCAATATGGGAGCCAGTAGCCATGGGAGGCTACCGAGCCTTTGCAATGTGGTTAGTCCTGATTGAGATGTGCTGAAAATGTAAAATCCACACTGGCTTTCAAAGGCTTAGCACCAAAAAAGAGTGTAAAATATCTCATTAATCATTTCTGTATTGGTGATGTCTGTTGAATGATATTTTAGTTATATTAATCAATTATATTATTAAAATTAATTTTACCTACTTTTTAAAATGTGGCTACTAGAAAATTTGAAATGACACATGTAGCTTGCCTTTATGGCTCATATTATGTTTGTGTTGGATAGCGTCCCTGGAGACAGTATGGCCAATATGACATGACTTGCTTTAGGGGCATGCTCCCGGGTGCCAGTGCCCTCCTCTCTCCTAGGTCCTCACCACTTTAGCCTCCTCCATCCTGGTACACAGACAGCAAAACCCTGAATCATGAGAAGCCTTCTTTGTCCCATGCAGATTTGGATTCCCACCATCCAGAACCATCTTCCCAGTTCCTCAAGCATACACTTTTGTGTAACTTGGAAAAAAAGCATTCCTTACTCAAGATACTTTATTGTTATCCTCTAGAAAACTGGCACAAGAAACATTTCAATCTATGATATCTACCATGGGAATGGTTCTCCTTGGATAGATCATGCTTGTGCAGTGTGCAACCTTCTCAGCTGTATGTGGCAGCCCTGCCAATATCTGTCTGATCCACATATATTAGTTGGAGGAATTTATGAAGAGAAAGAGTAGCAATCGTCCCCACCCCGCCACCTTGATATTTCCAGGTGAAGGCTCCATCTCTTCTTCAACAATTAGCACTGAAAGACTGGTCGCATCTCAGAACTACAGTCTCAGCCTCATTGCTCTCCATATGAAAACCATGTCGTTGTAGAGCCCTGGCCCCAACACTTATCCAGGAAGTTCACAGAGCCTTAGACCGAAGGTAAACTCCAACCAATGGTTCAAGACCCAAGCTCAGAGACTCCTCTGTGAAGACTATCTCCCCTCTGAGCTATTGATGTCACAGAGGTCCCCCAGGTGAGCGTAACCTGGAGTTGTTACCACCTTGGTTGGGGGACCTACCGTTGTTTTGTTGAGGGATGGGTGCTGGTACAGACTGGTATAGGATTCTGGCATGCTTTTATCAAGGAATGTTGACACACATCTGCTTAAAATCATTTAAGTTTATCATCTCGACTGACTCATAGGGCACAGAAAAGCGGGAGGATGAGGTAAGCAGGGAGGGTTGGGAGTATTGCCTCATGACTTTTCACGGTCATCTCTGTTTTCACCCCCAAATGTCCTATTGCTCTCAGTAAGTTCTGTTGGTTGGTTATATAAGCCTGTAGATATTTATTTACCTGTGTCGAGGTTAGTTCTAATCCTACATTGCATTAGTTTCTCACAATAGTGGAGTACAGATTTTATTTATAATATGTTTTGTTAACATCTAACATTTATGATTTCCCCTCACTTTTACGCTTCTCTGTTACATGGAAATTTATCCGCGGTCCCCAGAAAAATGTAAAAGAATGTATTTCATGTATTTGTTTATTCTTTTATTTTAAAAATATTTTATTTTTCCCCCAAATCTGAGTTTGATCGCTTGTGGGGAGCAATAGGAAGTGAGTTAGGGGCCAAACCAAAAGGATAAAAACAACTCACAGCCCAGTTGTCCAGATCTCCTTGTGGTTCCTTTAGCTAAATGGATGTTTTGTGGACAGTTAGGTTATTTTGTACAGTAAACAATTTCTTTTCTTTTCTTTTTAGCCATTTAATGTGGTATCATGAAAGGAAGATCAACTTCTTAATGAAAAAAAGCTGAAATGGGAGAGGGAGGCGAGTACATGAGGAGCACTTCCAGGCTTACATAAGTAACATTCCCGCTGCATAAACATCTTGGCAAACCCAGAGACTAAATCCCCATCCCACACTGCTGGCCTGAACCAAACACTGTATAATATTTTTTAAAAATCCTGTTGATGGTAACATTTTTCTGTCCAGAAACAAGTCATTAGTTTGGACAAAGGAATCCAAATGCATCTGCTTCGTTCCCCAAAGTTCTAGTGGAAAATATTGTCTAGAGAAAAGTAAGTGAGGAATAAGAGTGGAGGATTGTGATTTCTTAGGAGTGAAACTGAGAGAAATGGCACTTAACATCTCTGAAGTTCCTCTCAGCACAAAATCACAAACACCAAACTAAATTAAACCATCCTAATTTGGCAAATGCCAACCAGAGTCCAAAACAAGTCATTTTTAGTGAATTATTAATTCTCTTGGAGAGCTTAACCAAAATTCAACCATTACATATTTATCTAACTTCTGCATTGACATGAAATTGAAATGCGCAATTGGTGGTTTGGGGTCCCCAGCTCTACTGTGATAAGTACACACCAATGTATTCATACAAATTTTTGTTCTAAGGAAAGAAAGGTCTTAGAGAATGCTGCTGGTTTCGCAACATATCAATGACATTCAAACTCCAAAAAGATTTAATGCAAGTTGTGAAGAAGAACTATTTCTTTTTTTTAAGTGTTTAAATCATAAAAACAAGTCATATTCCAATAAAACCGGTATCCATGGTCCCTGAGCTACAGAGAATATTTGCATTTCTTTCTTCAGTTCCTGCAGGTCATAACACACTAGAAACGGCCCCTTTTCTTCAGAAAGTCTGAACAGACCAATTATCATAGAAGTAATAGAGAAAGTGGTTAGAGCCCTTCCCCACCACCCCAAAACAGCATTAAGTCCAAATCATTTCTCAGGGGAATTCTAGCAAACCTTTAAAAATCAGATACTCCCAGTGCTGCTTAAACTATAGCATAGAAAGAGAGTGAAAACATCCAATTATTGCTAAGAATATCATCAATTTGAAAATCTGATAAAATTTTATAAAAAATTAAAACTACAAACCAATCTCACTTACTAATATTGATATGAAAATGTTAAATAAAAATCTAGGCAAATAGAATCCAATAGCACATTAAAGGTAATACATTATGAGCAAATAGTGTTTATTCCAGAAATGTCAGTGTGCAGAAAAGACATTTGAGAAATGCAGCACTCATTCATACTAAAAATGCTTTCTCACTGAAGTCAGAGCCAAGACAAAGATATCCAGTCACCAATACTATATAAGTTTGTGTCAGAAATATTTGGCAAAACAATGAAACAAGGAAATATTTAGAGCAAAAGACTTTGTAAAGAAACGATAACAAAAAAAGGTATCTCTTCATAGATAATGTGATAATATATTGGGACAACCCAAAAGAATCTATGGGAAAACTAACATAAACAATGACAAATTCAAAAGTAGCAGCCCATAAAATCAATAAGCAAGAGCAGTGACCTACATATCTATAAAGAAAAGCCATTTGGAAGAAACAATGAAAGAGAAGATTTCATTCATGATAAGGAGTAAAAAAAAGACTGTGGGTATGAACTTCATGAGAAATGTCCAAATCTACTCAAGAAAAATAAAAATACTTTTGTGAAAGAAATGAAAGAAATGGGGAACTAGACCATGTTCATAGATAGACTGAACATTAAAAGATAGCAATTCAATTCAGCCTAAAATAATTAATGAATTTAACATAATCCCAATTTTTTTTTTTTTCTGGAGCTAGATAAGTTGACTCAAAAGTTCAAGCAGAAATAGCCAGGATAACCTGGAAAAAAGCAATGTGGAGAAACTACCTTTACCAAATATTAAAACATATTACAAGTCTTTATCACTTAAAAAAAAAACCAAAGTAGAATTAGTACATGGATAAACAGAGTGATAAAACTGAATAAAAAATCCAATAGTAGCCTCAATTGCTTATAGAAATTTAGTATGTACTAAAAGAGGCATCTCAAAAGATACACTTTTAAAATAAGTGGTGTTGGAATAGCTGCACAGCTCTAGGGAAAAAGAGAAAACTGAATCTCTCACTCTGTATACCAAGATTCATTCCAATAGCTCAGAAATTAAATGGGATATTTAATAATATGGAATAATAATAGAATAAATCATATAAAATACAGAAAAAAAGAATGAATTCCTGAAAATTCTGAAAAGTAGGGAAAACTACTAAACTATGACTTGAAAACCAAAAGCAATAAGGAACAGTCTGATAAATCTGACAGCGAGTAAATAAAATTTCTGCATGGCAGAAACAAACCAAACAAAACAACATAAATGAGTGGAAAAGGGCAAATGACAAACTATGGAAATCAGATTCTAAAAAGAAAAAAGAAATCCAACAATCCCACAAAAAAAAACAGGCAAGAGCTATAAACAGGTAGGTCAGAGAATAAATGCAAATGCCCTCACACACATATACAGTGCTCAACCTTCTTTATAATAAGACAAATGTAAATGAAAACTATACTAAGTATCACTTCTTAACTATTATGGGGCAAAAATCCAAAAGTTTGATGATAAACTTATTGCTGGTTGGAGTAAAAAAGTGCTACAACTCTATGGGAAGAAATTTGGAAAGTTTAGCAAAATTACATAAGCATTTGACACAAAAATCTCTTCTGTATTAATCTATACTAAAAATATAGTGCCAAAATATGAAAAAAGATATATACACACAAGGCTACTCTTAGCAAAAGACAGGAAACAACTCATATACCCACCAATGGGATTGTATAAATTAAGTATATAAACTATAGTACTTCCATTCAATAGAGTGCTATGCAGGTGTTAAGAGAAATGAGGAATATTCTATACATTGCTACAGATAATCTCCAGAATATATGATGATATGAAGAAAAAGTATTGAATAAAATTTTACAACAAATATGTAACTAGATTTCTCTGAATGTACCATTTCCAATATTTGACTTTGCAGCCATATAAATGTTTTACATAAGCATAAAATGAAATGAAAGTAACATTTATGAAGTAATTTATAAAACTAGAACAGCAAATTGGAACAAATAAATCTTTGTATTGGGCTGGTGGCCCATTCATACAAAGGGGTATGACTGCAAATGTTTTTGGTTTTTTTTTTTTTATTTATTATGTTATGTTAGTCACCATATAGTACATCATTAGTTTTTGATGTAGTGTTCCATGATTCATTGTTTGCATATAACACCCAGTGCTCCATGCAATATGTGCAAATGGTTTTAAAGCGCAGTAACATGATTGAACATTTCTTTTGGGATATACTCCAAAGACAAAAAGTAACTACAAGGAAACCTTAACTGTTACGAATCATATTATAAATAATTTTGGAACTGATATTCTGAAGCTAATATATATATATATACACATTTGGATGAAGTAAATAAGTAATTTTATGTTAATCTTGTTAGGAATCAAGATTTAATGTAAAATTTTTGTAATCCTAAATTTGGATTTGAAAATAGCGTAAACCATGATATATATATTTTTAAAGTATTTCCTAGTTCTGTTCATTAGTTGGCCTAGAAACAATGGCCAGCTAAGGAGCAGCGAATACCACTGATGGCCACATTTTGGTCTGTGAATTCCATTTTCCACCAGAAGAAGCCAGGCTCCTTGAAGAAAGGGCTGAATTCTGGTCTGATACAAGAAATGTATGAGAGGAACTTAGAGCAGCTTGTCAAGTCTGAGAACAAGGAAGTGACTGTGGACTACTAGGGTTGGGCTAAAAGGACTCAGGAGCCAACTTAAGAAGGCTCCCATTGGCTAAAGATAGTACAAATTGAGCATCAAAAAAAAATAGCAGTTACAAATATCAATGCGACATCAAACATGTTTAATCCATGAGTTCATCATGATAAGCAGACAAGACAAGACAAAACTCCGAACTTATTTTACCTTTATAGCCTGATGGAATGCCAATTCATTACTTTGAAATGGGTAAACAAAGGGAAATAATCAAACATTTATCCTCTGTGTCCTATATGAAGTGTACCTAATTTCATAAAATTTCTGCATGGCAGAAACAAACCAAACAAAACACCATAAATGAGTGGAAAAGGGCAAATGACAAACTATGGAAATCAGATTCTAAAAAGAAAAGAAAAAAAAATCCAGCAATCTCATTAAAAAAACAGGCAAGTGCTATAAACAAGTAGGTCAGAGAATAAATGCATATAGCCCTCAGAATAATCAAGTTGTTGATGAAAGAAAACTTCCCTTTGTAGATTTATCCCAGCTAATAAATGAATGAATGATAGAAGTAGAAGATCACCATTTTGCAACCTCTGATGATCATCAATGTCTGATAAAACCATTAGGTGAAAAGCTGATGGGGAACTTTATGATGGATGGATCAGGCTAACAATATCTGAACCCCCACTGATCAATTACGATAGTATAGAAAGAGAGAACCAGGCATTATGTACACAGCACTGTCCATGAAATATTCTTGCCCAAAAAAGCCAGTATGTTTATAATCCAGTCATCAGATCTACCATGTTACAAGGAAGACTGCAGATGGAAGAGAATGTTAAATGACATCATGGGGATGCAGTCAGCAAAATCTAAAATATGACTAACTATATGGGGTGAATAATTTAGATATTTTCAACAGATAAATTAAGGGAGAGGGGAAGATTATAGATTAAAAGAGGCTTAGGAGACACATCAACCAATACAGTGTGTGGACTTTATTTGGATCCTGACTCAAACAAACCAACTGTAAAAGAATTGTGAGGTATTGGAGAAAATAAAACCACTGATGTTAATAATAAGACATTACAGTTAATATTTTTAGGTTTGATAGTAATAGTATGGTTATTTTTAAAGTTTTATCTTTTAGATATACATACTGAGGTATTTACAGATTCAAAGACCTGATATCTGGGATTTGCTTCAAACAAATCCACTTAAGGGAAGGAATGAAGGAGAGATGAAACAAGATTGGTGATGAAGCTAATGATTGTTGAGACTCAGTGATGGGTGTTCATTATACTCTGTATGTATATTTGAGTACGTTCAAAATTTTCCTAACAAATAAAGTTGTTCTTGATGTCTCAGCAGTGCCCAGTTGGCTGGTGGGAAGCCACAGAGTCTCCATCTGCTTATACCACTGGTTATGGCCTACAGCAAGCACTCAGCCATCTGGTCACCTGCCTTCTAACCTCCGTGCCAGACCCACATGGTCAGAACTACCAAAAATAGAAGAAGCATCTATATGGTTCACATAGAAGTGAGGATGATACAGTTGGGGAGAAGGACTCAAGTAGCTAAAGCCGTAGGTAAAATGAGGGGTGAAATCTAATAGTATGATGAAAGTAACCATGGTAAAACTTCTTTTGAATAATGGGAGGGCAATTTTTATGTAGCTTTCCATCTGAAAGTCATTATCTTTCTACCAAAAGTCATAGTACCCACACAGAGCTAAATTCATCACCTTCATCCATAAAGTGCCATGCTCTATCCAAAAGTGAATCCTAAATCATCCACAAATTGCCATATCAATCATCTTCTCAGACTAGCAACTCAGGTTATGGCTAGCATTGAATAGATCTGTGCAGTTTTATATGCTAGGAAGTTAGAGCTACAGAACTAAGATTGAGGGAGACAGAGGGTAAAACTCCTGGTGCATAGAGTGAGCCCAAAATGTATTTGATTGCATGTTAGAAAAGCAACACTGATATTTACCATACTCTGTTATACTTAGAGATAAAGACAATGCATATTAGATGTAAGTCACAAAAGTAGGCAATCAATAAATGGTAACCATAAGAGAAAGACTAGCTGTGGGACAAAAGAAAGACTCATGACCAAGAACCACTAACCAAAGAGAAGTGAATAGGCTCTTGGATAACAGCCTCACTGAAGTCCTACCTAATGAGGAGGAGGGGATATGCCATTTAAATGTTGACTATATATATATATATATATATATATATATATATATATATATATAATCATTTAGTTCATTCCATAGGGTGTGACCATTGGATCATTGTCTTTATTAAATCCTAAGCAAGAAAGCACATCAAGAATCATTCCAAAGAAGGACTTGAACTGGAGAACCAATGGACCCTGGAAATCAATATTCTGGTGCACAGAGTGGCAGTTTGGATGAGTGGTACTCATACAAAGTGGTATCTAATCCACTCCTGCTCCTTTTGGTGTATATGTTGATATTGGATTAAAAATAAGAAACATAATAAAATCGCTGATATTTGGCTATTTTGACTAGGAAAACAGCAATATCATAGGATCCTAAATACCTCTGTAACTTCAGCATGCAGAAGGTTGGGGAAGTAGGTCAGACTGAGGCTTCTCAAAGGTGGTGGTTCTTACCTACCAGATAAACACCCTCTTTATAACTAATGTTTTGCAATGTCTCCTTCATTTTCCTGAGAGTCAGGTAACATCACCCAGCCATATGTATTTTTCAAAAATCAATAATATTCTTCACCTTTATTATAAGGGAGAAGTTAGATGAAATTGCTTTTTAATAAGGTAATATTGTGATGGCTAAGGCCATGGTATCCAGGTATTTGGTCGTATACCAGTCTAGATGTGGCTGTAAAGATACTTTTTGATGAGATTAATATTTAAATCGATAGATTTTGGGTAAAGATGACTACCTTTCATAATGTAGGTGGGTCTCAACCAATCAATTGTAGACCTTAAGAGACAAAGACTGAAGTCCCCCAAAGAAGAAGGAATTCTGCCTCTAGCCTGCCTTTGGACTTGTGTTGCAACATTAACTGGGTTTCTAGCCTGTCCGCCTGCCCTACAGATTTTAGACCTGCCAACATCCACAATTGTGATGATCACAATCATGTAAACCAATTCCATAAAATCTCTCCTTTTTCCCCTCCCTCTCTCTCCCTATCCCTCCCCATCACACATGTACACCACACACACACACACACACACACACACACACACACACACACACTGGTTATATTTCTCTGAGAACCCTGACTAATACATTTAAAAAATAAATTTGGGAGTCTTCTGCTTCTGGGAGCTGGAATAGAAATATTTTCCCTATTCTTCACACTAAGTGCAACTAAAAACTAGGCATTTATATAAAACAAACAAAAGAAGACTTTGGAGGGTGAAAATAAGAAGGTAGAGTGGTTCAGTGCCTTAAGACCCAAGGAATGATGGCAAGGTGATGAGTTCCCTGGAGATTCTTCTTTCCTCACATATACCAGACTTGGAGCTGAGGAAGCTGGGAACCTTGAAATATCAATGGACACAAATAAAAAACATTAATAAAAGCCTTCTCTTGTGGTCCAAACAAAGGACCACAAAATGGCAGCCTAGCAAGACAAAAACTTTTACACAATAACTGCTCTATTCTAATGAAAAACCACAGAAAATATTACCCATGCCAGTAAAGACCAAATGGGGAGCCTAGATTTCTATACTTATGAAGCTATAATGACATGTCCCAATACCCCCACAAGGGTAGTGTTAGAGAAAGCCAAGTAGGAGCCTGGGATTTTTATCATACCCTGGTAATGACACCTGAAACCCCCCTCCCCCAGTTTTACTATGGTCAGAGTGGTGACCACATGGGAAGCTAAAACTCTCACCTGCATGAAACAATATCTAGAGGCCTCACACCTCAGGTGTTTATATAGAGACTGAGTGGAGATACTGGACTTCTACTTCCATCTGACAATAATGAGGCAGTACCTCTTTCCTTCCTCTACAGAGCAGTGTCAGAGAAAGCCAGCTAAAATAGAAAATTTATATAAGGTCAGTTTCATAACATAATACAAAAATTTCCAGTATAAAACTGAAAATCACTCATCATATCAAGAACCTGGAAGATTTCAAATTGAACGGAAAAAGACAATACCATATGATTTCATTCATGCACAATTTAATGAACAAACAAAGACAAAAGAGACAAAAACAGAGTCTTAAATGTGGAGAACAAACTGGTGGTTGCCAAGGGGAGTGGGTGGGAGGTCGGGTGAAGTAGATAAAGCGGGACCAAGAGTACAATTATGATGAGCAGAGTAATATGTAAAATTGTTGAATCATTATATTATACACCTGAAACTAATATAACAGTGTATGTTAATTATGCTTCAATAAAAATTTTTTTAAAAAAACAATCAATATGCCAACATGAAGATGAAAGAGGTGTTGAAATTATCTGAGAAAGATTTTAAAGAAGCCATGATAACAATGTTTCAGCAAGCAATCATGGTCACACTTGAAACAAATGTGGAAAAAGTGAAAAACCTCAGCAAAGAAATATAATACGTAAAGAAGAACCAAGTGGAAATTTTTAAAAACTGAAAAATACAATAATTGAAACAAACAGCTTGGTGGGTGGGTTCAATAGCAGAATGAAAGACCCAAAGGAAGGAATCAATTGAACTTGAAGACAGAAAAATAGAAATAATCCAATCTGAACAAAGAAAGAAAATAGACTAGAAACAAAATGAACATAGCCACAGGGACCCAAGGGATTATAATAAAAGGTCTAACATTTGTGTCATCAGAGTCCCACAAGGAAAAGGACAGGGATGAAAAAGTACTTGAAGAAATAAAGGCTGAAAATTTTCCAAATGTGGCAACAGAGTTGGCCTATAGGTTCAAGAAGTGGAGCAAATTTCAAGGATGATAAACCCAAAGAAATGCATGCCAAGACACATCAGAAGAGAACTTCTGAAAACTAAAGCCATAAAAATCTTGAAAGTTGCCAGAGAAAACAACACCCAACCTATAGGAGAAAAACAATTTGAATGACAGAAGATTTCTCATCAGAAAGGATGGAGTCCAGGAGGAAGAGGCGTAATATTTTCAAGTGCTGAAAGTAAAGAACTGTCAATCTAGAATCCTGTACCTAATAGAGATATTCATCAGGATTGAAGGGGAAATCAAAACATTTTCAGATGAAGGAAAACTAAGAATTATCACCAGCAGATCTGCCCTAAAATAATAGCTAAAGAAAAATCTTCATATAGAAATGAAATAATAAAAGAAGGAATCTTGGAGCACCTGGAAGGAAGAACAAAAACTGAGTAAATAAAAGAGATTTTCCTTCTCCTCTTACGTTTAATGGTGGAAGCAAAAATTATGACACTGTGTGATGTGGTTCTAAATGTATGTAGAGAAAAACTTAATACAATTATAAATGGAGCGGGTAAAGGGATGTAAAGGAAGGCAAGGTTTCTATGCTTCAATAAACTGGTAAAATGACACCAGTAGACTGTGATAAGTTATTATTGTAACACAATATTTAAAGTAACTATTTAAAAACTACCCAAAAAAGGCACACTCAAAAACACTATAGATAAATCATACTGGAATTCTAAAAAAATGATCACAAAACTCATAGGAAGGCAGGAAAAGAAAACAGAGCCAACAGAAAACATATAGCAAAATGGCAGACGTAAGCCCCAACATACCAATAATTCTATTAAATGTAAATAATCTAAATACACCAATCATGAGACAGAGATTGGCAGAGTCTATTAAAAAACACAAACCAACTATAGGCTGCCTAAAATAAACTCACTTTAAATATAACAATATAGGCAGGTTAAAGGAGACAAATAGAAAAAGATGTATCATGCAAACATTAATTAAAGGAAAGCAGCAATGGCTCTATAAATATAAGATAAAGTAAGATCAAAGCAAAGAAAATTGCCAGAGACAGAGAGAGACATTATATAATAAAAGCGTCAATCCACCAAGAAAACAGTAATCCTAAATGTGCATGCACCAAACAACAGAACCACAAAATATGTGAATCAAAAACTGATAAAAATGAAGGGAGAAATAGACAAATGCATAATTATAGTTGGAGACTTCAATACCCCTCTCCCAGCACCTGATAGAAAAACTAGGCAGAAAGTCATCAAGGATAGAGAAAAACTCAACAAATAACAGGATCTAAATGACATTCATAAAACACTTTGCCAAACAGAACTTATCTTCTTTTCAAGTGTCCATGAAACATGCACCAAGATACACCATGACATAGGCCTTAAAAGGGAAAAATCAACAAATTTAAAAGAACTAGAGTCATACAGTTGTTCTCTGACCAGAGTAGAATTCAACTAGAGATCAATAGCATAAAAATAACAGGAAATTCTCCAGAAACTAAACAACACACCAAATAATCTATGGGTCACAAAAGAAGTCTCAAGGAAAAATTTGAAAATATATTGAAATGAATAAAAATCAAAATACAACATATCAAAATTTGGGGGACACAACATGCAGTGATGAGAGGGAATGTTATGACACTAAATGCATGCATTAGGAAAGAAGAAAAGTCTTACATCATTAATCTAAGCTCCTACCTCAAGAACCTAGAAAAAAGAGAACAATATAAATCCAAAGCTAGCAGAAGGAAGGAAATAATATAGATAAGGACAGACTTCATTAAAATTGAAAATGGAAAAGAAAAATCAAGAAAAAAATCACCAAAACAAGGAACTAGTTCTTTAAAAAGATCAACAAAATTGAAAATTTTCTAGGAAGGCTGAAAAAAAATAGAGAAGATTCAAATGACCAATATCAGGAATGAAACAGAAAAATCACTACAGACCCTACAGACATCTAAAGGATGATAAGGGAATACTATGAATAACTCACATGCAATACATTTTACAACTGAGATGAAGTTGACCACTATTTTAAAATATGTAAACTATCACAATTCACCTAATATGAAATAAATAGTTTAACTCCTAAGGAAACATAATTTATGATTTGAAAGTTCTCCCAAAAGAAATTTCCAGGCCCAGATGATTTTCCTGGAGAATTCCACCAAGATAATTTTTCTCTTCAAGAAGAATTAATACTAATTATAAACAAACTCTTTTAGAAAATAGAAGTGGTGCGAACTCTTCCAAACTCATTTTATGAGCCTAGTATTATCCTGATACCAAACACTGATAAAGATGCCATGTGGGGTTTAGTCTCCTCATATATGAAAGGCTGTTTCAATATAAGATAACTAATCAATGTCATCCATCATATTAACAGCCTAAGGAAGAAAAATCACATTCATTTGATCAGTGCAGAAAAATCATTTCACAAAATCCAACCCCAATTCATGTTAAAAATTCTCAGTCAAAATAGATAGAGGGGAAGAGATAGAGAAGTTGTTCAACTTGATAAAGAGTATCTCCAAAAAAAAATGCAATGAACATAGAATATACTTAGAGGTGATTGATTTTAAAATGGAATGCTTTGCCACTAATATTAGGAACAAGACAAGTATGTCTGCTCTCACCACTCTTATTCAACATAGGCTGGCAGTTCTAACTAGGGCAACAATGCAAGAAAAGCAATAAAAAGAAAAAATAAAACTCTATTTTCTGATGACATGATTATCCACACAGAAAATTCAAAGAATATTAAAAAATAACTCCTAAAACTTACAAATGAGTTCAGCAAGGTTGCAGGACACAGTATAAACATACAAAAATCAATTGTAGTTCTATGTATGCATAGACTGGCAATGAACACACAGGCATAGAAACTAAAAATACAACACCATTTACAATCTTTCAAAAAATAAAATATTTAACAAACCATATACAGGACTTTGTAAGCTGAAAACTACACAATGCTGATGAAAGAAATCAAAGAAGATACAAATAAATGGAGAGGCATATCACATTTGTGGACTGGAATTCTCAACATGGTAAAGACTTTCAAAGAAAATTCTTTCAAATTTATATATAGGATGAAAGCAATTCCTGTCAAAATCCCAACAACATCTTTTATAGATATGCACAAAATTATTCTAAAACTTATATGGAAAAGCAAAGGAACTAGAGTAGCTAAAGTTTTGAAAACCTTTAGGATGCACTGGAAGGAATTGGGCTCTGCAATTTCAAGATTTCTCATATGTGTATAGTAATTAAGACTGTGTGGTATTTGTAGAAGGATAGATGTAGATCAATATAGACTGGAATAGAAAACCCAGAAATAAACCTATACAAATATGATTTTTCACATAGCAGCAAAAGAAATCAAGGGGGGTAAAGATAGCTCTTACAACCAATGGTACCAGAGCAACTGGACATCCATAGGCAAAAACATGAAACTTTGCCCTACAATACACAAAATTAACTCAAAATGAATCGTGGGCATAAATGTGACATGTAAAATTATAAAACGTTTAGAAAAAATAGGGGAAAGTATCTTGGGTCTAGGAATAGGCAAAAAGTTCTTAGACTTGATACTAACAACATGATATTAAAAGGAAGAATTGATAAATTAAATCTCATAAAAATTTTAAAACTTTGGTTCTGCATAGGACCCAGTTAAGAGGATGGAAAGACAAGCCACAGAGGGGAAGAAAATATTTGTAAACCACATCTATGATAAAAGGCTAATATTTAGAGGATTTTTAAAACTCTCAAAACTAAGCAACAAAAAAACAAACAATCCTTAGAAATTGGGCAAAAGCCATGAACAGAGAGCAAACATTTCACCAAATTAGATATATGGATGGCACATAAGCCCATGAAAAGATATTTAAAAGATAATTAGCCATTAGAGAAATGCAAATTAAGACCATACTAAGCTCTCACTGCATACCTATCAGAATGGCTAAAATAAAAATTAGTGGCAACACCAAATGCTGGTGAGGATGCAGAGAAATTGGATTACTCATATATTGCTGAAGGGATTGTAAAATAGTACAGTCACACTGGAAAGCAGTTTGATAGTTTGTTTTAAACCTAAACATGCAACTGGCACTGCACTCCTGCACATTTATCCCAGAGAAATGAAGGTTTATGTTCAGACAAAAAACCTGCATATTGGATATTTATAGTGGCTTTATTTGGCAACAACCCCAAAACTGTAAGCAAGCCAGATGTCCTTTAGTGGGTAAATAATGGAACAAGCTGTGGCACATCCATGCCATGGAATACTACTGAGCAAAAAAAAGGAACAAACTATTGGGGTGCCTGGGTGGCTCAGCCGGTTAAGCCTACGACTCTTGTTCTCAGCTCAGGTCATGATCTCAGGGTCCTGGGATCAAGCCCTGCCTTGGGTCCACACTCAGGGCAGAGTCTGCTTAGGATTCTCTCTCTTTCTCTCCCTCTGCCCCTGCTCCTGCTCTCTCTCTCTCTCAAATCAATCAATCAATCAATCAATCAATCAATCTTAAAAAAAGGAACAAACCATTGATTTACACAACATCCCAGATGAATCTCCAAAGCATTATGCTGAGTGAGAAAAGTCAATACCTAAAGGCTACATACTGCACGAATCCATTTACACACTACTTTTTAAATGATAAAATTATAAAAATGGAAAATTAAATGGAATTTAAAAAAATACTGAAGCCACATAAATAATAGCAGATGAGGTTCTTATATCTAGGGGACAATCAGGTTGACAGCAACAGACCCAAATGCAGGCTAATTCAGGAGTTCGTGCTGGTAACTCAAATACCACAAACAACATTGCCATTAATAAGGTGTTTTCCCCAAAGGTTTAACAACTCTTAGTAAAGTTCTGAACAAAACAACATTCGATCTTCTCTCAGTTGACATGGTAGTCGAGTTCTTGGAAAATACCGAGTATATTAAAACTATACAAACATTATTTTGTGTTTATATGTAAAAGGGAGTTAGTCTCAGCTCAGTTAACAGTGCCCTCCAACTAGTATGACAATCAAAAGCATCTCCAAGGAGCAGTCCATTTTCTTGACATTAATGCCCATCGCTCATTTTGAGTGGTTCTCGAAGATGTCTATTGAGCCCCAGTGGCTCCCTTGAGGCTGAGATCTTCCGTATGTTTGTGTGCATCCCATAGTAGCATGGGCAGTGCCCTGCACAGAGTTCCCACTTCCCAGACCAGATAGCTGAGGCCCAGCCTGGTCCAGGAACCTGCCCAAGTCCACAGCTGGTGAGAGAAAGAACTAGGCCTTTTGTCTTAAGCACCTCTGTTTTCCCACCATGCTTGGCTGTACTTTCTCCAGCTGGCCCTGGGGCAGACCAAGAGCTTGGAAAAACTGTAACTTGTGGGTTCTTGGATTCTTTCTCACACAGGACTCTACCCGTGATGAGTGGAACTTTCTGGTGAAAAGGCTAGGAAAGTCAGGCTCTTGCCTCTCACTCAAGAGACAGCCCATCCTAGGAAAGAACTCAGGATTGGCCAGTCTGGAAAGAAAACTTCATCTGGCTTCTACCATCTCTCAGACATGACACTCGTGCCCTGGGCCTTTGTGAGATATCCAGGTTGTCCTAATTCAGGCCACAAGGACACCTTCCCATGAGACACAGTCAAAGGTCTTGCTCCTTCATGTGGGGCAAGGAGGTACCAGGAGTAATCTCTCTGCACCCCAGTCACCCAGCCACTGCAGACTCTGTAATGTCGAACCCATAGGTCGGGGCCAGTCAAACTTCACTGAAGTCCAGCGGTATTTGGCTGGACAGAGGCTGGCCCAGGTTGTCTGAACCAGACAGAAGGTAGCTCACACCATGGTCATTTGTGAGCAAAGACTGTAACCTCCCCCTACCCTCATTATGGCTACCAGGTAGCAAAGAGGACCTGCCTCTGGAACTTCACTGCTGCCACCACACAGCCCAGAGTGGCTTCTCTGTGGGACCAGACCTATTGGACAAATGTGTTTTCATTCACCCAACGCCCCTCATCAACAACTGGTTACCGAGGCCTAGAGTGGGTCCAAGTAACACTGTGCTAAGTGAGAGTGAACAAGACAGGGTGTATGATTTCAGAGACCCTCCAGGGGGGCCCTGGAAACCCAGCAGGGAGGTGGTGGAGGCCTGAAGCCAAGCTACTATTTTTACCCTCGTGCTACCTCTCCATCCTGGCATGGAGGAATTCTCTTCAAGGCTCTGTGCCCCTCCAGGCTTCAACGGTGATGGGAAGCCCAGGTTCCCATTGTGCTCAGTGCCCCCCAAACTGTCCTGCTCTTTACCTTTTTACCCCCTTCTCAAAGACCCGTACCCAGATGTGAGGCTCTTTCCTTCCCCACCTGCCCTCCCTCCAGCCCACAGGGGTTTTACCGGTTTGGATGGTGGGAAAAACTGGCCCCGACCCATTCATGTCCTTCACACCAGGCCTCAGCTGGGACACTCAAAGTATAGACTTTGTTTCTGTTGTTCTCAATGATCCTTGGTACCCTCCCTAAGGTGATAGAGGCCAAGGTAGAGTGTAAACAGGATCATTGGACAGAAAAGGCATTGAAGGGAAACAAAAATAAAACATTGGTTAATGTCACTAAGGAACAATGCCATCACGTAAGAAGTTGTGACTGGAGCACGCTGTAGCGTGCTGCAGGGCGGACATATGCCTTGAAACAGATAGGACAAGTGCTCTGGGCATTTCCATGGCTGCTTTGGTAGGCTTTTGGTCAGCTCTAAGCCTTGGCCACCCTCTCATGACAAACAGATCTGCTCCTCCCTGAGTGTTTCTGCCTCAGAAGGAGGCACTTCACCAGGCCTCCAGGCCATGCAGAAAACCAAGGTCGACATCCTGGTTTTCCTGGGAGGTTGTGTTATGCCTTCTTGTGTGCTGCCTGGACACTGTCATCATTAGCAAGATGGCTCTGGTCATGGGGCAAAGCATGCCACCAAACCCAGGTGTGAGATCTGGCATTACAACCTGAGGGACTAGAATATCAAGGGAGATGGGTGAGGTGTCCCCACAATTCAGGACCTCCCAGGGTTTGGCAAGAATTTCTCTGGCCCAGGACACACCTTCTTTGCTTACCAGCCTCCTGGGAGGCCCACTCCCCGACATTAGCCAGTTCATACCTGTGATGGTCAATTCTACATGTCAACTCAACTAGGCCATGGTACCCAGAGATTTGATCAAACATTCTAGATGTTTCTGTGAAGGTATTCCTTAGATGAGATTGACTTTTGATCAGTAGACTTTGAGTAAAAGAGATTTCCCTCTATGAGGTGGGTGGGCCCCATCCAACCAGTTGAAGGCCTGAGGAGAAAAATGACTGACCTGCCCCAAAGAAGAGACATTCAGCATTCAGATAACCTTTGGACCCAAGCTGAAATATCATCTCTTCCCTGGGTCTCCAGCCTGCTGGCCCACCCTGCAGATTTGGGACTTGCCCGCTTCCATAGTCATGTCAGCCAATTCCTAGAGTGACAGAGACAGAGAGAGGTATGCACATCCCATTGGTCCTGTTCCTCTCGAGAACCATGACTAATACAATATCTTCTGGTAATATCTGCTAAAATGTGTCCTTTGAAAGTGTCACAGTGACAATTCTCCATCAGGTTAGCGTGCTGAGCATGTGTTTTCACCAAGCCTCGACTCTCTGACTTCAGGACCACCTGAGACACACACACCGGACAGGAGCTCGAGTTAAAATCTCAAATGTTGGGGTGCCTGGGTGGCTCAGTTGGTTAAGTGTCTGCCTTCGGGTCAGGGCATGATCCCAGGGTCCTGGGATCAAGCCCCACATGGGGGGGTGGTCCCTGCTCAGCGGGGAGTCTGCTTCTCCCTCTCCATCTGCCCATCACTCCCCGTTAGTGCTCTCTCTCTCTATCAAATAAATAAATAAAATCTTTTAAAAAATAAAAAATAAAATCTCAAATGTTTACACAGCTTTGCCATGTTTTTAAGGATGTATTTGCCTCTAAGACTATCCTTTGTAGTTTGAAGTTGCAATAATGTCTAGAAGAAACCCATTGTCAATTTCTTGCATCCCTTTTGATGGTCCTCATCCAGGGAGGAGCTGATCTTTTGGGCACAGAGTGACGGTGGTATGGGGATGCCATACCTCCAACTACGGGCATGTTAATGAATGAAAGTTTCCCTCTGCTTCTTTACATTAACGCAAGCCATAGCAACCTTAATCTTCAGGACTAGAAACATTCTGCATTGGATGGACCACTAGGACCTTGCAAAATGAGCTAGAGAAATACTTCATTCTGAAAATCAAATGAACGAGGGGAAAAAAAAGTGTTTTAATTCAGCAGTTTTGTAAACTGGTTTAATGATTGACTTCTGCACAGCCTACATGATGGATCTCGAGGTCTATTGAGGTCAGGTAGGACTCTGTCCCAGCCCCGCGCTGGCTGGTTGTGTGTACAATGGAGATGGGGAGGTAAACTACAATTTGGCCTATTTTGTGTGTTTTCTTCCCTAGGTAATCCTCATTCAACAGAAAGTACAGCTCGAAGACCCCCAAAGTCTCGATAAGCTAGATACGCTCAGAGCTACGAATGGTCTGGTTGCTTTTGCTGTTCTGCTGTAGGATAAGAGAAGTAGGGAGGGGAATGGCTGGTCAAGGCCGGTCCCCGGGCTCAGGGAGCAGCCTGCACAGCTGGCCGCGGGCTGCCTTTCAAAGCCAAATGTGCCATTGGAGGTGCGTGCTGCTCAGCCATCCCGGGCCTGGGGAGGGAGACGCTTTTACCTGGACCTGCGCTCAGATCATCTTATGTCCTCAGAGCCTGAAAACCGAGCGGACTGTCACTTTCCTGGGGCTATTGTTACGGGAGGGGCCTGTCAGTCTCCCCCGGCAGAGCACCCCTGGCTTCTTGCTAAGCCCAGTACCCCGCCGTGGTACACGGCCTGAGAAGTGTGGGCTAATCCTCAGAGGATGGGTGGCCTTTTTGTTCCCTCTCACAGCCGAGGCTCGTAAGACAAACCCAGCAGTCTTCATTGTTCCGTAGGTAGCAGGGACAAGGGCGACGCAAAGGTTTCAGGGAGGCTCTCAGCTCCCAGGGAGCACGTGGCAATAGTCAGGAGTCCATGGGCACAAATATCGTCAGGAATTAAGGGGTCTCAGAGCATGGATGCCTGCAAACACACAGCTCACCAAGCGGAAAGCTGTGAATCCAGTTCCACCTGTGGCTAGGTTTTATTTAATCCCCAACAGTGGCTCACTTTTTAAAGATGTAGTTACACGTTTTTTTAAATCAGGAAATTTTACACTAAAATCTGCACTTCTGGCTTCCTCGGAAAAAACCGGGAGACCTGACCAGTGAAGACTGCTGTGGCAAAGTCTTGAAGGGACCAAAACTGGGCAAGGTGTTTTCAAGCCAGCGTGCTCCAGTTTGGTAGAACGGCTTGAGTGCAGCAACCACCACGGAAGATTTCACTGATACCCACAAAACAGATTGTGGCATTAGGTTGTAATCCCCAAGGCAGCTGCAGGCGGGCACCAGGGATCCAGTGCCCCCTTCAGGGAGGGCAGTGGTCCTCAGAGTGCCCGCGCCACCCCGCAGCCCGGCTTTACCTGCGCCCTGGCTAGACACGCATGTTTTCAAACCCAGACCTGCTGCATCAGAAATGCAGGAGGGGGGCCCAGTAGTCGGCTTGCTGACAACCCTCCAGGGGATTCTGACGCCTGCTAGAGTGAGGACCGCTGAGGTAGAACCTGGGCTCTCCATTTCCCACAGACCCCACCACGCCCGGCTGCCCCTTCCCAGCCCACCTCCCACAGTGACATTAAATGCTCCTTCTGTGGGCCTCTGTGTCTGTGACCTCACGCATCACGCTGCTTTCATGTCTGGCATTTGGGGCATATTCCCCCGCAGACTGGCTGCAAGGCGAGGCGTCGTGTTCTCTGCACACCTGGGGGGGGGGCGGGGGTGTTTCCTTAAAACAAACAAACAAACAAAACCCAAAAACTTAAGTTTTAAACAGAAACATTAATAAACAATAAAGTTCTTCAAAAAAAAAAGGGCAGTGGGGAACGGTGAGGGCCTCCAGGCCAGCCCATGAAGCCAAGAGTCACAGAGCAGCACCTAAGACTCCAGGAATGAAGACCCAAGAGGAAGTGAAAAGGGACACGTGAGGGGTGGATCTAGTGACCTTATTAACCACCCAGGGCTCCTTGCTGCCCTGGTGGACATGGTTTGGCACAGCCGTAAGTGGTTATGTGTGTTTAGATGTTTCTGGAATCTGTTCCGGTTTGTGTATTTTTCTGTGCACTCAGCCTGTCTCTGCTTCAGAAAACAGCTTCCCTCCCTACCGCCCAGGGCAGGGAGGGCCCCTTAGCATCTCCAAGCCTAGGGGAGCCTGGGCACACTCAGGGTCACCACAAAGAGGGGGTGGAGCAGAGGGAAAGGTGGACAAAGACCAGGAAGGATGGCTAATGGCTGTCATGTCCCCTGCCTGCCCCCCAACCCCCCAGTGGCCTGGACTCCTGGCTGCCTTAGGGAATCTGGGCAAAGGATCTGCCCAGGGTCTTGGAGGAGGGAGCGGGCAGGCCCAGAACTCTTCCTGCTTAGGCGTGAGCTGCAAAGGTCAAGGGCATGTAGGATTTGTCTTAGTGCCCCAGCCTGGCACTGTGCATTTCACAGAGCAGACACATCCTAGGGTTTGCTGGGAAAAAAAGAAACGAAACCGTGCTGAGTGGACGTTGGTGGTGGTGGGGGGTTCCTCCTCTCACTTGGTCATTCGATCCTTCATCCATTCATTTACTGTGTGTGGTACAGAGGTAGCAAGCCCTGCTCCAGGCGCAGGTGCGGCAGGCGCTCAGGGACGGACCAGTCTAATAGAGGAAGCGAGGCACGCCTATCGGCACCCTCGCGCCCCAGCTGGGAGAAGGAAGGGCTGGGAGTGCCAGGAGCTTTCAACCATTTCACCCGTGGACCTACCAGCTGGCTTCTCCTGTCTCAGAATGGGGGTTCCTTCCTCGCCAACCCCGTATGATGTGGGCCACCTCCACTTTAGGAAGGAAAAAGGAAGACAGAAGGTATCTAGTCTGTGTAGGTGTGGTGCTAAGAGACTTAGACCCTCACCACCCGGAGGGGAAGGCGTGGCTGCATTGGAAAGAGGATCATAATTACAGCGGGGACAGCTGCTTATAATCAATATTATTATGACAGTAGCAGCAGTAGGAACAGCTACTTCATTTCTCATGTTCTCACTAAGACCCTGGGTCAAGGTCACATTTTCTGCATTGTGGCATTTACTCATCCCAGCCAATGGAAGTAGAGAGTTTATCCTGAATTTATAGGTGAGGAACCCAACATTAGGGTGTGTAGGTGTCAGGCACCTTTTCAAACTCAGTGAGGTACTTCGGCAAAGGAGAGACAGCAATGGAAGAAAATGGAATTCGAGGCCAATGTCCTGAATTTCATCTGGCTCTGTTAATGATTAGCTGCCGGGCCACTATGTACAGCTGCCCAGAGAGTGCACTGCACAACTCCAGGAGGTGCCACATTACAGTGTGAACGTACAGTGCGAATGCTCCAAGTTGTGCAATGTGGTGGCTCTGCTTAGCTCTGTGACCACCTAACCTCACATAGTTTTGTGAGGGCTCAAGCAGGTGTCTGCACAAAGACTTTGTGAGCCGAGCCGGGAAGTGCAAGTCAGATACCTGTAGCTATAAGGGTTCTGTCCCTGCCTTTCCACAGGATGTCCCCTTGATGGAGAATCAAGGATTCTCCAGGATCACCAGGATTAGCCAAGACCCGGCTGGCAGAAGTGAACACTCTCAGAAGGGCAGTTTCTGGCCCTTTCTTATATGATTGGGCTCATCATTGCCCTGTGGAGAAGTCGTATGGAGGCTGGGCTTGCTTCCGCATCCCCAGAAGCTTCTAAACAGTCTCAGAGGATGCAAGCCTCTTAGTAAGTGTTCTGCATCAGCGTTGGACACGTGGGTAGACAACTTTAGGGGTGTTCTGGAGGCCCTGGGAAGGGTGGCTGACACAGCACGCCAGGGCCGAGCTGAGACCCTCCTCAAAGCTGACTGGTCTGGCGGTGAAGACCCCCCTGCTGGGCCTGGGGACTTGGGGGTGAGATTTGGAGATGTCTCATGATCCCTGTTGCTCAGCTGAAGTGAAGACATGTCAGCAAGGTAGCTCAAGGTCGGCTGCCTTCTCCCGTGGGCCTGGCCACAAGTCTGCTCAAAAGGCCATGTGGAGCAGGAGACAATGAGAGAAGGGAGCCCAGAAGGAAAGACGGGGGTTCTCTGTGGCTTTCCCATTCCTGGGTCCACGTCTTCCTGAACCCAGATATTTTGGGGGCTTCTCTGCACCTTATAATAAATGCACCTCATTTGCACACCTTCCTTCTATTTTTTTTCCCCATTTGAGTGGGTTTCTGCTAATGGTGACTGATAGCTATGACTGACAGAGCTGCCGACTTGACCCCCCAACTCCTCACCCCTCACGGTGTGGGAGAGAAAGATGCGGAAGCCACAATATCAGACGTAATTCCCCAACCTTAGGATTAAAATATGGGGTGCAGACATGGAAACTCGCAGGGCTGCCTAGTAACAGCGGGACATGCATGTTCCTCATCTCAGTTAATTGTTACAATATCCCTTTGAGGCAGTTATTGTTGCCGGTTTATAAGGAAAAACACTGAGGCTCAGAGAGGCTCAGCAACTTGCCTGCAAATCACATAGCGCCTGCTGAATCCATGCATGTATTCCTCGTCCCGCTCAATCCGTTCCCCAGTGCTAAAGACCCCTGGTCAGAAGAGCTCACAGAATTAAAAACATTAGCCAGAGCAGGACTCTAAGGAGTTTACTGGTCCTATAAAGGCCCTGACGCATGTTTTAAATTTCATTTTCCCAAGCCCTGGGGAAGACTTTGCTAAGGCAGCCGAGTAGACAGCGGCTGTGGACACAGATCACTTCCTAGGGGCCCCACTCAGTGACTCTCCTCATCAGCTGGATCCTCTGTGCTGCTGTGGCCATTGCCTAGAAAGGAGACGGCTGTGATTCTGAGAGCCCCCCTGCTCTGCCCCCCAGGCCAAGTATGGTCCCAGAACCCCAAGTCGGAGCCACCAGGGGCATTTGCCGGACGGGCGGTTCTCCGGGTCCCCGCCCTCCCCCACTGGGCTACATTGAATCAGAGCCTGCTAATGTCAGTCCCGGGATCTGCACATTTGAAGGCAGATGCAAAGAGTCTTATGCACACTTGAGCTGCAGGCTTGGGCACCGTTTTGGACGTTGAGGACCCCATGTCCTCCAAGTGAGCCAAGAGTCCTCCTCGAGGGACCTTCCCAAGTGTTTCACTTACATTCCTTTCCTTCATTAGTGCTTTTGGTTTCCGTTGGAGCCACTGTCTGACTCGGCCAGGGAGTGCTTGGGAAAGCAGATGCAGTTCTGCTGGCCCACCATCCTCCAGGAATGCGGGGGGTTCGTCCTGGGTGGCTCTGGGAAGTTTGCCGTCCTGCTGACCGAGAGAGTGAAGACCCCCAGACACAATGGGTTGATTTCCAGGGGCTACAGAGGCCTGGTGCCTGAAAGCAGCTTTCCTGGCTGGCTGGTCACTGCAGAGAAGCAGAACCCCCATGCCAAGAGCCCCCCACCCAGAGCAGGGTGCAGGGAGGGGATCGATCCCTTTAGCATCTTTACAAAGGAGGGTCTGGGCAGCAGTCAAGCTGGACATGACAGAGTTGCTGAGAGGTCAAGATGGTCTGGTACTTCATGCAAGTTTGAGAAAAGCTGAATCATCCATCTCGGATGTGGGGAGCAGGTGTGCAGACTAAGAGGGTCCCTGGCAGTCAGGGACTGAGTCACCCCTCAGCTCTAACCCATGGAGCCACATGGGAATGCAACCTGGGGCTGAAAAGAATGTCCGATCTTTCCACAGAAATTGGAAACGCTGATTTTATGCGGCGTCTCCCAATTTTCAATAAAATGTTCGCGACGAATTTGATTTACAAACAACATTCTATGCTGGGCAGATGACTATATCTGTTGACCGGATGCGGCCCTCGGGCTGGCATTCAGGTTTGTCTAGGAGGCAATGACTCTGCAAGGGGCGAGCAGAGCTGGGTCAGACGCGTGCCCTCTGGCGGACAGCCTCCCAGGCTGAGGCTGGAGGCTGTGGGAGGCAGAACCACCAGGGACACAGGCCGGGGTCTCGACCCGGGGCGGGGAGGGGCGTCCTTGGCCTCAGCTGGGCCCAAGCTGGCCTGGGGAGCATCCTTGGCGAGGAGCCTTCATTTATTCTTTCAACGAATATCTGTGGACTCTGCCATGCGCTGGGCCCTGGGATATGGTAGTCTATTTACTTTCTGTGGCTGTCATAACAAATCACCACAGACTTGGGGGCTGAAAGCAGCAGAAATGTATTCTCACAGTTCTGAAGACCAGAAGTCAGAAGCCAGTATCGCTGGGCTGGAAGCCACGTAGGGCCCGGGCTGTGCTCCCTCCGGGGACTCCGAGAAGAAGATCTGCTCCTGGCCTCTTTCAGTTTCTGGTGCTGCCAACATTCCAGTTGGTGGCCCCATCCCTCCCATTCCTGTCTCTGTGGTCACACAGCCCTTCCTCTCCTGTGTGTATCCAAATCTCCTTCTGCCTCTCTCTTTGAAGGACACTCGGGATTTGGTGTAGGACCCACCGGGATAATGCACGATAATTCTCCATCTCCATATCCTGAATCCTATCTGCAAAGACCCTTTTATCTTATAAGGTCCCATTGAGAGGTTCCAGGAATTAGGACTTGATAGCATTAGGGGACAAAGATTGTTCAGCCTGTCATAGGTGGTAAAGGAGAAAACAGTGAGTCTTTGCCCTTGTAGACCCGACTTTCTAGTGGGGGAGGCAGGAAAAAGCCAAGAGGCCAGTAACTGCATAAAATAACGTCACACTGCGCAAGCAGGAGGAAGAACAATCAAACTCCTTTAGGTACCCTCAAACCTCAGGGGTGCTCCAGGGGATGGGAGGGGAGCCTTGCCGCATCGGGCCTGCCCTGGCCTCCCTCCGGCCAATCAGGCAGACCCAGCGCGTCCCCGAGCTGCACCCCTGCGTCTCTTAGCTCACACCTGTTGCAAGTGTGTGCGGGAGCCCTTGAGACTTGGTGAATGAGAATGTCATCTGGTGGGGATTGAGAGCACAATAGGGACTGGACCTTTCCAGATGTGGGCCACAGTCAGCCTGGTTGCTGTCAGGCTCCTGCAGGGCTTACCCTGGTGGGTAAGAACAGACTTCCTGCAGCACACATCCTTTCTGAGTTCCAAGCCCCACCGGGGAGATTTTCTGGGCTCCCAGAGGCGTGCATCAGGGATTCCAAACCTGCCGATCACTGGGCAGGGAGCAAGGGAGGCATAACGGCAGAGACTTCTACTGAGGGAGGACTCCTCATGGGAGGGCCTGGCAGCCCCAGTGCAAGCCACCCAGAACAGTCACCCATGCCTTGGGGTATCTGACCAGGTAGAGCCATTTAACCGGCGAGCCCAGCCTTGGAAGAGCCGGCTGAGAAAGGGCCAGAATGGGGAGAGTCTCTACCACCTCAAGGTCACATGATATGTTTCCACCGCTGCTTTCTTCTGTTCCACTTGATCTCCCCTGCCAGGCACACGCCCTGTTTGGCAAGTGAATTTAAGTGCAATTCGTAGACAAAACTTCACACCACCCCCTCCTCCCCTACCTCCACCCTCTGTCACCCCGACGTCTCCCCTTCCAGACATTGGGAAACTGGGGGGCCGGGTCTACCCATCCCCAAAAGCAGCGGGAGCTGAGCCGTCTCCCTCCTGCCCTCAGGAGTGTGGGCTCCTGACAAGTCAGGCGCCTGCTGTCTACACGGTGAGACGTTCTTCACCCTCTCTCAGAGAGGAGGAATGTTGGGGCAGGTCCAATGAAGCCAGGGAAAGCCCAAAGCTCCAAGGCACCCTTGGGGGACAGGGAATCGGGCTGGGAACATTTGGGACCTGGCCGCAGTGCTGGGAAGCAGCTGGGCATGGTGGCTTCAGAAAGAGTGGGGACAGCAGGAGCCTGCTTACTCACCTGACCTTGACCAAGAGCCCTCGAGGGGACTCTGGAAAAATAAGAATAAGACCACCTCTCTCACCTGGTTGTTATGAAAATTAGATCTAATTTCAGCATAGGCCCTAAGACATACTAGGCACTCATTAAATGGGGGAATATTATTGTTACGGTTCATACGACATGACATTGAGAAAGTCATTCTATCTCTCTGGAGTTGCTTCCTCAGCTGTCAAATGAGGCATTCCCAGGCTCTTCAGTGTTGTCGTCTTTAAAACAGGAACAGTCATAGCTCGTCCCCCATCGGTTGTCACGGGGGTTCCACAAGTCAGTGGGGCACAGAGCCCAGTGCTACTCTGGATGCCGGGACATGCCATCCCTCCACGTCTTCCCAGGGGGCGGCAATGGGCCCAGGATTAGAGTCCAAGCAAAGGGAATCATTCGCAGGAAGCCCAGTCCAGCCTGCCTCAGCACCCAGCCCCGAGCCCAAGGTCACAAGGGCCCCACCCCTGGCAGCCACCCACAGGCCCACTGCGGCTCAGGCAGTCCTGCTCTTTGTTAGACTCGGGGTGGGCATGTTCGGGCAGGACCCATGTTCAGGGATGAGACAGGCTCTCATTTCAAAGTCAAGCAAACTGATGCCTGGGGAGGTTCAGTACCGTGCCTAGGTCACATGGTAAATCAGTGAGGAGTGGAAAACTGGAGGCCTGGTGTCCTGAGACTCCTGTGTCCCACAGGATAGGAGTCCCAGCATCACCTAGGGAGAGGGCATTAGACCGCCCCGGCCCCTGGACCTGGAATACTGGGGGAGCTGGTGAGTCACTTCTCAGGGCACCACCAGCACAGCCCAGGCCGTGGCGGGCGCGCAGAGGCCCGGAGGCGCAGGTGTGGGTCCTGGTGACGCACTGACCTGTGGACCACACAGGCAGGAGGGAGCACCCGGACCCCGCCAACCCTGCCGGACCTCCCAGGGCCTCAAATAAAACCTGGAGAGAAGAACCCAGCCCGAAGCAGAGCATCCGCGAGGAGCTGCTGTCCCCAGATTGTCACCAGGGATTCACGAAATGGAGTTGTTTCAAGAAATCGTGACGTCTGATCCGTCCTGGACTGGCCTGGCTTAGGGAGTTAAATTCCATCCCCTTTTGAGGTCCATAGCCCACAGAAGGACTGGTCCGAGGCCGCCTCTGTCCCCTCCTGCTCCTTCCTTTTCTCCGAGCATCACCTGGAAAGGGCTGGTCAGAAAAACGCTTATTGATTCTATTGGAAGAGCGAGTCCACCGGGCATAGCTGCTCCAACGTGGTCTCTGCCTGCCGCCCCCATTAACCACTGCCCCCAGTCCCACTCCCCTTAGCCTGGCCTCCATGGCCGTGGCTTCCCCACATGATGGAGGAGGATAACACTGTGCAGAAGTCATTTCAGCAATGAACCTGGGGGTCCAGGCCCAGGGACAGGCTGCAGGGCCACAGCCTGCAGAGTGCCCAGGGCGTGGGATGTACTCACAGGCTCAACTGTTCCAAAGTCTCCCCCCCAAGCAGACTGGTTTCCAGTCTTGTGCCGTTAAAGCAGGGCTGCACATGTGTGGACACATGTGTGAACATGGTGTGTTATTTGATTCATGTTATTTGATTCATTTGATTTGATTCGTGGACACGCTGCTCTGTGGTCACCGAGCCCCTGTCCATCCCCTCTCCCCCCCGCCCGCCGGCGACCCCCGCCCCGGAAACACAGCTAGACCTCTTCCCTGTCTCTCCTGCCATTTGGAGCATGCTGACTTGGGACCAGTGGAATGTGGGAGGAGGTCATGTGAGCACCTCCGGGCTATCCAGGAAAAATGCCTGCAAATCCGCTCTGCCCTCTTTCTCCACTAGGGAGGAAGTTAGAGAAGGCTCCAAGGTCTGGAGAGGGCGGAGCCCAGGATGGAAAGATCCCTGATCCCGGAGAAGCCACTGGCAAAGAGCCTACCAGGAGGGCCTTCCAGCCAGGAACCCTGATGTTGGATCCCTGCCTCAGGAAGAGGAAACTTAGAGCTTCAGGCCAAGGCCAGGCCGCTGCGGAGCGCAGGCCAAGTCCAGCCCGCTGCCTCCTTGTCTATGGCCTGTGAGCTCCACATAGTTTTCGCATTTGGAAAAATGGTTTAAACAATAGAATTTTGTGACCCACGAAAATGACGTGACATTCAAATTTCAGTGTCCATGAATAAAGTTTGACTGGAACACAACCCGCCATTCATTCACATACTGTCTGCAGCTTCTTCCACAAGGACAGAGATAAGGAGTTGCAACGGAGATTGTATGGCCTGCGAAGCCTCAAATATTTACTCTCTGGTCTGCAGAGATGGTTGGCCCAGCCCTGCTTCCTCTAACCAGCATCTGGGGACTGTTTGTTAGGAGACTTAGCTTACCCTGGCTGACCCAGCTAAGGGACTTTCCTAAAGAGAGACGTTGAATCCTTTGAAGACTGAGGTAAAAGGCAACATTGGCTTTTGGAGGATTATGCTAATCTACGATCGCATGGAGGCTTAGGAGCAGGACACTTTCCTGCTACTCCCCGGGCAACCCTGGGAATGTGATGCACCCTTACTTGTGAAATCAGGTAAGAATTCCATCCTCCTAAGATTGTGGTAGAGCTGATATGAAATAATCAATTCACATTGCCTGTAGTTGATAGAGTTGGTATCTACCTTTGGGTGCCTGGGGGTCCTTCTCAAGACTCTTATAACACGTGGATGCTTTTAGTGCCTAAGGCTAGCCCTGGGAGGAAGAGCTCCTTACCAGGTCAAATTTTACTGCCTGGAGAGTATCTGTGGAAGGTGCTTTGTCCTTTGGACATGCATGCTGTCACATGGCCTGGTGACAGAGTATCAGAAGTCCTGTGCTTTTCTCCATTTGCTAGGTTTCCATAGCGCCTCCAGACTCTGTTGCAAGTAGAATGCAATCAGATGGCATGATATTGTGACTTCTAATGACACCTATGTATTTGCACCCCCCCCCCTTTACTAGCACAGAGCTCCTAGGACTCGTGAAAGGAGAGCAGTAAAGTTGTCTCTTGTTATGTTAATGAGGTGACCTTTAGACCCCATCTAAGGCTGGGGGCTGGTTGCCTGAAGAACCAGCCTCGTGATTAGAGGGTTGGAACTTTCAGTCCCATCCCCCAACCTCTGAAGAAGGAAAAGGAACTGGAGGTCATGTGAGCACCTCCGGGCTGCCCAGGAAAAATGACATTGGGGGTCCAGGCCCAAGGACAGACTGCAGGGCCACAGTCATTCACTGCCAATGACCAATGATTTAATCAATCGTGGCTAGGAAATGAAGCCTCATCAAAACCCAAAAGGACGGGATTCAGAGAGCTTCTAGGTTGGTGAACATGTGGAGATTTGGAGAGATTGGCCGACCTGCAGAGGGCATGGAAGCTCACATCCTTTCCCCATACCTTGCCCTAAGCATCTCTTCCATCTGGCTATTCCTGAGTTATATTCTTTTATAATCAGCCAGTAATCTAGTTAAGTAAAATGTTTCTCTGAGTTTTGTGAGCCACTCTAGCAAATTAAACTCAAATAGGGGGTCATGGGAACCTCTGACAGTTGATCCAAAGCACAAGTGATAATCTGGGCTTATGACTGGCATCTGATGTGTATGTGTATGTGGCACGGGCAGTCTTCTTGTGGGATCTGATGCTCTCTAGGTAGATAGTGTCAGAATTGAGTTGAATTGTAGGATACCCAGCTGGTGTCAGAACTGCTTGATCATTTGGGACTCCCCACCCTCCAACACACACCCAAGTTGGAACTGGGCTCAGAATCATTGTGGGTTGGCGGGAGGGTGGGGGAGCCTAAGCACTTCTGCAATAGGGAACTCTACTGGTAATAGATCAGTCCTCAACACCAGTAGAATGAGGACACCCAACTGCAAACTGGCAGATCTCTACAGAAAATCAAGAACCCTCTGTCTCCTTTGAAAATTCCTACTGATGAGAGGGCCAAGGAATACTCAAGATGATGTGAGGCCTTTAGTGGTTAGACAACCTGAATTCTATCTAGCACATGAGCTGGTGAGGAACTGAAGGAAGGAAACTATTTTTGGAAGCTGGTTAAATGTACAAGTCAGAAACACAGATGGAAATTCTATCTGGCAACATCCACAGGTCTATCAGGAAAGTACCAAGAAAGGAGAGAGAAGGTGGCAGAGATATGCTGCGGGCAGCTCCTACTATCCATCATGGCCAGTTATTAAATACTTAGGAACTTGGTGAGCATGTTGGTAAACTGTTGGTAACTTAAACTCAGCCATGGTGGAAGTATTTATACCACAGAAATTGGCAAAAGCCACAGATCAAAGCTTTGTGATTACTTACCAGAGATCTAATTTACCAACACACGACTGGGTAGAGGAAATAGAGGAATGAAGAGTCTGGAATGAAGACAATGTCCCAGCAGGGAAAGAGCCTCCCCTCGGAGGAGGAGAAGCAGCAGAAAGGGAGTCGAATAACCTTAGGAGGTAAATATTTTTCCTTTAGGGAAAATTTTCAGTTAAAGCTCAATGGTTAAATAATTTGCCCAAAGTCACATAGCTAATAAGTGCCAGAGTTGGAATCTGAAATCAAGGGTGTCTGGCTGTGATCATTTTTTTGTGTTTTGTTTTTTCCACTCCACCAATAATAGATGAATGAATGGTTAATATAGAATTACCTGTTTTAAAGAGTCTTTATAGAGCCAGTTCTAGAGGCTGTCTAAAAAATTCATAACTCATGAGTTAGAATCACAACTTGCTTTTGGCTTGATTTTCAATGGCTTTATTCTCACAAACCAAATACACCCTCAGTGGATCCAAGTTTGCTATCAGTAGAGGTTTTCTGTTTGTCTAATTCTTCATGTATAGTCCTAGAAGCCAATGCCAAGGATGTGTTTTGAGAATGCTTTGGTGTTGTCCCTGGAGTCGTGCCTAACCTCTCAAGGAAGCCAACTTTAGAGGCAAAAATCTGGATATGGTCACCACATCCAGGAACTGGGTGGTGACTTTGAAGAGGCTGACTGCCATTGAGAGTCTAAGTCCTGCTGGTTGTCTCATCACACCCCTTGGGGAACCCTTGGCAGGTGTCTCCAATGGGGGCAGGGGGTTGGGGAGGTTGGAAACTCACTAGACTTCTGTTTGCATTTCTTTTGGCAGGGATAGCTGCGTGTGTGGACAAGAATTATTAGGATGACTTACCTGGATTTAACTAGTCAGGATAAATTAAAAATCTTCTTGACTTTCAGAAGTAATTTTGAATTTTATAGTAAGATCTTGGTGCTTCGTCTGCAATCAGGATTCAAACACCAAAACCCAGTAGTTGGAAGTGATGATTCATTCAAACAGCACATTCACAGATTTTGAAATAGAACATGGCTCTCTCTGCTCCCATAAAATTCATTTCATTTTCCTTTCAGAAGTCAGAGCCATCAGACAACTTAGGAATGAATGTCAGCTCATTCTGGGCTGTGCTCAGGGTTTTGTTTATGTCAATGTGAGGAGCGGGACAACCCTTGACATTAGCACTGCTCCTCATTCTTTGCATGCATCGATGCTACACCTGGCTTGACTCTTGACTGCAAATGGTTCTCCTCACTTAGGGAGGGCCTTTCTTCTGCAAGGTTTATTAGGGCCAATTAGCTCTTCAGAGGAGTATTGCAAAAATACCCACAAAGTAAATTCAGGAGACACCTCCCTTTAAATGGACAATGTTCTACCAACAAGCTGTAACACGTCCAGAGCAGTGATATTAAATTTTCTGTCTTCGGGAGATAACCTGCTGCCCTCCTTCTTTTCCCTAGCTGCCTCTGGATGCATCCTTGCCACATAGACAGGTGACAGACAGGCAGAAGAGCTGCAATATAGTGAGGCACCATGCCATCTGTGAAGGAGATAACTGGTCTGGAATTACCCATTTCTTGTGTCTAATCTAATCTGGACAGTTGTGAGGCTTTCCAGAATACTATTTACATATTGAAACCCTCTCAATAATTTGTAGATACTCATCTCTTCTGGAAGGCTCATGAGTAATTTGTCTCAGTATTTCTATGTAACTGAGACAGAAGACTTGGCGCTACCCATGAAAGGATTAGTCACCTATATAAATAATGATAGAAACAGCTTGAGGAAATAGATTCTGTGAGACTCAAAACAAGATCACTGAGCACTGAAACGTACAACACAGAGGCACACAACATATGTCATTGCATCCGCCCACCACCCCACCCCACCAGCAATATCAACAATGAACAATGGAGAAGAATGTGCACAGTGCAGTACCATCGACAAGGTATCATCAATTTTCCAGCTAACCAGCTTGGCATCACTCACAGATTCATTTATTTGAGATTCATTCATTCCTTAATCTGACCTGATTCCCCATTTCCTCCCCACCCCAAAGCCTTCACCAGGTTCTCTGGAACTTTCCATCTCCTCAACTTCTTCTCTACACTTTTCCTTAACTGTTTGCCTTAATTGGAATGGGGCTGTCCCTCCCCAGAAGACTCTACTTGCCCTGCTGCCTCTGGGGGAGAGGAAGGAGGGCTGGTGTAAGAGAAAGGTGGGGGTGGCTCGAAAGGTGAGGAGCTCCCACTGCTGCTTCCATACCACTGTCTTTCCCCTCCTGCTCAGCTGGCTCCCTATTCTTGCTGCTGTCATCCATCAACCCACCTGGCTGAAACTCCAACCTTGAATGGACTCAACAGTTTGTCTTTTCCACATATTTGTCATTGCCACAGGAAGTCTGCCAACCCAGTGGACAGATTCCACCTCAGTCCATTAGGACAAGCCTCAGAGACACTTAACACTACTCAGCACCCAGACTCCTTCCCCTGGGGTTGATATTTGGGCTATGTGAGATGATTTCATGCTCTTTCCCACCCCACACGCAATTTTCAGGGGTGCCCTTGTTTTATATTTCCTACACGGAAAACTGAAGCCATTAGAGGGGCCATCCCTCAACTTTCCCACCGCCCCATAAAGATGTGTACCTGCATGGTCCCCATCTCCCTGTCCTCTCCCCGGTGCAATGGACAATCTGTCCCATTCCCCTCCCTGCCCTTGCATGGTTTCCTGCTTCCCCACCCTCTTCCTCACCATCGCCTTCCATCTCGCCACTGGATTGTTCCCTGCAGCATAAAACATACTCTGGCACCCTCCAACATGAAAAACCACTTTCCAAGGATTCTGAGACCCTCTGCATTATCTCTCTGCTTTCCTCCACAGCAGAACATCTCCAAATGCTGTCTTTACTCTCTGTCTCCATGTCCACACCCCTGCAATATATACCTCTTCAACTGTCTCCAATCTGACTGTTGTCCCCTCACCTCAGGTCACCAATGTGTCCTTGTGAAAAAATCCAGTAGACACATCCTTCCCTCATTAGCGTTGCTCACATTCGTCCATTCCCTGCTAATCGAAACACCCTCCTTTTTCAAAGTCTTGGGCCCCTCCCCAACCTGGTTTCTTCCTGCTGCATTTCCCACCCGTGTTCTCTCGCTCTTCCTTCACTTACCAATACTTGCTATGACACTACCCCAGGCTTGGGTCTGGGACCTCTTTTTCTCCATCTGTACTCTCTTCCTACATGATCACATCTGGTCAATGCTTTAAATACCTTCTATATGTGAGGACTCCAACAAGACCTCTCTAGCCCTCGCCCATGATCTTCATGTTCTTATAGCCAGGTGCCTTCTTGGAATTCCTAGGAGGCATCTCAAACGGAATAATGACCAATATGGAGTTGCTAACCCCCTCTTCCCACTGGGAAAACAAAAGAAAAACAAATAAACACATTTATTTCTTTCCCTTCTACAATTCCTCTCTCATGACTGAGTGCTCACAGGTGCCTACAGCCAAGAGGACACCCCTGTGCTTGGCAGCCTAAGTGACACTGTTCTCAAGCCATTATGCCCTTTGATGGGAGAGGTTGAGAGGAAAAGTCCTATGGTCCACTAAGTTGCCATGCTCAGTTTTACTCTCACCCAAGACTTCAATATCTCTCTCGTCTCGCCTCCAGCTACCATCCACTGCCATGAGGAACTGATATTCTTGCCTGCCCTGCAACCTTCCACCCTTCTCTGTCAGTAGCACCCCCATATTCCCATGGGACCTCACCTCTTCTACAAATTCAGTGTGCCTGTCTCAGCTCAAGGTTGTCTCTACTCCCCAGCTCCCTGAAAATGGGCAGGTGACTGAAGTATGACCAATCAATCTATTCCATTTCCTTGGAAACATGACCCAAGTCTGGGCAAAAAGACCAAATTCCAGACCTTTGGAGTTACTGGAAAAGTAAAACTGCCCAGCTAAGGGAGTGCTGATGACATTTGAAGCCCTGGATCCAGCTAGGCCCCAAGTTATTTCTAAATCTGTCCGTTGTGGGAGCCAATAGATGTTTGAGTTGGGATGATTTTACTCACAACCCAAAGAGCTCTAATTAATGCATCAATTCATTCATTTTTTTCACTCACTTACATGCATAGTAAGTACAAGGCATTAATCCATCTACTAGTGACCTGTCTAAATCATGTCACTGAAACCACAAATGCTCCCCTCTCCCTGCCCTGTTGCTTATGGGATCAAGCTCTGGCATTTACAATCCATAATTGGGCCCCATCTGTTCTCACTTCTCAAGACTCTCCTTAAATGAGCCCACCACACCCAGGAGGCCAATTATAATCCCCTTAAAACACTGTATGTATTCCACTTTCAACCCTTTCTTGGCACTCTCCATATGTGATCCATCTTCAAGATCCATCTCCCAGTCATGGCCCCTGCGAGGAGTTGCCCATATGACCGGCTCAGGCACTGTGGATCCTTCTGCAGCAGCTCCTGGGCCACATCCCCTGCTGGAGCCTAGCCTCCCTGCCTGTGTGTCTTATTTCCTAAAGAGCATCATGAAGGCTGGGTCTGGGTCGCCTGCTCCTTTCGGGTTCTTGAGAGCCTGAGACAGAACTGGATGTGCTCACCAATGACAAGAAATGACACTTGTGCAGACTTTTAGTATTTTCCAGACCCAGTTCTATGCTAATTCTGCTCATGCTCCCAATAACCAACAGTTGAGAAACTGAGGCACCTCAGAGCTTACCCCAGAGCATCACACAGCTGATAGGTGATGGGGCCAGAATTAGAAGTTAGAACTATCCCAACCCACACTGGGATTTCATGGGCAGGAAACTGACACTTCTTCAGTGGGGAGAGGCAGAAGAGACCTGCAAGGAACATGCATTTCTGAAGCTACCTTTTCTCACCCAGCACCTCTCCCACCATCTATGGTGAAGGGCCAGCTTGAACCTATGTATGCCCTAGTGGTTCAAGAAGACGAGTCCACAGATCACTTGTTTGACCCTTGCAGCAATGTCACACTGCTTTAAAAATTTCTTAGTCTCCACATCTGTACCTGTAGCCTTGCAGAGAGTAACAAACAGCGGACCAGGCATTGCACAACAAATGGAACCAACTACCTTCCCGGGGAACGTGGTGCCTTTCTCTCCAACCTGTCTTTCTCAACCCTTCTTATCTGATGCTGGAGTCCACATGCTTGGAGAAATGAGCTGGGAAGCAGGGAGTCAGCCCAGAGGAGACACCAGACTGACCAGAGCTTGGCAGGGGCACTGCTGAGACAGCAATGGGAAAGCAATTCAGCAACTCAAATAAAGCTCAGCCTCCCGCTCCCTGAGCCAGTGGCCACAGGCCAGGTCAGCTCTGTCACTGACCAGCAAGAAAACGTGGAGTCAGCACCAAGGGCCATTGGGTCTCTTCAGAAGGACTAAGCAGACCACTTGAAGACAGAGGTCAGGCCGATGGACTCGAACCAGGGGTTAATGGCCTCTGTCCAGTAAATTCTCCAAGTTTGATTAATTCTTTCAACAAATGTTTATTGATTGCCAGGCCCCGTGCCAGCACTGGAGATAGAACCAGGCCATGTCTCCTGCTAGCTGGAGACAGACGCCTGAACAACAGCTCACAGGGGCAGTGGAGTGTGGGTGGACAGGGAAGAAGAGGGGAGGCTGAGAGCCTGGTGGCCTTTCTTCCATGCTGTGCCATGAGCTGCTGTGGGAGAATTGCCTTTCCCCCAGCGCATTTCTTGGCATCAGGCAGCAGATCCTTCCAGGTGCCCCTGGGTTAACAAGCAAAGGAAAGCCTGGGGGTCAAGCATCATGTCTAGCACCTAAGGAATTAGAACTGAACCCAGGGGCAGCACCAGCACAGGAGCCCCCTCCCCCCTAAATCCTGGTCCTCTTCCTGCCCCCCTTCCACCTGCCATTCTTTCTTGTAGCAGAACTCTTGATGCTGTGAGCCAGGATCTGTCACTTCCCCAGCAGAAACTGGGAAGCCATTAGGAGAACTGAGTTCTTTCTTGAGCCTGAGAGGCATCACGACACGCTAGAGAAGGTGGTCTTTGACCTCAGAAAGATCTGGGTTCCAATCCTGAGCTGGCCACTTCAGAAGGATGTTGGAACGTGGTTGAGAGCTTAGACTCTGAGCCAGACTACCTGAGGCCAAATACCAGCGGTGTCAAGTCCTAGCTGGGTCACGTTGTGTCACCTGCCATTTCTGTAGCTCAGTTTCCTCCCTCATAAAGTGGGGATCCCTGCCACAGGGCTATCAGCAGAACTGGATGAATGAATTCACATAAACAGAGCTTAACAGTGCTTAACACAGAGCTGAGCTAACAGTAAGCACTTTGTTATTACTAGTTAGTTATATGTTAGATATTGCTAGCTACTCCCAAGGATACTTAAAAGAATTAAATGGACTAATCACTGAAAAATGGTGAGTAGGTGCCTGACAAATACTAGTGTCCTCTCTTCCACATTTTTCTGATACGATGAAGAACACATGGAAGGAAGGCGGAATGTGCTGGCCCCGCCATCCTAACAGGCACAGGCCTGCTGTAGAGGGGACTGTCCCAGGGACTGTTCCTGCTGTCCCTCGGATGAACACGCAGCCCCAGCTCCTCTAAAGGGGTTGTGACGTTCTTGAGAAAAGATCCATTTGAGTTCATCTTCATGTTTACACGCAATTTGCTTGAACGAAAGAAGCAGGAAGGCAGAGAAGTAGAAGACTATGGCAGAATCTGGCCTGCCACAAGTCCAGAGGAGTGCCAAGGACATCCCCAGCACATCCCTGCCCTTGACCTGAGGTAGATGCCAAAGGTCCCTCTCCATAGAACAGAACCTTCACCGTTTGCAGGGAAGGAAGCCAAGTGCTGCCCAGAAAAGTCAAGGCTTAAAAATGCTTATTCCTCCCAGAATGTGAGGTTTCTCACTGCCTTTTCCTGGGTGTTTTTGTGACAGAAGGAGGAAAACCATCAAGGGTCCAGAGCTGAAGTCTCAAGGCTAGAGGTGACTGGAAGGAGGCGAGAAGGGTAGGGGGAGGACCCCCAACCACCAACTTCCACTGGAAATTGCCACCCCAAACTCTGACTAAGGGACTCAGAGAGAGGGCAGGCTCTGCATGAAGTGTCCCCAGAGCCCTTCTTCTCTCTGTGGTCATCATGGGGCCCAGCCCCTGGAGAAGGGCTAATCAGACCACTTGAAGACAGAAGTCAGGCTGATGACCTTGTGCTCTTCCTGCCCCCCCCCTCCACCCGCCATTCTTTCTTATAGCAGGAATCTTGATGCCATGAGCCGGGATCTGTCACTTCTCCAGCAGACGTCGGGAAGCCATTAGGAGAACCAAGTTCCTTCTCGAGCCTGAGAGGCAGCATGACACTCTGCCTGCCCAATGCTGGAAGGAGGGGAGTCCCGCTGAGGGCCTTTCTCTCCATAGCCCTGGAGACCCTGGAGTCACCCCCACATATACTCCCTGGAGGGCAGGGATAGACCTGGCTTTAAACCCCTGTTCCTGAACCCAGACTGGTCTCCCCTTGTGCTGCCTGGACCTTCCATCCAACTGGTTCACACCAGCCCTCCCCAACACTGCCCTGCCATGACTTGGGGCTGATGTCACCATCCGAATGGTGGGCCTCACAATGGGATTCGGTTTCCCCTCGCCCTCTGCCTCTGACCCCCGGCTTCTGTCTGCCTCTCTAGCTGGCAGAGTCTGGTCACACCTGAGCTGAGGGCACCAACAGACTCCTCTGCACTGGGCTAGCTGAGGTGAGACCAGGGGAGCCCAGGGCAGAAGCCAGCAGGCAAGGCAGGAAGCAAGGGATAAGGTCACCCTGGGATAGCCGTGTGGCAGGTGAGTCACCCCTGAAGAATCCTCTAGCTTATAAATAGGCCAGGTTGGCAATGATGAGAAGAACAATAAGGGACCATTGTCCTTCCTGATAGGCTGTTACTAAACCATGATTAATCCCTCTGAGGAATTAGATTCTACAGACAGCTCCTGAGCCCCTTCCGTGCCAGACTCCAGCATTGCGAGGGCCCCAGGTGCCCGGGAGTGTGCTGGGGCTGTAAGTACATGCCTGTCCCAGGGCATTTAATGAGTCAGCACACCAACCTGTGAGGTAAGTATGCCCATCCTGAGTTAGAGATGGATCAACAGGTTGAAGGGGTTTCCTTCCCAGGCCCACGGTTGAGTCACTGTTAGAACCCAGGTCTGTCTACAGCGAGGCCTCAGCAACTTCAGCCTGACCATGGGGCTTCCAGGCCTGACATAGGGTGGGAGGGCCTGGGGGCTCCGAGTCCTATGCTCTGACATAGTCCCACCAACCAAAAAGTCCACTGACCCTCGAGTATAAGGCTGGCAAGGGGAGAAGTGGTTGGAAATCCAGTTAAGCAGGAATGGATCTATTAAACTTTTCTCATCTTTATGTCCCTTAAAAACATTAAGTAAAGGCCAGAGCCAGGAAAGGCTTCCAACATGAGCAAAGCAAAAGTCTCTTCTCAGCTACAAGGTCATCCGGAATCCATTTGCCAATGAGGGTCAGGTCTCTATCCTTGCAAGAGTTCTGAAGACCATTCCAGCAATTCCTTGGCCCACACCACCACACCCACACCTGCTTGTCCCACACCCCCTGGGAGGGAGCAAGGCTGGGCCTGGCCGGGTGAGCACTGGAGTCCTCAGGAGACCAGGATCAGATCGAGACTCCACCCACTTCCTTGAGCCTCAGGCCCAAAGTGCAGGACTGTGCACATTCCCAAGCTGCCTGGGATGTGGAGATTGGGGGCAAAGGTCACCAGAGCCTGAAAAACCTTCCTCCCAGCCACCGCAGACTCCTGCGTCTGCTGGGGACAGAGGTTGGGAAAATTGTACCTGCTCTCTCAGGCACGGCGGGAGCCAAGCCCTGTCTGCACCCACAAGGTTGGAAGGGTACATTTTAGCACTACTAACGTGAACTGGGAGGGAGGTTGGTTTGCTTATTTTTGTGTTTTGCTCTTTTTTTTTTTTTTGGCATAAACACCAAGCAACCGTCTTTCTTTCCCTTCCCCAAACCAGCCAGTGACCTCGTGAAAGCTTTCAGTGCGGGGTATATTTCAGGGAAGAGGCCAAGTCTGTCTGGGTGTCTGCAGGTCTGGAAAAGAGATTTCTAAATAAACAGGCTCTCTGGGAAGATCCTTCCTCCAGGAGTTCCTGGGTGGAGCAGGCAGCAGCCTGGATACACAAGCTTTCTCCATGGACACCTGCAGACCTCGCCTTTTCCCCAATACCAGAAGATGACCCTAAGCCAGGCCACAGGTCTGCTTCCTCCATTGATTGTCAAGTCCAATGGCTTCCTTGAACCCTGGACATCTTGCACACAAATTAGAACCAAGGACAACTGCTTTAGGTCAAAACAGGCTTTGACCTCAACATTGAGGTAAAACCTCAATGAAATGGTTTGATTTCAATGCATACTTTAATCAATATTTCATCGAAATGTCTGTGTACTAGATGCCATCTGTGTATCTGTCTGTGCACCTGGGGGCTTGTTTCCTATGATGACTCCCAGTATGGGCACCCAAACTCACAAGCCAAAGGCAAACCCACAACAAGGATACCCCCTACCCACCCCAAGCCTTCCCTCCTGACATTGGCATCCTGGGTTACAACAAAATGTGGGCACACCTCCAGCCTTCAGCTCCACTAGATTTGCCAAGGCATTTGTCCAACGATCCAAGATGGCAGACCACAGACACCATGCTGAGGTCAGTGCAGCCTGAAGGGCTTGGAGGAAAGGAATCTGTGTGATCTGAGCACACGCCCCGTTGGCATACAAGCAAGACACCCATTTCCAGAGTCACTGTTCGCTCCTGTGCCAAGCCCGGCTCCCTTAATCTGCCAGCCAGAGTCTAGCCAAGGAATGGAGAGGTAGGGCTGTCACTTCCAAATGGCACACAAATCCTTCCCCACCAATTGGCTGCCTCTGAGTAACTGGACCCAAAACATAGACACAGTCCCTCAGGTCCATGACAAACAGGGCAGGGCATGGCAGGCCCATCCTGGTCCTGATGGAGCTGGGTTTGGCCCTGTTGCCTGTGAGAATAGGACCTGCACTGGACCCTGGGTCTTATGCTCAGAAGTTTTCTGGTAGATGGAGCACTCAAGAGACATCGCTGCCCTTTCCCACTGGAGCTCATCTAGGAGACCATGACCCAAGCCAGTCACCAGCCCGTCCCCTTGTCTTCCCTTCTGCTTGTTTTCCTATGCTTCCATCCACTTCTGTGGCTGTTGACCCATATCCGCACTTATAGCCCAGAGGCCTCTCCTGAGTTCCAGCTGGTAAAGGGGCAGTTCTTTGGGACACCCTGTGTCTGCTCTGCAGATGCGTCAAACTCACCATGTCCATGATGAGCTAACTTTATTCTGCCCCATTCCATCCTGGCCCCAAACCTACCCTCCTTCTACATTCTCTATCTTGATAAAATTCACAAGGGCAGATATTTCTGCTACTCCTCACCATCGCCATTTCTATCACGGCCACAACCACCACCTCCAGCTCTAACATCATCTCTATGTCCACTTCTAATTGCACCAACACCCCCATCTCCACCGTGTGTGCGTGCATACACACTCATGCTCACACACACCCCTAATGGCTCATCCAGTTCTAGCAGTTCTTTCTCCTAAATTTCTTGGAATCTGCCCCTTCAGTGCATGTACCCAAATGCTGCCCGAGCTGGGACAAGTCCATGTTAGTCTTGCTCTAACCAGCTCTTCATTGTTCGTCTCCTCCTCCTCCCATCTGCTTACACATAGCTGTTAGGGGAAACTTTCTAGGGGCTCAAAGTCCTGCAAAGGCTCCCCTGTCCCACCTGCTCCCAAACTTCCCCAAATGTGCCCTAAAAATAAAGAGAAAGTTTTGATCAAATATGGGAAATGTTGGATTTGAATTTTAGTTGCTTTTCTTTGTTGTGAGATTTGTCAGCAGCGCCTTTGAGATGAGTAGCATGGAGACACTTAATGGGGAAGAAAGTACATGTGATTTTCTGAATTTCTTTAATCACGTAAGTTTTGCTGAAGTTTCTCAGGGCAGGAGAGGCAAAACCAAGGCGCCTGTTTTTTGGCTCTGGGTGCCCCTTTTCACAAATCCCTTCCTGCTGTTCAGTCTGCACAAAGGTCCTTCCTCTGTTTCACAACCTCCCAGGTCAATGTAACCATCACCCCCCACACACTCCTACCTTACTCGATTTCTAATGTTATAATTGTTTTAATTTCTGATATCTCCCCTGTTCTAGGAGCTCCCTATGGGCAGGGAATAATGGGGATCCTCTCAGCTAACACAGCACCTGAGAAATGGTGGTGCCCAATATTCGTGACAAACTGTGGAATGCTTACTGGTCCGGGCAGGAAAAGTTGAAGCAGACCAAGTAGTGTCTTGTGTGACTTGCCCACCCTCTGCATCTCACTCCCTCTCCGTCTCCCACTCCTCACCCCACTGCCCCCTGGACTCTGCCTCAGCAGCACCCCCACCAACGTAGCTCTTCCTCATTTGCCAATGACCCAATTCACTAAATTCACGCTGGTGTGTTGCAGTTTCCAATGGACTCAACCTCTAAGCAGGAGTCTACACAGCTGCCCCTCTGTCTTTCCCAAAGCCTCTCATGCACAGCCCCACCTGGTTCTCCTCCCACTGGCCACTCTGTCCTGGTCTCCTTTCTAGGTCCAGCCTTATCCACCCTTCTAGTCTGTTCTGGCATTTCTCCTCTTCGGGCTTGGCCTGGTTCTCATCTCCTGCCCTGGGCTTTTCCTCAGTGGGTTCCTTTTGCAGCTGTTACTGGGGCTTTGGCCACGCCGCATCCCCTGCTAATTCCCTCCTGGTGTGCCTCCCTCAGTCCTCTCCTCTGAGCTTCCAGTCTGATTCCACCAACTGTTCACTTGACAAATACACTTTGACATCTCCCTGGGGCCTCAGATTCTGGAAAGCCAAAATATTAACTCTGGATCTGCAGGCTCAAGCCTCATCTGCCTCCAGGATTTTCCCCCACCCACAGATGGCACCACCATCCACGGCCATCTGCCCACTCCCTCACCTCCCCAGCTTGGCCAACAGTTAGTCCCCATAAATATGCCTCTTTTTAAAGTCTCTAAAATATTTTTTATTTTATTGTGATAACATTTAACATGGCATCCACCCTCTTAACAATTTTTTAAGTGCCCAGGGCAGTATTGTTAACTCGAGGCACAATGTTGTACAGAAGACCTCCAGAACTTCTTTATCTTGTGTAATTGAGACTTTATGCCTTTAGAGTCCATTCCTCAGGTCTCCCTCCCTCTAGCCTCTGGCGGCCACCCTTCTACTCTCTGCTTCTATGAGTTCAACAATTTCAAATACCTCATATAAATGGAATCATACAGTATTTGCCCTTTGGTGACTGGCTTGTTCTACCAAGCCTAATGTCCTCAAGGTTCATCCATCACTCCCCATAGTGCAGGATTTCCTTCTTTCTTAAGGCTGAATAATACTCCATTGTGTGCAGAGACCACAACTTCTTTATCCATTCATCCCCTGCTGGACATTGAGGTCGTTTCCACAACTTGGCTATTGTGAATAGTGCTGGAATAAGCTTGGGGGTGCTACTGTCTCTTCGAGATCCTGATATCAATCCTTTTGGGTGGATACTCAGAAGCGGGATGGTTGGATCCTATGGTATTTCTATTTCTAACTTTGCGGGGAACCGCCATATTGTTTTCTACAATAGCCACATCATTTTGCATTCCCCTCAGCCATGCACAAGGTTTTCCATTTCTCCACATCCTGGTCATCACTTGTTTTCTTTTCTCTCTCTCTCTCTCTCTGTCTCTTTTTTTTTTTTTTATAATAGTCACCTTGACAGGTGTGAGGTGATATCTCACGGTGCCTTGGATTTGTGTTTCTCTGATGATTTGTAACACTATCACTGGACATCTTTTTCTTTTTTTAGTTCCCTCCTTTTCTCTTGGTCCCCACTGCTGCCACCCAATCTAGATGCCATCCTCTCTCGCTCGGCTTCTTACAAGAGCTTCCAAATAGGCTTCCCCTTACCCATCGGCACCTCCACCCGTGCTCCGCACAAGCAGAAAGGTCCTTCCAAATACAAACCATTCCCTCACTGAAACCCTCCAGTGAATTTCCCCCATCAACTCTTGGGATAAAACGAACATCCCTAGTGTCGACCCTCCACTCGTCAGTGTGTTCCCAGCTGCATCTGTGGCTTCCCACAAGTCAGCCACGCCAGCTTTCGTGGTTCACTCTCCCCACCCTCCCCCCTCCTGTGTCACTTAGCCAAATTCCTCCATCTAACTCCATCATTCCTTTGAAGTTCAGTTCAAATATCACCTCATCACAGACATCTTCCTCGGACCCTTCTACATACATGTCCTTGTGATACCAGTGGTTCTTCATAAACTCACTGCAACAGTGATTAAATCCAAAACTGTATTTAGACTCTGTTTCTGTTGGGTTTCCCTTGCCAGAATGCAAACTGCAAAAGGGCAGGGAACCCATGCTTCTTGTTCTCACTCTGTCCCCAGGGCACACAAGTGGGTTCAGCCCATACTTCTTAAATTTAATGTCTGGTGAGCTTGGCTTATTCAGAGTCAGTTTCTCTAACTATGTTAAAAGCAAAGGTTTCAAGAGGCGTGTGGGTGACTCAGTCGGTTAAGCATCCAGTGGTTTCGGGTCATGATCTCAGGGTCTTAGGATCAAGCCCCGCATCAGACTCCACACTCAGCACAGAGTCTGCTTGAGATTCTCTCTCCCTCTACCCCTCCCCACTGTGTGCTCTCTCTCTTTCTCAAATAAGTAAATAAATCTTTAAAAATAAATAAATAGAAGCAAAGTTTTTGGAGTCAAACATGGCTCTACTTCTCACTAGCTTTGGGACTTTGTGACTCAGTTTCCTCATTGGTGAAAGAAGGGTAACTGTGCATAAGGCCTGGCATGGAGAACGAGCTCAAGGAATGTCAGCAGACTTTTCTTTCAGCAGAAGAACAAAAATCTCTATTCTTGCTTTCCTGAAGGTTCAGTGCTTGTAGACATCTCCCTCACATCACACAGAATGGAGACAGTGTTGAGTCGTTTCCTAGGGCACCATAACAAAGAACCACAGACTAGGAGGCTTGAGCTACAGAACTGTATTGCTTCGCAGTTCTGGAGGCCAGAAATCTAGATCAGGGTGTTGGCAGGGTTGGTTCCTTGTGAGGGCGATGAGGGAGAATCTGCTCCAGGCCTCTCTCCTTGGTTTATAGAAGCATGACCATCATCTCTGCCCTCATCTTCAGGACTCCCTGTGTGTGTATGCATGTGTCCAGAATTCCCCCTTTAAAAAGATACCAGTCATATAGGATGAAGGGCCCACCCTACTCCAGTATGATTTCATCTTAACTACTTACATCTGCAACAATCCTATGTCCAAATAAAGCCACATTCTAAGGTACTGGGGGCTTAGGACATCTACTTCAGTTTTGGAGGGATACAATTCAACCCATAACAGAGTCTGTGGGGTCTGAAAAAGAGCCCTGGACAGGGTGGCAGGGCTTAGGCAGGGGTCCCTCTGTGTTTGGTGGCATGTGGCTAGCTTAAGTGTCCAGTGTGATGAAGCCCTCAGACTCTGCCTGGCCCAGGAAAATACTTTTTAAAAATTTATTTATTTATTTTAGAGAGAGGGCTCAAGTCGGGAGAGGGAGAGTGAGAATCTTCAAGCACAGTCCCCGCTGAGCACGGAGCCTGACGTGGGGCTCAATCCCAGGACCCTGAGATCATGACCTGAGCCAAAATGAAGAGTCAGATGCTTAACCAACAGCAAGCTCCTGGCTGATCTGACCGGCCAGTCACCCAAGGAAGGTCACGGGTCCCACAGCTCCCCTTATCTGCTGACAGAGAAAAGCACCCACCCTCCCCTCCCTTTTCACCTCATTACCAAGAACTGAGACAGACCAGAACCTTCCCAGAACTTGCAAGACATATGAGAGTAGGCAAATATTTCTGTGACTTGCTTCAGTTCCTGTGGCTCTGTGGCCCAGTTCAGGGTCCGGGATCTTCATGTCAGGAAGGGCTCCTCCTGACTCCAAGGAGTACCCAAGAATATACCTAGGACAAATACACCGGGTTGTCTAGACTCCACAGACTGCATGACCCCCAGCAGCTAGAAGGCAAGATAGGCCCTTCACAGAAGGCATTTTGTCTACATCAAAGATGGCAGAGGGATGTCTGCTGAGGCCATCCCTTGAGGTTAGCTTGTCGCAGCCATGATTTCCCTCTTTTGCTTCCCATACATGTCCAGGATCTTCAGATTTAAACTAGTGCCTAGAGCTGATTAGTGACATGCCAGGCACGTAGTAGGTGCTTGATAAACGTGCTCCAGACTGGCATTTCCAGTTTCCAAATGGAATTATCTTCAGCTGACATCTCTCTCAAATTCCCCTTTGGTGTCCCCTGCCAGGAGTCCAGCTGTCCAGGCACCTCAGCTGAGATCCGCGACCCTTCTCCCAGCCTGTCCACTGGAGGCCTCTGGGGTCTGTCTCCCCATTTCCCTCAAGCTCCCCTCACTTCTCCAGCCACACAACCTCTGACTAGGCCTGCCCTTGTCTTGCCTCCAACTTGATGACTGTCTTCATTCTCATCTCTACTCCAGTGGTCTCTCTCTGTCTTATCCATCTGACCTCTGCCTCTAGAGCCCCAGGACAGTCCAGGACCCAACGTCTGATCATGCACTGTTTGGACGGACACTGTCTGGCCTCCACCCATCTGGTCATCTTCCCCTGCCAGTCCTTTCCCATGCCCCTCACCCTCTGCCTCAGCCCCACCAACCCCTGTCTCAACCCAGACCATGCCGTGCAGTTCCTACCATGCCCTTCCCCATGCTGTTCCCTTGCTACTGGGCCCTCTTTCCCCAGTCCTCCAACTGGAAACACTCCTATTCATACTGTGAAACCCAATGCCAACTCACCTTCTGTGATCACCCCACTCCTTCATCTCTCCTTCCAGAATAGGTTGGACACACGTCTACTGTTGAATTTGTCACTCGGCATCGTGATCGTCTGCCTATTAGTCACTCTCCCACAAGTGTCCCAGAGGTTCCCAAACCCCAGTGTGCTCAAAATCAGCAGGCAGCATCACAAAAAGGAAGTTGCTTGGCTCCATGCCCAAGATTCTGGTTTGGGAACCCAGGAATGCGCCTTTTAATAAACATACTGGGCGGTCTTGTTGCAGGTGGTCTTTGGGGCCTACGTTGAGAACCCCTGCTCCTGTGAGTTCCCAGCTAGGGGATCTTGTCTTATTCAGGGCTGTGTGTCTCCAGCTCCAGCTCAGGCTCCATCACATGGAATGACAAGAGAGCTGGAGTGGGGGCCTTGGCTCATGTAACTACCCCCTTCCACAGCCGAGGGACAATGGCAAGTGCCTCAGTCCCCCTGAGGCTGGCCCCAATTCCATCTGAAAAAGGGAGACCTCTGGGCCTGACTCACAGAGCCTTGGGGAGAATCGCAGAATAAAAACCCGAGGCGCAGCTTTTGAACCTGATACACTATTAGTGAACACTGCCAAACCTATAGCAACCCATGCTTCTCATAATTTTCCAGGAGTTCCAAGAGGTGTCTCCAGCCCATTCATGGGCAAACAGTCCTGGAAGGAGAAATCCCTTCCTTCTTTGGAATTGATAGAGTTTAAAACCAGTCCTGAGTTCCCCTAGGTCTCTTGCCAAGTTTTAGGAGGGTGGGTGTTAATACATAGAGATGAAGGAACAGACACATCCCGAGAAGACAAAAGGTGGGAGGTGTTACCAGCACACTGTGTGCCTCTGTGATGGGGATGGCCCCAGTGACAGAACAGCAGTGGCCAGCAGAAATGCAGGTAGCCAAGGGCCAGGGCCTGCCCAGAAGTCAGCACCCTTATTTCTGTTTGACTCAACTCCAGCTGGATTTGGTCGTGCACTCACCTGTGTGCTCTGTCTCACCCACACACTCTGTCATTCATTCACTGATGCACAAATATCTATTGAGTGCCTGTTACCTGCCATTGCTGCACTAGCCCTGGGATTCAGAGACAAGAGAAGCCACTACACAAGAGGATTTATAGCATTTGAGGGCACAGATAAGCAAGCAGGAATGAAGCAAGATGGTAATTGCTGGGGTGAAAGCAAATGGAAAGTTCTGGAAGGACTTGAGAGAAAGACTACCAAGGTTGAGTCCTGCTTTTGCCTGTGAATTAGGAAGGAAGAGGCCAATGACACAGGAAGCCCTCATTTCAGATTCAAGGTACATCGGGGTGTCCCATGTTGTCCCCCCCTCCTCATGCAAAGCAAGGTCACTGCAACCTCACCCACCAGTCCTTGAGGCTGGGGGCCTGCAGGCCGGGGGTTGGCTGGCCAGGAGGACTGAGCAGAGAAGGCAGAAGGAGCACGGAGGAGCCAATGTGCCAAGAATCAGAGATGGGGACCCTGCCAGCCCTGACAGAGACTCAAAGCAGCTACCCTGGTCTGTAACTGATCTCCCGGACTAGTTCTTGTAGCATCCGACTCTTTCAGGGTAACTCTTCTTGGCTTCCCATGAGCCCTTTGTAGTCTTATTTTAAGAAAGCGTTCTACTTGAGCCAGCTTTGTTCATTCATTTGTTCAAGAGTATTTATCAGGCATCAACTAGGTGCCAGGCATAATTCTATGTTCTTGGGATATATCAGAGAACAGCTTTAACAAAGACCCCATTTTCACGGAGCATGCATTCTAGAAGGAGGAAACAGACAATAAACAAGAAGCATAACAAATAGGTCAATGATATAGTATGGAGAGAGTTGTCGGTGCTAAAAGGCAGAGAGTAGACTAGAGTGAGGAGACTGGGGGCCTGGAGAGTGGCGGAGTAAGTTGCAATATTAAATAGGATGGTCAGGTGAGTCGTCAGTGGATTAAGCGGATGGAAACAACACTACCTAAGGGAAGGCTGCTTCTGCCAGAAGGCAAAACCCCACATGGCAGCACTTCCAGAATGTTTGACGCACAGCAAAGAGACCAGAGGGCTCGAGCAGAGTGAGCAAAGGGCAGAGCTGTGGCGGGGCAGGAGGCAGGAGAGGTAAGGGGGCCTGGGGTCCCGAGCACCCCCTGCGGGCATGAGCAGAAGAATATCTCCAGCTGAGTTATGCTCTTAAAGCAATCATCTTAGCCACATTTTGAGACTAGATGGGAGAGAAAGAGGAGACTAGCTGGGGTGCTGTTGCCATATTCAGGTGTGTTATTGATGCTCAAAGGGGAAGCAGAATTAAATGGGGAGCAGTGGCAATTCTGGATCTATCTATCCTGTGGGAGGACCAGCTGGGCTTCCTGACGTTGGACGTGGAACGTGAGAGAAAAGTCGAGTGTGAGTGCGTTTCTGTTGCTTGCAGCCACAAGAGCTGAGTCCTGAAACTGGTCTCCTTTGCTCTCGACTGAGCTTCCAAGTGGGCTCCCTGAGCCTGACTTGCCACCGGGCCCAAGGCCTCGAAGACACTGCCTTAGAAACCACCCATTGCCCTGTGAGGGATTAGGGACAATGACTCAGCCAAGGGATTGAGCACACTAGGCATATTTACACACAGAAGCTAGAGTCAGAAGGAACAAAGGGTGTGAATGAGAAATACAGGAAATAGATCATGGGCCCAGGAGTTTGTTCGGGCTCAGCACACTTTCCCACACACAGTCAGCAGCTGCAAGGCCAGTCCTCTGTGGCTGAAACTTCTCAGTGAAGGCACGAGACCACACACATCAGTTTATTTACGGGGACTTTGCTGGTGTCATTGAAACAGCTGATGCTCACGTACCTCCCGTCCATGAGCTTCCCATCATTTCCCAGCCTCTCTTGCTAGAGGTCTGGTCGCATGACTAAGTCTAGCCAATGAACAGTGAGCACTAGGGAGGTGCTTTCCTTCCAGGACAAGCACTAGAAAGACTAGAAGGTCCTCCATCCCTCTCTTCCCCTGCTGCAGTGACCAGAGACAAATGCAGGGATTTGGGATCGCTGAGTTTCCAGGGGACAAGAACTACCACCAGCTCTCAATGGACCTCATATGAGCAAGAAATAAACTTGTGTTTGTTACAGGGTTAATTTATTGTCACAGCATGGCATAGCCTTCTCTGATGACTACAACTGGCCAAAGACTTTTAGACCAATTGAAACAATGACAGGAATAAGTAATAGTCACATACTATTTTACAGCTTGAAAGAGCTTCTGCTTACTCTTGATCCTTATCTACTCCATGAACTAGGTAGTTCTGTGTGAACATTTTCAAACAGACACCTTCTAACCAGCTGAGAAAAAGTTACAGAGACATCAGTAGCTTTTCTTTGTAGAAAACAAAATAGAAGAGTGCTTTACCACACTGTCAAAAATTACATATGTATGGTAATGGTTGTTAGCTAGACTTACTGTGGTGATCATTTCACAAAACAAATGCTGAATCATATGATGATGGGTGTTAACTTGACTTACTGTGGTGATCATTTTTGCAATATATACAAATATGGAACCATGTGGTACCCCTGAAACTAATAAAATGTTATGTCAATTATACCTCAATAAAACAAAAGCAAGGAAAAAAAAGAAACATGTAACACCCACTTAAAATCTGAGACTTTTAAACTTTTTCCAAAATCATAAACAAATGTATCCCAACAAAGATTCCTTTTTCAAAATGTCACTTTGTTTTAAATTCCAGTGTAGTTAACATACAGTGTTATATTAGTTTCGGGTGTACAATATAGTGATTCACCATTTCCATACCACATCCTGTGTTCATCACAGACAAGTGCCCTCCTTAATCCCCATCACTTATTTAACCCATCTCCCCATCCCCAACCCCTCTGGTAACCATCAGTGTGTTCTCCACAGTTAAGAGTCTGTTTCTTAACAGACTCTTCTCAAACCATCTTGGTTTGACTCCCTCTTTTTTTTTTTTCCTTTGTTCATTTTGTTTGTTTCTTAAATTCCACATATGGAGTGAGATCATATGATATTTGTCTTTCTCTGACTTATTTCACTTAACATTATACTCTCTAGCTCCATCCACATCATTGTAAATGGCAAGATTTCATTCCTTTTTATGGCTGAATAATAGTCCATTGTATATAAATACACATCTTCTTCAACCATTCATCTATTGATGGACACTTGGGCTGCTTCCATAATTTGACTATTGCAAATAATGCTGCTATAAACATAGGGTGCATCTATCCCTTTGAATTAGTGTTTTTGTAGTTTTTGGGTAAATTCCTAGTAGCTCGATTACTGGATTGTAGGGTAGTTCTATTTTTAACTTTTTGAAGAACCTCCCAACTGTCTTCCAGAGTGGCTGCACCAGTTTGCATTCCCACCAACAGTGCAAGAGGGTTCCTTTTTCTCCACATCCTCAACAACACTCACTGTTTCTTGTGTTTTTGATTTTAGCCATTCTGACAGGTGTGAGGTGATATCTCACTGTAGCTTTGATTTGCATTTCCCTGATGATGAGTGACTGAGCATCTTTTCATGTGTCTGTTGGCCATCAGTCTTCTTTGGAAAATGTCTGTTCATGTCTTCTGCCCATTTTTTTTAATTGGATTACTTGGTTTTTGGATGTTGATTTGTATAAGTTCTTTATATATTTTGGATACTAACCCCTTATCAGATATGTCATTTGCAAATATCTTCTCCCATTTGGTAGGTTACCTTTTAGTTTTGTTGATTGTTTCCTTCGCTGTGCAGAAGCTTTTTATTTTGATGTACAAAGATTCCTTTTTACAGACTCTCAGAGAAGCCCTATTTTTAGATTCTGAAAAAAAATTAACATGCACACAGGAACAACCTTACCAAGAAAAAGCAGGACCTGATGAGAAAGCTATGAACTCTAGTATATGTGCTGTTGAAGCAAGCATGCAAGCTATGAATTCTAATAAGGGAAATAAAATAAAATTTTAACAAACAGAGAAAGATACTGAGTTCTTGACTGTAAAAGTTCAACATCGTAAAGATGAAATCTCTTCCCAAATTAATTTACAAGTGTAATGTGTTTTCAATCAAATCTCAAGAGGACCTTCTGAATGACTTGACAGCATTAATATAAAATTCTTCCTGAAGAATGTAAAGCTTATAATAATGGAGAAAATTTTGAAAAAAAAAAGTATAATGCATTAAAACAAAGCCTCTCTTAAAGCTACCATCATCAGGAAAGTGTGGTGTTGGTGGAGAAATAAACATACCAATGAAATGGGATTAAAAGAAAACTACCAAGAAAACCAAGTACTTCAGTAATACAAGATAAAATTCCAAGGAATAAGTGACAAGGGTTTAATGATTTTCAAACTCCTAATCTCTGGAGTATTCCACACATTCCCAGAGTAACAGTGGTTCTTTATGGCAAAGATTGTCATTGGGAGGGCCCAAGATGGTAGGAAAACCATGTTAAAATGTCTTTGTGTGTGGGGTGCCTGGGTGGCTCAGTTGGTTAAGCAACTGCCTTTGGCTCAGGTCATGGTCCTGGAGTCCCGGGATCGAGTCCCACATGGGGCTCCTTGCTCAGCGGGGAGCCTGCTTCTCCCTCTGATCCTCCCCCCATTCATGCTCTCTCTCTCTCACTCTCAAATAAATAAAATCTTTCAAAAAATGTCTGTGTGTGTGTGTGAATTTGGAAAATTACCCCAATATATACATGTGCAGTAAAGTGATCAACAGCTCAAGATATTTCTTACTTCTTCAAGAGAAGAAAGAGAATGAGATCAGAAAGAACGTCAAAGGGTCTTCAAAGACTTGAAATATTTTGTTTATTAAGGTGAGTGGTGGATAGAGAAGGGTTCATTGTATTATTTTTTGTTCTCTCTATAGACATTATACATATTCTTTGTGTGAAATATTTCCTAATATATTTTAAAGCCCCTGAGGAATATTAGGTATCCCTCCTGGGAAGGTGTACCCACCCCATCTCCAGTTATGAATAACTGAATTAATAAATAATAATAAAACAATAAAAGAACTTAAAGAGGAGCAAGATGGCGGAGGAGTAGGAGACCTAGATTTCGTCTGGTCTCAGGAATTCAGCTGAATAGGGATCAAACCATTCTGAACACCTACGAACTCAACAGGAGATCGAAGAGGAGAGTAGCAACAACTCTCTGAACGGAGAAGCGACCACTTACTGGAAGGGAGGACGTGCGGAGAAGTGAATCCGAGGCGATATTCGGGAGGATAGACGGCGGGGGAGGGGCCTCCGTCGGCCGCTTCTGGCAAGTGCTAGAGCCGCGGAGCACAAAATCGGAACTTTTAGAAGTCGGCTCCGCTGAGGGACGTCGCTCCAGTGGCTAAGCGGGGGGTGGAACCCTGGCGGGACAGTGTGGTCTCAGGACCCTCGGGGTCACAGAAAGACCGGGGGAGCCTGAGTGCGGCAGAGCTCCCAGGTATCGGAGCGGGGAAGCCGGCTGCAGAGACGGAGCCGAGGCGCGGGCTCTCAGCTCAGGGTGGCCATAAACTGTGATCCGCGGCCCAGTTGGGCCACTGCTCCTCCAGCAGGGACCCAACAAGCGGGAGAGCCGGGGAGACTCCCCTTCCTCCCCCAGGAGGAGCGGCGCGGGAGCGCACCGCAGGTATCTGCTGGGTTTGGAGACTCCACACGGGGTCGGGTGCCAGACATAGAAACGCTCGGTCACAGGCCGAGTGAGCACAGAGTGCAGCCGGAGACCGGGGACACGGGAGTGACTGCTTTTCTCTGGGGGCGCACCGAGGAGCGGGGCCCCGAGTTCTCAGCTCCTCCGGGTGGAGATTGGGAGGCCACCATTTTCACCCTGGTCCTCCAAAGCTGTACCAAGAGCTTGCAGGGAAAAAAAGCTCCCAAGAGCAAACCTGAGCAGATTGCTTAGCCTGGACCAACAAGGGCGGGGCAATTCCGCCTCCGGCAAAGACATTTGGGAACCACGGCAACAGGCCCCTCCCCCAGAAGATCAGCACGAACAGCCAGCAAGCCAAGACCAAGTTTACCGATCAAGGAGAACGGGAGAACTCCAGCGCTAGGGGAACACTGCACATAGAATTCATGGCTTTTTTTTTTACCATGATTCATTTGTTCATCAAAGTTAATTTTTTTAACTGTTTTTTTTTTAATTTTTCTTTTTCCCTTTTTCAACCAACATCTTATCAATCCCTTTTTTAAAAAAACATTTTTTATTTTTCATTTTTAGAGTCATATTTTATCCCTTCATAGTAGTTACCCTTATTTTTGGCATATATATATATATAAGTTGTTCTCTCTTTAAAATTTTGAGATACAGTTTCTTCTAACAGATCAAAATATACCCTAAATCACTAGTGTATGGCTTTGTTCTAGTCTCCTGCCTGATCACATTCTCTCCTTTTTTTCTTTTTTTTTTTAAAATCTTCTTCTTTCTTTTTTCAAACAACTTATCTTATCAATTCCTTTTATAAAATCTTTTATAATTTTCATGTTTACAATCATCTTCCATCCCTTCATTGTATCAACCCTTATTTTGTACATATATGTCTTTCTTCCTTTAAAATTTTAGGAGGCACTTTTTTCTAACAGACCAAAATACGCCCAAAATCTAGTGTGTGGCACGGATCTATGCACTAGCCTGATCATATTTGATCATATTCTGCTTTTTTTGTATTGTTCTGTTTTTGTTTTTATCTTTTTTTTCTCTTTCTTTTTTCTTTCTTTCCCTTTCTTTTCCCCTGGTTTCAGGTCTTTTCTGATTTATATAGAGTATATTTGCTAGGGACGTTGTTAACCTGTTAGCATTTTGTTCTGTCATTCATCTATTCTCCTCTGGACAAAATGACAAGACGAAAAACATCACCTCAGCAAAAAGAACAAGAGGTAGTACCGTCAGCCAGGGACCTACTCAATATGGACATTCGTACGAAGTCAGACCTAGAGTTCAGAATCATGACTTTAAAGATACTAGCTGGGCTTGAAAAAAGCGTGGAAGTTATTAGAGAAATCCTTTCTGGAGAAATAAAAGAACTAAAATCTAACCAAGTCGAAATCAAAAAGGCTATTGATGAGGTGCAATCAAAAATGGGGGCACTAACTGCTAGGATAAATGAGGCAGAAGAGAGAATCAGTGATATAGAAGACCAAATGATGGAAAATAAAGAGGCTGAGAAAAAGAGAGATAAACAACTACAGGATCACGAGGGCAGAATTCGAGAGATAAGTGATACGATAAGATGAAACAACATTAGAATAATTGGGATCCCAGAAGAAGAAGAAAGAGAGAGGGGGGCAGAAGGTATTATTGGAGCAAATAATAGCAGAGAACTTCCCTAATGTGAGGAAGGAAACAGGCATCAAAATCCAGGAGGCACAGAGAACCCCTCTCAAAATCAATAATAATAGGTCAACACCCCGACATCTAATAGTAAAGCTTACGAGTCTCAGAGACAAAGAGAAAATCCTGAAAGCAGCTCGGGAGAAGAGATATGTAACCTACAATGGTAGAAATATTAGATTGGCAACAGACCTGGCAGGCCAGAAAGGACTGGCATGATATCTTCAGAGCACTAAACGAGAAAAATATGCAGCCAAGAATACTATATCCAGCTAGGCTGTCATTGAAAATAGAAGGATAGATAAAAAGCTTCCAGGACAAACAAAAACTAAAGGAATTTACAAACACAAAACCAGCCCTCCAGGAAATATTGAAAGGGGTCCTCTAAGCAAAGAGAGAGCCTAAAAGCAGCATAGATCAGAAAGGAACACAGACAATATACAGTCACAGTCACCTTACAGGCAATACAATGGCACTAAATTCATATCTTTCAATAGTTACCCTGAATGTGAATGGGCTCAATGCCCCAATCAAAAGACACAGGATTGGATTAAAAAACAAGACCCATCAATATGCTGTCTGCAAGAGACTCATTTTAGACCCAAAGACACCCCCAGATTGAAAGTGAGGGGGTGGAAAACCATTTACCATGCTAATGGACACCAAAAGAAAGCTGGGGTGGCAATCCTTATATCAGACAAATTAGATTTTAAAACAAAGACTGTAATAAGAGATGAGGAAGGACACTATATCCTACTTAAAGGGTCTATCCACCAAGAAGATCTAACAATTGTAAATATCTATGCCCCGAACATGGGAGCAGCCAATTATATAAGGCAATTAATAACAAAAGCGAAGAAACACATTGACAACAATACAATAATAGTGGGGGACTTTAACACCCCCCTGACTGAAATGGACAGATCATCTAAGCAAAAGATCAACAAGGAAATAAAGACTTTAAATGACACACTGGACCAAATGGACTTCACAGACATATTCAGAACATTCCATCCCAAAGCAACGGAATCCACATTCTTCTCTAGTGCCCATGGAACATTCTCCAGAATTGATCACATCCTAGGTCACAAATCAGGTCTCAACCGGTACCAAAAGATTGGGATCATTCCCTGCATATTTTCAGATCACAATGCTTTGAAACTAGAACTCAATCACAAGAGGAAAGTCAGAAAGAACTCAAATACATGGAGGCTAAAGAGCATCCTACTAAAGAATGAATGGGTCAACCAGGAAATTAAAGAATTAAAAAAATTCATGGAAACCAATGAAAATGAAAACACAACTGTTCAAAATCTTTGATACAGTACAGGCAGTCCTGAGAGGAAAGTATATAGCAATACAAGCCTTTCTCAAGAAACAAGAAAGGTCTCAAAAACACAACCTAACCCTTCACCTAAAGGAGCTGGAGAAAGAACAGCAAATAAAGCCTAAACCCAGCGGGAGAAGAGAAATAATAAATATCAGAGCAGAAATCAATGAACTAGAAACCAAAAGAACAGTAGAACGGATCAACGAAACTAGGAGCTGGTTCTTTGAAAGAATTAACAAGATGGATAAACCCCTGGCCAGACTTATCAAAAAGAAAAGAGAAATGACCCAAATCAACAAAATCATGAATGAAAAAGGAGAGATCACAACCAACACCAAAGAAATACAAACAATTATAAGAACATATTATGAGCAACTCTATGCCAGCAAATTAGATAACCTGGAAGAAATGGGTGCATTCCTAGAGATGTATCAACTACCAAAATTGAACCAGGAAGAAATAGAAAACCTGAACAGACCTATAGCCACTAAGGAAATTGAAGCAGTCATCAAAAATCTCCCAAGAAACAAAAGCCCAGGGCCAGATGGCTTCCCAGGGGAATTCTATCAGACATTTAAAGAAGAGTTAATACCTATTCTCCTGAAACTGTTCCAAAAAATAGAAATGGAAGGAAAACTTCCAAACTCATTTTATGAGGCCAGCATTACATTGATCCCAAAACCAGGCAAAGACCCCATCAAAAAGGAGAATTACAGACCAATATCCTTGATGAACAGGGATGCAAAAATTCTCACCAAATTACTAGCCAATAGGCTCCAACAGTACATTAAAAGGATTATTCATCATGACCAAGTGGGATTTATCCCTGGGCTGCAAGGTTGGTTCAACATCCACAAATCAATCAACGTGATACAATACATTAACCAAAGAAAGAACAAGAATCATATGATCCTCTCAATAGATGCAGAAAAAGCATTTGACAAAGTACAGCATCCTTTCTTGATCAAAACTCTTCAGAGTATAGGGATAGAGGGTACATACCTCAATATCATAAAAGGCATCTATGAAAAACCTACAGCAAATAACATTCTCAATGGGGAAAAGCTGAGAGCTTTTCCCCTAAGGTCAGGAACGTGGCAGGGATGTCCACTCTCACCACTGCTATTCAACATAGTATTAGAAGTCCTAGCCACAGCAATCAGACACCAAAAAGAAATCAAAGGCATCCAAATCGGCAAAGAGGAAGTCAAACTCTCACTCTTTGCAGATGATATGATACTGTATGTGGAAAACCCAAAAGACCCCACCCCAAAACTGCTAGAACTCATACAGGAATTCAGTAAAGTAGCAGGATACAAAATCAATGCACAGAAATCAGTGGCATTCCTATATACCAACAACAAGACAGAAGAGAGACAAATCAAGGAGTCGATCCCATTTACAATTGCACCCAAAACCATAAGATACCTAGGAATAAATCTAACCAAAGAGGCAAAGGATCTGTACTCAGAAAACTATAAAATACTCATGAAGGAAATTGAAGAAGACACAAAGAAATGGAAAAACGTTCCATGCTCATGGATTGGGAGAACCAACATTGTGAAGATGTCAATGCTACCTAGAGCAATCTACACATTCAATGCAATCCCCATCAAAATACCATCCACTTTTTTCAAAGAAATGGAACAAAGAATCCTAAAATTTGTATGGAACCAGAAGAGACCCCGAATAGCCAGAGGAATATTGAAAAAGAAAAGCAAAGCTGGCGGCATCACAATTCCGGACTTCCAACTCTATTACAAAGCTGTCATCATCAAGACAGTATGGTACTGGCACAAAAACAGACATATAGATCAATGGAACAGAATCAAGAACCCAGAAATGGACCCTCAACTCGATGGTCAACTTATCTTTGACAAAGCAGGAAAGAATGTCCAATGGAAAAAAGACAGTCTCTTCAACAAATGGTGTTGGGAAAATTGGACAGCCACATGCAGAAGAATGAAACTGGACCATTTCCTTACACCACACACAAAAATAGACTCCAAATGGTTGAAAGACCTAAACGTGAGACAGGAGTCCATCAAAATGCTAAAGGAGAACACAGGTAGCAACCTCTTCGACCTCAGCCGCAGCAACTTCTTCCTAGAAACATCGCCAAAGGCAAGGGAAGCGAGGGCAAAAATGAACTATTGGGATTTCATCAAGATAAAAAGCTTTTGCACAGCAAAAGAAACAGTCCACAAAACCAAAAGACAACCGACAGAATGGGAGAAAATATTTGCAAATGACATATCAGATAAAGGGCTAGTATCCAAAATCTATAAAGAACTCATCAAACTCAACACCCAAAGAACAAATAATCCAATCAAGAAATGGGCAGAAGACATGAACAGACATTTTTCCAAAGAAGATATCCAAATGGCCAACAGACACATGAAAAAGTGCTCAACATCGCTCGGCATCAGGGAAATCCAAATCAAAACCTCAATGAGATACCACCTCACACCAGTCAGAATGGCTAAAATTAACAAGTCAGGAAACGACAGATGTTGGCGGGGATGTGGAGAAAGGGGAACCCTCCTACACTGTCGGTGGGAATGCAAACTGGTGCAAACCCTCTGGAAAACAGTATGGAGGTTCCTCAAACAGTTGAAAATAGAGCTACCATACGATCCAGTAATTGCACTACTGGGTATTTACCACAAAGATACAAATGTGGGGATCCGAAGGGGTACGTGCACCCCAATGTTTATAGCAGCAATGTCCACAATAGCCAAACTGTGGAAAGAGTCAAGATGTCCATCGACAGATGAATGGATAAAGAAGAAGTGGTATATATACACAATGGAATATTATGCAGCCATCAAAAGGAATGAGATCTTGCCATTTGCAACGACGTGGATGGAACTGGAGGGTGTTATGCTGAGTGAAATAAGTCACTCAGAGAAAGACATGTATCATATGACCTCACTGATATGAGGAATTCTTAATCTCAGGAAACAAACTGAGGGTTGCTGGAGTGGTGGGGGGTGGGAGGGATGGGGTGGCTGGGTGGTAGACATTGGGGAGGGTATGTGCTATGGTGAGCGCTGTGAATTGTGCAAGACTGTTGAATCACAGATCTGTACTTCTGAAACAAATAATGCAACATATGTTAAGAAAAAAGAAAAAGAAGATAGCAGGAGGGGAAGAATGAAGGGGAGTAAGTCAGAGGGGGAGACGAACCATGAGAGACGATGGACTCTGAAAAACAAACTGAGGGTTCTAGAGGGGAGGAGGGTAGGGTGATGGGTTAGCCTGGTGACGGGTATTAAAGAGGGCACATTCTGCGTGGAGCACTGGGTGTTATGCACAAACAATGAATCATGGAACACTACAACAAAAACTAATGATGTAATATATGGTGATTAACATAACAATAAAAATTTTTTTTAAAAAGTAGAAAAAAAGAACTTAAAGAATTATCAGTAGTACCCATGATGCACCAGAGTTTGTAAAAAAAAAAAATGGTATGAAGATGAGGTCTAAATGCTTTCAGAAAAGCAAGTGAGGGAAATAATGTTTAGCCATTCCCTTCTTTTGCTAGCACCTTACCCTCCATACCCTGCCACACACAAAGGCATAGACTTCCCCTACATCACCAATCACCATTTATAATTGTAATGGGGGAATATTCCATTCAAAACAACAAATGAAGTATTTTAAACCTCCCATAGATAAAAGACTATAAATTATAGATGAAAAAATGTACACCAATTTACTGAACAACATTTAAAAAGCCTGAGTAACTCTATGAGACTCACTGGAAATGTTCAATTTTATAAAGGGGTAGAGTCTGCCCCCAAATAATGCACAAATTTAATAAAATCCCAAGCAAAATCCTGAAGGGTTCCTATGGAATGTGCAAAATGGATTTTATTTAAAATATAGAATAGCTGGAAGTGTTTGAAAAATAAGAAAAATGACAGGTTTCTGATGTACTAGATATCAAAATATTCTATAAAGTTACATTAATCAAAACATTGTGGCATTGGCATATCAGAATAACAAATAGATGGATGGAAAAGGACAAGTCTTGGAACAGACTCATGATTTTTCTGTTAGAGGACCTCTGATAGAAGACCATCACCAACAGAGACTAAAATGTTCAATAAATGAAGGTAGGATGACTAACTACAATTAAAAAATAATATACTTAGTTTCCTAAAACACCACTATATACAAAAATAAAATCCAACTGTATTAAAGAATCAAATGCAGAAAAATAAAATTATAACAGTATTAGAAAAATATATAGGGGCATATCTTCATATTTGATATGCAAAAAGTCTTTCTAAGCAGAATACCAAATCCAAGGGCTATAATGAGAACGCTTAACAGATTTAACCATCTATCATTTTTAAAACTTCTGTATAGTCATAACATCATTTGCAAGGTTTGATGACCAGGGAGACTTAGATAGAAAATATTTGTAATATGTATACAAGACTATGGTCAAGTTACAAATTGTAACAAATTTATAAACGTTAATCAAAAAAAGGAACAGCCTGATAGAATAAATGGACAAATCGTATTTAAAAACAATTCACAATGGATCTTGGATCACCACATCAAATCTAATGATGTATTGTATGGTGACTAACATAACATAATAAAATTTAAAAATTTTTAAAAATAAAAATAAAAACAATTCACAGAAGAAATATAAATGGCTGGTAAACCATGAAGTACTGTGCATGAAAATGCAAATTCAAACAATGAGATGACATTTTAGAATCTATCAGATTGGCAAAAATTTAAGAAGATTGATCATATCCCATGTGGATTAGAGTGTGGGATAAAGGGACTCATCAAACACTGTTGGTAGAAGTGTGGCATGGGGACCGTGTTGGGCAGGGCATTGAGTGGTGTCCATCAATTGATCATCCTCTGACTCAACAATCTCACAGTTAAAAACATAGCTGACCCAAATCCTTGCACCATGCACAAGTCCACATGTTCAGGAGCATTCCCTGCAGCATAGCTGGCAATAGCCAAAACTGGAGAAATTTAAATGTCTGTTGGAATAAGACTGTGAAAATAAACAATAGTGTATTTCTACCGTAAAATGTCATGCAGCCCTTTACCAGAATGATGTGGTTCTATATGTGCTGAAGGAGAAAGAGACCTAAGATCTATTCTTAAATGCAAATAATAGAGCCTCAAAACAATACATTTATTATGACCCATTTGTGCAAGTGCAAAACATATATACATATTATTAAACAAAGAACTAGAACGATCCTCACCATTCTATTACTCTGGCAAGAGAGTTGAAATTGGGGGTGAGATGGGGAGATTGGCTCTGCAATGAAAAACTTTTAATAATCTATGGTTCTGTTGGATTTGAAATTTTTAAAAGATTATATTTTAAAGACTGAATAATAATAAATCCAGATTTACTCCATTTTAGTTGTTAAAAGGCAAATAATACCTAAACACATATACAGGGTTCCTTATAGGACCATAAAAATGTGTGATCTGAAATCATGCAAAGGAATCTTAATATTCAATGGAGAAGACACACTCTAAACTTTCTTTGGGACTACGACTGGATCTTGAAGAGTAACTTACATGTTTTTCTCAATATACTTCTGGGTTATTGAATACTTGAAAATGATCCTTGGAATT